>NC_140483.1:34760000-37285000 GCF_964271855.1 Acomys minous
GTCTGCTTGTCCATATGTGTAGCTTTTATTGGGGGCTGTGGTGCTGCGCAGGGGAGCCCGAGTTTCTAGAGTATATGCTGCTGAGTGGGGAAGAGGATGAGGATAAAGGCATGGCCCGATGCAGGGTTCAGAACACCTGCTTGGATGTCAGATGTCGCTGCTGTCTGCTGTAAGATGCCTCATGAGTTTAGGCAGCACAAATCTTTCCTCACCTTCCATATGGACAGTTGTGCTGAGGGTCTATAGCTATTTCACTCCAGTTTACAATACAATCATCAGTAATTGGCAACAATAACAATGCTGAAGATATCCGAGCACTGCATCTTAATGAGTTTTATCGATAACCAGACCAAATGAGTTTTTGGTACCGAATGTCTCATTCTATTTTACACAGCTACAACAGAATATTTGATATTGGATAGTGTCCTTTTTTTTTTTTTTTAATTCAGCTTGGATTTTTTTAATCGTGATGGTGGCAAGCACCAAAAAAAGAGAGGTTCGTTTTTGCTGTTGTACCAGAGGCTGGGAACGCCGAGCAGATTGCTGCAGCAGGTGAGTGCCTTGTGTTGTCACAACATTGAAGACCAGGTTGTGGACATGAATGATGAAAAGTCAGTGAGAAAGAAAGTGATAAGAAAAGGTAGGTACTGTCTCATAGCAGCCGGCTCTCCTGGAAAGTAATCCGGTGCCAGGAGGATGAGAGTGTTGACTTCTGGATGTCTCAGAACTTTTTAAACTGGTACTCTTGGGACAAGGTCTCCAGCAGGTGACTTTGAGGAGGCAAAACAAATTCAAATCACAGGATCCTAGTTTGCAGATGAGAACCCGGGCTTAGGAAAAGTTAAGTAATTTTCTAATATCAGCATTTAGGTAACAGAAATTAATTAAATTAGCCTTCTGGTTCTACAAGAGGCTCTCTTAAAATTTTACTACAGCGAAAAAGAATACCTTTTGCCTTTAGAGGAAAGGGTGTATGGATGGGCATGGTTTTCAAGTCCTTCCGAGTCATATGCCCACAAGCTGTCTTTGGCATGTATAGAAATGTGGTTGTAGTTGTTTGAGAGTTCTTCCTATGCTGTATTCTACACAACAATATAATCTAAAATATGGAGAAAACCCCTCACTTGAAGGTGAGAGTAAATTAATGCATTCTCTATACATTAATTTTCTAGAGGTCTTCAGAGCACTCATCAGACTATAGAAAAATGAGAACTTTTGAACTCAGTCTCACTTTCTCCCCCAATGTAATTGCTTGTCATGGTTTCTAGATTAACATCCTCATTGTACACTTTATGTGCTTGCCAATAGTCCGTGGGAAATTCCATAAGGATTACTAACCATAAATTGCTCAGGTTTGCATATACACCTGCATTTGATGGCTAACTTTCGACCAAATCAGTGAGGGAGTTGGAAAAGCTTAGCACCGTGGAACACAAAGAGTAACGAAGATGCTGTGCTTCACTTAGGGATATACCAGAGGGAAGAGGGAGCTTGAGAGCTGACAAGTGACACAACAAGCAGGAGGCTGAGAAGGGAGGAGGTGTCCTCGTCTCTCCCAGGGCTTTGGTGACAATACTTTGTGCTCTGACTGTAGGTATTTGGTGGCTTTACTCATCTTAATTTCAAATTGGCTCTTTATTTTGAATCCCTGAGACGTTGCATGGTAGCATTCTGCATATCATTTGTCTTCCCACTCTTCTTGGAGGTCCTATCTTGGCAGCACTTGCAGCTGACTTGCAATTATCTTCACTTGCTTTTTAAAGAGGCATTTGACAAGAGTTCCACAGTAAAGAGAGAGAGAGAGAAAAAAATGGCCATTGCTCACTTTCCCATGGTTAGCACAGCACAAATAAAAGTGACACCTCAAAGTTGCTTCTCTCTACTTCTTAGCCTCAGTTCCACCCAGTGCACAGCTATGGAGGTCATGTGCTACATGGGACACTGTGACAAAGACCCTGAAAGCTTGAGCGAGTCTTGCTTCCAAGTGGAGGATGCCCTGTGGTATCGATAGCACAGTGGAGTCTCTGCTACCTAATAACTCTGGATGCATTACAATGGGAAGTTTGATTATTTTGGTCTTAGAGATTTGCATGAACATTCATCTTATTTAACATCTGTTTAGCCACAGATAAAAACTTGAAAAGTAGCATATAATTGCTGCTTTGCCCACACTAAGTCCTCATCATATTGCTGTGGGCACGTGAGAAATTATGCCAGAGGCATTTCCTAACCTAAGACTCAAAACTTCAGGAACTTAATGACCAGAAAGCACAGGGACTCTCATGTTGTCATGTAGGGATATTCTGGTATTACTTTAGGCCTAGAAGTCCCACATCTAGGTTGAATGTTCAGCCTCTCTAATAGGTCTTACAGATCAGCAAACATTTACGGAAAAGTTAGAGTCTGATATTCTTTTGGTACGGACATAGGAGAAGGTGGGGAAATAAAAAGAGAGAGATTTCCTGTCTTTTAGATGTTTGAAGCCAAGTAATTTTAATAAATGATGTTGGGTGCTTACACAGGAAATCACACAGGGCATTATCATAGTAGAAAACAGGGTTCTTTAGCCTGGGCTGAGGGTTCAGAAAGCTTCTCTGAGAAACTGCTGACCCTCTAGGCCTTGTCCTGGCTCAGTGAAGAAAGGAAGATGTGAAGGGAAGGCCAGGTAGAGCAAAAGGAGAGACACAGAGGACAAAAGTGTGGGGTGGTTAGAAAATGGTTCTGGGTTACTCATTTTGAATTAAGTGGGGTCATGAAAGGTGGATGCTACTGGAGGTATCAAGAACCAGGCTAGGTCTGGGCTTCAGCACAATGCAGCTGTGCTGTTGTCATGACAACTTCATCCTGGAATGGATTGGAGGGGAACAAGGCATTGAATGAGAACCCCAGTTTAAGATTCTAGCAAAGAGGTAATTAAGGCCTATGCTAACATAGAAGACTTCAGTCCTGAGAGAGCAAGGAAGAGATCATGAGAGAATGCATCCATCCTCCAACTGTCAGGTGGGGACCCCAGCCCTTATGTAGGCAGCATGAGAGAAGGGCGAGACACATCTGATGTGACTGTTGGGGAAGGAGAAAAATAAAATGACGCCGAGATTTGGGACTTGGATAGACAGACTGGCCATCAATTATAGTTACTAGAAAGAGATATGAATCTTAGAGATAAAGGGGGGAAAGCCAGTTTGGGCTATATGCTGAGTTCAGGATGCCTAGGAGACAAGTGGGAGGCATTGAGTAAGAAATTAAATGTATACCTCTACAGTTCAGAGGAAAGACTAGAGCTGGAAATACAAGAAGATGCCTTCTTTTCCCTAGCTCACATCCTTTAGTTCAGAGCCATGAGGTAGGTAGTAAGCAAGAAGTAAATAATGCATGTTTAAGGTTGATTGCTTGGGGAGCACGGGAGAACTATTTGCTCTAGAAGAGAAAAGAAATCTTTTAAGATTCTTTAAATTCTGCATTACAGTAAAACACTCCAGACCAAGGCAGGAGTCGGCAGTTAATCTCGGCCTGAAAGCATTTTCCCCACTCCATATTTTTGGTGGCATTTCATTTATTTTTAGACACCATTGGATTTAACACTGTAGAATTTTCTTTCTGAGTTTATCCAGGGGTAAGTAACTTGGATAGTGAAGTATCTAGGTATCCTTTAATAAGAAGATTAATTTAAATACTCTAGGTAGCCATCACACATACACACACACACACACACACACACACACAAACACACACACACACACACACACATACTGGCATGAGTAACAGACACTTTATATATTTTTGGGACTGTCATACCAAATAAATAATAGAATTATTGAACATAACTAATCAATGAGTTGAAATCATATGCAAATAGAGTTCAACTTTACTCAATAAGTAATTATTAAATGCCCATGTTTAGCAGCTTTTGTCTTAGAAACACAGATCTAATGGAGCGCAAGATAGGTAAGTTCCCTCTTCTCTCCAAGTTCATGTTTTAGTGATGGGGAGACAGATAAGCAACAAAATAAATGACTCTGTACTGTGGGGTGCTGGAGATGGAAGGAAGGTGCCACCAAGAGACAGGGTAAGTCCCAGAGACGAAAGGAGTGTATGCAAAGGCAACAGAAGCACTTTAGAATGGGAGCAGAAGGGCTTCCTGAGGATGAGAAGGAGTAATCAATCACCTACCACACTTAGGAAAAGGTTTCTGTGCAGGGCAAAAGTGAAGCCAAGATTCCAAAGATCAGGATTGAGCCCAGGGTGTTAGGGGAAGAAACCTGCCCAGTGTGGCTGAAAGAAATCGAATGGGGAAGGCAGTGGCAGATAAAGGTGGCTAGATAGATGGAGCAAGTTTACACAAGGCCTCCGGGGGCCCTCTCCTATTCGAAGTGTGATAGACGATTACTTTGTAATTTCTGAATGGATAAGATTTGTTCTGGTAAAGAAGTATCTTAATTACACTGGTGTGTGTGTGTGTGTGTGTGTGTGTGTGTGTGTGTGTGTGTGTACATGTGTATATGTATGTGCTTGTGGGTATTTGTGTATACATGTTTGTATACATTGTCTATGTATGCTTATGTGTGTACATGTGTGTGTGCATGTGTGTATGTACATGTGGGGTGTGTGCATGTGCGTGTGTGTGTGTGTGTGTGTATGTGTTAATATGGAGGTCAAAGGATGTCAAGAATCTTTCTCAAAAGTTCTCCATCTTAGTTTTTTGAGACTGCATCTCTCACTGAACCTGTCCATCAGATATTTGCTAGAGCGGCTAGCTGAGGGATCCTATTGTTTCTTCCTCCGCAACAACAAGCAGGAGAGCCTCCAGCTCCTAAACCATGAGTGGAGTGTGGAGAGCGAACACTATGGAAGAATCATAAAGGGAAAAAGGACTGTATCTTGGAGCAATGTGATTACATTGTAGATGGAGAAATGCATATGAAGAAACATCTTCTAAATAGAGATGGCAATACTTCATGAAGTGGATGATGAGGATGCAGGGAAATGGGGAAATAAGCATGGTTGGGCTTTTGGCATGAATATTCAATGGACAGTCATGACCTTTATTCAGAGGGGAGATGCTAGGGAGGTACAAGAGCAGACTGTGGATGCTAGATGGATCAGGGATAATGGTTTAGATTGAATGCAGACTCACGGGTTGTTGTGCTATGCAGGAAGTAGGGAACAGGTCATGGCTAGAGAAACAAGAGAGTAGAAAGAAAGAATAGAAGCAAAGGAAAGAGACCTCAAAATTGGGTTCTGGGAGTTTTTAGCATTTGAACCAGGGAGAGGAAGCTGAGCTCCTCAGGGTATGAGTGACAGACTTATACACGCCAGAAGACTACATAATGAAAACTTAAGGAAAACTTATTAAAGAAGATAACTCTTTACATTTGAGCAAAATTATGTAAAAATTGATTTTCTTCTATTGTAGATGGGCTGTCCTAGTCTCTTGTCAATGGGATAGGACAACCACTGGTCTGTATATCTCCTCTTCTGAATGGTAAAAACTAACCCCAGTGACTAGAAGGCAAGTTGTCCAGATCGGGCCAGCCCCAGAAATGAGCAGATAGACTGTTATTAGCTGCTCCTAGATCCATTCTCTTGATTAAGACACTCCTGTAAACCCCTTCCCTTAATGTGAAGGCCTTGCTTTATTCTTGGCTCTTAATGAAATTTGTCTCGAACAGTGAAAGCTCTTCTGTTCTTTGGTTCCACTCCAATTTCCCATACCCGATCCCATGCTCAGACCCACATTAGTGACGCCTTCAACCATGTTAGAATAAACTGTCACTTTCAAGTTTTTGGCTGAGTACCTGTCCCATTGTATTCCAGGTTCTCTTTTCTGCCACCCATTACTAAAGCCGTTGTTAATCCCCAGTTACGAACACTCCCCAGTGCCTTGTCTAACACAGCATTAAACTTTGCCTAGTACTACAGACCTTTTGAGATTTCAACACCAACTTGGATCTGGATGGTAACAGCTTGCCGCACCATAATCCAGTGGCGAGAGAGAGTCATGACTATCCAGGTTTCAGTAGGATGAACCACATAATCAGGGCCCTATGATAAAGAAGGCACCATCTTCATGTGTGGGATGTGGAATGGATGGACTTGTAGCACACTTTCAGCAGATAAGGTACTGGGGTCCTTCCAAATACACCATAACTAAATGAAGCTCGAACTCTTTATGGAATAATTTGGAGAGCAAACATTTCGTGGACGCAAGTGCATTTCTTTTTTCTCCAGCATATGCCTCTTCTCGCTCTGAAGCTCTGCTTTTACATTCCTCTCATATGTTTTGCTGTAGGTTGCGGGAGCTCTTGTTTTGCTGAGAAGATATTTTGCTTGAGGCTCACATATTGCTACTCAGGCATAATTCCAAGTGACAAGATTATACACTGGAGTGTATGGTCTCTTCTGGTCAGAGCTGACCTCCTCAATTTCTTTTGCACTCAGAAAACATTTAACAAGTTGAACTGGAGCCTTTGAAAATGTGTTTTTCCTTGATAAAGCTACGGTTTGTTATCAGGGTCTAGTAAAGAGCAGAAAAATAAAAAGGAGTGTTTGAGCCATATTCTGACTCCCTGCCCAACTACTCACCTGCTAATAAGAGGGTAGGTTAGTGCTTTTCTATTTGTAACAAGAGTGACAAAAAAAAAGAATTGATACAGAGACAGGAGTGTTTCACAGCGGATATATGCGTAAGGGCCTGAGTTCAGGTCCAAAGAATCCATATACAACTGGACACACATAGTTCACATCTGTAATCCTAGAGCATCTGTGGTGAGGCCAGAGGTGGATACAGGAGAATCCCCAGCCATTTGTAGGTATATACCCTGCCACATATAAACAAAAAGAGACCTTGTCTCAAACAAAGGGAAAGGCAAAGAGCAGCACTGGTGGCTGTGCTCTGATCTCCACATGCACGATGCTTTTGTGTGTGTCCATAGTTAAGACATACACGCACAAAACAAACAAAACAAAACAAGCCTGGATGTAGATTTTGAAAGAGACAGCATTCTAGACAATAGCATTAACTTACTATTAGTATAAGGTAGGACATACCTCACTGCCTTGTCCTCTATCTCTGTCCCAAGGTCACTCTTACTGGGATTTAGACATGGCAGTAACCCAGGGTGCAGGAGAATTGAACCTAACACAAAAGCCCAAGCCCAAGTCTGCATGTTTGTCTTGTTAGATCCACACAGGAGGCATCTATTCTTCAATCTTCATTCTTTTTGTTATGTTGCATCTGGCCTGCTTCATTCATCCTTGCCACCTGCTGGGGTTTTGGATGCTTTTAAATGTGTAAACCAGGTCTAAAATGTAATAGAATGGGGGAATACAGCACTGCTTAGAATTTGTCATGTGTGAGCTTTATTTGGCCTAGGACAGTGCAAGCACTACAAATTTTTAAGACAGAAACAAATGTAACTAGAGCCAGTTTGTTGACGACGCTGGAATGAGAAAAGAGCAGGTAGAAAGCAACTTTATTCTTTCTCACAAAGGCTCCCCTTTTTTTCACACTTTCCCCCATGATATTGTTTTTCCCCACCAAGGGATAATTGTTGGTCTTATCATTATTTCTCCTGCCATGCCCTTGAATTTCTGGGGGGAAAAATCTGACTTTTCAGATATTTAATAGCCAAATCCAGCCTGATCTCAAAGTGCCCATCTCTTACCCCATGTATATGGCCTGCTCTACCCGCTCTCACTAAGGTCCAGATCTAAGAAGGCAGGAGGGTGAGCCAGGCAGCCTGCCCGCTTCTTTGAAACGCTGCTTGTGGCCACCTCTAGGATTCCGTTTGTAAGCACAAAACAAACAAAACCCACACAAACCACTACAGTGATCTTTGGCTGGTGACTTCAGGCCATGTCCCTGGGTCACCTGTGTGTCAGAAGGCTCCGTCCCTTGTGGGTTACTTGGTAAGTCATTTGATGTGTCATCTCACCTGAAGGTTTCCGACACAGGAGACATATCCTTGTCCCCAGGACTTTTATGGCTCCCTGACCCATCAACGGAGATTTTGTTTTGGAGTATCTCATCTCTCCCAAATATTCTACTGGAAAAAATTCCTTCTAAGATTCCTACAACCCTTTACTGTTGTGAAGTTGCTATACAGCTCTACAGAAAAGAATATTTTGATATCGCAGCCTGTTTTCAACAAAGCTCTCTAGCCATTTCCATTTAGGCACTGGCTCAATCTCCCCAGTGTCCAGAGAACATATCTTTTTTCCTCATGAGCTTAGGGTAGGGAGAAGCATCCCTGCCCACACAGCTCACACCGACGTCCCCAACATGTTCATTCGTCACCAGCTTCATCATATGCTCCAGCCTCCCCTCACATACTTGGGGCCAGGTGACTGGGGAAGACGGCAAAGTGTGTTTTGACCCGCTTCTTTCCAAATTCTGCATGAATGATGCAATACCTCATGTCAGAGCACAGGATTAAGCTGCAGGGCCTTAGCAGTAGAATATAGAGAGAAATATGTGCTCCTTCTGCTCTGGGTTCCAGAAACAAAATCTCACCTCCCAACTGCTAATCAATCTTCACTTGGCTTTGGAGCCCCTTGTCTATGGGATTTTAAAGTCAACCTTTCCTGTCTAGTCTTTGTATTCTCTCTCATTCAGCTGAAATAGTCCCATCAGAATAAAGTAAATCCTATAATCTCCCATTTGCTAAAAAGAGATAGAGAGAGAAAGAAAGAAGAAAATCACCCTGGTTAGTTTTTCTTTGACCCCATACGCTTCTCCAGTTATTGCAACAATTTTTCTGCTCCTCTCCACAGTCAGATTTCCTGAAAGGTTTTTCTACACAAACTGTCTCCACTTTCCACGTTTCCAATTTACTCTTCAGCCAGCGCTGCCTGATGTCCGCCTCCATCACTCATCAGAAACGGCTGTTGTCAAAGTTAACAACCTCGTGTTGCCAGATGCAATTGACGTTGTTCCTTCCTTACCTTTCCGAGTGCTTCGTCAGCAACAGTCGTCAGCCACGGACTGACAAACTTTCTACCACAATCACTTTCTCCTTCTACGGTCCCCAGGACACCACAGTGTCCTAATTTCCTCTTGTCTCCCCATTTTCTTATTGCCCTTCATCCTTTCTGTTTCTAACAGAGCCATACTTCTGGGCTTCCCCGGGACCTCATTCAGTTCTGCATGTCTTCTACTCCTATAACTATCACAACTTGGTGATGTAACCTAGACTGCTCATGCCAGTGTTCTGGCCTTGCACATCCCACTGTCTATTTAATGTGGTGTCTTGTAGCCACTGGACAAGACATTCAAATCAGAAGTAAGTTTTTCTCTTGAAATTGTGGTGCTGATAATTTGCTTCACCTTAGGAAGCAACAAGTCTCCCTCGCCTGCTAGGAAAGCCAGGGACCGAGGAAGGGGTCTCATCTCTCCTTCTTGTCAATGCTCATGATGGAATCATGTGTACACTGATGGATTCCATGTACCTAGCTCTGGGCATACCCATCTTGTTCTATTCCTTATCACCCTACCTTCAAAATAGGACACTAATCCGGCTCCATCTTTCCTCCACAGGTGAGGAAATCAGTCCAAACACTCACCATTTCTATTTCAGACATCTTGGCTGTCTCTCACACTCATGCCAGCCCTCAGTCATACCTTTTCCACTTTCTATTCGGCCTCCAGAACAAGTTTTAAAATGTGTCCATTTGAATATGTTTGCATTGTTTAATTTATTGGAAAAAGTCCCAGCCTTTAGCCTAAGACTAGACTTCATTATGTAACCCAATCTGGCCTCAAACTCATGGCTATCCTCCTGCTCCAGTCTCCTGATACAAGCACACAACACTATATCTTTTTCTTGCCATTCTCTGGCTCTCAACACATTGCTTCTTTTTCCTTGAAATTGTTTCTTAATCCCTGTCACCTCTACTTGTCTATAAATAAGCCCTTTGGGGACAGGTAATGGGCACCACTTGCTCATGGCTTCATTTTTACTACCTACTTCAGGATCTGATTCAGAAGAAGCATTCAAGAATTCCATGTAGAGCAAATTGGCTGGATGCAAAATTAACTCAAAAAAGTCAGTAGCCTTCCTCTATTCAAATGACAATCATGCAGAGGAAGAAACTAGGAAAACTACACCTTTCACATTAGCCACAAGCAATATAAAATATTCAGGAGTTACTCTAACCAAGCAAGTGAAGGACTTGTTTGAAAAAATTTCAAAACTCTGAGGAAAGACATTGAAGATGACATCAGAAGATGGAATGATCTTCCTTGCTCGTGGATTGGGAGAATTAACATAGTAAAAATGGCTTTCTTACCAAAAGCAATTTACAGATTCAATGCAATCCCTATCAAAATACCTACACCATTTTTAAAGACATTGAAAGTTCAATTCTCAACTTCATATGCAAAAACAAAAAACCCCAGAATAGCTAAAACAACCTTGTACAATAAAAGATCCTCCAGAGGAATCTCCATACCTGATATCAAGCTGTACTATAAAGCAATAGTAATTAAAACAGCATGGTACTGGCACAGCAATAGGCTGGTTGATCAGTGGAATTGAATTGAAGACCCAGATATGAATCCACACACATGTGGTCACTTGATTTTTGACAAAGAAGCCAAATCTATTCAATGGAAAAAGGATAGCATCTTCAACAAATGGTGCTGGTCTAACTGGATGTCTACATGTTAAAAAAAAATGCAATTGGACCCATATTTATCACCATACACAAAACTCAAATCCAAGTGGATCAAAGACCTCAACATAAAACCAGAGGCACTAAGTCAGTTAGAAGAAAAAGTGGGGAAGAGCCTGGTACACATTGGCACAGGAGACAACTTCCTGAACAGAACACCAACAGCCCAGGCCTTATTGTCAACAATTAATAAATGGGACTTCATGAGGCTGAGAAGCTTCTGTAAGGCAGAAGACACTGTCAAGAGAACAAAGTGACAGCCTACAGACTGAGAAAAGATCTTCACCAACCCTACATCTGACAAAGGTCTAATATCCTAAATATATAAAGAACTCAAAAAATTAAACACCACCAAACCAAATAACCCAATTGAGAAATGGGGCTCAGAACTAAACAGAGAATTCTCAACTGAGGAATATCAAATGGCTGAGAAACACTTAAAGAAATGTTCATCCTCCTTAGTCATCAGGGAAACACAAATCAAAACAACTCTGAGATTCCATCTTACAACCATCAGAATGGTTAAGATAACAAATTCAAGTGACACCACATACTGAGGAGGATGCGGAGAGAGAGGAACACTCCTTCATTGCTGGTGAGAACGCAAGTAGTACAGCCACTTTGGAAATCTATCTGGCACTATATCAGAAAACTGGGAATAGGGCTTCCTCAAGACCCAGATATTCCACTCCTTGCAATATACCCAGAAGAACACAAGAAGAACATTTGCTCAACCATGTTCACAGCAGCCTTATTCATAATAGCCAGAACCTGGAAACAGCCTAAGTGTCCCTCAGTTAGAATGGATAAAGAAACTGTGGTACATTTACACTATGGAATACTACTCAGCTATAAAAACAAGGAATTCCCAAAATTTGTGGACAAATGGATTGAGCTAGAAATTATCATAATGAGTGAGTTAACCCAGAAGCAGAAAGAGTCAAATGGTATATATTCACTTATATCTGGACACTAACCCAAGGAATATGTCCCATGAAAGTCTTCACTTACCAGGAAACTGGGATAGAGGGGAGGACATCCTATTGGGACTCTAGGTGAGAGAAGCAAGGGAGAATGGGGAAATAGAAGGATCCAGAGGGTCATAGAAACCTACAAGAAGAACATTATGATGGGCAGATCTGGACCCAGGGGTCTGACTCAAACTATGGCACCAGCCAAGGACAATATGTGCAATAAATTTTGAACCCCTGCCCGGATCTGGCCAGTGGATAGGACATTCTCCACAGTTGAGTGGACAGTGGGGTCTGACTTTCTCATGAACTCTTGTGCCCCATATTTGACCACATCCCCTGGATGAGGAAGCCTGGTGGCACTCAGAGAAATGATAGCAGGCTACCAAGAAGAGACTTGATACCCTATGATCATATAGAGGGGGAGGAGGTCCCCTCAGTCACAGTCATAGGGGAGGGGAGTAAGGGGAAAGCAGGAGGGAGCGAGGAATGGGAGGATACAAGGGATGAGATAACAATTGAGATGTAATATGAATAAATCAATAAAATGTATTTTTTTAAAAAAGGAAAAAAAAAGAATTCCATGCAGGGACACCCCCACACACTGGTGGCATTTCTCATGGCAGTGCACTTGAACAGCATCTCCAGGAAAACCAGAAATGCAATGGGACACTGGAGCCTTTCTTCCCTTCTAAGACCAAAGGGATTTTTACTTACTGTGTACTGGACACCATTGTTCTTTCTGGAAGGACACACTTCACAAAATGTAAAGTCTCTACATTCAGAGAACTCTCGTCCTCACATGCAAACGGGCCACACTATATTTAATAAGTAAAAAGACACTATGGTGTGATTCCGTGAAACATATGCTATGGAGAAAAATGAAGCAGGTCAGAGGGCAAAAAAAGGCCGTAGTGAACTCCCTTCATGAAGACTGGGTGGCTAGGAGGAATGGCCTCTCCAGAAGGCACACACATGCATGGGGAAAGGGCAGTTCCCATGAGAGAGCAGAAGGTGAAAAGGCCTGAGGCAGGAAAGAGTTTGAAAAGTGAAACTGACAGAAGACAAAACCCACAAGTCTGATGAGAGGAGGGGAGGGTCAGGAGGCAATGATGCTGGAGCATAGTCAGGCTCAAATGTGCCAGGCTACAGTGGACATGGGACACTGCTGAAATCTGATTCTAAGTTCAAGAGCAAATGTTGTAGTGATTAAAGCAGGAGAGCAGCATGATCTCATTGGAACTTCAGACAGATGCTCTCTGGCACCTGGAAATAGGAAGGCCAGCCAGGAGGCTATTGTAGTAGTGGAGATGAAAGGCGGGTGGACCGTGGGCATGGGGGAGAGTGTATAGATGGAGGACATTCTCTGAAGGTAGAATCCGGACAGCCTGTTGGTATGTCGGCTGTATAGAGGGGCAAGTTTCAGGCAAACTTTCCTCACTTAGGCCTCAGTAGGTTTGCAAGAAGGGGGAGCGGTTGGGGAGGGGGATGGGGAGGTCTATTGTGGCTAGGTCTGAATTATTATGAAAGCTGGTGTAGCTGGTTTGGACAATGCATCGCTCTTAGGCTCATTGCAATACATCATAGCTAAGGAAGGAGTGAAGCATGTGGCTCCGTTACTGTCCATGCAAACCCATTACCAAGTTTTAATGACAGCAAGTCTGCGATCAGACTTCACAAAACATGCAGAGATAATGTCTTTAACATATAGGGACAGGGAAGCTCGTACACCTGCTCTGGAAGCTTGACATCTTCCCTGCCAGGTGTGCCAACTGCTGCACTGAGTGAATTCACTCATCAGAAGCTAATGGCCCAAAGCAGAGTCAGCTAGCCAGGCATGCTTTGCTCTGCTGCCTAGAAGGAGGGATGTGTAAGGAACCAGTTGTATGTACTATCCCTAAAGTAGAGCCCATAGGCCTTGGGGGATTCCTATATCCTATTTTTATATGGGTGGATAATGTTCCTAAAAACATTTTCACCATATCTTGGTTACCTTTAATTCAATCTGCAGAAGCTCGTTCCTAACATCCATTATGCTGATTAACAAGCCACTAATTTCACAAATGGAAACCCAGTTTTGATTCAGCATGCTAATTAGCAAAATGTCTGGTGTTGATCAGAGTTAAAGATAGCTGAAGTGCTTGTGGTAGCTGCCTCTGGAGGAAGGCCGTTCTGCAAGGAAGCCAGCTGTAGTGCCAAGTCTTGATTAGAGCCAACTGCAGTGAGAAGTAACAAGTGCACACCTTGGAGCATGCTCTGCTGCATTTTATACAGCCATGGCAGACATGCGTGTTGCCTAGCATGCAGCCACACAGAGGCATCATGTCTGTCTCTGGACACACAGGGATGCTACTTAGGACTGCAAGAAGACAGTCTTGCGTCCTTAGGATATGAATAGTATTTGAAGCTATGAGACTAGATGAGAAGGGAAGAGACTTGTGACTCTAGGGTTGTGACCTGGGGTGCTCCAATCTTAGGGGGCACAGTTAAAAGGAAGTGGATATAGCCTAGGAAATCAAGGAGTATCTAGCTATAGAGGAAAATACCAGGGGAAAGGCAGAACTCGAAAGAGAAGATGGACCAAATATGTCAAATGTTCTGAGAAACTAAGAAATGAAGATTGAGGAAGGAACACTGGGTGTACCAGGTTGAAGTTGATGATGCCTTTGTCTGGGTGGTTCCCATACAACAGTGTAAGGAAAAAGCATTGAGGACAGACTTAGTGACATTTGAGCCACTAGCTGAGAAAATATGGAATGCAATGATAATTGAAGAACAAAAGAGATCAAAGAGGTCTTTACTTTTATCACTTTTATTAAGTGATGTGGTATATGTCTGTGTCCGTGAGTCTGTCTGGGTATGTTCACATGCATGCAGTTGGCCAAAAAGGCCAAGGGTGTCATATTTTCTGGAGTTGGAGTTACAAGTATTGTGAGCTGTCAGACATGGGCAACTGAACTTGGGTCCTCTGTGAGGCCAGCAAGTTCTCTCAACCACTGAGCCATCTCTCCAGCCTCACATAGCATGTTTTGATACTGTCAGGAATTGCCTATAAGAGAAGAAGAATTAAAGAGGAAAGGAGAGCATCCATTCCTGATGCTATCCCATGGGTGGGCACTCCTGCTACCCCACCTAGTAGCCTGCCACCCTAGAGTAAAGGAATTTCTCAGTGATCCACTGGCTTGGGAGGAATAAGAGCCAAGAGAGTTCAAATTCTTAAAACTAAAAGACCACCAAGGAAGGCACACCCTAGTCCCTGCATCTCCACACCTTGAGCGAAGAATTGATGACAAGAGGCTTCTCCTCTGTTAACTATTGGCAATGGCTTTGGCCTGAGAAGTGTCCTAATTGTGTAACTCAGGTCTCTGACCCATCCTGGAAATCACCAGCAAGTACAGAAACTGTCTCCAGGATGACAGGAACCTTGCCAGAGTCTTCATGAAGGAGAGGAGAAGCATGCTACTAGTCATTATCTTGTATCCATCAGGGAAGATGAGGTGACATTCAACCCATTAAAAGGGACAAGAGGGGTGGGATGGAACCAGAACTCTACCTGCACTGCACCTTCCGCTTACTTTATCTAAGGCATTGTGTTTTGTTGTGATATAATACATTTTCTGACTTTTAAAATCAACTTGATATCAAGTCTCTTCTTTGTAGCCTGCTATCCTTCCTCTGAGTGCCACCAGGTCTCCCCTTCCAGGGGACATGGTCAAATATGAGGCACCAGAGTACGTGTGAAAGTTATACCCCACTCTCCACTCAGCTGTGGAGAATGTCCTGTCCATTGGCTGGATCTGGGTAGGGGTTTGAAGTTAAAGGGGGAGGTAATCCCCCTCAGGCACAGTCATAGGGAAGGGGAGTAAGGGGAAAATGGGAGGGAGGGAAGAATGGGGGGATACAAGGGATGGGATAACCACTGAGATGTTAACAAGGATAAATTAATAAAAAATTAAACATTAAAAAAATAATAAAACAAAATCAACTTGAGCTGGATTTTATGATAGTTGAAGTTAAATGCCTCTTATTTACTCAGTGCACCTATTCTCAATTGAGTAGAACGTGTATTCTTCAATGCCCCCTTCCCCCAAGACCTGGTCACCATGCAGTTACATCCCCCGCTACATCCAAGGCTTGTGCTCATCATCTGTCTTCTGTATCTTGTACACATGCCACCACACAGCATAATTATTGGAGAGAAGGTTAGAAGCCAATTAATTCATGATTCCCTTGCTAGTTCTTAGAAAATCTAATTCACTAGATTAAAGTTGTGTTTATTTAAAATGTTCTATATCTCCTGTTCCTTTAAACCATTGCTGCCTCTTCATAATCCCCCTTTTCCTTTCATGTTCTACAGATAGATAGATGAAGGGTGGATAGATATATATACAGATGATAGATAGATCAAGATAGATGATAGATAGATAGATAGGTAGATAGATAGACAGACAGACAGACAGACAGACAGACAGACAGATGATAGATGATACATTCAAATTTACAGATTTAAATTCTGGTTCTGCAAATTAAAGAAAACACATTGTCTTTCTTTCTGAGTCTGGTTTATTTCACTCAACATAATGATCTCCAGTTCCACTTATTTTCTTGTAACTATTGGAACTTTTTAAGTTGAACTAAATGAGTATTGCCAGAAGTCTTTAGAGATGATAAAGAGTAAAGTGCTATACTTTGAATGTCAAGTTGACAAGGGGTGGGTTTTATTGTCAACTAGACTTGATTCTTAATCAGCAAATAGACACAATTCTGATCATGTCTTTGAGAGGACACAGAGAAAAGATTAATTCAAAGTCCTCCCCAAATATGAGCAATATAATCTCATTGGCTTGCATCTTGAACTGATTAAAAAAACAGAAGAAAAGGAGACAAGCAGAGCCCCCGTATTCCGTCTCCTTGGCTTCCTGAGTGTGTATACAATGTGCCCAGTCACTCCATGCCCTTATCACTGGGTCTTCTCACCATAATGGACAGTATTATCTCAAACCATGAGTCACAATAAACCCCCCTTTTCTTAAATTGGCTAGGAATTTTGTCAAAGCATTGAGAAAGGTAACAAGTACAAATCTTTAGGTCTTTGGAGCGTCAGATCATACCAGTTGCAAATAAGGATAAATCCCTCTCCTTTCTCATGTATATGCCTTTTATTTCTTACTCTCATGTCTCTAAGATCTTGAACACTGAATTGAATATGAGTAAATAGTGAGAACTCTTGTTTTCTTCTTGCTTTACAGAAAATTCTCCTAGATTTTTCTTATTTATTTTAGTACTGAATATATGTATATGTTTATATCTTTTATGGTGCTGAGAAATGTTCCTTCTATTCCTATTTTCTTCAAGCAGTTGTCTTAAAGGGCTACGTCATTTGTTTAAAGTCTTTTCTGCACCTGTTGAAAAATCATGTGATATCTGTCCTGAAGTCTATTTATATACTATATTGCATTTATTGGGTTGCATATACTGAACTATCTTTATGTTCGTGAAATGAAACTGACTTTGTATGTTCTCTGTATGGTATTCTCAATGCATTCTTGAATTCAGTTTTCAAGTAGTTTATTGAAAGATTTTTACATATATACTCTTCATGTATGTTGGTTATAGTTTTTTTGTGTCTATGTATGTGTGATCCTTTTAAAATAACAAAATCAATTGTTTTATTGGCCTTTAGTCTTCACTTTATTAATTTCTGTTTCATTTTTAGTCTTTCTTTTCATCTATTATTTTAGAATTCAGCTTCTTGTTTCTCTAAAACCTTGAGTGGTGCATTTGGTTATTTCTAATATCTCTTAATTTTTAATGTAAACACATACAACTATAAACTTTCCTTTTTGAGATACCATAACTACAACTTAAATGTTGAGATCTTTTCATTGTCTTCATTGAATCATTTGTTCATTAATTGCTATTTTGAAGTCTTTTGTTTCAGGTAAATTGCTTTTCTTGGGGCATATTACAGCAGGTATTCTGGCTTCTGGAGGAAAAGTATGGTAGTAATTGTTCCTATTTGTGGTTTTGTACTGAAATGTGGGATCTAGTGTTAACATGTTTGTGCTGGTTCTCTGTGGGGTGTCTGGTCTTCCCTGGCTTGGGTGAATATTTGGGTCTGATTGCCGTGAGGACAGATTGCAGATCAGCAGAGTGACACTTGGCTTTCATTCTCAGTGCCACTTCAGGTTTCAGCAGCCGTATTCTGACTGCTTCCAGATCTGAAGTTCGTGTTCGAGCTTAGACTCCAAGCAGTTCCAGATGGGTGCAATGGGTGTAGTGGAAGATAGGTTAGCAGGTGAGTGAAGCTGACTGACTCTGGTAATCTCACAATTAGGATTCAGGGTGCAGCTCCAAAAAGGGTGGCAGAGGCAGAACTAACGGCATCCTAGGTTCTAGATAGTAGTGATCCCCAAAGGAATGGATATGACTTGGGAGGAACAGTTCAAAAGGACAGCAACATACCTGGTTGGAAGGAGATCCTTGGTCTGTGCCATGTGTAACGGTAAGTCCCAAGGGGATGGAGATAAGCTGGAGGGAGGGTTGAGATGGGGGTACACTAGAGAAACCAAAATGTACAAGGGCAGGGAGAATACAGGTAGCCTACCTGCCCCCATCCAAGCATAATGGCTATGGGGTCCTTGGAAGAGAGCAGGTTGTGGTTAGTGAGGAGTCACACAGAAATGGAGATGAGTTGAGAGGAGTGGTTCAGAAGGATAGCAACATAACTGGTTGGAGGGGGGCCCTTGGTCTGTGCCACATGTAATGGCAAGTCCCAAGGGAATGGAAGTGGCCTGGGAAGCCAGGCTGAGGCATGCAAAACAGCAAGTCTAAGAATGGACCACTGAAACCAAAATGGAGGAAGGGAAGAGAAACACAAGTAGCCTACCTTGGTCCTTACTAAGTGTGGTGGCTATGGAGTCACCTGAGGAGAGTGGTTCTCCTAGGGAAAAATTAATGTCCTCTCTTGTTTATATAAAGGCCCACAGTTAATTCAATAATGCGTTGTTCAGCCTCTAAGTATTTGTGCATTTTTGTTGTTATTGATATCTAGCTTTATTCCACTATCATCTTGATAAGAAAGGAAATGATTTTGATTCTTTTGTATGAATTACAAGTTATGAAAAGAAAGGCAACAACAAAGAAACAAAAGGAAGGAAATCCTTTTCAAAGAGAACAAGACTAATAAGTAAAGCATATCAAGGTTTAGGATTAATTAGCGTCTTCAAACTCCGTTTCTTATTGCACCTCTACTTGCAACAGGGACAGGAAATAACAGCAAAAATTGAAGCAAGCGGCTTCCCATCAGGCCTTGCATATTCTCAAACGTCTTTCGGCTTCAAGTCTTGCTTCTAGTGCTTACCAGTAATTTGACCTTGAACAAACACGCTGATCTTCATGTCTCTCCCCTGTGATATGGGGATGACCATATCTCAGCAGGTTGCTTTGGGCTTTAATGAGGGGAACATAAGAAGTAGCTAGCATGGAACCTGGGTCAGAATCAATGACTAAGATCATGCAGGGAGTAATAATATAAATGCATATGTAAAAATGTTTAATACAAAAAAATTTTTAAAACTAAAAAAAAAAAAAAAGATCATGCAGGGAGGTGTAAGAGACAAACAGGTTGTTCATTTAACTGGGAAAGCTTTTCTTAAGAGAGCAGCTCTCAGCTGTCATTCCATGGTAGTTAAAATCGTTGATTTCTGTCTCTGCTGGTGTCTGAACTTAGCCTAGATACAGCCATGGAGAAGAAGGCAAGCCATCTCCATGTTGTGACAGGAGCATTATCATCTCCAGTTTAGAAAGTAAACTGGAAGAGAAGTAGAAAGCTCAAGTAGGAAAAAATAATAGAAATATCTATTTTCTGGGTGCCACTTCTATTCAAAGCAGTGTCTTTCTAGTCTTTAAGTTACTGTGGTGTATATCACAACACTGATGCTTAGCGAATGCTCCCTAAAGCTGCTCAAGTAGCCAGGTCTTACATTTCTAATTCATGGCCACTGTTCTAGACCCAGTGTGGGTGCCAGAGAGCCAGAGTTAAGCTAGGCTCCCAGCAGACTGGAGCAGAGTCCTACAGATGGGACAACATAACCAGTTTGCTTTTTAATTTTTCCTGTCTCTGGAAAGAAAATAATCTCTTTGTAACTTATTTCATTCCTTGCAAATTGGTGCATCATAAGTCCCTGACAATGTGCATTCGGGCCAGTCTGCAGGGAAAGCAGAGAAGATGAAGCAGGACTCTTAGAAATCATGATCTTTACATGAAACTAGATCAGGCAGTGGGAGGGGTGAACTGAAAATAGCCTGAGGGAGTGAGAGACAAGCCTGTGAAACAGTGAGAGGCAGGCGAAGACAACTGAGATTAGCAAGGAGAGGGCACTGTGCAGACAGAAGGAAAGATGTGGCATGGTTTGTTTTTCAGGATTCTGTTAAACCATCCATTCATCCCCAAGGGCAAAAAATCACTCCCCAAAAGCAAAGTGTTTTAAATTATGTCAGCTTAGTTACCATCCCTTTGGTAGACTACCTGCCCCTGCAGAAACAGCCATTATCTGAAGGGAAATGATCAATCAATTCATCAATAACTGGATGGAGAGATAACAGTTATCTCCAGATCTTAAATTAAAGTGTTCTTGTTATACACAATTTGAAATGTACAGAAAAGTCTAATTACCAAAATCACCCATTCTGTTTCATAGATATAACTATTATTAGCTTTCATATACATAAATTTTCTATTACATAAGTAACACACAAAGAATCTCTCTGTCACACACACACACACACACACAGACAAACACACACACACACACACACACACACACACACACACACACAGACAAACACACACACATACACCATCATTCATGATATTTCAAAGTAAGAACATAACAAAAGCAAAATTCTCCCAATTCATTCTTGTATGTATATTGCTGGGGCTTGTTAAGTTTCTAGAATTAACTGTGTTATAACTGATTTCAAATCCTTGTACTTTCAAAGACTGGGTTTTGCCTTATGCCTTATCTCTCCTAGACTCTAGAATCTTAAAATATTTATTAAAGGACTGGAGAGATGACTTAGTACTCTAGAGCTCTTGCTGCTCTCACAGAAGACCCGGGCTCAGTTCCCAGAACCCACACTGGCAGCTCAAAACCAACTATAACTTCAGTTCCAGGGAACTCAGTACCCTCCTTCTGACTTCCATGGGGGACACCTGTACACATATAAATTTACAAATAGTTTACAATTATCAAGCCTATGTATATATTAATACTAGTATTAGTATTTAAGGTTATAGTCAAAGAAGATGTGTTTTCTACTAAAGCCATTGTGAATTCACTGCTGTTCAATAAATACAGACCTCATGGGAAGACACACGGGTGTCTCGCTGCTGCCTACCAAGTGTGCTCAGGACATAGCTCCTGCTGGATCATTAATCTGCTCCAGAGTGCTGGTCTCACCATCATGGATAATTACCTTTATATAAGGGGGGCAGGGAGTCTGTTTTATAATTTTTGGAATCCAGTGAGACAACAGTTTGGGGCAATGACTTATCTGTGCCTTCAGCCTTAAAGGAGGAAAAATATAGAGTAGACGCTCTATCTTTGAGTGATGACTATGAACAGAGGTAGGCAGGTGACCCAAAGCAAAGAGGCAAGGTGCTGGGTCTTCTTATCCTACTTTTAATTACCCAAGGGCCAAGTGGTTTGCAGCATTCTAAATGCATGTTTCAATGTCACTTCATCTTTAACTTCTTAATGCTTTAAAGTGTAAATAGTGCTAGCTCCTTGTTACATTGCTGTGACAAAAATACCCGACAAAAGCAACTTAAGGAGGAAAAAGGTTGTTTTGGCTCATAGTTCCCGGGTTTGGAAGTCATAGCAGTAGGAGCCTGGGGTTAGAAGGTAGAGAGCAGAGAGCATAGAACACTGACACTCAGCTCCTTTTCTCCTGTGTATTCTGTCCAGTATCCCAACCCATGAAATAATGCCACCCCCATTTAGGATAGGCTTTTCTAATTCACTTAATCGAGTTTAGAAACATACACAGACAAGCCCAAAGGTGTTTCCATGGTGATTCTAAACCAAGCTGACAACCAAGATAAACCATTACACACACACACACACACACACACACACACACACACACACACACAATGTATAAATTATAATGATGCATTCAATATTCGCTAGTAGATTTGTACTTCATTTACCATGTGCCAAATGGATGTTGTTTGTAAGCCTTTTCTAATCCTCTAAGAAATGCTACCTAATTATTCTCTGGACTAGCTAATGTTTTGGGAGAAAAATATAGGGAGGGTGGTGTCAATTTACAGAATGTAGATTTTACTTTTTGTCCTTGTTTTAAATATGACCTCACCCTCTGCCTCCCTCTGCTGTGCTTGGCTCTGTCTGCTTTTCTATGACATTCTTCATCCAGGTCTTTCATTCGAACTCCTCATCTCAGTCTCATTAAGGTAATGCCAAATATGGAATAGCTGTGTCTTCCTCACATATTGAAGTATGTTTTCCAGTGTGATGTTGTTTGAAGGAGGGGCTTTGAGATTATGAGATCCAGAGATTGCACCATGCCCTTAAGAAAGGAAGCTCAAAGAGCTCATTTGTGACTTTCACAGTGTGACAGTACTGCAAGAAGGCATCATCCATGGCCAGGAAAAAGGCAAGCAACCAAACATCGAGTGTGCCAGCCCCTTGATCTTAGATGTCACAGCCTTCAGGACAATGAATGAAATTTGTGTCCCACAGAATCCATGCAAGTTAGAGGAACTACTTGACTGCCCTGGCTCTCATAGGAGGTTAAACTGTCCTGTCTACGCTCTGTGCCAAGAACAGGGAAGGTATCTCTACATCCTCTGCTTTTCCCTAATCAATTGCAGTTAGTCATGCGCCTCAGGGAATCTTTATTCATTTTACGTTGTCCCAAATGCCACTGCGCTTCCGACATCTTCCCACATGTTTTCCAGTGACTGGTACCATGTCACTGTGCTAATCCTGAGAGTAAATATGTGAAATTGGAACTGGCAGGGCACTAGCTTTAGAACTGATTGAGGTTCTGGGCTCAACAAGGTCTCTGAGAAGGCAAGATTGTGAGAGAGTCAGCAAGGGAACTTTCAGGAAAAATAGAAACCCTTTTATTTCAAAGAAAAAAAATCTAAAACTGTTAGAGACAGATGGCTGTGCAATGCCTATAATAACAAATATGAATACATAATAATTGAATCTGAATACTTCCAAAATAATCATCACCTAGGACATTATAAGTTCCTTGGTGAGTGTCCCACCAGTGGTGACCTTCTCAGCTAATCTGTCACAGCGCTGAGTTTATACTTTGTTCCAGGTGTGCTGGGGGGGGGGGGGAAATGGCAGCCAACGTGTGTAACGCCAATGCTTTTCTCACTGCACTTGTCTTTTGGTAAACTGTAATGAGTTGTGCCACTTAGTATCTCATCAACAAATCTCTCATGGAACTAGTACAACCTGATGCAGGATGATTCTTCTCTTCCAGAAAGAAGCCCAGCAATGACGCTGCCTGAAGGGCCAGGAACCAGAGGCTGGATAGCTCAGAGACCTAGGATAGAACCAAATGCAACTGGCAAGTATATATATATATATATATATATATATATATATATATATATATATATATATATATATATATGATATTTTGCTATACTCACCTAGGCCAATTGTCCTCATGGAGGCTTCACCCAGCAATGGATGGAAACAGAGGCAGAGACCCATAGCCACACATTAGGAAGAGCTTGGGGAATCCTGAGGAAGATGGGGAGGAAGGATTGTAAGAGTCAGGGAGGTCAAGGACAGCACAAGGAAGCCCACAGAATCAACGAACCTGGCCTCATGGGGGCTCACAGAGAGTGACCTGCCAACCAGGGAGCCTGCATGGCACTGACCTAAGGCCTCTGCATATATGTTACATATATGTGTAGTTTGGTCTTCATGTATAACTTCAGACAGTGGGAGCAGGAGCTGTCTCTTACTCTGTTGCCTGCTTTTGTGACCCTTTCTTCCTACTGGGCCATCTAGACTTAATAGGAGAGGAGGTGCCTAGTCTTAATGTAACTTTAATATATCATGGCTGGTTGATATCCATGGGAGCCTGTGCTATTCTGAAAAGAAACTGAGGTGGAGTGGATGAGAGGGAGGGAGATGGGGCAGAGGGAAACTGGGAGGAGAGGACGGAGGGGAGATTGTGGTCTGGTTGGGATTTTGGGGTAAGAGGGCCGCCCCTATCAGAAGTCTAGCGGAGGGGACTAGGTAGAAGAGGGAGGGTAGGTGGGAATGGGACGATAAGAGGGAGGAGGGGATAACAATCGGGATGTAATGTGAATAAATTATAATAAATAAAATATTCATAAAAATGTAACTGGAAGAACTCTTAGGGTAAAACTACAAATATTGTTAGCATTATTCAAACTCTGTTGCAGCAAATGCTGCTGACGTGGCTTACACTATTTGCACTGGACACTGTGCCCCCCCCTCCCAGCTATTATTAGAAATGTGCTTCCTTCTATGTCTTAGGTAAGAATGACCTGCCCCCAGGGGTTTGGTTAGTCAGCTGATCATTACTAACTGTTCAAGCAGGGCTTCCGTCAATGGCAGCCAAGAAGAAGGCGTGGCCCCAGAACACTGATCACATCACTGGGAGGTAGGGGGTCTGATGCTTTCCAAGCAGCAGTGCTGATATAGAATGCCTTGCCGGTAAATCATCATGTCAGACATTTACAGCTTCAGGTCTTAGATCTCAATCCCTCGTTCATGTCACATGTGGACTTGGTGTTTCATTTTTTAGCCATAAACATGGGGGTTGGTTAAGTAAGATTAGAGCCAAGTCCTCCTGCCTCAATATTGTTAAATCAAGTCATGGCTCTCCTAGGGAACATGTTTCTTAGTCAGGTTCTTAAAAGCTCCACAGTCTCAGAGTGGCAATCGAACACTTGTTCCAGCTAAATTCTGGGCTTTGACCTAGAATAGTACAAGCAGTGGGTTACTTGAATGAATGCTAAAATATATATATCTAAAATGTGATTTTCCCTAAAGCCTGGACTGTGTCTGTGTATGTGCATACATGTGTGTGTGTTTCCCTGCTGTCTGCCCCATGTGCCGGGCTCAGGACTAAGTTCCGATGGTTTTATCTCTCCACACTCTCTCCCCTGACATCACCAATGTTCATGGTTTTAAATATCATCTCTGTGCTGCTGGTTCTCAAGCACACATTAGACTTGTACTTTTCACTTGTCTGGCCTGAAGAATTACACCCTCTACTTACTTGACATCTCCGTCTGAATGTCAGATGGACATCTCAAACTCGTTATGTCAAAGACTAGAACACTCTGTTCTCCATTGCCGTTAACCTTTTCCATGGCATTCTGCCTGCTGTATGCATTCCATCTTTACCTGGAACACAGATTTTTTTCCCTCCTCCATCCTTTCCCACCTATGCTATATTCCCCTACAATAAACAAAATGATGCCAAATATTTATAGTGTTAAAGATCCTCAAGTATTTTGTAAAGTTGTCATATTCTTTAAGATCCTTTTAAAAATAATCTTTTTTTTTTTTTTTGGACTTTAGCATCTTATCAAAGCAAGTCCTTAATCATTCTTTAACTAAGCATCATCACAAACTTTAAGTATTTAATTTACTTGTTTAGTTAATTGCCGCATGAGTTCTGTAAGATATCATACCTGTTTCACACACTGTCATCATTTTCTCAGGTTTGAAACCAAGGCCAGCACACAATTAATACTCAGTAAATATTTTATAGTAATACAATATGCATATTTCTGATGTGTGCTTGTTGAGCATGATCTCCTAGCCTTATTTCATTGCCTTCTTAAATTTGGTCAATATTTTTCTCTACATGATGGACACTTTTAATGAAGAATTTCATATTTAGTTACACTAGAAGAATTTATTCTCTTCACAGGGAAGGAAAACAATTGCATATATAAAGATGTAGATGCTGAGGTACTGGGAGATTAGCTTCCCAGCCCTTAGTTTTACCTTTCACCTTCTTCAATAAAATTAAAAACTGGTGCATGTCAAGAGTTTTTGGATCAGTTGAAATGATCAGAAACATAGATGGGAAATCCACCCATGCATGGAGATCTGAATGTGTTTAGTAATTGTTTTCTCATGCCAGCATTAAAAATGCCTTATTCATTTGCAGAATGGCTTCACATAAGTTTTTCTAAATTGGTGTTTCAGTATACGCTAATTCATTCCTTTTTATAAAAAATATATAAGAATGAATAATTGCTAGGTTGGGCATAAAATGTGAGGTAAAATTCTTCCTTTTACAGCTATGCTAATTTAGATGTAATTCTATTGTCTTCTACTGTTTCTCATTCAAGGAAATAAAGCAAATTTGTCACTATTCTAACCTTAATGTCGCTGTAAACATGCTCTTAATTTTCTGCCTGTTGTCAGTGGACTCATGGGATCTTCTAAAAACTTCATAATTCAAAAATCATGTCTGACTATATATAAATGCAAGTCTCATTTTATTCATGCTACCTATAAACACAAGAATTTTTAGTCACAAAGTGTAAGAGCTTTTCTTACACCAAGTAATATTTTCAATAACTTTTAAATTTTTTTCAATTAGTTACCATTCGGGGAGATAATTTTCAAAGAGCATTTCCAATTCTCTGGAAACCTTTTGTCTTCTGTATTTATGATCCTGAGTCTCTGTTTTCCTATATTTCTTCTGAGAGACTTTTTTTAAAAGAGATTCTCAAGTTATGTCTGTGATTAGCCTCTACTTGGTGTCATTTCTGCCCCCTGGTCCCTCGGATGAAAACCAGATTCTTTTACAGAGCTTCTGGTTTGTAGCTATACAAACATCTCTCCATGTCTACCATTTTATGACATGTCTTTCCAGATCACATTACTCATATAAACTAGGGTCAAGGAATATCTAGTGCCTGTGAATGACAGAAGCACCAATACTGAGTCAATCGCTACACTTGGTAGCTAGTGAGGCCAGGCCTGCAAACATGCTTATGCTGTGGGTATGCCCTTCACATGCACTCTTCAAGGAGGCTCTCATGGAAATAGAAGAGCAAAGGGTGAGCAAGGTGAGCAGAGTGTTAGCATCTCCTCTCTTGCCTAAGAGGATCACTTAAGAGAACACATTACTCCTTAGGAAGACCTGACCATGAAGGTGAGCAAAGGTGCCCGTGTGTATATATAACCTCTTACCAAAGAATCGGAAATGGATCTTTCTTTAATTAGTTAATTTACTTATTTACTTTACATTCTAATGGTTGCCCCCTTCCTCCTCTCCCCCTGGTCTCCTCCTTTTCTCCCTCCCCCATTCACTCCCCCTAAGAAAAAAGGGGAGCCCCCCCTTCTATCAACCCACACCAGCACATCAAGTCACATCAAGACTGAACGCATCCTCTTCCTCGGTGGTCTGGCGAGGCAGTCCTGCCAGGGGGATGTGACCAAAAAGCACGCAATAGAATCCTTGTCAGAGATAGTCCCCACTCCTCTTACTAAGGAGACCCATTGAAGACCAAGCTGCTCATTTGGTTTATATGTGTAGGGGACCTAGGCCCTGTTCATGCATGGGCCCTTAGTTGGTACTTCGGTCTCTGGAAGAACCCCCTGGACCCAAGTCAGTTGTCTCTGTTAGTCTATTGTGGACGTCTTGTCCCCTCCACGTCCTTCCACAAGGCTCCCTGTGCTCCACCCAGTGTTTGGCTGTGAGCCTCAGCATCTGCTTTGATCCGTTGCTGGGTAGAGCCTCTCAGAGGATGGCTATGCTAGGCTCAGAAATGGATCTTACGGAATGGAGCAAAGGTTGCATCCTAGCCTTGCAGGAAGAAGGGAGAGGAGGAGACGAAGTCAATCAGAATAGCACCACAGCATTGATCTTAGGCCGGAGTGAAATGTGCCTCAGAAATAGCTGTGTTACACATAGGGAAATTGCCAAGCTACTATAATTAAGATCAATGTATAAAATTCTGAAGAGGGCTGGATTTAATTAGTATTTAGAGCCCCCTCGTGCCTAGCACAGGTTAGGACACACTGAAAATATCTTTCTGGAATGGAAATGACCATGGTGAATGCATCAACGAAAGAGCTGGGGGTACCTGTGGCAGTGCCTAGCATCCTCCTGAAGCCACCTCAGAAGGTGAGCTCCTGTGCCCATCCCCTCCAGGCAGTCTGTGTCTCTGTTTTCTACACAGTCTGTATGCATATTCACTAGCACTCACATCTGCTGTAGTGCTTTCTTACATGTATATCCTTATGAGCTTTATTTCTCTATATTTCTAGCACTTGGTCACTAGAATGGGAACATATTAATCTTTAATAAATTGGCTAACATATGGAAGAGGGAAAGACACAAGGGCAGTAAGGAAGGACAGAGGCAACATTCTAGTTTGACTACATAAAACTGGAGTGGATAGAGCGACAAGACTTGAGAATGGAGCCTGGGACCCTAGAAGCTGACTTTAAGTAACTTTATCTCCATTTTTTTAAATAATGAAAATGGAAATTAAATGTCTTCATGTTCAATTGGATAGCTCACAGTTAGCATATGCTATGTAATAAACTGCACCAAAAATTGAGAGCTTCATATGTATACCAATATACATTTATCTAGCCAAAAAAGTTGTGTTGTATTGATTTAGACTGGGCTAGACAGGAGCGTTTGGGTAGTTTTTGCCTAGTGTCCTTACATACCTGGTCAGCTGGTTGTCACTGACTTAAGTTGAATATGGTGCTGGGGGGCGGGACAGATGCTCCTGTGTTTCAGCCTCGTTCTAGAACTAGCTTGGTAGCCTTGACTGCTCTTTCTATAGTGATGGCAGGGAACAAGGAAAAACCCAACCACAGGAGCATTGTCAAGGCCCTGCTTGAGTCACACTCTCAATGCCCCACTGACCAAAGGGGTAGAGCTTTGAGACCATTAATGGGATCCACCACGTGCATGAATCACCCTGATTAGCCTAATGAAGAGGCTCTCTGTCCCTGTGAGAACAAACAAATGTTTAAAAGCACTTCCCAGTTGGACAATTATGTGACACAGAAACACATATTTAGTTTTGAGAGAAATATTCTGAAGCTTTCTGAAAAATTCAAATTACCACTCAGGATGTTAAATCTCCTTTTATAACTGGATGTGTAATAGGTCTAGGACTTCAACCCGTTTGTACGCTAACAACAGATGAGCCTTCCACAATTTAATAAATACCAGCAAAGAGAGTCAGAAACAAGGGGCATTTTATTTTTTCAGAGTTTTTTTTCCTATTTTATGAATTTATTCTTGTTACATCTCAATGGTTATCCCATCCCTTGTATCCTCCCATTCTTCCCTCCCTCCCAATTTCCCCTTATTCCCCTTCCCTATGACTGTTCCTGAGGGGGATTACCTCCCCCTGTATATGTTCATAGGGTATCAAGTCTCTTCTTGGTAACCTGCTATCCTTCCTCTGAGTGCCACCAGTTCTCCCCCTCCAGGGGGCATGGTAAAAGGTGAGGCACCAGAGTATGTGAGAAAGTCATATCCCACTCTCCACTCTATTGTGGAGAATGTTCTGACCATTGGCTAGATCTGGGTAGGGGTTTAAAGTTTTACGGCCTGTATTGTCCTTGGCTGGTGCCTTAGTTTGAGCAGGACCCCTGGGCCCAAATCTGCCTATCATAATGTTCTACTTGTAGGTTTCTAGGACCCTCTGGATCCTTCTACTTTGCCATTCTCCCATGCTTCTCTCATTTAGAGTCCCAATAGAATGTCCTCCCCTCTGTCTCAGTTTCCTGGTAAGTGAAGGCTTTCGTGGGACATGCCCCTTGGGTTAATATGCAGATATAAGTGAGTATATACCATTTGAGTCTTTCTGCTTCTGGGTTAACTCACTCATTATGATCATTTCTAGCTCAATCCATTTATCCACAAATTTCGGGAATTCCTTGTTTTTAATAGCTGAATAGTATTCCATAGTGTATATGTACCACAGTTTCTTTATCCATTCTTCTACTGAGGGACACTTAGGCTGTTTCCATGTTCTGGCTATTATGAATAAGGCTGCTATGAACATGGTTGAGCAAATTTCTTGTTGTGTGTTGGAGCATCTTCTGGGTATATTCCAAGGAGTGGAATAGCTGGGTCTTGAGGAAGCCCTATTCCCATTTTTCTGAGATAGCACCAGATAGATTTCCAAAGTGGTTGTACTAGTTTGCATTCCCACCAGCAATGAAGGAATGTTCCTCTCTCCCCACATCCTCGCCAGCATGTGGTGTCGCTTGAATTATTTATCTTAGCCATTCTGATGGGTGTAAGATGGAATCTCAGAGTTGTTTTGATTTGCATTTTCCTGATGATTAAGGAGGTTGAGCATTTCTTTAAGTGTTTCTCAGCCATTTGATATTCCTCTGTTGAGAATTCTCTGTTTAGTTCCATGCCCCATTTCTCAATTGGGTTATTTGTTTTGGTGGTGTTTAATTTCTTGAGTTCTTTATATATTTAGGATATTAGACCTTTGTCAGATGTAGGGTTGGTGAAGATCTTTTCCCAGTCTGTAGGCTGTCGCTTTGTTCTCTTGACAGTGTCAAGTTTTTTTTTTTAATAACCAGAGAACTCATCTTTTACATGGGATACTTGAGCCTAATTCTCAAACGGCAGTGCTTACAGGGCTAGGTGACACCTACCCACTCAGTTTGTGGTATCGCAGTACAGAAACCAAGTTTTGTGGTCCTGATCCTTTTAGAATAGTAAGCTTGACTATCCTTTATCTGAGGTTACTGTCTAAAAACATGGAAAGGATGGCCAGGAAGATCAGTAACGCCCCTTCTCATAAGACACAAGACAAAGTTCTGTGGAGAGCTATGTCTAAATGGTGCAAGATAACTTTTCTCAATTCAGTGCTGGCCTAAGCCAGAGTCGAGATGCACGCAGGACTGTACCTTAAGTTCTGAGAACTAGCACTGCCTCTGGACCTAGAGTCTCACACACAGGCAGAGTAGTACATGGCAAACACCAGTCGGCTCTCACGTTCTAACTTCTGCTCACCGCCTCCACTCAAATGTACACTGACCACTTAGATGGTTGGTGTGAGACCTGTCTCTGGCTCTGTATTAACCTATCTGTAATGAAAAGTGGGGGTCAGCAACATCCTGCTGCCAGACCCTCTTGCCTTGTTTTCAAGTCTTATCCCCCAGCACCTGTGTAAGGGGAAGTACTACTATGTGGAAAGTTGACCTCGGGCAATTGGAAGCTAAACTGAACACCCCAGTCCTGGGACAGCGGATATTCCAGAGCTCCTGCGGGGTCAAGGTGAGGTCACTCACATAAGCTTTCTCTATTGTCCTACTATCTTCGTTTCTCTGGAGAAATCTCTTCAGTAAACTACATACACATACAAATCTCTGATGCACTCCCTGCTTTTAGGAAACCATACTCGGCATAGAGGAATAGCTGTCTCCAGAGAGCTGGGATCAAACATGGCTGGATACAGGTGAGAGAAAAGGAGTCACAGTGTTCCTGTCACATCTCACTCCAGCATTGTATCTTGTCTTGATCAACATAGTTCTTCCTTTTTCCTTGGTTGACCTCTTATCAACTTATTCCACCAGGCCTCTAAGCATCCTCAACTATTTATACTTATTTTAACTTTTTATTGATTCTTGGTGAGTTTCACATCATGTATTCCAATTCTATTCATCTCTCAGTTCCCTCATGTCCATCCTTCATCTATGCAACATCCTCCACAAAATAAACACACACACACACACACACACACACACACCAAACCCCAAGCATAGAAAATATTTCATCCAGGAAGCTGTAGTATGTCATAGTGTGTTCCACAGCTTGTCCCTCTGTCCTTAACTCTTCACTTAGAAATACTCATTGCAATGAGTCATTGATCTGGTTCACGATCTCTGGCTCTTTGAGAACTTCAACACTGGACCCTCACCGGGCCTCCTCCCAGGTATCCTGTTGTTGCCCTGAGTCATGGGAATCTGCAGCTTTATAACAGTAGCATCTTAAAGTCCTACCTTCTGCTTACTTTGTCATCCTTTCTCAAGTGGATCATTCTGTTTCTGTTACCTGCTAAGAGATGCCAAGACACTACAGTGCTGGATCTAGAGATGTTCTGTAACTTTTCAACAAAGTCAGTTGACATTTAGGTACAGGAGTGTGTATGTGTATGTGTGTATGTGTGTGTGTGTGTCTGTGTGTGTGTCTGTGTGTGTGAGAGAGAAAGACAGAGAGAGGGGGAGACGAGAGACAGAGAGAGACACAGAGACAGAGACACAGAAACAAAGGGACAGAGACAGAGACAGACAGAAAACCTCCATGAAAACAAGCAAAATATTCATTCTCAGGCTATGTGTGGAGGGAAAATGTCAGAAAATCCTTGGAATTCTTTGGAATTGCTCTCCATTTTCAGATCACTGGTTACCTGCTGCTGTCCTAACTTACACACACAATTTATGCAGGTGCACACCACTGTGCCCCTGGCAATGGCAGTGCCTGGAAAGCTGCCTGCCACATTCACTTCTGCTTAGGCCATCAGCAATGCCAGGCTGCTGTTTCTGGACTAATGAGTTTCTGCTTTAGTTGCAAGATGTCACTGAATTGTGCAGTAGACTGCTTGGGTGCAAAACAATACCAGATATTTCTTAACAAAAATTTTAAATAAAACTTAAAGTTATTAAACTTCTGCTTCTAATACCCCTACCACCCAGAATTCCAAAATGAATTCCTATGTTCTTCTTTTCTAGGTCACATGCCTTACCCAGAATTCATTTTGACTGTCATATGTCTACTGAGAATTGTTTTACCCTACCAACTTCCAGCCAGAAACATCTCTCCTGAGTTCAATCAATCTTCTGGGCTCAGGTCTTGTTTTTTTACTTTTTATTATTTTTTACATTTTTGCCATCTCAAAAATAATATTCAGAACACAATGTACCACCTTCCAGTATGGTACTCTGATTGGCAGCATTTGTTACTAGTACAAAAATATGTCCCTAAAGACAAACTTGCCATAGGTAGATAACAAAAGTGTGTGCCTCACTAGCAACTCCATCTTTGTCAGTGTATCCCCATCTATCCAGGCAGAAACACACCCAGTCTCCTCTAGTGAAAGGCAAGGAAACAACCCAAATATGCAGATGACATGCATTATGCACATGCGACACAGCTAGGCAACTGTATCCCACAGGTCTCAAATTAGACACAAACAAAATAGCATAAAAATGGTCACAAAATCTCATTCTATCCACCCTAATAGATTGTAGAAACACAGAGGCTTTTCCGGTTTTAGAAACCCGGTCCCCAGGATGCATATACCCCTACTCAGAACATCCTTTTACTCCACTAGGCAGCATCTGCAAATGGAGGAGCCTGCTAGCACTCCTTTTTTTTTTCTTTCAGAAAAGAAGTCTTCAAGCAATTTGTTCTCAACATCATCTTCCTTCGCAGTGTCTCCAAGGGGACCCGGGACACGGAAGAGATACAGGCACAGATGCCACTTGAGAACATCCTCATTTAGAGAGTCTGGATGCCTCAGAATGCTAAGACACACTTACTTGCTGCTCTGAATTGTGTTTCTTCAAAGTCTAAAAATATTTACCCTTTTGTCAGGCCTGAGAAAATCAAGTCTTGAAAGCCCTTCCTCCTCTGCACACCCATCCTAAAAACACTCACAACAATTCACAAGTGGTCAGGCACGAACAGACATACAGACTGCTCTGTGAAAAACCAACACGGCGACAACAATATCAGACACGAGCTCTGGTAGTCAAGGAACTAAACTAAAAGCAAAATAATCCACCTCCACATTTGATAATAAGACAGGGAATTGTCACTTGGTGAAGCCACATCGGAGGCATCAACATATAGTGGAAGGGCTTTTCTTTAACCTCATTTTACTTTTGTCATCTGAGCAGAGCTAAAACCTAAATTAAGACATGTATTTATACCACCAGGAGAAAAGATATTTGTCTCCATTTTTTTTCCTGAAAACAAAATGGAATATGAAGTATTGTGGAGTTTGTAATAATGGATGATGTAGCTACAGAGAAATGGCATAATATCCAGGAAAGGCAGAACACAAAATAACAATGTCAGGATATTTATCTATCAATGTCCAGGAAAGAAAAAACAACACAAACGCTGGACGCTAGATGTGAAACCTGAAGACCTGTGCTTGAGGGCAGAGAGAGCGTGCTGTGTGCATATCTGACGTTCCTTTGCATGTTTTCTACTGAGCTGTAATTTCTGCACACACACATGTGTATAGATAGAGACATCTCACAGTTAATAATCTACATACAGCACACCTTTTCTCAACTGCTTCCTAAACGTCTTCCTCCTCAACCACGGCGGTACTGGCTCTTCCTCCGTAATGAGCACCAGATACCTCCATCCTGTGTTCTGTTTCCATGCTACCATCTGCCTTCCTACCATTCAACCTATTTTATGAGTTATTTCAATAATCCTTTAAATACTCATTCGGACTCCAACTTTATCTTCATTCTTTTTCGCACCTCTCCTTCTGCTACCCAGATGACTTTTAAAATAACCCTTCAATGATGTCTTTGTTCTGCAGTAGTTTCTTACTGTCTCCAGTTTCACATCCACCTTTAGTGGACCTGGCCTTCGTCATACCCATCCACCCTCACATCCTCTCAATGACCTGCTTGAATTAACACATTCCACCATCTTGGACAATGTAAAGTTTATTGGTTGAGGTGTTCACTCTTACTTCACCATCTTTCCTGAGCAACTCCTTATTCTCCCCTGTTCCCTAACTGGATCCCCCTCTTCTCTCAAGTATCTGTTCAATTACCACCTGCTTTGGGAACATCTCCCCATAGCCTTATTTATCATCACATACCATAAGTTGTAAAGGACTTCTCTAGCAAGCCCAGGCTCTTAATAACAGGTAACATGTCTGTATAATACTTTTCTTGCCACTGTGATCAAATACTCAATAGAACTATTACTAGGAGAAAGGAGACTTGGCTCACAGGTCAGAACAGTTCATTGTGATGGGGAAAGACATTGCGGCTAAGGCAGCTCGGCTTCTGGTGGCAAGAAGTGGGGCTGCCACTTGCTCATGTCTTGGTGGATCAGGAAACAGAGAACTAGAGTAAGAACCAGAAGCAGATGCTAACTTCAAGACCTACCTCAAGCTACTAACTCCTCTAGCTAGATCACGTACTTTGAAGGTTCAGTAACCTTCTGAAATGGTGCCACCAGTTCTAGAAAAAGACGTCAGACATATGAACCTCTGGGGAACATTGTAGGGGTATAAATCTTAACTTGATTGACCTGAGTAGTACATTAAAAAAAATAGCTCAGTAGAGAAAAATCCTGATCCCTGTAGAAAATACTTCTCACAGAAAGTTTAAACTCCTTATTCTGATCTTTCAGCAACCTCAGAGTCCTAGTTATAGGCTCATTGTTTTCTCCTGAAACACTGACTGAAGGCATGATGCTTGTCACACACACATGTTTTCCATTTCACAAAGAGCTAGAATCTGGGCTGTCCATCAGACTCTCAATCTCGACACACAATCTCTGATCTTGTATCAATACTAGGATGTCTTTGCCTATTGATCTGAAGAAAAACTTTTGTTACAATGTAAAGGAATAAAATGTGGCTTGAACTCTAAGCTGTCATATATGCCCCCTACAGAATGTATTATTGGCCCAAAGAGCTTTAAGTGGCTACAGGCAAAGGATACAGTGACAGGGTCTGCTTTGCTTGCCTGGGAGCAGTGAAAGAAACAGTGTCTTCAGGGCCAAAGTGGGAAGCAGATTCCCAGAACCCCTGCCATCATCCCTGTGGAAGGTACTCAAGTTTATATTTGATTCCCCCATGAACACAAATAGGGCCTCAAAGTAAATCCCTACCATTCCTGTCACAGATATGCCTTTAATGAGACTGTATCAGCTACCCAGGAAGCCATCTGCCTCTTCTATACATACGTGTTCTTAGAAAATCATAATGTTCTCTCAATGTTTGTCCCATTCTGCCCAGGGCAAAGGTGGGTGTACATTCTGATTGGGATTATCTATAGAAAGTAGTGATGGAAACACCCACCAAAATGATAGAAACAGAAACTTCTTTGCCCTCCATCCCCATCCTGCAAAAAGCATCTTCAAATGTAGCAAATGATGTCACCTAAATAATGAGAAAGTTTGGCCAGCAGCTTTAGACATATATAGATTCTAATTCTAATTTGTGGAGAGGATAAAAGAAAAATACCCGGACACTGAGGATTGTTAAGTATCAGAACCACTCACAAAGAGGAATAGGCTTTCTATTATTGAAAAGAACAGTAAGAAAAGAGAACCATTTATTTGGGACATCACCCGTTGACCTGCCCAAAGGCAAAGGGCTGCACTCTGTGGGCCTGGCTTCTCGTGTATCTAGTCCTGTGATTCTAGAAATATCCCTAATAAAACTGCATCAAATATGTAAAGCAATTTACAATTACTTTTCTTCTGAGTTAAAAAAAGAAAATCACTGGGAGGTGGTTCATCTGGCTGCTAAACTTTCAGTAGGAATTAGGCCATTTAGAAATCTGTATAGTACTCTTTACCTAGGCCATGGCGCTTGATTGATGCCTGCAAATAGAGCTTAAAATAAAAATCAGGAAGGCACGTGTGGAATGACTATTTCTCCCAACTTTGACTAGGAGTGTACACTGATGCTGTTAGCCATCCTGTGCCAGTGCTTAGAGATAGCTGTGTGGTACTTGTTGCTAAACGTTTAGTAGTAAGTCTCAATATTGGGATACTGAGACAAGACAATCCAGAGTGTGGGACCAGCTTAGACTACACAACTGTCTTTAGAATATTAAGAGTTTGGATGGCAGATAAAACCAAATACAAAATGCGACAGGAAAACCATTGAGATCTTCCCAAACTCCTAATGAGAGAAAGAACAGTGTCAAGAATTTCCACCCTGGGGAGAAGATGAAGAACAGATATTTTAGAGCGAGTTCCTTGGAGGGAATATTTTTCACTTCATAAGGAAGAAAACTAAAGAACAGCAAACAAATAGTATTCTCCACATTAGAAGAAATAGCCCACTGAATTATAAGATGGGTTTATGGGTATTTGACTATGATAATGAGAGTCCTGTAGAATGTGAAATCATTAATATATTCTGCACTCAGCATTGTATGCTTAATACTGCATACATTTGTTTGGATACCCTTACATCTGTTCAGTAATTACTGGAAATGAGGCATAGTGTCACCAGCAAAATATCCCGCTGTTATGAGCATATATTGCTTTAAAAACATAAATTAGAAGTCAAAATAAATGTATTTGACAAATGCATATGAAATATTACATCTAGCTGGTAGGGCAGTGGATTGTTTTAATTAATCTTTCAGTTCATCTCAAGTTCAGATTTTCAGCATATTTTCTGATATTATTGTTTAACTATAATAAAATCAACATTTTAAAATGGAATGAAATGATTCCAGCTTTTAGGCTGAAAACAGTGGACTGACCCCAAAACATGGCTTTGCTTCAGCTCCATGAGACAGCATTTTGGAGAGCAGCAAACGCCAGGATGGAAAGGACAGTTGTGACCCATTTTTGCCACTTTCTCTGATGTCCATATACTTACACTTAGCTCAGGAAAGCCCAATGCATTTATAGTCCTAAGGGAGTTCACAGTCAGTTCAGGAGCCATTGCTTCCCTTTGAACTCTACTGTAGCCCGTGTGCCCTCTATTCTGCAATGGCATCATCACAAAATGGTTAAATGCACCCTAGGTTAAATGCAGTAATATGGAAAACTATGCAGCAGTTAAAAATAGGAATAAAATCCTAGTGTACTGACATATAAACATCTATAAAACATATTAGTGAGAGAGAGCAGTTACAGTATGATTTACACAGTATGACATTGTTAATGTTAACAATAAAAACAGTGCTGTGCTTTTCTTTATGTAACTAGTTTATTGAAAAGTTTGATTCACATAAATGTACAATTGATTTTTTTCCATTAACTGCTTTTATCTGGTTTACTTCCCTTTCCAAGCCCTTGTGGATGAAATGTCATAGGCACAGCTATCTAAACATTCTCACACGTTAAACGCTTAGGCTGTCCCTATCCGTTCATGCCAGGTTAGATCATCAGTCTCATGGCCTCCCTTTTCACCTGGCTCAGCATCACCCCAGCTGGAAGGATTTGAAGTGAGGAGGGAGATGGCTCTGCTATCCCATTTCTCTTCTATTTTGTGTATTCTTGCTTCTACTGCACTGGAATAAGGGTAGCCCTGGAGCATTGGAGCTGGTGGGGTGTGTGCTTGCCGACACTATCTGGTGTTGGATGCCACATAGAGAGCAGACATCTTACTTTAGGGTAGGTTTTTTTCTCAACTAGATGAAATGCTCTGATTTGGCCACTTTTGATTCACCTCACTAGGGTACCAAAAAACTACACTCTATTTTGAAAAGTGTTTCTTTTTATTGGCACAGGTGTTTAGTTTGCATGTATATCTGTGTACCATGCAAAGTAGGGTTACAGAGGATTGTGAGCTGACACATAGGGACTGGGAATCAAACCCAGTCCTCCAGAAGAGCAAGCCGACAATACATTTACTAGCTGATGCATCTGTCCAGCCCCAATCCACATTATCTTGAGGGAAGGTCTCCTTTCTCAGAGTTCAGCCACATTGGTCAAGAATGCTCAAGCTACCATCTTCTATGTCCATTTAAGGCACAGAAAACTCTATTGTTCTCCTCAAATGTACATTAATTACTCATTTCACTGTATTTATCCATTTCTCATTCTAGTAAATACATCCTAAGAGAAGCGATTTACGCTCTAAACAGATGTTCAGCATGAACATTGCAAATCCATGTCCCGCCCTCTTTGCAGACACTCCTAAAATATAAATACAGTTTTATTGGATTATTTCCTCATTTATCTGGGTGTTCTATTTACTTTTGCGTCACTGTGACTAAACACTTGATAGATCAACTTAAGAAAGCAAAGGTCTATTTTGGCTCACAGTTTCAGAAATTGAGGGCATCATGGAGGGGAATACAGGGCAGACTGTCAGAGTAGGGGAAGCATGTGCATGGAAGCTGCTGGTCACATGATAGAGAACAAAATCAACAAGAACAGGCTGCAGTTGGAGCTGGGTATAACTTCTAAAGGCCTGCACTAGCTACCCACTCCCACCAGCCAAGCCCTACCTCTTAAAGACTCTACAACCTACAAAACACCACTAGGGCCTGGGGACTAGGGCCTAAACATTTAAGACCTGAGCTTGTAGGGACATCTCAAATTCAGAGCAGGATACTGAGGCTAAGCTGAAATGCCTCCCTTGGATGACTAGAAAGCAAGGATGGAGAAAGCACAGCGTTTGTTCTGTTAATGAAAAGATCACATCCTTCTTTCTACAGTTGAAAAGGAAGTTAGATGAGGCTGGTAGCAGGGTCTCTTGAAGCATCTGGCAGGGAGATACTGAAAGATTCTTCATCCTAATTACCACTCACCATCCTATTACATACTGTTATAAATGAAACTTACTGATAATATTTTCCTTGGGGGAGGGGCATGGAATGGTGAGCACTAGTAAGTGGGGTTTAGTTTGTCTGTGTCATTCGGATTTATACAAAGAGAATATTTTCATATATTCCACTGGATTATTTAATACATTGCCTGGCTTCTAGGGATACCATGGGTATCTTAGTAAAGGCAGCCAAAGTTACAAGTCTCGGTATTGACCACCAGATTGCAGTGAATACCTCTGGCTGCACTGATAAAGTTCTCCCGAAGTCTGATTAAAGATACGCACTTTTTCCAAGAGAATAATTGGCAACTAATTGGTGCTACAGAACACAGCACAGACCCTTTTTACCCTCGTCACTAATGGGACACTGACGACAAGTCAATGTTCCTTTCCGTGTTCCACCTGCTACAAGTCTGTGTGCTCATCTGTTCGACTCTGACTAATGAATGCAGCAGAAACCCTGCAGGGCGGAAGGGGCAGTTTGACAAGAGCACACACAGAGATAAGATGCGGTGCTGAGCACCACATGGAGTTACCAGCACCACATGGAGTTACCACTTGTCAGGGCCTCTTGACAAACATTTAGAAGGCAAGGGAGGGGTGTAGCCAACAAGCAACATGCCTGGAACAATCCTCTTCTGGCTGTTATTCTTCATGTCCACGGGGGAAAAAAAACAAGCTTCCCCAAGGCACCTCTTTTTGGCAAAGGGAGGAGGTAACAGGACCAGACTCTTTGAGGGTGGCAGCGGGCACGTGGAAACTAGCCTTTTCATCTTTGCCAAGACCTGGGAGTCTCCATGGGTAGCTGGACCGGAAAGGACTCCACTACCTCTAACAAGCTTTGTTGACATTGAAAAGATGATTCAAAAGAGAAGTAAAAAGGAGAAATTGGAAGGTTTCAGATATAGCACGAGGGCTGTGATTTCAGCTAAAGACAAGTTTGCCTTAGGGATTCTTGCTCTCTGAAGAGAGCTCCAAAATTGCCTCCATGACCTTGTCCTTTCACACCGGGTCTCGGGAGAATTGTGATCTCTTTGTTTTCAAATGGCAATGTGTTCTTTCATCCTTAACAACTTAGTTTTTAGTATGGTGTCTCTTTGATCAAAGACACACAAAACCTGGTGCTAGAAGGGAATTTTAGCAGTAATCCAGGGCAGCCGTTTCATTTGGACCATACGAAGAAGAAGCATTCAGAGTTAGATGTCCAGGGACTCCCAGTAAAGTCATGGTAGGTGATGTCCTTGGATCCAGGTACTTACATGTGCGTGCGCGTGTGTACTCTTGAAGATGTCAGATAGCTTGCTTTACTCTCTTAACCTTCTTCCTTCGAGTCTATGTCTCTCCTTTGTACCTGGATCTAAGTTGGCAGCCAGAGGCCCATGGTGATCCCTGTCCCCCACACTGTGGGGGGCTACAGGCATTACATAGCCATTCCTGAAATTCTCTGTGTGCGCCAGGATCTAAACACAGGTCCTCTCGCCTAGGCAGCAGGTCCTTTTACCCACTGAGCTATCTCTCCAGCCACAGAGAAGCAGTTCTCGGTGCTAAATTTTACATTCACATTTGTTCCCAACATCAGCACCAACGGTGGAGAATGGCAGTCAAACCTAAGACGTTACCTGGCATCACAGCTACTTCCAACCACACAGTCTAATTTGATACAAAACAACTCTGAGTTTCAAACGGCATAGCCACAAGTATGTCCACTGCAGAAAAGGCCACAGAGAGATCACTCCCTTTGCTGAAATCATGCGGAAACAAGCCATCCACCTGCTTCTCAGCTTAACTTTATTCCCATATCATCAATCACAACTCTTTGTAGTTTCTACAGATTTCTAACATAGTAATTGACTACTTTACACCTGGAATCGATGTTTTATTCGCCTCCGCAGGAGGAAGAAAAACCCACAGATAAGCCACATGCTTATTTTCAGCTATATCTGCTGGAATTTTATTATGAAAATATGACATAGTATATTGAAATTAACAGCCAGAAGCCACAGTGACTCAAAGTACAATATGAGCCTGCTTTCTGTTTTCTTATTTGGGGCAGGATGCTTCCGGGGAAAGATTTTGGTCTATGCCAACTTAGACATAAAACAGTAAGAACCTAGCAGTGACCTGTAGATGTGGCTTTCTAGCTCCTCTCCTGTGTCACCACCGCCTCCCTCACACTCCTCAAACCATTACCCATTCGCACACAAAGGCAGCCTCCCCTGCTTCCGTGAACAGTACAAAAAGTCACATGAGGCAGGCCTAACATGAGACCAGCTTGGTCTCTTGGTATCTTCTGCTTCATACCTTCAATACACAACACTTGGCCATATTAATTTCTGTCACAGGGGGGAGATTGGTCAGTGAAATCTAAATGGGCTTCTCCTATTTATTGATACAATTTCGTGGCAAGAGCAATTTTCAGAGCTTATTTTCCACTCCATTGAATCCCATGTTACTGCAAATGAATATATTCCTCGGTCAGTGCAATGGCAAAACACAGTTGTAAGTGCTTTATGCTTCATTTGGATAAAGAGTTCAGGATATTACCAAATATAAAAGGAAGTTAAGGGCCATATTTCATTAGGAAGCTGTCTCCCCTGTTAATAAAACCTTATGCTGCTAGTAGATGTGTAAAAAAGGCAGAGTGAGGGCTTTCAGCTCCGAGTGGTGTTCAATAAGGCGACACGGTGGCTCTGCGCACCACCGGAGGAGTACACCACTCCTCCAGACAGCCAATATCGCCACACCAGCCCAAGGAGCAGGAAGAGACTGATAGCTGGATGGGAGTTAGATGTTTCATAGAAAATTGAAAATCCCACCCTCAGGCCACGATGCATTGTTCTTCTCAAGTTGGCCTTGCCGCCATTAAGGGAAGACGGATGCTAATACTGCTGAGTGCGCAAGTCATCAGGCCCATCCTGTTTGTGAGCTCAGAGGCTCGGGCTTTTAAAAATGATGTCATGGATGGCCTTCCTGTAGTTTATCTGTTTACCGGGTAAAGGAAGAGGTAGAACCATCTAATTTCTCAAGTGGGAAAACACAAGAGCAGCCGCTGAAAGCACTGGGGAGCTGATTTTTATAACTAGGTCACTCTCCTAGCACAGGTTTCCCAGTGCCAGCAACAAAGAATGGAGCCAGCAACAAAGAAGGTGGCATTCCCTTCTGCATCTAAATTCTGTCTTTTCTATGGCTGTACCTCTGTAGTGAACAACTCTCATCATAACACTCTCCCCATCACCTGATCATGCCACCAGTGTTATAGAATTCATAGGAGTTGCTGTTTTTTTTTTTTTTTACAACTGGCACCAATACTTACAAACCCAGGGTTATGAACATTTCCTTTTATTGCTTAACTGGTAAGTAAATTGAGACCCTTACCCCAACCATATTAAACTCCCCTGAACCTCTAAGTCCAGACCAACTTAATCATTTGTTTAATTTCCCCTCATCACCTTATCTTCAGGCAGAATCCTGGGTCTAGTCCTAACTTTGATCTCCACTTTTCTGTTTCCCATCTTGAGGACAAGCTTACACCAAAATTACTGTTTTCAGTGTTAAAGCTACAGCATTTCGTCAGTCTATTTTGTGTTACCTAAAAAGTTCTGCGGCCTTCAGAGAGGAGAACCATCTCTAGACTGCTTCATCTTCTCACCTGCTTTATCTGCTCACGCCGAGAAGACAGCATCCATCCAGGTTTAAGAGCCACTTCAGGACCAGCCTCAGAGCATTGGATGTCATCATGGGATGCTCTCATCCCCAAAGCACTCTCACTCTGTCCAAGCTGCAAGTCTGGATGCTGCCTTTTCCTTTCATACACACCCAAATCCCAACACTGTGTATTGAGGTCTTTTGGTCCATGATCCTGCCAGGACTTCCTTTGGGACCATGAGCACCAAGGTTGACTTTCCAGTGCTAATTTCAAGCCTCTGCTGTGACCCCTAATATGCTCACATCCTAGAAGCCCAGACCTCGAGTGCAACATGCCACCACTTGACAACTCAATAGTTTCCAAATTCTCCAAGCCTTCTCTGCCTCCTCTGTGAAAAGGGCATAATAATACTCTTAGAATGTTTGTAGACATAGCGTGCTTTAAGCTCTCCAGACTGTCTCAGCAACTGAAGAAACACACCTTTCTCCTTTTCTGCTTATTATATCTGGGTTTTATTTATGTTCAAGCATAGCCACCTATGCTAACATTGTGGTATCCTTCAGTACTGGAGTCACAGTTGAGCAAACAACCATAACTTAACCAGCACCAAGATTTCTTCTCTGTATCTCTAGCTGAGGGGATATCAAAACCCCCAGTGGACAGTTAATGTCTACCCCTTGTGCCATCTCTTCACAGTTAAGGCGTCATTTGATTTCCTTCTTTGTCCCCGAACTGTGCTGTGGGCAAAGGAAAACTAAGCTCTCCAGGGGAGAATTATGGGAGTCCCTCGCTGGTCTCCAGCCAGGGAACCTTGTCTTTAGTTTTTGAAGTGTTTTGCTCAGTGCCCGTGAATTCATTTCTCACATTGTTTTATTTTCTGTTTCAATTCTCTAAATCTTATTAAGACTATAAATTTTCATATAAAGACAATGAACCTGAGACAGAACCTGTGCAATCCAACCGTGCAACAGTTCTCATTACATGGTTTAGCAAGGCCTATCTTCAGATCAGCTTCCCTGTCTGCCCACTACCCTTCAGGATTTGTAAAGGCAAAGACTTCCAATATTCCAGACACTGGTTACATGTGCCAAGAAGGCCTCAATACTTTATACTTAGTTTTGTACAATTAAATATGTATTTATTATTTTCAAAATTATAATTATCTCTACCACTGGACATAAGTATAAAGTGACTTAACGAACCCTTCTTCTCTGCTACTTTGAACAAGACTGGCGTGCTGGAGCTCTTAGTAGCACTGGCATGTGACCATTCATTAGTGTCCCAGCACAGGGCCAAGAAGGTAAAAGTCGACTCAGCTAAGGCTGTAGGGCTTCTTAGAGGCTCAGCTTGTGTTGGAGCCTGCGGCCATCTTCACTCATCTCCTTAGTAAGACAAAGCATTCAGAATTTTGTCCATGGTCTTTCTGCTCTGTAACAGAGCCTTTGGTGCTCTCTGAATTCTTAGTGTCCATCACAGAACACAGCCAAGTGTACATGTCTCGGGAGGAGGATGTGGGGTTAATCTCATTTACTCTTCAGGTGACTTGAGCCTCTCTCCAAGAAGCCTTTTCTTCTCTTCACACTCTGTAGCTGTCTCCAGGTCCACCCCCTCCCTCCTGCCCCTCCCCCTGCCTCCCTCCTGCCTCCCCCCCCCCCCCCCCCGTAGTCCACGTGGCCTTGCGGTGGGAAGCAGGCCTGCTAACTCTCCTAAGCACTTGCCAGCCTTCTCTTCCTGGCATGTTCTCCCTTCTTCATTCACTTCTCAGTTTATTTCATCACGTGCAGGATTGCTAGTGCTTACCCTCTTATCAGAACCAAGTGTCAGCTACTCTAGATAGCCTTTCTGACTTTCTGACTTCCTCCTCCTCTGCTGCCTCCTCCTCCTTTTTCTTCTCATTTGTTTGTTTGTTTGCTTTATGACAGGGTTTCTCTGTGCAGCCTTGGCTGTCCTGGACTCACTTTATAGGCCAGGCTGACCTCGAACTCATAGAGATCCGCCTGCCTCTGCCTTCCAAGTACTGGGATTAAAGCTTTCTGACTTTTTCTTTTTTTAATTAATAATTTTAATTAAAATATAGTTGGATCATTTTTCCCTTCCCCTTCCTCCCTCAAACCTCATATATACCCCTCCCCTTTGCTCTTTCCCAACTCTATGGGTTCTTTTTAATTCCTGATTACTGTTCCTCTGGCTCTCACAGTGTCTCTAACTCCTTTTCTGTGATATGTGTGTATGTGTGTATGTATGTATATATGTATATTATATTATAAATTTATATAAAATATATTTAGAAGTATATATTATTTTAACATTATATGTTACATATTTTGTATTATATATCCCTAAATGCATAAATACAACCCGTACAGTCCCTATAATGTGACTTGTATGAATTTGGTTTCAGGACTAACCATTCTTTCCTCATTTCCATGTCTACTGGTTTCATCCTTGCTCGGGCAGCTGCAACTTCATGTGTGTAGCTTCTCTGATATTTCTAGGAGACATAGTCTTGCAGTAGAATTCCTGTACCTCTGGCCCTTACATGGTTTCTTCCACTCTTCCATGATGCTCCTCAAGTCTTAGTTGCAGGAAGTGTGTTGTAGATGGCACAGTTCAGGATGGGTATCACATGATCACTTGTTCCCTGCGTTTTGATCAGTTACAGTTTTCTGTAATAGTCTCTGCCTTTTTGCAAAGAGACGTTTCTTTGAAGTGTGATAAGAGCTACACTTGTCCATGAGTGTAAGAATAAACATTTAGAGTGCAGTTAGAAACGATGCTGATTTAGTCAAATGGATGTTATAGCTTCTCCTCCAAGATCCATGGCATCATGAGTTCCAAGTATTTGGCAAAGTTTCCAGCCAGGCATCATTGCTTTCTTGACGAGCAGGCCTTAGATCCAGTTAGAGAGCTGTTGGCCTCTGCCAGAATACTCATTCTACTATGGCACCCTTCAAGCTATTGCATCAAGCTGGTCACTGTTGGAGTTTGTAGGTGCCGTAGCTGGGTAGGACAATTGGTGACTTCTCTCCCTTGGAAGCTTGCATGGCACCTTCTTGGATTATGAGAGCTAGCCCTCAGGGAGGAGACTTTCAGCATGACTTCTTTATAGAATCAGTTTACCCAAAGCCACACATGTATGTGGACCTTTTTGTCCCTAGACCAATACTATCTTTTGAGCATAAGAGTCAGGCCACTGTCACCTCTCTATGACCATCATTTCACAAAGGCCAGTACTGAAAGAAGGGATGGTTCTCAGGAAATAAACACACCATTGGGGCAGATAGATTCTGGTTAGAATTCTGGCTCTGCCACTTGATGTGTTGGGTAAACTCCATTCTCACTGTTAGATCTCTCTCAATAAAATAGCCCAGGTGAACCTAGAACTGAGGTTCTAAACTACCTAGATGAGTCACCAACCTGGTCACATTTTCTCAATCCCAGGAAAAATGGGGCAAGATAGCAGCTCTTCATATCTGACGTCTGAGTGTGGGTGATTCAGGAACTTGGGTGTAGGAGGAGAAGTTTCAGTGAGGGCTGTCCTCTTCTTCCCTAACTAATGTCATACTCTCAATCAACACACACACACACACACACACACACACACACACACACACACACACACACTGCAGATTACAAGGCAAAAACAAGAATAAAAATTACTGTGAGATGGTGAATCTCTCAGCTGGGCTCTGCTTCATCTCCAACCTTGAAGAGGATCATTGCTAACTGTTGGCTATTTGGAGTGGTCTCCCTTTTGGCCATGCTGTTAGAAAGAAGCAGTATTTTTGATCAATTCATGGAAAGGAGAGAAGGCAGAATTTATGGGAGTTGTTCTCTCTTATCTCCAATTAGTCAAATTTTATCCTGTGAGTATTAACTGCACCGTAAGTCTACGTTGCTATGGCTACATGAGATACCAGGTCCATGGCCTATGTTTGGGTTTTCCATCTAAGTCTAATTAGAAGCAGTTCTACTTCACCCACATTCTTCCTGGGCATCTCAACAGATACCAGATAGTTCCTCATTATTTAGGTCCTTGAGGAAAATATTGAGAATCTGTTGAGCCATAGTTTCAAGGGTTAGGCATTACCATTGCTTGTGTAAGACAAAGGCATATCTGAGATGGGCATTGCCTTCCCCACTATCAAGGGAAGCTGGTGTACACCCTGCCACTCCCTCAGCTCTCATCCTCCCACTCTTTAGTGATGCCTGCATCAGCTGCACATAAGAACACTGTGGCGATCCAGACCCACTTCAGACCACAGAGGAAGCTGAGGACAGCAAGGTTCTTGCCGGTAGCTGTCTCAAAACTACTACCTACTAGATGAGCATTTGCCAGGTACTTGGCAATGATATGTGCCAGGTACCCAAAGTCCTTAACTTGAAGACTCTATAGGAGACCAAGGGGGGAAAACCTTAATGCTGCTTATTAACTGTGATATGAGATTAAAATGAATCTCTGAAGTAAGTTAATGGAGACGTCTCTGGTTTCAGGTTAGGTTCATAGCTTACAGGCTGATAGTTTGTATCCATCTTCGTTATTAATCTAATTTTGTCCTGAAGAGCTGCAGTTTGTTAAGAAGACTAATGAGAAAATGCTGTTCAAGAGAATGTCATGAGTGAGACTTATTATGATGGTGAACCATCTGGGGACTATGCAAATCGGCACAAGAGCAGCGGGTATACAAGTGAACGTATTTCTTCTCAGTAAAGATGAGCAAGATCAAAGAACTGACATGGGCACAGATGAAATACCAGGAAATGATGCTAGTTCTTAGGACCTAGAGTGCTTGTGGGTAAAAGGAGAGAAGGAAAACGTCTTAAACCTACTATTCATCCAAAGAAATGTGAGCAGGGACATGGTGGAAGTCATTGTGTTTACCTTACGAAGATAAGATAAAAATTCTACCCACTTGTGGAGTGGGAGAACCAAGGTAAACTCATGTGTAAGGAAGTAAAGGAAATTTGAATCTCACAATGGAATGTATAATTACGAAAGCCACACCATCTGCATAATGGTGGCACACTCACATCCTGAAGTGCAAGCTTCTTGGAGGAAAGCTTTGGTCTTGTTCATCTTCTGGAGAGTGGATTTGGAGAAAAAGCTAGATGGCATTTGAGTTTCAAGTCTGTCTTTTATTGTTTATATAAACCTTTGATGTCTGCGTTTGTTTTTTCAGTTGCAAACTAGGAAGCATGCAAACTTCCTTCTCTAAGGATTTTGTCAAGATTTAATTAGGTAATGTGTGGGAAATGTCTGGCACTCATACACTCAATTAATACTTTCCCTTTTCTGTCTCTCCTCTACCTTCTTTTCCCCATGCTCACAGAAAAGGGCAGAGCACACAGTAGATTCTTCATTAAACACACAACGTCTTTTCCTTTTTTCTTTTGCCACTTTCCTGCCCATAGCAGTCTTCTCACTTGTCACACCCTTCTTGACCCTGGGGCGACACTTTCCTCTCCTAGAACACTTTCAGCACAACCTGAATTAGACTCAGTTATAAGACGTTGTTCATGCTATTTTCCCTGTGTAGCAGTTTGAAAAACAAAGATATAGAATGGTTTGCAAGCATCCTCCAAATCAGACAGCCAGAAAGTCGATGAAACCAACAGCTTTCTGACTCCAGAGACAACTATGTTTCTATCCTGATTCCATATTTCTCCCCACTCCAAGCACACACTTCCTCAATTCTGACACAGATTAGGTTGTTTTCCCCCCATAAATACTTGATTTGGTTTGGATAGCTTTGATGAGGTAAAACTTTAAGCTCCCAAGGGAAGAACTTCGTGATTCTGATCTGCACAAAAGCACATTGGCAGGCAGCCTCCTTCGTGAGTTTCACTAAATCAGCCAATAAGTTCTTAGTGAGAAGTACTATTTAGTATTAAGTTCTGAAGGGTTCTGGAACTCCATGTGAGATCTTGAGCCATGAAGACAGATGGGGCAGGGAAATTAGCCTGATCGGTGCATGCAGTTCCCTTGGATATCTACTTCCTCATAGGGAGTGAACCAGCAGCTCGGGTGCAGGGCATGATGGGGCTTGGCAGATCAACTTGAGCACAGAGAAGCATCCTTTCCAAACGGAAATTTCTTTGGATCTCCTCTTTCAAGACTGTTAACTGCCAATGTTCCCTATTCTGCCTTCTTGAATAGCAAATAAGAGTCTCTGTTCCTCAACACTGCTTTTCGCCATGCATTTAGCATGCTTTAGACTACTCACTAGATTAATAACAATGAATTTCCTTTGTGCTTCTGAAAACTATAAGGCAGAGAATTTCATTCTTTTCCAGGTGACCCAGATTGGCTGGGGAGAGGAAGGGAAGGAAAATGGCACATACTGAGTGTGGTAGTTTAAAATTTATAAAAGCTGTTGGTTCATAGGCTAGAATGATTGCCTTTGAGGTCTCAAAAGCCCATGTCATTCCCAGTTAGTGCCTTCCCTGCCTCTTGTTTGTGGATCAGATGCTGCTTCTCCAGCACCATGGAGATGTTCATAGACTCTTACCCTCTGGAACTATGAACCCCTAAATTAAGTGCTTTATTTTGTAAGTTGGCTTGGTCATGGTGTCTTCTCACAGCAATATTAAGGCATTGAACACTACTCCCTATCCGGCAAAATATTTTCTGTGCATGGTTGTCTTAGTCTTTTTTACCCTACTCTAACAAAATAGGTGAGACTGAATGATTTCTAAATAACAGGTTGTTGCCTATATCTTGGTTTTCAAAGCTAGAGTCCTGATTCATGAAACAACATGGGGCCAGTCTCTGGTGGGGGCCTTCTTGCTATATGCCAGAATTGTAGAGGGTGTCACATGGTGAGACACACGGAGCATGCTAGCTTTCACTCCTTTGTCTCTTCTTATGAATCCACTAGTAACACCATGATCTATCTCACTCTGATGAGTTTTTAATACTAAGTCTTCCTGAAGCCTCCACTACAAATATCAAGATGTGAATTTAGTGGTTGAGTTTCTAACATGTGAACTTTAGGTAGATAGGCTGAAGCCAAACAATGATGTTATTTAAAGCTCATAGCAACTCTATGAAATTAATATCAGAACTTTAACCTAGAGATAACAAACTAGAAATTAGGAGAAGTAAGGTGACACCACAAGGTACAGTTTCTGAGTTGATGGGTTTTCCCACTGTACTTACAGGGCAATGCTCACACTGACAATGAATGCTAACTTGTGTTTGTTTCTTTGGCTCCCTTCTCAGGATTGCTGTTGGACAGTTTTCCATCCTTACCATAGTTTTCTATACTTACATTAATTGTAAGTGTAATTTTTTTTGGAGAATGTATGCTATACCAGGTATGATTCTAATACTTTATAAAGGTTAACACGTTTCATTATTTCAACATCTCTCTAAGATTAGTGATATTTTAGTTCATTTATATGGGCAATGGGTCAGAAGTTAACCGTACAAACAAGATGTACAAAGGTCAAAGACCTGATGGGCAGTGCCTCATATTTCATACACAAACAATAATGTTTCACTGTTCAAACACTTACACATTCACTATGCTTTCTCTCCAAAACATACATATATATGTATGTATATAATATAAATTATATTTATACAATATATACTATATTAGATATTTACTGGCACAGTCCATACTCCAAAAACTAGACATTTTCACATCTCATAAGCAATTTGTCACATACTAGACACTGACCTCTAGCCCTGGAACTCTAGAAAATTCTTGATGGATTTGAAGCAGAAACCCTAGATGTGACATAGATACAAACTACCTGTGACATGGTCATGCTTTTGGGTCCCTAGAATAATCACGATTTGGAGGTTTGGAGTGGCACTGCATTGAAGGTGGGAGGCTGGGATTTTCTTCTAAAGTAAGCCTTTACCCAGTGGTTGGTTGCACCAAGTCCTATCACTTCAAAGGTAGTTTTTGCTCAAACGCAAGAGACACATGTGAAGGAACTTCAGAGGGTAAGCAATGAAGCCTAGCCGAGTGACACGTTGCACTGTAAAGGGACTTAGGATATGAAATCACACAGAATAGCTAAGGTTTCAGAACCATGAAATATGGGCGGCCAACCCTCTGAGAGAATATGAGAAAACTAGAGCTGTGCATTTGCGAATCACAGTATTTAAGGCTATCTCTTCAATTTTCTTGTGCATCCACCCCACACAAACTCCATCTGTGCCCTGGTGACCCCCAAAGCTAAAAATTAGAGTCATCTTTAACTAAGAGACTGGCATTTAGGGTTTTTTTAATGACCTATGATATGAATACAATAAATAATACTACTTTTTCCTATTGTAACTTTTAAAAAATAAACAATTTTTTTCATTAAATGCTCAAGAATACCCCAGAATTTAAGCAAGTTATGATGCTGGAAATGCATTCTTGTTTCTCTTGCCATAAGCACTAGCTGTTTTTAGAAATCAAGAATATTGACTAGCAAATAAGTCATCTGCAATTAGCCTAAAACTCAAGAAGGCTTTCCTAGAATACAACAAACTAGAGTTTCCTTCTAAACTATTCTATTCTGAGGTCAGGCACTAGGGAGATAAAGCAGAGGGATTATTGGAGACTCAAGAAGCTGGAATGAGAAGCAAGCATCTGCCTTTCCCCCTTCCCACTCCCTTGTGTTTAACACTCAGTGTGCACAGACACCCTCTTGTCTCTATATTCCACTTTCCTCCTTTAGCACTTCTAAGCAACACACGGAGACAACCACATCCTCTGATGACAAGGACCTGGTAAGGCCCCTAAGGGTTACCTTATTTCCAAAAAGCTGTGTATTTGCAGTCTTCCAGTTTTTGAGGATATATTACTCAGAAAGTGTGGTCTGCTTTAGATACATTAGATATATCATCATTTTTCCCACTAAACAAGCACAAACCTGGCTGTTTTAGTAAGGTTCTCTAGAGGAACAAAACCAAGGAGATGAATACACACACACACACACACACACACACACACACACACACGCATGCACAAATCTATCATGTACATTTTAAAATAATGATAACCAAATCCTATCTGAGACCCTGAGCACCTAGTACTTTCGGGTATCTCAAAAGTTGGAGAAGTTCCAAGAATAGCTGTTCTCTCATTGTGAATGGGGAAGTGTCAGTCTGTAGTTACTGAAGCCGCAAGATGGGGGGCATCAGTGGTCCCATTCTGATGATAGAAGCTCCAGAGTTCCTGGAGAGCCAATGCTCTCTATTCTTGGAAGCACTGATTGTGCTGTTAGTGAAGGAGTCAGCAACTGCAGCAACTCTAGGGCAGACCACTCAGTCAGCAAGAGGGAGGCCAAAGCAACAGAAGAGGAGGCCAAGCCAAGAGAAGAGCAGATCGTCTTCCTTCTGGAATCCTCCCCCACCTTTAAAACAACAACAACAACAACAAAACAAAAGCAAAAAACAAAAAACTCTGGCCTGCTACCTTACTGTACCACCCAAAATCCGAATGGACCTTCCTTCTTTAACAAAGGCAGTCAGCACAACTCTTCAGGTGAGGCTACCTACTCAGGTGATTCTCCGCTGTAGTAACTTGGCACTAAGCCCAACCATTATAGCATCCACTCCTCTTTTCTAGCATTAGTAAGTGGAATTGATTCCAATATTAAAACGACACCATTTATTTCTGTCCTTCGATGCACCTCATAGCTTACCTGGGTCTTCATTCCCTCATGTTTCAGAAGCTATGGCGTGACTAGTTAAAGGATCTGGGTCTTCTCAGATACATTGATTTGAAAGACAATTGATGTTTAATTTTATTTATTACAACAGAGTTCCAAAATTCCATGTCATTTTTATATATCAAAATAACTAGACTAAACTATTGGCTAAGCTAATAATTAATATATTACATAAGTGAATATGTATTCACATAAGGAGGGCCATTTTTTATTTGTTTTTTTTTTTTAAGCAGAAATGTGTTGATACCTTCCAAAGGTGTCTCTGTACTAGGGATCATGTGGTGAGATGGGAGTTAAGACTGGTCAAGATTCTCTTTAAAAAAAAAAAACATAGAAAGAAAAGAAAGAAAGGAAAAAAGTAAGAAAGAAAGAAATGTATTTGGAAAAGAAGAAGCCTGAAAAGAGGAGATGGTGAGTTATTATTGGTTCAGATATCCTGAACTCAGACTTGTTCAGCAGGTGACCTGTATTTATAATTTATTATTTACTTCCAATGTCTATTCAACCTGTTGAAAGCAGATGCATGTGGGTTTTACCCTGGGGATTGATCAAGGTCAGTGATAAGTAATATTGGCATATGTCAGTGTCAACGCTAAGTAAAACATAAGCTGTGCATCAATCCAACAAGCGCATCGATCAACACGTACAATGTCTGCACAGGGGGACTCAATTCTACTGAGAAAAAATAAGCTAGAGGTTTTTCCTAGAGCTTTGCTGAGCTTTATAGTGAATTGTTTATTGGCAGATGAGGAATCCAGATTTGTTGAACATATGACGGACTACATTGGATGCAGTATTTATTTTTATTTTACCCAATTCTCAAGGTTGCTTACATGCATTTATAAAAATTAGAGAGTTCATTGGGTCAATATCAAGAATTATGAAAGTACTTGCGCCAAGAAAAGAGAGCATAAATATGGTCACTGCCATTCTGAAGTCTAGACCATATCACTATAGTGGTCCCTGGTGTACCATTTGGCATTACTTTTAATTTGCCTCCAGTCGTAATGAGATAACCATGGTTTATAATACTGTAAATGTATAATTAAATGCAGATGATAGGCTATTCCTGGAAGTACAATTCAAGACTCTAAGTTGACACTCTATAATGCCATGGCTACCTTGAATGCATGCTTATTTGGGAAATGAAGTCCATACTTAAATGGCTCACTTATATAAACATCCTTTTAATTTTAGTGTGGCTTGGAAAATTCAGCCATTTCCAGCACCTTTTATTCACCCGTTCATTTGATGAATATGTGTAGGATGCCAGCTATCTGTCAAGGTGCATGTAAGAAGGTAGCCACGTGCACCTCAAATTCTATACTAGAGGCTGACAGTAAACAGACATATAAATAACAAAAAGTGTCTGTCAAGATAACTTCTATACAAGAGCAAACAAGAAGATGTTATATAGGGAAAGGCTGCATTTCTGGACGGCCAAGTTCTCCATTAAGGCGCCTAAGTCCACCCTGCCCATGCTACCAATACAGATGGAGTGGTTCAGATAATAGAAGAAAGTAGAGAACGATGCTTGAGTTGTGCGGATGAGGAGGACTGAGCCTAGGGCTCTCACACACTAGGTAAGTGTTCCACCACCAAGTTACATGCCCTTCCCTAACTTACTTGTTAAAAAATCTGCATACGGGTGTTACTAAGCTTCCTAGGTAGCTGAACCTACAGTTTTCCTCCCTCAGCTTCCAAGTAGCTGAGCTTGCAGGTCTACAGCACCAAGCCTGCCATGACTGCCTTATCTGAGTCAATTCTTGGCTCTGCCAGTGATTAACTGTGCTTTTGAATGAAGGCCTGCTCCAGTGAGATGGTACTTGCTCTCCTTACTCATATCACAGTGCTGGTGGGAAGCAAATAGTAGGAAATTGTAAAGCAGTATGTAAATGTTATTTGTGCTATTATTAAACCAACTCTAAGAAGTTCACACTCTGTTTCAGACCCTCAAGACGCCTGTCATGAAGACATTACTTGTTTTCTTCCTTCTGGCTTTCTAAATAAAATGCCCTGATTGTAAACTTTGCCTTCTGGTAAAACACGACCTCTGACATACTTTGTGCACAGACTTCCATCTGAAGGCAAGAAAAACGACTTAAGTGCTCTGCGCATCAGGAGTTGGAAGTATGCTCATTAGTCGGCTTGAGGTCTTGGTAGTGACTTCCTTTCAGCGTTCAAGTTACATAAAGAAATAATCAGTAAATAGAAAGATTGCCTCATTATGCAAAGTAAAATACAATCTGCCATCGAAAGGAGAATCATGCGGAGAAGCTTGCTGAACAAGGCTCTGCCTCCAATTAAGCTCCCATTACAGAGCTGCGCTGTGGTTGAAAAGCGGTTCTCCAGAATGGCTTAGATTTCAAGGGGCATGGCCAACATGATAATAATCATTACATCACGCTGTTTTCCACGATTTCTTTTTCCAAAGTACGGTACTCAAAGTACCATTCCTACAGGGCCTTTAGCCTCAAACCCAGGGGTGACTATGGAAGTACAGAGTTTTTCCCTTTTTAATTGAATCTCTAGGTATGTTCATTGTATGTTCATTGGAGGTTGTGGAAGCGGTAGTGGATTTGGCTAAGGAAAAATATTAGGAAGTGCAAGCGAGTGACAGCTGCTTCTTCACCATATTTGGTATGATTGAAGCACCGATGGGTAAGTGACACTGTACTAAGACCCATAACTCTGAGAGAAAGTGTCTCAGTCTCCGACACAGAAAAGGTATTAGTGGATAGAAAGGGCCTGAAAAGGTAGTGTTGAGTAAACATGAGTGAAACCCCAAGCTGTCAACAAGGCATTTCATAAATCACTATTATGTCTTGGCAACTGTTGCTCCCCAGAGAAGACCAGTGCCCTATTAGCAGGATTTTACGACGTTGAAATTTAAGGTAAAGACATATTGTCTTTCCTTATCACAAAGAATACTTATACAAATTAAATTTTGACACATTGTTTTCTTAGAGTTGACCATAAGACCTATTAGTAAGGTCCAAAGGAAGCTAATCCCCCAAATCCCAAAGGATGTCCAAATATCCAGAAATGAGCTCAACCTGGACCATAGAAGGATTTCTGGTTGCTATAGAAAGCCAGCATTCCTCAGGAACGTGTGAAACCAGTTCCTATCTACCAAAGGAGTCATTTCTCTCACCTCAATTGGAAGAAAATCTCCGGTTCCTATCAGCATATCAAAGGACCTGTAGCCTCTAGGCTCCCTCAGTATCACAGATACCTGTTGCACCTTTCAAAGTCCACACTAGCACCCTAGCCCTTCGCACCTCTTCCTACACCCTAAACTCCCTCCAGCTCATGGCCTCCTTTCCTTGGTCTATTCATCCTAGAGGGCAGTAGGGGGCAGTGATTCTCACCAGTCTCTCCTCCTATCTCACTATGTGCTCCCTATTCTCTATCCCCTGCTACTCTCCCCTCTCTCACAGATAACCCTGGCCATGTCCCACCTACTGGCCATGCTCAATCTACTTCTTTTATTCTCTGTCCTGACTCTTCGAGATGCCTCTCTGTCATATCTAAAATAAAAGTCTTCACCATATCATGGAGCAGTTATGCCAACAGTTTCTTTACTGCACTCTTCTTGCATATATGAGGTGCTGAAACCCTTGAATGCAGTATCTTGACTTTAGAGATGTTGAAATGTAAGGTGATGTGTTTAGAGCTGTTGAGATACAGTGGATTGGTTCATTGATTTGCTGTGTTTGGCACATGCCTGAAAAGACACAGTGGAGGCAAGAAAATCTCAAGGAGATATGTAGTTAATTTGATAACGAATTTGAACAGTCTTCTCTGTGAGGCAAGAACAGAAAACAAGGCTTGACAAAGGGTAAAACTGAAGCCGAAATAATCATGTGGGGTACAGATAGTAGATGTAATATAAGTCCCATCTTACTAAAGCCTGGAAATTCAGTATTAGTAGGAGTTCCTATATGCTTAGGGGGAGAATTTTCAGAACAAACAAAAAGAGGATGTTATTTAACACAGCAGGGAGTCCACATAACGGACTCATTATTCCAGGAGCTAGCTCAGACTAAAAAAAGATAACTTGGCTCAGAAAGGATCTTAGATAAATTCATGGAGGGTAGAGCCGTAATGGGCTCCATCCTCTTTGCACTCAAATACTCTTATTAAACCATCACACATCAGCCTTTTCCTTCTGTGTTAAATAGTGCTTCCTATAGCTTTTCCTAACAGTCCTCATTTTCCAGTCCTTCATTGTAACTGTCTGCCTTTGAGCAGCTAATTCCTGTTTTCTTCCCCTTAACAACCCCCTGAAATATTGTCATAACAAGTTTAGACATAATCAAATCTCAAGTTGCTATCAGATTTTGAAGTTCACTGAGGGAGGAGGTAAACTTTATCCTTGAAGTTTCACAGGGGTCCAGTATAGATCCTGGGGAAAGTGTCCATTAAACTGATAACTGACTGACTGACTGAATGAATGAATGAATGAACAGATGGATTTGTGTAATCTCAGCTTACTGGCACTCTTACAGGAAACTGAAGATTTCTTAGGTCTGTTTCTAGATCCCCATGGTCTGTTTTTAAAAGAAAACGCTATTTATTATCTGAAAATTCCATATGTACTTATAAATGTACCTTGATCAAATCCACTCTGGTCTCCCTGCTTCCAATTCCTCCCCCAATAACCCCCAAAACACATATCCTTCTTAGCTTCGTGCCTTCCTTTAAAAAGTGTATACCTTCCTGAGTCTGATTAGTGCTGCCCATTGGCTCATAAGTGTGGGACTAGACGCTGGAGCTTGGGCAAACAACCACAGCACAAAAGACAAGGGACTTCCCCTCAAAAGCCATCAACTGCAAAGAAATCAGCCTCAGTAGACCCTCCCCATCCATACTAAAATGTTCAATGGTCTTGATCTTGTAAAGGTCTTATGCCAGTCACATCCAGCACTCCTCCCCATCTTGCAGCACTTCTGTGGCTTTCGCCCTGACTTCCATGATTTCCCTGAGCCTTCGTGGTGGTGTGGGGTTAAGATAGATGCCCATCTGCAGCTGAGCACTCACAGTTACTTATCTTAGGCACTTTGAACATTAGGAGTCTCCACATTAACCACTACCCATTTCAGAAAGAAGCTTCCTTGACCGAACAATGCTATGCCTGGAAGTATAAACATTTAGAGGGCAGGTTAACAACATGAGCATTTAGCAAAATAACAACAGTAGTTTACCTCTGGGGCCTATGATCTCCCTAACCACAGGTAGGAAATCCCTCCTATAAAGAGCAGGCCAGTGTGGGCTTTTGTTTGTTTGTTTAATGTGTCTGTTCCTGGGAAAGAAAGTCTTTGTGCTCTATGCTCAATTCTGCAGTTGTGCGCGGGGCTCAGAAGACAGCCCACCCTCTTAGATGAGAAGCAAGTGAACTATTTCCACAGCCCCTTTTTATTTCCAGTTTAGAGCAATCCAGAAGCTAGTTAAGGATAAGAATTGGGCAGAGTGTAGGGAGCCTTGTAGAAGAGTTGGGGGGAAAGATAGAAAGACCTGGAGGGGACAGGACTGCGACAAGAAGACCAACAGTCCCCAACTAACCAGCCCCCAAGGGGCTTGAGGAGACTGAAATACTAACTAAGGACCATGCATGAACCAGACCTAGACCATCTATACATATATACCCAATGGGAAGCTTAGCCTCAGTGTGGGTCCCCCAGGAAAGGAAGGGGGGCTATCTCTGACATGGTGTCAGTTGCATGCTGTTTGATCACTTCACCCTGGTGTGGCAGCCTTGCCAGGACACTGTGAAAGACCAAGTACACAGTCCTGATGAGACGCTATGAGTGCTGAGGCGGGTTTGCTGGGGTCAGGGAGATCCCCTCTTTTCTGAGGGACAGGGGAGGGGAGAGGGGAATGAGGAAGGGACAGAGGGAAGAGACAAGAAGGAGAGAAGGGAGAGACTAAGATGGAGATGTAACATGAATAACTAAATTTTTAAAATTGTTATTTAAAAAAAAGAAACAGGGAAATTGAAATACTACTAAGGTTCTCTGAGGTAGAGGGGGTTTATGGTACAATAAGTACAGTATTTGCCACACAAACATGGACACCCAAGTTCAGGTCTCCAGGACCCACATAAAGAGCCAGGCAAGTGCCTGTAATCTCAGTGCTAGCTGGGGAAGAGATGACAAGAGTGTCCTTGACACTCATTGGTCATCCAGGCCAGCCAATCAGTAATTGTCGGATTCAGTGGGACCCTGTTTAAAAAAATTAAAGCGAAGAACAGAACAATCAAGGAAGACACTTGATTTCAAGATTTTAGCCTTCCCATGTATACATTGTCTCTCACACACACACACACACACACAAACCACAGAGGCTTAGAAGATTTGCTTTCCTTTTCCTGGAAGTAGAGAGAAGAATCCGCTCTGATTCAAAGGCATGAAGCAAGTATGGAAGTTCTCTCAATTAGCCAGACTAGTCTGATAGTGGCCTTAGAGACCAGGACTAAATCATCCAGCAAATCTGACTATATGCCAGCAGAACCAGATGTAGCCACGTGAGAAAACCATCTCTGTGACACCATTTAAGAAACAGAGAAGAAAATATTGAAGAGTCGATGCCTCTATGAACTCAGGGATCAGCAGTCTTCATTCCTGCTGATGGGAACACTAAGGAAAGACATATATATATATATATATATATATATATATATATATATATATATATATATTCTATTTCATTATGGCAGTTTGTAACATCCTTTGAGACAAGTTTTAAAACCTCACCCTGACAACAAAAGCTCCTTTATGAATGCTTGTCTTTTCCCCAGTGACCTGAGTTAGCACTCATCATTGCATTCTTTATATACTGTATTTATGGAAATGACACCATGTGAGAATGAAATGCTTTATGGCTGGTAATCTGTGTCTTGTTACTTAGGATTTATGGGACTAGAGAGGCAGCTCTCACCAATAGCCCTGCACCTGATGCCAACATTTTACATGTCTTCCTCTTTTCCTTCTTACGGAGTTAGGGATTCATTTTACCTTGTGTTATTTATTGACTTTTCTTTCCTTCTTCAACATTTATGAAACACTTAAAATACTGGGGAATGCTGCTTAAGCACATCTTCTGGGATGTGTGCATGGGCCGGCGTCTATTTGTCTCTCTGTACCTATGAATTGGGGTCAGCACCTGTGCCTGCATATCACATAACAGCATGCTTATGACTACTTGGGACCACTCAAGGGACAAATCCTAATGCTAAGTTAAAAAGTGCAACACCATTGCCTCTAAACACTCAGCATGTCCACTGTGGCTCTGAGGCAGGTTTGCATTCTATAGAAAGTAAACAGGGAGCATTTGTAGCCTGTTCTGTGCGTTTGCCACGTTGGTGAGTTTCCAACGCCTTCCCACTCAGTGACTACCATTTGTTTTCACAGACATTTCACCTCTTGTATCCTTCATCACTGAACATCTTGTTGCTGTTTATGCCTCCCTCAAAATGTAGCAACAGATCACTCAGTACCCCTGAACATGCAGTTAAGAGGTGGGAGGTGGCTGGGGTTCAGTCTAGTGGATCAGAAGCTGGAACTGTTCAAGACATCCATCTTCTTGCGTCACCCATCAGGTTTAGGATGCAGAGAGGAATGTTGAGAACCCCAACAGCCTTTGTGAGGGCAAAAACAAACCTCTCATTGTATACTAAGTACTATTTGACTTTCTCATAGAATTTCCATATCTATAATGACAGTAATACAACACGACATTTTCCAGGTCTCAACCTCTGCAGGTCTTTATCATCATCTCATTTATAGATTAAAAAAAAAACCCTGAAATTCAGACACATTGAATACCTATTCTAAGATCAATCATGGTGGACAATGGCAAGGTGTGGGAGCTATCCAAGTCAAACGCAGCATGCAAAGTACTGATGAGGAGGATCGTGCCTAGTACCAGCACTATGGCTGCCTTCTGGTCCTTGGGCACTGAGGTCACTGATCCTCAGTTACCTCATGCATAGAATCACTAATAAGAGAGGTCTCCACCTCAGAGGAGTGCATAAAGTGATTGAATATGATATTAAGCACTGAGCCCAAAGATGATGCCTGGTGCATACTAAATCTATAATAACAGTTAATTAATATCTTACTCTGATATTTTACATTATTATTCTAAAAAAATAACCATTGAAATCTGCATTATGTCCCAGGGACCACAGTTCACTTTTGGTAAAATATATAGACTTTACAGAATACTAAGGAGAAACTGAGAGGCAATTTTTTTAATGATAAATAAGCCTTAGAAAAGGGATTTTATAAGCAAAACATTTTTAAAAAAGGAAAATAGAAAACTCACCAAATCAATTATCACCTAGGGCAATAAAAATTAAAGACATATCTTTAATTATATTTGTAAGCTTCTAAATACCAAAGATTATTGTCGCGTAGCCTTCCTTGCATACCTTTGGCAGATCTCGTCCCGCCGGGACCTGCACGAACTGATGCACCATCCCAGGACATTGCAAGCAGAGAACCTAGACCCCCTTTTTTTCAGAGCCAGCTAATGGACAGCTCATTCTCCACATGCAGGAGGGGGGAGCAGGGAGCAGGGCCTGCCTCTGACACAGCTCTGGTGCCATTGGCCTTGAAGGCACACAGAGGGAGGTGAGGCAGGCTATCCTGAGGAGACCTGATAGGCTGAGGTCAGAAGTTGGGGGATCAGGACAGGTGCTGGGACTCACTGCCAGACTCTGGGTGGAGCGATGAGAGTGGGATGGAAGAATGGGGGGGTGGAGGGAATGGAAGGAGCCAGAGGGTTCACCGGCCCCACAAAGAGATCATCAAGGCAGGCAGCTCTGGACCCGGGGGGGGGGGGCTGCACAAACTGTTGCACCAACCAAGGACAACGCATGCAGTAAACCTACACCCCCTGTTCAAATATAACCAACGGGCAGCTCGTTCTCGAGGGTTGCAGGGAGAGCGAGGACTGCCTCTGACATGAACTCTGGTGCCCCCAATTTGGTCGTTGCCCTTTGGTGGGGAAGCCCGGCTGGCACACAGAGGAAGGAGAAGGAGGCTATGATAGAGAAATGATAGAAGGAGCTGTGATAAGGTGTGACAGAAGGAGGTTATGATAAGACCTCATAGGCTGTGGTCACATGGTGGGGGAAGACGCGCCCTTCTGTCAGAGGTCTAGGGGAGGGGAATGCGGAAGAAGGAAGGAGGAGTTACAGCAGGAAGATAAGAGGGAGGTGATAACAACTGGGATGTAATGTGAATAAATTACAATTTAAAAAAAAAAGAAAATCGATTACCCTTGGTGGTGTTTCCCATTCTTTCACGATCCTATCATATACCTTCACTTCTGTAAGTTTTTTTTTTTCTTCCACTCCAGCACAAGCATCATTTTAAGCCTAAATGTTGGCACCTTCAGGATCAACTTCAGGGAACATTTAGCAAGTTTTTAGGGGAACAAAAACCAAAGCAAATATGTTTCAAATTTGGATCACGCATCAGTCAGGTTTTGTTGTAATAACCAAATAACCTACACCCTGGGGGTTTAGAACACAACTATTTATTTTAATCATTTTTTTTTTCTGGTTATTCTTTTAGCCCGGGCTAGCACAGGATCAGCAAACCTCAACTGGAATTGCCACCCTGTATTCACATGTATGGCCTATCAACCTTCCTCAGTTTTCCCAGTGCCTAAGAGGCACAAATTAGGGTGGGTGGATGAATGAAACAATTGACAGAGACAACCTCATTCAGCTTTTGGGGGTCCTTGTGTGGTTTAGAGCTCTCTCTTACAGAACTGTAAATAATAATAATAATAATAATAATAATAATAATAATAATAATAATAATAATAATGTACTTTATCAACATCCCTTACCCCTGAGGTTGGCAGTGCATTCTGGGCCCTGGCTGACACCATCCTTTGCCAAAATGCTGTGCCAGTTAAATCACTATGTCTCCCCAGTAGCACATTTCCTTTAAAATTCCATTTTCTCAGGCCACGAGTAAAAGAGTCTTCCCCCCTTGATGGAAAGAACTGTGAAGCCACACTGCAAACGTGTGGATGCTTAGAGGGGAATAAATGGTGGCTATTTTCTAATCAAGCACGCACTGTGTGGATCTCGCAGTATGCCGAGCCGCCCATGTTCACCAGGTAGCACACAGAGATGTTGCTATGCCAAAGGGAACAAGGCAACTCTTTCTGACACACACACACTCTCTCTCTTTTTTAAAATCCTATTTAAAAATTGTTCCTGGATGTCAGTAATTCTCAACTTAAAATAGCTGCCTCAGCCTCCCTCAGTCAAACAGCCTTTAAGCTCTTTAGAATGCATTCATCACACAGCAGAGAGGTGACAGACGCACTCCTAAGAGGAAATCCCAAGACCAAAATATCATCTGTCACTTCCGACAGAAGATGGCATGTGTTCTGGGGATCAGGGGGTGGGGCAGAAGCTGCAGTAGACCCTGTAAAAGAGGTTGCTCGTGGTCACCACTCCCCCGTGTGGCGCAGACGCCTAGTGAGGCATCAGGGACCTTGCAGAGAAGGTGGGCAGTGAGTGAAAGGAGGAGGTAATGCGCTCAGCTGCGCTGAGACACTAACAGGGACAGCATGAGGGATGTTGGGAAAGGTCCTCTAACGGAATGGAGTTGGCAATGTTGTTTGATGTCCCTCCCCAAACCGGAAAGCTGTCGGGCCATTAGCAGATAGCTACACTCCCAGCTGGGGACAGGAAAGGTTAAGAAGCAGCAGCAAATGACCAAACCCAAATGATCTGTGCTCCTCAGCTTCTGAGAGAGGTATCCTGGCTTGCCATCCGGTATTCCCCGGATTCAGGCAAAGAGCTCTGTGCTCTAAATTACTGCAGATTCTATTAGCTCTCCTCCCAACCCCCCACCCTTTCAGCCAGGTCACTGCCTCAGTTCAAGCCCTACTGCTGCTTCTCAGACTCTCACTGCGCTTCCTGTCTCCAGGCTTCACTCTTCTGTCCATCCTGTCCAGTTTATAAAATGCAGTTCCAGCAATGTCACTGTCACAGAGCCACCATAATCAAGGTCACGTATTTTGGCGGTACCCTCCCCTATTTCTCTTTCCTCCCCTCATCTACACGGCTCCCCTCTTCACACCCCAGGCCTCCCCACACACCTTTGGAACCGTTATTAGAAACCATTTGTGGTTCTTTGAAATGTGACCAGCTGTTTTAGGCATGCAAGTCTTGTACGTTTTGTTCCTCCTTCCAGGAAAATGCTGTCCCCAGCCCCATGGCATCTAAGACTTACTCATCTTTTTATATTCTGTTCAAGCATCACTTCTTCCAAGAAACCTTTTTTTTTTTTGAGCTTCCTAATCCAATATAGATGTTCCTCCCCTGTGCTCCTACCCTGCCTTGCTATCCTGCTCCTGGCTTGGCCACATTGTGCTAAAATGGGTACGATGGAGCCAGTATCTGCTACAAATCCATAAGGCTGCATTTTGTTCAACACCCCCATGTTAAACACAAACCAAAATCTGGCTAATGAACAAATGGATGGATAAAAAGGAGCAATGTCTTCACTTGACTCCCCTTTTATACAGTGGCCCAAATCTCTCTTTTGGAATCTACAGGGTGATTAATTTATTGTCACTATGAATTACCAAATACTCTCTATTTCTTAGGTTCATCTGCTACATTCTACCTTCAACTTAGACACATGGCCAGACCTGCCCCAGACAAGCGACTTCTCTCAATTGTCCCTTCCATCATTCCCTTTCAAACTCTCATTCTTCCAAAACCTCAAAAGAGAGAACATTTGATATAAGGTATCTTTAAAAAGAAGGCAGAATGGATAAAAAGGATAAGACCTTCTAATTATATAGTGGAAACTCCCACCTCCTACCAACCAACCATTGTGAGATAAGCCACGTGGTCACTCTCACCTTCCTGTACATCTGACAATTCTTCAGCTCATGTAAGTTCTTCCCTTTCACTGGGATAATAGAAGTAATAAAAAGTAAAGTGTTAACTCAGATTATTTTTAGTTTTTTTTTCCACTTCAGTTTTCAAAAGATTTTGCTTAGATGGAAAAGAAAAACCTTAAAGGTAGGAAGAAAGCAGTCTGAGTTTGGCTAGAAGTAACGTGGGGCTGGATTCCAGCTTCCCTAATCACTTACCTAGGGAGAATTATTCCATAAGCAACGATCATAGAGTGAGATAGATGGACAAATCTCTGCATGAAGGTGACAAGAAAAGGTTTTCTTGGCTCGTGTCCTGAGCTCCATGATCTGCTCAACAAAAGCAGCTTCTGCCCACAAACATGCCCCACTCAGAGCTGGGCCCAAGTTCCTGACAAGGTAGCCTGCCCTACAAATCTGCTAGGAGGTCAACTTGCTTCTAGAGCATGCCTGTGTGCAAGTCTAGCTATGGTGTAAGGGGTCAGTGGAAAAGGAAGGAGAGGAGAAAGCAAATAACTCTTAATAAAAGTGGTTCTAAGTGAGGCAAGGTAGTGTATGCTTTTAATCCCAGCACATGGGAGGCAGAAGCAGGCAGATCTCTGAGTTTGAGCATAGCCTGGTATACAGAGCAAGCTCCAGGACAGCCAAGGCTACACAGAGAAAGCCTGACTCAATAAAACAAACAAAATAAAAACAGTACTTCTATAGATTTACGGACCATAATTATTTCCCTTACACTAAGGATGTATATATTTAGCTTTAGGATTATGTGATCGTACAGTCAGCATAAGTATGATTCTGATGGTATCTAGCTAAATTTTACGCCCGAGGCACCTTGCTGCCTCACCCTAGTTATTGGAATAATTGCAGCTGATCCCACAAGTAAAACTAACATTAATTATCTTCCTGCTACACAAATCTTTGTAGAATCCCTTCACTTCTAGGCTGTGTCTCTCCTTTTCCCGGACATGCATCCTCATCCTTCAGTGACTTGAGTACCTGGACACATGCTCTTCAGAATAACCTCTGTGCTTTTCCATTTGCCACCATAGCTGGGCAACAGGAGGAAAAGGAATCAACCAGGTTACCTGGGTGACTGTTGCAACCTTTGGGTGAGAGCAACAGAACTTCCTCTTAGGTAAATGTCAGCTAGTACTGCCAAATCATGCTTCTCTTTGCCCGATGATAGGCACGAGGGTTCTATGTCCCCACAGGGTACCCATAGTTTACAGCTCACGAGGACTCTTTCTGGATCACTTGATGAAAGTCTGGCCCATCTAGGGTCAAAGACTTCTGAGCACACAGATCCTAGAACGATGGTAAGTGGCGCGCTCCTCCTGTTTGATCCCCACACTCACATACCTCCCTAGTAGGGAACAGAAGATCACCATGGAAAGGTCTCCATCACTATATACTGGGTCCCTCGCTATGATATGATGAGATGCAAGATCTATACCAGTGGATTGGATCTTGCAAAGCCTCTGACAGTGGCGTTTGCTGAAATCCTAAGGGCAGGAAAGGAAAATCTACTCTTGGCTGAGTGACTCCTCCTTCCAGAATGGGATGAATTCAGTGTGGTCTGTTTTCCATTAATTGTGTGGCTGTCTTTCTTAGGAAGTAATGCTAAGCCTTGATGTCATTGTAAATAGATTTTGGTGGAAGAAGCTGTATCAGTCTTGGAAAATGAGGGCCCATGTTTAAATTTTCAGATCCATGCATGGTTTTTCTTCTACTACACTACCATGTGGCCCTTACATCATGTGGCCCTTAGGGCAGCACTGTGCTCACCAATGGAAGCAGCTTGTTGACATCAGGGGACCAAGTTATCTTTGCTTGTTGGTTATTTAGAATCTATCCCACCATGAGTGTACATTGTTAAACATCATTTGATTATTTTTAGAAGGTCTTCACATTTTGTGTCAACTTTTACACACCCATCCATATACCTCAACTCCACATTTTCTCGGTCTCTGCCTTCTACTTTTATTTTATTTCATTTTATTTTATTTAGATGCTTAAAAATCCTCTGGGAAAATGTCTTCTCTATAAATCCACATAGATCAACCTTGTAATACTTTTCTCTCAACACCAAGCTTATGATTATGTTTGGCATGGATTATTTTTATTAAGAAGATTTTTATTGGCAGTTGTTTATGGCTATCTATGAGTGACCATGGAATGCTCCTTATATCCATTTTCAGCATATGCACACACAGATCAGATCTGTTATTAAACCAAATTTGGTTGCTTTAGTTTTACACATGCTGAATGTAAGATTATCACAAAGGCTATATATGTGAACTGAGAGGCTGCATTGATGCTACAGAGCTAAGTCCCTGTACACATTACTTATACATTCCTTTTAGTCTTCATTTGCCTGGCACCATATGAGTCTGCCCAACCTTAATAATTTTATGGGCCTAATTAAATCAACATTCTAATGAGGTTTAGGTGCTTGACCACTGCAGGTTTCATGATCTCTGACAATCCTGTCTCTACAAGGGACCAATAGTATGTGAGATGTTGCTTCAGAAATAGTTCTTGCTGTAGGTAGTTTGGCCTTGCTCCATACAAACAAGGTACCTTGTAATTCTGTTGGCACTTGGCATAAATGTCAGAGGCTCTCATCTCCCACCTTCTACTTCACAAATCAGACTTTCAGAGGCTGTGACAACATACCTAAAGAAATCAGCTTAAAGAAGGAAAGCCATATTTTGGTTCACCATTTTAGAGGTTTCAGTTCGACATGGCAGGGACAAGTAGACAGAGCAGCTTATCTAATGGTGGGCGGGAAGCAAAGAAACAGAATGAGAGAAGGGCTCGGTACATAAGCTTTCTCCTCCCCCTGCTTTAGTAGATTTCACCCCACCACCTATGGACACAGTGCCACCCATATTGGAGGAAGGTATTCTCCTCTTAGTCAATTCTTTCTGGAAGAACATTTAGAGGTGAGCAGCCCTATTCTCCTAGGTCCTTTTAATCTGATCACGTTATTAAGATTGCCCATCATAGCTAAGCCCTGCTCTTTAGATGACCAAAGTGTCAGGCTAGATCTGTTAGAGTCAGTTCCTGTTTTGAACTCCATTCAAAGCAGGAGGCTCTTGTATCACTTGATGTATAGGATGAAGCAGTAACTTCAGGTATGAAAAAACTCTGCTTTCAGATCTTGAAAGGACTATAGATCTTTTCTTCCTTTTGGGGGGAAGGAGGAAGAAGAAGCAATAACTTGTCATTAATTTGAAGGCTATATCCTAAAATGCCCTGGTCATTTGACTCTGGTGAATTGTACTAATGTTGTAGGCCCCACATCTTCCTGGAGTTTCTCTCCACCCTCCCGAGAGCGTTCATTTTACCAAGGCCTCAAAGACACTAGTCACTTCTCATTTTCTCAATTTTATTAGTATAGTGTGTTTGAGTTTGTTCAATTAATGTTCTCTGGGATATTTAAAAGATGTAGATCACTTTGGACTAAATCATGACAGGAGAAGGAAAACTTAGTATAGCCATGGAAGAGATGGAAAGTGAAAATATATATTGTCAAATTTATGGCAAGGCAAACCCATTTCTGATCCTGCTATACAAATAGGCTAAGAAAACATATTTGGCAAATCATATACCTGAAGCCATGTTAGCCTTATTTAGGAGTAAATAACTCTTTTGACATAAGAAATGCAACAGTGATTATAGCCTGGTTGGATTTATGAGAATATTATGAGTTTTCTTTAAGAAAATGGAGATATGATGGGGACATTACTCCTGATTCCTTTACAGCAGTGGTTCTCAGCCTGTGGGTCGTGACCATGGAAAAATACATATTTCTGATGGTCTTAGGAACTGAGACACTGCTCAGTAGCAAAATTAGAGTTATGAAATAGCAACAAAAATAAATTCATGCTTGGGGTTCCTGAGCATAGGAAATACATGTTTTCTGATAGCCATGCCCCACAGGTTGAAAAGCCCTGCTTTATCTCTATAACCATAGCACTATGTCTGCCCTCCTCACCTCTGGGATGTGACAAAGCCAGATGCTTGTATTCAATTGTCTCCAGTCTAAGAGATGCCTTTGATCTGACAGGAAAAAGAAAACCCAAGAGAGGTTATAGCAATTTTCAAGTATATCTAGCTTGTTTCTATTTTGTGAATAAGATGCAAACAACCTGCATCCTGGACTTCATCAGAGTCCATAGTATTACCTGAGCCCAGTCATGTCCATCTTTGTGGAGAGATGCCCAAAACACTTCACATCTCTGGCATCAGTGTTAACCCTATCACACTGTGTTCTGCAGGATTTGAAATAGTTGGACATCAGCCCTTCACACCATCTCCCCGCAGATCACCACACATCTCCTTGGGGGCGGGTTACACTGGAAGGCTCATTGCTGTGTATCTTGGATGTGGTGTTGCCAAGTTTTTCTTCCCTTCTCCAAGGTCCTGTCTTCTCTTTAATCAATAATTTCAGAGTTAAAAACAAAGCCTAAGGACCAGAAAGTGGCTGGTTCTTAATAGAGTGGCTACTTCAGCCTCCTGATCCTCCATCCTTCATCCCTTCTGGTGACATAGGATGGAAAATACCTGTGTTGGATGCACACCTATTTAGCCCGTAGGAATATCACAGGCTGTTATCTATTCAGAACTCTGAAGATTACATCTTCTTGGCTGCTATTCCATGCTTGCTGCGCTCTATAAGAATTACATGCACCTGACTGTGTAGTGCTGACACCTGGCCTTGGTTGCAGGGCAAGCCAATGCCATGAGTGTTCTGTGATGGTTTCACCCACTGTTAACCTTGACCTGTAAGCAGCAGTCATCACTGCGCTTCTTACTGCTGGTAACCTTCTCATCAGAGATTTTCTTACAGCTTGATAAACTCCATGTTGTCTGCTTTTCCCATGGAACACAATTATCAAGGGTTTGTCTTTACAGTGCACACATCTAGCCCAGTGTTTCAACTTCCCTGTGTCTTATTAATTTTTTTCCCCTGTCTCCTCCTTTAGAAAATTTGGCATTTCATTTTCATTCCGTGTGGGTTACCGCTTTTCTAAAATTCCGGAAGTCATCTTTTTTAATGAGTTTGCTATATCTGTGGGATCTTTTATATAGCATTAAACCCTATTATCTCAAGAGAATAGTCCTAATTCAAGGAAACTTCTCTTAGCCAACTATGTATTTCAGTGGGAACCTTTGGTCCCACACATCCCCTCTCTACTTCACTCAGCAAATCCCATTTCTGCCCACCAGTCTTGTTCCTTCCTTTTCAGAACTACCGCACTCTCTGGCTGTTAAATATAAGCCTAACAGTAAGATAGAGAATATACCAAGGGGTGAGTGTGTGGCGGGGTGTTGTTTGTTGGGAAAGAATGCCACCTTTCCTGCAAGCCAGAATAGGGGTGTGCTGGCTTCTTGCAGGCATAGGCAAGCCACTTGCTCAGGTTGAAATGTTCAGGTGAATTTAGAAATCCAAGCAAGCTTCCTGGTGGCATCAATCTGACCATCCCCGTTGTGTGTGTTTTCTAACCAGAATCCCAAGCTTAGCATGACGGCTTGCCATGCTAGGGAGTTCAGTTTTCTTAAGAGCTCAGTTACTTCACAATGAGGTTCTGGTTTTTTCTCCACAGCCTTATTCACTTTTCTGTAAGAAGAGGGACTGTAAGAAGAGAGTCCCTCTGTAGTCTGTCAAAGGGGTTCTAGAGTTTCATACTTGACCTTGCAAGTTACCAGCTAATTACATTCTTTACCTGTCTGTCTTCATGTGTGTGGGTCAGGACACCTCCTATAATGATATAGTATAAAAATTACTCAAATTGCCATTGTGTTAAGAAGGTATCTTCAAACAATATATAAATGAGTGGGTATGGCTGTATGCCAATCAAACTTTACTTAGAAAAACAAATGATGGTCAGGATGGTCCACAGTTTGCTGATCTCTCACTAAGTACATCAATTAAGATTAACAATAGGCATACAAATTAATTGTTATTATATTTTCAGTATATATATACATTTTTAAATTTAAGCCAAGTGGTGGTGGTGCACTCTTTTAATCCTAGTACTTGTGAGGCAGAGTCAAGCAGAACTTTGATTTTGAAGCCAGCTTGATGTATACAGTGTGTCCCAGGACAGTCAGGACTATACAGAGAAACCTTCTGGAAAAATTTAATATAAAAATTTATACAAAGTATTTTGATTGTATTTTTCTCCATAAACTCTTGGAAGATCTTCCCCACCTTCTTACCTACTCATCTCCTTCTCTCCTCACACTTACTCTTTCCCTCCCTCTCAAAACCAGAAAACAAAAAGGTCAAAGAAACAATAAAGCAATAATACAAAAGTTATTGAAATAAAAAGTACACAAAATTATGTAATCTTTCTATGTTGGCCAACTATGAGGCATGGGACCTGCAAGTGGTTGATACACTCAGTGGCCCTTCCTTGGTGTGAAAAAATGTTTTTCCCTTTGCCAGCAAGTATGAATTGCAACTAGCTTCTTAGTTAAGGATGGGACTCTGTGTCTACTTCCCTTCTCCATGCTGGGATTCTGTCTGGTTTGAGCTTGTGCAGGTCTTGTATGCCCCATCACAGTCTCTGGGAGTTCATATGCCTATCAGCCCTGTTGTTTCTAGAAGGTATTGTTTTCTTGGCGTCACCCATGACCTCTGGTTCTTATAATCTTTTCTGCCTCCTATTCTGCATAGATCCCTGAGACTTGAAAGGTTTTGATAAAGACATCCCATTTAGGGCTGAGTATGCTCAAGTCTCTAAACACTATCTGGTTGTGGGTCTTTGTGCTAATTTCCATCTACTGCAAGAAGCTTTTCTGCTAAAGGCTGAACAATGCCCTGACATATAGATATAGCTATATGTCAATAGGAATCATTTTATTGCTATGTTCCTTTAGCAAAAAAAAAAGTGAAAGATTTTCCTTTAGCACCAATGGCTTATCTAGTTTCAGTTTCTTTACCAGTGTCATGTGTCAGTTCCATCTCACGTGGTGTGGACCTTAAATCCAACGGGAAAGTGGTTGGTATGCCCCATAACATTTGTGCCACTATTGCACCAGGGTACCTTGAAGGCAAGTTGCCGTTGTATGTTTCAGGGTTTACAGCTGGATGACAGTGATGGTTACTTTTTTCTTCTGGTGGTGTGCAAAGTACTTTCTGGCACCATGAGTAGGAATTGGGAAGTGTGAAGCTACTATTTGAGCACCAGCTAGGTCTCACCACATTCAATGGCATAAGTAATTGGTATCTTTGGCAATAGGGCCTTTCCATCAAGTTTTGGAGTGTAAGCAGTAGCCTTTGAAATATCCTGTGATTTTTTTGGGGGGGGGGCTACAGTCTATGGAGCTCGTTTGGCCAATGGCCTAATAAGATGTAACCCAATCCTGGCACTGGGAAATTTACTTGGTGACATTAGGTATGTAGTTAGGGCATTTCCTCCCCTACTTTATGGTGACTTCATTTAAATTACTTTCATATATGTATTTATTTTAGGAAGTTTCTAGAGTAGTTGGCTTATATAAGGCTTCTGAAAGCACCATTAGTGTTACTTATCCTGCCCCACACTCCCTCCTAATTTACTCTGCCCATTTAGTTTTCCTATCCTAGCGTCCCATTTATCTCTTCATAACACTGTGTTCTTGTTCTTCTTCCTTGGTATATGCTTATTTGGGATATATTTTAATTAGAATAAAAAGTAATGGGTTTCATCATGACATGTGTATATATGTGTATACATCTGTGTGCATATTTTGCATATACATACATGTGTGTGCAGGTGTACACGCATGTATGTGTGCAGACTGACAACAGGTGTACTCCTAATCCCCCCCCAACTTAATTTTTTTTTTGAAGAAAGAGTCTCATAAATTCAGCTAGACTCTCGGGCCAGAACGTTCTGGGGATACTGCCATTTCCTCACCTCCTCACCTAGCCCTGACCTTGTAGATATTCTACATGGCTGCTAAAAAATTGAAGCTGTGGCCCCGATGCTTGCATAGAAAACACTCTGCCCTCCGTACTCTCTTCTCAGCCCTTATCACGATGTTTTCATACATTTCTGTGCTCGGATTAATCCCCACACTGTGTTTTCCACTATTCCTAGCCCTCTGCTCTTGGTCCCTTTCCTCTACTCAAATGGTCATTCTTGCTCTCATATCTGTTACCATTTCAAGCATAGTTCTCACTTACCATGCAACGCCATTAGATGTGCGATCTCCTCCTTCTGGCACACCACCTAACCCTGGTGTAAAAGCTAAGCTTTTGCTTATGATAGTGACTCTTTGGGCTCTGGTGAATACAGAGTGATACGGGATGGTAAGCAATATTGCTTCAAAATTACATCTCCACACCTGCTTTTTTTGGACCTATCCAGCCACTGACTGCTGCCACTTGAGTACTCCAGGAAGCAGACTGAGAGGAGAATCCCTCTGGATGTCCCTTTGGAAAGGAAAAGAAGAAAATAGGGGTAGGTAGTGGGAGATGTTGAGTTACAGGACAAACCCTGATAATAGCTTCAGCAATCTCACGAAGTACTGTGGGGTGAAAAAAAAAATCTTCCAACAGATGCTGCTGCACTGGGCAGAAGGAGCCGAGCCTGCCAATGTAGGAAACTCGGGAAGATGAAGGCATAGTCAAAGTCCTCTATGGTTGATGTGAACTACGGGCAGGCTGAGAACTGAAGACTGCACATTGGGAATCCTTAGAGCTGGAGCAACAAGAGCTGTTTGGAAGGGGACCTAGGTAGTGCATTTCTAAGTCCGTCCCATTTCCAAGCAAGCTTTATCTAACAATCTCTATCATCCTGCGTCATTCATCTTTGTTTTCATCCACTGCCCATGCTACCTTTCTCCCATCTAACTGCCAGTTCCGGTCACACACACATTTCAAAGCACCCCTCAGGAGTTCTGTGCCCTGTGCCTATCTGTCCCTCAGTTAGCCTCAGTCTCTTTCTCAGCACTGGTTTCTCAGTTTCTCTCAGAGTCAAAGCTTTTCATAGGGCTGGCAGCAGAGCCATCACTGGCCAATGCTCTGCAAGCTGTAGTTTAGTGGCTAAGGACCTACAGTAAAAAGCTTTGAACAATATTTATTTTTGCCTTCAAAAAGCACAATAATTAAAGATTTATAGGGGGTAGGAGCAACAAAACAATACATAAATAAGCTCAAAGCTCCATGTAAATTTTCAGACTGTTGACAAAATTGTTTCCCTGTGAGTGGGACCAGCAGAGCCATCCAGAGATGGGTAGGTTATTGGTAGCCCAGACTAATTTGTCTGGTGCCCTGGAGCAAGTCATTTGTGCTCTATTTCCCCTTCCTGTCAGCCCATCTGTATATTGAAAAATAGAGCCTTTTATCTCCATTTTGTTCTCTGGAGGCATTTGGAACCATTAAAGATACAGTTCTTTTTAAAAAGGTGATAAACAAATGATATCACTCAGAAAAGGGGTGGTGGTGACGAGGGAAGTGTGGTTTGAGAGAAAGAGGAGACTTTGAAGACAGAGTTGCAGAAGCTGGTTAGGTTTAAGGAATACAGGAAGGCAAGCCAAGTAAGCGAAAAATGAAACAGAAAAAAAAAATAGAACAGACAAAAACTAAAATGTAAGCAAGCCAGGCATGGCAGCTCACACCTATACTTTCAGCATTTTGGAGCCTGAGTGAGGAAGACAGTGGTGAGTTCAAGACCATCCTGAGCTGCAGAGTAAGTTCTAGGCCAACCTGGTTAGAGTAAGAGCCTTTCCACCCACCCCCAAAAGTGACCCCAGCAAAAAGATTAAAGAAAGAGGAGTAAAAGGAAGAAAAGATGAAGTAGATGGAAAAGCAGAGGGAGATGAAGGAAAGGAGGGAAGGCATCAAGGAGCATCCATAATGCACTCTGATCTTCCAGGAGAATGGCCCATTCTCTATTAAATCACACCCCTCCTACGTGGAGCCCAGAGCTCATGGTGGAGAGGAAAGGATCACCTAGCATGTGGAGGTAGAAGTAAGCCAAGCTGAGATGTCCTCACCCACAACTCTTCCTTGCTCAATTATTTGCCCAATACAGCTGGTTATCTGGAACATAGCTCTCTCTAAAACACAGAAGGATAACCTAACTTAGGATATTAGAAGATTATAAGGAGCCCAGCTCCTCACAAGGGCGAGAAGCCACCAAGCCGGGAGGTTACACATATAGATGCAGGTCTAGTTCTCTGGTTTTACTCATCCTCATCTCAACACCTAAGTGCAAACTTAGGAAACTCAGCCACTATCGGAAACCCATTTTCATGTCAGGAGACAGTTTCTGACTGCCTTACCCTGCAGATATAGTACACAAATGATGCATAAGAAAGTGAAGATAACGGGGATTGTTTTTTAAAATATTGGTCTATTGTGCTCCACAACCCTGCCAGCAGTGAAGGGGACCCCTTAAATATATCTGGTACCCTGCAGATATAGTACACAAATGATGCATAAGAAAGTGAAGATAATGGGGATTGTTTTTTAAAATATTGGTCTATTGTGCTCCACACCCCTGCCAGCAGTGAAGGGGACCCCTTAAATATATCTGGTAAAAACAGATTATAAAAGCGAAGATCTAAGGGAAAAAGCAGACGTCTAAGTCCCTACCTACTGTATACATGAGTCACCGAGGACAGCTGAATGCACACGCTATACAGAAGCATGAACTTTCACATCCACTTTGCCTCAATTACACCGGTAGCCGCTCCAGTCAACCCCTTTCTCTCTTGGCAGTAATTATTCCCCCTCTCAGTGTTTGGCCTCTTCTTCCCTTTCTTCTTGTATAATAGTTTTAGTCCCCTGGAGTGTCGTCACTTCTTTGATCCAGAGGACATAATTAAATTCAGTTCTGTATAGAATCTCTCATATCTATAACTCAAAGGGCTTGGATAGGAATAGATGGTAGTGGTGCACTGTGGTGACCAGGAGCAGTGTTCTCCCACTCCGTTTCCTCTGAATTCGTGTGAGCAAAGAACCTTGCCTGTGGTCTCAGATGTTGGGGATCCACACATATTCTGATAGCATCTGTGTTGACTCCTGAATGACCCACAGACATAGGAAACTGGCTACTTTTCCCCTGACGCTCTCTGGAGAGCACTTATTTTCATTGGCTGTTGTCTCACCCCACGTCCTATATATAGATGCCTGGAGTTTATGGGTGTGTGAGGGATGGTGGACAGAATGGTTTTGAAAGATTTCTTCTGAGAAGAAAAATAGGGAGAAGGAGAAAGTTCTGAGGAGAATATACACTGAGAAGAAATCTTGATAGCTCAGTTTAATAAAGGCTTCTTATGTGCTCGGATTTTTTTTTAGATGAATTGCCTAGCCCAGGAATGAAATTCAAAGCAAATTTGAATCTTACCAGTGCTTGGTACAAGTTGAATCACCTGTAACAAATTAGTGTCTATACACCTTGTTTTCCTCATTGCTAAATAGGGATAAGAAAACCAACTTCACAGAAGGATGGAAGAGAATTAAGTATGCGGCACTTTGAGTAATGAAAGGAAAATGTTTATTATGTTTTAATATTAATATTATTATCCTCAAGCCAACTCTGCCACGTGCTTCCAAAATGAGTAAACTGAGGCTCCAGAGAGTTTAAACAACTGGTGTTCAAAGACACACAGCAATAGAATCAGACCGAGAATATGAGCCCAATTCCGCATGATTCATTCCACTGTGGAGTGATAACTCAGAGCATCCAAGATAGTATCCATGGAAACAGCAGACCAACTTTGGCGATAGTTTTTCAGTCTACCTGCAATATGTCAGTTCTACTTCCAGCAAACACACCTCTATCCCATGACTCTTTGGATTAGCTCGTTGTTCTGAGCTCCAGAGGCTTCATGTGATCCAGTAACAAAGAAACACTAGAGAAAAAAAAAATATATATATATATACATATATATATATATATATATATATATATATATATATATATATATTCTGGCTTAAAACAGGAGACAAAAATAGACGTTAAACATTGAAGGAAGACCCATAAAAAATATGGCCAGTTATCACTCTATGTTTGGCCATTTTTCTTCTCCAAGACTCCCTTCAATTAATGTTGCATGCATATCACATTCAGGGAACACCACACTAAACACAAAATACAAGTTTTTGTCCTTAAAGCTAATAGGCATCACTGTAAAAATGTCATATCAAGAGAGGCCAGAAGCTTAGACATCATCTTGCCAGTATTAGGCCACCAAAGAATGTATTAAATAAAAATACTTAATTATAATAATTGAAGACATGTGTAATTGAAGTAATTACATGAGTTAAATGAGAAAGAAAGAAGGGTCAGAGATTTTAATAGCAGCATGATAGATGGATTTAGTTAATTAGATAAGGCATCCTCTCACACTAATCCTTCCTAACACAGGCTTGTCAGTCACACAACTTGCCACATTAACTGTCCCTTCTAATAAAAACTCTTCACAGACTTCCATGAGAAATGTCCCTTGGTTCTTTCATAAACAAAGAATGGTCACCTGATTCTACAGCACAGAAGTCTCTGGCTCTGTGTGTGTGTGTGTGTGTGTGTGTGTGTGTGTGTGTGTGTGTGTGTGTATGTGTGTGTGTGTGTGTGTGTGTGAGAGAGAGAGAGAGAGAGAGAGAGAGAGAGAGAGAGAGAGAGAGAGAGAGAGACAGAGACAGAGACAGAGACAGAGACAGAGACAGAGACAGAGACAGAGACAGAGACACAGAAACACAGAGATACAAAGAGAGACAAAGAGAGAGGACATAGTATACTGATTCAGTATATTTCTCCTAGGGATGGAGAATGATAGAATATATTGATAATGCTGTATTTAAACATTTAAGCATATTTGCTATCAAAATAACCAGTATAGTAGATGCCATTATTCTTCCCGGTTTATAGATGAAGAAATTGAGGCAGGGACCAGTTAAATACTGTGCATGTTTAATAAGGAGAGCAGTGATATTGAAAATAGATCATTTAACACCAGAATCTACCCTCCTAGTCATCTTGCATTTCCACACAACAAGAAAAAAGAGAGAGGACACAGAGGGAATGGTGCACAGAAAGTGGCAGAGTCTTGTAAATGGTGTCACAGTGCAGCCTATTGATTCTGGCTCCTATGGGTCCAACAAAGATGACACTAGTGCTCGGCACTATCTGGGAACACAGAGAATGGATGTTCTCAGACTCCCTGGAGAACAGTCTTCTCTAATGCCATTGCAGCCTTTTAAGACATTTCACTGCTCAGACAGCTTCAGTGACTTCCTTGCAGCTCAAAGATCCAACATTCTTTTTCAACTGTGGGTTCTTTATATATGAAATTCTAAGATTCCAAAATTTGTAAGTTATATCTTTGGCAATACTACTACCATATGTATTTTAAAACTCTCTTGTCTTCATTCTTTCTCCCACTCTGTGTGTAAAAACATGTGTATGTGGGTGTGCCTCTCTCTCTCTCTCTCTCTCTCTCTCTCTCTCTCTCTCTCTGTCTCTCTCTGTCTGTCTCTCTGTCTCTCTCTCTGTGTCTCTCTGTCTCTGTCTCTGTCTCTGTCTCTCTCTGTCTCTCTCTCTCTCTCTCTCTCTCTCTCCCTCCTTCTCTCTCACACACATACACACGTGTGTGCATGTGGGTGTGCCTCTCTCTCTTCTCCTCCCCTCCCCCTCTCTCTCACACATACACACACACACATGCACACACACACGTGTGTGTGTGTGTGGTGTGTGTGTTTATCCCAACCGAGCACTAACAAGACCTGATTCTAATTAGAATTTGTACCCAGATGTAATCAGGGTGTGATCAAGGTAGTATGGCTATAGACTATCTCCGTCTCTTTCTATGAGATGTGAATCACTCCTGATAAGGATATCTTTTTTTTTTTTTAAAGGAACTTGAGGTACAATAATTACTTGGGCCAGCGTCTTATTTGTATCCATCCATGGTCACAAAACCTGCCAGAAGACTCTAGAAGTCATTGTGAAAGAGAACTAAGCCAGTCAAGCCTGCCCACTCCCATGCTTATCACCCTTGGCTACAGGCCTCTGGGCTTCTCTCAGCTCCTCATCTAACCATTCAATGGGCTTTGTATGCCCTTTTATTCACTTACACTGCTTTCTTTTTACTTGGTTTTAAAAAAGAGATTTATTTATTTATTTATTTATTTATTTATTTTGTGTGTGTGTGTGCGTGTGCGTGTGCGTGTGCGTGTGCGTGTGCGTGTGCGTGTGTGTGTGTGTGTGTGTACCACATACATTCAGGTTCCTTTAGATCCAGGGGACATCAGATACCCTGGAACTGGAGTTCCAAGCAGTTGTATGATCTGTGATGCGGGTTCTGGTGTTCAAACTCAGGTCCTCTGTAAGAACAATGAGCGAGTGTTCTTAGTCACTGAGCCACTTCTCCAGTCCCTTGCTTATGTTTTCAGAGGTGACCTCTCCAATTCCTGTGTCATGGATGTGAACTCAGCTAGGCCCCTTCCTTTGGATATAAAATAGGTCAGGGAAATGGTAACAGCTAAGCAGTCTTGGTGGCATAGGCCTATAACCTCAGATAATCAAGAGATTGAGGCAGAAAGATTTCAGGTTCAAGGACTACCTGGACTTACAAAGTAAATTCAAGGCCATTCAGGGCAACTCAGTGAGACCATGTTTCAAAGTAAAAACCTAAAGCTAAAGTTGGAGGTATGGTTCAGTGGTAGAGGAGTTCCTAGCACGTGCAAAAGTCTGAGTTCAATCCTCAATATTTACAAAAACAAAAAAAAAGCCCCCAAACAGAGAGTTGATTCACCTCTTTATTGTATTTATTCTACTTGTAGAGCACCTTTGTTGATTTTATTCACTCTGCCCTCAGACATAACCTCCTTCAACTCTTTTCCAACATTTATTTATTCATAAATATTTAGTTAATAACAACCATTTGTCTTTCTACAAAAGCAACGCTGCTTAGATAAAGGGAGGCCTGACATTAGAATTTAATTTGTGGTTAAAAAAAAAAACAAACAAACACGGTATATAGAGATAACCTAAAGAAAGCCACCTCTTTTACTCACTGTGCCACGGCTTCAATATTCGACTTGGGTACAGAATGTAAGATTACTCTAAGAGAAGATGAAAAGCATTTCTTGCTTAGGGAACTCAAACGAGCTTCACACTCCATCCATGATTACAACAGGAATATGTCTCTCTCTCGCCTATATATCAATAAGACAGGGATATTGAAATCTCCTTAGGTAATAAAATGATATTATTACCAAGGAGAATGAAAATATGTAAATAACAGCCCCACAAGAAAAAATACAGTAAAACATTTCTCCTTCAAACTTTCCTTGATTTTTCTTTCTTCCCGAGGACGAGAATACTGCCAAGTTTGAAGCTTATCGCTTTAGACATTTCTGAGTTATACAATCACATGAACGAGATTGAAGTATTTTCTTTGAGAGAGGAACTTGAAGAGGGAAAAGCATTTGCAGTCTGACTTAAAGGTAAGGAAGCTAGCAGGATCATATGCCTTCCGACTTTCAAAATATATTTGAAAACCCTTTACTTTAAGCTGAGCCATGAAGCATGGCCATTTCTAGGCTAAATCTTCTGTGATGAAAAGAATGATTATCCAGAAGTGTCATGGGAGAAATGGCACTTAGTTCATTATTACACATGTGCTGAGTCCCTCTGTTTCCCAGTATGGTCCAGGTGATGACTTCTTCTTCTTCTTCTTCTTCTTCTTCTTCTTCTTCTTCTTCTTCTTCTTCTTCTTCTTCTTCTTCTTCTTCCTGATTTTTTGAGGCAGAGTTTCTCTGTGTAGACTTAGACCAGGCTGACCTCAAACTCACAGTGATCTGCCTGCCTCTGCCTCCCGGAGTGCTGGGGTTATAGGCACGCACCACTGCACCTAGCTAACATTGACTTCTAAAGAATGAACACCTGCAAGACTTTCGGTATGCTCATCAAATAAACTCCTTGATATGGGTATTATCAAGTCACTTTATAGACAAGGCTTTACACTTTATAGCTCACCAAGGCTCACTGATACAGCCAACAGTGGACACTGAGGTGTCTGGCTTCAAACTCTATACGTGTTTCGTTGATCATAGAACACAGATGTCCTAGCCAATTATCCCAACAAGATACCTGACCACCCAAACGAAATGCTAATTTACATATTCCTACTATTATACCCTTACTTGTTAATTTGTGGATTGTTAAGAACAAGGAAACTAATGAATTAATTTGAATGGCAGCATCCTTCTGTTTGTACTATGACCAGGTCATATAAAGGAGTTATCAATTTCAAATGGAACTTACTCAAGAATTATACCAGCTTTTTTAAACCTTAAAGCCCTGCATCAAGCATTAGTAAGTTCTAATTATGCAATAGCCACTATCCTAGAGGTAGAAAAAACAAACGGTACCCACTCCAAAAGCATTACTTTCCAGCATTGCACAAGAATGAAACCATTGTTAAACAATGTATATGTAATAAAACACAATGGAAAGGAAGTACAGGAAAAGACCAAACACTCTGCCAAGTGAATCTGAGAAATCTTCATAGATGTGGTATTTAAGCTTAAACCAAAGTCATGAATACAAGAAAAGAAAATACATTCTGAGAGTCCATTCTTCCATGTGATTTTGAGTGTTGTTTACGGGATGGGTGGACCTCCTACACTGTGCACCCTGTTTGTGACTCTGGTGGTCACCCCTGGGTCATGATATTTGGCTGGCTCCAGGTTTATTATACAATTTTTGGACAAAACTCTAAGTTTTTAAAGATCTGAAAAGGATAAGCATCCACAGAATGGTGGGTTTTTACTAAAGGAGTTTTGAACTCTAATTTTATAAAAGTTGGGGTATTTTCTTAGGTTAAAGAATTTTTTTAATCTCAGTAATTATTATTACAGTCTCAAAAGCTAAAAGGGTCTGTGTCTGGAATCATCCCAGTAAATCAGATTTCCTCAGAAAAGAAACTAAATTTGCCTTAAAAATATGCATTGTCTTATGATCATCTTAGAAATTGTAGAAGAAAAAAAAGCTTTCCTTAGATCTTAGAGGTTTTTCTAGATCGTTAAAAATAATATCCTGAGCCAACAGAAAGAAATGGAAGGGAAAGGAGAGTAACTCAGTATAACACTCTTAGCAGGTGCAGGGCCGTGAGTTTGATTCCTAGCAGGGGACAGAAGGGGAGGGGAGAGGAGGGGAAGGGAAGGATGGGACATTTTAGTTGTTCTAGACGCAATGTAAAGAACTCGCACAAAGCAAGCAATGGAGAGTGTATAGTTCCCTTAAGTAGAATGTTGATCCAGGCAACCGTTCCTTTTCAATTTAAAATTATCTGCTTATATAAGAACTTGCAGAAAGCCACTCTACATGTTGATTGATTGATTTGTTTGTTTGTTTGTTCATTAATTAAGAAAAGGCTGTCTCTGTGAGCTCCCATAGGCCTAGGTTAGTTAACTCTGTTGGTCTTCTTGTAGAGGTCTTGTCCCCTCCAGGTCTGTCTATCTTTCCCCCAACTCTTCCACAAGACTCCCTGAGCTCCACCTAATGTTTGGCCATGGGTCTCAGCATCTGTTTTGATCTGCTGCTTGGCAGAGACTCTCAGATGACCAGTTATGCTAGGCTCCCGTCTGCAGGCATAGCAGTATCATTAGTAGTGTCAGAGATTGGCTCTTTCCCATGGGGCGGCTCTCAAGTTGGGACAGAATGGTTGGCCATTCCCTCAATCTCTGCTCCATCTTTTTCCCTGCACATCTTGTAGGCAAGGAAGATTGGGAGTTGAAGGTTTTGTGAGTGAGTGGATGTCCCTCTCCCTCCATTGAAAGTCCTGCCTGGTTACAGAAGGTGGACACTTCAGTCTCCATATCCCCCTACTGCTAGGAGTCTCAGCTAGAGTCACACCCATATCTCCCAGGAACCTACCCCATTGCAGATCTCTAGCTTGTAACAGGGAAGCCCCCTATTGGTTTCTCTTCTCTCTCCCAAACCTTTCACCTCCCATCCCCCTCCCACTCTTCCAACATATGATCCCTGCTCTCGTTCCCTTCTCCAGCCCCTCTCCTACCCAATTCCTTCTCCAGCCACTTCTGCTGTCTATTCTATTTCCCTTTTGAGTGAGATTCAAGCATTTTCCCTTGGGCCCCTCCTTGTTACTTACCTTCTTTGGGCCTGTGAATTATCGTATGGTTATCCTCTACTATATGGCTAATATCCACTTATAAGTGGGTACATACCATGTGGGTCTTTCTGGGTCTGGGTTACTTCACTTGGGATGATATTTTCTGGTTCCATCCATTTGCCTGAAATTTTCAAATGCCAACATTTTAAAAAGAAATAATAACTATGAAAAGTGTTTCACAAGGGAAAGAGGGTGCAGATAAATTTAATAGAGGTCAGTATCAATGTTACAGACCACTGGGGACTGTTTCATGGTGACTAAGTATATAGTATACTATTGGTTATTAATGAACCTCACATTCTTTGGAAAAATAATTTATATCATTGGCCAGTTACTACAAGTCATACTCCTTCTATGGGTGATTTCAATTTGCAATGTAACACCATCGAGAGTAGAGCTGAGAAGAGATGTGGACAGTCAGGCTCTTGTGGACCTCTGTGAAGCAGGATGAGCCAGCTCCAGCAATCACTGTGAGATGTCATTACTGGAGATGCTGAAAGTTTATGCAATTTTGCTTTCAGGAGAGCCAGTGGATCAAATAAATCATATTAATGGGAATCCGAAGGGAAAAATGAAAAGAGGTTGCATCCAGGCCTGATTTAGATATTGGTCTGTGCTTATAATACTCACTGGAGAGATTTCCCAACTCGGGGTTCAGAAGCTGAGCAAGATTTGTCCGGTCAATGGGTTATCATATTGACCAGAACTCCCCAACTTCATGGCCCATTGCAAGTGTTTTACAAAAAAAAATATTCAAGTACAATTTTAAAATAGCTAATGGGGTTGGGCTGGCATTCAGCACCAAAACATACTAACATGTCCATCTGCCTGTTTAGTCAGTCTCAGGTTTTCACTGGTGACTTTGCTGTACTTGATGGTTAAATATTTGAGTCTCAACCAAATAATCGAAGGTGAGGGAGAAAGGAGAGAACTGCCAGCAAATACTCCTAGCCTTACAAGGTCATGGTAGAAAAGGAGAGTAATGAAATAAAGAAAGAGGCTAAAGGGTCATAATCTCAGCCAAGCCTTTCTGGAAGTCAAAGAGGAACAAGCAAGGTATGTGATCACCAGAACCTATTGAAGGGAAAATTTTGGAAGAAGAAATGTTACACAGTGCTGGTGACATTCAAAATCAAAGAATAAATCAGAATCACATGGTGTATGTGTTTAGGGGCAGAAATGTTAACTGTGGCTTCTATTTCACAGGATTCTGGGGCAAATGCTCTTGGTAGCAGGGATGTCAGGTCAAGGGCAAGCCTTCCCAAAAGACCGAGTCTTTGGAAATAAACAGTGTTAAAGTAAATTTTATCCTTTTGATGTAGTTGTCAACATTGGGGATTACTGCTGGAAGCTTCTAGCCTCTGTACAATCTAATCTAGGCCTCGAATGTTTCCAATCGCTGAGACTTACTGCTTAACAACATCACCCTTTCTAGCTCTTTCTGAACTCTGGGTAGCTGGTTCAACTCAGCTGTTGTGGCTCAAACTCCTCTTCAAGCTGACTGATTCATTCTGGCTTCTCTCAGTTTCTCACTGAATTGATCTTCTTGACTTCAAACTAACTCTCGCAATCTGTTCTAATCTGTTCTAGTCTTCTGGCTCCTTCTCACTCTCTGGCTCATTCTGTCTATACCTGTGTCTAGCTTGTTCTCTCCTCAACCTGTCTTTGTAAAACTCTTGCAGTAAAACTGCCTCTGAATTCCACAAACGGAATTGACACAAACTCAACTCCACTGTACTGCATCTCAACTCTTTGACTTAATCAAACTGCCTGAACAGAACTGACTAGAACTCAGAGATCTGCATGCCTCTGTCTCCTGAGTGCTGGGATTCAATGTGTGCACAACCATACTTGGACCTAAGCCTTTCTTTACATGAAATTTGCTCTGTACCAGGTTGTCCTTGAACTCAAAGATTTGCTTGCCTCTGCCTCCTGGAATTAAAGGTATGTCTGTATTCTCATCAGATCACACAGACATAGAAGGTCTTTTGATGTGACCTCTTGCCAGAGAAGCCATGATCTAAATTAAAATTCCTTTACAAAACAGAACCTTGGGAAAATAAATAGTGGGGCAATAGCGCTACAGTGATGTCACACACCTGTATACCTCCCTCTCCAAAGGGAGCTGATGCTTAGTTTTGCTCTCAGAGACTGAATGTGAGGGCCTTGGTGGGAGAAGACAAGATTCAGAATATGTACAATGTTCAAAGAGGAGATATGAAATAAGAATGATGCTCATGCCAACTATGTCTATGTCTCAATGGAGAAGAGTCTTGTATCCTCCAGAAAGGGGACCATGGGAAAATTTCAGTTTTTCCTATCGCTGATGTGTTGCTGGCCATGAATAGGTTTTCATGTGAGCATTTTAAAAATGTGTGACATGGCATAAACCAAGCCAAGGCCTGCTTAGATTTCAACATTTTCCTTGTTTTAATCTACATACTTTTAGATATGACTAAATCAAAGACTGGTGTAGATATTGCACTTCATGCTGGTGTGCCTCTCCTCATTTGACACTTTGGGTGTGACCTAATAGTCCTAGCTGAATTATAAGCTGCTTATTTATTCTAAGTTGCTACCAGACCTGTATGCCTCAGTTGAGTTCCCCCAAACCGTTAGACACCTGAAGATCTAATGCCCTGAAGAAAGAATTGGTGAAATAGCTCATATACCACCATGAGGACCTGAGTTTGGTTCTTCAGAATGAATGTAAAAGGCCAAGTACCGTGGTGTGGCCTTATAATCTAGTAGTAGGTAAAGATAAGAAGGTTGCTGGAGCTCAGTGGCTAGCTAGTCTTAAGGAAAGATACAATGTCAAAAACCAAAATGGAGAGCAATAGAGGAAACTGCTCAATGTCATTTCCCCAGGCCCCTCGGACCTACTACTTTGCTTTCTGCCCACTCATCCTGAATGTAGAAACCAGCATTTCTTCAAAGTCGATCAAAGGAATGCAATCACTCCAAAGCAAAGATGGTACCAATAAGGGACAGTGCAGTTTCGTAAATGACATCTTATGGCTAATATTAAGTGTTCCTTTTAGACATGTTTATATTCCAAATCACCTTCCCCACCATGCCCAAACTAGATAACCTTTAGCATTTCACAACTTCCCACTGCTTCCTATGTAGCTCCTAGGTCTTCTCTTGTCTCAGAAATTTCAACTTGCCTCCTTTGATTCTTGTAACCTGCTTAAAACCATAGCTCCTCTGCTAAAACCTGCTTTTGTCTTTAGCATAACAGAAGTCGTTTTGTCTTTAAGTCTCCATTTTGATCATAAGTTAAAATTAAGTTTGGGTTCTCGGATTCTACCTGCCTGGGAGCTTGAATAGCCTTTTACTTACAATTCAATACTTGTTGAATGTTCTGTTTGAATTAGTGATATATGTTCCACTTAAATAAAACCACAATATCCTCTTATGTTACTTTCTCCTAGAAAGTCTCCAAGCCTATATCCTACCCAATCAGTGAAAAGTGCTTTATTAACTACCTGGATACAATGTATTCAGAACAAAATCAATTCTTCTTGTATTTAGCTAGTCAAAATGATGTAACACTGCCCTCCCCTGGCTTCCCACCCACCTGGTTACCTGGGTGTTACATAGTTACAGTTTTTCTTATAAAAGGCCTGCCTTAGAAATAGGCCAGGGTCACAGTCAGCCTCCTTTCTGTGGCCCTGATTGCAATTAGCCTTGTCTTGGGGGGGGGGTGTCCACTCAACAGACCATCAAATTCTCTCTGAGATTGGTACTCGAGTGGTTTGTGTGGTGCTTCTTGTATTAGAACATTATTGCACAAACCAAGTCTTCTTGGTTCCAGGAATATATCTTTAACTTTACAAAACCAAATGTATCCTGTATTTCAGAAAAGCCAAAAAACTTTTTTGTTAATACTGTCAATAATAATAACCATGTTTGGTTGTAGATAGCACATAACCCTCCTTGTTTCATGGATGTGGCATGCCAAATATCATAAAAGTGTGTGTGTGTGTGTGTGTGTGTGTGTGTGTGTGTGTGTGTGTGTGTGTGTGAAGGAGCAAGGCATTGAGTATTTTTATGTGTCCATATTTTCTACAAGTCATGCTGTTTGCTCTTAGGATCCAAGCTATGCACATCATTTGTGCTTCAAGACATTATGACTCTTGAGCAAGACTCATGATGATAGTAAAGTCCTGATGCACACAATTTATAATCAAAATGTTAGAGCTGGTGAAGGGGAAAGTGGACAGGGAATGTTGGTGTGATCTAGAAAGATGAAAGCAGACAGTGAGCAGGTAGCCAAATGCGTGGTGATGTTGAGGAACACCAGGAAAAGTATGTGAGAACATGTATGATATTATGCATGAATCATTAAGTGACATTACTATATATCATGTTTAAAATGACCTGAAAGAATGGATCAGTATGGGAAAGAAATCATGTTGCTGTACACTTCCAGAATGGGTCTATAGTTAATGAACCTCTCTCCAGGGGGAACTCATAGCCTGCTGAGTGGCAATGAGAGTTTAGGGTCATGTGGTATTGGTCCTAATGCCTGCTTCACATAGAAGCCTCCCTTCTCAAGGTCACTGGCGTCTCTGTATGAGCATCCTTGCTCCAGAAGAGTTAGTGTCCTGGGAGACCTCATCCCCTAGCAACAGAGCTCATGTCTACAGGCCTTGGATCTGATTTAGAGAAAGGAACAACAATTACCTTCCACTTGCATACTGACAGAGTCTTCTTAGATGCTGTATACAGAGGGATACTGAGGACAAATATGGAATAAGCAACCAAGATTTTTGCTTCCCTTGATATTCTAAATCCTATAGGCTGGACCATACTAATAAAGACTTGTAAGGAAGAGTTTTGTCAAATAATGAAAATACAACTGATTTAGGGTGAGTCAAGTCTAGGTTTGAATGCCAATGTTGCTTTCCATGTTTGGTGAGGGGAGCCAATAAACCCAAGACCTGATATTCTTATTTGTGGGAAAGAGACAGATGCCTCCAACTAGTAGAGTTGCAAGAAAGTGATTTTACATACATTAAAAGCTAGGAAGCCTCTGACATACGGTTAATAACTCAAACCATGTTATTTCTCCTTCCTGACTAGAAAAAGAGACCCTGCTTTCTCATGCAAAACTCGGCAGCTACATCAGCCACTGTAAAAATCAACTGATGAAAAAAGCATGACTGAAGACTGTATACCTTTTCTGTCTGGGATGGAATGTCACAGAGAGCCCTGTGACTGTCAACACGCTTGTCTTCCTTGGAGGGACACAAAACTGAGAAGCAAGGACTTGAATAGAATAAAAACGTAATTTAACATACAATGAAATAAAAATTCTATTGCTTTAGAATCAGAGAATATTCTTGAAATGTACTCTTTTTAGTGCCATAAATTTCACCAACTGGCTTTTCTAAGTATCCCCCTTATCAACCTTTTGAAATGAGGGTTGATTAGGTTCAATGGGAAATCTGCATTTCATCATGAAAAGGGAACACAACGTCCTTGGCTGAGTCTCCTGAGGAGCAGCAATTTGTGGCACGATGTGCAAAGTGTGGGGTAAAAACAGGTACAAAATTGATTTCAGGTGTGACAAACAGGAAGCATGCATTTGCATAGCTCAAAAGGTGTGAAAGATATGGCTTCCGTGCTCACCAAGACCCCTTGAGAGGAAACCACCTTCAAATGGCTATTCCAGCCTTTGGAGTTTACACATAGCTTATGAGGATGACATTGACCAAAAGGAACATTTTAATTAAGTGAGTTTACATGTTTGAATGTTAAGAGGAAGACAGAGTCAATTATCGCGGGGTAAACGCAGCCAACAGTAAGTCTCATCATTGGGATAGATACTGGGACTTCCTATTGGGACTCCAGGTGAGAGAGGTAAGGAAGAATGGGGAAATAGAAGGATCCAGAGGGTCCTAGAAACCTACAAGAAGACCATTAAGGCTGGCAGATCTGGACCTAGGTGGGTCAGCTCAAACTACTGTACCAACCAAGGATAATACATGCAGTAAACATAGAATCCCTATCCAGATCTAGCCAATAGACAGCACATTCACCACAGTTGTAGAGAGAGCAGGGACTGACTCAGACATAAACTCTGGTGCCCCCTATTTGACCACTTCCCCTTGGTGGGGAGACCTGGTGACACTCAGAGGAAGAGCAAGCCGACTACCAGGATAAGACCTGATAGGCTGTGATCTTATAGTGGGGAGGAGGTCCCTTTCTGTCACAGACCTAAGGGAGGGGAATAGGATGAAATAGGGAGGGAGGGGGAATGGGAAGATACAAGTGAGGGGATAACAATTGAGATGTAATCTGAATAAATTACTTAAATTAAAAAAAAAATCAGAAAGAAAAAAAAACCGGCCTAAGCTGAGAAGAAGGCCCCTGTGGTAAAGTGTTTGGCATACAAGGGTGAGGCCCTGAGTTTGGAACCCCCACACTCATGTGAAAAGTTAAGCATGACAATGTACATATGTAATCCAGGGCTGGGGTCAGGGGAGGGGGCGGGGAGACAGAATGCTTAAGGCTTGTCAGAAATCAATAAGCTACAAAGTCAATGAGAGACCCTGTCTCAAAAACTAAAGTGCAGAGTGATTGAGGAAGATACCCAAGGTTGATTTCTGGCCTGTGCATATCTACATGCAATTGCATATGCACATATTTTCATACCTGCACACACACACACACACACACACACACACACACACACACACCACAATACACCCCCACTCCTACCTCCACACACTAATAGAAAGAGATGGAGCCATAGTAGATGTTTCTTGAATCCTCACTTCTTTTGAAAAGGCATAACGTGCAATTCAAGCAAACGTGTCTATATAGTAAACTGAACAGATTTTTTTTTATGCACGAAGGAAGGAAAAGTGTGTATGCATATTATGCATCTCGTTTCTAAAACAACAGTGGATTGTGCACCTGATTTAGCAGGTTAATTAAGGAGTCTGTTAGCAATGAGGTAAAAGCTGGCGCGGTCCCAATCCCTGCTGTTACTAGCCAAGACACGAGCATAACTGATGCTTCTCCAATACCAATACCAAGATGTGCCCCCTAATCCCATTATCTCTAACAGGCTTAAAGTCAGACTGGAGCCAGAATGTTTTCAGATCAAGTCAGAGGCCTCTGGAAAGCTGAGTAAGCTGGGTGATTGGCAAAAGAGTTGAAGCTGAAGGGAGAGTTCAATGGGCTGACGCCGTTTAAGAAAATCGTGTAGTCAAGTTCATGGCATGCTCAATCCTGTACCTTTAAATCAAGTTGACCTTACCATGGAATAAGTGGCTTGTGGTCAGTCAACATGAATAGGTACCGGTATCCCATCTCCTGCAATTATTCTGCCCCCATGCATTTTCACAGACACACGGGAGCTTCTGGAATAGTGGAGCAAGGTGTGGCAACATCCAATTTGATGTAGCTCTACTAATAAGCAGCAGCGTGCATTTAAGCTGTGCTTAGAGTTATGGCTTGAGGCGCTATTGTGGACACATAGCCCAGTGAAATATGATCTCGCCCATGAAAAGCTCAGTACTGAGTGGAGAAAATAGATGATAAACAAATAGTCGCATAGGAAATGGTAAAGCTGGATATAAACTGGAATGTGAAAGGACAGTTACTCATGAATCAAAAGGCTAAAGCAGGGTTTAGAGAAAATGATAGAGAGGTGGTGATCCTTAAACAATCTTAAAAGTCTAGCCTGAAGACCAAAGAGGAGCATGCATTGCCGACCATGAGAAGAAGGGCGGCCATGAGGAACAGCACAGAAGTCGAAGGTTGCTGGAACAGAGAGGCTACATGTTAACTCTGAGATCCTAACATCTTAGAAATGGTGGCTGGATGTTATCAATGCCTTTCCAGTATCTTATGAAATCCCCACCCTGACATCCCCGGTAGTACTGAAGTTCTAGAAAGTCAAAGTCTCTAAAGACAAACCTACATGCTTACTCCCTGTATCTTTCACTCAACCCTCATAAAATTTAATTTGCTTTATTTCAGAATGATTTTTTTTCTTTCCCCAAATACTTATTATATACTGAACACTATTTTTTTTTAAAGTATTATTCAAAAGGTAGAAATGAGGGCTGGAGATCTGTTCAGCACTTAAGAATGGATGCTGCTCTTCTAGATGGATCAAGTTCAGATCCCAACACCCTGGTCAGGGGAGCTCAAAAGAGCCTTTTCCTGGCCTCTGAGGGTACAGTACTCTCATGCATATATCCCCACACAGACACACCCAAACACATAAATAAAAATAAAACAGAAGACATGTGGTTGGGATGGGGCCCTGTTGGGAAGTGTTTAGAGAAGTTGGAGTAGGGGAAATGGGGGGATATGATAATGTTTAAGTGTGTGTGTGTGTGTGTGTGTGTGTGTGTGTGTGTGTGTACGTGTGCACAGTAACTCAGTAATAAAGAAAAATAGTAAAAAAGGATCCATTTTCAATTTTTAAAAGCACCAATCAAAGATATACTGTATAATGTGAGGACTACAGTTGCTCTGGAGTTGTCTAGTTAGAAATCTCACTGACTGAGTAGGTGTTAACATGCTTCAAGGAGTCTGTGCATGGGGAAAACAGGTAATTATGAGAAATGATGGATATGCTATTTTGTTCCACTACCATAAACATTTAATATATATGCATCTTATAATATCACATCCTGTATCTCACATATGTACAGTACATTTCATTTGTAAAATGAAAAAAATACGAAGAGAAAAGTATTATCATTCAATTGAATTAGTGTTAAGTTAAAAACAAAAATCTAAAACTATATTATGTGGATTAGTGCTTGTCTCTGGTACTTTCCAGCTGTAGACTGTGAGATGAGTCACTTTTTTATTTTAAGGGACATATAATGCCAAGACAAGAGCATGCTGCTATTTCCCTATGACATGGCTGTGAGTACCAGACAGGAAGCATGGATAATAGTTAGAACACTGCATGGTATAAACGGTACCCAGGAGGCATTACCCACAGTCCGCGCCTCTGGGCACTGGGATGAGTACAACATTGCTATCAAATATGGGCTATCTCACCCGCCTGGCTTGGTGGTCAAGCCTGTAATCCTAGCTACTTGGGCGGCTTGAGGTGAGATCTCAAGTTCAAGGACAGCCTACACACAGTCCATTTACACTGCACGGACTACAAAGGAACCTTAGGGCTAGCCTAACTAAGCATCTTAGTGAGAATCACTCTCAAATTCAAAAGTAAAAAGAGGGTGTGGCTTTGTGGTAGATTGTTTGCCTGCTCTATGAAAAGGCCCTAGGTTTGATCCTCAAACTTAAAAAAGAAATGTATCTTTTTAATTCATTAACCTATAGCCCCCTGACCCTTCCACCCTGCAGTAGAAGTGACATCTTTTGCACATGACTACTGCACTCTCCTCTGGTCTTCAGTAGTATTCATCTAGTTGAGCTGGGTTTTTTTTTTTCCCTAGGAAATTATATTCATTCTTTGCAGCACACCAAAGACCCTTAAAACCTAAGCAATTCCTTTCAACTTTATCCTGAAATCATATTTCCACAGACAACAAATGCTATTTGCAGCACTGCTAAAAACTCATTTATTTCCTATGAAATAAGCTTGTTCCTGACGAATTGCCACAGGAGAGGCGAGGACAATGGGGTGCTGAGAGGTTGGCAGTCTCTGGGGTGGCCCTATGCAAGGTTTGACTCTGGTAGAATCTTACAGCTTTGATATTTAACAGGTTCAGGAAAGGAGATGGGAGAGAGATTTGTGCTTGTGTTTGTCAGGAAAGCAGGGGAGAGACAGGGGAGGGGACGTGAGCCTGGAGACACAGTCAGTGAGGAGGGAGTTCTACACGGGCCACAGAGCTCCTGCTGCTTATGGCGCGATTTAGTCCAAATAAAAACCCTGGGATTGTCTATAAAATGAAGGGCTTCTTTTTCTCATCCCTGAATCTGAGTGATTCTGAAGGAGGCCGGTGCATGGGGAAGGCGGGAGAGAGGAAGGAGGGAAGAGTTCAAAGCAACTATTATTGTCAACAAATAATGGAGAAAATCAGTACGGGCTGCATAATGTTTGAGATTCCGCGCCAGCATCTATAGCAGGATGCCACCTGCAAGCTGGTCACTGTGACATTCCGAGAATGAAACCAAAGCGAGGCGTTCATGGTAACCAGCAGCTGCAGGACTCCAGGCTGCGGCAACCTGGGTAGAAAGTAACCAGTGTTGCCAAAGAGCTCGCACGCAGAGTCGCACTTCCCAGGGTGCCCAGTGTCCCACAGACAACGGATGATTTAGCTACACCCTCCTGATTAACCTGCCAGAAACTGAAATATAAGATGAGGGAGACAGACGGAGAGCAACCAGTGAAGCACTGATTAAAAAGGAAGAACATCAAATAGCAACATGTAAACAATCTGTTAGCACAGAGTGGGCTCAGGGTCCCCAAACTCCCCCATTACAGAGTGGACAGAGTCCTCCTGGGGGAAGGAATCTTGATCCCATTCAGAGATATAGAACGAAAGGGCAAGAAAAAGCATTAATAAGGTTTTCTTATTCCCAAGGAATCTTACAGGAGAGGCACCATAATGAAGAAGAGGCTGAACTGAAGCCTCCTTCATGAGCCAATCTACACACCTGAGATACAGCTGCTAGTCCCGGGTCACGCCGCAGGCCCCAAGGACCTTCCCTGAAGCAGAATAAAGGTACAAGGAACCAGGGATCTCTCTCTCTAGAATGCAGTTGAACTTCCCATCCATAATGGAGGGCCCTCAGTTTCTTTGGCAGGTGTGCACGACCCTTTGAGAACACTTGACATTCTAAGCAAGCAGCTCTTCGGCCTCGGTGAGGAGGATTTACAGGCAGGCCTTAATGTAAAGCCATAGTCCTTGCTTAGTAAATTCTTGCTAAGTGAATGTGTGGAGCTTGTAAATGTTCAAAGTCAACTCGAGAAGGCAATACCTAGATGTGATACAACACAGGACTAATTTAAAGAAAATGATGTAGACGTGCGCGCGCGCACACAAACACACACACACACACACACACACACACACACACACACACACACACACCAAGATAAGATAAATTATACAGCATCAAAGGAGCAGGTAAAAATTCTACTTGTACACATCACGCCTTTTTTTTTTTTAAAGAAAGGTGGGAGCTAAGAGTGAGGAAGAGAGAAGAGAAGCAACGAACAGAGCAGCATGCACGAGTTTTTCTGACTGTGATTGAGGTCCTGTGCTGTATTCTCACTCACAGAGAATGCTGTCTGCCATCTGAGTCCCTGTGTCTCCTCCCTGTGCCCGCTTACTCTCCTGAGCGATCCCGTCTGGCCCATGGGCCTTCTTACTTGATTCCCACTGGAAGAAAACAACAGAGCCTCTCTCTTTTCTAATTTGTTCTTATTCTTGTTTTCTAGTTTTAATTCTTCTCTCTCTCTCTCTCTCTCTCTCTCTCTCTCTCTCTCTCTCACCCTATCTCTCCTTCCCTCCCTACCCTTCTCTGTATCTTTCTCTTCTCTCTTTTCCTGGCAATGAAAAGGGGAAACTTCATTTTGAGGATTCTTCACTTAGGGACCTAAGAGGGAAATTCATTTCTCTTAAAGCTTCTGGTTATTTTTCCAGAGGGCTCCATAGTGACAGCAACAATTACTTCTGAGAGTGGCTTCATCAAATTTGCCATGGCTCTATCTCTGCTAAATTGGCCTGACTGTCTCTCCACCTCTCCATGGGTCTCTCCCACTCCCTCCCACACATAGCCTTCTCTGTTACCAGACAAGGTTTATTGCAAACCTCTGCCTTTCCACTTAATCAGTGTGCTAATGTCTTAGCTGCTCTTTTGAGGCTTACATTAGAATCCAAACGGATAAAGAGATTGAACATCTTCTTGTTTCATGGGGTCCATACTATTACCTCAGGGTTATCAGGAACAGTTATTTTTTTTTTACAAGCAACCTTCACAAGACAACTCTAAGAAGAAGAAAGGTGGACTCCTGTAGCAGCATCTAAGTTTTAAAATGTCACTCACAGAATGACATCCATTACATTCATCCTTACTTTTACAGCCCTGCTAGTAGAGTGCATTTCACAGAAACACAAAAACCCTTACAAAGTTTGGGGAGTATGTATATTTACTACTCACCCTTGGTTACCAGCTTGTTAATGCCAACATAAGCAAAGTGTAAAATGTGAGTGCATTGATCAAAGTAGGCACAAAACAAATGGCAAAGTGTAGAAATCTCTAGTGATTAACTGGAGGGAAAAGATCCCATCTTGCACTCTTATTCCATGCCCCAGATGAATAGCTAAGTAGCATTTTTATAATAGGTACTTAAGCATATTTTAGCCTTTAAGAAGTATGTACAAATCTGATTTCATATTCTGCTTCTTTTCTTTTTAAAAGAAGCATTGCAAATGATTCCAGGGTAATACCAACCAGACTTTCAGCTTCAGCATCTAAGAAGAAACTGTATGTTGGTATAGAGAGTCTATGGGAGATGGCCACTCAGATATTTCTTTTTAACCTACTCAAAGTCTTATTCCAGACAACTGGGATTACTCTCAGGTATAGGAGGCCCAAGTCTAGCCCAAGCATTTAGAGCAAGAGAATTTTAAAGGCAAAAACCACACCTTGGTATCTCCCCTGCAGGAGCAAGAAGAGCTGTTTTTCACAAACAAGCAGGTTAACAGAAGCTAAGATGAGTTTGCTGGGGCATCTTGACCTCAGGTTCCTAGAATAGAGTTGGGTAATTTTTCCTAGGACTCTCCATCAAGTAAATCAAATTCTAATGAAACCTAAAAAGGCCTCAGGAAGCATGCAGGGTGGAGGAACCTCCTCACTGTCTTCCCTGCCATAATATATCTGTAGCCCAGCAAGGACTTGAACACATAAGAAAGGAAAAGCTTTGGAAAGGAAGCTTTTGCATCTTCCAATCCGAAACCTCCATTCTCCCACATAAAGAAATCACTCCGGCTTTTCTCTCCTGGTCCAACCAGTACGTGATGTGCATCCACCCAGCTGGGGGACAGAATATCAAGGGTGACCTCTGGGAACAGTTAGTCCCCGTTCCCCTTGAGGTTCATAGATTTAAAACAACAGTTTGAACTGCTTGAGGGAACATAATATAGAGAGACAGTGATGGAAATGGAGCGAAAGTGAAATGAAGATTCTCTCTCCCTGGTGGAGGCAGGTAGAAATGCCACTAGAAATACCAAGCGTGTCTCCGTGAACTTGATTTTTAATATTAAGACCTTTCTCTACAGGAGGACATTTGCTAAAACGTGATCTAAACTCCATTTCAAGAAGACAAATGCATGCCTGGAATTGAAACCAAGAGCTCCCCAACTTGGAGGTCCTTGGAGCTCAGAGAAAGCAACTCCTTTGAGAAAGCCATGGTTTCCCTGGTCTTTCTTCCCCACTCTGCCCCCCACACCCCCAGTGCCCCCCATGCCCCTGCCTCCTGGGCTTTCCAAGTAGCATACCTTAAGCTTTGCAGCCCCCTCCCTGAAGTGAACTTTGTTCTGTCCTCTAGTTCAGGGCACATGTGCATGCTTGAGCTCCGCGCTGCCCCTGCTATCCAAGGGGCCTCCTGTAGCTCAGCCCAGAGCCTTTCAGATTTTCACCTGCCCCCGGATTTCATCTCTTTCTGTTCTCTTCACTTTATTGATCACCTACATGGTTTTGTCCCCCAAATCTGACAGTGGTGTGGAAACCAGTCTGCACTACTCTCTCTTTCTTGTTTTCCCAAGATAACCACAAGGCCTTTCATTTTAAGGGTTTATTGCTAATAACTACAGGGGGAAAAATCTATGCCCAAACTAGCAGTGACAATAAATACAGGGAAGTTACAAAACTGAAGAAATCCTTCAAAGTTTACAAAGCATTGGTCTCCAGGCTACAGTTACAGTTTCCTTTTAAAATGATATTTGAAAACCACATTTGATTTCTGTTCCTTCTTTTTATTTCTAAAGTTGGAGCCCATTAAATCTTTCACTTCCCAACACAGGCATAGTGACCGTCTTTCTTTCGGCCATAAGAACCCTTGCCTCTGAGTAGCCTTCCTTTCCCTTGACTTCCATCTCATGCCAAATGGGTCCTTGGGCCTTCGTTTAAACAATCATTTACTCTCTACCCGAATTCTGCCATTATAGATCCAAATTTAATTTGAACCCTAAGCTATACTAATAGACTCGTAATGATTTATCATGTTGCCCATACAGAGGCAATTGCGGTGGGGGGGGGGGGCGGGGGGGCAGAGGTGGTGTGAGAATTAAGGAACGATGCTCAAGGAGAAAAACCTCAGACATGACAGTCATGGGGGAGAATGAGACCCATGCTTGTGGTGTTCTGGTGCTTGGCAGAAAGGTCTTGCTGAGCTGTGTCTATCCACTGATAGAGTATGTCAAGTTAATATAGATTATCATTAAAAGCCATTCTCACACATCCTTTATAGTAAGACCAGAAAAGTCTAGGTACTAAAATGGAATATAAATCTCAACAGATGTGACTTGTGGTTAAACAGACTCGAGAAGCCAAATCAAAGAGCTGTCATCTTGCTTTCAGTCTGACATCCAATCAGTAAGCAGGACACACACACACACACACACACACACACACACACACACACACACTGTGCTCAGCACAGTCCTAGGTTCCCAGACACAGTCGATAGTGCCTCTACCCTGTATGGGCTTCACAACGGGCAAATATAAAACCAAAGCTGATCACACATGAATATGGGAAGCAGCAGTGCAGATAATTGAAAACGGATGATCTGCTCATCACTAACAGAAAATCATCTGTGCTCTGCTCCCTACTCTGGCTGAGGAAAGCAAGGAGTAAAAAGAAAACAGCAGCTCCAAGCCAACCAAAACAGAATAAGGGTGTGCCAGGCAACAATTTAAATCACAACAACCATCCTGCCAAGGGGGTGCAGGGATAATGTTTTGCATGTTAATTGTATGTGTTTGTTAAATGACAGAACTGTTTAATAGATACCTAATATGTGTGTGTATGTGTGTGTGTGTGTGTGTGTGTGTGTGTGTGTGTGTGTGTGTGTGTGTATCGGGTGGTGCAGTGATTTGTTCAGAGAAAGGCATGGGGAGCCAATGGCCGTGATCACCACAGCGACAGCACATGGCTGACAAATTCTGAGGCTTTGGGTTGGGGCTGAAATGGCTACCTGAAAATATCTTCACTTGACGTTTTATGGCTTATAGACTTATTACAGGAATTGATTAAACACAAACTGCCACCTAATTGTAAAGTCCATTTCCAACCGAGACTGTCTCTAGAATTCCTTTAACTCAAAATTCACTAGCGCTCAACTGAGCTGCAGGCTATAAAAGGCCTTACTGTGTCGAGCTCGCTCTAAGTATAAGAATGACTCAAAGTAGTTAATGAGGAGAGGTTTTCTCCGAACTTTAGACGCCTTCCCGAAGGCCCTGGCCTCATCCCTCACTCCTTGATAATTCACTTCACCTTCCCCAGATAAGAAAGAGCGTTTCCTACCTAATGTCATGGCTGGGCTGCTTGCTAGCTATTTACAACTGCCTTGATCTCAGAGATGGGCTGGCCAGCAAAGAGTTATTGAAGTTCTTGAACAATGCACAGGAAGTCTTGCCCATCTGTTCCTTGAACTGGGATGTGGAGTCTGTCTCTGCCCTCTGACTTTCCCCTTTATTGTACCAGATTTCAGACATCGTAAGACCCTTTGCAAAGGTTTTGAGCCAAGAGTTTGTCATTATCTCTCGCCTTCTCTTCTACCCATGCCTCCTGTGTGACTTAAGAGACTTCATAAAAACAGGGCCCCATGTAACCTGCAGTGGCATTACAGAATTCCTGAGGTAACTATGCAGATTAGACCCTTCTATGATCCTGGGCAACTTTAATTTAAGGCAACATGCTAATTAAGTACTAAAATGAGTGGTACAGGCAGCAAGAACAGAGGGAGTTCAGGGTAGGGAGAAAGTTCATGTCCTTCTCAATTCAATTTATAAAGAAGACCAACTCATTTTATTCCCTTTGCCCTTAACGTCTCTCTTCCTCTCTTTTGAAATACACACCACTACCACCCCCATAAAGATACCATATTCCTTGCTGGCAAAGGTAGGTGAATGGAAACTCTAGCTGCTGGAGTGAAATCCAATTTGTGTAAGCATCCGATGAATACCTACTATGTGCGGTCATGGTGTTTGAATTTGTGACCATAAAAATTGCTAAGAGGCACTCAGCATCCTTGCAGGGCTTGTAAGTCATGGTGGAGGTGGGTAAGCATGTCAGCAAGTTGCTGATGTTCAGGGTGAGAAGTGCTTCAGCACGGGGAGGTGTGCTGCTGGGGAGGCAGAGGAGAAGCCGGTAGGAGGGAGCACCTGCAAACTTCAGGTGCCAGCGCTTGATGCTTGCTACTCTCCTACAATACTTACACTCCTGAACTCCGAGAACTTTCTGGGAACCCCAAACAGAGTAAGAGAGTGCAGGAGGGTGGAAGTGCACACATATTTTAATGCACAAGTGGAGATAAGGCTATGCCAGACTTTTTAAAAGAAAATCTAAAGCAGGATTATTGCTTAGTGATAAAATGTAAAGCACTTTTCAAATGCTTTGTGATCAATAAAAGACGCATTCTGGTAAGCATTTGTATTTTTTAAAAAAGTTCTGCACACATCACAAATACTTTTTGTAAGATTTGGATCCTCCTTCTGTAATTTGAAGTAAAACTTCACGTTGTGATGATTTTTGTTTTAGGTCAAAACATCAACCATCAAATGGAGGCTAAAACTAATACCATGAGTGATTCAAAATTTACAGGTGGGGAAGGTGTCACAACCAGCACCCATACAAAAGTCTGTATATAAATTCTAGCCTAGGACTTTCCATTGAGTCTGGAAACATGACCCCAAAGCACAGATATTTTATAGATGGCCTAAAAAATATCTTGGCCACATACAACTATAATTCTCCTTTTGAAGTTTATTACTTTGGACAGTTGCACAAAATCACATACTTTGGGATATGTTTATTTAGACTGCATCTTCTTTACGTCTCATCATTACCCAGTGACATCATTCTTAGCATCATTGTCCTCTTTAAGGTAACTACATCTTCCACTCACGTGTTTGACATGTCTGAGACACTTAGCATTGTTGGCTCTTTCCTCCTTCTCACAGTGTTTCCCTTGGCTCTTGTGGAGAAGTTTCTATTCTGGCTTTCTCTTTTCTTTTCTAAATTTTCCTCATGGGTCTCTATGTATTGATCCTGCCTTCAAACTGTGTTGGCACAGCCATCCAATCCTTGGTCTTTTTATTTGCCAAAACTTCTTCCTGGTAACTATATTCTGTCTGCATCCTTCATTATTACAACTTCATAGGCTTTTTGTGAAGAATTAATGCAAATATAAAATGACATTTTCCACTTCTTCTTAGTAGGTTTCTATGTACTCGGGTTATATACTTATTAATATGAAAAGAATTCATAGACTAAACAACTCTGGATGTCAGGCTTTACACGTGGTTCGGGTAAAGCTTTTGTGATGAACAGGATGGTACCGGGCCTTTTGAAACACACCATGGCTTCTTACAGAATCTTCTTTGCGAACAAGTTAAAGAAATCTACTACAATGTGAAACTCATCTGTATCATCAGCACCCACAATCTACAGCTTGTAACAGGGCCTCCATCTTCTTGAGGAGACCTGATTAGAACAGAGACAATGTTTGCCAGGTCATTTTGGAAGTGGAACCCAGAAGAGGAGTTTTCATGGTGTTTGTCATCCACATGTAAAGGGAACCTAATATGAGAACAGCAACATGACAACGTGAGACATTGGCTGTGGTTTCCTCCCTGGTCCTAGGAACTTCTTTGCCCTTTCCTCTCCCACTTAGTAGAAATATTCAATTACCTTATGGGAATATCATTAGAGCAAAGCATGAAAGGTCAGTATTGTTTTTGAGTCTCAAAAATAACATCTTGAAACAATTTCCAGAGAAAAATCATTGGAAAAGAAATCTTTTGATCTTTTGTGTTTCAAAATCTTGGTGGTTTTTTTTTTTTAAGTATCAAAAGCAAAAGTTTTGAAAGATTCTGGGACTAAAGTTCTTTCAGTATAAACTCAGGGAAGACAAGAAGGCAAAGACGCCCCTGCAGCAGAACAGGTAGAGGCTCTTGCAGCTGGAGTGGAGAGAGATCAAAGTGGGGAAGGAAAGAGCTTGGAAGTCAAAAATTCTGTGAGAAAAAGCCCCTATCCTCTGTTTTCCATCAAGTGTTAAGGTGAAGTATAATGGAAATTCCAGAACGTTTAAGATTCTAAGACCAGGGAGGATTCATCCTTGTGGACCAGAGATGGACCAGGAAAGAGATATGTCACCAGCTTTCCAGGCGCGGCAGCAGCAGTAGTGCTGTAGACTTGATACCCTAAGAGCATATACAGGGGGAGGTAATCCCCCCCTCAGGAACAGTCATAGGGGAGGGGAATAAGGGGGAAATGGGAGGGAGGGAAGAAGGAGAGGATACAAGGGATGGGATAACAATTGAGATGTAACAAGAATAAATTAATAAAAAATTTAAAAAACAACAACAACAAAAACAAAAACAAAAAAGGGCCCTGGGGCAGCTGGCTTCCTTCAATTTGCCCATCTTTCAAGTGTCATTGGAGAAACAGGGATTTTCCCACCTCACAGAAGTTGTGCAGAAGCAGCCCACAGAGGACACATGGAACATTTTTTTGTTGAAACAGAGTCTGCATATCTCTGCCTGGACTTGAATTCACTATGTAGACCAAACTATTTCCAAACTGTGGTGATTCCCTTGCTGCCTCCCCAGTGCTGGGTTCCCAGGTCTGAGTCACCACATCATCAAACCTATCCATTTCTGTGAGGAAGCAGCAGAATGACCTGAGTGGAAATCTCTCTACAGATCACACACACACACACACACACACACACACACACACACACACACACGCATGCTTCCCTGTGGATACCAGGGAGAATGAAACAAATATCAGGTACCAGACATCCCAACCGCAGAGTGCTCATGCTACATAAACTTCTGTGTAAGAATTTAGAAGGATCAAATTAAGAGGAGAAAAGCCTAAGTTCATACTGGATTCCCCAGTATTAAATTTTCCATCATCAGAAATATGATATAATTAAGCCATGAATTAATTTACAGCTCTACAACTCCAATCTCTCTCTCTCTCTCTCTCTCTCTCTCTCTCTCTCTCTCTCTCTCTCTCTCTCTCTCTCTCTCACACACACACACACACACACACACACACACACACCTATTTATCTATCCACCCATCGATCAATCCATTCATCCCTCTATCTATTGAGGAATACAAGGTCTATCCATGTTACCCAGGCTGGCCTCAAATTTCAGGGCGCAAATGATTCTTCAGCCTCGGACTCTCACATAGTTAGAAATAATGTACATGGCACTTTTTTTTTTTTTAAGACTGGGTTTCTCTGTGTTGTCTTGGCTGTCCTGGACTCACTTTGTAGATCAAGCTGCCTCGAACTCACAGCGATCCACCTGCTTCTGCCTCCCCGAGACTTTATAATTCTTATATGTATTTTGCTAAGCATACTTAAAAATAAAAAATACAGACAGGTCTGAAGGTGTGCGTAATCTTATTTGATGAGCAGGTGCCTTAGCAAATCTAATATATTGGTCTGCTGACGTCTCCAGTGTAACTTACAATATCTTCTCCTTCCCTCTCTCCCCAAAAAACATCCCAGAGGACTTAAAGGAGGAGCCAAATGTGGGCAAATCCTGAGTAGAGGTGGGAGAGAGGCCGTCTGGCCACACCCCTGCTCCTGAAATGAAGGCATGAAAGCACGGAGGCATGAATATGGTGTTTTCAAAACAACACCTTGGGCAGAATGAAAAAACACCGCACAGAAGGATCAGTCACATAACCCGCCCTGCCTCCTTCAGAGTCACGTGCCCAGCTTCCTTTTTCAGTGCCACCACCCGATGAGGAGGGAGAGCAGCTTTGGCTCAGAGCCATTGCTCACCAGCCCACTGCCGTGGGGGCTGCTGCTTGCAGGTCCGCCTAAAGCAACAGCTCCCCTCTCCAGCTGTGTGTCCTGCTTGCTCCCAGCCTCCGAAGAAAAAGCTGCCAAGTAAGAAGAAGCCGCACCCTTGCCCCCTGTGCATTCAGTCTCACAGTTTCTCAAGTGTTCTCTGCAGGGGCCTGCGAAGTTGATCTAGGATCTTATTGGATTAGGTCCCTCCAGCAGCTGAACCTTCCAACTGCAAAAAAGACCTGACTTCCTCAAGGCAAGTCCTAAGCCTGAGGAGTCAAGAAAGCTGACTGTTAAGACCTAGAGTTTAGCATTTGGGGCCCTAAGAATTTGAATTGAACAACTTTAGTCTCTTAGGACTAAGTGAGAGTTTCACCACCTACAGAACCCAGGAAATTCTTGCCTAGTCGCACTCTCTCCAGGTAACACGAAGATTTGCGTTAAATGTGATCAGTGGATGTTTAAGAAGAGGTTAGGTGGGACATGGTTCAGCATTTAATCTGAGTGATGCCCAATGCCGCTTAAAATAAGTGAGCAATATGCACTATAGTTGAATTAAAGATATATTGATATTTCATACAGTAACTAACCGCAGCTGGGACGCGGAATGGGTTTGGAGAAACAAAGCCCTATCTTGTGTATTTTCTCTGTATTCTGCCTTAAATGGAGCACTTGAAAGCTCATTAACTTTAATCGCTTGCCTCAGAATTTTCTTGCTCTGTCCTGAGTAGGAAAAGAAAATGTTGGTTAATTTTGCCGCCCGAGAATCTTTTAAACCAATCATGTTTGAGCATTTACCATGGCCTGGCAAAGCTATGGATACAAAAAAAACGTTAAAACCAGGCCAAGTATATAGAGAAGTCAAAGCCATCGCAGACTGCTTTGAAGGTGGATAAGTGAACTCCAAAGGCTCTCGTGTCAAAGGCGTGGTCTGTGGCCCATGGTACTACTAAAAACTAGGAGAAACAGAGGCAGGTCTTGGTGAGAGGGTGCTAAGTCATCTGGGAAAACTGAAGGAAATGCTGGGAACCGCCAGCACTTCCTTCTTTCTTTATTTCTCAGCTGCAGTCTTGCGCCTGGACAACACAGCCTTAGCATCATGCCGCCACAGCTCCAAAGCAACAGAACCAAAATCTCATGGACTGAGACCTCTGGAGGCAAGTCCAAAAATAATCCTCTGTCCTGACTGAGTCAGTCATTTCAGATATTTTGCGGCCACAAAAGAAAGCCAACTAATACAGGGATACGCTCACAAGTCAATATAAAAGGAAAAAGCTCTCCAAACTATATAATGACCACAGAATAGGAATCCTGGAAGACCATATACACAGGGTTAGGCAAGGAAACAAAATTAAAAATAGATGACTTTAAAGCTGAGATAGTCTAAGTCATGAAGGTCTCCAGGAGGGAAGTGAAGAGCAAATGTTCCTGTAAGAAGGGAGTGTGGGTAAAATTAAGATGTGGCACGTGTGGCTTGAGGAATTGTCACTGCAAAAAGATGTATAGAGCACAGACTGATCTTATTAAGAAAGAAAAAAGTAGAGAAGGAAACCCAGTGCCTCATTTGGGAAAAGCTGGTGTGCCCAGCTAAGTGCTGTCATTTGTATCCTGCAAAATCTCCAAAGACTTTAATGAGGGCAGAGGGAGACCTGGTTGGAGGGACAATCAGACAAAAACAAGGAAGCCACTGGGAAAGGAAGCTGTTGTGAAGGTAGCAGCAGAGTGGAGAAAAGGGAATTCATCTAGACTCAGCAGAATATCCTCTTTCCCCCCAAAAAGTAATTGATTAAAAATATTTTCAGTGGAATAACTTAAAATATAGATTGAACCTTATGAAATGGCCATGTTTGCAGGTCAACAGAAGTTGAGCATCAGCAATTTCATATAGTTCAATTTAATATAAAGCACTGCCCATAAGCTACTCTGAATTTAGCAAAGACACAAGGAACACATAGCTCCAAAGAATCAAATTTCTAGTGCCAAGGATCATATCTGTGTAACTTGCTTTATACATTATCGACAAAAGAATTGCCCATAGCTACATTCTTAATGCTCCAACAAGAGGGGAAAAAACTGCCAAAAATATTGCTTAGTGTTTGCTGTTTCTTCTGTCTCCTTTTGTTTGCTTAGTTAGAAGTGTGTTATAAAGACAGGGAAAAAATCACAATGTAGGTATAGCAGGAAAGCAAAAGAGAGGGAGATTTAAGGGGGGTGGGGGTAGAGAGAAATTCGAAACAGGGCAGCATTTGCCAGCTGCTACCTAAGACTCAGCCACAGATTGAGGGTACAGTGCCTGAGAAAGTTCAGAGAAGGTCCCAGGATCTAAGCTGGAAAGAAAGACAAAATCAGGAATGAGCAAATGGTAATTAGCACAAAGACAAAGAGGATTGGAGAGACCTGGGGGAGACCTCCCGACTCCCCCTCATCCAATCCCTCAGTGCAGTGGGACTGATCTTTATCTGATCTCTCTTCAAGCTCTCTTCCTCACATTCCCATGTATCTAACAGCAGATGTAAAGGCATCTCTCAGTCTGAAAGGACAATTCCTTTATACCATTGTCCCTTTAGATTTAGAATATGTGGAATTCATTTCCCTGGCACGGGCTCTTTCTCGCCACACTAAAGAAAGAGTCAATCTCTTGCTCACTCATTTTCTCTTGTTCAGTTCTTACATAAATACATCTCTCTCTCTCTCTCTCTCTCTCTCTCTCTCTCTCTCTCTCTCTCTGTGTGTGTGTGTGTGTGTGTGTGTGTGTGTGTGTGTCTCTCTCTCTGTCTCTCTCTGTCTCTCTCTCTGTCTCTCTCTGTCTCTCAGTCTCTGTCTCTGTCTGTCTCTGTCTCTCTCTCTGTCTCTCTCTCTCTCTCTCTCTCTCTCTCTCTCTCTCTCTCTCTCTCTCTCTCTCACACACACACACACATCTATCTATACATACACCGTTCCTCTCTGAGTGAAAATTAACATTAAACTGTTCTATTCAAGGAACCAAGACTCTGTTATCGCACCCCACAGAGTGATAAGTTGCAATTTCCACCATGTGGTGCTACTCAAAGCAGCAAAAGGAGAGAACTCTGAAAAGGCACAATGCGAGCAAGCCTGGAAATGTCGAGGGTCTGTTCTCACACTGCCTCTCCCCACCACCACCCTCACCCATGCCTTATGGCACACCACAACTGTTCAGCGACATGAGCTCGCACAGTGAGCACATCCCTTTGGCTCTCCTTTGGACCCAGAAACATTCACAAAATCCAGAAGGATTAAGTAGCCCCAGATCAAATTGCGTCTCATGATCAAGAGGAAATCTTGAGAACCCATTATCATTGTAGGAGTGTAGGTCAGACTCTCTTGTCTGACTGTTACCTTATCCACCCACATCTGACATCACAGCCAGCCTCAAGGAGGCACCATGACCCAAGATTTATAAGGGCAGAAGAGGCTGTACTGAAGATCCCTGCTGAGGAAGCCCCGAGCTAGCAGGCAGGTAGCCTGCAGATGGTTGCTCTGATGAACTGAAGACCACTGCTGGTTTGTTAGGCTGACAAGTTGGTCATGGGACTCCACATCTGCGGGAACCTGCATAGCCTTATGACTTATGAAAGCCCAAAGTGATGTCGTCTGAGTTCTGATCTCAGGCTTCGAGAGCCTCCTACTGCCCCTGGCTAAACTGAAACCACACAAAAGAGGTCAGTAACCTGATGGATGGCAAGAGACAAACGGCTGCCTACCCCCTTCCACCAGCCAGCTGACTGGCAGACAATGTGACCGAAGCTGAAGCATTCACTGCCAGCTGAATCTAGAGGCAAGAATGAGGCCAGTGGAGACCAGCGGGAATTCTCCAGCTGATCCCAGACCAATTGGGAACTAAATACTAGTTGTTATTTAAAGCTGCCAGATTTTAGGGTGCTTTGCTATCTTGACAAAAATGGTAGAAAGGTAGTTAGACAAGTCATCTCTACCAAAGAGGAAAAAAATGTCTTTTTGGTTTTCCAAAAAGAAATATTCAATTTCCTGCTATAGCTTCTTCTTAAAGAAAGATTTCCAAATGGCAGTGTGCATTTTTCTCTTTCTTTAACAAAGTATAAAAGAGTACAATTCAACCTTTCTTCGGAGCTACAAAATACAAGAGTCTCTCACCAGGCTACAGCTGCAGGATGACTTTAAGGCACCAGTAAAGTCTATAAACACGGACACCCTTGAGTAGCTCATTTTCATATGATGGTATCTATGATCCTCTGTCATTTTGCTCTGTAGTGTTATAGAAAACATTGTGATTTTTAATGAGTTGGGGGCAAAGAATGTATTGTGGCTTCCATGGGAAATGTTCCCCATAGGCTCGTGTGTTTGATGGTTTGGACTCTAGCTGGGCACTTCTTCCGAAAGACTGGAGCCTTTAGGAGGTAAGGCAAGTACACCACTAAAGGTGGGCCTTGTTTTGTGCCTTGGCCCCGTTTCCTACCCTGCTTCCTGACCTTGCAAGCCACATGACAAACAAGCTCAGACACCTGCTGCCAACTTTTCCCTGACAGATGGACTGTATGTTCTCACACAGTAAGCCTTCCTTCTACTGAGTGTCTACTCATCAGGTGTTTGGTAATAACAATAGGAAGGGTGACTAATGCATTCTGCATTTTGCAATTCTTATCCCTGATTTCATAGGCTTGCTCCAACTGTTACAATATCTCTGTTACTGTATTACAGAGATTGGATGCTAGAAAAGAGCCATATAGTGGTGTTGGCAACTTAACAAGTGCTTAGAAAAATCAGGTATGTTAAGGATGGGGAGAAGGCTTAGCCATTAATGGCGAGGCTCATAACCAAAAATTAGCTAATTTAGTCAAACATATAGAAAATATAACTTGGTGCTAATCCTGGAATACTCATAGCTATTAAAGAAATTAAGTTAATAGAATATTTCCACAAAGTATTAGAAAAGTCAAGTCAGGTCTGCATACATATATGATTTCATACACAAATTAGTTTTATTTCAGGAAAGAAAGAATAGGTTAGACATCACCTTAAAAGACAGATATGCAAAATCATTTTCTTCCATTATTACACAATACATACATGTATGAAAATATTACCATGTACCATATACATAAGTACAAACATTAGGTGTCATAAAAATAAACTAAGAAGTTTAATCAACTTTCTTACCTATTAAAGCAATAAATGAAAACAGTAGATCAATACTAAAAACCAAATTCATTTTAAACTGAGAAAATCATACACCCACATCTTACTATGCTCATATTTTCCTGATTCTTCTAGAAAAAAAAACCCAAAACCCTACTGCCAAAGCCACACACACTTTAGATGCAGGCTATAGAGAAATCAACCTTGGGCTGACCAGAAAACTCACCCCCTATTGTCTGGCTTTCATAGTGCTGGAAGTGCTACACAGGGTGCTGGCAGAGAAAAGGCATCACTAGCTGTATCCAGCACTGTACTCAGCACGGTACAATACTAACACACTAGGCAAGATATGCCCACTGGTACATAGTGGCAAGACTATTTATGGGGTAACCAAATGCTCTCTTGATTGGATTTGAGGCCTGCTCCATGGGAGAGAGTTTATGTCTCACACTGTAAACATGGTCAAAATCCATGGCTAGTGAAACCACAGGCCTTAAGAGGGAACATACTGCTGTTTTCCTGAACGATCATGTTGTCAATTTCCATTCTAAATGTTTATGTTTATGAACATGGATTTTGTGCTGCTCTCAACTTTAGCCAGAGTAGGTTCTTATTGCAGTGGGCAGCGGTAAATGCAAAGACAACTTTCCAAAATGCTGGGAATAAGTGACTATGAGTACTCAGCTGTGGGTGGGACATCTCTATCAACCTGCCCCACCCCACTTCAACACAAAGGCTCCACAATGTCTAGAAGGAAAGGACAGAAAGAACTTAAGAGCCAGAAGATGGGGAGGAGTGCTGCGAAATACTGTCTTCTGGACGTAACAGGGCAGTTGCACTCATCAGCTCATAATAGCTGCTATAATCTGCACAAGAGCAAAGAGGTTAAAATTTCCAGTGTGGATCAGAGAGGGACCTTGAAAGATCCCATGTCTACACAAGGAGCTAAAGGAAGGTTATGGCTGGCTGCTGTGTATGTGTGTGTGTGTGTGAGAGAGAGAGAGAGAGAGATAGACAGAGACAGACAGACAGACACAGACATTGACACAGACATAGATACAGACATAGACACAGACACAGACAGATTTTATTTTGGTAGGTTGCTTATTTCTAGAGGATGACCCCATACCAATGTGTATAGGAGGAAATGATTTGACTCAGTGGGTTAAAAGTAAACAAATAGAACAATAAATATTTTAAGATATGATAATTTGTTCTACAAAAGTTATCTTTGACAATAGGCAAAGATTTTGAAGCATATAAAAATATTAAAATGATCATTCTATAAAGACTTCTATTTCAAACAAAAGGTAATATGTTGATTATGAAAAAATCTTAGTATAAATAAATACTTAAACAAAAATTTTGCAAATGATATAAACAGATGAAAAAAGCCATGTGAATAGTTTCAAGCATCATTAGGAGTTCCAATGGTCAATCATATTATCCCATCTAGAGAAAAAATGCTATTGGATTTGGCAATAACAAGTGGTTGCAAGGGTGTGGACTTTAAGACCTCTTATGCTAATAGTATCAATACATTCATTCTCTTCCATGTTGTTTTTCCTTAGCTGAATAGGCTTCAAATCTATGATATGGAAGTTCTCCTTTGATATAACTTCCCTAGAGAAAGTTTTGTACAAGTATATGATAATACATGAGGAAAATATTTAAAGTAACATTACTTGTGATGATAAACAGTTGAACACTGTCCAAATACCAATCAATGATAAGATGGCTGCCTATAGTGTATATAAAACATATGGTGTTGAAAACTATGAGCCCCAACTACAGCAACATCATAAATAAATAAAGATATACGTATATATCTCCCTGGAAAATGTGTACTGCACCATCTGTGCATCAGGTACTGATCTAACTGGTTTACAAATGGTTACAACTGTATCGTAGAAGCATCCAGTGAGAGCAGCACATGCCTGTAACCCCAACACAGTGGAGGCTGAAGTTGCATAAGGATAAACATAAGGCTTGCCTGGGCTCTACAAAGAACCCGCCTACCCACCCACCCCAGCCCCCCAAAAAAGAGAGACAACTACAGTGAACTAAGTAGTGAGGTAAGGATCACCACTATAAGGACATGGCACACAGATAGTATGTAACTTCAAGGCCCAGAGGAGTGTTTGTAGCATAGCGTCCTTTTATAGTAAAACAAACAAACCAGTAGAACCCAAGACTTTACTGTTTATGGATATATGTATAGGAAATGTTTTCATGAAATGAGTGAAATGAATGCTTCAAATTCAGGAAATTGGTTATCCCTGAGCGCTTCGTCTGCTTGAACACCGACAATAGCTAGACATATTGCTATTGGTGGATATCCAAGTTTGACAGGCACCTGCAGCAGGCTTCCGGTTCCCTGGAAGAAAGAATTGGACAGACCCAAGGAAAGTAGCTGAAGTAGGGGCAGTTTAACACACACACACACACACACACACACACACACACACACACACACAAAGGTACTTCCATTCCAAAGATGGGAACATGGGAACAGAATGGGAACAGAGTGAAACTTTCGGAGTCCGAATGCCAAAAAGACTTTTATACCAAATAGCATCATCTCTGGGGTCTTTTGCGTAGTGTAAACTTGCTTGCGCATGGTCTGTTAGGTATAGCTCTACCCACAGCTTCGTGAATCACATATGTCATTAGTATCTTAAATCTCCACCCAAGGGTGTGCACTACAGTATTATAATGAACTTCAGGTCAATGTAATGGGCCTTTGCATCTAAGCCAGTGCCTAGGGGATCCTGGTCTTCCTCTGCTGACAACAGGGACAACAGGGTTTTCTTATATGCTACTTCAGGAAAATAAAAGGGGGGAGGGGGCTTATGTAAGGCCTTCCTGACCCTAACTTCTCACCCTATTCTCCATTCCCTACTCTCCACTCTAAGTGTTAGAAATGTTGTAGCTCTTTTAATAAGGAATGGACAATCATGGTTGACTTGGTTAATTTTACTGGTACATTTCATCATATACATATGTCTGTACATACACACATATATGCATATCCCATGTAGTGTTGTTTATATGAATGCTATGATTTAATAAAATGATTACCTGAGTTTTGTGACACTGTGCAAGATAGTTTTAGTCAAACTGACAACAAGTTAGACACTTGAGAGAAGGGAACCTCACTCAAGAAAATGCCTTCATAAGATTGGACTGTATGCAAGCCTTCAGCACGCTCATTTTTAATTAGTGATTGATACTGAGAGCCCAGCCCATTATGGGAGGGGTCGTTCTTGGGCTGTTGGTCCTAGGTTCTATAAGAAAACAGGCTGAACAAGCCATGCTGACCAAGCCAGTAAGCAGCACCCTCCATGGCCTCTGTATCAGCTCCTGCCTCCAGGTTCCTGCCCTGTTTGAGTTCCTGCCCTGACTTCCTTCTATGATGAACAGTGATCTAGGGAAGTATCAACCATAGAACCCTTTTCTCCACAACTTTCTTGTTGGTCATGGTGTTTCATCACAACCATAGAAACCCTAACTAAGACAGATACTTATATTAACATGGAGGATTGTTTTGCCTACCTTCTGGTTTTCAGCTACACTCCAAAAGGGTGTGATTGCTACTTAGCTGGCTTTCAGAAAAACAAATAAAATTACAATTATTTTATAATATTTGCATAGTCATTCTGAAGATAAAAACAAGTTCAAACCAATGATTATAGGGGAAAGGATTGTCAAAATCTACTATTTTCTTTCTTTGGCACACTAAATTTAAAAACTCAGTTTGACAATGAGAACTGATAAATTAGAAACTTCCACCACATCCGCTTTAATGAAGATAACTATTGTGAGAGTTGAGATAATAACACAATAAAATTGGCAATATGAACTGCCAATTTCAGTCTCAACATATTTTTAAAAAAACAGGGAAATTGTCACAGTTGTGTTTATAATAAGTAAAGATTGGACAGTCCAAAAGAACAGTAACTTTCCTTGGCCCTATTAGAAGACAAACTGCCTCCCCCATATCTGGACAGACAGGCTGGTCTCAGGGGTTCATTTGAGATCAGGTCACATGGAGCAGGAGCTTCTGAAGCCAGAACAGGTAGCAACACTTGACTGGTGCCTGCGGGGAACTACTGAGAGTTGAGTGTGGCCTAGAATGAGGGTAAAAAGATCTGGAGTTTCCAGTACATGCTTTTAGCACAGTCTTTGGAGTTTACCTCTAGCATCCCACCATGTTCTCAGGGTGGAATCCATGAATGATCTCCTCGTAAGGGTTAGTCAGAAGAAGAATCACAGTGGAATGTGCCTGGGACAGTCTCTATAACAAAGAGCGATGTTCTGGGGGGAAAAAAACTTGCTTATACCCTCATCCAGGATGGCCTGTCTCACTTTTAACACTGAAGGGGCAGAAGGGAGGAGCTGGACACAGAAGGGAGAGAGGAAGAGGGAGGGGCTGAGAGAGGAACAGGCAGAGGAGGAGGGGAAGGGAGAGAGAGAGAGAGAGAGAGAGAGAGAGAGAGAGAGAGAGAGAGAGAGAGGAGAGAGAGAGAGAGAGAGAGAGAGAGAAAGAGAGAGAGAGAGGAGAGAGAGAGAGAGGGGAGAGAGAGAGAGAGAGAAAGAGAGAGAGAGAGAGAGAGAGAGAAAGAGAGAGAGAGAGAGAGGAGAGAGAGAGAGAGAGGGGAGAGAGAGAGAGAGGAGAGAGAGAGAGAGAGAGAGAGAGAGAGAAAGAGAGAGAGAGAGAGAGGGAGAGAGAGAGAGAGAGAGAGAGAGAGAGAGAGAGAGAGAGAGAGAGAGAGAGAGAGAGAGAGAGAGAGAGAGGAGAGAGAGAGAGAGAAGCACTGGTGAAATATTTTTTTTTGATAGTAACAGTCTAGTGCAACAAGCCTTGTAAAAGACAGACTAACTCATGAGAGAACAGAAACATTTGCCTTTTACACTCAGTCTCCATATCAGAAAGAAATTTCCAGATAAAGTTGTGAGATTATGGATGAGAGAACTGAAGATGTAGATTCTTTTCCAAGCAGGGCAGTCAAGGAATCACCAGTTCAAGAAGAGAGGCGATAAAAGGGGCATCAGAGCAATTTGATTAGCTTTGACATTTACGTCTATGCCAGGCATTGAATAGCAACAAAATAATAACCAGATTACTACAGATGTTTACAGTACAATGAGTTGAGCTTTCATTAAAAAATAAGGCATATAAAAGGATATTTCTAAAAACTATGAAGCAAGAAGGCAAAGATTAGAACCAGGTTAATTCAAGACTTCTAAGGGAACAGCAGCTCATGTGAAGTGTGAGGTTGCCATTTGACATTAGAAATGTAAACAGCAAAGTCTAAACAAAAATGTGTTAAGAAAAAGAAGTAGCACAGTCATATTAAAAGATAAAAATGGAATGATTTTTAAATGTTTAATTAAGACTAAGAAAATAGAGAAACAAAGAACAAATACAACTTCCAGAGAACACAAACATGGGAGATACCATCTCAGGTACATCAATAATCACATTATATGTGGTTTCAACATGCCAATTAAAAGACAGGGGTTACCATGGGGTTGTTAAAATGCCAACCTTATTTCATTTGCAAAAAAAAGCCATTTTAAAGATAAATACTAAACCACAAAAGACAAACCATACTAATGCTAATCAAAACTGGGCTAGAGTAACTTTTTGTTTCTGCTAAATCAAAATAAGAAAAATAGGGTCATCCTGCAATCATAAAGGGGTCAGTCCTCTAAACAAGTACAATAATTATAAGTGAGTATTCATCTAAGAACAAAGTGTCCCCAACTAATAAAATGGAAAGGAGAACTGCAAACTGACTACTGTAGTTACAGAATTTCATACACATCTTCCATCAGTTGAGAGATGATACAACCAAGTTAGAGCAAAAATAATTTATACATTATTATATAAATCATACATATGTTTTGTCCTATTAGAACAGATATAACTAAAGATCTATCAAGTTAGATTAGGGATATAATTGATGAGAACAGCATTATAAATAAGCTTTATAGCTGATATTTTAAAATATTTTATTCAACAATAGGAAAATATACTTCACACACATGGAATGTTTACCAAGACACACCACAGTGTGGGTGACAAACTGTATCTTAACAAGTTTAAAAGACTAGAAACCACATACAGTGCATTTTCAGATTATAATGGAATTAAACAAGAAATCTGTAAACAGAAAAATATCTGGAAAATCCCCAAATATTTGGATATTGATCAGTGCCCTCCTACATATTTACATGGATCAAAGAGCAGCCTCAAGAGTAATTAAACAGTTTTTAGCCAAATGAAAATAGAAGTACACCTTTTTCAAAATCCATGCGGTACAGCGGAAACAGTGCTTAGAGATTTGTAATAGTAAATGTACATATCAGAAAGGAAAATTATCTGAAATCAATAACCCGGGCTCCCATCTAAGGAAAATGGAGAGAGAAGAGCAAGTCAAACCTAAAGCAAGCAGAGGAAATAAATAACATTATCAGCCCAAGCCATTTAAGAAAACTAGAAAAACAACAAACAAACAAACCAACAAACAAAAGAAACAAAAATAGTAGTGGAGCAAAAACTTGTTCTAATGCATCTGAGTGAGGCTCTGGGTGTAAAATCCCCACCTCCAGGCATGATTACTCTTCACTTGATGCTCAAGAAACAAGTGTCCAAAGGCCATAGGAAAACAGCAGCAGTGAGGGAGGGAGTCGGTAGAGGGAATAAATATAACTAGGAAAGAAAATAAGGAGTCTGTATCCCAGGAAGCACATTCAGTTTTAAGTGACAAAAGTTATCCTCTGTGGCTGAGAGCTCCACCCTCAGCGGGAGAGCTGCCCTCTGAACCACATTTCCAGTTCCACGGAAGTCAGCTTGTGTGTCACCAGGATGTTTCTCAGCCAGTGCCTTCCCTGTAGAACTGTGGGACTGAAGCAACCTCCTCCAAGGAGCATCTCATACCTCCTCTGTTCTTCTCAATCCCGGGCCAGAAGTGTTTGTCCTGATCTGAGGAAGCAATGCTTGCACTGATAGAAATCTCCCAGGAACGTGGTATGTGGCTTGAACATTTGCTTCACTGAGGAAGAGGATCTTCCATGAATTGTAGGGTAATGCCATTCACAGTCTGTCTTCTGTTGAGATGACTGAGGCCACTCTCGGGTCACTGATTCAATGAGTCCTTGGTGACTGACTGGGTGCTCACCTTGAGGATGATAGCATAATGCAGCCCAGCCATGTTCTTGGATTTCTCTCCAAAGCACACTTTCCCAACAGTTTATCACCAGACTGTACTGTATGTTGTCATCTGGACAGGCTGAACATTTCCTAAACGATCAAGAATACCTCCTTCTTAGTTAGCTACCCTCCCATTACCCTCTCTTTCATCTTGCATGTTACTACAAGCAAGAAGAGCCTGTCTGTATCTCCACTGCTTTGCTCACGAATCAGTTTAATTAAATATTCAAATTCGCCATGGGTCACTTTGCCTCTCCACAGAACTACAGAGCAGGCCTCAGCTCAGATGTCTATCATTATAGGGCAAAGATTCCCTCTGCCTCATATTTTCAACAACACAATCCTCTTTTCCATTGGGCTGAGTGACGGCAGCATTATCAGCCACATGCCTACCTACGCTCTCTCGAAAAACAGGCGTTCTCTAAGACCACACGTGCTTTGGACAGCTTGCTGTTCGCACCAGCTCAGCCTTCACTAGCAGAGTCCTTAACATGTACATGCCTGCCTGCCCTCTAAGGAAACCTAAGTCTTTTTTTTTCCATCCCAGTTTTAATTCTTAATGCACATACCATTTGAAATAATTGTAGAAAATTAGACCTATATATTGTATAGGCTTTCTGCCCGGTGTTTCCATTGTTCATTTTAGTTCATCTTTGTTTTTTTGTTTTTGTTTTTGTTTTTTTTAATACATTTTTATTAATTTATACATATTACATCTCAGTTGTTAGCCCATCCCATGTATCCTCCCATTCCTCCCTTCCTCCCACTTCCCCCCTACTCCCCTCCCCTCCCCTAAGTCTGTGTCTGAGGGGGACCTCCTCCCCCTGAATATGCTCATAGGGTATCAAGTCTCTCCTTGGTGACCTATTATCTAAGTCTTGTGTGCCCTCCCTGCTGTAAGTTCTCCCAGCCACTGCTGCTCACTGCACAACGAGCCAGCCTACTTCCCCATCTCCTGCTGTTTGCTTCCGGTACCTCCTCACTTCCAGTTACTAAACTCTACATGAATTTGTTTATTGCTATCCTAAGAAATTACCACATGCTTACTTTAAAGAGCTGTGCCTGTGTTATCTCACAGTTTAAGCACCCAGGGAGTTGAATAGTTCCCCATGTGTTTCATCTGTATTCTGTCCCATCTCCAAAGGCTGCACTGACCGCTATGGTCCAGCTCAGAATTTCATGTTTCTCCCTACCTCTTCTGTTTATTTCTTTTCTTTTCGAGACAAGGTCCCTCTGTGTTAGCCTTGGCTGTCCTGAACTCACTTCGTAGACCAGGCAGGCCTTGAACTCACAGCGATCCGCCTACCTCTGCCTTCCAAGTGCTGGGATTAAAAGTGTGCATCACCACCGCCCAGTCACCTCTTCTGTTTCTAAGCAACCTTGTGATTCCATTGAGCCCACTCAAATTCTTCCAGGTCTTGCCTTACGATCAGCTGGCTGACAACTTTCATCACAGCTGCTAATTCAGTCCCTCTTTTCGTCGTTTTGAGGCGGTTATTTGTATGTTACAGAGAAACTTAAAACCAAGATAAGTGTACAAGACTGTCAAAAGTAGGGGAACCCAAGAAGGTATGATGATAAAATGTTCCTGTGATATCCTACATGGCACGTCTGAGAAACAAAAGGAATGTAAGAGAAAAACTAAACAAGCAAACCAACGAGCAAAAACCCTGAGGAATTGACAGATAAGAGTTAATAATAGAGCCGGGCGTGGTGGCGCATGCCTTTAATCCCAGCACTCGGGAGGCAGAGGCAGGTGGATCGCTGTGAGTTCGAGGCCAGCCTGGTCTATAAGTGAGTCCAGGCCAGCCAAGGCTACACAGAGAAACTCTGTCTCAAAAAACAAAAACAAAAAAAAAGAGTTAATAATAATGATTTAAAATATTATAAGATGTTATAATAAATGTCACCATGTTCAGGGTGCAGGGGAATTTATCCTCTATTTGACCTAAGGCTTCTGGCCAAACAATACCAGAGACAGGGATTTCATCTTGATGACATGAGATGTACAAGAACACAGGAAGATCTTTCTGTGAGATCTGAGGAGCCAGGGAGCCTGTTCTTAATAGTAAGAAACAAAACTCTCTTTTTAACCTACTCATCAGAATGAAGTGAGTCAGAGATTTTGAGGGGCTTTTGGAGTTTCATCAATTATTTATCTAGGGCTGAATATGCTTGTGTTGGAAGAGGAAGACAGGCAGGCATCAGCGAACACACACAATGTTCTGGGTTCAATTTTCAATACTGAAATGTATAATTAAGAGTTGGGAGCTCATTAAAACTTTAGGGACAGTGGAGACCCAACACATATTCTTTCTTGCTTCCAGCCTTGTGTGTCCTGTGACCTTTCCTGACCTGTTATCATTCTCGGGGACTGACCGTGCTGAAGGATGCCAGGCCAGTGTCACTTCACCTGGGAAGTCAGCCTCATCCAGCCACCTGCTTTTTCTCTGGATGTCACAACTTCTGATACTTCTGTCACAGCGTATCATGTCACAGGTGTCCTTTACTTGGCTTTCTTACTGAGCCCTTTTCCCCCCTTCACAACTTCCATCCCCTGTACTCCATCACTGTGGGGCTGAAGGGCGGAGACTGCGCTATTTGACAGCAAGAATGATGGTGGCACAGTGCTTGGCACAGAACATATGACAGTAACAAATAGCCAGGGAGAAACAGGGATGGGAGAGGAAAGGAGTTTGTGACAGGCGTCCCTGGACAAAGTGAAGAAAATCCCAACTCATCTCACAGTGCCCTTTTGTTTCATGATCTGCCAGGGCCTAACAGATTTTTTTTCCCCTTTGAAGTACGCTGTTCTCATCAGCTCTGCTCCTTCCAGGCCAGCTCTACATTTTGAAGGGCCTATTTCCACAGAGACTCCTTTCCTCTATTTTCCTCAAGTCCTCTTATGCATGACAGCCCCCCCAATGGCAGGAGTTTACTTGAGAAGTACCAGCTCCCTGTGATTTATATTCCAGCTGCCTTCTGGAAGGGTCTGTGGTCCAGCTGCACATTTGTATATTCATTGAGCCGTACTCTCAACTCCACAGACTCCTGACAGATGCAGATGGCAAAGCCATTTTTCATAAGATGTATGCGAGGAGGAGAGGGACAGCGATGGGCTTAAACATCACCTGGAGCAACCGGGAGAGAAGCATCAGGTATGACAGAGAATTAAACTAAATGGGGAGCAGATAATACCATCTTGTTCTGTCGGCGTACACTTAGGGCTTCTGTACGGCTTCACTGCTGTCAGTGACCATCACACCCTGCAAGGTATTCTGAATGTCCCAGTTGTATTGAGATGCTCAGAGCAAAGGCACCGAGGTTAGAGTACTCCGTCCTCCTGCCTTCTCTCTCTCACATTTCCCCTCTCTCCATGTTAGCTTGATAATCATAAGCCCTAGAGTGAACAGGTCATGAACAAAAAGTACCAAGAGTTTGACATGGCTGAAGATGTATAGATAGCTGGTTCATAAAAAATAAATAAATAAATAAAGAGAAAGAAAAGTTTGGAAGGTCTCATTTTTGTGTCATGTGTGGGAGGATTTACCCATGGGTCTTGGCTCCTGTCTCATAGCAGCAGCTGACAGTTGTCACATCAAAACCACAACTGCTGTCTCACAGGAGAGAGAATCAATGAACTACAGCTAGAACAGAAGGTGTGTTCCCACTGACAAGTGGTCCCGCATCCTAACAGAGAAGCCAGGAGGCTACCTCTGCCTAGAGGGCTCTCTCCTGTCACCCAACACAATTTATACTCAATTTCAGCCCCTGCTCACAGAAAGCCTAACAGGACCCACCTGTGCTATTTTCTATATGTTCCTTCACTAATGTAATCACCATATTTACAGTCTTTTAGGAGTAAGCATAATGGAATTATTTTGTTATTTAACCCTGATATTATTATATACAGCAGTAGGCTGATACTTATTCCTCCTCAAATAATCACCTTTGATGATTAACACTGATCGTCAACTTAACAAGATCTAGAGTTGCCTAGGAGACAAAAGGTTGGGCATGAGGACATTTATGGATTAGATTAATTGAGGTGAGGAAAATCCACCCTGTTGGTAGTGCAATATCTAACATCGTCAGCTGCCTCAAGCTCCTGCTACCATGATGTCCTCATCTTGATGGACTATACCCAAGAAACTGTGAGCCACAATGAGCCTTCCTCCTGTGCATGGCTTTCGTTCGACATGTGTTCTGTGCTAGCAAGAAAGAAAGTAATGGGCACATCAAGTTTCCAATAAAATGTTCAAGTTATAGCAAATATTTTGTTTCCTCTATAATAAGGCTAATCAGTTTGATGCATGCTCACATAAGTACGTGTGTGTGTGTGTGTGTGTGTGTGTGTGTGTGTGTGTGTGTGTGTGTTTGAGTGTAAGAGTATTTCCTAATGGCTCATTGCTTTAAACTGGCTTGAATGCTTATCCAATTTGGAGGCTGAAGATCCACTCAATGGTCCCATTGTTGATGTTAGTCCCTGGAGGGGCACTGTAGAGAGGCGATGAGTACCTTTGGGATGTGGGACCTATAAGGAGATTCTGAGGCCATTGGAAGCATGACTTTGAAGGGGAGTGCAGGACTCCAATTTTTTCCTTGTTGCCTCAGGATATCAGTGAGTAGGCCGTGCTACAGCATCCTCCCCTAGCGACCTGCCTCCGCAGAGGCCCAGAGGCCAAGGTTACAGTGATCACAGACTGGGAACTCTAACTTCTAAAGCCATGTTTCTCTCTGTGAGCTAGTTATCTTACATATGCTGTTGCAATATGGAAGGAATGCAGTGTCTGTATTTTTTTTAGTCAGCTAAGGAGGCTTCCACAGGAAGAGACAGTTTCATGGAAAAAAAGCCACTCTTGCTACACTGTGGGAAAATATTCAGATGTAGTTTTTCCCGTGCACTGAAACCTTTTGAAAGTCTATGATGGGCTAATTTATCTGGAAGGCCAAGGTAGCCAAAAATTCAGGCCACAGCCGGGTATTACTAGCTACTTTTAGACAAATTTAAAGTAAGAATCTGAAAAAAAGAAACCAGAATTATTGAAAACTTTGTACTTTGGTTGTGCAAGAAGCAAGTATAAATATGTGGCCAAGGATGGAGCAACTGTTTGAGCTGATAGAAAAAAATTCAAATGTTCTTCATAAAGATGATCAGATGTCTTAAGGGTGCCTTAAAAATCTGATAAGTATGAATGTAACATGTATAGAACTCATTATTCTCATGATTGTCACATGGTTCTCCCTGCTGTATGTAGTTTGTTTTATACATGTGTAATAAAATAAAAGTATTTTAAAAACCTGATAAGACACCCCTCAACATATATACACACACCCCACATACATATACAAATACATATATCATACACTATACATGCACACACCACACATACACACATACTAAGCACATACATACCACACACACATATATTCACATATACACATATATATACCATACAAATGTACACACACATACATTAACTACACACTACACATCATACATATATACACACCACTCACATACACACACACACATACACAAACCACATACACACACCACACATATGCACATACCACCTACACATACCACACACATACTACACACACACATACATGCCACACACAGATACACACATTCACACCACATACTACACACACACACACACACACACACACACACACACACACACACACCTGGTTCAAAGTTACAGAATTGCGTGTTTGTTTCAAACACCTTTTGAGACAAAATCATTTTAGAGAAGCACCCCAGGCCACCCTGCATGCAAAGCTTAAGAGTCATTTTTCTAGAACTCCTTTCTTAAGCAATAAAGCATTCTGAGACCACTGCAGGTGTATTTCAAGCTGGCTCACATACAACTAGCACCAATCTATCCTGGCATTACCCACAAGATTGTGGTTCCTCAGGCATACAGAAGGCATGAGATATGGAGTCCTGAAGGCTTCTACTGAGATGTATAAGCCTGGAAGGCCAGACAATCTCCTGCGTTGTTGGAGTATCTGTAAGATGACTCTGACCAGGCAATTGTGAAAATGGGAAAGTGAAACTGAAGCTGTAAAGGGAACTCAAGAAGTCAAGATATAGGCAATGTGCAAGACTCATCTAGAAAAATCACATAGTGTGCATGCATGGGTGTGTGTGTGTGTGTGTGTGTGTGTGTGTGTGTGTGTGTGTGCCTGTGTGTGTGTGTGTGTGTGTGTCTGTGTGTGTGTCTGTGTGTGTGTGTCTGTGTGTGCGTGTCTGTCTGTCTCTCTCCCTGTTAATTCATCAGATTGTCTCACACAGTTGAAGACTGGATAGTTCTGTAATGGCCATGTGCAAACTGGAGAGCCAGACAAAGCATTAACTGCTCAGACTAAGAATATGTAAGCCTCAGAATAAATAAGATAGGGCACTCGAAGTTTGAGGCTAAAATGCCAATGATCCCCCTGTAGTTTTATTGCTGTATGTATTGGAAGGCTAAGAAGCAGGAATCTGGTGTCCATAGGAGACACACAGCAGTGTCAATAGGACGCGTGCTCAGGACACATCAGCCAGTTTAAATCTCCTTCTGTGTCTGTTTCATCCAGGCCCTTAGCCTATTAGATGGTGCTGCTAATATTCAAGGTGACTTGTTCTCTCTTAGCTGTGGTCCCACCAGACTGTTATCTCTAGAAACATCCTCAGCAGGTGTCTCTCAATCCGATCAAGTTGATAACTAAGATTAGTGTTTACATAAAGCTCCCTTCTGCCACAGTGTGCCTTGGATTCCAGCACTGTGGCAGGAAATAGAGTTGCTATGGTCTGTTGACTGACAGCCTAGCCAAAAAGTGGCAAACTCCAGGCTCAGTGAGAGACCGTATCCCAAGGAGTTCTAGTGGAGACTCACAGAGGAAAACACTTGATGACTTCTCCTCATCCACATATATGCATTATGACATGTACACATATGCATGCAACACATACATACACATACAAATACATATGCCTGCAGAGAAATTGAAGAAATCTGACATTGTATTATCATTTCTAACCATTACAGTAAGAACCTAAAAGTTAATAACAAAAGGCTCTTCAGAAAGTTGGCAAATAAAAAAGTTAAATATCATGTTTGCACCTACAATAAATCAATGAACAAAATAAGTGGAAAATTTAAAAGTTTCTTGAAATTAAGCAAAAATAGAAACACAATAAGCCAAAATCTATAGGTTATCATAGAAGCACTTATCAGAAGAAAGGTTAAATGCCTATATTAAAAAAGGAGACGAATCCAAGACCTATTTTATAACTCAGAGTTCTTGGAAAGTAAGAAGCAACTAAGCATAAAGTGGTTGAAATAAATAAATAATAAAATCAGAGAAGAAGTAAGTGCAATGAGAAACAAGAAAACACAACAGAAAAGATCAATAAAGTTATGAGTAGGTCTTTGAAGATATACACAACATCAAATTCAACTGAACATCAATAATTAAGAAAAGGGAGAAAAAGGTAAAAAAGAAAAACAATACAGATGATATAACAGGAAAACAAATGAGCAAAAACTATTATGAATAATTACATGCCAATAAATCAGATAATCTAAAAGAAATCAATATATTTCTTGACACATACAGCCACCAAAATTGAATTATGAAGAAATAGAACATCTGAGTAGAACAATAAGTAAGGAAATTGAATTGGTATTAAAAAGTCTTCAATCAAAGAAAAGCCCAGAAACTGAAGCCTCACTGCTGAATTCCAGCAAACATTAAATGAATTAAAATCAATCCCTCTCAACTCTTACAAAATATTCAAAACCAGGAAACATTTCCAAACTCATTTTATCAGGCCAACATTACCCTGGAGGGAGGGAAGCAAGGAAAGAAATAAGGGCAGGGAAGGAATGAAAAAATGTAGGAGAGGAGGGGAAGAGGAAGGGAGGGAAGGAGGGAGGGAGGGAGGGAGGGAGGGAGGGAGGGAAGGAGGGAGGGCCTACAAGCCAACATCCCTGGGGATCATGGGTGAAAAATCCTCAACACAATACTAGCAAACTGAATTCAGTAGCATATTAAAAAGAACACTCACCACGGTCAAGTGAGAGATGTAAAAGTATACAATATTTGTAAATAAAAATACAATGCATCATGTTAACAGACTGAAGGAAAAAGAGATTATTCAATAGATGCAGAAAAACATATTTGATAAAATTCATCATCCTTTCAGGAAGAGATCTCTCAACAAATTAGGTATCGAAAGAATGTTGCACAATGAGGGAAAGGTCATGCATGACAGATCTGTAGTAAACATAATTCTCAACAGGGAAAGCTGAAAGCATTCTTTCTAATAGCCACACAGGCAGTGAGGCTCACTTCACCATATTTATTCAGTGGAGCACTGGAAAGTCCAAACCAGAGCGATTCGTCAAAAGAAAGATGCAAAAGGCATTCAAGTCAGAAAGTATGAAATGATATTCTCTGTGTTTCTAGGAGACAGCATTACATATATAAGTCTAAAATCTCACAAACCTGCAATTCAAGAATAAAATTTCACTAAAAACTGATAGAGTCAGTATGTGAATTCAGCAAAGTTACAGGGTACAAAGTCACCCTATAAACATCAGTCATCCTGCTACATACTAGCAATGATCGATTTAAAACAGAAACGAAGAGAACAATCAAATTTATAATAACTATCAAAACATATAAAAATACATACACATTTAATCAATATGCAGAAAGATCTTACAATGAGAATTAGAAAACACAGATGAGAGAAATTTTTAAATGGGAATGAGCAGAAAGACATCTTGTGTTTGTGATTGGTAACAGTTACATAGGTAAAGTGTACCTACATAATATACAAATTCTATGCAATTTCTATCACAATACCAATGGCAGGCCAGCTGTGGTGGCATACACCTACTGTCTCATCACTCAAGACTTGAGAAAGTAAGACTGACTTGAGTTCATATCCAGTCCATGCAACACAGTGGTTTCCGGCTTAGCCTGCACTGTACAGTGAGACCCTGTCTCAAACAAGCAAACAAAGAAACAAAAAATAGGAATGGGATTCATCACAACCTATCATAAAATGCGTATGGGTCACAAAAGATCCTAACTGGCCTAATAGTCTCGAGTAAAAATAAAAATAAAAAATTAGCCAGCAAGAGTCCCTCCAGGCATGCAGTGACCACATGGATGAACCTAGACAATGTTCTAAATGAAATAAACCAGGAACGCCAAGATAAGTAACATATGGATCTCATGCCTATGTAGAAATTTTCCCCCCTTATTAACAGAGAAAAATCAAATCAGATGGTTGGTTCCAGAAGGTGCGTAGCAGGATGGGGTAAGGCAAAACCAGTCAAGAATTATAAACTTTCAATTAGATAGGAAATAAAAATTAATTTGGAAGAACTAAGGTGTCTCTCATGCAACATACTGACTCCACTTAATGTTGTGTTGCATTCTTGAGGAGATCTAAGCAGTTCCCACCAGAAAAATAACAAGGGAAGTGGCGCTCGTGTAAACCATCTCGGCCAGCCATTCTGTATGGTACACACACTCTAAATCAGCCTCCTGTGCACTAATAAAAACGGTTACCTAACAGTTTTGATTACACATAATAAATAAATAAATAAATAAATAAATAAATAAATTCACATGATAAATAAGTACTTGAGCAGCCAGTTGCCTCGACAGACATCTGAGTTCTGTGTTTGCAATGTATAGAGTGCAGGTAAGGCCTTTTTTTTTAAGGTTGAGGCAGGGATCCTCATCACTATGGGGCTCTGCATGCCACTCCTCAGGGGCCTTTCCATGGGACAGCGAAGATTGTGGGCTCCCGGAGAAAGCAAATGCACGAGGTCTTCCATGCTGCCAGTGGAGAGGGAGAGATGATGAAAGAGGGGTGCTGCCTCACCCCCAAAAAATCAGAGATCTCAAATAAGAAAAAGTTTTGAGCCTGGAAGCATACATGCAAGGCAAGCCTGTAAAAAGGAAAAAAAATTTTTTTTAATCAGAGATAAACTTGACTAGAAGTTAGGGCATTTGGCTCTAGAAGGTTCGCAGTAACTAGATGAAGAAAGAGAGCAGACACTTGAGAACAAGCCAGGATAAAACACAGACAGGGTTAGATTTTCTCACCTGGGAGTCACCCCGACCCTGTCTCAAGAGATAGTGTTCATGTACGTTCTTGTGGTGTTTCTGGTGGGCTTCGCCTGACAGCTCAGGACACAGAAGCCTAGTAAGTGGCCCTAGATTTTAGAGATAAAATGCATATGTCTTCTGCCTTCAGAACTTGCTTGCTTCCCACCACCCACCCACCCATCCTGCTTCAAGATTTCTATTTGTCTTTCGTTCTCTAAGCACTGTGCACACGCTTGCCCTTGCTGAGGTGTGAACTGGCCCTTCGTCATCAGCACACGTGACTCTGAGGAACTGCTGAGTGGATCCTGAGTGTGTTCTTGACTCAGACAGAAAGTTCCTCCGCAGTCATTTGAAGATGCACCCAGAGAAGACAGTTGAAGGGGGCTGTGCATGAGTGAGACGTGAGGATGGCTGCCTCTTCCTCTCATACATGCCAACACAGAAAGAACTCTTCCCCTCGGGGGACACAAAACATAAAGAATATGTGCTTTGGAAGAACAGTAATGATAAGAACACTTATTCTGAGATAGCACCAGACAGGTTTCCAAAGCGGCTGCACTAGTTTGCATTCCCACCAGCAATGAAGGAGTGTTCCTCTCTCCCCACATCCTCGCCAGCATGTGGTGTCACTTGAATTTTTGATCTTAGCCATTCTGATAGGTATAAGATGGAATCTCAGAGTTGTTTTGATTTGTGTTTCCCTGATGACTAAGGAGGTTGAGCATCTCTTTAAGTGTTTCTCAGCCATTTGATACTCCTCTGTTGAGAATTCTCTGTTTAGTTCTGAGCTCCATTTCTCAATTGGGTTATTTGGTTTGGTGGTGTTTAATTTCTAGAGTTCTTTATATACTTTGGATATTAGACCTTTGTCAGATGTAGGGTTGGTGAAGATCTTTTCCCAGTCTGTAGGCTGTCGCTTTGTTCTCTTGACAGTGTCTCCTGCCTTACAGAAGCTTCTCAGCCTCATGAGGTCCCATTTATTAATTGTTGACCTTAAGGTGTAGGCTGTTGGGGTTCTGTTCAGGAAGTTGTCTCCCGTGCCAATGTGTTCCAGGCTCTTCCCCTCTTTTTCTTCTAACTGACTTAGTGTCTCTGGTTTTATGTTGAGGTCTTTGGTGCTATATCAGAAAAATGGGAATAGGGCTTCCTCAAGACCCAGCTATTCCACTCCTTAGAATATACCCAGAAGATGCTCCAGCACACAACAAGAACATTTACTCAACCATGTTCATAGCTGCTTTATTCATAATAGCCAGAACATGGAAACAGCCTAAGTGTCCCTCAGTAGAAGAATGGATAAAGAAACTGTGGTACATTTACACAATGGAATACTACTCAGCTATTAAAAACAAGGAATTCCCAAAATTTGTGGACAAATGGATTGAACTAGAAATGCTCATAATGAGTGAGTTAACCCAGAAGCAGAAAGAGTCAAATGGTATATACAGAGGGGAGGGCATCCTATTGGCACTCTAGGTGAGAGAAGCATGGGAGAATGGGGAAATAGAAGGGCCCAGAGGGTCCTAGAAACCTACAAGTAAAACATTATGATGGGCAGATCTGGACCCAGGGGTCCTGCTCAAACTATGGCACCAGTGAAGGACAATACATACAGTAAACTTTGAACCCCTACCCAGATCTACCCAATGGACGAGACATTCTTTACAGTTGAGTGGAGAGTGGGGTCTGACTTTCTCATGAACTCTTGTGCCCCATATTTGACCACGTCCCCTGGATGGGGAGGCCTGGTGGCACTCAGAGGAAAGATAACAGGGTACCAAGAAGAGACTTGATACCCTTTGAGCATATACAGGGGGAGGAGGTCCCCCTCAGTCACAGTCATAGGGCAGGGGAGTAAGGGGAAAATGGGAGGGAGGGAGGAATGGGAGGATACAAGGGATGGGATAACAATTGAGATGTAATATGAATAAATTAATAAAATATATTTTAAAAAATAAAGAAAGAAAGAACACTTATTCTATAGAATAAAACAGGATATCTTGGGATATAATTTTTGTCCCTAAAACCCCGGTTTCCCTTTTCACTGTGCTTTTATTACATTTATTTATTTATTTGCTAATGTGTTTATTTATTGCAGGTGGTTGTGGTGGTGGTGGTGGTGGTGGTGGTGGTGGTGGTGTGTGTGTGTGTGCATATATAGAGGACAATCTTAGAGGGTGAGTTTTCTCCATTTGCCAAGTAGGCTCCAAGGATTGAACTCATGTCATCAGTTTTGGCTGTAAGTGCCTTACCCAGGGAGCTGTCACTCTGGGCCCTCTCCCTGTTTATACATATGTATCTGTATGTATATATATACCATTTCTTAAAGCTAGGTTGTAATGTTTCCTACTTTTTCCACCGAGCTATCCCTGTCAACAGTGGTCTGTTTCCCCTTCCATGAAGCTATACTGACGCTCGAGCTCCTTAACCCTCCCACCTTCTGCTGATATACTGAGACCCACATCCCACCTTCTGTTCATTTGGATTCTTTATTATTTTTTTTTCTGACACATACTCTTACTGCCCCTTTCTTAACTCCTTGCGTTGCGCATTCTAGAAGTTCCACTTCATGAGAAATTAAAACCCCAACTGTGTGTTATCCTTTCTGTTTCTTGGTAACTGGAAACAAAGCTGACTCTGAAAGTCCTTTTCACCCGCAGTTTATTCAAAGCAGACAGCGCCTGTTGTTTCATAGGACACATGCCTCGGGACTGTGAGAAGGAACAGTCTATCTCCTAACTCCCTTCTACAACTTCCGGTCTTCTACTTGCCACCAAATTTTGACACAAATAAAACCAAGGCTCATCTGCATCAGATTCTAGTGGCTGTGTGTCAGAAGACGTGTGCCACACTGATCTACCGCTCTCAAGGTCAGTTTAACCATCCTCCTCATTCGTAGGGAGAAGTCTGCCTTTCTGTTTCCAAGCACCCTAATCTGCTATATGTAAATACACCAAGCCTTTCTACTGGGAACACCTTAAATCATTGGTTTTTCTGACTCATCAGGAATATAGAGGGAGAAAAAAAGTCTTTGCTTCTAATCCTATAGTTCCTTTCATGTGGTGGCAACTTCAGGAGCTGTGTACGCCTACGCTCTTGCAGCGTTCTGAGGAGGGAGGCCTAAGGCATCTGTTAGTGTGGTTCAGGACCTGTATGTCCACACTTGACATCTTCTGCCCTCCTTCCAGCAGCTCACCTCTTTTCCAGGGGCATATTTTATTGTCCACTTTCTAATCACCTGAGATAGGTCTTCCTCTCCCTCCCAAGAAGAAGCCATCTGGGATCCACCGCTTTCTAAGACTGGGTTGCTAAGTCCCAGATTCAATACTCGACAGTCAGACTTTTAAAAAGCCACACTGTCTAGAATTGAGTTTGTGAGTAATAAACATCACCTTTTAATCCCCGTCTCTTTAAATTATTCTCTCTCTCTTCATTGTTTCCGAAATAGATTGGAGAAAGGATGCAGTCTAGAAGGCCCCATAAAACTTGAACGCTATAATTCAGTTTGTCTCAGGCAACAGTCCCCTCCAGGAGAGGTCTCAGCAGTCTTCCTCCTCTTCGTCACCCACCTCCAAGGTCCTATCCACCTTCATTTGTGATCCATTAATTCTATATTTTGCCCCGATATTTTTGCTCCACCCCTTTATCTCCAAGAGCCTTTGCTCTCCTTGGTGCACATAGCAGAGAAGCCAGACAAAGCTGTGAGTGGTGCAGTGTTCTTACTCATGTCCGGGGCCTCAGCATCTTTGCTGGGAGTAGGCTTGAGTTTGAGACAGAATATCACTCTGTAGGCTGGGCTCATCCGGAAGCTACCATGTCCACAAAGCTAGCTTCAAACTCACAGCAATCCCTCTGTCTCAATTCCCTAAAGGTTGAGATTACAGGTATGAGCCCTGGCTCCATAGCTACTTGCTTGAGGCTTTGTCATCAGCTGACTAATCCCTAAGTGAAAGTTAACCACTTCAAGGGCAGGCTGGTGTTGCATGTTGGGAGCTCCTGGGAAAAGGTTAACCCTAGATAGTTCAGAAGGAATTAGAGCTGACAGGAGGGGCAGACTGTGACATGGCCACATAGGCAAGGTTCACCTTGGTCCTCAGCCACTTCTGCTGTGGTGGGAAACGTGTGTCCTACCTGGAGCTCTTTTCCAGACTACCAGTTGCCAGTAACCAAATTCAAACCCATCATTCCAGTACGCTTGGTTGGCTGGTTGGTGGGTTGATTTCGGTGCGGAGGTGAGAATAATTTGCCTAGCATTCACATTTGTCATCATGAAATTAAAGATGAACATCTCATTTTTATTAGCCTGTGACTGTGTGGAGTCGCAGCACTTACAGAACTCATTTTGGTGTTCTCTTTTAGTAGTGATTCTAAGACAAAAAAAATTCTCCTGACCTTCGGTTTTAAGAAGCAGGGACTACGGTCTGAAGGGATTTACAAGGCGTTGCTAATATCTCCTAGCTATCTTAGAATGACAGACCTAGAAATCTCCTTCTCAACTAAAAAAATAAATAAATAAGAATCGTATTAATTATACTCCATGGAGCCCTTGGACTTCCTCCCACACTAGGTACTACTGAGGAAACAACTTCATCCCAGACCCAGCAGAGGCTCAGCACTTCATTCTCAGCCTCACCGGGACCATTTCTCAGCTCTTTCACCCAGGAGGACCCAGGAGAAAGGAGGACGGTTGCATGATTGGCACACTCTGTGCAGGTGTGAGGAGGTAGTTAGAACCTCAGCAGGAGCCACAGAAGCAACCTTGCCAACAGGTTCAGTGAAAGATCCTGCAGGCGTCTACTGCACCTCTCACACCAGCTTTTCTCTCTCTTAAAGAAATTGGTGAAAAGCCATTTAATTACCGAGTGTTAAGTGAACACCTAATTATGTAAAGTTACTGAACTGGAAGCTCCCAGGGACGGGTGGAATGTCTGGGTTTTAATCCCTCTTCGCACAGTCACTTCTCGTGCCTTGGCAGCGTGGCTTTTTTCAGGCTGTCTTTTTAAGAACAGCAAAAAATAGAAAGTTAAAAAGCACCACTCAATGATAGAATGGCAATATTCTTCAAAGTTTTAAAAAATTAATTATTCAAAGGCTTAAGAAAATGTGCAGTCACAAGGGCCCCAGAAGATAAAATATCCAGGCTCAAACTTACCTTTGCCATGCTAGTCTGTGCCTTGAGCAAACTGTCCAACTTACCTCATCCTTAGTTTCTGGGAAAGAGTTCCCAAAAATCATGACAGTTTATTTCCTACCATGCAAATTTGGAATTCTGGGGATTTATTTTTAAACCTTTTCTTAACCATTTACATCGTATTGTCTTCGTTGGCATGCTCATCTGTACCAAGACTTTATTTACCACGTTTGCACAGTTTCCCCCATAAATTTCCATCTGATATGGACCTCCCATGATCTGCTGAAAGAAATTTGATAATTCCCCTTGGGCACCATAAATGAAGCATCACTTCAGACTTTTCAGTCTCCAGAACGGTCCTCATTCACTTTTCTCTCTTCTTTCTCCCATGGTGATCTAAATGCTAAAAATTCAGCATTGCCTCAGCATCCTCATCCCAAGTGGTCATCCATCTGCATCTCCTGCGAGTTGACAAATCTTTTGACTATTATCCCATTTTCTTCACCTCCCCGTTTGTCATGCTATTATAAAACTCGATTATTTCCTCCTTCCAAAATTCTCCTAACTAGTTTCCCCAGATTCACCATTATCTCTTCTTTCTCTAGTGGCGCTATCTTTCTTCTAATCTTACCTTCATGAGTTGGGCTATGTGGCAACTCAGTCCCCGCACTAAATTCAGTAACACATCTAGTTTCTGAAACATTATAATACCTCAATTGTCACTTTACGTTTACACATATAGATTATGGATTGTGGAGGGCGGGCGTTGGCTTTTGGGAAAGGAGCTGCTGTCTGTTTTTTGGTTTGTAAATCTGACACAATCTATAGTCATGTGGAAAGACAGACTTTCAACTTAGAAAATGTCTCCATAAGATAAGCCTGTAGCTAACTCTGTCAGGAGTTTTCCTGATTCCAGCTCACTGTTGCAGTGCCGCTACTGGTCAGGTGCTCTTGAGGTGTTCCAGAAAGCAAGCTGAGCAAATCACAAGGAGCAAGCCAGTAAACAGCATTCCTCCATGGCTCCCGCTTCTGTGTGGCCTCCGGGCTCCTGCCCTGACTTCCCTCAGAACCTGAGAGTTACAAGCTGAAATAAACCATTTCCTCCCCCGCAGTCACTTTCAGGCCTGGTGTTTTAACGCAACAACAGAAACCCTAAGACACAAATGCGGTGTCTCTTCTAGTAGACTCTCAGCTTCCACAAACTCTGACTTGGTCACCCATTTATCTATGTTCTGCCATCATTGTTGATTTACTATAGGGACTCAATAAACATTTATGTAATTAACGAGCAAAAAGAGAACAGCAATGATCACAAAAGCAATGTTTTATTTGTGACATCATAACCTTGCTGGAACCCTAGCAAATACTGAATGCATTTTAGCTTGGGCATGAAAATGAACTGTCAAATATTCAAGGAATAAGGGACTTACTGTGCGGCTCAGTGACATTGTTTGTGAAAGGAGGAAGTGCCCCTGAGGTGAGTCCTGTGCCCACAGAGAGACTTGGGGACATGGCCTCTCTTTGTACAAGGGATTAGTGATTTTGCAAATCTACCTGGGACATAGAAATCCCTCTCAGTCTTCCCCATATCAGAGTCAAGGCAATGTGTGGAAAGCAGTGGGGAGTCTGGGTGTTCCTGCTTGGCCCTCTCTGCTTTCCGCCAGCAGTGTTTATAAAGGCCAGGCATTTGGTCTGTGCCACTCAGAAAAATTGAACTGGCAATAGAAGTCCAATAAGACCTCAGTCACTGTCTCGGATGAAAATCATTAGCCCCGTCAGAGCCGTCATGTATTGAGTACTTTGGGAGCAGGCTCTGTGATAAGTGCCTCCCATGCATTATTCATTTCCTCTACACAGTAACCCTATGATGTATTAAGTGGAGGTATATAAAATTGTCACTATTTGACCCTTTCTGACCTACAAAAAAAAAATGAAAGTTTTATGTCTCGACCTAATAGATATCATGCTTTTCCACTTTAAAAACGAGGAGCTCAAGTCCCAAAGCCTGGGCTGGAAACCCAGACAGCCCAAGTCAAGGGGTATGGGCAAAAATTATAAACCGAGGGCTGTGTTGCTAAGAGCTGACTGGAATCCAAACTTTATCAATTCCTTATATTTTCCCTTTTGAGCACCCTTCCATTTTATAGTTTTTACAATGAAATGTTCTCCACCGCCACCCCCCCCGGGTGTGTGTGTGTGTGTGTGTGTGTGTGTGTGTGTGTGTGTGTGTACGCGCGTACGCGCAAGCATGTGAGTGTGTGTGGGTACAAGAAGACAATGCCTACTTCTTGGAAGATGGTTGCACACTGCCAGGAATGGAGTGAGTGGCCGCAGGCTCTCCATATCTGTAAGGAGAGCTGAGAAGTGAAGGGGGGGGGTCTCCTCCTGCTCCTGCAAACACCTGGGAAGAATCTGTGACCACAGCACCAGCAGGGTGCCCTTCCTGCAGCAGCAGCCACAATTAACAATGTTCTCAAGCTTTGCCAGAGACTACCACCAGAAGCAGAGTTGTCGGGAGCCTATGGGCCACAGACCCCAGACATCTCTTTAAAGACGAAAAGGCTAATTAAATAAATATTTGCTGAGTAATTACTGCAAGCTAGAGACAGTGGACTAGTTACCGCTTTCAAAGATATACAGCACATGCCATCATGGCGTGTAGGAACTAATGGAGCAGATGTGAAACACTCCATCCTAGCACGATAAAAACAGAGAGTCCAACTCTCGCCTGTGAGAGTGAACATGGCCTGTTGTGAAAATGTGCTGAAGAAATGGCTGAAAGGAAACCTGAAAGATAAAGGAAGTCACTGAGGAATAGCTGCTCACTAGAGCGGGTTGCTCAGGGTCAGACCATTAAGTCTGTGATATCATTCAATTTAGTGCCTCTCTGAGTCTCATCTTAAAACCAAATGATATTATTTATTCCTGGGATTATGCCAAGCATCGAATGGGTCATTATAGGTAATCTTTGGTACATAATAGTTGCTCACTAAGGGAGCATTCTATTCCCCTACCTTTCCCTGAGCCATCACATTTTCTACTCTGTGGCTTTGCTGTCTTTGGAAAATAAGCCCTTCAGGGTCAATAATTACAGTCTGTTTTGATATATGTTTAATTTGTTGTGATGTTGTTATCAGGGACTGTAAAATAAATGTGACCTGAAATTGTTGCCATATCACCATTGTGGGCCCAAGAATTTTATGTTGTGGTCAGGGACTGGGTATGTTCTTTTTCGGGTCAAGCGGTGGCCCACGTTTCTTCATAATAAAAATATTAATATTCCAGGAAGCAGATTTTAGGCATGTCTACTTTGCAATATCCCTGGGAAATTGCCTGTTAATTACTTAGAGAGCCACTGCTGGGAGAAGGTATGCCTTTAATTGATAATGTGAGAATTAACTTGAAGGGAGGTAGGAGAGACGTCCACACAGGCACACCTTCACTGTGGAGAGGTCTGGGCGATGAGTGGTATTCTCCACCAGAGGGTGACATATGAGCAACTTCTGCCTTCCTCATGCCCTCTGGTGCTAAGTAATATGAGAAAGGGGTTGTGGGCTGTGTGGGCTGAAGTCCTGGAGTGAACTTCAATTAATGAGGGACAGACTTCAGATATAAGCAAGTTTATCAGATGGTTCTGCCTGCTAAGCCTCCATACACCCATCTGCACAGCTCACGGGGGCTTGTAAGGGAAATGATGTTTCTCATTTTGTTAAACATCTAGCATGAACCACTGTCCCATATACATTAACTATTTGCAGTTATTATTATTATCATATTTATTTTGTTAAGATTGCCCCTGACCTTGAGAGGTTCACCAAATGGCATTATAATATATGCAATATTAATAGTAATGATATACAATATTAATAATTAATCTGAAACTTCAAAATGGTGCAAAATCTGAAAGCTCCTGTATGCCCATATGGTAACATAAGTGGAAATTTTGCACCATGGCGCTTTATTTAATGGATAAAATTATTTGATTTTTATTTGTTTATTTTGGGGGGGGAGATCGGTTCACTGACTATCCTGTAAGTGGCAACAGGCTAGGAAGTAACAAAAGTACTGCCTGCAGACCAAAAAATTTATTGAAAATATATATTATGTAAAATTACCCGCAGGCCATATGTGCAAACTGTATGTGAAATAGAACTGAATTTTCGGTTTTAGACTTGGATCTCATCCCCAAGATAGTTCACTCCATATATGAAAATATCCACAACCAGGAAAAAAGAAACTCAAAATCTCAAAAATATCCTGGTTCCAAGCATTTAAGTAAAGGATGTTCACTCTGTAATATCATCAGTATTTCTATTATAGTGAAATAAGGCCAATGCTGTAATCATGATATGCGTCTTCTGATCATTATATTACAGTAATAATATTGTTACTATCATTATTTTTACGAACTAGTCACCTTTCCAACATTACCCCATGGATAGCCTAATTTAATGCCTGCATAACGTCTAAAATACATACTATTGTTATTACCACTTGACAGATGAGGGGTAAGGGCTCAGAAAGAAGAAACTGACACGGAGGCATATGCTTACAGTTGGTAATGCTGTGATGATAAGTTCCCGGATGCTTTCAGGGTACCCCCAACACCAGGGAAACGTGAACTACTTACCCTGCAGAGCATGGGGCTGAATTTTAAAGACTCCTTGATACCCTATGAGCATATACAGAGGAAGGAAGTCCCCCTCAGTCACAGTCATAGGAGAGAGGAGTAAGGGGAAAATGGGAGGGAGGGAGGAATGGGAGGATACAAGGGATGGGATAACCATTGAGATGTAATATGAATAAATTAATAAAAAAAGAAATTGTGCTTCTTCTCTTAATGAACAGAACTAATGAACTCAAAAAACAAAACAAAACAAAACAAACAAACAAACAAACAAAAAAGGCAGAAAGGAAGATGAAAGATTTCTCAGGCAGAGGAAAGGGCGTGAACACAGATCTAAAGCCTGATGCCCTTGAGAGGAAGGATTGCTGCTGGGTAAGGAGCTACAGTAGAAAACACAAAGGAGATGGGGACGGGTTACAGGGACATTGTGTTAGAAGAGGAACCAGGCACAGATGGTAAACAGCACTGGCCGGCCCTGGAGGAGTCAGACACTACATTGTACGTGACAGGGACTCTTTGGAGACTTTTCTGAAAAGGAGAGACATGATCAGATTAAAGGCTGGGTGGATTTCTGGGGCAATAAAGGCAGTCGGTGGGAGCAGGAAAAAAAGGTGGTTTCTCCATGCAAGAGATGAGGAGAATCTCAAGTGGGGTCATGTTAGCAGGGGTGGAGGGAGAAGGGGAGGAAAGTATATTTAGAAGGCAAAAAACATCCAGACAGGGTGAGCGACCGGTAGTCGGGTAGCGTAGAAGGAGGGGCAAACCCAGATGACTCCACAAGCTGAGCTGTAAAATGAAGAAAAGCAGGTTGAGCCTGGGAAACGTGGTGGTTGCACGGTGGCTTTAGAAACTACTCTATATAAGGTTACTATGGGGCAACCAGGGAGATGTGGCCAATTGGCTACTGGTTTAGCAGTCTGATGCGCACGGTTAGGGCTAGAGGTTTTTAAAACTGGGAAGGAGGAGTAGCTGTATACATATACATAGATTAAGACCCCAACTACTTACTAGATGAAAGCCCCAAGGACCATTGAAAGAGTGAGATGATAATGGGCCAGGGACAGTAATCCCTCAGGGGTTATCAATGTTTAAAAAGCAAATAGGAAGACTTGGTTGATGGAGAAGGATGCTAGGGGTAGAAGGCCAAATAGAGCACAGTCATTAAACTTCCTTTGACAGGACATGGTGCCCCATGTTGCAGAGTTAAGAACAGCTGAAATGTGAGGTTGGATGCTGCCTATCTAGACATGAGCAAGCCTCTACTGAAGGGGTGACCTGGAAGCCAGAGGACTGAGAAGGAAATAGGACGTGCTCAAATTTCAAATTGTATTACTGTCGCTTCATCTACCTACTCAATTTTAAAAAGCATTTTATTTGTGTATATGTGCTTGCATGTCTCTATAAATGCACATGTGTTTGTACAGAGAGGCCAGGGTTGACATGTCTCTATCACTCTTATTTTACTTGTACCGGTGTAAACCAGGCTGGTGTTAGCTGATGACCTTGATGCTGCGCCGCCGCTCCCGTTCTGCATCTTCTCCTGGTATGCAGCACCACAACTGGCTACCCCTTAGTTTCTGAGACAAGGTCTCTCACTGAACCTGGCAGCTAGAAGGGATCCCAGAAAGCTTCAGGGATCTTTCTGTCGTTCCCTCCTCCCAGTGCAGGGATTAGGGGCATGTGGCACAGTGTTTGGTTTTCAATGGTGTTGGGATCAAAGATGGGTCGTCAAGCTTGAGTGGCCAGCATTTTACTGACTGAGACACCTTCCCAGTGCCCACATTTGTAACATGAAAGGTCTTCTTTCTACATTGACACCCCGGGGTGGGCTGGAGAGAAGGCTCCCTCCCCTCCAGATCCCACTCTGAACTGCACCATGAGACTCTTGGCACTCTTCACACTTGTGTGCCACAGTGGAGACATTCCTTTGAAGAAAAGCTAAATGTAACCTTGTCCTTATTCAAAGAGATAAAACATCTTCTCTTCCCCCCTAAAAGAAATCTTCGGTCCCATGAACTAGCCTGACTGGACTGATTCTTTGCTCTCTCTCTCTCTCTCTCTCTCTCTCTCTCTCTCTCTCTCTCTCTCTCTCTCTCTTCCTTTCTCTCTCTCTCCCCTGCCCCCCCCCCCGGTGTGCCCAGGATCACGTCACATGTGGTGTAACATAGAGATGCTTGGCCCTTCTCTGTGCTAAGCAGCCAGTTAACGTTACTTCAATGGAGTGAATGATGAGAATGAGAATTAAGGAAAGTAATGGCAGTATCGAAATTAAAACCCTAATAGTGTATATACTGCTACTGTCTTTCTCTAAGCCGTGGGGCACGCCATAGTCCTATCGCTGTCCCATCCTCTGCCACAAATGTGTCCTTCTTTGTGACTCCCTGGCATCATTCACCAATGGAGCCCTGACTTCACCACCCTTTATTTTCTCACTGAAGGAGCTGTCATTTCATGCTGTCTAGGAATTTCCTAACCACTGGCACCTTCCCTTCAGGTTTAACCCTTGACCCTTTCATAACTGAGAGCTTTTGAATTCTAAGCACAGGATGCAGGCAGAGCTGTCATCACATCTGCAACTTGCCAGGAACTGAGGTTGCTCAGTGGCTTGAGGCAGTTATTAACATTAAATCAAAGTGTTTCTAACACCAGTGTCATGGGAATCTTTACCTATTATCCTTCTACTCTCAAAAATTACCTATGTGGCTATTAATAATGCACCATTACACACACACACACACACACACACACACACACACACACACACACACATACATACACACACACACACACACCAAAACAAAACTGAAAAATACATTGACCCACTTTCCTGAGGATGGGATGCAGAAGAAGTGATTGCTGAGGATCACGCTGTTGGAAAAAATAGGTCAAGTCTCTTGAGACTTGGCCAGTGCTCATCCTCTTTATGATCTCCATTGATTGCTGAATGGGGTCTCTAGGTTCAGTAGGGTAGAGGAGTCGAGTCAATAGCTTTGATCACTTGACAAGGCCTTTGCCTCAGCAGGCTTCCCCTCAGACTCATCCCTTGTTGGAAAAGCTGCATCAGGTTACCCAACCAATTTGAAAAACGACCACATGCATGATGCATGAAGTCAATGACAAAACAAGCAGAAGCGACAATCACACTCCAGTAGCAGATTGAGGAAATCTGTTCTTCTATTAATCAAAAACATTGACAGAGTAGTGGTTAGCCTCACTCAGAACAGGCAGACAGCCCTGTGTGTTTACTCTCAGAATGACAAGAGAATAAAGAAATCTGATACTGTGTTGTGATACCTCTGAAAACAGGAAGGAGGTTTAGACTGGGTTCTGTATAGTCTTCTCTGAATTCAGAGGAGAGAATAGATTCATTTATTCAACTAATGTGTATTAAGCATATCACTGAGGTAATGCAGAAATATTAGTAGATATTATTTTATTTCACCAGACATAGAAACAAGCAGTGATATCAAACACACACAAAATAAACAAAACACCTTTTTGTGTGCTAAATCAGGAAGGAAGGGTATGGAATAAGAAAAAGCCTGAGTGAAACGAATCAGACTGTTATTTTACAATTATTCCGTGAGCGTCCACAACATCCCTCACATCAATCATAAGACAAAGGCACCAACTCACAAGATATGAAAACTTCCCAGAGAAAACAGAACTTACTCACGAAAGCCAGCCAAGTAAAAATAGGTGCAGCTTAGCAGAGTTGGCTTGCTGAGTGGCAAAGCAGGATCTGTGTGTTTCAAGAGGTCTGAGAAGAATAAATCTCTGCCGTGCTGAAATTGGAGAGAGCTCCACGGAGGAGATAGGAATTGATTTGAGATTAGATGAGGCGAGAAATTTTAACATGTGAAGAGAAAACTCATCGCAGTCAATGGAAACCAAGTGAATAAGCCCACATGGAAGAGAACTTATGTGAGCAAGAGGTGGGTAATGCCCCCTCTTATAACATGCAATATTCTCAGGCTCAATTAAAGCTGCCTTTTTGTTCATGGAGTCCAATCCAGATGTCCACCATTCTCACAGAGTGGGTGACTTCCTGCCTAGTTATTTTAAGGACTGGGGTCATTGTGACTTGTGGGTGTGTGTACCTCTGGATCTTTACAATCTTTCCTCTTTACGAGATGCATCAGATCCCAATACCATACCTTGTTACAAAGTGGTGCCCAGGAGGGTAAGGAAGTAGAATGTGTTGGATCCATAGCATTCTCTGACGCATCCCATTTCGCTAGAGCTGAGGAGGGGAGAGAGAGAGAGAGAGAGAGAGACAAAAGGTGGAAAAGTGTATGTCTTCAGGCTGCTCTCTGGAGGGCTGGTGAGGCAGTGTGCTTAAGTTTGAAATTCAAGCCCAGTAAGACACCTGCATCTCTTGAAGGTGCTGCATAACAAATGGGAAGAGACTCCATGGAACTAGGGGGTTACTCAAGGCAGCATGACTCAGAAAGCTTCCAAGGGAGATAGGAAAGCAAAGCTGAGCCTTTAAGAAATGGATTCTAAGAGGCGGGCAGTGTGTGAGTTCAGAAACAAAAAGGAGGAGTGAAGACAAAGCAAGTGATTGGAGACAGATCACCAGGAAAAGCTGACAGAGGCGGGACACAAATTAGACAAATAGTGTGTATCAATGGGTGGCTCTTTGAAACTGGATTACAGGGACTAATCCTTTACCTATTAGAGTGTCCCACAATGTAGGACTTTCAGCATACCTAAAGGCCACCTATTAGGTACTGGCACTGTTCCCAAGAAGTAAGGACAATGGAAGTAACCCACATTCCAGATCTTTCCAGGGAGAGCAATGGAGAAGCAACACCTCAATTGATCACTCTGGAATGAGAGTAGAAATGGAAGCAAGAACTGATGGTTTAGAGTCCTAAATGTGAGAAAAAGGAAGCTAACATGGGTCTTGAATGTGGGATTGTGTTGAAATCATTTACAAATATGATACTTTCAAGTTTGGTGTCCAAGACAACAGCAATAGTAATTTAAAGCTTTGTTTCAGACTCAACTTGAGGCATAAGTCATAAAAGACATGTGTCCAAGCCAAGTCGATCAGTCCACATATGGGCATTCAAATGTTAAATGATAAATTCCTGAAAATTTAGGATGTTCCTAACTGCAGATCACTAAATCAATCTCTTGCTTCCCAAGGCTAGATGGTGTGAAGATGAAAGCAACCGGTCCTAATGAAAGAAATCTATCTGGCAAGAAGCCAGGAGCATTAAAGCCATCCAAAAGCATCTGCATTTCCTGCACACCAGCCTATTTTCAAAATGGCTTGACTATCGACAGCACCACTGCAGCTACTTCAGACATGCCAGGCCTTTCCAGACAGGAACATCTTGCTTTGGTTCCCAAACCACTGGCAACAGTTCTCTAGTAAATGACAAAATGGCTGATGTGCCAGGCTACATTTTGTCCCCACATTCTTGGCTCTTGAGTGGCCCTTGAAAATAAGAGTTGTTACTTGAAGAGCAAGCTTAGAGATAAGGAATGACCTATTGGCTGGGACTGATTTCTTTAAAATCACAGAGAATATGGTGGTCCTCACAACACTGAGGTGGAGCAATCCGGGAGGCAGGTCGGGTGGACCTGCAGAGCTGATGGGAACTGTCACTCTGAAATGTCTCCGCTGCAAAAGAGACATCACAGAAATGGATGTTTGAAAATAACCATGATAAGCCTCAGAAATGGGGCACTTAAAAGGTCTTCAGAGGACAAAAGCTGGGGTTACAATAACAATTCCAGGGAGCAATCCCTCATTACAGGGAACAGGGAACACTTCCCAAGTTACCTAGCTTCTTTTAAAATGAAAAATCTTTTCATGACATTCTTGTGACACCAGTATCATGTATACAAACAGGCTTCCTCGTTTTTGCAAATGTAGGCACTTCCAGGAGGACTCTGATGTGATTATTTGGACACCATTTTTTCCTTCCTTCTCTCCATTTTCTAAGCAATACTCCAAAGCAGTGGGGTTTTTTATTAAAAAAGGGAAGAGATCGGTAACTTTGCTACTGTGGAACTTTAAGATACAGTGCTCTCAAGGAGGGGTCACTTATCATAAAAGATTTTTTAAAAAAGTACTGTGCTTGTTTCTTTAATATAAACATGAGACATTTGGATGGAGAAAATGCCTCCACCTGATTGGTCTGTGGGCAAGCCTGTGGTGCATTTTCTTAGCGGGATTAACGTGGGAGGAGCCAGCCCACTGAGGGTGTTACCACTTCTGGGCAGGTAAGGTTGGTGTCGGGGCATATGCGAAAACAGGCGACACAAACCATAAGGAGCAAGCCAATGAGCAGCACCCCTCCGTGGCCTCTGCTTCTGTTCCTTCCCTGACTCCCCTCAGCAATGAAGGGTAATCTAAGAGTTTTAAGCTGAAATAAAAACCTTTTCATCAAAGTGTCATGGTGTTTTATCAAAGCAATAGAACCCTAAGGCAAGGAGTTAGAAAGGGTTAGGGAAGGGAAAGGGAAGTGCCTCCTCCACACATTGTTCTGCCTAAATCTGGAGGCAGAACAGGAGGCTTTCTTTTGCCTTAAGCATCCATGAATGAACAAACAAAAACCCACTCTGTCACTGGAAAACAGAGAAACTGATGTGATAATTGCGAAGACTGTCTCTGTTTGGGATCAAGATCAAAGAATCCTAGGAGCAGGTGACAGAGCAATCTACAGGAGGCAATACTGTGATCGCAGGCCAAGGTGGAGGAAAGTGAAGAGAGTAAGGCCAGTTTGCTGTGAGTTGCTAAGTGAGGCTGGAGGCATTGGCTGAGAATCAATCTGGGGAGGAAGAGGTACAGAAAGTGTGAAATAAAAGGGACTATGTTCTTGATCCCAGTAGGTCTGGTGGGTCTGATCTTCATCCTTGGTGGGGGCGTGGGAGCTCGCAGCCTACTGAAGCAGTTGATAGGCAAACCTTTGATAAAATGCTGCCGATTAACGTGCTCAGGCTTCCCTGGCTGAACCTTCAATAATCGTCCGACAATCTACTATGTGCCCCCCCCATGCCCACCCCTGTTGTGCCTCCCAATCTTTGTACTTTCTGATCTTATAGAAATTCCTTCAGGAACCCCTTTTGGAATCAATGAATAAATCTTTAATATCAACAGATGATTGTTGAATAGGAAGAAACAGCACATAAAAGTTCAATAGTGGCTTTCCTGGAAAAAGTCAGACCTGCTTACTCCCACTTCAAATACATAGATCACCCTGCTGTCCCCCGAGATGCAACCAACACCTCCCACCTCAGTGTGGGTGCTCACTGTTTATTATGCCGATCTTCTCAGAGAGAAAGACAAAGTATCCATCTTCTATCAAGTTTTGCTCATGTATTACCACCCCAGCAAGGCCAATTGGAAACCTCTTTGGAATTTGCATGCTTCAAGCACTCCCTCCTCCTTGCCCGCCTCTCTTTTCCACAGTACTTGCTGTTTTCCACATACTATATCATTTACTTTTTAAAATTATAAATGTCTCTCCATCTCCTGCTGAGCATGGAAGCTCCGTGGGGATGTGCATGCCTCTCTCTCTCTCTCTCTCTCTCTCTCTCTCTCTCTCTCTCTCTCTCTCCTTCACTTCTGTATTCTATAACCTTGAACAGTGTCTTACACTAACTAAATTATTTACTGACTAAATGGATGAGCAAGTGAATGAATAATGGTTATGGTCCATTTTATCTTTTAAAAATTAGCCTGGTAAAGCAACCTGCTATGGTATCTCCAGGCTCTCCGATCTTTGGTAATGGGTTAAAGAGAAATAAGAAAGTCAGAGGAGCCCACAAGGATCCCTTGCATTTACTGGAAACTCTCATCAAGACAATTAAAAAGAGCATATCAAAGAGATGAGTGAGACTAGGGTAGAGAAAGAAAGGTATGAGTAGAAAAGTAGGAATAGGGAGAGAGGTTGATGTGGGGAGGGTTTACAGAGCTGGAGAAAGAGAAATGAAGAGATGGAACCAGAGTCAGTCAGCATGTGGTGTGTGGTAGTTTACATGAGAACACCTTCCACAGGCCCGTATATTTGAATATTTGGTTCCCAGCTCGGTGGAAGGGACTACGTAGGAAGGATTGAGAGGTGTGGCTTTGTTGGAGGAGATATGCCACTCTTGAAATCTCAAAAGCCCACACCAGGCCCAGTCTTGCTTTTTCTCTCTCTTTGCCTACAATTTATGAGCTCTCAGCTACTGCTCCAGTGCCATTACTGCCTGCCTGTTCACCATGCTTCCTGCCACGATGGAACGGAACTAACCATCTGAAACTGTAAACAAGTCTCCAATTAAATACTTCTGTTGAAAGCTGCCTTGTTTGCTTGACGCAGTGGCACATGCCTGTAATCCCAGAGGCAAGTGGATTTCTGTGAGTTCGAGGCCAGCCTGGTCTACAAAGCGAGTCCAGGATAGCCAAGGCTACACAAAAGAACCCGTCCTTGAAAAAGCAACAATAAAAAAAAAGTTGCCTTGCTCATGATATTTCCCCACAGCAATAGAGTAGTAACTAAGACAGTGAGAAGGATAGAATTCTATCAAGCAGCTACTGCACTGTTCTCGGTCAGTGTCCTAGACCCTTATGCCACTGAGAGAAGAAGGCTCCCCTAGTCAAGAGTTGTCCAGGAGTTGTCCCCTGTCCCCTCTATCTACTGTGGAAGGCGGTGTCTGTTCTTATAGATGTGCTTTCATTGAACTAGGCAAGATCGGGTGGATTGATTAGCCACTTAGCAAAATGCTCACAGAGATTTCTTCAGAGAATTAAATGTAATGCAGACTGTATATTGACAGAGACAAAATGCCCCTTTGAAGTCAATGCCAGGATGCTTAAGAGTTGTTTTTATTAGGACTTGTATTCAAGACCTTGAATTTCAGTATGTGTGTTTTCCTAATGGAAGCAAAGCTTTGCAATTATGTCACAAGTGATTTGATATACAAATATTAGCTTTATATTCAACTTCGTGCATCCAGCATATAAAGCAAGGTCAACCTTTGCTTTTCAGAGGATTTTGAAAACTCCCCAGGCCCTCATTACCTTCCAACAAAACATAAATCTGGAAGCCTACAGTTGTTTTGTTGTGCTCAAACCTCTTAATTCTCTCCACCCTTCCAAAGTCTCATTTAAGTTTCTGAAGAGATTTTCCCCTACTTTGCATCCTGGTTGACTTTAAAGCCTGGGGTTCACACGATATTAACCCTACCAGTGTGTAAAGCAGATGCTGCCCACTGCCTTGTGCAGGAGAGGCTTTACGCAGCACTAAAACATGGGCTTTGTAATCTCAGAGTTGGAAATATCATGAATGATGGTGTGTGTGTGTGTGTGTGTGTGTGTGTGTGTGTGTGTGTGTGAGACAGAGAGAGAGAGAAAAAGATTCTTTGTGTGTTACTTATGTAATAGAAAGATGTATGTATAAGAAAGCTAATAATAGCTATATCTATGAAACAGAATGGGTGATTTTGGTAATTAGACTTTTCTGTACATTTCAAATTGTGTATAACAAGAACACTTTAATTTAAGATCTGGAGATAAGTGTTATCTCTCCATCCATTTAAAAAGAAAAGAAAAGAAAAGAAATGGGCTTTATGGTCTCATGGCCTTAAATTTGAATCTCATTGCATGGCTGACTCTGACCGTAGATAGATATATCTCTAGCATGTACCTAATAATATAGGTCACTGTATATGAAGTTTCATTGTTACAGCATATGGTGCACTGGTGCACCTCACATGGGGGGTCACCAAGAAGTCACCCATTCCATCCTCTTTTTGGACCTCTCCATCATCTATGACTTTGCCCCTTCTTCAAGGATGTCCTAGATATGGGGTCCTATAAATTCCAACTCTTTTCAAATCCCATCTGGTCTTACTCCAGGTATGTAATGAGACCAAACTGCTGAGCTCAGCACAGCTCCACAAAAATGTCCTTGTCAGTGAGCAACTGAAGCCTTAGCTGAGGAAGACTGTTGCACACAGGCATGAATAGTCCTGGGTGTACTGTAATTTGAAGGGGATCCAGTTTTCTAAATGTCTATAGCTTTATCCGACAAAAGCCTCAAAAAGTTAAATCAGTTCCATTCCATCACCTACACAAGGGTTTCTCCCATATAAATACAGAAAGGAAGCACTCATTATCAATGGTTCTTAACTCGAAGTTGAGAAGAAACCCTTACTGTACGTACTGGAGGTGTCTCTACAATAATGAAAATGAGTGCGATTTGTTTAGTACCATGTACCAGAAAACACTTCCTCATTTAATTCTTGTTTTTTAATGAGGTATATCTACTTATACCTTTACTACCATAAAGGAAACTTAGTATCAATTTTGAGATTCAAAGGGGCAATAAAAATAAAAATAAAATAAATAACAATAAAGCAATAAAAAATAAACAATAGGGTAAAAGACAAAGCTACAATTAATATCATAAAATATATGAAAAACTGAAAAGAAAATGTGTACATTAGGGAGGAAGACAGAAGAGAGATTACTACTATCAGGCATAAGAAGAGGATATCCAACTAAAGACTGTACACACATTGGAATGATAGTAAAAATAACTTTGTTTTAACAAATTCAACAGCATAAATAAAATTGAAAGGTTCTTTGAAAAATAAATTTCACCAAACTGATACAAGATAAAATAAGGCCCATATCTATCTTTTGGTAAAGAAATTAAAACATTAGCCAGGTACTGTAGCCTATTCTTAGAATCCCAGAAATCTATAGGCTACCATAGGAGGACCGAGGACCAACCTAGGCTACAAAACAAGAGGCTATTTCAAGAAGAAATTGAGTTTATTATCAAAATCTTTTCCACACAGCAAATCTTGGGCTCAAGCAGGGTTATGGTCACCTTCATATTACTATATCAAATTCCAGAGGCAGGGAACTTATAAAAAAAATGATTCATTTGGTTCATGGTTCTGGGTGTTCTAGTAAGATGAAGAAGATTAATTCTTTTGAGCCTCTGGAAAAGATAGTAAGTCCATCTGTATAATCCAGAGGAAAACATTAAACCTTGAAACAAGAGCTAGAGAAAGATTTTAAAAGCTGGATCCCAATGATTCCCCAAGGGCATGCCCCTAATGTCCCAGGACGTTCCATAGGTCTCGCCTTCTAAGACTCCACTAGTGTCTTCCTGAGCACCATGACTCAACACATGGACTTGGAGAGCAATATCTCAAACCATAGCAAGTGTAAAGCAAATTTGCCCCACCCCCACTTTTTTAAGAAACAAAATCCCACCATTTTTCATATTTGTTTTCTGAGGCAAGAATAACATTAATGTCAAAATGTGGGAAAGACATGGCAGAAAAAATAAATCGTGATCTTCATGAGTAAAATACACATATGCTAAATAAAATAGATCTAGAATAAACAGGACATTACATTATTATAATACTTAAACATCAATGCTATTCAATATATTAATAAGGTAGCTGAGATAAACTATTGATCAATTCAGGAGAATCAGAGAAATCAGTTGACATTTTTCTAGTTTGTAAGAAGATATTTGAGGTTTTGAGTTACACACTTTAGAGCGTTTTATTTGCTTTTATTTTTCTCATCATTATTAAGATGTATTTGACAGATTATAATTATATATATATTTATAGTGTACAAAATGATTTTGTAACATGCATATACATTGTAAGATAATTAAATAAACAAATTGAGTGATAATTAAATGAAGATTGAGAGATATTTAAGTAACATATCTGTAATAATAGATAAGCTGATGTATCTATCATTCCACCGAGATACTACCTTTTGTCATGAGAGTATTTAAGATCTTCCTCACATACAAATCAAAACAACTCTGAGATTCCATCTTACACCCATCAGAATGGCTAAGATCAAAAACTCAAGTGACACCACATGCTGGCAAGGATGTGGAGAGAGAAGAACACTCCTTCATTGCTGGTGGGAATGCAAACTAGTACAGCCATTTTGGAAATCTATCTGGTGCTATCTCAGAAAACTGGGAATAAGGCTTCCTCAAGACCCAGCTATTCCACTCCTTGGAATATACCCAGAAGATGCTCCAGCACACAACAAGAACATTTACTCAACCATGTTCATAGCAGCCTTATTCATAATAGCCAGAACCTGGAAACAGCCTAAGTGTCCCTCAGTAGAAGAATGGATAAAGAAACTGTGGTACATTTACACTGTGGAATACTACTCAGCTATTAAAAACAAGGAATTCCCAAAATTTGTGGACAAATGGATTGAACTAGAAATGATCACGAGTGAGTTAACCCAGAAGCATAAAGACTCACATGGTATATACTCACTTATATCTGGACACTAGCCCAAGGGGCATCTCCCATGAAAGTATTTACTCACCAGGAAAATGGGTCAGAGGGGAGGGGATCCTATTGGGTCCCTAGGTGAGAGAAGCATGGGAGAATGGGGAAATAGAAGGATCCAGAGGGTCCTAGGAACCTATAAGAAGAGCATTAAGATTGGCAGATCTGGGCCCAGGTGTCCGGCGCAAACAATGGCACCAACCAAGGACAATATGTGCAGTAAACTTCGAACCCCTACCCAGATCTAGCCAATGGATAAGCCACTCTTCACAGTTGAGTGGAGAGTGGGGTCTGACTTTCACACGAACTCTGGTGCCCCATATTTGACCACGTCCCCTATGTGGGGAGGCCTGGTGGCACTCAGAGGAAGGATAGCAGGCTACCAAGAAGAGACTTGATACCCTATGAGCATATACAGGAGGAGGAGGTCCCCCTCAGTCACAGTCATAGGGGAGGGGAGTAAGGGGAAAGTGGGAGGGATGGAGGAATGGGAGGATACAAGGGATCAGATAACAATTGAGATGTAGTATGAATAAATTAATAAAATATATTTTAAAAAGATCTTCCTCACCAACTTTAATAATAATTATTATAGTTACTATGCCATATATTGCATCTCCAGGACTCATTCACCATAAGACTTTGTGTCCAGTGATATAACAATTTTTAAATTTAATGACAATTCATTTATTTTTAAAGCTCTCAAAAGTTAGAAATACAAACTAAATTCATTAATATGATAAATTAAATTTATGAAAAATGAAAAATTATCATACTGTATTGTGGAAACCAAATCTTTTTTTATAATATTATAAATAAACAAGGATGCTAGCATTCACCATTCCTAGTCAACATTTTACTGGAAGTTATACTCAAGGTACTAAATGAATACAAGGAAATAAGTGACTCAAAGTAAGAACAGAAAAAACCAAAGATGTCTAATTGCAGTTGACATGATAGGATCTCGAGTAACTAAGAAATGTGCTTAGCCAAATTTCAGAACACAAGAATAAAGTATGAAAAATATACATTTCACATACAAAGAATGATGACAATACTTAATGATAAGCGATTCTATTCACAGTATCATAGGATTTATGAATTATTTAAAAATAAGTTTAACATAAAATCATAAGGTGAAAACTATGAAACACGGAAGAGAAATTAGAAGCCTAATAAGAAAGAGCTACAGAATCCATGGAGCATAGGACTGACATTATCAAGATGTCAATTTTCTATGAACTGAATTCAGTTCTCCCAAAATGGCTGCAAAAACAATTCCATTGCCAGTCCCTGCAGCTTAATAGGCATTGGAACTGATATTAAAGTATATATGATAATGCAGATATCTGAACTACCCAAATGCAATAGTTAACATTTTAGGTTATACACTCTTTTTAATTTGACTTCTAAAGCTACACATTAGAATCTAGACACATGACACTGTATGACGACATGGCAAATTAATGCTAAACAGAATATTTCTCAGACATACACTCACACTTACCAGATCATGTAATTTTGAGCAAAATATTAAAAGCAGTCCAAGGTAAGAAGGAATGACTGCTAACAGATTATGAAGGACTCGATTTGCCTCTATGGAAAGGACAAGCTATTGCTCTAGCCGCACCTACTATGCAAACTTTAATTTGTAGTAGTTCCTGACCCCAAAGATGATAGGACTCCAGTAAAGCTTCCACACATGACACAGAAACCAATGATCAGAAAAAGAATTAACAAAAGAGGCTTCATTAAAAATAAAAATTTCTAGATCTGGGCAATGGACAGAACACTCTCCACAGTAGAGTGGAGAGTGGGATATTACTTTCTCACATACTCTGGTGCCTCAACTTTGACCATGTCCCCTGGAGGGGGAGACCTGGTGGCACTCAGAGGAAGGACAGCAGGTTACCAAGAAGAGACTTGATACCCTATGAACATATACAGGGGGAGGTAATCCCCCTCAGGAACAGTCATAGGGGAGGGGAACAAGGGGAAAATGGGAGGGAGGGAAGAATGGGAGGATACAAGGGATGGGATAACCATTGAGATGTAACAAGAATAAATTAATAAAGTAAAAAAAATAAAATAAAAAATAAAAATTTCTGCTCAGCTAAACTAATATTAAGAAAAAACATCACCAGCACTCAGGGAAGCAGAGGCAGGTGGATCTCTGTGAGTTAAAGGCCAGCCTGGTCTACAAAGCAAATCCAGGGCAGTCAAGGCTACACAGAGAAACTCTGTCTTAAAAAACAAAAACAGAAAGAAAAGAAAGAAGGAAAGGAAGAAAGGAAGGAAAAAAGAAACACCAGCAAGGCGAAAGGTGGAAGAAAAGTGTTTGTAAAACAAATTTGACCATGAACTGATGTTTGGTATAAAGATTCCTTCAATTCAGTAATAAAAACATCTAATATGAAAGGAGCAACTGATTTGGACAGACATAACGGAAGATGTAAAAATGGTTGGTAAATATTCAAAGTATCCCATATTATTAGCTCTCAAGAAAATGCCATTAACATTGCCATATATAAAGCATATAATCATAAGAATATTTAAAAATAAAAAGCCATACAACACCAATGTGAACAACAGGGAACTCTTCTAAACTGTAGTTGACCTATTAAATGGCACAGTCACTTGTGGAGTAGCTCTGGCAGGTTATTATATTAAACATCTATCGCATGTCTGAGAAATACTACTCCTAGGAATCCTTTGAGAGAACCAAAAATGCATATCTAATGAAAATATTTGTGCAAGATAGTCCGCCGCACTTTTATCCATGGACTGGCTTTCCTTTCCTTCTGTTCACCAATGGGCAAGCTTATTCACCATGTAAATTGATCACAGCCCAGGCGACTGCTCTATAGTCTCACCTTGAAGACTATGGGCCATCACCAGACAGGAAATGGAGACAAGTGCAGAATCTGGGCACTCTTTACAAAGAACCTCTGTGAATCTAATAGGAGCAGAAGCAGGTCCTCTGTTTGCTCTAAGTGCCTCAGTGTTGAGAGACAAGCTAAAGCTGACTCCCCTTCCAGTAGATACAAAACAGCGCAGAATATTAGCAGATGGGAAAACAGGATCTGGTACATTCTGCTGTCCAGGGCTGGGCACATGCCCATCATGCCTAAGTGTTTCCACAGGGATGGGCTCACCTGCGAGTGCTGTGGTGGCTGCCATCAGAAGCACATCACTCATTTTGACAATGATGTGCTCTTCACAAATGCCATGCCTGATACCAGCTGTACTTTGCCCTTGTGCTTTCTCTACCACATCTTCTAAGAAAAGAAGCTTCAGTTCTTCTGCTAAGAGCAGAACCATTTTCCTGCTGACCAGGAAAAAGAACCAGAGTGTTAGTGTTTCTTATAAAGGCATCTTAATTTCAGCTACGCTTCACACTCAGCTCTTAATGGTCAGGTGCTTCTAACTCCTAAGCCTTCTGAGGTTCTCTGGTGTAAACAGTCTTTGTGGCTATTTTTTTTTCTCATTCCAAATGCATTTGTCATACAGTATTTTTTCTCTAATGTACAAAGTTAGTTAACATTCATATTCTTATTATTTTCCATTTTTCTATTTCAATCTTCCTCAAATTTTTGCCTTTTAAGTTTACTATTATTTAATTTACTTACTGTAACTTTAAGATCTTTCAAGAGAGTTGCATTAGTAATAATATCACAATATTCTCTATATTTCTTGCCTTGTGCTAAGATTTCCGATTTTTAAAAATTCCATTGAATATTCATTTGCTTGCATTTCACTAACTATCCTTGAATCTAGGCAGAGTTTTCTTATCTACTTATCTATAAGGTTTCCTTTTGAAACTGCTTAGCCATTCTATTTTAGTGTCTTATTTTTAAATGATTTTTCTTTCACTTTACCTTTTATTTATTTAACCATGATAGAAATATTTTAAAGGTTTTTTTTTCCCCAAGTTCCTGATATTTGGTCTACATGTTGACTTTGGAAGATAAGCATGGTACACTATTATTTTATTATATAATCTATTTTTGTTTACTATTAAAAATATTTCTACCTGTGAAAGCAAAACAAAAAAAAGCTGTATGTTTATTCTAAAGAATGGTTTTATATTTGATGATTCTATATTTTGGGGAGAGGGTTAAGATAGGGTCTCATGTAGTCTAGCCTGGTCTCGAACTCCTGATGTTCCTGCTCCTACCTCTCAAATGTTGAGACAAGAGGTGATGTCCCACAACATGCAGCTGATCGCTTTGCATTTGATTCATCTAAATTTTTTTTTCCAGTCTTGGGGATTGATGTCAAAGTTCTCATATGCAGAGCAAGCTCTCCACCCCTGAGCTACGTCCCTGGCACCTGATGCTGATTGTCACTAGAGCACATGAATTTTGCAATGTAAGAGGCTTAATTTCCACACATGCATGGGACGTACTTCTATCCTAGTCACTCCCCCGACTGCCCTTTCCTCCTCCCCTACATACTCCTTTTATTCCATGACCCCTTTCCGCTATGAGATTTCACATATGAGGGAAACTGTATGACACACGGCTTTGTAAAACTGGCTTATTTTACTTAGTATAATGATCTTTAGTTGCACCAGTTTTGGTTCAAATGTCACAATTTCATTCTTCTTAAGTGTTATATTATATACAGTGTTCTCTTTACTCATCCATCTATGACCACCAAATAGCTAAGTAATGCCATGTCTCAGCTATTGTGAGGATTTTCACTACCAACATGGGTATCCAGGAGTCTCCGTTTTATTTTGCTTTTGATTTCTTTGTGCATATATCCAGTGGAGATGCAGCTGGATTACATTAGTTACCTTTCTGTTGCTCTGATAAATCATCATGACCAAGGCAACTTATAGAAGGAAGAGTTCATTTGAGCATGTGGTACTGTTGGAAACAAGAGGAAAAAACCCAACTTACTCTAAATGTTACCATTTTGTTGTCAGACTACATTTTGTCATAAGGAGAAACTGAGTTTAAAGTCCTAGGGCCTAGGAGAGCTGGGGACTTCCTAAGAGCTGAACAGCTTCTTTTGTAAGGAGACAGTTGTCTGAGTCCAGCCATTTCAGGGACAACTTGAAAGGAGACAAATGTCTAAGTCCAGTCACCTCAAGGACAACTTCTCCAGGTTGGTGGCAGGGCCAACTAAGTTCATGTCCCCAGGCCCAGGAACCTACTCCCGTCCTGGTCAATGGAAATGCCCCTGCTCAACTGCTTATGTGGAAATATGACTGGAAAATGCTACACCTCACCCTGCTCCCCCTAGTTGTATGGTTTCATCCTTTAAATATGTGGCACAGAATTGTACTTCAGCTCCCAAGCCTGTTCTGTGGTCCTGATCAATCATTAGAGGCTTGATTACAGTAAATCTTTGTCACCTGCATTGACCTCGTGTTTGAGTAGTCTTTGTCACCTGCATTGGCCTGGTGTTTGAGTTGTGTTTGATTTAAGTGGAACTCACAACAGTTCCATAGGGTTAGGGTCCGTAACAGGAGTACAGCTGTGGTCTGAACGTGTTCCCCCAAATGTATCTGTTTCTTAAACCCTATATCCCAAAGTCTTAGGAGGTGTTTAAGTCATGAGATTTTTTTTTACTTCAGCAATATATTGTTGCTATTACAGAAAGAGTAATGGACAGAGCTTGGGCCTTTGGCTCTTCTGCACTGCACCACGTGAGGTAGCAGTCTTCCACATTTCTGAAGGAATAGCAGTAAGTTGCCATCTCAGAAGAGGAAAGCATCCCTCACCAGACACTAGGCTTTACAGCATCTTGCTCTTCAACTTACCAAACTGTCAGAACTATACATAATAACTGTGATGATTTTTGAATGACAAAATGAGGAAATGTCACTGTACATAATGTAATAGAAAAACGAGGAAGAAACTGGTTGATAGGAAAAATTCTCTAAGGTTAAGTCATATGTTGGAAAATACTATTCTGCCCCATGTTTTGCACTTGGGTTCTCAGAAGAATTTCTTTAAGTGGGCAGAAAACAAACTTAAAAATTAGTGTTGGCAAAAAAATAGTTTAGCCAGGAATCTTATGTCTAGAAAAAAATGACTAAAACGTAACAAAAAATATCTAGGCAGAAAAATCTTGTGGTAATTCTTACTTAAATTAATGTTTTACACAGTTTCTTAGAATAAAGGAAAATGAACAGATGAGAACATAGATCCATACAAAGGATGAAAATCATCAAAATATAAAAAATGGATTACATTTTTCTCTTTATTTTTTAAAATTTTATTTTTATTAAGATAAAAATTTAAAACCATACCATTAAGACATAGTGGAGCACAGGATTCAGTAGTGTTTAGCATATACATAATATTGTTAAAAATCATCACAAAACATTTCAAAAATACTTTATTATTCTAAAAATAAACTCTGGATCTAGGAAGCACTTACTTAACTCGCTCCTTACTCCAGACCACTGTGAAGGCCCCTGTGCTCCCTGTGTCTATGACTCATACATGCTGTAATACATAGCAGTGCTCCATTCCTTTTACAACCAGTAATGTGTCACCAGTAATATTAATATTTCACTAGGTTTCCACCAATCAGTTGATGAATATTAGGCCAGTTCTATCTTTTGGGTATTATGAACAATGTGGCTGTGACCATTCATAATGCATAAGTTTGAGTGTGAATATAATTTTTAATTCTCTCGGTTAAGTTTCAGTTCTTTTGGGTAAGTTTATATAAGTTTCTCCATATGAATCTTCAAAACATATTTTGGATTATTTGGTGGTATGGACCATTAAGTATTTTATAGGTTTGATTTATCCATCATACTGTTTAAATCTACCCATTAGTTAAAATTTGGTTTGAAACTCACTATCATATTTGGACTGGCTATTTCTCCTTACAACTTGGTTAGTAAGTTTGGGTTCATGTACTTGAGCTATGTATGTATATTAGTATCAGTATCTTCTGTAGCATTTCTAATTATATAATGTCTTACTTTGTTTCTCATAACAAATTTGCCTTATTTTCTTTGATATTAGATTATTCTAGATATCTTTTTAGGCCGCGCCCCCTGGATGAGGAGGCCTGGTGGCACTCAGAAGAAGGACAGCAGGCTACCAAGAAGAGACTTGATACCCTATGAGCATATACAGGAGGAGGAGGTCCCCCTCAGTCACAGTCATAGGGGAGGGGAGTAAGGGGAAAATGGGAGGGAGGGAGGAATGGGAAGATAAAAGGGATGGGATAACAACTGAGATGTAATATGAATAAATTAATAAAATACATTAAAAATATATTTCTATCATATTTATATATATATGAATTTGAGCCTATTTAGCTGAGTCTCTGGTTGACAATATGTAACTAGATTATGATTTTTCCATCTATCTTACTACTATTTTTTCTTTAATTGAAAACTTAATCCATTTACATTTAACACAATTACTGATAATGAAGAACTTCTGCTATTTTGTTTTTTGTTTTTACTGTCATCTTTAAAATATCTCATTTAATTCTTTCTCATTTTTCCTTTTAATATATAATTTCAAGAATTTTTTTAGTAGTTACCACAGGATGTCTAATAAAATTCTTAACTTAACCTTGACTCATTTTTCCTTTTAATATATAATTTCAAGAATTTTTTTAGTAGTTACCACAGGATGTCTAATAAAATTCTTAACTTAACCTTGATTTATAACAAAATAATTTTGTAATTTATCAATTCATAATGAATAGCATACATAAAATTTTTTCTTCCCATATAGTACAAGTTAAAGCATAAATCCCTCAATATACCAGGAACTATGACTATACTCAAAGAAACACAATATTTCAAGAACCTATAAGAGTAGTTTGGGGGCCTGGAGAGATGGCTTAGTGGTTAAGAGCACTGGCTGCTTTTCAAAAGGACCTGGGTTCGAATTCCAGCATCCACACGACAGTTCACACCTGTCTGTAATTCCAGTTCCAGGAGATTTGACACCTTTACACAGACATGCATGGAGGCAGAACACCAATGTAAATAATATTTAACAAAATAGTTTGAATATCAATTCCTATCGGTAAAATAAAGAAAAGACAAAAACTAACCAACAATCCAAGCAACCAACCAAAAAACAAAAACAAGCAAACAAAAAGCCCAGAAACCCAACTTGGATACTGAAGTAAATACAGATAGTGAATGGTGAATTATAATTCATTTAACAAAATTAAAATCTACGCCTAACAATATTAAAGTATATAAATTGCAAGCTGCTATAGTATAGTGTTGAGTGGCTATGAAAGTTTCAGATGTTAGAGGCCTGAGCTACCAGGTGTTGCCCTTTGGAGATGGCGGAACCTTGAGAGTGAAGCTATTTAAAGGTCAGTAAGTCTCTGGAGGTGTAACTCCAAGAGGGCCTGCAACACCTTGGTTCATCTATTTTTCTTTATCCCTTGCATTATGAGGTTTTGTTCCACCCACTTGCTCCAACTCTGAGAGGCTGCCTCACGATAAAACCAAGGCAATGGGACAATCGCAGACTGCAACCTCTAGACTGAGCCACAATAAACATTCTCTTTCTCTAAGTTCTTTGTCCCAGATGCTTCATTTTAATGATGGAAAGATTATTGATACCTAAGGTAAGAAAATTTCTTCTCACAGTCATACCCAAGTAATAAACAAGGAAAAACTGATGAAATCACCACTGACTGATAAGCCAATGTATTAAAAGTTGAATGAGAGGTAACTGTTTATATATTTTAAATATTTGACAAAATTATTTATTAATTACAAAGAAGAATATTTTTAAGTTGTGGCACTTGGAAAACATGTCTATCTAAGTCATTAAAACTATCACAGTCATTTGGGAACAGGCTGACATCACATGCCTTATAATAAGATTCACTGAGAAAAATTCACCATTGCTTCAGCAGTATTCCTGCCAAAAGTGCATACCCTGAATCTAATCATGAGGAAACATCAGACAAATCAAAGTTGAAGAACATGCTACAAAGCAGCTGACTTGAAATCTTCAAACACTCAAGGTCAAAAAAAAAGAAAGAAAGAAAAGAAAAGAAAAGAAAGACTGAAGAACTATCCCAAATTAGACACTAAAAAGATGTGACAACTAAATGTAATGCAGGATCTCAGGTTTGATTTCGAGTGGGAACAATCAATAACTACACAGGAATTTATTAGGAAAATTGATTAAAAGGATAAGATGACAGTATTGTATTAATATCAAATTTCCTGGTTTTATAAACCTAATAAGCTTATGCACTAGAATGTCCTTGTACTTAGAATACGCACACTAACATAGTTAAGCATTGACTGGCATTATATCTTAATTTTATTCACAAAAAAATTCTCAGGGAAAGGAACTCAGAGAAAAAGACAGACAGAGACAGAAATAGAAAGAGAGAGAGAGAATAAGTAAAATATGAACAATTGATGGAAATCAGTGACAGTCTATAGGAGAATAGATTATAATTTTTTAAAGCTTTCCTGTACAGTTGGAATTACAGTAAACTGTGTTTCTGTTGTGTCATGATATAACAAAGATGAGATTTACCTTTACACTCAAAACAAATAAAAAGTATAATAAAACCACAAAATATATAAAAATCACAATTATCAAAACATGAGATACCAAATGGAACAATACAGCAATTTATGAAGAAGAGAAGAACCATATCTGAAGACATTTTCTAGGACACAGAGCAGGGGAGTGGTAACTAACAGAGACCAGAGATTTTCTTGAGTGCATATGGATATGAAACTGGGAAGGCTAGTGTGGTCTGTGCTGAGTCCCAACACTCTAAAGAGAAAAAGTCTCCTGACAGAGAACACCACTGAACTGACATTCCATCTCAAATCCTCGGCTAAGCACTGATGACAGGGTCACATCAAAAGAAATCATCCAGGAATGAGGAAAGAGAACCCAGAAGGAGCAAAGGGAAAAGTCTCAAGTTCATAAACGTTTTCTCCAGAGTAGAAAAGTTCATATGCCCAGGGATATTGCTACAGTGCTGGGGATGAGCCATCTCCACGTTAACACTCCTATAGTTCCAACCAACAAAGCTCAAAAGGATGTTTCAAGTAGATCAAATGGCTTTCAAATAACTGCTTCCCAGAACAAAGCTCAAAAATATTTTATGAATATCAAAATATCCAGCACTCCAATACACTAAAAGAAAAAAATGCTTTGTCATACAACAACAACAAAAAAAATTGAAGACTTGCCAGGAAATTGAAGAATGAAGTCCATAAGAAAGAGAAAATCTAATTAATGGAAACTGATGTATAAATGATATGAATAATAAGCTAAATAGAAAAAGGCCTTAAAAGTTATTATAACTGTATTCCATTTGTCCAAGGAGGCAGAAGAGAGATTGCAACTGTCAAACAGAGACAAGGAAGACATTTTAAACTCCAAATTGATTTGGTAGAAATAAACTACAATATGTAAGATGAAAAGTATATTTGATGGGATTAAAGGCAGACTCAATTCTGTAGAAGAAAAGATTAGGAAACTTGAAAGCATAAGAATAGAAACTCACTAAATACAAATACAGAAGAAACAACAAAAAGGAAATAGCATATATGTTTCATATTTGATGAAAATTATACAGTCTCAGATTCTAGAAACTCAATAAAACCAAGAAAAAGAATCATAAATAATTGATATTGGCTATTGGCTTGCTGTATATAGCCTTTATTATGTGTAGGTATGTGCCTTGTATTCCTGAACTCTCCAAAACTTTAAACATGAATGGGTGTTGGATTTTGTCAAATGCTTTTTCTGCATCTAAGGAGATGATCATGTGGTTTTTGCTTTCAGTTTGTTTATATGGTGGATCACACTGATGAATTTCCATATATTAAACCATCCCTGCATGCCTGGAATGAAACCTACCTGGTCATGGTGAGTGATATCTTGGATATGTTCTTGTATTCATTTTGCTAGTGTTTTATTGAGTATTTTTGTGTCAATGTTCATAAGAGAAATTGGTCTGAAATTTTCTTTTTCTGTCTTTGTGGAGTTTAGGTACCAATGATTTTGGTAATGTTCCATCTGTTTCTATCTTTTGGAGTAGCTTGAAGAGTATCAGTATTAGCTCTTCTTTGATGGTCTGGCAAACTATTGCACTAACCAAGGACAATACAAATAGTAAACATCGAATCCCTACTCTGATCTACCCAATGGACAGGACATTCTCCAGTTATGTGGAGAGCAGGGACTGACTCTGAGATGAACTCTGGTGCTCCATATTTGACCATCTCTCCTTGGTGGGGAGGCCTGATGGCACTCAAAGAAAGAATAAGCAGGCTACCAAGATGAGACTTGAGAGCCTATGACCATATAGTGGGGGAGGAGTTCTCCCTCAGTCTTAGGCTAGGGGAGGGGAATAGAGTGAAAGCAGGAGGGAGGGAGGAATGGGAGGATACAAGTGATGGGATAACAATTGAATTGTAATCTGAATAAATTAATAACATTAAAATTAAAAAAGAATCACAAATAAAAGGACAATAAGGCACATTATGTTTAGAAGAGGTATGCATAAAAACAACAGAACATTTGTGATATACTCAATATGAAGAAACCGCTGTACACAGGTAATTGTATACCCAAGAAAAATGTCCACAAAGCCAATGGAAAAGTAGGAGAAGGTAGTTAACAAAAGGATAAGAAAAATGCTAAACTTATATGTATTTTAAATTCAAGTACAACCCGCTATCACCAAGTGTCGAAAATTCAAGAGGAGTTTACTTCTACTCTCAAGTCTTCTTCATGGACTTTTCTTGAGTATTTGTAAGTAAGAATGAGGTCAGTAGAAAAGTCTTCCTCTCAGTCTAGGTGGGGAGTTTATGCTGGCACCTAAAGGTGGATAGAAGAGCTAAACAAAATCCCATGGCAACTTCAAAACCTAATTTCAACCAGTAACTATTTATATTTGGCAGGTAGAAGGAAAATGGGGTTGGGATTAAGGGGAGGGAACCAGATACATGGCCCCACAGGAAGATGTTGTGGCCTGAAATAAATGCAAGAAAACGAAAGATATTCCTCAAATAGTTCATACTTTCTATTGGGTGCTGGAAGTAGCCATTTGTTCTTAGCACAAGGTAAGACTACACCAAGGTAATATCCCTGATGGGCCTGGCGGGATTGGGAAGACAATGAGAGCTGAAAGCAAAAACCTTTGAAGTCTCAAGCTTTCTATTGAGTTCAAAACAGTAACATCTACCCTTGAAGTAGGCATAAGACCCCTGGAAACAAGTCACTGAGGCACAGGTGTACATGGTTTATTGAATTGAAGAGCAGTCAATAGAGTAGACAATACCCTCATATCCAAAGCCTTGCTACTGGAAAAAAGCATGCAATGTTTGCCTTAAATAAAATAGATCTCGCTAAATTAAAGGACCTACCACATTTGTCAAACCTTTGACACTGTAACATGACATTGTCATTTACAAAGTTCACCAACAAGAACCATGCAATCAAGTTATAAACAAAAACAAATTGAAAAAAACCTTATAATATTTTAAGTAAGTTTATATTTCTGTGTGGGCTACAATCTATAAGCTATCCTCTGCTGTATGAAGCCTGAATCATCCAGAGAACACAGTTTAGACACTAAGATTATCTTCAGAACGATTTCACCCACCAAAAGCCTCCTGGACCAAAGGAGCAGTCCCAGTGAACCTCTGGGCAATCTCCTGCATATTCTAAATCATCAATAGGTTCCTTACACCTCATACAATGTCAACACTGTGGAAATAGTAAGATTGTTCAGGGCAGAATGACAAAAAAAGAAGTCAGTACATGTTTGGTACAGATGGGATTTTAGAAAATATTTTTAAGCCACAGTTGGTTGAATCTGTTCATGCATGAATACATGAGTCCATGAATATGGAAGCCTGGTTGTATTACTTATGAATTGGAAGAGTTTATATTTTAGGATACCAACTCTCCCAAATTTAAGCTGTGGCCAGTAAGATTCAAAGAAAAATATCTGCAAGCTTCCTTTAAAAATTTAGGAATTACTTGTAAATTTTGTATAAAATGCAAATTCCTTTTATATTTTAGCAAAATTTTAGTTTTCCACAATCATCCGCTCTCTCTAGTTTTAGAACACTTTCATCACTCAGTAAACGTCTCTAATGCTCATTTCCAGCTAATCCCCTTTCATCCTCCTTTCTGGGGGAATAATTGATCTCCTTTATGCCTTACGTATTCATTTTCTACACTCTTAATATGAGCTCATCAAACAGAAGGAAATACTTCCCAGCTGTGTGCGCTCCCTCTCTCTCTCTCTCTCTCTCTCTCTCTCTCTCTCTCTCTCTCTCTCTCTCTCTCATAGCATATCTTTAGTTCTCACATGATATGGTATTTATTGTTGAGATACTTTGATTGCTGAGTAGAATTTCATTGCATGGCTCCATCATGACATGTTAATTTGTTCACCAGTCTATAGACATATTGTGTTTAGTTATTATGAGTAATGCTTCTGTGAACACTCCTAAACAAATATTTACACCAACAAATATCATTTTTGTGTATGTTGGAAAAATCCAAGCAACTGAATTTCTGGATTATATGTATATGTTTAGATTTTAAAGTATGGACAAAATATTTTAAGTCTTACATTTCTCATAAACTATGTCTATGGATTCTTTGTTGCTTGCATATTTTGTATTAGTTGCCTTTTCATTACTATACTAAGATACCCAAGACTGCTTTTCTTTGAAATAAACAAGTTTGTTTAGTCCCTATTTTGGGAATCTGGAATTCCAACCTGCAAAGCCTTTGTGTCTAGGGACACTCCTTAACTGATCACTTCATATTGTGGTTTTAAGGAAAACAGCCCCCTTAGGCTCATATGTCTAAATGCTTAGTCCCCAGTTAGTGGAACTATTTGGGATGGATTCAAATGCGGGGTCTTGTTGGAGAAAATGTGTCACTGGAGATGGGCTTTGAAGTTTCAAAAGTTTATGCCAAACCCAGAGTGAGTCTCTCTCTCTCTCTCTCTCTCTCTCTCTCTCTCTCTCTCTCTCTCTCTCTCTCTCTCTCTCTCCATCCATCTTTCCTTGATGCCTGCAGATCAGAATGTAATGGTCAAAGATACTACTTTAGTGTCATGCCTACTTGTACATTGCCGTGATGACTGAGACTATAAGTAAACACCAATTAAATGCTTTTTAAATAAGAGTTGCCTTGGTTATAGTGTCTCAGCATAGCAATAGTTAGCTAATAACAGTAACTAATAATTAACAGTTAATGATAACTAATTGTTAATAGTAACAGTAAGTAATACATACAGAAAGCACAAAACTGTTCATCTTCTTAATCTGTTGAAAGTTTTCTTTTTCTTTCAGCTTGAAAGGTTGTCAAATTTTATCAAATGCTTTTAATAGCTATTGATATGATCATTTAATTTGTGTCTTTCATTCTGTAGTGAATAATATGTATTGACCAGTGTCCAGTGATCTCTTCTAATTTCTCGCAGGAATGTTATTGGAATCCAGTGTGGAAAATCTTGAGCACTTCTCTTATTTTACTTCAAAAGTATTTTTAGTTGCATTATTGCAGTATAATTTATATACCACAAAAGTATACGTTACAATTGTTGAAGAGTTATTATATTACACACCATAAGGCATACAATACCTCTCTGCCAACAGATCTCAAAGGATTGGATATAGATGCAATGCTTGGTAATAAATATTGTTATAATAAGCTCAGTGCAATCTAAGAATACATACAACTAAGCAACTAAGTGGAAATAAGACTGTTCAGGGTTTAAATGAGAAGTGCAGCAAAAGATAGAAATTTTTAAAAACAACTATGTAGAAATCCTATATATGAAGAGAACAATACATTAAATAAAAAATACAATGTCAAACTTCAACAAAGACTAGATCAAGTGGAAGAAATATTTCAAACTGAAGGCCAGTTTTTAAAATATCTCAGTCAAAAAACAAGGGGAAAGGTTTAGAGAAGGGGAAAACATTCAAGGACTTCAACAAATATCTAGATTTTGGGATGCTCAAAGATGAGAAGAAAAATATGATGGTTTAGAAAACACATTTAGTGAAATAATAACAGAAAACTCTGTATTCTTTAAGAAAGGCAAGGACATGCCTGTATAGGAGACCGATAGGGTCCCAAATAGGCATGACAGAACTTGCCTTGTAACTTAATCAAAAGCTCAAATATGCAAGACAGAAACAAATTCTAAAATCTGAAAGAGAGGAGCAACAAACTATATTTAAGAGCATCTACCTTAGACAAACAGCAGACTTCTCCACTAGAATCCTCTTGCCCAAGGAAAATAGAACAGCCTATTCCAAGTCCTGATGCAAAATAAATGTCAACTAATACTAGACATACAGATACCATCCTATAGAGATAAAAGAGAAATGGCAAAAGCAAAATGTGATCACCAGACAAGGCTTACAAAAGATGTTTAAGGGAATTCTATATTCAGAAATAAAATAAAGATAAAACCAGAATGAGAGTGTGAACACATAAGTCCCAGAAGAACATAAACACTAAAAGAAATACAAAATACAAAATTATTAATATACAAAAATGAATCAAAGATTAAATTTTAATCTTTTTGTTAAATACTACCAAAGAATATTTGAAACAACTGAAGAACATCTGAAAATAACAGGAGTAAGTCTTACTTCTAAATAATGACTTGAAATGTAAATAAACTAAATTCTTCATGTAAAAGATACAGGGTAGCTAAATGAATATTTTAGAAGGCTAGAAATGATAAAAAAAAAAATCTCCTGTAAGCATAGACACAAAGCAACTAAAGTGAAAGAATGGAAATGTTATTCTAAGCAAATGAAAATCTAGCAAATAGAAATATTTGGACTTATATCAGATAAAACAGACTTTACAGAAAAAAAACTATGAGAGTCAAAGCACACATATAATAAACAAGGGGAAAATTCAACAACAACAACAAAAATAATGATTTTAAATTTATATGTGCTTAACGTGGACACGCTCAACTATCAGACCAAAAGAGACCAGCCAATCAGGACAACATCTGCTGCTATGCTCTCTCATGATTAACTGTATCCCCTAAAACCATGATCCTATATAAATCATTCCTCTTCTAAAAAAAAAAGCATGATTATATATGTGTTTGTGTTAATATATGCTAATATTTATGCTAAGAAATCCCTAGAAGTAAATATAGGAGAATGTCACCACAAACTTGGAGCTGCCAAAGATTCCTTAGAGAATATATAATAAATCAGTAGAACTTATTCAGAGTTGTATATTAAGAAGGTTAAGAAAATGAAAATGTGTCACAATCTGATGGAAAATTTATAGCACATATATAAGAGTAAGAATTTATATGTAGAATATATAAATAACCTCCATAAACTAATAATAAATTGACAAATGACCGAATAACAAAGTGAATGATAGACCTGAGCAGTCATTTCACCAAAAATACAAGTACATAGTATAAAACACAGATATTAAATAAGTACACACAAATATGTTATCCAAATAATTATTTAGCAGTTAAAATAAGTCTAGATACAATTCCCTACCTCAAACCATCTGAAAGAGCTAAAATTAAAAAGATGGAGACAACCAGCTATTGCTGAGAGGGTGATGCAACCAGAGTTCATGTGCATGAGGCTACAGGAGGGTATTATGCTAACGACTAACTGTGAGAGGGCATTATTGAACAGCACCTTACAAAGGCAAATGCACACCTACCTCATGCACACATTTCCATTTCCATCCTTGTCAGAACAACAAATTACACACACAAAAAGAGTATCACAGAGATCTTAGAATAGCTTTACTCATCACAAAAAAATTAGGAGAAAGTTTGACTGTCCAACAGCAAGACAAAATACATACATACATACATACATACATACATACATACATACATATATACATACATACATACACATACACATATATATACTATTTATCAATACAGTTAAAGTAAGATGCATATTAATTCTTTTAAAAAGTATTCAACCATTAGCTTAAGAAAGAAAATAGTGCTATTATAAGCTTCCATTTTTATGATACCCAAGAATGATCAGGACTAGGATGCAGTGATACAAACAGCATCCTTTAGTTTTGCCTACACTTGGCTTGAGGGACTTTTTGAATGATGAAATGTTCTATATTTTGATTGTGATGGTTTATGTTTGTCAAAGCTCATTAAAAATAATACTTAAAATTTTTAAGTGGCAAATTCTGTTTCACAAAAGAAGAGTAGAATTAAAGCTATAAATATTAGACAGAGAAATTAAGTTTCAAAATTTTAGATGCACCAAGATAGGGAAGATGTTTTCTTCAAGGCTGCCAAATACAAATAGCCAAAACACTAAGAATGTAACATTTATATAATTCCTGATTATGTGATCGTTCTTCCTGCTATGGGTGATTATTATATATACATGTAATAGTATAAATGTATATGTAAAAATAAAAAAGTTTAATTAATAAAAAAGAAAATAAGTTTTGTAATTTTTAAAATATATTTTATTCTTAAATTTATTTTCTCTATATCTTTGTGCATATGTGAGAGGTATGGGGCATGAGGAGAGGTGCACGTAGTCCAAGATGCATGTTTGGAGGTCAGAGGACACTTGTAAGAGTCAGCTGTCTCCTTCTACCATGTGGGTCCCAGGCATAGAACCTGGGTCATCAGGCTTGGTGACAAGTTTCTTCGCCGTGTTAGGCTTATTACAAGCTTCAGGACTTTGAAAAAAATGACTATATCTTCAGAAAAAATTTTCTTCATAGCATCTGCATGTGGGTAAACATGAGTTTTTTTATATGCATTGAACGAAATAGTAGAGTCAATATCAGGTAACGTCCTTAGTTGCTAAGGCTGGACTCTCCTGACCCCCATGGGCGCTCCACCATCAATTATGAAGGTGACGGATGTCTTCAACTTCCTTCATTATTCTATTTCTAGTTCTATCTCCTGATGGCCGCTGCACAAATATTTGCAATGCAGAATAATTGGTCACGTGATTACCTGAGTAGCTCACCAATGCTTACTCCTGCTATGAGAGAAAGTAGTTTGATTTGGTTGTAAGTGTTGCATGACTCTCTGGGAAATAAATCATTTCTGTGCTATCTGGGAAACCCTCACTCATTATTTGAAAACCTAATCATCTGTGGCTATTTCTGTCTTGCATATTAAAAATCCTCAGCTAAAACTTGAAGCTAAAATATATTATGTCTGACAAAGTGGAGTTGTATTCTTTTCAATAGAAGAACAGGGTTTGACTATTTATGCCTGAATATGTGTTGTATGTAGGCATAATAAATACAACCTCTCAGCAAAGAATACAGGAAATGAATGGAATACTAAGCATCACCGGCATTGCGCTGCTTCCTTTTATGATCTCATAACAGAGTTGGCTCCAAAATTCAAATGATGGATCAAATAGAATTAAAACTACCCCTTCTTTTATTCAGTGTGGTTGAAATTTTCCATTAAGTGTTTAATAAATAAACTATTAAGGCATTCTGACTGGAAGCTGTTTTATATAATCTGACAGAGTGTAAAGTCAGGCAGTCACACTCTGTGGACCAGAATGGTGGGTCTTTTGGATGCAGCCCTCACTACTATGTGTGCATCACTCTGCAGCATCTTAGCATTAACCCCCTGCAGCACATCCCTGAGAATGGGCATGTGCTACCTTCACTGCATCCAAGTGAGATCTCAAGCTTGGAAGTGACTGCTTGCAATTAACACATGTTCTGGGGACAAAGGACACAAACAGGAACAAGAGTTAATATTTTTTAAAGCTAGGAAGAGGCTGAAGACAATTTAGGAAGATGGGGGAAAGAAAACGACTTGGGCGGAGGGAGGAAAGATGAGGAGTCCGAGGTGGTGTGTGCTTTAAAGTACATGACATAGTTGAAAGAAGACCATCACCCTGAGCAGTGAATACACAAAAATATTTTTTTCATAAGGAACATTTAGGAAGAGTTTGTGCATAAGAAAATGAATGAAAGGAACACAGCAACAGCAACAGGCTGTAAAAACCCACATGATGCGATGTCACCACAGAAAGCTAGGAAGGTCTTCAGGAAAAGGGTTGTTACTAATGGGCTTTCAAAAGGAGCTAAAAATACCAGAGGTTACTGACTTTTGGCAAAGGAAAGTGACATGCAAATGAAATGTCCTTCCTCCATCCTGGGAGGGAGGAATGAGCAAACAGCATGTCTTTGTCTGAACAAGATGAGAGAAAATGTCGTTCATTTAATTGTACCGAGCTATATAGTGGTAAATGTATATATTTTCACACAGAAAATAGGGAGTCTTTCTTTGAGTTATGCTAAATCAACCCTACTAATCCCAAATGGAAAATCTTCAGGAAAATTCAACAAAACCAATAATTTTCTCATTCATTCTTCGGTTTGGGCTCAGGGTCAGAGGGAAAGGTTTTTAAAATAAATATTCCATCACAAGTACATCGTAGCTCCCGACCTTACAGTATTTGTCACCATCAATTATGACAAGCCACACTTTCTTTGTCATAAGGAGCTGTAGCCCTTGTTTGCAGAGGTGTTTTAAAACAGTTGGTAGTCTCCATGCATTCAAGTAAGGGGAGGAAGTAAATCATAGATAAACAGGCAGCTAAAAGGAGTGATATTTGATTATCAGATTTGTGTAAACCCTGAGTTATCTATCTTCTGTCTCCCACATCAAATGAACATCTTCCATTGAATACTGTGTATATTAAAGTTTACTTTAGCCAAACATTGAGAGTTTTGGGGATCCTTTTCCACCAAAGGTGGTATCTTGTTTGGACAGTGTCTATAAGGCTGGTACTGATACCCACCCCCAACACTAAGAGACAAAAAAATCAGTAAATTTCATCATGGTTCCTTGATTTAAATATTGCCTGTGTGCACTTCACAGTCTAAGTTTACATTCTATAAACCCAAAATGTGGTTTCCTCATTGTTTAAAACTTTAAGAACCTCTTGGTATCTTCAAGGGAATTTATCACTCAACAGCATAGAAGAGTTCTCAAGATCCCCTCAGACATCCCTGCTAGCCTCCTCTGTTGACTCTTGCCAGTTGCTCAGGCCTCTCCACGTCTCTCTCCACACACCTTGCACACTCCCTAGTTGACTGCCCTTCTCTGTAGTGCCAAGGCAATTCCAGCTCCAACGACCCAAACAGAGCATTATAAAATATGTGTTTCTATTCACTCTACCCTCCCACAGTTCTCCTTTAATTACTCTCCAGCTCACAACTTACATGCCCCACCTCTCCTCTGTGTGTGTGTCTCTCCCATTGTCTCATATATCATACATATATGATATATGTGTATATATTTTTTCTTTTCACTAGATCTCAGAAGCAAACCTTGCATTAATTCATCTTCTAACCAACACAGTGTGTGCAGAGGAGATATTCAATATATGTGGGTTAATAATTTTTTTAAATAAAAGAAGTGAGGGGGTCAGAGGAGAGAACAAAAGTAATTGATATGGACTGACTGTTTGTCTGCCTTTCGAAATTTGGATTCTGAGCTTCTAATTCCCTATGTGAGATGGAGCAGGGTTAGATGACACTAAGGGCGTTAGGGCTTAATAGCATTAGTGCCTTTTAAGGAGAGAGGCAATGAGGAGTTTGTCTGCTCTTCCTCTTCTTGCACTGAGAAGAGGACGTGTTGAGGGTACGATATGAAAGTGTCTATAATCAGGAAGGGACACCTCCCCCCCCCCGGAAGAAAATCAGTCTGTCCCCTTTTAGACTTTTGAGCCTCTGTGAATGTGGTGGAATGGGCATTATTTGTTTAATTGAGAAGTCTGGGTCGTTCTGACATAGCAGCCTGACTTAGCTAAGACACATTTGGGAACGTACAAGTCAAGCACTGTTGTCGCAAATACCTGGTAAAATGTACGTGACTTTGGAATTGGATAGTAGTCGAAGCCGGAGAGTTTTATGGCACATGCTAGCATTGTGAATGTAAAAACAATTCTGTGTGGTCTCAGACTACAGTGAAAACATGTTCTTGATAAATAGACAAAAGGGGAGCCTTGTAATACAATAAAAAAAAGAACTTTGGATGAACTGTTTCAAGTGTTTCCAGAAAATAATAGAATTAGATATTAAGCCAAACAGCTTTCAAAACAAAGTGTTGAATGAGCAGATTCCTTCTCCCTGGTTACTTATTATAAGGGGCAAGACCAATTGAAAGGGGGATTGTTAACACTTCACGGGTGCAGCTCCCTGTCATATACAGAAGGCCCTATCTCAGCGCAGCCTTCATGGTTGTCCAGCTCTTATAGTCTCTACACCCCCTTCTGAGATGTCCCCTGAGCCTTAGGTGTGGGAGTTGTGATGTAGATGCATCGATTGGGCTTTGGCACCCCACAATCAATTCTCCTGTGCATTTTGACCCACTGTGAGTTCCTGTGATCATCAACATGCACTGGTTTTTTTTTTAAGTGGTTGTGGTAAAGTGTGGGAGCTACATTTATCTGTGGACATAAGGCAAGAGCACCCTTGGGAATTATACTGTTTTGGGAACACACCACTAGTAGACTTTTTTCTCTAAGGTCTATGACATTCCTGGCCACATGTAGTGGGTAGTGCAGCTGGCCTTAAATCCATTAGGTGGCTGCTCTCGTTACTACTAAGATACAACCGCTACTATGGCACACTGGAGTGATTGCTGTGCTCGTAATTGTTGTCGTTTGTAGGCTTCACGCTTGGGCAGGATTTTTTTAACAGCTTTTCTCCCTTGTCAGATTGCACAAGTGCCTTTAGTCACCTTAACAAGATATGCACAGTGACAACACTTGACATCCCAGTGGACAAGGGAGCTTTGTAAGACCCTCCACAGAGACAATTAACAACTGTTAAAGGAGAGACAGTCCATCTAATCCAGTGATGAGCCTCTGATGAGCTATCCAGGCCCAAGTGGGATTGGATTCCTAAACACATGTACAGATGGGGAACACTAAATGAACTCAGTGGGTCATATTTATATCTATTTATATGCATAAACACCTGTGTATACATAGATATAATATTTAAAGAAGAGGCCATGAAGTTGAGGGGGAGCTGGGGGAACATGGAAAAAGAGTTGAAAAAACTGTGAGGTAAAAATGATGTAAATATAGCACTCTTGTATGAAATTCTCAAAAAAAAATAATAAAAACACTAAAATTTAAAATGAAATGTTAAGCAAAAGGGAACAAACACTTGAACACTTGTACAATTCTAATCCTATCCATAGAAAGCAAGAGAAATCTTGTTCCAAAGAGAAAACTAAGATGTAGCTGAAGCATTGGGTGAAATCATAGATGTGGCTCGAAGATCTATTGGGCTTTCATTGAAAGCCAGAAGTACAGGTGAAATTATACCACAGAGACCCTGCCCACTTTAATTCAGGGGGTAGAGGGAGCTTAATGCAATGCAGAAAGGCTACAGGATTCCTTGGGTTATGTTACACCAAACCATGGCACTATTCAGCTGCCAACATGAGTTTTCTTCAAGGAACAGAACAGCACTAGATGCCCCAAAGACTCAGAGGCCACTGTGGCTCCTAAATCCCAACATATCCTTGGGAATCGTGGATGTTTTCCCTTTGTTTTAAGGATAGGGAGGGGTTTTTCCCAAGCTGAAAAAGCCCACCTTCCTTTGAGAAAACTAGGTAGAAAACCTATGGTGTTTTATTATAGTAGCTCGATCTGACAAAGACAAAAACACAACAATAAACAAACGAATATATAAACCAAAAGATAAATGAGTGAGTGAGCCAGTTGATATCTCTCTGCATGTTTTGTAACCAGTAGTTTCCAGCTTCAGGCCATCAGCCAAATATAAAGATGAAGTCTGTGGTGCTCTCTGTGTGGGTAATTGGCTCCCTTGGTGAGTCACATTACTGACCTGGCACTCATTAATACTCCACCATCTAATCAGAACTAACAGCATAGACAGAAGAAAAGTGAGATCCATAAAGCGTAGGATTGTGTGGGGCAAGATACACAAAGATCTCTTCCGCCCTTTCCTTGAAAATGTTAGCCTTTCCTTTCAAAGTCTTGCTATGTGGGAAATAGACAGCGTCTGTGATATTCGTGAAACACTACATTATGTAAATATTATGTTAGGGAAAACTCAAAACTAAATGCAACAATTAAAAGAAAATACTGCAGTGCACAGTGGAATCACACATTGTCCTTATTTCCTGAACAATCTTCCTAGTGCCCCTCCCAAATCCATCATTACTGAAGAGACTTGCCTAAACATTTTAGGAGATTCTCATTGCCTTAAGGATCAGTTCCCAACTCCCTACAGTCTATATCCCATTAAGCAGATCTTACCAGCGAGGCCATAAGGAATAACACCACGCCATCTTCTGTCTTCATCATTGGATATGCTTTCCTTTGTACCTCACTCATATGTCTGCCTCCGATAGGCCACCTCCTTCAGGTTCTTCATCCGAGAACAGGCTTCCAAGTCTGAAGCAGCTTTTACTCCTTTGTTTCCCTTCTGACTTTTTCTAAAATATTTGCCGTCACATACAACTTCCTTGCTTGTACCATCCCATAGGTGAAAAGCTCCCATAGGGAAGGAAGGAACTACTCTATGAGCCTTGCCCAGCACCCTGATTGACACAGGCAGGTACTCATTAAGTAATTTTTGCCAAATGAGTGAGTGTAAGGTTCTGGAACTGGCAAGCAGTCTTAAGTCTAATGACTGGGAGGTTATTTTGTTGTTATTCAAGCATGTTCACACGCATTATCTGATTTAACTCCTTTAACAGCCCAGTGAAGCAGGGCAGGTACTAATCAGACCCCAGTGATTATATAGTCAATAGCCAGGTTGCCTGGTCGTTTCTCTTCCAAGATGGATGGACGATCACGGTTTTCCTCTGCGAGCTGTTCCTCCCTCCATTAACTAGGACTAATCTTCATGGGTTAGGTGCATGTGTGGTTATATTAGCCCATCTCCCTGGAAAACAGAGTCTGAGGCAAGGCTTGAGTTCTACTAGTATAAGGAAGTGTGACACCAGAGACCAAGAGTGAAGGAAGAAGGAAATGAGACAGGTAGTGAGACGGGAAGTAAACTCTCGGAGGTGTTTCTCCCTGTAGGCCACTATTTCAGAAAGTTACCCAACCACTTGATAAACATCCAGGGAGTCATATCAAATCTCCTGGCTTCAGGGCTGGGGGTGCAGCTCAGCTAGTAGAATGCCTGTCTAGTGTGCACACAGTGTTGCACTCCATCCCCAAGGCTGTGTAAAACCAGGTGTGATGGAGCATCCTTCTAAGTCCAGGACATGGGAAGTGCAGGCAAGAGAATCAGAAACTCAAGAGTCCATCCTCAACTTGGCTACATTTTATGGCTTTATGACCTTTAAAACTCATCCATACTTCAGAGGAGGCCATAAGTGGGTAACCCGATGAAGAATGTATTCACATCTTTTTCCATCTTTTGTCTCCACTGTCAGAAGTTAGCCCAACGAGCTGCAACTGCTGGCATGGTGTTTGGCCTAAAAGGATAAATGGTCAAAGTATCCAGAGACTTATCTAAGTGGAGCAGGCTTGCAAAGGGCTGGTTCAGGGCCCTGCAGAATGAGCTGTAGTGGCACAGACAAGCAAAGGCTCAGGAGACAGGAGACTAGGAGGACACACAGGTAGGGCAGAAATAGTGGTATACTCTAATCTAAAAGCTAGCACGTGGAAAGTCTCCTGGCAGAGGAAATAGTGTGGTGGAAATCTTAATCATTCTTAAAGGCATCACAAAAATATGTCCACATATTGCATTTTCTCAATCAGATAACCCGGGGTGCATTTTATAACGAATAGTGTGATTTGATCTATTTAGTAGTATCATTCTTGTAATGAGGATACATAAAGTAATAAAGCATCTTACAGTCAGTCACATCTTAGACTCTGAAATACAGCTCATCCGTGCATTTCCTTTCGGACACCAGTGTGTAATTATGGAACAGTGGGAGCCACAACAACCCTCTAGGAACCGGGAAAGGAACTAGCCTGATAGTGTGGATGCAGCAAAAGAAAAATCAACAACAAATGTGTTTCTCTTAATGAGGTCTTGTTCTCATCTGAAAGACTAAGAAAATGAGGCTAGAGAGCCGACATGACTTCCTCCAGGGCCTCCCAAGTCATCAAGCAATGGATCCGGGACTTGACTAGCATCTTTCTATACAGTTTCTTCCCAAAGCCCACCGCAACTAGCCAGCTAACAGATCATACCTGTCTCTCCCCCACATCTTACCTGGTTTCTATTTATATAAAACTTGCAGTTTGCGGAAAGCGGTTGATTTTCACACGCTGTTCTACTTCTCACGTTTTTAAAAGGCTGGACAAAAATGATAGTTAAGAGTGCTAACTTACCAAAGGGTTCTTATGGGAGAAGTAAAGAAATGCACAGCTCTACAGCCCAGCCTGTCTTCGGTGGTTCAGTATGTGACGAATGACACCATCTGTTCATCAGAGCATCTTCTTGTTGCCAAGCTTCTATGTTCTAGAGCATAGATGTATAGATGTATAGTATAGATGGCCCTAGCAGCTGTCGGCCTGTGTGAGTTTATGATGAAAACCCTGATGCCACTCTCTATCTGTACTAGAGGAGGCTTCATGGGCAAGGGGTGCTAAGTCAAGAGAGCATCCTATAGCCATGTGTTTAATGAGACAGCAGTCAGACCATGTCAATCACTCCCCAACCACCTGTTTTTCTCTCTTTACATTCAGCATCATAGAGCACTCCTTTGGTACCACCTTTTCTTAAGAGTGAGAGAACTGTACACACTCAAGCATCCTTTCCCAAGGAATGGCTCAGGATGCGAACCAAGCCAGTGATGCTTTGTCTTCATACTGAAATAAGTGTCCTCAAGGAAGTCTGCCTTAGGCAGCTGAGGCTACTCCATTCCAGTTTTCGTTCTCAGTGACCTATAATCGATGTGTGGTAGGTGTGTTCGCCTTCTATTACTTTTCTCTCAATTCTCCAGTGTTACAGAATTATGTAAATATTTGTGCACATGCGTGAGAGGTCCCGAAAGCCACCTGCTGGAAGGTGCCTGGAGTTTGGTCTTCCTGGGTGATGGATAGCAGGTGTGTAGTTCATTGTGTGTGAGCAGGACCGAGAGGAAAGAGTGAGCATATGATAGCACTTGTAAGTGCACCTAGGGTCTTTTGCTGTGTGGGAGCTGCCAAGTGAGGAAATAGATTAGTCCTACTTCTTCTTCCAGCCTCCTCAGGAAGTAATCACTTAAATGGGTTCTCTGAGTTCAGGGGAATTGGAAGACCAGCAGCAATAAGAGAAATACCTGGACTTTCTTCCAAGGGGCTCTGATGGGCTTTGCAGACATTATTACATCCACTACCCCTCCCTGCTCCCTGAGCCTTCACACCCCTCAGAACAACACATCAGCCTCAGGAGAAAAGAAAACCTGTTCTTTCAGAGAAGAGAAGAGGGGGTGTGGGTAATTTGAGACTTGTACTGTGAGGTTCCTCCCTGAGCCCAGGATTCTGTGACCCCAGCCCATTGTGGATGGTTCGGTATCCCAGAGTGCCTATTCTGACAGTCTGAAGGAAGCGCACAGAGCTGACCCCAAAGCTCCCTCGGTGCAGGGAAAGCACTTGGAGGTCAAATGCTACCCAGCCTCCTCTTTCCCAGGCCTCCTCCCCACATGTGCACCCTTGGGTAGTTCTGAGCTATTCTGGGCTTCAACCTCATCTGCCTTTCACATTAGGCTTGGTGTTAATTATGACGCTTCAGTGAAAATGAGTCTTCTGACAGTCTCGGGCCTAGAGAATGGAAGGAGGAAAAAAAAAGGCAAGGCAAGTCCAATTATAGGCCGTTAGCCCTAATTAATGCCCACCTCCTGTGTTTGGTATTCTAGACACAATCACTCCACTACTCAGGGGGAAGAACTCAATTCACTCCACAGCACAGGGACAAATGATATTCAGCCAGTCACTTGCTGGTCCCTATGGAACAAGATCTTTGAAGCAAGGAAGCGATTTATATGCAATAACCAAGAGGCACGCATAAGCCTGCATTTCTCCTTTAAACTGCCTTTTGACATTCCTGTGGCACATCTTCTTTTAGGGGACAGAGAGCACAGCTCTTTTTTTTTTTTTCTTTTCTTTTCTTCTGTGGTTCTAGATTTCAAGTCTGTCAAGCAACCAAATGCATATGTTCGTGTGTGTGTGTGTGTGTGTGTGTGTGTGTGTGTGTGTGTGTGTGTGTGTGTGTGCCCTTTAATGTACTCGATAAGAAATAGAACGGGTATAAAATCTAGTTTCTTCTCTCAGAAATATGTCATAAGCACAATCCTCACTAAGTCAGAATGTCTCTGGGCAAGTAATACTTCCCCGCTGCTTTCTGAAAGACTTCAGCAATTAATTCTGCAGGGAGTAAATTCAAATGAAGGACAAGGCTGCTGAACAGCCCCTGACCAGGGCCCTATTTAAAGCACTAAGCTGCTCAAGTGTGCAGTGACTCCTGCCTCTCTGGGTACCAGCCTATCTTTCCACTCCCTTATCTGTGACTTCCTATCACTCCTTCTACTCCATATCATTATGAAAGTGCTCTATGAGGACTTGGGGCAGAAACAAAGTAAAGCCATAATCCTGGTTCCATAGGCACGTGCTCATCAGAATCTACTGTAATCAAAAGCCATACTGGTTTCTCCATCACCAGGTTATATCTTCCAAAGGCAAGGATGATGCCATATTTGCCTCCGCATCCTCAGAGCAGAGCTCAGTATTCACGGGCTCAGGAAATGAAAGTGAATCATGAGATGAGTAAATAAATAAATTAGAACAAATTGAGCTGGCTGCAGGATTTGCCCTCAAGCGTTCTGCCAAGGTACCTGAAGCTATTGCCAGGCCTTCTCACAATGTAGAAGATGCTCCATATCTAGTCTCTAATGTAGTCTCTCCACTCATCCTTTACTCTCAACTTACCAACCAATTCTTATTGTGGCCTGAAGGTATTCTGCCCTTCCACATTCTAATTATTATTTCTTCTTAATGTTTCTTACTGGAAAGCATATTGTAAGAGGACCCATGCTTGTCCCTGTGGTTTGTTCCTGTGTTCTCAATACTTGAAATAGAGCTGAATATAAAGCAAAAATCAGTATTTGGTGAATAAGTGAATGAATTAACGAATGAGATTAAATACAGAGTTATATATCTAATCAATATATGAGAGTGTTAGGGTTATTAAAAAAGTTAATATCACTTCATATTTCATCAATTAGAGCAATGGAAGTCTGGAGCACTGGCTACAAAGATAAGATGGGGCTTAAGTCAAAGACTGAACAATCTGATAGGAGCTAAAGGACGTGTGCGAAAACACGTGCACATATACGTGCACAGTCTTCCACTTCAAAAGCTCTAAGAATAAACCAAGTTAAGACACCATGATATTCACTGGGAGAAATAAAATAATCTAAATCCCAGAGGGCTTATTACCTAGTAGAGAAACTGCTGAACGCCTAAGAAGATAACTTATACGAGCAAACGCTCTTTGCTATCAGCCATGAAGATGATGACCTCCCGGACCTCAGAAGGGAGTGGTCATCATCACCCTTTAAATGGGTCAGGCCTCCTTACTCTTTCCCACCCACCCCCACCATTAAAGGGGCCTTCTGCTCTATAACCAGGTGGAGGCTGATAGCTCTGCGACTGCGTATCATGTGCGGACAACAACAACGGGCGAGGGGGAATCGTTCATCCCAGGCAGCCACTCAACAATGGCTCTCGTTTACCTTTGTATTCTTCCAAGCACTTAGCACACCACCAGTTTGCAATAAATTACAATTAGTCATAACAGCACTGCTTTTCTGGGTTTTATTATTAGAGGCATTAATTCTTAATGCTTGCTAAACTCTGTCATATGTAGAAGCTTGAAATGCATTTAATAATGGTGATTTCCACCTTCCGAGCTTGGGTGATGGTCTAGTGGGTTATAGCCAAACTGAGCTATGTTATTGCTCTGAGTAGAGTAAACATCCAGAAACTACAGGGAGGGGCCAGGGCTTTGAGCTGAAAACAGAATGTAGCCTCTGAAGGATTTGAAAGCCCTCAGGTCTTCAGCTGGACCTCGGCCCTTGATCTACAGTCTGGAGGTCTCTGGTCCATCTGACTAACAGGAGGATAACTGCTAAAAACCTGCAATGTAAGCTGACTGAGAATGACTTACAGCTCAGACATAGGCATTCTTAAAGGTTGCTAAAAAGAAAACTTCCCAGTGAGGAGGCAAGAGGCAAAAAAGAAGGAGGATCCTCCCTTGTTTATTACAAGCCTTTCCCCTATGTGCGGAGATTTTCCTTCTGGTCTCTTTAATGTACACCTTTTCTCTAATCATTCTTTAATCTTTGTTGACCTACCAGCTACAGTAATACCACAAAAGCCCATATTTCTACTAGGTCTGGCTAGGGTTGAACAACCATCCTCCTCTCTGCTCTTTTCTGGTCAGTGTGGTAAGATGCAGGATCAGAGTGATAATAGGATAGGATTCTACCGTGACTCTGTATGGTGTGTGTACCACTGCCCAGCACACATGGTATCTTCCTCACACAACCTGGACAAACCTGACTCCATGGCAAAGCCAATGAAAATTTACCTTATTCAAAAGCTGCTGACGCTGCTGCCTTTCCACAAATGAGATTGGGATATGCCAAACGCAGCTCTCAGCCTCTTTGTTGGGCCAATAGATACTGTTTGATTGAGCTACAGCTATTGGAGGGCAAGGCAACCAAGACTCATTTCAACATCATTTCTGGACCACCGACCTTATATGTGATCAATGATGGGGTATTCAAGAGGGTCAATAGTTTTTCTAGCCAGGGTAACCTGATTAGTAAAATAAATAAGGCATGTCATTTGAATTTGCTGTTAATATGTGATCGTTTGCTTTCAAATAGAGAATCATATTCCATAAGGACCTTGGAGTGAAAATCTCATGTGCTGAAATCCTACCTCAATTACAGTCTAAATATGCATTTATTATCACAGGAATAAAATGTTACCAAAATTACTGGTGATTGTGAAAGCTGTTCATTTTCTGAGCTAAGCTGTTTAAAACTTGCTAAATATGGGAAACAAGAAAATGAGTGGAGAGTTAGCAAGGGTGTGTTTTCAAGACAATGTTAAGAAAGGCATTGCTTCCTTCTTGCCATTACCAGTGTGTTTCCATGTAAATAACAATTCAAGGCAAAGATATAGAGATGAGATAAGAGGATTTAAAAAAAGAAAGAAAGAAATCTAACATTTGTGATATTAAGCTTAACCATCTTGAAGAAAGAGATGAATGTTGTATTTAATTTCTTATAGGATGCAGTGCCTGCTTCTCCACCAGCCTCTGCAGAGTGTGACTATGGCTTTAGGGTGGTGGTCATACTTGGGCTAACAGCCAAGCCAGTGGTGAACAGAGCAGGGAATTTATTGTTTCAGCCTACGACATTAAACTTTAAAAATCTGACTCCTAAGATTTACAATAGTAATATCTTAGGGGACAACCAAACTTTTAAAATAAATTGTAGCATTTAGTCTTGAAACCTAAAAAGCATTCTGATGATAGTATTTGGATTTAGCTAAATACTGAAGTTTAATATTCGCCTCTTCAGAAATAGGCCTTAAACTGTATCCAGAACTCCCTTGACCCTCTCTCCTTTTTAGTGAGAATTTTGGTCTCTTAAAAAACCCAGTTATGTAAATATGTTTCTGTTTTAATCCCAGGTGTGGGATATGGGGCTGCTTCAGCTTGTCCACAAGAGCAGACTATTTGCCCCATGCGTGCTCTGGCAGAGGAGTGATTCTGCCAGCTGAAGAAGATTTAAGTCTGGGGACTCTATAGAGGGAGTAAAATACCAAAGCCCAAGAGAAGAGGTGTAGCTAGTTGTTCCTACAGCTGGTCCCTGTTTCTGCAAAACTGGTTTGCCAAGTGGTCAAGAGAAAGCAAACAAGAAGTTGGAGATATCCTGACAAAAGGAAGGTTGGACTTGCACCAAGGAACTCAACGTCCCTAATCAGCAGTTAGCAGTCTAAAACTATCTCAATGGCCTCCTTTCCCCCTAACCTTTCTCTCCTACTAGTGCTGGGGGTTTGAAAGAGATTAGGGTTGAATAAAGATTGGAAGGGAGGTAGAGGTATAACAACCCAAATAAAGTAGATTAAAAGATGCCTACACTCCTTATCTGCCTCTCTTCATTCCCTTCTCCTCCCGTTGTGTCCTCCTCTTCCCTCCATGTTCTCCATGCCCCGCTCTATCCTCTGCCTCACCCCTTTGCCCTCCTCCCTTCTCACCTACCTCTCTTTTTGCCATTATTCTGTTACCATCCCACCCTCTCAAAAGAGGTCGGCAACTCCATCCCAAGGAAGGTTCTACACAGAGCCTGAAACATTGAGTGAATGGCTTCGCCGAGCTCAGGCTCCCTAGGCTGCTTTTCTCCCTTAGCAGAAGTTTGTCACCTAAATCAGTCATATGTTTCCGTGGCTTTGAACTCTCAGGCCTCTCACTTCTCACTCTTCCAATGTGGGTGGACTTACCTTATGACAGGGATAAGAGAAAGGAAGCCCCCCCCCCCTCTGCCAGACTCTGCCCCACTTCTGTCCCATTGCTTGTCCATCCCTCTTTGTCCATCCCTCTTCGGAGTTTACTCTCCTCCCGCCACACAGTTCTCTTGCCCACATCTCAGAGACTTGGCCTTGTCATGGATCGCAAGACAAAGACACACAAGCCTGAGTTTGCCGAAGCCATGATATGTTTTACACTTTCATTGACTGCTACTATGGAAAAAGTTTTGAACTTGTAGAGCTTAATATCTTGTCTCACTTAAGATACGCTAAGACCAAAGATTCCTCTATACCTCCAGTCTCTGCAGGAACAGGAACAGAAGCAGCAGGTAAGCACCTAGGCTCTTGCAGATGGGGCCGTGGTGATTCACAGACACGTGTGAGGGACCCAACCCATTTGCATATGGGTCAAGACTATATCCTCAGACACAAGATGACTTAGGCACTTTACAACCTGCCATGGCAAAGCTTTGCTGGTGCAACCTAAAGTAGTAAACATGCCATCGTAATTAATGTCTTAACAACTTATTACAATCCTCACATAATTAATCACAGAAGCTAAACATGCTGTCTCACCCTCCTAATGTGCTAATGTTCTAATTATTATGCCTCAATTAAAGGGAAGTCAGTGCTCCTTGCTTAGAAGTGCTTAATAATGGCTCATGGGTGGCTGAAGCCAATAGTAGTGTATGGTAGATAGAGGAAAGAGGAGAAGGCCTGGTCTTTAGAAGAACAGTGACTTCTGTGACCCTCCTAGACTTAGAGATGTCTCTCAGAAGATGAAGTGGGAGACAAGAGGAGTCTGTTTCCTGTGAAGGAATATGTACTTGCTGGCACACATTGTCCTGTGCTGTCTCTGGTCATGCTTTTCCCGAATGGTCTTTTCTTGTCTTCTTGTGATCTCTATAATGGGTAGAGTACTCTCCAGTGGCAACACAAAGCAAAAATAGCAGTGGCAAAAGTGGCATCAATAGTGGCATCATCACTAGCAGTAAGGAAACAGCCTTAGAGTTCCAGAGAGTGACCAAGGGTGGGGAATAGAAGGGACAGAGATGACGGAAAATGATGGAAATAGAAGATGGAGGGCTATGAGGAGTTGAAGATGACAAACTCTGGGCCTATCATTAGAAAACTTCCAAGGAGCTTCTGTCCACTAAAGGCCAACATCTTAACTCCAAAGGCTAGTGCTTTTGTTCTAACTGGTGCTACCTCCTGCTATTACTCACTGCTACGGGAAGCAGAAGATTTCACTACTGCAGAATGCTAGGCCACTGTCAGTCAAAGCCCTGAGCAATATATTAGCCTCTAACCAGAAAACCTAAAGATATAAGTCTCTGGCTTCTAAAGTCAGGAGCCATAAGTCTGCCGTTCTCAGAGCTTGAAACAATAAGCCCCTGAGTCTGCCACCAAGGCAATAAGCCTTTGTCAATCAAGAGCCCAGGCCTACCAATACTAGAAGAACTGTACAGTACCAATGTAGGATTTGCATGCTAATGGACCAAAATAGCACCAGCAAGCTCACTGGTAACACCTAAGTAAACTACACTGATGCCCAGATCCTGGATTCTTCATGTTCTACACACGTTTGCATCACACACACACACACACACACACACAGAGAGAGAGAGAGAGAGAGAGAGAGAGAGAGAGAGAGAGAGAGAGACAGACAGACAGACAGACAGACAGACAGACAGAGGGAGACAGAGACAGACAGAGACAGAAACAAATAGAGAGACAAACACAGACAGAAACAGAGATTAAATTAATGGCAGTGGATTGTTGATGATCCCTTGTTTAGAAAAGAAATAAACAATGCTAGAGTGCTCAAAAAATGTTGTGAGTAGTTGCAGATGCTGGAACCGACCATTAAAAAGGATGGATGCCCTTTTGCCATCTGTAAACCAGACTCTTCCTTCTTTTACATCCCTACTCAAAATCTGTAGGTTCCTTCTTCAGTTTGTACGATCTCAGTGCTTCATCCTGTCTCCATCACCAACATCCTTGTCCTTGTGTCTAAAGCTTCCCCCTTAACTAACAAAATTGAATTTTAATAAATTTCTGGGTTTTTTTTAGCTTAGCCCCCTCAGACTAATGTCCAAGTAAGGTATAATCAGGAAAAATAATTCAAGTAAAACCCAAGTCAGATCAAATCAATCCTCTGGCTTCTCATCTCACTCCTTACAGTGTTCTGCAAGGCTTAGATGGTTCCACCTTCCATTAATTCCCTGACCTCACCTTCTACTAGCCTTCTGCTAGGCCCCATTCACTGTGCTTCTGCCTGACCATACTGAGTCAGACTGACTCAGTACAGCAGGCAAGTCCTGAGTGTTCATGGATGTTTGTGTGGCTCACCTCTGCCCACTGAAGGTCACTGATCAAGTGGGATCTTTTCACTGAGCCCCATCTCCACTTCCACGCCCACCCTGTAATTCTATCGCATGGATATGTTCCTCATTTAGAGTTATCGTTCACTTAAACACAGTATCTAAAGGAAGGGTTTCATCTGTTTATCTTGCACACAATTGATGATAACTCACTAGGATCATGGAAGAATGAGTGAAAAAGCATGCCACCAGGGTACAAAAGCACCGAGTATAGTAGAGGATACCTTAGACAGAAAACAGAATAGATACTGAAAAGATGTTGTGTCTTCAAGGCCATGGAAATGTCTCTCTCAGCCACCACTGTCATCCAAGGCCACCAAAAGTTTCTTTCCTTCTTATTGTCTGTTTAGAATGACAGGCTTTTGTCACTTATCTGGAGACGTGGGTTTGGAGCGTCTATAAATATGAATAGAAATAACAGCTGTCCTGGGCAATACCTTAGTCACTCTTTCCATGGCAGAAGTTCAAGAGAGTTTTAATTTTAATTGGCAGAGATGATGGATCATGAAGTGGCCAGACCACTGTGCATTTCTCACAGGCTTTTTTTTTTTTTTAATTCAGTGTAGAAACAAAAGACAGCTTTGAACTTTGATACAAAGCTTGTGGGAAAGGCAGAGGTCAGAGGCCATGCAAAGCTGAAGCACAGAGTTTGGAGAACAGAATGCACAATGAACTATCTTCTGCTGGTTGCCCACGCCCTTTATCTATCTTCCAGGAACTTACTGTACAGGCCAATCTGGCTTTGAACTCATGATCTTCCTGCTCCAGCTGGCATGGAAGGGTTACAAGTGATTATCACCACGCCTACCTTCTTTCCTGATGTTAGAGCAGAAACGCCCCAGCCAAGGGAAAAAATAGGCAGTAAACCTTGAACCCCTACCCGGACTAGCCGATGGACATTCTCCACTGTTGAGTGGAGAAGGAGATCTAACTTTCACACAAACTCTGGTGCCCCATATTTGAACATGTCCCTGGGATGGAGATGCCTGGTGGCACTCAGAGGAAAGATAATAGGTCACCAAGGAGAGACTTGATACCCTATGAGCATATACAGGGGGAGGAGGTCCCCCTCAGACACAGACTTAGGGGAGGGGAGGGGAGTAGGGGGGAAGTGGGAGGAAGGGAGGAGTGGGAGGATACATGGGATGGGCTAACAACTGAGATAATATGAATAAATTAATAAAAAATGTAAAAAAAAAATTCTGCCGCTATCCTGACCAGATTCATCTAAGTAGGAAGAAAGCTGCTGCAGCATTTAGATTTCCTAAGGAGGGTTTGTGTGCTTGTCTATATTTACCAAGAGCCAATTAAATAATCGAGAATTTGTTATGTAATTGGGATCTCTAAACTCACCCAGAAACTGATGCTTCTGGGGTCTCCTGAAAGCAAACTGCCTTCCTAAATATCTTGTTCTTTGATTAGCAGAGAAGATGAAGTGATGACTTGAAGAGGTCAGGAGACTGCACCAGAAGCAGATCTTAGGTTACACCCTTGCTCTTGCCTACTAGGGCCACACCTCAGAGCAAGAGAGGAGACTGTTCAACTCAGAGCTAAATGGGACTAATAACTTCGACCTCACAACATTGCTATGAGACTCCCATGACACAACATCGGCAAAAGTAGCCTTCAGGATTTAGTCTCAGTCTGCTATTGCCAATAAAGTAATTTAACAAATCATTCCCTCAAACATGGTCATTTCAGACAGTTCCTATTCCAAACTTTTTGTGCAGTCTAATCTAGGCTGAGCTTGTGTAACCTGGGTGGGCAGTGATGACCTCAGCCAGCTTCATTTGCCTGGTTAAATTTGTACCAACCCATCTCTACAAGGTCCCATGATGGAAATGGTGTGTCATCTACATGTTTCTCATCTTTCTTCTGAAAACAACATTCTAGCCCAGGTTTGTTCTCTTGTAACAGTGAAAGGTGCACAGAAAACAGCCCATCCCTTAGAGAATGACTCAGGCCTTGCTCATGCCATGTCTCCTAGTCTCTCATCAGCATAAACCAAACGAATTGGTGAATCTGTGATGGACAAAAATGGACAGTCCATAGTAAGTGAATTGATAGAGGGATGAGTGAAGCCAGGCTCATAATATACTTTTAAATATAAAAGTCACTAGTTTTGAAACACATTGGAGAGGCAAAGAATGGGCAGAAATCTTGACTTCTCAATTTTGAACTCTTCCAGATTCCGTGGTCATTCTCTTCTGTAACCACATCCCCTAGTCTCCAGTCTGTCAACCCAGGAAAATTATTCACCATTATTCAGCATAGAAAACAGGATACGGTATTGGTCCCTGCTCTGTTATTTTCTCAATAAATCATCTTGGGTAAATCATTTAATGGCCATCAGCCTTAGTTCCTCTGCTCCTCAGGTTACCATACTCAGGATGATGGCTGTAGACAACATCTACATATTGGTGATGTTCAATTTAATGAGACCCTCTAATCTAATAAGAAGTTCAAACCTGAATCCCATATTTGTACATTGCTCATTCCACACACACACTTGGATATCCCACTAACATCAGAAACGGAACATATCAAGAACGGACTCCTAATTCTTTCTCTAAATATCTTCTCCCTCTATCATTTTCCTAATCACATTAACTAGCATGTCCATGCCTCAAGCTACTTGGAAACAAAGCCTTATTATTGTCATTTTATTAAACCCAGTATCTGATCTAACAGGAAATGAGATCCTTCAAAAATGAGATACCTTCAAAAAATGAGAGGTGGTTCTATTTTGGGAGGGGGATTGAGAAGGAAGGAAGAACAAGTAATACAAAGATTGTTTGATTAAAGCCTCATTGATTATATATGCATATATATATATATATATACACATACATATTACACACACAAATACACACACACACACACACACACACACACACACACACACACACTCCTAAATGAAGTCATGCCACTTGGGCTGACAATACATCCCAGAAGAGCCATAAATCATCTAACAAAAACCGCAGTCCCAGGCATGGAAACCCTCCATTTAAAGTATTGGTCAGGGGAGCTCAAGTGACTCCCAAAACAATATAGAATGTAACTGCTATCCTTGGTTGCCTCTGGACGGTTGCAGATAAGTCCATATTGCTGAAGACACAGAACACTTAGGGCACAGGAGTTGGATTATTCTAGCTGAATCTAACCTGAAGACAGTCAAGCTTCCACAGTGCCTGAAAGTACTACGCAAGCCAGCTTCCGAGGGAGAGAAACAATCAATTAATGCCGCTCAGCTGTGATTCCTAAGAATCACAACATTGACCAGCATGGCAAGACATCTCTCCAGGTACAATAGTGTCACTCATATCTTAGCAGTCAACATCTATCTAACTGAATGTAAGGACCATTCAACAGGAGAGAAATCACGCCTGTTACCTAGACAGCACTTCAGGGCTAGTGAGATCCTAGATCCTAGAAGAAAACCTACCACTTATACTTTACCAGATCAGTACAATTCCTAATCACAGTCTAAAATGCATCCTTATACCCACAGGTAAGTGTAGCTCTCATTTCTCCGCAAACAAGCTTCTTTTTACACCAAATAGAGAACATCACAGAAAATAACTGGAGGAAAATGCAGAGATTGTAGGGAAGCCAGGTCCAAAGTGTACATCTTCAACACAAACACTACACCTGAGGCTCAAGGAACATCAGTGAAGAGTGGGTGGAAAGATTGTAAGAGCCAGACCAGAAAGTCTGGGGAGGCGGTCTCCTGGAAATGGCTATCTAAATAAGACCTGAGCAATAGCAACATCCACAGTTATACTACTGTTTAAGAGAGGATATCATGGAGTCCCATCCCTTGACTAAGAAGTACAAGAAGCTAATGACTGCTGGGAAAAGAGTTGTCCTCTCACAGGTGTGATCCCCTGGTTGGTTAATTCAATACAAAGTATTTACCCCTGAAATCATATACACACAAACAACAAAAACAGACTCAGCAGGTTGAATTTATCTATTTGTGCAGCTATCTATCATGTAACAAGAGCAATAATAAGAGAACAAAGGGACACCAATTTAAGAGAGAGGGAGGGACAGGGGAGAGTTTGTGGGGAGGAGACATGGGAAGTGTTAGAGGAGAGAAAAAGAAAGGGGGAAATGGTGTAATTCTATTCTAATTTTAAAATGTACTAAAATTTTATTGTTATTTTAAAACAAAAAGAAAATATATTAATAAAATACATCTTAAGTGTACCCTCTTTTCTTTAAGTCTACTACTAGGATTCTTGTACAAGCCAGATAGCCTCTATGGACTATGGCTTTCATTTCTCTGCACACCTACAACCAAATCAGGCTGAGTCAGATGATGAGTCATTTCTGTTGGGGTCAGATCATGAGTCTTTCCATTGCTTCTCAACTCACTCGTTACAAAATGCAGATTCCTTGTAATGGCACACCAGGCCATCACAGCCATGGCTACCTGCACTGTGTTCTTTCTATTTCTTCTGCTATGGGTACTTAGTTTCTCTTTACCATCCTCCAAGCCTTTGTGTTTTTATTATCTTCTCCACTCTGCAATGTTCTTTTCCTTGGATTCTCAACCAATTGCTTTAGTTCCTCTGGATCTGTTCAAAGACTACCTTCTGCTAAGGCTATCCATCCCTGTCTTCCTCCCTGCTTTATTTTTTTTCCTATGCCTTATCACTGACTACTGTGCTGAGTTTTATTTATTTATTTCACTTGTGTACTTCAGGTGCCAGATTACACAGTCAATACAAAGTAGAGTTTTATACATAAATCACATTGTTCTACTCCTTGAGCCTAGAATATCGTCAGGCCTATCATAGGTGCTCAGTATGTATTTGTTGAACCAACAAATAAGGATAATGGGAATACAATACAAATAAAGCAACATAACATGTGTAAAAACTTAGCACAGTCTCTGCTACATAGTAAATGCTCAAGAAATTATAGCACAGAATAAACAGCAAATCGAATCTAAAGCTTTAGCATGCCAAGTCTCACCTCTGATTTCACACGCTATGGTTTTACTAATATTCCTCAATATATCCTTTTCCTGGAGCCAAAATAAGCTCTCTCTCTCTCTCTCTCTCTCTCTCTCTCTCTCTCTCTCTCTCTCTCCCTCCCTCCCTCCCTCTCTCTCTGTCCCCCCTCCCTCTCTCTCTCTCTCATACCTGGAACATAACAAACGTTCAATACATTTTTATTCAATCAAAGGAAACATGGACAAGTCTTTGTTGGCAGTGCTGATCGGGATCTTCCCTGTGGATCTGACGATGAAGGTCTGATCAGTTGCTGTGAAGATTGAGCAGTTGGGAGGCTGAACTGTGCACTGACTCAGAGTAAGCTATGAGATGTAAGTCCCAGTGGGCACTGCAGATTTCTGACTTGGATGGATACATATGCACTGCCCTACAAATGTTCTCTCCAGTCTCCAGTGTTCCTCTGGAACTCCTGTTTTCCGTGAGGGTGCTGATCTATTTATATTTGCAATTATCATTAGCTCCAAAACAATAATAGCAACCATCACAAGAAAAATGTTTATCTATAGAGTGAATTTCCTCGTAAATGTAGAGTCCACAGGCACAATCCATCATCCCAATGGAACATTGACAACTGGGTGCTTCTAAATGTACTTAAAGAAGCCCCAGCATAATTTTCTGAATTTCATTTACAAAGACAAAAATCATGGTACATCTGTGAACAGCATCTCTCTTCTTGATGATGCAGAAAAAAACCACCTGAGATTTTCAACACCATATCCCCAAAATCTTAATGCTTAAAAGGCAACAGTGGTTTGAGGATGTTTGCATTTCTTACTACATGCCTCAGCCTCATTCCTCACCTGCCCCACGACAGGCACTCCTCTGTACAACATACGTCTTCAGAGCATCAGCCTGTGTTTCACGCTGGACCTGAGGTTTCAGTAAGCAGACGCGATCACAGTAGAAGCTCAATAATCCTAACAGGAAACAAGCTTGGAAATGTTACAAGGTGGTGTGTGGTTAAATGCCCAGCAACAGCATGCAGACAATACACGTTTTTAGAGTTCATTAGTGATCAGCCTCAAAGGCAGACATCTCCGGAGGGAGCCGTGTGAAAGAGTTAATACTGAGTTAGAGGCTGGAGAAAACACAGACTTGAATAGACAAAGAGTATTTAGAAAAAGAAAAAGAAAGAAAATCAACATAAATACAGGGATAGGAGAGAGCAAGGCTTGTGAATTTGGGGCTCAAGCTTTCTATGCAGTTTACATAAAATGTATCATTAATAAAAGATCAAGCATGAAGTGTAGGCTCTTCTTCTAGCAATATCTCAAATGTATATGTTATCAGTGCTTAAAGAAAGTTGTAAAAGATGGTTAGATTAGCATACTTTTTTTTAAAGGCACAGAGCTTCTCGAGACTTTTTTTTTTGTCATGTTTAAGGTTCTTCCTGAGTGTTGTAACTACCTCCTGAATTCTCCTTCTTAGTCCTGACTCTGATGGCAGGTTGTCTTGGCCTCACAACAACCAGTATGATGGGCTGGCAACTCCCCTTCCTTTAGCTGCTGGATTAATTAATCTTAGATCCTTGGGACATTTCTCCCAGTCTCTGAAGACCATACAGGGGTTCCCTCCTCTACTAAACTCCAAGCAGCTTCATATTAGAGGTCTTCCCAGAGTGGAACAACTTGCCATTGACACCAATTCTCCACCCTGAAGACCTCTGGCCCCTGCCACAGCATGTCTGGAGCCCACTCTAAGATCCATCGGTCATGGCAGATGAGAACACTCTTGGCCCTTTCTAAGGGCTGAGAAAGGAACAAAAAGACTGTTTTCCTCAGGAGTTCTCAGGACCCATGAGTCTTACATGGCCACCTGTGCCAAAGACATATACATTATTCTCCTGGGGTAAGAAGAAAGAGAAATTTCCAGACACCTTTCGGTTTTATATCCTTGTTATGGAATTACTGGTTACAATGAAGGCCCCAGAAGAGTTTGCACCACTAACTTTTTATGGTAGCCCAATGAGAATTACCCATCACCCTTAGATTTTCTTCTGAACATGAAAATGTATCCACTTGTGTCACTGTGACCCAACCAAAACAGGAAATGCAACATATGTATTTTCATCTAACCCAGCACAAACACACTGCTAAAATGTAAATTAGGACTGAATTAATCTAAATAATATAAACCCAAACCCACATTTACATATGAGCACACTCTGCACACAGGACACTGAATAGGCAAAATGATTATTTGCACAGCTAGCCTTCATTTCTCTGAATACAATACAACATATTAATATCTTTTCCTGATTGGTCATGGCAAGCCTATAAAATTTTAACATTGAGATACACTATGTTTGCCAAGCCATCACAATGGAAAAATTAAGAATGAACTAGCTCTTTCAAGTTCACTTGAGGCTGATCTTCCATGCTTCTTCTCCTGACCTTTCTTCCACTGGATCACACATTATTCACACTGAGACTTCATTATCTTATATGTTCCCATAAGCTAGGCACATAAAACCTACAATATATTGTGTCTCCATTCAAAGCAGAGAATTCTGGCTTCCTTTAAAAAAGAAAAAAAAAAGAAGTAAGCCTCAATTTTCTCCAATTAATTACTTCTAGTGATATTTCCATAGTGGGCCCCTTGATGGCCATAAAAGAAAGGTCCAAGATGGTTGTCACCAAGGTGAACAGATACCTCACCTGCCAAATAATGCCTTTGGGCATTGAGGTGTCTGGTGTTTCTTTCATAACCACAATGGCAGTAGATTCATCCCAAATGTCTTACATGCAAAGACCTATAAGAAGAGGTTACCAATAGCTGGATGAGTGAGGATACTGAGGTACTCAGGATTTAGTCACTGATGAAATCCATTAGTCTCCCATGGCAAAAGGGACTAAGGAACAAGTGAAAGAACAAATGTCAGAATTCAAGGACAGTTACAGTCACAGTAAGGAAGAGCTAACTCAGAAAAGCAGCATACTAAAGAAAGAAAGAGGTGTCATGGCTTCTCTTTACCCACATCCTCTGGCCTCTTAATGTGCATCCTCCTTACCAAATCCAGAGGACCAAGGGACCTGGTAAGCATGGTCTTCACTAAGTCATAGGTGGAGGCAAGGCTTGGAAAGGCAAACTATGTTGTTGTGGAGCTAGTTCAAGGGTCTGTAAAGCATGATACAAATAGACAATAAACAACATATCACATGCCTTCAGTCATAACTTCTGTTCTGTTGGAAAGGGTGGGAGTGTTTTTATAAGAGTAAAACCCCCTTCTCAACATTCTACCATCTGATGCACACATAAAATACTGGTGTAAAAAATGGCTGTGGCCTGAATACATATTGATGTTTTTTAATGTGTTAGTAAATACAGTCGTTGGTTGTTCCCGGAGAGAATTATGCATCATCAACTGACATAAAAGGGAGTGTAATGTCATTTTCAATTGCTGTTCTAAGAAATAGGATGAAATTATGAGCAATTAGGAAAAGAAATACTGTATTCCTATGGCAGCTCAGGTTTTACTGAAAATCCTGTTGGACTGGTTCTGCCAGCCACTACATAAACCTTTGTGGGCCTACACCCAGGCAGAGTGAAGAATTATGACTAGGGAGGATGTTTCCATGGCAAAGCTGTGGGGAATTTAAAGCCCTGAAGTAGCTTGGAGCACATCAATGGCACAAGGTCAATGAAGAAAGCTGTTCTAAACATGAGGAGTGTTTACAAGCATTCTGTAAATGTGATTTAGAAAACCCTTATCTCAAAGATGCCAATATTTAAGATAACAAATGACTCCTGAGAAAAGCAAAAGCAGTCCCCTCGAGGGAATCGTGCGCTAAGAAAATTCAGATCTAGATCTCAGAAAATGGGAATCAAGGCTGTGGCTCCATTCTAAACAAACAGTATCTGTCTTCAGAAGTAGATTTTCAATTTGAGCTTGGCCACAGATGATGACTTTGTAATGCCAATCAATTAACTTTCTCCTTGGAAAAAGATCACAGTCTTTCTAAGACACATTTGTTCTAACACTGGGGAAGGCCTAGTATTGAACTCTGAAATATCACTGAAAGAGGGTTTGGACTGTTAGAACTATGCAATAATGTACAATCCCTCCACCCTCGCACTCAAGGCTTCAATCCATCTTTGCAGACTAACTTCCCAGTGTTCCTACCCCCCACCCCCCACCCCCACACACAGACCTAATTCAGTCCCTCTGTCACCAATTTTATCATTTCCTCTATCACCTGCCTCTATTTCTGGTGATAATCAGTATTTGTCCTTCATGATGACCTTCCCTACTAAACATTTCCTGACCTAAGCAAGCACTGATTACTCCAGCTTTTGAACAGTTGAAATGTTTAATTCCTCAACATAAATGGATTTTTCTTCCATTTTACATTACAGTCACTTCTACTCTTGATTACTGTTAGCTACAATGGTAGAAAGTCCTTGCAGGAAGAACTCACCCTTTTCATAAATCTTGCAGTATGATAGACACGTGTACTTGTGCTCTGGCCAGGGTACTGAAATGATCTGATTTCACTGGGGTATCCAGCATATGATAAAGACATGTGTTCTTGTGGCTCTGGCTGGGGTGCTGAAATGAACTGATTTTGCTAGCATTAGTCAGTATGAAGCAAAAAATCAGGCTCCTCCTTTAAAGAGAAAACAATGTCAAGACTTTGCATCCCAGCACATCATAGTTAAAAAACAAACCCTTTCAGCATGTCCAGAGAAGGTGCTTCTGCGCAAAGAGCACTCCGTACTCTGGATATTTTTCTCAGCCTATGAGACAGTTAACTACAGAAGGCATTTTCTAGCCCCTTTAAACCTCTCCAAAAGTGACTTCACTCATTCTCACAGTATAAATTTCCTATATGCTGGTATTTCTATATATAAACTCTTAGATCGCACTTCTCTCCAAAAAACCTAGTCCTATATTTGTCTCCTAAGTGCTTGCACCTGGATGTCCCAAAGGCATCTCAAGTTCAACGTGACATATTTGAAATTCACAATCTCCTCATTCCCGCTCTTCCAACTCCTCACCATTCCAAATTTTCATCTCAGGAAACAACTTCATCAATCATGTTTCGTCTTTCAGAGTGTCACCTGCACGCCCATGGAAACGACTGCAAGGTGAAGAAGTGCACCTGGCCCCCACCCCCCACAGAGCCAATGCCTCCACTCCCACTCCCACTCCTTTACACATAGGCCTGATACTTTCATTGTTCCTTTTTAATACATTGTGTGGCTCTCATCACTTAAAAAGAAAACTTGAGCTCTGTAATATTACAATAAGGGCCCTTTATAACCTTATCCCAGCTCCTTTCCAATTGCAGTCCCCACGAGCCCTATTCATTCAGAATGCCACCTTCCCTCTATCTAGAATATTCTCTTTCACTTTAACCTTCTCTACAAAACAAATTCCTACTCATTTTCACAGACTTAAATATCACCTCATTTTCACAACCTTTTCCTGATTGACTTTTTCCATCCCTAACCAAAGAAGTCTTATGTACTGATTCTTTTAATCTCATAGTTGTTTTCGTTCACTCTCCATCTTATCTGTAGACAGTGTCTATGTGCCATGTACTATTCCAGGCATAGAAAAAGAGGCATGAGTACCAAACACATTGCCCTTTGATACTCTTTATATAACACATATTTCTGTATTAGATGCTGTCCTAGAAGTATTTGACAGAACCACTTAAAAGAAGAAATTATTACTATTCAACATCTATATATATGGTGTGTGTGTGTGTGTGTGTGTGTGTGTGTGTGTGTGTGTGTACAGATATGCATGTGCATGTGGAGATCAGAAGGTGACATTAATTATCTTTGGTTATTGTTCTCCACCTTATATGTTGGTGAAAGTTCCAAAGGTTGAACCCATAGGTAACCAGTTCAGCCAATATAGATAGATACTTTGCCCCATGGAGCCCTTATCTTTGCCTCCCATGTACTGAGACTACAGGTGTGTTCTTATACCCACCCAACATTCAAGTGGGTGCTGGGAATGTGAACTCCAGTATTCATGCTTACACAGCAAGTGTTTGTATGCCAAACCAGTTCCCCAGTCCCTGAAGAAGACATTATTTTTATTGTTGCTTCAGATGATTTAGTGCAGGATTGCTGTGCTTAGGTAGGAGAGTATTGTGATGTCAGAAGCATGAGGTGGAGGTGGCTTCTAACCCCATGGCCATTAGAAAGCAGAGACAAAGGTTCACGATAAGTCAATCCTGAAGGTTACATCTCAGGTGACCTGAGTTTCTAAAATCTTTCTAAATGATGCTACCAGTGAGGAATGACATATTCAAATCACATGCCTGGAAGACAAAAATTATTCAAAATATTTTAGCTAAGTTTTTATTGCTGTGGTAGACACCTTTGGCAAAATCAACTTGAAGAGAAAAGGGTTTATTTGGATTACACTTCTGTATTACAGTCCATCATCAAAGAAAGTCATAGGAGAAACTCAAGATGGAATACGGCTAGTTCATCTTGCTTTTGTATGTCATCCAGGTCTAGTTGCCCAGGGGTGACACCACCTTCTTTGAGTTGAGCCTTCCCACATCAATCACTAATCAAGAAAATGCCCTATAGGCTTGACCAATGGCCAGTCTTCTAAAGAAATGTTCTTGATGAAGATTCCCTCTTCCTGAATATGTCTAGGTTTGCATCAAGTTGAGAAAAGTCATCAAAACATCATGTGGTAACTTTAGCATGTGTCGCTCACTCTTAGCCTCATGAACCACTATACATTTGACAAGACGAGCTTGCACCTTGGTTATTTCTGAATCCTCAGCAAGTATTTATCGTGTTCCAGTTATTTGTGTCTGAAAAAAAAGCTACCTAAAATGTATGTATGTGTTCAGTGAATACGTAATAAGCATTCATTCATCAAAGTAAATGCTGGTTCATTATGCAATTAATTTCCTGAGTTTTCAAACAGAACATAACTTGGTTTTCCAAGGATTATCTACTCCCTACACATGATGGCAAAACAAATATGCATAACCATTTTTTGGTCCCTCACAGAGAAAACCAATTGAGATAGAACTCACTTACTTAGACCTTCCTGTCTCTAGGACCAGATCACATTCCTTTGTGCCTCTTGCTGGAAAAAACATTTCAGGGAGGGGGGTAATATGAGCCAAGGAAATAAAACATAGCTGATATGATGTGAGAGATGGGAGGTTTTGGAAAATGGAAGAAATACATGGAGCCTCGGCATCCTGGATGGGTTAGGAGCTAAACATAGAATGCCAGTATCCATGCCCTAATTTTCTATTTTATAATTGGATTGCTTTAGGCAAGTCACCTAACTTTTCTGGGTCTGTTCTTCTTCATTTGTAATTTAAGGATAATGATAACTACCTTACAAGATTACTGAAGAAATCAAATTGGATCTTGAATATAAACTATGGTGTGATTATTAAAAGATAGGCTTCAGGTTCTGGTAGATATGGTTAGTCCTACTAATTGTTTGATCTTAGGTAAGCATCCCAAACTGTTTGGGCTTTAGTTTGTCTGTTATAAGGGTGTGATTTTATAATTTAGCATAAGTTGAGAATAATGAGTTCAGTATCCAACACAGTACCTTATACAGAGTTAGTGCCCAATTAATGATAATTGATCTACAATTATTAATAACATGTAAAATCTCATACAAACACAAGGCGTGTACCTTTGGTACTGAGGGAAAGATAAGGGTCACTACCAGGTACTCTGCTCATGAATAAGTCATTGCTGAGGAAGGAAAAATAAAATCATGTCTAGAAAACAAAGTCAAAGAAACCTGAAGATATGTATCAGCTGGCCTGAAGAATGAATAATCCAGGAAATGAAGAGGCCACCACCTTCAAAGCACAAGCAAGGGAAAGGGGCAACCCCATTATCAAGCCATTGCTGAAAGGAATAAATTGTGTGCCATGGTTATATACAGCTAAGGTTATGGAGGGACTAGGACTGGACTCTTAAGCTAGGATCGTAAGAAAACATCTAAGCAAAAGAAACAACACAAAATTGATATTGTACAAGAGTGGTCAGCACAGACTAAAAGAAAATGGAAGGTCACATTCCCTAACATAAGTCAATATCTCTTTTGGCTCCTGGACCTGGAAGTCAAGAACAAGTGCTTCTGCCATGAACTGGTCTTTTGTCCTTCCCTGAACCAAAGACAAAGATCCAAGAGTATCTTTTGCCACCAAACCCCATGGCAGAAGTCTTAGGTAAGTCACAGCTGTCTTGTGATGATGAAAACTTCACAAGTTACAAAGCAAATTCTCACATATATAAGGGACTTAAGCTACAAATGGGCCACCTGGATGCGCCATGAGCTAAGATTGGATGTCACTGCTGATAGCCAAAACCCCGTAAAAGAGTTCACCGTTTGCTGATACATCATCTCAGGTGGCCAGCACAAGGATCTTGAGTGCAGCCAGGCTCCTGTCAGTGGGATGTTCCCAAGGCTCAGGACAGTTGTAACTGGGACTGTCAGAGGACTCCCTAAGTGTATGTGGACTCAAACTCTCTTTTCTCCATTTTCCACATTTGGAATAGAGGTAAAGCATCTCATTATCTAGTCTTCTTCCACAATATCCTTTTCCATATCTCCTTGGCTCCTACCCTTAAAGAAAGCAACCCTAGTGTCCACCATGGGAAAGACCCAATGGTCCAGGAGCTTCATCCCCATTACTAAATCTTAGCCTAATGGATCTCCCATTGATCTTACTTCAGCCCAGGCATAAAACCCAGAACTCCATGCAGTGCAGTTACTCCTTAAAATATCCTTATAAATCTTGGCCATCGTATTCATTAATTACAGCCCAGCCACCACGCTGGCTGTTAGTTCTGGGTGGCAACTTCATTTATCCCCACATTAAATGCTTTATTTCCACGGAGCTATTTCAGTCTTGCTCCATTACTTAGCTTCTCACCATTAAACTTCTCCAGGCATGTCATCCAAGCAATTTGTTTAAAAAAAAAAAAAACCATCTCCACCACACATTTTTTAAATGCAGATAAAGCATCCAACTTGTCCTAAAACTTTATAGTAAACATGGTAGGCCGATCATAACAGCTAAATATTTACTGAGTCTTACGATGTCCCAAATGTGAGGACAATATTGTGAATACATTAGTCCATTTAATTCATGAGTGATTCCATAAGCAAATATTACTGTTCTTGGTTTTATAAACGGAGTATTTGAAAGATTAAGGAGGTAGCCAAAAGCAAGCAGGTAGAGACACCACTGAAATTCAGGCCTTCTTGATACCCAAACTGAAAATTCTTATTTGCAGACCTGTGGTGAATAATTCCCACACTTTAACTGTTAGCTTAATAAAGAAGGCTATCAACACACATAAAAAAAAAAAAAAGCAAACAAACAAACACGGTATTTTGGATTTAAGGAGATTTTTTTTAATGATTTAATTTCCTTTTCATATTTAACAGATGAGCCCAGGGTCCTCAGGGGCAAGGAAATGTTTCCAGGGTCAGAAAGCTCTTGGAGGCAGAGCAGAGCCTGTGTCCCAGGCTTCCCCATTTCTAGAATGTTCTCGCCCTCTCTCAGATATGCTGCAGTCCAAATGTCCCATTATCCCGGAATTTGCTTTCCCTTGGGTACTGCTGAGAGCAGAAAGGCCTGTAGAGTGGTGTTAAGTGAATTGAATGTTCCTTCAGCAAATGAAAATGAGAAGCCAATTTGATTCCATGATCACTCTCTCCGATTAAAGCTGCCTTTTCCCCCAGCCCCCGCACCTCTGACATCTCTCAGTTGTGACCTGCAGTCTCCCCTGTGTAGCCTAAACTCATCTCTTCATACATCTGTCCTGATCAACAACCCTAATTCATTTCATCCTATTAGCACCAGCAACTCCAGCTGGACACAGAGGGTTGAGGCCTGAAATGCTGCTCTTTTCACTGAGCCAGCAGGGTCTACAGTTAAAGGAAAAAGCTCTGGCTCAGGAGGCACATAGTCAAATGTTGCAGATGTCAGATTTCTGTCACAGAGAAGCCAATAGGCTTAGGATACACCAGTATCTGGAAGGGATGACTCGAAGGAGCCGACTCCTTCTGACTGGAGCCCTTGCTCCACAGCCACACCCAGTAATGACTGTGGATCCTCATGTCTCTTACAGAAAACCGGATCTGGGAGGGTAGAGATGGGGCTTCCTCCCTGTGGCTGAAGAAAAGGCCCTGCGTATAGTGCACACTAAGTGTTTTCTCAGGAATTCTTCTGTTTACTATGTAGTCCAACTCCCGTTTTATTAGAGAGGAGCAATACACCTGATTGTACAAGAATCAAAGAAAGTAAAGCAAGGAAACTGGTTTCAACCTCAGGATACTTCCCCTCATCCCCAAAGGCCACCTATGGGGTTAATCTGATGGCGGGTATCAGACATTCATCGTGCCCTCTATCATCCACATCAGTGCTACCATCTGGGTACCCTTCAGGCTCATCAAATGTTGTGCAGTGGCATCTAGGGCTCTGGGTAGGCAAGTCTGCATTTAGGCACTAAGATGTCATGGGAGGGATAGAGAAATGGTTTAGTTAGGACAGTCCCTGCCACACAACATGAGTGTCTGGGTTCAGATTCCACATTAAGTCCCAAGGCCATATAAGAAGCCAGGCATGGTAGCATTCACTTGTGAAAGGCAGAGACAAAAAGGCCCCTGAAACTCACTGGACGGGTAGTCTATCTGAGATGGTGAGCTGGGTCCACTGAGAGATTTTTGTCTCTAAAAATAGAGGTTGAGAATCGCAAGAGAAAGATACCAGACATCCACCACTGGCTCCTCATCATGAGCATACACATGAACACATGTGCATACACTCAAACTAACAACTACTTATAACCCCCATTACACACACACACACACACACACACACACACACACACACACACACACACACATAAAGTCATAGAACCTTTAGCAGACCTACTTTCTCCCTGACCTGGACCATCTTTACAAAGAAAGGATTGAACTCACAGTCTCTGAAGACGTTGATTTCAGTTTTAATAGGCTTTGACATATGCTTTGTGAAAGGAACACAAATTCTTCAGAGCCACACCTGGATGCAATATGAGAGATTGTGAAGATCAATGGTCAAATAGGAGCATCAGAAGCTACAGCTCCAACAATCAGTGCTGATTTAGATGTTTTTCCTAGAGACATGCCAATTACATAAGCCTTCAGGAGCCGGGCAGGGTGGCGCACGTCTTTAATCCCAGCACTCGGGAGGCAGAGGAAGGTGGATCACTGTGAGTTCGAGGCCAGCCTAGTCTACAAAGCAAGTCCAGGACAGCCAAGGCTACACAGAGAAACCCTGTCTCAAAAAAAAAAAACATAAGCCTTCAGATCAAACAGCAATAGTCATTTAGACCTATCTGGGATGTGCTGGCTGTCTGGTGTTTATGTTAAAGTGACACAAGCTGGAGTCATTAGGGAAGAGAGACTCACAGCTGAGAAAATGCCTCCACCAGATTGTCCTGTAGGCAAGCTTTGTAGGGTGTTGTCTTCATTAGAGGTTGATATGGGAGCGCCCAGCCCACTGTGGCTACTGTCACCTTCAAGAACTGGATAGTAGAAGAAGACAGGCTGAGCAAGCCATGAGGAGCAAATCAATAAGCAACACCCTTCTATGGCTTCTGCCCCAGTTCCTGCCTCCAGATTCCTGCCTTGAGTTCCTGCCTGCTCTGACTTCCCTGGCACATGGATTACAGATGCAAGATGAAATAAACCCTTTCCTCTCCAAGCTGCCTTTGCTCACGGTGCTTAGCCACAGCAATGGACACCCTAGCTAAGATGGAAAAATTGCAAAAGATGTAAACATATGCATGCACGTGCGTGTGTAAATAAGTAGACATTACAAATGTATGCACATGTAACCGAGCACAGCCCACCTCTCATCATTTGTGCATTTAGTTCCTGGTTGCCCTATTTCACATTTTTTTTTTCTTATTCTGTACTCACTGATTCCCCTGAGAAGAGACCCAATTCTGTCCTCTTCCCTCCTTCTCATCACCATGCACAGTCTCTCTGCACGTGTGTGTGAGCGCATAAGTGCAGGTGCGATTGTAAGTCACTTTGTAAAACGTCAAGTGCGATCTAGCCACTCATTAATAACACCTAACTCTGCATTTCTTGGTAAATAACTAAATTACCACTTTCCTTGTGTCATCTCTTCCTGCCTGTGTTGTCACTTTGGTACTTCAAGGGATCAAAATGTGGCAACTTAGTTCTTTAAAAATGTGATCTTCAAAGGAAAAAAAGAAAATTGACATGATTGCTCAGTATCATTTTCCCCAGCCCAGGTTTCAAATTTAAAAATGTAATTTGTTTTTTATTTCCTGGTATCACACATTATAATTGGTTATAATTAGGAATAAATTGCTTCAAGGAATGAGGAAAGCATCCGATTGTGTTAAGAAAAAATGTGCCTTTAATGTCAAGGCATCCACAAAAGCCTACTTATTCACATTCAGAACAGAGATCAGTGGTAGGAAACTAAAGGTTTCCTTAAGGGAGGGCTGATAGCCAGTTGCAAGGGCACTTCAAGGAGGGGAGACGAAGTATACACCAAAGGGATCGAAGGATTCGGATTCTCCGGCTGTAACATAAGACCTGGCTGAAGTGAAATCGAATGTCAAGCCTGTTTTCTTAAAAAGTCAGCTAAAACTGGAGGCCTTATCAAAGAAGGCACTTTGTAATACTGGAAACTCTAGAAAAATTTAAATTAGCCAAGAACATTTTCTGTCCAGAAAGTAGGGATGATAGCCACAGGTGTTGAGACACACACAAAATGAATGGAAGCTCCAGTTAGTAAAATCATCTACCATCATCATGCATGTTTCAGAAGAGAAATGTTGATTTTGAACCAGAGGTTGTAGGTCCTAAGAATGGGCATGTATGACAAGAGACCCGGCTGTTAGACAGACCACCGCCATGTCTGCATTCACGTGTGATGCCGTGAGTGAGATATCAATATTCCCTCCTGGGGCTTTGTGCCCCATAAATCCCTAGCTAATAACGTGTCTATGACAGAGGTGTTCTTTAATAACTTCTAAGGTATAATAATTGATGGCACATGCAGCTGGTTGCTGCAATCAGATATAAATTAAATCACCTTCATTGTTTTATGTTTTCTCCCGTTCCCTGCCCCCAACCCTGCCCGATCGTGTTTCCAGTCTCTCCTAACCAGGCTTGGGAGAAGTGTTTGCTTACATCACTTTTCAAGAAACAAGAGCTAGAAGGAAAGAGCGCAGAGGATTGAAAACAAGATCTAAAGGCTTCTTGCTTCCATGAGCCAGAGATACATCCCTGATTTGCACTTGTCCTTTGCTCAAATGCTGTTTACTCGTTCTTGTGTCTTCTTAACGCACCTTCCCCGTAGACCTAGAGATAGCCATGCATCTTTCATTTCAGAATCACGGCTCAAGAGCCTGTTAGTCCAAGCTCTGTGCTACTTACTGGGTACAAGTTGATTAAAACAAGATCATTTCCCTGAAGAAAACCTATATTCAAGAAACCTTCAGTAAGGATGACAAACATGGAGGAGAGACAGACACATATGGAGTGCTGCGATGAGACATGAGAAGTGCCTCGATGGAAAAACTAAAAAAGAGGACAGAAGAGGGTGAGATAATTGCAATTCAAATGAGAGAAAACCAGGGCAGGATTACAGATGCTAATAGAATTGAGGTTAGAAGCCCATGAAATTCCTTCTTCTTTTAGGCCAGTGAAAGTGTCAATGACAGTGCAGAGCAATCCATTAATAAGACAAGGTTTGTCCTGCAGTTTTGCTCCTGTGTCCCTCCCTTCCTTTCTCTATGTCCTGAGACAAAGGCTAATGGCAGCCATTTAGCATCTTAAAGCAAACAGACATGCCTGTATGATTTGCCCTGGATGCTCCTTCGTTGTTCACTACTGATCACCTATCTTTTAATCACTCATTCACCAAATAGTTTCACAGATGCCTGTTAGCAACCAGGCAAAGGACCGAGACAGGGCTGAAAACAAGTACACACACACAAGATGTGCATCCTACCTCTGAGACACTAATTAGTAACCTGTGGTGAGCTGGTGAGTGCAACCACTAACAAAGGGATGTGATAACGCACCAGATGCCAGCATCAGAGCACATAGGTCCACAGTCCTGGCTTTGCCAGTTACTAGCCAGATGACCCTGGACAACCTACTGATCTCTCTGTGCCTCAGTTTGTCTGTATCATGGTGATAGTAAGAACTTACCATGTAAGGTTATTGGAAAGATTAAATGATTCAATGAAGGCTAGAACCATATGGCAGAGGGCCAAGGGCTGTAATGTCTAAGTAAATAATGTACAGCACCCATTCTTCAGAATACTATTACAAGTATTCTAGAAACAATGGGTTTCTAGATGTAGAAAAGTGAGCAATGTGCATAGTGATGGGGCAGCTTCTCAGAGAAGGTGGAATTCAGACTCCCTAACTAGTTTTTGTATCCTTTGTTCATCGTTACCTAACAGCCAGTCAAATTTGACTGCTGTGTATAAAAGACCAAGAAAATGATTCATTCAACAAAGAGAGAAGAGGCCTAAGGGTAATGTAGAAATAGCTCATTTGAGTAGTAGATACATACACGGCTGAATAGCAAGCACATGGCACGATCCTGTCTTCATGCACTAGAAAAGCTTCCCATTGTAGTGACCTCCTGGAAAGGCTTCTCCTGCATGAAATCTCTTGGTCCATGCTTGGCTGAGAAAAATGGGCCTTGGGTCTGGAACCCTTCCTTATCAGGAGATATAGAGCCCACACAGGCCTGCTGAGGCTTATCGCCTTATATGAGGCTGTCTGTCCCAGTTGCAAGTTCCCTTTAGGTTCCTTTGTTCTGTGTAAGCATGTGAATCAATGGTCCTCAGGCTCACTCCTTCTTTAAGTGCTTCCGACTACATAGAGGAGGATTCCAGGCCTGAAATGGTATACAGAAGCTAGGCATCCCACACCAACTCCAGAGGGAAATGCTACCCAGGCACAATGGGAGCTGACATTATTGTCACTTCTCTGTTTTATATTTTCCTTGATAACTCTAACACTAGGTCTCATCAAACAAAATATTTGAATTTCTATTCCAGAACTGACACAGAGGCTGTCATTGCTCTCTTCTGTGTCGTCGGACACCTCCTCTGCATTGGTAACCAGTATAAGTTCTGCTAGACAGAAATTCCTTAGCCCCTTGCTTAAGGCAAATTACTGTCTACATGCCTATTGTTATTAGCACATAGACACTCTGTCATGATTTGAATCTGAAATATGCCCCATAGCTCATGTGTTTAATACACGGTCTCTAGTTGGGAATGCTATATGGAGAGGTGGTAAAAATGTCATGCTGGGTGCCAAGTTGAAGGAAGTATGTCACTAGGGACATGCTTTTGAGGGCTATAACTGGTCCCCAGCACCTTCGCCTTTATGTTTCTTGTCCACCATGCAGTAACTTGTTTTGCTCACAATATAGTCCAGGAATATTAGAATAAGTAACCATGTGAACTGTAGTATTTGATCTCTCATGTCACAATGAATCTTCCTCTCTTTAAACTATTTCTTTCAGGTATATTGTCATAGTGATGAAAAGTCAGATTAATACACTATCAGTGTTTATTATTGTGCTGACATTTGGCATCTTGATTGGCTTAGATGTTGAACAAGTACTAGCCCTCCACAAATCTGTGGGGGCATCGTGTTTCTTAATTTTCTCTAAGGAGGTAGGAACTGCATTCTTAAGGTAGTTGTTATATTTAAGAGTCTATTCTCACACAAAGCCTGTCAGTATAATTGACAAAATGACAAATATCAACTAAGTGGTGGTTATTGTGGTACTCTATGATGAGGATGCTGTTGATGCCAATGATAATGAAGAAGATGATGATGATAACGATTGTAGTAGCTATGGCCATAACATGGGGTAAAAAACCATCAATTGGGATAAATTCTCTTACGCAGCTTAGCTCTTCCAAAGGGTTTTTGTGTCTCTAATAATTGACATCTCTTCATTCAGCTTAGTATTCTCTGTAGGCTAAAACTGTCACTTTTGAAAGAAATATGGATTAGACTCAGTGTTGATTGCATTAAATGTGTGGGAGACAGACATGTTTGTTCACTCTGAATTCTTAAAATGCCTGGCTCAGGATCCCCAATCATATACCACAGCTCAGCAGACAAGGGCAAGCGGCAAAGTGATCTGGATATGATCAGGTGGAACTATAAATCATGATGAGGGTTGAAATTGAATCAGATGGGGGCACCTGTGCACACTATTTCAAATGCAAGCGATGAGGAGAACACTGACTCGTGAAATAATCTAAGTTGCTAGCCACCAGACAACAATTCCTTCTACCCCAACTCCCACCCCCGACTCCAAACCCCCCCCCCCCACCGCCCATCGCTTGGGCTACTTCCTAGCTTCTAGGAACAATTTGGAGACTCATATCAACAATAGTTGTTGCCAGAATGTGTTTCCTAGCATGGCGAAAGGCAGTGTGCGTTCCTACTCAGAGAGGTGGTTTAGGGAAAGTAGGTGAAGCTATGGCGGGGAATAACTGGGCACTAGGAGAAAAGCTTGACCCTCTGAGTGGGTGACGTACATCTCGTTAATAATTTTTACGGTTTCTGAATACTAACAATTCTCCTCAGTGAGATGAAACAGCAGAATCCAACCATTCAAGAGGAAACCACCAGGCTTATGTGATGTGAGGAAACTTCTCTGTTCTTAGTTGTGAAGGAGGATTAATGGTTCATGGGGACAGTAAGAAGGTCCACTGAACTGCCCTGTGTCTTAGAAGTCATAAATGATGCTATAATGGATGGAGAAAACGGACAGACATAGAACAGGCAGCAGAGCTACTTGAGAACCTATGTCATAGCTTTATGTACAGCTAACTTTGGCCCTAATGAAGCCACAAGACAAAGGGAAGTAAGGGTAATGAGAGACTTGCAGACTTCCAGTCTGGAATCTGTCCAGAGGTTTCCCATCCTCCCATCAAACATATGCAAATGGAAATGGTAATAAACTCAGATAATGATAGAGTCAGCATTTAAACTCACCACAGAAAGCATAAATTACAGGGAAAGCTGTGACAGATACAAAAGCTGGATGCTTTATTGTTGGAAGAGAGGGTACTCTGATTTGCAGGTGCTAACTGGGAGTCTCAGGCTGGGGCAGGGCATCTCATAGGAGGCTTCCTAAAAGGAAACAGAACCTGAATTTGGTCTTTCCTGCTGCAAAGCATGAAAGTTGCTCTAAGAGGCTCAATGACCTTTTTTATGCAGCTGAGGGATGCAACCCATATGCTGCTTTTACACCACATCTGCTGAGTTTCCCAGGTTCCCTTGCTGTTCCTGGAGCCTTGTAGGCAGATGCTTCTCCTGTATTCTCCTGATGCTCTGCCACATACTTCTTCCTCTAGATAAGCATGCGGTTGCCTCTTTCGTCTCCTTCAGCTTGATGCTCAAAGGTCCTTTTCTACAGTGATGCTTACACCAGCTCCTTTATTTATTATTCCACATCTCTGCCCCTTATCCTTGTCCTGGCTATAGCATACATCATCTTTTAATATGCTATATAATTTAGATCTACTGCATACTTTACTTATTTATTAATCTTATGGTTTACAACCCTCGCCTACTAAAATATAAACTCCACGGGAGTAAGAATTTTTGTCAGCTTTTTGCCCACAAAAGCCCTTCCTCAAATACCTAGAAGAGAGTCTAAGACATGAGGGTGTTTATTAATTGAAGTTTGCTAAGCGCATAGTTAAAAACTGCTTTTTTGGAAGAAGACACTTCTCAGTAGATGTAGCTGCAATTCCAAGACGCTTAGAGCATTGCTGGCTCCAGTACCCTCTTTCTCAAGTCTGTAATATGTCATTGGCACAGGATACAGCGCACTTGCCAGTTAGTGCAACACATCTGAAGAATATCATCTCCTAAGAGTTAAAAACGAAGCAGAGGAGCCCAAAGGCTTGGGGCAAATACATGCCCATTTGATTTTTTCTATGCTCACATAAAGACCTACCTGAAAAGTTATTATTAATTGTGACTTTTAGAACTTAGAATGAACTTACATCTCATGCAATTATCTTATTTGATAAATAAGACATGGTAGATTAGATGGCTTTCCCAGGCTCACATATCCAATTAGTGGGAGCAATGAAATCAAGCCCTAGAGGTCTGTTAACCCCCAAACATGCATATCCCACCATATTATCTCTTATGTGGTTGCACCATCTAAGAGTTTTATGTAGAGATCCTATGAATCACTCTGTGCAGTTACTTTTAAGGTCTATCTGTGAGGGATTCACTTTTCTATAGCTCCCAGGGCGTCACTGTTTCAGCACCTCCACACAGTGGACAGCTGCTGACCTGGATTGTTCTGTTCAGTCTATGCTTCAGTAAACTTCTGACTCCTTTCATTTTTATTTATATGACTATGCAGTGCTTCCAACACTTGCCTTAAAGAGTAAGTATTTTAGAGGATTTTAATGGCCCATTGTTTCTTCTCAATAATTTAGATATGGTAGTGATCTAAATAGATTTAGCAATTTGTGATATTATAGTAAAAATGCCCAAATTCTAAGAACTAGTGATTCTTAGGAATCTTTATAGACACCTTGACATTAAATAAGTATTTATACATATATACACTTAAAGAAATATTTTTTTAAAATAACATTTTCTTCAGTGCCTATTAAAAAGCACATCACAAATTTCCAAGAGAGGAATGTGGTACACTTTGTCTCCCAGTCTAAATTTACCATGAAGCTCTTTATTGTTAGGCAACTTGTAGATCTGATAAAAGCATGCTTGAGAAATGCTTCTCTACAAGGTCAAAATATATAAGGACAAGAGGAGAAGGAACTCTGGGAAGCACAGGAGAAGAAAAGCAACGGCTAAGAAAAACACAGAATAAATTGGCAGGCTTTGGAGTCCAAGAATACTGGAGCTGTGGCATCACTAAAAAATACAAAGATTAATCAAAAATGTACCAGATATTTCAAGATAAAAAGTCTTTTTCCCCCCTAGATGTAGGAAGTGGAACTTCCCCACAGGATGCCCAACCACTCATTAGCAGGGCCCAAGCCTCTGAGAGTCTAACTATAAATCAGCAAGGGCCTGAAATCCATCCATAAGCCCCTGATTTTAGCAGCTTATGCTTTTCCAAAAGAATTACCTTGCCTACAGAATGGCTTCTGCCCAGGGCTGAGAAAGTTTTAACAAAATGTATTTAGCTACTATCGGAAGATCTTAAGTCATTGAGCTAAATGCAAGATGCTTTTGTTAAAAATCACACTCAATTCGATATTGAGGTTTATTATATACTTTCTCCAGTTTTCATTTTCCCTTTATGTAATCTCAGCTGGGCTGATTTGCCTGCATTCTTTGCAGTAGAATCTTATTACTCCCAAGACACAACAGAGCATCACCAACCCCGTACAGAGTAATACAGGGATGCATCTGGATTAGAAAAGGGGGTCTATTTATACCCAAATTAATAGGCAGAATTTAGCATAACACTTGCAGTCTTTCTGTTAAGAGAATGAAAGGGGATAAAAATGCAGCTCCTTTTCCATTCTTCTTCACTGTATTGTTTGCCCCATAGTATTGCTTGTCACATGGCCAGGAGCAGTGTGATCTAGTAATGATAGGCCTGGATGCCACAAAGGAGGAGACATCCAGCTGCACTGGGGAGAACGGGGGATGTCTCAGACAGCTGGCCCAGCCCTCATCACTTGGGTGTTTCAGGGAACACACTCGGGATGCTGCTGGCCTAACTTGTACATCATTTCTATCAGGAATAAACACTGAGTCAGGGCTAATCAGAATTTCTTGCCCAATAACTAGAGGGCAAGATTAACGTTAAACTGTGCCCAAAGTAAACAAGCCTGAAGTCACAGAAGTCTTTGATTCCATTCCAGTTGGGAAGTCCTTTAGGTTTGTGATCAATTTAACCAGACCAGAGTCTCCCAGCTCAGCTCTAAGAAACAGATAAACACTCTGTCTCTCTTTCTGCAACTTTATTTAACTAACATGTATTGTCAAACCAGTTGGAAATGCATCCATAGGAGAGATTCAGGAGTTTAACACTTGAACCTATAAAAGGGAAGAGTAGGTGACCATTTCATAAATCTGAAGGGGCAGATGAAGGTAAGGATTCCTTCCGCATCAGTTCTAGTGGTGGTTAGGTCATACTAGCTGTTCCCAGGAAACTGCTGAGACGTAGGTGTACCTTCATCAGTTCTGTTCTCATGACAAGCCCCCCACTTGCCTCTGTACCTGCTCAACCTTGGTGCCAGCAACAGTAACATAGGCCTACCTGCTCAATTGCTGTAGACAGGCATAAGAAAATTCTGGATGCTATCCCTAACCCTATCATGCCTTTACCTCCCTGAAGGCTCAGCTTGAAGTAAGCAGTGACCATAGGGTGGGTTCTGAGCATCAGGAAAAGGAAACCAAAGGTCCCCCCACCTTTGAAACAGGAAACAGAGTGAGGTTTCCACCACCTCTTCCCCTATGACTTACACTGACTTTTGACCTTGGGATCTGATAAATCCAGTTTAAGCATTTGTTTACACATACTGACAGCTAAAGTCCACAATGTACTAAGAGTTATATCTCTCTCCAAACTTTATTATCACAAACTACACTTGAATGGATAGAGAAATTCATGCCAAGGATCCATTGAGCTCAAACTTCAGACCTAGAAAGAAAATGAGGGTCACATTACACCTAATCAAGACCCCCTCTAAAATCCTTGGACAGGAGAATTTTCAGGGTTCAAAATCACAGCACTAGACCTGTGCATAGGAGCTGTGGAAATGGCTCACTCAGTAAACCACTTGGGCAAGAATGAGGACATGAGTTTGAATCCCCTTACCTCCACCCAAGTAAAACTAATCATTGTAGGATGCGTCTTTAACTCTAGCACTGGAGAAGGGTAACAGTAACAGGTAGACTCCCAGAATTCCCTCGCCATCTACTCTAGCCAATCGGTGAGTTCTTAGTTCAATGCTAGACTGATCCTGTCTAAAATAATAATGTGGAGAGCAATAGAAGATGGTACTGTCATTGACTTCTGGCCTTCACACAAACATTAATACATATACATGAATACATTGTACACACACACACACACACACACACACAGAGAGAGAGAGAGAGAGAGAGAGAGAGAGAGAGAGAGAGACAGACAGACAGACAGACAGACAGACAGACAGACAAAGACACAGAGAGACAGAGACAGACAGACAGACAGACAGAGACACAGAGAGACAGAGAGATGAGATAATAAAATCCCTGTCCTTACACAGAAATGTTTTAGAGTGCACATGGATATATCTTCTTAATTATTGCACCATAGAAGTATCGTCCACTCAAAGAAAAAAGACTAAAAAAAAAAATAAAATTAATAACTATATAAAGCTTTGTATCCAAAACTTTCAGTGACTCAAAACTACATGGGCACTAAAGATGACTGACAGAGGACTTCTGTTCTCAGACTCATGAAGCTCTGAAACATCTAGTTTAATCCCCTAGTGTCTCTGACCAGCAAAGGAAACACAAATAGGTCTTCCCAGAATGAATACTCAGGTTATAGAGACAGCTACAACAAATCAGCATCAGGGTTTCAGTACCCATTTAAGTGTATTTCTGACTCAAATAACAGCTGGATGCAGGCATTCCTGGTACATTCCCGGTAGGTAAGCTGTTATTCTTCATGAAGAACATGGCTCTGTTCTCTGTTATTTCACAGGACTCTCACAGCCTCACACTATTCAGAAAACTAGGAAAGTAAAAGATGTAAAAGTCCCATCTTTTTTTAGCATTGAAGTGACATCTTAGTTTTGGTTTTGTTCCATTGATGAAAATTTGTCCCATGCCCTGCTTAAATACAGAAAAAAAAATGAGACATAACATTTGAGTGAAGACTCCTTTCCAGTGACAACTCATCAATATGGATGGAAAGCAAGCACAAGCTCGGGGTTAAAATTTGTCATCTCCAGGGCCTGGGCGGGGTGGGGGGGGCTGTGCTCAAACTACTGCACTAACCAAGGACAATACAATAATAAACATCAAACCCCTACTTTGATCTAACCAATGGACAGGACATTCTCCACAGTTATGTGGAGAGGGGGACTGACTCTTACATGAACTCTGGTGCCCCATATTTGACCAACTCCCCTTGGTGGGGAGGCTTGATGACACTCAAAGAAAGAATAAGCAGGCTACCAAGATGAGACTTGATAGCTTATGACCATATAGTGGGGGAGGAGGTCCCCTTTGGTCATAGACCTAGGGGAGGGGAACAGGGTGAAAGCGGGAGGGAGGGAGGAAACAAGTGATGGGATAACAATTGAGATGTAATCTGAATAAATTAATAAAATTAAAATTAAAAAACAAAAAAAAAACCTGTCATCTCTGCTAGAAAGAGATGAATTAAAGCTCCCAGGATGATCTGTTGGCAAATGTTATCAGCAACTTTGTGTGCATTAGATGAAGAGGAGGGAAGTGGGTCCCAGGAAGAAGTAAATAGATATTAAAATTAAAATATGTAACAATTTTACTTCTTTGAGTTCTCTACTGTTCTTCTTTCTAAACTGGCTATTTTATTCTGGTACATTCTAAGCTATTCAGCATTATAAGGAAATTTCCACATAATGTCAGCACAGATGAACATTCTATAAGTTTCCTTATAGACTCACAAAACAACTATTTGAAAAAAGTAAGTTCAAAAAACATCAAGAAAATAAAAACACATTGATGAACAATCAAGTATGAATACAAAGCAATGAATACAAATAAATATAAATCTGTGCCAGAATGAAGGAAAATTCCAGGTGCTATCATAGCTCCTCAGTTCTTGAATAAAATCCTTAAAAGAAATTGTTAGGAAATGTTAAATAATAGCCATTAGCACTGTTGGCAGAAGCAGATAAACACTACACTCAAGGAAGGAGAAATCTGAGAAAATAAAATGTTTAAACCCCATCTTTACCGTCTCTCGCCTTAATCTCCCCAGAAGGCCAGTGGTAGGAAAGAGGAAGCAAAACCCATTGTGGCCACTGCATTGTGAGTCAGAAAGCTGAAGTGGCAAGTGACGGAGACCTAACCCTGTGAGCCAGCCCCACGCCTTATATGTGAACACTGTGTGGTTCCCAAAGCAAAACAAAGAACTCAGCAAAAGAGCAGGAATAAAATCACATGAACACCCTTGGATACATTCAAAGACGAATCATAAAAAGAAAGAAACTGTTAAAGAAGAGATTCTTCTCCTTGGCCTCAGAACATAAACCCCCTCAGATCTCTCTCTCTCTCTCTCTCTCTCTCTCTCTCTCTCTCTCTCTCTCTCTCTCTCTCTCTCTCTCTCTCTCAATACAGTCATGAACTCCACAATGACAGTTAAACCAGGAGTGCAGTGCATGGCTATAAAGGAGTCATCAGGGTCTTGCGACAAAACTGGAAAAATTCCTGTGACCTATTGATGTCATTTCTGTGATACAACACATCACTCATGTGTCTGTGGTAATCCTGGTGAAAACAAGCTCACTACAAGGCCAATATCACAGAAGTACATATTTCATAATACTTGATAATGACAATCAACATGTTCTGTGTGCTGTACTTGCTATCACCTACCTTTCATCATTACTTCATGGTGTCCTCTATGTTTAAAAAGTTCATTATAAAATGATGTATTATATTATGCATACACATTGTGTTCTTTTTGCTGTGCCTTGGTTATGTCAAGAGGCCATATTTAGTATAGGTACACATCATCTATAGCTGTGTAAATGTGCCTTATAATGTGCACACAGTGACAAAAATCATATAACAACGAGATTCACAGAATTCATTTGGTCAGTATCAGTCAGTAATCAGCACATAAATAACAATTTAATATTATATATTAATATATATCTCCAAGGACAAAAGTCAGGTTAAATACATATATATATATATATATATATATATATATATATATGTATGTATATGTGCTACATGTACATTATGTACACATACATATATATGTGTGTGTGTTCATGCATTAATGTGTGTGGACATGAGAACAAACTGTCTTGAAAGCACAAGGGCTGGGGTGGAGTGGGATCCCTCCATTCCTGCTTCACACAGTGCCATGAAGTCTGCTCCAGTAAACACAAATACACCATAAATATACTACAAAACTCAAAGGCAAAAGGCCACTGTTGACAAAAAGCACCTAAGGACACTGGTGACAACTCTGGAAGAGACCACATGTTGAAACTTCCAGATTCAGCGTTGAAAATAACTATTGAGTTAAAAATCATTAGAGAAGAGAGTTTTAAAATAACCAAGGACCTATTTCATAGATCAATATGTCTGTTTTTATGCTAGTGTAGTGCTATTTTTATTACTATAGCTTTGTAGTAGGACTCGAAGTTAGGAATACCTCAGATAGTGATTTTATTGTACAGGATGTTTTTGTCTGTGCTATGCTTTAAAAAAAAAGATTGTTTATTCAATTTCTGTAAAGATATGCATGGAATGTTGATGGGGTAGCACACTGACTCTATAGATTGCTTTAGGCACATGGTCATTTTCACAATATTAATCCTAATAGTCCATGAGCTTCAGAGATATTCTATCTTTTGGTGTCTCCAATTTGTTCCTTTAGAATTTTCAGTGTTTACATTTTTCACTTCCTTGGTTAGATTTATACCAAAATATTTTATTTTGAGGCTATTGTGAGTGAAATTATTTCTTGACTTCTTTCTTGGTGTGTGTGTGTGTGTGTGTGTGTGTGTGTGTGTGTGTGTGTGTGTGTGTTAGTTTTGTACCCTGACACCTTACTAAATATGTTTACCAACTGTAGGAGTTTTCTAATACACATTGAAGAAAAGACAGCATCATCAACAAGTTGTGTTGGACAATACAATTAATGACAAAAACAAAATCCTTGTTTCTCATCCTGCACACAACTCAACTCTGAATGGATCAAGGACCTGAACACAAGAGCTAATTAGCAAGTATAAAACACACTTGAACTCAATGGTAACAGGAAGACTTTCTTGTTAGGACTCCAGTAACACAGGGATTAGGACAAACAATTGACAACTGGGGCCTTATGAAACTAGAATTCTGTGCATAGTAAAGAAAACCATCAATTATGTGAAGGGTGTCCTACAGAATGTTTAAAAGAAACTTTATCAGCTATACATATGACAGAAGATTCATGTTTAGAATAACTGAACACCAAAAATTGAATAACCCAATTAAATGATATGATGTTGAAATAAACAAATATTTCTCAAAAGAAGAAATATAAATCTCTTAGAAATACATTTTTAATGTTGATCATCCTTAGCCATCAGAGAAATGCAAATCTGAAGTACTTTGAGATTTCATTCTTACTAAAGTCAAAATGCATATGATAAAAGCAAAGAAAGTGATTGACAATGAATGGTAGGATAGATATGGGGGAAACAGACACTTACCCCCTGCGTGTGGGAGTACAAACTGGCACAGCCACTATGGAAATCAGTATCAAGTTTTATCAAAAATCTAGAAATAGTTCTACCATATGACTCAGCTATATCAATCCTAGACATACTCCCAAAGGACTCAATATCCTATAACAGAGGCATCTGTTTATTTATCTTCATTGCTACACTATTTAAATAAGCAGGAAATGGAAACAACCTAGATGCATACCAACTGACAAATAGGTAATGAAAATACAGTATGTATGTATGTATGTATGTATGTATGCATGTATGTATATATACCTATATGTGTGTATTAGTATTCAACTACATGGAAAAATTAAATTGTGGAATATACAGGTAAATGGATGGAATGAGAAATAATAATTAAGGGTAAGGTACAAAGACCAAGAAAGAAAAATGCCACATGCTCTTTCTTACATGTAGGTATTAGACGTTAGCTTTGACTCTTTAGAGATGTGTGTTTAAACTGAAGTTTTCACAAAAGTCAGGAAATAACAGATGTCATCAACGGGGAATGGGGAATAATGAAGCAAGAAGGGTTGGATGGGGTGAAAGATGGGAAAGCAAGGTAAAAGAGGGTTGCAGGGAGGGATCACTAATAATAATGATCTTTGAAAACCCGTTTGAAAAATTTACTTCAATGTGATCTTTCTATAGTATATGCTATATATTTTAAAAGCTTAAATGGAGATTCTATAACAATGGAATAATACCTCTCCCAGACACTATGGGCTATCAAATAAAAGGCCCAGTGCCAAGTACAAGTTACTTTTTTAAAATTGTTGATCAGTGGGGTCCCACAGATGCCACCAAAGTTTACAAGATATTGCCATTTCTCTTGATTATACTACAGAACTTGATAGTTCAAGCTTATTACTGAAGACGGTATATATTTGAGTCATTGAGCATGGAGAAATCAACTTGTGACCAACCTGGAATCTTTATTCCTACTGAGTAGCACTTATATCACTTGAAGGTGCTATGCATGTTACTGGTGGAATAAAGCAGTGAGCAGTCTTACCCAGCTGTAAAACCTGCCACTATAATAAGACAATAACTTGACAAGATATGTCCATTGATGCAATAGTGGCACAAACGTTATGAGAGTAACCAATCACTTTTTGATTGAACTTAAGGCATCCTCAACAAGATTGAACTCATGTCTGGTCCCTTTAATGGGGCTTAGAGACCATGGTTGAGTAGGTCATATGCCCTAGGGGGATGAATCACTATTATTATCCTACTAGATGGGAGTAGTTTTTAATTGCTTCATAAGTACTTATCTTTATACCCATGGATTATCAGATCTCTCAGCCCTCATCAGAGATGCTTCTTTTTGTGGTAGATATCAATTAGCACAGAGGCTAATAAATGGTCAACATTCAGAGAATAAGAGACTAAGAGTTCCATTCTAAATGGAACATCTACAGCATAACACCTGTCCCCAAGACTCAAGGATCACCATAGATGATGGGGCAGAAAGATTATAAGATCTAGAGGAAGCAAAACAATGTTGTTTGGACATGACAAGTCAGTCACAAATATGAACTCTGAGTGGCTGTCACTGTAGTATCAAGAACATGTCAAGATTAACTCATATGAAATCTCAGCATTGATGGGGAGTGCTTATTAAATCCTCCCCTGTAGCTGAAGAGAAACTGATGGCTTCTGGGTGAGGCAGAGAGAGACCTTTCTTCAGGAATGTACCCCCTAGAGTCTCTAGTAGATGGCCTCACAGCTGTGCACATAGAGGCACCATACATCAACTCAGTGGATTTTAAGAAAGAACACATAAAATTTAGCAAGGTCAGGGTATGGGAGGAACTGGAATGTGTTGAATCCCAAGGGTATGAATTTAGCAAAAACACATGTGTGTATCAAATTATCAACAACCAAAGAATGGTTAAAGAAAATGCAGTACAATTTACACAATGTAATACTACTCAGCTATTAAAAACAAAGGCATGCAATTTGCAGGCAAATGGATGAAACTAGGAAAGATCATCCTGAGTGAGGTAACCAAGACCCAGAAAGGCACACACAGTATGTACTCACTTATAAGTAGATATTAGCCATAATGTACAGGATAACCATGCTACAATCCACAGGCCCAAAGGACCTAAGGAGGACCTAAGGAAGGATGCTTGACTCTCACTCAGGAGAAATGAAATAGGCATCTGAAGTAGACTGAGGAATGAAACTGGGAGGAAGAAGGGGTTGGGGATGGTAATGGGGGTAGAGAGCAGCGTAGGGAGAAAGAAGGTTGGGGGATATAAGGATATAGAACAGAAATAGAGGGGATCTCTGGGACAGGGAGGCTCCCTGGAGTCTAGGGGAGTGTCCCTACCTGAGACCCCTAGCAGCAGGTTAAGGAACTTAAAGTTGTCACCTCCTATATCCAGGTGAGACTTCCAGTGGAGGAGGGGAGACACCAACCCACCCATAAAACCTTTTACCCAAAATTTATCCTGCCTTCAAGAAATGTAGAGATTAAAGTGGAGCAGATACTGAGGGAGTGCCAAATCACTAACTGGCCCAATTTGGTACCCACCCCATGGGAGAGAGCCAACCACTGAAACTGTTAATAATACTCTGCTATGCTTGCAGACAGGAGCCTAGCCTAACTCTCTTCTGAGAGGCTTCATCCAGCAACTGATGGAAACAGATCTCTTTCCTGTAGCTGGGCTGCCTTACCTGGCCTCACTGGGAGAGGATGTGCTTAGTCTTGCTGTGGCTTGATGTGTTAAGGTGGGTTGGTACCCCTTGGGGGGCCTCACCTTCTCTTAGAAAATGAAGGTGAGGAGTATGAGGATGGGACTAGGAGGAGAGGAGGAAGGGGCCTGGGATCCAGCTGTGAAGTGATTAAATAAGTAAATAAATAAATGAAAGAAATATAAAAATGAGAAATTATCAACAAAATAACAAAAACAAATAAATAACTATCTAAGGAGTCATATACTAAAGGCAATTTAAAGGATGTATTTTAAGAAGAAATAAAATAGCAAAATGGAATTCTAACATAGAAAGACTGAGTACAATAAAAATGTGAGCATGTGGATAAATCTGAATAAAAGCTGATTCTCTCAAATAAAGTAAGGCATATAATTTATATTGCCAATAAAAAGAAAACTAAAATGAGGGGACATCTACAAGGTGGGTAGAGATAACGACTCTTCTATGGACTCAATATTTGGAAAGATCATAAAAGTATTAATTAATTTTATACTGTATTAAGTATTCATTTACATTTTCATGGGTAGCATCAAAATAGAAACATAATAAAATAAGAATAAATATCTTCTAAACCAATAAAGAGGCAAAGATGTACTTAACTTAATCAACAAAAACAACAAAGGGAGAGGAAAGAAAACACAGCAAAAGTAAAACAAAGAAAAAGCAAATGATGAAGGAAACAAAATAAGTCTGAATATACAAGTAATTAGAATAGATCAAGATTGACTGCATAAAAGGATAAATCAATCAGGATGTGATGTGTATAACAGCTATGTCTGAAGCTTAAAGAGAAGGGTTAAAAGTAAAAATATGAAAACATGATAAAAATAAGCAGACATTAACCTACAGCTCTGTTCAAATCAGGCAAAATGGGCTTTTCAGACAAAGGCTTTACTAACGATAATCATTGTTTCATGAAAAAATTGTCACTGTCCCAGCAGATAGTAAACCTATATTTCAATATATCCACTAAAATAAAATATACAGAACAATAAGATGAAAGAACTACAGGAAGAAGGCAGGACTACTATATCATTGGTAAAACTTAAGACATTAGTAATGTGGTTTGATATGCTTTGATTAAGTGACTTGAGATGAGTAATCCATGAGTATAAAATGCAGCTTACAGTTGAGTAATATGGGTTATAAGTTTAAGAAATATGACTGACCGACTATGAAACTTGATCACATACTGAACTACAAAGCAAATTTCAACTTGATCACATACTGAACTACAAAGCAAATTTCAACTCTACTCAAAAATTGTCATATTGACTGTATTTTTCTGATGACAATATGTAGTATTTTAACACCATATTAGTAGAAACCAAGAGTTTATGTGTATGTTCACATACACACTATATACATAGACTAATGCACACATAAAATAATGCACCATAAAGAAGAAACAACTCTTTATAGGAATTATGGAATATTTAGAGCTGAAGAAAACAACCTCTTGCCAAACCTTGAGGCACACAGGCAAACTGAAGCTTAGAAGACAACTGTATAAATTGAAATACTTTATATTGAAAGATCAAGAGTGAAACTGGTAAGGCACACAAACAACCAAGGGAGTTAGAAAAATAAAATAAAATAAAATAAGAAGAGTACAGTGTAAAGAAGCCATAAGGAGAGATAAGTGAGTGAAATGGAAAGTTGTACACTGAAGAAGTTGCCTCAACAGACACCTCACCTACTCTCCCAGAGCAATGTCCAAAAGTGATGGACCCACCCATAGCCTCGGCAGAGCCAGAGGATCATCACATATGTAGGACAAGCAGGGAAGACAAAGCAAACTGAACAAATGAGGAGGCACAACCTAGATAATGCAATAACAGTTCAGAAAGAAAAATGTCTTTCAGAAGATTTACTACTAATCTCTTCAGAAAGGTGTACAAAGGGTGTTTTAATGAATCAGTCATGGAATGCTCGAATAAAAGAGAGACACAGAGAAAAATACATGATAGAGACATTTTCAAAGCAAGAAGAAATATTGCTAAATAATGTTAAAGAACGTCCCCCATAAAACTGAACAGTAATATATTGGTTATAATGAGGGGAAAAAGAGTAATCAAGCCAGAGGGCCATTTCAGTATGTCAGCATATGAAAACAGAGAATGCAGTTTACAAACCAAAGGAGGCAGAAAAGGAGAGGAGGAAGAGGAGGAGAAGAAAGAGGGAGGAATAAAGAAATAACTCAAGGAGATGCGTCAGTTACAAAACTCATAATTTTCCATACCAGTAATGAAACTGTGCCTACTCCAAGGCACAGTGCTCAAAAAATTTAACCTACTCAGGGAAAAATAGCTCCTAATATTTCTATAATTAAAACCAAGCAGGTATAAATATGGTCAAGAATCATAATAGCTTACAGGTGTACCTACAAGAACACATGGAACTAACAAATACTTATGCTGCCTGCAAAATGTTCAGGAAAATACTTTCTAAATTAAATATCTATACTATCCAAGTCCTAATTAAATGACTAAGTATAGAGATTTTCAGACATAGACATTTCTATTTTTCCCAAGTTGCACACTTAAATTTTATAAAACTACCAAAGATGATGTATCTTCAAACTAAGATGTAAAACAAGAGAAATAAGTTGCAGGAAAAATATAAAGCCTTAAAGTAAAGGGTGATAAAAGGTACCCAGGAAGATACAGAATGAAGGCTCCAGAGCTATTCTTTAAATCTATGTATACAACTAACTATTTAAATTGAATGATATTTGAAATGTTTGGACAAAGAAAAATTCAAGATCCCATAAAATGTCTATGATTCTCCATCAAAGTGTTCTGTAACAGTTGGTGAGAGAGAGCTCAGCTGTACTGAAGAAACTTACACACATATGAGACTGAACATATCAACAACTAAGAGAATAAAGCATACAAAGGAAGTACATTCACTAGGCCACATGGTTACTTTGTGGTCAACAAATTAATAGAGAGTTTCTGATATTTTCACCCTGGGACTCAGTTTGAAACGTGAGATAAATAGTTTTCTTTCTTTCTTTTTTCTTTCCTTCCTTCCTTTCTTCATTTCTTCCTTCCTTCCTTCTTTATTTTTTGTTTTTCAAGCCAAGGTTTCTCTGTGTAGCCTTGGCTGTCCTGGACTAGCTTTGTAGACCAAGCTGGCCTCAAACTCACAGAGATCTGCCTGTCTCTGCCTCCCCAAGTGCTGGGATTGCAGCCATGTGCCACAGCACCCACCTCAGGAGAAATAATCTTTATATGCATGTATATGTGTGTATATACATATACATGTATATGTGCAGAGCCTATCTTAGGAATGATACAGCTGGCTGTCTCTGCAATAAGGAACTTGGTGAAAGGGCTTTAAGGGAGAATTATTTCTTCAATTTCTATTTACACTTGTTTCGTTGAAATCTTGTAATGCATTTAGCCTACCCAAAATGAATGTGTGTGTGTGTGTGTGTGTGCGTGACAGAGAGAGAGAGAAAGAGAGAGAGAGAGAGAGAGAGAGAGAGAGAGAGAGAGAGAGAATGTTTCACCTGATTCAATAATTCCGGGCTTTATTATAATACACCCCTGCACATGTGCAAAATGATTTATGTACAGTTACTTGTTGGTAGAAGCAAAAGAATTGGATCTATTATATCCTTCAATAAAACCTTGGTAAAATACACATTGATAGTATACACATTCATATAGAAACATATTTTGTAACCATAAAAGAGAATGAAGATATTTATTTCGTATCACACACACACACACACACACACACACACACACACAAACACACAAAACCTTCATAAATTATGACATGTAAAGACTAGGAGACATGACTCTTATGGTAGTAGTCAACCCTTTACTGTTTGTATTTGAGGCTTGATCCACAGCCAGGAACTGATACCTAGTACTGTAAAAATTGTCCAAAGGTCAGGGCTGAGAGGCCTGAGGAGGAGACCACTGTTAGTATTTTGCTAAATAGTTGTGTTGCAAAACTTCCTTCTAAATATTTATGTTTCTACCTTCAGAACTGTACAGCTCTGAATCTTAGTAAGGGAAATTTCTTTTTCCAGTGAGCAACTGTTAAGGCAGAGTTTCAAATATGGTCAAAGTGCTGAGAAAAAGTAAATGAAAGTTCTCAGCAAGACAGAAAACACAGTCTTAAAAATAGACATCCAGGCTCTGACATACATAGAGGACAGTTACCACAAAAAACACTGGACAAAGGAAACTCCAGCAATACCATACTTTATAGCAAATTCTAATAAACATTCAAGAAAGTAAACTGTAAGGTATGTGAGGCCGGGGACTTTTATCTGCTTTACTTTGTGATGTTTCCCTAAATCTACAGTTCTAGCACATAGCAAGCTGTCAATTCATCTTGTGTGGCTAATACATATTTAATTCTGAGCGTAGATGTCTACAATATATAAAAAGGAAGCTTATGAATACATTTGAAAAATGGTAAAGCATATGCGGTATATGTTAGAACTATGTATGTGTATACTATATATGTGCATATACTATATATGTATCTGGGTGTATTATATGTATATATGTGTGTATGTACAGTCACACACACATATAGGGGTTTGGGAAGTAGGTGTGATAAATATATATTTACTAAATTGGATTCATTTTAGAACTACAAAGATGGTCTTAGAATTAGATATTGTTTTAATGGCACTACACATTAACAGCCTAAAAGAGAAAGCCACATGATCACTGTAAAACAGAAAAGTCTTCAACAAAGGTCAATGCATGTCTAAAATGAAATTGTTAACAGTAAGAAAGACAAATAAACAGTTTTTTATTAATTAACTTATTTATTCACTTTATATCCTGATGGCAGCCCTGCCCCCGCTCCTCCCAGTGCCCCCTGGCACACACCTTCCCCCATTCTCCCTTCTTCTCCTCAGAGAAAGGAGAGGGCCCCCATGGGTGCCAAACTCACCCTGGCACATTAAGTTGTGGCAGGACTAGGTGCATCCTCCCCCACTGAGGCCAAATAAGGCAGCCCAGTTAGTGGTACAGGATCCAAAGGCAGGCATCAGAGTCAGAGAGCCTCCCCCCAATGCCTACTCCCCTCCCCACCCCAGCTCAAGTTGTTAGGGAACCCACATGAAACCTCTTAAATTAAGTAAATAGCACTTGTGTTGGGGTTCTGTTTTTGTTTTTTATTAATTTATTCAGATTACATCTCAATTGTTATAACTGTTATCCCCTTGCTTGTCTTTTCCCATTCCTCGCTCCCTCCCTCTTTCACTCTACTCCCTTCCCTCGGTCTGTGACAGAAGGGCACCTCTTCCCCCACAATATGGTCACAGCCTATAAAGTCTCATCTTGGTAGCCTGCCTATTTCTTTGTCTGAGAGCCACCAGGCCTCCCCACCACGAGAAGTGGTCAAATGTGGGGCACCAGAGTTCATGTCAGAGTCAGTCCCCGCTTTCCACACATCTATGGAGAATGTCCTGTCCATTGGCTAGATCTGAATAGGAGTTCACTGCTTACTGCATGTATGGTTCTTGGTTGGTACAGTAATTTGAGCAGACACCCCTAGGTCCAGATCTGCCCATCATGATGTTCTTCTTGTAGGTTTCTATGACCCTCTGGATCCTTCTATTTCCCCACTGTCCCATACTTCTCTCACCTAGAGTCCCAATAGGAGGTCCCCACAACTATCTCAATCTCCTGGTAAGTGAAGACTTTCATGGGACATCCCTTTTGGGCTAGTGTTGGGTTTTTTGTTTGTCTTTATTTTTTCCTGTCATTATGATAAAATATCATGACTAAAGCACTTTTAAAAAGAGTTAATTTTGGCTCATGGTTCCAGAGGGGTGAGTCCACCCTGGAAGGCAAGCACTCAGCAAGCAGCATGCGTGGAAGCAGCAAGCAGAAAGCTCACGTCTGCAAAAGTGAGCACAAAGCACAGAGAGAAAACTGGGCATGGTACAGCCTCTGTGTTCTCACTTTGCCTCTGGTAACATCTTCCCACTAAAAATCAAGTCTGCACCCCCTACGTCTCCCCACACAGCAGGGTCAACCTGGCACCAGGCACTCAAACACTGGCACCCATGGGGGGGTGCCTCTCATTCTACAGCACCACAACCCTCTTCCTTGAATCCTGGAAGAAGTGTTAGAATTAATTTCTATAAAATAAGAAATAAGACAAGTTACCCTGCAAAAGCAAGAGCAGTAGAACCCCTGTTGAGGACAAGAAGAGACTCTAAGCAGGATAGTAGTATGGAATAAAACACATGATCTGAATATCCAAGTGAAAGAACAAAACTGTCTTAATCAATCATGATATACTTATGCATAAAGAGCATCCAAATTTGTAAGTTATGAGAGTTTTAAAAAATCCAGTATCTAGACTAAAATAAATACACATACATTATAGCAATAAGCAGTGATGACGAGGAGTTAGTTTTGAAATATATTTAGAAAATGCAATCCAAATAAAGTATCTAGAAATAAATCTCAAATATTATGATACCTCTATAAAGAATTATAAAATAGATGTAAAAGACAAAAAGAGAGTCCTATAAAGGGGACTTTTACAATGGCCACAGGTAAGTATTCTCATAACTGTGAAAACACTTGTTCTCCTTCATTTTAATGCAGAGACGACTGCACTCTATAAACATCATCAATTCATCAAAGACTCTTATGCAATCTCAAAAATCATATAGAAATAAAAAATTTCAAAAGCCCAAGAAAATAAGAACCAAGCGGTCACCTTAACCTACCTGATGTCTACAGAACTCCTATAACAAGAAACAGGACAATTTGTTAGAAATACAAAAATGAATGGTCTTAGAATTAATTAATACACTACACACACACACACACACACACACACACACACACACACACACACACACAATCAGATAGAACCTTACTAAATAGTTGCTTAAATATAAACAGTCCAAATGTAGCATTTAACTGGCAGAGAATGGTGGTGTGAATAGAAAAAAAAATCACCTAACTATATGTTACTATAGCAAACTTAAACAACATAGGTAGCCTTCAGACTTTCAAGTATATCGTGCTAGTAGTAATAAAAAAAAACTTGAATTATCTGATTAAAAGTATAACAAGGCAGATAAATTTATCACTCAATAAATCATTTAAAATAGCTATCTTGACATCTTCAGGATTATCATGAGTTAAGGACAGTTCTTCATGAACCGACAAGCCTACAATTACAAGCAGAAAAAACAACATTCTTTTCTCATCAAGCTATAAAACCAGTAAAGAAAAGTCATCAAATATTTCTGAAGAGCACCATCAAACAACTGCAGTTACCTGTCATTGATTAAAATAGCCCAATGCCAAAGAGCACATAGTCTTCCCCAATGGACAAGCATCATTCACCGAAAGAGACTGGGTAAAATCCAACACCAAATAATTCTTCTCAGCTACAGTCCGAGGTTGTGCAACTCATATATATTACAATGTGGTTCATAACAGAAAAATTACTGGGAACAACACAAGCTGAGATGGTGTGATGCAGTGGAATAATTTTAAATAATAAAATAAATTATGCCTGTTCTGGAATGGGCCTTACGAACAAAAGCAGCATTAAAAAAGGTGAACAACAGAAGAGTACTGTTCAGTTTTAATTCTCATAAATAAATTCTCATAAAACAATGCATATGCTTTGTATATATAGACTAAAATATTCTGCAGGATTAGATACACATATACTATACTAAGTGAGGATTACCAAACATTAGATGTATAAAAATGGGGTCAATTTTGTGATTACTTCTAGGTTACAGAAAGATAGTAAAACTGGGAGGAAACATATATTATTGAAAGTATTCTTTTTATTATGCTATTGGCTTATTGGTATTTATAATTTTGTTTCTTAAGTAAAAATACATTTTATTTTGTGTGTATAAAATAAAATTCAACTTGTATGTTTAAATATAAAGAAGAGGAAAATGAACCAAAATAAGAAATCTCTTATTAAAAATTATTCATGAGGAGCTGATACATATGGAAGACAGAGATCAAGGTTATAATAATTCAGTGTTCATAAAGAATAGAACACAAGCCAAGCATGGTGGCTCACAGCTGTAATCTCAGAAGTCTGGAGGCTGGAGCAGAAAGACTGGCATGAGTTCCAGGCTGTCCTAGGCTATGTAGTGTGTTTCAGGCCATGTGGGATCCTGTCTTTAGAAACTTCAAAAAGGAAGAGGAGGAGGAGGAGGAGGAGGAGGAGGAAACATCAAATGATCCAGAACAAATACTGTTTCATGACTTAAAATCCCTTTTTGCTTAAACCACCATACAATTCAGTTGTAGAATGTAGAGAAACCAAACTGGAACTGGGATGGGAGCTCCTTCCCTACTGGCTAGCTTTCATATTCATAGCTCTGGTGGGAAAGTCTATACAGTCATACATCATGTAGCTGTGGACCCCGCACACTGCAATACTGACTTAGCAGGCAACTTATGGCCAGTGGGCAGATAGTGACATAACTGTTACAGGGGTCACCAACAACTTTCAGATTGGATTTGAAAGCTGTTCCACTTTGTAGGAGGGAATTCACCACTAGCACTGTAAGCCTGGTAAATCACATGAAGAGAGAGCATAGGCCGTAGGGAGGAACCTGTTGTCGACTATCTTCTTTAGTGCTACCGTCTGTCTGAGTCAGAGAAGCTTCTGGCTATAGTGGAAAGCATTACTGCTTTGAAAACAAGGCCTGTTGCCAAACTACCTTCTAAACATTTATGTTCAGATCCACAGATAAGTTAGGCTTTCAGCTTTAGTCAGAGAAACTTCCTTTTACAGTGGGAGGCAGTTGCAACAGAGATTCATAACTGGGCAAAGTGATGAAAAATAAATAACCGTCAATGCTCAAACCAAAACATGGCATGTATCTGACCCCATCAGGGAACAACAAAGAAAGGGGGCCAGAAAGTATCTAAGAAGCAGAGGAGAGGGGTACAGTAAGGTATTGTCTCCCTGGCAATGAAATGCCTTTACTCTCATGAAGTCACAGCACCTGAACAAGACCCTTCAGCCTTCCCCAAGGACCCCTTGGCACTCAATGTCTACTGAGGAAGGAAGCATCCTTTCCTTCAGTGGTGTAGCCACTGGTTAGTTGCACATGCTCCAGTAAATAACCCCCAACCTATGCTCAGAGAAACAATTCTAATTAAACTCAATGGGTTACAAAAGACAAGAAGACAGGAGAGGCAAGAAGCTCGCTGGAAAGAAGAAGCGTCTTGGAGGAGAGGGATAACAGGAGAGTATATGATCAAAACACATTATATGCATCTATGAAATAGTCAAAAAATTAAAAACCATGAATGAAAACTGTTTGAATCTATAAACTGACATTATTAAAGAAGGAAAGTAGTGTTAGCTTCAAAATGGATTATAAAACTCCCATTATCTTCAGGTGCTTTCATAATAATCATAAATGCTAGAGGACATGGAGGTTGCTTTATGGGGCTTCACTTTGTTAGTCTGTAAAACTTGGATGTAAATGTACAAACACACAGGCACGCACGCACACACACACACACACACACACACACACACACACAGCAATAATAATCAAAGGAAAAGAGGCTGTGAACTTGAGAATGGGGGGACATTTGTAAGGGGCCCAAGAAAGAGTAAGTAGGATGGGCTGCAGGGAGACATAAGTGATACAATTACATTTCAATTAAAAACATATTAAATAAATAATGTAAAAACCTTTTTACCTTTACAGGAAAATGGGGTGGAGTACGGAAATGCACTATATTGGGCATTAGAATTCTTGAGTGCGGGTGCCAGCCCTCTCATTTACTCTGTTTCCTCACCTATTCCAACCCAGGGCAGAAACCGAGTGGAAATCACAAGCACAAAAAATGGCATTAATGACTAGCTGCCAAGACTGGCCCTGGGCGGCAAGCTAAGTGTTCAACACCCAATGTACAGAAGTGAGATGAGACCTCACCCAGACATCCACGCCAAGAGGATCCAGTCTGGTGAAAAAACAAGGTCCCCAAATGATGCTCTCAGGTAAAGACTTTGAGGGTCAGTCATTTACAGATTAATTTGAAGGCTCTCATATTTCCTTACTGGGTGAAATATATCACTTCTCTGAGCCTCATCTCCCTCATTGTACATAAGGAAAATAGTTTTGCTTATAAAGTTAACTTTCCTATTGTTGGCAACACACTCATAGCAATGAGTGCTGCTGAGTTGGTGCTTAATACATATTCAACATTGCTCAGCAAAATTCTAAACCTCACCAGAACTGAGTCAAAGGCTGCTCATATTGGCACAGGAACGAACAGGCTGAGCCCACAGGGGAATGACTGAGGTAAGATAGGGCAAAAACAATGCTCCTTAGCCTGAGTTTTGTCACCAGTACAATAAACCATTGGAGTAGACTGTCTCTAAGGACCTCACAGCACTTTGTTCTAACGCTCTCTGATCTGTGAACCAAAGCTAATGTAAGTTCTATGTTTAGAAATGATATATTGTTAGATCAACTGGGAATGACTAGAATCATACCATCTATTGATTTATATCAAGGGTGATGGTAAATGACCTTGAATAAAGAATATAATCTAAAATGATATTTGTAACACAAATGGAGTGTAAAGATTTAATGGCTAACCCTTTGCACTGAGGACCTGTTAGATACACTATTAGAGTTTAAAGGGGTCTCAGAAGTCAGGAAGTCAAGCCTTCCAACTAGCAGAAAAGCCACATGGGGGCAGCACCCCCACAGTCTCATGGCCTGGCTTCAGTAAATTTGAGGACATGACCTTCTGGAACCCTGTCATTTGGCCACTCCTCTTAAGACCAAATCCCCATTGAATCCAGAATGTTTTTTCTTGATTATAGTAGCCCCTAATATTTGAAGGAAAGTGTATTTCTTCCCAAATCTTACACCTTCAGTTGATCCATACAAAGAGATTAGACTCCATAACATCCCAGCTGCCTTCTTTGCGGCCATTGAATTAACAATGAGATTCCAAACATAGTACGTGAAGACACAGTTATCCCCACTTAGTGAGATACATGGCCCTTCTTAATGCTGCCAAGAGATGGTTTCATATTTGGATGTTCTCACTTAGAAACATTAAGAGTTAGATTATAACATCAATCATTTTTACTTTAAAAAAAAAGTTGTATGAACTCTTTCTTCAGATAAAACAGTGTGAATATCCACAAGGAAAGCAGAATGGGCAGAAGTGTGCTGGATGTGTCTTGCTCCATTTAATCCCTGACAATTTACGCCCTACCATATTGTTGTTATTGGCGGCCTATACAGCATCTCCCACAATGCCCTAAGAATCCCTGGCATACATTTTTTAAGTCACTAGAAAACCTGACCTTCCAGTTTCTTCTAAAATTGTATTTGAAAAAACTTCAGATGCTATATGTACTGCTGGCATGGAGTAGAGCATGGTGGTTATCAAGATCAGTCCAAATCCTGTCTCTGCCTCTTTAAGTATATTCTGTGTTGGGGGAATTATGGCACTGTGTCCTTATCTTCAGGCTAGAATGATACTTGTAGAATCCTTACATCATATGGATGCTGTAAGCATTTGATTGAACAAACGAAACTCTTAGAATCGTATTTGGTACTCAGCCTCCTTCAGCTGTCAGCTTAGGCCTCCTTGAGTTTGAGTCCTAAACCCAGGAAATTGGACTTTTCTGGATAGAAAAATTTCCTCACTAGTATTAACCTAGCATTCAGGATTCATGCTCAAAATAGATTTGAATGTCTCTGCCCTCATCTTTCCATTCAGACTCTGAGGACTGTGGCACCAGGAATTAAAAAAAAAAAAAACCAAATAAGCCCTTTGCCTTCAAACACGTCACCAGATTCTTCCAAATGACTGTACTTGACTTTATTGAATGTCCATGCTACAAAAGATTGGATGGTAGTATTTAGCTTAAGTGTATGTGAAAATCATAAAAGTAATATCTAGCAAAAAGTAAATTCTAGAGTCAGAGAGAAGGCTCAATGGTTAAGAGCACTTGCTGCTCTCACAGAGGACCCAGGCTTGGTTCCCAGCACTCACATGGAAGATGGCAACCACCTGCAACCTCAGTTTCAGAGGATCCAATACCTTCTTCTGGCCTCCATGATGCATATACACACATGTAGACAAAACACTCATAAACATAAAAATGAAAGGTAAATTCTTAATTGTACCTACAGAAGGCAGACATTACAGAAATCAGGAATAAATGAGCACTTAATTTATCACAGGGAATTTGAAGCATGCAAGGCTGTACAGACTAGCAACAATCTGAACAGCAAACAAACAAGTCATCTATGCCTCCTGTCTACTAAATTCTGCTCAGATGTTTTCATAAAGGTCAGAATAACCATTATGAAGACAGAAATCGCTTTATAGTACAGGTTTCACTTACCACGAAACTGAGACAGAGGGGAGGACATTCTAGTGGGACTCTAGATGAGAGAAGCATGGGAGAATGGCAAAGTAGAAGGATCCAGAGGGTCCTAGAAGCCTACAAGTAGAACATTATGATAGGCAGATTTGAGCTCAGGGGTCCCGCTCAAACTAAAGCACCAGCCAAGGACAATACAGGCGGTAAACCTTAAACCCCTACCTAGATCTAGACAATGGACAGAACATTCTCCACAGTAGAGTGGAGAGTGGGATATTACTTTCTCACGTACTCTGGTGCCTTACCTTTGACCATGCCCCCTGGAGGGGGAGACCTGGTGGCACTCAGAGGAAGGACAGCAGGTTATCAAGAAGAGACTTGATACCCTATGAACATATACAGGGGGAGGTAATCCCCCTCAGGAACAGTCATAGGGGAGGGGAATAAGGGGAAAATGGGAGGGAGGGAAGAATGGGAGGATACAAGGGATGGGATAACCATTGAGATGCAACAAGAATAAATTAATAAAGGAGAAAAAAAGAAGACAGAAATCAAGAGTGATCTTGATGAAAACAGTTGATCAGAATATTGTGAATAAAAAATTCGTTGGGGTACATATGCAAGCAAGTGTAAGAGTAGATTAAGTAAACACACTGTTTTGTAGTAATAATAAGAGTGTAACTATAATAAGAACTGAGTCAAGGCAGGGTTCCCTTCTTTAATATGAAACAGTGGGCTTTTTGTGCATATGAAGATAATCAGTAGACAGGAGGTACAGATGATGGAGGAGATAGGGGAGAACTTCCAGACTGATGTCCTTGAGCAGGCTTTAGGACATATGGTATTTCGCAATCCACTCAGGAGCCACGATGAGGACAGAATACTAGAGAAGTGGGTATAAGGAAGGCCACATAACTGCTTTACTGAACAAAGGATGAAGATAGTGAGCAGTTATCAGAGCTGTGCTAGGGGCTAAGGAGAAGTCTGTAATATGCAGATTACATACAAGTATATAAAATTACCAAATTTAGAGGAGTCAGCCGAGTTCCCATCCAGCATAGATCTCCAGTAACCAGAGACAACAGGATGTATCAATAGCAAACTGCCTATGAAATGCTGGTTCCTTTCAATTGTATCAACTAGTGATGGTGTTGACACCTTAGCTTGTGTTCATGCACTCTATGGTGTTTCACGACAGAATTGTTTAATGACGCTTTTCTTGGATAACCTGACATTTGCCAGGGGCGCATACATGTGTATAGACATAAATGAATGAATTTATTATAGGAATTGACTCAGACAATTGTGCAAGCCAAGGAAAGCCACAGTGTGTCACCTGAAATCTAGAAGCCAACGTTGTAGTCCATTTGTAAGCCACCCATTTGAAAGACTTCTGACCCACAGGTGCTGATCAAAGTCCAGAGAGAATGGAGTCTGATGTCTGAGTCTAGAACACAAAAGATTGCCAGCTGCAGAAAACAGAGTAAATACAGCCTTCCTCTGTCCTTTTCCTTTACCCAGTTAGTTCACCAGATGGACAGTGGCTGCTTACACTGAGGCTACTCTTTAACCCAGGCAAGACAACACCCAAAGTTAACCACGGCAGATTCCATGAACACAAAGAGAAGGAAACTAAAAAGTGAGGTTTGCAGGACCAAGGGCACAGTGCAAAGACCATTGTGTTGGGCCAAGACTCCTTTGATGGTCTGCACTCCTACCCCATAGACTTTCTTCCTCTGGCTCCTAAATTCAATGGCCAGATTCAGTTCATCATTATTTCAACAATGAATTATATTTGTGTGTGAAGGCATCATTGAATGTTTAATATAGGGAGAGATCTGAAATCCAATTACTTCTTCCATAGAGTCTCAGTGATGCTTCCAAAACCCACAGAGGCAGCACAGTGATGGATACCAGAAAAGCAAACTGTATTCACCAAGCCATTTGCAATTTTCTAGGCATTCACTACCATTTCTGCATCCATCTGCGCAGTTGTATGAGGTCATATGATGCTGAGGTATTTGAGCTATTTAAAGAAAACAGTATGAGTTCCCAAACCCCTGGGTCCCTGGGACGTAAGTCTATAGGAGAACCATCTGACCTGGGTCAGATGTTGAATAAAACAAGAAAACCCCTGTCCTATATTAAGTCTCTGACACTTATTTTTCCTCCACAGCACAGCCCACACATGACCCTGACAAAACACAGACACACCAACCAGTTGGCCCATAAATGCCAGTCTCTTAAGTCATCACAAGCATCACAGATGCTTAAATAACAAGTTCCCTTAGGATCTGAAACATAATTTGATCCACAACAATTTGGTTTGCACACAGCACATCTGGTTTTCAGGAATACATCTGTGTAAATTGAGTTACCTCTGTAATGATATTGTATTTGCATCTGAAAAACTGGGGAGAGAAAACTGACAGTGGGTTAAATAATAATAATAAAAAAAGCCTAGGTCCGACTTGATTTGTACTCCAAGCTTCTGTGATAACATATGTAAACACCCTACAGGCAATTAGACTCCAATTTCTTCTTTTCTATAATGATCCAGGTGGCACTAGAATGATTTTTAAACATCTTTCCCTATAAGGTTATAGTATATTATTTTATTTCCTTTTTAATTAAACTTCTGAATAGGGAGTGATGTTCCTTATTTAGAAGTCCACATTTTTCCAGAACCCTATGCCCCCACCCTTGTAACTCAGCTAGGAGAACCAGCCTAGCTGATTCAGGCAATTGTGTTGCTTTATAAAATACTGTCTCCAAAGAATCCTTTACAGCCACTTGGAGCCCAGCACACAGTCAATTATTAAGTTTTCTACCTGTATTGCTCAGTCTGCACTTTCCACCTTAGCTGTGCCCCTATTAATCTGCCCTGTAATCACTTTGCTATTTTTGATTCTGATAGAGGGCTTGGTGAGGTGTCTTTTGGCTTTTGTTCGATAGCTCAGTATTTGAGGAACAGCACAAAAACAGCGGTGGCAAGCTGATGTTAGCGCTTAGACTCTGCCCGCCCAGCCCAGATGTTGAAGAGAAGACACTGGAATGCACCCTACATCATGAACCTGTTACCGAAATACTTTCTACTTCATTGATAAGAAGACAGGATTTATTAGTCAGAATTTATCTCTACTGGTTCTTTTATCACTGGCAATAAGTTTTCATAACAGCACCACTGTCCCAAATATTTGTTAAAGGCTTAAACAGTTTCATAAGTGTGTTCCTTTATTTAATTTACAGCTGTTTCTGAAAGTGCACCATTCAGTGTGAGATGAAACAGCACATGCTTCCTGCTGTATTTCACTTTTTGTTTTATGCTTTGGTAGATTTCATAGTGATCTCTTTTTAACCAATAAAATTTGTTTTAGGGAAGAAGATATATTTTCTTTAAATGGTTAGACTGCAGGAAGAACCTTATATCATAAAACCTTTCCCCAGGACTACTTATCAACAGTGGTTCTGCAGACTTTTAAAAAGTAACCAAACCACTTAGTTCTCTTGGAAGCCATTTCCCTTCTCTCATGATCTTATTTCACAGGAGTAGTTATAGTAGGGTTGGAGATATGCTTGACCTGGCCTTGATTTACCTCAGTATAAATCCCAGTGCTCTGACACTTCAGCACTGTAAGCCTTAATCTTTCTGAACATAATTTTTCTCTCCTGTGAAATGGAGTTAGTGATACTTATCTATAAAGTCATTCCAAAGTATTGACATGTGTGGTGGTTTGAATAGAAATCGCTCCCATAGAATCATGTGTCTGAATACTTGGCCCATGGGCAATGGCACTATTAGGAGGTGTGGCCTTGTTAGAGTGGGTGTGGCCTTGTTGGAGAAAGTATGTCACTATAGGGGTGGGCTTTGAGGTCTCTTATATGTTTAAACTATGTTCAATGTGATACAGTCTCCTGCTGCTTAAGGATCAAGATGTAGAACTTTCAGCTTCTTCTCCAACACCATGTCTACCTGAATGCTGCCATGCTTCCCACCATGATGGTAATGAACTAAACCTCTGAAACTGTAAGCTAGCCCTCATTAAATGTTTTGTTATATAAGAGTTGCCTTGGTCGTGGTGTTTCTTCACAGCAATGGAAAACTATACTAAGACAACATGGTACCCATGTAAAAATGCCTAGCACTGAGTTAAGCCAAAAGGAGGCAATAGACACACACACACACACACACACACACACACACACTTAGAATCTGCATGGCATGTGCAACACATCTGGTATTAGATCCTATGAGCTAGTGAATACATCAAGTCTCCTAAGGTAATATGGGCAAATCCAGATACTTTGTCAGATCTTATTCACATAGGTGCTCCTGTGCCTGCCAGCAGTCTTTATTTAAAAAGTTGGGACATAGTGTTCATTTTGTTGTTGTTTTGTTTGGGTACTATTAGCTTTTCATCCTCCTCAACAGAAAAGAAGTATACAAGTTCTTTGTTAGCATGATTCCTGTATTTTTCTTCCACTCTTCCTCACTCGTTGCCAAGACAGTATGGAGGTACCTAGCACTGCCTTGATTCTACCTCCGTCTTAAACATTAGTAGCTGAGTTGAGTTTGCACCTTATCTATTTACTCTTCTCAGGGGAAATTGACTTTCAGTAACCCATGTATGTGGCATTAGGAAGTCTCTTCGGAGCATTCCCTCCAAGAAGCCATGTACTGCCAGACTCAAAACTAAAAGGAAGCCAGGATGTTCAAGGCTTTAGGGTTAAGTGTCAGCATGACTTTGAGCTCTTCTGTGTCCAATCCATCCTTTTATGGCACAAAACACCAAAAGCAGGAGCCCCCAGCCTAACCTGCATATACCTCATACACAAATCTTCAACCCAACCAGCGTCTGTGGTGTAGGAAACAGGACAGCCACAAGCCTCATTGAAAGCCCTTTGAGTAACCTGTTATGACTTGCCATTTAGGTCATAGACTTTTGAACTCAGAGCTGTAACCCACACTGAAAAACTATTTTATCTTGCAACCAAACAGATATAGATCTCTGCATCTGCCTGCCTTTCCCTCTCATAAACATAAAATATATTCCAAAAGTCCTTTCCTTCACTATATACAATGTACTTTATTTTCTTTTCCATTTTATTCTATTCTATTTCATTTTTAAATATTGGTCATGACCTATGAAATTGATTTTATGACTCACTAATGGGTCACGGCCTACAGTTTTAAAAACACTGATCCAGGTACCTAATAAGGAGCTACTAGCCTAGAAAGGAAGTAAATGAGAACCATACTTTAGAGTACATAAAAGATTCTGGCTTTTCTTACACTGTATGTAGTTTAGCTCATTCCTATCAACAAAAACAAACTGAAAATTCTAGAAGATACGTGTAAAATAAACATAAGAAAATCCTGAAAGTTACAGAGAAGAAAGCAGACAGAGTAGGGATGACAAATCAGTAAGTTCTCTGGGTTTTCCTGAAGAAGCCTGTAATATAGAAATGCTGATAAGAGAAGTCGAACCATCTCTTGCATAATACACATAAAGTCTCAGGTTCAATTTCCAACACACACACACACACACACACACACACACACACACACACACACCAGCTCTCTGTGAGAGACCAAGAAAAGGGAAGCCTACCAAGGCAGAAAAACTTACAAAATAAACATCCTTTACCAGGCAAACAACAATTAAAACCGTGACCTCACCTCTCTCCATGCTAGAGAGACCAAATGAAATTCCAGAAAATTCAGTAGCAGGGAACCTTAACCTTCTTGTCCAGTGCACTGTCCAGAATGGCTAAGGAGTCAGTTGGTAATGAGTTCACATGCTTGTCTACCATGTCATTGCGGCTACTGATAAGAAATTGGGTCACCATCTCCAACCCAACAGAACCCAGAACCTTTCCCATCCCCTATTAGAAGACTGTCAGAGGAGCCTAGTAGGGATTCAGAACTTTCACACTACTTAGAAATGTGAGGATCATCTCAGTGTGGTGTAAATATGGGCCATAAGAGGAGTGAGGAGATACTTCTGTTTTTTCACATGTGTTAAGTATTCAGGTAAGGCAGAGCACCCATCCTTGCTAGGACTAATAGAACCTCCTCACCGGGTCTCAACTAACACTGAACTTTGACTCCTACATGCAGTGATGACCCGGGCTATCTCTTTCCTTTTTCCAAAGGATGACAGAGAAAACTAATTAAAGCTGTGGTTTTAATAAGATCTAGGGCCATGTAAAACACTACTATAATGCTCCAAAACCCAGATATCCATAATTACCATCCATATCAAGAAACAGAAATACATCAAAGAATGAAAACAATAATAAGATACCATGATTACGATGACAGAGATGTCAGAATTTCCAGACAATATTTTTTTTTTTAGTGCTGAGAATTGAACCCAGTTGTAGACAGAACAATTCTATAAGAAAAGAAAAGGCATTTAAATGGGAAAGAATTAAAGCAATATTTTTTTATAAATGGCGATACTCAAACCTACATAGAAAACATATGTAAGGATCTAAACAAAAGCTACTACAGCCCATCAATGATGTCAAAAGAAGTGCAGAATACGGACAAGCCCAAAAAGACTATACGCAAATTACAATTAATTCATGAGCGTTTAGAGACTATTCAAATGCCACAGAATATACAAGTAAAGCTGTTATTACCAAACAAAGTGAGAAATATACTCTCTATTCTCATTTGTTTCAGGATCACAGAACAGTGCAATGAGCTTCTAGATACTGATGCTAAACAATCCTTAAAAGGATCGTATGTCCGGGTGGTGGTGGCACACGCCTTTAATCCCAACACTCAGGAGGCAGAGGCAGGCATATCACTGTGAGTTCAAGGCCAGCCTGGTCTACAAAGCTAGTCCAGGACAGCTAAGGCTATGCAGAGAAACCCTGTCTTAAAAAAACAAAACAAAAACAAACAAACAAAGAGAATCGTATGTCATCCAAAAGAACAAAAGGGCTCAGGAGGAACTTACCCAAGGCAGAGAAGATTTCTGCACTGAAAATTATGAAACAGTGATGAAATTTTAAAAAATAAAAACCTAATGAATAGATAGATACCGCACATTCAAGTTTTGGAAGGATTTAACATTTTTCAACCCAATACCTTTCAAATATCCAATAAAGTTTCACAGAAATGGAAGACAATCTTTACATTTATATAGGATTACAGGATCCATGAATAGCCAATCTTCAAAAAGAATAAGTGCTCATATTTCTCGATTTCAAATTTTATTAGGAAGCTAAGATAATCAAAATAGCGTGGTGTATCTAAGAAGGGAAATAGAAAGAAATAAAATAGAATTAGAGTTCTAGAAATAAATCTATATAAATCTGTTCATATTAATCTTTTGGTAATAGTGCCACATCATCCCAATAGGACCCCACTACCACTTGATTTTTATATGCTAAAGAATGAATCTTGACATCCAATCTTACCCCATATATAAAAATTGACACAAATGATAAAATATAAATGTATGTGCTAAAATGATAATATTCTTAGAGAAAAACAGGGGTAAGTATTCATGAATTTTAATTTCACAATTCTTAGGTCTGACACTATAAACATGAGGAACAAAGAAAAAGATGTAAGTTGGCCTTCATCAAAAATTTAAAACATGTATCAAAGAACATTATAAAGAAAGTTGTGAAAAAAGGAACTTTTCAGAGAATGGAAGAAAATATTGTCAAATCATGGGTCCAACAAATGTTCAGTTTCTAGAATATATATTAAAGCCTCACAACTCAACAACACAATAGTATGACCTAACTTAAAAGCAGGCAATGGACATGAATATGCATGTCTCTACAAATGACCAATAAGCAAACTAAAATGTTGTCAACACCATTAGTCATTAGGTAAATTCAAATCGAATCCATAATAATCTACTTTATTATAGATAATATTAGTAATCTATGAGGATGGCTTATAACTTTTAAAAAGTGAAAAGCAAAAGTGTTGATCAGGAGCTGCAGAAATTAAAACTCCTGTGTGTTGCCTTTGGTAGTATGAAATATTGAGGCCACTATGGAAAATAGTTTAAGAGTTCCTAAAACATACAGTATAAAATTATCATAATTTAGAAATGGTATATGCCTAAAATAACATGAGGCAAGGACTCAGACAAATAAATGTCAATAGCAACATTGCTTACCTCCACAAATACAAGGATGCACAAAATAGGGTATACAGACAAAGGGCACATATTTAGCTCAACCAATGATGGTGGGACACATGAAAAAAACAACAACAACAAAAAAAAAAAAGCTATGAACTTTGAAACATTAGGCTAAGTGCAGAATCCAGACACAAAGTAGCAGCATTGCATGAACACATGTACATGCCATATCTAGACTAGGCAAGCTTATCGATAGGGATACATTAGAGGAAACCAGAGCAGGGATGAGTGGCAGACAGTAGTTATTGGTTAACAGGTACAGAATTGCTATAGCAATTATTTAAGACATTTAATTTTTAAACAGATTGTAGCAGGAGCTGTACAAAACTGTATATGTAAATTCAATGGCATGCAGCTGCCTGTGAAATTAATTGTACACAAATTTGTTTAAATGCCTAATTTTGTGAAATATACAATCACAAAGAATTTTTTTTAAGTGTGTCCTCTCAGGGGTCAATAAAACCAATCCCATTGACTGGTATTGATCATTAAAAGGAATAACTACATTCAGTTGCAACACATCAAACATAAAAATATGTGACACCCCCCCCCCACCTGAAACTCATAATAAAAACCATTGGTCACAATGAGGATGGTTAAAAAAATGTACCGCCCTCGACACGGGCATTATATTTAGGAAAATAAATGATTGGTGAGGATAGGTCCTTCTTAAGCAAGCTCCAGTTAATGGATGCCAGGATATTACAATGGAAATAGACATTTTCTAACTTTACCATTCCTCATTTGGAAATGAAATGTCAGTTTACAGTCTGATCCATGAGAATCAATGGTGATGGTTTAAACGCATGACTCCATTCAGTCTCTTTGATCCCACTGGTCACTCGGCACACTGGACATGAGACCTCGGATAGTCCCCATCTTGTGATACAAGAAGAAGTGTATGTCACCTAGGAATGGCTTCACCTTCACCAGCTGAACTTTCATTTAAAGAAACTGATTAGAGGAAGAAGCGGGACTGTGTTTTCCAGGTATGCTTTTCTACATAGGAAATCTTGAAGAAATGTTTGGAAAAAAGATGTAACTCCTAGAGCAAGAAAGTTGAGTTTATCAGGGTTAGAATACACAGAAACAGCCCCAAAGCAATTAGATTCCTATTGACTGTTTTTCCATCAAAACAACAAATTTTTTACTAGGTTTATGCAAGAAACTTTAGCTAAGTGGATCTGCATACTGTGTTCATGTCTAGAAACAGAGAAGATGCCAATTCCTCTTGAGTTGACGCACAAGCTTAGTGGAATTCCTATTGCAAGCTCAGCAAAAATACATTCTACTTATGAACAAGTCTACTCTAAAATTAATATGGAAAATTAAATGAACTATAACAGATACAAACAATTTTGCATAAGAATAAGGTGAGAATCATTTTATTGGTTCCTAATATTAAATAAGCATTTACAGGACTCAAGACTGTGTGGTATTTGAACAGGAATAAAAACAGGTCAATAAAATGTGCCTTCGTCTGCTTCTGTGTTTCTGTCATAAGCATCATAACCAAAAGCAACTTGGGGGAGGGACAGAGTTTATTTGGCTTATAGATTAATAATCATTGAGTGAATCCAAGGCAGAAGCTCAAGCAGGAACCTGGAGGTGGGAACTGAAAGATAGATCACTTCAGGAGCACTGCCTACTGGCCTGCTCCCCATGGCTTACTTACTCAGGGATGGCACCATCCACAGTGGGATGGGTTTTCCCATGTCAGACATTAATCAAGAAAATTCCCCATAGACCTGCCCATAGACCTGTGCTGGCTAGGTTTATGTTAACTACACAAGCTAGCGTCATGCAGCTTCTGTAAGACCAGGCTGTAGACAAGCCTGTAGGGCATTTTCTTAACTAGTGATTGATGGAGGTCACCCCAACCCATTGTGGATTGTGACACCCCTGGGCTAGCGATCCTGGATTCATTAAGAAAGCATGTGAGCAAGCCAGTAAGCAGCACTCCTCCAGGGCCTCTGTACCAGTTCCTGTCATGGGTTTCTGCCTGTTTTGAGGTCCTGCCTTGGCTTCCCTCAATGGACTGTGACTTGAGCTATGTAAGCCAAATAACCTTTTCCTCCCCCAAGATGCTTTTGATCATGGTATTTCATTGCAGCGCCAGTGATTCTGACTCAGACACCTGGTGACTCAGATCTGCACCAAACTGGCAAAAGCCAACCAGAACAAAATATGCCTCTTAAATGAACTCTGGTGCCCCTGATTTGATCACTTCCCCTTGAGGGGAAGTAGGTTAACCAGATGAGACCTGTTAGGCTGTGGTCATATGATGAAGGAGGAGGTCTCCTTCTGTCAGAGGTCTAGGGGAGGGGAAATTCTAGCTCCAGGTTACTCAACACCTTCTTCTGGCCTCTGTAGGCACCTGCATTCATGTGCACCTCTCTCTCTCTCTCTCTCTCTCTCTCTCTCTCTCACGCACATGCACATACACAAATGAAATAAAACTAAAAACAGACAAGCAAACAAAACCATGGAGATGTCTACACCAGCTTTGTTTACAAACCCTCAAACTAGAAACAACGCATGTTCTTCAATGAGCAAATGATTAGTTAGTCCATGGTGACAAATCCATGCCTTGGGATGCTTCTTAGCCACAGAACAGGATAGACTGTCAGGACAATAACCCAGGAGTTATTCTTCAAAGAATTACTCTGAGTATTTGCCCACATCACATCCTTGAAATAAAAAAAAAAATGCAGGAATGGAGAAGGTGCATTAGTGAAAGCTTTTCTTAGTGTAGTATCCTATATCTCAGCTGTAATCAGTGCTGATACCTGAGTGGGAACTGTGATTCCAGAGAGTATGAACAGTGAGAAGCTGAAGAAAGAGCCCTTCTGTGTTACTTTTTACACAGATTTATGTGTGAATCTGCATCTATCTGAAAGTAAAAGGACTAGTACTTTAAAGGTTATTAGTTAATGAATCCAGTGACAGACAGACAGCTGGAGAACTCAGTTCTTTAAATGTTTATCTCGGCACTGCAGTTCAGCTATTCAACCTCCCTAGCATTTTTCTATGTGTGGATCAGAAGGCAAGAGCTGGTGTAAAATCATTTTATTTTGATGTTCTACATCATACATAAGCGTAGAAAGCAAAAACAAGCCGAAATACACAGGAAATAATGTCAAAATTTATCCCTATTTCCTATTTTACAGGGATGCTTTGAAAATCACATAAAAATCACACACACACACACACACATATGCACTCTGAAAGCTACAAAGCATCATACCAATGTTAGTGGGGTTTTTCTCCAGACAAAAGTTATATCTGGGTCTATCCCAAAAGATACTGAATTAAAAGTATTGGGTTAAATTATCTTTGATTGCCCTGTGGGATATGAGCTGGGATTATAATACCCAATGCAGCTTTACTGCCTCTTCCTTCTACCCTTCCTGCTGCCCCCTTCTATCACCACTATCATTTCCTGAGGCTTCAAAGGAGCCCATATATGCCAAGGCTGCCAATCACAGGAAAGTTGGGGACCAGAACTGCATACAATAATAAATCTCTCCAAAGCTAATATGTCTCCCCTCACTCTTCCTGTTCCCGTGAACTTCAGTTTGTTCACAGAATTAAAAGTACTGTTGTATAGGCTGAGGATAAGGCAGAGCTAAGGATAACGGACTAAGATCTGGGACTCTTTAAGCCTCCAGAGACCTCCAGTGAAGAGACTTAAAACCCTAAACTAATCAATCGCAAAGGCTTTTCCCAGAAGACTGACACCAAAGCCGAACACAAGAGAGAAAGAAACAGAAAAGGCAACGGTAACTTAGGAGCACAGCAGCCTGGTAGAATTATTGGCTTTCTCGGAGACCAGGCACAAGGGGAAATGGATAGTCCGGCACCACCTGATGAGAAATTAATTTCTCACCAATCACAAAAACGCAGCAGCTGCCGCTTGGAGGTCCATTTATATCCCCTTAATTTCAGAGAGTGATTCGGCAGGACCACTCTGTCAAAGACAGGGAAGAGCGGAGCTTTATTTCCCCGTGTCTTCTAAAGTGCCTGAAATAAAAGAGAGAAGAGAGAGAGAGAGGCCTTAGCATACTTAAGAGACGGACATGATGAAAACGTCCGCCGGCCTTCATCGAAGAACGGTGAAGCCTTCCTGAGCCGGGACCTCGCCAGTGCTGCACAAGCGAGGACAGAGCTTAATGCAGAGGGAAGACAAGGGCTGCTGAGCCCGCACATAATTGGGCACAGGACAAATCCCTGTGCCTTACTTGGTCATGCACATTCGTTATTCAAATAACACATTGTCTCAGTTTCTGACACTCATAAGTAAAGACAGAGACAACCGCCTCAGTCTTCTGAACTTCTAGAATTTTATAGATGTACCTTACCCATGGGAAATGCAAGTTTTTCTGAAAAGTTGTGATTTGTCAGCAAAGGGGACAATTTAGAAAAAAAGTTTCCATTCTCGTGCACAAGAGAGTGTTCCAAGTACCGTGGGGGAAAAACGTGCAACCCAGAAAGAAAACATGTTAATGTTTATTACGTAAAAACTGTTTTAATTAAGTTTAATTCAATTCAAACTCAGTATTTTGCTAGGATTTTTCTAGAATATAAGGTAAAGCAGACATTTTAAGCAGTCTAAAATCAACAGGCCTATGAAAAAGGGACGATATTTCAGAGACTAAACACATACACATGCTTTTACGCTGTCCCTTAGACATCTTGCCGTCTCTGTTTTTGTTGGGTAACTTCCAGAGATGAGTGGAGGGAGTCTGATGATAGATTCACTTGTTTTCTCACGATTTCCGTAGGCTGGAAGCCCTGATACTTCACTGGTGTGGATGGCAGGAGGTTAGCCCTGTAGTTTTGGGCTCTCACCGCCAGTGATTCTCAGCTCCCCTTTGCTGTGGGTCCTGCAATCGTTCTGGGTCTCTGAATGATCGTTGGGTCAGGCCAAGGTATCCACAACCTTTTGGGTCCCCTGCCAAGTCCAGCCAGGGATACTGGGCTCCAGAGTTTCTAGCGATGGCTTCTACAGGTCTCTATCAACCCCACATCTGACAAAAGTCTAATCCAAAATATATAAAGAACTCAAGAAATTAAATACCACCAAACCAAATAACCCAATCGAGAAATGGGGCATGGAACTAAACAGAGAATTCTCAACAGAGGAATATCAAATGGCTGAGAAACACTTAAAGAAATGCTCAACCTCCTTAATCATCAGGGAAATGCAAATCAAAACAACGCTGAGATTCCATCTTACACCCATCAAGATGGCTAAGATCAAAAATTCAAGCGACACCACATGCTGGCGAGGATGTGGGGAGAGAGGAACACTCCTTCATTGCTGGTGGGAATGCAAACTAGTACAACCACTTTGGAAATCTATCTGGTGCTATCTCAGAAAAATGGGAATAGGGCTTCCTCAAGACCCAGCTATTTCACTCCTTGGAATATACCCAGAAGATGCTCCAGCACACAGCAAGAAAATTTGCTCAACCATGTTCATAGCAGCCTTATTCATAATAGCCAGAACATGGAAACAGCCTAAGTGTCCCTCAATAGAAGAATGGATAAAGAAACTGTGGTACATATACACTATGGAATACTATTCAGCTATTAAAAACAAGGAATTCCCGAAATTTGTGGATAAATGGATTGAGCTAGAAATGATCATAATGAGTGAGTTCACCCAGAAGCAGAAAGACTCAAATGGTATATACTCACTTATATCTGCATATTAGCCCAACGGGCATGTCCCACGAAAGCCTTCACTTACCAGGAAACTGCGACAGAGGAGAGGACATTCTAGTGGGTCTCTAGATGAGAGAATCATGGGAGAAAGGTAAAGTAGAAGGACCCAGAAGGTCCTAGAAGCCTACAAGTAGAACATTATGATAGGCAGATTTGAGCACAGGGGTCCCGCTCAAATTAAGGCACCAGCCAAGGACAATACAGGCTGTAAACCTTAAACCCCTACCCAGATCTAGCCAATGGACAGAACACTCTCCACAGTAGAGTGGAGAGTGGGATATTACTTTCTCACATACTCTGGTGCCTCACCTTCGACCATGTCCCCTGGACGGGGAGACCTGGTGGCAATCAGAGGAAGGACAGCAGGTTACCAAGAAGAGACTTGATACTCTATGATCATATAGAGGAGGAGGTAATCCCCCTCAGGAACAGTCATAGGGGAGGGGAATAGGGGGAAATTGGGAGGGAGGGAAGAATGGGAGGATACAAGGGATGGGATAACCATTGAGATGTAACAAGAATAAATTAATAAAGGAGGAAAAAAAAACACATACACATGCGCATATGTGTACGCATGTACATACACGCATAAACATGCGCGTGTACACACATATACAACAAATGAGCTTTAGGTCGATATTTGAAAACAAACTCTTCTCTTAATTCTAAATCCATTCAGTGTGCTGGCATAGCCACAAAAGCGACAACGTTAAAGTCAAATACGAGCGAGCAATGGGTGAGTAATTACAGAATAATACGCTGCTTTGAAATGACAGCACAGGACAGTCACCGAGGAGCAGGAGTGATTCAGTTTTCTGGCTGGAGGGGAAGCAGCAGTCAGAAGATGGAGTTGGAGGAGGACGGGAAGAACGATCGAAAGCTAATGGTCACCCCTTGGTTTTCACACATAACCAGCTCCAGTCAAGAGGGGCAGATGGACAAGCAGAAACAACTTCCCAAATACCCACTGTAGTTATTTTTTTTTTCTGGTATTCCTCAGCTGTGTTTGATTTACTTCCTCAAACACAAGAACAACATTACACTGACATCCTCCTTGAGACTGGTTTTTATTGAGTTTGATGATACTTATGGGGAATTTTTCACAATGATTTTCTCTGTCTAGTTCTTCCTAGCATAGTATCTATCTGAGAGTAAGTGCAAGGAAATATATAATCACCTTGATTTGGGCCGTTGGTGCCTCTTTCTTATCATTTTGCCCCTGACCATGGACATCAGTGACTCTGAAGCAAGCAGGAACGGAACAGGTGAACATGCATTTCTTGCAATTGCCCTTTAAATGTAAAAGTACCTTTTTTGTTGTTGTGTTTGTTGCTTGTTTGTTTTTTCAAGACAGGTAACTCGCTCTGTAGACCAGGCTGGCCTCGACTGAGAAGGGCATCTTTTGCTTCTGACTCCCAGATGCTGAGATTAAAGGCATGTACCACCACTGTCCCGCTAAACTAGCTCTTTTTTATATGTCATTTTATGGTACTTCCAGGGATGGCTAATACCAAAGTTTGACTTTAGCATGATCTGCATAAGCCTTCATGCAGGTTTCATATTAAAAATGAGAATTCTACCTGTAGACTGCAGCTTACATTTGGGGCAAATGTAAAATCAGGGCTACCGGCTATTGTACCAAGTCCACAAGTTTTGCCTTTATTCACATTTTCTCCTCATGCTCTTGGAGATGTGCCAGTGCACTGGTGAACAACTGTATTCTACTCTTTGCATTTTGCTTTGTTTGTGGAGTCCCGCAGAGATTTGTGGATGCTGGGACAAATTATATGAGGGGATGTGACAGTTCTTTACTGTTCTTGGTGATGAGGGCTGGAAGCCCATGGACATCTAGAGAAATTATTTTGAGAAAATGAGCAGTGGTGGCAGATCATGTGAGGAGCTCAGGGAACAGAAATAAATTATGGTGTGAAACAGCCTGGACATTCGTTATTCCTGATGGTGCTGGGCCTTCATTTGGCTTTGGAGATCATTGTGATGTATGTACCTTCTGCTGAAAATGCCTCAACTCTTTGTTACAAACTGTACACATGAGCTGACAGTAAGGTATAAGGTGCTGATCATCCTGAATTTCAGAGAAGTTTCTTTCCATGCCTTTGTTTCTTTACTTACAGAACTTTGTAGAAAGATCCTGAAAATTAACCCCTTCTTTAACACATTAAACTCCAGGAAATTCTGCCTTAGACGACGTTAAATGAATATAAAACTCCTCCCTCTCATTTAACTAAACCAGGTAAATACAAAGAGATGACAGACAGACAGATGAATAATAGATAGATAGATAGATAGATAGATAGATAGATAGATAGATAAGAACAGAAAAGAAAGAAAGAAAGAAAGATTGCAAGGACTACACAGAGGGCTTTTATTTTGAAGAACTTCTGAGAAACACTGGATTATTTTTCATTGAATAAAACCACTAAAGATTATTTTATTGGGAGTCACTGTAAATCCATAACAAACCAATAAGAAGGTGTCTTGTCTTGGTTATATGATGAATGTCTAGGTAATTCTCTGATATCAACTTCATAAATCATGACTTCTCCCTCAGAATAAGACATTTAAAATAATAAAATGGGGCTATGAGTATGTCTTAGTGGTAGTGTGCTTGCCTAGTATGCATAAAATCCTGGTTTAATCACCACTATTACAAATAAATAAATAAAATTAGGAAGTTACAGTTTGTTCCACTTTCTTCCTTCTTTTACTAATAACAACTATCTGAGGGCATTGCGCATTTTATTTATATCAATTATGATCTTATGTAGGGTTTTATGCCCATTGCCCCTTGGTATGCCCAAGAGCATTTTGGGAAGTGTCACCCGTCAGGTGCAGTCATTTGCACTTTATACCTCTGAGATGGGGTAGGATCAGCAATATCCATCCTCTAGAGCCTTGGCCAATTGAATAATGGGATTTGACCTCCTTGCTCAAATAGACACCTAGCTCTGTGTGTACCTCTCGTCTTCTATCAGAGGATTAAAAAAAAACTAATTCTGAATAAAAAGCTTAGGTTTCTCAAGTGTGTTTATTGTGTTTTCTACTGTTCTTCTAGAGCTGCCATCCTGAGGCATTGGTGATATTTAGAGCTGTGGGCATTGGTCAGCCAGACTACCATTAGCATCCAACGGCTGATCCGATAGGGAAACCAGGTCAGTTTCTGTTGTGGAGTCTGGATGGCTCAGTCTTGCTTAACTGCTCTTTCCCTTTGCTGGCCTGAAAACTGAGGGTGTTTACTCCCTATATTCTTATCTGGGAGTGCCAAGGACCTGAAGTGCTTCAGGCTAGCTTGTCAGACACCTCTACAGTGACCTCTCAGACATCACTGACAAATGGTTAAGTGGTACCCGCTGGTGCTCTAAATTCACCACCCAAAGACTAAAGTGTTAGGAGCATAAACAACAAAGCTACAGAGCAACTAACGTGATGGACATGGCAGGTTTATGGAACTATGGGTGCTTACGAGCTTTGAAGCACAGTGCACTGGATTTAGATTTTGACAGCAGTATTTATCATGTGGGTAACCTAGGGCAAATTACTTAACCTTTCCTGGCTTTCTCATCCATCGAATCACTTGTCTAACAAATACATATTGAGAGGCTCCTGTGTATAAAGTCTATTCCAAAGGCTGGGAAGCAGTGAACAGGTGTGTCCAGTGTCTACCTAACAGACACTGAACAGAATAAAGAGGCAGATGGTGACGTGGGTCTTGGACTGAAACAACGTCCATTTGTAATTGCTGTGCATATTGAGGAAATAATGCCTAGGCCTAAATAAGCTCCTAAGACTGCTACCCACACCTTTTTTTATGAAAGTAACAAAAGGGGGTGGGCTCCTGCTTGAAGCCCACCATCTCTCATGAGCCTATAATCTAAGTTGAAGGAAGGAGCATCTTAAAAGTACCCAAAAGACTCCAAAAGTATCATCTGAGAAAGACTCTGCACTGCCCTGAGATTCCTATAGCCCAGCCCAGCCCTCATCTCCTGCCTATGTATAAACTTGAAGATTCAGGTCCTCCAGATATTTTATGGCCCACCCAGAGCAAGACAACAATTTCTCTTTTCTAATATTGATGTAAGGAAGATTTAGTCTCTTCCATCTCCTCTTCCAACATCATCCAAAATAAGCTTTGCACTCTTTTCATTTAGTCAGTATCTATATTAACTCTAGAGGAAATCACGTGTTAACCATAATTACAAGACTATAAGCTTAAAACTTTACAAGCTTCCCATAGCACGGCCATATGCCTATGATCTTGACTTCAGATGTGTTCAGTGACCAAACATTCTCAATCCTACTTTTTATTCAAGACCTCAGCCCAAGTCTGATGCCCTTTTTGAGATTCCCTGGGCCTTTGTTACTCCAACTCTATGAACCATGAGCATCAACATCATCTGAAAGCTTGTTAAAAATTCAGAAGCTTATAGCTTCTGGATAAAGGTCTTTGTATTTCCCAAGATCTGTATGCACATTAAAATTTAAGAAGGGCCTCTCTTGGATCCCTGTATGTATTTAAAAAATGTAAGCAATCTTACATAATAATAAATAACAAGGATGTTATTATTACCATGGCTACCTCTAATAATAATAATAATCTTACAGAAAGTGGAGACATGAAAATTCAGATTGTTTGCTTTCCAAACAAGCAGTAATAGGAAGAGTTAATGGAGTTGCCAAGGTAAGCCATTGGGGAGAATGAAGGAAGCAGAATCAGGCAAGGAAAAGGAGGGAGTAGGGACCTGGGAACAGGCACAGCAACCTTTCAAGGAAGCCTGTGACAAGTTCACTGCCATTATTAACCTTTCTCTCCAAAGCCCATCCATACTCTAACCTAAAACCTGGTTGAGGATGTGTAGGGCAGGTTGAGGAGAACACAGCCTAGGAACTGACTGCATTAGGATGGAGGAAACAAGCAAGGTCAAGTTTACTGTGACCAAAGAACTAGAACCTTCATCTTCTAGATACAGCCTGGGAGGCCCCACTTCCATTCTATCTTACTTGCAAAGTCAGGCATTTTATCTGAGTTTATGCACGCTACTGTACTTCAGCTTCTAAGGATGAACGTCCTATAAATAGGATGCTGCAACAGGCAATGTCCTGCCAGATCACTGAGCCTCAATCCCTGAAGCCAAAGTTTTACGCTTAGTCTCCATATGGACGTCCCTATGGTCACCTGCATCCTCAGATATCAGCCCTGAAGAGTTGTATCATGGTGAAGTGGCCTCAGAAGAAAGAACTAAAAGGAAATCAGAAGATACTCGCTGTACGTGCCCTTCTATATCACATTGGTTCCCCTGAAAACCAAAAGAGCTCTCCTGAGATAGGAACTTCCGCAATTAGACCAGTTTTCCTTGAAGTTCATTAGCAAATATTATTCATTCTAAGTAAAGTCTGGTACAGTGGCCAACACCCAACACATTATGGAGAAGAGTATCAAATGGTTGAAAAGAAGGAACAAAAAGTCATGTGTGGACTGAGCTGGAGCAAAAGTCAACGCTCCAATTTTTCAACCCTCGGGCTTGTTTTTCACTCAAGCTTTCTCAGAACTCAAATGAGAAAAACTAAATACCGAGTACTTAGAACATTATATCCGTCTCCTTACACCCAGGAAGCTTTTTCCTTCTGCATTTAGAGGCACTATTCCAGATAACGTGAGTGATTAGCTTGTATACGTGCTTGCCTCTGATGCTCTGTAAGCTCATTATAAGGAAAGACAAGCTTGCCGTCCTCAGGCACGTACAACACAGTGTCTGGAACATACCAGGTTCCCTGAAATGGCCACTTAGATTAGAAAGGGTGGTAGTGGTACACACCTTTAATCCTCGCATTCCGGAGTCAGAGGCAGATGAATCTGTCTGAGTTGAAACTGCCTGGCCTACAGAATGAGTTCCAGGACAGCTAGGATTATACAGAGAAAGCCTGTCTCGAAAACCAAAAAGAAAAAGGAAAAAAAAACTATAACCATCTTAAACCTAAAAGGCACCTGTAATAAACTACTCTTTCTAGCCCACACTGCCTCTTACAGTGTTTCCCATGTCCTTAATATATGCTTATTGGTCACTACAGGTTTCAACAACTCCTGAACTCAGAAGTTGTGCTAGTAGCTGAATCACACACTCATTTGGGCTGTCAGTCACTATCTAATATGCTTAACCTAAGCGATGTATCGATCCTAGTTACCTGGAAGTGCACTTGAAAAGGGCTGGGTGACATTTCCAAGGAGAGACAAGGTACTTTCAAGTCAATTAGAAGCGTCATAGGATTCAGTGGATGGAGAGGAACTCACCTTAAAGGACCAGCAATTTGAATCAAAGTGAGCCCTTTTTTATATGCCAATCTTCTAATAATTCCCATATCTGAGAAATATGGTAGCCTGCCTATCGCAGATGCCACTGTCAAGGTGCCATGTCATTTTGCATCAGGCCTATAAAGCACAAAATGGCTCTGATTGTCAGAAGGACAAATGCAGAAACTACCACTTCACTCAGCACTGCAGTCTAAGCACTTAAAATCTGAGCCTCAGAAGATACTGCTTTACATTTATAAATAAAACATAATCTCTTCTATTTGCAAAGCACCCTGTTCTTTGACCTTTCCTTTAATCCCGAGAGTACCCACCATCACCCTATAAGAGATCGGACTATCAAAATTATGTCAAGATGAGAAAATTGGGGTCAAAAGAAGGTAAATTGACTTTGTCAAATTCAGACAATTAGATAGTATCAAATTTTTAATTACAATCAGATTGTTCTAGGGAGCTTTCCGCTAAATCTCAGATGGTTTTAACAGTGAATGGGAGAAACGTCTTAGGCAGGCGAAATAGTACAGGGAATTGGGCTTATGGGCAGAACAAGTTGAAACAGTGATGAGGAAGGGAGATCAATCATTGGATCTGTCTGTGGCTGGAATGCCAAACTCACAACCGGTTACCTGCCCTGGGACCCAGGTGAGCTACCAGGAGCCAGAATCCTCAAGGACAACCTCAATACCCAGAGGAAAGTTCTGGATTCATGCAATCAGAGAAGTCCTCTGTTGTTGGGTTTGGTTTTTTGTTTGTTTGTTTGTTTGTTTGTTTGTTTGTTTTACTTTTTAATGTTTTTATTTCAGTTTGTATTTTACTTTACGTGTATGGGTGTTTTGCCTCCATGTTATGTCTGTGCACCATGTGCGTGCACTGCCCTCTGAAGTTACAGGTGGTTGTGAGCCACCACGTGCATCGGGAAATTGAACTCTAGTCCCTGCAAGCGTCCTCCTTTATGAAAGAAAACTATGAGTTTCACATCAAGTATAAAAGCAAATGTTTATTTAGAGTGAAAAGTGAACCACAATTATACATTTTTAAAGCTGACAAATGCCACATACATTATAAACATTTTGACTAACCTATCACTTTTACTAATTGCCTGACACAGCCCTACATTGCTTCATTTTTCATACATTATTAAACATATAATCACCTCCTCCTATGGCAGCAATTTTATTACAGTTCCTAAAGAATGGGGAGCTAATCTTACTTTTCTCCTGCAGAAATGATGAGCACTTTCTATTATTGATAATTCAGAAAAGTTTCTGCTTCACAGTGACTTGTAATTCGAAGCATCCTGTGCCAGGCTTCATCTCCACTGCCAGCTGGACTGTATTAGAATTACCTAGGAGACACACCTATGGCCGAGGCTGTTTCCTGAGAAGTTTAATGGAAGAAAGACCTTCTCCCAGTGTGGGCGGAACCATCCCATGATCTGGGGGCTCAGAGGGAATAAAAGGGGCCATGGAGTGAACCAGGCCATCTGCAGTATCCATCCTGTTTTGTGTCCTGACTACAGACTCTGTGGGACCAACCATCTCACACTCACACAGCCTTGTCTTCTTGAGCTTGGGAGCCTGAATCCTCTCAGATCAGAGGCCAAAGTAAACCCTTTTCTTCCCTTAAGTTGCTTTTATCAGTTATTTGTCACAACAACAAGAAAAAGGATGAGCAATATTATGCAAACATTTAGGACTGCTGGACAAACTTAGAAAAACTCCTGTGAAATATCTTTTCCTGGGAACTGTGAACTTTAAAAGGATGTCCTAGAGAGTAAGGTACCACGGGGCTTGCTGCTGTAATACGATATGCAGCGCTACACCTTCGGAGGCTGTTGAGTCATTATAGTAGGTGGCAGAAGAATTCCTGGAAGTTCTTCCTACACTAGAACAGCTGATAATAACTTAACTCCCCACAGAAATCAGGAAGATTACATTACAGTAGCCACTAAGCCCATCTAAATACGGTGCACTTGGGATCTCCCCAATCTGATTCCAAAATATGCGCGGACATTCTAATAATTCAGAGAAGAGACCTGAGAGTGTTCTTAACCAATGACAGGAAAGAAATTAACATCCAAAGGATGTAATTGTATGACTGAATTACTGCACCCCCAGAGTATTGAAGAGTCTATACTATTAAGCAGTTCCAATGTCCTTTGTGTTCATTGTTGGTTTTGTTCACCAAACACTTCATGTTTCTGACCATTTGTACCTCCCGGGAAGATATAAAGACTGTTGTGGGTTAGAGGTCAATTCCTGGGGACTGAACTTGGGTTCTGAGACACTGATCCGGAGCGCCTGGTATCTGAAGCATCCATCTGCAGTTCCAGCTGAGGGCTGAAACACAAGCCCCTAAATACTGTGTAAGGTGTAGAGAGTACTTGGAACTCCTTGGAGCAAGAACACTAAATACAAGTCCAACAGAAAAATACAAAATTGTTCTTTTGTTGGCTCCCTTGGGGTCCGCTACAAAGCTGGCTTCACTCTGTTGTGGAAGACAAGCCAATTAATCCCACTGCACCCAGGCTTTCTAGTTCCCATGTCCTTCCCGACTTCGGGCATCCATGCAGATCTGGCTAATTGCCTCTCACATCTAGGCCTTGATTTATTCCAACAAATCTCCTACAGCTCCAGTCGCGGCTGTCACTCAGTTTCCCCAAGAAAAGTCACTTAATCTCCCGGGCCTAGGATCTGACGGCAGCAGGGCTGTTATTATAGAGTGTGTAAATACAGGATTCTGTGCCAGGCATTGCAGGCCTCCAGCTTCCTTAGTGTGATACACCTTACGTTTTGCTGGACTGGTCACTGGGGTATCATCTGCAGGATTGCCTTCTTTGTACTGCTGCCTCGACACTGTCTTTATCTCTGTTGAATTTCCAGTCATTCCACAGTAAGGAGTGCAGCGAGGAAGAGTGGGGGTGGTAGGTGTGGCAGACAAGTGAGTCAGAAAGGGTTTGGAAGGCAAATGTGGAAAAAAGACCGGCAGAAAAAGAGAAGGAAAAGTTAAAGAAAACTGTATCAAGTCCATAAGCGAATCACATGGAAATGTTCTCTTTTTTTTTTTTACTCAGAAAGGAAAGAAGAAGAAGAAGAAGAAGAAGAAGAAGAAGAAGAAGAAGAAGAAGAAGAAGAAGAAGAAGAAGAAGAAGAATCTTGTGTTTTTAAGACTGCAGTTGCCTGGCAAGAAAAACAAACCTCCTAACCCTCCCCAAATCCAAATGACAGTAGAAGAAAGAACGGAAGAGTTGGGGCAGATCAGTCTGGTAGGGAGAGTTCAGGGGCCATGTTGAGATGATTGGATTTCCCCTGAAAAATACTGGAAGCCTCCTCTGAATGCGGAATGCTATTTTACTCAGCAACACTTGGCACCCGAAGGTTTCACTTAATTTTTCCACATAGATTGTAGAACTGTGAATTAAATCAGTGTTGACATTTACTTAGAGATAAAAATGGATGGATTCAGAATGTATCTTGGGTCTGGGAGGTCACATAAGGGCCTAGTGGCACATCGAACCCAACATCATCCTCAACTGCATCACTTTCACCACTGTCAGTCCTTCAGATGAGATGCTCTCAAAAAAAAAATGGCTCCCCAGGCTTGCATCTTTCCTTCCCACCAGAGGGCTTGGACTTTTACAAACCCCAGTGCAAGGCAGAGTGGAATTCTTCTCACAAAGCTCTCTTCTTTCTCTCCCTCACTGGAAATTTCTTCCATGTATGTGCTCCTGTGGATGCCAGTGTGAAGCAATAAAATTTAAACAAGGAACTGCCTGCAAAGCGCCATCCCTGTTTATCTAAGGATTCAGAAATGATATGCAGATCACATGCAAATGAACCCACGGCCCCCTTAACTAATTTGATCCACCTGGATGTGGCTCTGAGGAAAAACCTAATGGAGACACCTGCTGTGAACGCTGCACAAATAGTCCCCTTGGTGGTCTTTCGCCCCTTCTGCTTCTGCTGCCAGTTCTAACTAGGGAAGCCAGTGAGCTGGTGCAGAGCCATAACTAAGAGTTGGAAATAGACAGTAGCCATCGAGCTCTTTTCAAGCTGTCATTATTTTATACCAAGAAATTACCAAGAGGCATCAAGCTACCCATCAACTGCAATGCACACTATACAGCTTACAAGAAGAGACTTAGGGGAAATTACTCAGAAGTGTTGGTGTTTTCAGGCTCTGTCTTTTGTGGCAGGAGTAAGAAGTTGTCCAGTGTCCTGTTCTCTGGGAGAATCATATGAGCCTTAATCTCCCAGACAGCTCCCGCTCTGTCAACCAAGCTAACTTCTTGTTTGGAACAGCCTCTGATCTTGCACTGAGTGCCAGGTCTCTGATGATCCCACACTGAAGTGAAAAAAAAAAAGCAAATTATGTTCTCCCCTTCATGTGCTCTGCACTGGAAAAGCCATTCCCAGGGTCTATTGCACTGGCTTCCCAACTGAGCCCTCTCCTTGAAGTCTCCTGCCCACCAAGATCCTACAGAGAAAGTTGTATATTAGGCTTAAGATAGGTCAGGCTCACAAATATATAAGTGCTGGGGAAGAAATAGGGTAGAGAGAAGCAGGCAAATGTTTAAGGTAGGGGACACTGGAAATGTGGCTAACAAATGTCTGTGCCATGCTGTTACAGCCACCTGCACAGCAGCATAACTTCATATAAGTAGATAGTTAGATGATAAATAGGTAGATAGATAGATAGATGATAGATAAATGATAGATTAGATAGATAGATAATAGATGGATAGATAGAGTTTGAATATATAAACACAAGCTTCTCCCCAGAACTAAACACAAAGCATGAGTAAGTGAATCAGATTACAGACACTATATCCTTAAGATCCAAGTAGTAGCTTTAATGGAATTGAACTTTAGGCCATTCAGTGTTTTTCTTTCAGAATCAGGCAGGTTTCTATCAGGAAAGCAGATCCGCCAGGATATTTTGATAGCAGACACACACAGAGACACAGAGGCAGGCTGAGCAAGCACCAGGTTGACTGGTGAGTAGACGCACAGGTGGATGGTGACTACACCTATTGTGGGGATTTGACTTTATGCAACCCTAGAACAGGTGGCATTGGGGCTTGAAGACTACAAGGTAGAAAGTGAGAACAAGGGAGAAGCCACAGCTCACAATGATATTGATGATATTCTAAATCCCTGTTAGTCCTTGCTGCCTCTCACCTTGGCAGGGTAGCCATCCTGCAGAAGACATGCATAGCTGAACATTCAAGCTGGACCCAAAGTCAGAATATCTGGGGAAGACAGGACACAGAGGTATTGCAAGCCCACTTGAGTCTTTGTGCTGACAAGGTGAGTCACCGGGTCAGCAGCAATACGTGAGAGTTACTGAGTGTCTGCAGCCTCCCATTCATTCCCTTTCAAATGGCACACTTGGTTTACTCTAACAGGAAAGAAACATGAAGTGAAAGAGAATCCTGGGAAATGTAGTCCACCTGCCCAAGTCCCCAAATTGCTATTGAGAGCCCCCTTCAGCCACAGCAACAGGCTAAGGACCAGCAATCATAAAATCAGGGCCCTAGCCTTGGAGCACTAGACCACGGTAGAACTGTGAATACAGAAATGATTCTGAGTGAAAGAGTTTACTGGACCACCCAGACAGGCCAAGGCCAGCAATGAAGAGGGAAGCCTGCCTTTCCCAGCCTCCCCAGTGCCAGGGCACATGGACCATGTGAAATGACCACAGGCCGTCTCGGCCCATCCTCCCTGACAGATGTTTCTGCCTCCTCTTGGCAAAGCCTTATTCACTTTAGCATTCAACCCTGACCGTTGCAGAAGTCAGCAACAGCCCTGCTGGAGGAAGCAGACAGGAAGAAACCTTTCATTCTTTTTTTTTTTTTCCCCACTTGTATAATGTGTTTCATCACAGTTAACTGGATTCATCTGGTGCTACTGAAACAAAAACAAATTCAGAGGTGGGATACAGAGAGGCCTTGCCTGCCATGGCCACATGTGGACACTCACAGAGTTTATTTAACTCCTACTTAACTCAATCACGGCTTTGACAGAATCCAGGCAGGTAGCAGAGGACACAACGTGCGTGATGCCTCCTCATACAGGAAAAGTACATCTGAATGGGATAACGATCAAGCAGGTGAATGCTATTTCCTGGCATTCTTCTTAACAAGAAGGTCTCAGAAATGCCTCCTTTCCCTCACAGCCCCATGGGAATGTCAGCCACTCAATCCTAGCACGGCCTGTTTCCACACAGCAGACACGCTCCATGGTGCTGATGCTCAATCTAACTTAACAGATGGCACGGAGAAGTCACAGCTTCTGTTTTTCTTACCCTGACAAGGTTTCAGAGGGTAGAAACGGAACACTTCTTCCAAGCGAAATAGTGTCTGCTCTCGCTCTGTGGAAGCTTCGTTCCAACAGAAGTGAGGAGGGTGCCGGAGCCCGCGTGTGTGTGCATGCACGTGTCTGTGTTTCCTTATGAGCAAAGTGGAGTCTGGAGGGGAGGGAAAGGGGGTGGTGTGCTTCCTAACAATGCACTCTCCTCTGGTGTCCTTGCAGCCTCGAGTGCTAAAATATGAGTAACTCGGGTCACAGAACAGGCGCCGCCACAGCATGCATTAAGTGAAAGCAAATTAAGTGTACAAGCACTTAACTCAAAATCAGTCTTCGCAGCTTAGAATATCAACAGCATCATCTTAATCGAGGGCATCAGCCAGGACAGAAATGGCCTTACATTGGGGCTCTGCTATTTATATGGTGCCTTCTATTAGCAAGCCATGCAATGCTCTTGAGGATTATAAATTGCTTGGCAAATCAGCTCAGGAGAACCGTCAAGGCCATTGGGGATGCTAAGTCCAAAAACTACATGGAAAGTAACAAAGGCTGATAAATGAGTGATGTGCACCAGAAGTGAGGGGTTCTAAGGGTGGAAATCAGAGTCAGGGCATGAACAGTTGTCCTCATGCTTGCGTGATGAGTTCCGTACCTACTGAACCATCTCTTTATTTAATATACTTCTCTAATTTGGGGTTTGTTTCTGTCTTGTTGTTGTTTGCTTGGTTGGTTGGTTTTTGTTTTGGTTTGGTTTGGGTTTTTTGGTGGTTTTTTGTTTGTTTGTTTGTTTTTGTTTGGTTTTGTTGTTGTTGTTGATTGGTTGGTTGGTTGGTTTTTTGAGACAAGGCTTCTCTGTGTAGCCCTAGATGTCCTGGAACTCACTCTGTAGAGTTCCAGGCTGGCTAGGAACTCAGAGATCCTCCTGCCTCTGGTTCCTGAGTACCGCATTAAAGGCATGTGCCCCCACCACCTGCCTATAGCTGCTTCTCAATCCATGACTGGTTGTCCTGAAGAATGAAGGGGGACATTTTTCTCATTCTGAAGGAACCGGAGTGGTTTATGGGCTGAAGACACGGTTCAGTGAGTAAAGAACTTATAGTACAAGCAAGGATATCCATGAAATCTCTGGGCAAGGTGGCCCACTTGTAACACTCAGGATCCTTGGAGTAAGCTAGGCTAGTAAGATAGGGATTCGACAAGAGGCCTTGGCTCAGTATATAATGTGAAGACCTATCAACGAAAACACTGATAACAACCTTAGGCCTCCAGATTTACACACCAAATTTGCACATATGCTTCTGTGCCTAAACATATGCAAATACACCAAGGCTTTTTACTTAACTAAGTAGGGTCTAGTCTTCAGCACCAGTGGTCCTCAGACTCTTTCTAACACCTTCTCTTACCTCTTTGGCAGCTAAGCTTCTACTTTCAACATTAGATAAATGTGTTCTGAGTCTTACAGCCTTTACATCAGGCCCAGGAAAACAATTATAGATTTATGTGAGTTAGCTGTCATGCAAGACAGAGTTTGCCTTCTGCTTTATAATCTATATCCTCACTTGCCAAACACCACACTCAAACCACTGGGAGGAAAAGGTGGTCCCCACATTGGTCACAACCAAAGGAGGACACAACCAGATTCTGGCATCGGTAACTGGTCAAGCAGCTGCAAGACATTACCAGCTGCCATGTTAATCATTAATGAGGCAGACAGTGGCTGTTGCCTGCGTAGTGAACCAAACATTATGACTTGGGTTTTCATTTCATTTAAAATTAACTCAGTGAATGAAGAATCTGCCTCCAGCTTGTGAGAGACAGAGCTGTTGGCACAAAGCGTGGACCAGCAGGCCAGAAGCACAAAAGGAACATGGAGTCCCTCACAGACGCGATCGAACTGTTTGCACGCCGGCCATATCTTCTAATTCAGCTCAGTCCCATTTCCTTGAAGACCTTGCTCAAAATATCACTCCGTTTGCAAGCAGGACCTCTCTGTGTCGCTGTTCCTTTCTGCCATAGCTTGTGCTGGTGCCTCTTCAAATGACCTTTATAGGATCTCAAAGTGAAGCAAAAGTGGGACTGTAATCCTATTTTCTGCTTTGGGGTTGGATTTTCTTTCTCAGGAAAGACAAAGGCAGTTTTAAGAATATGCTGTTATTTCTCAAAATGAAAGCAGAGAGACAAACACAGAGAATCCTGGTGAACCCACATTTCTCCTTCATTAATTAAATAATGCTTTTTAAAACCCTCTCCCAACATCTAGTAATATCTAGTCTACCTTGTGTATCTGTGAATTTATCTATTATAGATATTTCATGCAGATATAATGTGAACACATACTACTTATCATTTTTATCTTATAATTACTTATATATCTTCAAATTTCCTCTCCATTGTCTATGTTCACTCTTTTCATGAGAGTAATATTCCATTGCTTATTTGTGCCACGTGTTAACTCATCCAGATATCTGACCTTCAACATAGGCTATTTCTACTTTTTGACTAATGCTGTTATCAACGTTATCATCACACAGTCCAAAAGAGCTGTCCAGCAGAGCCCAGAAGAATAGAGAAAAGGTTTATTTGTTAAGTCCCTTTTTGTGGTACCTTGTATGCAATGCAGATAACTGAAACACTGAATTAACTCATCATTTTGTGTGTGTGCGTGTTTTTAATTTCTGCCATGTCCACTGCTTATTTTATATAGATACCACATTCCTCTGAAATTTCTCATGTATCATTGCACATAATTTACTTTTTGTGATATATCAGCTAGTGCATTTATTATACCCATATCTAAAGTATTCGGCAATTTCAACATTTTGTCACATGACAGTCTGTTTCTATTGATTCCTTTTCTTTTGACTACATACTCCACACGCTTGACTCTTCACATATCTCATACTTTTTCACCGTGTGGCACTATGTGTAAACAATAAAGGTACATTTATTGAACTCAATAAAAGTGTGCAGTGTTTCTCTCAGGCCCATTGTAAACATTTCTTCTGCCAGGCTCCTATGTTAATGCATCTTTAGCTATATTCAGTTTACAATTGGACTTAAACATTTTGAGGATGATAGTGGAAGAGTTTCCATTGGATCAAGCATGAAGGTTACCCTGGAGATGTGCTCACACCTGGTATTTCAGCAGCCACCTTTCTGAACCATGCAAGCTGGGTGCTCTGCAGGCTGGTAACCAGCTTTGGAGACTTGGGAAGTTATCTTTCCTCGGCAGTCCTACTTGACTCTGTGCCTCGGAGGATTTCTCTTAACCCCGTCCTTCTATTTTTTGGACAACTACAGCAATGGCTTTAGTAAAGCCCTGGCATGTCAGGAGGGACTGGCTCTTTCTTGCTGCTCTCTGCCAGGTGTTCAGAAAGCATCTGGTGCACATCTGATACAAACCTGGCATCCCTTAGATTTCTATAGATTTCCCCATCTTGATGTCACCCACAGTGGGACATTGCTTTGCACTCAAGAAGGTCCTATGCACCTGACTGGGACTCTGTTCAGTTCACCTGCCTGTCCCCAGAAGCCATCAAGCCATCACACTACACTACAGATGATGCCTGCCTTTCACTTGGGAAAGTCTATCCTTCTCACAGGAATTTTCCTCGGCTTTTTTCCATCTCTACCTTTAGCATCTTCTCTGTGGTGATTTGAAAGAAAATGGTTCCATAGGCTCAGATATTTGAATGCTTCCTCCCCAGTTGGTAGAACAGTTTGGGAAGGATTGGGAGGTGTGCCCTTGAAGGAGTAGGTCATCGGAGGATTGGCTTTGGGGTGTCAAAAGCCCGTGGTATTCTTAGTGAGCTTCCTCTGGCTCCTCCTTTCAAGTAAGGATGTAAGCTCTCAGCGACTGCTCTAACACCATGCCTGTCTGTCTGCTGGCATGCTCCCTGCAATGGTGGTCATGGACTCACCCTCTGGAGCTATAAACCTCAAATTAAAATCTTTCTTCTGTAAGTTGCCTTGGTAATGGTATCTTGTCACAGCAATAGAAAAGTAACAAAGAAGCTCTCCGTATGTTAAAAATAGAGTTGGCAGGTGTTACTGACATGTTTTATAACCAAGGATACCATCATACCAGTCCCTGTGTGGTCATTACAAGTTTGAGGAAAATTACCTTGGTTTCTCTTTGCCCCTATCTGATGGATTCTTCTCTTCCCCACTGTTTTTCCAGGGATGCACGCTGCCGCATGCCTCCTTTTCCTTTGAATATAACTCATTTGGGTTTCTTTGCATCCTCTGCTCACTAATGGCTTTTTCTAAATTATGATTATATATCTTGCCCAGTTTTCTCCTATCTCTAAGGTGGTAAACTGAACAGGAAACCACATCGGAAAGTGGTGCTTTTTCAGTTGTTATTAATGTAGTGAATTTCAGTTCTATGCACCTCAGTTTCTCTACATGCAAAATAGTTGCCACCTGCTAGTCAAAAGGGTGGGAAGATTAAGCAGCAGAGAGTAACAAAACACTTGAAAATGAAGAAAGAATTCAAATGGCTGGACAACCTGGCCACACCCACCCGACTGCCATCTCCATCTGTGATTCCCTATCCATGAATGTGACATCGACTCTACCAGGAACTCTTCTTCTTCTTCCTTCTCTTTGCCTTGCTGATTCTCTTATTTCTTCCAGTAACCTTTCCCTGGAGCCATGCCTCAGTCAAGTGATTCCTGACCATATCACTCTATTGTAATTACATATTATGTGTGCGGATTTCTTGGTGGACAATAACCTCTCTAAAAATGGGCACTAAGTTCCATCACCAAATTTAACAGAATGGCCATAAAAATCATGTATCCTAAATGAACTATCAACATGCTAAAAGTAAGACAGGAAGGAATGACGCTTACTAGTGTTAGGGCTTCATTTGGAAAATACTCTATATATCTATTATATATGTGGCACAACACTAGATGATCTCAGAATAATGCTGCATAACTGCACATGGCCCACAATTCCTGCTCTCACAGAATGTATGATTAGCAAGAATAACAAAAACATATAGGGAAGGCTAAATAACACTTCAAACCTTCCATAAAATAAGATGAATGTAAAGGAGAAATTGATTTCTATAGTAAAAGACAGGATCAATGGTTTAAGCAGGGTTGATGCTAGTGAAGGAAGAGCACATAAAGTCTGATATGAGCCTTTATTTTATGTTTGTCCATTAGGAAGTAACAGTGAACTTTGAAAGTGGAACTTGGTTATCAGGTGACAATAGAAGCCAGACACCTGAAATTTGGAATAAAATAGTGGCAAGTAGAACACATGGAAGGAGTCCACATACTCAAGACATTTGTTAGGAAGGAGAAAAGGAAACATTCCAGTGGAGACAGCAGAGCAAGCTGAGGATGGTAAGGCTCTTGCAGAGATGAGAGGGACTGAAGGGTAATGAAGAGTGACTGGTTGACCATCATCCTGAGGAGAGGAGAGTGGCCAGGCAGGCCCATAGGACCAGGACTGAATGAATGTGAGAACAATGAAAGCAGAAGCACCACGTGAAAGTGTTGTGAAAGAAAAGAAAAACCTGTCGGATGTCTTCCACAGTCTTAGAAAAGTTTGCTTGCAAAGAAGACAGGAAGGCAGCTAGGCCAGAAGACTTCAGGACTTACAGATGAATGTCTTTGGGCAAAATGTCTCCTGCTTCAATGTGCTCTAGGTCATATGACCTTCTAGATATGTGAGGTTGACACGTGAGGTGCAACAAACGTAAAACCATCCACTTAGATGCAGCTAGCAGCCTCTAGACGGACTGATGGATGAACACCAAGAGAAGGCAAGCACCTGCTCAAGTATTTCCCATGGCGGTCTACTGGGAAACGCAAAAAGTGAAATATGGTGAAGTCTGAAGCCATATCTCAGGGCATTGGAGAGGAATTCTAAGCACCCAGTCAAAAAAGTCAAAGACCAAGCTACATGGGAAAATCTCAAAAAGAGATAGTATCAGAGGTGACACTGGTTCCATGGTTATTGGACAAGTTCAGTGGTCAGTCTGGCTATATTCTTACCAAGTTGCTCACAAGTATAGCTTCTTTTTCTAGAGCATTTTAGGTGACTCCCTTGGTCATTTTCACCAACATACAAACAGGTTGCGCTGGCGAACTGTGCCACAGTCAAGAGGTTTAGATCAGAATCTCAGAAGGTAAGCATCCAGTCCTATGAATGCACTACCAAGCATGAGGCAGAAAGGAGAGTCTCAGACCAACCAGGACCAAGGTTCAGATAGTTCTTGAAAAAGAGATAAGGTAGGCTATTTGCTAGAACTGAGGACAGGAAGGTGACTGAGACTTAAAGAAAAGACAAATTTTGGGTGCATGCTCTAATAAATCACAGAGAGAATATTACATAAAACCTTCCTTCCATCATGAGCGTGGGTTCTGGACACTCACAAAGGAATTAACACAGGGCACGGTCTTGATGGATATAGATGAGAAATCACATGACTGCCAATGTGCCACACTCAAGTCACATAAGGTTCCTGGATGGCCCTAGAACACCAAGACCAGAGAAGTGAAAATATTGCCAAGAATGGCAAGCAGAAGTGAAGACTACTGCCCAGAAGTGTGTTGTTAGCAAGGAATTCTTGAGAAGTGCAGGCCACGGCAATGACAGGAATTTTAAAAATTGAACAAGTGGAAGGGAGTTAAAAGGGAGGTAAATGCATTGATGTGATCAAGGATCCAGAACACAGGAGCTGGCTTGTAAAGCTGTCTCAGGGGGAGCCAGCTGGAGAGGTATGCTTGCCTAGAGCCAAGATGGCATGCTGAAAATAAGTCAGGAATATTATGATTATTCATAAGCATTCTCTATCCCTAATTCTTAAGGCCTGTGCCTAGCCATGGGGACCAGGCCGACCTCCATTATGAAAACATGGCACAGAACTGAAAATAATACAAAAGAGTCTCTACCAGGAAAGCCTGTGTGACATTTTAATGGACCAACACTGGATTCTGTGAGAGGTTCTGACTTCAGAAATTTGGGGTTGGCAAAGATGATCCAGAGTAAATAAATGAAATGTACAATGATAATCATAGTGTTTTCTGCCAGGCACTCATTGTGTTTTCTTATGATTAATGCTCTTCCCCTCATGCATGTGTGGTCTGAGGACTGGGTGGCTCCTAGTATCTGCCTTCTGTTATCATCTGCCGCTGAAGAAGGAAGGAATCAGATCCTGCGGGACCCACCCCTTGTCACACTATAAAGCCTTACACTAAATCAATCAGAACCCATCCTTTTAAATTCTGATCATATAGCATCAACAGAGGCTGGTGTGTGTGTGTGTGTGTGTGTGTGTGTGTGTGTGTGTGTGTGTGTGTGTGTGTGTGTGTGTGTGTGTTGGGAGGTTGGTTTCATAGAACCTTTAGAGCCTTCTTATTTTCTATGTCTGGTCCTGATGTTCTTACTGATTCTCTGAGCTCTTCATATCTTTCTAGTGTGTTCTGTTTCTGCTTAAAATCATTTGGCAGGAGTCCCTACCACCTGCAATCAGAGTCTCTGACTGAGGCACATGGTGGAGCAGACAATGCTAAGAGCAAGGCTCATGGTACGGCAGGCAGCGAAAGGAATAAGGGCAGATTTGGGTTGTCATCAAAGCAATGCTGACACAACTAACCTGGAAGTGTACTTTAGGATAGAAGATATAAACACAGAGGAAGATGCTGTGGGTTGGGATGAAACTGAGAAGTGAAAATGTAAGAAGAGAGTTATGGGTTCTGAGAAAGAAAGGCAGAGCCCCCAGGGTAAGTGGTGGTAGATTTGCTAAGGATGAAGACTGGAGGTGATGCAGAACTTACTCTCTAGTAGGAAAGATTAATAACATAAACAAGTACTATTGAATGCAACACATGTTAGAACTAAGAACACAAGCACATATATTACGCACATTCTCTCTGCCTCAACTTCTTATTGATAAAATAATTAACACAATGAATAAACCATGGTACATGATCTCCCCTAACAGATCTTTTTACAGGAAATATATATACTGTTGTATGTATGAAAGCATATAGTCATATTCCTAACCTGGTGTTGGAACAGGGCAGAAGGTACTGGAATAAAACGATTATTTTAAGATCTGAAAGCAGAGCAGTAACAGCGATGATCATTATTCACATTTATTAGTCTTTTTCCATGTGCCATAGATATTATCTGCTTTATTCCCCACAAGAGCCTTGTGGGGGGTAGGGTGCCTACCAATATTATCAGTACTAAACAGATGAAAGAATCAGAAATGTGGAAGAGCTCAGCACCTAGACAAAAATCACTGTTAAGCAGCAGAGGGAAATAAGCAGTGGGGTAGTTGGCTCTCTCCCTTGGTGTGGGTCTCAGGCTGTGCCAGGTGCTGGTTAGACTTTTCTCAATCTGCTCTATTTTTACCCTTGCACATATTATAGTCAGGGAAAAGTTTGGGTTGAAGTTTTTGTAGGTGGGTTGGAGTTCCCCTATCTCCATTTTGAATTCTGTCTGGCTATAGGATGGACTCTTTAGTCTCCGTGAGCCCACCCCCACTACTAAGGGTCTCAGCTAGAGTCACCCCCATATCCTCCCAAGACCCTACCCTGTCATAGGTCTCTGGCTTGTCTCAGAGATGCTCCCGCGCATGGTTTCTCTTCTCCCTGCAAGCTCTCTGCCCACCCACCTCCTCATTTCCCCACATCTGATCCCCACCCTCATTTCCCTCAGCACTCCCTCTCCTATACTTTCCCCTTTCTTCACTTCCGCTGTCTATATTCTATTTCCCCATCTGAGTCTGCGATGCTTACGGATAGGATCCTAGCATAGCTGTCCTCTGAGAGCCTCCACTCAGCAGTGGATCGAAACAGATGCTGAGACTCACGCGCAAACACTGGACAAAGCATAGGGAGTCTTATGGAAAAGTCGGGGGAAGGACAGAAGGACCTGGAGGGGACAGGAGCTCCACAAGAAGACCAACAAAACCCAGTCGGGGACTTGCAGAGACTGAAGCACCAACCAAGGACCATTCGTGGACTGGACCTAGCCCCTGACACATATGTACCCAATGAGCATCTTGGTCTTCATGTTGATCTCCTAGTAAAAGGGGGGAGCTGTCTCTGACAAGGACTCTGTTGCCTGCTTTTTGATCACTTCCCCCTGGTGGGACTGCCTCACCAGGCCACCAAGGAAGAGGATGCACTCAGTCCTGGTGTGACGTGACGGGCTGAGTGGGTGAGTGGGAGGGCTCCCATTTTCTGAGGAGGAAGAGCGAGGGAGGGTGGGACCAGCAGGAGAGGAGGGAGGGGGCTGTGATCAGAATCAAAAGTAAATAAATCAATAAATAATTTTTCTAAAGGTGGCATGGAATGGGGCTGAGACCTCTCCTAATAAACTTCTGGCCACTAGAAACCCCTTGCTGTCTGGGTGACGCCTTACAGGAGCTTTTTCTGATGCATCTCCGTGGCCTGTTTTATAACACATGATTATCAGAGGACACAATTCATAGATCATGTTTTATTTTCTATCCCACTTTTCAAAAGGATGTATTGTTCATACACAAAGAGTAATTGCAGCGGTTGCTGACCTCATAAAATTAGCATATTCTCTCCATTAGATTCATATCAAAGCATCTCTGAAAGCTGCCTCTCAAAGAACCTGCTCACTGCCCTCCTGCTTGGCAGCAATGAGAGAAAGGATGCTAGGTGCCCTCCCTTCCCTTCAAAGACAGACCACATTTGTCCTGAACACTAACCAAAGAAGTGTGCTGCCACGTTGTGCAATTGGAGCCCTGACTTCATTACTAAAATGCGGTGTCTGCTGAGGTGGGTGACTGGGGCAGCTGTTCGACATATGCCTACCAACACTGAATGGCCCTGTTAGTCCAGAAACTAAGAGATGCTCCATGCCTTTGAAGCTGAAGGGAAAATTGTAAGTAAGCATAAAGTAATTACCTACTTGGAAGCCGTCCAGGCCATGTTCAATGCAATTGAAAGCTTCTGTCCTTGATGCCAACCTTCTCGAGCTCAGGGAGGTCAGAGACTTGGAATATTTTCACCACTCTCTGCTGCAGAGACCTGATGTGCTTTGAAGCTGGATCTGAAATTCACTTAGGTCACCAAGGGGAGGGATTACTGCCTTCCCAGCTAAAGAACATCCTGTCTCAGGAGAGTTAACATCATCACAAATGCTCTTTGGTTCACGTTAATGTTGCTACTTTCTCTCTTCCTGTGGCTGGCGGTGTACAGGCTGCCTTCCATAGATACTGTCTCATCTGACCATCGCAGCAGCCATGTTAAGAGAACTGCACGTGCATCACCATTCTCAATTACAGACAACCCTTGTCTGTAAGGAAGATAATTAACTGGATGAGGGTGGAGTCTGGGTGTTCTAAGCTTGTCATCTGGGCATTTTGTGCCCTTCACCCTACTCTACTCTGTTGCATGATTCACAACCGATGTGCATTTTGTATACCTCCTGACCCTCTTTCGATTGCCTGAAAAGTCTTTTCAAAATGGTTTTTTTTTAATGTACAAATAAAAGTCACATGAAACAATGTTTTAAAGACACAGTCCAGGATTCTAGATCCTATGCATATAATAAGCTGTCCCTGTCCTCAAATTCAAGTCTGGAGAATGTGAGCTGACAGAAAGGAACTTAGAGGGCAACTTGCAGGAGCATGTGCACCCCTTGTAGAGACAGATGTTTCTTTTTCTACAAGGTGAGTGGCATCTGGCATTCAGAGGACAAAGGCTGAGAGAGGATGGAAGCCCTTCACTTTCCCATTCATTGTTTTGAAGGCCTCATCACCAGCCACATCTTGCAGAAGTCCTATTAGAGTCCAGACCGAAAGTAACACCTCGGCAGTCCAGACACATGATGGCTGGGGGGCTGGGGGGTATAAGAACAGGTGTACTGACCAAGAGCCCTGAGCAGAGAACCACTAGAATACATGGGGACACCACAGTTTCAATACCTCTGTCTCAAGCAGGAAGTGGCTTCAAACCAGAGCACCCAGCTGGCAGTAGAGATGGGTAGCAGTGACTGTTCACACCCCAGTCCCATGAGGGGAAACCACCTGCACATAATACATAAGAGCAGCACTCTTCCTCTTGAGCATCCTGACCTCCTTGATTCCTCCTCCAAGCAAACACTCCTAGGGCAACAAGTCTGTGAATTCCAATCAGTCCAGCTTTATTCTATTTTTTTCTCCCCAGGACTAAACTTAGAGTAGAGAAGCCTGACCAGAGATGTGCTCAGAGGAGAGTTAGTACAAGGAAACAACATAAAGTGTCTATAGTATCTATGGAACTATATTCTGGTATTCAGTGCCCCTATTTAACAAATAATCTGTGCATAGAGACTAGAGAGTGATATTTATCTTTCCCCAACAAAGATTATCAGGCATGGCAGAGATCTATAAAAGAGCATGAGTTTATAAGCCCCAAATACCTAGAACTTTGAAAGGAGGAGGAAAGAAGGTCTTCAATAAAATAGTAGGCATCAAATTAATAGCATATTATTCCAGAACACTGACAGAAAAAAAAAATAAGGGAAACTTCTTTTCAAAGGATGGTGCATTATGGCCATAAAGAGGGCGGCTGATGCCCAGCACATTCTCGCACCTCTATGAAACTGAAACAAAACATCAGATACATGGCTTCCCATGTATGGAAGGTATGGTATGAAAGTGAGTACAATAATTAACAATAGATGTAAAAACCAAGCCAAACATGGAAAATCATACTTTACACTTATAAAAGAAATTAAATACTTTGAAACAGAGTAAGAAGAAACCCTTAGTAGGACCTTAAGCAAAAAGCTTATGAGTAGCTTCCACGAACATCACAGGTATGGGATGTGGGAGTTTGCAAAACAAAAAGTTATAAAGGAAAAAATATGTGTGTGTACATATATAGATATGAACTAATGTATTTATATATGTGTTAATGTATTAAGACATATTAACAATAACATATACATATATTAATATATGCACTCTGCACAGCAGGAGAGTGCTGGAGAAGAGGCCCCTGCACTCCATAGCTTGCTCTCATCACTTCTTTGCCTTTTGGCTAAGATCAAGGCTTGCTCTTTGGTGCCATGGTGAGAATTTTTTAACATGGGTTTTACTGTCACACTTTGTAGCTGCAGGAAGCAGGGGTCCCATTTTTACACCTCCAACTCCTAGCAGCCTCTCCTCTTCACTGAGCCCCAGGGATCACTACAGACCCAGGAGGCTATTTGTGACTCAGGTAAAAATCTGTGGATGCAGATCCACACAGAAGAGTGCGCAGTAGCACTTTATTTGGTAAGAGAAGGCCAGCTCTGAGGAAAGGAGCAGGGAGCAGCTGTCTGTCGCTCTGAGTAGCACAGAGGGCAGGAGTGTGACCCAGCAGCATGGCTGAGGTGGGAAGGGTCAATCATTGATTTCACCTTGGTGCCCCCGCCTCATGGGAAATTGCTTTAGTTTATTACATTCTCCACTTTCAGAGCCTCAGAGACATTTGATAGGAACATAGATGTTCCCCTCCGAAAAGCCAGTGAGACACCTGTAGTGCAAAGCTGGGTTGGCCCAAGATCCAGCTGTCAGGAGAAATCTGGAGTGCATAGCAAGATCAGTGGGAAGAATTCAGGGCAATTATCTTAGCTCCTTCAAGGCAGCAGACAATACAGGGCAGGGGTCCTCCCTCATATAGCTCTTTCTGTCTGACCTGTCTGAACCTGAGAAAGAAAACAACTCATTGCTTCTTTTCCAAGTACCTGTAGAGCTTCAAAACAAGAGCCCTAAGAAATGTAAGCACCCCGATCCCTCTTCTCAGCAAGAAGGAGCTATCGACTGTTGCTTTGTTTCGAGTTTGTTTTCCATAGTCCTTCCTCGCTCTCATTCTGTGTATTTCCTCTTCTGTGTTGCTTCTACTCTCTTCTTCCTTTCTCCGTTCTCCCTCTTATTACTTCGTATTTACAAATACATACAATAAAAATGTTTTATAGATTATACAAATTACAATTTGTATAAATTAAATGAAATTTAATCTGTAAATATTCTCTCTAGTTTATCTTACATTATCTCAGCTCCTTTCTTCTCTATCCTTGTTGTGGGTAAAGTTGGTGTGTCCATTTTTTCATTATATTCATTTTTCCATTGTTTTCTTCTATTGAAAATAGGTTCTTATCTCATACACTATATCCTGATTATAATCTCCCCTCCCTCTACTCTTCCCAGTTCCTCTCCACCTCCTCTCCTTTCCTACTCCCTTTCTGACTTCATTAGAAAAGAACAGACTTCTAAGAGATAAGAAACCAAATGTGACAAAATAAAATATAATCAAATAAAGAAAAAAAATCACATCGAGGCTGGAAGGTAACTCACAAAAGGAAAAGAGTCCCAAGAGCAGGCACAAGAATGAGAGACCCACTTATTCACACAGTCAGGAGTCCCCTAAAAACACTGAACTAAAAGCTATAATACATAAGCAGAGGACCTGGTGCAGACCCACGTAGGCCCTGTATTTGTTTCTTCTGTCTTTGTGAGTTCATATGTACCTTGGTTAGTTTATTGAGAGGTATTTGTTCTCCTGGCTCTTACACTTTTTTAGCTTCCTCTTCCAGGAGGTTCCTTGAGCTCTGAGGGGGAGGGATTTGATGAAGACATCCCATTTAGAACTAAGTGTTGAAAGGGCCCTCTCTCTTCCTAATGCCTGGCTGTGGGTCTCTGCATCTGCTCCCCTCAGCTGCAAGAGGAAGCTTCTATGATGATGATGAATAAGCCACTGATTTATGAGTATAACAAAATATGCTTAGGAGTCATTTTGTTGATACTTTTTATACAACAGTAGTGTTTAGCTTTTACCCTAGGTTTCTGGGCTATCTAATCTCCAGTTCTTGATTATTAAAGCAATGTTGGGCACGGGTTCCTTTTCATGGTGGATCGGGCTTTAAGTCAAATCAGACACTGATTGACGATTCCCACAAGTTCTATGCCACTGTTACTCTAAGGTATCTTGCAGGAAGGACAAACTGTAGGTCAAAGGCTTTGTGGATGGATTAATGTTTATGTTTCTCTTTTGAGAACCTGCCAAGTACCTTCCTGCACCAGAGACACTAGAACATAGAGGTGAAAGCTTCATGTAGGCACCAGCTTGACTTTTTCATGATCAGTGAGTTGTATGGGTATTGCCCTTGGCAATGAGGCTCACTGTCAGTTTGCAGAGAGCAACCCACTGTCTTTACAACAGCCTGGGTGGTGTGGAGATTTCCATAGAACCCCCTTGGCCAACAATTCAGTTGAATGCAACCCAGTTCCCACACTGGAAGCCTCATTTGTTGGCAAGAGATTGCCAGGTAGGAATCCAGATCCCCCTAATTATTAGAGACCCTCATTAGAATTTCCTTCATATATTTTGGGACGTTTCCACTGCACTAGGTTCCCATATCATCCTTCAAATGCCTCTCAGTTCCAGCTGTCTCTCCCTGCATTCCTTCCTTCAATGTTATCTCCCTCCCCCCTCACCACCTGATACTTCCATTCCTACCCCCCAAGCCCCCAGTACACCCATAAAATTTTATTCTGTTTTCTTCTCCCAGTACCTTCCTCTGTACCTTCTGTATAGAGGAAGGTACCTGACCCCCTAGTACCTTCCTCTATACCCAACATTTCTGGGTCTACAGATTGTAGCTTGGTTATCACCTGTTTAATGGTTAATCCATCTATATTTAAGTGAATACATCCCATTTGAAGGCTGAACTTACCACCTCTCTTAGGAATTTTTCCTAATTATATCCATGCCTACAAGTTTCATGATATAATTTTTAACAGCTAAGTAATAGTCCATTTTCTTTATCCCTTCTTCTTTTGAGAGACATCTAGGCTGTTTGCAGTTTTTGTATATTAAGAATAGAACAGCAACGAACATGATTGAGCAAGTGTTCTTTGGGTATATATCAAAGAATGGTATAGTGGTATCTTGCGGTAGATGGATTTCCAAACTTCTGAGATATTGATTTCCAAAGTAGCTGTACAAGTTTTCATTCCCACCAATAGAGTGGCTGATCAATAAAACAAATGCCAGCCCATGCTGGCAAGGACTTAGAATAAGGAAGCACTCTTTCACTGCTATTAAAAAAGTAAAATCATGAAATTTTCAGGGAAATAGAGAGAACTAGACAAGGTCCTCCTAGGTGAGATAACATATATAATACGTATTTACTTATGTATAGGTGTTAGTTGTTAAATCAATGATAATCAAACTACAATCTGTGGAACCACTGAAGTTATGTTTAGAGGAAGGTATTGGGTGGGGTAGATAGATCTCCCTAGGAAAAGGAAATAGAATAGATAGTTATGGATTGATAGGGAGGCCTGAAATGAGAGGAGTAAGTCAGGGAGGGAAGAGGAGCACAAGGGAGGGGAGAGGGGGGAGAAACAGCTAAAACTAAGAACTATTTGAGGAGTAGTATGGAAACCTAATGTAGTAGAAGTTTCCTAAAATATATACATATTCATATGAATACATATTAAATCATTCTGAGGAAGCCTCAAATCTAGTCAAAGAGTGTGGTGTGGTTAACCACAATAGCGGTTGTGCCACTATTGCACCGGTAATACATCTTGCATAGCAACATATATAATAAATATAGGATTCACAGCTGGGTATGGCTTCTGATACCTTTCCCTGCCCCCACCCCAACCCCAAAAGCCAGTATAACACGTCCCAGCACTATGAAATCCACTCAGCAAGGAGGAAGCTCAAGCAAGTTCAAGCTTGACATCATACTTTGCCTACAGTATGTCTATACATGACGAGGCCTATCAACAGTCAACTATAGATTTGGGAGGAACTTATGGGGCCCTATTTTTCCCTGATGAATTATTCATTACTAATGGATTCTGTGTGCAGGGCAGACATTGTCTTCAGTTGTATAAACACTGAAGAGACTACTAGGTTCCAACTGATAGTTCTTAACCCATGGTCACAGAGATGACCCAAGTTAAATCAATGGATCTCAAGAAAGACCAACCTAACAAAATAGCGCAAACAAAATAACAACAACTAAAATGTCGTGGATGTGAAAGGAACTTGTAGTGGAGCACATAATTGGCATGGAGACCAGAGAGATGATTATAAACAGAACGCACCTTACGCATGCATGAAATTATAAAAGAGCAAAGTACTCTGGGGGGAGAACAAAGTTTAATTTTTAAATCTAGCTAACATAGAAAAATGTCCATAGAGTGAAAAGACAGCACAGAGACTGGGGAAATTTTGCAAGGTATTCATCTTGACTTAAGGAGAAAATAAACCAACACTATATTCAGATTCACTTTCACCTTAATCAGCATGGCTCCTATTAATAAAAAGAAAGAAAGAAAGAAAAAACAAGAAATGCAGGTAGAAATACATTGGTAGAATCATGATAGAAAGTGGTATGGGGGTTCTTCTAAAAATAAAAATGCAATTACTTCATGACCTGCTACACCATATTAGGTATATTAGGTATATATCCAAAAGAATCAAAGCCAACACACTGCAAATATTTCCACGTACCCATTCTTATTGAGGTACTGTTCATGATACCCACATTATAGATCAGTGTAGAAAGCCATAATGAGAAGAACAGATAAGGAAAAAATGATACATACACACACATAGTTCTCTCTCTATAGCTATATATACATGTATGTATATATTGCCAAGCCTTATTGAGCCACAAAAAAAGAGCAAAATCTTATGATTTGGAAAAAAAAACCAGATGGAACTGGAAATCATGGAAAGTGTAATGAGCAAGAATCAGAAGTCTAATCATACTTAGAACTCATAAAAATAAAAGGACATGAAAATCAAAAGGAAACTACCAGAATTTGGATGGGTGAGTTGGTGAATGGATAACAGACAGTGATAGCTGGGATGAACTTGAACAAAGTACATGACACACAAGCGTGAAGCCCTTGCTTTGGATAGCTAATATATGTTGTGGTGGTTTGAGTAAGAATCGCACCCATAGGCTTTCGGATTTGGGTGCCATCAGGGAGTAGCATGACTTAGAAGAATTAGGAGGTGTGTCCTTGTGGGGATATAGGTGTGGCCTTGGAAGAGAAAGTATGTCACTAGGGATAGGCTTTGAGGTTTCAAAAACCAAACCAGCTCAAGTGGGTCTCTCTTTCTGATGCTTGTGGGTCCAGATGTAAACCTCTCAGCTCCTTCTCCAGCACCGTGTCTGCCTGTGTGCCACCATGCTCCCTGACATGACGATAATAGACTAAGGCTCTGAACCTGTAAGCCAGCCCCAATTAAATGCTTTCTTCTGTAAAGTCTCTTCACAGAAATGGAACATGGACTAACACATGCTAACAAAAGAATACTGCCTTATAGTTTTAATGTGTTGAAGGAGAAGTAATTGTAAATTATATTCTTACTGTTCAAACATCATGACATAACAGAGACAAATGAAGCTTTAAAAGGCTGAGAATGCAAAAATTTACAGTAAATTCACTTTTGTGTGATATAATAAAATAAGGATATCCAGAGATAGCACAAGAATGAACCAAATTAAGATCTGTTAAACATCATTGCAAGATGTATTGTTCATTTTTGAGGCTGATTCATTAAATATATTTGAGAAAACCTCTGTAAAGCTTCACCTAAGAAGAGTAGAGGAATATACAAGTAAATAAAATACATATGAAATAAAATAGAAATCAATTATAAATACAACAGAGAAGCAAAAGTGAAGAGAGTGAACAAGTATCTGTCATTACCTTGAGACTCAAAAAAGACATAGAGTGATAAAGAGCCAAGGAGCTGGAAAGAAATCAGAAGATCAAAAATTCTTTAAACATTAAACGTGAGATAAAGGCCTCCCCTAAATATATTTTAAATGTTTGTATCTAGATTGGGTTAAGGGTAGCTGTACTGATAACCCAAGATTTTGCATCTCCTAAACTATTCAAAACTTCCAAGAGAAATGGCTGCCAAGAGGGAAGAGCCAGTCTCCTAGAGGAATGTTCTCCCACATGAATTGTCCAATCCTATTTGCATGTTTCTGTTGTCCAATACCATAAATACATATAATAGGTGTGAATGTATATGTTTCACATATATAATTAAAGAAGAGGTCATAGATTTGGAGAGTGTGCAGGCTGTGAGAGAAGTTAGGGAACAGAGAAAGGCAGGAACGATGCCACCGCAGGCCTTACATGTTCAGTTCTGAAAATATTAAATTAAAAGTAATAACAATAAATAAACAGAATACAAAACCTAGGAAAAATTATCAGATTTGTTTTATGAGGCATAAATATCACTCTTCTTTAATACTAAACATAAATAAAATATTGAAACTCCAGGCCACATTGTGTTAAGTACACATGAGAATGTCAAGGCAAGGTTTACCTCTGTGGCTAAGTGACAGTGCATCCTAATGGTAGAGTGGTAATGGCGTTTAGGTTCATTTTTGAGAGCTACACACTAAAGCATTTTTGATGATCTGATAAAAATATCTGAAATTTGTTTCAAAGTGGTCTAGTGTAGGGATATAAAGAAGGAGCCATACCTGAAACAATAGGAACTCTGAGGGATGGAGAGATGGCTCCAGGATGAAGGACAATTTCTACTCTCCCGGAGGACCTGGGCTCAGCTCCCAGCATTTATGTGGCAGCTGTCAACCATCTTTAACTCCAGTGCCAAGGGACCCAGCCCCTCTTCTGGCCTCTGCAGGCACCAAGCACGTGTAATTACACGTACACACATGGAAGAAAACACGCACGTAAAATAAAATAAATTTTTCACAGTGTAACCATGTGCTGGCCATTGTTGAAGTTGTGTGATAAAGTGCATAGAAGATGCTGTGCTATGTGGACTTCCTTACTAGTTTACATGAGGAAAATGTTAATTATTCTGTGGGAGCCATTTCAGTATAAAGACAGCAGTTTCAAAAATTAGATAAATATATGAAGTTAAATGTATACTTGACATTCACATATATAATTATATCTAAATTTTACATGAAACCTATAAATATTTAACTCAATAATATGCAGGTTAATGTATAAGTGGGGAAACGTACTGATGTTATCATTTTACTTTGAAATGGGTGGGTAGGTAGAATGATGTGTATTAAAGCATTTTTAGTAAAATCATTTCCGTAAAGAAAAATAATTAATCTGTAGCGATGCAGACAGAGTAATGATGGAGTAAGAACAAAATTGACAGAGGGACAGTACTGCCCCTTTGACTTAGTGGGAGTTCAGAGAGAACCATGTATGTGTTAGAATCACACAGCACAACTCAAAGGGGGAAAGAATGGCTTTTAGTATGTTGAGGTGGGCAAACTGGCTCCTAATTGGATATCTACTTGTACCTCAAAGCTGGGAAATGGGTAAGCTAAAGACATAATGTAAAACCAAGCTCTAGTAAATAAAACAGAAAAAAAAATCTATAGGAGAAAGGAAAATACTTATGTGCCCTATAATGTTAAAATTATTCATATTTATTTATTTATTCACTTTTGTTCTTATTTTATGTTTGTTTTGGTGTTTTGTTTTGTTTTGTTTTGAGACAAGGTTTCTCTTTGTGTAGCCCTGGATATCCTGGAGCTCGCTATGTAGACCAGGCTGGCCTCAAACTCACAGAGATAGGCTTGCCTCTGCCTACTGAGTGCTGGGACTAAAGGTATACGCCACCACTGCCCGGCAAGAAATGCTAACTTCTTTTTTTTTTTATCCATTTTTTTTTTAAATACTAACTTCTTAATGAAAACTTCTGAAATAAAGATTACAAAACTACAAAAGTGAGTCTGGCAGCTGTGGAGATGGCTGACTGAAGAGTGCTTGCTCTGCCAGCGTGAAGACAAAGGCAGCTTATGGAGAAAAGAGTGTGCTTAGGATGACAGTTCTGCAGGGGTACGAGTCCATCGTGGCGGGAACGAATGGTGGCCTAAACAGGAAGCTGAGCGTTCACATCCTGATGGGCAACATGAAGAAGAGGAAGCTAACACAAAGCAGGGTAAGCAGAGCCATGTCTCATTGCAGCTTTAATTCTTGACTCTGATTTCTACGAATGTTGAGCATTTCTTCATCCGCATTACAGCCATTTAGGTTTTCTCTGAATTATATATTCCTAACATTTTTCATTTGCAAACTGATGTCCCAATTTTTAAAATATTAACCTTTGGGGATATTGCAGATTTTAAAATTTTGGCTTGTTTGCTTGCTTGATTAAGACATTGTAAATACATTTTTCTATTTTGTTATTTACTTATTAACTTAAAGATATCCTTCTTGAAATGGAAAATCATCTAATTTTACTATGAACACATTCTTTTATTTGCAGGTGCATGTATGTGATAAGATATTGTGTGTGAGGGAGTGGGTGTGCCTCTGTGTGTGTTTGCGTGTGTGTGAACGTGCACACGTGCACACGCACACAGGCATACACACATGTGCATGCATGCCAAGGCCAGAACAAGTCATCAGGTATCCTCCTCTGTCACCCTGAGACAAGGTCTCTCACTGACCAGAACACTGATAATGCTGGCTAGGCTGGCCAGACGGTAAGCTCTTGTGATCCATCTATCCAAAGCCACACTTGGTGAACCAATGAGTTTTATTGGGTTTACTTACAGGAGTATGGGTTGGGGGTTATGTCCAGTCATGAGCTTCTCTGAAGGGTGAAATGCTCCAGTCCCAGAGGAAACCGTTACACAACAGCCCTGTCTGCACCCACTCTTCACTGTGTTCCCCGTTACTCTATTCCCCACAAGTCTTACCAACGTCAGTCTCCCTATCCTTCTCATGCCATATTGGTTTGGCTAGTCAGGATCTGTAGCAGGAAGCTGGCGGGGAGAAAGAGATCCAGCCAGCTCCACTGCTGGAAGTTGACTGTCAGTCAGCTCTTACTGCCAGGTGACAGTCTCCAAAAGCCCTATTGTCCCACAACACTAGAAACCACATCACCTCCCCACTCATTCGGCCCTTAGGGTCAGGCTGGAGCCCTACTGACACTAGCTCCCACAGTCCTCATTGTCACAGGTGATTTTCATAAGTCCCATCTTTGAAAATAGTGCCACTAGTTAAAATGCCCTGAAATTATCTTAATCTGGACACCTGTTTGCTACCATGCCCCTGCTACTCCACATATTTCATATTTAGCAAAAAAGTTAGGAATAACTTTATCTTCTTCCTTTGATCACTGTGTTAGTTTGCTTTATGCAACACTGGCAAAAGGTCTGACATAAACAACTTGGAAAGACATTTCTTTTGGCTCACACTTTCAGATGTTTCCTTTCATGGTCGCTTGGCAACTCTCATTCCTGGGCAAGGAACTAGGCAAAATATCACAGTCAGAAGTCAGTGGTAACGCCAATTCACCCTCCTCATTGTAACCAGGAAACAAAGAGTAGGAGATGAAAGGACCAAAGTCCCAATTCTCTGAAAGGGTGTGTCCAGATGACTACCCCCAAGAGTAGCTAGATATGCCCAGCCTCCCAGGAGCACCACATATTAGCAGCTATTCCTTTAGCATATGACTTTAAGAGGACATTTGGTAGGCAAAGTGTACTAAGTACCCCTTTAAGTCCTTTGTAAACATAGAGTTTCAATGTTTGGTGCTGATTGGTAACTAAGATCCATAGTTACATATAAGGCCACTTCAGGGACAGAGGACAGTGTCACCCAAAGTTCTAGGGGAACCTTTGAAAGCAGCTAACTAAAGCTTTCCTCAGTATGTTCCCAGTGGGGCCATCATCTCCTCTGAGGACATCGAACCCAAGACTATCCTCAGCACTTTTATAGATTTCATTACAACTGTAACCATTTTATGTCTCGCTGTTAAGAGTTGAATAAAACTTTACCCATAAAAAGTAAATCACCGCCAATCCCTAGATAAATGGAATTGGTCTTAGCATCATAATATTAATTTATATGGCATCTGTCATAGAACATGCATCTGCAGAGGACCTCGGGTGAAAATGACTTACACAGCTAAAGAATGGTTGGGCAGGCTGAGAAAGAGCCGGTCTAGAAGACAAATGTACCGAACGGATATCGATAAACTAAACACAAGGATCGCTTCACCACGCTACTGGGTGCCAGACAACTAACTCACAAGTGAAATACCACAGCCATTAGCAGCTGAAGCAGAATCTCAATTTAAGAAGGAGGATAAAGAAAAATAGCCAGGCCACAAATAGTGCACAAGGAGATTTTAGAAGGCACTGTACATTGAATAGAATTAGAATGACTCTGGAGAGCCACGAGGAACTGTAGGGTTTCTTCATCTTAGGCACTCTGCATTGCCTCACTAAACTACTGATCCTTAGAGACATCGTGTGGGCAATGCCTCTTAATATGCCCTCTTGTCTGTGCACGCACAATAGGAGACACACACTCGTGGTACAGATAGACAGAGGAAGCAGTGGTCAAAAGTACCTGCCAGCACTGACTCTGAAAAATATGTCCTACTATGTTCCTGGCTCTTCTTTAAGCTCTGAGCAGTATGCAGTGAAGAGCAAGTAGGCCCTACTCTCTCTCTCGTGCTGCTAGCATTCCAGCTGTCTATGCTGTGAAGTGGGGCAAGGGAGAGACAGACAGTGTGTAATAAACTAATGTGTGTGCTGTCTCATAGTAAAAAGGGCAAAAGGAAGTGGCTGGACCAACTGAGAGTGATGGAGGGGCTTAGTTTAGAGAGTCTGGACAGAGGAGACAGGACACAGGGAAGGCAGACAGATCAGATGAAGTCCCTCGGCCAAGAAAAGTATTCCCAGTTCTTAATTCAGGATACAAAGTGGGTGTATTTTGTATTCAGTAGCTAGTGACTGGATAATGGAAACTGACTGTATGTCAGCCTCCCTTCCGGTGCCCCTGCTCCTACAGAAGGCAGACTGGCATCTATGATGACCCGAAAGAAACAATGACTTGTCAGCCCCATCCCCTGTGAGCCTGATTTCATACACTCTTTTGACAGTAAGATGAAATGACAGAGCTGTGTAGGAAAGTATCAGAGGTAAGTGACAGGTACCAAGTCCCTGTCCCACAGGCTATAAACCTGTCACAAAGAAAATAAGGATGATAGGAGTGTCTGTCAGCAAAGTCCCAACCTCCAAAGAAATTGCTCTTTTCAGATTGGCTTTTTAAAGTAATTAAACATCATGAAATCTCTTGGTGATACGAGAAAGTTCTGTTCCCATTTCATGGGGAGAAAAGACTGAGGCCTGAAGACCTTCATTGACTGCTCTGGGTAAAGATGAGCCATGGTCAGCAGAGGCAAAATAAAGCACTGGGAACATTATTAAAAAGAACACACACGCGCACACACACACACACGCACACACGCACGCACGCACGCATGCACATGCGTGGATGTGCACTCCTACTATAGGAGACATTAAAAATAAGATTTGAAATGTGTTATGTAATTGTGTACACATAGGAGTCGTTTCTTTCTCTCCTGCATTGTTTCTTTGAGGCTTTTTCAAAGAGCATAAATACAGAATGAGTGGGGGTTATGTCAAGGCTGAAAAAGCACAAGTCATTTAAAGGAACACACATGTTACAAGAACAAGTGGTGATAGGTAGATAGATAGATAGATAGATAGATAGATAGATAGATAGACAGATAGACAGACAGACAGACAGATAATAGATAGGGAGATAGAAGTGGGTGCATATAAATCAAATTTGAGCATTTGCCCAAGAGAATAGGAAGATGGTGACTAAATCTGAGTAATGAAAATAAAATGCAATAAATCAGTAAATAAATCCAAGTAATGACCTTGGTTTAAATGATTGGTAATAATGTAGATGATTATTCCAACTCTTTGCAACAGAGGTAAAACTCAAGCCACACATATGGGAGCTAAATCGACTTGCTTAGATACTGATCTAGTGGCTCTTTGGCAGCTTTCTTAACCTCCTGAATTCTGGTGTCTTGAAGGAGAAATAAATTAATAATTCTAATGGTATAACCAATCTAGCTCATTGATTTCAAAATTACTGTCAGAGTGAGACCTGTCTCTTCTTTCAGAGCACATGAAGATGAAGCCATTTAACCACCATGACGTCAGCAGAACACACAACTGGTTCTAGCCATAGAAATGTGAAATGAAATAATGCAACCCTCCACACTGGGCCCAGGTATCTTTAGTGAGATTCTGCAGCTTTCCTCTTTCCTTTGGTGTGGAGTTCGGAGGCCATGAGTGGAGAAGAAAGAACCAGATGCATGACTCAGGGTATAAAGACGCCCTCCAATTTCTAGAACAACTGTTAGTTTTAAAGGATTAAGAAAGAAGTTTCTGTTGTCAATATATTGAGCTGTTTTGTTTGTTTGGGATTTATTTTTCCTGCAGTAAGATTGTCTAACCTGGTTTATACTTGTACAATAACCAGTGTCCTCTCTTCTAGAGCCAAGTCTGCTGGTGTCTGGTCTTCCAAGACACGAGCATTGGGGAGCATTGGGAGGAAATCAAATCCTGATGGCTGACCTTTTGAATATTCAATGAGAGGTAAGGATCTGGGCACGAGGAGCTGGGGAGAGGGATCAACCATGGCCTGCTAGGGTTTGGAAAGCTCACACACAGGATCACTGTAGATCCCATGGGCCTTCTGAGAGCTGGCTTGTCCTGAATCCAATGTCCCCTCCTCCATTACCCAGCCCCTGGGCATTTCCCCCAGGATCCACAAAAGCCCACAACAAGTCCCCACCTGTGAGGACTGTAGTGCAGCCCCTCCCTTAGTCCAGAGTAATAGCTTATCTCTAGTTAGAAAATTAAAGTTTCATTTGGCCAAATCAGAAAGCTAATATGATTCAATAACCCTGTGGTTTCATCTCTTTATTACTTACTGCTTGAAGGAAAACAATAAATGAAATATCTGCGCATGTAATATGCCCCATTTTCCTCCAGGGAGCCATCCATGTAGGTTCTAGAATCCAAATAACCTGTGTTTGCAAACAGTTTGCCACATTCCTTCATGCCTCTCATTAACGTTTTCAATGCCCCATTCCTGTTTTGTTTGCTTGCCTGTCTGTCTGTCTGTTTCTTTAGGTTCCAGTCGCTTCTAGTTAATTGCATTGGTACAAAAAAAAAATTGCAATGACAACAATAACAACAGAATAGGCATGCCACATGCATACTCAGTGTGACACACCTTGTCAATCCAGGGTGAGCCATAAAATAAAGGGGAGCTCTGTGATGATAGCGTGAGTCATAGACAAATCACTCTTGGTCATAAAATCGAGCAGTTGAAGCCACATCCCACTCCTTTCTAGCTGTCTTTGGGAGAAATGCAGAAAACAGGCTGCGGGGATCAGGGATGGGCACGGTGCATGCCTTGCAAACACAAGCACTTAAATTCTGTGCCCAAAACCAGTGTGAAAATGATAGGTGTGATGACATATGCTTATAATCCAAGTCCTGAAGGCTGGGGGTGGGGAGGGACAGGACCATCCCAAATGGCACAATGACCAGAAACCCCAGCCTAATTGGCCACCTCCAGGCCAATGAGAGACTGTCTTAAAAGAGATGGAAGGTACCCCTGAGCATGGCACCTAACATTATCCTCAATGTACAGACATGTACATGCACAGACACCCACATGCACATCCATGCGCACATAAACATACACAGGAGGGAAGCAAAGAGAATAAACACAGAAACCAATAGTTGGGCTGAGAAGAACCAAAAGGCAGAACTCCGATTCTCACGACCTTCTGACCTACTGACAGCACGAGTTAGAGGTGATGGGCTGTAAGGTGTGAAGGGATTCGGGGCTTGTCACCGTCTCAGCTGCTTGCTATTAGCAAGCGCAGCCTGTCACTCGCGATCCGCACTTCTCACCTGCTACCCTCACTAGCTCGGCCGTATCATTTTCAGAGGATGAGCCAGGGATCCTAGTCCTCGGGCACTTCTAGTTTTTCCTGACCATGAAAATCATTTCGATTCCAGGGCAGCTGTCACTTGCTGTGAATATTTCCAGTGTGACTGAGCTCATCTTGGTTTCTTGGTGCCTGTGCCTCCGAGGGGCTTCTCTCTCTGCAGTCCATCGAAACAGAAGACATCTTCGCGACTCTGCATTTTAAAACTTGACCAAAAAAAAAAAAAAACACCATAATGATACCTAAGTTCTCCTGGACAACTTTCGCCTCTTATCATTCATTGTAGACTCAAGGAATTTCTTGCATCGATTAAGCAATGTACGGGATGGAGGTGGAAGGCCTCCGAAAAACTGTACCGCCACTGCTGTGATGAGCCCGAGGCAGTGTTGCTACGAGCGCAGGAATGAGTGAGGAAGATAGTCGCCATACAGAGGTGACTGTGCTTGCCTGTCTCCTGCTCACTGTGTTGTCCTCAGGTGAGGTGAGTGTACCTGGGCTGCTCTGTGTGACTGTCCTTCTGAAGTGCTGATCTGTGATGGTTGCGGGTAGAAAAAGCCTAGAATTGTAGTCCTGAGCCTGGAGGCAGGAGCCTAAGAGCCTCCCTGGACCTTCTGGGATCCTTCCCCACCCCCAGCCCATAGTTTCACACAGTCCACTACTCCGTTCCTGTCCTCACCCACACCCTCCAGGCCACCATTGTGAGAGCATCTTTGTACAACTTCACCAAACGTCCTTCATACAGGCACCACTTGATCTCTGAGATGGCGGCCCACACTATCAAAGCTTAGGTGATTAGCAAAGGGACACCTGGAAATGCGGGAGGCAAGAAGGACAGGAAATGTCCTATTGTTAAACAAAGTGTCAGCTACAGAGGACAGAAAGCCTTTGTTATCACCAAAAGAGTTTCTGCCATGAGAGGGGGACAGGATGGAGAGAATCTGTGCAAGGACACTTATGGATTCCCTGAATGCACGCGTGGGTACAGTGTTTGCATGTACGCATGCGCTAGAGCATATGTTGAAGGGAAATTGACATCTTTGACAATAATTATAGTTACCGAGAAACTTCAAAAGTAAAAAAAAAATTAATGAAACTTCAGATGGCTAAAAGTAATACTAATTACAGGCTGTATGCAAATTAACTCTATTTATCATGCAACACAATAATAATATGTCTATCACTATAATGTGTCAAATTAACTTTTTTTTGTCAATTTCCCGTAACAGTCCTGAACTTTTTTTCATGTGGAAGTTATGGAAGTAAAAAGACTATAAATTAACAGGGCTGTACTGTCTTTTCCAGTCCTTTCATCCACAGTTCTACATTGTTGTTTTTCTTTTCCTTAATGATTTGAAAATAGTCTCATTGCATCAAGGAGAAATCCTTTTATCTCTTACATGTGCTGCAAATGTTTCCTCCAGCTCAGGATCTGGCTTTTACTTTTCATATGTTAGACTATGTAGAGAAATTGGCCTGATGGAGTCTTTTATAACCATACCTCATGTGTGCCTTTTCCATATGCAGCTGCTCACAATTTTTTAAAAACACAGGGAAAGTACCCATTATATCCATTTTTCTGAATTCTGAAATTCCTTTGAACAAGAACTAATCTTCGTTGCTACAATTAGAGATAAAAGGGTTACAAATGCGTGAAGCCTCAGCAATAACACATTAGTGTGTTTGGGGTAAATGTGTGTGTGCTGATGACTGCTTGTTCTGTTTATGGGCAGGGGTTCATTTAGAAAACAGGAGGATAGTTCAGGACCAGACCGCATGAGGGTGCATAGACACAACACCAAAAAGAATTCTAGAGGCCAAGACTAGCCAACCACTTCCTTGCAACTTTCCTGACCCCTGTGCTGTGGCCACACAGCTACACCCCTGCTGTCACTCATCTGTCACACTGCTCTAGTCCTGCTGTTTACTTCACTTGAATTCTTCCCTCCAGTGTTCTTAGAGGGCAATGATGCATTGCATCCAGAGCATCATGCCCTGTAGGTTTTAATAAGCATTCACTGAATGAATGAGGAGAGCAATCAATAAATCAATAAGCTAGTATTACTACTTTCCTGGAGGGTTGCATGACTGCATCACTGTTTCTCTGTAGGAGATAGAACAGTACTATTTGCTAAAGGAGACAAGTCAAGGGTGAAGATGAGTCTTTACATCCAACTACCACCCCCTAGAACATCTGCCCAAGTGGTCTCAGCAATAAATACTCCAAAGCCTTCCCTCGATTTGAGAAGCCAGTTTATTGAAGTAAGGCCAGGACCTTGTCTTGCTTTCCCAGAAGAAACAGAGCTGTCCTGAACAGCTGAGCTCCTCCATGTCTTGACATCAATAATGATGCTACTCAAAAGAACCAACCACATTCAACAAGGAATCCTGGTCTACTGGAACTCTCTTCTGTCAATATCATAGATCTGGGTTGAACCTTCCTGGAAATTCACTAAGCATTTGATCTCTAGTAGCTGACCTCAGATAACAATGCATTCCTTACTCTATACCCAACCCTCTGCAGTGGGTCTATGGATCTCAGCCATCCCTGACCCTCTGCAATGGGTCCCTGGATCTTATCTGTATTATATTGAACCTACCCAGCCTGCCATCAAGACGCTCTTCTTGTCTGGCCTGCTTGGCTACTGACTCTGTCTCAGTCTATTTTGTTGTACACATAACTGCTTCTCTAGCCTTTGCTCTACACTCTGGAAATATGCTTCTCCATGGACTTCTCTCCCAGCCAGCCCATACCCGAGCTCTCCCTTGACAAGATCAACTCTCCTAGGACAGCACATGTACACACGGGCTGTCCACTGCTCCAGGTCCTCTCACAACTAGTGCTGTCTGCATCCCATTAGCTCCCATGTATTTCAAGTTTCTGTTGTCTGTGGTCTGTAATCTTGGTTTCTAGACCCTCTTTGACTTGATTTGGTACAGGTGCCTTCTTATAATAGCTGGTGACTACTCTTCCTGGGGGCTACCCAGAATACCCCTCACTACATTTGGAATTGTTCCCTGTCCTAATGCCTGAGAAGTGCAGGGCTCTCAAACGGTACCTGAGCTACCTCACCACAACTCTGTCCTTCAGTTCCAGTAGGTCTCTTCCCAGAACTGTCCACTAAGTTTACCATTGTCTAGGCAAGCAAAGGAGTCATAAGGACAGCTACCATTTATACTACACAGTGCAAATGTCAAACGTAATAAAACTTCTTGTGAGAAACTCATGAGCAGAATCATAAAATGCACAGGTCCCCAACCTCGGGCCACTCTAAAGAGAGTTTCTGGATAGAGGACAGTTGAATTCACCATTGAACTCCAGCTCCTCTGAGGTACCAGTGTTTCCTAAACAAGTTTCTTCTCATCTCTTACACAGCCATTCGTAGCTTGCTTCATCTCTAAGCCCCAGAAAGGTAACAGATATGCAAATGCATGGAACCAGAGATACAGTGCATTGGTGTGTTTTTACAAGGTGTGCGTGCTGATAACACTCTGCCCTGTCCCTATGGGAAGAGACTTCTCTTAGAAATAAAGAATTGGGATAGGTGATGGGGGCAGAACAGCAAGAGGATTTGAGATGCTCTGAGATTCTTGTGGTTTCCAAGGGAAGAGTTCCACTTAACCCCTTAAGTCCCCCCCTTCAAGCTCTTTCTCATCTCCCAATAGAGCATCTTTATTTGGTGATTCTTTCTCTTAGAACTCTGTTCTCTAATAAATATAAAGTGATGGGATTTTAAGCGGAGATGCTCTGATCCTAAGTGGGAACACAAGGTGTAAGGAAACCAGAAGAGGCTTCTACTAAGGGATGGATGGTTTCCTTTTGCCTTATCTTTGAGGTGCCTCCCTTCCTTCAAAGTGACATCACATATATGTGGCCCCCAGTCCACTATATCTGCTTAAATCTTATCTCTATTCTTCAGTTCTTCATGAGTCAGTAAATCATGAGCAAGTATCTAGCCTCTTTGTGGCTTCTCTTTTTTTCTCATCATCAAAATGGATTTATATTACTGTCTTTTCTCAAATCCTTGTCTAGAGAAATAATGAGAGAATCTTACATGAATAACTGGCACTCAGTAAATGTTAGCCCTTACTATTTCTGTAGACCTTTATATCTTATTCTTTAAGAAAATCAATCTAATCAATCCCTCTATTAAGTAGTATTTAAGAGCAATGTATTTTACCTCTCCCAGGTACCATGAGTACATTTAAATAGAGTCACTGCTTTCTTCTAAGGAAGGGTCACACTTGGAAAATGTCAAGCTTCCTGGCAGAAGGAGAAGAGAAGTGCTTTGGGCATTTGAGATCATAAACCCCTAGTCACAAATAGAATAGAAAGCTGGCAACTTGATTCAGTGCATAAAAGCACTTGTTGCCAAGCCTGATAACCTAAGTTCAATCCCCAAGACCCACGTGAGGAAAGACAAAACTCATGCCTTTGGAGTATCCTCTGACCTCCAAAACCTACCATGGTATATTCACTTCCCATAGATAGATAGATAGATAGATAGATAGATAGATAGATAGATAGATAGATAGATGTCACTTTAAATGGTGAAATAGATTACTGTCTCTGTCCTATTGTGTGCAGGTGTGAAGAAGGGTCAAAATTTCCTACAGCACTAAGGTTTAAAAACTTACAGTCACACATTAAATGTCTTCACCATCCTCTATAAAGAATGTTTTGACATGACATATCATTCTGTACATGACATAAAATCATTTTGATGTTTATATTCCAAAGCATTAAAGCATGTCCTTAATAACAATTTGAATAGCTAGACATTATGGCTATTTAATAAGACATATTTCCTCTTCACAAAGATGTTTTTCCCTCTACATCACTGTAATTATCCCACCAAACACTCACATCAGTTTGGACTTACATTCACTTCTTAGATGGTTCTACCTTTTTTTTTTTTAAATTATATAAAAACATTAAAACCCTCTTAAGGAAAGCTTTGTCCCACACTGCCTCCCTGTTTGCATTAGCAGGGAAAGCCAGGCTCGTAACCCTTCCTTCCCTACTTACCATCAAAAGCTCTTTGGAGGAGTCTTTGGGCCTTTTAATTGTCTGGACTTATTTTCTTCATTTCTCTTACTAAAGCTGAACTGGCAGAGGGGAGCAAGAGGGACCAGGCTGCACCTTGGCAAGCTTCGCATTACTCTTTAACCTTGTAATCATCCTCGTCTATCGGCCAACTTCCCTTTTCCCTCACCTCCATTTTTTTCTTGGTCTATTCAGAAAAGCCTTTCTCATGCTCATTTGCTCACACTAATTCACTCTGTTCTTCAGCTGCCTGAGCCCGAGTCACGTATCCTCGTTTGAGTCCCTCTTGTCTCTCTCCTTTCCAACTTAGATTATCCTCTGCACATAGGTCTTTAAAGCACTTTGTAAATCCACTTTGCAAGGAGCAAGCAATCTCCAATCTTTTTTCCAGGGCAATTGTAATCCACTATGCTTTAATTATACTGTCTATTCAGATGTTCAAAATTCCATCCAGTTACAGATTTTAATACTTCTTCCCTCTGCGCCATATTTATTTGATTGAGTAATTTCTCTAAATGTGTGGTTTTTTTTTGAAGTTTAATATCCTAGGTCTTTGAAGCCATGGATCACTTAAAGAACTGAGGAAGATCGTGATCACTGGTGACAGAGAGGCTGCCTTGCCTTGGAATTAACCTCACAGTTCAGCCGTTGTTAGTCCCAGGGGCTCTCATCTTATACTGGCCTTAACATTGTACTCAAACACTGCCCCCTCACCGTCTTGGGACACTGGGAAGATGCAACATGCTAAAATCTGTACCTTAAATCTTGAAGAACTGAGTTTTAATGTGTCTTTAATTAGCATAATAACCCTATATATTCATATGTTTTGCTATACTCATATAGTATATGGTATAGCCCATCAAACTGTTCAAAGACTTACCATTTCTTTGTATTAAAAACACTCATAAACTTCTCTGACAGCTTTTTTAAAATTTTTATTTAAGTGATTTATTCAGATTACATCTCAATTATTATCCCCTCACTTGTATCTTCCTGCTCCCCATCCCTCCCTCTTTCATCTTATTCCCCTCCCTTAGGTCTGTGACAGAAGGGGACCTTGTCCCCCACTATAAGATCAGAGCCTATCAGGTCTCTTCCTGGTAGCTTGCTTACTCTTCCTCTGAGTGTCACCAGGTCTCCCTACCAAGGGGAAGTGGTCAAATAGGAGGCACCAGAGTTCATGTCTGAGTCAGTCCCTGCTCTCCATACAACTGTGGAGAGTGTGCTGTCCATTGGCTAGATCTTGATAGGCTTACTGCAAGCATTGTCCTTGGTTAGTACAGTAGTTTGAGCTGACCCACCTGGGTGCAGATCTGCCAAGCGTAATGGTCTTCTTGTAGGTTTCTGGGACCCTCTGGGTCTTTTCTATTTCCCCATTATTCCTTACCTCTCTCACCTAGAGTCCCAGTAGGAAGTCCCAGTATCTATCCCAAACTCAAGCTAAGTGAAGACTTTCAGGAGACATCTCTGTTGGGCAAGTGTCCAGTTATAGTGAGTATATACCATGTGTATCTTTCTGGGCCTAGGACTTAAGATGATCCTGTCTAGTTCCATCCATTTGCCTACAAATTTCAGGATTTCCTTGTTTTTAATAGCTGAGTATTATTCCATTGTTTAAATGTATGACAGTTTCTTTATCCATTCTTCGACTGAAGACATCTAGGTTGTTTTCAAGTTCTGGTTATTATTAATAAGGCTGCTATAAACATAGTTGAGCATATGTCCTTGTTGTGTGGTGGAACATCTTTTGGATATATTCTAAGGAGTAGTATATCTGGGTTTTGAGGTATCCCTATTCCCAGTTTTCTGAGAAAGTGCCAGATTGATTTCCAAAGTGGTTGTACAAGTTTGCATTCCCACCATTAATGAAGGAGTGTTCCTCTTTCTCCACACCCTTGCCAGCATATGCTGGTTTTCTGTAGGAATAATGTAATTGATTGTTATCAACTGTAGCCTTCCTACTGTACTACAGAACGTGGAAGCTATTTTGCCTTCCAATTTACTTCTACCAGTTCGCCATCCTCTCTCTATTGTCCTTCTTTCCCCATTACCCTTCTTAGCCACCAGTAACCACTAATTTATTGTCTCCTTCTGAGACCAGTGTTTTTAGCTTCTACAGAGAAGGGTAGATGGTGTTTGTCGCTCTGTGCCTGGCTTATTTCACCAACTATCTCCTTCCAGATTCATATATGTTGCTGCAAAGGCCAGAATTTAATTTTTATAGATAAATAATATTCTAGTAGAAGAGTTTTACAGAGACAGATTGCAGAGAGAACAAGCTAGACACAGGTGGAGACAGAATGAGCCAGAAAATGAGAAGTAGCCAGCAGCTTAGAACAGATTGCTAGGTTAGTTTGAGGCCAAGTAGAGCAATTCAGTCAGGAGTGAAAGAAACCAGTTTAAATCAGTCAGCTTGAATAGGAGTTTGAGCCAGAACAGCTAAGTTTAACCAGCCACCCAGAGTTCAAAAAGAACTTAAAAGGGTGAGCTTATTCAGCAGTAACTAGATTATATGGAGGCTAGAAACTTCCAGGACTAGGCCTGGGTTAGCAGATGGATTCAGTAAGCCTCTGAGGTGACAATTACTTCAGGAAAATAATAGTTACTTTTCCAAGCTTGAGCAGCCCCTGAGAGATGCCAGACTAGACAACTCTTTATTCGGCTTCACGGTCTTGGTGCTTAAGCTGAACATGGCTTTGTCCTTACAGAGTTCCAGCTTAGAAAGAGCCCATCTTCTTTGGAGAACTGCCTACTCAAATCATTTACCCATTGCTAATGGCATAATCTGGGCTTTTGACTTCAAGTTGTCTGAATTCCTTATGTATTCGAGCTAGCGAGCTCTTGTTAAGTGAATATACTCTAGATTTATCCTTCCCTGTATAAGGTGTCAATGCTGCTGGTTGTGTCCTTCACAGTGAAGATGTGTTTTAATTTAGCTGGTCCCATTAGTCAATATTTGCTTTTGTTGTTTGTGCTTTTGGAGCCATGTGTTTAGAAACTGGCCCACATCAATGTTCTAGAGCATTCTCTCTCTCTCTCTCTCTCTCTCTCTCTCTCTCTCTCTCTCTCTCTCTCTCTCTCTCTCTCTCCCTCTCCCTCTCTCCCTCTCTCCTTCTCTCCCTCTCTTTCTCTCTCCCTCTCCTTCTCTCCTCTCTCTCTCTCCCTCTCTCCCTCTCTCCCTCTCCTCCCCCCTCTCTTTTCTTTCTTTCTTTCTTTCTTTCTTTCTTCCTTTTAGCACTTATTTATTCACTGATCATTCATTGATTCACTCTCTCTGTATGGGCATGAGTGTTGGAGGTTAGAGAAGCACTTGCAAGAGTCAGTTCTTCTTGTACATTTGGGTTCCAGGGACTAAACTCAGATCATTACCCCATGCCCTCCCCTTGCCCCACCTGCTGAACCATCTTACCTGCCCTGGGCCCAGTTCTTAGGCTGACTGAGATCTGTTAAGGAGAATTAGGTATCCTTCTCCACTTCTTTTTTATTTTTATTTTTTTTAAAAATACATTTTTCCCTCATATCACATATCCTGATTATCCCCTCCCTCTGCTCCTCCCAGCTCCTTCCCACCACCCCTCCCATCGAGGTCCACTCCCTTTCTGTCTCTCATTACACAAGAACAGGCTTCTAAGAAACAACAGCAGAACACAACAAAATAAAATATGAGATAGAACAAAGTCCCTCACACCAACATTGGACAAGACAAACCAACCAATGGAAAAGAGCCCAAGAGAAGGCACAAGAATCAGAGACCCATTTGTTTACATATTCAGGAGTCCCATAAAAACACTAAACTAAAAGCTGCAATGTATATACAGAGGGCCTGGTGCAGACTCATGTAGTCCCTGTGACTTTGCTCCATTGACTGAGAATCATTCCATTTACAGCTGCATGTTCCAAGGTCTCTCTGTGCGCATAATATCTGGCTATAGGTCTCTGATTTGTTCCCATGCACTGCAGGAGGACACTTTTCTAATGGTGTCTGAATAAGGCACTCTTCAATGAGCATGACTCATTAGGAGTCATTTATTACCTTTTTAAAGACCAGTAATATTTGGTTTTACCTTAGGTCTCTGATTATATAGTGCCTGGTTCTTGGTCACCCAACCACTGTCAGGTATGGGTCCCATCCTGCAGAGGGGACCTTAACTTAAACCAGACATTGATTGGTTATTCCCACAAGCTTTGTACCACCACTGCCCTAGCATATATTTTATAAAAGGAAGACTGAAGAACAAAGGGTTTGTGGCTGTGTTGGTGCTCAGTTTCTCTTTTGGTTGCCTGTAAAGTAACTTCCTGTGCCAAAGACACTAGAATGTAGTGATGAAGGTTCTATGCAAGCACTAGTTCAACCTCTCCATGTTTAGTGAGATGTGGAGGTGTTGCCTTCAGCAATGAGACCTTTCTGTCAGTCTGTGGAGAGCAGCCTATTGCCTTAGCAACAGCCTGGTCTGTTTGGAGATTACCATGGGACCCTGTTTGCTAATAACTCAATTGGATAAACCCTAGTCCCTGTACTAGAAGCTTCCTTTGGTAACAAGAAATGGCCAATTGGAACTCTGTCTCCCTCATTATTTGGAAACTCACTAGGGTCACCTTCGTATATTATAGGAAGCTTCCACCGCACTAGGTTTCCATAGCACCTCTCAAGTGGTCCTCAAGTCTATCTGTCTTGTCCTGTATTTCCTCTCTTAACCTCATCTCCTCTCTCCCTCCCTGCCTGATCCTCCCATTCACATGCCCCCTTGCCCCCAGTCCACCCATAAAATCTATTCTATTACCCTCTGCTAGGGAGATCCACGTGTTCTTCCTAGGCCTTTCTTTCTATACCTGAGCTCTCCGAGTATATGGATTATAGCTTGGTTATTTATTTAATGGTTAATGTCCACATACAAGCAAATATATGCCATATTTATCTTTCTGGGCCTGGATTACCTCAATAAGAATGATTTTTTTCCTAGTTGCATCTATTTGCCTACAAATTTCATGATGTCATTTTTTAACAGCTGAGTTATTCTCTATTGTGTAAATGTACTACATTTTCTTTTATCCATTCTTCTGTTGAGGGACATCCAGGTTGTTTCCAGTTTTTGGCTATTATGAATAGAGAAGAAACAAGCATGGTTGAGCAGGTGTCCTTTTGGTAGGATGATGCATCATTTGGCTATATACCCAAAAGTAGTATAGCTGGATCTTGAAATAGATTGATTCCAGTATTTCTGAGGAAACTCCACACTGATTTGCATAGTTGCTGTACTACTTTGCACACCCACCAGCAATGGATGAGTGTTCTCTTATTCTACATTCTCACTAGCATGAGCTGTCATTTGTGTTATTATCATTAGTCATTCTAACAGGTGTAAGACTAAATCTCTAAGTATTTTTGTTTACATTTCCTTGATGACTAACAACGTTGAACATTTCTTTAGTTATTTCTCAGCCACTTGAGGTTCCATTTTTGAGAAGGCTTTGTTTATATTTATATTTCATTTTGAAGTTGGATTGTTTGTTTTTTTGATATCTAGTTTCTTGAGTTTTTCATAGTTTTGGGATATTAATCCTCTGTCGGTTGTGTAGTTGGTAAAGATGATGGTGTCCTTTCCTTACAAATTCTTCTCAGTTCCATAAGGTCCTGTTTATTAACTGTTGATCTCAGTGCCTGCTCTATCGGTGTTCTGTTAAGAAATTCTTCTCCTATGGCAATGAGTTCCAGGCTATCCCCCACTTCCTCTTTTATCAGATTCAATGTGTCTGGTTTTATGTTGAGGTCTTTGATCCATTTGGACTTGAGTTTTGTGCAGAGTGACAAATATGGATCTATTTGCATTCTTCTATGTGCAGTCATCCAATTTGACCAGTAACAATTGTTAAAGATGCTGTCTTTTTTTTCATAGTATGTATTTCCTGGCTTTGTAAAAAAAAATGGGAAGCCATAGGTATCTAGATTTATGTTCGAGACTTAAATTCCTTTCCATTCATCATCATGTCTGTTTTCATGCCAATACTGGTTCTATTACTACAGCTCTGTAGTACAATTCGAAATGGAGAATGAGGTGACCTCCAGCAGTTCTTTTACTGTTCAGGATTGTCTTAGATCTCCTGGGTTTTTTGTTTTTCCATATGAAACTGAAAATTGTTCTTTCAAGGTCTGTGAAAAATTGTGTTGAAGTTCTTGATAGGTATTGCATTGAGTCTGTAGATTGCTGTTGGTAGGATTTACTATGGCAATCCTTGTGTATATGTCATGTGTATGAGAGATTGTTCAATTTTTTGATATCTTCTTCAAAAACTTGAAGTTTCTATCATACAAGTCTTTTATTTGCTTGGCTGGAGTTACTCCCAAGATCTTTTATATTATTTGAAGCTAATGTAAACATGTTGTTTCCAGGCACTTAATGCTATGAACTTTCCTTTTAAAACTGTTTTCATTTGTATCCCAAAAGTTTGGGTGTGTTGTATATTAATTTTTATTCAATTCTAAAAAGTCTTTATTTCTGTCTTAGCCCATTTTTTATTCATTAGAGAGTTGTTCAGTTTCTATGAGTTTATAAGCTTTCTGTGATTTCTTTTTTTATTATTAATTTATTCTTGTTACATCTCAATGGTTTGTTGTTCATAAGCTGTGGTGATCTGATACAATTGAGGGTGTTATTTCAAGTTTCTTGTGTCTGTTCAGATGTGCTTATAGCAGAGTACATGGTCAGTTTTGGAGAAAGTTCCATGAGGTGCAGAGAAGAAGATATCTTCTTTTGTATTTGGGTACAATGTCCATGTAAATACCTCTTAAGTCCATATGGTTTATAACATTGATTTGCTCCAATATTTCTATTCAGTTTTTGTCTAGATGACCTGTCTATTTGTGAGAGTGGGGTATTGAAGTCTCCCACTATCAGTGTGCAATGATCAATATGTAGTTTAAGCTATAGTAGTGTTTCTTTTACAAACATGGGCTCTCTTATGTCTGGGGAATAGATGTTAAGAACTTAACTGTCATCTTGGTGGATTTCTCCTTTGATAAGTATGTAGTGTCCTTCCCCATCTCTTTTAATTAGTTTTGGTTTGAAGTCTATTTTTTATATATTAAAATGGCAATCCAAGTTTGCTCCTTAGGTCTGTGATTTTGGAAAATTTCCTTCCAATCCTTTACCCTGAAGTAATGTCTATCCTTGATGTTGAGGTGTATTTCTTAGATTCAGCAAAAGGATGGATCCTGTTTCCCTATCAATTATTTTAGCCTGTATCTTTTTATTAGGGGAATTGAGACCATTGCTATTGAGAGATATCAATGACCAATGATTATTATTCATATTATTTGCTGTTAGTGGTGGTGTTGCTAGTGGTGTGTGTGTGTGTGTGTGTGTGTGTGTGTGTGTGTGTGTGTGTGTGTACATATTTGCATGCATATGTGTGTATACTTCTCTTCTTTTGATTTTTCAAGTGTAAGATTATTTGTTCCCCATGTTTTCATGGTGGCAGATAACTTCCTTAGGTTGTAGTTTTCCTTCTAGTACCTTCTATAGGTCTGGAATTGTACGTAATTATTGCTTAAATTTGGCTTTATGGTGGGATATCTTATTTTTTCCATCTGTGGTGATAGAAACTTTTGCTGGGTATAGTAGTCTAGAATGACATCTGTGGTCTCTTAGAATCTGCAGCATATCTGTCCAGGCCTTATTGGCTTTTAGAATCTCCATTAATAATCCAGGTATAATTCTAATAAGTCTGTCTTTGTTACTTCATCTTTTCCCCTTGCTACTCCAATAGTGTTTGTATGCTTACTGTTTTGATTATTATGTGCCAAGGGGATTTTCTTTTTTGGACCAGTTTATTTGGTGCTCTGTATGCTTTTCATACCTTTATATGCATCTCTTTCTTTAAGTTATGATTTTTTTTTTTTTTTTGGTTTTCGAGAAAGGGTTTCTCTGTGTAGCCTTGACTGTCCCAGACTCACTTTGTAGACCAGGCTGGCCTTGAACTCATAGCGATCCACCTGCCTCTGCCTCCTGAGTTCTAGGATTAAAGGCATGTGCCACCACAGCCAGCTAAGTTAGGAAATTTTTCTTCTATGATTTTTGTTAAAAAAAATATTTTCTGTGCCCTTGATCCAGAATTTTTCTCCTTCTAGTCCAATTATTCTTATATTTGGCCTTTTCATGATGCCCCAGATTTCTGGGTGTTTTTGTCAGAAAATTTTTTTTAATTTAACATTTTCTTTGGCTGATATATCCATTTCTTCTCTGGTGTCTTCTACACCTGAAATTCTCCTTCCATCTCTTGCATTCTGTTCATGAGGCTTGCTTTGATTCTGTAGTTCCTGTTTGAATTTCTAAGTTTTCATTTCTAGAATTCCCTCAGTTTGGGTTTTCTTGATTGATTCTATTTCTATTTTCAGGTCTTGAATAGTTTTGTTTATTTCCTTCCTCTATTTTTTGTTTGTTTGTTTGGTTGGTTTGCTTTGCTTTGTGTGTGTGTGTGTGTGTGTGTGTGTGTGTGTGTTTTCATGGATTTCATTTTAAAGACCTCTATTATGTTCATAAAGTGGTTTTGAGGTCTTTTATTGTGCTCAGCTGTGTTGGAATATTTAGGGCCTGGTGTTGTAGTATTGCGGGGCTCTAGTGGAGACATACTGTTCTGGTTCTTATTGGTTGTATTTTCACTCTGGTACCTAGGCATCTGGGGTTGGAATGGTTACAGATCTAGGTGCTGATACCTGGCTTTGTCTTTGTTGGGGCTGTGTTTTGTTCATTGATCTATGTTCCCTTTCTGGATTTTAGGAAAGAGCAATGGCCGGGTGTTGCCTGGTAGAAATTTTTCTGTGGACCCGATAGGTGTGGCCACTGGGGCTTCCAGACAAAATGTGTTTCTGGGTTTTGGAAATTGAGACTTGGGAATTGGGATAGGGTAGGGGCCTCAAGGGTTCACAGGAGGGAGGAGTGCAGAGTGTTCCACCAGGGTTCCTTACTTCATTTTCTTGGAATGGGGGAGACAGTGAAGAGACAGTGAAGAGTCACGACAGAAGGTCTGCTATAGATCTGGGGATGATACGAAGGTATTGATTAGCTCTGGAGGAACAGAAGAAGAATGGGAGAGCTACAACCACTCTGCCTGTTTCCCTGGCCCGTTACTTAGCAGGGTGCACCTGCCAGAGTTGTGGACTGGGATAAAGCAATGACGTCGGAGAGAGGAGCTAGGAGGGGAAGGTCTGTGGGATGCACAGGAGGTGTGGAGGGGAGGGAGGCTGCAGCAGGTGTAGAGATGAGCATGAGACTGAGGGACTGGATTTGGAGGAGAGGAAGGAGTGGTGAAAGTCTTCAGGTGCTGTGTTCCCAGGGAATGGCTGCTTGTATTAGAGGCTGGAATAATGAGAGGATTTGGGAGAAAGAAGGTTAAAGGAGAAGTTCTTTGTGATTTGTTGGGGATGTGGTTAGAGAGAAAGGGGAGACCATAGCGGGTGCTCTGCTACAGAGCTGGGGAGGAGGCTAGAGAATTCTATCTGGAAAAGTAAGACGTGCAGTGAAGATCCACAGTCAGCCTGTCAAGCAGGGAAGCGCTTTACTTTCTACTAGTGAGTTCATAGTTTTCAGGACTTTCTGTTGAAGCCTATGAATTGCTTTAAGTTGGTTTTGTATGTAGTGAGAGCTAAGAGTCTAGTTTCTTTCTCTTGCATTTACATATCCAGTTTGTTCAGAACTCTGTCTTCAATAGATTATTTTCCCAGTGCATGTTCTTCATGTCGTTGTCTAAACTCACTTGCCTATAGATGGGTGGCCTTATTTCTGAGTTTTAGTTTGTTCCATTCATGTATGCTAATGTTATGCTGTTTTGATTACTATGGTTTTGTAGTATGTCTTAAACGTGCTATAACGCCTGCAGCTTATCCCTCAAAATTGGGGGTTTTGTTTGTTTGTTTGTTTGTTTGTTTTTGTAATCTTTTGTGATTCCAAATAAATTTTAGAATTTTTAAAGGTTTACTTATTTTTATTTTATGTATATGAGTGTTTTGCCTGCTCATATGTTTATTTGCCATATGTGTGCCTGGTACCCACAGAGATTAGAAGAAAGCTTCATGCCCCTGGAATTGGAGTTGCAGGTGTTTGCGATCCACCATGTGGGTCCTAGGAACTGAACCTGGGTCCTCTCTAAGACCAACGAGAGTGCTTAATGCTGAACCATCTCTCCAGCCTGAATTTTAGTATTTGTTTTTGTTTGTTTGTTTTACTGTTTTTATAAGGAATGCCACTGGTAATTTTGAGACTGTATTTAGTCTATCAACAGATTTAGGGAATATGGAAATTTGGAGGGGCATTTTTATTTTTTATTATGACATTTTAACTTGTATACAATGTACTGTGATTATATTTCTCTCCTCTTTCCCTTATTTGATTCCCCCTCTGACAACTGGTTACTACATTTTCCCATCACTCACCCTCTCCATCTGCCTTTCCCTTCCTCTCCCTCTCCCTCCTCTTTTCCTTCTTTTCTCTCCCTTTCTCTTTCCCTCCCTTTCCCGCTCTCTCTTGCAAGCCTTGAGCAAGTGATCTTACCTGTTGTGTGTTCCTAATTGCAATAGTCATGTCATATCTGAAGATAGAATTTTACACCACTCTTCCCTACAATATTTCCACCCATGCTTCCATCATGTACCTGGCCCTCAGATGTGTGACACAGGTGTCCCGTTTAACGCTTAGCATTCAGCATTCTCTCATTCTTAGCAGTTCAGTGAGTTGTGAGCTTCTATTTTGACTGTTGCCTACTGCTAGAAGTGACTTGCATGACTCTGGCTGAGGATTGTATCAGACTATGAGTTTAACCATAAGTAGAAAGAGTACAACCACATGTTCATTTATCAAAACATTAGTAAATTCTCCCATCAAGCCCAGGAGCTCACTAGCCATAGACTTTCCGCCCACGTTTACAGAACCAGCCATGTATTTTCTCCCATGAAGCAGGTCCCAGATCCATGCAAGAAGTGGTTGGTTGTCCTTAGAACTATCATGCCATTATTGCACTTTGGGTGCATCTTGCTGACAGGTCGTTATTATAGCACATGGGATCCAAAACTTGATTATATGGCTGATGACTTTTCTCCCCACCACCTTCATCTTATGGCACTGTGAACACTAATCAGCAGGGAAGAAACTTCCACTGTGGTTCAGCTGGGTTTCTCTGTGTCCTATATCCAAAGTGGGTTTTGTCTTCCACAATAGAGTTTTCTCATTTGCACATGTAGGCAACCAAAAGCACTGGCAATACTTGAATTACTTGTGAGCCTCTGGGATCTTCCTGGCAAACAATTCAGAGGGAGCTAGCCTATACTGGGTAATGGAATTTTCTACACCATGATTTGATAAGTTTTGTTTCATTTCTTTCATGCTTAGTCTAACTAAAGACTTGTTAGATTTTTCTTCTCCCAAGAAAACAAACTATTTTATTTATTTCTACTTGATGTTTATTACAAATTTGCACTGACTAGTTTTTGATTTGGTTTGTTCCTGTCTTGCTAATTTATCAAAATTCATTATTAGGTTGTTCATTTGTTTTTTTATTGTTTTTAATTCAAACATTTAGTGCTATGAGTATCCTTCCTACTATTGATTTTTCTATATACTACAAGTATAGGTATATTTGGTTCCCATTTTAACTTGTTTCAAGACCTTTAATTTTCCATTTTAATTTCTTTATTGACCAATTGGTCAAGAACATCTAAAGTTTCTCATGCTCTTGACTTTTAATTTAGTTCCATTGTCTTAGAAGATTTATGACAGGCTATTAATTTTTTTATTTGTTGTAATTTTTGTGAGCTATCATAGAAATGGTTTAACTTGGAGAATATGCTGAAAGGGAAAAGCACAGCTATTGTGAAATACCCTGTAAACCGCTCTTAGATCCATCTGTCCTGCAGTACAGCTTAACTGTAATATTTCTCTGGTTTCTGATCTGTACAGTGACAAAAGCCAAGTGTTGATGAAGACCATGTTAGAGTTTTTCTCTCTCTTTTGATATAATAACAGTTGCTTGATAAGTAAGTGGTTCAGTGTAGTATATAGTGTATGATTATTATAGCTTCTTGATAAATTCTATCATGATGTAATGACATTTGTCCATTTTTAAATTTTGATTTTTAAAAAAAAAAAATGATTGTTGTTCCTGATATAAAGAAAGAAATCCCTGCTCACATTTAGTTTCTAACTGGGTTTATTATCTTCTTCTATTTTTTCATATTGAATTTTATTTACCAGTGAGTTTCTTATCAGCACCATATACTTGGGGTTTTTTTTAACCTATTCAATCAGTCTGCATGTTTCAATTGGCAAATTCAATCCATTTACACTGAAGGTTAATGTTACAGTTGATAGATAGGTCACACCGTGATCCTGACATTTTTCTCTTTTCTAATTGATTTAGATATCCATTTTCTTCTTCTCTTATTACTCTTGGTGGTTTAGTAGCTTTTCTAGGGTGATAAGGTTTGATGGGGTTTCTTTTCTTTCTCATTTGTATATATACTTTTATTAATGGGCTTTATACTTTCAGATATTCTTGCTATGGCTATAATCCATTTCTTTGTTTGTTTGTAAGAGAGTGTGAGTGTGTGACAGAGATTGCCTGGGTGTATGGTTCTTCAGTGGAATATCTATTTTTTTTCAGCACTCTGAATATATCATAGTTTTCTCCCCAGTCCTCTACAGACCCTACGGAAGACCTGCTAGTCTGATAGAGAGTCCATTATATGTGACATGACATCTTTTTTTTTCTGTTTTAGACTTCTGTCTTTGGCTTTTAACAGCTTAGTTATATTGTGCCCCTGGATGACTGTTTGCATATGACACACACTGGTGCCATGGCAAAGTCGGTGGTGTGCAACTGCCACCTGGCAAACTCTAAAAATGAGCTCAGGAATAGCTGAGCTACAGGCCTAAAATATACAGGGTCTACCATTTGGCTGATTGCTGAGTCAGACCCAGGTGTAAGTTGGTAGTGTTTGCTATCTGGCTATGCAATAGGTTCTCTGGAGAGATAGAGCTATTTCTTGGTTGACTGGCCAGCCAGGGATAAGGCACCACATGGTGTATCCAGCCAGCTAGCTGTACAGCAATTTCACTGGTGAGAGAATTAGGTACACCTATTGGGATTTCAGGCCAAACTCAATGGGGCATGGAAACTGTGGGTCAGCAGACACTTGAAGTGGGCAAGGATAAAGCATTACTGGCTGTTGAGCATATAGGACCACCTATGTGTCAGCTTCATCTAATATGCAAGCCCGTGTCTTCCCTAGAAGATGAGGCATCAGGTGTGCTATACAGGGTTTTGTACTCTTCAGGGATCTTTCTACCTCCCTGATAACCCCATCATACTGTGACAAAATATATATTTACTTTTACTGTTAAACTGATTGGTTCTTAATCCTCAGTTAGCAATTTTCCTAAGGCATCATAAGTGCTTATTCTTTCTGTTCTTAGTGTTGCCATGAAAAATACATGATTGAAGCAACTTATGGGAGAAAAAGATTTATTTTGGCTCCCAGCTTGGGAAAGCAGTCTATTATGCTGAAGAAGCAGAGCAGCTAGCTTGGTGGGAACATAAACATGTGTCACAACCTCTCAGCACAGTCAGATCATAAGAACAGACTAGAAACAGCCAGAGATAACAGATTGCCAATGGGCCACACCTAGCCACCTCTTTCTCCAGGCAATGACCCACCTCCTGAAAATCTATAGCTTTCAAATATAGCATCACTACCTGGTGACCAAGTGCTCAGACACATCACTACCTGGTGACCAAGTGCCCAGACACAGGCTCTAAGCATTGTTCCCCTTGCCACACAGACTCATGACCAATTTGTAATGCAAACTGCACATAGTATAACTTCAAGAAGCCTTCTAGTTTTAACACTCCCAACCCTGTCCAAAAGTCCAAAGTCTTTTCTGAGACTCAGAGAAAATCCTTAGATAAGAGCCCCGATAAAATAAAAAAACTAACTCACACATTTAGAATATGCAGTGTCAGAGTGTACAATGAGAGGGTTGTAAGAAATGACTAGATCAAAGCAACACCAGAAATGAACACAGCAAATGCCAGACCCTGTATTACCAGGGCATGTGGCCACATTACCTGGGCTCCAAGCTACTTGAATAGTTCTGTACTTATGGACCTGATCCACACAGCACATGGGGCCACTTTCCTGAGCTGGCTCCACTCAGTACCTTAGCAGATATCTCAAGCTCCTTGCACTCCCAACAAGCTTAGGTCTCTGAGACTTGAGCTTCTGTAGGGCTGCTTGTAGGAACCCTAACCCTGCTACACGTTACCTGTTTCCATGAGATCTTTTCTAGGGCCTTGGTGCAAGCTCCCATGACCAATCACTCTTGCATTCTGCATACCAACAAGGCCAGCACCTTATGGTTTTGCTGCCAAGTCAACATGTAGCCTAGCCCCCTTAACCATTCCTGCAAAGAAGTCTGTGTGGTTAAATATGGGGAAATACTTCCTTCGTGGCCCTTTTCCCACCAGGGTGCCCTGGAAGCACTATATTCCTTTTTTTTTTTTTAATTCAGATTACATCTCAATTGTTATTCCTTCACTTTTATCTTTCTGTTCCTCCCTCCATCCCTCTTTCACCCTTTTCCTCTCCCCTAAGTCTGTGACAGAAGGGGACCTTTTTCCCCCACCATAAGGTCACAGTCTATCAAGTCTCATCCTGGTAGCCTGCTTATCCTTTTTCTGAGTGCCACCACGCCTCCCTACCAAAGGGAAGTGGTCAAATATGGGGAACCAGAGTTCATGTCAAAGTCAGTCTCTGCTCTGCCACAACCGTGGAGAACGTCCTGTCCATTGGCTAGATCTGTATAGGGGTTCAATGTTTATTGTGTGTATTGTCCTTGGTTGGTGCAGTAGGTTGAGCAGATGCCCCTGGGTTCAGATCCACCCATCATGATGTTTTTCTTGTGGGTTTCTATGACCCTCTGGATCCTTCTGTTTCCCTAGAGTCCCAAAAGAAAGTCCCCACATCTATCCTGATCTCCTGGTACGTGAACTCTATGATGAAACAATCTCTCCTAGGAATGGCTGTATAAACAAGACCAGAGCAATGGAAGTAACAATGGGCATGTTAACATGGAAAGAGGAACTTTTCATGGAATTCCACCCCCACACAAAGAAACACAGGCAACTAATGACTGCTGAGAGAAGGAGAGTTAGCATCTCCCAGGGAGATGTCCCAATCTTTGTTGTCTAATGAGGAATCGGTGAGCTCTGAAACCATATACTCACAAGCAACAAAAACAGACTCAACAGGTGTTATTTACATGTTTGGGCATGTGTGTGTGTGTGTGTGTGTGTGTGTGTGTGTGTGTGTGTGTGTGTTTATCTACTTACAAACTCTGGTGCCCCATATTTGAACATGTCCCTTGGACGGAGATGCCTGGTGGCACTCAGAGGAAAGATAATAGGTCACCAAGGAGAGACTTGATACCGTATGAGCATATTCAGGGGGAGGAGGTCCCCCTCAGACACAGACTTAGGGGAGGGGAGGGGAGTAGGGGGGAAGGGGGAGGAAGGGAGGAGTGGGAGGATACATGGGATGGGCTAACAACTGAGATGTAATATGTATAAATTAATAAAAATGTATTTAAAAAAAAGAAAATTAATTGTGACAATAAAGGCCATGATTACAAGTCAAAAAAAAAAAAAAAAAAAAAAAAAAAAAGAATAGGGAAAGGTATGGGAGGGGTTGGAAGGAAAGGCAAATCCCTCTGAAGGGATTGATGGAGGAAAGGAAGAGAGCAAAGTGATATAATTCTATTCCATATATTTAAATATATTTTAAAACATTGTAAGCAACATATAAAAAGAGAGAATGCTTATTTTGTCTCACAGTTTTAAGAGGAACAGTCAGTGACAGCCGGGAAGGCATGGAGGACTGCCTTAATGGTGTGGTGAGCATGGAATGGAACTCCTCACATAGGACACACTCCTAGTGGATGCACATTCTCACTAAGCCCCACTTCCTGAAAGTTTTATAGCCTCCCAAAACAGCACTGCTAGCTAAGAACCAACTGTTTAGACACATGGACATACTTCAAATACAACTGCACTTGGTTTTTAATCTTTGTAAGTATTACAGCCATAAAAAAATCTAGATGTAAGTTCACCAGTGTGGGCAGCTTAAGCTTTTTAAACCCACAAAAATGTTCATTTATTTTGAGATTTTTCATTCTGAGATTATTTTTTATATTTCATATCTATCTATTTGTTGTTGGCTTTAAAGAGAGAGGGGAGAGAGGGAGGGACAGAGAGAGAGAGGAGAGATTGATTCTTTTGAGGAGAAAATAGCCCTGAGAAGAAAAAAGAAAACCTTCTCACATGTGTTCACTGTTTCCAAAATGCAAACTGGCCCTGATTCTCCATCACCATATGTGAATTACAATTATCTTGGATTTTTTAAATTTTTTTCTTTAGTTTCATTCTTTCTTTGCATCACATCTTATTATTCTGTTTAATATTTAGTGGTTATATTTCACACACACACACACACATGAACACACACACATACCATCTGTGCATCTGTACTTGTCGATAATGGACTACTATATTTCTTAACCTATTTTTTTGTTCATCATAATAAAAAGGGAGAGAGAGAAAGAGATTAATGCTACAAAGAGAATAGGTGATGCCAGAAGTGAGAGCGTTTCAGTTGGACGCCTGTTAATAGACACTGAAATACCCTGTGCCCCAGGGAAGAAAGGTACCATAAAAACCTATAATTTTGTTGCCACGGTAAGACCAGCTCCACAGCACATAATAAAGCCAGAGACATTGGCTTTCATCTACTTCTTATGATTTCACCGTGTCCCCTTGATTTTTACATTAGGTGACAGAATAAAAACTTTTCTATTCCAATGCCTGTCCTCCCAGTGGGCCTGGGCCTGCACTGAAGTGTCACTGTTCTCTCTGCTCCCAGCAGCAGGGCACTGTGCAGACACTTGGAAGGAAGCTTGTGCTGGCAGCCTGTCAAGAGCTTGGAAGCCCAGCTTGTCATCCAGCCACACAGGGAACCAAACCGCAGACTTGTTCTGAGGCTCAGTACATACTCCCAGCATGGCGTCGGGTCACGTAGCATCAGGTGGATCCTTTCTGAGTTCAGTTGCCCACAGACACAGAAAGGACACCATAGTCCACTGAGAACCCGTTTCTCTCAGACTGTCTCCCTCTTAGGGTTATCCAGATGAGCCGACTAAGAACTATTTGGTCTTACTTTCCCTCAGAAGCCATTTTCTATCTGCAAGTGTTGATCCTCACAAACTAATTTATCAAATCTCATAGGCAGACCTCCCAGACAAAGCTTTCAGAGACAAGTTAAAACACCACTTCTGACTTTATCCCTAGAAAGGTACAAGTCCTGGAGATACGCCAGTGACCTTCTGGGAGGAGAACGTCTCATTGCTTCTTCTTTAAATGAATAATCAATTTCCTCCATTCAGGAAGCCATGGCTTACCTTTGAGTAACTTTATACTCACTTATTTAACGAGCATGTGAGAGGCCCTGTTTGTTACCAGGCACAGTGCTAGGAGGTGGGTCTATGAGAGTTAGCAAGGCAGTCAAGGTGCAGCTTTACAGCTCATTGAAGACCTCACACAGTGTAAAACACTTATGCTAGTAACTAAAGACCATGATAGTCATAATGCCAGGCAAAAGGACAAGGAGGGACCTTCTATTCAGACTTTGAAAGGTCAGAGACTTCCTTAAGGAGCTATCCCTAAGCTGAAACTGCAAGAGAACTCAAAATATGGGCAGAGGGAAGTAGCGTAGTTAGGAGCAGTGAATGCTCCAAGCAAATGACCCATAGGAAGCACAGAGGAGTTCTGACTGATTCTCAAGACTAGAGTCAAGTTTAGCCTTCAAGTGGTAAGAGGGGCTACAGAGGCTAAGCAGGATACAGACATAAGGCCAGGCATTCAGTTGAGGACCATAGGTTTTTACATTGTGGACCAAAGGGTACCTCTAAAATATTCAAGTGGAGAACATCAGAATCAGACTTATGTTTTAGAAAGAATTCTTGAGTTTGAGGTGAAAAAAAATAGGATAGAAAGTATATAGAACAAGGTTAGAGATAAGAAATACATTTAGGAAATTATTATTATAGAGTAGTGGTTCTCAGCCTGTAAGTTGTTACCCTTTGGGGGGATCATATATCAGATAATGTAAATATCAGATATTTACATTGTGATTCATAACTGTAGCAAAATCACAGCTACAAAGTGGCAGTGAAATAATTTTGTGCTTGGGGTCATCACAACATGAGAAACTGTATGAAAGGGTCATAGCATTGGGAAGGTTGAGAACCACTGATAAGCAAAGAAAGTCTGAATTAAACCAGTGACAGTAGAGTGTTGAGAAAGTAGCTTATATTTAGAAATATGTATGAGTGAATATCAAGAGTGACTGGCTACCTGAGAGTAAACATCGAGTGGGAGGAGAATAAGCAAGATACCTTCGCTAGAAGAATACTGACAGCATTTACTAAGATAAAATTCAAAAGCAGAGCCAGAGCTCCAAAACGGGTGCCATTTTTTTTCTTATGATCACCTTGGGTAAGGTAAGAAAAAAGAAAGAAGGAGACCAGATAGACATTCCTGTACTCAGAACCCACCACCTGTAAGGCAATGGGTACCAGGAAGGTTACTACAAAACAGAAAGGCTGAGGCATGACATTAAAGGGAGATTTTCCCCATAGGAAGTCTATGGTTGGGTTCCTAATTTCAGTCGAATTTCTAGTTCATCTTACCTGACATCTTTTAAAAGGTTGCTCTGGTTTTACATTGTATGTCAAGTGGTGGTTTGGCATAGATCCAGATGCCTCAGCTAGAAACATAGTTTAAGTAAGTCAGACAGATCAAAAACATCATGTGGAAATATAACAGCTACATGTAGGGCCATCTTGTTATTTCCAAGCTGAAGCAGGAAACAGTTGAAAACTGATCCCATAAGCCCTTGGAGGTCACTATAGCTCACCTGCCACCTCTCTCTGCCTCTTTCTTCATCAGAGGAGCATCTAATCTCCACTCCCAGGAATGTTACCAGTGCTGGTTTGTCCTCCAGATGTGACCGTTCCCTTCTGGTACTCTCCCATTTCTCATGCCAGCTAGATGGACAGATATCTCCTTCCTCCACAGTCTGCAAGATGCTTCCCCACTTCCAAGTCCCCAGTACTGCCTGAAGATGATAGCAAATCCTCTAGGACAGGCCATCTTAAACTTAGTCCACTTGTGACACCTTTCATCTGGGAAATTATTATGGAACATTAGAAACATGCGTCTATAAAATAGATGTACAAATCCAACATTGAATGAAAATACATTTACTTTAAAACAGTCACTTAGTATTTGTATAATTTTACCACATACTAAAGGCAAAATAAAATCTGCATGGAATGGATGTGTTTGATTGTTTTTATGTAAACTATAAAATATTGGCTAAGTATTTGATTCATAGAGCATCATCAACATTGCTCACAGTTGGTTGATATTTTGATGTTATGATCACCAACACTGAGAATGCATCTTCCCATAAATATGCAGAATATGTTGAGGGTCATTTCAGAAGTTGTTGTGCAGTCTGTCATGACTCCAAAGCAAAAATTCACTTATTTTTTTTCTAATGAAAAGCAAGTAAGCAATTTAAAGTAAAAGTATGCTAACATAATACAATGTCAGGTTACAACTGAATGTTTAAGCCCTGGGATATGATGGTAATATTGATTTTGTTTTTCACAATTAAACCATTATTTTTCTTAAGAGCAGAAAACTGAGTGTGTTCAGAAAAGACATCCTCACCCATTCCATGCAACAGTCTTGAATATGAACCCAAGTGTTCCAGACATTGTTCATTGACATTACATGGATTGATGTGTAAGCTCTGCTAGAAAAAAAGCCGCAGAGTCATTATGATTTGATTCTGAATTAATTTTTGGTTGTCACACATTAAGAAAACTTCTACAATGGCCCAATTTGCCACCTTCAGGATCACAGCACAGTTTAAGAGCTAAGGCTCCTATCCACTAAACCAACAACTCTGGGATAACAGGGCAGTGATACAAAGATGTGATTGTCACAAGCTCATGAAATTGAAGACAAAGAAAAAATGACTGTGAGTGTGAAAGGTTCCACAATGTCTCCAAGGATCTAATTATACTGGACCTAAATATTTATTCTCACCTTTAACCGTTAGGGAAAATGCCCAAAGTGGGCCTGCCTTGCCCTACTCATGGCTCTCTCATAATTTCATGTGACTCTATCATAATTCCTCCATGGATAGTTTAGCTTCATTATCATGAAATGTTGCCTTTCCTCTTCATTATGGAAGGCAAACTTGCCCCTGCACCACCCACAACTTCTTACTCCACCTTCTTTCTTTTTTATTAATTAATTATTTATTTATTTATTTATTTATTTATTTACATCTCAATTGTAGCCCTCTCCCTCCTTCCCTCCCAGTTCCACCCTCTCTTTCTCTTCTCTCTATTCCCCCTCCCCTACCTAGGAAAAGGGGAGCCCCCTACCAACCCTCCCCAGAATACCAAGTCATACCATTACTGAGCAAATCCTCTCCCCCTGTAGCCTAGAGAGACAGACCCAACAGGAGAAAATGATCAAATAGCAGGCAACAGAGACAATGTCAGAGACAGTCCCCACTCCCCTTACTAGAGTACACACATGACCTGCCCATTAGGTACATCTGCATAGGGGGTCTATGTCCAGTCCAGGAATGCTCCTTGGTTGGTGTTTCAGTCTCTGCATGCCTCTCTGGACCCTGGTTAGTTGGCTCTGTTCATCTTCTTGTAGAGTTCCTGTCTCCTCCAGGTTCTTCTATCCTTCCTTACACTTCTCCACAAGACTCTCTAGGCTTCACCCAATGTTTGGCTGTGAGTGTCAGCATCTATTTTGATCCATTGCGGAGTGGAGCCTCTCAGAGGACAGCTACTCTAGGCTCCCATCTGCAAGCATAGCAGAGTATCTTTAATGGTGTCAGGAATTGGCATGTGGAGACCCATGTGATGGGTCTCAGGTTGAGCCATGCATTGGTTGGACATTTTCTCAATCTCTATCTTTATCCCTGCGCATCTTGTGGGCAGGTTAAATTTGGGGTTGAAGTTTTTGGGGGTGCGTTGGTACTCCACCTTCTTCCCTGTGAATTTTTCTCTCAATTTTCAAATCATAGATGTTTACACTCGTCTCCATTTTATTAGATGAATAACAAATAGTAATGATAGTGATAACATTTATTTAACTATGGTCCAGGGGCTAGTAGATGCCTTAAAGAATTGTGAGCATGATTTTATGGTAATTTCACAACACTTATTAGGGCAGGGCTTATTATTCCTATTTCACAGGCAGACCACAAGTTCAGGGAGCATGAGTGGTCTAGACTGCACTGTGGATAGTAGAAAAGCTGACCAGTGTCAGAGCTTTCTTTTTTAAATCCATGTTTATCCACTGTATAGGGTGGTACCTTTGTTTTAGAACCTAATAAATTATAATTCACCCTAGAACTCAATAAAATCCTAATATCACTTTCAAGAAAGATTACTTTCACCCGAGAGGCAAATTAGGCCACTTCTCAAGATGCAGGAGGAAAGCTAAACTATTTTGAGACACCAGAGTCTCTAAGGATTTAGTTCTATTGACTCTTTACCACCACAACTGGTAACAAAACAAGGTTTTCCAGTGAGGAGTCTTAGGAAGTTCTTGAAACTTCCAAGGGCCAAATAAATTAGTAGTAGCCTGGAGCTGACCTGCATCATTCTGTTATCCAAGTCCAGCGAATTCCTTTCTCCCAATCTCAACTGTCGCCCATAGAAACTTCTGAATCCTTCCTTCTTCATTAACCTCTATGAACCTCCTCCCACGATGCTCAGCTAGGTTAGCAGGTGCTACCTTCGAGCTGGCACAGCACCTCTACAAGCTAAACTTCTGAGTCTGCACCTCCTGTGCATCTATTCTAAGAAGCATATGGCTCACAAGGGTCTGAAACTTGTCTATAAAATAACTACTACAAACCGTGGATAAAAATCCAGGAAAAGAGAAAGTAAGTTACTAAAAGACTCTGATGAACAGGAAACAAAATCTGACAAAGTCTGGAGGAGTATGAAGATTTTGAAGCCACTAACTGGCATAGGTCCCCCATTTCTATAACTAAGAATAAAGCTAGCATTTTATAGGGTTGCTTAATTTCCAATAGAAAGCCTTACTTTCTTAAAATTATTTTTTACTAGACATTTATGTGTGGAGTCTGTGCACAGTCATGCAGGTACCCACCAAAGCTGGAAGGAGGCATTTAATCCCCCGGAGCTAGGGTGACAGGTGGCTCTGAGCCTCCCAAAATGGGTGCAGAAAATGGTCCTCTGCAGGAGCAGTATGTTTTCTTAGCTGTTGGGTCATCTCTCTAACACATCTGGCTCATTATGTAACTGCACAGCTCCAGAGACACCCAAAAGCACTCAGACATAAAAGAACTACATTGAGTTTCAGGCTGTATACAGCATTTTAAAGTTTAAATTCAACAAGATTAACTTTCCAGTAACAAAAAACTCTATATTTCAAAGTATATCTAACTGAAGCATAAGTTAACACAAGAAAAAGAAATGGTAACGTTGAAGATAAAATCAAAAGTATTTGGCATTCAGAGAACCATCAAAATATGAAGAATCATAGAAAATAAATATAGTATCAAATTTAAAGGAATGTATCTCAAAATGGTGGATGGATAAATAAATGGACATGCTAACAATTTTATCCAGTCATTAGAATAAGCAAAAAGGAATTTTAACAAATCTATTATAGCTATACTCTTTGATACAAAGGGAAAAATACTCAATATATCAATTGAGAATCTTTTTTAAAAAACTGATAATTCTAAATTTGAAAAGTATGATACCTGAAATAATAAAAGTCACAGAATGTAGCAATGGCAAACAGGAAACTATAAGGTAAAAAGAATTACACACTGAAAACTGAAGGAAAAGATTATCTACCCTTTAAAACAAGGGAACAATACCAGAAAATTTGACAGATGTAAAATGGAATATCAGAGCAAGAGGAGGAAGAACACAAAATGAAATATATATAAAACTTAAGAATAACTTTTCCCTGGTTTGATGATAAACAAAATTACATGATCAAGAAACAAAAACTCAAAATAATTACTAATGCAACATTTATGCCAAGATATATCATGACCAAGATGCAGAAAAAAGGGAATGGCATAAGCAGAAACATAAAAACAGCATATTACATACAGGTGAACAATGACAACAAAAAAAGATTACCATACATTTCTTGCTGGAAATTTTAGAAGCAAAAATTAAAAATAAAATAAAATATTCACATCCAGGCATAGTAGTTCTCATCTACAAACCCAGCACTCAAAAAGTTAAAGCAGAAAAATCACCAGGAGTTAATGACCAACCTGACCTACAGTGTGAGAACCCTTCTCAAAACAGGCTAACCATTGGAACCTCCAGTCCTCATCACACTACAAGACCCTGCATGGGACCAACCAGATCTCCAGGTCAGATTCCACATCTAGCCTGGCATCCCAACACGTACCACTGTGTACAGGCACTACAGAGCACCTGCCTACTCCCCTAGTTAGATCCTCAGGCTAAAATCCACACCCTCATTGACTCCCTAAACCCAACAACCCTTCCAATCAAAAGCAATACTCCTCAGAGTGCCTGCTTACTCCCTAGGTCAACTACAACATGTCCACTGGCCACCTCTACATCCACAGAAATCCAACAAAATCCTGTCTGCTCCCCAGATCAGAAGCTACAACACACATGCCCTCCTCCAGGACTCCAACAGTCTCTTCCTAATCCGCAAGTCACTGACAACACCCACACAGGGCCCCAGTTTCTGCTGCTACAGGACTGTGAAATAGACATTTACTACCCATGTCAGAGATCACACCCCACCAATGTCAGGACCCTACCTACCACTCCCCATGCCAACTTACACAGAAACTCAGACAAGCTAGAATCATTGCATCTACCCTACCCAAAAATCAGTCCTGAGTGTCCCCATTACTGAACTTTAAACATCCCTTAGTCAATATAAAACCAGGTAAGCTATGATAACCACAAGCATAAATCCCAAAGTCCACTTCATGCAAATTGGCCAGAAATTAATACTAAAAACTCAACCAACAAACTAGCTCCAATTGCACAAATCCTAACATAAAACACAAAAACCAAGCAACATGAAAAACTATGACAATAGGTTTTTTTTTCAAAAACTATAACCCATAGTAATGGTACCCATTGAGAGTAATCTAAGCAAAACTCAACAAACTTCAACGATTGCTTATAAATATATTCAAATAATTCCAATAGGACACAAATAAACTCCTGAATAAAATTAAAGAAGACAGGAATACATTTCTGGATGAATTCCAGGAAAACATATGAATGAAATAAGGAAGCCAATTATTAATATTAAAATATAATTCAGTAAAGAGACAGAAATACTAAAGAAACCCCAAATAGAAATTATGCTGGAGATGAAAATTGCAATAAGTCAAGTAAAAAGCTCATTCAAAAATCTCACCAACAGAATGGATCATATGGAACACAAAATATCATGACTTGGAAACAAGGTAGAAAAATTAAATCATTTGAGACTTGATACCCTATGAACATATACAGGGGGAGGTAATCCCCCTCAGGAACAGTCATAGGGGAGGGGAATAAGGGGGAAATGGGAGAGAGAGAAAAATGGGAGGATACAAGGGATGGGATAACCATTGAGATGTAACAATAATAAATTAATAAAGGAGAAAAAATAAAAAAATAAAATGTGTTAAATTTAAAAAAAAGAAAGTAATAAAAATATTTTAAATGCATGAATAGAGTATTCACAATCTTTATGACATCATGAAAAGAATTAAGTGCAGAACATGGCATAAACTCTTGAAGTCTTAACAAAATCTCCCAATCCTGGCAAAAGATGTATCCAAGTTCAAAAGGTACACTAACACCTAATAGACAGAATCAGAAAAGAAACTCCTCCACATCATATAATAATGTCAAATATCTACGGCAAAAAGAAAAAAAGGATGCATTGAAAGCTGCAAGAAATGACTAAGTCACAAATAAAATAACACCTATCAGAATAATGCCATGTTATTCTTAAAAGAAAAAAGAAACAAGGGCTGGATTGAATGTATTTCAACATCTGAAAGAACACAGGCCCAACCCAGATCAGTATACTCTGCAAAACTAGCTATAATAATTGAAGGAGAAACAAAAACTTTCCAAAAAGAAGGTATGATCATAAAGCCAGTTCTACAGAGGATACAGGAATGACTAAATCAGAATTATTAGAAATAAAAGTATAGCCAAGAGGTTACATGGAAAAAGCTAATGATGCTGGGAAAGTTGTTAGACAAATGAGGACTAAGAAAACACCAAATAATAAAAAAATCAACAAAAAATGACAGGAATTAATACATATTTCTCAACAATAACTCTGAATATTAATGGCTTTGAATCCCCAATAAAAAGACCTATAATAGAAAATTAAAATTTAAAACAAGATCCATCTTTTTGCTAACTAAACACACACACACACACACACACACACACACACACATACACACTTTACCCTCCAATTAAGACGGAATCTTACAAAAACGCATAGAAAACTGCATTCCAGACAGATAGAATGAGGAATCAAACAGGTGTAGCTATTCTGATATATGAAAAAATAGACTTCAAGCAAAAACAAAGCAGAATAAAAGAACAAATCACTTCATGGTGATGAAGGCAACAATCCATCAAGAGGACACTACAATTCTAAACATACTAAACAAACATAAATATACCTAATTTTATAAAACAAATACTACTAGATTTAAAGTCACATGTTAACCCTAATATAACAGTGATGACAGCAACACCCTTCTCTCTCTCTCTCTCTCTCTCTCTCTCTCTCTCTCTCTCTCTCTCTCTCTCTCTCTCTCTCACACACACACACACACACACACACACACACACATACACACACACACACACACACACACACACATGAACAACTGTGCAAAATAAAATAAACAGAAACACCTGAGTTAAATGACATCGTAGGTCACAAAGACTCAACAAGTAACTACAGAAAGTCACACTCAAACACTACAACATCTGTGTTATTCTCAGCAGCCCATGAAACTTATCTAAGATAGATTATAGATTATATAGCAAGATATGAAGAAAGTTCCCACCATTACAAAAATGCTAAAAAACAATCCTTGAATTTTATCTGACCGCAAAAAGAGAAACTGAAGAAAATGCTCAAACTCAAGGGGATTAATCAACACATTATTCAATAATGAATGTGTCATAGAAGAAATCAAGAAGAGGCCGGAGCAATAGCTCAGCAGTTGAGAGTACCGGCTGCTCTTCCAGAGGACGCAGGTTCAATTCCGGCACCCACATGGCAGCTCAGCACCATGTATAACTCTGGTTCCAGGGGCCATGATGCTTTCTTCTGTTATCTGTGGGCAATGCACACATGTGATGCACAGACACACATGCAGGCAAACTACCCATACCCATAAAATAAAAATAAATGTCAAAAATTAAAAGCAGATGTCAGTAAGGAAATAAAACATTTCTACAAATGAATGAAAAGAAAAATACAACAAAAACAAAGTATGAGAAATGGTGAGGGTTAGCCTAAGAGAAAAGTTTATGAGTATTAGATCTAAGATCCTACATTTAAAGAAAAAGGCCAGAGAGAATTGACACATTAATAATAATGAAGTTTAAAGCTCTGAAAAAATAATAACAAACCAAACCTGAAAAAGAGTAGACAGGAAGAAATAATTGAGGTCAGAGAAGAAATTAATAAAATAGAAATAAAAAATACAAGGAATTAACAAAACAAATGGTTGATTCTTTGAAAAGATAAACAAGATAGAAAACCTGACAACCTTTATCTAACTTAAAAAAATAAGAGAAAAATAATAAAGTAACATAATTAAAATGAAAAGGAAGGCATTATAACAGCCTTAAAAAATAGTTTAAAAGCCATTATTCCACTAAGTTGGGGGGAAAAAACTTTAAAAAGTACAAATTTGTATGTGTACATGGCCTACTAACATTAAGCCAAAACAAGATAAATAATTTAAACAGATTAATAACAAGCAATGAGATTGAGGCAACAATAAAAAGATATGCACAGGTCCAGATAGGATCACTGCAGAATCTAACAGGCCTTTTAAAAAGACCTAAAAATAATGCCATTAAAATTAGTCCATAAAAAACAAAATGAAGAAACAGTTCCAAATTTTATTTATGAAATTAGTATTTCTCTAATATCAAAATAAGTAAATAAATAAATAGCATGAAAATAAATAACCCTATAGACCAATCTCTCTGATTAACACAGATACAAACATTCTCAACAAAATACTTGTAAATCAAAAGAAGAACATATCAAAAAGTTACTCACCATAATCAAGCTGGCTTTATTTTGAAGATATAAAAATGGTTCAACCCATGCCAACTCATTATATTACTTTGATAATTATAGAGCTGCCTTTGACAAAAACCTAATGTCCCTTCATGGTATGAGCCCCAGAGAGACCAAGCCTAGAGGGACCACGTTTCAACACAGTAAAGGCAATATGTGATAAACCTATATCCAACATCATAATACATGGAGAAAACGCATTTCCATTAAAAACAAGAGCATGACATTTTTCTACTCCCATTCAACATAAAACTTGAAGTCTCAGCTATATAAATAGACAAGAGAAGGCAGTAAGTGGGATGAAAATAGGAAAGAAAATCAAAATATTCTCATTGCAGGTGACATGATTGTTTACATGGGGCCTTGAAGACTCCACTAACAACTCCTTGAACTGAAAGCCTTCAGCAAAGTGTCAGAATACAAAATTAGCGATAAAAGTCAGTAGCTTTCTCATAAGCATCAAGTAAACAATTCTTCCTTCCTTCCTTTCTTTCCTTCTTTATTATTTACTTTGCATCTTGATCACAGCCCCCCTCCTCTCCTCCCAGCACCTCACCTCCAACTCATACATCCCTCTCTTCTCCTTCTCTTCAGAGAAGTGGTAGGTCCCCCAGGGGTACCAACCTTCCCTAGCACATTAAGTCCTTACAGAACTAGCTGCATCCTCTCCCACTGAGGCCAGACACGGCAGCCCAGTTAGGGGGCAACAGACCCAAAGGAAGGCATCAGAGTCAGAGAGGGCAACTGCTCCAGTTGCTGGGGGATCCACATGAAGGTAAACAGTCCTATTCACTGTAGCCTTTAAAAAAGAACTTGGAATAAAAGGCAGCAAGAAACTACTACAAAGAAAACTTTAATACACTGAAGTAAAAAAATCTGGAAGTTTACACCAGGCATGGTGGCGCATGCCAGATCACTGTGAGTTCAAGGCCAGCCTGGTCTAGCCAAGGCTAACACAGACTCTGTCTCAAAAAAAAAAAAATCTGGAAGTTTAAAACACAAAACTATAGAAAGACTTCTCATGTTCATGGTTAAGAAGAATATTGTAAAGATGGTCATCCTACCAAAAGCAATTTACATTTCCAAATCAAAAATCATTGTCCCAGTCTTTACAGAAATATAATGATTAATCTTAAAATTCACATGGAGACACATGTATGGCACATACACACACACACACACACACACACACACACACACCACATTTAAGGAAAAAACTTCCAAATATTCAAAACAATCCAAAGCAAAATTAATAATAATAATAATAATAATAATAATAATAATGCAGGAGGCATTATTGTATCTAGTTTCAGAGTAATAAAAACAGACCAGTATTGACACAAAATCAGACACAATATCAATGGAATCAGCTTAGAAGTTCAACAGATTAATGAATCATGAAAATGCTGCATATACACAAAAAGAAATGTTATTGCTGTACAGAACATGAAATCACAAATTTTGCAGAAATGTGGATGTAATTAGAAAATTATACTGAAGGGGGTAATCTAGGCCCAGAAAGACAAACACCATACGTTCTCTTTCATACACAAACACTAGCTTCAAATTTTTAGATTTCTATGAAATGGGGAATCACAGAGGCCAGGAGAAACTATATGAAAAAGGGAAAGAGACATTATGAGAGATGGTAAAATATATGTGATATGAAAGCAAAAGGGGGAGGGGCTTAAACTAAGATGAGGGCAGGGGAGTAAGGAAAAGAAGTGGAGAGGAAGACTTAGCAAAAACTAAGAATATTATAAAACAACATGAGAAACTACTATCTTAAGAGCTTACTAAAGCTATAATTTATTTTTCAAGAACATTCAAAAGACTTGGAATGGAATTACTCTGAATAAATAGATAATTTTTGCACCCAGAAGCCAAATACTACGCAATGAAAATCCCACTATCATGTGTAAGATATCTATCCCCCATGAGTCATTGGCCATGGAGTCGTTACGTCAAAAGTCCCCTAAGCAGTACACGCTATTGCCACTGCTATGGCTACCTTCCAGAACTATATGGTAAGACCCTACAGCTGAAAACACTACACATTCTGGAGCAGGACAAAGTGAAGTCAAGATGGAACTAAGCTTGAAGCTTCTTATCTGTTGGCTAGTGCACCCAGCATCAGGAAGTGTTATGTAGGCTGCTGGGGGCAAAATTATCAATTGTCTTTAACCAGCCATGAATGCTACATGCTACAATCCTGACATACCAGGAAGATGCAGCCACTAGTGTAACAGTGGCATGGGTGTTACACACAACTAGCCATGCTCTTATTATAACTGAGGGCAGCTCCATAAGAGCGAATTCATGCCTGGTATTATAAACCTTCTCAAAAGTTCCTAGTTGAGGAGATCCCAGGGAAATCCACCATTGTCTAAGCAAATGGATATGTTACCAAAATCCTGTATGAATAGTTACTATATCCATAGACAGGTGTAGCTTTCAACATTGGTCAGAGAAGCTTCTTTTTGCAATGGGCAGGTGTTAACGCAAAGACTCACAACTGGTCCAAGTGCTAAAAATAAGTGACAAGTACTTAAGCCCTAAATAGGACATCTATATCACCCTCATGGCTACCGCTATCATGAAACGTAGTAGCTACAGTTACATGCACAAGACTGGCACTACACTGAGTACTATATTGGGCCCGTTTGATTCCATCATGGAAAGGGAAGTAGGAGGGAAGAAGGGGTCATTTTCCTTAGTGGTGTAGCTATTGGTATGTTGCTCAAACTCCACTATATAGACCCAATCCATGCTCAGGCAAGCAACCCCAATTAAAGTCAGTGAGTCACAAGACAAGTCATGAAGGTAAGAGAGGGACTCATTGAAAGGAAGAAGTTGTACAGGAGAAAAGAACAAGAGAGTTACAAAGGGTGAATCCGATCATAAACGTTATATACATGTATGAAGCTGTCAAAAAGTGAATCAAGCCTGCCTCAAAGAAGATGATGAGCATCAAAGAACCTCCTTATGGAGTTGGCTTCAAATGTGGCAAACCACCCACTGGGCAAAATGTCCTCATTTCTGCCACAGACAAAATTCTGCCTAAAAATGGGCACGCTTAGATGCAGGCAGAGTCAATGGCTGAACTCTGCCAAGACAGGGTAAGCAAGTCCTCAATAGTTCCTGCCTCGCAAATATGTCTGTCAGATATATTGGGCTAGAAGGCCGAAGATTTATAGAGTGTTGGGTGACTGTTCAGACAATAAACTGTCTCAGTCATTTTTTCAGTTTGGAGGCTGCTAACCTGCACTTCTGGTTCACTCAGGTATTTAAGTTTTGTTCCTTCTTGAGTCTCTGATGGGGTTGAAGACAAGTAGTTTAGTTTTACAGTTAAGCTTAGCTGGTTAGGAGTTAAAATGTTTTTAGATGTTTTAAGTTAATAGAGATGTGAGATGATAGATATTGATTTTCATTCAGAAATTTAGACCCAACAAGATAGGAAAGATGTTTACTTCAAGTTTGCCAAATACAAATAGCCAAATCACTATGAATGTAACATTTATATAATTCCTGATTGTCTCGTGGTTCTTCCTGTTGTATGTCGTTTATTTTATTCATGTGTAATAATATAAATGTATATGTTAAAAAAGAAACATAATAAAAAATTTTTAAAGGGAATCAAAATTCACGTACAGACCTTTTAAAGGTAAGAGTTTATTGCAAGGAGATTTATAGTACAATGGATAAATGTCTCTTAATGTAAAAGAAAATACTGCCAAGCAAAGGTCCACATTTTATGGGAAAATGTGAAGGACATTGAAAATTGTAGGTATACCTAAATATAAATTTAGTTTTCTTTTTAATTTTTATAAATATGCATGTTGCTGTTTAGATAGATTGTGTCACTTGTGTTTGCACATATCTTATACTTGTGACAGTGATAGTGGCAAAGGCTACTTGGGGGAGGGATGGGGATGAACTTACAGAAAGTTTCTATTTTTTTTTTCATTAAATTACATAATGTTCCCAAATCTGGATCTGGTAGAGGCAGGAAGCTTCTAACAAAGCAAAGCTGTTCACTCTGTGGTAGTTAGGAAAGAAAGCTAAGGGGAGAAGGAGGGCAGGGTCACGATCTCCCTTTCAAGGCCACACCCCCAGTGGCCTAACTGTCTTCCACCAGACCCCACCTCCTAGAGCTCACTCAGGATGATTGTTTCTAGTTCCATCCATTTGCCTGCAAATTACCAGGCCACAGAGGAAGAGGATGCAGGGGGTCCCGGTGAGACTTGATAGGCTGAGGTCAGTTGATAAGGGGAGGAGGGCTCCCCCTTCCTGAGTACTAACGAAGGGAGGGTAGGACCAGGATGAGACAAAGGTGAGGGCTATATTCGGGATGTAAAATGAACACATTTTTTTTAAATGTTTAAAGTAGAGAAGAAAACAAATCTTTCATGCAGAATTCCCGATGGTGGCTTCCAGCTTTCTAAAAACTATATGTTTGCTACTTACCACAAGCAGCCCACTTTGTTTTTAGCTGCCTGCTCAAAAGCTTCTCCTTAGATGAGATCCAAGCAGGATTTTATTAGATTTCTAGCTATGGACATCAGTTCTCTTTTCTGTGCAGTTCAAATTATTTCAGGAATAACAGGCTGAAGCTACAAACCCCTGACAGGAGCTCTGAGGTACGGATGATGGTTCAGAACACATGGTCCATGTGATATCTCTTGCTCACCTCTAACAGAGCCTAATGCAAGTCAGCTCATTGCTGAAAGTGTCATGACAATAAATAGAAAAGGCAAAGAAGCTGAAAGGAAGCGATGCTTCAGCATTTCTGCCCAAACTAACACGAGCTGTTGGTACCCAGCGCTGTTTTGACACTCTTAAGGAATTTATTAGGCAATGAACTAATTTATTCACTAAATATTGATTATATACTTACCATACTAGGCACTGTACTGGGTGCTGAGGAATGAGTAGTAAACAAAATTAGCATAATCTCTGCATTTCTGTCTTCCTGGGATTAAGATATAAGGAGGGAAACATACCAAACTAGTAAGGGGAAAAAAATAAGTGCTATAAAAGAAGGTTAAAAAAAAAATAAACAAGGTGTGTTTGTGTGCAGAATAACAAAGCAGGGCTGGGTATTCAGGAAGGTTCTCTAAAAGGTAGATCCAAGGATGCGTGGAAGCTCGCCGAGTGCTGCAGGCACTGAGACAGCAGGTGCGAAGGCTCAGAAGCAGTAAAAAGCTTTCTACAATAAAACTCTGAAAGGGAGCCTGGGTCAGGGAAGCATGCAGAGGGAGCTGTGGTTTAAGATGAGGTTGCAAAGGCAAACCAGGCCCCACTGCCCTGGGAAGTATTTGGCTGGAAAATCACTAAGGAAAGTGGCATGGTTCAGGTTCTGGGTAAAAGAACAACGCCAGCCATATTTGGAAGATGGATTAGGAAGGGCCAAGACTGTAAGCAGATCACTTAATGGGGAATTGTTCAAATGACAAATATTCGGGGTGTGTTAGTCAGAGCTCTCCAGAGAGAAACAAATGGATATGTAAGTAGATAGCTAGATATTTGAGGGGGAATTTATTAGGGAAATTGCCTCATTGTAGGTACTTGAGAGGTCTCACGACAGCCACTGTAGACTGGAGCCCCTGAAATGGCAGGAGCATGGCCCAATCGAAGTCCAAAAGCCTCAGAACCAACCAGCAAAAATTTGTGGTATAATTCTCAGTCTGAGGCCAAAGTCCTCAGAACCAGGATTCTACTAGCTAATTCCTGGAATCCAAAAGCCAGATAGCCTGGAAGACTGAAGGCAATGGAAGAGAGATGCCTCAGCTCCGGGACACAGGGGGAGGAGCTCATCTCTCGTCTGTATGTTCCATCTGCCTGGACCCTAGCGCACAGTGAGGTCAGATCTCACACACTCACACACTTACAGTAAGGTCAGCCCACCTATAGACACACCAACCTCCCGGCAACAATGCTGTACCCGTCCCATGGATATCCTTAGTGTGGTCAAGTTGCCATCAAAAACTAACCACCACAGGTAATCAGCAAAAGGGTAGCTAGTGGGAGAACTGGAGCAAAGCAAATGGATTCAAAATATACTCAGGAATGTCAACTGTCATATTCCAAGAACAAAAGAACCACGTGTGTTTTGCTGAGCAGTGTGTGCTCAGCTCCCAGCATAGTCTCATGTGTAAATATGACTACAGCTGAAGCTCATTATTCACAGATCTTATATTTCGTGAATCCACTCATTAAACTTATTTGCAACCACAAAAATCAATGCTTATGGAACATCGCCTTCATTTGCTGACCTGCACATGCAGATGGGGAAAAATATTGAGTGGTGGACACGACCAGGCTCTAATGTCTCTTAACTATGTCATGTCACAGTTAAGTGGCCTTCTCGAGGGCTACTCAGTGCCATGTTTGTTTCTCACATTTGTCTGTATTTGTGTGTGTGCACATATATGCTGTTTTGAAACGGCCCAAGCGCTATCTACTATTGGAAAACACAAGAATATTGCAATGCTCCTTACAGGGAAAATGCCAAGTGTTAGATAAGATTCATTCAGCCATAAGCTGTAGTGTTGTTGGCTGAGAGGTCAATGTTGATGAATCAACAACACTTATTAAAGGAAGTGTCCTTTAAACAGCAACACACATAAAATATATTGATTACTTAACAACAACAACAAATGTTGTGGACAGAGGCTTGCAGGAACCTAACCTGCATTTTCCCTAAAAGCAACAGTTCAGTATGCAGTAAATCTAGCTTTCCAGCAACTTTATAGTGTATAATCACCACAAACAAGGAGAATTGGCCATAACTGTTAATTGAAAGAAATAAATGAATCAGTGTGATAGGTATGACAGGATTTGCTAGTGAACTGAGGGCTAAAGACTTGAGGGCTAAACAACGGGGTAAATGGTTACATTAATTGGGAGGATAAGATAATCTGGAAACAGGACAAACTGGGAGGGAAACGGAAAGTGCCATTTTCACATTTCTTTGCAGATGCCTGTGGCTTATCCACATGGTGATGTCAAGAAGTCAGTTGGATACACAAGTCTGACTCTCAGAGGAAACTTCTGGGCCAGAATCCTAAGTATGTAAGCCATCAGAGTACAGATGGCACCTAAAGACCAGAGATCCTGGGGATGACCTAGGAAGTGGACTGGGAGAGAAAAAGAGATCCAGAGCTGTCATGGTAAATTGTTTGGTTTGGTTTGGTTTGGTTTGGTTTGGTTAGGTTAGGTTAGGTTAGGTTTGGTTTGGTTTGGTTTGGTTTTGTGACACAGAGTTTCTCTGTGTAGCCCTGGCTGTCCTGGAACTCACTCTGTAGACCAGGCTGCCCTTGAACTCAAAAGATCTTTCAACCTCTGCCTCCTGATTGCCAAGATTAAAGCATGCACCACTACCAAGAGGCTTCTAACTGTTAATCTTATCATGAAAGGTGAATCTCTAGGTGGGTCTGTGAAAGTATTTCCAGAAAAGATCAGCTGAGAGAAAAGTCCATTCTTCAGAGTGGGCAGAACTTTCCAACAGTGACCCAGGGGTTCAGGGGACAGAGGACCTAGGGAAAAGCCATGCTGTCTGCCTGCCTGCCTTCACTTCTTGCTGGTTAGCGCCTCTATCCTGTTGCTACTGCCACTGCTGCTGCCACCCTTTGCTTCCATCAGAACACAGCTTCTTCAGCCTTCCAAGGTGGGTTAAAAACCAGCAGCTCTCCAAGGATTCTCTACAAGTGGTCCTCGACCTTCCTAATGCTACATCCCCTCAACCCGGTTCCTCGTGTTACAGTGACCCCAAATCATACAATTATTTTTGTTGCTACTTCATAACTGTAATATCATAATGTAAATATTTGTGTTTTCTGATGGTCTCAGGCAACCCCTGTAAAAGGGTTGTTTAACCCCCCCTTAAGGGGTTTTGACCCACAGATTGAGAACCACTGCACCCTCATCAGCAGACTGGGACTGCCAAGTTATCCAGAAGCTATCTAGTTCTTAGCTTCCCTAGCATACAAATGACCATCTCTGGACCAAGCCTCTATCATATAAACCAAGCCAGGAAGTCCCTTTTATAATATATTTTATTCTATTGTTCATGTTCCTCTAGAGAACCTAAAACGTAGGGTTCATGGAACATACCTAAGCTCAGGAGCCAGCGCTAGAGAAGGAGACCCAGGGGAGCAGCCGGGGAAAGATTACCAGCAGCTGTGAGAAGCCACAGAAGCCAAGGGCTCTGCTGAGGTAACCAGCCCTGGGGAATACAACCAGGAGACTGATAAAAATGAAGGTGCACAGTTGCCCTTGGATGGTGCAATGATGTTGTCAGTAAACTTGAGCTGCCTTCAGGACAAAGGAGAAAGCAGGGGAGTGAATTAAAGAACCAGAAATTTAAAATAGCACAGTTTGACAAATTACAGGCAAATTTTTATGTTGAATTGAGGCATTAGCTGGGAGGGGAAAGGGGACCAAGACAGAATTTTGTTTCCATTTGACTTTAACTTAGAAAATACTAGAGTGTGTTCAAACTGTTGGCAATAATGCAGTAACTAGTGGAGAGGTTGGTGATGCAGAAGAGAGGCGAGAGTGGAGGGAAATCCTGGGATCCTGGAAACATTTGGAGGACTGGGTCTCTGCTAAGAGAACGTAAGACTGCATTTGCTCCTGAATGCAAACACCACCACTGCCCCCTCGGCCCGCGAACCCCCATGTACAAGCCTCTAGAATGAAGACCGTACACAAGGCATAGGGTTTCCCACGTAATGCTCCTACCATCTTATTTTTAACCGCAATTCCAACAGGTTGATATTTTTCACAGTTACTTCTAGTCTCCCTGATGTTGCATATCTCTCTCTCTCTCTCTCTCTCTCTCTCTCTCTCTCTCTCTCTCTCTCTCTCTCTCTCTCTCTCTCCACATTTCAATCTTCAGACCGTTGCCCTTGGCTTTCTATGAAGCTTCCGAGCTGTATTTCTTCTATGTCTCTTTCTGACTTGCAGATCTTTCTGGGGACTTATCTTCTTTTCCCTTCACCTAGCTTCTAAAGATTTAAGTCATGTCTTTTTCCCAACAGAGGCACTGCCTGGAGGCTTAAAAAAAAATGAATCTAACACATCTGCATGCCTCCTGCCTCATTGCCAGGCAAAGCTCCCTGGATGCCCACTGAGCATGGTTAGTGGAAAGCTCATCTGATGCCAAGGTCTGGGGTTGCACAAGGAACTCATTCCTGACAGATTCATGTTCATCTATCTTCAACAGTGTTCGGAATTCATTCAAGGCATGACTGCATTAACAACGTAAAGTCCTATAGAGGCCAGGGCTCATCATTAACCTTCTGACCTACCGTGGCACACAACGCCCATTGGCCTACTCTGTGGTCTGTTGGCCACTTTAAAGACATCATCACATTAATTCTCAGACCCTCCTGTGACCCGCCCCCCACTTTATGGGTCCAAAAGCTGAGTCTCAGAAATAAATTAGGAAGCCCAGAATCAGACTCATCAGACTGAAAACTTTAAAACCTTTCTACTTTTGCTAGGCTACAAAGCAGGTCCCTGGCATGTTGCCGTCAGCCACTAGTGTATTTCATGTGATCTCCAGCTCCTTGGATCTGAAGAAAAGACCTTAAAAAATACAGTATCATTTCATATGAATCCATACCTCCACCTAACCAGTCTTAGGGTTACTACTGATATGATGAAACACCATGACCCCCCCCCAAAAAAAAGGTTGGATAGGAAAGGGTTCATTTGCCTTGTGCTTCCATATCCATAGTTCGTCACTGAAGGAAGAGTAGAACAGGAACTCAAACATGGCAGGACCCTAGATGCAGGAGCTGATGCAGAAGCCATGAAAGGATGCTGCTTAAATGGTTTGCTCTTCATAGCTCACTCAGCCTGCTTTCTTATAGAACCCAGGATCACCAGGCCAGGGATTGCCCCACCCACAAGGGGCTGGGCCCATATCAATACAATTAAGAAGGTGTTCTAGAGTCATTTTCTCAACCAAGGCTCCCTCTTCCTGGATGACTCTAGCCTGTGTCAAGCCCATATAAGAACCAGCTGGCACAAAACGCCATGCCTAACACAGCTACCTGTGAAGGCTGGGACCCTGCCTCCCCTCCTATATGGTGAGTTTTCACTGCACTGTTCAGTGTAAGTAATAGAAACAAGAGGAAAGGATTTTTTTAAGTGTTGGTGAATTCCTTGGCAGGCTGTGAAAACTGATGTTGCCAGAAGGCCTGCTCAGTGTGAAGGCAACAAATAAAGCCTCAGAGAAGGGAAGAGACGGCAGGACAGTTGGAAAGGGTGCCACTGAGGATCCAAGGCGTCAGGAGGGGTATCTCACAGCCTTCAATGCTTGAGAGCTCAGCTACACAGCTCAAGGCTTAGCTACAGAAGAAAACTGGCTACCTACAAAAGAGAAGCAGAGGGAAAGTCTACAGCGAACAGGACATGGAGGGGAAGTGCAGGGCTCAGGAGGACCTCAGGGCTTGCCTATGAAAAGTGGGAGCCAGGAAGTGGGGGAAGACTTGGGATATACTTTCTAAACTTCGGCAAGCCAGGAGAGGATGTGAAGGTTTCCTTTGAAAGGAGATGAAAGAAATACAGAAGCAGAGTAAAAAGTGACTGGTAACAATTAGAGATTAGAGCAACCGCCGATCTCGTCCGACTTATTCTTTTAAACCAAGAGTAGAGTTGGGTTGCCATGGATCAATTTACACTTTGTGCTATTTTAATAAAAAGGGCTCTGATTTTTTTTTAAGCAGATGTGATGTGATTATGTTGCTAATCTCTCCCCAATTAGTAGTGTTACTCAGACACTCTCCTAAGTGTTTAGAAACAACTAGTTTAAAAGGATGGAAGACTGAAATTGGATTCTTTTTGACATTAAACCACATGTTGGTGCACAGCTGGAAATGTCCAACTTCACAACCTCAGCCATCGTGATGTGCAAACTATCTCATGTGGGTAGACACAGGCCCAACACAACAACATTCAGCTTTTCTCATCTTGTTTTTCCCAGAACCTTCATCATCCATGGATGAGTAGTTGATGGTAAAGTGTGTCTAATTAATAGGGGGAAATGTGGGAGTGAAAACCCACACCTCAACCCAAGTCCTTTATCACCCTTTCAAATAAGTTTTCTGAGCCAAGTTTTTGTTTTCTAGTGTGCTGCTATGCAATGCAAGAAGAGGTGAGGGGAAGGGGCGATAACACAATCCCACAAAGGTGAGTGCACACAGCCCACTGCAGGTCTGGGTGGCACAAGCACCTCACAAATCTAGTGCAGGGGGTGGAAGATGTACACTTAATGTTCTTGACGAAATTGTTACTTGAAATCACAGGCTCTGGCAAGATCATTACCATAACTATCACTGTTGATATTAATAACAAAAACTAGTATTTGCATAACACTTTACATAAATTATATCATAGAACTTTGGAAGATGTTTTGCTAACATTTCCAACAAATAACCAGGCAACAAGAAAAAAAAAACACCTTTGTTCCAGGGGCACCCAGTCTTTTTGTCATCAAAGACCCTCTTTGTTCTTTTCTCTAGAAGGATTCTTATTTTGGATATTATTTTGTCTAATCGAGACTCTTTAGTGGAGAATGTTCCATTTTGCTCTTTTTATTCATCAGGGAACAGAGAGTATGCAATAGTTCACATCACCTCACTGAGCTAATAGTATTCCGTGAACTTGGTGTTTGAGTCTTTCACTGATGCCTTATTATGAGGAAATCAATTTTAGTTTAGCCTTTTTGATATGCTGAGCCTAACCTGAAGGTCTCCAGCACCACCCTAAAGGACTTCTAGGAGTCCTGAGGCTCCTAGACAGAAAAGCACTGATTGAAATAAATATCAGAAAATATTTTCTTCCATATTCCTTTTAAATTGTATGTACTAATAAAAAATAAGTATTTTTAAAATGGGATTTGGGAAGTAGCTCAATGGGCAAAGGGCTTGTGTTACAAGTGTGAGGACCAGAATTCAGCACCTACATAAGAACCAGGTGGGAATTATCTACTTGGAGGCAGAGATAGCAGCCCCCAGAAGCAAACCAGCTCACTAGACCAACAGAATGGGCAAGTGTTGGCTCTAAATAGTAACATTGAAGGTGGAGAGTGATCAAAAAGGAAGACACCAAAAGCCAACCTCTGGCCTCCAATCACACACACATGTGAATGTATATATTTTATGTACACACAACACATACCAAGAGAGAGACAAAGACAGAGGGAGAGAGAGACAAAGACAGAGACAGAGAGACAGAGAGAGAGAATTTGAAATCTTTTAAATCAGACACCACAATTATGCACAAACACACACACACACACACACACACACACACACACACACACACACGCGTATATTAAGGTAAACACCCTAGCACTGCCAAAACTATTTTCACCAAGAACATATTTTTGTGGGCCAGTCAAAGCCACTGCTACCACTGTCTAGCGGAATGTTTAAGGGTCCAGGCCCTGGCATTGTTCCCAGCTTCCAATCCTAGATGTTGCTTCTTGGGACATTTTCAGGCTCTCTGGATGCCTCTGCTGCTTCTTTCAGTAATAAGACTCATAATAGGCTCACAGATCTGTGTGGTACTTTGACAAGTGTGCCCTTACAAAGGGCTTTAGGGCCTCGCACCTGGCAAGTGCACCATGCTCTTAGCTCTGATTTCTCATTGGGTGTGCATGTGATCGGGAGCTGTAGCTACTACCAAAACATCTTCAGGGCTGGGAAGTACATGACAACCTGTTCTTGTTGAATCTTTTATTCCCAACATTATTATAAGAAAGCTGTGTGTTTCTGCTCAGATCAAATCTAAAATGGTGTGCACAGAAGACAGGGGAGACGCCTGTGGAGTCAGAATGGTCTTCATCCAAGAACTTCACTAGCTCCCAACAGCCTGAGGAGATGGAGAGAACCCTGAGTTCATCAGCCAACCTCACTCAGCCCCAGTTCCTTTATTGGTAAAACAGAGGCTTTAAGTGGGCCCCGGAGCCTTCAGGTACTGTACATAAAGTGGTTAAGTGCTTTATATAGTAAGTCTCCCTCATCACTAAAAGTTAGCTGTCATTCTTACTGTCTATCAACACATGAACGTATTATGTACTGAAATAAGCCTGGTGGAAAATACAAGATTTTGCAATCCGAATACATCCCCATCTACTACAACAGAGCATTTAGATAAAACAATAATTGGGCTTGGAAATAGAAAGCTAAAAAGAAATATCACTAATTTGTTCATTTTTCTTTTCCCCTTGCACATATTAGCGTTGGCTTGTGTCAGTGTGCATCAACTGGTTCAGAATGCTAACGGATCTATTCAGTTATTCCGCTGGTTGCTTCTGCTAAAGGACTGATTACTAGACAATTAGCAGATGGCAAGTTTACTCAAAAGCATCCAACTAGTTTTTCCCTGGTGTTTCTGCCGAATCCCAGGTCCTCATGGAGGCCTGTGGAGAGAAGAAATTCTTTACAAAGAGAGCCATGCACGTCCTTGTCCAGGGCTGTCCCTAAGACTGCTCAGATAACTTTCATCTAGCCCTGCCAAGGTCTCTTTCCTCAGCCGTTGGGACATTTTGCCAATGAATCTCTCCAAATCAAGTCTGACAGGAAGACCTTTTCCTTTCTCCTGTACTCTAAACTGAAGCCTTTACAGACTTGCCCCATGTTTCTATAGGGACAACCAAACCCTACCTAAGTAATAAAAAGTGGAAAAGTTTCCCCAGGCAGACTCTCTTCCGCACCTTGATTAGCCGAGCAAAATGTAGACATAAAATGCAATTGCTTTTTTTTCCCAGATGCTAAAAATGTCAGCCTTGATTTACCCTGACACTCTGACTGACTCAAGGCAGACGTAAATCCTTCACGCCCAACGCAATCATTTTTTGACCTGCTCAGTGGTGGAGAGAGGGGAGGGCTTTGTGTTTGCCTTCCTTGTGCCCCATCTTGATCTCAATAACTTTTCCTTCCTCCATCGCTGGGAGGAGCAACGGCCAGTGGAGAAAAGGCTGAATGGCACAAGTTCTTCATATTTTTCTGAAGCATCATGCCACGGGGATGACTCTTTACAAGAGCCTTATAAGGAGCAGGGGGAATCTGTTTCTTATCTCCTGACGCACGATATCGTCTTATTTCTGCTTCACCCTTGATTAGGAACATGCAGGAAGACCCTCCCCCCAGGAAGCAACTGTCTTTCTGCAGGAAAAGGAAGCCTGGGAAATGGTTACGCTGGACTCTTTCCCAGAGCAGCACAGGTGAAGTCCCTCCGATTTATAGCAGAGTCAGTATTATCTGGTGTTGCTTTGATTGCCCAAACACAGGCAGGTGGCCCGTTGGTTTGGGAACAGGACCCCCAGAAACTTGGCATATAAAACATAGTCCACTAAGTGACTAGACATTCATCAGCTAATGGGGACTATTTGGAGTCTGACCTCACATCTGCTCTCCCCTGGGAGAAAATCTGAACCCATCATTAGGTCCTCAAATGTATCTTTCATTAGACAGGTCTCATGCATTCCAGGCTGGCCTCAAACTCCCTGTGAAGCCAAGAATGACATGGAAATTGTAATCCTGCTGCCTCCACCTCTTGAGTGTTAAGATTACGGGAATGCTCCGCCATGTCTAGTTTACGCGACTTTGGAAACTGAACCCAGGGCTTTGTGCATGCTTGCCAAGCACTTTACTGGCTTACATTCCTAACACGGGTCCTAGAATCTTCAAAACCAATGTATATGGTCCTATTTCTTAATTTCGTCCTCCATGCAGATCCTAGAGTTCCTAAATGCTTTGAACTCTCCTGGAGTAAAAGGAATTGTGACTTATTAGGAATGTTTTTCCTGTTACCCAAAGCTCTGAGACCCATTTGCCCTCATACAAGATGGTCTTTCCCTTCCAAATCACCAGGGATTCGGAAGACTTAGACAGACATGGTATTACTGAGAGACAACACGATGTTACCTCTCCATGCCCTCCTTCATCCTTCTCAAAGCCATGATGGCCAAAGGTCCTGCCTCAGGTCTCATGCCTCCTAAGCTAGATCCTTGACAATAAAGTTTGCTTTTTCTTTTTAGTTCATGTTTTTATGCCAAGAGATTTTTTTTTAACTAGAAAAGATTATTTTCTTGTGCCTGACATCCAGTAGGTGGCCAGTAAGGTGTTAACAAAAGGGACTCTTGTCTTCTCTACTGTTGTAGCCTTTGGCTAAACCATCAGAAAGGCTTTCCTATTATCTTCCCAAAGCCAAACATGAAGGAGTCTCCTTCCATGGAGCCTTCTGCCTATTCTATCTTCCTACTCCTTCTCCTCTGGCCCACCAAAGTGAGAGTTCAACTGTGGAGCCACTGGAGAAGAACAAAGGCAGCCTTCTCCTACCCAGTCAGGACCAGTAGAGTGTGTCACCTCCTCCAGTGCTGGTGCAGCCAGCCCTGCCTGCCACCACCCACTCACAGCGACTCCTGAAGACTAAAGCCCGATTGTCCTGTGTACTATGAATTCCTCTCAGAGTGAAGAGGGCAGGACTAAGCACAGCTTCCTCCAAGCCTCCTAGTCAGAGACTTTTCCATTTGGTCTTCCAAGAAAGGCTCAGACTCCTTCATAGCACGGAGATAAAATGAAGCTGAGTGGGACCACAGAAGGGATTTTGTACGAGTCTGTGTGCATCTCAAGACCTGTTCTGCAGTAGTGCCCAAGCTACACTTAATGTTGGAAAGGTGAGGCTGGAGTTCATCTTCATTGCCATCTCCGCTGGCTGCATTGCTCCCAGCAATGCTTTATCCCCATCCCACGCTTCCCTCCTGGCTTCATCTTTTTGCTGAAGCTCTTCTCACTCCTGCCTATCTTTCCCTTAGCTGCTGTAGCAGAGTCTTGCCTGAAGTACAGTGGCCAGGAGACCTTCAGCAACTGTAGACTGCAGCTCAAAAGATACATTCCCCCATTCGGCTCCATCCTCCAAATCCAAAAGGAAATTTGGGGGCTGAGGGTGTGAGGCATAACACCAGCACTCTGGGTGTTATAAAAACCTCAAGATATGTTCTACTAAGCAGCCCCTCACCTTGGAGTCTATACATTATTTAATGGGAAGGAAGGCGGCGTGCCTGGAATGAGCCGGAACAATTCCTTAAGGGATGTGGGAGTAAAAGGAGAGGACGGATTGTGTATTTTTTTTTTTTAACTTCTCAGACACTGCCCTGTTAGTTTTGTTTCTTATTTGGGATACAGCATTAATCATGCTAATATTTTACAGCCTGGCTTCACTCTTTAGTCATTACTTTAATCAAACCCATCAGCGAACGAAGGAACACGTTACCAGGTGGGAATAACTGCTACCGCTCGCTGTTAATTACTTTGCATTTTACAGCAATCAGCAGCAGGGGCTGAGATCATAATAAATTCATGACTTATGGGCCCATAAAATCATTACCGTAGGAAAATATGTTTTATCGGGGATTCGATGGGCCGCTGCTCAGACAGAGATTTCTTGAAGGAAATGACACCCATGAAATTAAACTGATCCTTGCAGTCAGCAGAAATGCAAATGCACAAAGAGCAAAACTTCACCATGGGAGAGAAGGGCTGGATGCAGTCACGATGTGATGGGGAGCCCTCTGAGGTAAATGAGGGTGTGGCCACAGGAGAGGCGGGGCCCAGAGGAGCCTCTGGAGAGGGGTGTGGGGGAGACAAGTGTGTCACGTGGGTTATGCCTAACTAGGGAATACAATCCTGTACCTTACAATTTCATAGTCCCTAATCTCTCCCTTGGGTCTTAATTTCAGCCACCTTTCCCCATCGCCTCGGGTACCTTGACAGGTGGTCTCAGAGGCCATGGGGAGGCTGATGGTAAAGCAAAAGGACAAGTCAATAAATCCTCCCTGAGACAGTGCTGGAAGGGAAGGACGCTCCCTCTTGCCTCTTCTGCTTCAGCCCCAGGCAGCCTTAGTTGGCTCTCTGATGGATAGCCACACTTCTTAACTAAGGCCACCTCCCCTGACTTCTTACCCGCCTGTCATCTGCTTGTCTCTATTCTGGCTATGTGGGTCTTTGTGTCTCCAAGCCATTTACAGGCTATGGGGAAGATATCAACACTCTGGATGTTTGTTTTATTTGGGGGCCCTTTCCTTCAAATACCTCCCCAAATGGGTTCATGCCATTTCTTTAAAACTAGCCTTCCCTTTTTTCCTTTGCTTCTTCCAATTATGCTAGACAAACACAGGCCTTTATTCAGTGTTATTTAAGCATGAAATTATAACAGATTCTTTTAAATGCTAAGGCACTAAAAATCAGTCTTTTTATCAAGGCACACCAGGTCCAGATCCAGTAGCACATTAATTTCCATAAACCAGACAAGTCAAATACAAACAGAATCCATGGGTTTGGGGGCGGGGGTGAAGGTTTGTCCATTCTTCCTGTGAGGACCGCCATCTTTGCTCACAATGGTACATATTTCCCAAGGGCTAAGGACAGTTGTCCTGTGGACTTGGATGAGCAGCACCATTGAGAGGAGTCATTGTCATCAGAAGGACTGCCTACTGGTAAGGATTTACTGACTTCCTGGGTCTCAGATATACGTTCTGTAAACAGGAAGTCATGCCTATCTTAAGAGTTGTTGGATAAAGGAAATGAACACCTACCTGGCAGGAATTTTGGAGGAGTCAATCCACTTCTCTAGCAACATATCCCAAGGTCAGTCAAGGTTAAACAGCCAGCTGGCTTCCCTGGAGGAAGTCAGCATCTGAGGACATCCCTGGCACAAGCTGGCCCACAGGAACCTTGCACAGCAGCAGTGGTTACAAGAGATGGTGTGGGGCATTTGGCTATATTCCTACCTGTCACTGTGACTTTCAGAAATGTGTTCTGTGTTCCTCAGTTCTGGAGAGACTTAGAACCTCATAGGAGGGCAACATCCTCCAGAAATAAAAGATATCTCAGCTTTCCTGGGACCACCAAGCCACATCATCTCATTTCCCCTCTTTAGTCTCTTTCTCCTACCTTTATCTTTTTTAAACTAATTGGTAACAAAGAGGAGAATCCTTCCCCTCTTGCCTCCAAGGCAAAGTCTAAGAAATCACCCCCAGAGGACCCTCCTGGGCCCCAGTGGCCATGCTGATAGTAAAGTTCAGCAAGGACCTTTCTCTCACTACTAAAGTCCTTACCAGCAAGGTTGGTCCTGCCTTCCTCATCTAGTTCCGTTGGCAGGCTCCAAGCCCAATCTGCTGCCTTGGCACTGGAGCAGGAGTAACTGTTGAGGGGCTATGGAAAATTATTTTACATCAAGACCCCCAAGGAATGCAGTACCCCACAGATTTCCATCTCACAGGAAAACAGAGCTTTAATACAATTCTGGATCACTAGTGAAATGACCTAAATGGATGCTGTGACCTTTTATCCAGGTCTGTATCCTTAATATCCTCTTAGAGTGGGGTAAAATTAAATAAGGGAGCATTTGGAGTATATGGGAGTTTTCCTTCTTTAAAATATTTGGGGTCATGTAGGAATAGTTGTGGAGTGCAGAGAAGTACCAAAAGTCAGCAATATCTGAAGTATAGCATCTGAGGTCATCTTCTGGGCTACATACACACGTGTGTACACATGTACTAATACCCACATACATGTGCATATGCATACACACATGTACATGCAAAGATAAGATGATTAATGTTCGTGAATCTCCATTATGATCACCATTGATAATATTCATGGTTCTTACTGATCACATCTTGTTATTGCCCAATTATTACCATGAGTGACAAGATGAACTTCTGATAAAATGACAAAGTGCTTTGTCATGGGCGATACCAGAGGGCCTGTACCAGCTAGAATGTTTTCGCTGCAAGTAGAATTACTATTTTATTTCACTTCTATTGAAAATTAATTCACATAGATTAAGTGTAGCTCAGTCATTTGGCGTTAGATGAAGCTAGATTTTAAAAGCGGTCTTACCTGAGCCTTTAAGTATGCAAAGAGTGAGCCAAGGCCAAGAGAAAAAGAAATTAAAGCTCATATGTCCCATGCCTACACATACATGCTTTGGAGTCATCAAATTGCATGGACTGCTCAAAAATGTTTATCTGTAATTCTTTTTATTTTTAAACAAGACTATATTTTTAGAAGAGCAAACTATTTTTTTATTTTATTTGCTCTTGAGAATTTCTTCCGAGTATTTGATGAAATGTGGTCATAACTATTCCCCCTTTCTCACTCCAACTGACCTCATATTTCTCCCAATTCACTCCCCACCAATTTTGTCTTTTTTTTTTTTTTATAACTCACTAGGTCCAGTCAGTATTAGCATAGAATGCCTCCTGTGGCATGCACATGTACCATCTTCTGTCATCTGTGTGCTGTGTCATTGTCAACTTGATAAACATATTGGCAGGTGCTATTTCACAGAACACCCTGCGACCACTGACACTGGTTTGTGAGTGACTGCAGAGCACCTGCTTTAAAAGGAAGAAAGAGCAGACACCTGCCACAGGTCCTCCTTGGCTGGACCTTTTGCAGACCTGCTTGCACTTGGGACCTAATCAGCAGCCCTGAGGCCGAGCTCACCACTCCCTTCTTGCAGGTGAGAATACTGAAGGACGAGCTGACTTCCCTGTCACCCAGCTAGAGAGGAAGATAGGCCTTATGGCTCTCTCATGCAGGGGGAAAGCACAACGGGGCCTAGCTGCCACGGAAGAAGAGCAAAAATCTTGGTTGAGACACAACTACAGTAAAGGAAGCATTTTGTTGTTTATCTCAAATTTAACTGAGCATAAATCTACTGAATGTATTATGTTTTCAAGTTGGATTGTATATATTTTACTTTATATTTGATGTTTTCTTTAGCTGCTCTGTTTTTATTAAATTATGCAAAAAACAAATGTGTAGAGTTTAAGAAAATAAACAATAATGCACAGTAATGTGCACCTTGTGGGTTTATGGGGAATTTTTTTTTCCTAGAAGCTGCTGCTGAGATCCAAAGCAGTCTACAGAGCAGCTTTGGAGTTCTAACTAGGATGAACAAAGGTATATTCTCTCTATCCACAGGCAATCCTTCTATTTTTCAATGTGATTTTTTAAAATTAAACACTGAGGTTATTATATTTCAAATAACCATGATTTTTTTCTTGCCTTTCATCTGGGCTTTCCATGGGAGGTATATGAGACCCTATCTTATCTCATAAATCAGGGTGATGTTCAAAACCAAAGTGTTTTTTTCTGGTCTGGACACAATGGTGGGTGAGCATAGATGGCTGGTTCCTTCCACCGTGGAATTCCTGAAATAAATAAATGAGTGAGGGTAGAATGAAGAACATGAGATCAACTTGATCAACAGAGAGCCCTGACTTGATGATGCTACTGGAGGAGGAGTCAGACATGATGCAAAGTAGGTGAACCTATAGCTGGGACTTCTGTCCTAAAATAACCTTCCTTTTGGTGCCCCCCAGATCACCAGGACCAACACATGAGACACTGACCCTTTTCACCTCATAGCACATTACCAGAGTAACCAGAATCTCTGAAAGAATCTAAACTCACAGCCCAAACCTGATGGACCTGAAAACTAAAACTACCACTGCAGCAAGACAGCAAGCTATGAGGCACAAACCAGAGGAAAGGTGAGAAGTAGAATTTCACCATCAAATAACAGTAATCTCCAAAGTTGGTGAAGGAAAATAAAAAAGAATTTATCGGGATTATTAATTAACCTAAGATATCAAAACAATCCAGAGTGTCAAAAAAATAAAAGGTAAAAAATACATTGTATACTTAAAATTTTCTAAGAGAAAAAAAAAAGAAACCATTTATAAAGAGTAAGATTGCTATTAGATTTCTTGGTAGCAGCATTAGAAGCAGTGAGCAGATTATGTATGATTTGTAAAGCGCCTGTAAGAAATTTAAGCCTAGAACTAAATAAGAAAACATGTGGTCCACACTTGAGGCATCTGTATTACTTGTCTTTCTCATCACACCTTCAGGCCAGAAAGATTTACTTTGGCTCACAGTTTCAGAGGCTCCAGTCCACAGTGCTTGACTTCACTGACTATGGGCCTTCAGTGTGGCAGCATATCATGTTCACCTCACAGCACACAGGAAGCAGAGTACAAGGAAGGGTGTGTGGACCAGGCATACTCCCAAAGGCCCACCTCCAACTATCTACATTTTACAAACCCATCCTTGTCTCCTATATTTTACTATCTTCAATAATGTCACAATACTATGAACCCATTAAGGGATGGATTATTATTCTCAGTACACCAGAGCCCTGCAGGGACAACCAGAGGTATGCCTTACTAGTCTCCTAGGCATTTCTCAAAACAATAAAGTTGAGATTAGCCAACACAGAATAATAGAGCACACAGTGTCACAGAAAGTTGAATCAAGGACCCACAGCAAAGACATAATGGAAGAATTCTCAAAGCACAAGAATACACCCACTAGATATAGCAAGTAGTACTGAAATTAACATTCACCAACTCATTCTAGTTCTTTCTTTGTGTTTGTCTGAAAAGAAAAGCCAAAGGAAGAAAAATATCAGTATTTACCCAAAAAAACCCCACAAAATTCCAGGACATCAACATGACCAGATATAGTGAGGTGGAGATACTAGCGTTGCAATATGCTTGTCTTGTTATGAGAAAGGAGATAGATGAAGACAGGGATGAGGGAGGGATGAGTACCTGACCTTAAACATCAGCAGTTTAAGGTAATACAAATATGAGTCTTAAAGGCAACCATAAGAAAGTCAAAGTTATAATTATTCAACATATTCAAGAAATGGACAGGAAAAGAAAAAGTGAAATACTATAAATGGGAAAATGTGAGATAATAGAACTAAAGTCTAGTTATGGTTATTAGGATAAATAAAAATTAATTGAAGTCATTAACGTAAAAAGTGTTTCTTTGATTTTTTAAAGTCAGCAATATATCACCTGCAGAACAGACACACACACACACACACACACACACACACACACACACACACACACACACACGTTAGATATAAAAATATGATAAATACATGTTAGTGGATGATGGACCTAAGGAAAGCTTAGTAGTAATCTTTAGTATCTAGACAAGATAAAATTCAAAGCAAAAGATTTTGAAAGGCAACAAAGTAGAATGTCAGTTATTTATAACAGGAGGGTCAGGACAAAAGATGGCTCAGCTAAGACACATGTATGGTTTTATATAAAATAATAACAATCTAGACTACAGAGAAAAGGGGATTCATGAATAATGATCATGGTAGTAAATTCATTAGAAACAAATATGTAAAACAAAAGAAAATAGAGATATCAAAACTCTTATTACCACCATCAGTAAGTCCTGTCAAGAAGGAAGGATATGCCATAGAAATGTTATCCACAACATGTAGGGAGTGCAGTTCTAAATCAAACCCTGTACAAAAATAAACTACACACACACACACACACACACACACACACACACACACACACACACACATATGATGGTTAAAACAATCTCAATAAATTACCAAGGAACCATATCAAACAGTATGTCTTCAACAATAACAAAACCGAATTTGAAATTATCAAAATGGGTGACAGACATGGCATATTTGGAATCAAAATCACATTTTATTAAACAGTTCTTGTGTTAAACACGAAAGAAGGAATTTGGAAATATTTAGGAGTGAATGATAATTAAAACACCACCTGCCAAAATCAGTAGGACATTGGTAAAGACATGCCTAGAGAAAATTTTATAGTTTTAATAAATTATCAGGAAATATAAAAAGTTGAAAATATATTAACTGAGCATGGAATGAAAGAGGGAAGTTGAAAAGAAGCTTGAAGAAAACCCAAAGAAATAAAAATACAATAACAGTCAGGACAGAAATAAAGGAAATGGAGCACAATAGTGGCAAATCCTCATGGGGGGTAGTGACACAATGTTGCTCTTTCCTGCTTGATCAGACGTTCAACCAGTCTTCGTACTTCATTCTTATTAAGCAACAAATATAACAAATCCTTTGGATGTTAATGTCCTGCCCCAGCTTGTTTATAGGACAATTCTATTCTAAGATTTTTTTCAAAAAATTGTGAATACCAGGCTTAAATGCTGTTCCTAAAAATACAAAAGGAGAGAAAACCATCTAAATAATTTTATGAGAAAAATATTGATTCTGGAAGCAGATAGCAGCAATATGAGAAAAGAAAATTCTAGAATCATTTTCCTTACTAACAGATTTAAAGATACTAAAAAAAAAAAAAAATTAGAAAGCAGAATCGACAATATGTTGTTTGAGTAAGTAAGTGAGTGAGTAAATAATCAAGCTTGGGTAGTGTTATCCAGGAATGCATTAAAAAACAACATAATTTCCCAAATTTAAGTAAGAAAAATATATAATAAAGGATAGCATTTAATAATGTCAATTGATATAGAACTCAATTAATTATTGATACCTATAAAGGAAGGCATATTTCCTTATTGCCACTATTCAAACTTGGCACATGATACAAAAGTAAGAAGAAAAATGATAAAAGTGTTCTAAATAGATGTGTTACCCTATCCAGAAATACCAACACAATTCTAAACACAAAATCAACTTAAAGAAATCAAAATGACTTCTCTATAATAGCAAAACTTGGCATGAAAACATCATTTTTAAAACAAGAAAATACCAGTTTCAATACCAACAAAACCACAAGGCACCTGAAAGGTAATGTTCAGATTTCTATAAAAACATGTAAAACAAAAAGTTAAAGAAGATAATAATTCAAATATAATAAGTGAGGTTATTCTTGCTCCTGAAGGGGTGATTTAAAAGTCTAAAGATGTTGATTGCCTCCTAATTACATATAAATCAACCAAATTAAAATTGTAAGTCAAATTTCTGTACAACATGATAAACATACTTTAACATGAATATGGAAAAATATCTTTACAAGTAAATAAGTTGTTGCTAAAAGGGAAGGTTACAAGGAAAGAGCATTTCCTGCAAAATATTGTTATAAGATAGCATTTTTTAAACACTCCTTGGCATTAATATTAAAACAGACTAAAACTGTTCCAACATGGGGGCACCCAGTATGCACCATATCTGATCTACTGCACGGAGCCAGGGACTTGAATGGAGCCACAGTCTGCTGGATCTAGAGAACTGTAGTTAAGTGGGGTCTCGCACACTGCAGACCACCAGCAGGCCTGGTCCCAGGTCAAGCAACAGCCCAGAGGTCCGGAACCCACTCTCCAGACACTTGAACGGAACCCACCTGCGGGCCGGAAGCCAGCCTATAAAGCACAAATTCACTGTGTGGGGCGGTGGTACCAGGCGGAGCCCCTGACCTGAGGAGTCTCAGGGAAATGAGTGAAACTGCCCTTGGATCCCTCCACCCACCCCACGCTAAATTGTGGAGGTCCCTGCGCCAAGTGGAAACACAGGCAGCTGGGCCCACCAAAAACAGCCGGAGCATGAGTGCAGCCTGGGAGCTGACTGGGGCCCAAACTAGAGCTGGACACAAAGGACTGAACCTGCAAACACAGGCAGTTAGAACCTAGCTTGGGCTATTCCCACAGGCTCAGCAGGATCTCCCACACTCTCGGGTGTCTAGACGCTGAGCTAAAAGACGACTACAGATCCGAGAGTCTGACCCAAGTGGGGTCCCAGCTACAGGGCCACAGCAAGTGCTGGAAGCTTGGAGCCTGCCCACAGTCTGAAATGGTCCTGTCTCTGGGCTGCCTAATACTGATCCTGCACTCTCCAACAGACAGATCCTAACTGGATCAGCTCCCACAGGCCCGGCAGGATTGCCCACACTCTCAGGAGAGGCTGGACACCCTGTGGTGTCTAGTCTAGTCGCTGAGCTAAAAGGCAGCTACAACACAGAGGGCCTGACCCAAGCAGGGTCCTGGCTACAGGCCCATGGGTAGTGCAGGCAGACTGCCGGTCTGAAATGGTCCTGTCTCTGGGCCGTGGCATACGTGAACCCTCCAACAGACAGAACCTAACTAGATCAGGTTGCACAAGGCCAGCAGGATCTACTATGCTCTCCGAAAAGGCTGGACACCCCTGTGGTGTCTAGATGCCTAGCTAAAAGGCAGCTACAGCTCAGAGGGTCTGACCCAGGGAGGGCAGGAAGTACAGGCAGCTTGTCTGAAATGGTCTTGTCTCTGGGCAGCCTCATACTGATCCTGCACTCTCCAACAGACAGAGCCTAACTGGATCATTGCCCACAGGCCCTGCAGGATCTCCAATGCTCTCGGGAGAGGCTGGACACCTCTGCAGTGTCTAGAGACTGAGCTAAAAGGTGGCTACAGCTCAGAGGATCTGACCCAGCTGAGGTCTTGGCTACAAGGCGGCAAGAAGGACAGGCAGCTGGGACCAACCTACCCAACCAGAGTGCTTGCCTGCTGACCTTGTTCTAGGTCCCAAAACAGCTGCTCTGAATTACAGCAGTAAAGTGAAAGGGTCCAGACCTACTTCTACTGAATCATTCTGGAGCCTAAGGTGTAGAGTAGAATCTCCAGGAGTGGAAACCAGATCACCTACCTGTTCCAGGAAAGAACTCCCTGATCCCTACAGGCAAGGGCACGCGACCTATACTCATTCACCAACTATCCACTCTGAATGACCAGTGAAGGACACCAGAAGCTACCTCCCAACATCAGAGACACCAAAATGACAACAGGGCAGCATAAGAATACAAACAAAAACCAAAACAGTTAGGCATCTCCAGATCCCAGCTATCCCAATGAAAGCAACCCTGAGAACCCAAACACAATCAAAACACAAGAAAACGACCTCATGTCCTTAGTAAGGAAGATGATAATGGAAGAAATGAATGAAATCTGTAAACAGCTGCAGGAAGATGCAACCAAGCGGGCTGAAGACATAAAAGAGTCATATAGAGAGACACTGGAGGAATTTCAGAAAAATACAAACAACCAGATGAAGGAAATCATTAAAACAATTCAAGATCTGAAGATAAATATGGGGTCTATGATAAAGGAACGCACAAAAGAAAAATGTGATTGAGAGGCCTCAGAGAAGAAAGCAAGCATCACAGAGGTGACCTTCTCTAACAGAATCCAAGAAATTGAGGAATGAATGTTGGGACTTGATGATACAATCATAGAACTCAAAACAATCATCAAAGAAAATGCTAAATCTGAAAAGTTCCTGACACAGAACATCCAAGAAATCAAGAACACCATGAAAAGACAAAACTTGAGAATAATAGGGATTGAGAAAAGAGAGGATGCCCAACTCCACAGCCCAGAAAATATCTTCAAAATATCATAGAAGAAAATTCCCCCAATCCGAAAAAGGAGATGCATATGAGGATACAAGAGGCCTACAGAACACCAAATGGAATAGACCAGAAAAGAAAATCTTCCCACCACATAATAATAAAAACACAAAATATACAGAACAAGGAAAAATATTAAAAGCAGCAAGAGAAAAAGGCGGAGTAACATATGATGGAAAACCTATCAGAATTACACCCAACTTCTCAGCAGAGACCATGAAAGCCAGAAGGACCTGGACAAAGGACCTGCAAACCCCAAGAGAACACCGATGCCAGGCCAGACTACTATACCCAGTGAAAATATCAATAACCATTGATGAAGAAAACAAAATATTCCACGACAGAAACAAATTCAAACAGTACCTATCCATGAATCCGGCTTTACAGAAGTTACTAGAAGGAAAACTCTACCCCAAAGGGTCAAGTTACAACCAAAACTACATAGGAAATAGATAACTACACCATCGCAAATCACAACCTCACAAACTCTCAACTATAACAAACAGCAAAAATGAAGGGACTTAACAGTCACTGGTCATTAATATCTCTCAGCATTAATGGTCTCAATTCTCCAATAAAAAGACATAGACTGAGTGGATGCATAAACATGACCCAGCATTCTTCTGCATCCAAGAAACACATCTCACCCACAAGAACAGACATTACCTCAGAGTAAAAAGTTGGGGAAATATATTCCAAGCAAATGGTCACAAGAAGCAAGCTGGGGTAGCCAGTCTAATATAATAAAATAGACTTTCAACCAAAATTAATCAAAAAGGACAAGGAAGGACACTTCATACTCATCAAAGGAAAAGTCAACCAAGAAGACATCACAATTTTGAACATCTATGCTCCTAATACAAGGGCACCCATATTTGTAAAAGAACTATAAACAAAGCCTAAACCACTCATCAATCACCACACATTAATAGTGGGAGACTTCAACACCCCATTTTCACTGAAGGATAGGTCTTTGAAACAGAAACTAAGCCAGGAAATAACTTCATTAACCAACATCATGAATCAAATGGATCTAACAGATATCTACAGAACTTTTCACCCAAATGCCCAGTAGCTTTCCTATATACAAATGACAAACACAAAGAGGAAGAAGTTAGGAAAACTACGCCCTTCACGTTAGCCACAAGCAATATAAAATATCTAGGATTAACTCTAACCAAGCAAGTGAAGGACTTATTTGAAGAAAAAAACTTTAAATCTCTGAAGAAAGAGATTGAAGATGACATCAGAAGATGGAAGGATCTCCCTTATTCATGGATCTAGAGAATTAACATAGTAAAAATGGCTTTCTTACCAAAAGCAATTTACAGATTCAATGCAATCCCTATCAAAATACCTATAAGATATTTTGAAGACATTGAAAGAGCAATTCTCAACTTCATATGGAGAAACAAAAAGCCCAGAATAGCAAAAACAATCCTATACAATAAAAGATCCTCAGGAAGAATCTCCATTCCTGATCTCAAGCTGTACTAGAGAGTAACAGTAATTAAAACAGCTTGATACTGGCACAGCAATAGGCTGGTGGATCAATGGAATCGAACCGAAGACCCAGAGATGAGTTCACACAAATTTGGTCACTTGATTTTTGACAAAGAAACCAAATCTATTCAATGGAAAAACAATAGCATCTTCAACAAATGGTGCTGGTCTAACTGGATGTCCACGTGCAAAAAAATGCAATTGGATCCATATTGTCACCATGCACAAAATTCAAATCCAAGTGGATCAAAAACCTCAACATAAAACCAGAGACACTAAGTTGGCATAGGAGACAACTTCCTGAAAAGAACACCAACAGTCCAGGTCTTAGGGTCAACAATTAACAAATGGAAACTCACGAGGCTGAGAAGCTTCTATAAGGCAGGAGACACTGTCAACAGAACAAAGCAACAGCCTACAGATTGGGAAAAGATCTTCACCAACCCTACATCTCACAAAGGTCTAATACCCAAAATATATAAAGAACACAAGAAATTAAATACCACCAAACCAAATAACCCAATTAAGAAATGGGGCTCAGAACTAAACAGAGAATTCTCAACAGAAGAATATCAAATGGTTGAGAAACACTTAAAAAAAGTTCAGCATCGTTAGTCATCAGAGAAATGCAAATCAAAACAACTCTGAGATTCCATCTTACACCCATCAGAGTGGCTAAGATCAAAAATTCAAGTGACACCACATGTGGAGAAAGAGAAACACTCCTTCATTGCTGGTGGGAATGCAAACTGGTACAACTACTTTGGAAATCTATTTGGTGCTTTCTCAGAAAAATGGGAATAGGGCGTCCTCAAGCCCCAACTACTCCACTCCTTGGATTATACCCAGAAAAAGCTCCAGCACACAACAGGGACATATGCTCAACAATGTTCATAGCAGCCTTATTCGTAATAGCCAGAGCATGGAAACTACCTAAGTGTCCCTCAGTAGAAGAATGGATAAAGAAACTGTGGTACATTTACACTATAGAATACTACTCAGCTATTAAAAACAAGGAATTCCCAAAATTTGTGGACAAATGGATTGAACTACAAATGATCATAATGAGTGAGTTAACCCAGAAGCAGAAAGGGTCAAGTGGTATATACTCACTTATATCTAGACACTAGCCCAAGGGTCATGTCCCATGAAAGTCTTCACTTACCAAGAAAGTGGATCAGAGGGGAGGACATCCTAATGGGACTCTATGTGAGAGAAGCATGGGAGAATGGGGAAATAGAAGGATCCAGAGGGTCCTAGAAACCTTCAAGAAGAACATTATGATGGGCGGATCTGGGCCTAGAGGCCCTGCTCAAACTATGGCACCAGCCAAGGACAATACATGCCGTAAACTTTAAACCCCTACCCAGATCTAGCCAATTGATAGGACAGTCCCCACAGTTGAGTGGAGAGTGGGGACTGACTTTCACACAAACTCTGGTGCCTCATATTTGACCATGCCCCCTTGATGGGGAGCCCTGGTGGCACTCAGAGGAAGGATAGCAGGCCACCAAGAAGAGACTTGATACCCTATGATCATATACAGGGGAGGAGGTCCCCCTCAGTCACAGACATAGGGGAGGGGAGTAGGGGGAAAGGAGGAGGGTGGGAGAAATGGGAGGATACAAGGGATGAGATAACAATTGAGAGGTAATATGAATAAGTTAATAAAATATTTTTTACAAAAGAATTATTGGAAAGTAAAAAAACAGACTAAAAACACTGTCAAGGACCTATGATGTAATGGAACTATAATCTACAATAAAGCAATACTGTCAATCAATGAAGAAGATGATTAATTTAGTCATTTTATGGTATTAATACCATACTCTCCCAATGCCTTTTATATTGGGGTCTGGTTGCCAAGTGATGGGCTCTAACCTCATCAGTGGATTAATCTGTTGACTGATTCATAATGTGATGACATTATTGGGATTTGGTTAAAGTCAGAGGTGTAGATGGGAAAATAGCTCACTGTGGCCATGTCCTTTGAGACTGACCCACTCCTATATTCCTCTATCTGCTTCCTGTAATGAATGATATCCTTCTCCAAACACCTCCACCACTGCCACACACATCCACCACTGCCACATACATCCACCACAGCTATGCACCTCCACCACTGACATGCACCTACATGACTACCACATACCTGCACCACTGCCACACACCCACACCACTGCCACACATCTCCACCACCACCATGCACCTATACAACTACCACATACTTACACCACTGCCACAGACCTACACCACTGCTATGCACCTACACCACTGTCTCACACCTGCACCACTGCTACACACCTACATACTGTTCTACCCAAGCTCATGAGACCAAGAAATCATAGACCTTCTGATCCGCTGAGCTCAAATAAGTCTTTCTTCCTTTAAGTTGCTCTTATGAGTATTTTGGTTATAGCTACACACAAAATTACAGCTACTTTGACAGAATTTGACTCAGTGGAGAAAAATAAGTGACCTCCTTATTAACACCATATTAGAGAAATATAGATGGTTGCTATGTAGGAATATAAAACTCCCTAAATAAAAGTTTTGTGTAAATTCTAAAACATTAACTCAGTGAAGCATAAATATTAGGCAACAAAAAAATTAGTATTTATATGCATTAAGAAACTCTGGACCATTTTAATTAAAAGGTGTGTGTTTTCAATGTTTAAAAGTACAAGGAGTTAATCTCTAAAATATAGGACTGCAAATTGGCATCAAGAAGAACGCATCTCCATTAAAAAGACAAGCAACAAAATATAAACAGTCCGTTCCTACAAGAGGAAGTCCAAAGCCTGAGAAGAATACCAAGAGACACTCAAACTCATCAGCAGCCCGAAAAATGCAAATTACATCAACATTCAGATTTTGCTCTACACCAATTATACTGGAAAGAATTAGAGAATCAGAGAATGCCAAATGTTTGAAACGGGAAGGCAGGTATAATAGAACTTCTGTGCACTCACTGCTCATGGGAATATAGATCAACGCCATTGTCAGAGAAAATTCTTGTGTGGCTTATAATATACATACAAATACCAAACAACTTGGCAGGTCTATTTATAGATTATACATCTAAAATAAATTTTCACACTGGTCTGAAAGAAGACCAATTCATAATGCTCAATGTAAGGAACATTGTAGCGTGGGCACATGGCAGTTTCCGATCTTGGCAGGTGACTGCCGAGAAGGCTTAGATGTGGCAGCCAACACTGAGTACATAGAATAAGGAGGCACATGCCACTGTGCAGCATTATAATCAACAGATATACGTAATCACCGACACAAGAAGTTTGTAAAGCATAACCCATTAAAAAAACTACAGAAATTGAATGAGATATTGAACAAAACACCTATTGTTTTGGTTTGTGAAGCAGGTTCTCATGTCTCACAGGCTCAAATTCCTAATGACCTTGAATGTCTGATCATCTCACCTCCACTTCCCAATTGCAAAGATTACAGGTGTGCACTGCCATGTCTAGTTCAATATGACTTTCAAAAAAATAACATCACATCTACATATACAAGCTGAAATCTACATTTTATATATATATATATATACAAAATGATACATGTTTCAAGAATAGAAATATGTCTACTGGGAGGAAAGGAATGGAGTTCAAATATGGAGATAAAATAAAATACACAAAAGATAGTCCTTCCCAGACTCATAATAATATTTATGAGTTAAAGGGCATGATTATTTCACCACTCTCTCCCTGGAGATTCCAAACCAAAGAGGAGAAGATGGGGGAGATTAAATAGATAGATAAAGAAGGGAAATTAAAGCTCTCGGGTATTCCTACTGGAACTGATGTAGAGCAGTGTTGGCAAGTCTTTTGTACAAAAGGCCACAGGTAGGAAATAGTTAAGGCCTCATAAGCTGTGCTCCAATTTGGCATTGTAAGAAAGGTAACATCAACAGTGTGTATAGAATGAGCATTCTTGTGTTACAAACCAACTTTTTACTGAGTAGATAAAACCCAGATCTCTTACATAAGCCATGATGTGCTGACCACTGACACAGACCACAGGGATCACAACACAATAATGCATTAAAACAATTTTTCTCAGGATTTGAAAATAAATCATCTAAATTCCATATAGAAACACACACAACACAAGAGAGCCCAAATAATCCAGAATAATATTTTTTTTAATGTTAAAAGTGGCTCTATCACAGATTTCAAGTTGTACTATAATGTTAACTATAGTAATACTGGTATAAAAACAGACTCATTAATCAATGGAATGAGCTGTGTACCCGCACATGAGCTCACCCTCCTACAGCCACACACACACACACAATACACACTGGAGAAGCGACAAGATCTTCAACAAATGGCACTGGTCAGACTAGATAGCCTCATGTAGAGGAATGAGACTCCATTCTTATCTTTCACCCTGTGTAAAACTGAACTCAAATGAATCAAGTACCTCAACATGAGATCTGATACCCTGAATCTGATAGAGAAATAGTAAAGGACTATGCTCAAAATCATTGGCACAAGAAAGGACTTTCTGAGCAGGGCCCTGATATCAGAAACGTTTACCAACAATTGATAACTTGGGAGCTCATGAAACACCAAAAAGAAAAATAACAACAACAACAACAAAAACCCTCTCTTTTCTATAGCACAGAACATCATCACTCCAGTGACGAAGCAGCCTACAGAATTAGGGAAAAAATCTGGCATATACAAATAACTCAGAAAACTAAACATCAATACAATAACCAATCTAATTAGACATGAAACCATACATGAAGTTCTCAAAAGATAAAATACAAATGACTGAAAAACGTTTCTAAAAATATTCCATTTCTTTGGCTATTAGGGAAATACAAGTTTAAAATACATTTAGATGGCACCTTCCTAAGGAAGCCTGAAGGGGCTCCAGAGTCACAAGGTTCCAGTCTCTGGCCCATGGTGTTACTTTCCCAAGGAGGCCTGCCAGCCCAAACCCCAGGATCATGCAGGTTAGATACAAACATACCCCAATCATCTACTGGAGGTGACATGGCCTGCAGAGGAGATCTGTGGGCTAGTCCCTAAGTTCTCCACAGCTCTACCAACCTTTCTGAGGAGCCTACCAGTCACCAGGAATGTTTAGGCTCTGACCCACAGCTCTATGCACCTCCCTAAAGAGGCCTGCCAGGGCCCAGAGACACCTGGTTTGAGCCGCCAGCTCATAACCCTACCCATGTTACTGAGGAGGGCTGTAAGACCCGAGGAACACCCAACCTCTAGCTCAGGGCTCTTCCAGCCTTCCTGAGGAGTCCCATAGGCATCAGACACACATAAATAACACCATTGACAAGCATATAGCTGAAGTCCGGTGTAAGAACACAACCAACAAGGTCCAGGGCAATATGGTTCCACCAGAACCCATCTATCATACTACAGCAAGCCCTGGATATCTTAAAGCAGCTAAAACACACACACACACACACACACACACACACACACACACACGACCTTAAATCTGTTATTATGAAGATGATTGAGACCTTTTAAAATAAATTAATAAGTCCCTTAAAGAAATACAGGAAAATACAATCAAATAGATAGAGGTCTTTAAAGAGGAAATAAGTAAATCCCTTAAAGAAATATAGGAAAGTAGAACCAAAGAGGTAAAGGAAATGAAAAAATGGTTTAAGACCTGAAAATTGAAATAGAAATAATAAAGAAAACACAAAATAAGGACTTCTGGAGATCAGAAACTTAGGGAAGAGAACGGGAACTACAGGCATGAGCATCACCAACAGAATACAAAAGGAGGAGCAGAGAATCTCAAGCTTAGGAGGTGCAACTGAAGGAACCAATACATAAGTCGAAGAAAATGTTAAATTTTAAATTTTCCTAGTATAAAACATCCAATAAATCAGGGATACTATGAAATAAATGAAAGCTAAGAATAATAAGAATAGAAGAAAGAGAAGATTCCCAGCTCTAAGGTCTAGAAAATATTTTCAACAAAAACATAGAAGAAAATTTCTCCAACCTAGAGAAAGAGAAGCTATAAACATACAAGAAACCTACAGAACGCCAAATAGATTGGATCAGAAAAGAAAATTATCCTGCCACATGATAATCAAAACATTAAGTATACAAAGAAAGAAAGAACATTAAAAGCTTCAAGAGGAAAAGACCAAGTAACATACAAAGGCGGACCTATAAGAATTATACCTGACTTCTCAACAGAGACTAGAAGAGCCTGGGCAGATAGATGTCTTGCAGCCTCTAAGAGACCACAGATGCCAATCTAGACTACGATACTCAGCAAAACTCCCAATAACCATAGATGGAGAAAACAAGATATTCATAACAAAACCAAATTTAAGCAATATCCATGTACAAATCCACTCCTACAAAAATTACTAGAAAGAAAACTCCAACCCAAGGAGGTAAACTATACCAAAAAAAAAAAAAAAAAAAAAAAAAAAAAAAAAAAAAAAAAAAACAGGAAATGAACAACTCCACTTCAGCAAAACAAAAAAAAAGAGATGCTTGCCTCTGTGTGTGTGTATGTGTGTGTGTGTGTGTGTGTGTGTGTGTGTGTGTGTGTGTGTGTGTGTGTATGCATACACACACACTACTACTACTATTACTACTACACCAAAATAACAAGTCATTAATATCTCTCATCATCAATGAACTCAATTCCACAATAAAAAGACACAGGCTAATAGAATGGATGTATAAACAAGATCCAAAATTCTGTTGCATACAAGAAGCATACCTCAACAACAAAGATAGACTTTACCTCAGAGTAAAGGGCTAGAAAATGGTTTTTGAAGCAAATAGACACAAGAAGCAAGCTGGAGTAGCCTTTCTAATACCTAATACATATTAACCAAAAATTAATCAAAAGAGATAGCAAAGACACTTCATACTCATCGAAGGAAAAATGCACCAATATGGCATCTCAATTCTGAACATCTGTGTCCCAAAAACAAAGGCACGCACATTGGTAAATGAAACATTACTAAAGTTTAAATCACACATCAAATCCCACACATTAATAATGGGAGACTTTGACATGAAATCTGGTGTTCCATATTTGACCACCTCCCCTTGGTGGGGAGGCCTGGTGGCACTCAGAGAAAGAATGAGCAGGCTACCAAGATGAAACTTGATAGCCTATGACCATATAGTAGGGGAGGAGGTCCCCCTCAGTCATAGACCTAGGGGAGGGGAATAGAGTGAAAGCGGGAGAGAGGGAAGAATGGGAGGATACAAGTGATGAGATAACAATTTAGTTGTAATCTGAATAAATTAATAAAATTTTAAAAAATAATCATAAGAGACTTGATACCCTATGAGCATATACAGGGGAAGGAGGTCCCCCTGAGACACAGTCTTAGGGGAGGGGAGTAAGGGGAAAATGGGAGGGAGGGAGAAATGGGAGGGTACAAGGGATGGGATAACAATTGAGATGTAATATAAACAAATTAATAAAATATATTTTAAAAAATAATCTTATAAAAAAACAAAGTTATCTAGATCAGGTAAACAATTTAAATAGTCCTATGACCCCTAATAAAATAGAAGCAGTCATTAAAAGCCTTTCAACCAAAAAAGTCCGAGGGCCATATGGTTTCAGTTCAGAATTCTACCAGAGATTCAATACTCTTCAAACTATTCCACAACATAGAAAGAGAACAAACATTGCCAAACTCATTCTATGAGGCCACAGTCACCCTGATACCTAAACCACACAAAGACTCAACAAAGAAAGAGAATTTAAGCCTAATATCCCTTATGAACATTCATACAAAAAAAATACTCCATGAAATACTCACAAATCCAACCAAGAACACATCAAAAGCATCATCTACTATGATCAAGTAGGCTTCATCCCAGGGATATAGGAGACATTCAATATATGAAAATCCATCAACATAATCCACCATATAAACAAATTGAAAGAAAAACACACATGATCATCTCATCAGATGATGAAAAAGCCTTTGATAAAATCTAACCCTCTTTCATGTTAAAAATCTTAGAAAGATCAGGGATACAAGTCCCATACCTAAACACAATAAAGGCAATATACAGCAAGCTTATAGCCAACACTAAATTAATGGAGAGAAACTTAAAGCAATTTCACTAAAATCAGGGACCAGATTAGGCTTCCCACTTTCTCTGTAATATCTCTTCAATATAGCACTTGAAGTCCTAGCTAGAGTAATAAAAGAACTAAAGGAGAGCAAGGAGATACAAATTAGAAAGGAAGAAGTCAAGAATCATTATTCACAGATGATATGATAGTATACATAAGTGACCCCAAAGTTTTCATCGGAGAACTCCTTCAGTTGATAAACACCTTTAGTAAAGTGGTTGGATAAATATCTTGGTGTAACTCTATCCAAGAAAGTGAAAGGCCTGTATGACAATAACTTCAGGTCCTTAAAGAAAGAATTTGAAGAAGATATCAGAAATTTGAAAGATCTCCCATGCTCATAGATCAGTAGGATTAACATAGTAAAAACTGCCATCTTGCCAAAAGCAATCTATAAATTCAATGCAATTCCCATTAAAATATCAACACAATTCTTTATAGACCTTGAAAGAATAATTCTCAACTTCATATGAAGAAAAAAAGAATAGCTAAAACAATCCTATACAATAAAAGAACTTCTGGAAGTATTACCATCCCTGATTTAATCTGCACTATGGAGAAACAGCAATAAAAAATCATGGCATTGACATAGAAACAGACAGATTGATCAATGGAATTGAGCCAATGACCCAGAAATAAACTTACATACCCATGGACATGATTTTTAACAAAGAAGCCAAAACCATACAATGGGGGAAAAAAAGCATCTTCAACAAATACTGTTAGCCTTACTGGTTGTCTGCATATCACCTTGCACAAAACTCAAGTTTAAGTGGATCAAAGACCTCAACATAAAACCAGAGAGAAAGTGGGGAAGAACCTTGAGCTCATTGGCATAGGAGACAACTTCCTGAACAGAACACCAACAGCTCTGGCTCTAAGATCAACAATAACTAAATGGGACCTCATGAAATTGAAAAGCTTCTATAAGGCAAAGGACATTATCAATAAAACAAAATGACAGCCTAAAGAATGGGAAAAGATCTTCACCAACCCAACATCTGACAGAGGGCTAATATGCAAAATATATAAAGAGCTCAAAAAACAACAACAACAAACCAAATAATTCTCAACTGAAATTTTGAATGGCTGTTAAGCACTTAAAAAATGTTCAATATCATTAGGCATCAGAAAAAATGAAAATCAAAAGGAATCTGAGATTCCATCTTAGGCCTATCAGAATGGCTAAGATCAAAAACTCAAGTGACAGCACATGCTGGTGAGGATGTGGAGCAGAGAGGGAATGCTCCTCCATTGCTGGTGGGAGTGCAAACTTGTATAACCACTTTGGAAATCAATCTGGCAGTTTCTCAGAAAACTGGGAACAGCTCTACCTCAAGACCCAGCTATTCCCCTCCTGGACATATACCCAAAAGATGCTCTACCATACAAAAAGAACACTTGCTCAACTATATTCATAGCAGCCTTATTCACAATAGCCAGAAACTGGAAACAACCTAGATGTTCCTTGACTATAACATGGATAAAGAAACTGTGGTACATTTACACAATGGAATAATACTCAGCTATTAAAAACAAGGATATCTTGAGATTTTCAGGAAAATCGATAAAACTAAAAAGTATCATGCTGAGTGAGGACAATTTTAAAAAGATGGTCAAGGTATGTACTCATAAGTGGATATTAGCCAAAGTGTACGGGATAACCATGCTCCAATCCACAGACCCAAAGAGGATAAGTTACGGGATGGGGCACAAGGGAGGGTGCTTGAATCTCACTCAGAAGAGGAAATAAAATAGGCATTGGAGGTAGAGGAGGGGAGAAATTGAGTAGAAAAGAGGATGGGAGAGGGGCAGTATGGGGATTAGGAGTGGGGCAAGCCGGTAAGAGGGAGTCAGGTGAGAGAACAGAAATTGGAAGTGGGAGGCATCTCTGGGACTTGCCAGAGACCTTTGAAAGGGCTCAGGAAGTCTATGGATGTCAACCTAGCTGAGACTCCTAGCAGCGGGAGATATGAAGATTGAAGTGGCAACCTCCTATAGCCAGGCAAGACTTCCAATGGAAGGATAAACATACCAATCCACCCACAAATCCTTTGACCCAAAGTTTGTCCTACCTACAAGATGTACAGAAACAAAGATGAAGCAAAGTTTGAGGGAACGGCCAACCAAAGACTGGCCCTATTTGAGACCCATCCCATGGAAGAGAAGCAATCTCCAACACTATTAGTTACTCTACTATGCTTGTAGACAGGATCCTAGCATATCTCCTTTGAGGAGGCATCGCCCAGTAGCTGATGGAAACAGATCCAGCAACCCACAGCCAAACATTAGACAGAGCTCAGGAAGTCTTATGAAAGAACTGGGGGGAATGATTGAAGGAGCAAGAGGGGTCAAGGTCTCCACAAGAAGGACCTACAGTGTCAGCTTAACCTGGGTTCATGGGGGCTCACAGAGACTGAACCACGAACCAAAGAGCATGCAGGGACTGGTCCTAGGCCCCATGCACACATGTAGCAGATGTGCAGCTTGGTCTTCATGTGGATTCCCCAACAACTGGAGTGGGGAACCCTCTCTGACTCTGATGCCTCCCTTTGGATCCTGTTCCCCCTAACTGTGCTGCCTTGTCTGGCCTCAGCGGAAGAGGACGTGCCTAGTCCTGCATAGGCTTAATGTGCCAAGACAGCTTCTAAGTAGAAGGAAAGGGGAAAGTCAGGAGGAGGAGAGGTGCCAAAGGGAGAGGCTAGGAGGACTGTGGGGGAATGGTTGCACCCAGGATGTAAAGTGAATAAACAAATAAATTTAAATTTAAAAACAATACATTGAGACTTCACCTTACCCTAGTTAGAATGGCTAAGATTTAAACAAAAAACAAAAAACAAATTCTAGCATGGATGTGAGGAAAGGAAGCACTTACTCACCACTAGTAGAAATGAAAACTGGTGTAGCCACCATGGAAACCAGAGTAGAGTTTGCTCAAAAAGCTAGAAGTGGATTCACTATATGATCCAGCTATGGCATATACTCAAGAACTCTCTAAATTATCTATTATCATTGAGATACCTGGTCATCCATGTTTATTGCTGCTCTATTCTCAATAATCAGGAAATGGAAATGACCAAGATGTCTATCAAGTGATAAATAGAAAATAAAATATGGTATATTTGCTTACACGATAGAATATTGATCTGTTATTAAGAAAAACAAAATTGTGACATTCTCAGGTAAATGGTTGGAGGTAAAAACAATCATCCTGAGTAACATAATCCAGACACATAGTGCGCGTTTTCTATCATACGTGGCTGCTATCTTTGAATCTTCTGATCTATATGGCTCATTGGGAGTACTCATAGAGGTCAAAAGTTTAGTAAGGGGCTGTGGGGATGCTCTCAAGGAAGGAGAAGGAGAATGAAGTGGTTCGAATACTTAAAGAGGATCAGTGAAACAGGAAAGACTAATTTGTGCTGAGGGTCTAAAGGATAGCATAAAACCCTTCTCATATTGGAGGGAGAACTAACACTAATGACATTTCAAAAAGTTATATAGAAACCTACCTACTACTGCATAAGCACCTTAAAAATATAGAGATAGAGTTACAGTGGAGCACTGAGGTGACAGTGCCCTGGCTAAACACCATAGAATAACAAAAATCCTAGTGCCAGGAATGAGCTAACTCATTTGGAATTGTTGGCCAGTGAGATCCCATAGACCCCCAGTTATCACAAGTCATTCCCAATGCTATTGGTTACACTGCAAAACGTGATGGTAAGATCCTATTGCTGAGGACACCATGAGCTTGACTCACAAAACATAGAACTATCAAGCTTGGAGGACAAAAGAAATATCAAGCTGGTACTGACCTACTAGAGGGGAAAATTAAGCACTAATCTTACCCAGCTATGACTCTTTTTAGCTATAGTAATGACTACTCTGACAAGACATACCTACTGGTACAGCAGTGCCTTCGATGTCATGGGAGTAACCAACCACTTTCCAACTGCTCTATAAGTTGAAACCCATACCTGGCACCATTATTTCAACAAGATATGCTATAGGGCCTAGAGAAGAACCTGGTACCATTATTCTACATTAACCTGACTCCTGATATCTTATCACTATACCATTAATGCATCTTTCAAACCTCATCAGAGAAATTTCTATTTTGCAGTAGACAGTGATTAACACAGAGACCAACAAATAGCCAAGGTGCTAAGAAAAAGTGCCTGGGGAGTGCTCCTCCCTAAATGGAACATCTATATCACAACCCCTTCTCCTGAGGCTCAGGGATCATTCCTAAAGAGACAAACATGGTGGATGAATAGAAAGAAACAGTGTCCTCTGGACACAGCAGGGCAGCCGCACATATAGTCATAGCAGTTTTGACAGCATGTACAGAATCTGCACAAGCTCAAGCCAGACCAAATTCCAATATGAAGAGAGGGTGTAGGGACAAAGTCCTACCCCTGGCTCAGGAGCTGCTGGTGATTGACGTTTGCTGGGAGAGAGAGAATTCGCTTTCTTTAAGTGTTGTCCCAGGTTAAGGCCATAACACTCCAATAGAAGGCCATACACTCATGACTATGTGGGCAGCTAAATTGCACTTGGCTGGTGAAAAAAACAAAAAAAAGGACCAAAAGTTTGTGTGGGCAGAGAAGAGGGATGTGGAGGAGAGAGGAGGGTGCGTAGTACCAAAGTGCATCATAGGAAATTCTGAAAGAACTAATTAAAGAAAAGAAATTGCATTAAAGTTTTCTTTGTATTGAAGATAATGTTTACAGATGCAATAATACGGTCTGAAATATTCAAGCATGCATTTGTGAACAATAGAATGAAATAAGAACCAGACAGACTCTTACAGTCCCTGAGTTTATAGCGTCTCAGGCTTCGGCCAAAAGAGGAGAGGTAGTTGAAAAACTCTCTAGGCCAGTTCAGTCTTATTTAAATTGTGTAGTATTTGGGTTATTGATTGCACAGAAGCTATCAAATCCATAAGAGAGGCAGAAGCTGGCCAGGGTTTGGGTTATATTGTAGAAGACGCAAAGACTGTATGCCGTAGTCCTAAACCCTATAACTAGCTGCCTTTCTTCTGGGAAGTCTGTCTGATTGAGACAAATAAATCAGTGACAAGCTAGTAAAAGAGACTGAAGGTCTAAATATCATCTGAAACAAGGTTCATTTTTTTAAAAAATAATTTTCTTTACTCTTCCAGCCACCCAACCAAACCCTTCACAGTTTGAAGTTCATTGAGAAAATCCTTTTGTAAAATATTTGCTGAGTTGTTGTAATGTAGGAATTTTAAAGGATCAGGCTTATTTAGTTGTTCCTCCCCCACATCTATCCTCCCCAAAATACTTTTCTGCTGCCAGGAGCTTAAATCCATATGTCCCAGATGCTGATTTCAGAACCAACACATTGCTCTCCTTCCTCCACCAAATACCAAAAAGTTACTTAATATCTTACTTCTGACTAAAATCTGACTAAGTCAACAAGAATTAAAGTTCCTTCATAAAATCATATTAGCCTCCAAACACCCTCCATAGACTCTTATTGCCCTGCACTTGTTTTAATATTTACAGGATCCATGAACAGTGGAATCTTCAAGTATGTTGGATATTGCCCCCCAGAAAACCACCCAGCTCAGCCCAGGAAGGTACAACTGGGATGGGATAACCCCCGGGGCACTGGTTCAGAGGGGAGAAATGAATGTGGGCTGCAGTAGTCTAGGGAGATTCAGAACTTTCAAGAACAAGACTGCAGAGGAAGAAGTATAACAGAAAGTGAGAGGGTGTAATGGTGTCATTTTAACAACAAATGGGTAAAAAGGCACCCTCTCTTTGATGGTGGAATTTTAAAAGGCTTAAAGATTTCACACCAGCTGCTTCCTAATTCTTAGTTAGATCCATTTTTCTCACTAGGAATTCCCCCACCATAAGAATAGATGTTATAATCACATAATTTGCCACTTCAGTATTTTAAAAATCAAACAATACTAGATTTCTCAGACTCTCAGGCCAGCAAGGTCAATGGCTTCCTCTTGACACTTGAATTCACCTTCATCCTTAGCCTATGCATGATGCACCTGAGCAATGAATTTTCTTTGCTCTCTACTATATCATTTTTGAAGTTTTCTTTATTGTTAAGAATATCATATGTATATGTACATGTACATGCATATGTATATATACAGTAACCTATGATCATATCTACTCCCATTTTTTCCTCTATCTCCTTCCAATACTCCCTCTTTCAACTTCACACATATATTCTGCTGCCAGTAGGTACAGGGGACGGGGAGCATCCACTGGAATAGAGATCTTATTAGTGGCCACATCCTAAAAATAGAGTTATTGTTCTCCCCCCACCCCCCAAAAGTGCAAATGGCTTCTCAGTAAGGAGTGAGTGCTGGAGGTTCTGATTCTCTTTCCTGCCTACATTCTGGAAACCTCACGCTCCCCGCGACTGTGCGTGTTGGCAGAAGCTAGAGAGGCCAGAGAGAAGCATTGGAACATAGAGTGTGGTAACCATTTAAGCTGTCCATCAGGTGTCGTATGTCCCTTTAGGCATACAGAGCAGTCACATGTCCCCACTCTTAGGGCTGTATATGGTTGTGGACCATCTGTTACTTCACGTCAAAACATCCAAAAGCCTTGCAGAGCCCATTGGTTCTCCCACGGTGCCTGTCCCATTCTCATGGTGGCTTGAGCGGGGGCTCATGAGCACAGTCTCCCTGCCAACAAACAATTGAATAAGCACCTCACATAAGAACTGTTCTGTTCTGTCCTAAGCCTCTGTGGGCTAGAGGATTTTGGTTACTGTGGCCAAGACTCAACATGTCCTGGCTGTTATACTGAAGAGAAGAGTCACTAGATTCTCCTTCCTTTCAGTTTAGGTCCTTACTGTCCCCCAGGCCAAAAAGCAGAGAGACATCAGCAATTATTTTTAGAAACTTAAAATACGAGAAAAACATAAAATAAAATAGAATGCTGCCTCTTTTTTTTATCTTGTTATGTGTATGCTTAAGTAATAGATGTGGTGCCATTTATTATCCTGAATAAATGGTGGGAGGCAACCATGGCAGAGATGGAGCTAATACTTGAGCTAGCCTAATATTCACTATTTCATACCTAGGATGTGAGAGACTCCTGTAGATTAAAAAACAAACAAACAAACAAACAAACAAACAAAAACAAAAGCAAAAATCCTTGGAAAGTTGCTGCAATTGGGCGCAGATCTTCAGACCTACAAAAGCAGACATCAGGCTAGGAAATGTTGGCACCAGGACGACCTTCATGTGGTCCCTTCTTAAGGACCATCTTTCTACCATGTGCACACACACCTGGCTGGCAGAGCTTGGATCACAAGCAACAGCAGAATTTGAGCTGTCAGTCTATTTGTTGATCTTTGTCTCTCTGTCCAACATGTTAGAAAATAAAAAGATGCAGTCAGGGGATAGGGAGGGAGGAGATCTTCTCGTTTCCTTGCTGTAGACCCTGGAGATATTCTTGATTATAAATTAAGTAAGATGGCCCTGGACTTTTAATAACTAACGGTGACCAGAACGCTGTGAGAAAGCATCCATGGTGCCCTTACTAGAGGGGGAAGTTGTTTTGACATAGATTGCCTGAAAGCACGGATCAGAGGAAGAATAATTGCTTTAAGTCTGTGTTGTGCAAGGCTTAGAATGTTCACAAAAATGGTTACATACCTAACTAAAACTAATGATTAATTTTTTTTCTGAAGCACTCTGGAGCTCGTATATCCAAATAAGTGTTGTCATTCAAAGTAATCCCCAGGGCTAAACTCTTCATCCAGAAGTGCTCCCATTGCTCAAAACATTTTTTGGAATTGCCTTCTGAGTCAGTTTATGGGCCAAAAAAATTATAAAATATCTCTTTACAGCCACAGCTCAGGCTTCCTTGGATTGCTACTTTATTTCTGCTCCTCGCCCTCTCTCTTCTGGCTTTATCCAGCCTAACTCCATTCTCCTCCCTCCCATTTTGTCAAATAGGCCAAGTGAATTTCATGCTTGCTCTGCAGAGGCCCATGTGGGTGTTGAGGGGTATAAAGGTTTTAAAGCTGAAGACAGGAAGCAAAAGGCTTTATGAGGAGCAACCCATTCGGATATTGTCTCCTGAAAGCAGGAAATTGCTAGTCCAGGCATGGCTGCCTGACCATCATAGATATGATGCACCCAAAGTTGAAGACCTCTGCATGTAAGAAAATATATTTTGGTTATTGGTTTTTTTTTTTTAACTCACTAAATGTTTAAAAGACTCAAGTCATACAAAGTATGTTCACAGTGAAATTAAATGTAAAACTCTGTATCAGAAACAGGAAAATGCATGAGGCCTCGCCTCTTCATGAAGAAATATTGACAGTTGATGGCTGGCAGGGGAGAAGCCATTTTTCTTCAGTGGTCTACCCACTGGGCAGTTGCCCCCACTCCAGAAAATAACCCCCATAGTCATATTCATGCAAGCAACCCTACCTAACTAAACTCCGTACATCATTTTGAAAATACATGAAATTAAAAGAGGGACTTGTTGGGAAAAGGTTTAAGCAGACTAAGAGTTGGGTAAGAGAGAGTGACCACGACCAAAATGCATTCCAAGCATGTGGAATGTGTCAAAATATAAATTTTTAAATATTTTAAGGTAGGGCATATGGGAAATAGCTTCAAACCTTTAGATATCAAATAAAATAACTCTAAATAACTCGTGAGTCAAATAAGAAAGCAAAGGGGAAGTTAGAAAGTATTTTGAATGAAATAAAAATTAAAAGAATTTCTTAGTCCAAATTTTCTTTTGGAACATAGGAAAAGGGGGCAGAAATTTGGTCAAATACTAGGCCTTTTAGATGTAATTGGCAAATTAAGAAACATCCAAAAGTAGGAAGAAGCAATGCCTATCATTATGGGTGAGATGTGTTTCTTGAATGCAGAAGAATGTTGGATCCTGTTTATGCACCCATTCAGTTAGTCTGTGTCTTTTTATTGGAGAATTGAGACCATTGATGCTGAGAGATATTAATGACCAGTTACTATTAAGAGTCTTAATTTTGATGTTGGTTCCAGTCGAACGTTTGTGTAGTTGTGTTTTTGCCATGGTATAGTTATCTATTTCCTGAGTAGTTTTGGTTGTAGCTTGACCCTTTGGGATGGAGTTTTCCTTCTAGTACCTTCTGTAAAGCTGGATTTGTGGATAGGTACTGTTTGAATTTGGTTTTGTCATGGAATATTTTGTTTTCTCCATCAATGGTTATTGATAGTTTTGCTGGGTAAAGTAGTCTGGCCTGGCATCTGTGGTCTCTTAGGGTTTGCAGGATCTCTGTCCAGGCCCTTCTGGCTTTGATGGTCTCTGCTGAGAAGTCGGGTATAATTCTCATAGGTTTGCCATTAAATGTTATTTGGCCCTTTTCCCTTGCAGCTTTTAATATTTTTTCTTCCCAGGGGTCCCGCTCAAACTAAGGCACCAGCCAAGGACAATACAGGCGGTAAACCTTAAACCCCTACCCAGATCTAGACAATGGACAGAACACTCTCCACAGTAGAGTGGAGAGTGGGATATTACTTTCTCACGTACTCTGGTGCCTCACCTTTGACCATGTCCCCTGGAGGGGGAGACCTGGTGGCACTCAGAGGAAGGACAGCAGGTTACCAAGAAGAGACTTGATACCCTATGAACATATACAGGGGGAGGTAATCCCCCTCCGGAACAGTCATAGGGGAGGGGAACAAGGGGGAAATGGGAGGGAGGGAAGAATGGGAGGATACAAGGGATGGGATAACCATTGAGATGTAACAAGAATAAATTAATAAAGTAAAAAAAAAAAAAAGTAGGAAGAAGCTCAAGGATGAAACTGTGGAGACACTAGCAGAATTGTAGCCTTGGGTTACAAGTGGCCACATGGCACCACCAGGTTGGCAGATTGACAGAGTGATGTCTCTCCATGACAAGGGCTGCAGAGGCTCGGGAGCTACAGGGCTACAGAGCAGATTTGCAAATCTAGTAGGTTGTTGAAGCTAGATCAAAGTAGAAGTCTTTACAAACATGCATGACTCCTAATATCTTATTCACTATGCCCATCCCCCTACCCCCCATCCCCCACACACCCCACAGCCCTGAGAGGTACATCCCAAAAAAGCAAGAGCCCTTCCCCTAGCTAGTCTGCCCAGGTTGAGATTTTTTAAACACCTACACCACTTTCCCCTTTCAGGAAAGTGTTGGAGGCTGAAATGATGAAACAGAAATTAAAACATTGAACAGCAAAACAAAATCAAGCCTAAGCAAACCTGTAGTGCCCGCCTGTTAATGAGAATAGTGATGACAACAAATAACAAATCTCCTGTACTACGTGCTCTGTAGGAGAGAAGGAAACGCTCCAGTAATTGTTCTGGCGTTATTAACCTTAGACTTTTCTTCCTTTGGTTTCTTCTTTCTCCTTTCATTTTCTTTGCTTTTAGCTTACCACCTCCTACCCCAGGCAATCGTTTTCAATTGCTTCTTTGATATCTGCTTCTGATCTCAGCTTTGGTCCTGAACTTAGCATTTCTTCTCCCATTATATCTCCATGTTTCTTCCCTGTCTATGCTAATCATGTCAAACTCTTAGTTGAAACTCTTAGTTGAAGGCTTTTTTTTTCCCTTCCACTAATCTCACAGATGTACACATTCCTGTGCACTAATGCACACTCATTAATAAATTTCCTAGCTCCTATCAATTCTCCTGCACAGTGCCCCTGGAATCTATTTCTTCACTTCATCCCCCTGCAGCACCAACCTAATTCAGTTGCTGTGCTGTTATCTCAATAATTCTCTGAATACTTATTCAGAGTCTTCCATATGCTGGCTACCACGAAAGATACTGAGGATGTGATGGTGAATAAGACATGAGTCTTACCTGCAAGTTTCTCAGAATTGGCTGCCCTTGGAGACTTTCTATAAAAAAGGAGCATACACTATATGGCAAGTTTAATGACAGAGGTGATAAGGGAATATTAATAGAAGAAAGTATTGACAATGATAAGTTTCCATAGGAGATGAGGCATCTGGCCCAATATGAGGTGGGTAATCAAGCCTCCTAGTGGAGGGAAGTTGAGCTAACATGAAGGTTGAATACCCAAAATATACTATGCAGAAGAGAGGAAAATAGAAGGAAAAAAAACTCCAAACATATACATAGAAGCCACCCTAAAAGGATCCTGCAGGCTGTGTTTATATATTTATGCATATATAACTGTAACAATAATAACAAAGGAAAAGAGGCCATGGATTTGAGGGGGAATAAGAGGAGATATGATAGGGGTCGGAGGTTAAAAAAAAAAAACAGGGAAGTTGAAAGGAGAAAGGTGTTGGGTTCTCCCATTACCAAACTTCAAACTTCTGAAAAACACACATCGCAAATCATTGCCCTGTGTTCTCCAAAGTCTCTATTCTGTGTCTAACAAACTCCCTACATTCTGAACTTCTTTAGCACAGTGTAATTGGCCCTTGAGAACCTTCTCCTGCCGCCACCACGAGTATACAGTCATATCAGCTCCCTTCATTCAGAATTAGAAGCCAGGCCCAGAATCCCCTGGCCCACAACTCCCGGGCCGTCATCCAACTATCTCGCTTGTCCAGACCAGGTCCTCATCCCTGTGCCGTGTTTACCATCCTTGCTCTATCATCTAGTGCCCTTTCTGCTCTTCATTTGCTGATGTCTCTGGATCACCAAGTCTTGACACTCTCCTGACTGGTGTAGTCAGGCAAACTCTGACTTTCTCAATGCAGAGAGCTTCTCTACTCAGAGACTTTGTTTCCATGTCCAAAGAAGAAACTGTTTACATCACACAACGTCCCACCCTCCGGCTCCCTCACTTGGTTACATCCATAACCTCAGTCCTCTTTCTCCTTTGGGATTCCCAGCCAGGTGATCTCTCTTCACCCTCTCTCCATATTAAAGCTGAGATGGTGTATTGAATCTTCATAGAACTAATTCATTGAGCATTGTGCTTTTCAAACCGTATACATCCCGAGCTGAATAAGTATCCCTGGATTTGAGGATCCCAACCGATGTCTGGATTCCAAGTTTCTTTCCACTTTGAAAACAATAGTTCTCACTCATTTTCTTAAGTCTGGGTTCTGCTTTCCCTGTTACCTTGATTCAAAATCTTCAAGCCATGCAACTTCAGCCCTTGGGACTTACACTCTCCTGTTTTCTGTTCTCATCTCTGGTTATGGCCATTTTTAGAATCCCCTATTCCTGCTGTTCTTACTTCACAGCCCTGTAGCCAACACTCCTACTCCTTTCCTCTCTGATCCCTCTAACTGCCAATACCTATCCCAGTCCCTTCCCTCCAAAGGCGAGTACATATATTTGTGCCTCACTTTTATGTACTCAAGATTTGGCCTTGAGCTGTCATTGTCATCCCTCTCTCCCTATCTCCCTCTCCCTCTCTCTCTCTCTCTCTCTCTCTCTCTCTGTGCTATGCCTCACTCAAACCTTTCCAGGAATTTCTGGAAGACCACGGGGGACCTTTCATTTCCATACTGCAGCCAGTGCTTTGTCTCTCTTGCTCCAGTCTCATCAGCAATGTCGTCCACAAGCCATCTGCCATATGTTGACCCCTCTACTGGGTGACACAGACACATCTATACGTGTAGTTCTACTGTTTCTCTTTTCTAGTTCGATTCAGAGCTGAAGACACACCACCCAAGAGAGAGAGACAGCTTCCCGACATCCACATGCCCCTGGCACCATCACACAGCCATATAATCCTGCAAGTGAGCTTCTAGGCATTTCCAACGTGCCAGAATGCCCCAAGTGTGTGTGAATCCCACCCCCTAATCATAGCTTCTCTATTCCCCAGAGTCAGATTTAATAACACTACAGAGACTGGCTTGCTGGGGAAATTCTCACGTTTTCCTCTTCATTCCTGTCCACATTCTTCTCTCTGTGATCCACGTCTTCTTTGGAGTTCTTTCACTAGGCCCAAACAACTCAGAGATTTTGTTTCACAGTGAAGGTTTCTATGTAGTTTGGTGGAAAGTTCTAGTTCATTGTCCAAAGCCTTGTCCCACCACTGGTGACCTTGGGAGAGCCACTTACATTTTGGTGTGTGATAGTTTGTCTGATCTACATGTGACACAGGTACAAGAAGTAACCAGGGTGGTGCAGGTGGAAAAGACTATAAAGTGTCAAGTGCTGCAGGGTGCACAAAAGTCAAGGCCCGAGGTCTCTGAAAATCAATTAACCTTCCAAACCTCGGTTTTTTCCAACTGTAACATAGGGTGATGAATCATCTCATAGGGACATAGATTTTTTTTTACAAGATATAATTTGAGAATTAAATGAGATGTGGAAGATTCTTAATAGTGCCATTGTAACCACAAAGTAGCCACAAACCTTAGCATTGGTTCAGTGCGGATGAAGCAGTGAGAGTGCACAGAAGATAACGGCGTGGTCCTATCTGACACCTGAGGACATCAGCCAGCTTTGCACCTATGTTGGCTTCTACTCAAATGCCAATCTTGCCCAACAAAATATAGTACCAGTGTTCACTAGGACTTCTCCAAAGTGATTCCTTATTACTCATGAAGGATGACTATTTTCTAGGAAAGGAGTTTTTTAATTTTTCTACATTAGGATGTTTTCCAATACTCATAAAGCATCATTCCATGTAATGGCATATATAATTTGAATGTTTCAAAATCTATTTAAGATGCTACAAAAATCCATCACTATAAAATATATTTGCAATGTTGGCATATTATACAGACATACTTTTACAACTTCAGTTTAATTGTTCTGAGCCAAGTTAAGCTCCATTTTTGTCTGGTAGATTTTTTTTTACAAGATATAATTTGAGGCTAAACAGTCCAATATAAGCAGAGCAGAAAAAGCACATGTGGCAATATCCTATTTTCTGCTCATTGTGTCTGGCCCCATACATTTTTAATATTATAAAATTGGCTCAGTCTGTAATATTTTGATTGGAGATTTATGCATAGTGTTGCCACATTCCTTAAACAGATGTGCAGTAAATTTGATGAAATAAAAATCTTTGCCTCCTGAAACTAGGACACTTGCTCATTTAAATAATACCCAACAACAGCCACTGTGGATCTTTTAGAAACACTGGATGTTTACAAAGGGAAGAACTCAACATGTAGCCTCGGTTTTATTTCCAATTCAGTCCAGATCTTCAGAACACCTGACATACTGCTATATTCCTCACAATAGCCTTTTCTTTTCCTATTGTCTTCTGTGAAATGACCACACAAAGCATCATGAAATAAGGGGGATGTTGCTTTTTTAGCCAAACTCTTGGGGCTTAAATGAGTCTATATTTAGAACTATAACCCTTCCTTAAAGACTGCACAAAATAGTAGAGCGTCCAGGCTTTGAAATTAAACTTCTTGCATTCTAAACACGGTCCTCAAACTTGGTAAAAAAAAAATCTTTTCCTCTTCATTTACTCATCTAAAAAATAATGGAAGTAATAAAATTTACTTTGCATGGAAGCTGAAAGAATTTATTGAAATCTCCCCTAAAGCCCAGAGCAGCACATAACACACAATGGATTCTCTTGTATTTAGTATATTTATGCATTTTGTTACAGTTACTACCTTGCTAATAGATGTGTGTGGTCCAAGAAATAGAGTGGAGGAATCTTTATAAATCTACACCTGCTATTAGGGAAAAAATCCAAAATATCAGAATACCCACTCCCTAAGGGTAAGAGATCTCATACACAGACTAACAATTACATCAAACATCTCCCAAGGATACTTTCCTAAAGCCATGGATAGAAATGGCTTTTACATATTATTCAAAAAAAAACTTCCTAATTCCAGAATCCATACACTCTAAAACACCTGAAATAATTTACACATTCTGTGTGATGTTTTTATTCAAAGCCCCATCGTTTTAAATCAAGGGTAATCCCAAATCTCATTTAAATGTGTTGTTTCTGAATCCTCCCCAACTGAGCCTTTTACTAAATTATCTTCACTAGTATCCAAAGGGACTGATTTGAGTTCTTCCTTCTCTGGTGAAAATGCTAATGAACACTGCTTGTTAAAAGCCAAAACTAAAGAGAAAGTAGAAGGTTGGGCTATCTACCAAAGATAAATCTTTAAACACAAATATATTTAAATTTTATATATTACTTGTCCTGAGCAAACTATATTTGAAGTCACTCTGTCAATCAAATCATCTCTTACTGCACAGTTCCTTCCTGTTACCACTTTTTTTTTTTTGCCTTATTTATACCTGACTTCCTCTAATGAGTGTGTGTGTATGTTTCTCTCTCTGTGTGTGTGTGTGTGTGTGTGTGTGTGTGTGTGTGTGTGTGTGCATATGGCTGCCTAAACAAGACCTGAAGAGCTAAAACACCAATAAACATGCTAACACTGAAAGGGGAAATCTCACAGGTCCCATTGATAGATAAAGAACTAAAGGCAACTAAGGAATACTAAGAGTAGGAAAAATAGTCCTCTCCAGAGATATGCCTCCTAATCTGCTATCCAGTACCAAATACCAGACATGAAATTGTGCACATAAAGTAGACTTAGCAGGCTGTATTTATATATTCAAGCATGCACACTCATGAATGCACGCATACACACACACATACATGCTTGCTTGCACACACATGTAACAATAACAACTAAAGAAGAGGCCATGATTTTGAGGGGGAGCAAGGGATGCAGATGAGATGGCCTTGAGGGTAAAAAGAGAAGGAAGTAAATAATTTAATTATATTTTAATTTAAAAGAAACGGTCTCTGGAAATAAACTATAGAGCATCAAAAATTAAAATACAGATTTTAAATATTAAGAAGATATGACGTTAGCAGGGAGAGTGGATGTGGGGAGGAGTTTCAGGACAAGTATGATCAAGACTACATGAAATTCTCAGTCATTAATAAGAAGTGTTATAAAATGTTTTCAAGCAACAATTATACCATACCTAAGAGTACAAATAATTTAGTGATTATGTATGCACTCACCATATACTTAAGCAATATATTGCCAATATTGTTCAACATATCCTGTGTTTCCCTCCCAAATTGTTCACTCTTCTCCCACTTTTAATAATATATATATTGAATTTAGTAGCTTTTCATTTTCATCTATATCTTTATATGTTATTATGTAGATTCCTTTAGTCAATCTTTATGTGCTTTTAAACTTTATAAATAGAGACTAAAGAAATGATTCAGTAGTTAAAAACACTTTCTGGGCCATCCTAAGGAAGCCTGTGGAGGCCCAGCACCACTCAGCATAGAGCCCTCTCTGCCTATGCCTGACCTGCCTGATCTACCTGGGGTACACCCAGCAGAGGCCTACAGGGCCCCAGAAGCACTCAGGTCCCCCTTAGGCACAGCTACCAAAAGTGAGTAGTGAGCTCTTCCCTAAGTTCCATTATCAGGCCCAAGGCTCAATCTGATTCCCTGAGGAGTCATGCACTGGAAACATTTGGCCAATACCAAAGACAGTCAGATGTCTAAAGGCCAGCCTAAGAACACAATCAACAAGAGCCAAGGCAATATGGTGCCACCAGAGCCCAGCTTTCCTTCTACAGCAAACCCTGGATATCCCAACACAGCCAAAACACAAGAAGATGACCTTAAATACAACCTTATGAAGATGGTAGAGGCTTTCAAAGAGGAAATAAATAAATCTCTTAGAGAAATACAGGAAATGCAATCAAACAGGTAGAGGCTTTTAAAGAGAAAACAGATAAGTCCTTTAAAGAAACACAGGAAAACACAATTAAACAGGTGAAGGAAATTAATAAAACTATTCAAGACCTGAAAATAGATATAGAAGTAATAAAGAAAACAAAAATTAAGGGAATCCAGGAGATGGAAAACCTAGGGAAGAGAACAGGAACAATTGACACAAGCATCACCAACAGAATTCAAAAGCTAGAAGAATCTAGATGTAGAAGATTCGATAGAAGAAATCGATACAACAGTCAAAGAAAATGTTTTAATTTAAAATGTTTTAACTTTAAATATTAATTTAAAAATCCCTGACAAAAACATGCGGTAAATCTGGGATACTATGAAAAACCTGACCTAAGAATAATAGGAATAGAAGAAGGTATAGGACCCCAGCTCCAATGACAAGAAAATACTTTCAACAAAATCATAGAAGAAAATATCTCCAACCTATAGGAGAAGATGTCTATAAACATATAAGAAGCATACAGAACACCAACTAGGTTGAACCAGAAAAGAAAATCCTCCTACCACATAATAATGAAAACATTAAATCCATAGAACAAAAAAAGAATATTTAAAGCTTCAAGGGGGGAAAGGCCAAGGAAATTACAAAGGCAGACCTATCAGAATTACACTCAACTTCTCAACAGAGACTCTAAAACCTAGAAGAGCCTGGACAGATATCTTACAGCCTCTAAGAGACCACAGATGCCAACCTATACTACTATTCCCATAAATAAGACAACTAAAAAAGATCAAGGGGATACGAGTTGGAAAAAAAAAGTTGAAGCATCTCTATTCACACAAGATATAGTAGTACACATAAATGACCCCAAAAACTCTATCAGAGAACTCCTACAGATGATAAATACCTTCAGCAAAGTGTCTGGATACAAAAGTAACTCAAAAAATCAGTAGACTTCTTTATACAAATGATAAACAGGCTTTGAAGAAAAAAATGAAGAAGATATCAGAAGATGGAGAGATCTCCCATGTTCGTGTATCATAGGATTAACACAGTAAAAATAGCCATCCTACCAAAAGCAATCTACAGAATCAATACAATTCCCATCAAAATTCCAACACAATTCTTTGCAGACCTTGAAAGAACAGTCTTCACCTTCATATAGAAAAAAAAAATTTTAAGAACCCAGGATAGCTAAAACAATTGTGTATAATAAAAGAACTTCTGGAGGTATCGCCATCCCTAATTTCAAACTGTACTGCAGAACAGTAGTAATAAAAATCACAGAGTATTGTCATAAAAAGAGACAGGTTGATCAATGAAATCAAATTAAAGACCCAGAATTAAACCCATACACCTGTGGATATCTGATTTTTTACAAAGAAGCAATAACTTACAATAAAAAAAAGAAAGCATTTTCAACAAATTGTGCTCATCTAACTGGATGTCTACATGTAGCAGAAAGCAAATAGATCCATATTTATCACCCTGTGCAAAGCTTAATTCCAAGAAGATCAGAGACTTGAACATAAAACTGGATACACACACACACAAAAACTGGAAGCTGGATACACTAAATCTAATAGAAGAGAAGAGAAAGTGGGGGAAAGCCTGAACTCATTGTTACAGGAGACAGCTTTCTGAACATAATACCAAGAGTTCAGACACTAAGATCAACAATTAATAAATGGAACCTCATGAAACTGAAAGGTTTCTGTAAGACAAAGGACACTATCAATAGGACAAAACAGCAGCCTACAAAATGGGCAAAGATCTTCACCAACCTTACATCTGACAGAGGGTTAATATCCAAAATACAAAAAGAACTCAGGAAATTAGACATCAACAAACCAAATAACCCAATTTAAAAATGAGGTCCAGAGCTAAATAGAATTTTCAATAGATAAATCTCTAATGGCTGAGAGGAACTTAAAGAAATGTTCAATATCCTTAGTCATCAGGGACATGCAAATCAAAATGACCCTGAGATTCCATCTTATACCCATAGCTAAGACCAAAATCTCAAATGACAGCAGATGCTGGCCAGGATGTAGAGCAAGGGGAACACACCTCCATTGCTGTGCAACCACTTTGGATATCAATCCGACAGTTCTCAGAAAACTGGGAATAGCTCTACCTCAAAACCAAGATATGTCACTCCTGGTCATATATCCAAAAGATGCTCCACAATACTACAGGGACACTTGCTCAACTATGTCCATAACAGCTTCATTTGTTATACCTAGAAACTGGAACAAGCCTATTTTCCTCATCTGAAGAATGGATAAAGAAAACATTACACATTTACACAATGGAATACTACTAAGCTATTAAAAACAAATACATTGTGCAATTTGCAGAGAAATGGGTAGGACTAGAAATCATTATCCCAAGTGAAGTAACCCAGACTCAGAAAGATGTGCATGGTATGTACTCACTTGTAAACGAATATTATCCATAAAGTACAGGATAACCAGGCTAAAATCCACAGACCCAAAGAAGCCAAGGCAAGCCCAAGGGAGGATGCTTGAATCTCACTCTCAAGAGGAAATAAAATATACATCTGAAGTAGATGGAGGGAAGGATCTGTGTGGGAGAGGAGGTGGGGATGGTAACAGTAGTGATGATCAGGTGTAGGGAGATGGGGTCAGGGGAGGATTAGGAGAAAGAATGGAAATTGGTGGGGGGACATCTCTGGGACAAGAGGCTCTGGGGAATCTATGGGAGTGAACCTAGCTGAGATTCCTAGCAGAAGGGGGAGGGGGTTAAAGAGCCTGGGTTGCCACTTCTTGTTGCCAGGTAGGACTTCTAATGGAAGGAAGGAGACACCAACCTATCCAAAAAACTTTCTACCCAAAATGTGTCTTACCTACAAGAAATGTAGAGATAAAGATGGGGCAGAGATTGAGAGAATGGCAAATCAATGATTAGTCCAACTTCGGACCCACGCCATAGGAGAGAGCAAACCCCTGTCACTATTAATTATACCTTGTCTTCTGAAAGGCTTCATCCAGCAAATGATGGAAATAGAGGCAGAAACCCACAGCCAAACAATAAGCCGTGCTCAGGGAATGCTGTGGCAAAGTGGGAGGAAGGATTGAGGAAGCCAAAGGGGCCAAGGACACCAAAAGAAGAACTACAGAGTAAACTAACCTGGGCCCATGGGGGCTTACAGTGACTGAACCAACAACCAAGGGATATGTATGGGCTGGACCTAGACCCCCTTACACATGTGGCCTGACTAACCTGTGGGTCCCCTTACAATGGAAGCAGAGCTTTCTCTGACTCTGTTGCCTGCCTTTGAATCCCTTTCCCTAGCTGGGCTGCCTTGTCAGGCCTCAACAGGAGAGGATAAGTTTAGTCCTGCAGCAACTTGAGATGTCAGGATGGGTTGGTACCCCTTGGGGGCCTCTCCTTCTCTGAGAAGGAGAGGGAGGAGGGGGTCATGCTGGTAGGACCGGAGAGGAGAGAGGGGAATGGGATTAGATTGCAAAGTGATGAAAGAAAGAGAGAAAGAGGGAGGGAAGGAGGGAAGGAGGGAAGGAGGGAAGAAGGGAAAGAGGGAAGGAAGAAAGGAAGGACGGAAGGAAGGAAGGAAGGAAGAAAAAAGGCTAAACAGGGTTTATAACAGTGTACCAGAGTATTTTATATAGCATAAAAGTAAAAATGGTATTTTGAATAATAAAACAGTAATTTAAAATTTAAAAAAAGAATACTTTCTGCTTCTGCATAAGACCAACATTTGTTTCCAAGCACTCACATGCCCCTCAAAACCACCTGTAACTTCAGTTCCAGAGGATCCAATGACTTCTAGCCCTCTCAAGTACCAAACATGCGTATGGCACACATAAAAAGTACAATCAAACATTCATACTCATAAAATAAAAAAATAACTTTATGAACGTTATCTATGTTTTCAACACTATTGTGTTCATGAGGCTTTAGCTAATTTATTTTCTGATGAACAGCATCCCTTGTACGAATACAATTTATTTACTCATCCTCCTGTCATGTTTTAGAAATTAAAAGTCCCACACACAATGCCGCTATGAGATAACAAAAGCTAATAAATAAAAGCCCAGTGCCAGGAATTATTTACCTGATGTGGCTTTGTTGGTCAGTGAGTACCCATAAGCTAAACATTATAAGCTATAGCTAATACTATTGGCTGCCCTCCAGAACTTGATAGTAAGGCCTGTGGCTGAAGACATCACCTACTTGCATTCTAGAGCATGGAGCTACCAAGTTGGTATTCACCAAAAGCATCAACCCTATCAGAAGTCTTTCCTTGTACTAAAAGGTTTTGTTCCTGTTACCAGAAGAAAAAAAGTGATCACCAATCTTACCAACCGGTGTACTCTGCACACAATTTGGCAAGACATGCCCATTGGTGTAATAGTGGCATAAATGCCACAGAAGTAACCAAGCACTTTCTGACTGGATTTAAGATCTGATCCATAAGATAAATTCCATATCTGACACTATTGCCAGGCCCCAGATCCGTCCTGAGGCTCAATGGGTCATAGGCCCTAGGGTGGGAAAACCTGGTACTATTATTCTACTAAACAGACCATGTTCAACTGTCTCTAGTGCCTTACTGCTGTACACAAAGACAATTTTTCAGAAACCTGAATAACAAGTAATAATAATACATTCAAAATGAAAAGCCATGACCTCGCTGTTCAATTTCACCAAACTTAAAGAAAAACAAATTCCAACTCTTAATCTATTTGAAAGAATTAGAAGGTACCCTTTCAAACTCAGTCTGTGAGGCCAGTATTACCCCATTACCAAAATCTAACAGGGACACAGTAAAAAAAAAAAACCTATAGGCCAATGTAGCTGATTAGAAACACAAGTAAATGCTATTTACCCCAGACAGGAAACTAATCAAAAACAAAAAACAAACAAACAAAACTACTTCAATCCAATCCAGACTGGTGTACCAGTATGTTTATGAGCTATTTAAAGGATCAGGAAAGAATAAAACACAGCTGCATCACTCCAACATTGGGGTGACTTAAGAAAGCTGAATTACTGCAGCTCAACCTCTGTTAGTGTTCTGTGACCTGTGTGCCCCAATGGCCCAAGACCCTGTGCAGCTAGAGAAAAAGGAGCAAATCTCAAATGAGAGTATGATAACTCCTCCATCCTTATGTGGGGGGATGTGAATAGATCTGATCCCTGAGTGTCTTTTGTGACTAAATAGCTGCTCTTATTTCAAAATGGCAATGCCCGTGTCATGCCCAGAAGACAGAGTTCCAATATAACCATTTATATGTACAAGTAATATGAGTTAATTTAAACATTACCACAGTCATGGAGTAAAAGAAGATAAAGAAAATCCAGTGCCTTCCAGAAAGTGAAGGGTCGGATTTGAACTGGGCTGTAGGAAACAGACAATGTGTTTAAAGAGGAAAGAGAACCTGAGAGAGGCATACAGGAGTGGTACCTGTAGTCCAGTAAAACCTGCACAGAACCCGAAAGGGAAATGCCTGGGATGGACCTTGCTAAGGACACTAGAAAGCTAGGCAGAGTGTCAGGATCCAACAATGGTGCATGAGGTGGTGGACTAAGGGGATAATGGTTCTCTGGAGCCTTTCAGGATAATCTGCAAGCTTAAACAGATATCTCCAACCTCAGGTGGAATTGGCTGGCAACCCTGAGCAGCTCACGCCAGCTAGGTCCAAAGAAGCAAAATCAACACTTCCGGAATGAGTTACACGGACTGAGATTCATCTAATGTAGAAGAAAAAGTTCTCTCTTTCTGAGATGAGAAAAGCTGTTGGGTTCTTCATTCCTGCAGCTTACGTCTGCCTTTCCTGCCACCTAAACACTTTTTTTTTTAAACAGTCTGGCAGTGCTCTATGCCTATTAAGCATTTCTGGACACAGAAGTGATATTGATTTGTTTCGCTTTCACTGCTGGAGGAATTTATTTCTATTTGCACCTTTGCTTCTTCATCCTGTTTTTTAATACCCATCGTGGTGGTAGATCTTAAAGCTGATGAGTTATGATTTGATGACCTTTAGAGGAAAGGATGCTACAGGATGGGTCATCAGTGTTCATCATGATTTCTTGGAAATAGATGAAGCACGCAGTCTTCCCTGGTTTGCCTAGACAAAGATGACTCTCCCCTGCTTCCATGAGAAGCTGTAAATATTCTGATCTTGTGAATGTCTCTTGTGAGTAATTACAGCCACTCTGGTTTCCAGATAGTCAGAAATCAACATCAGGGCACAAGGAAGAGTCCTTGGCTTCCCAAAGGTTAACCCATCCTGTATCCATTCTGAGTGCTGAATGTTGTGCTTATATTAAAGACAGGTATGGAAGAAGTCCAGGCTTTATCCCCAACATACATACACACACACACACACAAAATAAAAAACCTCCCAACAAGAACTGGTTGTTCCAATAAAACAAACCAAAAGAGGGAGTACTTGGGCCATCCCAGAGAGGTTAAGAGAGAATCTGCAGGAGGAGACTTGCATTGAAGATACAGTGAAGATGGCCACTGTGCAGACAGGGAAAGAAGGGCATTTACAGGAAAACACCATACCCCTAATGCAGTCTAAAGGGAATACTCCAGAGGTCTCTCTCCACTACATTCTTTTATACCAGGAACAAAAATCTAGCAGCCCATCTCACATAGACTACTCCGAAAAGGCATCACAGTGATGGTTTTGTAAAGAGAGCATGTATATCAAAATCACTGAATTGTCTGTTTTATTCAAACTATCTCTACCATTGTCTTGATTTCTGCAAGTACTGGATATAACCAACCCTGCTTCTAGGAGGCTTTCACTAGTCCCAAAAATGTCTTCATTGGCACTAGCTCAGTGGTCCAGGATGTAAACAGCCACTGGCTTTGTTAATAGATGAGAGCATAGGGAGGAGACAAGAAATAGGTAGAGGGGTGGAGTATAGAAAAGAAGGCAGGGCACAAGGAGACAGAATCATTTCCTTTGAGAGCTGTTGAAGGTTCTGCCACCAACTACTTAGTCTATTCAGCTGATACCTAGCCATACTCTTAAGTCTACTGAGGGAAGAGGTCTGCTGCTCTTTCAGGGTCTTGCTCACCCAGAGACAGGAGGCTTCCTGTCTCAGAGCCTTTCAAAGATCCATACAAATATTGTAGAGCTAAAAAGCATATCAAGAGCAAATGGTTTCAAACATGAGAAGAGGCATACTATTGAAATCAGCATCTAACGTAAGGTCTCCAAGATAAAACATTATGTCAGCTTCATTGATTGTTCAGTCTAGTAGCTACCCAAAAAGTCATACTAAAAATGACTGTTTGAGATTTTATCATCCCTTGAGCTTCCTGATTATGAACATACCTGCAAAAAATTCACTCATCATAAATAATGTTTTACTCCAAGATCAAAAAATAATTTTAAGTTTTACAGCAAACGGTTACAGCAAGATGATAATGATGATGATGATGGTGATGATGATGATGATGATGGTGATGATGATAGTGATGATGACAACGACAATGATGATGATGATGATGTTGTTGTTGTTGTTGTTGTTGTTGTTGTTGTTGTTGTTGTTGAGAACATGGAGGCTGATTTCAGCTTAACATGTTTGTGAGGATCTGGGATAGTGCCTTTGAGGCAGGAGTGCATGAGACCTAGAAAATTCTTAAGAGAGTTCTGGCCCTACTCCAGAGTTATTCTTCATCATTTACTAAAGCTTTTTGGCCAGCATCTCTCAGACACCAAAAGCTATCTCAAACTCCTTCTGAGTGAATCAGAGTCTTTCCTCATAATGAATAACGCTCACTTGGAGCTATGGTCCATTGTACCAACAGTGAAAGCTCAAGCTCTGTGAATTCTTTCTGAAATTCCCAATAAGTAAAAAATACTTTTCCCAAGCATCACTTCCCCTAAAGTGAAGATTGATTTGATACGTAGTGAGTTTAATCCATGTGACAGAAGAAATATATGGTTAATTTGTTTCTAAATTTTTAAATAGATTATCTATTTAAGGTGTATGGGTGTTTTGGCTCCATGTATGGCACCAGTTTTTAAATGGTTACTCTGTGCTGTTTTGCACTAAATATTGTTGCTGTTCTCATTTAATATTCACATATCTCTAAAAAGGAAAACAGTAAGATAATGATATTCAGAGACTGAGTAAGGTACTCAAAGCTATGAACCTAAGATGTACTGATGGCATTTGAATCTATTAATACCTCCTCCACAAACCCAAATATAATCTGTGTCATTCTATACTTCTTAGAGTTTTAATATCAAGTGCTTCCCCACAAGTTTGTATGCTGAGTGTGTGTGCCCTAGAGGGAGGAAATAGGTCACTAGGGGAATCATATATGGGCCTCTACCTCCTCCTCCTCCTTCTTCTGTCCACCACAAGGCAAACAAGATTTCCCCACCACCTACTTACACCACCATGATCTTCCCAAGTGCATAGGGACTTTTAACTCTAGACTAAACCCTCTGAAACTGCAAGCCCAATCGTTCCTCCCTCAAGTCGTCTATGTCAGATAATTTGTCTATTGCTATGGAAACCTAACTAGTATAATGCCATTGTATTGCTCCTTGTGGGAGTCTTAGGATTAAATGAACTTCAACTGGGCCAAAATCCCTGTTTAGAACTAATAAACACAGAACAGCATCCTGTATGAATGTGTTCTTATCCCTGGACTGTCTTTAGTATAAAGCAAATGTCCACTGACCCTACTGTAAAAACCAGAAGGGGATGAGAACCAGTGCAGAAGCAGCATCAACATCTGCTTCTACCTCTGAAGCCTTCCTGGAGCCATAGGAGGTAGTGGAGAAGGCAAAGACTGAGGAGCAAAAGTCTTTTCTTCCGGACTCTTCCACTAAGTGGTTATGTTACCTCAGTCAGATATCTGAGCCACCCTGGATCATTTCTATGGCCCTTTATGGTGCTTATATCCTCTCGGCCTAAATGCCCAATCTCATTTCAGCCTCATCCCCATCCCAGGGGACGTGCCTTTTCTCATGTCCTGCAGCAGAGGATGAATTACCTCTGGAATTGTAGCCTTAACCAGGATAACTGCAAAAGCAGCTGTTATTCTTCCACCCATCTGAAAGCCCAGCTAACCACCTGCTTCATTTAATAGCCAGCGGGTTAGGTTCCTTCATAGGTTAATTATACATTGTGTGCAAAGCATTTCCTTTCATCGGTTCTAAATTTGCTCCCTTTTAATTTTATCAAGTGCTGCCTCCTTCTCAGATGAGGGGAAAGGGCAAGAAAGAGCCAGCAATTGGCTTGCTGCACCCCATTCATTATACTCAGCACCTCGGAGAGCGCTCACCCCTTTACTTCACTCTTTTCAGAACTAAATATGTCATCTTTTTTTGGTATGGAAGGAATCCCTTCCCCCACATCCATCTGTTTTGCCCTCCCGGGAACCTTTCCTATTTCCACTGTGTCCTGTCCAAGATTAGGTGAGCTGCAAAGTGAATGAGGCGGTCGAGGTGAGGTGAGAGTGCAGATTTACCAGCAGGAGCCACAATGCTCTCTAATCATGCCCCAGTTCTTTCTTAACACAGATACCTCCCTGCTTGTCTCCCCAATTACCTGTGCTCTCCGGAAGCAGAGTCCACTCGTATGGTCGAGATAAGTAGTGGGTCCTTTTTTGCTCAAAAAACTGCTGACGACTTTAGACTAAAATATAGCAGTCTAAACATTTCTAGGGAGTGGTAGGGAAGACCCTTACATACCATGCTCTTTAGAGATGGATGGAAGAGGGAGGAAAAGGATTTCTTCAGATATAAAAGACAATCCAGAGGACCCAGAACACTGAGGACCAATGTTCTAGGTTAGTTCCTGTTGCTGTGATAAAACACTAGCCACAAACTACCTGGGGAGGAAAGGGTTTATTTGATTTACACATCCTAATCACGGTCCATTATTAAGGGAAGTCAGGGCCAGAATTCAAGCAGGATCAGAAAGTCGCTTACTGGACTGCTCGCCTGGTGGCTCAGCTACCTTCTAATAGAGTCAAGGTCCACCTGTCCAGGAATGGTACTGCCCTCAATGGGCCCTCTCACACCAATAAAGAAAAATGAAAATAGCCCCCACTGACCAGTCTGAAAGAGATAATTCCTCAATTAAAAGTTCCTCTTCCTAGGTGGCTCTAGTTTATGTCAGGTTGACAAAAACTAGCCAGTAATCACTGTTGGACTGTGCAGTGACCTACAAAAGGCCTTCGGGGCTTTTACTCAAACTTCTTAGGTAAGTGATGCCACAGATGCAAAAAGACATCATCCTACTCTTCGGGGTGGTGGGGAATAAAATGCAAGGGTTGATTAAAAACAGAATTGTTACAGCTAACATTTCTGAGACCTCACCAAGCGTCCTGTTGATCACTCCATTTTCTCATGCTGTCCTCTCCTCCACTCTAGCTGTAGAACACTAGCCATCTGCTTTGTTTGTGTCAAGAAACTGAGGCGCAGAAAGATTAAAAGCTTTGCCTTGGCTCCCACAGCTAATAAGTACGGAGTTGGGATTCACACTCAGTACTTAAGAGTTCATGGTGAATCTCCAGTCAGTCCTCTCCTGGTCTCGCCTCAGCTGGTGATGTGAAGCCCTCAAAAGCCTTCTTGGGAGCTGATATCAGTATGGGAGTCTTCTTGCTTTGTGTCATGGATTATTTATCCAATTTCTGTGTACTCGGTCACACGGTGCTCACTGATTCCTTTTTAGCTGTACCTAAATCCCACATTAATATACCAACCCTTGTTTATAATCATACAGAAGAGCAAAAAATTGATATTGAACACCATGGATATAACCCACAAGAGTCTGTCCTACAAATTATGTACCAAAACTCAAAGCAATGGATGGCTAGGACTTTTCTAAAGGAGGGTGATCACCAGGCTACCACCTGGAAGGAGCTTCCAGGGAGTAGCTATGTTCACATACAATATGTGAGCTCTTGGAGGAGCCCTGGAAAGAGGAGCTAACATCCAATGAGTTCTCACCATGTCCCAGGCTCTACACTATGCTGATCATATCCTAGGCTTGCTTTCTCTAAGTCCCCCCAATAAATCCCTAATAAACTACTACTTTATGCACTAGAAGAACCTGAGACCCAGAATGGTGAGTTGGCTTGATCTCAGCAGAGGAAACTTCTCTGTGAAACCTTAAGGAAAATAAACTCAGCCAGGGGAGGACAGGAGAGGAGAGGAGAGGAGGGGAGGGAAGGGGAGGGGAGCAGAGAGGAGGGGGACGGGAGGGACGGGAGAGGAGGGGAGGGGGAGAGGAGAGGAGAGAGAGAGAGAGAGAGAGAGAGAGAGAGAGAGAGAGAGAGAGAGAGAGAGAGAGTCAAAGATAGTGTTTGAATTTGTGTTTCCTCCACCCATGCCTGGGCCATGTGCCTGGAATCCAGGAACGGAGAGAAGGGCCCCTGACCTTCCCCAGTGGCCCTGCCCGCCTAATGCTGTGACTGTTTATTACAGAGTCCTCTAGGTCTAATAGGAGTCAAAATTTCCATTAATTAACAATATAAATAAATAAATGGGTAGGATACAGAACGCAATGGTGGCATGGTGCCCGGAAGGCTCTACTAAAAGCAGCCCGTTCCTGCATCATTAGCATCGTTGCTCTCTCTCTCTCTGCAAACCTGCTAGCACAGCCCTTCTCTGTGAGACACACTTGGGGAACTCCAACATGGAGGTCACACTTCTGTTTTCAACTCGGTGGGTTTGGATATTTCTGATCGGTCTTTTGAGGTCTTTAAAATGCCCCAGCTTGCCCCAAGCCCACAGTACCTCTTCAGCTCAGCCACTCTCTTCTCACGGTGCCTCCAAGAAAGAAGAAAGGTCATTTCTGCAGACGCAAGGCTCCCCAGCAGCAGGATCACTCATGCTATCACAGTGTCCTGTTGTTACCCAGTGACTCAGCCAGTGGCTAACATTTTCTCCTTCAGGTTTTTTCCTCAGCTAAATCTTGATGTTCTGAAGGTCAAAGCTCTCTCCTCTGACTTGAACTGAAATAGCATTGCTAGAAGGGAGCATTTTCCCAGCAGGCTACTGCTATAGAACAAAAGCAAGTGGTAGAAGGGAGACAGGAAGGAGGCAGAGCAGTGGGGAACCCATTCCACCAGCAAGCACACATGGCTGCCTATGGCACTGGGCACTTGACTGGAAACCACAGTGGTAGAGGACATGCCTTCTGCCCTCAAAACACGGGAGACAACACAAGAGCAGGCAGTATTTCGTGAAGACAAATAGCATATCTAATAGAAGTAAGCAAGAAACAGAATGACCCTCCATGGCTATACAGAAGGAGTATGAAAGTTGGATAACCAGTTTGTTTCAACTCAAACTGAGCTGGAAGATTTTTTTACAAGGTTGTCTTGGCAGAATAAGACCACTGTTGACTTTGCTAACAGGGAGTTGACGGACACGTGGACTTGATAATTCCCAACAAGTGGCCGTTGGGTACCACTGTTCCTATTGAGAGTTAGATAATCTGAAAATAGAAACTTCTGCTCAGCCAAGAAATGGAATAGAGACTCCTTTCAGCTTCCCTGTGAAAGAACAGCATGAGCAGATAAAATGGGTAAGTACAGCCAGAACTTAGAAGACTTATGGCTGAAGACATGTGGCCTATTCCTGATTTCAATTCCTATCAGAAGAGGCATTTACAGAAATCATGGTTCCTAAAACTGAGTGGCCAGCCAATAAACAGACATGGTTTGACTCCAAGAAATGGCTTGAATAGATTTATGAAGCATTTATCATATAACTTTGTGAGTTTAGATCTTTTGAATCTTAGACCCTTTAAGCTTTGGAGCACTCCTTCCTTGTTCAGTGTAAGTTCTGACTAAACAGGTGTTTTTATGGAAGGTGGCAGGGAGGGAAGAAGACATGGAGAAAAATAAAAAAGAAGGGCCAAAAATGCCCACAAGGGGTCTCTGAACAGTAAATCTGTATGCACACACATATAGCACATTTTAAGGCATACTATATAACTGGGTAGTATATATACCACAGGGGTTTTTTTTACTACAGGTTTTTTAAATATTTACTTATTTATATGAATACTCTATTTGCATATACACTTGCATGCCAGAAGATGGCATCAGATCACATTATAGATGGTTGTGAGCCACCATGTGGTTGCCAGGAATTGAACTCAGGACCTCTGGAAGAGCAGGCACTACTCTTTTTTTAAATTTATTTTTTATTAATTTATTCATATTACATCTCGATTGTTAGCCCTTCCCCTGTTTCCTCCCATTCTTCCCTGCCTCCCACTTCCCCCCTTCTCCCCTCCCCTATGTCTGTGATTGAGGGAGACCTCCTCCCCCTATATGCGCTCTAAGAATATCGAGTCTCTTCTTGGTAACTTGCTATCCTTCCTCTGAGTGCCGCCAGGCCTCCCCATCCAGGGGACGTGGTCAGAAAAGGGGCACCAGAGTTCGTGTCAGAGTCAGATCTCACTCTCCACTCAACGGTGGAGAATATCATGTTCGTCGGCTAAGTCTTGGTAGGGGTTCGAAGTTTACTGCCTATATTCTCCTTGGCTGGTGCCTTACTTTGAGGAGGACCAGACACTACTCTTAACCGCTGAGCCATCTCTTCAGCCCTATGCCATAGATTTTTGTCACTGCAAGATGAATATAATATAGGGGCCAATCAAATGCAGATTTTGACTTTCCCCTCCTACTCTAAAGATTTGGGTTCATTGCTGGAGACAAGCTCGAAACACTGCAGGAGTCTGGGGGCCAGGGAAGGATAGAAAGCCCACCCCTATTTCCAGCCTTACCTCCCATACTTAGTCTAGAGTTGAAACTCTCAAAGGGGAGATTCCCTCCAATCAGCCATACGTGCTCATGACAGTAGTTCTACGTTATTGCTATTGTAAATGTTGCTGTCCTGTTTTGAATTCGTTTATGTTAGGTTAAACTTCAGAGCCATTAACTCAGTAGTTATGAGACCAGAGTGGGAGTGAGCAATATACACTCCAGGACATTTGAAAGAGCTCACTAAGCCTCTGCAGCTTGCTTGTCAATTAAAGTGTAAATCATGTCCATTTCTTCCCCACCCTACCCCACTCCTGCTCAGTCTCTACAGAAGTGTCAGAGATGAAGCCACCCTGCTTTATTGTTTGAATGAGAAAGGAGCTACTATTCTTAGCCAGGGACAGGCACTAACAACCTACCATACCTCCAGGGAGCAAGCATCTCTCTAATGTGGCCCAATTGCATGCTGTAATCACCTGGGGTACTTTTTAAAAAAAAAAAAATACTGGCATCTGAGGCCAGCCCTCAGAGACTCCTGCTTAATTGCTCTGGAGAAAGGTTCTAGTATTCATCCAAGGTAAGAAAAGCTGCTGTAATGTGTGAAAGAAAGTATTCACCTATTTCTCCCACCGTCAACCAACTATCATCTCCCCGACTTTGCTGAGGTCATAGTCCCAGTTAGACTCACGGTTTCCTACCTCATGCCTTCTTGATTTGATTTAAAGACGTTCTTTAATGAAGTAGAGAACCTAGATACATATTGATCAGGGAGATATCAGAATATTGCAAAACCCAATGTATCCCCCTCTTTTGACAACAATTAAAAAGAGACCAAAAGCTGCCAGGTTTCAAATATAAATGAAAATCTAAGATTCTGTGAGCTACTAACTTCAGTGAACCACCCCGACAGATACTTGGCACATACGATCCAGTATTTCCAAACTATAAGTGGCATCAGGACTACCAGTGCGCTGCTCAGGGTCATGTGGAATACTATATTACTTAGTGGCATCCGCATAATTTCTAGTTTCCTAAGTCTGGAGTGGAGAGCAGCAGCCCACAGCTAAAGCAGGTTGTCCAGACCTGATGTGTAGCAGCCAGTTCGGGTTGACCATCTGACATCTTCTCTCTAAACCCAACAGGGCTTACTCTCCACAGTACTTTTTTTGCCTTCAACATGGAACATGTGGGTTGTGTTTTATGCCATTTTCCCAGCATCCCTCTTAAAGGTGTAATATAGCACAGCTTTCGTACACTTAGAGAGAATTGGTGTTTAAAATTATAACAACAACTTTAGGGCTGAGATGAGTTAAGGCTACAGGCCCTCAATGGAAATTACTTATTTTCAAACATCAGGCTGGGAAAACAGCAGATTGTCCACTCAGATTAGAAGTAAAGGAGGAGAGGAAAAAAAATATGAGAAGGACTTGGCACTCTCCATGCTCTGGTCATGAGGGAGTGCCCTTACTAGTAGCTCAGAGGAAGACATCCTTGTATTCCTTCTTCTTACTTCCTTGTTAATTCCTAAATGCAAAGTGAATAAATAAGAGAAGCCTTAACAGACCTGGGGACCAGGGTGACAGCTCACTTGGAGAAGTGCCTGTCTTATAAGCATGAAGACCTGAGTCTCATCCCCAGAACCAAGTTTTTAAACATGCCAAAGGTGGCACATGCCTGTAATGACTACACTGAGGATATGCAGACATTCAAATCCATGGAGCTTGCTATCCAGCTAGCTTAGCGTATTTGGTAAGTGCCAGACCTATGAAAGAACATGGCTCAAAAACCAAGGTGGAATTTGTATTAGAAATGACAGCTGAGGTTCTGACAGCTCTGCCCTCTATGTGTGTATGAACACATGAATATACCATATATACACAGGCACAAACACAAACAAATGTGTGTGTGTGCACATACACGCATGAGAGAAAGACAGACAGATAGACAGGAAGACAGAGAGAGAAAGATGAAATGAGAGAAGATAAGGTAGAAAAGAATGTGATAAGGGTCAGAAAAAAAAACTCCAGGTAGAAAAGAATGTGATAAGGGTCAGAAAAAAAAAAAGCTCCAGTAAGAAGCAGTATAATTATCAAAAAAAAAAAAATCCCTCAATGAGAGTTTGACACTGAGAAAGAAAAAAATCAAAGACAACATAAGATCCATTACATGTTCCATCTCAGAACACTGAGACTCTAAGTCTTAAGTAGGAAATGTTCCCATGTCTAAAATTGTGCAAACCTTAGACAGCCCAGAACGTCTTTGTCCTCAGAGCAGTGTCTATCAGGCAGGTGTAAAATGGGGTTCGGCCACCTCTGTCACATAACTCCCTCATCAATTTGCAGTCTGTCTCTCTGCTGCAGAATGCCTACAGACATTTTGAAGATGGTTCCTAGGAGTCCGGTCCACAAGGCAGAATTACATGTAAGTGTATTGAGGCTAGGGCCAGAGGGGACAGTGCTTGTCACTTGTCACCAAATCTCTTTAGTCTCGCCTTTCTTCCTAGATAACCATTCAGTGATAGACACATCATCTCAGGCCATCCTCAACCCTGCTCTAAGAAGCAGGATTATCACTCACGCTATACAGATGAGGAAATGAAAACTTGAAGAAATGGTAAAAGTAATCCAACCAGGCAAAGCCAAGATCAACCCGGGTCTATAGTCACACAGGTCAGTGTCCTTTCTGATGTGTTTCTGCTCCCACTGGACTTAAGCTTCAGGTTTTGATCCAGTAAAACTAGAATTTTGTCAATTCTTCCATTAGTTTTTAGATTATAAAAGAGTCATTTATCCTATAATTCCTAAGAACCATAACAGAATTAGCAGACAAATGCATCAGAGGCCATCCTGTATTATTTTATGGGTGCCCTTCTAATTTTCTCCTCACAACATCCCATTTCTGTTCCGCATCTTCTATTCTGAAAAAGGCCTTAGCAGTATTCTCATGGTGATGGATTGCGTCTGGAGTTTTTCATAAACATAACGGTTATACTCAACCTGTGTTGAATACTTACATCAACAAAACAACCAAGGGCCAATGATCTAGCTCAGTGGGTAGAGGTGCTTGCTGCTCAACGATGCAAGCTGGATGACCTGGGCTGAATCCTGGGCATACACATAAACGTGGAAGGACACGATTGACTCCACAAAGTTGTCCTCTTACGTTTGCTCACATGAATATCATGGTGTCCACACATACATGCACAATAATTAATAAATGATAATGATGCAAAAGTTTTTAAACCAGCTAAGCATTTTATAGGCACCAACTCCTTTTAACAAATGATTAAGACCAGTTCAATTGAGATTTCTATTGTACTCTTGATTAAATCAAGGCATAGTGGTTCCTGTAACCCGAGTTCTCACATCGAGTAAGTGGTCACTCTGGAGATTCAGACCTGGGTCAAACGTGAGAGCTTATTTAGATGAGTCAGTAAAACCATGAAGTTCCCAAGGAAGAGCTTTCATGAATAGCAGATGTTCTACAGAGAGTTCTATAGCAGAGTTCTGCAAAGGAATACACATGAGCTTACAGCATTAAGGACTAATTGGAAAGTCTGTCTGTTTTTAGATTTGATGAGAAACAGAGAATATATTAGAAGCTCTTCTGGAAAAAAAAAAGCGAGAGAGAGCAGAGGCCATTAAAAGAAAACCAATCAAATAATATACAAGAATTTTATATTTTGTAGCACCCTCTGCTTTATTAATTTAGTAATAAAAGATCAAATATCAAAATTTAAAGTAAAATGTCACTGGTAGGCTTAATACCAAGATAAAGGTCTCTATAGGCAAGAAACACATTTGAAATACAAAACGATGAGTGAGACTAAAGCCATAGATTTCTGGATCCTGAATATGTATGCATTGAATTATACTTAGAGTCAGTGATGCAGACATAGAAAAAAATGGGTTCTTGTTGCTTTAGATCAGGTTATTAAGGAGACGCCCCACCCTTCACCCTGTGCTCCTGTCAGCCAGTACCCAAAGACTTTACAAACTATAGGCCTGGAGCAGTTAGAAGACTATGTATGCCCTCTCCACCAAAAACTGAACACAGTTGCTTCTAGTGTGGTGATTTGATCTGTGACATCTATTGTGTCATCCACAATAAGAGATACAAATAATTTTAAATCAGCTTCCAGGATCAAGATGGAGTAAAATGTCAAAGCCAGGTAACAAAGTGGATAAGGAAGTAAGGGGAAAGAAAGGAGATAGAGAGAGACAGAGAGAGGCTAACAGTTGGTCACTAAACTAAAATCTTGAGACACAAATATAATGCTAGGGAAAACAGCCAATAAACTCATCCGCTGGAATATAAATCCATCTTATATTAAATTTACTTTACAAAGCAATAATCAAAGACTAGAGGAACTGAATGTGTTTAGAGAACTCAAAGAAACTATCAGTTCAAAGAAACTAATAAAGTCACCATTTCCATTTTTAAAGTGCTAGAACTTATAAGGCTAGGGAAACTAAAAAGAAACAAAATCCCAATTAAAAACCTTACAAGCAAGATATTACTGGATAAACATGCAAAGAGGAAGTTCATACACAGTAAAACCTATACTGAGAAATTCACTCAACTGTATCATTAAAATATGATCCAAAGCATGTAGGAGAATAAGAGGTTCCTAATCAAATGAGAAATGCATCAGAAGAAAACAAAAGAAATAAGAACTAAATTATTTCCAACCTTACTGTGAGTGTCATCTAATCAAACTTCTGCCTGATACCTGCATAGGAAAATTTAGTACAAACCTATATCTGACATTTTTAATGAATCTGCAGGACATCATAAAGAAAGGGGAGGAGACAGCTCTTAAGAGATACACAAATAAAAGCCAGACTATGCACAGAGCAAAGGTACAACTGACTTCTCAGCAGCAACATAAAGGACATGTGACAATGGAGTCGTGGCAATACTGAGAGAAAATACATATCTAGGAGCAGGAACAAAAACAAGGTAATTTTCCATTAAAAAAAATGCCGTATTACCTAAATGTCTTCACAACCAAGAACCTCAGAAGGATGCACTTCAACAACAACAAAGTGAATTTAGAGGGGCCATAGAATACAAGACATTAAAAAATGAAAATAGTAAATCAGGCAAATAAATTTAACTAACACTGTAGATGATTAAAAATGGGTAATATTTCATATGCTTAAAAAGAATGAAGCTAAACTTCAGACAAAAAGAGAAAAATGGGTTGCAAACATTTTACATCCACATCATATTACTGCTTAACAAGTTGGGGTTCTTTACCAACATTTACAGTGAAGAGCATATTGTTAAAGGGTAGAGCAGGTTATCAATGAAAGAATAGTACTATAGTCCTTATCTTCCAAACTAGCAAAGAAACTAGCCTGATGGTGAGAACACAGGAACTCATCAACCAACATAAAGAGAAAGGGGGAAAGAGAAGAGAATTGAGGATAAAAGAGTGATCAAAATGTAACACAGATATACAGATAAAATTGTCAGTAAAACAAGAGTTATCACACTAGAACTTATCTTAAGCATAACTATTATTCCTTGAAAAGAACCTGCTCAAAGTAATAAACCCAAGAAATTTAATATGGGAGGCCATTTGGGACAACAAATTATCACTATCTAGTAAATTTCAAAATGAACAAAATTCTAAGTTTGAATAAAGATGCCACACAACACGTTTTTCCTCACACTGCATAGTGTGACCCATTTCTAGATCATGGAATCAGTTCAATAAGCCATAACCAGAATATTTTGGCTTAAAAATGAGTATGAATGGGACTCTAGATGAGAGAAGCATGGGAGAATGGCAAAGTAGAAGGATCCAGAGGATCCTAGAAACCTACAAGAAGAACATTATGATAGGCAGATTTGGGCCCAGGGGTCCCGCTCAAACTATGGCACCAGCCAAGGACAATATAGGCCATAAACTTCAAACCCCTACCCAGATCTAGCCAATGGACAGGACATTCTCCACAGTTGAGTGGAGAGTGGGGACTGACTTTCACACAAACTCTGGTGCCCCATGGATGGGGAGGCCTGGTGGCACTCAGAGGAAGGACAGCAGGCTACCAAGAAGAGACTTGATACCCTACGAGCATATACAGGGGGAGGAAGTCGCCCTCAGTCACAGTCATAGGGGAGGGGAGTAAGGGGAAAGCGGGAGGGAAGAATGGGAGTATACAAAGGATGGGATAACCATTGAGATGTAATATGAATAAATTAATAAAATAAAATTTTAAAAAATGAGTATGAAGTCAAAAGGGTAGGATAGAAAGGATAAAACGGGTGAAGGGTAGAGGGATGGCTCGGCAGGTAAGAGCACAGAGTAGTATTCATGCTCAGTTCCCAGCATCCACATCATCCTCCAACTCTCTGTAATTCCAGTTCCTAGGGATCTGATGCCTTCTTCTGGTCACTATAGGCACCACACACGCACGCTGTGTATACATACAAGCAGGCAAAACATACATATTAAAAAATAAATAAATATTGTCTAAAAGGTAGAGTGGAAAGGATAGGGCAGAACCGGATATGATGAACCAGAGCAGGGTTAACTAGATGCCAGGCTATATATCAGAGCAGCCATGGATAGAGCAGGAATATTGCTTCATAAAACTTTTATTTGGAGATATGAATGTCTTGTATAAGAATTGCTATGTAAAATGCATATCCACCTTGTTTTAAGGTGTGATAACTCTAGTCTAGAGAAACTTTTGCATTTATACAGAAGGATACATATATCATAGTGCCCACTGCAGTGTGATTTATGATTTTAAAAACTAGAAACATGTTCAGAAGTACAGGGCTCCATAAATTAATTGAGGTCAATAGAAATTCAGGAAAATGTTACACAACAAGGAAAACAAACTACGCATTTATGTGTCTACACATAAAGAAAGCAGAACAATGCTCTTCATATTCTTATAAATACACGCCAGGACGGCACAGCAATGGAATAAAAAAACCTGTAGGTATGATAAATACCATATTTGTAAGAGTAAGAAACTCTTGGAAATAAGGCTAGTGAAGGACCAGGAAATAAAACCAGGAAGGCTTACATGAGAAGGCTCCGTTAAATCCACAATGCCCTCCCTTTTTTAAGGAAAGGGGTAAATATGGGGGAAATGTTAAGGTTTAAATAATTTACTCCTTCTACTTTTCTACATGTATTTTTTGTCCAAAATTATGAAGTTTCAAAATAGATATCTCTATGTTCCCAAAGTCTAATATAAGCCTCTGTGCTCCCAAACCTTCCATACTTGCCTCTTCCTATTCTGGACCTTGGCCTTGTATCTCACTCCAAAGCAAGACACATGACCAACATGAAGTCTTGAGACAAATTAATTAATTAACTAATGAATTGCAACTCAAAATTATTGTTATATGGAACCAAAGTAGAGTTATAACCTGGCAACACACCGACACACACACACACACACACACACACACACACACCCATGTACACACACACACACTCACACTCAGAGACACACATACACAAACACACACACACACACACAACCACAGTAAAGCTGAGTGCAACTGAGGTTCCTTTGTGCTTCTGATGAGCAAAGATGAATGCTATCACTTTACTTCATCTAATGAACATTTCAATCTTCTAATAAACATCCTAATAAAGAAAAATTGAGAGTTAACTCACTTTTATTATCCTTACTGACATGCCAAAAGGTCTTAATTGGTCTGAAAACAGCTTCCAATAATAATACCCTCCTTAATTGATTCATTAAAGGAGCCCCTGCTGAGAGAGGAGTGTTAACTCCAGGAGAAGGAATGAAATAGATACCCATTTCCCACAGAGTGGCCATGATATCTCTGCCATCAACTCTCTGGGCCATTGAAGAGGATGTTGAGGGTGCCCAATGCCTGCCATCAGTCTCAGTGCCAAAGAGGGCCCAGAAAGAAAATGGGATTTTCATGTGTCACTACTTCTCTATGGGGCAATGGAAAGCAGAAATGGGATCTCTAAGCACTTGAGAGGAGTCTGCAAATGTGCAAGCAGACAGAGAGATGTGCTGATAGCAACAGATCAAACCTCTAGGTTACCTTATCCTAGCAAGGTAGATCAGGCACAGAAGAAGCAGGTGAACAGAGGGACAGTCAATCACATCTGCAGAAATCAATCAATCATGGATTTGATCATATCATAGGGACAAGATAATGTAATCATTATAGCCATGAGGTATAAAGTTGCATAGCCACGGGAGACTGTCTCGCTCTGCCACTATCTAGCTGTCTCTTTGGAAAGATTATCCAACCTGTGCTATAACATCAAATAAGAATAACACACTACTCATTCTGCCACAGCTGCCAGAGTGAACCAGATCTTTTCCTTTTGCTCAAAACCCTTCAGTTGATCCCCATGGCATTCCTCTATAAGTCACCCCATCCAGTACCTCCCTGACCTCATCTCCCAACCTACGCAACAGTGCCTTTCTCCCCAGCTGCCCCTCAGGTGCACCAGCATGCTGCCACCTCAGCCTGTGAGCCAGCTCTGCCTTTGCTTCCAGCACTCTTCCTATCTCTCTCCTTGATGTACACAAAGTCTGAGTGAGCTGTCACCCCCTCCATGTCCACTGAACTTAACCTCTGCTTATTCCAAATATTTTCCTAGTCTTTCTTTTCCCACAGCACGTATCACCTTCTAGCTATGTAATTTGCTTATTACAACAACTGCTTGCTCTCCCCTGCTGCTTCATTTTCCGACCCGTCCTAAATACCTGAAAGGATGAGGAGTAGGTTCTTAATTCTGTTACTTCAAAACCTCCTCAGACTGGTCTGGTGACTAAACTAGATGTAAACTAGACGATGCCCATAAAGTACCTCATTAAACAAAGACACACAGAAGTACTCAATAAATATTCCTCGCTGGTCTATGATGATTATTATTGCTGTAATTATTAGTTTTTGTTCAGCGCAAAGGATGTAAACTAACCCCCCATTCATTTTACACCATAATAAAAATCTTTCCTATTCCTGTATTTATTAATTAATTAGGGTATGATTCTCTTCATCCTGGTTCTTAGAAGGAGAAAGACCTACATTTAACTAGTTTTCAGATACTGCATAACATCTAGAGAATATATATATATATATATATATATATATATATATATATATATATATATATATATATATATAATCAGCCGAGTACCAAAGCTGATGGGTCACCCCTCCCCACCTCCTTTGTCAGTATTCCCAGGGTTGAGAATAGCTACTTGGCCAAGGATATTGGTTGTACCTGGGAGCTACTGCTCTTTAAGACACGTTCACATAAACACCATCTCCACAGCACCTTACATGCCAGCAAGAGCAGGAAGGGAGCCGCGTGACTTCCTTCTAGAGTCCTCAGAATTAAAGCTGCTGCCGCACTGTCTGAGACACTTGCGTTTCTCTCCAGGAAAAGTAGAAAACAGCAACCATCTGGCCAACCCATAACCTCCCAGGCGCTAATGAGATGCCTTCTTTGTCAAACACTTAGGAGCCTCTGTGATGAAGCACCACCCTGGGTAAATAATGAATGGAGCAGACCCATTAACTCAAAGTTTGACTGCATCTTCTGTTTTCTTAAAATGAAGGAAGACAGGAGCAGCTGAAGCAATGAGCCGTTCAGCACTCAGAGCCAAAGTCTGCTCTCTATTTCTCAGCTGATAAACCACGTGACATACAGATAGCAGCCAAGACACCAACTGCTGGCTTGTTTCTCTCCCATCACATCCAGATTCCTTTGTTCTGTGAATGGCACGTGTGTAAGGGAACCTGGCTTGGTATCTCTCAGCACACCCATGTCTCGTCAATGCAGCCATTCCCAGAGAGCTCAGGAGGCAGGAGGAAGCAGTAATTAAGAGCATACATTTCTGAGAAAGAAATTCCTGTTTTCAAATCCTCAATCTGTCCGTTAGCATGTCTGTGACCTCATCCCAGTTACTTAAACTTTTGGAGCCTCAGTTTCCAAACCCGTACATATGGTGATAACAACCCTTGACCCATAAAGATTATGGCACTGTAGAGCAAATAATACATGACCTCACTCAGCACTGAGTCTGAAGACTAGTAAGTATTCAAAGACTACCCATCTGAAGAGTCTGAGAGAAAACAAAAGCCAGGATGCTGTGATAGTCAATAACTCAGTCATTCTACAAATACCTATTCTACGCCTACTGGTCCCAAGTTCCAATTTAGCCAAAGATACAGCATCAAGGGAAGAAGACAAGATGTCTTGCCCTTACCAAGCTTGCTGGTTGATGGATGATGATGACCAATACATAAGGTTACAGTCATGCTATGTCACACAGAAAGATGAGCACTTTGCCTAAATCAACATATTTAATGTTGCAACCACCCTGTGGAGTATCTCACTATCTCATTACCACCACCACCACCACCACTATCATCATCATGACATAAGACATAAGAAGCAACTGAGGCACAAATGGTAAAGTAAGTTGCCCCAGGTCGTAAAGCTGCTAGGCATCAAAGCAAAGTTGTGAATGCAATTAGACTGACACTCAAGTCTACCCTCTTAAGCAATTCTACATACACATATATTTCCCTGAAGCTGATCTTTACAGATAGAAAAATGCATCTCATTCATAAAAGGGCAGGGGGCTTGTGAGGCTGTTCAACAAATGTTCACTTGTAGAATGAAGGACAGGTTTTCTTTTAGGTACTAGAGCTACTCTCCTAGATAGTGTCATGACACCCCTCCATAAATCCTGAAGGCATAATGAAAACATACTGTTCTTTCTAATGTACAGGGAGGTTATTAAATAAACATTTGATTTTCCAGAAATGGTGTTGAATTTTCCTTGAAGCCCCTGCACTCTACCATGTACTCTCAAGTACAAATGACATGCATTTGAGAGAGTTCTGGCAGACAGTGGTAGAATCTATGGTGAAATATGGCCACTCGTTTATTTTGGAAACTAACACAACATTCCAACTAAACTTAACAAATGTCAAAAGACAGTCATGGGGTGCATGCCTATAATTCCAGCACTTGGAAAGCTAAGGCAGGAGGATCAGAAGTTTGAAGCCAGCATTGGCTACACAGCAAGATAGTCTCCAATAAAAGAGAAGAACAAATCTCGCTCATAAGTTCTCCAACTCAAACAACTCCAATTCTTCATTATTCTCAGGGCTATGTAAATGAAAACAAAAAAAAAAGTTGAAGTTGAATTGAAGATGAAGCAGAGAAACAACTGTTACAGCGGAGGAGATGATGGCAGAAGGCAGGGGCTCTCTCAGAACTAAGATGGACAGTTCCACAGCACTAGCTGGTCTGGTCTGAAAATGTTTGGTACGTGATCCATAATAATAATTACTTTCATACTAAGTCCATTTTAAATGTTGTGATATATATATATATATGTGTGTGTGTGTGTGTGTGTGTGTGTGTGTGTGTGTGTGTGTGTTATTCTATTTTCTGTAGCTACACTATGCCATGTTTAAAATTAATCTAAATCTACCTTATCTATCAATTATAATGCTGCATAATATTAAACTATTAAGAAAGTAAAAACGCAGTTCACTAAAACTTTCATTTATTAATAAACTCTACTAGGTTCTGACTTTTCTGCCTTGTTTTATTTAAGCCCTATAATAATCACGAATAAATAGCATCAATACAATCTTATTAGTTAAGAAATAAACTAAGTTACTAGAGCAATGATACCTAAAAAAAAAAATAGTTGTTTAAACAAAAGTCTCTTAGTGTGTAAGAGTTGAAAAACAGTTGGATGTATGGTTCAAGCTGCTTTGACAAAGACTCACAATAAGTGACTTAAAGGTAAGTTTTTTCTTGTAATGTTTTCTTGTAGTGATCCGTGACTGCCTAGTCATCCTGCTATCACCAAAATGAGAGATGTGTCAGGCATATCCCAGCCGGCTAGCAGTTGGAAAGAGCAATGATAAAATGTGCCCACTTCTTTTTAAGGACAAATTCCAAAAGCAGCTCACATTGCCTGTGTCTCCTTGACAGGAACTCAGTCATAGAGGATTGTAAGGAATGAGTAAGAAAAAACAGTGGTCTTCATGGACACCCATTTCTTTTCCTCCTCCTTTTGACATTGACAACTTAAAAGCAATCCTTATATAATCATTTGAGTTCCTACCTCAGAAAAGAGAGTTCTGTTGGAAAAAAAAACTTGCTTTATAAGCATGGAGACCTGAGTTCAGTCCCCAGAACCCCTCCCTGCAAAAAAGGAAGAACAAACAAACACCATGGCATACACTCATAATTCCAGAAGTGGAGAGGGACAGGAAGATCACTGGGTCTAGTCTAACTGATGAGCTCCAGGCCAGTGAAGTCCTATCTCAAAATAGGCAGGGTTCATCACTGAGTATGATAAATGGCTTCTATATATATAAATAGATACATGCATCATATACATGTCTACCTTCACATACGTGAATATACAGATGCATAAAAATATTCAGACTACAATACACAGAGTGGTCTTTTTGCTCACTGAGTACCATGGAATGTCCCCCTTGCACCATGTTAAGCTCAGCCGTGGAATCTACACTGAATACCATCCCCTTTCAACCTGAGCTGAAAGCAAACACATACACAATGACCCAAAGACAACACACAGTGAGGTTAACCCCACTCACTGTGCAACCTAAAACAGGACCACTTGCTATACCCCGCCTAGACTAGTTGAACAGACCTGGGAGTATGAGCCTATGCGCCTGCTGTTATAGGCCACTAGGTTTAAGATAGTTACTGTATCACATCGTTGAAACAATAACTGGATGGCAAAGAAATGTGATCAGAGGTAGGATACTGCCATAACAAAAACCTAAAATATGTACCTGTAGTAGGCAGATGGTGAGGAAGCCGTAAGGGAAGGCTGGAAATATGCCACCTTGTGTTATTTCAAAAAGAAGTACTTGGCAAAACTCATCTGCAATGATTTGGAAGACAGAAAATATGCCTAATGAACTTGAAGCATTGGACAAGAAGTGTCCTGGCAGAATATTGATTGTGTAACACACTTGTTACCAGCTGGATAAGGTAGTATAAGACAAAGTGAGGTTTAAAAAAAGCACTGACCAATTTTTCTAGCAGAATTGAGAGTGACTAAAGAGAGCTCAAAAATTCCAGGACTTCCATGTCAGAAGACTAAAATTATCTTTCACCTCACCATTTTATCAGTCTCAGGGACAAAGTCAGAGTCAAGGGTGTGGCTGTCACATCCTTTGTAACAACTTCTAAAGGGGCTAAAGTGAACCTAACTATGCTCTTCAGCTGAACAAAGTGCTTCTAGAAACATAAAAGACATGATCCCATAGAGACCTAATATACCCAAAGTAGCCAACATTAAGTTTTAAAAGAAAAAGAGACATCTCAAATGCATCCTAGGTATAACTTTCATTGTAGGGAACTGACTGAGATCAAATCCTTTCAAAGTAGCTATATTGATGAAATGCTATCAGCTGGGATAACTGTTTGAAATGGAAAATTATCCCTGCCCTCCCAATTTCTAAAAGCAGAAAACAGCCTTGTACATTGCTTAGCTAGAGAAAAACTTGGGCTCTAGTCTTCTTTAGAAGCGGGCATGCATGGTGGATGATGGCAAGGGAAGAGCCCCTTGGAGGACAGAGCCAAAAGACACAAAGATTACTAGAGGGAAGCCAACCCCAGGGATAGAACAGGGTCTGACCCTTAGCTCTGCACACTAGGACCCAAGGCCAAGCCCAGCTGTCACATAGTTTTGGAAATATCATTATGTTGGAACACACAAACACACACACACACACACACAGAGAGAGAGAGAGAGAGAGAGAGAGAGAGAGAGAGAGAGAGAGAGTTATTCATACTTTGTTTTCTTAACTTGCAACAATTACATATGGTCTACAAAAGCTAAACTATTTTGGATCTGTCCCTTCATAGTTGACAGTGAGTGACCAGAACCTGTGAGCCTGCAGTAGAAAGCAGCCTGTCTTCCCACACACAGCGGGATCTCAGAACGTCTGTAGATCAGGTATTAAAGTGTGTCTGTCATTCTTCCCTGCTTTGAAATATGTGAGGCGTTTTGCTCCCCTCCATTCAACATTACTTTGTTTAAAAAGGTTAAAAAGCAAATCACTTGTCTTATCAATTTATGGGTATCCTAGTCAAAAGGCATTGTCATAGCAGGGCATGTTGGGATGATTTCAAGATCCCAGACTTCAAGCCCAATATGGACTCTGAGTGAGAGTTTTTGAGGGTGTTGGCACAGCAGTCAGTAAATTCTGCATGTAGAATAACAACAAATAATATTACAACATTTTGTGGGTTTACTGAATTCCCTTCAGCCTATAGGCAGTAGAGATCCTTCCCAATGGCAGGGGATTAGCCAGGTGATTCACTTTGGCCAAAGGAATGGTGTCAGCCATGCCAGTAGCTGAGGCTTCATGTGCTTGTGTGGTAGGTTTCAGATCCTGTGTCTCTAAGTTTTGTCCAGAGAAGAACACCCTTCAACCTGGTGTTTAGAGCAAACACACACGGAGTGGACTTGAACTGCAGTCTTGGGCCACGCCCAGTGAGCTGGAAGCCTGAAGCAATGGCTCCAGGCAAGCCCAGACCACCATGGAAGCAATCTGTTAGCCTGCTGATCCACTAACGATAGTGGAAACTGTGAGCCACTGAGAACCGAGTGGCTTGTTACCCAAGTGCTTGACATACAGGACTTCCACAAAGCGTTAAGGTGGGTGGCATGTAGCAGATTGTTTTTCAGTTTGGAAACCCAAAAGCCTTCATTCAAATCTCGACTTAACCTGCTCTTTAACTAGAGGAAGTCACTATACGTTTTTGGGTCTCAGGGTTGATTACAAAATGAGTATAACAAAATCAGTCCCTCTCCAGTGGCTTCTGGGTATTTGGGTGGTGGGAAAGAATAGGAAAGAATAAAGTCCACAAAAATAAATCATATGCAAAAATGCCATAATGCAACCTATTACTTTATATGCTAATTAAAAACCAAAAATTCTAAATCAGAAGGTCAGTATAAGACTCAAAAGCATATTTAGATACGATTGTAAATAGAACATACAGATATGAAGTTTCTTCAGTATTGCACTTCTGTTTACATAAAGCTGCCTGATTCTATTTTTAATTAGTGACAGAGAGAGAGAGTTGATGCCATTGATATCTTCTGACCCCAAAATATGGCCCTATTAGGTTTGGAAAGATTAATATCTCGAAGCTGTTAGTATTTTAATCATTCTTAATTTTGTTTATCTGATTCCTGATATTTCTCCCTCCAATGAACATCTATTAATTCTAAGAAAGCAAAACAGCATAAAGGTTATTTGTTTGCAAATGGATTATGATACCCAGTCTTCTATCCCTAGGCACCCCCTCCCTACAATGAAGGCACAGCAAAACTGGTCACAACAACCCAGATAGAAAGAACGTTCTCTGAGCCCTCATTCCTGCCTCAGAATGGGGAGAACCCAGCACATTCTCCTTTGCATACCAGCCAATGTCCCTGAAATTCCAGCCAGCCAACCAGTTCCCAGCACAGAGATCTCCATGGGAAATATTTATTTAAAACTGTGTCCTCCAAATAGCATTCCCTGTGCCCTGGTGCCACTCCACCAGAGTCTGCGGTGTTACAGCCTGATTACATTGTGTTCATGTCAAAAATATTTTTCTTTCTCCAAAATGCCAAAGGGAAGGGCACAGGTTTCCTAGAAATAGCTCTAAATTGTCTCCCTGTACCCAAGAATGCAAGCAATGTGGGCACAGATGCTGCCCAGAAGGAGGGGGAGAAGGTCAGGTCCATAGCACTGATGAGATCCATTTGTTCCACAAAGACAGCCAACACAGGTTTCTGGGGAGAATTATTTGAAAAATAAATCTACCCACACAGTTCCTCTCAGCCCTCCAGCTAAAGCTGTGGAACCCACCAGAAACTTCTCAGCTTGCTTTATAATAGAGTAGCCAAGCTGGGCAAGAGCACCACAACATGGAACCAATGATCAAATTTCCCCGACACAGCAGAATCGCTGAATGTAGGATCCATCCAAAGCTTAGCATTTCCTCTGCTCGATAAATATTTGAGTGGGTGGCTGTGTAATGTTAAGTAGCGCGTCACAGTCCACTATAATATTGCCACATAACAGACTGGGAAGGGGGTTGTAGGAAGATGGAAGGTCTGGTGTGTGGAAGTCTGCCTCCTGTCAGAGGTGGCTGCCATCCACTGGCTGGGTAGCTGTGGACAGCTGCAGGATGGCATGTCCTCAGCTGGAAGATGAAGGTGGCCAGATGATCTCTTAAGTTTCCTTGGGGCATGAAGCCTCGCCTCTAAGTCGCCGGCAGGCAGCATGCACTAAACACACGGCATAATTCTGGCACTGTGATAATCACTTTGTCTTTGTCATCTCCGGTGATGCTCATGACAGTCCTTTCAGCTACTAGGAGTACCTCTAAGTTAGGTAAAGAGAGACCCATGTCCCCAGTGCCACACGGTGGAGGAGGAGCTGAGAACCGAAGTTGAAGTTAGAAGTGCAAGCTGTCCAACACGAAACCACACAGACTCCACGGCTGTCGCACATCTCGGTGTGTTGGCTGCCCTCGTGGGCACCACTTCTTCGGAAGAGTTCATTATCCATGTAGCTGAATTCTAAGACAATTACTTAAAAAATGCCTTCAGCAGAAGGTAGCTCTGCAAGCAGGCCTTGCTGGGCAGCAGTCAGTTTCCTCAGGCTTCCAGAGAGGACTTGAGGCCCAAAACTACTGTCAAATGTCAAGACATCTGAGAAAAGAGAGAGTTAGTTACAGGGAGTAGCAGCCCCTCCCAGCAGTGTAGTAGCTTGGGCCACCTTCAAAACACTCTCTAAGAAGGCATGAAAAAGAAAAGGAAACATAAGTGTATTTTTTTTTCCAAGAAACTTAGGAGAACTGCTAAGATTGTGGCCATATTCCTGTTTCATCAGGTAACTCTGCTATTTGGATCCCTGTGTCAAAGGTTTACAGAGAAAAGACGCTGTCTGTGACAAGAAGATGCAGACAGGAAGTCAAGAATAATTCAGATTTCACCTTGGCCTCCAAACACACAAAAGCTGGATAAGACCAATTGCCTTAGACTGAAATTTGTGACTGAAAACAAATATTATTAATATTTTTATTTTTTGAGATTATTATATAATTATATCATTTCCCTCTTCCTTTTCCTCCCTTCAAGCCTTCCTATGTACCCCTTTGCTCTCTTTCAAATGCATGACCTCTTTTCCTTTCATTGTTGTGATATGTATCCCTAAATACATAAATACAACCTGCTCAGTCTGCATAATGTTGCCAGGATACATATGTTTTCAGATTCAGCAGTAGACACATTTTGTCAAAGGAAACAGAAAAATTAAATAAAGTTTCTTTAAAGCCATACCTGAGGTTTTTTTTTCAGGGTGCTAAAAATGAAATCAAATGCTGAACAACAACAAATGCATAGTCCCCAGAGTAGGTAAGGAACACATGCACCTGAAGAAAAAGAGAAGGGAATCGCAGCTCGTGTTTAGGAAGCAGAAGATATTGAGGAGTTAGGCAGGAAGAGTCAGATAGCAGCCCGGAAGTGATGAGCCTGTCCCCTAAACCAGATGGTCTTAAGCCTAAAATAACAAGGAAAAAGGAAGGCAGGAGCAGAGGGTTAGAGGGAAAGCAAGTGGGTTTGGATTGCCTCAAGAGAAATCTATTAGTGCAAATTTAATTTGTGTGTGTGTGTGTGTGTGTGTGTACGTACGCGCGTGTGTAAATGTTTGTAATGTGTGTGCATATGAGAAAGAGAGGGGGAGAGACAGAAGGAGACACAGAGACAGAGACAGAGAAGAGAGATTTTTTTCCTTGGTGACAGATGAGTAGCAATCAGCGACTCTGGGTGGCTGCTGTTCTTGCCAGTGTGGGAAGTCCCATTACCTCAGCTAACAAACGAGCTCAGCGAGCCTTCTTGTTAGTATTGGGCAAATGATCCTCTGGATATGCCTAATCCAAACCACACAAAGAAGCGAGGCCATGGGAAGGCAGTTTGCTCGAGGCAAAATGACATTTTTCATGCTGAAATTACCTGTTCCTCCTCCTCCGCTACCATCCCCCACTTTGAACACTGAATCCTTGCAGCAGTGGGCATTATGAGAAAATAGGCAGGTAGTCAGACGCAGTAGAAAGATCGATGCATCTACATTCCTCTGCCTCTACCATTCTGCCAGCACCTCCCTCCTGCTCCCCACTTGCTCTCTGAATGTGGCTCCTAGGAAATCCTGCTAACCGGGCTCTGTCCTGAGCTAAAGTGAAACGTCTTCTTTTAAGACAGTCCCAGTCTAAATCTGGTCAACAAGTACACTCTGGATCTGCCTGGTGAAGAAAAAGGCTCTCTTGAGTCCCTGCCTGCACCCACGGTGATGGGTCCAGGAGAGAGACACAGAAGTACAGACTGCCAGAGATAGGTAGCAAGGCCGTTTCCAATTAGTTCCTAGGCTTGTTCAAAAACAGCCAATTCCTACCTCCCGGACTCTGAAAACCGCATCCACCTAGACTGCCAAAATGTAAAAGGCCTGTAGCAGAAATATTAAAATTTAAACTCAACAGTGTGTGCAGGTGGAGGCTGGGTTCTAGTGGGGCTTGGATGTTTTCCTCCATCCAAAACATACACCTTGGGATTTTTTTTTAATCTGTGAAGATGTTTAGTGCACAAACAGAACCCAAGATAGAAAGAGAAGAGAGTAAGACAATGGGGAGGGGGGAAGGGGAGGAAAGGGGAGGGCAAAGAGAGGGAGGGGAGGAGAGAGAAGGCAGACACCTGTGAGGGTGATGCGGTTTCACAACTTGCCTGGCGTCTCCCTCACATTGAGCACAGTAACACTGCCACCTAGAGGCTGAGACTCTCTTCCCTTGACTTAAGCACCACAGTGCAAGACTTTTAAGAGGCTTAGAAAAGGGGAAAGCCTTTTCTAGATGGGACAGAGTAGGGCATCAACAGAATTCTCAGCATCTACCCATTTCAGGGTGGTATGTGTTCATTAAGTGCCTTATGTGCACCAAGCACTGAGCCGTATTAAGAGCTCAGCCTAGAGAGAGGAGACAAACACACACCCATAAAATATGAAGAATGGGAATTACTTTCAATGTAGAAATGCATCGTGCACATGATGAAGTAAAGGAGAGATTAATTCTGACCAGAGAAATTGGGAGGAGAGTATGATCTAGCCAGGACTCAAAGAAACAGAGAAATTGGGATCAAAGCATCAGAGGGAAATCAGATTGAAGCAACCATCAAATGGTGCGTGACATCTAGAAAATGCACCACGGATGCTCGCCATGACTGGGTTGCAATGCGGATATTACCTATAGGAAAAGAAACAGTGAATACCAGAAGAACTGGGCCAAAGCCTACCAGACTCTAAGTGGGAGACTAAAAGTGACTACAAACAGGGTTTTGTAAGGTTCATTCTGGGATGCCCAGGGTCTGGGAAGGGGTTAACAGATGCTCAATTACAAATTGTGTGATAAATGACTATGACAGGAAGCCATTGTCTCAGTGAGGATTTCATTGCTATAAAGAGACAGCATGACCACTGCAAACTCTTAATAAAGGGAAACATTTCATTGGGGCTGGCTAACAGTTTAAGAGGTTTACTTCATTATCATCGTGACAGGAAGCATGGCATTGTGCAGGCAGACACGGTGCAGGAGGAGCTGACAGTTCTACGCAGTGATCTGCAGACAGCAGAAGGAGACAGTGTGCCACACTGGGCAGAGCCTGAGCATAGGAAACCTCAAAACTACCCCGCAGTGACACAGTTCTTCCAGTAAGGCCACATCTGCTCCAATAAGGCCACATCTCTTAATAGTGCCACTCTCCATGGGCCAAGCACTCAAATATGTGAGTCCATGGGGGCCATACCTATTCAAACCACCACATTACATTTCCGGGCCCCCCGTAGGTTTGTAGCCATAACATAATGCAACATGCACTTAGTCCTATAACCAGCATTTTGCTACTTTGTGGGCTCTTCTTTCTTCCACCCTTCCCCATGCCTTTTCTTCCTCCCTTCCAACCTCATAACACTATATATGAGAAAAAGAATAGAGAGGAAAGGGGATGATGTTATTATTAAACTACTTTCTGATTATTAGGGGTGTAGAGCTCCTTGGGGCAAGTTTGATCTTCGATGTCAGGATCTCTAATTTCTTTTCTTTTCTTTTCTTTTCTTTTTCACACAACTACCTAATGAACCACAACTAACAGCAACCAACAGAATTTAACTACCAACCAGCAACTCACCTATCAAGGCTCTAGCAATTATGTGCCCTCTGAAACATCCTCAGAGCTCCAAACATCACCACTCAAAGAAACTATCTGCAGCTGGCAAAATCACACCTCTGCTTACAGCGTGAGGCAAATCATAGTCACCTGTTGTGAAGCAGCCTCATATCCCCACACCTGGGATTAAAAATGAAAAAAATATATAGTCTCATAATATTTCTGTGTTTTTAAAGAAAGCAAAATTACAAAAATTTCACTACATAGTCCAAGATTCAAAAGTCCTCATAGTCTCAACACTATGTAAAGGTCCAAAGCTCAAAGTCTCTTCTGAGACTCATGTGATCTCTTAACTGTAAAAGCAAAAGCAGAAAGGAGATCACATACTGTTCCAAAATGTAGGGAAGGGAGCATAGTGAGGAAATACTGGACCAAACCAAGACCAAAAACCAGCTGGGCAAACCCCAAACTCTGCATCTCCATATCTGATGTCAAAGCGCTCTTCAGATCTCCAACCCCTCTCATCTCTGTTGACTGCAACACACTTCTTTCTCTTGGCTGGTGCCACTCCCTGTTGGCAGCTCTCCTCAGCAGGTATCCCATGGCTCTGGCATCTCTAACATTTTAGGGTCTCCAAGGCAATCCAAGCTTCACACAATAGCCTCTCTGGGCTTCCATGCAGGGACACCTCTGCCACATGCCGGGCCTCAGGGGATTTTCTTAGTTGAGGAGGGAGATTCTATAATTTTCACTTAATTAAAGCAGCCAACTGATTTTCTAATCAAAAGTCCAAGAGTCCTCATTCCTCCAAACAAAACATGGTCAGTCCTGTCACAGGAATACCCCAGTTCCTCGTTCCAACTTCTGTCTTAGGTAGTGTTTCATTACTATGAAGAGACACCATGACCACCACAGCAACTTGTAATAAAGAAAAACACCTAATTAGTGCTGGCTTACAGTTTCAGAATTTTAGTTCATTACCATCATGGCAGGAAGCACGGCAGCATACAGGCCAGCATGGTGCTTGAGACTGGAGGTGGAGGGAAGAGGGTTTTTTTGTTTGGGCTTTTTGTTTTGTTTGTTTACTTGTTTGTTTCAGTTTTTCTCTTTTTTCTTTCTTTCTCCCTTCCTTCCTTCCTTCCTTTTATGTATATGAATGCATTTTCTTCATGAACACCAGAAGAGGGATTCAGATTCCACTACAGATGATTATGAGCCACCATGAGGTTGCTGGGAACTGAACCTCTGGAAGAGCAGACAGTGCTCTTAGCTGCTAAGCCATCTCTCCAACCCTGGAGATGAGAGTTTTACATCTTGATTTGCAGACAGAAGAAGGAGACTGTTTTCCACACTGGGCAAAGCTTGAGTATAGGAAACCTCAAAGCTGTTCCCACAGTGACACACTTCCTCCAAGAAGGCCACATCTACTTCAACAAGGCCACACCTCCTAATAGTGCCACTCTCCATGGGCCAAGCATTCAAACACATGAGTTCATACCTTTCAAATAACCACACCCATGAAAGTTTTAGAAAAATAGTAACTTGGTAAGTTACGGTTTGTTTGGTTGGTTGGTTTTTTAATAATGGAAAAAAATAAAAGAAACCCATAAAAATGAAGTGTTAGAAAGACATCATTAAAAATTTACTACCAAAGTCTAGTTGAACAAGAGTCTAGCCCAAGGCACAGTCAGGGAAAAAAATGGGAAGGCTTAGACTGCCATGCACAAGGTTGGGGTGGGAGTGCATACACAGGTAGAACCACACACTGATGTCAGATGTCTTTCTCAATCACTCACCAACTCAGCTAGAGAGGCTGGCCACCACACCTTGGTGGTCCTTAGCTCAGGAGTTAGAGATGCTTAGTGCTTTTGCTCAGTCTTTAGGCGGGTGCTCAGATCCAAACTCAGGGGCATGTGTCTTTGCAGCAAGCACTTTGCTGACTGAACCAGCCCTGGTAGAGTTGAATCTAAAGGCATTCTGCAGCAGGCATGTGGCTTAAGCCTGCACGGTGGTACTGACTGAGAAAAAAGAACAGGGAAGGAGAAGCAGTTTGGAATAGAAGCCTCTAGTTTTCAAGAATGTAACCAAGTAGAGAACTTGACAGTTAAAGATGCCGTGGGACTCGGGGCTGAAGGGCCCTAGTGCGCGCGCGTGCGCGCGCACACACACACACACATACACACACACACATACACACACACACACACACACACACACACACACACACACACACAGTGCACACAGGATATGCATACTTACATGAGTTTAAGGTAACTTGGTGTGTCTTCTCATCCTAGTGTTATGGTTAAGGCAAGGCTGTAACATTCCTGAAATTAAACTTCCATTCTTCTGCTTTGGTAGAGCCAGAAGGCATCTGCAAAATGAGGCCTTGCTGTAAGATTTAGTGCTAACCTATGGGACATGCCTAGCCCACTCTCTGGCATAGAATAAATTCATCCACAATAAATGGTAGAGTACCACCAAACTGCACATTGGAAAGTAGTGGACCGACTACGAGGTCCAAGTTCAAAACCAAGTTTGTCATATGCCTGACATTGAACAGGAGAACTGGCCTCTCTCAGTCTCACTGGACCCTTTAAGAATGGAACTACATACAACCTCTACCTCAGGGGATAAAATGAGAAAATGTGCTCTCCTGGGCTGGCAGTTCTCTCACAGGTCAGCCAGACGAGTTGTTAGATGCAAGTGTGTGGAAGGAAACCCCTGGGTGTCAAGAAACAGTGGTTCTAGGTAGGCATGGTCTCCATAATGCCCCTTGCCCCAAAGACAGAGACTCTTCTCTGGCCCCACGGAAGGAATTCTTCCCTAGTTCCTTCCCACATTCCAGACACGCTTTCATCACAGCACATTTCCTTTATTCCATCTTCAATTGAGATTTTTTAAAAGAAATCTTTGAAACTCCCCAGCTGGTAGAACCACTAGGGAATCAAAGCCCATTTGTTCTCTCTTCTCCATATTCTCCCAAGTGGTCCACCAATCAAACCCACACTGTTAATCTGCATTGAAAGGAAATGGGTCATTATTTGAAGGCAACAAAGATAACCAGAGTGGAGGAGCAGGAGCAAATAAGGTTATTCAACTTCCTGACCCATGAAGAGCTCTTTTTGTTTGTTCTTGGCCCTGTCAAATCCCTGTACACCACACCTGTAATGAAAAGCCAAAAATGGACAGCTGCTGGCTTCCGGCCTGTCGCTATCACCCAGTAGAGCATCTGTGTTTAGGTAGTAGGAAGGCTCATTGCACTGAAGCTGAGAGAAACGGAATATGATGTGACTTCTTCAGCTTGGCTTACAGCACAACATGGGGGAGGGGGGCTCTCTTTTGACCAGCAAGCATTTAGCCTTGGCTTAATCCTCTTCAAAACCAGGTACCTACCATTGTGTAGGGGACTCAATAGAAGGCTCCTCTGGCTTTCACCTCCCTCCTCTTAGATGCTGCCTTCTGGTGTGACAAAGTCTCTTTGTCCCCTCAGCCTTGGCTTCTCAGAAGCCACTAGCCCTCTATTTCTCAAGATGCCCTTCTATCATATTTTCTGCTTCCCCTACTCATGTCTAAAGAATAATATATATATATATATATATATATATATATATATATATATATATATATATATACACACACACACAAAGCACATCTGAAATCTCATTGTTATTTGTAAACCCAGATGGATCCTGTGGACTAACTCTCCCTGCCCTGCTTTCTCTGCTGCTGGTACCTTCTGTTCTCCACATTCCTGATCCTGGAGACATGGACCAAAGGGTTTTCTGCTCACAGATCCAATAGTTGCCACCTGCATTTGTGTCCTGCCTTCACACTACCTTCTTTCTGCATCCTCTGATTTCTAGGGGACTGATGTCACATAGCTGTGCTCCAGTCCTTGTTACATCCAGAATCAAGTCATGGTTTTCATGTGGTCTGATTTTGAAAGCACGTGCACCCTTGGGTGTGATTCTCAATTTTCTCTCTGATATCTGTGTCTGATCTTTCTCATCCTGCCCACCCCCACCAGGGTTGTCTGTCTGTCTGGGTTCTGTCAACTGAAAGCAGATAGTTCAGACATTTAAGGTCTGACAGCACACACAGAATCCACTCATGGGACCATTAATAGTGTGTTATAGCATCAGGGAACTACACCAAAGCTGTAGAAAATGATGTCACAGAGATCAGAAACCAATTAGAAGCCTTGCCTGTCCCTTGACCAGAAAGGGCAATGGATAAAACGTGTTTAATCAGGTCCCCCTGCATCGAGATAGAAGAGGAGCTTCGCAGAAATATGACTAGGGGACTGAAGCCTCTGCCAGAGCCTTGGCCTGCTGGGAGTGGGAGAGTGATAGCAAGGGGACGGGGAAGAAGTCATCCCACCATCATGCCCCAAAGAAATCTCAGAGCAAGAAAGTCTATGCAATCCATCCACAGATGTCAGACTCCTGCGGTACAGAGAAGGAACAAGAGATACCGTAAAGAGATGGGGCAACAGGAGAATACACTGCATACTCCATCCTTGCACGCAGTCTTTAGACAAGTGCAACAGCTGCCACTCCTATCACACATAGTACTGCCATGTTCACACGCTCAGACCACATAGTACAGCCATGTTCATACCCTCAGACAGGTGAGATTTGCTCATGGCATTTGAGAGGCATTGAGAGTTGCACATCTACTACGCCTTGTGCCTACTGACTTATCTGGTGGAATGACCCAGAACAAAGACACAAAGACAAGGTTCACCCCACAGAAGGGTGTTCAAAAGAATCCCCATATACCTAAAACATGCTTTGTTCATTAAAAAGGGAGAAAAAAAAGGTTAGAAATAAAACTGTGGCCTATGTGTGACTGAAATCTATCCAACACAGCGTCTCTTCTGGTGCCTTTCAGGCCTGGATGACATCTGCCCCACACAGTATCTCCCTCAACATCTCTCAGCCCTCAACTGGGGACTAAGGCAAAGAAACTGGGACTTTAGAGCCTGGGCCCTGTCAAGCAGAGCCTCTGCCTAGCTGCCAGTCCCTGTGAATTGATCAATGGAATAGTAAGACCAGCACTGCTCTGAACAATTCTTCTCAGAATAAAAGCTTTCCTCCCCCACGCAGTTCTTGCCTTTTGTCAAGGAAAAGAAAAGAAGAATCAGCCCAGAGTGAATTCCTTAGAGCGGGAGGTTGGGAGGCAGCAGATGCAGGCATGCACACAGCGCATTTGTCTGAAGCCCGTGCCCACTGCTCCAGCACGGGAGACCTCTGCATCCAGGACCACCCTGCTCTGGGGCTTAGTGTCCTTCCTTCTAGGAACACAGAAGCTATGTCTCCATCCAAAGAAGGTATGTGAGGTGACAGGAGGACCTCAGGTGTGCTAGCCGGAGGTACAGAGCCAGTAGCGCCCCAGTTGCTGTGCAGAAAATGTTCTCAGGAAGAAAAGTGAGGAAGGCTTGGAGAAAATCTTATCATATATTCAGAAAACATTTTCACTAAACTTCCAAGGCAGTTAGAGCATGGGTTCCTATCCTAGCTGACCCCATTAACTATTTTGGAAGAGCTTAAGCAATCTGGGTCTCCTCTGTGCTTCACTGCTAGAAGACCTAAGGAATGTCACCCATTCACCCACACAATGAGCATAGTGCCTGGCACAGAACAACAGCACTCAGGGAAAACCAGCTGTTGAAGATTATATGTGCAGTGGTGATAGCCACAATGTTGATAGGCAAGACACGTGTGGGCCACGCTCTTGGAAAACATAATAATACACGTGCAATGGTGATAGCCATGGTGTTGATAGACAAGACACACATGGGCCATGCTCTTGGAAAACATAATAATGATAATAGCAGCTAACATTGGTTGGTCATTTACTAATCATTAGGCACTCCTATGGTGATGATGTACATTATTGTCACTTAGTCCTCTCAATGGTTCCATGTTCAGAAGCAGACACGGGGATGAAAGTGTTTTACATAACTTGCCCAAAGGTATTCAGCTGTTGAGGACCAGAGCTTAGAATTGAAGATCAGTAATAACAAACAAGCCAGAAGAGAAGTTCATAATTCCACTTGGTGAGAAAATACTAGGGAGGAAATGAAAACTCTGCAGTAGCAGAACACAGAGGAGGGTTCTGCTGGGGAGAGCTGTCAGGGCCTCCGAGCTGAGGTATAAAGCAAGAGACTCCATCTGTCATACAAAGAGCCAGGGTGAGCGTTCCAGGCAGAGGAAACAGCCTGAGAGTTGGTGCTGATGTGAGGGAGACACATCTTTAGTTAAGAAACTAAAATGGGACCAAAATGGCTGGTGTGGTATAAGTGGAAGGTGGGGGGACAGACGAGAGTGCTAGGAGGCTGAAATATAGGCAAAGTCAAACAGTGGTAGAAACTCCAACCAATATACAGCAGGAAGCTGCTAGAAGGCCTTAGTGGAAAGGGTCACCTGACTGACTAGTTGCGTGGAGTAAGACTTGAGGGAAAGCGAGGGCCCTAAGGAAATGATAGTAATAATGTAGAGTGCTGCCAGAGTAGCGCCACAACTGTCAGGGACGGGAACATGCTCTGTGAGCACTATGGAATAAAGGCATGGTTCACCTCCCAGACACATCATCACTGCCATTACCACCACTATATAGATCCTAGGCTGTGGTCAGAGAGGTCTCAGGATTATCATAACTCTACCCAGGCTCCCAGCTGAGGGGTCTACCATCAGAGCGGCAGCACCATACCTCAGCTACAACACACACACAGATACCTAAAGAAACGCTCGCTACAGAGATCCAGAAAGAGAGGCTTACAAATAGCCCGGAGCAGCAAGCAGAAGGATGAAGACTTAAAGCAATCACGGGAATTGAATGGTAGATACAACTGACTATTTATCACACTTCTTTTGCCTATATTGCCCATAAGGGACTATCGGTACGCACTGCCCTCTTCTTTCAAGGTCTGCCTCTTTGATACATCACTACATAATATTGAGCTACTTATTCATTTGTGATACACACAAAAAAATATTATTGAGTGAATCTACTATAGCACTGTATCGAGCATTGGGGAAATACAAAGACAAATGAAGTACCACCTCAAGGCTCCTGATTTTACAGTGAAGAGAACAATTACCATAAAGTACAACTGGAGCCAGCATCAAGGGGGGAGGAGGGAGGGGGGAAACAACTGAGGAATGCTGAAGTTGGGCCTTTAAGCCAGGGCCTGCAGTGGGGAGATAGAGAGGGGGTGGAGCTTGTTCCAGAATAGAGAACCCTTAGGGAACTTTAGGAAGAATAAGGCATTCCCCGTGATTCAAGTCTCCGCATCAAGAAGGAAGTAAGGCCCAGCCAGGAAAAGCCTTTAGGCTACACTTGGAAATTAGGATACTGCCCAGATTCCCTAGGGAACCATATTTAAGACATGCATAATGGTCTTTTTTTTTTCTCATTTGCAATCATTCTGTATGCAGAGCAAAGTAGAGGAAATGGTGATGAAGACAGCTTGGGCAAGATCCCTGTAGTAACTCAGATAAGAAATAAAGAGAATGAGCGTCAAAGCCGATGCAGAGAAGAGGAGAGAGAGAGAGAGAGTTCACATCAGAGAAGGCCTAGAGGGGGCTGTGATCATTTATGTATTTTATGAGATAACAGAAAGGTACTAAGTTTTCTACCCATCAGTGAGAAATTAGGTCGCATGGAAAGTGGTTCCATGAGTAAGTTTTTACAAACATGCTAAATAGTGAGAAGACATTAAATGTTTTTGATCAGGGGAGTCATATGATCATGGGCTATGCCCACAGGACCGAGAGCACTCATTGAAGAAGAGCCAGTGGTGGCACAGGACACCTAGGATACGGCCCTAGGATAGGATGCTGGCTGGGAAGAACTACTAGAAGGCCAGGAAAAGCTGGGGAGTCAGAAACAAATGTAAGTAAGGGGTATTAGTTATTTCTCTGTTGCTAGCTATGATGACATGCCGTGAGCAAAGGAACTTAAGGAATGGGGGGTTTATTTTGCTCACAGCCCCAGATTAAAATCTATCATGGTAGGAAGGTCACAGGGGCAAAATCTTGAAAGCTCACACTCAGATATATCTCTCCTTTTCATATAGCCTGAGATTTATCCAAGAGATGTCAGCCAATTTTAATATGGTTTTTTCCATGCCTCTCAGGAATGCCCAGAGGCTAAAGATTCCCTCACACATTGACCTGGAGACTTGTCTCCTAGCTAACTCCAGGTCCTGTCAAGTTGACAATTAACACTAAACCATCCCAGAAGGTCTTGAAGAGACTGACCAAGAGCAAGGGCAACACATTAGCCTTGGTGATCAGGGAGCATCCTCTGGGTTGGGACAATGCAGGAAAGAGACACCAAAGGTCACTACTAGGGCCAGAAGAAGGCTCTTAGCAATATCTGCAGCCATAGAGAGCCAGAATGCAACAGTGAGCAGCTTGCATCCAACATGCCAAAGTCCAATTGCTCAGGACACAAAAACTGCTCAGAAATTACTGATACGTTAACAAAAAGCAAGCTGCAAAACAAGGCAGGTATTGTAATCCTGTTTGTTAGAAATGTGCCCGTGGCTTGCAAAGCCCCACACCAGAGGGTTTACAGTTACCATCTCTGAGAAAAAAAAAAGAATTATAGGTGATTTTTATTTTCTTCTAGATGGTTTTTCTATTTTTGACCATGAACAAGCATGACTTTTTGTAATCAGAAACCCAGCAGAGTTTAAAATATATTTGTTAAGCTTATATAGCATGGCTGTCTTGCAGAATTGAAGAGAGACCTCTGTTTGCTAACTTCTTTTTCCCAGTCTATTTATGATCTCGAAGATGCTGAGTAACTTAGATGTTGCCGCAGAGGAAAGCCGGGCGGAGAATTTAAATGCACAGTGTCCCGTGTTAACAAGGAGAGTCCTCACTACCAGAGCCTCCTCCCCACCTCTTCTCCCCAAGAGAGAGAGCACTGGCTTCTGGTGACCCTCTCCTGACACGTTCCATGTCTGAGCCCAGAGAGACCCAGCAGGCTCTGAGCCTTGGGCTCCCCTAGCCCTCAGCAATCCCCCCTTTCTTCCTCCCAGGGGACAGCATTGCTTCTCTTCTTTTCCTCTTCCCTAAGGCTCAACTATAAAAACTCCATCTAGTAATGAGCTCACCCCTCTCATCTTCCGGCTTCGAAATGTTCTAGTTCTGGGATTGTTAAAATGCTATTCAGTCCCCAATCTTCGTGGGCGTGGGAAAGAGAATAAAATAAACAGACTCGGATGCCTTTGAAGTGGAGGGAGTCAGGCAAGAGAGAGGGGGGCCTACCAATCAGACCCCGCAGGTTATCTTATCCACACTGAGGCCCGCTGTGCTCACAGAAGTTTCTTAAATATTCCTTGTGACTACAGAGCTACGAACTCCAGTCTTAAGCAGCTGTTTGCAGAGGGCTTCCAAAGCAGTGATGGCTTGGGCCTCCTCAGCAAGATGAATCCTACCTGTTAATGGTGGAAGAGAACCAAGTAGAAGCAAAGAGGATGAAAAGGGGGGAGTCTCTGCTTGGAGTTGCCCCACTGTGAAGGGTTCCCCTACTCCTGGGCTCCAACAACGAGTAGGCCTGGAATTTCCCCCACATCCTTGTGAATGACAAGTAATATCAAGAAGGCCTTATTCACGAGATACCCAGCTGTTTATTTTCATGATTTCATTTACTGTTTCACACTTTGAAACATATGATCTCAGGCCCTGGAGCTCTGTCCAGGTACCACTGTGGGTGGTAGGAGCAGAATCCCGCCCTCAGATCTTTATGCGCTAGTTAAAGCAGAGCCACCACTCAAGTAGAGGGCATCCAATGCTAGTGGAGGGTACTCCCTTCTCAGACACACACTTTCCCAGTGTGCTCCTACTTAGGAAACCCTCCTTTTAAAATTAGCATAACCTTTCAAGGATGTTACTGATTTTTTTTTAAGCTATGAAAGAAAAGATTATTGTTAAGTCTAAGCACACAGCATGAAAAAGAACAACCCTGAATTGTCAGCGAACATTGCCCTGAGCTCCTAAATCTAAACAAGTTGCTCTTGTTACATCAGAGAAATCTTAAAATACTAGTGGGTAGGCTCTGGGCTTCTCGGAGAGTTTCCACATATAATATGCCAGCTCTTTACACTATATAGCTAAAACTTTTAACAAAAGGTCCTATGAGGGCAGAGGATGTAATATAAGTTTTGAAATCTTATTCCAGCCTGACGGTGCACATTTGTCATCTCACAACTTGAGAAGTGTACAAAAAGTACTTATAGGCCAGCGTGGGCTATATACTTGTCTGAGACCAACCTAGGCTAAGACTTTGTCTTTAAAAGAAAAAAAAAGCAAAATACCCTAAACACAAGTTACCTAGTTTTTTCCTGCCATTTTGGGTCCATAAATCTATAGAGAAACTTCCCAAGACAAATATTTATAGAACCAGAAAATCAGTAGAGTTGCCAGCCCCTGTTCCCAAGTGGCTTCCTCGTGTCACATCTCCCATCAAATTTCAGCCTGGAAGTCAGGTCACAAGAGGAAGCCTTGAGGTGACAACAGATGAAAAAATGTGCCCTGGGTCTGTGATAAACCCGAGCAGAGGGCTTAAGTTAAGCAGGTCAAAGGACCACAGCGATTTGAGAACTGTATTCCGCTGACACCCTCAAGATCAAAAGCCAAAAGGATGTTCTCTTGACAAGGTCACCAGCAGCCTAGCTGCAAGGCCACCCCTGCCCCCCCACCCCCCACCAACGCCAACAGCAGTCCAGCCTTGGCTGAATGTGATGAAGATAACAAGGAGTCCAGGCACAGGTGAGCTTGCACTCTCCAAGAAACAGGAAGCGCAGCTAGAGAGCGGTCTGAAAATGCAGCGGGAATGAAAGGGAGCAAGCCGCACGTCTTGATTTCCAGCTTTGTGTTTTCTAGCTCAAGTCAGCTCAGGGCCATCATTTTTCATAAAACCCAGGGCTCCCCTCATGTACAGGCGGCACAGTGGCCTTAGCAAACAGGGGCTGACCTTGAATAGTGTCCTCTCAGTCTGTCATGTGAACTGAAGAGCCTTCGGTGCAGGATAAGTCATGCAGAGCAAGTGGGGAGAGACACAAGCCAAGGGGGCTGTAGTGGCCGGCTGGGAGGGCAGGGGGTCTCTGTGATGGCAGGCCCTGGAAGCTGACAACCGACAACTTTATCCATGGTAGCAGCAGGAGAGGTAACCTGGCTCATTTAAATGCATGGCTATCATCAAAACTCCCACTGTAGCTAAAAGTCAGCTTCACCGACATTTTTTTTTAAGAGCTGCTAATAAAGAGAAAAAGAACGTGTGGTTTAAAGTTCCTTTCCCCCTTACACTTCCTTTCTGGTCAAAGTGCTAATAAGGATGAAGAGGCACAAAGTCCATGGGGAGAAAGGAGATGGAAATGGCATGGAGGATGTGCACTTTATAGCCGACCTGAAAACACAGGACAGTGGGTGACAGCCAAACCCAGGCAGTTCAAAGGGCTTCCATCTAGATAGACAAGAAGGTTACAAGGCAAAGGACAGAAATATGGAACAGCAAGGAGACCTGGCCTGCGAACCTGAGGATACTGGCTGTGGTTCTGACTCCATGACACCTCAGCCATTTCATTTCTTCAACTATAAGGCCCTGGGTTTCGCATAGCAATTTAAAACTCTAAAATCCATGCTATAAATCTACCACAGTCTGTAACGCTGTATTCTCTCTATACAATGGTGACACAGTCACACCTTATTTTCCAGGGTCAGTGCAGAAGATTACATGGAAGAGCCCAGGATGAGACAGCACAGGGTTTAATATGCATTTGGCCACTTGTTTCTGTTAGCCACCCTGCCAGGTAGAAGGGACCGGTATCTCCAGTTCACAGGTGAGTGTGTTGAAGCTCAGTGAAATTCGTATGTGACTCTAAAGTCACACATGATAATCACGGGAACTGAGACTCCGAACAAATCGTTTTGAGTTCAAAGCCCATGTCATTAGCCTCTGTACAACACAGCCACTCTGAAAATGCATGGCTATGCTGCGACATAATAGGTTGTCAATAAACACCATAGCACCTTCATGTTCACCCAGTGTGATGGAGTACTTTAATATGTCTATTGAATGAATGAACAAATGAACAACACATTGCAAAGAGGCCGTTACACCATGAACCCATCCAATCCCATGTTGCAGCCAATATAATTACTGAGAGGGCTTCAGCACAATTGCCTTTTCAAAGAGTCAGAAGCTTAAGTGAAGGGAGATGTGTCCCAAAAATGGAACTGTGGGAGATTCTGAATAAAGCATAGCAGCACAATATTGCACTGAGTATCTTAAGTGCACTTGAGGATTAAGATTCTATCTTTAAATGAATTTTAAAATGAATAGACAGACCAGGAAAGAAAGTGCCTAATGTACTGACATGTCCTTACTCACCTAATTGAATAAATAAATAAACAAGTCTTGGAATCTTGATGCCATGCTCACACACGTGCCTACGGCTTCCCTGAGATCTTCTGACTTTGCATCTGTCCTACAAGAGGGTCTTCAGCAATGTGGACATCTGGTGCTGAGCTGCAGAGCAGAGGGTATGCCCTCAGAGCACCCAGAAGCGACATCTGAGCAGGCCCTTCCAGGACCGTGGCTATAAATGCCACTGCCCACTTCTTAGGTAGCTCAGGGCCCTGCCTGAGCAGGACAAGCGATCACAGTGATGAACAAACCAGGGTATCTTGGAAGTAAGCGTTTTTGCAAACGGTGGCCTCTATCTTTCTCCCCTACTTTTTTTTTGTCAAAGACAATGGCCAATATCAGTGGGTGCTAAGAGGTCCTGTCTCAGCTCTCAGAATCCCCACAACCACACATAGCAGCCAATTCCAAGAAAGGTAAGTTCTCTGAACTTGCAAATGGTTTGAAACAAAAATGAGAGAGAGAGAGGAGAAAATACCATTATAAGTATGTAAACCACACTGAAATGTGAAAGGAACCTTCTCCAAACCCATAGACAAACACAGGAGCAAAGGGAGGCAAGCAAAGGAGGACCACTGTGTGCTGTCCTCCGGGGCTCATGGGGTACTCCTGCCCATGGAATGTGTTGTTCCAAATTGCTAATCAATGCTAGATACCAACACCAGCCACTGCTAATAACGAAGAAAGAATCACCTCACTTCCTCTGTAATTATTTCTGACACAGGTCTCCATGAGGAGTGTCAAGACTCAGGTTAGCAGCTCAGTGCGATAATAACCCAAGATTACCAGAAATTCACAATGTCGGAGAGAAAGAGGGCTTGGAGAAAGGGAAATGGCAATTAGAAATACTTGTCATGGTAATTGCATTGTGAATAGCAGATATCCACTTCTCAGCAGCTGGTGTAAGTTTTCCTCTATCTGACTTTAAAAAAAAAATTTAAAAAGTCTTCCAGGCAGGTAGCGCAATAGAGGAATACATCACATTTTCAAAAATAACAGTGTGGAAAAGTATTACTTCTCTCTAAATAATGGTGTGTTAGATGATTTTTTTTTAAATCCTCTTGGAATTCACAAGGCTGAGAGCTGTGCTACTTGACCAGGTAGTGAAGTTGCCTTAAGCCAAACAACAGCCATGTGATCTCACTCTGGTGGTGACTTCGACCCACATTGACATATTGTCTTCTGTGAAGCCTAAAATAGCTCTCAACTTTATTCCTTCATCATTCACTTTGTCCAAAACAGCCATATTCAGAGCTCTCCGGCACATAAAGTGAGAGCTGGTTAGAGGAAGGCTCTCAGATCATGTCCTCTGAGATGATGGGCCTCTCTTCTTCTGGGCTCTTTGGAAAGCTGTGAGGAGACACAGACACCTGTGGGAGGTGGAGGTGGGGAAAGGGGACTTTTCAGCTCTAATACTGAAAGATGCAGCTTCCTTTTACCTTGAGCTCAAGTGAACCTTCTAAAAGCAACCCCAAATGTGATCATCCAGTATCCAGGCCTAAATCCACCAGTGGCTCCTGTTACCTTCGGAATGAACAATGGTCTCCTTGGAATGAATGTCCTTTGCCTACAAGGTCCTCAGTGCTTTAGCTTCCCTGCAGCTCTGACAGTTCAGTCCTGATTACTAACTTAGTGGCAGATCTTCAGACAGACCTAGATCCCAAAGCATCCTGTTAATTTTATTTATTTAGTTATTTAGTTATTAGTATTTACTTATTATTGCCCAGGTTGTTCTATTCAAGAGTTCTATTTATCTAATCAGCACTTACTAGGTGTTCAAGACTCAACTGTAGAACCATCTCTACTGAGAATCCTCCCCTACGCACATCCTTTGCGATCCCTGATGAGGGGGTGCAGAGCTCTTTCTGTAGAATCACAGTGTTTATGCCCACCTGCCTGCTCCTCCATTGGAGTGGGAGTACTTAAGAGCCAGAACTCACCTTTCACACCATTTCCCCTAAGCCAGTTATCACAAGGAGCTTGTCAGGCTCAAGGTTGAATAGAATCTACACATGGAGGAAGAGAAGATGGAAGGATATAAAATTAAATGATGAAGGGAAGAGACTTAGTTCATTAAAATGTAATTAAGCCTCCTTAATAGGCAGTCATTTAGTCATCTCTAGCTATCAGAGACTAAATTGCATGAGGTAGAATATCAATTATGGCCAGGTATCTATAGTTTTGCAATATTTCAAGAATCGTCTTTAATTTAGGGATTTATGGAAGTTAAAAGAGGATTTGGTGAGAACTAAAGACCCTCTAGAGAGGCAGTAGAATCTGAGGACCCTGTGCTGGGCCTCTGTTCTAAAGAATTGGTAACGAACCAGCAAAGGGCATGGGGACCTTCCTTTGAACATCTCTGAGGTTCTGCCTCTAAAGCTTGTTGGGGCTAGAATGGAGCTCAAGGGTTTTTTGGTTGGTCGGTTGGTGTTTGGTTGGTTGGTTTGGTTTCTTATTTCAAGACTGGGTTTCTCTGTGTGACAGCCTTAGCTCTCCTTGGAACTTGTTCTATAGACCAGGCTGGCCTTAAACATACAGAGATCTACCTGACTCTGCCTCCTCAGTGCTGTGATGGTGTGTGCCACTGCCGCCACTGCCACCACCACCACCTGTTCCTTCAGCACTGCAAAACATGCTGGCTGTGTTCCTGTCACCTCAGAGACCACAGCACCATCCTGAGCTCAAGGTCCAGTTCCTCTGACCAGAATAAGCCTAGTGAGGCTAGGTATTCCTCTGGGCAAAAGTGGTTGTAAAGACAGTTTAATGAGTTCTTTTCTGACCCCCATTCAAACTTATTTGGGCCACATTTGCATAACGAAGCATCATCATCTCCTGCATAGCACTGATAAACATCCCCAGAGCAAGGCAATGTGAGACTTGACATCAGTTTAATCATTTGATGCTGAGTGATCGCATCCAGCCTGTGTGGGACCTGTGGCATTCCCACCTCATACCTGACAGATTACTTAGTTGCATGGGAAGTGACTTGCAAAAGTATCCTAAAGTGGCTAACTGGAAGAGAGTGTTGAAGAACCAGCAGTAGAGTGGATATTAGGAAATAGGGCGAGCCTAGGCATCAGATTCTCCAGTTGAGCTTTGCCTATTTGAAGTAGGAGCACAGAGAGAAGAAAAGAGACCAGTTCACATGGTTATTCGTGCTACACCTAGCATAGCAATTCTACACCAGGACACAGGACCCACTGCAACCTAGCACACTGTATCAGTGTGGTGATGTCAGAAGACTTTGATCGTGTCAGCATCAGAAGGTAGCATCCTAATTAGGAAAGCAGGAGCCAGGTAGCCTCCCTCAAGGGCCTGTAGGACATCATCAGAATGCTGAAACTGGAACAAACATTTGAAAGAATCATTCTTGACTATTGGTTAGACAGCCCCTGTAAATACCAGAAATAGTCAGGTGATGGGCTGGAGTAAGACAGAGTTAAAAGAGACCAAAGTTTTGTAAATGCAGGTTGTAGGGCTAAAGTCCGGCATATACAAAGTGGCATTTTCAAGTCAGAAAACAATTAACATTATTAGTAAAGCAACTTTAGTCCTACTCTTTGTTAGGGTTTATCTGGTCAGAAACACAAACTAAAAAATAAAAAATAAAAAAAAATTGGAAGCAACCTAGATGTTCCTCAATAGAAGAAGGGATAAAGAAACTGTGGTATATTTACACTATGGAATACTACTCAGCTATTAAAAACAAGGGAATCTTGAAATCTGCAAGCAAATGGATGGAACTAGAAATGATCATCCTGAGTGAGGTGACCCAGACCCAGAAAGATACATGTGGTATGTACTCACTTATAATTGGATACTAGCCCAGCAATGATGTCCTCTGAGAGTTTTCATTTAGCTGGGGATTGGGAAAGAAGCTAGGACATCCTATTGTGACTCCTAGTGAGAGAAGTATGGGAGAATGGGGAAAGGGACAGACCCAGAACATCCTGGAACCCTTCAAAAAGACCATCATGGATGGCGGGTCTGGCTCGAGGGGGGTCTGGCTCAAACTACTGTACCAACCAAAGACAATGTGTGCAGTAAACCGGAACTCCCTAATCAGATCTAGCCAATGGACAGCACATTCTCCACAGGTGTGTGGAGAGTGGGGGCTGACTCTGACAGGAACTCTGGTGCCCCCTATTTGACCACTTCCCCTTGGTGGAGAGGCCTGATGGCACCCAGAGGAAGAGTAAGCAAACTACCAGGATGAGACCTGACAGGTTGTGACCATATGGTGGGGGAAGAGGTCCCCTTCTGTCACAGAGCTAGAGGAGGGGAATAGTGTGAAGGAGCAAGGGAGTAGGGAACGGGAAGATACAAGTCAGGGGATAACAATTAAGATGTAATCCGAACAAACTACTTAAACAAAAATAAAAAAATAATAAATAAATAAATAAAAGTGGGAACACTGGGGTAGAGGAGGAAGAAAGATTGAGAAACAGAGTAGGCTGTGTAGTGGAGAGACGCGAAACTATAGATCAAGTGGCTCCCACAGGTATGCGGGCAGGACTGCAGAGGACAAAGGAACATTCATTGTCAAGTAGGGTCCATCCTCGGGCCACCTCATCCTGTCGCTGCCCACTAGGCTGGTGGCCCACAGACCCAGCCTAGAGCATGGAGCCACCACTCGCTTGCCCCGATGTGGAAGGGAGAGCATGGACCCACAGCATTACCTGCTGGCTGCAAACACAGTGGTCCCGCTTGGAGTGCCAGCAGGGCACCAAAGGCAAGGTGGTGTAGAGCAGCCTGGAGCTTGAGCAGGTCCCGCCTCCATGGCTAACCTCATGGTCACCCTGACTGTAAGCAACGAGAAGATATCTGAGATAAAGAATGGTTCGCCTTCTGGGTTCAGTCTCCTCAAAAGACATCTATGATGAGTGCTGCCACCAGAAAGCATGTTGCTGTCCATGAGCCATCTGTGCTGCTGGCTGCTGTGAGCGGGGTTGGGGGCGCAGAGGGGGGCCTTCTTTTGCAGTGGTATGGATGACTGCAGACTCATAACTGAGGATGAGAGACTTTGAAGGCTTCTGTGCCAAACCTCCACCCCCATCACACCAAAAAAGAAACAGTCCAGACATGAAGCTATGGAAGAGAGTCCTTAAAAATTGTGATAAAGATACTGAGTGTAGCTCTTCACAGTTGGTGGTTTCCAGCAGGGAGGGGGCTCAGGAAGGAGGGGAACCTCCGTTCTTTAAAGGTCTGGGCCCTGGGAGTTTGACCATGCTCCAGTCAGTATATGGGCAACACAACTTGGACTTGGTAGGGTTTTTTTTTTCTTTTCTTTCTTTTTTTTTTTCTTTCTTTTTTTTGGGGGGGGGGCAGTGGTGAGAGGTAGACCTGGGAGAAATGGGAAGTGAGTATGCTCAGGGTGCAGTGTATGAAATTGCCAAATAAATGATAGAAAAAAAATGTTGGGGGAGAAAAAGAGAAACAGGAGCTGCAATTCCATTGTCTGTTGCAGCTGTGTCAGATGGTAGAGCCTTTAAAAGGCAGTGAGATTTTTTTTAAGAGGGATTAATTAATGCCTTACTCTGGGGAAGAAATCCTAATTCTCACAGGTGGTTACACAGTGAAGCCATTTTCCTGTTTCCTCCGTTTTCAGGTGGAGACTTGCCTTCTTGTTCCACGCTAAGAAGACACGTGGTTTTAGGTTGTTTTTGTTTTTGTTTTTTGTTTTTTGTTTGTTTGTTTGTTTGTTTTTTCGAGGCACAGTTTCTCTTGTAGTCCTGGCTGTCCTGGACTTGCTTTGTAGACCAGGCTGGCCTTGAATTCACAGCACTCCACCTGCCTCTGCCTTCCAAGTGCTGGGATTAAAGGCATGTGCCACCATGCCCGACTAGAATTCTTAACCCCTAGAACCGTGTGATTGGTGGCTTCGCTTCTAATTAATCACCCGGCGTTGGGTATTTTGTTACAGCGAAGAATACCCTTCCTGAACAAAAATTATCAAAAGCACATAAACCTATTTCAGGCACAAAGCAGGGACTCAAGAAGTATTAAGTCCGAAGTTGAAGAAGAACCATAAGCGATACTGGGTCTGCTCTTCAGCTCATCCGCACTAGAACAGTTATCCCAAGAGCCTGCCACCGGTGTCCCCACTGCACATCCTAGTCTGCAATAGTCGGTATAATTCTTTGAATACTGCCCCTAGAAGAGGTACTAGGAAGTCTAAGATTACCCTGCCTGCCCCTCTGGGGATTGTCAAAGTAATTCTGAACGGGTTCAAAGCCTGCAGACTCAGAAACCTCCTCGGAAAGAAAAAGCCTAGAAGCGCCTTTGCCGGATCCCTCCTCGCTTGACTTTCCCCACCCACGTTCACTTTCCGGTCTGCAGCATACCAACTACATCGCCAGCCTAGCGCTCTGAGGTTTTGTGTCAGGGGGAGAAAAACCCACGTCTGCAGCTTGGGAACAACGCAGCTCATCTTTTGTAGCGTTTTTGTAAGTTTTGCCCTTAACGTGGGTGCCAGAACGTCTGACAGGATTGTTGTGAAGAGCGAGTAAGGGTGTTTTACAGCTCGGCTGCTAGGGAGCACAGATGTTACAGGCTATGTCGTGGCGAGGTGGTAAAGGCTGCAAGGAGGGTACAGAGCATTAATTATCTTCCTGCAGCTGTTCATTAGCCCGCAGACGCCTCATCTTGCCATCCTCAAGACTGACAACCACACCGTTCCACGCACAACAGACCGGGAGAGTTGAAGGAGGAAGAGAAGGACTAACTATCTGAAGGTGAAAATGAAAAGCAGTGTGCGGAACAGCTGGAGACGCCCACGGGGGCTGGAGGGGGTGCTGCCTAGAGAACAAGGTGATCACAGGACCCTCTGGGAGTTGCCCAGAGCCTCAGCCTCCAGTGGGCGCAGCAGGAGGTCGGTGGGATTCTCCAAGGGAACTTCCGGCAAGGCTCCTATGTGCATGCAGGAAAGCCTGTTTATGGGTGTAAAGAACAGAAGAAAGCCTTCCCCTTTTTAAAGGTTAGCTTTTCGTCTTTGAAACACAAGGATTCCACGGTGCTGTAAACTCAAATGTTGAGTCAGTTCCGCTTGGGTGGACGTGCACTTGCCACTGCTGATCCAGAGCATCTCAGGCCTCAGTCAGTGTGTTTAGTCTGTGGAGACCTCACCCAAAGTCCCTCTTATTTTTCTGCACACAGGAGAGCTAGAAACGAGAGAGGGCCTCGGATACTGACAAAGCAAAATTCAAACAAACAAGCCCCTATGAGCTTTAGTCCAAGCCCTTGGTTCCAGCACAGTGACTAAGTGAGCTAAGTACTTTCGGTCTCTGCGCGTGGTACTCCCTTTGGCCTAGGCCCCGCCTTTCACACATCCCTGAAGCCATAGCAGAAAGACTTTTCTATTTTTTTCGGCCTGTGCACCCACTCTTGTTCATTGTGTGTCATTTATGAACGGAATTCAGGAGAAGCGTGTATGTGGTACAGTTTCTGCCTCCCCTGGTAAGCCTTGCACTAGGGCCTGACTAGATAGAGCCTGGGAAAGGTTTGCAGGAGATTTCAGCCAGTGGGGAGAGCTTATCCATGACAAAGGAGCAAACGCAGCCCTCCAGTAGCAGTTCATGAGGGCTTTTGGTAGGATAGGATGGGGCTTCTACACAGCCTTATCCTGCTTCCCGGCATCAGAGACTGTCTTATCCTTGGTCACGGGTGCTAGATGGTCACTGATGGACCATGGCGAGGGACTAGCGTGCCCTGACAGCTCTCTCCCACCTGGCCCATCATGCTATCTCTCCATGCCACGTGTGGTCACAGCACAGTTCATCATAGGACTCCTTACTTGCCATATCCCGCCCTCACTCACAGACAGCACTTCACAGCTGTTTCCATAGGGCCTTCTTTGTGGTCTTAGTGTAAGTACTCCGTGTGCTCCAGGAGTGACACAAGACCCAGATCTCAGGACAAGAGGAAGCTGATATCCTCTCCCTCCGGCCACGCCATAGCCTAAGTCAGCTGAGGGAATGGGTTTTCATCTCAGGCAACAGCTAGGATGTAAAGTCACTCTTTTCTGCATCATGAAGTCAGATCTTCACTCTAACAATCCTCCCTTATGTGTAACCTGAGCTTGAGGCTAAACCTTTTGGGGGTATTTCTCCCAGTACCATTCTCAGTTGTGTGTATTCTCCCATCTACTAAGAGGTAATGACCTAAGATATGTAGAATCAATATGAGTTAAAGGCCACTTTCCAAAAAATCATAATAATAATAGTAACTTGAAGGACAAGGTATTAAAAGGCCAGCTAAACCCAGGGCCTGTCATTGGGTTCTGTCTCTTGTCCCAAACTTCTAATCAGAGATGATCTGTGCTCTGTCAAACAGAGAGCCTGTTCTTCCCTCCCCTCTCACTCCTGCAGTGATAACACAGCACTATTCATTTTTAAGTGGTTTTCTTCATCCTCGGTAGTTGCACTCTGGGCATTTTGCTATTTTTATATTATTTATATGGGTGTGATTCTTTTGTGATGATTATCTGTGATTAATCCTTGCAGCTATGGGGGGAAAAAATCAGTGTAACGGCTTGTACCGCATCTAACAAGAGTTGATGTCTGTGTAGCTTTTCTGTGTTAAGCAGCTTTGCAAGTTCACTTTAATTGACAAGAGGAAAAGAGGACAGGCAATTAAAAAGGTGTTTATTATTTATTTTTAAATTTATAATTTATGGGAATTATGTATCTAGTAGACAGATAATAAGGCATGCTTTCTGTGTGATTTAATGAAACCAGGTGGCCCATTAGCAGGGTCCTAGTGCCCTCTGGAGACTGCCTTTGTGTCCTTCCTCCATGGGTAGACTCTATGCTGTCATCAGTCAGAAGTCATTCTCTGCCAAATCAGAGGCAAGAGAAAAGAGGATGGGATGCCAATCCTAGGAACAGAGTGACAGCAGGGAGCTCAAACAGCCCTTATCTACAACTAGAGCCACAGCTGAGTCACCACCCTCTATACTCACAAAGTAGGACAGGAACAAGTCAAAGAACCAGGGAGCAGCCATCTCCCTCAGACCCTGGCACCCTAAGCTTGACTTGTGTAGAAAGGGTTAAAGAGGAGAGATTTTTCTTCAGAACCATATTTCTATCTCTAAAACACCAGGCAGCTCATATGTACACATTTCTCTCCACTAAGACCTAATTTTCCACCATTTTCCTTGATTTGTGGCTCTCTTTTCCCCATTTCCTTGATTTAATGCCCAATTATTTTTTGTCCCATTGCCAGTAAAACAAAATATTTCATAACGGCTTCTGTGAGGTTTTTTGGATACTATTTTAAATACATAACTTACATTCCTTATATTGCAAAATTGAGAGGAATCTAGTGAATACCTACAAATGGATTCTTCATTTTTCTCAACAAGCTGGCCTCCACTTGACAGTCCCAAGTACCACGCCAAACGTGAGGACATTTCCAGCACTCTTCTCTCAGGCTCTGCTCAGCAACCCCGTCAGCATCACCTCAAAAGCATGAACAGCGAGATCTCATTTCCCTTTATCTTCACCTCCCCCAACAACAGGGAGTGAGAACTGAGTGACAGAGCTGGTACGTCAGCTGACTGTTTCCATACCTGCCTGGTCCCACATCTGCCACCAGTGACCACGCAGCCCCCTCTGGCCCACTGTGCTGCTGTGTCTGTCCTTAGAAGCCTAGTACAGGGAAAGCGAACATTTTGGGTCGACTCTCTTCTAATTTTCTTACAGTTATAAAACTCCGGATTTCCTTGTGTCCTAGAAACAGAAATTAAACCCCCAGTACCAATGGGTCTGGCTTTAGAATGCGAAGAGAGAGAATCTAAAACATCAAGAGGCACGCCTTCTGACTATTAAAATCCTTTTCCCCAATCTAAGCCTCTTTTGGCCCAGTTTTGCACCCCACATATACAAGGACAGTAGGGCAGAAAAGAACCTTACAGAATTCGCCTCCATTTTGTTTGACACTCTCATTTCCTTTCCTGCTCATCCGGTTTATTGCTCTGCCCTCACAATAAAAGTAAAATTAATTTTGTTTTTTTGAGAGCTATGTGTGAACTTCAAAAAAGAGTACAGAAATTCTGGAAACACTCTGGGGTATTCAGAAGCCACTGTCACCAAACCTCTTCTGGAAATGTAGTCACTGGATGTGACCTCTTAAACCTAGGTTATTCATTCACTGATAATTCATGCCCGGGTCCCCGCAAGCCAGCCCCCAAGTTCTGTCACACTGGGTATTGAAACCCCTGTTTGAATTTATCATCTAGGGGAGACAGCTGACCTCAGACTAAGTCCCCAACCACATGAGCATGAGCAGAGCTGAGATTCAGGCCTATGGGAGGATATGTGAGATCTACAGAAACAATGAGACACAAAGCACACCCAGTAACTAGTGAGAGAAGAGGCAAGAAAAAGCAAAACTACAGCACTAGTTATACAAAGTCCAAATGGAAATTAGTTAGGTCAGGATAAGAAGGAACTTTCCAGACCGTCAAAGCAAGAAGCCTGTCTAAGAGACCAGTCTCAGGTTTCAGTGGGGCTGTTCTACACCGCATCCCAGTTCACATTAGCCCTGGCTAAAAAGGCCAAAAGAGATAGATGCAACTGAAAGTATCCTGATGCTTGGGAGAAGCATCTCGATGCTTGGGAGATGCTTGCGAATCCAGAAGCATCTGGACTCTGTGTGGAAAACTGGTTGAACCTTTCGTTCCATGGGTCTATAAGACCAGAGGCTCAGCAGCAGGCCACAGTGCAGATTGATTTCTATGGATGTCTTATTCCCATACAAACATTGCAGTCAAGGAACAGAGGTCAGTGCCCACCCTGAATGAGGGTCTTATTCTCCCTGCCCTAGCCACAGAGGCAAGTTAACTGAGCCTTGTCTTCTCGTGGGGTCAGAAGAGCCCACAGAGCCCAGGAAGACAAGCAGACCATGCCAGAGTTCAGCTGCAACACTGGCCCTCAACTCCTTTTACCTTTCTGCACACTGAAGATTCTCACCAATCACAGCGCAGTGAGGAGACAAAGACAGAGAATAAGGGGCACATACGTTCTGTTCATTGTGGCCAAGGCATGGTGGTGCACGCCTTTAATCCCAGCACTCAGGAAGCAGAGGCAGGTGGGTCTTTTTGAGTTCGAGGCCAGTTTGGTCTACAAAGAAACTCCAGGACAGCCAAGGACACACAGAGAGACCCTATCTTGAAAAAACAAAACATAAATAATCTTTTCATTTTGAACAACATATCCCATCCATGCAAGCTCAGAACATAAGGCTGGGGGAGGGATCGCCCTGTGAAATGCTCATTGTGTAAGCATAACAACCTGAGTTCAATCCCCAGAGCCCACAGAAAAGGCACATGCAATGGCATCTGCCTATAGTTCCAGCCCAGGGAAGGTAGAAGCCAGAAGATCAATAGAAGGTACCAGACCGTCTAAATACTGGTGTGTTCTCTTTCTCTCCTCTCTCTCTCTCTCTCTCTCTCTCTCTCTCTCTCTCTCTCTCACACACACACACACATACACACACACACACACACACACACACACACAAATCTAGGGATAATTAAGAGGTGTAACAAAGTAGTTTTGTTGGTACCAATTCTAGAAAAACATCACCCTCTTCTGCAGGAGGCAGATAGAGTTGTTCATAGTTTATTCTACAAGCTGCAAAGGGGCCTGTTAGTTCTCCCCCTATATTTTCTAAAGGAATTTTTAAAGTTATTAAGTAAAGGGATAGGGCCAGAGAGAATTTCTTCTCTCATGACTCCTTACTTTTCACTATATCAGGCATAACTATAAAGCAGGGAAGCTGGCCTCATATAAAGCCAAAAAAAAATTTATACAGAGAAATGAACATAGTTGACAGAGTTTTAGAGTGCTAATAAATAACATCTTTTTCTGCTTCACGTGGAGATTAAAACCAAATCAGAGAGCTACTCGGGGTCATATAGGCAGAATTGAAAATATCGCCAATATTATTGACCATGAGGTTTTAAATCCACAGACAAGGGAGCTTGCTCCTACTTCATCGCCCAATTTGTCAGACTCACCCACACAGACCTTTCCAAAGTTCAGGCTGAGAGATATGCAAACCAGAACATCTTAGAGTTTAGTCCAGGGAGCTGAGCCTCTCACTCCCGCTGCCCAGTCCTTTCCAGGATTCAACTATTCTCAGCCTTTGGTATGAAGGAGAGGGTAAAGGATGGGCACCAATGTTATTCTAAAGGGCAATCCTCCAGACAGGTATCTACAGCCAAGGGAGGTGTCGTCTGACCCAACCTAATAACATCTCCTTCAAGTGGGCACCTTGGGACACAGTCTTCTTTAGTAATGTGGCCATTACTCACAATGCTTGTGAGCTCCTGGGAAATCCTATCTACAGCCTGCAGTCAGTTTGCTAGATACCTTTGGTCCTAGCATAACTTCATCTCTATGTGTGAGATAATCAGGAATTGTTAGAGTACAGCAAGTTGGTACCATTCAAGGTCAAGATGAGTGTGACAACTGAAAGATGAACGCTGATGCTGGAATGTGATTGGTGCTTGCCTCACAGTATCATCCTGGGAGTGAAGATTTAGTCACTGTAATGAGACTTTCCAAAGCTAAAAATAGGGGCCTATGAGATGACAATACCATTTTCCTTTTCTTTCTTTCTTTTTTTTTTTTTACAACTTTTTCTTTCTAAAGCCATGTCCTCACAAATATAATTGAGATGTTGAAATCTTGGTCCTTCTGTTATATTTGTTTATTAGCAGGAATATATGGAGTCTTGGTGGAGAACCCTTCTTTTCATAACCCAAACACATAACTGGCATGAGTAAAGAATTTATAGGTTATCAACTTTGAAGAGGATAACTTTCATTTCATAAAATTCTGGCATAATAGTAGGGGAAATCATACTCACTGCATTGTGGTGCATCAAACAGATGTGTATGAGAAAGAATGCACAAACAAGAGGATATCTCAGTCTCTAGGACTTGTTGGCCACCAACCAAACTCCATGTTCAAAAGAGACCTGTCTCAAAGGGAAATGATGTAGAATGAAAGCAACACATCCATTCACTCTAGCCTCAGCATATACAGACATACCCTACATACATGCACATGTGCACACACACACACACATGCACGCACACACACACACATGCACGCACATGCACACATACACACAGACAAACAGAGAGAGAGAGAGAGAGAGAGAGAGAGAGAGAGAGAGAGAGAGAGAGACATACCTGTACAATTATTTTATTTCTATGGCCTAAGAAGCCAATAACTGATACAATGAGACTGTAGTGTATTTTAAAGCTGCAAGCACTACACTGGCCAGAACCCAAACTACTACTAATCTACTAGTTAACTGAAATAAACTATTCTACCTATGTCCTCATAACCTACATATATCCCCATCACTTGCCAATCTGATCCTCCTCAGGTGATTTCTCTCCACCAGCTGTCACCTGTCTCACTCCAGCTTCTCTGCACCAACCACAACTGTCAACTCCCCTGCTACTGGCTCCTCCCATCTTCCCTGGCAGCCCCGCCTTCCACTTCCTGTCCTTCTGCTCAGCTGATTGGCTAAACAGCACTTTATTGATAGCTGCTACATCCACTCAAAGCATTCCTCCACAATTCTCCCTTTTAGTCTAATAAAAAGCCTCCCTTTACTTACACATTTATATTATTACACATATATACAATATATACAATATAAACTGTATACAGCAAGAAGAACCAGGAAACAATCAGAAATCATATTAATGTTACACTCATAGTGTCTTGCTGTCTTCAACCCCATCAGGGACTTGAGAAGGAATAAAATTAATTACCTGAGTATACAGGGGGTGCAGGGTAGCAACTTCCAAAATTAATAATGTCAGAAACACTTTGCTATCTGAACAGTCACTCACAACTTTCTAACACGTTGGAGCATCATCTTCAGCCTTCTGGCCCAGTATATCTGACAGACCTATTTGTGAAGCAGTGACTGCTGAGGACTTGCCTACCTTGTCTTGGCAGAGGTTGGCCATCAGCTTCACCTACATCCAAGCTTGCTCATTTCAGGCAGAATTCAGTCTGTGGCAAAAAATGAGGACATTTTTGCCCAACGGCTGGTTTGCTATATCTGAATCCATCTCCATAAGGTTCTTCAATGCTCATCATTTTCTTTGAGGCAGGCTGGGTGTGGCCAGGAGTCAATCTGTCTCACTTAAAAGAATCCTCAAAACAATAAAAATATTTTATATGCCATACTCTGTAGTCCTCTGAGGTTTTTGAAAACCTTATCTACATAGTTTACCTTATCTATCTATTGAATCATATCTATCCATTAAGCCTAGGATGTATATTCTTGTGATAAAATAGAGTAGTATTTGACATGACCATGAGTTGATCAACTAAAAAATAACTTGTATTACTAATTATCTTAAACATCCTACAATAGAATTTTCAAAGTATTGAAAAATAAATTTGTTTCATAATCGAGTTATATGGGAACAATACTTCATATTAGGGTAGATATATATGTAATGTGTGTAAAAAATAATCTTAAATTAGAATTCCATAACAATGAATTAAAAATAAACTTATTTTACATCAATATACAAAATCCTATGTCAATGAATTAAAAATAACCTCGTGAGTTAGCAAATAAGTCCTTAGTTGAAGAGTAGATTCAATAATCTACTTTTTATCCTATCACCCCTATGTATTTCTATATATACCCTATACACATATACAGGGAGAAAGAGAGAGACTTTAGGACATACACCAGACACACATAAAAAATTAACTAAAAAGAAAACCCTAGTTGTTAGAGATATCTTGTCTCTTCCTAATAGAGACAAGGGAGCCCTGCACAGGAAATCAGGGCCTGAAAGGGAAAAGCACTCAAGGCTTGGGGGAAACAGGCTTAAGTAAGTTTATGATGATCAGAAAGAAATGAGGTTATTGCATCTAAAACTCCTTCATAAAGAAAATGAGAGGCTGAAAGGTGTTGGCAAATAAGGCCGTGGGAAGCTGGGATAAATGACACCCCTGTAATACAGGCCTGAAGACATCGTAAGAGATGGGATGACGAATATGGTGCTCCATGTCTGCAATCCCAGCACTCTGGATGCTGAGGCAGGAGGATTGCTTAAAGTTCCAGGTCAGACGGGGCTACAATAGTGGATCCCCGATCCGTCATAGCTATGGTGTAAGATTCTGTCTCAAAAAACAAGGGGTAGTTATTATTCCTTTCAGAGAAGAGTGACATTTAGGACATCGTCCCTGACTTAGTGGGGTTTCGTGGTTCCCATCTGTGCCGTGCAGGCGAGGAACACAGAGGTCCCCAGAGCCACATTAGCATAATACACTGCTCTTCTGAGACATCCTGGAGGACTCCCGTTAGAACTTCAGACTGTTCACCCCTCTGCTCGGAAGAGATTTTGACTTCTGTCCAGAAGACGGGAACAGCTGGGCTGTTAAAGTCAACAGGCTCCCACTTCCACACAGACCAGACTGTGTCATAATTAGAAATGTGAAATATGCCTTCCAATACTCAACTCTCGGGGCTGAAGAGGCTTGTTTTTTCCTCCAAATCCCAGAAAAGACCAGGGTCAGGCTAAAGTAGATGCCCCAGTTTTGTATGCTCCCTGCCAGAGCACCCCACAAAACTCCATGGACTCAACAGCTCTGTTAAAGAAGGAGGACCATACACAGGGCAGGACCTTGTCAGTTAGTCTCACACAGGAAACAGCCTCGTCTATCCCCTTCATGTAGTAGTGTGAGGCTTCCGGAGCTTCAGGACTCTGCTAGGACACCGCAGGTTCTGTGACACCTTCCAGGGATTTCACAGTGCCTGAGTTTCTCTAAGGCTGAAGTCACAGAACACCAGCATTTTCACAGAAACATTTCTGAAACCCAAACGACTTTTCTGTGGACTACAATCTTGTTGTTGTTGTTGTTTTTGTTTTTTGTTTTGTTTTTCAAGACAGGGTTTTTCTGTGTAGCCTTGGCTGTCCTGGACTCCTTTTGTAAACCAGGCTGGTCTCGAACTCACAGTGATCCGCCTGCCTCTGCGCCCCGAGTGTTGGCTGGACTACAGTTTTAACAGAAGCTTCCTTTACCCTTTTCCTTTAGCCTCTATCTCCTTTAATCTCTCCCTCAGTCTCCCACTTCTCCTCTGCCCCTCCCCACCCCCTCCACACACTCTGCTAAACTGAGTCCCTTCCCTAACTCTGTTTGGGCATCACGTGACTTGCCATGTTGACCTTAGAAATTGCTTCTAATCAGCCACACCACACACCCAGAAACCCCCAACCTCCTACCCTCCACCCTACCCCCACTCTGTTTCATTTTCTGGTACTGGTACATGTCTGTGTCTGAAAGTCCAGTGCAAAAGGGAGACTTTAGGTTTTACCATTAGAGATTGCAATTTGCTCTTCCCCTAGATATCTAAACAAATCAGATACATCTCCAAAAAGCCAGGATTACTCTTCTGCCAGAATCCATCAGCAGGGCTACTAAAGAGACAAACATCTCTCCCGTTGCTGTAACTAGGAACTGATTTCCCTACCAAAAGCCTTTGTTCCTTGTAGCCTTCCTGAAGGGTAAAAAGATACTGTCTCCAGTGCTCCTTCCCCACTGTCTAGGTTTCTCCCTGCTTATTACACACACACACACACACACACACACACACACACACACACACACACACACACATCTTTCTATCCAACAAGAATGCAAGCTGCTTTTTCTCACTCCCTGCCTCAGCCATCCTCTAGTCTCCAAAAACTGAGTGTTTCCAAGAGCTGGCCAGAGGTTCTCCGCAGAGCACACAGGATGCTGGTATATCTTGGGTGTCAAAGCCAGCAAAGATGCCCCACCTCTCCTGTTCCACCATCACACAGCAAGTGCCCAGACCTTTAAGCAAAAAAAGAAGGTTCCATGGTCATTTAACATCTGTGGCAACGCTATGGACAGCTCTGTCCTAACCTCTGCCAAGGGGTTTGACCCCCAGCCAAGACTCAGACTGTGGCCAGAAAGAGATGGTGAGGGAGCTAGTCAAGGAGCCTCCTCAATAATTATTTGGCTGAGAGTAAGAACAGGGAGCATTAATAATTTCTATGCCTTTTTACTGACAAGACTCATGCCCCAAAGCCAGCACAAGCAGCCAGGGCTCCACACCAAGGCTGAGCCCAGCCTCTGGATGAACAGGCAGATGCTTTCCAGCATTGGTGAGCATTGCCACCTGTTTTGCTTTGTTTTGTTTTGCTTTGTTTCTGTGAAATGGGATGCAGAATCCCAGCAGAGGAAAAACAGCAAATGTGATGGGAGTGACAAAGGGGTCTCAGAGTCCAATCATCCTGGTCTCCACCTCAGTCCTTTCTCGAAGTGCATTGTTTCCCACCCACCCCTATCCCTTCACCCCTCCCCCTCCTACCTCGAAACACCCCACCCCATCCCACCCCCACTTTCCCACCCCTGGTCCCTGATGAGAAGCTCCTAAAACAACTGCCCCAGAGCAAGAGAGGGCAGGCATGCAAGTTGAAGAACCGATCTGTTCCTTGTGGGGTTCCTGGAAGGGAGAGAGCTACTTTCTCTTTCAGACTGTCAAAAAAAAATGGGCTCTGAGATCAGAATGAAGCCTGACAAGAAACCTGTCAACATTTCCAACACTCATGGTCTTTAAATATTCAAACACCATGATGCTGAAGGATCCTTGACTTTTCTCTTCATTTTTTTTTCCTCCAAATGTCAACAAATGCTTTATTTGCTGAGTGAAGAGTGTGGCCCTGCCTTTCCTTGTAAAATAAAAGAGAGGCAATATGAGAAAGAAGATTTTAAAAAAAAAAGATAGGATGAAAGCTGAGGGAGCAGAAGGCTGCCCTGAAGGAAGGACCGGAAGTTAGGAAAGGAGACAGAAGTTGAGGGAGGGGCTTGCAGAGTGTGGTCCCTGAGCGGGCTCAAGTTTTCAGCTGTATGCTTCACTTTACAGGGAAGGAAATTAAAGCCAAAGAAGTGAAAAGCTTTAGGTAGGATCACAAAGACAAGTTTAGGAAGTATATAAAACTAGTTCAATTTATCATGAGAAACACCTGAGTCGCGTTTCTTTTTACTATGATCTCCTTAAAGAAGAAGAGTTCTCAGAGTCCGACGGTGTATAAGCACTTACTGGACCCATACTATGATAGTCAGTCTTCACTGTCAATGTGACCAGCTTCAGAATCTCCATGGAAACACACTTTTGGTTGTGTCTAAGAGGTTGCTCCTGAAAAGTTTACACTGAGGAGCAAAGACCAACCTTGAGTGTTGGTAGCTCTCCCCCATCCCCCACGAGCTAAAGTCTAGACTGAAGAAGGGGAGAGAAAATGGGAGAAACAAAAGACGGAAGTGAACATCACAGTTCATCTCTCAGCTCCCTGAGTGCACACGCCCCGCAGCCAGCCTCCTCAAGTGCTTACAGCCACACCTTGCCCACCACAATGGGCTGTGTCCCTCTGTGAGCCAAAGTAAAACCTTTCTCCATTATGTTACCTCTGTTACCTACCTTTTGTCACAGCAGTAAGAAAAGTAACCAATATACAATATGTGCCTGTGTATAACTATAACCATATCATTCTTTCACGACACTGGGTGTTGAGAAAGAGAAACAAACAAGACACGGTCTCTGGTCTCAAGAGGTTCTCAGGAAAATAGTACCTACATACCACAATGCTGCCATGAATGTCATCGCCATGAGGTGTTTGCAGCACCAGATATATAACTTAGGGATTCCATTTGGGGAAGAAAAAGATGCAGGTTCTACAACAGCAAAACATGAAACCAGAAGAAGAGCCCTTTGAGCCCATAGCAACTGTTCAGGTCGTGTGACCATGAACACCGACACCTGGGCATTGGGTACCATTTTGTAAAGGAGCCACTTCTATAGTTGAGCCCCAAAAGAGAAGTCATCGGTAGGTAGAGGAGGAAGAGCATACCCAGGAAAAGATTTGTCTAAAGATGCAGAGATGGAAGTAAGCAGCATATTCAGCATATTCACGAAATTGAAATGTGTTTAACATGGACAGGGAATGAGCTATAAGGAGGAGAAAAACAAGAAAGCAAGCCGCCAAAGGAGACCCTCTTCATCAAGATCCTTTTAAACTCTATGAGAAGCAGTTCTAATGTAGATACTGGTGAGCTGTTGATGCTGCCCAGAGATACGATCCAATAGGTAATTTTGAAAGGAAATCTAGCAGTGTGGATGGCAGGAGCAGGAGCCTGGGGATGGTTGAGATGTCAGTGTGATAATCCAGCCAAACCAAAAATCAAATATCCAGGGGGCATCAAATATTTAGGAAAGAGTTCCTGGTTAGTGACAGAAACTGGAGGTTCACCCACACTCTAAGGCAAATGATGTGTGAAGTGTGGGTGTGCTTCCTTCGAGTGAGAAGGAGAGTGAACTTCAAAAGCAAAGATGCAGGAGGTGCCGCAAGAGCAGCAGCAAGGAAGGAGTAAGCTAACACCAGAGTCAAGATAAGCGCCGTGGTGCCTGGTGCAACCAAAGGAAGTAACGGAGGCTCCAGTGTCCAAAGATCAGACATGGTCAGTGATAGCTTTTCAAGCAATGGCGGCCTAGTAGAACCCAGAGATAATAGAAGGTCTGTCCCATGTCTCTACCCTCTCTCTGGCTGGTTTTCACTGAGAGCAGCAGACATTCTGAATCACTGGGTTTCCCTGAAATGAAGAAGCCCCTTGCTTGGTTTGAACGTTTGTGTCATCTTCAAAAGCTGTTGAAATTTCCCCCAAGGGAGACTGTTGGGAGGTGATTTGGGAGAGGAGAGGCTCATGGGAAGCTCCTCTGCATGAACAGGATCATAAAAGAAACCCCGGAGAGTCAGCTCACCCCTTCCACCCTTGATGACACACCAGAAGAGATAACCTACAAGCCAGATGGAACCGGACACCAAGTCTGATTAACCTTGATTTTAGACTTCCCAGTCTCTAGTAGTGTAAAAGATAAATTTCTGCTTATTTCTAAGTCATTCAATGCATGACATTTTTTTTTTTTGATAACAGCCTAAACAGACTGAGACACATCTCCTTATACTCACTCCATCAAGGCTACCATGCCTGCCTACAAGAACAGTTGGAAGCCATCTGACCTTATTAAGGGCGTGGGGATGGATATTGGTGCAGTTCCCTCCCCTCATCCCCACAGACGCTGGCACAGTGATTCTCTGACTCTGTGACCACTCATTCATTACTGAGGTAATACCCCTCCCACTGATTTTGCAAGATTCTCATGAGGACCCAGAGGGGAACACTGCTTCACCCTGTTTGTCAGGGATAGCCCTTTTGTTTGCTCTTCTAGAGTGATAAATAACAAATTTGTCTTAGGCATTGGTATTGGTCACCCCGTAAGGGCTGCCTTGGGTGTCCACAAACTAGTACCATGCTATATCATAGATAAAGAGCCCCTGCTCCCCAGCCTCTTGAGCCTCAGAGAGCTCCTACTCACTCCATCAGCTACATGGCTTGGATGGTTATAATTCTGTACAGAGCTCCATTTTGTTGAGGCCCTACTGTGTGTCAATATTACACGCCATTCCACCAGCATTATTCTATTTCCTGGAAAAGGACACCAGAGCAGCTAACATTCACACACCGGTGTTAGGTGACTTGTCCTCCAGAGATGAGAACAAAGTCTATTCACCCTCAATACGGGACAATGGGCTGAAGAAACAATTCTAATCTTAGCTAGTGGGTTTATTTCTTTAGCTGAGTGAGTTGATTATTAATGGTCTGACAGCATTGTTTACAAGGGCTTGGCTGACGGGTTACTTGAAGGACCATGAGTGACTCAAAGGCAGCTTTTTCTCATTTAGTAAAACCCATTTCTCCTGTGGTGAGACAAATCACAAACATGGCCCACTCCAAACTTGGAAATGCTAGCCAACAGGCTGCACTAGCTCTGGCTTATTTTGGGATGCTGTGCTTCTAATTTGACCTCCCCCTGTTCTGACTAGTAGGTGCCCACGTCCGATCTGTTGGTTAAATATTTTTGTATCTGCCCTTGGTTCTGGTAAAAAAAAAATATGAGGCTGAGACAAGTTAAATAATATACCAGGAGACACGCAGCTACAACACAGTAGACCAGGAGTCATAGCCAGCTGCAACTCCACAACCCAACGTCCCAGTGTCAGCACTGTACATATCCTGACCCTGCCGCAGCACCCTGAGGTTGTTTCTGCAGATCTCTAGTGGTCTGCTCACAGGCACTGGATGTCTATGATGGACATGCCAAGCCAGCCCCTTTGGACTGCAGTAATAAACAATAAGGAAGTAACATCAGGAAAAGGCAAATCTTTAACCCCATTTTTGTGCATCTCAGACACATTTGCTATGGTGGAAAATGCAGGGTTGCTTCTATTTATTATTTTTCTCTCTTTCATTTGGCTAGATATTTTGTTTTATCCTCTGAACTGGGTTTCCAGTTCCTAGGAAACAACCATAAATAAGCATGCTCTCCAATACCAGGCTTTACTTATAATACTGAACAGCTGGTGACCCTCCCGAATGTGGGACAATGGACCAACCTAAACACTGCCCACATAACGCGAAAGCCTAAACTGGGAAAAGCACAAATAACCAATGATCTGTTCTTCCGGAAAATAATACCCAGCAAGCAATAAACAACCAGAGATGTGCCAGCAGCCTTGCCCTGCAGCAGCCACAAGGCTGGGGGTGGAAAGAGTGGAAATGGGCTGAGCGCACTCCCTGCCTTTTGCCTCACCAAGGCTCTGAGCTCAACGTGTGGCCTGTGCTGGCAGCTGCAGTAGCAGCTGTAAACCTGTATGGTGTGTGGATGCCACGGCCATAATCCAGAAGCGATGCACCGTGGCTGGGGATGAGGATGGTGTGTTATTAGCATGTATGAGCTGTACAAACTCCAGGGCTCAGTGAATCCATGTCATAGCAAGTTCTCCAGCTGATTCGGACCAGTGTCAAAAGCTAAGAGCCACTTCACCTAAACTCCTAAAACATTCACAACTGGGCAAATCTGTCTTTCTAAGGGAAGTTAGGAACTTTATGCCATTAAAGGGACGTTAAGTGAGACTAGAAGGTGAGAAAATTATCAGTTTCAGAACCAAATGTAGTAATTCTACCCCAACTCAGCCCCTCAATAGGCCTTGGCTGAGTCATTTAACATTTCCAAGAATCCGCTTCATAGTCTGTAAAATAAGAGTCATCAAACCTGACTGACGCCCTGCTCAGTGGATAAAAATCTTAAATAAAAAGTAACTTTGTAATGATGCCTTATGTCAACTAGCAACTGGCCAGAACACTCACCAGGCACCAAGCACACACAGACACATGGTGGACAGCATGAACGCGGGAGGGACAACGTCATCAGGGGCATCAGCATCGGCTGACTGCTCTTGGTGACAGCCACAGTAGCAAGGTTATCTGAATCCAATCATAGGCACAGCTGGAGAGCAACAGATACAGAACCCAGAGACGGATCTTCAGGGACAGAGTGCCGCCAAGGAAGACAGCCATGTTCCCTCATGGCAATGTTTCCCTAATAAAACTTTCCTTTGAGAGACATCAAGTGCAGGAATGACGTGTCACGCAAAACTAATCAAGACTTGTAAGTGTATGCCTCTTGTCTTCACAGAGCAGCATGGGTCTCTGCAAGATGAGCCAAAGGATGCCCAAGTCCCCTAAGGAAAGGATAAGGGAAGAGAAAGGACCAGGCATTAATGGCAGAGTGGATACCAGCCCCAGGGACGAGTGATGATGTGTGACTTGCAGCCGAGTTTCACAGTGTGCATGTGCGTGTGTGTGTGTGTGTGTGTGTGTGTGTGTGTGTGTGTGTGTGTGTGTGCTGTGACTAACATGCAGATTCTGATTCACAGTGGACCTTGACACTCAGCACCTCTGTAAACTCCTGGGAGACGTCAGCACTGCCTGTCAGTGGCCCCTTAGGACAACAGAATAATGTTTACCAGGAGGCTGGAAGCCTGACTCTAGCCCTGACAGAAATATGACAGTGCGGCTTTGAGAAGGTTAGTTACCCTGTCTAAATGTGTTTCTTGATCTGGACTGTGAAAAAGGTACGCCCCTTTCACAGAAGTCTTAAGAATTCTATGTGGAATTACAGACTAGTATTTAGCAGAGTGACAGCCACCTGCTGAGTGCCTCAAGGGGGGCAGCTGCAAGAAACGCCACACACAACAGAGAGACACAAAGGCAAGGAGAGCTGCAGGTTGCAGGCTCTATAGCAGGACTCCAAAAGAGCCTAGTGGTGGCTTGATTCTGGCTGCCAAGATACAGTGCTACTTCCCAGCTCCGTCTTTGGTTCTTCCGGTTTTGTTTTGTTTTTGTTGCTGTTGTTGCTGCTGCTGTTGTTGTTGTTTTCTTTGGCTCGGAAGCGTGAGTGTCCGCAGAGGGGCTTTGGCCCTCTATCTTGCTCTCTCCTCTCCCTTCCACAGTACCAGTTCTCACTTCCCAGGAGGTGACGCCTACATCTCTACCCATCCCTCCTCCCCTGTCTGATACTAAACACTTGTTTTCTTGTTTCTACTTGAAACCCCATGGCCAGGTCTACTCAACCTCCTCACAAGCATTCTCAGACTACTCAAAAACCAACGCCCACCCTCCCTTCCTTGCCTGTGTTCCCACCTTCACAGTTCACATTCCCTGCCCCAGGCAGCCTGTGGGACAAGCACGCAGGCAGGCTCAGATGTCCCTGAAGTGCCCTGGCATTGAACACTTGTCCCTGCTATAGCACTTGCCAGGTGATGCTGTAGTTTGGTTATGTGCTTTAGCCATTTCCATGTGTCCCTTTGCCTCTAGAAGGGTCCTTTTTGAGGTCTGGGTTCCAATGTCTTCATCATCTTTGACCCAAGGTCTTGAAATGTGATGGACTAGATTCTAGCCTGATGTTGCCTATTGTCTAGTCATTTCAGGAGCCATGCATGTTACGAATAAGGACCCAAGAGGACAATGGCTTTCGATGGACCGGTGCTCAGTCGCACCAACAGGGAGAGCACAGGCAGAGAGCAGAGCGGAGCATGAAAGGCAGGTGTGGAGTCTAAAGAGAGGTTCTCGAGCCTCCCAAGTCAGACTCCAGATCGTGGGGGTCTTGTCACTTCTGGGTAGCTCACAAGAGAAAGAAACCCAGACCCTATTAATAATCCCTGAGAAAGGGGGGGAAAGAGAAGGGAAGAGGCGCGGGGAATGGGGCATGAGGAGGAAGAGAAGAAGGCCTAGGGATCCTTTCCTCCTCATTTCTTGCTGTCTTTCTCAATGTTGCATGATATGTATTAGCTCTGTCTCTCTCAATGAAGAATCCAAGGCCGTGGAGACAGTTCATATAGTAAAGTTGTTGTCATGGAAGCTTGAGGATCTGAATTTGATTTCCTAGACCCCGTGTAAGAAGCCATGGGGAAAGCTTCCTTCTGGGGAGGCAGGAACGGGCGACCTCCTAGGGCTCACTGACCAGTCAGAATAGCCAAACCCATGGGTTCCAAGTCATTGAGAAATCTAGACCAAGGTGAAAAACATCCTGGGGGAAGGCTCCCAAAGTGGACCTCTGCCTTCCATACACATGAAACACATGGTGTGCACACATACACACACACACATACACACACACACATACACACACACACACAGGCACACATACACACACATACATGCACACAGGCACACATACACACACACACATGCACACAGGCACACATACACACACACATGCACACGGGCACACATACACACACACACACACATACACACACACACAGAGGCACACATACAACATACATGCACACAGGCACACATACACACACACACATGCACACAGGCACACATACACACACACACAGGCACACCGGCACACATACACACACACACATGCACACAGGCACACATACACACACACACATGCACACAGGCACACATACACACACACACATGCACACAGGCACACATACACACACACAGGCACACATGCAGAGGTACGCAGGCGCACTACATTAAAAAAATAAGAGCCCTTTCTTTAAGGAAAAAAAATGGCTAGATTTTCTTTTCGTTAGAAAATGGAAACTGATAAATACTTTCAATTTAATAAATGTCCCTTGGCATAGGAACATATTTTAGGTTATGTCACAAACACTGAAGTTATCCAGTAAAATGAAAGATAAATTATAACAATATAATATTATCCTTAAGGTAATCAAAATGGAATATACTTTCATCTTCATTGCTGATGGTTTTGTAACCTGCTTGCACACCTGCCCACCACCCTCAGTCCGTGCTTTGGGGTGGGTGGGAAATAAGAAATGAAGTTTTCTAAGATGTAATGGGTTTGACATTCAAGTTTAACTTTTTTAATTCATAGGGGAAAAATGGTCATCTAGAACACTTTGGCTTTTCCAGGGCAAGCACCAGACACTTGAGAAAATGAGAGTCTTTCTGAGCCACAGGGAGCAGGCAGCACAGCTAATGGGAAATGGGGGGGGGGGAGGTTCTGCTGCTGCTGCTGGAGGGGAGCTCAGGGCACACTGCAGAGGGGAAGGGGAGGAGGACCCTGCAGAGGGGAAGCGGGGAGGACCCAGCTTACTCCATTCACAGAACCATCCACATGGTTGCCTTGCCGGATGCCAAGAGGAAAGAAAGGGACCTTGTCTCTCCAGGGAAGCCCTAATTCCACTGAAGGAGATGAGTTATCCAGGTGCGCACGCGCACACACACACATACACACTCTGCAATGTAGAAATTCTAAAACAGTGTTTCCACTGTAGTTTAAGTGGAGTTTCCCTGGCTGGTAGTGATGTTTTGGGAGACTGTAAAGCCCTTGGGAGATGGGACCTCACTATCTAATGTCTGCGTCCTGCCTGGGAAGGCATTGTGACTCTTGCCTCGAGGATCCCCACCACAATAGACTGTATGCCTCCTGACACTGTGAACAAAAGTAAGCCCTCCTCCCCTTAAGCTACTTCCTGGCAGGTGTTCCGTCACAGCAAGGAGAAAGGTGACTAAGAGAAGGCCCGGATGCTTCAAAGAATTGAAACCAATATTTAAAGTGGTCAGGCAGTTGGCAGGGTCATGTGAGGTGACCCAAGAGAGCAGGTCATAAACCACACAAGACATCAATATTTGGCAACCAGTGCAGTGACCCCTGAGGACTGTGACCCAAAACATGTGAAGCCACTGCTACTTACCAGGACCCTGCCAGGACGGGGACCAGTGTAAGAACTAAATGGAATTTGATAAGCTTATTTCTTCACAGGGTTACACTGCTTCGGTATAAAGAGGACATGGTGAAAAGGGACATGGTCCTGAGAAGAAGTATGAATTGTAAAATGACTGAATTTTAGTTGTCTAAGTAAATTCTGAAGTGACTAAAAATTAAGCCAGAGTTTTACTAAACTACCTTTAAATGGGACTAGTGATGGCTTGTGTGTGTGTGTGCGTGCGTGGGTTTTAAATTATATATATAGTTTTTAAAGCCCTATTACATGTCTATATATCTGAATTGGAACTGTACAGACAAAACAGATGATGCCTCTACACCCCATGAGGTATGGAAAGCCAGTGATACCACCATTACAGAGGAAACACCCTAAAATCTAAGTGTGGTTGTCTTGTTCAGTGTGGTGACATCAAGTAGGATGCTAATCCCAGCTCTGAAGCATACTTCCCCTACCTTTTCCCAGAATTCAAAGAGGCAGCAGTATGGCCTCCAGCCTTCGCCATGTGGCTGATGTTTACCATCCACAGTAGAGAGCTGTGGAACCAGCTGTCTGTCGGGTTAGGGAACATGCTAGGCCTGTGAGTTGTCAGATCCCTCTAAGACCTACGGAATGAGAATTTCTGAGTACGTGTCTTAACAAACTTCCCAGGGTTTGGATACGCATGCAGGCCTGAGGAGCACAGGGAAGCTTGAAGTTATTTATGCACAGTGTGTAAGCTTGGCAGCTGGAGAGGATTATCCAGAGTTGATTTCTTGCTGACGAGAGCACCTGAGATGTAACAGAGTAACAGGAAAGCATCAGAAAGCATTGCCCTGACCTCTGCTTTTATAACAGAGCCCATTTCAGAGAAAATATCCAATCCTTGTTTTCTCTGAAAATGTCGAAAATCTTCTCCCAGTCTAGGAAGAATGGGAAAACGCTGATTCAGAATTCTGAGTGCATTTCCTAGAGAAAGCAAGCTATAGCAACTCTGACAGCTAAAACTACTACTACACTGCGCGTCACAAGACCCTCGCTGCCTGTCTAACAGCTCTTCTCTGCCTCCTGCAGTGCACAGTCAGCCTGTTTGGCTGACGGGAAAGCTCTCTGGTCCTCACTAGCACCGTTCAATGTGGTACCCCTTGGGTACCAGGGATCTCGGCAAAGACTACCAGATAGAAGCTACGGAGTCAGGTTCGTGTCCAAGCAAAAAAAAGACCCATTCAGCTTTCAGAAATGCTAAAGCATAGTCTCACTTTCCCAAGTAGGTAAAGAGTAAAGCCTCTCATGCCAGATGTTGACCATGAACCACTGTCATTGCTGGTCTATTTTAGAATCCCCCCTCCCACTCAACTCTGCTACCCGCCGTCCCTTCAAAACCCCGATCCCCCCCCCCCCCTGGAATTCAGTCAATACTCATCCTTCGTTGGCCATGCCAGCCCTGTGCTAGCCACTGTAATGAAGGAATCTCTTGGGAGGAAGCTGCTCTGATGGGAAGTGTATGACGAGGCTAAGCCTCTATGGCGGGAGACAATTTAGCGTGAGACCTGAAAGGAGTGCTACATTGGGACCACGTGATTCCCGCGGGCCTCCTGGTCTTGGCCAACCTAAATGAGTAGCCTCAGGGTAAACACAGTCTGCAGTTCCCGGTAGATCGGGCTGGCCTTTGAGTAGCACGGTGTGAGAGCACATATCTCTGAGAGAAGCTAGCCTGTTCATTGTCTTGATCTCCAGATAAAATATTGATCAGGGAATTTAAATTTTTGAGATGATTTAGGAGCCCCGAGATGGGGACATAGTGTGCTGGGCCTAGCTGCATTTTGAGTCATCTATCTCCTGTCAGCAAGCAGAAAGAAACTGACAGAATCAATACAAACGTGTCTGAAGACATTTAAACTCATTTCCTTCCCCCTGAGGCTATGGGTGCAATGGGGGAGCCCTGAGAGCTGACTATGGGACCAAGGCTGAGCCTCCATCTGCCTGGCACTGAATGAAACAGACCACTGAGACAAAGCCCCGCCCCTTCTATGTCATTGGCTGATTCAGGTCTCTCTGCTAATGCGCCTAGACCCGCCATTCTCTTCCTTTCCTCCCTGGGGGTCTAATCAGATCTAGCCTCTGGCCTAAATGCAAAGTAACAATAATAGCCGCAACATATTTAGCAACTGACGTATGTCAGAAATCTTGAAGGAATCGCCATTACTTAACTCCCCAGAGCCTCGGATTCCTTATATTTCTGGGACAGAAGGTGATTAAGCCTTCTTCATCTGAGCCAATGGAAGATTGGTGCAGATACACGGTGGCTGCACCTGAAGACACTGAATTGAATACTTTAAAAGAATAAAATAGCGCCGGGCGTGGTGGCGCACGCCTTTAATCCCAGCACTCGGGAGGCAGAGGCAGGTGGATCGCTGTGAGTTCGAGGCCATCCTGGTCTACAAAGCGAGTCTAGGACAGCCAAGGCTACACAGAGAAACCTTGTCTCAAAAAAAAACCAAAAAAAAAAAAAAAAAAAAAAAAAGAATAAAATAGCAAATTTCGTGTTTGTGCTGGTTTGAATGACAATACCCCCTGTAGGCTTATATATATTTAATGCTTAATCACCAGGGAGTGGAATTGTTAGAGGAGGATTAGAAGGATGAGGTGTGGCCTTGTTGGAGGAAGTGTGTCCTGCCCATGCCAGGCCCAGTCTCTCTCACTCTGCTTGCTGCCTAAGAATCAGGATATAAACCTCTCATACATGCCTGCCTTCTTCCTAAATAACGATAGACTAACCCTCTAAACCATAAGCAAGCCCCCTGTCTTAGTTAGGGTTTTATTGGTGTGAAGAGACATCATGACCACAACAACTCTTATAAAGAAAACCATTTAATTGGTCCTGGCTTACATGCAAGAGTTGTAAATCCACTATCATCCTGGCAGGAAGCACGACAGCATTCAGGCAGACATGGTGCTGGAGAGGTAGCTGAGAGTCCACATCTGGATCTGCAGGCAGCAGGAAGAGAGAGAGCGCGCCACTGGCCCTGTCTTGAGCTTCTGAACCCTCAGAGCTCATCTCCGGTGACACACACTTCCTTCAATAAGGCCACACCTACCCAACAGTGCCACACATCCTAATCATTTCAAATAATGCCACTGCCTACGAGCCTATGGGGCCATTTTTGTTCAAACCACCAATTATATAGTTTTTTTTTTTAATAAGAGTTAACTTGGTCATGGTATCTCTTCACATCAATATAACAGTAACTAAGCTATATATATGTGTGTGTGTGTGTGTGTGTGTGTGTATGTGTGTGTATGTATTCTTATATATACTATATCTTATATATACCAAATATTCATAATATATTCTTATATTATATCTTACATATATTTATTATATATTAATATATTATCATTATATATTACTATATAATATATTATAATATATATGATATATATTACATATACTATTATATATTATATATGCAGAAAATATATTATATCATATACTAGGAATATATAATGAAAATAAAGCACAAACTTAAAGCAGATAAAGTGCAATGTACAGAATTAGAAAATCCTCCACAAATGGCACTGAGGAAAACAAGGACACAAAGCTTGAGAAACAAGTAGCACGTCTCAGGTAACAAAGCTGCTGAGTGACAGAATCAAGCATTTGAACTCAGGTCTGCCAGATGCTACCATCAAAGCACTGTCTTCTGAGAGGCACTGTGTCACAGAAAAAGGAGCAGTGTGCTTGTTTGCCATGCTCTTCTTGCTACTGCTTGCCTAGTTCCCGCCAGCATCCCAGGTGCAAGGCTTGTATTGCTTGGTGAGGTTAACAAACATGTCCTTCCCAGGGAATGGCTTTACTCCTTCCTGCCTGGGATAGCGTCTATGTACCTGACACATTTATCAACCATGCTGAGAAGCTTGAATGGAAATTTAATCTTTCTAACTAAACAGTGATGCAAAACAGGAGGCAAAAAGAATTTCTTGTTTAATTTTACCATTGCATACCTGCCTTGCTGAAAGCAAGATGGCAAAACCTAAGGGCATGGTAACATCTCTAAACTTAGGAATCACAGGAATGCATCTACCAAAGGACTATTTACCATGTCAAGAAGTTCATACTTAGATCCTTTCAACTCAGAATTTCTTTTGTGATGAGTATCTCTTTTTAAATACAATATGTCAACTTCCTCATAATATGAGATGTGGAAGTACTCTCTCCTATCTTAATCCAAATCTCAGATCCTCAAACTTCAGTGTGGATATCATTTAATCATAATCTGTATTTTATTCAACCCTTTCCTAGAGCCTAACATTTTTTTCTCTATTGTATATTAATTCACTCAAAAAGTTGTGTGGAGTCTCTACCGCTTGACTCTAAGGCCCACCTGGAGAGATAATTCAGATGACCTTTGATCTTATCTAGCAGGAAAGACCAGAAAAAAAAAAAGCCAAAGACAGCAATACAGAGGCCAAAGTGGCATGCTATCGACAGAAGAGGAAGATAACTTATCAAAAGAGTCGAGGGTGACTTTTGAAATACAGCTTCATTCTCCACAGAGGATCCCAGTGACCAAATATTTGAAAAGCATTCCGGGCATATACTCACAACTAAGCAGAGGATCAGGAAAACTGACTGGGGAAGTAAACGTGCCTTGACAAAGCTATAGCACAGGTGCAGGCAGTGAGAGTGAGGCAGAGTTGGATGGCCAAGTATGGCTGATGAAATTGCCAAGCAGGAACCAAACCTGAAGGGGTGTGTGTGTGTGTGTGTGTGTGTGTGTGTGTGTGTGTGTGTGTGTGTGTGTATTATACTCAAGTTCATCCCTACAAAGAAGATATTATCAGGCAGTTAAATTTGTAACTCAAAAAGGTAAAGAATAATTAAGACATAAGAGGATTTAATTCATACTTCAGAAAGACTCCTCAAGTGGAGAATATATTATCATGGTATACGTATAGAGACAGAGAGACCAATTAGGGGGCTATTGGAATAGTCCAGGTACAAGGCATTGATGATCTAAATTAAGGTAACAGAAGAAAGAGCTTGGGAGAAGAGGTCATAAGTGTAGTCTCCACTCTCAAGCCATTTCTGCAATGTTTTTGTGTAGAGTTCAATGGCAAAGCATGGCCTACACTTGTTCCCTCCACTCAGAAACAAAGAAGACTCTTGGAGAGGAAAGGAGAAAGGCACATCACCTGGACCTCTTCAGTGATGAAGACGTCATCATCATCTCATGAGATGTCGAGGACAAGAAAATTGTACCAGTGTAAACGTTTGCTTCTGTTTGGTAGGTGGGGCTATGTTCTTTCATTTTCTTTAATCCATGGCAGGAAAATAAAGCAACTCTGATGCTAAGAAATGACCCAGATTGCCTTAGCAGATTATAAGCATATTTTTGCATTTATAAAATCAAGGAGAATCCTCTTTCCTCCTCAGACATCACAAAGTAAGATGGAGTGTGTAAGGAAGGCTTTGTTATGCAGTTTCATAAATAGTGTGAGACATCATGATAATTCTCAACTGTTTATGCCCTTCTTCTGTAAGAGAAACAGGCACCAGGCCAGGGCCTTCACAGAAGCCCTGTGGAAGGAACATATTCTATACTCCATTGGCCCAATTGGCCTGCGTGTGACTTGCTTTGTACAGCTGAACATGAACCAATGCAACATCTACCACATTCGACATGTGCAAGAGGCATTTTGGGTTTCAACCACATCTCCCAAAACCAGTGAGCACAGATATTATCTGTTTCTTCCATCCCAACTTATTTGAGGGTGGAGGGATGAGTGCACAGAGACCAGATGTTAGCATCAGCTGTCATCCTTATTTGTTCTCCACCTTGCTTATTGAAACATTATCTCTCACTGAGTATGGAGCCTCACTGATTCTGCCATATTGCCTGCCATTGAGCTTCAGAAGTTCACTGTCCCCTCCTCCCCAGTAGCACACATGCATGCTGCTATACCTGATGTTTTGTGTGTGTGTACCAGAGATTCACACTCAAGTCTTCATGCTTGCACTTTTCTGACTGGGCCGTCTCTCCAGCCCACACCTTGGTTTATTTTTGGAGTAAGAATAGTAACATTGGGGCTCAGAACTAAACAGAGGATTCTCAACAGAGGAATATCAAATGGCTAAGAAACACTAAAAGAAATGCTCAACGTCCTTAATCATCAGGGAAATGCAAATCAAAACAACTCTGAGATTCCATCTTACACCCATCAGAATGGCTAAGATCAAAAATTCAAGTGACACCACATGCTGGCAAGGATGCGGAGAGAGAGGAATACTCCTTCATTGCTGGTGGGAATGCAAACTAGTACAGCCACTTTGGAAATCTATCTGGTGCTATCTCAGAAAACTGGGAATAGGGCTTCCTCAAGACCCAGCTATTCCACTCCTTGGAATATACCCAAAAGATGCTCCAGCACACAACAAGGACAAATGCTCAACCATGTTCATAGCACCCTTATTCATAATAGCCAGAACCTGGAAACAGCTAAGTGTTCCTCAGTAGAAGAATAGATAAAGAAACTGTGGTACATTTACACTATGGAATATTACTCAGCTATTAAAACCAAGGAATTCCTGAAATTTGTGGACCAATGGATTGAACTAGAAATGATCATAATGAGTGAGTTCACCCAGAAGCAGAAATAGTCAAATGGTATATACTCACTTATATCTGGACAGTAGCCTAGGGGGCATGTCCCATGAAAGTCTTCACTTACCAGGAAGTGGGACAGAGGGGAGGACATCCTATTGGGATTCTAGGTGAGAGAAGCATGGAAGATTGGGGAAATAGAAGGATCCAGAGGGTCCTGGAAACCTACAAGAAGAACATTATGATGGGCAGATCTGGGCCTAGGGGTCCTGCTCAAACTATGGCACCAGCCAAGGGCAATACATGCAGTAAACTTCAAACCCCTACCCAGATCTACCCAATGGACAGGACATTCTCCACAGTTGAGTGGAGACTGGGATCTGACTTTCATGCGAATTCTAGTGCCCCATATTTGACCACGTCCCTTGGATGGGGAGGCCTGGTGGCACTCAGAGGAAGGATAGCAAGCTACCAAGAAGAGACTTGATACCCTATGAGCATATACAGGGGGAGGAGGTCCCCCTCAGCCACAGTCATAGGGGAGGGGAGTAGGGGGAAAGTGGGAGGGAGGGAGGAATGGGAAGATACAAGGGATAGGATAATAATTTAGGTGTAATATGAATACACTAAATATATATATATATATATATATATATATATATATATATATATATATATATATATATATATATGTAACATTTTAACCTGTGACCATTCTGAAATGTAGTCAAGACACAATTCCTAGGTTTTATTAACAAACTTTTGGGATTTGTGGATCACTTGTGACTGCAACATTCTTCAGAAAACTAACACCATTGGAAAACTAAGCACACAATACTCCAAGTTGTAGGCATATGGAACTTCAACATTTAAGACTTTATGAACCAGAATGGAAGTTGCAGACAAATGACGAGAGGAACAGAACATTCATTTTTCCAAAGTCATGGACCATTTAGAGTAATGAAACAACAGTTTCTTAGCTTGCACACATGGTGCAATCTCTCTCAGCTTTCTCGTGTTAAGACTTTTTGAACATTATCTTTCTGTTAGTGAAGAGACACTGGTAGGTCTTCCAAGTTCCCTTGATTGAAATTACTCAGTTGGAGTCTAACACTGAATAAATCTAAGAAATATGATTGAGCTAGCTGATTTCATGCTTTCGATTTTCTTCCATTTGCAAACTTGACCATTTCTATTTGAAAAACACCAAGGCAATTGACCATCCACCATTGGAGTTTCTTCAGAAACCTTAAAGCAGATAATGCTCCTTGCCGGAGGAAAGTTATCTTTCTTCTAACGTTGGCTTCTCCAAAAGAGACAAAGGAAAAGCCTTTTGCACCGTCCAGAAGATGCTGCTAGACAGGCTTTTATGGTTTACTGGAGCTTCCTATTCAAGGATGAGAGAATGAACGATGGACTATGACATAGTACTTGGCATACAGTAGGTGCTCAATAAATAACTTCACTAAATTAGTGAACTGAAAACTGAATGAATGAATGAAAGCTTGTCTACACTGCAGAGAATGGGGCCATCCCTAATTAGACTCTGAATTCCATATTAAATGTATTTTGCACTAGGTGAAATAAGTGTTTGTCAAGGACAATACAAGTAGTAAACATGGAACCCTACTCTGATCTACCCAATGGACAGGACATTCTCCACAGATATGTGGAGAGCGGGGACTGACTCTGACGTGAACTCTGGTGCCCCTTATTTGACCACCTCCCCTTGGTGGGGAGGCCTGATGGCACTCAAACAAAGAATAAGCAGGCTACCAAGATGAGACTTGATAGCCTATGACCATATAGTGGGGGAGGAGGTCCCCCTTGGTCATAGACCTAGGGGAGGGGAATAGGGTGAAAGCAGGAGGGAGGGAGGAATGGGAGGAAACAAGTGATGGGATAACAATTGAGTTGTAATCTGAATAAATTAATAGCTTTTTAAAAAAATATCCCAAAGACATAAAAAAGAAATACGTGTTTGGGGTGCGTGAGAGAGAGAGAGAGAGAGAGAGAGAGAGAGCACATGTGCCTGTGGAGCTTCCAGTGCTGTCCTTTAGGTGCTGTCCATCATGTTTATTGAGACAGGGTCTCTCATTGGTCTGGAGCAACCAAGGAGGTGGCCTGAATAGCCAGTGAGCCCTAGGGACCTGCCTCCCGGAAAGTGGAATTACAGTTGTGTACCACCATGCCTGACGTTTTCTGTAAAACCTAAGTTCTGGTGTAAGGACCTTGATTGACTAAGCTAGTATCCCAGTGTGTAAGTTCTGTTCTTACCATTCACTCACCAGCTTTAATGCTCAAGTTTTATTAAATTGTTGCCACATACTAAATGTAAAATTGGGGAGTCAAGGCTTGCTTAGGCAGGTAATAGTCTAATCAGATTCTCTCACCACTCTATCACCCTGAATTTCGTCTTTCTAACTATTCCAACACCCCCAAAATGGTGGCCACTGATATCTAGCAGTTAAGTGGTAACGGCCGCTTTATTTTCTTAAAAATTTACTTTGCCGCGACAGTGAAATCCAGATTGCCCTGGATATCCCCAAAACCTTAAAGGTGTTAGAACAATAGGACATCTGCCAAGGAGACCTTCATGTAGAAAAGGGAAGCAGCCCAAGGGCACACATGAGATGTGTAACAGCAAAGCTGAAAGCAAAGAAGCCCTTTGACGCCAGACATTGTGCTAGGGGATTTGGAGCTTTCCCTGCTAGGTTCCAATCTTTCTTTAGTCTAAAATATCCTCATTATGATCTGATGCTTCCTTTTTTGGATGATAACATATATTCCATGCCATTGCATGTTAGAAGCATACAGTTTTCTTTTTGATTTTACCAGGGAGTGCAATTAAGAGAGTGCCTTGAGTCTCTGAAGAGACTTTGAACTTCGAACTTTAAAAATGGTGAGATTGTGAAAACGGGCACCTTTGAAGTTTAACTAAATGCATATTGCATGATCGTATGGCCATGAGCCAGTGGGCATCAGAGAGTGGACTGCGGTGGTATGAGTGAGAACGGCCCCATAGGCTCACATGCCTGACTACTTTGTCCCCAGCTGGTGAAACTTTCAGGAGGTTTGGAGTTTTCCAAGTTGGTTTTCAGTCTTGCTTTGGGTCCAATATTTCCTCACCGTGCTCCCTTTCCTCTCTTTTGGGACAGTATAGTCTATGTACACTCTATGCCAATGGAATATACAGTGGAAGGATATGGCTGTGGCGCCTGTGCCACTGTGGTACCGAGTCAAGGGCGAGGGACTGCGGATTTAACACACAATAAAACAATGGGTCCTTCGTGCTAAGAGAGCAGCAGCGGCCTTTATTCAGCATCCAAAGAGCCTTTTTATAGGCAGCAAAGCAGACTGCCCCTCGCAGGTGAAATCCCTCAAGAGGTGATTGTGCACACGAGGGAAAGTCCCAAGGAAGGGAGGGGTGCATTCTCAGAGCGGTAACCATGACTAGCTAACCATCATAAGCACAGACACGAAAGCTGCTAAAAACAGGACATGCAACAGCAAGACAGGCAGACATGCAACAGCAAGACAGGCAGGCAGCCCAGTCGGGCCTGGTTCCCACATGTGGTCTGGTTTGTTTTATTTTGTTGATTTTTACATTTGAGAGAATACCATGCGTCTACAAAGAGAATAATTTTGTTGTTGTTTTGTTTTGTTTGTTTGTTTGTTTTGGGGGGTTGGGGGGAGTGTTTGTTCTTCTTTGTTTTGGTTTTGGGTTTAAGTTTTTGGTGTTTTGAGACACAGTCCCTCTGTGTAGCCTTGGCTGTCCTGGACTTGCTTTGTAGACCAGGCTGGCCTCGAACTCATGGAGATCCGCCTGCCTCTGCCTCCTGAGTGCTGGGAATACAGATGTACGCCACCTTGCCTGACTTTGAAAAAGAATCTGAACTTAGAACTTTTAAACATTGTTCAGACTTTGGTAGACTATTTGGACTTCTGAAGTTGAACTGAATGTAATTTTACATTGTGATATGGCTACCAGCCTATAGGGGTCAGGGAGTAGAATGTGGTGGTTTGATCAAAATGACCTTCGTAGGATCACATTAGTGGCATGATTTGAACAGATTAGGAAGTGTGGCTTTGTTGGAGTAAGTGTGGCCTTATTAGAAGAAGTGCGTCACTGGCGGTGGGTTTTGAGGTTCCAGAAGCTCAAGACAGGCCTGGTGGCTCTCTCTCTCTTCCTGCTACCTGCCAATACAGATGGAGCGCTCTCAGCTCTTTCTCCAGCACCATGTCTGCTTCCCACCATGATGAGAATGGATAAACCTCTGAACCTCTGAGTCAGGCCCAGTGAAATGTCTTCTTTTATAGGAGCTGCTGAGGTCACAGTGTCTCCTCATGGCAGTAGAACACTGACTAAGACACGACGCTAACATTAAAATAACCTTCTATAATGTAGTCAAGCCATTAATTCCACTAACAGCTACTTTTGGCTTGGACACATGAATTCCGTGTTCTTCTCCTCGCTCAAATGCCAGAACTCTCCCTCTCACCTGGACTCAGAGTGAACATTAAGTTTCAATGCACCAAAGTAGTGTTCACTTAGATAGATGCTACAGCAAGCCAAATACACTCATTTAAACATCAATAAGCCCGACCTCCGACTGAGCTCATTTGTGCAGAGGTAGGCAGGATGGATTGGAGGAACATCAGGGGGACCCGTTAGCTTTCAGGATGTTATTAAAGAGGAGGAAGCGACAGCCTCCACCAACCATCCCTAAATGTGATCACTTTCAATTTGCTCAATTCAGCAGGTAAATGATTCACATATCTGAGGCTCGGAACAAATCGTAACAGGAATTCCAATGCTGTGGTGTTCCAGCAGGAGCCGAGGAGCAACCATTCCCACACCACCCTGAGGAATTCATCTAGATCTGCCTGGGCTGGGAAGTATACTAACACCCCAAACCAGAAAGATCTGCTTCCGTCACCAACTGACCACAACATAATAGCTTGTCAGCAAGCAGGTGCCTCTAGGCTATTGATTTTTTTCGTCATTTCTGTACTTTATCTAAGGGCTTTAGAATGCCCACTGTATATAATACCACAACAGAACAGAATGCAAAGTTGATTCCTCAGTCAAGATGCAGGTTAAACTTTACACACTCAGGTGATCATTGGTTGGTTCAGAGCTAGAGGTTTGGCCTTAAATTAGGTCACTAGTGTCTAGAAACCCAGAACTCATATAGATTTCTACCAGAATATTTAGGTTTCATGACATTCCAAAACACAGGCTCAGTAAACGTTTTCATTAAAGCACTTTATTGGGCAGAGTTTCTTTTTAACCTAACAAATGAACTAATGAGTGTGCTATCTGTTTATCCTTGCTGCAAACATTCATCATTTTAAGATATGGTATTGAGGGAGACAGTAACCTACTATTTACCTGGGTTTCTTATGTGTGGAAGCTAGGAGCCAGGTTAGATAATCTTCTGTGCATTACTGCATTAATTTGCATATAGACCATAAAATATAAATATCATTACTACTATTTAGCGATCAGAATCCAGCACATTAAGTGATTTGCCCAAGGTCACACATCTAGCAAAAACCGAATCAAAAGTTGGCTGATCCTAAAGTCCATATGCTCTTTCTACACCACTGGGCAGCCTCTCTCACAGAATGGCCCAAAATACATTATAAGTGAGAAAGAGGGGAATTAAAACAATTATTTGTGAGGTCTAGGCTCCAGAGCATCCACCTTTACAAGAAATAAATCATGTTACCACATTGATTTGTGCCAGAGAGTTAACTTCTCATTTATTCATTACACAAAATAACCTAATTATTTCCAGCCAGTAGAGATCACAGAATCACTGCCTCCATGCACTAAACTGCTCACTAGTAACCTTTTAAAGTTAGCCAAAAGGTTTAGGTTATTTGTAGAAAGCCTATAAGCTTAGAAATCTAGGAGAATTCACCCACTGCCTGACGTAACATGAGGAGTCTCTTCCTAATTCAATCCAGAAGTTTCACAGACTCTAAACAGCCTATATTTGCACAGTTTTTTTAAGCCAAATTTTCTCCAAAGAATTATTATGTCAGTTCTATTTACCTCATCCAGAAAATGGGAAGAGATGGGAAGATGGGAGGGTGAGACAAAAAGAAGTGCCAGAGGACTGCGTGTGTATAATTCACTATTTATTTTTCTCTGTGTTGATATGTTTAACCATCTCTAATAGACTCCACAAATGCTTTCCACATCCAGTTTCAATGGTCTATTTGCTGCCTAGTATAGCATATAATCTTTTCCAAAAGTGGTATTGATCTTGTTAAGTCTCCCCATCATCTAGACTTTAAGCATCCCTCAGCAGCCCTCGTTCCTGTAGACAAGCCACGTGATCTTTCATACAGATGCCTATTAGCGGCTCTGAGAGCTGCCTCTTACAATGGACCAGGAAGTAGGGGGATAGTCATATCACTTTACATGCATTTTCTCTTATGAGTCTCACAATAGCCTTATGGGCAAAGGACCATTAGTCCCACTTTAGGCCAAGCATAATACATTATCCCTATGCAAAGTAGAGAAACTGAAGATAAAGGAATTAAGTACTTGATGCATATTCATTTGTTCTGCTCACAGGCATTCAATATTGGCTTCTCCCTCTATCTGTTCTTCCCTTGTTACCCATCACTCTCATGTATTTTTTTTGGGGGGGGGAGACATTGTTAGTTTGTCCGACTGGGTGTTTGTTCCATTTCTGCAGAGGTCTTACTATGTAGCCCTGCCTAGCCTGGAATTTGCTCTGTGGAGCAGGCTGGCCACCAACTCACAGGGTTCCCCCTGCCTCTGTCTCTCTAGTCCTAGGATTATCTACCATGTCCATCTTTTTCTGTCTTTCTTTAAGAACTCATAGGAGACTGTGCAGTTGGATATGTGTTGACTTATTTGTCACCAAGGACAGTACCTAACTGTGCTGAGAACTCTGCAATGAGAAATGAAACGTCAGGTAAAAGACCATGTTGTCATTTTACCCAAAACTGAAATTTAAGATCCTAGGCATATGTCTAACCTCCCCAAGTGTCCACCCCTCTCCCTCTCTCTTTCCTACTCCTACCTGTTGTCATGCCTTCTTTCTTTACCATAATGGCTTCTCTCCCTTTAATCCCTAAGATGTTTTCTGCCTGGATATTTTGTCACAGCAACAGAAAAGCAACTAGTGAAGTTATCTTGCCTCCTCCTGATCTTACCAGGGATGACTTTGTATTACAGTCACTGAGATACATCTCTCTTCTCAACTAAGCTATGAGCTTCCAAATGCAGAAGACCACATCTTTATCTACGCTGCCACCCCTCTGCCTCCTCCAGCTCACAGCAGTCTGTGCATTATACCTTGTAGAGTGTGGGTCTCCACAGGATGTATAATGAGTAGAATTGACTGGCACCCCAAGCAGCCATTCTCAATATTAAGCCATTGAAGGTAGAGAACAAAGAAAAGTGTCAACTCAAAACTACACCTCTGCCCAAAGGCATGATGAAAAGGAAGCCTGAAAGTGAGCAATTTACCACTCAGAACATGTCTCTAAATAAAACCAAGCATTTGGGTGCTGCCAGGATGGAGTTGCCAATCCTACTGGCATTGTCCGTTGGGGGACACCAATGCCCTGTGAAGCTCTCCCTAGGGAATGAGCTTGTGTCAACAGGGCTCAGCAAAGAGGGTTATGGAGCTGTCAACAAAATGCCCTACAGAACCCTACTAAAATTGGACAGAGAGGGGTGCTTTTCTTTTTTCTTTTTTTTTTCTTTTATATTTTTATTTTTTGATATAAAGATTGAAAGAGCGAGTGTATGTATTGATGGACGGGAGCATGAAGGGGCATCTGGGAAAAAGCCAGAGATCCTATGAGTCCAGTGGCTATGTGAAAGGACTAATGAAGCATTTGAACGAGTGAGGCAAGGCTGAAGAATGATGAGGTGAAGGGTTAAAGGCAAACTTGGCTCTGGTCCTTTGCCCAAGAAAAGCTTTCTCCACAAGGTAACTCATCCATCACTCCCAAGAAAGCAGGATACCCGAAAGGCAACCTGCCTCCTTGCCCTGTGCTTCTGTCGGGGAAGATACTCGAGGCCTTGAGAAGAGCAAAGACCTGCCTGCTATCTTTTTATGATCCCAGAAACATAGCATGTCCATGGCAGAGGGGGCAGGGGAAGCCGACAGAGGAACAGACACCACCCTCACCCCCTCCCCAACATTCACATGACCTGATTGTGTCAGCGCCACTTGTCCCCCCATCTGTCACAATGTCAGTTCCTGCTGGGGCCCTGGGATCCACAGAGGTTGCTCCATGTGTCGCCCCATTTATCTTTGCAGGCGGCAGCACTGATGGGTTTGACAGTTCTATTTGTTATCCTGCAAAGCAGGGTCCCCACTCCTCAAAGCAAAGGGAAGAAAAGTCAGGCATAGAACAGAACTGAGACAGAAATAGGCACTGGGAGAAATTTAGAGGAGGTCAGTAACGTTGGCATCATCTCATGGAGGTGAGAAGAAAGGCAGGCAATTTGAGAAGCGAGCCCTATGCTGTGCCTTCTGGGAGATGGTTGAAGTGTTTTGTGTGCAGGGGTGGGCGTGAAGTGTGTGTGTGTGTGTGTGTGTGTGTGTGTGTGTATGTAATCCACACTGTCATGTATAAGCAACGTGACTACCAGATGACAATGATGGCCTGTTAGGCCTTTGGAGGACTAGCTCTCAAGCTCTCTGGCCATCATAATAACCCTTCCATCTTCTCCGTGACATGCCTTCAAGGAAGGGCTTCGGGGAGGTGCAGGTTTTCTGCCTGCTAAAACACTAGCATGGACTTTCATGTTGTAACTTTTACCGTAGTACTCACTATGCAGACTGCAACTCTATGGAATAGATGTCGGTCTGGGGCAACCTTACCCCCACCCCCAAACTCTTAGTATGGCACAAGCCTCTAGATAGTTAGCAAACTGCTCCCCCCGCCCCCTGCGAAGTGACCTTATAGCCATGCAAGTGACACTCTGCACCAAAGACTGACACCAAGACATCATGTAGAGACTAGACTCAAGACAGAGAACCCCTAGAGATCTGGGCTATGCTCTCTCGGGTAAGATAATCATACAGTGGCTGTCAGTGATTGTGACCCCTCTGTGTGCCAGAGGCTTTACATTTGGAGTGTCATTTAACTCTGTAACAAAACCATAAAGTACAATCACCATCACTAGTCTATTGATGAATAAACTTAAGTACAAAGTGTGGCTTGCCCAGTGTCTAAGAGCATGTAGTGGACCTAGGCTTTGAACCATATCTGACCCTAATCCTTAAACCATTAGTCAACAAGTGCATTGTTCTCCAGAATAATGACTGAACAAGTACAACCCTGACCTTCAACTAAAGTGACAAACTATACTAATTTGCTTTGTACTATCCTGATTTTAGTACCAACAGGCATGTGTTGGTCATCCATCTACAACATAGACACACACACACACACACACACACACACACACACACACACACACACACACAAATCTTTAGCCATTCTCATGAATACACAATAAAACATATCCAGGTTAAAAAATGTTCTGTTTTGTGCTACTAGGAAAGAACCCAAGCCCAGAGAGACTTTGGTGTTTTCACGCAAGGGGAGCACTTTCTCTTAGCTACCCCCCTCTCTGCAGCACCTGATGCTAAGCCTGGCTGTGCTGCTGAAGGACCCAGAAAGACTCAGAACTGAGAGCCACCGAACGGTTTGGTGAGCTCTCTCATAACAAGACACATTTTTGTTATTTACTAAATCATCACTACTTGTCCAATAAAATGTTGCTTGATGTTAAAAGGTGACCAGCTGCAATTGCCAGGTAATCAGGCATATTCTTTCTGTGGCTTCTTTGCTGATTCCAAATTAATTATATAACTCTGAGATGGGGGCTTCTACAGAGTCCTAAAGAATGGATGGTGCATAAGAAAGGCCGAGTGGTCAACACCATGTGTGGCCAGTGTTCGATTAATACATAGAACACCAAAAGGCTTTACAGTAAAGGATCACAAGGTATACATGAATGAGAAGGAGGGCACTACATCCACAGCAAATACTCTAACGGGTGTTTGTCGTTAAGCTCTCACCATCATTATTACCATCCATACTAAAACCATCTGTAAGTGCCTGTGCCCAGCAATCCTGCTCTCTTTAATGTTCTTGCATTGGGCCTCTGGGGAAGAAAGCAGAGGGGCAGCACCTACACCTCGGAGAAGCTTGCACAGGCTAGCTTGTCAGGTTGCAATTCATAACAGAGACAAGAGTGATGGTATTTATCAAGCTGACAAGAACCAGCAGGCCCTTCATGGAGGCGTGCAGCCAGCAGTGAGAGGGAGCATGTGGGATGAGGCAGAGTCCGTGGAGGACATAGGGAAACTCCAAAAGTGAATCTTATGCCAGAGCGTGGGACGGCAGGACATGTTCTTTTGCCCTGACCTTCCTTAGTCCAGTGCCACTAAGTGCACAAAAGTAACCATGGATGTAATAACTGCTGTTCTTGACATCGGACAGCATCCAAGCCTTAAAGGGAGACTCAGTGTATAGGAGCACCAAGCTCCTCCATGCAGGTGCAACTATCTCAGAGCAATCAAGCTGGCTTGTTCAATGTTACTAGCCAGCAGCAAGATCCGGACCTGGGGACTTCTCCTGCCAGAGTTTAAGGCACTCTTTTCAAAGCCACGCGGATTCTGGACAAACAGAGTATTTCCCCACTGACTGAGTTCAAGCTACTGTAGCCGGAGATGCAGAAATACAAACCACTGTCTTAGAAGGTATGCATTTTACAATTTCAAAGGGACAGACGACAGACACACCTGATCATGGACCAGGTACTGTGGTGATGCATGGGCTTGTCTTCTTCCAAACTCCATAGCAGCCTAAAGGGTCTCCAGTGGGAGCTGGCCAGGGACCAGCAGGCTTCCTCAAAATTTCTCTATCTCTGAAGCTTTGGTGGATAAAAGTTGCTAAAGCTTCAAAGTTGCTGAGCCTCTGTATGTCATTGTCCAGGTACCTGAAGGGGCCAGGTATGTGAGGGGGCCTTCCTGCACCCTCCTCATGGCATCCCTGCTTACAGGACGGGACTGGGGAGAAACTTAAAGGAGATCACAAAACAGACCCAAATAGGAAAAAGATTGAGAGGCCGAGGCCTTTGCTCTCTGGCTTGCATGGAGGCTCAGCAGACCCCACCACTGCCACCTGTCAAGACATATTTGATGACCTCCGTGGCTCTGAAGCCACCACCTACCTGGAAAGTGGAGCCCAGAAAGCCAATCACTTAGAAATCTCCTTAGAAGTAGATCTTTCCCTAGAATGAATAAAAAGGATGTCACTTATCTCCTGGGAATGTATCCTACCTTCACGCTGCTGTTCAGTTCTGTATCTTTCCAATGCCTTTTATAGGGTCCAACAGCTACTCAAAGAGAAGTTTTTCTCTCATCTCTTCACATATATATTTTTTTCTTTTACTTATTGAACATACTTTGTGCGTGCATGCTCACTGTGTAATTGCATATGTGTGTGGATGCACATACATGTGTGTAAACATACAATCAGAGGCCAGAGCATACCTTAGGGTTTCATTTCTCAGGCTCTTACATCTTTTTATTTTCTGGCAGGGTCTTTCACTGGCCTGTAACTGATAAAGTAAGCTAGGCTAGCTGGACTACGAGCCTCAGTGAGCCTCAAGTCTCTGCCTTCTCAGGAGTAGGATTACAAGTGTGTGTGGCACAATACCTGGCTTCTTTTTTTCTTTTTTAATTGAAAATAGATTTGCTTCCATACAACATGTTCTGATTAGCTGGCTTTATTAAACGTGGGTTCTGGGGATCAAACTCAGGTCTTTATCCTTGAATATGGGGCAAACACTTTGTCAGTTGAGCTATCCACTCAGTCCTTTTTATTTTATTTTTTTATACTCTGTAATTATTTTTCATTAGCTCTGGGTTGGGGGTGGGGGTGCGACTAATAAAGAGAAAATGTGGCATAATCTTGTAGCCACAAGGGATTGGTCACTGAATAAGATTATTCCAATATTATCACTGGGGACATTGAAATTGTCAGCAAATATTTATAAGCTATCCCTTTAAAACATATATTCTTCCAAGCATGCTTTGTGTGAGTGCTCGCTCTCTGCCAGGCCAGTGGCCAGCAAAGCCCACCAAGCAAGGGACTGATAAAGTAAGATGTTCCTATCCTGCCCCTCCTTTAGCAATACCTAGCCCTGTGGACCCTGGCAGTGAGTGGGGGACTGCTAAATGTACATCTACTTGATCAATTTCAGACCTAAAATGTTACCCACCTTAGTGGTGGTGCTTCAGTGTTACCAGCTACTGGTCTGGAAAAAAATATGATGTGACAGGGAAAAAAAATACCTATTCATATGAGCAGAAAACTATAGTCTATTAAGAAAAACAAGTAGTTCTCCTAAAATAACATTGGAAATTCCACCCTAGCCATCCATCCTCAGCAAGGGCCACAGAAGACAGATCCAATGCCCACACAAAGCCTCCAGCCACTCAAACCACCAGAACACAAAGTCAGTGGCTCGCCTTCGGTTGGGAAGCCGGCATTACCAATGTCAGAGCACATCCTGCTTCCATGTGATACCAGGCTTGCTTAGGGCATCTACCTCAGGCCCATTGGACTTGAAGGGGAGCTGGGCTTGCGTTCTCTCGCTACCACATTAAGTCACACAAAGTTTCTAAGCCTCCATTTCTTCAACTGTAAAATGAAATTCATCTCATTCCCCCAGACTTCAGAGAATTGTTGCAGAATTTGAATTCAAATTTGAATTTTTGAATTGTGAAACTCTGTAAACTTCACTGCAACTGGAGAGCTACATAACAGCTTTTTTTTTTTAAGTTTGGAGTAATTTACATTGGCCAACAGCCCAAGCCCCCATCCCTAGGATGAGAAGTACCAGAACCTTGGAATGAGTCACCTTCCTGTGTTACAGTGTTTACTATCAAACCTGCTGAACTACCTATAGGCTGTGCAGTGCGCTCCAGGGTCCCAGATTTTGGGGCTATCACCCATGCTGGAGTGGGCTTCTGTAATTTACTGTCTTGAGTCATTTCTACTCCCGTAAGTAACCCCTCACCCATGTTACTAAAAGTAATACCAAGAAAGCTCATTGGTTCACCAAGTTGGACATGTGTGCATGTCTTAGTAAGGGTTTCACTGCTGTGAAGAGATACCATAAACACGGCAACTCTTATCAAGGAAATCATTTAATTGCAGGTGGCTAACAGTTTCAGAGGCTTAGTCCATTATCATCTGGGCAGAAAACAGCACCGTGCAGGTGGACATGGTGCTGGAGGAGCCAAGAGTGCTATATACAGATCTGCAGACAGCAGAAGGAGACTGGGTGCCACACTGGGCAGAGCTTGAGCATAGGAGACCTCAAACCCTGCCCCACAGTGACGTACTTCCTCCAACAAGGCAACACATACTCCAACAAGGCCACATCTCCTAATAGTGCCACTCTCCATAGGCCAAGCATTCAAACACATGAGTCTATGGGGGCCATACCTATTCAAACCACCACAGTGTGGTACAGCATTGGATACATGGTGAGATCTCTGGAGGGGATGCAACATGACCCTCTAAACCCACAGGCTATGCTCAGTGTCCCTCTGTTGTGCTGCCTAAGCAAGCCCTCCCCAATATGCTCATAGTATCTAACCCACTGAGAGGCAAGAGCTGGTTTTCTGACTTGCAAGACTATAAACATCTCTGGAGAGAGCCCCAAGCTTCTCTGTTTGGCCTCCTCAATAGTGACTGTATCCCAAAAGGTACTGGATAACTATTTGCTGGTCTAAATAGCTCTCAGCTGCAGAGAATCTTGTTTAATTTGATGAGTTAATCTGAAAAAGCTCAAGAAATTTCTTTTTTTTTTTTTTTATTTCACCCTAGCCCAGAACACATACCCTATGTTCCCAGCCCAACAAGTTGGTGATGGACCGAAGTATTCCTAAAAAGCAAGCTACTTGTAGACAGTCCCCAAATGTACTCTAAGGCTGATCTAAATATATAGTCTGTAAAGTGAAACTGGATTTTCATACTAGCCAGTATAACCAACCTCTGAGGTCAATGTCCATGATCCCAGACTTGGAACTGAGTAAGTCTATGTAAATCAGGCTTTGGTGTGTGCCTTGTGTTCTGCACCTCATCTCCAGAGGTCAGCAAGCCTGTGCTATGAATCAAGTATATTGGCTTTCTTATAGCCATCTTCCTGATACTGAGAAGCCTCGTCACATAAGCATTCTATATCGCTGACCTTACCCAAAATTAAACATTCTTTATTTTATTATAATTTTAATTTCAATGTTTTGAGAATTTCAATCATGAGTACATATACTGTGTTTACATCATTTCCATTCTCCCTCCCCCTTCCAACTCCTCCCATGCCTCAGATACCACTCCCTTTCTATGTATGATGTCTTCTATAGTTATTGTTTTACACACACACACACACACACACATGCACACAAACACACACACACACATACACACGCATGCACACAAACACACATACACACATGTAGGTATACTTTCAAAAATCTCTTTTTATTTTGGTCTTATATCTCTTTCTCCCTTCTCTGCCCTAATCACTTCCAACACCCCAACACCAGGTAGGAGAGAAAGATTAGTGGAGAGAAAGGACACAGATTTCTTTAGCTACTTCCTGCTATTTAGGGTTGTCCAGTTCCTTGGGGCAAGTCCAATCCTTGTTTCAGGATATCTTCAACTTCTTTTCATCAAACAGCGTGAACAGCAACCAGGAGCAACAGGAGGGAAGCACAAGCAGCCGCCTTCTTTCTCAGAGACCCTAGTCTCTCCTTCTGGGTCTGGCATTTATTCCCACTGGCAAAAACCATGCCCCCACACAAGGTAGTTCCTAGCTAACAAAGATCATGTGCCCTCTCATGAGGCAGTTATCAGCTATGAACAAACTGGAGCAGCTCCCATATCCCACACCTGGGACTAAAACATGTTTACATATAAACCAAAACTTCCACAACACACACACACAACACACACACACACACACACACACTTGGGAGGCAAAGACAGATAGTTCTCTGTGAGTTTGACCAGTGTGGTTTACAGAGAGAGTTGTGGGACAGCCAGGGCTACACAGAGAAACCCTGTGTTTTTTTAAAAAAAATGGCCCAGCTTTTAATCCCAGCACTCGGGAGGCAGAGGCAGGCCAAATGCTGTGAGTTCAAGGCCAGCCTAGTCTACAAAGCAAGTCCAGGACAGTCAAGATAACATAGAGGAACCCTGTCTCAAAAAAACAAAAAGAAGAAAAGGAAAATCTATCAAGAGTCTTAGGACAACTGATCTACCTTCCTTCAGCAGCCAATGGCTGCTTGTAGCATCTAATTCAGGTGAGGAAACTTGTAAAAATTCCCCATCCACATTAGTCAACAAGCATGGTCATTATGTAGGTCTTATGCAGACAATCATATTGAGATTTCATACATGTTTCATCTTCATCAAGCCTAGAAGACACTATCTCAAAGCAGTTGTCCTGGCCCTCTGGCTCTTACACTATTTCTCTCCTCTCTGCCACAATGTTTCCTCAACCTTCAGTGTAGGGGTGATATTGTATATGTTCTAGGTGGAGTTGGGAATGTCACAATCACTTATTCTCTGCATTTTGAACAGCTGTGAATCATTGTAGTAACCTCTCTTTTCTATTTAAGAAAGAAATAAAGAAAGAAAAGAAAAGCTCCCCTTGGCAGGGCGGTCTTGTCAGGCCTCAGAGGAAGAGGATGCAGGCAGCTCTGATGAGACTTGATATGCTGAGAACTCCCCTTTTCTGAGGACTAGAGGATGGGGGGAGGGGAGGATGGAACTGGGCAGCGATGAAGGAGGGTGCTACAACCAGGGTGTAAACTGAACAAATAAAATATTTTTTAAGTTAATTTAATTTTAAAAAGCTTCTTTGATGAAAGATGAGAATTGTACTTATTCATTGGTATAAAGATAGATGTTTAGAATAGAGTTGGAAGCTATATTGACTGGGAAAAGTTACAATAATAGCTTGTCCTCTAGTTTTAAGACCTTTCAGTCATGGATTCTTGGCTAGGCTTACAGTACCAGGCAATAGTTCCCACCTACTGAGTAGGCCTTAAGATGAATTAGACAGATATTGGTTACACCCCAATATATAAGTGCCATTATTACACCACTAGGGAAATCTTGCCAGGCTGGTCATTGTTGTAGTTTGCATATTTTACAGCTGAGTACAATTATTAATCACTTCTCTCTATTGGCAGCTTACATCACACTTTTGGCACCATGAAAGTTAGCTCTAAGGGAGGAGTCTTCTAAGTCAATACCATCTGCATTCTTCTAAGTCCTGTGACAGAAGTGTGTGGTGTCTTCAACAATAGGGTCTTACTGTCAATTTCTGGGAAGTAACCAAGTAAAATGGCAGTAGCCTATACTGCTTTGAGAGTCTCTTGGACACGCTTGACCAACAACTCAAAGGAGGTGTTCCTTTGCGGGGGATGAGTTGTAGTTGTTGTTGGCGTTGTTGTTGGCATTGTTGTTGTTGTTGTTGTTGTATAAACTATGGATCTTAAAGGATGCGTTATCACCCTGTATGAGGTAACTCAATTTAAAATGCACATTTATGTTCACGTATTATACTATATGTATATTTAAATAAGATTATAAAATATATTTTTATATAAAACATAGTCATTAAGGTTCTGGAGTATTTGAAGTATTACTTTCCTCTCTTGTTAACTTGAATGTTCCGTCACTTTAGGAAGCATCATAATGTAATAGATTCCAAAAATTACTACAAGGCTCAATCCTCCCTCCCTTTGTATACGCTTTTGTCAGTGTGATTTCCAGCTTCCTTCGTCAAAAAGGAAGATCTGTTTCCCCTCCTGTGAATATAGTCTGGCCCCAACTTGCTTGCACAACATAATTCAGAGGAAATGACAGCAATATGCCAATTTGAGCCAGGTTCTCAACAAACATTTTATGCCGCTGATGTCACTCTCTTTCCTCCTCTTGCTCTTGCTTTCTCACTCTCTATTCTCTTCTCTCCCTCTTTCCCTCCTTCTCTTCTTCTCTACTTCCCTCCTTCTACCTGCCTTGCAAACAATCTCAGTCTAGCCTGCCAAACAAGATGAACCACATGGCCTTCCATTTTATGAATCTACTATCATATGATAACCACATCAAACTCAGTGGCTCAAAATAATTATCATTTTGTGTCTACAAACCAGTGATTTAAACAGGCCTAGTAAAGACAGCTGATTTCTGCTCTGCCTGGCATGGGCTGGGAAATCTCAAAAGCCATAGTGACTCAACCATTGGGCATAACTTGGCATCTTGAAGCTGGGGTCATCTGAAAGCTTATTCAGTCATTGAGTTACTCCTGTATCTGGTGGTTGAATTTGTTGTCAGTTGAGACCTCACATTGGGATATTGGCTGCACCTCTAACTATGGCCTCCCCATGATGCTATTCAGCTTCCACACAGCATCATAGATGAACTCCAAGAGCAATATCATAAACAGAAGAAAATAAAAGCTGACTTGTTCTCAAGATTAGCATAGAAGCTAATCCAGCACTGCTTCCATAATGTTCTATTGGTCAAGGCAGTCACAGAGACTTGCTCAGACTCAAGAGGAAACAAATATAGAGATGAGGGACTGGAGAGATGGTCCATTGGTTAAGAGTAGTTTCTGCTCTTCCAGGGGACCAAGTTCAGCTCCTACTACGCACATCAAACAGCTCCCAAGCACCTGTATATACAACTCCAAGAGACCTGATAACCTCTTTAGGCTTCCATAAGCATCAATAGGTATGTGGGCATACAAATACATGTACAGACACATGCACATACACCTAAATCCTTAAAAATAAGACACATAATTTCAAAGATACATATAGATTTTAAAAGTCCAATGTCATGAAAAGAACACAAGAAGTGTGTGTGTGTGTGTGTGTGTGTGTGTGTGTGTGTGTGTGTAAGAGAGAGAGAGAGAGAGAGAGAGAGAGAGAGAGAGAGAGAGAGAGAGAGAGAGCATCTTTAGGCAATACAATCTGCCATACCCCCATCACTCTAGTACTAGTCAACCAACTCCCAGACCCATAAGTAAGGCCCATTAGATAGACACATACAGAAGGCAACTGGCAAGATGGCTGTACATGTATGAGCAAGCTGGTGCAGGCTATAGAGTTGTGTGCAGTAATAAATGGTTAACATGATAAATTATTAGTTTTATGCGTGACTTGTTCCACACAGGTAATCTTGGCTCCACCAACCACTAATGACAAAGCCGCTTAAGCCACAGTAAAAGAATATATATGTCACAGGATTACAGATTCTTAACATGCAGTGACATAACGGGTTCTGTGTGCCTGATAAAGTGCTGGCCCCTGTCAATGATCACCCATTACTGCCTCTTCCTCACACAGTAAAAAGTGTAATGAAAATCATGTTCACATCACTCCCTGTGCTGCATAAACCAAGGTCACAGAATCTGAACTGGACGTCAATCTCAGTTTTGCCTTGGAGAAGGTGACTTTCAAAAATAACTCTCCTTACTAATCAATTAAACTAGGGAGAATTTTCAAAATCACTCAACTATTCTAGCAGAAAGGATAAAGGGCAAGACAAGAGGTGAACTGTGTGATCCTCCTAATGAAAATTTCAAGGAGACTTGGTTTATAAACACTGCAAAAATCCATTCTAAACAAAAACATCAGCTTTTCACTGTGCCTTGGACATTAGCCAGAAATGAAGGAGAGATTGACCTGATTTAGGGTTGGTTGCACAATATGAAAAGTGATTTTTTTTTCTCCTTTCCATAGACCTAGAGCTAATAGCTTTGTTTCTGTCCCTGATCAACAGAAGAGAACACTGGGTTTGTCCCCTTTAAAATTTGTAAGTGCTCAAATGGACTCCTGTTTATAGTTAACTTTACATTCCACTTTGAAGTTGCCATTGACATAACTCAAGCAAAGTAAGGAGTCCAGAATAAACACATCACACTCTGAGAAGGTGCTTTTCACTGTTCTGGTTGCCCCCTCCCCCTTGACAGTACCAACATGGGATCCTGTTTGCAGAGTCTTCCTCAGGCCAGAGCTTTAGGGCATGAGTTCATTCTGACTTGCACAGTAGAGCTATGTGGCAAACAAAGCAAGTATTGACTTTCTTCTTCCACAGGTGAGGAAATTTCATGATTTAATCAAGCCACTGAATGGCAGCCATGGTTTCAAGGAGGCCTCAATCTGAGGCATAAGTGAGAAATCTACAACATTGGTTGTTCATGAGAATCTGAATGTATTAGGCTATGATCAAGCTCAGAAATATGTATTTTGAACAAAGCAAGTTGACCTTTTGAAGTCTGCATGGATGGGTGGATAGATTTATAAACAAATAGAACCATTATGGATGGATAGATATATAGATAGATAGACAGATAGGTAATAGATTGATTGATTGATAGATAATGGATTGATAGATGAGAGAGATGAGAGATAGATAGATAGTAGTAATAGATAAATAAATAGATGGATGATTGATAGATGATAGATAGATAGACAGACAGATGATAGATAATAGATAGATGAGAGAGATGATAGATAGACAGACAGACAGACAGATAATAGTGATAGGTAGATAAATAGATGATAGATAGATAGATAGATAGATAGATAGATAAGGGATGAAAGATAGATGGGGGAGGACTGATATTCTTTAGGATGGTTTTTTGTAGTACAGAGTTTTACATGCACAAAAGCCATGAAAGTGAAAATGGAACTAAGAAGGGGGAAAAAGCATAAAGCTGGAGGGGCAGGGAAGTTGAAAAAAGCACTAAAAGAAAGACAAGGAAATGCATATTTTCTCTTACATACAAATTCTACACTTGACTATATGACTGGAAAGCAGAAGAGAGGCTATTTGGGAAGAGGAAGAAGCAAAACAAGAAGGGAGGTACAGGGAACTGTATTAAAGTGAAGTGAATAAAAGGAAGACATAATGATATATATGTATGAAAATCTCATAAAGGAACTCTTATATCATATACTTTTTTTAAAAAATGCCTTTGATAACATCATCCCCATTTAATAGCCCTTCCTACCGTACAAAATCAAAAAATGAGTCTTTCAAACTCAAACATTAAAATTAAAATGCTTTCCTTTCTTCTTGGGCTCACACCCGAAATGGGGTTCGGAAGAAGAACAAATAAGTCTATTGATACAATAGATATAAGGAAGAGCAAATGAAGCTGAGAGCTGAAAGGAACCATCATGATTATCTGGTACATCTTACCATCACCTGAGGTGGAAAATAACGGAGCGAATTGTGAAGTAAGAGTCACTGCCAATCTAGCCTAGCCCACAATAGTGCTAAATCACACAGACCTCAGTTCTGTTGGCATCCTAAACCTTAGAGGGGCAGATGGGAGCGCTTCCTCTCACACATAACCCATCCATCCTGGGAGCTGATCACACAAAAGAGAAACTGACTGGTGCTGTTATGGGCTATTACTCTAGGACATCGTATTGCACACACAAATTACTGTTATACAATGAATTTCTCATGAACTGATGATTTCTTGTTCTGTAAAAAGCCACTACATTATATAAAGCTAAAGCCCAAACCATTTGGGACTGTTTTCATAATAGACATTCAATGTGTCTATAAGTGAGGACATAACAAGAGCTGTTTTGTTGATCTAAACTTAAATGGGAAAACTAAAATTTGTTCAAGGGGAATTATATCAAGTTATATCAGCTTATGCAGAGAAAGGGGTGTTTTATGACCCCAGGGATTTATCAGGAAAGGCCCTGTTGTCATGGAAATATCAAACAATCATAAAACTATTATCACTCCCTTAGCATCTATCTGCTCTAAGGATACAAGAGTGAGTTCTGCCTGCAATGTAGACCTGGTGCCACTCTGCCCAAAGAAGTTTCACTGCCGCCAGGTTAATGCAGATTCAATTTTAGAGTAAGCTTTAAGCCTTGATCTAACAGGTACATGCATCAACCTTGTGACAAGCATCCTATGAAATACTATCTGAGACAAAGAAATCTTCTTTAATTATGTATCAATAAATTATGTGGCAGACTAACCAGATGTCCTCCAGGCTGGTCCCCATATTCAGATATAGGAGTTTGTTTGTTTATTTGTTTGTTTGTTTCCTAGCCATTCTTGCAGTTTGGTTGAGGCTGTGTGCCTAAGTTCTGGCCAAAGGAATATGAGCAGAAAAGTGGATTTCTAGACTCCTGGGTCTAAAGCTTCTCTCCTAATTAATCATCCATACTCTCTATTATTGCTTATGGGCTGGGGGGAAATGAAGACACCAAAGGACACCAAAAACAAGAAATGAAGTCTATGATGGTATACTACTCACTCGTGCAACATTCGGAAGCCGCGTGATCAAAAAGGAACTCAGTCTTGTGATATTGTCTCCTCCAAGCAGGAGACAAAAGAAAAAAATACAGTAAACTTAAACACTAACCAATAATGACAAAAGAGAGTAAAAGAAAAAAGTCAATTCTTTTGTGGAATTTAGCATTTTAGTGTGCATTTTTGTCATTTGTTTGTTTGTTTGTTGAGACAGGGTTTCTCTGTATAGCCTTGGCTGTCCTTGACTTGCTTTTTAGGCCGGGCTGGCCTTGAAATCCTAGAGATCTGCCTCTGCCTCTCTGAGTATTAGGATTACAGCCATTTGCCACCGTGCCCAGGCATTTTTGTCTTTTTATGTCTGATAACTATTTAAATAGTCCTATAGGGGCCTGAGAGATGGATCAGTGGTCAAGAGCACTGGTTGTTCTTCCAGAGGACCTGGGTTCAATTCCTAGCACCCACATGGCAGGCCACACCTGTCTGAAACTGACATAAAGTAAACATAAATAGATAAATAAATAAATAAATAAATTTTAAAATGCTTCAACACTACCCCCCTACCCCCGAGATCCTTACTGTTCAAAAGCAGACTGCCATGCTGAAAAAGCCTTTGACAAAATCCAACACCCCTTCATGTTAAGTCTTAGAGAAATCAGGGGTACAAGGTACATATCAAAACACAATAAAGGCAATACATAACAAGGCTAGAGCCAACATCAAATTAAATGGCCAGACACTTAAAGAAATTACACTAAAATCAGGAACAACACGAGGTTACCCACTTTCTCTGTATCTATTCAATACAGTACTTGAAGCTTTAGCTACAGCAATAGGACAACTAAAGGAAATCAAGAGGATGCAAATTAGAAAGGAACAAGTCAGAATATTGATATTCACAGATATGATAATATACATATATGACCCCCCAAAACTCTATCAGGGAACTCCTACAGCTGATAAACACCTTCAGCAAAGTGGTGGAATACAAAATTAACTCAAATAATCAGTAGCCCTCCTTTATGCAATGATAAACTGGCTGAGAAAGAAATCAGGGAAAAAATACTTTTCACAATAGCCACAAATAATATAAAATATCTTGGTGTAACTCTAACCAAGCAAGTGAAAACCTGTATGACAATAACTTCAAGTCTTTGAATAAATTGCAGATGATATCAGAAGATGGAAAGATGTCATATGTTTACGAATCAATAGAATTAACATAGTAAAAATGGCCATCATACCAAAAGCAGTCTACATATTCAATGCAATTCCAATCAAAAATCCAACACAATTCTTTACAGATGTGGAAAGAGCAATTTTCAACTTCATGTAGAAAAATAAAAACACCAGGATAGCTAAACACAAACCTATACAATGAAAGAACTTCTGGAGGTGCCACCATCTCTGATTTCAAGCTGTACTACAAAGAAATAGTAATTTTTAAAAGGCATGTTAATGGCATAATACCAGACAGATAGATGGATGGAATCGAACTGAAGACCAAGAAATAAGCCCACATACCCACAAAAACACTTGATTTTTGACAAAGATGCCAAAGCTATACAATGGAAAAAAGAAAGCATCTTCAACAAACAGTGCTGGTCTAACTAGATATCTGAATGTAGAAAAATACTAATAGACCCATATCTATCACCTTGTATAAAACTCAAGTCCAACTGGATCAAAGACCTCAACATATAATCAGATACACTAAATTTAATAAAAAAGGAAGTAGGGAATAGCCTTTTACAGTAGACAACTTCCTGAGCAGAACACCAACAGCTCAGGCACTGAGATCAATAATTAATAAATGGGACCTCATGAAACTGAAAAGTTTCTGTAAGGCAAAGGACACTGTCAATAGGACAAAGTGACAGCCTACAGATTGATCTTCACCAACCCTACATCTGACAGAGGGCTAATACCCAAAATACGAAAAGAACTCAAGAAACTTAACACCAACAAACCAAGTAACGCGATTAAAAAAGGGGGTACAGAGCTGAACAGAATTCTCAGCAAAGGTATTTCAAATGGCCAAGCAGCACTTGAAGAAATGTTCAACATCCTTTAAGTCATCAGGGAAACGCAAATGAAAACAACTCTGAGATTCTATCTTACACCCATCAGAATTGATCAAAAGCTCAAGTGATAGCATACACTGAGGAGGATGTGGAGCAAGGGGAACGCTCCTCCATTGCTGGTAGGAGTGTAAACTTGTACAACCACTTTGCAAATCTATCCGATGGTTTCTCAGAAAATTGGGAATAGTGCTACCTCAAGACCTAGCTGTATTACTCCTGGGCATATACCCAAAAAGATGCTTTACTATACCACAAGGGCACTTGCTCAATTATGTTCATAGCAGCTTTATTCATAATAGCCAGAAACTGGAAACAACCTAGATCGCCCTCAGTTGAAGAATGGATAAAGAAAATGTGATACATTTACACAATGGAATACTACTCAGCTTTAAAAACAAGAACAACGTGAAATTCGTAGGCAAATGGATGGAACTGGAAAAGATCATCCTCAGTGAGATAACCCAGACCCAGGAAAATACACACAGTATGTACTCACTTATAAGTGGATATTAGCCATAAAGTTCAAGATAAACAGGCTATAATTCACAGACCCAAAGATGCCAAGTAACAAGGAGGGGCCAAGGGAGGATGCTTGAATCTCACTCAGAAGAGGAACTAAAATAAATATCTGAAGTAGATGGAGGGAAGGAACTGGGTAGGAGAGGGAAAGGAAAGGGAACAGGGGTGGAGATCAGGAGTGGGGAGGAGAGAATGCTGAGAGAGAAAATGGAAATCAGTGGGATGTGGGAGACTTCCAGAAGTCTATGGGGGTGACCCTAACTGAGGCTTCTACCAGCAGGGGTTATGGAGCCTGAATAGGCCACCCCCTGTAGCCAGATGGAACTTCCAGTGGAGGGAGGGGGACACCAACCTACCCACAAAACCCTTGACCCAAAACTTGTCCTGCCTACAAGAACTGTAGGAATTAAAATAAAGCAAAGATTGAAAGAATGGCCAACCAATGACTGGCCCAACTTGAGACCCACACAATCAGAGAGAGTCAACTCCTGACACTATTAATGGTACTCTGCTTTGCCTAGCATAACTGTCTTCTGAGAGGCTTCAGCCAGCAGCTGATGGAAACAGACATAGAGACCCACAGCTAAACAAAAGCCGAGGAGTCTTGTGGAAGAGTTGGGGGAAGGATTGACAACGCCATAGGGATCAAAGCTACCACAAAAAGACTTACAGAATAAACTAACCTCAGCTCACGGGGGCTCATGGAAACTGAACCACCGACCAAAGAGCATGCACAGACTGCACCTAGACCCCCTACACATATGTAGCAGATATACAGCTTGTACCCTAACAATTAGAGCAGGGGAGGGGAGCCGTCTCTGATTCTGTTGCCTGCATTTGGATCCTTCTCACAGTGCCAGGCTGCCTTGTCTGGCCTCAGTGGGAGAGGATACGTCTAGTTCTACCAGAGTGGGTTGGTACCCATGGGGTGGGGGGCTCTTCTTCTCTGAGGATAAAGGGATGGGGAAATGGGGAAAGGGGTGTAAGGGTGGGACTGAGAGAAGAGGGAGAGGTGCTGTGATCAGTCTGTAAACAAAAAATAAACATTATTTAAGAAAAAAATTCAGTAAACTTAAACACTAACCAACAACAAAATAGAACAAAAGTCGCTTCTTTTGTGAAATTTAGCACTTTAGTGTGCACTTTCATCTGTTTTATTTCTGAGACAGAGCCCATTGCCTTTCTTGTGACTGACCAAAAGTGCATCGATGCACTGAGGGCCTTTCTTCCCGTGAATAGCTTAAATTGCCTCATTTCTTCTCATGCTCTCTTAATTGGAAGTATCTGCCTATGACTCACGGTGCTCCCAAGGAGATAAATTTAGACTGAGTAACAGTACCTAACATTTGCTGAGTGCATACTACATGCCAAAGGCATCACTAACATGTTTACAACTGCTCTGTGAGACAGATACCAATTCAGAGGTGAAGGAAGCACAGCACCAGAAGCTCAGCATGCCTCCCAAGTCACAATTTACTTAGCCAGGACCCAGGCCCATTCATCTCAACTCTAGAGTCTGCTGTCCTGGCCACATTGCATCTCTTGGGACTTTGCTTCCTCTTCGGTGTGCCTTTGGATGCTCACTGGATGCTCATTTTCCCTGGCTTGTCTATGAATATCCCACAGCAACCATTTCCTAGAGGCAATCCCAAACTGGTTATGAATGAAGTTACTTTAATTATGCGCCAGTCACCTCCCTAAGTGGGCCTCTGAGTTGGCCCTTATTTTATTACTCTAAGCTCTACATATTTATATATGTAACTCAGGTTCTTTTGAGTTATGAATTCTTCAAATTTCTAAACCACTTTTTCCAGGGACTTAGAGCTTCTAGTCCTCCTTAATGACCTAAAGGGAAATTTTCTTTCTACTTCAAATTTCAAGCCTGCTTACCTTTTAATACATATTCAAATCTAGGTATTATAAGAGCAATAGGATTATTTGACATCCTAATTTCCTCAGCCCTTGTTTTAAATGCCTTAGTCAAAAAAGATGGTGCTAACAGCAGTGTTTGCTCTACTGCTTACTTTACAGAACATCCAGACAGCTCAACTGATGTGAGACCCAGGGCCTGACTCAGGAATATCTTAAGGTCCAAACTAAGGAGCTCTCTGAGAAAATCATACTGTGTCACCTCCCCCGACTGCCTCCAGAGTGTGTGAGTCACACACACACATACACACACACACACACACACACACACACACACACACACACACACAATGTTACCTGTTTTTCTCATCTCCATTTTCTTCTGGCACCCACTGAGAGGGGTCAGAAGTGGCTCTACAGCATGTGATTTATTTTATATACAGAGAGTTCAGAAAGGGAAAGAGCATGATGGTTCACGTTGTGTGTTGGTTGTAAGTTCCTGGTCATTTGGAAAACCATCAGGCTAGGTGTTATTCCAGAGGGATTTCATAGATGTGCTAACATCGACAATCAGCTGAATTAAATTAAATAAAATAAAATGAGCCTCAATGTGTAGTACAGCTTATCCACTTAGCTGAATATTTTTTTTGACAAAGATGGGGTTTGTATTTAATTGCAACAGTTTTTTAATATGCATTTATTTTATTACACATGCATAGAACAAACTACATACAGAAGGGAGAACCATGTGACAACCATGAGTTCTATAAATGTTACGTTCATAGTGATTTGGCTATTTGTATTTGTCAAACTTGAAATAAACATCTTTCCTGTCTTGTTGGGCCTAAATTTCTGAATGAAGTTCAATATCTATCCTATCTCTATTAACTTAACTTCAGCTGCAGATGTTAAGTGTGAAAGCAGGGCTCCCCAGATAAGGAACTCCATCTTAAGGCCATCATAGAAAGTCTGCCTGAGTCTTCACACTGCCACCTGACCTACAAATTTCAAGCCACATAAACCAACCCTTTAAAATAAATCATTTTAGTTTTGTTTTTGTTTGCTTGTTTTTCTTGTTTATTTGGGTTTTTTTTTTTATTTGTTTGCTCGCTTGCTTGCTTTAGTGGCTTTGTTTTGTTTTGAGGCAAGGTCTCACTGTGAAGCTCTGGCTAGCCTGGAACTTGCTGTGTAGACCAGGCTGGCCCTAGAACTCAGAGATCTGCCTGCCTCTGCTTCTCCTCCCAGAATTAAAGGGGTATGCTGCCACATCTGGCTAACATTTTAATTTTTAGCTGGTATATAAAATAATGCGTTTCATTATCATACACAGATATGTAAAGTCATTGTACAGATCCTCCATTACTTGACCCCATTGCCTCCTGTCTCCTCTGCTGCATAAACAGATCCTCTTCTGATTCTTCATCATATAAATATGGTTTCATATATATATATATATATATATATATATATATATATATATATAAACTTAGATTTGCATATGAAAGAAAATAGATAATTTGACTTTCTTCTCCATTATCCTCTCTTGTTCTCCCCTCCCCCTTCCCTTTAGTCCCCCTCTATTCACCACAAAATTCCCATCTACTTTCATTTTATATAGATATTATTGATTGATTGGCTGAGGTCACATATGATAAACCAATGTCTTATAGCTTTACATAGCATATATAGTATATATAACATAGTATAAAAATAAATATATGTATATATGTAATATTATATATATAATATTACTTATTGGATAATAAGTTTCTTTTTCTGGAGAACTGACTGATACATAGAAGAGTAACGAGGCCCAGGAAACCAACACTGGGCTTCCTGTGTAAATCAGGGTATGTGATTTCCCTATAAGACCCCAACAGCCAGGTGGAATGTGGGTGGAGCGTGAGGAAGACAGTTGAATGAAGAGATGATCCACATTTTCCTTCCCTGTTTGTGGTCTCCAGCCTAGAATTTGCTCAAATCACAAACATGGGACCAGACACCTTAACTGCCTCCCAAACACAATGTCATGTGACCTGAAGTGGCTGCTGTCTGGGTTACCCTGGAATAGACAGAAAAGTGAAGGGCTTGGAAAAGACTTGGGAGACCAAATAAAGTTGATAATGGATCTCCTCTCAGTGGGGGTACTGCAGGAACTAGTGTCCAGCACCCAAGTCTCAGCCCCTGGAGGAGACAGCTGAGTTAGCCCTACCTCCCCACTTCCCCACCCGGAGGCAGTTCTGATGATCTTCATCCCCGGAGTGAGCTCCACAGTTCATCTGGCACACTGCACCTACCTCCTCCTCTCCTCACAACTCAGTTCGCATGTTAGCCCACCAGGGCATATGGAAACTGTGAAAGCTCTCTAGCATGTCCAACAAATACTTTCAGCAGTGAGATCGTATTTATTGAGCATCTACCCTGTTCTTGGCACTGTGGAGCAAAAGCACAAATATAGAGCCTCTGACTCTAGGAAACGCAGACTCACATCTACACTCTGGGATAGCAATCGCTCGGTGCTGCCTGCTAATCCTCTTATGGATCTATTCTGGGTCAGCCTATATTACAAATGCCAAAAGCTTCAAATTTCATTTCCTCTTTTTTTCCAAAGTTAGCCCTGTGAGTTTTCTTCCTGGCTGTAAAAAATCCAAAGCAAAGATTAGTTCTGTAGCTTGAATAAAAGCCACCAACTTCAGATGAGTGGCACTAGGGCTTAGAGTGTGTGCAAACTTCTTTTGTTGGGAGGAATACACATACACACACACACACACACACACACACACACACACACACACTTGCACACACACTTGCACACACACTTGCACAAACGTTTACTATTTTTAGTTTTTTCAGGTTTCATCCACGTGGTTCAGTACTTTTAAAATATTTTAAGAGCTGACAGAAGAAATGAAGACTCAAGCAAATTGCTCTTCCTCAGCTGTAAGTACAGCATTGAATGTGTTCTTCTGAGAAGCCAAGAGCTGATGATCTATCCTTATGATCCCTTTAAAACATTTAATTCCATATAAAGTAGCTCGTAAAATGGTCTTGATTTTTTTCTTTCAGGAAGTGAAAACTAAAATGGAGCGCAGTGGCTAACGTGCATCAGCCTAAGATCCATATCCTGAGAGAGAGAGGTGGAACACAGGGCCAAAGCTTTACTCTGAGGTGTAAATTCAGGTGGTGTTTACCAACCAAAGGTCTGGAAGCAGACATGGAAGACCCCCAAGGATAGAAAACAGGTCAAAATAAGACAATACGCACCTCGGCAGGGCAGAAGGGTCACTGTCATTAAGTACACTGATGGCTCTTCATACTTTCTGACTTGTTTTTTATGTAGCAATGAGCAACTGACATACCAGCCACCTGTCCCAGGCCATTTCCACTAAGCTGAACTTCGGCTCTTGTTTTATTAGACAAAGCCAGTTTGATCACCACTTAAACCTCACACTAAGCCATGTACCATCCAAGAGACCCCTTTCATAAATGAAATAGTAGCAGGTTGCTACTGTAGATGCAAAACGAAATATTTTTTTTTACTCTCTGTATGGCAGCAGATTACCATTCCCACCAAAAGAAAAAAAAATTAATTAAAAGCAAGTTTCTTGAAATGAATGTTGCCTATGAAGGCTTCCTGCACGTGTGCCATAGGAACCAAGTCACCCTTAGCATCCTCCCTTCCTTTCTCCAGAGAGATACCCAGGCTTCCTCCCCCTAGAATTCAGCTAGCTCTCCTTTCCCCCAAAGGATACACACGGCTTCTGCTTTGCAGAGTGCCCTTGGCACAGCACCAGCCCACCGCCTACTCCTGTTTTGCAGCACCAGAGTCTCTTGAACTCTATCCGAGATGATACAGATGTAATTAAACCTGAATTCTAGTCTCTCCTCGTGACAACCCCACGGACAATTAATGATGATAAAAGAGCCTGCCAGCTGCTGCCTGACATACCAATGTGAGCTTCCAGCTCTGGTGAAGATGGAGGGTGAAGGGCAGGTCCCTCTGGCCCCATTTCAATCTGCCTTTTATCTCAGCTAGCTAAAAAGTAACACTGACTTTGGGGGAATTTAGTGTCTTTCTTCTCCCCTCTTAGAAACGCCAAACCGACAATTGAGGGTAATACAGTGCCTGAAATAAATAAGGATGCTTCCGGCAAGAGTAATTGAAGCTTTATCAACAGGACAGGCATTTGGAGGCAACACAGGGAGCAGCAGGCTGTGCTGGCCCCATTGTGAGGCCAGAGCAGGAAGACCTCAGCCCTCAATACATGTAGGCCCCAGGAACTTAGCAGAGGGTAAAGAGGGGCCTCCTTTCAGGAGATGCTGTTGCTCTCAAAATTAGCATGGAAGACATTGGTGCCTTTTTATTCTGAGTTCTAGGTTTAGCAACAACTGGAGCCCAGTGCAAAAAAAAAATGGCCATGGATAAACTGAGTCACAAAACAAAACCAGAAATATCTGAGAAGGGGACAGGAATGACAAAAGGAGGATCAGTAGGGGTTGGGAGGAGGGACGTAAGAGAGGATGGGCTGGGAGGAGGGACAAAAGAGAGGATGGGCTGGGAGGAGGGACAAAAGAGAGGATGGGCTGGGAGGAGGGACAAAAGAGAGGATGGGCTGGGAGGAGGGACAAAAGAGAGGATGGGCTGGGAGGAGGGACGTAAGAGAGGATGGGCTGGGAGGAGGGACAAAAGAGAGGATGGGGTGGGAGGAGGGACGTAAGAGAGGATGGGCTGGGAGGAGGGACGTAAGAGAGGATGGGAAAAGCCAGAATGCATGGCCTACATGTTTGAAACTAATGTAATATTTTTGCATGCCTGCAGGGAGATCAAGGCTTGGATAAGGCGCGTGAAAGTACTGACTGGAGAAGGAATCATCACAGTGGGAAGAGGAGGAGGAGGAGAGGAGCCTGCTCACCGCTCACACCTCTAAGCCATGTGCTGAGGCTCCGTGGCAACAGTGGCACGCTGAAGGCTTTGTGTGCTGCTTTCTGTTTAACAGTTGGTTGTGGTGGGGTGTAAGAATCTATTGAGATAATTCCCAGAAGGAGAAAAATGCAAATGACTCATAAGCTTAGGAAATAAGTGTTCGAGATCACTTTGTAATCAAAGAAATGCAAATTCAAAACAAGAAGGTAGCATTTGCACCTATCAAACTAATGGGCATTAAGAGGAATTCTGATAATCAGCGGGGGTCCTAAGAGGGCCCATTTCTCACTGCTGGAGTGCTAATTGGTTCAACCTTTCTCCTGGCAATTTGTAGCTAAAGCCTTAAAAGGATGCATACTTGTTGGCCCACCAGTTCCCCATCGAGGAATCCATCCAAAGGTTGTAAGGAACAATTCAAGCAAAAACTTAAGTACAAATGTTTCATTAGTATGCTGTCTACTACAAAATAGTACAAAGACCAAAAAAAATGTTATTTTATTTTGTTGTATAATTTCATAATAAATTATGTACTATAGATATAGGATATTATAGTGTAGTATAGGATAGTATAGATATTATACTTCTTCTCCAGCTAACAGTATGTATCCAATTTAACATTTTAAGGTTACCGATACAAAATGAAACAAAAAGGAATAATATATACATATGTGTGTGTGTGAATTTTTCATACTTTTCAAAGTCCACAATCAACAGGTAGTCAAAAAATGTAAGTAATATTTTCAAACATACAAAGAAAATATTTTTAGTTTTTTTTTTACTTTTATCTGTGCTTATTAAATGTTGAATTTATTCCAGGGCCATAAGTCTTTGTTGCTCTGGTTTTTTCTGGCATAGCTTTTCTTCTGTACAACCTCCTTTTCTGGCTTTGAATCAATGTGCTCCTTTTCAGTGAGCATCATCTCACTGTGGCAGGGGGAGCTCAGGCATGGGTTAACCCGGCCTTGGGCTCTGTAAGTTCACTGGTGCATCTTAGGCATTTGGTTCACCCAGATGTGTTCAATGACTAGAGAATCTACATCTAAACCCTTAAGTTCAGCCTTACTCTCTGCATTTTTAAGCTTGTGCAGCAAAAATTCTGCATTCTTTTTAGGCCATGGAGCCTGTGTCCAGCCCTACTGTTTACCGTGGGCACACCTATGAACTCTACCATTATACAGCCCAAACAGGACACATGGCCTTGTAAAGTTACATCTTTCAGACGCCTGGTGGCATTTGAATATGCATACCCTTAATGGCCTGCTCAGCTTCAAGGGTGTTCCTTAAGTGAACATGAAATTGCAACTTCTTGATTTACATGATTTTGTAGTGTTTTCTGGATCAAGAGAGGTCTTCACAGGTCACCTAAGGCCATTTACAGGGAATGAAATGCATTTTTAAGGATGGTCTTTATAACAGATGAGCCTCAAAGCTTGATGGTGTAAAACAATAAAAGCTGGCTTCTCATCCTCCCTGAACATCTATTGCAAGCCAACAAGAGACCCATCCTCACATCATCCGACTTAGGAACAAAAGCTTATACAGCGTGCACTACCTAAAACATCCTTCATCACCATGGTAACTAGAGAAGAAAACGTGGATCTCAATGTCTGACACCGGAGATGGTGTGAGGCACTCACACTACCATAGCACTGGACAGAGTCAGTCACAGGTTCAACTTCTCTCAATGAAGTTAAAGAAGTGCAATCCTACACCATAGCTTTCGAAAAGAAACAAGAAACACCTGTGAACAGAAGCAACAAATATCACTACAAATATCTTTAATCCTAAGAACTCATTAGTAGTCATGTTGAAGGTCTTTCCTTTGACTTTGATTAGCAGTGAAGATGTGACATTGTGTATCATTCAAGTGACCCTAACCAATCTGAAGTTGCTCCCTAATTTCACATTTGGAAACAGCTGCTCTGAAGACACCACTGAGGCAAGAAAGAAAGTATTTGAAAAGATAGGTACAAGGTATGCATGCACACCTCTACCACACTAAGGAAACGTACTTCCTCTGCAAAGCCCATAGACTAGTCAAGGGAATTCAATAATTTCTCAGCCAACGTTCAAAACAGAAAAATCTAAATAAATAATATTGAAGGGTTCTACCATTTTTTCCATCTATTGAGGAATAATGTGTTGGGAGATGAGTGGTCACCTCAGCTTACATTCTCTCTGTTGACTGATCCCTGCCCTTTCACCTTATTTTCCCTAGCCAATCAGGGCCCACTAGAGTCTACATGGCTCCTGTGCCAGAGTCCTTGGGACAGTGCATTTGTTGACTTAGCAAGCTGGACTTGGGTAGAATTATTTCTTTGACCTGTCGGTGGTGCTGTATCTGGGATGAGTAGACACTTGTCCATGTCTCCTCAGGAAAAGCCATGCAACACAACTGGCACCCAAAAAGGGACTGACAGAACCAAAGCTGGGTCAGGGAGTAGATGCAAGCTCTCTACATCTGGTTGCTAAGGCATGCAACTGAACTGCTCTGAAAGCGGACCTACAACAGAGGCAGTTTTAGTATGATCACCCTTCCCTACATAGTCTAAGGTGATATGGTCCTTATTGTGTCCGTTTCATGTTCTCAAACACTTATGGGCTAGACAAGAGTTTGCTGTCCCTGAAAGCAACATATTCAGCAATTGCTGAGTCTTGACAGTGAGGCTGAACTGTCTTTCCAAACAGACCTGCCCAAATAGGGAAGGAATTACAAAGAATAAAAGATGCTATCATCTGTTCTAGCCTCTGAGGTGACAGAAAAAAGTCGGGGGTGGGGGGGGGGGGGAGAAGGTGGGGTTATTGGCCTGCCCTTTCTTATTGCTGGCAGGGTGCAAGATAAGAGAATACCAATTAGATCTCTCTTAAAGAGACTTTGCTGGGATCTTAAGACTTGGAACACAGGGAAAATCAGAAGTAAGAAAAGAGAGAGTATGGTAGAAGTAATGGAAGATACCACTTAGGTTGGGCCTTTAATACAGAAAAAAGAGAAATCCATGACTCAGCATTCAGATGGGGCCTTTCATGGTGGACTAGTACAGCAAAGCATCAGTATCAGGAAATACTCTACGTAACAACTGACTCACAAAGGGTAAAGGCATGGTGGTGGGTAGGCTCAGTCTAAGTTCTACGGAAATGGAGAAATTCAGTAATATAACAACCTATCCCCCTTTGAGACAAAGGTTGCATAATTATAAGGAAATATAAGGAAAAATTCAGTCCCAAGTCATATAGCTATCAAATGCACCTAGCTACTAACAACTGAGGTCCCCATTAATATCAGAGAGGATAAGACAATAGAGGAAAGAAAAGCATTACTGAGAGGGCTGGGCATGTTAGAGGCAGTGTTTGATGCTCAGTTCATAGCACTGTGTTTACCAGAGAGTTAATAAAGTTATTTCAGAGGGACATTGGAGCTGGTTATGAAGTTTTAATGGTCTCGCTGAGCCCTGTCGTGGGACATGATCTTTATGTAGGAGAGAGGCTCTGTTGGCTCTGAATGATTTAGACATGCGTGCAAACAGAGCTCATAAGTTGCTAAAGCACTCAGGAGGAAGGAGGAGAAGGGCAAAGCAAGCAAACAAACAGGTCCATCCTTACAATTCAAAGGCAAATGTGGCAATATTTGTGTCAAGTCAGGGGTCCCTAGAGAAAATGACAGAAAACCAAATTCTGTGTTTATGAGTCTCTGGGAGGTTTTAAAACCTAAGCAATAGCTTACAAAGTTGGGACATAAAGAGAGAATGGTAAAGTAGTACATGTGAAGATGACAACAGTTGTCTTGGGAATGGGCAATTCCCCCAAGGGAACATTCTCCCCTTTGGAAAAGTATCCTGGGGGTTAAGACTGTTTGTCTGGTCTGGAATTGTTCCAGCAGGTAGATACGGCAGATGGGGAGACAATGGCCACATCGCCAGCCCAGAGCCTACAAGGACTGGAACATCGTCTCTAGCAGTAGACATGCAGACACAGCGTGGATTTGCTTCCTTCTGGGCATTAGCTGAGGCAAGCAGCATAAGCCAAACCTACCAAGCCTACCAAGGGTGAAGAGATCTGTGGCTAGCCCACTGCCATGCCACACGATAAAGAAGCAGGAAAACTGAGTATGAAAAACGTAAGTTGGGCCTAAACTGAAAACTCACTCCCTATTGGCTAGCCTTTTTATTGCCTGAAAAGTATGCAGTCTACTGGTGAACAGTTATCATAAACAGTCTTATTTGGTTATGAGCCTGGCATACTGCACTATCAACATGCAAGGAATGTGTATCTGTTGATGTGGTAGTGACACAGATATTTGGGTACAACAAATGTATCTGTTGGTGTAATAGTGACACAGATATTAAGGGCACAACCAACTGATATCCAATGGACTTAAGGCCCAGTCTAAAGAAAGGAGCTCATGTTCTGGGACTATAAATCAGGGACAAGACCTGTGGCTAGAGAGGTCATAGGCACCATTCAGAAATATGCTATTGTTTTTTTTAATTTTGCAAGTTTTTATTAATTTATTCATATTACATCTCAATTGTTGTCCCATCTCTTGTTTCCTCCTGTTCCTCCCTCCCTCCCGCTTTCACCCTATTCCCCTCCCCTATGTCTGTGACTGAGGGGGGACCTCCTCCCCCTATACATACTCATAGGGTATCAAGTTTCTTGTTCATAGCCTGTTATCCTTCCTCTGAGTGCTACCAGGCCTCCCCATCAAGGGGATGTGGTCAAATATGGGGCACCAGAGTTCATGAGAAAGTCAGTTCCCATTCTCCACTCAACTGTGGAGAATGTCCTGTCCATTGGCTAGATCTGGGTAGGGGTTTGATGTTTACTGCACGTATTGTTCTTGGTTGGTACAATAGTTTGAGCAGAACCCCTGGGCCCGGATCCACCCATCATAATGCTCTTCTTATAGGTTTCTAGGACCCTCTGGATCCTTCAATTTCCCCATTCTCCCATACTTTTCTCACCTAAAGTCCCATTAGGATGTCATCACATCTAACCCACTTTCCTGGTAAGTGAAGACTTCCATGGAACATGCCCCTTGGGCTAGTGTCCAATTATGAGCTATTTTTAACTAAATGAATATGAGATGTCACTTAAATGGCCTTCTAAACATTTGTTTTGACATCCATATGATAACCGTGGCTGTCAGCCTTGGTTATAGAGGAGGCTGATTTTGCAATAAGCTCTGTTACCATAACCCATAACCATTTAAACTGCTAAAGGTATAGTTTAGTGTCCCAAAGTTCAGGCATAACTATAAAAAAAATCAGACATTTGTGTTACACCACTATATCTGTATATTACCACTGCTCCCAGAGGGCTCAGGCAGTACTTCAGAAGATAATGCAGAAAAAGTAAGATCTAGAGGAAAGGGTAACGAGAGTACTGTGGATACAGCTCCACCTAACTGAAACATTTCCTCCTGGAGGAAGGAGAGACAGGTATAAGACTGAGGAAGCTAACAAAACTTACAAGTCTCAGGGAGTTCAAAAAGTTACAAGACTGACTAGGTCCTTCCAGAAGGCTATACACGCTATATTTTTAACACATTTTTATTGAAAAATAAAATAATTCATATTACATATCATTTTCTATCCCATCCCATGCATCCTCCCATTCCTCCCTCCCTCCCACTTTCACCCCAATTCCCCTTCCCTATGACTGTGACTGAGGGGGACCTCCTCCCCCTGAATATGATGCTAGGGTATCAAGTCTCTTCTTGGTAGTCTGCTATCCTTCCTCCGAGTGCCATTGGGCCTCCCCAGCAAAGGGACATGGCCAAATATGGGGCACCAGAGATCGTATACACGCTATTTATAAACTGCTGAGAAAGAAGATAGTCTTTGGTGGAGCTGTCTACAGGCTGGGCTGTGAGGCCCAGGCACGCTGCTGTTATGTGCCATTGCCCAGGCTGTGTTGGACTTTCTAAGGACACAGCTGTCTTTGAGTCATTCATGATCCTACAAGTACACAAATAAATTTACTGGTTCACCAAGCTGGCTCTGGGTGGAAATCATTTCTTTATTCTCTTACAGATACCATATAAGGTATAAATAGATGTTTGTTATCTCTCCAAGAAAATCAGATAGCTATTTGGGATGCAGAAAACTATAGAAAGCCTGAACTAAGCCAGAACTTTTTAATTATCATTGAGTCATTTTCATCCTCCACTTTTTCTATATAGTCATCAAACTTGCAGATTCTAAACTTTCTCACTACTCATTTTATCTAACCCTTTGTCTCCAGGCCCAAGTACTGTCATTATAAATTAATTATTTTACTTTTTTCGGAGATGGGGTTTCTCTGTGTAGCCTTGACTGTCCTGGTTTCCTTTTGCAGACCAGGCTGGCCTTGAACTCATAGAGATCCACCTGCCTCTGCCTTCCAGAATAATGGGATTACAGGCATGCACCAACATGCCCAGCTTTCCTAAATTTTATTTACCTGTTCCTTTGTCTTATTCCTTCTTATCTCCCTCTCCAAACGACCTCCCACACAACATAAAAACATCTAATCCTACAGCTTCTCTTAAATCATCCAGGAAACTTTAGAAGATAAAGTTTAAAGAAAAAAATGGGAATTTCTTTGCCTTATGACTCTAGGCCACCTCACAGCATAGAGGGGTTTTTCCCAAGCTGTGTTCAGTGGAACATTTATTTATGTAGAGAGACAATGGGCCCCACAGTCTGATAATTTTAAAAGAACTCTTTTAATGTATTTCTTTTCTTCAGGGAGTGTAAGAGTTGAGACTTGAGATCTGGCTAAGTGAATGCAAGGTCAGTCCTTGGTTCCTGGTGTCCTCACCATAGTGGTTAATTTTCTCATTGCTGTAGCAAGACACTTGGCATAAGAAATTTAATGGAGGGGTGGCTTGTTTCACTCATGGTTTAAAATATGCGGCCCAACATGATGGAGACAGTGGGGTGTACGCTTAATTTCCTTAACAATTACACTTTATTATGAACTTATAAAATGAGTGTACCTCCCTTGAAACACAATTAGCCTAAACAAGAGGAAACTAAAGAAAACAAGAATGAAACCTTCTGAGTATCAGTTCCTAGGAACGATTCTCCTGGTGTAGTCAGCAGGATTTCAGCAGACCAGCAACTCAATGAAAATTGCTGCTGCAACCTGGAACAGCAGTTGGAACCCGGAGCAGGAGTGGAGGCTCGGAGCCCCAGCGGAAGCCCAGAGACCCAACTCATTTGCTGGAGCAGTTCTCTCTTGGAGCATCTCGAAGTGGGGAGCAAGGAACAGCCAAACCATGACAAGACCCAAAAAGCCCCACCTCCTGTTTTGGGCTCATATATATATGAGTGTCTGTTCAAGGATGTGTTTCAGCTGGCAAAAAGCAAGCCCCCACACGAGGTGGTTCATCTTCTAGTGGATAAACATCACCTGCTCTCTCACAAGTCCGTTCTCCATCCCACACTTGGGATCATAACAAAAAACAGGCTTATCTCCTCTTCAGTGGGGTGAACAGCTTAGCGCATGGTGGCCAGAGCTCACAGCAGCAGGTTTCCCCTGGTGCCAACTTCTCAAATGGCACTGAACCAGAAAGTTAGGGCCAGAACAAGGAGATGGTACCTCTAATGCCCTCTCTTAGTGACCCAATTCTACTGGCCAGGCCACACTTCAGATATGTTTTCCTGTACCATGTCTGGGCACCAAGTGTTCAGAACAAGCCTGAGGGTGACATATCACATTCAAGCCATAAAATCTATACCCACATTCTGGTATGACCTCACCCAGTATCTGGCTTTGACTACTGTCTCTGGTTTTATGTCCAGCCACACTGGACTGTGTGTTACATTGTCTTTCATCGTCCTTGCATTGCACTTCACCTGCTATCCTTCTCGGCTTCTCTCTACCCAGCCTGCTGCACTCCAGCCAACGGCAGCTTCACTCTTCAGGTTGCTTGAGCCACAAGTCTAATGACATTATGACTCTTCTATTGTTTTTTTTTTCATACCTATTTAATCTACCAGTAAATATTATCAGATCTACATTCAAAGTATATGCAGAGGAAGAGAGAAAGAGAAAGAGGGAGAGAGGGAGGAGAGAGAGAGAGAGAGAGAGAGAGAGAGAGAGAGAGAGAGAGAGACTGACTAATTCTCAAAACTCCACTATACTTTTTATTTTGTTTGTTGGCTGTGTTTCACACTAGACTGTAGGCTCCAGGTGGACAGGAAGCAGGATCTATATTGCTTGCTGAAATATCATCAGTTCATATAACAGTGTCTGACACAGGAAAGACATTGAAATTTGATTTTTTTTTTTAATGAGGGGGCGGCTTACTAATGCATAAAGAAACAGTAATCTGGGGCTAAAGATATAGCTCAATAGTAACGTGTTTGCTGGGCAAGATGAGGACCTGAGTTCAATCCTCAGAAGCCATGCTAAATAAAAAGAATGGGTGTGGTAGCACAGGCTTCTCGGTGGGGAGGTGGAAACCGAGCAATCCCTGAGCTGGTTGGCCAGCCAGGAGAGCCTACTTGATGAGCCCCAGGGCAATGAGAGACGGCTTCAAAGAAGGATGAGGTGAGGTTTTGTGAGACTGAGAGCCAAGGTTGTTCTCTTCTCTCCAATGTACATGTGGGCAAGCACATACACACACACACATGCACACACACACATGTGCACATACACCAACATACTGAGAAACACACATACACTGTAGTAATATAAAAGGGGAGGTGTAACTCCTGAAGAATGACACCTCCAGTGTCCCATACACAGAGAGGAGGGCAGGGACAGGGTAGATCACAGAGCACAGGATTTTTTTTAGCACAAATATCTTTTTCATGGGGCATTTCATAGGGCCAGTTTTGACAAAATATGTCAACCCTTTCTACTTTCCCTGTCTGCTGACTAAGGTTCAGGCTGTGCTCATTTGGCCTTTCCTCTCTCCTTTGCCATTCCTTAAGATTCACAAATGTTGGTTGTGAAGACCTGAATTAAACTGGTGCATATTTTTATATATATAAAGTTTCACCAAATCTACTTCATTTACAAAAAAATAAAATTCCTCAAATATTAGTTATGTCCCAGGCAGTTAATTAAGCCACTGGGACAAAAAGTGACTAATTGGACACAGAATTTTGTATCTTGGAACATACATAGGACCAAATAGTAAGATAACAGTAAACAATAAGACAGACATGTGGCCAAACAATGTGGAAGTACAGCAAGATGTCTCAATCTAAAAAAAAACAAACAAAAAACATGTTGTCTAAAACATTGGCCTTTGTGCTAAGTCTTGAAGAGTAGGTTAAAACTTTAAGTGAAAACAGATTTATAAGGGATCTTTCCACACAAAGAGAAAAGCAATGCAAATGCTTGAAGTTACAAGAAGAAACTAGTGGCAGCCGGAGTGGATTGGAGGGAAATAGCAAAGTCCTGGGAAAGAAGCTGTGGTAGCCAGGGCCCATGTCAAGAAGCCTATAGACTACCTCTGAGCCTGTCCCCTGTAGATAAGCTTTCCTTTGTTCACATACTAGGTGAATGAGTAAAGAACGTGCATGGCCTGGTCCTAGGCCCCTACACATATGGAGCTGATGGGCTGCTTGGTCCTCAAATGGGTCTCCTAACAAATGGAGCAGGGACTATCTTTGACTTGGACTCTGTTGCCTCCCTCTGGATCCCGTTTCCCTAGCAGGGCTGCCTTGTCTTGCCTCAGTGAAAGAGGAGCCACTTAGCCCTGATGTGACTTGATGTGCCAGGGTGGGTTGGTACGGTGGGGGGTTGGAGTGGGGGAGTAGGAAGTGGAATTGGATGGAGAGGAGGGAGTGAATTGCAATTGGGATGTAAAATGAACAGACAAACAAATTAATGATAATTTTAAAAAAAGAGTAGATCCCTCAAGAGAAGTCCAAATGGAACAAGAGCTACAGAATCAGGTAAAATGTTGAGATGACTGGTAAGAACGGCCCCACACGTGCTTATTCGCACTCATGGGATTGCTATGTGTGGCCCGTCTTCTGCTGTTCTTGTGGATGGGTACTCCGTCACAGTTGCTCTCAATCACACCACAGCTGAAGTCACCTATGTCAGGTCTAGTCCTGTTCAGGGCATGAACAGAAGAAGGCAGCACAGCCTTCTGCTTCACCCCTTTCTCACTGCGCATCTTTAATTGTACTGCCTTTCCCAAATTAGGCACGTTGCCCTCATGAGGTACCTACCAGTTGCCAAGCAATGAGCTATTGGCTGGTCCAGTACTAACTCCTAACTCTCTCTCCCTTACTCAGCACTCAGCGTTCCTTTCAGCTGCAGCTTCATGGAGTCAGCTGTTCTTCATACTCCGTGTATAAGCCCAACTCCTTTACCAGGTCATAAGGTTCTTTAAAAAAGAACTGTTGTAGGTGCCTCTGCATCGCTTAGATACTCTTCACATTGCCCGGTACTCTGAGTGTTAAGTGCATGCTTGCTGAAAGTATAGTAATTATATAAGGGAAGTCAGCCAAAAGTAGCCGTTGAGAACTGGCATCCCAGAAATCCTTCCATAGGACACAGAGTCACACCTAACCTGGCTGACTTCAAAATGGAGCACTGAATCCAGAGGAAATTGGAATTCCCAGACTTCTATCAGAGAGGAGCACAGTTATAACATCAAGACATAATCTGGTATCTAATCACTGGTCTGTGGTAGCAGGAAATGTGCCCCAGTCCAATAGGCAGAAGGAAAACTGCAAAGAAAGCATTTATGGCTATAAACAATTTTTCTTTATTCCTCATCTGGGTCCTGAGGCCTGTGATTTGGCTTCAATTTTTCATTTGTGGTTGTTTGTTTCAGACAATAAAACTGTTCCTTTAAAATAATGGAGACTATATTGAATCTAAAAATAAATATCAAAAGACCAGAGCCCCTGAATGGGAACAATTATTGCAAAAGACCCAGCCAAGCTCAAAACAGCTGTTAAGGGATCTAGGAGCAGGCAGGAGGCGCCTGGCCTCCCGGCTGACAGAGTCACATGGGCGGGTTGACAAACGGAAACAGAGAAAATGTTAATACACGGTTAGCAACAGTGCAAATGCTGTCCCCTCGCCTCCAAAAAAATATGGCCCTTATTTGGTCATCATTGATCACTAACTACATGTGGAGTTGTAGGACTCTTCACAAAATGAATAGAAAATGAGCATTCAGCATATTAGGGGAAACAAGCAATGGAAGAAACCTTAGAAAGAGCTACCTGAGAGTTTCTGAAGGAGTAAGCCTCGGTCCAATTTTGCTGTTAGACATAATAAGTCACAATGAGTCATCAAATGAGAAGTAAGCCACACTGATGTGCCTCTATTTCAACATTGTGGTTTTTTTTTGTTTTGTTGTTCCTTGACACATTCAGAGAAAGGGACAAAATTGTGCCATAAATTTCAAGTACAATAGTTACCAAGAGTCTACAGCTATTTCAGAACCGCCTTCCTCCACACGATCTGGTCCTGGACATGTTATAAATATAACCTATACTCATGTTCAAAATCTCACTGTGAGGGAACCCTTACACGCTGCTCATAGGAACGGGAGCTGGTGCAGCCACAGTGGAAACCAGTATGGCGGCCCCTCAGAAAACTAAAAGCAAAACTACTGTGTGACTCTGCTGCCCCACTCTTCAGGAAATATCTGAAGGTACCACAGAGACTCTTGCATTGCACAAACATGTTACACTTTATCCAATACACAGAACTAACCTAATTGATCATCAACACAAAGGGCTTTAACAGCATACCACAGAGACACCAGTGATTATTGCAACACTAATCACAGTAGTGAGGTTATAGAAACAACACAGGTATCCAACAGCTGGGGCGTGGATAAGGAAAATGTAGACTATATACACAATGGGATTTTTTTTCACCCATAAAGAAGAGCAAGGATAGATTATGTACAGGAAAACAGATACAACTGGAGATAATTACATTGAGTAAATTAAGCCAAATACATGAGTTTTTTCTCATTCTAAATTCTATATAGATGTGTAAAATCATATATGTAATCATGGCATGAAAGTAGAAATGAAACTCTGTAGGGTAATAAAGGGAATTAGTAAGAGGGGGGCAAGGAATGAAGGACAGAGGAAAAGAGGAGGCGTATAGGCTTGCTATACAATATATATTTGTATGAAAATATCCTTTTGTAACATAGTACCATGTATAATGAATATACAAAATGAAACTTTAATTACAATAATAAAGGAAATGTGTTTACATACAGATTGGAAATTCTCTGTGGGCATAGTTCAGTCAGTAGAGTGTTTGCCTAGCATGTATAAAGCCTTCAATTCAACCCCCCATACCAAATAAATTGGGCATGATGGCACATGTCTGATGTCCTAGCACTCAGGAGGTAGAGGCAGGAGGATCAGCAGTTCAAGGTCATCTTTGGCTACACAGCAAGTTCAAAGGCAGCCCAAGATAATGAGACCTTGTCATAAAAGGAAAAAGACAACTAAATCTGTCTCATTTGCAGAAAAATGAAGGGAAACTGAGATCATATTAAATAGAATAAGCAGTGGGGCACCTGAGCAGCTCTGGGCCCAGATCTCTCTCTTCCTGCTCCTCACCAACCTGGCCCATCTGAGACCCAGACAGCAAACCAGCAGAGGTGCGTCAGGCCAGGCCTCAACCCACATTGTCTGCCATCTTGAGGAGGCCTGTGAGGCACCCAAGCAATTTTGAGTTTGAATCACTCTCTGCCTACTCTTCTCCAGCCTGGCCCATGCAGGACACAGATGGTAAACCAGCAGAGAAGGCCCATGATACACTTGAGCAGCTTTGGGCTTGGATCTTTCTCTTCCCACTCCCCACCAGCCTGGCCCATCTTGGACACAGACAGCAAACTAGCAGAGATGAGTTGTGCACAAGCCACAACCCACATTGTCTGCCATCCTGAGACCTGAGGGGCACCTGAGCAGCTTGGGGCTTGGACTTCTCTATACCTGCTCCCATCCTACCTGGCCCACCTGGGTCACAGGCTGCAACCCCATCAGAGGGACCTCCAGGCATGCTAATACCAGAGACAACCAGATGGCTAGAAGACAGGGCAAGAACACAAGCAACAAAACTCAGAGCCATATGACACCACCGGAAACTAGCTGTCCTGCCACAGCAAGCCCTGGAGATACTAACATCCCCAAAGCACAAGAATATTTTATTTTTTAATGTATTTTTTATTAATTTATTCATATTATATCTCAGTTGCTAGCCCATCCCTTGTATCCTCCCATTCCTCCCTTCCTCCCACTTCCCCCTACTTCCCTCCCCTATGTCTGTGTCTGAGGGGGACCTCCTCCCCCTGTATATGCTCATAAGGGTATCAAGTCTCTCCTTGGTGACCTATTATCCTTCCTCTGAGTGCCACAGGCATCTCCATCCAAGGGACTTTAGGTGTGAGAAGCCTGGGAGAATGAGGAAATAGAAGGATCCAGCGGGTCCTGGAAAACTACAGGCGAGTCTGGGCCCTGGGGTCCTCCGCAAACTATGACAACAGCCAAGGAAAATATAGGCAGTAAACCTTGAACCCCTACCCAGACTAACCAATGGACAGGACATTCTCCACTGTTGAGTGGAGAAGGGATCTGACTTTCACACAAGAAGATTTTAAATCTGAGGTGACAAAAATGATAGAAGCCTTGAAGGAGGAAAATAAATCTCTCAAAGAAATACAGGAGAATACATTCAAGCAGATGAAGGAATTGAATAAATCCCTTAAAGATAGACGTTACTACAGAGTTAAGGGCTAGAAAAGGGTATTCCAAGCAAATGGACCCAAGAAGCAAGATTGAGTAGCCATTCTAGTATCTAATAAAATAGGCTTTCAACCAAAATTAATCAAAAGAGGTGGTAAAGGACACTTCATACTTATTAAAAGAAAAATACACCAAGATGATGTCTCAATCCTGAATATCTATTCCCCAAGTGCAAGAGCACCCACATTTGTAAAAGAAATATTACTGAAGCTTAAATTACAAATCAAACCCCACACATTAATAGTGGGAGCCTTAAACACCCAACTCTCACCAATGGACAGATCATGAAGACAGAAACTAAATGAAGAAGTAATTAAACTAATATATGTCATGAATCAAATGGGCCTAACAGATATCTACCGAACATTTCACCCAAACACAAAAGAATATACCTTCTTCTCAGCACATCATGGAACCTTCTCCAAAACTGACCATATACTTGGTCACAAAGAAAACCTCAACAAATACAAGAAGATCAAAATAACCCCTTGTATCTTTTTTTTTTTTTATTAATTTATTCTTGTTACATCTCAATGGTTATCCCTTCCCTTGTATCCTCCCGTTCTTCCCTCCCTCCCATTTTCCCCTTACTCCCCACCCCTATGACTGTTCCTGAGGGGGATTACCTCCCCCTCTATATGTTCATAGGGTATCAAGTCTCTTCTTGGTAACCTGCTGTCCTTCCTCTGAGTGCCATCAGGTCTCCCCCTCCAGGGGACATGGTCAAAGGTGAGGCACCAGAGTATGTGAGAAAGTAATATCCCACTCTCCACTCTACTGTGGAGAGTGTTCCGTCCATTGGCTAGATCTGGGTAGGGGTTTAAGGTTTACCGCCTGTATTGTCCTTGGCTGGTGCCTTAGTTTGATCGGGACCCCTATGCCCAAATCTGCCTATCATAATGTTCTACTTATAGGCTTCTAGGACCCTCTGGGTCCTTCTACTTTGCCTTTCCCCCATGATTCTCTCATCTAGAATCCCACTAGAATGTCCTCTCCTCTGTCTCAGTTTCCTGGTAAGTGAAGGCTTTCGTGGGACATGCCCCTTGGGCTAATATGCAGATATAAGTGAGTATATACCATTTGAGTCTTTCTGCTTCTGGGTTAACTCACTCATTATGATCATTTCTAGCTCAATCCATTTATCCACAAATTTCGGGAAGTCCTTGTTTTTAATAGCTGAATAGTATTCCATAGTGTATATGTACCACAGTTTCTTTATCCATTCTTCTATTGAGGGACATTTCGGCTGTTTCCATGTTCTGGCTATTATGAATAAGGCTGCTATGAACATGGTTGAGCAAATTTTCTTGTTGTGTGCTGGAGCATCTTCTGGATATATTCCAAGGAGTGGAATAGCTGGGTCTTGAGGAAGCCCTATTCCCATTTTTCTGAGATAGCACCAGATAGATTTCCAAAGTGGTTGTACTAGTTTGCATTCCCACCAACAATGAAGGAGTGTTCCTCTCTCCCCACATCCTCGCCAGCATGTGGTGTCGCTTGAATTTTTGATCTTAGCCATTCTGATGGGTGTAAGATGGAATCTCAGAGTTGTTTTGATTTGCATTTCCCTGATGACTAAGGAGGTTGAGCATTTCTTTAAGTGTTTCTCAGCCATTTGATATTCCTCTGTTGAGAATTCTCTGTTTAGTTCCATGCCCCATTTCTCGATTGGGTTATTTGGTTTGGTGGTATTTAATTTCTTGAGTTCCTTATATATTTTGGATATTAGACCTTTGTCAGACTTAGGGTTGGTGAAGATCTTTTCCCAGTCTGTAGACTGTCGCTTTGTTCTCTTTACAGTGTCTCCTGCCTTACAGAAGCTTCTCAGCCTCATGAGGTCCCATTTATTAATTGTTGACATTAATGTCTGGGCTGTTGGTGTTCTGTTCAGGAAGTTGTCTCCTGTGCCAATATGTTCCAAGCTCTTTCCCATTTTTTCTTCTAAGTGACTTAGTGTCTCTGGTTTTATGTTGAGGTCTTTAATCCACTTGGATTTGAGTTTTGTACAAGGTGACAAATATGGGTCCAGTTGCATTTTTTTACACATAGACATCCAGTTAGACCAGCACCATTTGTTGAAGATGCTATCCCTTTTCCATCGAATGGATTTAGCTTCTTTGTCAAAAATCAAATGACCATATGTGTGTGGATTCATATCTGGGTCTTCGATTCGATTCCACTGATCAACCAGCCTGTTGCTGTGCCAGTACCATGCTGTTTTAATTACTATTGCTTTATAGTACAGTTTGAGATCAGGTATGGAGACTCCTCCAGAGCACCTTTTATTGTACAAGATTGTTTTAGCTATTCTGGGTTTTTTGTTTTTCCATATGAAGTTCAGAATTGAACTTTCAATGTCTTTAAAAAATTGTGTAGGTATTTTGATAGGGATTGCATTGAATCTGTAGATTGCTTTTGGTAGGATGGCCATTTTTATTATGTTAATTCTCCCTATCCATGAGCAAGGTAGATCCTTCCATCTTCTCATGTCATCTTCAATCTCTTTCTTTAGGGTTTTGAAATTTTTTTCAAACAGGTCCTTCACTTGCTTAGTTAGAGTAACTCCTAAGTACTTTATATTGCTTGTAGCTAATGTGAAGGGTGTAGTTTTCCTAATTTCTTCCTCTGCAAGCTTGTCATTTGTGTATAGGAAGGCTACAGACTTTTTTGAGTTAATTTTGTATCCAGCCAATTTGCTGAAGGTGTTTATCAGCTGTAGGAGTTCTCTGGTGGAATTTTGAGGGTCACTTATGTAGACTATCATATCATCTGCAAATAGGGATAATTTGACTTCTTCCTTTCCCATTTGAATACCCTTGATCTCCTTATGTTGTCTTATTGCTCTGGCTAGAACTTCGAGTACTATATTGAAAAGATATGGAGAGAGTGGGCAGCCTTGCCTTGTTCCTGATTTTAGAGGAATTTCCTTGAGTATCTCACCATTTACTTTGATTTTGGCTATTGGCTTCCTATATATAGCCTTTATTATGTTGAGGAAAGTGCCTTGTATTCCCGATCTCTCTAAAACTTTAAACATGAATGGGTGTTGGATTTTATCAAATGCTTTTTCTGCATCCAAAGAGATGATCATGTGGTTTTTTATTTTCAGTTTGTTTATGTGGTGGATTACGTTGATGGATTTCCGTATATTAAACCATCCCTGCATGCCCGGCATGAAGCCTACTTGGTCATGATGAATGATATCTTTAATGTGCTCTTGTATTCGTTTCGCAAGTATTTTATTTAGAATTTTTGCATCGATGTTCATCAGAGAAATTGGTCTGAAATTCTCTTTCTTTGTTGAGTCTTTGTGAGGTTTAGGTATCAATGAGACTATGGCCTCATAGAATGAGTTTGGTAATGTTCCATCCCTTTCTATTTTTTGGAGTAGCTTGAAGAGTATCGGTATTAGCTCGCCCTTGAAGGTCTGGTAGAATTCTGCACTGAAGCCATCTGGCCCTGGGCTTTTTTTGGTTGGGAGACTATCAATGATTACTTCAATTTCTGTAGGGGAAATAGGGCCATTTAGCTTGTTTATCTGTTCTTCACTCAACTTTGGCAAGTGAAATTGATCAAGAAAATCGTCCATTTCCCTTAGATTTTCAAATTTTGTGGCATATATGCCTTCAAAGTAGGATCTTATGATTCTTTGTATTTCTTCAGTGTCTGTTGTTATGTCTCCCTTTTCATTCCTGATTTTGTTGATTTCAATACTGTCTCTCTGCCTTTTAGTTAGTTTGGCTAATGGTCTGTCTATCTTGTTGACTTTCTCAAAGAACCAGCTCTTGGTTTTGTTGATTCTTTGGACTGTTTTTTTAGTTTCTATTTTGTTAATTTCACCCCTGAGTTTGATTATTTCCAGACGTCTACTCCTTTTGGGTGTTTCTGTTTCTTTTTTTTCTAGGGCTTCCAGTTGTGTCGTTAAGGTGTTTATGTGTGATGCTTCCAATTTCTTTTTAAAGGCACTTAGTGCTATGAATTTTCCTCTTAGCACTGCTTTCAATGTATCCCACAAATTTGGGTATGTTGTTCCTTCATTTTCATTGAATTTCAGAAACTCCTTGATTTCTTTCTTTATTTCTTCCCTGACCCAGGTGTCATTTAGCAGAGAGTTGTTTAATTTCCACATACGTGTAGGCTTTTTGTTATTTCTGTTGTTGTTGAATTGCAGTCTAAGCCCATGATGATCTGATAGGATACAAGGTATTATTTCAGTCCTCTTGTATCTGTTGAGGCTTTCTTTGTGAACTATGATGTGATCAATTTTGGAGAAGGTTCCATGGGGTGCAGAGAAGAAGGTATATTCTTTCTTGTTTGGGTGAAAGGTTCTATAGATATCTGTTAGATCCATTTGACCCATGGCATTGGTTAATGATGTTATTTCTCGGCTTAGTTTCTGTTTCGATGACTTGTCCTTCAGTGAGAGTGGGGTGTTGAAGTCTCCCACTATTATTGTGTGGGGATCGATGTGTGGTTTAAGCCTTTTTAGCAGATCTTTTACAAATGTGGGTGCCCTTGTATTGGGAGCATAGATGTTCAGAATTGTGATGTCATCTTGGTTGACTTTACCTTTGATGAGTATGAAGTGTCCATCCTCATCCCTTTTGATTAATCTTGGTTGAAAGTCTATTTTGTTCGATATTAAAATGGCTACGCCTGCTTGCTTCTTGTGACCATTTGCTTGGAATATTTTTTTCCAACCTTTTATCCTGAGGTAATGCCTATCATTATGGGTGAGATGTGTTTCTTGAATGCAGAAGAATGTTGGATCCTGTTTATGCACCCATTCAGTTAGTCTGTGTCTTTTTATTGGAGAATTGAGACCATTGATGTTGAGAGATATTAACGACCAGTTACTATTAAGAGTCTTAAATTTGATGTTGGTTCCAGTTGAGCGTTTGTGTAGTTGTGTTTTTGCCATGGTATAGTTATCTATTTCCTGAGTAGTTTTGGTTGTAGCTTGCCCCTTTGGGATGGAGTTTTCCTTCTAGTATCTTCTGTAAAGCTGGATTTGTGGATAGGTACTGTTTGAATTTGGTTTTGTCATGAAATATTTTGTTTTCTCCATCAATGTTTATTGATAGTTTTGCTGGGTAAAGTAGTCTGGCCTGGCATCTGTGGTCTCTTAGGGTTTGCAGGATCTCTGTCCAGGCCCTTCTGGCTTTGATGGTCTCTGCTGAGAAGTCGGGTGTAATTCTGATAGGTTTGCCATTAAATGTTATTTGGCCCTTTTCCCTTGCAGCTTTTAATATTTTTTCTTTGTTCTGTATGTTTTGTGTTTTGATTATTATGTGACGGGCAGTTTTTCTTTTCTGGTCAATTCTATTTGGTGTTCTGTATGCCTCTTGTATATTTATAGGCATCCCTTTCTTTAGATTGGGGAAATTCTCTTCTATGATTTTGTTCAGAATAGTTTCTGGGCCTTGGAGTCTGATATCTTCTCTTTCTTCAATGCCTATTATCCTCAGATTTCTTCTTTTCATGGTGTCCTTAATTTCTTGGATGTTTTGTGTCAGGAGTTTTTCCAGATTTGGCATTTTCTTTAATGGTTGCTTCAAGATCTGAGATTGTATCTTCTAGATTTGAGATTCGTTCTTCCATCTCTTGGATTCTGTTAGAAAAGCTCAGCACTGTGTCATTCGCCTTCTTCTCTGAGACCTCACGTTCTCGTTTTTCTTCTGTCTGTGTGTTTATCATTGAATCCATTTTCATCTTCATATCTTGAACAGATTTTTTTATTTCTTTCATTTGGTTGTTTATATTTTCCTGAAAATTTTCCAGTTCCACTCTATGTGTTTCTTTTATGTCTCGCACCTGCTTCATTGCTTCTTCCTGCATCTGATTTCTAATTTTAATTGCTTCCTCCATTACCATCCTCATTACCAGGGATTTGAGGTCATTTTCTTGTGTTTCCATTGTATGTGAGTTCTCTGGATTGTTTTCTTTGGGATAGCTGGGAACTGGAGACTCCATGTTGTTTTGGGGTTTTTTGCGTATGCTTTTACGCTGTCCCTTAGACATTTTGCCGTCTCTGGTTTTTTTTTGGTAACTTCCAGAGTTGAGTGGAGAGAGTCTGGTGATAGATTCACTTGTTTTCTCACGATTTCCGTAGGCTGGAAGCCCTGATACTTCACTTGTGTGAATGGCGGGAGGTTAGCCCTGTCGTTTTGGGCTCTCACCGCCAGTGATCCTCAGCTCCCCTTTGCTGTGGGTCCTGCAATCGTTCTGTGTCTTTGAATGATCGTTGGGTCAGGCCAAGGTATCCACAACCTTTTGGGTCCCCTGCCAAGTCCAGCCAGGGATACTGGGCCTGAACCACGCGTGGAGCTCAGCTAGTTTCTCAGGGCCTGAACCGTCTGCCACAGCAGGAGAATTGCGACTGTACTGAGCAAGCACCCAGGGTGGAAGTGAGCGCCCTGCCCAGTTTGCGTCACAGCAGGAAAACCAAGTCTGCGCTGAGCACACACCCAGGGTATATCTGAGCGCTCCGCCCAGTCCGTGTCACAGCAGGAAAACTGCTGCAGCCCTGAGCAAGCACTCAGAGTATAACTGAGAGCTCCGCCCAGCCCGCGTCACAGCAGGAAAACTGCCGCAGCACTGAGCAAGCTCCCAGAATATAACTGAGAGCTCCGCCCAGCCTGTGTCACAGCAGGAAAACTGCCACAGCCCTGAGCAAGCACCCAGAGTATAACTGAGAACTCCGCCCAGCTCGTGTCACAGCAGGGAAACTGTGTCTGTGCTGAGCCAGAGCCCAGGGTAGAAGCGGGCACCCCGCCCAGCCTGCGTTACAGTAGAGGAGCTGCGCCTCGGGCAGAATTGCCTGCCGAGCCGAGCCCGCCTCTCCACAGCACAGGTCACTGAGCAAACCCAGGACTCCGGGGCCGAACCGTCCGCTGAGTCCAGCCTGGGTCTCAAGGCCACGCGACCCAAATCCTGCCCAGAGTCCCCTCGCCCGTCCACCGCACTAATCGCCTCCACTGGAAGGCTCTGAGCTGCAAACCTCAGCCACCGCCTCTGTCGCCGCTGGAACCGCCGTCGCTGGTGCCCGAGCCACTGGGGGAGCCGCTGGTAGCACTGCTGTCCCAAAAGCCGCCGCCGCTCTGATCCGAGAAAGTCCTCGTTCCTCCCGTGTGCAGGGGGAGGCAGGTCCTCCGCACCCTGGTCCCTCCGAACCGTGGAGCACTTCTGCTGCCGTGGTGTGGGGACCTTGGTGTTCCTGGCTCAGAAATCTGTGCAATTCCCTGAATTGTTCGCTGGAGCTTTCAAACACGGTCCACACTGCTCGCCGCCATCTTGGATCTCCCCAACCCCTTGTATCTTATCATACCACCATGGATTAAAGCTGGAACTCAACAACAACAGAAAACCTACAAACTCATGGAAACTGAACAACTCCCTACTCAATGACCTCTGGTCAGGAATGAAATTTTAAAAAGAAATTAAAGATTTTCTATAATGAAAACGAAGGCACAACATACTCAAACTTTTGGGACACAATGAAAGCAGCAGTAAGAGAAAAGTTCATAGCACTACGTGCCTTCATAAAGAAATTGGCGAGATCCCATATTAGCAACTTAACAGCACACCTGAAAGCTCTAGAACAAAAAGACATAAACATAAAAAAGAGGAGTAGACAACAGAAAATCATCAAACTTAGAACTGAAATCAAAAAACTAGAAACAAATAAAACAATTCAAAGAATCAATGAAACCAAGAGCTGGTTCTTTGAGAAAATCAACAAGATAGACAAACCCTTAGCCAACTAACTAAAAGGCATAGAGAGAGTATTCAAATCTACAAAATCAGAAATGAAAAGGAGAAATAATGATAGACAGCAGACACCAAGGAAAGCCAAGGTCTTACTTCAAAAGCCAATATGCCATAAAATTTGAAAATCTAAAAAATGGAATTTTTTCTTAATATACTACTTACCAAAATTGAATTAAGATCAGGTAAACAAATTAAATAATCCTATATCTCCTAAGGAAATAGAAGCAGTTATCAAAAGTCTTCCCATCAAAAGACAGAGAATCATTAGGAAATCCAAAGAATCATTAAGTCTTACTTCAAAAGCCTATGTGCTACAAAATTTGAAAATCTAAATGAAATGAAAATTCTTCTTAATAGATATTACTTATCAAAATTGAATCAAGATCAGGTAAACAAATTAAATAGTCCTATATCTCCTAAGGGAATACAAGAAATCATCAAAAAAACTCCCCCTCCCCCTCCCCCTCCCTCCCCCCCACCCAAAAAGCCCAGGACCAAATGGATTCCGCACAGAATTTTACCAGACTTTCAATGAAGAGCTAATACTAATACTCTTCAAGATATTCCACAAAAATAAAAACAGAGGGAACATTACCAAACTCATTCTATGAGGCCACAGTCACCTTCATACCTATACCACACAAAGACCCAGCAAACAAAGAGAATTTCAGACCAATTGTCCTTATGAACATTGATGCAAAAATACTCAATAAAATACTCACAAACCAAATCCAAGAACACACCAAAAATATCATATACCATGACCAAGTATGCTTCATCCTAAGCATGCAAGGGTGGTTCAATATATAGAAATCAATCAATATAATCCATGATATAAACAAAATGAAAGAAAAAAACACATGATCATCCCCTTAGATGTTGAAAAAGCATTTGACAAAATCCAATACCCCTTCATATAAAAAGTCTTAGAGAGACTGGGGATAAGGCACATACCTAAACATAGTAAAGGCAATATACAACAAGCCTATAGCCAACATCAAACCAAATAGAGGGAAACTTAATTCAATTCCACTGAAATCAAGGACACAACAAGGCTGTCCACTCTTTCTGTATCCCATATAGTACTTGAAGTCCTAGCTAGAGCAATAAGACAGCTAAAGGAGATCAAGGGGGTGCAAATTGAAAAGGAAGAAGTCAAAGTATCACTATTTGTGTCTGATACGATAGCATACATAAGTGACCCCACAAATCCTACCAAGTTACTCCTATAGCTGATAAACACCTTCAGCAAAGTGCCTGGATACAAAATCAACTCAAAACAGGAGAGACCTGGTGGCACTCAGAGGAAGGACAGCAGGTTACCAAGAAGAGACTTGTTACCCTATGAACATATACAGGGAGAGGTAATCCCCCTCAGGAACAGTCATAGGGGAGGGGAATAAGGGGAAAATGGGAGGGAAGGAAGAATGGGAGGATACAAGGGATGGGGTAACCATTGAGATGTAACAAGAATAAATTAATAAAGGAGAAAAAATGAAAAAAAAAAACAATCAGTAGCCCTCCTGTATACAAAAGACTAATGGGCTGAAAAAGAAATTAGGAAAACAACACCCTTTAAAATAGCCACAAAAGCATAAAGTATTTTAGCATAATTCTAACCAAGCAAATGAAAGACTTATATAAAAAGCTTCAAGTCTCTAAAGAAAGAAATTGAAAAATATATCAGAAGATGGAAAGATCTCTCATGCTCATGGATCAGTAGGATTAACATAGTAAAAATGGCCATCTTACCAAATGGAATCTACAGATTCAATGAAACTCCCATCAGAATGCCAACACAATTCTTTACAGATCTTGAAAGAAAAATTCTCAACTTCATATGGAAAAACAAAAAACGCAGAATAGATAAGACAATCCTGTACAATTAAAGATCTTCTGGATCTCTGTTCTCAAGCTCTATTATACAGCAACAATAATAAAAAAAAAAACTTCATGATATTGGCATAGAAACACACAGATGGATCAATGGAAGTGAATCAAACACCCAGAAATAAACCCACAAACCTATGGACACTTGATTTTTGGCAAAGGAGCCAAAATCAGAAAATGAAAAAAAAATATAACATTTTCAACAAATATTGCTGGTCTAACTGGATGTCTATGTGTAGAAAATGCAAATAGACCCTTATTTATCACCCTGCACAAAACTAAAGCCCAAGTGGATTAAAAACCTCAACATAAAACCAGACACACTAAAATTGTTAGAAGAAAAAATAAGGAAGATCCTTGAACTCATTGGCATAGGAGACAACTTCCTGAACAGAACACCAACAGGTCAAGCTCTAAGATCAACAATTAATTAATGGGACTTCATGAACTGAAAAGCTTCTGTAAGGCAAAGAACACTTTCAAAAGAACAAAATGACAGCCTACAGACTGGGAAAAAATCTTCATCAACCCTACATCTGAAAAAAGCTAATATCCAAACTATTTAAAGAACTCAAAAAATTAAACACCACCGAACCAAATGATCCAATTTTTAAAATGGGGTACAGAGCTAAACAGAGAATTATCAACAAAGGATTATCCAATGACCAAGAAACACTTAAAGAAATGCTCAAAATCTTTAGTCAACAGGGAAATCCCCCTGTTCATATCTAGCCAATGAGACCTGATAGGCTGTGGTCATAGGGTGAGGGAGAAGTCCCCTTCTGTCAGAGGTCTAGGGGAGGGGAATAGTGTGAAAGATGGAGGAAGGAGGAAACAGGAAGATACAAATGAGGAGATAACAATTGGGTTGTAATTTGAATAAATTATAATAAAAAATCAAAAAACAAAACTCTGAGATTCCATCTTACATCTGTCAGAATGTCCCCCAGAGGGGGAGACCTGGTAGCACTCAGAAGAAGGACAGCAGGTTACCAAAAAGAAACTTGATACCCTATGAGCATATACAGGGGGAGGTAATCCCCTTCAGGAACAGTCATAGGGGAGGGGAATAAGGGGAAAATGGGAGGGAGGGAAGAATGGGAGGATACAAGGGATGGGATAACCATTGAGATGTAACAAGAATAAATTAATTAAAAAAGAAAAAAGAAAAATTCAAATGACAGCACATGCTGGTGAGGATGTAGAGAAAGGGGAACACTCTTCCATTACTGGTGGGAGTGCAAACTAGTACAACCTCTATGGAAATCAATCTAGTGCTATCTCTATCTCAGAAAATTGGTTTTACCTCAAGACCTAGCTATACCACTCCTGGGCATATATCTGAAAGATGTTCCACCATACAACAAGGACATATGTTCATAGCAGCTTTATTTGCAATAGCCAGAATCTGGAAGTAACCTACATGTCCCTCAACTGAAGAATGGATAAAGAAATTGTGGTACATTTACACACTGTGTCACGACCCCTCCAGGAGAGTCTGTGTGACAAATGATACTGCACAACCCAAGGCGAAGATCTCTACCCAAGGGAAAGCCTCCTGAAATGGGTCTGATGTTCCTGCCGGGAGTAACTAATTGCAGTTTTTCTTCTTACTCACTTGTTTTAAAATATTTCACCTTTGTTTTTACTTTCTTATCAAAACTTTTCAAATGTAACTGTGTTTGTTAGGAAACCCCTAGTTTGGGACTGCAGCCAAGGAAGGGTCATTCAGGCAAGTTTACCACCAAGTTCCGTTCCACTTGTTAATAAAAAGCATGGCTAAGAATTAATCATAGTTTATATTATGACTTACAAATAAAGTGTTTAAGAAAGCTCCAGATAGTGACAGAAGAGCTAAGAAAAAACTGTCTTGACTCACAAAAATGTTTGACATAATGAGAGAACATTGACCTTTGATAAAGAGGGCACATGCATACTGATAGCAAGCTTATTACTTAGGAATGATGATTCAAGATTGATGACAACATTATTACTCTGCATCTTGTATTTTGAATTGTATGAAAAATAATGTAACCACAAAAACACTCCCTGTTTCCAAAAATGTATATAAAAAACCCAGCTTACTTGTATGCAATATACACTCAGATTCAAACACTACCCTGGGGTTTGTCTCTGTCACTCACCTGTCTTTGCACACCGATGCTTCGTGAACCCCCATTCCCAAGGACCTATACCTGACTGAGATGGTCCATGACAAGTGGCACCCAACATGGGGCTCAAAGTAAGGTAAGCTTTTTCTCCTCTTTCTTATATACTTTACCAGGCAAAGATAAGGATCTCAACAAAGAATGCTATAGACTCCTCAGCAAAGGAAAGGCTGAGATAAGGGTGAGTAGGTAAGAATCATGAGACATTCACAGGCCAACAAATCTGGCAGGGGGAGGGGGGCATGCTGCAGAGACTGATGCACCAGCCAAGGACCAAGCATGGTAAAGACCTAGACCCTCTGCTCAGATGTAGTAGATAGGCAGCACAGTCTCTTTATTGGTCCCAAAATATGGGGAGTAGGGAATACCTCTGACATGTACTCCAGTGCTCACTCATGGATCACTTCCCCTGGAACAATGGCCTTACAAAGGAAGCACTGATGTGTTCTAGCAGGAAGTTAATATTCTAAGCAAACCCAGAGGTGATAGCCACACTGCCAGAGCTGGAGAAGAGCTCTTTGCTATACTCAGGGTAATAATAGCCAATGGATGCTGTAACATCCTCAGTGTCCTCCACAGCTGTGCTGAGGACCTGCCTTATTGCTTTATTGCTACCCAGTTAGTCAGTGTAAGAGTTCCTAATAACAAGGTCAAGAAAGACAAGATATCCATCATCAACCTTGGGCATAGGCACACACACACACTCCCATACACTTGCTAATACACATACCACACATGCATTCACACACACACACACACACACACACACACACACACACACATTTAACATGGCAAATAAGAGAGATCATTGTACATGAGAGATACAGTAAAAATGATAATAAGACCTGGATATAGAAAAGTACTTTCATATCTCTGTCTCTCTCTGTGTCTCTGTCTCTGTGTCTCTGTCTCTCTGTCTGTCTCCCTGTCTGTCTCCCTGTCTGTCTCCCTGTCTATCTCTCTGTCTATCTCTCTCTCTCTCTCTCTGTCTTTCTCTCTGTCTCTCTCTGTATCTCTCTCTGTCTCTCTGTTTCTCTCTCTGTCTCTCTCTGTCTCTGTCTCTCTGTCTCTCTGTCTGTCTGTCTGTCTGTGTGTGTGTGTCTCTCTCTCTGTCTCTCTCTCTGTCTCTGTCTCTCTGTCTCTCTGTCTCTCTGTCTCTGTCTCTCTGTCTCTGTCTCTCTGTCTCTGTCTCTCTGTCTGTCTGTCTGTCTGTGTGTGTGTGTGTATCTGTCTGTCTGTCTGTCTATGTGAGTGTGTGCACTCATATGTGTTTGAGTACCCATGGAGGCCAGAAAAGGGCATAAGATCCCTTTGGAGCTAGAGTTACAGGCATTACATGCTCATCTGGTATAGATGCCAGAATCTGAACACAGATCCTCATGAGCCATCTCTCCAGCCCCAGGAATATGGGGCAGAGATTCTGATATGTAGAACAAGAGACAGCATTCTACCTTCTGCAACTAAGAAAGTGCTCCCATACAGTGGCCCATGCTAACTGTGCCCTATAAGGCACAGGCACTATCTCAAGGCAAAACCCAGGCAAGTGCTTTCCACCATGGAGAAAATCAAGTGTTTGCAGCCCCATGATGTGAAGCACTTGCCTATAAGGTCCAGGCGGTGTGTGCTCAGGAGCTCAAGGGCAGCTTCTCTGATGTGGACTAGCATCCAGGATATGATATGAAATTTCAAAGGTACCCTGATGTGAGAACATGCTAGAACCTAAGCCCACAACTGAGGGAAGGTGGAACCTGCAAAGAGAGTAGAGGCAAGAACCGAGCCAAGAGAAGAAAAGAGTCATGTGTAAAAGGGTCCGGGGTCAGGAGAGGGAGAAAGTGAAGAAGGCAGCCTTCAGTGCAGGGCGGGAGTAGGAAGAGTTAAGGCCATAACTGTACAGAGAAAAAGAAGAAAGGAGGGGAAAAGAGTCTTGTAATAGAACGGATCTAATTGACTGCTGACTCTACAGTGCCCAGATTCAGCAGGTAATTGCTCAATTCTCCATTTCATTTCATCTGTGCGGTAAGAGCTGTAGAGCTACTTAGAGGGGAGGGGGGCTTAAGAACTGATTAAGGGAAATCGCTCCTTGCAGGCCTTGGGTTATCCTTGTTAAGAGTGATGCCAGGAAAATCATAATTAAAATGGGAACACGATGAATAACAAGAGTTCCTTTCCCTGAATGTGAAATATATTTTAACAGCTACCTTTGCTAAAAGACCCAACACATTCGACCTTCCAATAGGATAAGCAGGGTTTTCTATCAGAGTGAAATAGAAACTATAAATCAAATGTTTCATATCTAAAGTCCGAGCCAGCTCCAGTGAGTAAAATTCCTCTCTGCAGCCGGCTGGTATTTTCTCACTGGCTGGCTATCAGACTTCCTTGACTCCAGAACTATACGGATCCTGCTTCTTCATCTTAAATCTGCGAAACGACCATCAGGGGCTATAGTCTCGACTGCCCGTGACATACTATCCGAGATAAGGAAGCTGGTCAATAATAAATAAGCCTGGGTGTGAGATTCTATCAAGTACACACTGTTGAGATGAAATCATAGGGATGGAGTAGAGAGGAGAAGAGAGCCCAAGGCTGGCTAGGGCAAGAGTGCAAAGTGAGTCCTAAGGAGGCGCCAGGCAGAGGGAGGCACAAAGGAGCATTAGTTCAAGTCCCTTTGGAGGTGAGTAAATGGGAATAATCTAATTCTCCTGATTCAGGTACAGGGAAATGCACCTTCGCTGAGCCTAGACTATTCCTCTCTGGGCTTAACAAACTCAGTGTGGCACTCACCAGCCTCCTGCCCTGAGGGGGGGCTTAGGTTTCAAATGATTCGACTGCCTATAGAAGCTTCTGCTATTTTTTTTCCAGGGGTGATGTCTGCTAATGGAAGAATGCATGGAGCTCTTTTGCTAACTGATGCCCTCTTTCTACTGAAAACATAAGAGCACCTTTCCTCAGCCATTTGGTTCAGAGCAAAATAAAATATGCTACTGCATTCATAGTCACACTCCACAATGTCTCCAGGGACTCTTTAGCCATCCTGATGGTCCGCTGTAGAGCACCAGGTTAGAGAGCCTGAGGTGTGGTGTGGCCTGTGAGGCAGCAGGGAGGTCGGGAGAACTGACTCTTCACAGATGACAATGGAGTCCTGCATAGGCTGAGCCAACACTTTCAATAAAAGACAGCTTGGGAACGCCAGGATGCCTTGGTGCCCTCCTGTCCCTTGTAGTACCAGCCAAAATTAGCTAAGTTAAGTGGGTGAGAGTGCAGTGACTGTCCCAAGGATGACGCTCACTTCCTTCTCCCGTAGCCACCTTCCTAGCCGCCTTCCTAGCTGCCCCTCGATACACTGCTCTAGGGCAGCCTCAATCGAGCCTTGGAGCTGTATGTCATAATAATGACATCGAATGCAACTTGAAAGTGGAAGAGAGAGTCGCAGAGGCAGAAGAGTACAAGTGGGAAGCAGGGAGCAGACACATGGTGGGGCAGAAAAGAAGGGAAGGTGACCAACCAAACACCGTAAGGGAACCGCAACTCTGAGTGTTCATTAAGTATATATAATATTATATATAATTTTTAATAAATGAATAAAATGAGCCTAGAATTCTGAAAGGATCACTGACATTCCTGTCTTATTCTAGTGATATCTGTCATTTGCCTTTGGCAAGTACCACCCACCCTCTTGCTTTAATCCAATGGTTTGTGCCTCTATGCCCCCTTAGAATTGGGGCGGGGGGGGGGGTTGAAGAGAAAAATACCAGCACCCCAACAGCTAGGCTATACCCCAGAGAGTCTGGCTTGATCAGTTGAGGGCAAGTTCCCACCTGGCAGCTGTATGCTTCAAAAGCTCCCAAGGGAACAACACTAAGTGAAGGCAGGGTGACCTATCGGGTCACATGCCAACTCCTCTGGGTGGCTCCTCTGAAGACAGATGACCACTCTGAGTGCCTGGCAAGGAAAATTAAGCTCTATGTACATTTAGAACCTGAAGGTCGTCAGATGTCATCCTCAAAACCAGCTAGAATAAGCATTACCTATTTGTTCAGATGGGATGAATATCTGTGGAAAGTTTGCTATGGACCAGATATTGTGCAAGGAACAGAGACATGAACAGGGGCTTCAGGCTGTTTCTCCATTTACTCTGTGCTCCCTTAGGCCCCTTCACACTAGGAAGCCTGGCTAATTTATTACTGTGTTTATACATAATACATATGCCCAGATACATTTGCCTAGTAATCTCACAATTCACGTGCATCAACAGCCGATATCCAACATCTTGCTAAGGTTCTGTGTGATGAGCATATAAGAAAGCATACAGTCTAAACCCTCGTCACACACCCACTCCTCTTCCAAGGCTCTGCAACATCAGCCCGAGCGTGGAACTACTGCCCAGTGGTCAAGAAGCCCAAAAAGAAGACCTTCTCTAATGCCCCACTAACCTTCTACCTCTCATGTGCCTCCTGTCCACTTTGACCAGTGTTCCCTATTGTGGTTGTGTCAGCATCTGTTTTCCCTGCTTGACTAGCTCACCCACAATCTGTGGTGCATTCACTTCTGTGCCTCCATCCCCACATCGTCTGAATACCTTCCTGTGTGCCGTAGTCTAGAGACTCTTGCTCATTAGCTCTAATAGTCTCTGAACCCAGTGAGTTGGATGAGTCTATTGCTCAACACGCAGCTGTTGGCTCCACATGTGAGTTCTGGCTTCTGACCTCCCTCAGCGATGGTTGGTATATACAACAGAGTTGCACAACCCTCACCACAATCAATTTTGCAAACAATTTGGAATTCAGAAGCCATTTAGGCTTGGAGTCAATTCTGGGAGATATTTTGTCACCCCCAAAAAAGAAATGCTGTACTCATTAACTGTCCATCTCTATCTGCCAAGGCCCTCCATGACCCCAGCCCTTAATCTATTTCTACGTGTTCTGGACGCTTTACAAAGCACAATCATATAGAGTGTGGTCTTTGGGCCTGACCCTTTCACTATGTCATTTTTGAGTGTTAATCCTGGTTTAGCATGTGTGCTTTCTTTGTTGCTGTGACGAAACCCCTGACAGAGTGGCCTGAAGAGAGGAATGTTGTTTTGACCTGTAGTTTCAGGATATACAGCCGCCATTTCTGGGAAGGCAAGCAGAGTGGCCCCTGTGACTGCAAGAGCATAGAGCTGCCGCTTTTCACATGGCAGCCAGACCAGGAAACAGAGAGCTAGGCAGGAACTGGTAGTGGGTATAACCTTCGAAACTCGGCCCCAGTGACCTACTGCCACCAGTGAGGACCACATCCCAGAGATTCCACAGCACCCTAAAACAGTACCACCAAGTGAGGACCATGGCTTCAAACAGGTGAGCCTGTGGGAGACATCAGCATCCAAACGTAACTGTTTACATCAGACACTTTATTTCTTTTAGAGCCAAATCACTTTCCACTGTCCTGACAGATTTTGTTTTACTCATTCACTTGTTGATGGACACTGGGTTGTTTCTGCTTTGGGTGTGTGTACGCACATGCATGCATGCCTGAGTGTGTGCATGTTTGGAAATGTGTGTGTATGGGAGTGTGTGTGTGTGTGTGTGTGTGGGTGTGTGTGTGTGTGTGTGTGAATGTGTATGTGCACGTGTTGTGTGTACATGTGTGTATGTTGTGTGAATATGTGTATGAGAGTGTGTGTGTGAGTATATGTATGTTCTGTGAATATGTGTGTGAGTGTGTGTGAGTGTATGTATGTGAGTGTGTGGTGTGAGTACGAGTGTATGAGAGTGTAAGTGTTTGCATGTGAGTGTGTGTCTATGTGTGTTCATGAGCCTGTGTGTATGAGTTTTGTATGTGTGTGAATGTATATATGTGTGTGTATGTGTGATGTGTGTGAGTGTGTGGTATGTGTGTGTGTGTGAGAGAGAGAGGGTGAGAGAGAGAGAGAGAGAGGACACACGTGTGCATGAGTGTCTGTGTGAGTGTGTGGTATGTGTGTGTGTATAAGAGAGAGAGGGTGAGAGAGAGAGAGGACACACATGTGCATGAGTGTCTGTGCGTGTGTGTGTGTGTGTGTGTGTGTGTGTGTATAGGCCACTTTTCACCTTTTTTGGAGGGGAGGACACAGGCTCTCCTCAGTGAGCCAGGAGCTCACTGCCTTGGCTAGCCTGACCATCAAACTACAGGGCTCCAGCTGTCTCTGTACCTGCCTGCATCTCTGGTTTTGCAATTACAGATGGGTACAGCCGCACCTGGCTTTTACTTTGCAAGCCAAATTCAGGTGCAAGCACTTTACCTGCCACGTCATCTCCCCAGCCCTGATTCTGCTCTTTATGTGCCATGAATAATGTCCCTACCGGGCTGTATGTGAGCAAGGTTTTTTGTGAATGTATGTTGTTAATTCTCTTGTGCATATGCATAATAATAAATGGCCAGGTCATATGGTAACTTTGTGGTTAACCTTTGAGAAACTGCCTGTTTTCCAAATGAGATAGTCACAAATCTTATACATGCATCTGTGACCTGGAACAAATGATTTCCCTTCACCAAGTCTCAATTTCCTCATCTGACAAATGAGGGTAATATATCCCGAGGGGACTTTTTATGCACAGTGCTGTCCACTGCCTGACAAGAGGTTTCTAACAGGATCAGGCACTCTTTGACACTACAAATGGTCTTCTCACCACCCAGCCTCTGCAGTTAGCACTGCAAAGCTTGTATCCTAGACAGCTTGCATGTAGCCTCCCAGTAAGTTAAATGGAGAAACTAAGACTGAAAAATCACACAGCCTTCCTGGGTCATTTCACCAACCTCAGAATTCAGTGAAATCATACAATAAGCTGGGCTCTGCCCAAGTGTGGTGTGTGTGTGTGTGTGTGTGTGTGTGTGTGTGTGTGTGTGTGTGTGTATGTGTGTGTGTGTGTGTTCTGTGCGTGTGTTGTTGTTGTTGTTTCTGCCATTATAAACTGGGCTTTTGCCCAGAAAGAAGTAAAAAAGAAATCAATAGCCCAAGTTATATATGCTAATGTAATTTAATAAGAAATGTACCACAGTGGACTCTGCTAGAACATTTTCTAGACTCCCAGAGTTGCCCACAGGCAACAAAGCAAACATCAGCAAAACAAGTCCTCGTGGCCAGGATGAACTCCAGCTCACAGGGGAGTGTGAACCAAGCTCATAGGGAAGTGTGATCCTCCAGCCCATCCAAAGAACCTATTAGCATTTCTGGTTCCAGCAGAAACAACTGATGGTCCATCAGCCCCAAATCACAATGTGTATTTAGCTCTGAAACAAGTGCTGTGTTCTTAGAGGCGTTGTTTTTGGAGGGAAAGAGACCTCCCTTAGGAAGATGCACTTCACTGCGGATGCTGGTTGCAGAGTTACTTTGTAAATCTCGCAAGGGAGAAAAAGACAACGAAAGCCAGCCAAGATTGAGCGCACAATACTTTACAGCCTACAGAATGTAAGGAACAGTTCTGCTTTGAGAACAGTGGAGAGGACATTTGGAGAAACCTCTCTGAGCATTTGGGAAAGCAGAAGAACTTGTATCTTGTACCACAGATACAGTAATAGGACCACGTGGAAGGCTAGACACACGTGAGGCCGTTCCACAGTGCTCCACTCCACATAGATGTTAGGGTCACAAGCAGGGGTGAAGCCACGGCCCCCGCCTTCTAGCATGAGCTACTGCGTTCTCTGCACTAATGCAAACCATACAGCAAGAAGAGCTAATCTGTTCTTTTCCTGGAGACATTAATCAAACCTATCAAGACATACATGATGGGGAGAGGGAGGGAGGAAAGGAGGCAGGAGGCACGGAGGAGAGGCAAGGGAGGGACAAGTGCAGTAAAAGATTTAAGTGAAAAATATAGCTAATTTGCTTACTATTACCATGGGAAAATTAACGAGAAACATAATAAGTTTTCCAGGAAACTTTTAAGTAACTAAAAGCCACTTGGGAGGTTCATTATTTGAAAATGCACATGCACACACACACACACACACACACACACACACAGACTTCTAAGCTGAGAATGGCAGCCCACTCAATTTTGTCTGAGCATCCAGTTGTTACTGAGTGAAAATATCTACCAAATAAGTACACCTGTCACTTGCTAGTGTAAAGGCACTGGATCCCAAGTGTGGCACAGAAGCCTTCAGCGACCCCATGACAGGAGGCAACTCCTGGGAGGCCTGGAGCCTAGCAAACACTACCCAGGGCAGGAGGCAGGAGATGGAAAGTCTGTTGCCAGAGCCAGAGAATGAGTCTGAAACAAGGCACGAGGAGAAGGATTTTTTTTTTCTGGAACAGTTAACTGAAGTCCTCATTCATCGGGGAGGAGGGGGAGATGAAGCTTCTACAAGAGTGGAACCAACACTGAAGGGACAAACCATCCAAGGCAAACCAGGTCAAGTTCTAGACAGAGAATGACACCAGAGGGTCAGTTATGAAGAAAAGCATCTCAAGAGCAAGATGGTGCCCCTTGTCAATCAGTACTTACTACACCTTCCTTTTCACAAGCTGACTTACAGCAAAGACACCACATGATACTCATATTTAAAAGGCCAAATCCCTTTATAGCAACACAGAATTGTCGTTAGAGAAAGAGCATAAATCCTGGGAACAGACTAATGGAACAGAGGCAAGCAACCCTGAGCTCAGATGTCATTGTTCCTACCAACTCCCAAAGAAGTAGATCACTTACTTAATCTTTGTGTCATTGGTTTTCTTACCTGAAAACTAGAAATAATAAGAGCTGCCACGGCAGAGTTCTGCTGATCAGATGAAGTCATGATTGGCGTATATTTGGCACCCTGCTAAGTGATATTTCTTAGTGATAGATGGGCATGTGTGACAATGTTTCAGGAGCATTTAGAGCTATGATTCCCAAATATTTACTATATGTGTTCCTGTTGTGTCAAGTCACATAAAGACAAGCTACATTTTCTGTCCTTGGGGAAATTGTGGTATATTGCATTAAACGGACTCATGTCCAGCTATAGCACAGAGGTTATGACACTTGATTGAGGGCCCCAGGTGGGAAAAGTGGGACAGAAATACAGATTAGTTCATTTCTAGTTGTTCCTGTTTCCCATGGCTCTCCTTTCCTTGGAGGGAAAGATGAGCGCTTCTTCAGTGGCTGTGTCCTTTCTGTAGAAAGACAATCAGAGAAGAAAATAATATAATAAAATACTGCTGGATGGTGACCTCCAACGGATGCACTGAAGGTTGTAACAGAAAGAAAACAGAGGCCAAATGATGAGGTTATATTTAGTGTATTGTCCCATGGTCATCGAGACCAGAACCAGGACCAATAAAGACTAAAGGAGCCATTTCCTCAAGTGCAGGAAATGCTGATAGGCTTCTTTGCTGGTACTGCCTCTCACTGACTCCTCTTTACATAACAGCTGCCTGTTAAAGGAGGGGGTGGGCAAAGCAGGTGAATCCCGTGTGGACAAGTGGAGTCTTCACACCTCATCAAGGAAATTTCTCTTTGCAACAGTTAGAGTCCACTATGGAACGCCATAACCAATCACATTACAGCATTGGGTAGCCCAGTCCTAATGGATCTACCTACACTACACTCCCAAACTTAAGGCTCAAGAAACATTGAGAAAGAGGAAGCAAAAGATTGTATAACCCAGAGGATCAGGGTGTTGGCTGTGAGAACGTCTCCAATGGGCATGCCAAACTGAATGAGGAAAGCCCAGGAGGCATTAACTGTAGGGATTTTAGGCAACTGAGGAATTCTGGGAATGGGAGAAATGGTCTTCCTCAGGGAAGAGCATAACAGTTGGTTATCTGGAGCCAAGCAGTCAGCTGTGAAAACATATGCAAGGAACATTATACAGACTGTACAGGTTCTATTTAGAAATAGATATACATGTATGTGTACAATAAAAGATAGTGAAAAAAAAGGCCATTAATTTGAAGGAAAGTAGGTAGGGGGTTTGGAGAAAAGTGTAGGTAAGAGGTTTGGAGACAGGAAAAGGAAAAGAGAAGTGTTAAATTATAATCTCAAAGACAAACAAATAAATCTCCCATGAAATGGTGCTGAGGAGATACCTCATTGGTAAAGCACTTACCTTATAAACAGAGACCTGAAGCTGATCCCTAGAATCCACATAAAAAATAAAATAATATGAGTACTGTGTCACACACTAAAATCTCAGCCCTGGGAAGGCAGAGTGAGCATTTCCCCAGGCTCACTAGCCAGTCTGTCTACCTTCATTATTGAGATTCAGACCTGTGAGAGACCTTGTTGCACAAAACTAGAAAGGAGCTGAAGACTTGACTCAGAAGTTATGTTGTAGAGAACCCAGGTTTAGTTCCCAGCACCCACATGGTGGCTCACAGCCATCCATAACTCCTGTTCCAGGGGACCTGACACCCTCTTCTGACCTCCACAAGCCTAAGGCATGCATGTGGTATACATTCATATATTCAGGAAGAACACCCAGGCCAATAACACCCCACAAACAAATATATATACACACACATATATATACACATATATACACAAATAAACCTATATATGTACATATACATATGTATTAGAAACAAACACTGGAGAGATGGCACAATGAATAAACACACCTCTGTGCAGCCTAAGGACCTAGTCTGAATCCCTTGTAGCCTTGCCTATAACCCAAGCACTGGAGACAGGCAGATCCTGGGAGCTCACCCTAACCAAAATGACAATGACAAGCTTCTTGTTCAATCTGAAAGAATTAGGTAGAAAATTATCTCCAAACATTCAGGAACATGCACCTGCATACATACATACACACACACACACACACACACACACACACACACACACACACCCCACATACAAGATGGATAGCACCTGAGAGAGACTATCTGGTGTTGATTTCTGGCCTGAATATGCAAGTGCACACACACATGCTATGCACACTTACACATCCATGTGCACCTTCACATGCACATAAAATTATATGTGAAAATAACATATTATTGATAGCTCATCATCAAGGTCAACCTGTCTCTCCCTTAGAAGCTCAGGCCCTGACAGACCTCTGGGTAGAGCTACGGGTATCCAGACTTGCATTTGAGAATGAGAGATATGGTGCACAAAGAATCAAAAAGTGTTGAGAGGTTCTTTGAGGAAGTGTCCCAACCTCCATGCACCATAATAAATGCATACTGACTACTCACCTCATGCCAAGCATCAAACAGACAGTGCGTGACACAAGGCACAAGATCCTTCATTGTGTCATACACTTAAACACTTGACACACAGGCTGGTCAGGGTCTTTTGGTTTTTGAATAAAGCATCTTGGAAGGTAGGAAACTTCTTGTGGGTGAAATGACTGCCTGTGAGTTAGTCCTTATAAAGCACATGTATTTTAGGTTGACAGATGGCTGAGCACAGAGCTTAATAAGAGAGAGAAAAGAACCTTTGTTTTTTGTTTGGTTTGGTCTGGTTTGTTGGTTTGGTTTAGTTTGGTTTGGTTTTTGAGGCAGGGCCTTACATATAGCCCAGGCTAGCTTTGAACTGGATGCAAAGCTGAGGATGACCTTGAACTCCTGATCCTCTTGCCTCTGCTCCCTGAAGTATTAAGATTCCAGATACACGGTATGATGGGGAAAATACCATGTTTTCCAAAAATGAGAAAGTGTTCCTCAGAAAGCAGAGCTAAGTTGGTATGAGAGACTGTACAGAGGACCAGCCCATGGAAATAAAGCCTTCTATACACAGGTGTCTAGCTGTACATCAGACTTTGACCAGAATCAAAATGTGGGTAAGGTAGAGACTGATTGGAAGTAGAAGGATTGGACTTATATCTCAGCTCTGTGGAGTGCTGGCTATATGGTTCCAAATAGGCAAGTCACTGAGTCTCCCCGAGTTTCTCGTGTTCCCTCACCTGCAAAGGAACCATATGCATATCACAGTAAAAATGAGCTAACACCATCAAATATGGCTGAGACCCAGCACAGAGACCTCAGACAGGCAGCCGATGGCTTTCTAATAGTTTTAACCCATCTCCACTTTGCCCGAGGCTGCACCCCAGTGAGGACTACACTCAGCCTAGGCTTTTATACTGTGATTCTGTCCCTAGCACTTTTTCACACTGGACTTGACCGTGTTATTTTTCTGGGGAGTAAGGAGATGTGTAGTCAGGGCATACACTCACCACAGGGATAATTGTCAATCACCCTTGTTCTAGCCCTGGCTTTGGGAAATCACTTTCTTCTTCTGGTGGCATTTTCTCGTCCTTAAATGAAAGGGCAGCAGCTGGTGATCTCTAAGGTCCCTTGGGTCTCAATGATCTATATTCTTTTGGAAGAACCCCTTCCTGAGGCTGGGAGACAACCCAGAGCTCTGGAACATTTTGTTGCCCAATTAACAGCATTTTCCAACATTTCTGTCAGGTATATGCTTCTATTCCAGGCATTCTGAGCCAATTCTGCAAATCAGACTTCTTGGACAACTCCAGTGTTTTAACAGTCTTCAAACATACGACATCAAGCATGCCATTTTCCCTTCATCTACCAACTTTGTACTTTTATCACAAAAAAAAAAAAAATAGAAAGAGGTACTGAGTCCATCTGGCATGATTTGCTTTGAATAAAAGCCCATCTGCTTATTATTTCTAATTTCATTGTCCTCTAGAATGTTTACAGTAGCTTCTTTCAATATTTATTGCACTGTGTTTCTAATTATTGAGCCAGACCATCCACACACTCTTGGTGGGGTACCAGGCTAGGATGTAGGTGCCTCTCTCCTTTTCATCTCCACGGTTATTTCCTCTGGAGGCACAGTGTGGCCCTCGGCCGGCCGGCATTACAGAGCCTTAGTGTGATGCTGTGGAGGCAGCTTCTGACAATCACATCCTTTATCCTGAGTCTCTCTGGGGACTTGTGAAGCTGTCTCTGATGAATCTTTGCCTGCCTCAACATCATTATTGTCATTGCAAGGATGGAAATAATTATCTGATTTATTGTCTCGAGGTTGCCATCATCCTGGGGCAGGGAGATCACTGGAAACAGAAGGCTCATTTCTGGTTTGGGGAATCCTAGAGGGATGGTTTTCCAAATGATGTTATCTCTGAAAGGCAAGGGATGTGAAAAATCTCTGCTATGGAAACATTTCCAACCCAGTTCTTCTGAAAATGTTCCTCCAAATCCAAAATGATATTGTAGGTCTATTTAAAATTTAAATCCTTTTCACCCCAAATGAGTCCCCACTTCTGATCCTCATATGCCACTGCAATGCTTTTACTCGTCTCATCCGAAGGCCCCTTGATCATTCCCTTCAACCAAACAGCTCTTTCTATTCTCTCTGGGTAGCATCTTAATGCTTTTCCTCTGTCCCTCACTGCCATCCTTACCTCTCAAACCCAGACTGAATAGCTCCTTTCTTTCCACACCAACCATGACACCTCAAAACTATGCACCTAGAGTACATCATTATTTCGTCATTCCCTAGTTCCGAGATGCTCTCTGCAAGTTTCCTTGGGCCTGCAGGACAACCTCTGGTCTTGCTGGCTTGTGGGAAATCTGCTTTCCGGTCTCACGGCCTGCAACTGGCTGTGCATCCCACTGCTGCCCCCCAAACCTTCCTTCCACACGTATAGTGGGTACCCTAGGCTCTGTATTCCCAGCTTTTGCACACTGTGAACTCCCTATGCATAAGCAAAAGTTTGCAAATGAGATAAGATAAAATCTGAGATGACTTCCTAGTGAGGACACTTAGGTGTGCAGAGTAAAAGAAAATTTACACTGCATTTTTATGGGAACTATTATAATATTCTTGATTCTAATTTCCCCCTAAATTCTTGCATAATGTTTCCATTATGTAATCCACTAGATAGACCCCCCCCCATCCCACCCTCTTCTCACTCAGTGATTCAGACAGAAGTTCTGTTGCATATATGCATATAAAACATATACATACAGAAAGCAACAGACCTTATATAGGAGAGGCAGTAGGTTAAAATAGTCTTTGGAATCAATTAGAACTAGATACATAACCCAGATCAGAGATTTACTAATGCTGTGACATGGGCATATTAACATTTCTAAGACCATTTCCTCATCAGTAAAATGAGATGGATTATATACCTTGTAGGACTCATGAGGAAACTGAAGTGAACATACAAAGAATCCTATCACAGACAATCTTTGGTATTTAGGCTCAGTCATGGCCACCTCCCTCTGCTGGAATTCAGTAGCAACAAAGTTCATCCTACTCTTCTCTAAGAATTTTCACTGGATTGGTCCACTCTCTCCTGATTGGCAAGTCTCTCTGGCAGCCTCCTGAAGTCCTTCCTGTTCTGACGTCTGAGAGGAGAATGTGCCATGGCAGCCTGGCGTCATTCTGCAGTAATTCTGGCTCTCTGCAGATCACAGTTCTCTGGTGTTTCACGTCAAGACTACGCTCAACTGTGCAGGTTCCTGCAGCCCCATCAGGCAGAAGGCCTCGGCTCTCCTCTGAGCACAATGCCTGCCCTTTATCACTTCTTGTCACCAGCTGCCATTAGGGACTTCAAAAGAGTGAGCAACACTGACTCTGAACTATGACAGCTCATAGCAAATAGAACAGAGTGACAGCTGCCTAAAGCAACTTAGTCTTTACCTGGACTCTGGGGTCAGACTGCTGCCACGCGCACCTGCCCTCGGCATTTCTTAGTAAGATGGTCTTGCTCATGGAGCTTAACTTCTCTATGCCCCGTGTTCTGATCTATAAGCTGAAAACGGTAAACTGTAAATGAGTTATTCCTCCGGGAGCAGTTACAATTCTGTGTGGCATACGGCAAGTGGCCGGTGAGCTTGGCTGGAGTATTAATGAATCAAGTCTCTCATCATCAACAGCTCTGATACTTTGAATCAGTAGCTGATGCAGCTATCTCCCTGTGTGCACAGACTTCTTCAAAACGCCCTGCTTGCCCACCACGTACGCATGCGCACACGCAAACATCCCAGCAGGAATCGGAGCAAGGGAAGACTCACTCCCTCGAGACTTCATTAGTGACAATACAGGTGGAGTTGGGAGAAAACGCAGGAATCGAGACTGAGAAGAGGAGCAGGTGCCAGACCATGCGAAGACTCTGCGCTTTACTGTGTGCGCGCAATTTTACCCTGGGATCAAAGAAGAAACAGGAAATGGTTCTAAGTAGGGGAGCAAGGTGATAACTTTTGAGTTTGAGTATAATTAAGAGGATTTCTGGCATAGATAAATAATAGAGATCAAGCAGTGATCAATCTGGATTTGTAATAATCCAGGTGAAAGATTATAGGACCTGAACTAAGGAGCCGAAAGTAGGATTAAGAGAAACAAAGACATTTCATAATTATTTAGAGAGTTAGATCATCAAGATATGAGGACCAGTTAGGGAGTGGAGGGTGGCAGCAGAAACGGATAAATCCAAGACTTCTGTCATATGAATGGAAAGCCAAGGCTCAATTTCTGGGTTAAAAGTACTTGGCTTCTCGATAGCAGGCTACCAAGAAGAGACTTGATACCCTATGAGCATATAAAAGGGGGAGGAGGTCCCCCTCAGTCACAGTCTTAGGGGAGGGGAGTAAGGGGAAAATGGGAGGGAGGGAGGAATGGGAGGATACAAGGGATGGGATAACCATTGAGATGTAACAAGAATAAATTAATAATAAAAAAAAAGACCTTTAAAAAATACTTGGCTTCTCATACTACTTTTTTCTACGTGGTTTTATAGATATTCTTCATTTTAAAATAATGGTAAAAACAACATATCAATAATAATAATAAATAAATAATGATAAATATTGCACTCAAATTATGGATCTACTACATAGATCTTCATTTACTACATACATATTTCAGTCTTGTGAAAATAACTAATGGTACTAAGAGGACAAGGCAGAAGGGGTGGGGAAAACCTGTGAAACAAAGACTCAGGTGTGGGACGAAGCCTGCGATTAGAAAGCCATTGGACAGGTGACTCCTGTCAGGCAACAACAAGAGGAAGCAGACCACGGGCAGTGTGGGACTATGGCTGATGAATACCACACTAGTAGAGCCATAAAGGGCTGTGCCTTGGAGTCGATCCCACAGGAAGCTGTTACAATTTTCAATTGTGAATAGGTCAACATTAGTTCATTTCCCCCATCTTGGTCATTCTAGATCGTTCAAAGTCCTTCTGTCAGTTTCTACTAACTGGAAGCAGGAAAGTCCATAAAAGAAAATAGAAGACGAGGGATCAGAAATGAGTTTGAGGGAGAAGGGAAGTATCCAGCTGACACATGCAACTTGCAGTTAGAAGTACTAAAAAAGTTACTGAAGGCTCTTGAGTGGAGCCACAGTGGGATGACAGCAAAGGTTTGGAGGAATAATATGAGAGCCCTGTGCACAAGGCACTGACTTGGCTGAAATCCACTCAAGTAGTAAAGTATTGCTGTCATTCTAATTAGACCTTTCACTTCAACACACCCTTGCATCTTTAAACTCTGCCCCCTCTAAACCCCTGGTAATACTGCTTGCTAAGGGCTCCTAGCTCTATTTTCAGTGATTTTTTTTTCAACTGTAGGAGGTACTGAGTTTGGAAAGTAGTCAGCATTTGTCGCTCTTGGGTCATTCAATCTTCACACTTTGGAGGAAATGGAGTCCTGGCATGGAGTTCCATGAGCATCTATGGTGCCAAATCTCCTGAACACAGCGAACAGTCCTGTACAGTGTGGACTCGTCCTGCCCGAAATGCCTCCAGTATCCTTCTCTAGAAGCAGAGAATCCCGCCTGTTTTGCTTCTCCTGTCTTTGTCTCCTACAAATTTTCTCCTTCTATTTATCACCGGGCACTCTGCCAGATGCCTGATTAACAGGTTAAATGGTCACTCAACTGTCATCAAACTCCTTCTCCCTTTCAGGAGTAACTGGGAGAAAGCCAAGGTCCATTATTGACCTAGTTCCGTAGCACTTAGGGCTTCCACCGTATTGGCAATGTTTTCTATTAGCTGATTCTCCAGTCCACACATCAATTGAGTTACTGTTGTTTTTAGCAGTGAGCAAGCAGAAAGACTCGAGGCCAGGAGACGTGGAAAACTGTTCGTGTCTCTTACACTAGCTCACATAGATTTGGAGGAGCTGTTTTAGCAGTCGTAATAACTCTTTCGAATCTGTGATATTCATTTAGGGTGCCACTTGTAAACTGAGTTCTACTATAAACATCCCTTTCTCTTGAGAGTTTAAATACTTTGGTGGCCTGGTTATGAAAAATGAATGTCCTTTGCCATCAGTCTTCAGTGTATTGTTAAAGCTATATTCATATTTTCTAAGCATCTTTCACAACTGAATATCTTAGGGCAAACTCCTTTGAAGATTTGAGGGGTATGTGCATGCTTGTGCATGGGTGCACCATGCGAGTACAGGTTCATTTTGAGGCTACAAGAGGGAGTCAGATCTCCCTGGAACTACAATTGCAAGCAACACTGGGAGGCACCCAACATGGGCGCTGGACCAACATGTGGTCCTGTATAGAGGCAGCAAGTGTTCTTCACTACTGAACCATCCCTTGATCCCTGTTTTAGTGCAGTCTCATGGTCCTTTTTTTTTTTTTAATATATATGTTTGCTACCTTTTGTTACTGTTATCACTGGCCTCTTTTTGTAGAACATCATATATTGCTAGACTGAAAGTTTTCTTGAGAGAAATCAGCCTTATTCTCTGTATTACTCCAATCACTATGGATATCTGGCTTATGACAACTACTTAGTGAATATTTGTTGATATATTGGTGACCAGGTTGGTGGGGGGGGTTCAGTTCTCTGATATGCAAGGTAGTATCTAGTAGAATTTGTCACCTTCGTCCAAAGTTCACTCTTTGAAAGACTTAGTCTTATTTTGGGTACTATTCCTGTGATGAAACATCATAACCAAAAGCAGCTTGAGGAGGGTAGGGTTTATTCCATGAACAGTTCCATGTAAAAGTTCATCATCAAAAGCAGCTTGAGGAGGGTAGGGTTTATTCCATGAACAGTTCCATGTAAAAGTTCATCATCAAAAGCAACGAGGGCAGAAACCTGGAGGCAGGAGCTGATGCAGAGGCCATGGAGGGGTGCTGCTTACTGGCTTGCTCCCCATGGCTCACTCAGGCTGCTTTCTTATAGAACCCGGGAGGACCACCAGCCCAGGGAAGGCCCCTCCCACAATGAGCTAGGTCCTCCCCCATTTATCACTAATGGAGGAAATGACTTACAGCTGGATCTTATGAAGGCATTTCCTCAACTGAGGCTCCTTCCTCTCTGATGACCCCAGCTTGTGTCAAGTTGACACAAAACCAGCCAGAACAACATCTTACTTTGGCCAGTAAAGTAGGTCATATATGATCATATCCCAGTCCCAGGACTAGAACTTACAGGAACTGGAGTGGGTTATTTGGGGGGTGGTCGTTAGATTCAGCTTTGATTAATTGCTTGGGTAGATGGGTGACTAGAGGGACGGCCAGTTGGCTGGTTGGTTGACATGAGGCCTCACATTGGAGCCCCAGCTGGCCTGGAACTCGCTAAGGAGGCCAGGTTGCTTCAAGCTTGTGATTCTCCTATCTCTCCTACCCAGTGCTGGGATTAAAGGCAGGTGCCATCACGGCCAATAAAACTCCATGTTCCCATGAATTCCTATGGAAACTTTTTTCAGGCAAGAAACTGGAAAAAAGCAAGCTCAATTCACTATCCAATGATAAAATTCACCAAGCCTTGTCTGTCTTCACAATTTAGACAGCAACAATCAACCATCAAACATTTATGCAGGAGGCATTTTGAGCAACCAGTGTCTGGCTGGCCTGACAGCTGATGACAGGCGTACAAGCAAGTGTAACAGAGATCAACCAAGCCTACTCCAGGTGAGCATAGCAACCAACTACCCAGAGTCTAATGAATATTGTTTTAAGTCTGAGTCTACAGTTGGTTTGTTACTCAGCATAATTTAGACAATAAAAACCTAAGTTTAAAGGAATCTTTTTAGCCATGCTCAAACTTAATAGAAAACTATCTTAATTTAAAATCTTTAGATAGTGTCAAACAACCTACCATTTTTTTCAATACATTTATCCAGAATCATCAAAGAATAAGCTAAAGCATGTGACAAACTTTTCAGATAATTGATGGTTTCCTCTTAAAGTACAAAATCTCTTATTTAATGTAACTGCTTCTATGGTAATCTTTCTAAACTCCATTATGTAAATATCTGTGCTACCTACATTAGCATAATACTTGAATTCTGTATTTAGCTTTTCCTTAATGGTGTTATTCATTAATATGCTATCCAAAAGTACTACTCCTCTGGGAGTACTGAAATACATTGGACAACTGTCTCAATGTTAGATGGTCCCAGACCATTTTACTTTCTGTACTGAAAAGCATACATACATTGCTGTGACCCCTTTATCCTCCTTTAGGACATATCTACCATTTCTTACTGCTGGAGTAAAATCATATGCTTTTACTTCACAAACTACCATAGCTACTAAGACATATAGCCATGGAAACATTTATTATTTTAAATTATTCCAAATTAAAGAAACCCTAAGTGACTGTAACGGCAGAATATTCTACCCTGAGGCAACACATACATAAAGAAGTAGCAAAGACTTATTTCTTTCCCCTAGAAACATGTAAGCAGCTGCGGTAGATAGTAACCTCTATAGTAAATAAGCTTTAGATAAAAATAACAAGATGTAAGAATAATAAAATAAAATAAACAGACTGATTTGTGACATATAGACTCAGTAGGCCACATATATGTATATATCACTATAGAATTATAACTATGTAGTTATAACTATATATTGTGTTTATATGTCTATATATATTATATACATATTTTATATTTATTTAACCGATATGGAAAAATAAACATTATATCAATCGTACTGGAATCCTCAAAGAGGAAAAATAAGCCAAGGTGTAAGTTATTTGTAAAATGATAACTATGATTTTGTAAGAACTAAAGATATATGTCCTTAAGTTAAATGCCTTATATATAATTAAAGAAATCAGATAAGAAAATACAGAAATTCATTATAGTAAAACTATGTGATCATAAAGTCAAAGAGAAAACTTAAAAATCTTTCATAATAAACAAAGAAATAAATGGATCAGCATCCAACTCTTTAAAAGTAATTTTGCCCCCCTGTCAATAAGCAAAGAGACACTTTGCTGGTGGTGGTATTCTTATATGTCAGGGACAGAGCAGATGGCAGTCCTTTGTTCATTCTAGCTTGATGCCTGGCTTGGTGGCCAAAGCTGTCTTATACCAAGGACTCATAAAAAAAATCAAATCAAATCCAGGCAGCTTGGGGAGGAGAAAGACAGACAGAGGCCTGTGGACCACCATGCCACCCACAAACCTGTCTTCCAGAGCACAGCGCAGGCGGGTCATAGATACCCACATGCTGCCACACCACACAGCAAGGATGCACAACGTCACCCAGGGGTCCACAGGTCCATAGCCAGCCTGCAGTAGGAGCCACCGCAATGTGCGAGTATGTGTTGGTTAGATGGGAGAGAAAGAGAAGGGGAGCCACGTGAGCATTATGAAAAGAGGTGCAACTCTAGGCTGGAGGGTGGGGAGAAGTAGCCTGTGGTGAGCGGCCAGCCCTGCTCCCCGGGGCCATGATGGGTTCCCAGCCCAAGGGCCATATCTGAGTCTGTGGGTATGCAGCAGCATGAGTTGGGGCCAATGTCTGTGGCTCATGTTACCTCTGGAGAAGGTAGGGATGTCCAGGGGCTGTGCATAACTGGCCCCACTCCTCACTGGATGGAGCACACTCAGGAGACTGGTCCCTGCAACTTAACCAGGCAGCACAATGGAGCTGGCCCTGGTTGCAGGGGTATGGGAGAGCTGACCCTGCCACTCATCCGCTGTGGGGTGGCATGGATTCCAAGGTGGTGGCCCTACCCCAAGCCCTACCCCCTCACCATCTCTGGTAGTCAGGAAAGCTACCCACCCATGGGGTCATGAGCTCAGGACAGCTATCCCTGCCCCTCACCAGCTGCAGTGTTCTGGAGAGCAGGCCCTGCAACCTCTCCTGGGCAGCACAGTAGAGCTGGTCCTGGTGGTGAGGATGTAGGTGAGCTGGCCCTAATGGAAGAGTGTGGGAGAGCTGGCCCACCACTCCTTTTCCATGAGATGGTGTTGGTACTCAAGTGATGCACCCCACCGCCCTTACCACCTGCAGTAGCCAGGAGAGCTATCGCTAGGGTCCAGACAAGGGAGCGGGAGACCTAGCCCTACCTCCTCACTGGTTGTAACACTTGGGAGAGAGGGACCGTGCACCTCACCTGGGCAACTCAGTGGAGTTTGGTCCTGATGACAAATGCATAGGTGAGCCAGGCCCCAGGATGTGAGAACTGGAGAGCTGGCCCAACCCTTCACAGGCTGCAGCACTTGGGAGAGTGGGCCCTGAGCCTTGGCAGGGGAGCTGGCTCTGGAGGCCTGTGTAAGAGTGAGCTGGCCCTGAGGGCCTGAGAGCAGAGGAGCTGACCCTGCCTCCTGCTGATGGCAGGAGGTGATGTGGATAAGAAAAAGCCTGTGGACTAATCAGCTTAGTTACCACCCAGGCCCAGATCCAGGGCTCTGAATTGGCATACCCCAAAATCTGTACCCTCTACAAATGGTTGGGATGAATGAAAGGGCCAGTCCTGCCATTTCAAAGCTGCAGGATCTCCATGACACAGAGCAACAACAAGGTAACCAGGGAGAGTCCAAAACTGATGGTGTGACAGAAGCCAGAGATCTCTTGAACCAAACCAATGACTCATTGCAATGAACATTTGCAAGTGAAGATGTGTGGACCGAGAAATATACTGGGGGACACACTGTGACCTACTACAGCTTCCATGATGAAATGTTTTCTATACTTTGGGTGTTGTTGTTTTTGTTGTTGTTTCGTGTCTGCACAAGTGTGTGTGTGTGTGTGTGCGTGTGTGTGTGTGCATGTATGTTTGTGTGTGTGTGTGTGTGTGTGTGTGTGTGTGTGTTATTTGGGAGGAGAGAATGCAAGGGTGAAGGGCAGATATGAGGGGATAGGGAGATGAGGGGCTGGGATGTATGATGTGAAACTCACAAAGACTCAAAAAGTTATTCTGGATATAAGAATTCAATAAATAATAAATAATGATGTCTTATGTGTTATGAAAAAACAAACCTCAAATTTTATACCTATCTAAACTACCAGGTAAATGAAACAAACGTAAGGACATTCAGCCTTATGGCCGCAAAACTTTATAAGTCTCCCCTCTTTTCTGAATTACTCAGAAAATTGTACTATTTCCTTTTGGTTTTCATAGCTCTATGCTAAGTGTCATTTCTCTGCTACTTTGGGACTTCTCGTTCTCTAAAGCCCCCTCCCTGCCATACAGCTGCTTGTGGCCCTGTGGCTAAATGCCTTCTTAGTCTGCTTAAATCCAATGGCAAGGCTTTTTTTTTCCCCCTTCTTTTCTCCATTCCCCTCCTCTAGACAGCTGCTGAGATTTACAGCTTGTCAATCTTGGGTTTTTTCTTTCAAAGTCTAATAAAATTGTCCTCAAGCTTCTGTTTGGATCCACGCTTTAATTCTTTTATTAATAAAGCAAAGACCCTGAAGAGGGAACACAGTTTCATCAGGCAATTCCAAAGGCAGGGGAGGGAGGAGGTCCCTAAAATTTCTAGAAACATGTTTGGTGGCCCATACAGGGACGTTACAGAAGTTTCTCTGAGGATAAAACCAGTGACTGTACTATGGGAGAAGGGAAAAAGCCTCTTGGCAATTTCTTGCAATGCCCCTCTTCCTGGGGTGCTCTTCCACACTTCTGTGGCTGACAGGTAGCCATGTGGAGGGAGATAAATAGTACTGTTTCGCTCCACATCTTCTCTCTCTCTGAGCACAAGATTCTTTCAGGTTTCAGAGAAGGAAGAAACAGACAGAGGAGCTTGGTGGTTTAGGCCCACATTCCCCAGACATGAAAGCACTGTCTTCCCTAATGAGACCCAAGCAGTTGCTTTTCTAACCAGGTGAAGGTGCCACCAAAGGCTGCTAGGATTTAAAGTCAGAATTAACTATTTTTAGCAAGTTGATTTCCAAGGAACTTTCATTCCTAACAAAACAGAGAGCCACACATCCTTCCGCACTCAGCTCAGGTCACACTCGGGTGGGACAAAATGGTACCAAAGTCATTTTCTCCCTCCAAGTTTCTCCATATGCCTCCAAGAGAAGAGTGTCGTGGACAATGGCCATACCTCCACATTCCTTCTACCTCTTTCCAGCATTCTTTCCCTAGTGACAGCTTTTACATAAGAGCCAAAGGGAGATGAGGATGAGCTCCTGAATACAGCACTTGGTGTTCCCAGTTATCACTCGGTGAAAAAGGATACAGACTTCCCTTCCTTGCAGTGACACATAGAATTCCTATTTGGGTCCTATGGACCTCGGGGCACTTTCTCCTGCCTGAGCGCTACTCTAGGAGGCCCCATACCTTAGCATAACTGAGACCATTCTAGAAGTACCATTCAGGTCATAAAATGCAGCGCATAGACGGCACCACCTGCCAAAATGAAAGCAAAGACCTAATCCATCCAAGCCTAGATGGACTAACCTTGCCTTTTGGTTTCTGTAGTTCTGCTTCTTGTATGCCAACGCAGGGTGTGGTTTTGTGCTTAAAAGCTCACCCTAAAAAGGCCCGGGCTGAGCAGTGGTGGTACATGCCATTACTCCCAGCACTCAGGAGGCATATGCAGGCAGCTCTCTGAATTTGAAGCCAGCCAGGTCTACTGAGCAAGCTCAGGACAGCCAGGACTATGCAGAGAAACCTTGTCTCAAAAGAAGAGGCGGGGGTGGGGGGGGCCTCGGGGCTACATCAGGAACCTGAATACCCAATGTGGTCACTTGCTGACTAATAAAGATTTTCTATTTGCTTAAATCTGTACTCTGATGGAAACCCCCACAACATTATTATCTCCTATCTCCGTGCTAACATAACTTGGGTGCCTTTTTAAATTAATGTGGATAACTGTCCACCTTTAATCATGCCCTCGTTTGGGAAGAAGCTAGCTGGCCAGCTAACAAAGAGAACTGATGGCTTAACCTGGAAAGTAGGGTGGAGTCTTGAGAAACCCTATATCCCAAAGGATAGTACTAAGTGTTAGACAAGCTACTGCTAATGGCCAGCTGCTCCAGCTGAGGCATGGTCAGACTGCGTGGGCAAGAGACAGGAGATGTGAGATCTGCCGGGCCTTAGTGTCTGCTTATTCTGTCCAGAGTCCAGGCTTGTTTTTCCCTAACTGAGATAAAGTATTCCTTCCTTCCTCCAGGCTCCTTCGCTCCACGTTTATTGTCTGTTTATGTGTCTGCCTCCATCACACCCTGGGTACCACTGCTTTTGTTTTCACTCTCTAGTTACAGTGGCTCAGAGAAGTTAAGGGAAAAGAACTTTCTGGTATCATCTATTTCCAAGTTCTTTTAGATTTTCTTTTTGTCATCCCTGTTGTTTGTTTTCTGTGATCAGTATTCCCTAGATTATGGGGATCTAAATCCAGTTACATGTGATAAATTGCAATATGGCTATCCTAATCCAGGCAGCTGACTGATAGCCTTCCTTAATTAGAAAACTCATCCTGAGTGCCATTGAACTTGCCTCCTATCTAGACTGAGGAATGTAATGTGGACTGATTATCAATTTGGAGGAAAAAAACAGGTCAGAAACAATGTTTAATGAGAATATTGGAGTTTCCTTGACATAAAAAACCACTAGGATTTGACTGACTTCCCTGATGCATAAGGGCCAATATTTACTGCAAAGTTTCTTTTAGATGGTAAGTCCTGCACAGACATGCTAAGACTAACCAGGAAAAGTGCAGAAATATCTCATCAAGGTCACAGGGAGTCAGAGCCATGGAGAATCATGTAGTTAAGAGTAAATTCTCCTTCCTCCCCATCACTGATGAGGGGAAGACAAGACAGGAAACTCAGATCTCCAGAAGTAAGGGTCACTAGTGTGACAGACTTCCCCTTTCCTTGGGGTCACCTTGAGGATAACGGAAAACTCCAGAGGCGCTTTTAGGTCAGGTATACTAAGAGAACATGGAAGATGTTCCAATATAGCTTCCTTTTGTCTTAAGAGGGGCAACAAGACATCTCTAGACTATGTCAGTTTGATCAAGAGCCTAAAAAACAAAATACCTGATGATTTCCCATACTCCAGCCCGGCCTCAGTTAAACTGGGTGGTTTCTAAATGTAGCCTAGAGTGGGACTATCAGTTGGTATACTATTATCCTACAGACTGATCTCTTCATAAGAAGGAGAGGGCTTAATAAATCTTTCTGAGTTTTTTTTTCTCCATTTTGAGGCACACACATGGGTAGGTTTTCAAACACTTGGTCTCCCAAAGTCCAGCCAGGAAAAATATCCAATTGGACACTGGTAAAGGCAGCTACTTCTGTTGGCCTGACCATCTTTGGTCATGCGTGCTAGATAAGTGATACTCAGCTTATAAAATGTAAAGGTTTAAGAGAGTGACCTTTCAAAATCAAATGTTCTGTCTCTTCCTGGTTTAACTCTATTGGGGGGAACATGCTTTATGCCCTTGTCAATCCTTATTTCCTATACACGACCCAACAGATGATGTGACTCATCCAGACAAATGTGTGTAGGTTATAAGGTAGACAGCACTTTGGGCCCAGCCTCTCATCGCTGAACTCAGGAGCAAGTCTCCTTTCAGCAAATACCACTGGGTTCCCTCTCTCTTTTCTCTGATCCTTTAGAAAAAGTAGTCATTGTTATATTCTTCAGTTATACAGAGAGGCAAATGCCTTTTGTATGTATTATATTCATAAACTATAATGTACTGCTCAAAGTCACTGAGAAAGTGCCTCTGAGGATGGGATTTGGCCCTACCAACTCTAGACCAAAGCATGTGTGTCTCAAGTGTCCTATAAAGTCCCTGCCCTGGGTTTGGCTAGTCCCCTGGCTTTGTGGCAAGGAAAAATGAGAACAAAATATCCTAAGAGTGAACAACTTGAAAACAACTAATGGGTTTGCTATTTCCAACAGAGGCTACTGTTGTTTAACTTGTGACATGAAGGTACCCGTAGTGGAAACCGTTTATGGAATGCTCACCCATGGAGAGGACAGAGAAGGCTCTCTGAGGGGAGAAAAAAAACCTCTCAATCTGTAACACCAGTATAATAGTTTCAACAGGGGTTTTTCAGTTAATTTCTCCAGGATGTTGTAAACATCCATCCGATGATGATGTTGCTATAGACCTGCTGCTCCTATGTCTCTGCTACTTATAATCACTCAAACACAAAAGCACAGCTGCTGTAACATTCTATAGACTATACAACACACAAAAAGATGTTGGACTTCCTTGTGTTCTCCATGGGGCTTTCCTGGGATCTTATAAAGCCTCATAATTTAACAATACATATATGGGTAACCTTTATTTGTTACATTACCTTATGTGTACAATGTGGACTTAACTATCTTTCAATAGTGGTATTTTTATGTTAGGTACTGTTTCATGGTATTAAGAAAGGAAATGTAAAGTTAAACCAGGAAGTAGGAAAAATGTTAAAAAAGGGGTAAGAATGGAAACCTTTTTAGCAGAGAAGGGTTTCTATGTGAAGAATAAGAGAGCTGAAAGCAGATTCTGGATCCATCACTCTTGAGTCCAGCCTTGGAGGCCAAAGAAACTACGAAATAGATAGAGGGTGTTATGAGATCATTGAGACATTTTAATGGACTTACATATAAATGCTTGACAAGTACCCTGTGATCTAGACTTTCCTTGTTCCCTGCCTAGGGTTTGCAATGCTAATAACTCCTGCCTTTGCTTCTCACTCACCTCTCTATGCAGACATCAGTCAAGGACTGCCTTTCCTCATTACATCTAAATTTTATACAAATGTAACGACTGATGTACTTTTCGGGTCCCAAAAACAACAAATTCAGAAAGGGCCTAGATCTGGCATGGTGGCATATGCCTTTATTCCAGCACTAGGGAGACAGACGCAGGTGATCTCTGATTTCACGGCCAGCCTGGTCTATAGGGTGATTTCTAGGACAGCCAGGACTATATAGAAAGACCCTGTCTTAAGGAAAGGAAAGAAGGGAAGGGAGGGAAAGAGGGAGGGGGGAAGGGGAGGGAGGAAAAGAAGAGAAGAGGAGAAGAGAAGAGAAGAGAAGAGAAGAGAAGAGAAGAGAAGAGAGTAAATAAGAGAAAAACAATGATGTTGGTTTTCTGGCCAGGAATGCCAGGAAGGAGCTCTGGGGTGGGTTGTTTGTTTATTTTCTTCTTTGGTGGTGGTGGTGGTGGTCTGTTATTAGTTCTTTTCGAATTTCATACGACAGGTTTTGAGCAACTCTTCCCAGATCCGCTAGCTCATCCCTACCCATCCAACATTATTTTTTTCTTAAGACGATCAATACCAATTTGTGTTGCCCAGATATTCTTGGATGTGGCATTCCATTGGAGAGTGGCCAACTTGTCAGGCACTATATACTCTTTGAGAAAACTAGGAGTTAATCGTATCCTAAATGAGAAGCCCGACCAAGAGACTACACATGAACTAACGTGGTCCGTTTTGGGGAAGAGCTTTGGAACTGGGTCTCTAGATCTTCATGGTGACAATGGGACAGAGGCAGGAATGAGACATCATCAGGGAAGACCCATGAGGAGAAAGTTTTTTCCCTCTGATGAAGAAAATGTAATCTTGGTCTTAAAGAACAACATTCCAGCTGGGTAGGTCAATGACATAGCTAAGGGACTTCCCCTGAAGAAGGTGGAATCATCCCTGAAACAGTGCATTTACCATAAGCCACATTCAAGAGAGTAGTTATCACTTTAATGAGATAATAAACTTTTTATCCAGAATTCCCTCCCACCCTTGACACAGTAGCTCACAGAGCTCTAGCCATGTAGCTTCGTAGGTCTTTCCACTTTCCTGAATTATTCAGAGAAGCATACTTCCTTTTCTTGCTCTGTTCTATGGAAACTTTCCCAGGTCCTTTGGGCTTCCTTACTTTTCTCTAAAGTCTCCCTCCCCACCATGTTGCTGCTTGTCCTCCACATGGCTAGGAGACTTAATTCAAAGGATGTGGCTCGCTCTCTCTCTCTCTCTCTCTCTCTCTCTCTCTCTCTCTCTCTCTCTCTCTCTCTTTTCTCCTCCTCTTCAGGGAAGCTGCTAAGATTTACAACTTGCCTGCCCTGGGGATTTTCTTTTAAATGCTAATAAAATTGCCTGTGTGTTTGAAAACAAAAAATAAAATAAATGACAAACAAAGCTATTCATGGACATATAATCCTTCAAAACAATTACTCCATGGAACCCATCACTGAAAACATTTCTTAATTCCAAAAAGATTTTAGTGCAAATTGGTACCATGGGATATGTACAGTGATTAAAGATCTTAGTAAGTGTCCAAAGTGGGTAAGGCAGAAATAGGAAAATGACACACAAGGTAGTAAACAAAATAACATAGGCTAAGGTGGTAAAAAATAAATCTTCATGTAACAGTAGCTTGAAAAATGAGTATATTAAATTCACCAAACAAAAGAAGAGACTCCAAATTGGACAAGAACACAAAACACCATGAAATGGCATATTTTAAGGGCTATGCATGAGTTTTCTAAAAGCAGAAATGATTTTCAGGGGGAAAAATGTATAACAGGCAGTTATACACCAAGGAGTAGCATTATACATCTCAGACAAGTATACAAGACACAGAACCAAGGAGAGAGAGAGAGAGAGAGAGAGAGAGAGAGAGAGAGAGAGAGAGAGAGAGAGATTATACACTGGCAAAATAATCAATGAGCTACAAGCTACAACAATAGAATTGCCAAAATTAACTATTACCATTTATTGAGCACCATGTAAGTGATAATTTAAGATCTTTTCACCCACTGACTCATTTAAGACCACAAGCCAGTGAGATATCACCACTACTAGCTAACATGTTATTATCACTAGTTTACATGAAGCAACTAAGATGCAATGTATGCCAGAAATATAAATATAAATGTCACTAATAATGCCATGAAATATAAGGCAATGACTAATAAAACTACAAGCAGAAACAAATAAAGCAAACAAATGCAGTTAAAACTTTAAATGCACCTTCCAAAATCTATTAAATCAAGAATGTGTTTAAAGGACCCTTGAATTCACAATTGCATTAAAAAGGAGACAAAAGGCCCTTGTTTTCAGAACAATACTAATAAATGCATAAAAACGCGGTGTATGACGGAAATAACCACCATCCACAGGAAATAATGCAGTTCTTCAGGTGAAAGTCATTAGTCTATAATAAAACCATTGCTCAAAAAAGGTTTTGAGAAATTGAATAGCTAATGCTCTTAAAGTTATGTACAACAGGTTTGACTTTAAGGTGGAAATAGCTTATTGATTTCAAAGGGAAGAAAACGCATAGCTTTATGATTTAAAAAAGTGCCCAAGTGCACACCACCTAAATAAAATTAGCAGTGACCAGACAGACTGGCTCCTTGTGCCTCTTCATGTGATGCAATGAAAAGAACACATGTTTTACCAAAACACAAAGAAAATATGTGGAATGTGAGAATAGCTACAAAATGTTAATGATCATACTCAAAATATGATCACTCACAGGACCCTATGTCAAGATTTAAATTAGAACAGACATCAGTGAGTTAAAGAAGAAAATATTGATTGCCTTAACAGGTGTTACAAATTGGTAATGTTCAGTACTATTTATAAATTAAAATAACTCAGAAAACCAGAAATAAGAAAATATCTTAAGTCAATGAAAGGGTCAACGGAAAAGACTCAAACCTTTTAATGAATTCCCTTACAACAAAAATAAGACGAAGATGTTCACTATGTCTAAAACTGCTTTACATAGTTCTTAATGTTTTACCCATGGTAAATGAAGGTTGCAAGAGAAAATCAAAACTGTCATTGTTTTCAAATAACAAACAATGAAGGCTAATTTCATAAAGAAAATCTTAAAACCCATTAAGTCATAAATTACAATTGATGAATTAAAAACCCAATACTTGTGGGTGATTTAGCATTGTATAGATAAACTCTCCAACAAATTAACATAAATTTAATGGAATTACAAGCAAAATTGTAGCAGAATTTTTAACATCTCATCAAACTAACTCTAAAATAAGGAGAGAAAAACAAATGTCCGTGAATAATACAGATAATTTTGAGAAGGAAAAAGAGCAGAAGTCATTTGCAAGAATAGATTTAGGGTCACTCTAACAAATTGCCTCACCAAGATGGCCCTAAAACAGCAGGCATGTTTCCTCTCACAGTTCTGTTAACTTTGCTGTTGAGTTCGAGTCTAAACTAAGGTGATGGCAGGGCTTCCATTACCTGTAGGCTGAATCCAATGCTTTGCGTTCCAAATAAAATAGATCATACAAAAGAAATAAAAATTAGCTCCATTTGACCAGGCAATGGTGGCATATATCTTTAATTCAAGGACTCAGGAGGCAGAAGCAAGTGGATCTCTGAGTTCAAAGCCAAGCTTGGTCTACATAGTGAGTTCCAGGACAGCCAGAACTTCACAGAAAAATATTGTCTCAAAACCAACAATAATAATAGTAATAATAATAATAGTATTAGTAATAATAATAATAATTAACTCCATTATAGAAAAACTTAAAACCTATCATATAATATGAGAACAATACTACCAGTGATAATTTTTCTTCTTATTACATACCCTTTAGTGTTATCTGATGAGAGAGACACATTGCTTCTAGGGTCTTTTTTCAAAAAATTCTTATGGTCCAATGTGGCCATTAAAAAACCTCAGACAAACCCAAATCAGAAGGCATTATACTAAATGTTTGACCAGTACTCTTTAAAACTCCAGAGATTGTTAAACACACACACACACACACACACACACACACACACACACACACAGTGAAAAACTATCTCAGATCAAAGGAGATGTGTCAGCTTAATGCAATATAGTGTCCTGAATTGTGTATTAGAACAGTCCAAGGAAATTCATGTAAGAACTGGAGAAATCAAAATGTCTGTGTGTAGTTAATACTGCTAAGCCACATAACTGGCTTGCTTTTTGATTAACACACCGACTTCTATGGATGTCAGCAACTAGAGGAAGCTTGGAGAAGCTGATAAGATTAGTCTGTAGAACCTTTGTAACGTTTTTATAAAACTTCTAAATTAAAACACTTTGCCACATATGAAAGTTTTTTTCTCAACAAAGGAAGATAGGAGATGCCTTGTATGAAGTAAATGAAAGCCTAAAATATACAGAACTCCAAGAAGTGAATGAGAAAGTCAAGAAACTCAACAGCAAAATGGATAAGGCTATGAATAGGGTACTGGACCATAAATCCAAATGTCTAATAAATGTATAAAGAGAGTCTACCTCACAATTAACCAGAAATGCTTGTAAGAGCATCAAAATATACCCAGATCGTTTTGGGAAAGTATGTGGATGAGAATGTGCAGACAGGAAGTCTAACGCACATCTCACTGGAAAGGGAGAGGGAGCAGACCAAGGCACTCTGCAGAGCAACAGTAGCACGTGAGGTGGAGCAGGTGGGTTGCCTGGTACCTCTGATCCCTTTCTACAGTCAACATCCCAGACCCTCTGGACTACAAAGGAACACTCCTCACATCATGGTTTGTAGATTAAGTCAACGATGCTGTCTATAAGTAGGATGTTGAGCAGAACACGGCGGGTGAATACTCTAGAACATAAGAATTAGCTAAATGAACATTCACCCACATAAATGAATCCTAGAAACTGTGCCAAGTGAACACCATCAAAGGAGAAAACTGGAAATGAAAATGGTATTCACTGATTTAAATGGCATGTTCTAAACACATTAGTATATATCTTTAAGATATACCAAGGAACTCAACAGACATCAAGATGGAACAGAAGAAGCGAAAACACTAAATAAACTAGCATATGAGGAAGGCCATGGACAGGAAGGCACTCCAACTTCAGCTAAGGTCCAAACCAAGAAGGAAAAAAAAAAAGAGTGAGGGTATTCTGGCAAAGGCTCGGAGAGCTTGCCTTTGAGCTAAGCACACGAGTTTTATGTGGGTAAGCACACAGGTATCTATATTGGGTGTTCAACAGCAGCACTTTTTCTCTATATACTGATTACAGAATAAGTCATTTGTTAATGGCCAGATAAGTCACCCTCAGATAAGAAAGGCATTGTGGTATTGGATTCTATTATGGTAAGAAATACTGATGGTACAGTCTGATGCTCATGAGTAATTCTTTCCAAGACCTTTATGAACCCCCCAGTTCTCAAATAGCCAGTATGTCACACAGTTTCCATATATATGAGTGAGAACATTATTTTCACTAGTGATCTGGGGCAGGGTGTCCAACTCATTTACTAACCATGTAACCCACCACTAGACTCCAGCATCCCAGCCAGCAAGCATAACTCTAATTCATGCTTCAGTAAAAATACAAATTCTAATACAAATTTTGGACCCAGAGGGTCATTTGCAAATAATGAGAAATGCAAATTCTAAATCAATGAAAGTCCAGGGAGAAGTGTGGCATGATGACCCCTCTGGTGCCCGGGAAGAGCTGCTGCAGCCTTTTAAAGTGTTTAATATAATCTCTGAAACAACAGAGGCCATGAGCAAGCCCTGCTCATTTTGATTGACAATTTGGCCTGTGGCTCAGAGCACTATAGCACTGACTCACAGCAAATCAGGGAAGATTGAAATTCTAAAAGAAGCTGTTGCTTCCGAAGCTTTTAATGATTCAAATTTTCAATCAGAGGGGCCTTTTTTTCCAGCTCATTACCCACAGATTCTATGGATCAACCAATGTGTGTAGCCCATCTTGCCTTTCTTTCCTCTAGTATATGCTCCTGTCCATCATTTTACTGAGCCTTGAAAAACAAAGCCAATATATACATGTTTATTTCACCTTCATTTACCTTGGCAGGATTCCAAAAGCCCAAGAAACAAAGTGGTGGAGGGGGGGGGGAACATCCCAGCATTGTAGAAAGCTTCTAAAATGAAGCCCGATCAGACTGATGGTTCCTTAACACAGCTGAACCAATGGGAGATTGGGCACAAGCTGGCAGCTCTGGTGTGACAAACGAGAGAGTCATGTAAAAGAACAGGAGAAGACAAGAGCATCTCAGCCTCGAGTCAGAGCTGTGTCCACCTCAGTGCCAGTCCACCTCAGCAGCCTGAAGATGAAAATAACTCTGAAGCACACAACAAGGCTATTGAGGAAAGCAGCTGACAATTACAAGTACGAGGAGGGATACGGGAATAGGTTCCCACTGTGTAAAATTGCATGTTATTGAATAGATTGAGTTGTCATTCAGGAAAGGTGATTTTAGAAATGAAGCTATCAGGCAAATAAATAGAGTAGAAATTCAGATAAAACTCATTCAAGTATTGCTACTGGTATATGTAAAATGAAAGGACGGTAGCTAGTGGAGGTAATGTCGTTAAACAATGACACTGAAGGTCATTTCTTATTCCATTTCTTCTTTGGCTCATGGGCTATCATTCAGAAAATCCACTGGCACAGTGACTTATCTAGAATCAGTGCCAGCAAGACTTTGGTAATATTAAGAAATCCTATGCACTGCCTACAACATAACCCAGCCTGACCTCTAGCCTCTTCGGTGCAACACTCCCACTAAGATCATTCTCATGGTTGACCAGTTGGAGGAACTGTACATAACTGGTTTATTTCCTTGCTTCTCATCAGGCAGATCACGCCACTAAGTATACATTCTTTTTATTAACATAGAAGTAATTGGGTTTCATCATGGGTCTTTTTCCAAAACTACTCCAAGTGGGGCAGGCTTATGTTTTATCATAGTTACCGTTAGCTAAGGAGGATCAACCCTGGTATCTTATTTTTTTGTTTCTCTTGTTGGAAGAAGCGTGTTGCTTGAGGTTGCAGTCCTCCCAGTCCAGATAGCCATCTGAGCATTAGGCGCAGGACTCCCTCCCCAGCAGGGCCTCCAGGTCTCTGCCAGACTCCATTTGGAGAATGTCTTTAGACATAGATGCCCCTAACCTTAACACAGCTCCCTGCTAGCTTTTCCCTCCCTGTGCCTATAGAATAATTAGGTACTGTGCCTTTGCTAATATGATAGGAGCTGCCAAGTGCAAATCCAGCATCCTTAAAGTGCCTGATTTCAACCAATTATGAATGCCTATCTTGGAAGGCCCCCACCCACTCCCCAAGGGCTATATAACCTTTGTTCTTCTTGAGTAAAGTTGAACTAGCTCCTGGAGCAGTTCCTGGAGTGTTTGGTCTCTGTCATGCTTATGGCCTTCCAGGCCCTGTGTCACATTTTCCGCTCCTCATGCCTCAGTGGGCTGGAAGCAAACAGCTCCCCAGAGAAGAGGAGAACCACAGTTCTAATCAAAGTGCTCAATAGAAACAACAGAAGGGGGAAAGGTTTTGCCTTAACAGGTTCAGAGGGGTCTCAGTCAGTCCATCATAGCAGAGAAAGCATAGAGGAAAATCTCAGTCCGACAACACCTGGATTGTGTGTACTGTATATAGTAGATTCTCAACAACAACAAATGTTCTCGATGAATGAAGAAATAATGAACCTCAGGCAGCTCCCTGTAGTAACAGGAGTCTGAGAGTGATAGAAAGAAATCCCAGCAATACATACAAATTTTGCACGAGGTCAACTTGTTACACTCAGAGAGCGTGTGTATGCACTCACCAGTGCTCAGAAGCTGTGAACAATATCAGCCAGAAGTGGACAGAAAACACTACAGAACGGTAGCTCCGGGGTCTGTCCTGGAGGCTGGCGAGCCCACTCTGCAGGTCACGCTTATTCCTTTTCCAAACCGATGTCTGCATGACAAATATAAGAGTTGGCTGAAGTGGAAAAGAGTACAAACAAGGATGTTCATCTGAAACAAACCCGGGATTCCAGCCCTGGCACAAGCAGACTGTGCCCTCCAACAATTTGGTTCACTTTTCTAAGTCACGGGTCCCTCTTCATAATTGGGGGCAGCAGGAAGACTGATTGGAGGACTTGAGAAAAAAGGAGCCTACCCACCTGAAAGCATTCCGTGCCACTCTCAGTGTGGCTGTTTGTACATGAAACAGTCTCCTATGCGAATCCTATGCTAAATTTATCAAATCAAATTGTAATTATAGAGCTACAGCTTTAGTTTCTTGTTAAATTTTTAAACTTTGAGCAGGCAAAATGAGTTTTGGAGGAGGCCAGAGAGGCTTTCCATGGACCCCTGAAATTAGTCCATCAACTTGGTGCATCAACGATGCTGTGAGTCGCAGCCGACTGGGCGTGCAGCGCGTTTAACTGTCTGCTGGAGGGCATGTAAATAAAACCCTCACTAAGGTAAACACTTGTGCCGTTTTACAGCCTACTCACACGTAACTTTTATGCCCCATTATGATATATGACTTATATGTGTTTGGAAGTCCTAGAGTGTCATTCAATGCAGAGTCCCCTAAGTGACTGGCTGATAAACGATTATTTACTCACTAGCTTTCATGGCTCATGAAAGCCTTTAAACTGGAACACTGTCCCTAACTACCCATTAGTGACCATGGTGATTCTTCCTAATGGCATGAGAGCCGGTTATCCTGACAGCCTTAGTTGCATGGGGCAGCAGCTTGGACAGAATGAGAGAAGATCCGTGCTCAGCCCAGGGGCTCAGTGCACTGCATCCCACGCACCTGTAATCCCACCACCTGAGAGGTTCAAGCAGGAATTCCAAGCCCGTTTATTGGACACTCAGGTGCTGTCATAAACATGAGGCTCTTCCAAGAAAGAGTGGGTGCTAAGTGCAGCATCTGCTCCTAGACCAGGTCACCAAATCCTCAGTGCCTACCTGCTGGTCTCACACTAACATGACTGCTCAGCTGCTTGATCAGATCTCAAGGTACAAAGGAGACACGTACAAAGGAATTCCTTTCCCTATAGGCACCTATGAATGCTCCGGACTATAAAGAAGTCAGATCATTCTGGGGTGGAAACGCCGTGGGCAGACTGATAGCAAAATGAATCCAGATTTTTCTTACAAAATTTGCTTCTCAATAATCTTGTACAACGTTTTCATAGAAGTTTGGGGGTTACGCTTTGGAAACCAATATGGTGCTTTCTCAGAAAACTGGGAATAGTGCTACCTCAAGACCCAGCTATACCACTCCTGGGCATATACCCAAAAGATGCTCCACCATACAACAAGAACATTTGCTCAACTACGTTCATAGCAGCTTTATTTGTAATAGCCAGAATCTGGAAACAACCTAGATAATGGATAATGAAAATTTGGTACATTTACACAATGGAAAACTACCCAGCTATTGAAAACAAGGAAATCTTGAAATTTGCAGGCAAATGGATGGAAGTAAAAATGACCATCCTAAGTGAGGTAACCCAGATCCAAAAAGACATACATGGTATGTACTCACTTATAAGTGAATATTAGCCCAACATAGATGTCCTCTGAGAGACTCCACCCAACAGGGGATCAGGACAGACACTGGGACTTGCCGCTGTACTCTGAGCAGAGCACTGAGAGTTGTATGGAAGACTGGGGGCATAGAAGGAACCAGAGGGGACAGGAAGCCCACAGGAAGACCATCAAGACAGTGGATCTGGACCCAAGGGGGCCTGCACAAACTGATGCAGAGAACCTAGACCCCTGTTCGGATCTAGCCAATGGACAGCTCATTCTCCACTGTTGGGGGGGTGGCGAGAGGGCTACCTCTGACATGAACCCACATTTTGATCACTGCCCCTTGACAGGCACACAGAGGAAGGGGATGCAGGCTATCCTGATGAAACCTGATAGGCTATAGTCAGGTGGTGGGGTAGGAGGGCCCCTCTGTCAGGGGGAGGGGAATAGGGCAGAAGAGGGAGGGAGGGTAGGGATGGGAAGATACAAGCAAAAAGATAACAATTGGGATGTAATGCGTGAATAAATGATAATAAAAAATTGAAAAAGAAACTTGTGGTTTAAAATCATTTTTAAAATATCAATGGCTATTCCTACAGTCATTATAACAAAAATGGGGTATTGAGTATTATTTATTTTTTTCCAGAAAATGTGCTAATGTTCCATAGAAGCACTTTCCATAGAATACTCATGTGATAGTCGCAGCAATGCCATTAGATAGGTTTATCATCTCCACTTTGTACGTGAGATTTCTGAAGCTCAGAACAGCTAAGTAAGTTGCCCCAGTGTTGCAAAGCACCCAGCCTACGGACTGCTGCCACCCACACTCAGGGTGACCTTCCTCATCTCAATAAATCTGATGTAGATGATCCCTCCTCCCACAGACAAAAGTTTGTCATGGACTCTAAATCAGAGCTTCTCAGCCTGTGGGTCGTGACATATATGTCAGAGATCCTGCATAGCAGATATTTATGTTACAGCTCATAACAGGAGCAAAATTACTGTTGTGAGGTAGCGATGAAATAACTTTATGGTTGGGGGTCACCACAACATAAAGAACTGTGTTAAAGGGTCCCAGCATTAGGGAGGTTGAGACCCACTGCTCTAGATCATCTCAAGTGTTCAATCAGTGTTAAGCATCTCACAGCGTAATGGTAAAAAGCTTTTAAGTGTCAGATTAAAGGCTGTGGACTTCATTCCATCTCCTAAACCAATACCACTTTTCACCCCATGGATTTCATAACATAAAACGGTAATGAATATTAAAGTAGCTATCCGTCAACCAGAAGAGAGGAGAAGTAATTGTTGGCAACTACAAAGAACAAAATTTTTTTAAAGAAATGAGATTATTTAACTGTCATATTTATAATAAGAATCATCTCTTCCTTAGAAGTAATGAAACGTGATTTTCACATTTCCAAAATACTAATGATAATGTGGCATGCTGAAGTGTTGAAAATGCTCAATGGATGTGATCGGGGGCCATGTTTTCTGTCCTTCCACCCTCCCGACTCGCCACTCTCCATAGCCAGTCCTTACTTTTACACTGAGCCTCAAGCCTCAGTGGTCACTGGGATACTATGCAGGGAAATGAAGTCAGCAGCTTATTCTGTGGCATTTTAGAAATCTGCCTTTTGCAGAGCACTGGGAGTCATATGGAATAGTAGGAGGATAAAAGGACCTGAAGGGGACAGGAGCTCCGCAAGGAACCAACAAAGCCAACAAATCTGGACCCGGGGGGGCTGTAGAGACTAATGCACCAACTAAGGACCACTCATAGAAAGAACCTAGACCCCCCTGTTCAGATGTAGCCAATGAGCACCTCATTCTCCATGTGGGTCCCCTAGTAAGAGGAGCAGGGGCCATCTCTGACATAGACCCTGATGCCCACTATTTGATCACTTCCCCCTGGCGGAGGCGGCCTTCCTGGACCACAGAAGAAGATGCAGGCAGTGCTAATGAGACCTTATAGGCTGGGGTCAGATGGTAAGGGAGGAGGGCTCCCTCTTTCATAGGACTAGGGGATGGGGATGGGGGGGATGAGGGAGGGAGGGTGGGAGCAGGAGGAGAGGAGGGACAGGATTACAATCGGGATGTAATGTGAATAAATTATTTTAAAATAGATAAAATAAAATAAGAAGACTGCCTTTCAGATACTTCTTGGGTATTCAGAGCTCAGCCAACTGCAAAAAAATTGAATACCAGGCACATCTGTCCTTCACTGAGGCCTTAGTGCCCAGTACTCTGCTGAAACTGGGGAAACACAAACAGAGCAGGCCCTTTAGTTGCCCACAAGCTGGTAGAACTTTCTGAATCCCCAGAGACTTCTAGAACAGAGCAGGCAGGAGCAGAGCATTTGTGAGTCCCAAACTGAGATTCTGCCTACACCTTCACACCTCCTCTGGATCTAGACAAGAGAAAAGGCCTCCCGTCCTGCACCTGGCAGTGGGGGAAATGTTTTCTTTATCTTTGATTTGTGTGGCATCGTGTCCAGGGGCCAAATGTTCATATCCAATTCGTCGAAGGCATGACCCCTGGGGTTCCATTTCCATACCTCCTGCAGCCATCATAGACATTGTCAGAAGTACCATGCTCCTACCACTTGGGACCCTTTTGCTGTCTATTCTAACAGGAATATTCCTCTCTCCCTAGCCACCCTGCACCTCCAACTATTCTACCTACTTCTACATTCAAGGATTGGCTTAACCATCACTTCTGGAGGGGTGGATCTCCTCCCCCACAGCAGGCTGCACAGCTGGCAATGCACCCTCTCGTGTCCTCTTGTTCCCTTGCCATAGCTCTTGCCACACTCATAAGTACTCACCTGTTGTCTCCTACTCCTCTAGACCAGAAACTTCAGAAAAAACATGATTTACCTGTCTTTGTCTCCACCATATCCGTATCATCATATAGCAGGTGCTCAACAAATGTTTAATGAGTGAGCTGAGAGCCACATCTTTAGGGAAGAATGAATCTCATGTTAGTCTACAGTGAGCTCATGTGGTCTAGACGAAAGGACCACACCTGCTGTAGCTCTGTAGCTGTGATGCCCCACGTTGTGCTAAAATAATTCAGCTATAGAAGCAGAAAAGGCATGATGCAGGGCTTCCTGGCTCCAGACTTCCCTTCCGTCTAACTTCAAAGGACTAACTTGATTTCTCCAGGCACACTGTTGTTCTTTTCCCCTGCCACCTCAGCTTCCTCTGTTCTCTGCCCTTACACTTGTCAGTTGCTGTCTTTTCACAAGCTCCTGAAAGGAGAAAGATGTGCCTCCCTTCCATCTCTGGGTTCCTAACTCCTCATGCACAACTGGGGCTCAAGAAATGTTGACTGATGCCAAACAATGGTGGCATACACCTTTAATCCTTGAACTGGAAAGGCAGAGGCACGTGGGTCAGTGTGAGTTCAAACCCAGCCTGGGGTATAGAGTAGGTTCCAGGACAGACAAGGTTACACAATGAATACCAGTCTTGAAAAACCGAAACAAAAGGTGACTGAGAGCTGACAAGAAATTGAATTTATTTCCAAAATTATTTTATAATTCTCTCCTTGGTAGACTTTGAAACAAAGAACAGATTTCCGGATATGTAGAAATCTGAGCAGGAGCCATTCTGCAAACAGTAAAGTACATGAGTCCCCTATCCAAGCCTCCAACTCTGAAAACAAGTATCTTGTTGACACTGAAAAAACCTCTTTTGGGGGGGGGGGTCTTCCTTCATCACAGACAAAGCCTGGTCCTGCCAGACATAATCAGGTTTCAGAAGGCTCTGAAATAACAGGCAGTGATGCTCACTCTGATATGAATCAACACAGACTGCCTGACTTCCTCCCATCAGAGCTGAAGCAAGCACCTGGGCCTGGAGACTCCAGGACAGAGTCTCAGCATTGGCACCACAAATGCAAACCCATTGCTTTCTATATGAGTCCAGCCTCCATAAGGGTCCCTCAATAATCACCCCTCCCCCACCCCACCTCACCCCAATCTCCATACCGACCTGCACACTGTCATAACCACAGATAACCTCTGACACCTGGCCTGACTTTTGCACCAGCATCCAGCCTTTTAGGAGCTCTGCTAAACCTCTCACCTACTTTTCTCATGGGCAGAGACAGGAAAGGCCCCCACACAGAGACCCCTGGGTATGTCACTAATCCATTCGCCTGCTTCTATGTCACATTTAATTACTTACTCAATACAGAATTATCCGTACTGAAACTCCAAACTAATGAGATGCTGTGAAGCCTTCAAATTGGGGATTACAGACTGCCGCGTGTTGCACCAAGGTCAGTTCAGATGGTTCTAAAGCTCTGATTACTACGTGATCACCTTCTCTTTAACCTGAAGCCCCTTTTGTTTTCGTTTTTCAAAATAAAAAAAGGAAAAATCAGAGTGTTTTGGAGGAGGCAAAGGGCGATGCTTCGTTGTTTGTTTTAACTACATGAAAGCTTCAGTGATCAATATCTGAATCCTCAGAGCTGCATTGAAGTTCTTTCTCCTAATAATCTTCCCAACAGGGTATGTTGACCTTTGTCTCCAGGGGATAAGAAAATACAGCCTCGTGGTAGCATTTTGCAGGGGAAATACTGCACAAGTTGCATAGACATAGTTTTAAATAAAGCCATATTTCTGTTTCATAATCAGAAAGGCTACAAGCAGTCTTTAGGTTCAGTTCCTCAGCGTGTGGCTCTCTAAATAGTAGGATGACTATATCTCACCATATTTGTTCCACCCAAGAAATATGTAATGGTCCCAATAAGCTTCCAGGACTTTACAAATACATACACTCTGTACCCCTGGAATAGGTAAAGTATATTACTGTAACTTTTTGAAATGTTTTAATGCTAAAATTATTGAAACACATTGGTAAAGTTAGCGTCGTTGTTTCACTCCATTATTTTAAAATGAATTGCTAGGGAATTTTTAATTTATTCCTGCAGCCTGCATTTTGGTGGCTTGTGCTACACTTTCATTGGACAGTGTTGGCACACACTGTGGACGTCTTGCCATTGAAGCCTGTGATTTTTCATCTAATACCCAAAACAAAGCCCTTTAGGACCCAGCATGAGGGAAGGCGGTAGACCTAGGACTGTGGTAAGCAGTGCTTTCAAGAAGGGGTCTTAGGGAGTACCCACTGGGATTACTCAGGAATCTAAGAGGGAGAAAATGGGACAGACACCAGAAGTCACAGATCAGACCCACACATGATGGAAGAAAACACTTGCAACAAGTCTTAGCGAGGAAAGGCACATTCTTAGTAACTATTATAAAATCGCACGCTGACACACATGCCTTTGACGGCATACATGCCTCTAAATAAGACCACTTCAGCCTCAACATGTCTTTTAAGTGGGAATGACTCTATGGGTGTCAAGCAGTAGAGCATCAAGTGTATGGGCTGGAGACATAATGATCTCAGTCAGGACACAAGCTCCCAAGTCCACTCACCATTTTTGCATTGCACGGTCCTGTTGTGACTCCCTTGGTCTGCCTTTCCCTCAGCTGTCCTTCCCAAGCCTGAGGTTACTTTTCACCCACTGTGCCCAAACCTCATAATCCTCAGAGCTTCGATATGGTTCTGTCACTCCAGATGCCTCCTGCCTGCACTAATATGGGTGCACCTCTCCTGTTGGAAACTCCGACTCATAGGTCAACTCTACACCACCTCCAGCACTCCCAAAGTGACCCCCTTCCTGGATCTCCCCTTGATAATTGAGTCTCAGCTCAGTCTCATGACTTAACGCATGACCTACCTCCGAGCTCTCGGAAAGGAAGAGATACTTAGGCATCTTTACTTTGTCCGTTAAGCTCCCTTTGCTTGAAAAGGACCAAGAACTCAGCCAACCCAATAGATAAGGGGAGGATAGCTCCACGGTTAATTGGGTAACTCAATTTCCTCTTTTTATCTGTCATTCTCTTTAAGGCTTCACTCTGCTCATCTTAAAATATATGCAGCAGTTCCAGCATCCCATCCAGACTGGATGTCCAGAGGCGGTGAGAGAATGACTATCTCCCTCCATTTCTCTTCTTCTTTTAACATTTATCTTATTTTTTTTTAATTCTCTCTGTCTGCTTGCTTGTCTTTCTGTCTCTGTCTCTGTATCTCTCTTCTCTGTCTCTCTCTGTGTCTCTGTCTCTGTCTGTCTGTCTGTCTGTCTGTCTGTCTCTCTCTCTCTCTCTCTCTCTCTCTTTCTGTGTGTGTGTGTGTGTGTGTGTGTGTGTGTGTGTGTATCTATGATTCTATGATTCATGTACATGAATTCAGGTACCCACAGAATCCAGAAGAGGACATCAAATTGGATGGAGCTGGAATTACAATCTCTTGTGAGCTGCCAGATGTAGGTGCTGAGAAAAAAAAACAAACCATGGGTCCTCTGGTAGAGCAGCAAGCACTCCCACCTGCTGGCCTACATCTCTAGCTGCCCTGCTGCCACCCCATGAAAAACAAACCTTTCCCATAAGCCCTCAGCATGTGTCTGTATCTAAGTGGCAAGGAGAAGAGAATCACCATGATTGGCTTAGAGTGGTGATGCTCAAAGAGTAGTCCTCAGACCAACAGCATCACTTACGCAATTAGAAATATATATTCTCTAACCCACTTCTATTACATTAGAAACCTCAGGAATGGGAGCCATCCCCTGGTGGCTTAAGGGGACTTTGTTGTGAGTACTAGAAGCGGAGAGCCACTGGCTTGGACCAGTCAAAACCTGTTTCTTATTTAAAGCTTTGTTCTCCTGAAAGATACAGTCAGAGCTGATCCTGAGGTGGGGGTGGGGGCTAGGGGCGGGAGCAGGTGGATCACAGTTATTACATAAAGAAGAAAGGAATGATGGGAGGATAGGCTGTACATCAATTATTTTTTTCCTTTTTTGACTAGAAAGAACAATGTTGACACTTTTTCTGTTGCACATGCTCTGTAACCAATAACTTAAGAGGATACTTAAAGGGAATATTTTACAAAAAATATTTTGGATGCCCTTAGATCACTATATAATACTCTTAGCCATGCACACCGAGTCTTTAAAAGTAATTCTCATAAAGCGCTTCATAACAACCCCAGGATGATTCTTTATGGTAGAAAGATGAATTACTGTTTTTAATTTTCATTTTACAGATGAGAAAACTGAAGCTTAAAGGGGGAAAGAACCACACAGCTAGCAACTTTGCATGCCAAGGCTCACTGAGCAGAACTGGCTGGGAGCTTTCTGGAGCATCTTCCATTAAACTCTGGCGTTGGGAGGAAACGGCCCCTGCAATGAAGTCTTCTATGGAGAAAACCACGAAGATTTCAGCAGCTTTATCTGCATAGCCTAGTCGCCTGCAAGACTTTGCAATTCCAGCTACAACACAAGAGAAGCTGACAGCTAGAACGAATGGCACACATTTCCCCACCACTACTAATTGCATGGCAGAGGAGTTTCGCATGCTGCTGCCCAAGAAAATGAGCATTTTCATTACCCACTATAGCTTTAATGAATGACCTAAAATACAGCCACTGAAATGCTACCTCCATCACACTGCAATGCCTAACTGCACATTTTTCTCCAGAAAAAAAAAAATCCAAAAGGCTCTTTTTGTTTGTTTGTTTCATTTTCCTGTGAGCTACAGGTATGAATATTTTTTTAATCTTAAAGAAAAAGAACACACGTGGCATGTTGTATGCTAAAGTGGATTTCAACCATGACCTTTCAGCTAAGGGACCTAGACTGTTGCGTGCTTGAATGAAAATCAGTTCGACGCTCAGGCCACAGAGGGACCACAGATGGGTCTTAGAGCAAAATAGGCCAAGATAGAGTTCCCCATACCAGGGATTTGCTCTATGCCGCAGCCCTGCCAGCAATGCTACTCAGATCCAGGAGCATCTATCTTCTCCAATAGTTCTGCCGGGGACTAGCGGGATTGATTGGTGGTTATAGCATTTGCTTCATTTCCAGAGGACCAGGGTTTGGGTCCAGGCAACTCGTGTCAAGTGGCTCACAACCACCTATAACTCCACTTTCCAGGGGATCTGATGCCCCCTACGGCACACCCATATAGACACACACCAACTCAGAAAAATAAAACTCAGGTTTAATAGCTCTACTGAGAATTCTATGAGGCTCCAGTGTCTGTCACAACCTAGGTCAACACTGTGAGATCCTGGGACCAGCAAGCCACAGCTGCCATTTGATGGGAGACTTCTAGGAAAAAAAATAGAGAATATTTCAGCAGATATCAGTGGGGACTCTGATTTCAAGGGCAAAGGCAGCATGGTCCTCCGTGCCCTTTGCCCTAAAGTTTCCCAAGGAAAACTGTTACCTCCCGATTCCCTGCTTCTAGCCTTTGGGACTACCGCTCCTCCTCTTGTGGCCTAGTCCTCCCACATCTCCCAGGCCTGCAGCTGTCTTCATCTGAAAGTTAAGCATCTTCCTGTAGAGCCCAGGTGGAAGAAAACACAGTCCTACCTCGGCCTGGCAGGAGCACTGAAGTTCAAAGCCCCAGGCAGAGCTCCCCGTAAGCTGGCTTCATGAATGCTGTATCACTGTTCGGCTAAGCAGTTACCCCCATGCCAAGCAAGTCAGAACAAGCCTTCCAAGCTGTGGTGATGGATGTTTGCGGGGAACCCGTGGGAGTTATTAATATTCATGTCCCCGTCACACTTTTGCAAGTAAAGGAAGCCTGTTTTCTGTAACACATCATTAGGTGAGGAAGACAAGTGACCTCCTAGGGTTTTGAAGCAAAAATGGGGTGGTCACTCCAGACCCAGAGGGGCTGAAAGAGGAGCAGACAAGGTGAAAGGGTTGTAGGCAGTAAACTCTCTCTTTACAGGGATGCACAAAAGATCCTTTTCATCAAATGCAGACATTTGTAGGGCTCTGCAAAGAAAGGAGCGATGGGATCTGAGGTTGTTCGCAGTCTCTTTCCTCTAACAGAGGGACAGCGGGACATAGAAGCCATGTCTGAGAACACAGCTTTTCGAGTGCGGAGCAGAGAATTGGGGAAATCTGAGCCGAGCCACCCTGCTCGCCTATAGAACACCGAAGGGGTCTTCTGACTTAGGAACAAAATAGCAGGGCATCTAGTTAAGATGGCTGTCATCAAGAAGACAAAGAACTAACAAATGTTGACAGAGATGCAGAGAAAGAGGAACTCTGATACACCAGCAGTGGGGATGCAAATTAGTACAGCCATTATGGAAAACAGCATGGAGTTTCCTCAAACAACTAAAAATAGGGCTACCATATGATCCAGTAATCCCACTACTGGGAATGTATCCAAAGGAAATGAACTCAGTGTGTCAACAAAATATCTATACCTCTGTGTTAATTGAAGCAACATTGACAACAGTCACGTGTAGAATGTCTATCAACAGGTGGAGATAATGAAAACATAGTGTGTGCAGTCAATGGAATACTAGTCAATCATCAAAACAAAAATCCTGTCATATGTGGCTGCATGGTTGATGGATGGCACTGAGGGGCGTTTTGCTAAAAGAAATACACCAGGCTCATAAAGTCAAGTGTCACATGATCTCAGTGGCATATAGAAACTAAACATGCTAATCACAATTTTTAAAAAGGCATCAGCAGCTAGGAAGGCCAAGAGAGAGAAGAGATTAAAAAGAGAAAAGATAATAGTTATCAAACAGATAATAGTTAGCAAAATTCAGTTAGATAGGAAAGAAGTTCTGACCACAGCAGGATTCCCTTAGCACTTTACTGTATATTCCAAAATAGCCAGGGGGAAAAAAGGAATTTTAATGTTAACAACACAGAGAAAGGATAAATGTTTGAGGTGATGGAAATACTAATTACACTAATCATTACATCTTCTCATCAGACACTATGTACACGTACCAAAGCATTACACTGTACCCTCTAACTATGGAGATGATCTTGTGTCTACTGCAAATGCTTAAAAATAACAAGTCATGTAGCTCATAAGGAAAGCACTTGCTGAGCTCAGAACAGACCGTCTGGAGTTGGTCAGTGGCTAGAAGGAAGCAAGAGTTAAATGGGGTGAGAAACAACCAAAGAAAGGGGGGAAAACCCATCCATGATGGTGGAAGTAGAGAGCGCCCATCAGAGCTCCCACCATCCTCTGGCCCCTCCCATTATGATGTGCCCAGCTAAAATGTAAGGGACTTTTGTCAGCCACTAATTAAGGTGAGCTCATTTAGTGACAAACCCCCATACTTCATGAAGGAAAACGGTTTTGCCCCTTTAGAAGACAGTAAAGCACCTTCAAAGTTGCTCTGTTTCAACTAGAACTCCTTGACGACACAAGAAACCAGCTGAGTGAGTCATTTTGACTCGTTGTTTTAGGTGACCTAGAGGAATCTCAGCTCACAGTACACCCAAATGCTTAGCCTGGAAGGATTCCTGTGAGCCACCTATCCCTTTTGACTGTGTCTTCTTTGACACTGAGCTGAGAATGCTCCGAAATGGACACCTTAGTCTGAGCATGACCATAAAGTACCACCCTCCACTAATCCCACCCCTGTCTAGATGAGCTTTCCTCTATGTGCGTATGGTATAGGCTATCTCATGTTCTTTCCAGGAGCCTCCTTTGTTCCCCAGAGCACTGTTTGGAAGTAACACCTGTGGGTTCCTTACAGGCTATGGGTCTCAAGATGTCCTTGACTGTTATTGCTCTACTTGCCTTTCTAGCTCTACTGTGTCTGTTCACGCTTTCACACTCCCCAGAACTCTCCTCCCAGCGCACTGTAAATAGGTGCACAGCTTCTCTGTGCCTTCCTCGGCTACAGAATGAGCAGAAGGTAAAAGCTCGTTTCGTTGTGCAAATTGAGAATTAGTGCCCATGGGTGTACACTGAGCCACATCTGGTAAGTGTGCTGCCACCCTTGAGGAACACCAATTCGTTTCTTTCGCAAACCCTTAGATTATGGATTTCTTCAACAAACAATGGCCATGGGTCTGAGATGGATACTGTTCTGAAAGCTGAGAGTACGGGGCAGTGAAATGAAACTCTTGGGCCTTCCTGAGATTAGCTTCCATGAGTGTTGGGGGAAAAGAGACAAATATAATAGTAAACAGAAGCAAAAGTAAAAGACAGTGAGCTAGCATCAGAGACAGGAAGTGGGGACTGAACTCTATAGTGATGAGCTGAAAGACCTGCCTGAGCAGGAACACTTGCAGCGACCATGGAGGGTTGACTGGGTGGCCACAAAGCTGTAGGGAAGGGTCTTTCAGTCAGAGGGAGCAGTTTTTTCACTGTACCCTGGCAGGTACATCACCACTGTACTGAAATGGGGGAAGGTTTCCTTCATCCCATAAAGTGAAACCCCAGCAAAATAGCAACAGTCCTTAATTAGCTCAGGTGTGTGCGCAGAGTGAAACTGGGCTCCCACCTGCCCTGAAGGACATCCAAGATCTGCTTCTGCCTCCATGGCACTGCCTCTTACTCACACCAGTGAGACAATGTAAGTGAGTGCTTCACCCTGCACCTGTCGTGTTGGAAGCAGCTACAGAGCTTGCAACATTTTTGCAATATGCCGAGGGCATTCCTGGCCTGTAATTCCGGTCTTATTCTTGACTCTCCCAACTTTTCAAAGTCCTAGAAAGGACAGAGGGTGCTAGAAAGGGGCTGTTGCCCTGTTTCTACTTGGGGAGAGTGGATAGTCAGGAGGAAGGAAGTTACAATTGATTATTAGTGTGTTGTTTCCATAGCATGCTGGGAACTGTTGCAGTTAATTTAAAAGTATGGCCTAATAAGTGTTTATTATTAGGCTATAATTACTACAGCGGTATTTTCTAACCTGATATCAATCAATAAAAACACAGACATCAGTTATATTTTAAAACAGCCTTGGCTCACCTGGTGCAGGGCAGATATTAATCCCCTAAACTACCTCCTGTATCTTCCTGCCCCACACCCATGCCATCTGCTTCTAATAATTTCTATCAAGCTACCTCCCATCATAATCTCAAATACTTGCTAATGTTCTTCATCTGAGCCAGATCCTCCATCAACACCAGCCGTGTACTTCTCCACCTCACCCATGGCAGCAGCCTCCTTCCTTCCTTCCTTCCCTCCTCTCCTCTCTTCTCCTTCCCAAGATCCTCTTCTGGTCTCTGACTACTTCCTTTCCCAAGAGCCTCTCTGTCCCAAAAGCCTGTGAGCTTTTGCCATGCCTACCTTCCTCCATCCCTGCCCATGTAATGGCTTACTTTATTAGTCTAACAGGGCAGCAAGGTTAAATGGTGATACTTGGGGTACGTGATGCTCTGCGGTAAGAATCTTGAATGGCAAGCCATTGACAAATACAAAACATTAGACCATACTCCAACAGGAAACAGTGTGACTTCAGCTGTCTCCAGCCTTCTGGCCATGCTCAGCGCCCAGTGGAAAACCTGGCACATAGTAGCAACTCAATAGATGCTCAATGAAAGAAGAAATGGAAACTAGCGTTCCTGAGCATTTGCTGAGGCACAGCACAGGCACTCTCCTCACGTCCATGACCCGGCTCTGCTTCTCAGCCAGCAGGAACTTGGGACACCCACAGTGCCAGCTTGACAGAGCCCTGACATCTCAAAAAGCAAAGTCACCTCTTGTCTCCAGAGCACGCTCTCTCGTGCCCCCCACACCCCGCCCCAAGTGTCTGTGGGTGCGACTGAGAAGCAGCCCACAGAGGAAGCTGGGGTGATTTTACTGCAGGTTAGCTTTGTTGGCATTTACATCAGTCACCTCTTTCTGTAATTTTAAACTCTAGCTCAGCGTTCTCGGAGAAGACATAAATTATTAAACAAAAGAAAGCAACTCTGGCTTCAGATCACATGGCAATAAGCATCACCTAATACCGCTCAAAGTCCCTTCGTGTGGCCTGGGTGGCAGGAGAAGGAGTTTAAGATTTGGCAACACTGCTCAAGTTCTGCCTGCTGTTAATTGTGGATGTGTCTGGAACTCAAAAGGACTATTGGAGACAACTGAGGCACTTCCCCACCCCCACCCCACCCCACCCCACCCCCACATGCAGGAGGAAAGAGGAGGGTAGGAGAGAAAGGACAAGTAAACCTTCAGATCAGAACAAACAGAATTTGCACTGATTACACATCTTCTACAGCCTATGTACAATGTATGTCAGCCGTGCCCCTCCCCACACCCTGTGGACAGCCATGAAGTCCATTATAAAGGATGCCATAGATCATGAGCCCTGGCGTTAGCTTTGTTGTGGGACACATGCTTTGAACGACACACTGAGGGGGGAATGAGACCATCTGCCTCCTACAGCATCAGAATCACATCCTTTCTGTGCAGGGGGGGTGGGGGGGGAAGACAGCGTCATGGCAAACAGCAACACTTGTGTGACCCCAGAGCGGTGCTCTCAGCATGTCCTCTATGGTGGGTCCTGCAACACAGTCCTCCTAGACATGTCCTTCTGTAGCCCCGATGAAAGTTTAATGCCATGTGTGATATATAATACATATGCTTTATATAGCTTGAGAGGTGGAAAGAGGGAGAGAGTGTGTGACTGGTGAACACACAACCCAAAGCCGATGTCCGTTCCCACTGAGAGTGTGCGATCTAGAGCAAGATGGAGTCGCCATTCCGTGCCTCATTCAACGGGCTCCAGAAGCAGACCCCAGACCGCAACATCTCACAACATTTTCCCTCCTGAAATTAAAGAGGAGGGGCTTAGTGAAGTTGAGCCCCTCCAGAAGCTGGGAGAGAGATGAAATAAAAGAGACTGATCTGCTAGGGTGAAGGGTCCAGCAGGAGCCAGGCCAGAGCCCATCCACATCCCCAAGAACCTTCACTTGCACATAGGTGTCTGAAGCGCATGCCCTAGCAGCCCAAACACCCCCCCACCCCCCGCCCTGGGAAGGCTGGTCCAGTGTGCCCGTCCCCAGGAGCTTGCCAAATCCATGATGTGTTAGACAACTCTGGGGTACTACGGGAGGGGCATCTTTGACCATTTCTAACAAACCTGCCCCCATGTTACAAAGATGAAACTGACATGCAGACGGAGAACACTTGACCAAGGTCACAATGGCCTCACTAGTGACAAAGGAACCAGGAGGCAACCACCCTGACACCCTTCCCAGAATGTTGGTCCAGTTCAACCCCGGTATATCTCAGCAAAAGATGCTGCCTGAGATGGAAGTCCAAGCCTGGCATCCAGCTCACCAGGCGCTAACAGATATCACTCAGCAATCTACACACCTGTGGCAATAAGCACAGGTACCTAAGACACCTGCCCTGGTGAGAGCCAGGTAGTGACATCATCATACAAATAAACGCCGATGCACTGGATTCCACTCTCAAAGGCCACACACAGTCATCTGAAGCATTATTTGGACAGTACCCAAAGAGGCTTCCTTGGATCTCCAAAAAATATGCACCCAAGAAGCTGCAAGAAGACTTAAGCCTCAAGCATCACTGACAAGGCCACTTCTTCCAGGAAGCTCTCAGCTCTCACCCCACCCTCAATTCCAAATAATCTCTCCCACCTCTGAAAACCTTCAGGCTTTATCAATTCTTTGGCAGCACAAGCTCTTGCATAATAGTCGCTATTGAGTTCTCTTTCAGAAACAGGTCTCTTTGTTATGGTATTTCAGGAGCTCATACAGCTTAGAGATATATTATCGAATTCCCCTTCAATACCTTGCACCGAGCTTTGCCCACAATACACACTTAGTAAATATTTGTTGAATGAATATTCTTATGCAAAATCCATCATGGGAAATAGAAGATTATAGCTGATCCAACCAAATAGGGTTCAAAGAAGAGAAGGCTTTAGGCATAGATATTTCTTCTAATGCCAAGAGCAAATCTCCCTCTTGGAATTCAGAAAGTGATAGGAGCTGTTGACACTGGAATATGGAAGAAGACGTTGAATTAATCAGGTGTTAAACCAAAAATCTTTGTTTACTGAAGAGCCCGTCAGCCTGTGCCAAGTACCTGTAGTGACGGAGTGCCTTTCCTTTTCGGAAATTGTTCCTCCTATAAGTGAGGGCGAGGGGAGGAATAAGGCTGAATCGTCCATTTGAAAAGGTTTACAAGACACCATCAGTGAGATAGTCAGCACTTTCAGATGAGAATGCCAACTGGTCAGGCTGTAAGGGTTGAGAAAAGAGCAAAGGGCTGTATTGAAATGACCCTTGGCTGACCAAAGCGAAAACTGAAAATCTAGGCAAGGACGGTCAGGTGAGTTAAGAAGAAAATCCTGCCTCCAGTGCGCCAACAAAGAGCTTCCTTATTCACCTGGAAAGACCACACACTTGTAACTGATGAGAATGTTCTTGGGCCTGGTCACCTTCTACCAACCATTGTGCCAACTGCTGTGCCCTTTGGCTCCCAGGCCACCTGCTTAGCATCACACATGCCAGAAATTCCAGCTGCGCATCCCAGAACCGTGGAAGTTCACACTAGCCAGGTGACTTCTGAGCCTGAAGGATGAAGCCAGCTCCAATATTTCTCTTGGGAATCACGCCAAAAAGCAGCTGCCTAAATAGCAAGGCCCACAGCCAACTCCAGTAAGACTTCCTCTCTCGGTGCCAAGGGTCAGCTACGCTGCCAGAGAACAGACTGCAGAGCAGGAAGAAATATTCAGACAAAAGAAGCTAAGAATATTATTAAAGCTATACATTTCTTCCTTGGGAATTTCAAACTTTCTTGGCTACAGAGTCCTACAGACCTCTTCTGGCACGCCTTCTCTCTGCCATCCCACAGCCCTCTCGCTTTTGCAAAGTAGCTAGAATTTATCCAACAATCTCTGTTCTCCTAGCAAGAACTGACTCATTTAGTCAAGTCAAAGAGAAAACTCTTTAAGTAAGCAATATTATCACCTCTATATTACAGATGAAGAAACTGAGGCACTAGGAGCTTAACCCAACCAAATCACATGGCTCTGAGGCCCCAGGCTTAGACACAACCCCTAGGTGTTTGTTTGTTTTCTCTCCCTCCCTCCCTCCCTCTCTCTCTCTCTCTCTCCCTCTCTCTCTCTCTCTCCCTCTCTCTCTCTCTCTCTCTCTCTCTCTCTCTCTCTCTCTCTCTCTCTCCTGTTGCCACTGATGCAGAACAACCCCTCCATCTTTACTTTGGGGAGTTAAGTGGATTACTAAGGACGTATACAATGCACACAAGCCAATGAATGGTGATTGGGCACCTGCTAAGTGAAAATTAGGACTGGGTAGGGAGGCAGATGCCAGGGGGGGAGGGAGGAGGGAACATTGCAGGTAACTCCAAGGAGGAGGTATCTAATAAGGAACATGGGTTGAGAAATACCTGGGCCACAGGACTGAGAAGGGTGGTCAGTGCAAGGAAAGAGAAGCTAAAAAGCCACGCCCTCTTGAGTAGCCCTCTTCTTGCTTGATCACCTTGACTGGTTTCATTTCCAGATTATGTCCCTTATATCTGGCCAGCATGGTCAATTACACTTTTGGCTCCCTGCTAAGCCCTGTATTCAAAGTCTAAGAAGTAGGACATGAGACATCTATTCTCCAATGTTCCCCTAGACCAGCTCACTGTTTGATTCAGTTGCCCTCAAACTTCTCACTACTAAAGGGCTCAGTAGCTGGATATAGATCACGGAGAAAGGGGCCAAAGAAGCCAGATGTCAGTCAAGTCTTTGAGCATCTCGGGACACAAAAATGCTGTGGCTCATGCATAGTGAAACCAACTCATTTGGACGATGGAGGACTATGGTGTCCAGCACCCTGTGATAAGAAACTGTTCTTGTCTGCTCTTGCCCTCATGTATTTCTGCTTCTAAACAAGGAGTGTAAACTTGGAGGATCTAGCTTATAGCATCTTGGTCATGTCTATGTCCATCTTAGGGATGTGAGGACCAATGAACTATGGTCCTGTCCTTGCTTCAGCCTAGAAGAGATGCACACGAACAGTAGTCAGGTAGAAGGCAGTCTGTGCTCTGAAGACCCTTTGTATATTAAATGGCTTAAGCTTGTCTCATAACAGATAAGCAGTGTCCTAGTTAGAGTTTCTATTGCTGTGACAATATGACCAAAAAGCAAGTTGGGGAGGAAAGGGTTTATTTGGCTTACACTTGCAGATCATAATCCATTACTGGAGGAAGTCAGGACAGAAATTCAAAGCAGAGCTGGAACCTGGAGGCAGGAACTGATGCAGAGGGTATGGAGGGATGCTGCTTACTGGCTTGCTCCTCATGGCTTGTTTAGCCTACTTTCTTATAGACCACCTACAATGAGCTGGCCCCTCCCACATTGTTAACTAATTGAGCCTATGCCTTTACAGCTGGATCTCATGGAGACGGTTCCTCACCTGAAGATCCTTCCTCTCTGATGACTTTAGCTAGTGTCAAGCTGACATGCAAAACTGGCCAGTACAAGTGGGCACTCAGGTTACAAGTGTTTACTTCTGAAGGCTATCCCTTATCTTTTCCTAGAACTCTGAACTAGTAAACCCAAGCGTATGGATTTGCCATACCTCTGCTTGTTATAGACACACACACACATACACACACACACACACACACACACACACACAAACACAAACACAGCTCAAGCCCAATATTTCCAAACCAAACCTAATTCGTCTTGACTTTTCTCACCACACCTGCCTTTCCCACCTTTTGCTGCTTGAGCCAGTTAACCTGTCAGTCAAGTTTTATTTCTTTCATGCTCTCACATCTCACAGTCATAAGCAAATTCTAATAGCTTGAATATGAAAACATATCCAGAATCCAAGCACTCATCACTCATTTCCACAGATACCTGCATGGTCTTTTGTATGCTGGATTACTGAGAGAGCCTTAGATCCACATACAGTCCACCCAGGGCTCAGAGTGACCTTGAAAGTTGTAAGCTGAAACACTCAGACACTCCTCTGCTCAAAGCCTCTAAATAGTTTCGCTCTCACTGGGAATAAAGGTGAGATCCCTTCCCCTGCCCTGAGCTCCGAGGTCTCCTCTACCACCTGCTCCCCTTCCTCTGCACCAGCATGCTGGCCTCTCCCCTGCCACTCACACACCGAGAAGATTCTACCTCCAAGCCCTTTACACTTTCGGTTTTCTTAGCCTGGTTTGTTTCTCTCTATATGTGCCTGCGTGGCTTTCCCTGTCCCTAGTCAGGTCTCTACTCACATCCGGATCACCAACACTGTGTCTGGCTTCCTTGCATTTTTTTTTAAAGAATTCTAAAGAATAGCAACCCTGTGCTTCTTTTTATTTTATTTTCTGATGTATTGTGCCTTATTTCTTTGCTTGATTACATACAAGTCAACTTCTTTTCACCAGACTATACACTACATGAAAGTGTTTAGTCGGATTTATCCACAGATGACTCCTAATGGCTAGAGAAGTAGCAAGGACAGAGGGCATGCTGTGCTACTTCTTTCAATGTCTAGATCTAGTCGGTGAGTTCCGTGAGTCAGCAATCCCCACCAAAGATGTGTTTATAGTGGTCCAAGCCACCACTGATAGGGTCCAGAGCTGGGTCGGATCCTGGACAAACACTCCCTTGTGTTACAAGAAGCATAAGCTTGGAGTGACAGGTGATGTCTCATAGCTTCAAATCACAGAAGCCCAGGCTTGAAGGGACCAGAGCTTTAATGGTGTCCCATCTTCATAAGCAGCACAGACACAAAGGCTTTGGGGATGGTTCGTTCAGTAACCCAACAGTGATGTCAAAAGCCAGGTTCTCTTCCATCTTTCCAAGTCACACGTCAAGGTCGCTTCACAGAGATCATAGAGCAGATTTCTCCTCAGGTATCACTGGCAGAGATGGATCCCATGCCCACCTCTAGCCAGTGCCCGGCAAGAAGAATAGAACCAGAGCCTTGGGTACCTAAACAAAACTGGGTTGCTGTTTTTTTTAAGGGAGTAGGGGAAAGGGCATTGTTGTCTATTATGAGAGACTGAGTAAAAAGTCCTGAAAGATGCAGCTTCTTCCAGAAGACCAGAGCTCAGTTCCAAACATCCACATCAGGTAGCTCACAATCTCCTAGAACTCTGCCTCCACAAGGATCCACAGAGATCTGATGTCTCCTGCCTCTGTGGGCAGACACGCACATACACAAAGAATTAAAAGTAATAAACTTGGCATGGTGGCACACACCTTTAATTCAAGAGGTAGAAGCAGGTAGATCTCTGTGAGTTCAAGACCAGCCTGGTCTACATAGTCAGCTTCAGGCCAGCCAGGGCTATACAGTGAGACCATGTCAATTAATTAATTATATTTTTAATCCTGATATGTACAACCCTTACTTCCTGGAACCTACAAGTGTGATCTTAGATGGCAAACATGAATTTACAGATATCTCTAAATTAATAATAGCTGGCTTGAATGCAATTGGTAGAGAGCTTACCTAGAATGCGCACGGCCCTGGGTTTGATCTCAGTACCACGTAAAACTTTGCACAGTGGCACAGGCCTGTCATCCAAGCTCTGGGAGGTAGAAGCAGGAAAATCAGAAGCTCAAGGTAAGCCTGAGCTTCATGGTGAGTTCGAGTCCGGACTGAGCTCCATGAAACCCTACCTCAAAGTAATGAACTAGTCAATTAATTAATTAATTAATTAAAATAACTTAAGAATTATGAAAGGGAGATTGTTTTGAATTATCCAGATGAATCTATGTAATAAATAGTTCCTTATGGTGGTGCTTATAGGAAGAGGCAAAGGGAGCTTTCACAGAGAAGAAGACAATAGGGTGACAGAGCAGGGACTGAGTGAGTCACAACAGTCACTGATGGTGTGGCTAAGACAGGAAACAAACTCTCTGCTGGAGCCTTTAGAAAGAACCTCCCCACTGGTACCTTGATTTCAGCTCCCCACGATTGGAACTGTAAGACAGCAGATGTGTGCTTTTAAGTTACAAGGTTTAAGGACACTTGTTACAGCTGCAAGCAGAAACTAATACAGCTGCAGAGCTGACAACGCCTAGCACACACAGCAGCAGCGAGCCCTGCCCCTTCCAGGATCCCTTTACTTTTAAGATTCCAACAAGCAAAACAGGAGATGGGGTGGGGGTTGCTTTTTAAAATTGAATGCATGTATGAGATTATTGAATAATTTAAAAACTTGTTTCAGCCCCAACCCCAACCAGAAACTTTTGCTTTCTTCCACAGCACAGCACAAGGAGACAAGGCCAGCCTGCACCGTTCTAGTCTGTGTGCCATCTTTTGTAACAGCTGCTTTAGGAAATACTATTTTCAGACCTGACATACCGAAGCCATCTTATTTTTTTAAGAGCATTAACTTTCTTTTTTGCCTCCGATGGGAGGGGGAGAAAGAGAAAAACTTCATGCCCTCAAGTCAAAATAATTACCTTCAGGACTTTAAGACCGCATCCCCGCTGCTTACGTTGGTCTGATCAAAGCCAGTCATGAATTAAGAATAAACCGTAGCCCTCTATTCACTACGTCTTTAAATAAGCTTTCTGCCTCTCTTCTTGGAGGAAGAAAAATAACATTAAAGCAAAGACTGGTATTAACTGTAATGATAATGTTTCGCGTTTATACTCTCAAAGAGCGTTAGTATCATTAGACAGCTAATGCATGTGACACTGTCTCACCAATGCGGGTCAATACTGTTACTCTCTCCTAGCAACAGGGATCCAGGTGCTGCAAGGTACAGCAGTCACTCAGAAACTTGTCATCCGTCAGTTACAGAGCCAATGCTGAAAAGTGGGTGGACGGACGGAATCTTAGATCCTTCCAGCATATGTAGAACCAGGATAGACCAACAGCCCGTGCAAAAAAGACTAGCAAAGTGTGTCAATTAGTAACAGAATTCCGATGGAGGTGGAGTGCTCCCACTCTTCACGGGAGATAAGATCATGACTGATAAACAGGGCACAGAAGACAGTGTGAGAGCCGAACATTGCACTGTACCACAGTGACAGCAAGAGCTGCAGGAATAAGGCGAGGGGAGGCGTGTCTACGGGGAGTCTTGTCGGGGCTTGGGGATGGGGAAGAATCGTTTCTTTCCTGATTTCACACCAACTTGGGCTCTCACAGATCGGAGAATCACACCGGAGTACGCAGCCAGAGCACACGCGTGGCCTACCTAAAGACAGTGACACATGCTCAGCAGAGCAGGACACATTAGATAGCAGTAAATGGGGCCTCTGGTACTGTGACTGACCTGAATTTAAGAATGTTCTGGGAGCTCTTGCAAGCCTAAGACCCACTCTGGATCCCTGCTGTCCATAAACAACACAGACAAGCACTTGTTAGCCTTGAAGTATCTTATTTACCGAACCTAGTGAACCCATTCAAGCAGTCCAGTGACTCAATTTGGGCCAACCTGTAATTTCAGTGACATTGTTCAGAAAGATAAACACAAGTTAACCCAGTGGTCCGGCCTTTGGGATTGCAAAGACCACTGAAAAGTCATCTGTTTCCTAAAACCAGAGAGGGAGACTCTTGAATCAACGGGATTCAAAGAATGTGCTCTTTTACTAAGTGGAGGCACTTGGCAGGGGGAAAAGGGCAAGCTATTGTCTGATATTATCCCCGGTTCTTTAAAGGGGGTGGGGGCATTCAAATAAAAGAACCCAATTTAAAGAATCCTGGCAGAGTGTGCTCAGCTCTACAAGAGTAGTCACGTGCTGTCCTTACTCTGTTTCCTATTAGTGCAGATAGGGAAAACTTCACTCCCCGCTGGCACAGGCTGCAGCCTGCACTAGTGACCTCTGGATAACAGGATTCCTAACCATCTCTACCAGCAATTTGTGCACCATATCCTGCCTCCATCTTACCTGCTTACACAGATTCAGGGGAAGCCACGCGGCACACCTGCTCTGTTCCTCGAGGCCACGCTGGCTGTGTCTGAGGAAGGCGGTCTCTGAGAGACGAGTTCATTCATCTCTCTCTCTCTCTCTCTCTCTCTCTCTCTCTCTCTCTCTCTCTCTCTCTCTCTCTCCTCATTCATACAGCCATTCCTTCATGCAGTGTTTGGGACGTACCTGCTAAATACCAAAGGCTGTGTTAGAAAATGGACACATGACGGGGAATTTAGAAGGAAGCCTTACTGGTTGCCATACAAAGTATTAAACAAAGAACCAAGTTGCAGCAAGACATGCAAATTATAGTGACAACATCACCGGACAGGGAACGGGTCTAAAGGGGGTGGGGGGAAGGATGGGACAGTGTGCACAGGCTGCGCCCACTGAAACGCTCATCTTTCATTGTGCGTCCCCTGGTAGCGATGCTGACAGCCGGCAAATCTTGGGATACGGCAGACAATGATACATCCCACTGTTCTAATTCTGGAACTGCTATGCCACCTCATTAATATGAGAAAATGTGTTAAAAAGCTGCTGATAAACAGCTGCACAGAGGCAGAAATAGTGACTCCCATCACATTTGCAAGCTTTCTTGGCTCTCCAACATGGCATAAGAGGCGAGGCTTTGCCTGCATGTATAAACGGAGTAATTTGCTGTAATGCTCAGTTTATTGGTAGACATTTCGCCATATCATGTCTCCCCAACCACAGTTTAAGGACACTTCTGACTTACACAGTTCTGTAAACGGCCTCTTTCTTAGAACTGTCACACCGACTGGCACAATTATTCCAACATTTCAATCTCTCTACAAAACAGGATACTGTCTGACTAGCTTCCACGCATCCCATAAGCCCTTATAAGTAAATTTCCACTCAGTCAGAGGATATTTGATTAAGAAATTAGCTGTGAGTTGTGTCTAAGTCGCAGCAAGTTGGCTGAAGCGGTGGGAAAGGACACTGCTCACACGGGCAAGTTAAATCTTAGCCTAATCCAAGGCCAGACCCGGAGTTACAAACGAGGTTGGAATGAAATGCCACAGGCAGGGAAGGTATTCAAACCTGGTGGGCACAGGTTCCCAACAACAGAAGCAAAAGTCCCAATTTCCCTTACCTGGGGACGGCTCTGCTTCATATCTCTCCTAATACAAGAGGGAAAGTCCCACAGAAGCTCAATTCCAATTACCTGCCTCCCTTCCCCCAAGTCTCCCTCCTTTCTGATGACAGATTGATGGCCTCCTCGGGTGCCTCCTGGGTGCAATCCACAACAGGGGACAGCAGCATTGAACTCACAGAATTGATTTCCACTGGGCCCCCGTTTAGGCTAGGCCCGTGGAGGTGATTTTCATTGCTGACCTCCCCTTGACCCCCCTCCCCTTGAGGAGTTACAGCCCGTTGGGGAGCCTTCTCTTCTAGATAAATATTAGACTGTGTTCTGTTTGGCACCAGGTGGCAGCTGCTCCCTTCCTTCTGGCTTGGGGATTATGTATTTGTGTAATTTTTATATTGTGTTTGTTTTCTTGGCAGATGGTTTATTATTGGGGTTGCATGGGAAGAGGGGAAGGTGTAACTCCAGGGGCACGTTCTGCTAAATTAGAGGCAGGTAGGGCAGAAAAGTGGGAATTTTTTTAACAAATAGAATCCAAAACTGTATAATTTAACTAAATGTGAAGAGCCTTAGAGCCTACAATTATCCAAACAATGCTTTGAAAGGGTGGCTTAGAGACAGGATTTTCCTTGTAGATACATTTAGGCAATTCTTCTGGGGGGATCATCCTCCTTGGGCCTCATACCCCAACTCTGACCTCACCCCATCACCTAGAAGAACAGCCAAACAGGCTCTGGGTCTGTGTCCTCATATCCTGAAAATGTGACTGTTTCCTGGCAGCACCAGGGGATGGGGTCTTAGAACTGCCAATATAGCATCAAGTTAGAGCCCTCAGTATAAAATCTGACCTAATTAAGACACTACGGGCAAGGCATTCCAATAGCAATTACATGGGTTGTAAAGGGGTAAAGTACCTTTTAAAACCGAGAAATGCTTCTGCCAGAAATAAGTGCCCTGGAGGGTCAAATGAGGTGGAGCTGTAAGCTCAGGACATTACTTGCCTTAACCTTAAAGGGGACACTTCCACCACCTGGCATGAAGGATGTCAGCTGGGGACCTCAAAGCCAGCATAGGGGTCCCACATCCGAGACCATGCTCATCTTGATCAAGGACTGTCTCTCAGAAGCTGCAACAACCCTTTACTCGGTGGTCCCAGCTTCTCTTACAAAGCCATCCATTTGTCCACGGATTCTGTGGGATACTTATTTCATCTTCCAAAGGTTCAGAGACAAAGGAAAATGTAGTCACAGGAGGTTAACACAAATTCATCTCTAGACCAGATATAAGCTGTAGTTATTTTCTTACGAACATTCATGAGGTTCTAGTTTGGGGGAGAAAATCATTCATTCTTGACTGTTTTGAATACTGAGCTGGTATTAGACACAGCTACCATGCAAGAAGGGTGCCGAGTTTGTCATATTGTCCCTGCTCCTGAGAAGTGACGAGACTAGTGGAAAATATATGCATCTGCATAAACACTTGAGATAATGAGCAATGTCCCCTCATCAGCCAAAGAGAAAGAGCTGTGCAGAGAATCACTCTACCCAAGGCAGTGCAGACTGGAGACAGGGGTCCATGGCCCTGGCCAGACTACAGAACAGATACATGTGCCTCAAAACAAGAGGGAAAGGACGTGCTCTGAAGGTGAGCTGCACAAGCTGATTCCTAAGTCCTCCACTTACCGTGTGATCTTAGAGAAGACACTGAAGCTCTCTGTGTCTCTAGCTCCTAGTCTACAAACTGAGGCTCCAACACTGAGTTGTCTTAAGGATGGAGGAGGAAGCGGCTGCCAAGCCCCAAGCATAGGCCTGCCCTGCTCAACTGAGAACTGACATGTTAGGCAAGTTATCTGTCATAGCTCCTTCAGCATACTCAACCTCATTCCATCCTTAAGAGAATTTAATGAATAGACACATGTAAACTCTTCAGGAAAATCTACTGTAATATCTTACTTGTTATTATTGATGTTTTATTACCACAAATAGACCCCCTCTGTGGTATCATAAAACAATCTTTGCATTTCAGATGATGTTCTCACATTCAAAAGAAAAAGCCATCAGTTAGAAAATCAAAACTTTAATTAAGAAGATTTAGGAAAATTGATTAACCTCTCCAGGCCATGGGGTTTTTCCATCAATAAAGTTACATCCTCCCGAACCTTCCTGGTAAACCCGTCTGTCAGACAGAGTCGGGAGTGGCCATGATACACGGCCCCTAGAGCAACACACCTTGATTGGAACCTAGTCACTTAGTCTGCAGTTCTCAGAACTCTAGGCTTGTTTCTCCCCTATGTGTCCACTAAGGTGTCCCGTCATATGCCTCCTGAACAAAGAAAGTCCAAGCATTTCTCTGAGAGTCAATTAACTGTCTGAATCTGGAAGTCCTTCCTCAGGACTACAGTCAGCTTCAAGAAAGAGACAGAACAGGATGCAAGCAGGCCTTTGTTTTAGGGATTTAATGTCAATCACCTTCAAGTTGCCAGCTATTCCAGTGCTCTCAGAAGTTAATCTGATGTGAAATACATAAGGAAATGTGTCTGCATTCCAGCCCAGCCTCTCCATTTCTGTATATCAGAACGATGACTAACGCCATCATTATATTGGAGACTTAGGGGTGTGTTTGACATTCATATTCACAGAATTTGAAAATTTATACAAAGAGCTTAAGAACAATAAGGCTCCCGTTGTTCTCAATCCATGGGCATTTATTCAAATACCTTTAAAAAATAAGTAGAAATAAAACCTTGTGGCCCCAAACTCAACTTATTTCCCCTCCAGGGCAATGAGGTTTCCTTGTGAACTAATGTCATGCTTATAGAAAACAAAAGGCAAGGCAAACAGTCTATGACTATCTCTTAGATTCCAAAACTGTTCCTAAAACTCACAGACAAGTTTTAAAAGCCAAAGCCTTTGATGTCCAAAAAACCAGTTTGAAAAACATGAAAATTAGCCAAAATTTGTTAGCCAGAATTAGAATCCTTGCACAGGATCTGTTATATCCTACTCTCCATGGATGTTGCTGTGGAATAGATGTGGTTTGAGGATGTCCCCTCAAGGGGAAGAGTGGTGAGACAGGAAGTGATGGCATCATTAGGAGGGACAGCCTATTGGGGGGTAACTCTGTGATTGTGGGTTCTGCCTCCAGAAGAGATTAGGGCAGTTGGCATGGGACTTGGTAAGTTCCCACGAGAAGTAAAAGTGGCTATTCAAAATAAATAAATAAATACATTAGTATGTAGGTAGGCAGATAGATGATAGATAGATAATCAATAGATAGATAGGTAGATAGATAGACAGACAGACAGACAGACAGACAGACAGACAGACAGATAGATGTTAGGTGTAGGGACAGGAAGATACTGACTTTGAATCAAGCCTGAACGACATAGCAAGGTCAAGAACAACTGCACTAAACAATGAGACTCGGTCTCAAGCATAACTAAACACACAAAGTAACTTAAGTTGTACCAAGAGTTCTCGTGAGAGTCATGCTGACCCTTCTTCCAGCTGCCATGCCATTTCTGACCATGCGATCTCTCCACGTTACACACTAAAGCCCAAAGCCATCTGCCACGCAGTGATCTAAACAAGACCCTCACCAGAAGTTAACGGGACCACCTGACTTTTTCTTTTCTTTTCTTTTCTTTTCTTTGTGTATTGCCCATCTTCAGGTAGTTTATTACAGCAGCAGAAAACAAACAGATACAGACATCTTCATAATAGCATCACTTGAAAATGCTAACGTAGCTTAAGAATGAAACTTAATTATGAAGAGGGAAAATAAAAGAGGCTAGGATGGAGGCTAGACGGAGAGAGATGCCTCTTGAAAGCTGCCTCATGGGATGGTGCCCACGGATCTGGATAGACCCCAAATCACTGCTAATATTAGCTCCATCCCTGCAGAGGGAAGAACTCTACAGCAGAACTCGTGGCCTCTAAGTTCTGTGTCGGACAGAGGGAAACAAGAATAAAGTCTATGACAGCAGTTCAACGAGTCTACATCAGGTAGGTCAGAGTTATCTCTGCTGAGGAGAGAAAAAAAAGTGGAATGCCTGGCACACCATTGACCTAACGCCAGCGACAACATCACTGGACTTGTGGGAAGTGGGCATACTTCCAGTCCAGATTCTCTGCCAGACTACCTCGGTTCTCATTCCAACTTCATCCTCACCAGCTGCACCAACTTAGACAGGATTCTCAACCTCCACCCTCAAGCTCTTCATCCTTCATGTCTTGTATGATGGCCTCGATCAATGTTATTGTATTTATTATTGATATTCAGAATATCTGACTACCAGAGACTTCCTCAAAAGACTCCAAGGATCTAGTGTAATCCTCACTGCTGTGAAGAAAATCTCATTTTGTAAGATTTCTTTTCACAAGAAGAAATGTGATCTGCGGCTGTTTAGCATGTGACATAGCTCCAGGCATAAGTGGGCATCTGTTCCCTGTCTTTGCTGGGGATGTATTAATCACTTCTCTCATCATTATGACCAAAGCTCTGACAAGGATCAACCTAAGGGAAGAAGGGCTTATATGGGTTCACAGTTTGAGGAAGGATACAGTCAGACATGGTGAGGAAAGCATGGCAGCGGGGGCATAAGGCGACTGTCTGGTCACATTGTATCTGCAGCCAGGAAGCAGAGAGCAGACAGGACATGGGGCTGGATTATATAACCTCAAGGCTTTCCCCCCACAGTGGTCCACTCCCTCCAGCAAGGATCCACCTACTACAGGTCCTGTGACCTTCTGAGCAAAACAGCACCACCTGCTAGGAACCAAATGTTCAAGCACATCATCCTGTAGGGGACATTTCGTATTCAAAGCACAATGAACCCTTAACGAAAGCTATGAAATGTGCCTTAAGATTATTTTTAAAGAACTTGGGAAGGCAAAGGCAGGCAGATCTCTGTGAGTTTGAGGCCAGCCTAGTCTACAAAGTGAGTCCAAGACAGCCAAAACTACACAGAGAAACCCTGTCAAAAAAAAAAGAAAAGAAATAGAAAGAAAGAAAGACAAGATTCTTTTGAAATTGAACAGGCACTCTCTACAAAGGGTAGAAGCCAGGAAAGCACCTCATGTTAAAGTAACAAGCAGTTTTCACAGGTCAATAAAGTTGACTTTAACTGCTATTATCTGGATCCAAAGAAGTGCTATTACCTGGAGATGCAAATGTATAGAAAGGAAGAATGCGTAGGAGGCAGATTCTCCTACTTAGAGAGATGGTGATGAAAACATCTTAACATGCTATTAATCTTCATTCAAAATAACTTTTGCTCTCATTAAGAAGCCATTTCTGAAGGACCTGAATGAGTGATGACCGGGAATAAGTACTTCACGAGCATGGGCGAGCATTGAGGGCATGCTTCGGGGTAAGCTCAGTCAAGCACCTACATCCTACTGCTATTGCTTCCAGCATCATGCTGCCGCTTGGGCAGTTTGCAGCCGAAGACAAAAGACAGGTGAAGTAGAAAAACCAACTCCCACAACTCTCTCGGGGTGGAAGGGTTAGGAAAAGTTCTAAGAATAGTGAGGACCAAATCTCACCTCTTTTCAAGCAAAAAACGAATGTTAGCATATTCCCTCCAGGTAGAAAACCCTCTGACTTCGGTCATGTCTGTTGCTCTGCCTTTTAGTTGCTCGGAGTAGAAACCCTCTCCTTCCAAAAATGCAGCTGTCTCGGAAAAATAAAATTCTAACAGAGGTTTGGACCCTGGGCAATCTGAATCCCCCCACACCCCCACCCCCGCCCCACATGGCATTGGAAGGGAGTGTATGCAGGTGACAGAGGACTCATTCAGTCCCAGAGCCACGGAAGAGGATTAGACCAAAGGGTGAGGTGGTGGCGATGTGTGATAAAGACACTTAAATGGAATTTAACGGTTTATTCTCTTTCAAATTACTGAACATTAAGTTTAAATGTTTTCATATAAATATTAAATTATATGTATATAGCTGAATCGCGAATTTGCACTTACCACTCAGTTTCACAAGGAAAATGTAGCTTTATTTTCCTTCTCTGATTTATCCTCCCTCTGAGCTTGTCCTCTAGTAAGGAGAAAAACAAACTTGCCAATTAATACTGTCTCAAGTGCTGCCTTTTAAATGGTGTCTCATGGCCATTATTTTGTTTAAAGATAGAATTCTATTTGTAGTCTTTGTCCACAGATGGTATGTGGTGATGAGAAAGAGGCCCTGTGACCCACATAGTCTCTCTCTCTCTCTCTCTCTCTCTCTCTCTCTCTCTCTCTCTCTCTGTCTCTCTCTCTCTCTCTCTCCTGCTCCAGTCTAAACCTGACTTATTGCCTTCTAGACACCACTGGTCCCCTCTCGCCTTTTGGGACACTGTGCAATTGTTTCCTTCTAGATTAGTCCCTTCTGCATGCAGTTCTACCTCTCATCAGAGACCAGGCCATCCCTAGGATCAAGCCAGTATGGGCTTAACACACTGGACACAGTACCAAGCCAGTCTCTCAGACCCTTCTCACATCACTGACCTGGCCATCCCCAGGACCAAGCCACTATGGCCCTAACACACTGGACACAGCACCAAGCCAGTCTTGCCAACCCTTCTGGGACGTGGAAGAGGAAAATATCTCCAACACCATTGCCTTCCCACTCCCCTGATACCCTCCCAGCTTGTTACAGGAAAGGAGAAAATATTTTCCTGTTACAGCTGCACTCTTTTTTACAACCACAACTGGTTTCTACCAGCTAAAGCTGCTAAGTGACTGTGACCCTCAGTGACACAGCCAGCACTACACATCCAACAGTGATAAACAGTGAAGAACTTTGGGTGACCCCAGTTTGTGAGCCCCTTACTGAACCTACCTTTCCTGATCAATGAGCAATGGATTTGTTCTAATCAAGCATATACAGACTGATGGATGCATTTTGACTTTGCCACAGTGAAAGCTTTCAATTATGAATTAGCATAAGTATCATGAATTTCCTCCTTCTCTGGTGCATAAAACATCCTGTCAGGCCCTCCTGGGAAGATGCATTCAGGGCTGTGTGTTCTTCTGCTGGGAACTCAAGGAAGCTGAGGGCTTGCTTTCTTGAGCACTGGAGTCACTGGTTTTCTGTGAATGCCTGAACAGAGAAATAAGGGCTTGAGCATGGGGCTCCTGGCCCTCCTCCTGGGTCTTCAGGCTCCTCCACGGAAGTGCTCTCTTTCATTGGGTAGGATGTTCCCTGAGCTGTTGCTCCCAAAGGAGCCATGACTGTGGCCTAATAAAGTGGCAGATTGGATGCTGAGGAGATTGGCTTTACAATTAAGATGTATCTTGAGACGTATTTTAAAATTACCATTCCCGCCAGGCATACACGTCAAAAAAAAATGGCACAGACAATCCGGTAGACAAAGCTGCAGTCCAGTATTTTGTTTATTAGCTAGACACTAATAACTGTAAACACAAAGTTATCATCATGAGTTGTCCACATTTCTAGAGCCTTCATGATACTAACACTTTCCCTGTAAGGTAGGTACTATCATCATCACCATCATTTTATAAATAAAAAAAAAAATTTGAAGTACAGGGCAACAAAGCAACCTTGTCCACAGTTGCAAGGTGAACTGTGCATGAGCAGGGTTCAGGTTCAGACAGCTTAGTGCCTGGGATACTCACAGGCAACAGCTAAAGTGCTGCTGCTGCTGCTAGGTGTAGGCATACAAAACCTAGGAAGCAACCAACTCAGGAAGAAAGGAAACCCACACATAGTGAGGGCTTTCCAGGTACAAAACACTTATGTATATAGTTTTAATTTCATCTACGATGGAAAGAATAGGAAACAGAATATACCACATTCATCTAGCAAAGTAACTCGTTGATTAGGGGAGCTTTTGTCCGTGTTTCTTAAATTGAAAAAAAAAGTGATAGCATTAGAGTAGACCTGGAAGTTAAGAAGACCAGTCTTTGATTCTCCATTAACAAAGGGCTCTTTCTGGCTATTCACACCTGATCGCACAATGGAACCATTATTAGAACGACGTCAGGGAAGAGACCATCAATGTATTTTCTCCCTCTACAGAAACCAGCCAGAGACAAGCATTTGCTATAAAATTATCTGGATTTAATCGCTATCAACATCAGAACCATAGTACATTAAAGTACAAAACTTTTATGTACAATTACACATACAAAAATGTTCTTTGTGAGGAGCAATTTTAAGCAAATCTGACAAACAGCAAGAATCATCCCTATTTGAGGTTTGAAAGGGAAAAAAATGGAAATTTCCAAGACATCTCCCTCCTCCATCGGGCCCCACTGACCCTCAGAACATCAATTTGCAAAGGCCTGAGGTAGAAAGGCAGGTATTAACAATATGAGGCACTCATTCCTCCCCTCATATGGGAAGGATGACGTTTTAGCAAACGTTTTCCATTATTTATTATACTGATGTTCCATCCATCTGCATCATTAGGTTCAGTAGTTACCATGACAATGTGATGCCTACAGCAATCTAACTTGATAGCCAGATGTCAGAATGTGAAAAAATAGGACCAGCTAAGAAAGTGAGAAAAATATAATTAGTCTGAACCACATAGAAAATGTGCACAAAACTAGGACCAGCAGGAAAATTGCTGAAATGTCGTTGAAAAGGGAATCACTGAAGGGCAACAATAATCAGATTCAATGTAAAAACTTCACTAACAAGAGCTGTAAACTGGTCTTTAGGCAACTTTAAGGAAGGAGTCCAAGTTATTCTGGGATGTTGCTCCAAGCCCCTGCTGCAAAGCCCAGGGGTGTCTTCTCTGGCCCCCATTTTCATTTTCCTGAGCTTCTCAAGCTTCCTCCTCAAGTGCTGCTGCCATGACACTCTACCATGGACCTTATCACCTGTTCCTCCATCTGATGAGATAGTCCCATCACTCAGAAGCTAGGCTAAAGACTGGTCCACCAAGCTGTGTCTAGAGGGATACTGCCTTTTACCTCCAGGTACCCCTTGTGCAGCAAGGGTGAGGAGAACACAGAGAAGTGGGAAGCAGAGACTAGCAGTGCCTTGGGGGTGCGCCCAGGATGGAGAAGTGGTCACTCTCATGCACCCTGGACAGATGGTCATTCTCAGCATGGTTGGGTCGGATAGCGGCGCTGGGCTAGGCGGTTGGGCCGATTCAGGTTACTAGCAGTGGGAAGCTAGAAAAGAAGAAGAGACAGTACACTAGAGTATAGCCTCAAGTGTGGCTTCACTTGGAGACTAGTGGGTTGAACGAGGAGCCATTTTAGCTGACTATCTAACTCTGTGCTCTTTTTTTTTTTTTTTTGGTTTTTCGAGATAGGTTTACTCTGTGTAACCCTGGCTGTCCTGGACTTACTTTGTAGACCAGGCCGGTTTTGAACTCACAGTGATCCACCTGCCTTTGCCTCCTGAGTGTTGGGATTAAAGGCATGCATCACCACCACCCAGCCTAACTCTGTATTCTAATGGCCAACCTTTACTTTTGAAAGATGGTGAAAGGAAGTTTGATTTTTATCAAGATTAAAGGTCAAAGAATGCACCTGCAGAGTCATCTCTAATCACCAAGGAGCAGAGAGTGAGGCGCCTCTCAAAGTTTGCAGGAATCCCCTCACCCCAAGTCAGGAGGAGGCACCAATATCAAAACATCAGCACTTTGTCTCTTATATCTCAAGACCAATTACAGGTCAAGAGTGACATTCAGAAGTGTGACATTTCTTGAGCATTTTCTAGGTACCATATTACATACCTATTCTATTTGAGATAGCTACTGTTAGCTTCACTTTACAGAAGTAGAGACAGAGACTTGGGGGAAGCTCAATAATTGCTCATATTCAGTGGGTGGGAAATTGGAGCTATACGCCTTCCTTCCTAATCAATACCCTGACCTCTTAGCTCCTCCCCGGAAGGATGGTCCTTACCTGAGGGACCTGAGACGGATTGTAGAGAGGAACAGCGCCTTGCAAGGTAGGTGGAGGAGGCAGAGCACCGGGTTGGGAGTAGAACTCAGAAGAAACACCCTGTGGTTGCAAACAACAAAGACTCTAATTCCTGGCAGCTTCCTGATAGGTTAAACCCTTCCTTAAGAACCAGTTTTGGCCAATGAAATGGCTTCTTATGATAAAACTCAGGTGCACACAGACAAAGCAAGGACCCAGGACGGCCATGCTCTTATACCCAAAGACAGTGGGTGGGAGAGTCACAGTATATTATGTTGGATCATAAAAACCACTATCAAACTCTTCAGAAGGCCTCAGAGGCTACAAGAGTACTCCAACGAGGCTTCAAGAAATGGAAACTTTTCCCTAGCAATAGTCAGGAAATCCCTTGCTATACAGACAATTTGTGAAGAATTTGTGATAGTCCCAGGTAAGTGCATATGAGTGAACTCCACCTCCCACTAAGACAGAAGAAGAAGCCGTTCTCTGGACTCCATCAAAGCTACACAGGCCAGAGTGTGGCCCTCCAAAATGCATATGACAAAGCCCCAGTATCTCAGCATGAAACAGAAACCTCAAAGAGGCTGCGTATGTGCCCCACCTAACATGGACCACGTCCTTACAAAAGGAGGAAAACTAACACAGACACATGCAGAGGAAAGACCCAATGAAGACACAGGGGGAAAGCAAGCTGTTGCAAACCATAGAGAAAGCCCCAGGAGAAATCACATCAGCCAGCACTGTGGCTATGTACTTCTGTGGCCCGGAATTGTGAGAAACTATCCTTCCACAGTCTAGGCTCTCCAGGCCAAGGGACTATGTGGGCAGCTACAGCAAAGTCAGGCAGAAGTTTTCTCTGTATCTGAAGTCATCCTTCACAGGGATGCTCCACCGGGCCACTGAAGACATCCAATACACACACACACACACACACACACACACACACACACACACAAGCATCTTCTGGAGTTCAAGGACCCAGGCCAATATCCTGCTCACCTGTGGCCCCAGGAACCCTCCGGTCCCAGCACCTTTAGCTACTCCACTATTGTTTGAGGATCCTTGGAGGGTACTCCCACCTAGAAAGCAAGGAATCAGAGCTGTTTCACATGCTCAGAACTGAGGAGTCCCCCTTCCAAGAGGCAACCCCCAATCTAGGAGCACCAACAGCACTAGAGATGACCCAGAAGACCAGAGGCTGGCAGTACCTGTGCCTCTAGAGAAGGTGCTGGCAGCTGGTAGAGATGGGGAACCGAGAGGAGGTGTTGGTGAGAGGCCCAGACCAGCATGGCGAGGAGGTGATGCTCTAGAAGACTCCTGCTTGGTGGCAAAGAGGCAAGAATGGTGACATCGGCTCTCAGCAAAGTCATGCCAACCTACATGGGCTCTGGCATCCACAATGGTAAATCTCCATGAAGGCAACTCCCCCACAAACACCATTTCCTCCTGTGGAACCTCTACTAAGGATGCAAGTCAGCTTCCTGTTACTGCACCTCTGAATGAAAAATTCTTCATCTTTATTTTCTAATAAAGAGAGGTGCCCCTCCCACCTCTGTGTGTGTGTGTCTGTCTGTCTCTGTCTCTCTGTCTTTCTCTCCCTGTCTCTGTCTCTCTGTCTCTGTCTCTCTGTGTCTGTTTGTGTATGTGTACGTGTGTGGTGTTGTGATGTTTGTGTGTGTGGTATGTAGGTATGGGTGGTATTGTTTGTTTGTTTATTTGTTTGGGGCTTGGTTGTGGGGTTTTTTTGTTTTTGTTTTTTTAATGAGGCCAAACTGTGTAGCCCACGCTGGCCTAGAACTCACAGCAATCCTCCTACCTCAGCACCCCAAATGCTGTGATTATAAGCATGAGCCACCATGTCTGATTTCTGAGACCTGTCTCACTCTGCCTTTCACCTTTCAAAAGAAAAGATTTATTTCCTGTGCTCTCCCAACACAAAGCCTCCCTTTCCCTTAAACACCAAAATGCAACGTGATGCCAGGGTTGCTGTGTGTTTGGGTTTCCTCTGAGGTCCACAGGCAGGGCCTGCCAGACCATCTGCAGAAGTTACCTCTGAGTCAGAACTGTCTGAGGAGCCTTCATCTTCAGAGGTGGACATGCTATCGGCAGGCTTTGATCGAAACCAGCTGAACCAGCCAAATCCAGAGCTCTAAAAGGTCAAGGAGAATTGTCAAGGCCAGTGGACTTGTTTCCCTCACCACCTGTGAGAGCTGCCAGCCGGGCATGGATGAGCGTGGAGGGCCCAGGGCTCTGGACTCCGCTCCAATGTTTGAAACTGAGATGAAAGTGGGGGGGACACAGAAAAGACCAAGTTCTCTACCTTTGTGGTCTCTTTCCCATCCCCCGGCTTTCCTCTCTGCGAAGCATCTTGGTGAGATGGGTTGTCTGCTCTGTCAGAAAACCCCTCCTCGTCCTCCTTGTCTGAAATGACGGAACTCTCAGAAAACCTCCGAGCCCTGGGGGCCAGTGGTACCTGAGGTAAAATAAAACAGGGATTTGCACGGAGTTAGGAGGTTTCAAAGCACATTTCCATATGACCTCTCACTCCGAAGCCAGGACTAACCTTGGGAGATCCCATCCTATGGGGAGGGAAGCAGGCTGACCCATGAAAATGCGTGGTCATAGGAGAAAGGACAAGCCGGGACCCACCTGGTCTTCATCTTCTCCCTAACATTAGGGGGTTTGTCTGCCCTGTAACCTCTCCAGGTCATAATCTCAGAACCAGGCCAACACCTGGAGAAGAGTGTGTGAACGCTCCTGCTGGAGATGCCGAGCTTCTGAAAGCACCTCTGAGAGATCCTCAACCTCCAAAGCCAGAGAACTTCGCAGCCAGTGAACCTAACCTCAGAGCCTACTTCCTAGCAAGCTCTCCCAAGAACATATACGCCATGGAGGAGCCAAATATGCCACACCCCGTTCCTTATCATGGTAAAAACATGCACAGCATAAGGCTCCCTTTAATCATTTATGACACAGTGGCATTAAGAATACCCACAGTGTTATCCAGCCATCAGCAGGACCCATGGCCAACAGCCCATCAGAAACACTACCTCCCTGCTCCGTGTCCCCAGACCCTGGTCACCTTCGCCCTGTTCTATTGTGTCTCATTGAATTTGCCTACATAAGTATCTCATATGAGAGTAATAATGCAGCATATTGCTCTTTATATTGTATTTTCATGTCATATCCTCTAATAGAGACAAATTAATAAATAAAATAAAAACTTTGCAAAACACTACAGCAAAGTACAGGAAGGGCTTCGCTGTCCTAGGTGTTTGGGTGTAGTGTCTTCCGTGTCCCAGGCACTGTTCCAAGTGCTTCGCACACCGTGATCCGCTGAACCCTTGCAACAGTACAGTGAGATGGGCACTACTTTTATTATCACCTAGTTTTAAATATGAGAAAACCAATGTGTAGCGAGGCCCAAAGACACACAGCTAGTAAAATGTAAGAAAAGGAATTCTAACCTGGCTCTGCACTTAAGAATTTCTTCAGTAAGTCATGACACAGGCAAGAGCCTTACTCTAGGGTGGCCGCCATGTGTGTTGTGTAACAGTGAAAGGGGGAAGGGATGGGGGAAAAAAAGCACAGGAGAAAAGGAGGGAGGCTGAAAAGGAGAAGGCAGAGAAGAAACAGGCTGTTTCTAAGTCCCCTCCCCTGTGCACCCCGCTGTCTAAGCCAGGAATCTTCCTTCATTAATCTACCTGTGTCCATTCAGGGCTCCCTCTACAATGACACTTGTGCCTTTGTCACCTGCATCGTTTCCACACTGCACTCTGATCTCTGCTTAAAGACCTCCTCAGAGACACAACCCTGAGCCATCCTCTCTACCCAATGCACAGTGTTGTTCACCTCTAGTCACTGCCACCAGACAGCAGAGCGTGAGGGTGGCTGCATCTGGTCACTGATCATGCCCAGCCGCCCCTCCCCCCCCACACACACGGTGCCTGGCATACTGCAGGAGCTTGGAAGATGCTTGGGAAGGGGACTGATACTTTCACACAGTGGATCTTGTCATACCATCTTTGAAACTATACTTACAAATGATAGAAAAAACATTATACAGTGTTAAATAACAAATAAGATACAAATACAAACAAAAAAATTTGTTTGTTAAAAAACAAGTAATACAGAAATAAGTTTTAACTATTGAAAAGCATATCTCTATATATACTTATATATGTATATACACATACATACATAGAAAAAATATATATGTGTATATACATATATAGAAAAATAACAAAAGAACCAAAATATTTGCTGTAGAATTCTGAATAATACTGTGCAATTCTGAATAATATTTATTTAGTTATTCATTTTAATTTTTCTATAATAATAATGTACTATTTTTCTGCAAAAGAAAAATATATATTTTTTTTAAGATCCATGGTCCTAGGAATGGAAAGATTACTCAATGGTTAAGAACACTGGCTGCTCTTCCAGAAGACCTGGGTTCAATTCTGAGGTCTCTCACTACTATCGTAGAGATCTGACATAAACCAAGGCGAATGCTAAAATAAACACCAATAGTTTTCCTCAACATGGAAGGAGAGGATGAAAAACAAACAAACAAACAGAGATCAATCCATAAGCCACCTCCGCTACACTGTCCCTCACTTACAGAGGTCAGGGGACGGTGGGACTAAGCGCACCTGAGAACACAGCCTCCTTTCCAAGTCCCAAGGTTTCACATGGGAAGGAAAGAGGACTGACTTGCACAAGGTAGAGCAAAGAGCTCCCCGCGCAGGAGAGGAGCCTGTGTGTGGCTGAGACACCAGGATCAAATAGCAAAAACAGATGCCTTGGCGTGGTCACCAGCATCCCTCCTGCTCCGTCTGCTCACCTGAGGACTGGAAATAACTTCTAGACCATCAGGATCTCGTAGGGGTTCTTGAGGGGCTGTGTTCTCTCCTGAAGCACCAAAGAGAAATGAAGACAAGGGCCTCAATTTGTGCTCTTCCTACCCAGCTTGAATAAAGAAAATGGAGGCCCGGGGCCCAGTGGCCTAAGAGGCAAGAGTTTATACCACAAGCAGGGCACAGCAAATGCAAAGTCGGCTTGCTCAGTTCCACCCAATCCACGCCACCTCTTGACAGACTTATCAATCCCAATTCTACCTGCTAAATACCAAGATCGTTCCTTGGGTGTGTAGGGAGTCCCAGCCACATGGAGCTAGGTCTCGGGGACTGCCCCTAACCTTCTTTCCATGTGGGGCTCTATCTTGGCCAAAGCTTTAATCTTAAAGGGCTGAGATCTAATCTGGGGGCCTCCTTTGTGCTCCCCAGAATATCCTTGGCATCACCCAACACTGTCCCTCCACATTTAGGCTTCTTCTCCCCAAGATCTGATAAGCTGAAGAAATGTGGAACCAGGCCAGAAATAGGGCCCCAGGTCCTGTCAATGATCTCTTGGGTAGAAGACGACATCACAAAGAAGCCCTTGGACCACTGTGCATGCGACACTTTTTGTCACTCTGCTTTGCAGCCTCTGCATTTCCAGCTATGTAGTCCAAGGAGAATGGTGATGTCTGTCCCACCCTGCTTGTCCCAGGAGACAGGTAGATGGGCTAGAATAGAACACGCTCCCTCAGGCTAACAAGAACAAGCCGGAAGTACATTCCCCTTCTTCCAGCAGGCCCCTGCGCCTCCCTCGCCTGCTTCTTTACCAAGACTCTACCATCCACGGTAGCTGCCTAGCTGGCAGATCTTACCAAGGGCGGGATGGATCTGCAACATTTCCTCTCCAGGAGCCCCTGTCACTGCCACACTGCTGCTGTTGCCTCCACTGCCACCGCTAGTCACTGACAAGTGGGTTGCAGGAACTGAGTAGAGAGGCACCGGAGCAGCCACGTGCCCTGAGCCTTCTCTCTCTGAGTAGGTATCTCTCTGCAGGGAGAAAGGCTGCTGTGGGATGGGCTGAGGCAGGCCTGACTGCTCAGGTGTTGGCCACAGGGATGAGCTGTACCCAGGATCCTCTGAGTAGCTTTGATGTCCTGAAAGATCTTGGTAGGGGGTGCCTAAGAAAGAAGATGTGGCAGTTACAGACCGTTCGTAAGCATTCCTGCTCTGGTCCCCTCTAGAAAGCAATCCCACGGCCTGGCTGCTCCATGTAGCTTCCATTAATTTGATGGCAAGCAAAGCATTGACTGGCTGTAACAGCACTTCTGTTGCCTTCAGAAATACAGTCTCACTTCTTGGATGATCTCTGAGCCTTTCTCCTTTGGGTTGAGAGGACAGAAGTGACATCCAATTGAATCCTTCCTCAAGGAGACCTCATCAGATTTTTTTTAAAGCTCACAGTTAAAAAACACAAATGACACTTTAGAAATGATGGCTTTCCTTGTAAAGACTCAGGGTTCATTTGCCCTGGAGGAGATGGGCCTTGCTGATACAATCAGCTGATGTGTGGGTGTGTGAAACGCTTGGCCCAAGGGCACAGAAAAGGTGTGAGCTGCCATCCTTCGTGCTTCCAGGGCTCCAAGAACATCCTCGCATAGAGATGCCAAGGCAGGCTCTCACGAAGCCAAGAAACAGAAGCCAAAACCTCCCTACATTCTGCACAGGAAGAAGAAAGGCTGGAAGGCAGGAGACAAAGGTGGGGCCCCTGCCTGAACTTCACCACCTCGGAGATGACTTCGGCAAAATGTACGGAGTTAATTTGGAATATAACTTGGGCTGACCAGACATTTGGAGGCGTTCTAAGGGAGGAGGGAGGAGGCTGGGAAAATGCTCTAAAACAGATTTCAGTGATATGGCCAGTCGATAGCTCAAAATCTTCACATTTCTAGTATCTAGAACACTAATATAAAATGTACACTCTCTGGCCTTGAGAGAGATATCCATCTGGGGAGCAAGGTACGCACACAGGTGAAACTATTAGCTAGCAATTTTTAAAAAAACACGAAATAGTCAAATATTTGGAAAACAAAGCCTGCAAAGCAGAAACCCTCATATTACAGGCACGTGGATGTGTTCAAGCAGCCTGGATCAACAGGTCTAATTTCCAGACAGAGAAGGCACCAAGGAAGAGGAAGTGTGGGGTGTGGCTGGAAACACTGTGGCCAGAGTACTGGTAGTCAGTCTCTGTTGTTGGGTACCTGTTGGTCCTCTGGCTCCATACGTTACCTGAAGACGTAGATTTGGGGTCTCGGAGGCCTCCTGTTCTAGCCTGCTGTGTAAAATAAAGAGAGATCCCTTTCAACAGTATAAAGGACAATAAGGACAGAAGACAAGAGAGTGAAAAAAATTAAATCATTAAGAATGACGAGACAAGGACCCTCCACTGAATGGCCCAGTGCCCCTGTTTCCTGGGTCTCCCAGCTCCGCTCAGAGCCAGGAAGGCTACAGCGAGTGTCACCATCCTCCCCAGAGTGAGGGACCAAAGGAAGGAATTAAACTGTGGGCCTCAGAGTTTGCTATCTGCGAAAGGGAGAAAAGGCACTGGGCGTTTAAAAATCCATTTTGTCCTGCCTTCACAGCAGAGTGGAAGAAAGAAAATGGGGGAGGCCTCGCTCCAATTACTCTTCTGATTATGACCAGCAGCTTTTGCAATTGTGGGAACAAAAAGGAAAGGCCCGGAAGTCTTTTAAGCAATTGCCCTACATAACATGAAAGTGACACGGGTCCACTATGATCCATTGTTCCTGACAGAGATGGGGGAGCTTTGATAGTCATGAAACATTCTCTGGGACCTCAGAGAAAGGGTGGCAAGAGTGGTTGGGACGAGCGCCCCCCGGTGGCACTAGGCAAAACACAAGGAAATGATTGCACGAGGGAAAGAAAAGAAGCAGGGAACAAAAATGTTGGGAATCCCAACATTCAGGGACACAGGCCATGCCCCAGAAGGAAAAGGAGAACCCGAGGTGTAGAAACAAGCACCTCTATGTCTCGCCTATGTCTGGGAATAAACAGGAAAGCGTTGGGTACCCAGCGACCCTAGTACCACCCGGCTTACCTCCAGTTCCTTGTGCTTGCTCCGCAGTTCCGCTAGCCAGGCTGGTTCCAGGTCCTGGTCCCCACGGCGTCTTTCTAAAATCAGAGGATCTGATAGCTTCAGCCTCTCTGCAAGCTGAGTTGCCAGGCAGGCCGGGGGTAGAAAGTGAGAGAGGACACGAAGAGAGAGAAATGGGGCACATGGAAAGACAACAGGGGAGAGAGAGAGAGAATAAGAAAGAGAGAAGGAGCCATAATTCACTCGTACATCACATTACGAAGAGTAATTGAGAAATAACAAATTCAGCAGATCTCCTCCCAAAATTACAGCATAAATAAATAAGCAACCCATTTTGGCATTATTTCAAAAAAAATATGAGGGAAAAAAATACTTCTTCAGCTTTGTGGCTCTGTAAAGCTGTCTTCTCTTCAAGAAGCTTCTAGAATAGGAATGTTGGGACACTCGGGGACCTTCAAATGCTAATTCTGATTCCAGTCTGGGCTGAAGCTCAGATCTACATTGCTAGCAACCTGATCTTTCTACTTTAAGGTGTCATTATGCCCTGTATCTGCAAACTTCTAAACACTCATCCTGGGCAATCAATTCACTAGCAAAAACGTCAGAGTATCCAGGACTCAGCAACATGGATCTTTTTGGTCACAGCATCCAACACTTGGGCCTCATGCAAAGCAGTACACAAACCAAAGAGCACGCTGCCTTTTCCTCTCCAGCTAATAGAGTTTTTTCTTCAATTAATTGGAACAACTATTTGCCTGATTGTTGTTTTCTTCCCAAGGAACTAAGGGTTGCTATACGTTTTTGTTTTCTTTTTCAAATGTGTCCCACACGTGATAAGATACTCCATGCATTTAAAGGTATTTTAATAAGGATCATTTCTTGTTTTAATCACTAAATTCTATTTCCAAAGGCTCGCTTTTGTAATTAGAACAGCTCACCATAGCTCGCAGTTTAGCTGCACCAGAAAAGCAAACATGTGGAACGTCTCAAGCGGAACACAAGTGCTTTCCAGTGCCCCAACCCCACTGTCCCCTGCCCAGTCAGTTGTTCTTTGTGGAAGTAGGCCTCTGCTTATCACATTGGGGCATGCATACGTGGTCAAAGACAGCTGCGGGCTCCAATTTTGCAGAGCACATTCAAAGAAGACGAAGTGTGGAGTGTAAGCCTCCTACAATGGCGTCTCTGAACACTGAAGATAAAACACCAACAGAGAGAGACCCCTTTGAGACGCTCACCTTGATGAGCTCCGCTAAGAGCACAGGGTGACTGCTTCTTCCCTGGCTCAGGACAGCCGCACCGATGGCTTCACAGTAATGCAAGGCCTGGGACGCCAGACCATAATCTGCCAGGCGGGAGGCGTAAAGGAGCTTATACACCTGTGAAGAGGAACGGAGCCAGTGATGACTCCATCCAGGCAGGAGCGAGGGAGAGAAACGTAGATAAGACTTCTTGGAAGTCAGCTGACTGCCAGCTTCCACTCACTCTGGCATCCAAATAGCAAAGGCCCGGTGCCATTTGTGGCAGTTTATCCGTATGTGGGCACAACTCCAAAACCAGCTTACACACAGTTACTGTGTTATGGAGGCATCACATTTGCCAGACCCCCGGCCTCCACTGTAAAGGCACCCCCTTTTATCCAACAGCCCACCTCACAGGGAGCTGGAGTATGTAAAGTACAGCCCTGGGCCCGGGGTGGTGAGGGGGGAGGGGGCACAGGAAGTTACAAAACTAGACCCTTTGCGAAGGGTAGGAAGCCCAGAGGAGAGTACAGAGGGACGCAGGTGTGGGGAGGGGCTCTCCTTGAAGGAGCAGTAGGACAAGATCAAGCTTGATGGCTCTGGTGTCAAACCAACCCAACCCAACCCAAGCTCACACTAGTTGTAGGACACTTGGGCTACTCCCTTCACCTCTCTGGCCTCAGCTTCCCCATTAGAGCATAGACAGTGCCACCTGTTCCACCGGAAGCTATAAAGCTAAAAGTAGATGTTGCACACAAAGTACTTAGGACAAATAGTGTGCACAAGCGAGCCGGTAACGTATAACCAAAGCCCCTGAACCTCGGTTACCTCTTTTGCAAAAACCCCACAGGATTAGATGTAACATCCAAGAAGCATGGTAGTACAAAGCTGAGTACGTGAAACAGCGGATAAGAACAGCTATGTGATGGCCATCAGCCCAGAGCAATGTCAACAGGACGTGGGGGCAGGATGAATAAAGAGGGGAGAAAAAAGCCCAAGTGCCTATGCAGGAGCCACGCGGAGGAGCAGGTGGGCAAGGCAAAACTCTCAGAGAGGAGGGGCTAAATGGGTCATTTATTTATAATACAGTGATCCGTTCCCGAGGTTGCGTGTGTTTCCTGTTGCACGTGTGTTGCTATTGTAGCTGCGTGCACTCTCAGTAGCAGGCACTGAAGGACATCCGTCCAGTTGTTAGAAAAGATCTCAGGCCTGAAGAAGATAACTCAAGACAGAGAAGAAAGGTGCCTGCCCATCCAAGAGGAAGAAAATACAGAGCAGTGGCAAGTAATTGTGAGATTGGAGCCTTTGGAGCCAGCGCTGTGCCTGGAATAATCCTGTCCCCAGCACAGAAACAAACTACCTCGGCTTTACTGCCAATTTACTGCACAGGCTACATTGAAGTTCACACTCCACACCAGCAAGAGAGAAGAGAAAAGGCTACAAGGGGCCAGGCCTGGACGAGGACGCAATGCCAGCATCAGACACTGTGGGCATAAGGCAGCGACGAGATGGCAGGCAGAGAGGCTGACAGGAGAGAGCAGAGCCCTGCAGCGCAGTTGCCACTTGTACTGACAGGAAGCTGAAGCCATGACAGGAAAGAGCTGGTGGGCCAAGGACAGAGTAAGAGGGAAAATCCTGAGGAAAGAGGGATCATCAGGAGGAGGGGGAGACGCTGAGCAGTCAGTACGACAGGATAGCCCTGAGAGTTGAGGAGGAGATTAGGGCGGGAGGATTGCTGAGAGAGAAAGCCCAAAGCTACAGAAGCAAAGGAAGGCAGGGGCAGAACCGCAGCAAGGGCGTGAGGCTAGAAGATTCTCCGGCAGAGATCTCGGATCGGTTTCCTTCCAGGAACACAAAAAGACACCCTAAGCCTTCCCGTACTCCCGTACTCCCGCTACTGAAGAAAAAAATGCAGGAGATAACTTGGCCCTTGGTGCCAGGTGCCAAGCAGCAAGGCTGAGAACCTGGCTACCCACATGTACACAGCTGAGCTGATGGTCCCCTCTGGATTCAGTTACCTGGAAAGAAGGAATGAAGGATTTGGGGCGGCCCAGCATCTGGCAGTACTCGAAGATCTCCGTCCTCTGGATAGCCTCGATTGTTGCAAATTTCAAAAAGGCTTGACTAAGACCAGGGAATAACAAGAACAGAGGTGAGGTGGGAATGCTGCTTGCCCGGTGGCTCCATGAAAACAGAGGAGACCGAGGGCTCGCGGCGGATGCGCTTCCTTCTTGCCCTCTGTACTCTTGGGTTTGGGCAACACATGAAAAGTGCCAGGGGTTCTAGAAGAGCCTGCCCCCTGCAATTCTCCTGTTTCAACTTCCTGAAAACTAGCCTTCAGCCCTCCAGCCTGGCATGCCCCAGGAAAGGCTGATTTAGCCTGAGCACGCCCAGCGCGAAAACGGAAGCTGTAGGGTCCGTGAGCCTGGGAGCCGCAGATGGCCTGGCGAAGAACGGAAGGAAAACTGAGCCAGAAAGAAATGGCAGATTTCATTCAGCCAATGAGAAAGAAAACTAGGTAAATGAGATCTGAGGGGCAACACCACACACACACACACACACACACACACACACACACACACACACACACACACACACCTTCAGAGCCTACACACACACAGCTTGCCAAGTGCCCGATATCCCAGCCACCAGAGTTATCTCCAGAAGCTAACATACCTCCAGAAACTTCCCCAGGATTCATAATCATGGGAGAAGAGGCATATTAACCCAGGTGTCTCTCTGGTCATATTTGTCCCAGTCAGGCTTCCTTGAGAAGAGGACTCACGAGGTGGGCACATCAGCTACAAGTTTGACTGCAACAGCCTGGCAGTCTGGACTCCAAGTCCAACCTGATTGAGTGCCAGCGGGGCTACTTTAGATGAGATTTTCAGTCCCTCTATGTCTTACTTTCCCTGACGCACTTATCTTTTCTTATAAGGTAAATCTGTAGCAAAGCAAACAGTGCAAAAGGACTGACTACCACATCTCAGAAACTTTTTTTGCTTGTTCGTTCGCTTGTTTTTTTTCTCATTTGAGACAGGTCAGTAGCCCTGGCTGGGTTGCTAGCTTAGAACTCACTGTGTTATGCCAGCTAGCATTGACTTTGCCACAATCCTCCTGTCTATGCCTCTTGACTGCTGGAATTTAAGGAGCGCCATTCCACGGCTGCTCAGAGATCATAACTATTAAGAAGAAATGGGTAGAAAGACCCAGAACAGTGAGGACCATCCAGGACAAGCTTATTTGCTTCAACTCACCCGTCTCCAGGGCTCTGGGGTTCTTCTGCATAAAAATCCTGACGTGTGGCTACCAGAAAATAAGTGACAAAGGGGGCAGGCTCCAAGGCGCTTGTGGCCAAAATTAATGTAGTGAAGCAGTATGGAGGCCCCAGAAAGGTAGGCAGGCTCCCGGAACAGGCCCAGGGCTGCCCAAAAGAGACTGCATGAAAACATCCTCTTCAGTCTGTCTATACTATCTCTGGTTGTGGAGCTAGGCTGCCACCCAGTGGCCAGAAGGGTACAATGCACACCAGGCTCCAAAGGCCCTCTGGTGGTGTGATGTGGCTGGCACCCACTGGTCACCTTGCCTAGATCTGTGCAGAAGATACAGAGGGAGAGCCAGCAGTAGCTGAAATTTGAAATAAATAAATACATAGATGATAGATAGATAGATAGATAGATAGATAGATAGATAGATAGATAGATAGATAGATCAGGAAGGGCCAAATCAATCCACGGAAAACATCCTTTTCTTTTCCTTTCCATGCAAAAGTCACGTACCTGTGGTCACTGCCCACCAAGGCCAGATGGTCTGTCTTCACCGTGTAGTGGCCAAAGGGCACATGAGCCATGAGATAGCAGAAGTGAGCTGCCTCTACAAGCCCTTTCGCCTCTGCAGGGGGAGAACAAGAGGCACACCCAGTGAGGCCTACCATCTGATACAGAGTGAACTCTGGGGTCAGAGGGCAGAAACTCCGTGAGAATAAGCCAGGGGAGTCCTCATGGCGCCTTCATCTCGGCCCCTCCCACGTCAGCGTTTTTTGACCTCAGATACTGCATTTCCATTCCCATCAGTCACAACCTGGTGCTATTTCACATTCCCCTGATGGATTTTTTTCGCTGAGAATTTACTAAAAGTCATGGTCCTCCCTGAGGCTGAGAAGCGGGAAGCGATGCCTATACCGAAGTAAAGTGGAACATTGGGAAATGAATCTAAAACATCCCCCATGCAGTGTGCCTGCTTCCTCTACCAAAGCCGGATAGTCGAAAGCTTTTCCTGCGCTCTTAGAAATCACATCAATTACCAAATTGTTCCTGATTTTTAAGTGTTCTCAGTACATTTCCAGGGCCCTAAAAATTGAATTAAGTGGGTGTGACGGTTAATCTTCATTGTCAACTTAATAAAATAACTTAGGAGATACACTAACGCCCCTCAGGGTGTTTCCGGAGAGGTTTAACAGAGTAGGGAAGGCCTATGGTGGGGGGGCGGGGTGAAAGGGTGGAAGGGCACTAACCTCTGGGCTAGAACTCAGGAATGAACAGAAAGAGAAGGAAGGAGGGGCCAAGCTGAGCCCCATTATTCACCCCTGCTTCCTGACAGCAAGTATCAGGCCTCTGGCCGCATCACCCTCCTACCGCAATAAACTGTGTTCTTTAAAACGGTGAGCCAAATTTTGTTGGCTACAGTGAGAAAATAGCTAATACAGTGGGTAAAATACCAATAACCCAATAAACATGGTACCCAATAAACATGGATTCCCTTTTAACCCAGACAGCTGAATGACAGCCATCACTTGTCACAGATTTATATATGGCTGCTTTGAATCCAGAAGAGCAATTGTTCACATAGAGAACAACACCATGATTTCTAAACATTATCTCCGGAGCAAATTTGTGAAGTAGTGATCTGGAATATTCTACAGCTGTTAAGTAGCATCTTCACGGTCAGACAATAAACACAACGGCAGTGAGGCGCCAAGGTAGTTTAGGCAAAAATAGCATTTCCCATCTTGATGGTGTTGGGCCACTGAAGGCCACAAGGCAACAAAAAGTGACATGCCCCTGTGTTAGCGCTAGGTGAAGGCGTCTTGCCTGTGACTAGAAAATGAAGAGGAGGCTACATAGCACTGAAGAACCAAAGCTCCTAGTGGGAATTCTGGGAAATAGATGTGGAAAAACAAACAAACGAACAAAGCTAGCAAGGGGAACTCTGGGAAACAAAAGCACAGGATCAATATCCTTTCCCTGGAGTTTCTTCAGCAGAAGGACAGAACCCCCAGAGCCTGAAAAGCCCTGAGCCCTAGACTCTGCCTCTCCCCAGTGTCTAAGACTCTAATGTCAGGCATTAAAAGCTGGCCTGGAGGTGCCCAGGGAGGGCTTACTGCTGTTTCTGCTTACCCAGGGTATCCCCCATGCTGACAATTGCTCGTTGGTACAGCTCTGTGTCTCCAGCCTGATTTGACAGGATCACAGCCAAGTGGGGTCGCCAGTCTCCCCACTGTTTGTCTCCACAACACTGAAAGATAGTAACAATTTAAACAATCATTTAGCACAGCCCAGGATGTAGGTAAAGACGGCTGCTGTTTATATTTTGGTGTGGAGTCCAGAGAAAGTCTGTTACACTATTGATGCAATTACTCATTGATTCAGCATTCCCTCTGTGTGGAGCGGCAGGTGTGTGGCACAGAGCAAGCTGGTGGCGCCCATCTGTAAGCCTAGCACTCAGGAAACTGAGAAAACATCATGGTTTTGGACCACATGCTTGGACCACAGTGTGAGACCTTGTCTCAAAATAAAAATGTAAAAAGGGAAAACCATATATATGTACACACAGAGATGCATACACACACAGAACACAGAAATACCTATACATACATACACACAGATACAGATAAAAACACACAGAGACACAAACACAGAGAGACACACACAGATACAGACACATATACATACATAGACAGAAATATACACACACAGAAACATACACATACACAAACACAGAGACACATATACACAGAGACACACAGGTACACAAACATACACGCAGATACACATATACAGAGAGAGAGAGAAAGAGAGATACACATATACACACACTGAAAGACACACAAGGAGAGGCACACAGACACATAGATACACACAGACATAAACACACAAACACAAACACATATCCATGCACACAGACACATACCAAAAAAATCCACACAGAGACAGACAGACGCACAGTTATAAGCCTATTAGATGATAAATAAAATGGCATCATTAACTTACAAATTTCCAAGTTTCTTCCCTGTGCCTTCACTTCAAATATCTAGAAACAACGCCCTTCTCCACACTCCATGCTCCCAAAGTGCCTGGTGTTTCAGTGAGAAAAGGCAAGTGAAATATTGTTCACTCTTGCCTCATGGGCAGAGGGGCCATGCTAACCTGGCACATAGGTCAGGGACTCTAGGTTTCTCAGTGTCCCACAAACAGCTAGTGTGTCCTGGTCTAACAAGGCCCTTCCACTCAGGGCAACCTTCATGACGCTGCTGCAAAATGTGCTTCCTGTTGTAACGTAAGGAAAGAGAAAATCAAGCCAGCTTCCAACTTCCCTCTCGACCCTGGTGACAGTGCAATAGTCACAGACCCCACCAGGCACCAGGGGAAAGCCAGTAGACTTGTACAACTGTGAGGCCACACCACGTAAGTGCTGGTTTCCTCCCACATAGATTCCACATGCCTTTGACCCATTTGAAGCTAGTTTTTATGTAAGGTGATAGACACTGGTCTAATTACATTCTTCTACACATGGGCATCCAGTTTTCTCAGCATCATTTGTAGAAGAAACTTTCTTCTCTCCAGCTTGTTTTTGATGTTTGTGTCAAATCGCAGTAGTTACATGTACTCAAGTTTAGGTCCTTGATTTTGCTCCACTAGTCTACATGTCTGCTTTTGTGCCAGTATCTTTTTTTTTTTTTTTTTTTTTTTTTTTTTTTTTTTTTTTTTTGCTGTGGCTCTGTATCTTAACATCTAGGAAGGTGGGCTGGAGAGATGGCTCAGAAGTTAAGAGCACAGGCTGTTCTTCCAAAGGTCCTGAGTTCAATTCCCAGCAACCACATGGTGGCTCTCAACCATCTATCATGAGATCTGGTGCCCTCTTCTGGCATACAGATGTACATGCAGGCAGAACACTGTATACATAATAAATAAATAAATCTTTTTTTTTAAAATAAGAACTAATTTTGAAAATCTAGAAAAGTGATCCCTCCAACACTGTTCTTTTTTTACAGATTGTTTTGACTACCTGCAGTCTTTTGTGTTCCCATATGAAATTTTAGGACACTGTTTTCTATTTTTGCAAAGAATGAGAAGGGGATTTTGATGTGGATTGAATTGAAATGTAAATAGCTTTTGGTAAATTGGTCATTTTCACAATATTAATTCTATTAATCCATTAACATGGAATGTAAGTCCATTTTTAATGTCTTTTTTTTCCTGTTTCTTTAGAGGTTTTAGGTTGCAATATATAGGTCCTTCACCTCCCTGATTAGATTTATTTATATTTTCCCTGAGGCAACTGTAAGTGGAGCATGTCCATAATCTATTTTCCTGTATGCTTGTTGGTGGTATGTAGAAAAGGTAGTGATTCATACAAGTTGATCCTTTATCCTGCCACATTGCTGAACATGTCATTCCAGGACACTTTCTGGTAGGATTTTGTGTACTATCATGCCATCTACAAATATGGGTAGGTTCTCCTCCACTTAGAATGATGTTGGCTGTAAACTTCTCATTTGTAGATTTTATTGTGTTGAGATACTTTCTTCAGTCCTGCTCTCCAGGACTTTTGTCATGAAGACATGGTGGAGTTGGTCAAATGCTTTTTCTGCATCTATTGAGATGTCCCTGTGATTTTTGTCTTTAGGCCCATTATGTGGTTTATTACATTAACTGACTTTCATACACTGAACCCCACCCTAGGCCACCCTCCTCAGAGAAGAACTTCACAGGAGAAAGAACCAATGAAGAAACAACACAATGTGATAAATTCTACCCAGGCCCTAGATTCAACCCAAGTCCTGCCTCATGCTACCAGTGTGAACCTGAGCAAGTCTTTTATTTCACTGAACCTTTGTTTTCCCATCTCTAGCATACAGATCATCACTTCTACCTGACATGATTCCTAGTAACAATAAAATAGACAGCTATATGAAGCATATAACACAGTTCTTCGCACTTGGTTTGCACAATAGGCAGGAACATGCATGTGCGTGTATACACTAACAAGCACACACAGAGAAGCTCAGTAGAGGAAAGAGGTAATTTGCAAATAGACTAAATCAATCCTGCAACGTAGATAAAGAGAGACTAAAACTGACAGTAATTGCTAACAGAGTTCAGAGCCATTTGTAATTGTTTAGTGTTTATAATCATCACAAGGAATTAAGGATGTTTTATCCAACTCCATGTGATACTTGCTCCCTATCTATTTCAACGGCACAGTATAAATGTATATCATAATGGTGGTCATAAGGAGTCATCATAGTAATAGCAGTTTTAATTAATGACAATGGCTGAGACCATGAACCACACCCTTGGCTAAATATTTCTCTTGCTAATAATTGCATACTCCATACTCCATGGGCATTGTTGCTCTCATTTAAACATATAGAAAGGAAACTCCTTCTACAAAATCATCATCATCATCATCGTGATCATCATCATCTTGGAAGTCATCATCTGTCTCCTCCCTGGTTTGAAGCAAGGTGAGGGTAGTGTAAAGCCAATTGTGTGTGTGTGTGTGTGTGTGTGTGAGAGAGAGAGAGAGAGAGAGAGAGAGAGAGGGAGAGAGAGAGAGAGAGAGAGAGAGAGAGAGAGAGAGAGAGAGAGAGATGTTAATTTCCTTGCTGGGATAGTCATGCAAACATGATGGCTGATGGGTTCAGACATTCTTGCCCGTCATTCCATTGGTTGGCCATCAAAATCTCTACAAATAGAAAAACTGTGATATTAAATAGCAGGTAAGTTTGCCTAGCCATAATGAGCAAAGTCAAGCTTAAGCCTCAGATAAAACCCACGCTGTGCGTCCAATGGTCATGCTCCTTCCATGTAGCAGAAGGGCAGCCTTGCCTTCAGTGTGAGGGCTAGGAAGTTCTCACACTCTAAGATCAAGTACTGAACTGGCACGTTGCCTGCAGAGCCTTACCGTGCCCATCTAAGAGCAGGGGAAATTAGCTAACTCTGCCTCGTCACTGAGGCCCAATGGACCACAGGCTGATTACATCACCTCCTCCATTAGGTGCCTCGTGACATGGTGCAATTCTATCACAGTGCTGAAGCTCCCGTTCAGCTCAATTCTGAAGCGTACCCTGTATTCCAAAATAGCTTTCTGGTTTAATGATGGGGGATAGAAGGCATCATTTCTCTTTGCTTTGCTTTCCTTAGAATTATCCACAGTAAGAAGAAGGTCAAAAGAAAAACTGAGAAATTCATTTTCATTAAAACCAGTTACTCAAGCTTCAAGATACAGCTGCCAAAAGTAGTGGAGATTGAATGGCCATGCATTAAACAGAAACAGGCAATGAAACAATACTTCTATGAAGAAAGAACATCAAGCAAGCATAAAGGAGCTCAGGAAAAAAAGATGGCTCCAAGCAGGGAGAGATAAATGTGACCTGCAGAGCTCAGGAAAGGAATGGGGGGGGGGGGAGGGCACGGAGGGGCGTGTTGCTCAACATTAAATAAACAAAGACGAAAATGTTAGAACACAAAAGCAAGAGACACTGGGGGAAACACAGTGAAAGACAGAGGATGGAGGCAAGAACAGGAATGGAAAGTCAGGAGTGGGCAAAGGAAAGAATGAGGAGGAAAAGGACAAAAATATTTTTAATTTAGGAGGAAAAGTAAAACTTAGGTATGGTGGCACAGGCTTGGGGTTCTAACACTTGGGAGATGGTAGCAAGGGGACAGGTGTTCAGGATTGTCCTTAGCTACGTGCTGGGTTTGGAGTCAACATGGGTCTCAAAAAGGAAATAGACATATTTTTATAACTCACATGTTAATATATAGCTTATACATATGAGATACATATAGATGGAATTCCTAGAAATAAAAACAAAATAAATACTGAAAGATTCAATTAAAAAAATGTTCCTGAATTCCAAGATATGAATGTGTACATCCAAAGGGCAGGCTATGGTATACTCCCAGAAAAAATAAAAATAAAAAATAAACCCGACCCAGACAGTCAACGCCAAGATACGTATTAGTAAAGCTATTGGGTAAGAAAAGAATACGTTGGGGCAAAAAGATTGGGTCTGGGCCAGGTGTGGTGGCTCATGCTTTTAATCCCCCAGCACTCGGGAGGCAGAAGCAGGCGGATCGCTTTGAGTTCAAGGCCAGCCTGGTCTACAAAGCAAGTTCAGGACAGCCAAGGCTACACAGAGAAACCCTGTCTCGAAAAAAAACAAAAAACAAAAAAACAAAACAAAACAAAAATTGGGTCTGTTACCGTGGAGGAGCTCTTGAACAGGCCTCCACCTTCTCCTTAGCCATACTCATTTCCCAAAGCAAGAAGCCTACATGTGCCCAGCTCTGGAGGATTAATATGTGACAGGGATTCTTCCTGCCAGAAGCTGCGGGAAGTCTGAGGAGCAACAGCTCCTGTACAATCAGGCACAGTCGGAGGGGCAAGGTCTTTAGAACCGGACAGACCTGAGCCAGTCACAGCCCCAATCCCCACTACCTCCAATCACTGAGCCATTTAACACCTTGGCACCCGTTTCCACATCTGCAAAGCAGGGATAATAACTCCTCTCTCCATACCTGAAATTAAATACTATGTATCGAATCCTATATGGGTCAAGCACACTGTACATAACTAATAGACTACGATTCATGCTTCATCGTGAAAAGTACCATACCTTCCCAAGCAGTCCCCAACACCCCACTCCCCAGCCCTTAGGACGCCAGAGTAGAGAGAGGGAAGCCTGTCGCAGGGAGTACCGTGGCTGCCTGTGGAACCCTTCCCGACATCAGCTGGAAAAGGGTCTGCAGCGGGTCGTTGAGTGCCAGGGTACTGGTGAAGCTGCGAGAAGAAAGGAGAGTGAGTGAGGATGGAGCCCTGAGGGAAGCCGTCCCCGGCACGCGAGCCTGAGCAGCCCGCTTGGCCGGAGCCTCTGTTCTGGAACTCAGCCTTCTCTCTGCTCCGCTGGGCCTGTGAGGCCCTTGAGGGAAGACCAACTGCAACTTCACCACGTCACACACCCGGAGTAGACTTCATCGGTCAAGGATACTTTCTGCATTTTTGCCCTAACGCCTTAATTCTTGGGTAGTCCCTTCCAAATGCCTTCTATCGGTGAGCCGACCACCCATATCTCCAGTTGTCTGGGTAGCCCAGGGTCGCCCAGCAGTAGACCTGAGAGCTCTTCTCCATGGCCCCTCCTTCCTAGTCACGCTCATCTCCTCCTCATTAAACCCATCCCACTAAGTATCATTTTTCTGGCTCATCTCAAGCCTGGATCTGCCTCACAAGCATCACATAGCCGTTTTCAATAACCGTAGAGGCGTGGAAGAGGGACCAGAAATGATCCAGCTGATGACAAACTGTGGGATATGCTTAACAAGGATATAGTAAGCTCTACAGCTGACTTGAGATTTAAGCATACTCAGGAAGAGATATTTTTTACAATTCATTGGGCCTCATCAAAAATCAATGGCCCAAGGCAAAAAATCTGTAGCAGAGATGTATGCTACAGCGTGGGGACGTGGGATGTTCATTTCCAAAACCCAGAGGGAAAATCGCCCCTCAGATCACCACCTTCTGCTTAATAGCACCCTTGGCACAGGAGCTGAGCACATTCCGCATCACAGACAGCAGTGTGCCCACCACGCCAGCCGAGGACCATAATGGAGGGGAGGCAGCATTGCTGGTCCCTGGGAAGATGGAGTTGAAGTAATAAAGAGTCTCTCTGAGACCATCATGAAGAACAAACCACCAGGCAGTGTGGCAGCCAATAGGAACACAGACAAAACTTAAAATGGAGTGCATGGCTTCTCATGCAGCTCTCTGCCCAACAGGGTTGACGGCCGGTTCGACCTACATAAGCTGGGATAGCTGCCTCCATAACATCGGCCAGGCCTGGAAGATAAACATGCACACGCGACGGCTTTCTAATACCCTGACCCAAACCTGCTCCTACAGGAGGCCTCCACCTCACTCCTGTCACCTGTGGTGTGCACAGGAGTGTAGGGGACTCATGTGGAGGTCCTTCTACCGTGTCCACCTGGACCCAACACCTCCTCTTCCTCTTCACACTGATCCCGCTGCTGTATTTCACCTCACTGAATCCAGCTGCTGGCCTTGCCGCTATCCTTACCTCCTCTGGTTTGGTCATCCTCCCTGGCCTACCGTGGCACTTGGTCCACTGTCGGGTGTGATCTCTTGCTAAGTACGCCTCTTCTTGCCACATTCCCAGCCCAATTAATGCCTTTTCTGCCATGGTTTATGGATCTACTGGTTCATAGCCCTACCAGCCTCTCAGAGGCCACAGCTCAGTGCAAAACCTAAGCCCTGGGTACTTCCTTAAGTTGAAACCCTTAGCCTTCGGGCTCTCCCAACTACACAAGCCCACTCTACTTTAACTAATGAAACTGTCTAAACCAACCCTTCCTGTAGAGGACAACTGCAGTGTAGAATTTTCTGACTTCTTGGAAATTCTGGCCCTGGGGAATAGTGCCAAAATGTTTTGTTCCATTTAAATGGATTGAAATAATGTCTCTTTGCCTAAGTTATAAGAATGTAGGTAAAGCCACTCACTGCCAAGCTTGATGACCTCAGTGTAGATGCCCCTGGATCTATGTGATGGAAAAAAAGAACTGACTCCTGCTAATTGTCCTCCGGCCTTTATACACACGCCATGGCACATCCACGTGTGCATGCACGCAGAGACAGAGAGAGAGAGAGAGAGAAAGAGAGAGACAGAGAGAGAGAGAGAGAGAGAGAGAGAGAGAGAGAGAATAAGTGTTTAAAAATGAAGAGTCTTGAGAACTGAACATGAAAGTGGCATGCTTATAACCCCAGTACTGAGGAGGCTAAGACAAGGAAAATGAAAAGGGGGAGGAAGGCAGAGAGAGAAGAGAGGAAACATGAGGAAAGGGGAGGGGAGGGGAGGGGAGGGGAGGGGAGGGGAGGGAAGGGGAATCAGGAAATGAAAAAAGTGCTGCACACATCTCAGTAAAAATAATTTGGGCAGCTGTGTGTGGAACTTCTCAATGCATTTTACACTTCTCCCCTACACACACACACACACATACACACACCACCTTGGGAGGGGGGTTTATCTGCTCTTCTGGTCTTTGTAAGCTAGACTTACCCACTCATAACCCAGTTGTAGGTCCTAGGGTCCATCTTACTGGCTAGGAACAAAGCGTGGCCCCACAAGTGGTTTTTCATAGCCCATTCCAAGGCCTCCTAGAAAACAAAGCATGACATTCAATAGAACCTTGCCCATTTTCCTCCAATAAAAACAACAAATTTCCATACATAGGCATTTCTATACCCCGCATGCAACAGAAATTCCCAGAGAAACACAGAAAATGAAGAAGAGAGAGAAAGAGCGTGGGTTCCCCTCCGCGTTGTACTGCCCTCCCAGCCATCAGCCATTAGGACGTTGCACCAGCTCCTCCTCAAACATGGTCACAGCCTAGTCTCTTTAGTATAAGTTACAAACTACTTGTAAGAACCTTTCTACCAAGAATGAGGAAATGGGTTCACCCCAGAGGTGGAATCTCAAGAAATGAATAGCAAAAATGTATTTTTGTGGCCCCGCTAAAGAACAGGGCCCTCCTTAACAGCGGGACCTTTTCCTTCCTGGGCACAAAGCCGGACACGTCCCACCTCACTGACTCCCGAGCGTGGCAGAGTCCAGGCCACAGTTTGGGGATGACAATACCACTTACAGGTTTCACCTGTAAAGTCAACCACATCCATTCCTAACTTGACTGGCCCCATCAGGTTTCTGGAATGGAAAGGATTCTGAGGAACCTTGGAAATTCTAAGCTGACAATGCTGAAGGCCACAGCATGCTGAGTCTGATGACCTGCAGGCTTATTTGTGTACTCTGATGGAAAGTAATTAATGGCCACTGTCGCTTAAGCCAGAGTACATAAGAGCTAGCTTGCAAGCCTATTGCAAAGACCTACTGTTTGTTAACTGTCAGGTGCTTTCACAGGAGGAACTGGTAATACCATCGAGTAAGATGGACTAAAGTTGCAAACTTTAGAACACACACATGTATTTGCTTGTATAATTCAACTTTTAGTTCATGTTTAGAAGTGGTATTAATAACTTCTTTGGTAGGGGAAAAAAACATGATTTCTGGCAGAAAGTCACTAACGGGACAATTCTACCTCTACGTAACAAGTATCTTGATTACCCCAACATACCTCCACATAATCTTATTTGCTTGAGGGAGCAAATTTAATTCTCATAATTAGGGAATTCAGCCTCAGATTTGGAGCAAGTGAAAAAAATAGCATTAGAATAACTTTTTTTTTTTTAGCATGCTTGAACTATTCCATAATTCTTTTTATTTTTAAAAGAAGTAACCAAGGGGATTGGTTTGGGATTATCAATTGATTCAAAATTCTGCCCATCCGGAAAATATAATTTATGAATAAGTAAAGAATTTGAGAACTTATGGAAGGTTGTCAGGATTGTTAAATCCCAGAAACAATGCCTGAGTCAACTACAAATAAATGTATCTTGGTTCCCAGCTCCTCGTTCATCACCGGAAGTCACCCCCGCTGCTCCATCACTCACTCGCTCACATCTGTTGCTCAGGGTGGTGAGGTTCCCAGAAGCCTGTGTTCAGGCTCACACCGCCCAGATTCAAGCCCCATGCCTACATCTAACTGCCCAACCTGTAAATCTGCAAAACAAAACCAGGAGCTAACACACGCGTTTCCATGGAGATAGATCAGATAATGCATAGAAGATATTGAGTTAGTGCCTGACAGGTAGAAAATAATTTTTAATCTCTGCTTTTGTTATTATTGTTATTACAGACATTGCTCATCTTTCTTGAAGGAAACGCTCAAGAATGATTTGCCTCTGTGTGCCCCACTGGATGAGAAGTAGTACCTGTGGATAGCTTTTTCTTCTTCTTTTTTAATCTTTTATGTGTGCTCTCTGTGAGGGTATCGGATTACCCAGAAGTGGAGTTACAGACAGCTGTGAGCTGTCATGTGGGTGCTGGGAATTGAACTTGGATCCTGTGGAAGAGCAGTTAGTGCTCTTACATCTCTCTAGTGCCCCCCGCCCCATAGATGTTTTTAAATGGAATAAATGAATCACTGGCAAGATCACAGTTCTATGCTATATAATGAATGTATAGAAAATAACTGTAATTTGATACCACTGTTTTTATAAGTTATCGCGTTAAGTACTCACAGAAAATAAAACATCATGTACAAAAACTCAACAGATAAAATATTAAAAATCAAAGTAGGGGGCTAGAGAGATGGCTCACCAGTTAAGAGCACTTGCTGCTCTTACAGAGGACTCAAGTTCAATGCCCAGCATTCACATGATGGTTCACAACCACCTGTACCTCCAGTTCCAGTAACTTGACACCTTCTTCTGGCCTTCCTAGGCACCAGGTACGCCCATGGTGCACACATATACACGCAGACACTCACACATACACATACAGTAAGGATAAATGAATCTTTTAAAATGTCAAACTAAAGTCCCAAAAGTAATTCAACTTCCTTTTTATAAATTAATTGAAAATTTGGGGAAAACTAACTATGATACTCCTTGAAAAAGAAAGTTGTGTGGTTTGGAATAGAACATACTAAAGAAATAGAGCATGGGCTGGAGAGATGGCTCAGTGGTTACATGCACTGTCTCCTTTTCCAGAAGGTCCTGAGTTCAATTCCCAGCAACCAGATGGTGCCTCACAAGCATCGATAATGAGATCTGGTGCCCTCTTCTGGCATGCAGGTGTACACACAGACAAAGCATTCATCTATATAAAATAAATTAATGTTTTTTAAGAAAAGAAAAGAAATAAAGAGTGCAAGCAATTCAGCATGCTCAGATAAAAAGGCTCTACAGGGAAAGGTGGTGAAAGTCCATGACAAGAACTGTCACAGGTGAAAAGCAAATTTCATTCATAATAACAGAAGTGCCAATATATACACTGAATTGTACTTTTCCCCCCTCTTAGAGTGTGAAGGCACTTTGATGAGGATGCGCAGTGACAGCCTCACTCCTTGCTCATGGAGCTAACTGATGCATCTATAGAAGCAATTTTTTTGATACCCATCAAAACGATAAGCCACATACCCTTCCACTCAGCACTTCCACTTCTAGAAACTCACCTTACAAATATTCTCTCCTAGTGGGCAAAGCGATGGTGACGCTCTGGGTATGAAGTGTCCCCCACAAAAGGCCCACATGCTGAAGGCCTGTCTCCCAGCTCTTGGGAGGTAAGTGGGTCACAAGGACTCCGATTTCACATGACAGAAGGTGGTGTATATGTAATAAAGCGCAGGTTCCACAGAACATTCTCAAAGCTAACCCCACAGCGCTGCCTGTCTGGGTACAGTCCACAGGTTCAACACACTTCCAGCCTCTTTAATGGTTAGAAGCATGGAGCGTGAATCCGTGGACCCTGTCCATAAATAAAGTTTAAAGCACAGCCATAAGCCAGTCTCACTCATCCTGCGTCCCCTGTTAACACGCTCTGTCTCAAGGCAAATTTGGCAAAGCCTGAAACAGTCACTCCCACCCTTTAAGGGAAAAAGTGTGTCAACCCCAGTTTATCATCTAACATGCCTCGCTAAATGAACAACGTAAGGTCCAGTAAAGATGTACAGAATGGTGCCATGAAAAAAACAATTATACATCAAAAAAAACTCCAGATTTTTTTTTTAAGATTGTACTTCTAACCATGTGTACGTGGCCTGTGTGAAGGGATCCCATGCATGTGGTACCTATGAAAGCTGAAGGTGTCTAATCCCCTGGAGCTTGAGTTACAGGAAGTAATAAGCAGCCTGATGTGTGTGTGTGTGTGTGTGCTGGGAATCGAACCCAGGTCCTTTGGACGAACAATACACACTTTTAAACACTGAGCCATCCCTCTAGGCCCTCCAGATATTTTAAAGAGACAGGTATAATATCTGGGGATAGGAATCTTTGTACATTATATTCCTATCACCTTCTGTTTTAGCTAAACTGATTTGATTTTAATAACATTTTTAAATATTCAGATTTACTTTATGACTTTTACAAAACAAGAGCACAACTTCAAATTTAAACAAGGCAACCATCTCCACCCATTACATGCCAGCATTCGGTGTTGGCAGGAATGCCTGAGATCCGGTGACAGGGATATTTTCTTTAAAATAATCTCTCCATAAACTAAGCTGTTGTATATGTGGGGAAAAGAAACAGAAATAGACAGTCTTTAATCTATTAATTCCTAGCAAAATGTGCATAACTGGCAATGAGTAACAAAATTATAAATTGTTTTACTTTCCAACAGTGGTGAGCTTATTTTCATTGTTGTTGAATTGTGTGTAGGGGGGGGTGCATTCCCACGAGTCCAGGTGCCCACTTAGGATAGGTGCTGGGTCCCCAGGGAGCTCCATGGAGCTGGAGTTACAGATAATTGTAAGTTGCCCAACATGGGTGCTGGGAACTGAACTCGAGGAGTAATAGTAGATACGATCAACCGCTGAGCCACCTCTCAAGTCCCTAGAATGTTGATTCGCTTGTCTGCTTGCATGGAGGGTGCTTGGCTAGCATGTACAAGGCACTGAATTGAATTCTGAGAGCTACAAAAACAGTAAAATTGCACTGTTCAAACATATTTAATGTTATTAGGGTATTTGTTTTTGTTTTTGTTTCAAGACAGGGTTTCTCCGTGTAGCCTTGGCTGTCCTAGACTCACTTTGTAGACCAGGCTGGCCTCAAACTCACAGCAATCCACCTGCCTCTGCCTCCTGAGTGCTGGGATTAAAAGCATGCGCCACCGCACCCGGCTGTTATTAGGGTATTTAAAAAGAAATAAACAATTATATATGTATTTCTTTGGAGTTTTTTTTTTTTATGTAGGGTATCCCTTTATAAGCTGCCCTCAACTGATTTTTAATAGGGAAATGCAAGGAATAATATAAAATGGGAGCAGATGTTGTCTTTTAACAATAGGACAACATAAACACTGCAGGTGTGAACAGCAAATGCCTGTGTGTTTTTATTTTTCTCGCTGTAACTTTCTGATCATTTCACATGTGCTACGAGAGCAGTATTCTAGCCATATCATTGAAGGAGAGGGAGACGGTGGTCTGAAGGAAGGCTGAGGGGAAGACCTTCTCACCTTCTTCCTTCCGTAGTAGAGCAGCTTGGTGAATTTCTCCACAATCTGTGCTGGTGTCTCCACACTAGGAGGAATCTCCCCAGTGAGCAGGTTGCGAGTCCCAGAGCTTTGCACTGGCCAGTGCTCGTCAGTCAGGTTGATGAGGTTGGCCACCGGGGGCTGCCTCTTGTACTTCTCCAGCTTCCTGCAGTCCTGCATCAGCAGCTCAGCGATGTCAGAGCCCACCATGGACTGCAAGGTAAAGAGAGTTTTCCTGGGGCTGGGGAGGGGCTCCTAGGGATCCGCAGCCTGGGCCCAGGCTGGAGAAGGAAGACCGGAGGGCCTGTGCCTTCTTCCTGAGGCAGTCGTGCAAATACACGGTAGACCTTCTGTGAATGACTGAGTTTCAACCATCAGCTTCACTATGGCGGTTACTCGCTGACAGCCGGCAGTCACAAAAGTCATTAGAGCCACTCAAAATTCCCCTGGAATCTGGCTGGTGCAATAATGCAGGGGCCGCTCTGAGGAAAGGTCAGCAATGGCATACTGGGGTGACAACCAAGCTGGCCTTTTTTTTTTTTTTTTTAAGATTTGTTTCTTTGTTTATTATGTATACGAGTTCTGCTTGCCTGCCAGAAGAGGGCGCCAGATCTCATTATAGATGGTTTTGAGCCACCATATGGTTGCTGGGAATTGAACTCCGGACCTCTGGAAGAGCAGCCAGCTCTCTTAACGTCTGATCCATCTCCTCAGCCCCAAGACTGCTTTTTCTAATTGTGCCATACACCAACTCCCAGGACTGAACCTTCAGTCTGTCCTCTGTCTGCCCCCTACTGATAGCAGTGACTTACCCCATTCTGTCGACAAAGGAGAACCAGCAGCTGCCAAAGGAGAGCGGAGTCCCTGCTCCCTGGTGTCTCAGATTTGAAACACTGAGCCGCTTTCTTCTGGCAAAATGTCATGACATCCACTTTGTGTATGTCCTCCCTGTGGGATGATTCAGGAAGCAAGGCCTGAGCAGACCAACGTGCAGGGGCCCAGGGACTCCACACAGTGAGCTAGCTAACGTGTCAGAAGCCTGACGGCGCTAGACTGGAAGTCTACATTGGTTTTTTGTTTTATTTTGTTTTGTTTTGTTTTTTGTTTTGGTTTTTGGTTTTTTTGTTTGTTTGTTTGTTTGTTCTTTTGCTTGTTTTGTTTCATTTTGTTTTGTTTTGCTTTGCTTTGCTTTTCCCCCTACAGAACAGGAAGGAGTTTCTGAGATTCTCTTATGTATCCGACCATCTTGTAGATGAGGAAAATGAAACCTTCTAAAGCCTCTGTTTAAAGTCAGACAAGACTGGGTCCATGTCTGGTTTACACTAACATCTCTCTCGCTCTGAGCCTCAACGCCATTCCCTCCTTAAGACAGGACTAAAAAAAGAAGCTGGCTCCATACAAAAAGAGATAAGCAAACTGTGTGGCATCCATCAAATAAATGCTTATCAAGTGGACATTATTTTTCGCTCAAGAACTTTCAACAAATCAATGCCAAGTGGAGCCGGTGTCAAACTATTTAAAACACTACTTAGTTTTCTGCATACCTGTAAGACGTGGCCAGGCGGGGGTGGGGGGATGTGGGGGGGGGGGGGTTGGCACGTGAGGAATGACCCTTGAGGTTGTCCTCTGGCCTCTACATTTGTGCACACATACATGTGAGCAGGCACACATGCATGCTCATACACACACACAAAGCACACAGCTAACACTCATTTTTACTTGAAGGAGTTCTCGGTTGTAATATGAAACTTTCTTTGGGGCAAGCTTCAAAATAAAATTGTATGCACAAAGTAATGGTAGCATTTAATGGGCTTCCAATGAATAGGGTCTCACAACCTTTAGAGGAGGGAGAGTGAGCGCTATACAGCTTCTCAAGAGGAAGACCTAAAGAGGGCTGATGAAACACTAGTCAGACATCGATTCTGGTCCTCTGCACCCAGGACTAGCCACAGCTTTGGGGGGGAAAAAAAGTTGCTGAAAATGCTAACGCAGTTCCAGTTCATTCCTGCAGAGGGCAGACGTTCACAACATCAGGGAACTGGAAAGCTGAGTTACAGCTCAGTTTGCAGGCTGTTTTCCCCAGCTGTGCTCCATTTCCAACTAATACCTATCAAGTACTTAGGACACTAAGGCTTCCCACCAACTAAGCTCTATGAAACAGAACCATTTTTCAGATGTCTAACTTGTTAGCCTACCTTTTCTTTCTGCCCTTCAAATATGAAGCACCTTGTCAAAATTACTCCTCTTTTTCTATCTACTGGCATAGAGGAAAGTGTTTCAAATGAAACAGACATTTTCTTCCACAGAAACCAAGACCTGGGCAGGAAGACTCCCCAGCTTTCCAATGCCTTTATTTAAGAGTTGGTGATATAGTTTAGTGGGTAAGAGCACTTGCTGTGCAAGCAAGAAGACACAGGTTCGAATCCCACATGCCCACATAAAAGCCAGGCATAGACACATGCATCTGTAATACCAGAGTTTGGAGGACAAACACAGGCATATCCTGGGCACTCAGTGGCCAGGCAGTCTAGCCAAAATGGCTTCAGGTTCAGTGAGAGACCCTGTCTCAAAAACTAAGAGAGCAAAAGAGGAAAATGAGAGAGTGAACGAAGCAAACAACAGATGTCTTCTGTTTCCGGCTTCCACAAATGTATGCATGTGTGCACCTTCACAGAGGTGTGCATACACCACACACACACACACACACACACACACACACACACACTTCCTTAACAATCTTGCAGTACTTTACCTGATGAGGGGTCCTGGGAAACTTCTCATCTCCTCTTGATCCTCAGAATCATTAAGTATAACCTGAAGCAGAAAACAAAATTATGTCTTTCCCCCCCGCCCCAGTGCCCACCAGTCAAATCCAGTATGAGACCCAGGGCTACGGTCCTGTGGTGTGGCTCAGTGCCTTGTGGAGGCAGTTACCCTGTTGAAGATGAGCCACTGGCATCTCAAGGCAAATGCAAGCCTAGCATCACTTCTTTCAAAGAAAAGCCCACCCATTCTGGCCCACGGTCTAGGGTCTGAGTGTCTCAATTCCCCCTCCTGGAGATACTCAGCCTCGAGCAAACTGGAGCCCTGAAAGGAGCAATTGAAGTGAGCGTAGCATCTACATCCCCAAGGCCCAAGATATTGATTACCTCCATACTGTGCACTTCAACAAGGGCTGTTTGTCCATCAGCAGGAGAGTTGGGAGACACACATACTAGCTGGCCTCCTGGCCCAAAACTCACAGACACATGGGGAACATAAAACCTCATAGGTGCCTTGGGAACGGTTTCTGAGGTGTCATCTGGCCAAGAGACACACAAGGACATCGTTAGGTTTATTTTCACTGCTCTTTAGTGGACACATTTCTGCACAAACTCCACCTGGGCCACGATGCGATGCTGAGCGAGATGCTTAGTTAGAAAAGGGCATGCTCTCTCATCTGACTTAAACCTCTAAGAATATGCCAGGGTTGTATGCAAGGGTTGGTCCAGATGATAACGCACTCGCCTCGGATTCTCAAAGATGCTCAGAGGACAAGCAGCCTCCTGCTGCCTGGGTTCCTTGGCATGTGGCAAGCCTCCAGGCTCGCACTTTGTGACCTCGCTTCACCTCACCCAGTCCTCTCTGGTCTTCACTTTCCTCACTTGTGCTTAAACACATCCCAGAGTGCCTCCTGGCCCAACCTATGATGACTAGGAGCAGTGTCCCCTCCCAAGAGCCACCTATGGTGGCCCGACCCATCACTAGAGAAGGCGTGGGAAAGGGATCCGAGGCTGGCTTCTCTGCCTAGACCTGCATAAGCCAATATAAGGCAAACATAGACCCATCCCTGCAAGTACAGAAGGGTGACCTCCCACATGACCAAACCTTCCCTTAACAGAATTAGCCAGCTCTCGTGGCCACTTGGTACCCACCAGGCTGAATAGGCCTCCACGCTTCGTGCGGATCAGGGGCGTCTCCCATGTACTGGCTGAGCTCGTAGCTGCTAGAGCTGAGGCCAGACTCATGCTGTTGGAGAAGGTTGGATTTGCTGATCAGCGGTGGCTGGGGGGGGGGGGCGGGAAGAAAAATGATTAAATGATCCGGAGAGCTTGTCCTACCTCTTCCCAAATGTTCCTTCAAAGAAACAAATTCAAGATTTCCACTAAACACTGTAAGGGTGGATTCGTGGAAAGAAGAAAGCATCCCATTGACCACACCCCAGTGAGGTCAGGTGACTTAGGTTTCAAATTTCACCCTGCTGCTATGACCTTAAACAGGTGACTTGGGTTTTCCCAGCCTAATACCTTCATGTGCAACATAACCGTATCTGTCCTATACACTTTACTTATTAATGCACCGGCTATTTTGTGAACAGCTGGGACACTCTGGATACTGTGAATTCCCCCCACAGACAAGTGTGAGAGGAATTTACGACCCAGGAGAGATGACTAAGACAGTGGATTCAAAGGTTCTTTGTACCCTGTAAAGTGCTGTTCACACATTGGGGTTTTAATATCGGTCACCATAACCTATGTCGCACCCTAGTAAGTAATAGGAACAGAACAACTGTGTACAACAACAACAACAACAACAAAAAAATCACACGAATCTAATCAAGGAGAAAAACAAAAAAGCAAAAACCTATCCCTGGCCTGCCAAAAATTAAGGGCTCAACTCTACAATGCTTTTGTAACTTTTCTATACATCCAGAATTATCCCATAATAAAATATTTATCTCAATACTATTAAGAGCTCTATTTTGTGACCTAAATGGCACATACATTAGGATTTCAGACCAAAGAGATTAAAGAGTCAGGAAAGATTTCAAGGCTGCTTTTCAAACCTAAATTAAAAGATTCCGACAACTTTTTATTTCCTAAGCCCCTAGTCCCCTGGGGTGCCCTAACACCTAACAGGTCACGGCAGCCTCTTCGCTTTCCAAGCACCTCACAGTGAATTATGTCCTACCCACTTGACAAAACAGGAATAGGTCAGATCAGGGCTTCTGACTGGTAAAACCAAAACGGGAAGGGGGCGGGGGGAAGTGGTGTGACTGGGGACTCCCCCATCCCCACCTACCACTGCTGACAAGGTGGCTTAACACATGGCCACAGGCCTCCAGCCCTCTGTCATTTTAGGTTACCTTTTGCATGTGGGCCTCGCTCTCTGGAAAGAACTCCCCGGGCTGCTCCTGTCCAGCAGAGACAGAAGCAAGGCCATCTTTGTATGGATTCTTACTGGTGTATCTGCAGCAAAATGACAGCAGTGTTGAGACAGGTCCCGGGTGAGCCAGCAAGGCTGAAACACTCTCTGCTGGAGGCCGGCCTGGTGTGCTCAGTGTGGCCAGGTGTCAGGCCAGTCTGAGTTCTAGAGCAAAAAAAACATTTCCCCCCCCTCTCTCTCCCACCTCAATGTGCTAGGAAGATGGAGTGTTTGGGTTCCACGCACAGTTATTAGAAGTGGTCCAGGCCTTACAGAGAACGGCTGGTCGCTACAGCCTAGCCTCCTCAGAACCGTTGTGTGGGTCATTTCCAAAGACTAAGGGAACCAGGCCAAACACTTCAGTAAAACGTCTTCCCTGCTGTGCCTTATGCCAGGAGAATGCCCATGCCTGAGGACCAAGGAGAGGGAATAGAGAGGCACCTCAGCACCAGTAAGGTCTCAGCCATAACAATCACTGCAAGACCACAGCATTTCTGAGGCCAATATAGAATCTGGCCTTTAGATGGGCCTCAAGTAATCTGACAGGATGTAGACTGATCCTGAATGGGACCAGCTCTCAGAGATTTAAAGAAAAAATCTCTCTTCCTAGGATACCATCAGCAGTTGGCCTGGGCCACCTGGGACTATCTCCATGTCTCTGTGGCTGGAACAAAAGCAGGCTGTATCTTCCACGGGTCAGGGGCCACCACCAGATGCCCTTAGATTGTCCTAACAGTGTCCAGCTGGATCTTGTCAGTGTGGCTTGTCCTCCCGCACTTACCGGAATTGGGTCTCACTATTCGTTCCAAACGAACTATCGTGCTTTTCACGATGATGCTCACTGAAGTGCTTCTGCTCTCCGTAATCTTCGTGCCAGGTGTAAGGACTCCCTCGCCTTGCCGCTGCACCCTCAGAGAGAGCAAAAGAGAGACAGGTCACTCGCTGCTCCACAAAGTTCTTTTAGAAAGATACCACAGAGCTGTGAAGCCGGGGTGGTGCAGCACAGTAAGTAAGAAAATGTATTTCCGGGGAGGGGAATAAGGGGAAAATGGGAGGGAGGGAAGAATGGGAGGATACAAGGGATGGGATAACCATTGAGATGTAACAAGAATAAATTAATAAAGGAGAAAAAAAAAGAAAAAGAAAATGTATTTCCCAATTCGAGTCAATTGATGGATGAGAGCTAACAATGAAAGCATCCCAACATGCTCCGAACCAGTTTGCATGGCTTTATATAGCTTCACAACAGCTGTGTGTGTGTATGTGTGTGTGTGTGTGTGTGTGTGTGTGTGTGTGTGTGTGTGTGTGTGTGTTCAGTGATGAAATAGATTCTCTATGCTACCTAGTCATAAACTATCATAACACAATATCCTAGTCTGTGGGGGTATAGGAACTCCCGTGGATGTGCATCTCCTGCCCCCAGGATGAAGTGATTGCTGTGCTCAGATACTCAGCATACCCAATGGCCTTAAGAACTGACTTTGCTGTTACTGAGGAGTAAATATAACCTTTGCTACAAGAAGGAATAATAAGAAAACGTGGATGGAGTGCCTACTGTCCACAGGATGAGTGACACGGGGTAGGCTCCGTATTGTCCAAGGGCAGGGTCTCCAAACAGTCATCTCTGGGCCTGGTAGCAGGCTGCCCATGCATCTCTAGTCCCCAAAGGCTTCTAGGCATTACTTCATACCTCTTTCCTCTTGCAGGAGCTGTGGGTGCCCATGGTAGTAGTAATTTCCATAGGCATACTCATCCCTCGGTGTGGGAGTGTGGTACCTCCGATAGGGGTCCTCGTAGCCTGGCCTGGGATATCACAAAGACAGTCGGTCATCCATCGATGACAGTAAAGGGAGAAACCAAAGGGAGAATGGATGAAACACACAACCTCAGAAGACAGGATCAGTTCAGAATCTGCCTGCTTCACGTTAGGTCAGAAAATCTAAAAATCAGAACAGGGGACTACCTTTATTTCACAAGAAGGCTGTAGCTATTATAATAAAGCTCCTTTTTTTAACTTTAAAATGTTCTTGTTAAAAGGAATTTATTTACAAGTCTTTTTATAGCAGTATTCCTAGTCCCCAAATATATACACCGACTACCGTAAAAGCTGATATCTTAGAAACCGCAGCCCTGGAACTATCTGTGGAAAACCCTCTTCCTGAGGAGCCTGTGTAAGAGTGTGACATGCCACCAGAATGTCCATGCATATTATAGACAGAAAGGAGACTGGCATGACTGCTTTTATTGTCCCTGTCCTTGACACACTCAATTCCTCTTGAGAACTCAGCCCAGAAGAACTGGGGAGAGGAGCATCATTAGTGTCCCTGTCAATTAATAGTAACCACAGAGGCGAAATACTTTACAATAATTGCTGAAACTTTAACCTTCAAACTGGAGGGCAGAGAGACACAGTCCCAAGTAGAAGAGATAAAGGAAAGCATATGTGGCTGCTAATAGTCTGTGAGATATTTAGTCCAATACTAGGGCCTGGGGTAGCCGGAGCTCAAGATTCTCCACAGAATCACCTCTGTGGTCTCTTCCTCCTCACCCTACAGCCTGAAAGTCTGCATTTGCCTTCTCTGAAGTGGGTTTTTCTTAAAGTTCTTACATATGAAATGGTGGTCTTTGCATGTCTGCCACCCTCTCTGGTCATAGTTCAAGGCCTTGGGGTTGTTGGTGCTGTTGGTATCAGGCTAAGATCACAGTGTCCTAGGGAAAGCTTTCCCACAGAATACAAATGCTGCTTTTCATAATCCCAAAGCCCAGAGGTCCCATCTGCTCTCTTATATTTCTGCCTTCTATCCGTCCCTCCACCCTAATCTCAGTGGTCACAGCTTTATGAAGTTCTACTTGGGATTTTAAGAAAAAGGGAAATACTGTCACCAGTCACCAAAAACCAAATCAGGCCAGGACAGGTTTCAGCTAAGCCAATAGAGAACAGTGGGTGCCTTGGTGAGGGTCAAACTTGACACAAATCTAGACATATCTAGAAGGAGAGAATCTTAATAAAGAAAGCTCCTCCAGAAGATTGGCCTCGAGGCAAGCCTCTGCACTGCACTTTCTTGACTGGTGATTGATGTGAGAAGGCCCAACCCACTTGGGGCGGGGCCACCCCAGGCAGCCGGTTCTGGGTTGTAGAGGAAAGAAAACTGAGTGATTCAGGTCTGCTTCAGTTTCTGCTGCCAGGTTCCTGACTTAAGTTCCTGCCCTGAGTGTAAGCTGAAGTAACCACTTTCCTCCCCAAGCTGTTTTGGGTTATGGTGTTTTATCACAGCAATAGAAACCCTACCTAACACAGGAAAGAGGAGGAGGAGGAGGAGGAGGAGTACAAGATGGTTAGTGCTCTTGAGAGGCTGGGTGAGGCAGGAGGATCCTAAGTTTGAGGACAATCTGTTCTGTGTAACAAGTTCCAGGAAAGAGGGAACTGGGCAGGGAGGAAGAAGGAAATGAACAAGAAACAAGAACAAGTAATAAGCTATGCATGCCTACTTAGGAGAGATAGGTCCCCTGTAGCCCGAAAAATCATACCTTGAGTACACCTGACTAGAATAAGATCCTTTCAGGTAGTCATCTCCAGACACAGGCTGAGACCACTCCCCAGGCCTGGGTACATAGCGGGGTTGTTGCTGGTCAGCCCTGGGGTCCTGCTGTGGTTTTGAGTTCCTGTAGGCATCTTGCCATTGGTGGTACTTCTCTGCATTGTACTGAGGGTGAGGATGTGGTCTATAATGTCCACTCTGAAGCCCTCTGTTTGCATCCTTCGATGGTGCTGTGGGCCTCCCTTGTGGCTGAGATGGCCACTGGGGAACCCAAGGTTCCATCTCTGACCCTTTGTGTTTTCCCGGTTGGGTCTTGAGGCTGTTATGTAGTTATTTTAATTTCCTGCACACAAAAAGAAAACAAATCATCATTCTGGAAAGCTGGGGACATAGCTCAGTTAATAAAATGTTTGCCTTTCAAGCATGAATATGCAAATTTGTAGGGGTTTTTTTGTTTTTTGTTTGTTTGTTTGTTTGTTTAAAGGTTTATTTATTTATTATGTATACAATGTTGTGTCTGCATGTACAACTGCACGCCAGAAGAGGGCACCAGATCTCATTATAGATGATTGTGAGCCACCATGTGGGTGCTGGGAATTGAACTCAGGACCACTGGAAGAGCAGTCAGTGCTCTTAACCTCTGAGCCACCTCTCCAGCCCCCTCAACATGTATATTTGATCCCAAGCAGTTACATAAAAAGCTGCACAGACATGGTAGTGCACACTTGTGATCCCAGTGCTGGGGTCCCTGAGGATCGCTTGACAACCAAGTGATCCAAACCAGTGAACCCTAAGTCCCAATGAAAGAATTTGTCTCAGAAAATGAGGCGTATGGCTCCTGAGGAATATCACTCAAAGTCCGCCTCTGACCTATACATGCACACACATGCAATCACATACATGCACAGAGAGAGAGAGAGAGAGAGAGAGAGAGAGAGAGAGAGAGAGAGAGAGAGAGCATTTTAAGCCTTTATCCAAGCATGGTAGTTGATGAGATTCCGTGAAAAGAGCAACTATGGTTCTCAAAATTGTCTAAAGCAAACCATATGAGCACACACAGAGAGGAATAGGAAAAAAATCAAGCTGATACATTAAATAAATAACAGGCTAGACAATTAGATTGATGCTGATTAAAAAGTGCATATGGAACAACAGATGTGGGTGGCATGGGAGGCAGATAACAGTACTTGCTGCAGCTACAAAATGCTATCAAGGAATCCCAATTAATGTTTCCTCGTTTATCCCACCAGCAGATGTTTATGCCACACTTAAAACGGATGTATTGAGGCATCAGAAATAGAGTGAGCCATGTGGGGAGCTAGTCAGTGTTCAAATCATTAATATATCTCTTACCAGATAGATGATTTGTTTAGCCCTCAATGTCCGTTCCCATGGAGATGGCCGATACTACGGGCTAGTGTTGCAGGGTTAGTGTCAAAGTTAAACATGGCATATGGGAAGTGCCCAAAACTGCCTAGAACATAGTAAGTGTTCAATACATCATAGTAAGTCTCTTCAGAATCTGAGGTTAGGATAGTGTGAGTTACAGAAGGCTTCGCAGGTCCAGGGAGATGTGTCACTGGTTAACTGTTCACTACATAAGCATGAGACCCTGCGTTTGGATCCCTCCCACATACATGAAAAGCCAAGCCTGGTGCCCCTGTACCCATCAGTGAGCTTCTGATTCAGTGAGAGACCCTGGCTCAAAAAATAAGATGAAGGGCAGTAGAAGAAGATGCTCAGTATTGACCTCTGTCCAGCCTACACACACACACACACACACAGACACGCATCACACACATAAACACACACACACACACACCCCACATCACACACAGTACATGCACACACACACATCACATACACACACAGACATGCATCACACACATAAACACACATGTACACCCTACATCATACATGTGCACACATGGGGTACATGCACACATACACATGCAAGTGCACAGACACACATGCGCACACACACCATCACATCACCACATACAATGCACGCACACTCATACACACATACATACAAGCACACACACAAGTCATGGACATACACATATCACACACACACCTCACCACACCACACCACACCACACATACTGTTTCAACCGACCCCATGACAGAATTCTTTTCCAAATACTTTCTTTAACCTCCTCTCTTCCCCTTCCTCGGGGAGAATCTACAGACACAAGTTTAGAGCTGCTGATGTGGGAAAATGGAGGGCCAAGCCTCTCAGTTCTTTATGACTGAAGACATTTCGACCTAGAAGTTTCTCTCCTATTGGACTAGTTTCCCCACTCATTCCTCAAGATAAGAACTAGCTCCGGAGACCAGCGTCCTTTCTCAGATCCTCTGCTTCCATGGCAGGGGGCCACATAACAGAGGGAAACCCCACCAGGTCCTGCTCCTGCTCAGTGAGCGTGCTGGGTCACCAGCATACACAGGCAAGGACAGCCCCCACCACCACCCTCCTTTCCCCCGGGAATGTTGAAGGCAACGAGATTCTGATCGAACCTCTTAGCTTGCTCTTAGTCTGGAAGCTCCCAAGTTCAGCTGAAAACCCTTATCAGAAGAAAAGGTACAAAAGGTCTATGATGAAACCAAGATCACCCTGTTTGAATACCACAGAGCTAGGGTCCAGAGCAATGAGCCGGGAGCTGTGAGGCAGCACAGAGCAGGTAAGAGGTCAGCCATAGCACAGGAGCTTGGGCCTTCATCTCTGTGCCAGCTTGCTTCCTCGAAAAACTCAGTGGTAATGAAGACGTTGCCAGCAAATTCCAGGAAGGGCCTGATACCCCTCATCCTTTGGATCTTTTGCTAAAGACCCATGAAACACAAAGGTACTTGGAAACAAGTAAGAAGAACTTGAAAAGTAATTGATTCACTTGTCCCTCAGCCTTTGCACTAAGCACCCTGGCCCCAACTACAAAGGCACAATACCAGATTGTTCTGTCACCAAGAGCCACCAACTCCAGGAGGTTAGACCTTGGGTTATAATTAAGGGTACTCACTCTCAAACCTCTGAGAGCCTCAAAATGAAAGAATTCTGTCTATAATAACAATCACAGCTTTGTATGCACAGAAGTGACCCCCTGACTCAACAAGGACAAAAGCGTCCTTCCGTCTTCTGGAGCACAACTCAAGGGAAAGAAGGGTGTCAGTGCCCCCCGCCACCTCCCCCTCACGCACCTGCTCCGCGGCCTCTCCACCGTCCTTCAGCGTGCCTCCAGGGGCCTGCTGGGGAGTGCCTTCTCTCCTCTTAGAGACTGACAAAGTCCAGGTGCCACATCTACCAAGCCTCACCTGGCCCTCAAATCTACAGCCAATTACTTACCTTTGCAACCGCCCGGCCTCCGCGGACCTGATTCTTTAGGGCAAAGTACAGTGTAGCTACGACAGGCTGGGACAGTCCTGACTTGGCATATTTGCTCAGAACCTGGTAGGGGCTGGTGCTTTTGTTTACCTGGTCGTGGACTGAGCCAGTTTCACTCCTATGAGAATAAGTCCAACCCCCACTACCCATACCGTCCGCTCCCCCCCCCCCCCACCAACAAATACGGAAGAGGCACACTAGAGAAAGGAAGCACAGAATGGCCTGAGGCAGACTGATCTGTGGGGTGTGGACCTGTGGCTCTGTCACTGACTGGGATCTGTCACTCAAGGTCTCTGAGCCTCAGTTTCTTTTTCTAACACTTGACTGACAGGCTCACGGAGAGGAGTGGATGTAGTGAAGTAATGAGCTACAAGCAAGTACACACTAAGAGCAAGCACAGTCCAGACTAAAGGAGCTGACTGAGCACACCGAGGGAGGTGGAGCATAAATACTTGGATGGCCTGGCCTGCGTTTCCCCAAAGGGCTCTGCCTGCGCAGCCAACTGTTTTCCAGCTGAAGAGGAGATTTAAGTCCCAATACTGAACTGAAATGTTTTCTATCACAAGAAAGGAATTTCTCACATTTGAAAAATACATTTCTTCATGCTATTAAAGTAAATATGGAGTGGGTCATTACTCCTCTGGGATGTACATTTTAAATTTTAAATCCTACTCTAGACTGGGCCCAATTTTTATTCTTTCAACAAACTTGTTTTGTCACACTACATGTTAAACCTATGGCTCACGGGTGCTAAGAGCCATATCCTCACTCCTGGGTTGTTTTGTTTTGTTTTGTTTTTTGTTGTTGTTGTTGTTGTTTTTTGTTTTGGTGGTGGTGGTGGTAGTTTTAGTTTTTTGCTTTTGTTTTTTGGGTTTAGGGGGTGGTTCAGTTTGAGACAAGGTTTCTCTGTGTACCCCTGGCTATCCTGGAACTCACTCTGTAGACCAGGCTGGCCTCAAACTCACAGAGATCCACCTGCCTCTGCCTCCTGAGTGCTGGGATTAAAGGCATGTGCCACCATTGCCCTGCTCAGCCCTGTTTTTGAAGAAGAGAGTCTCACTAAGTTGCCCAGGCTGGTCTTGAACTCACTCTGTAAAAAAAGTAAACCTTGAAGTTGATTAGAGGCCTTTACCACCAGTCCCAAATCAACAAACCCTTACCTAGTTCCTGCTACTTGCTGCATATAATTATGAAAAGATACTGTCTTCGATTTCAAGGCTGTTAGAACAAATTGGCCTCTCATGCAGTTCCTGGTCCAGGGAAAACACCATTATCATCTTTTGTGGTCAGATAGGTAACAGACCTAAGCCTTCAGACATTCTTTTTACCTGAAGCACCTAACAAGTCTGAGACTATAGGCAGTGGTTCCTTACCATGCTAGGCCATGAGGTCTGGCTCACCAATGGCTGCGAGGATGCTTTTGGCCTCTCTAAGAAGAGGTACTAGAGAACAGCACAGGCAATGACAGCAGGAATCAGAACACTGTTAATCATCAAACAGACTCTGTATCAAGTTATGGTTTTACACATCACCATCCCAGTCATAAAACTCTGACAGAACTCCTTTCGCTTGAAGATGGCATCTAGATGCACCCTGTCACAACAGGGGTGTTCCTGGGGTGCTAAGTGTAAAAGAATTTCAGAGACCATTTGAGCAACTTCACTTTAAAAGATAAAAATGATAAGACTTAAGAATTACAGAATAGTGATTTACCCAAGACCTTACAAAGCTAAAAAGAAGACGAGTGAGAAGCCTGTGGTCTGCTAACTATAGCTAGCCGCTTTACACAGGGCTTCCCAGAGCTGACTGGAAACAGTCGAGAGTTATGTGAACTGGTCATTAAGCCAGAGGTGATTCAAAATTCACTATGCTGTGGGTGTCCACACCACAGAAATTGGTGAATGATACACTAAAAGACTGTTTGGTTTTCAGCGAACAAGTTTACCAGTGTACTGAGTTTAAACCCAGACTCTTAGATTTTAATTCCCTGTTCCTTCAATTTTAGAGTTGTCACTCTATGGTTAGTCTTAGCTGCACATTTCTAGTTTAAACATCTAGCCCAGTTACTCCAAATGCTCCTTTTGTGGCATCCCAAAGCATCTCTAATTATCTCAAGAGTCATTATGAAACTCTTCAAACACTCACCAGCCAAAATTAATTTTAATTATCTTTAATTATTTTTGTATAGACATATGGCATACAACAGTTAAATGGGTCACAGAAGGAAATAGATTGTGGTGGGATCTCACCACTCCAAAGCATTTGGGGTTTCTCGATCCCTGATTTCTGTAGCCCCAAATAGCTACAATTACCCAGCCTTTCTACCTGGCAGCTAAATTTTTCCTGGTTCCCAGACAAACTCTATCCAGCTCGACAAGGCTTGAAGAGCTCCGTCTCTACTAAGAGGTGATTTGAATTAGTCCTGACACTCCAGATTCAGGTTTCAATGCCCCCACGTGAACCCATAGACCCCCTCGCGCCCAAACAGCTAACTGTCTTTACACTAGCCTTGGCCAGGTGTCTTGCCCTTTCATCTAATTCTTGTTCTGCATCCCAATTATTCACCAAGAAGAGCCTTGGGAACTTGCTAATCTGTGGGAATTTCACACACTCCCTGGCCTCTTTTCCAAGTGCCAGGCTACTATCTAGGGTCTTGGTTCAAACAGGAGTAACTACCAGGTCTGTAGACTAGCCGTGATTTTCTCCCAATATTTGCAAATTGAAATCCTAAATCCTAAGGAGATAGAGTCATGAGGTGATGCCTTTGAAAGGTAAACAATCGTGTTAGTGGAGCCCTTGTGGATGGGGGTCATGCCCTTAGGCAAAGGCCCAAGGGAGCTGTCTTCCTCTCTGCTCTCTATCACAGAAGGATTTAATCAGAAAACGGGTATCTGCAAACCCAAATGCAGCCCTCATCAGACAGCAGACCTGCCAACAAGCTGACCTTGGACCTCCTAGGCTCTGGAAATATGAGAAATAAATTTCTGTCACTTAAGTCATCAAACCTGTGGAAGTCTGTTGCAGCAGCTCAAGATGACAAAGACCTGACCCCCGGTGTGACATGTGCCTGACAAAAAGGACACCACCTGCTAATGGTGCTGCTGAGTCTCCTGCCATCAGTTGGAGCTGGCAGATGCTAACACCAACCCAGCTCCGCTCAGGCCTGTCACGAGTACCCTGGTCCTGTGACCTCAGGGCTGCTTAGTATTGCAAGGAACAGCCCCGCAGATGAGACTGTTCCCCAGCCTTGACCTCCTTCCATCACCAGAATTAAAAATGTAGAAAGCAAGCTGAGAAGTTCTGTGTCAACTCGTTAGCAGTAGCTATCCACTTTCAGGCAACCGAAGGTTCCATGATTTTCTTTTCCTCTTCTTGCTTGTTCACAGTATCTAACTTCCCTATGATAGGTGATAGACAGATGATAGATGTCACAGTAGTAACTAGTTGGAGACTCAGCTTACTAAGTAGGGTAATCTTACCCCCAAAGCTTCCAAGGTTGGTTAACTGTGCTAAGTCTGCTATTGTGGCGATAATTTGAACCATTCATTTACAAAGTATTTGTGGAATAATACCAAACCCTATCATGTGCATTTTAAGCCCTTGGTCTTTGATTTTAAAAAGCTTTGGATTCAGTGAAGTATCAGACACTGTATGCAGGGATTATTCTAAAACGTAACTGATGCACAGTTTTGTTTTGTTTTGTTTTGTTTTGTTTTTTGAGAGGGAGGATGTACAGAGGAAAACATGAGGCACAATGAGGAGATACGTTACTCAAGGCCATTTGAGAAAAAGATCAGGTAGAACTATGCACATATTATACAAGAAGAAAGAACACTGTGTGTGGAAGGCAAGTACCACCCGTTTTATAACAGAATTGACATAAAGTGGTATCCTGTTAGCTACAGAATAGTGGTGATGAGGCAGGGACAAAATCCAGAGCTGAGACCATGCTGCATTTTTTTCAATATACAGTAACCTTGGGAGAGGAGTTGCTTCATTAAGAAAGATGATGGAGTCAGTTTGAGGCATGGTGAGTGCGAGGGACCTTAGGGCTACAGGTAGGTAGGTACAGGCAATAAGGCATTGGCTGTGGTGCTCTGGAGACCAAGAAAGAGGTCTGAAAAGAGCAATGGATGGTATGACCAAGCAACACTGATAATGATAAACAAGTCTTGGGAAGGAATCCTTACACCAACATCTAAGAGCTGGACACGACAGAGGAGCCTGTGCAAGACAAGAGGGAAGTGGCAGAACTGGAAGAAAACAGTGCCCCATAAACCCAAGGAGGTGATGGGTTCAAAACCAGGGAAACACTCAACAATTCCGAACTTAGGGGTGCACTGAGAAAGACTACACATGAGAGGTGCTCTCTGGGTCACTGGATTTGACTATTAGGAAGTCTGAGGGTCTTAGCACAAACCATTTCAGCAGGATTATGTTCCAGGCAGTGACGGATTAGACTTTGAAATGACGTAATAGCAAAAGGAAAGTAAGCAGAAGGAGGCGGCAAGCAAATGGCTCTTTCTACGGGGCCAGGTAGACAGGACAGGGCTGGGGCTACAACCAGCACTCAGCCTTGAAGAATCTGTTTAGCATGGACACGGCAACATATATCACCACGTTTTGTGGGAAAAACATAGACAGCAGAAAGAAACTGAGGGAGGGATCTCAGAAGAGGCATGTGGGACTCAGGATAGGGGAACACACATCTGAACCTCACTACGAGGAGAGACACATTCCTCTGAGAAGGGATACAGAAGGTCAAGACCAGCACAGACAAGGATGAGTTTGTACCCGAGAAAGAAAACTCCCCTTCGGGAAGATGGACCAGAACTGGCTGTCTCTAGGATAAGCATTTGGGCAGGGACTTAAGGGACACCATAGGCTTAAAATGACCAGTGTGGAGAATATGAGGGGGCTACAACTAGTCCTATACCTTCAAGTAGAAAGTAGACTGGAAATACCCCAATATTAGGCAGAGCATCTGGCTTTACCCTCCATGAGGGCACAGACTTTCTGTGCTTACTTCCATACCCTGTGCCTGGCATGTGGTAACAGCTCAGTTAAGTTTTATTTATAAACACCTCAAAAGTAGAGCAGCGACAGCTTCCCCATGATTTCATCCAATTGTTTCCACAACAAATATTGAATTACACTTTTAATGAGAAATTCAAAGAAAGTAAAGGAGAATGATGAGACCGGGTAAAAGGAGTTGGCCAAAGAGTGAATAAATTGTGCCATACGGACACAAATGAGCAAAGACAGGCCCACGTCACGTGCCTTGTTAAAGCAGCGTCAGTAGTTATAACTGGAAGGCACATTCCAGCATGAGAGTGAAAGAAAAACATTAAATTTCAATAATAATTTGTAAAACTCAGTCCAGGTGGGGAAGGCTGGATGGTTTCCTTATGTGTATTTCCAGCAGTGTCGGAGGATGGGGGCGGGGGACCAGGGGGGCGGGGGTTCTTTACAGTGAGTGAGTGCCTCCCAGGCTCAGACTCCAAGAATGAATCAAGGGGTACAGGGCTCAAGGGGAGCAGCCTCCCGACTCTAGCAAGGCCACCCCTGAAGCCAAGCTTACAACTGTATCATGTGGCCTTAGCCACCAAACTTCCCATCCCTTCCTTTAAGGTGAAGCCGAGTAACAGGGAAGACACAGAATTATGCTCTGATCAAGAGTTCCAATTACGTAGAGGTGGAGTGCCAGGGAAAAAAAAAAAAAACAGTGCCTGTGCCAAAGTCAATTTAGCCTGGCACAGGCGCTAAGTCACCAGCACTAGTCCTGGGATTTACTGAAGCCTTAGAAACAAAGGTTGGCACAATCTATACTTCACTACACCAAAGAACCCTTGACAATGATTCCTTGTCAATGGATTCCTTTTATTGACACTTAATTGGCCTCCCACAAACCTGTTCTTCCTGAATCCAGCTCTGACACCAAGACTCCTCAAGAAGGAGTCCAAGCTTGCTTGGCAGCCCTGGGCTGGCAGGGGGACTGTACTTCTCAGCCATTCATCCTCCCATTTTACTGGTGGAGGGGGTGTTTCTGTGACTTCAGGCCCTGTGTCAAGGGCCAAGGGGGCAGAGAAGACTCACACAGCAGCAAAGTGAGATAAAGGTCATTAGTCCTCTGAGTGTTCTCTCTGCTGCAGATCAGTGGCTGTGACGTCCTCAGAACAGGAGAACGCAGTCCTAGAATAAGACTGTCTGCACATGAGACGCTGTTCTACCATCTGCTGGCTATCTGCACCTGTTAGCTATATCTATATCTCCCTCTCTTTGTCTGCAGATATGATCGCAGAACCCTACAGAATTACAGAAGTATGACAAAGACAAAAATCAGATCTGAAACCTTCAAATAACTTAAATGCAGCAAATGCTCAATGGGTGTTAATAATTACCACTTCCATAGGTGCACTAGAAAATGCACCCACAAAGTAGTCTGCACACATCACCAGCAGAAGACTTGAATATTAATTACTGCTGTGAAATCAACAAATCCTCCCCCACTATCTGCATTGATCCAGGACTTAGAGGACACAGAGAAGCAGCATCACTTGACTACACAGAAAAACAGGTGCACGGATTAGGATGAGAGCATCAGCATTAGCAACTTTAAGGAAGTGTGGTCCAGTTCTCCCCGCCCAGGAGCTTGGCTGCTCCAGGAACAAGACAGGATGCCGTAGGATGAGCATGAAGCACGACTTCTCTTTTATAAGATATTTTAAGTAGAATCTCAATTTAATATAAATATAAACACTCTGGAGGGAAGTTCAAACTTACATTCATTTTTAAGACAAACATGAGATGTCAGGAAAAAAAGATTCCACATTGGCTATGAGACAGATAAACAGACACGTATTCTATTGTGCACCCCCAGGCTGAGTCATTCCTTGCCACTCAGTGGGGACGTTCGAGAGACATATTCTGAACAAGAGCAGACATTCAGCCAGACAGAGCCAATGAGCTGGAAAGAGCCTCTGGAAGAAATCCATCCCCGCAGGTGAAGTCATGACGGTGCCAACGAGGTCCAAGCCAAGGCCCCCACCGATGTAAAGTTCTTTCATTTACCGACCTAGAGCATTCTGCGCTCTCTACTGCTAGATAAAATTCTGAATTATGTAAGACCTTAAAGCCCGCCACCGTGGCATACCCCTGAAGCCCTAGCACTTGTGGAGGCAAAGGCAGGAGGATCTCTATGAGTTCCAGGCCACCCTGGCCTACAAAGCAAGTCCAGGACAACCAAGGCTATTCAGAGAAACACTGTCTCAAAACAAACATTAAAAATTTGAAAAAATAATAAGACCTTGAGCACTCAACCACTGTACTGCACCAACTCACTCACCATGTTTGTAGGGTCCTAAGACTATATATAGTTCTGTCTTGGTTTTCCTGAAAGACATGGTGTTTCTTCTCTGAGGAAAGTATGACCTTAGGGAACCTCACAGAAATATATCCCAATATTTTAAAGCTCAGATGCCCTTCTTAAAGATGACAAACAAATGGTCTGAGAATCCCAGATCACTTGTTTGAATACAGGGAAAACCCACCATGCAATGCAGCATTTTTTTTCTCCAGATTACACAACCCCAGCATCATTCATCAAATTTCCTATCTTAATCTTTCTGGAAAGTTCCAAAGTTCCAAAGGACTGGGAGTTGATGCGACTAGAGAGATGGCCCAGTGGTTCAGGCCACCTGCTGTTTGCAGAGGGCTGGGTTGTAGTTGCCAGCTCCCATGTGGAGCAGCTCACAATCACCTCAGAGCATCCAACATCCTCTTCCAGCGTCCATGGGCACCTGCACACGCAGGTGCGTGCAAGCACACAGACAGAGACAAACACATGTGCTTGTGTGCTCACAAATTAAATCAAATCTTTAAATAATAGGCACTAAAACTAAGCTTCAACTTTTCACTAAGTTATTTCCCAGCCATCTACATTTAGAGAAATAAAAACAAAAACAAAAAACACTCAATTGCTATACTATCCTTCGTCTTTAAGATGAAATCTTTTTTTTTTAAAAGATTTATTTATTTATTGTTCTGTATACAGTACTCTGCCTGCATGTACACCTGAAGGCCAGAAGAGGGCACCAGATCACATTATAGGTGGTTGTGAGTCACCATGTGGTTGCTGGGAATGGAACCCAAGACCTCTAGAAGAGCAGTCAGTGCTCTTAATCTCTGAGCCATCTCTCCAGCCCCTAAGATGAAATCTTTAAAAGGCTGAGATATGGATGAAATGAAGGAACATGTGGAAAAGCACGGAAAGAGTGGTGTTAGATATGAGGCTGGGTTTGGAATAAACACTTGCCTTTCATCCGGGTTCCTGACATTCAGTAAGGGTGTGACAACCTAAACTACCTAAGTAGGTGATTACTGGGCTGGTGCAAACACACAGCGGGAGAGCTCCTCACACTTGGAATTAGATTCCCATTTTAATACCTCCATGGATTAGCTGTGAGACAAACAAGCAACTACTTAACAACTCAGGCGAAGTAGCCTCCATGTTTAAAGGAGTGGGCGATAATAAATACCTTTGTAAGACAATGGCAGAAGAAGGGAGACAAAGCACTGCTTGTGGCATATACCCAACGTTTAATGAATATTTTAAGAATAAACAAATACACCGTCTAACAGGTGTGGCCGCATGAGCCTGAGAGAACTGATGAATGCAGGCCAAGACATTTGTAGATCACTTTGTGTAGCGATGTTAAAAAGTTATTTACCCCCCCCCCTTTGCTAGAAGCACTTAGAAAAGTGTCTATATATTGTAAGTGTCCAGCAAAGGTGACTGTTAAAAGAGCGCAGTGACCAACAGTTGACGGATGAGACCTGGCTGAGTGGGCTAAGGTGCACTAGTACAACGCAAGGATCTGAGTTCAGTCCCCAGACCCATGTGGTGGAGAGAAAGAGCTAACTCCCACAAGTTGTCCTCGGACCTCCACACCATCGCTATGGTCTATACATACATACACATACTAAAGAAATGTGATTTTTTTTTTAAGTTTAAAACTTCTGTGCAGTAAAAGAAACTATAAGCAAGAGAAGAGGGAGCCTCACAAAACAAGAGAAAAATCCTTACCAGATATACATCCAACAGTTGACTGATATCCAAAATAAGAACTCTAAAAAAACTAAACAACAGAAAAAACAAACAATATATTGAAAAATGTACCAGAGTTGTAAACAGAGAATTAAAAACAATACAAATAACTAATAAGACCTTAAAAGGTGTTCAATATCATTAGCCACCAGGGAGAAAACAAATTAAAAGAACGACGAAGTTCCAGCTCACCCCAGTCACAATGGCTTTCATCATGAAATCTAGTGACAGGAAATGCTGGAAAGAAATGTGGAGAAACAGGAACCCTCATTCGCTGTGGATGGGAGTGTAAAGTGGCACACCCACTATGCAAATCAGCCCGGAGGGTCCTCAAAAAGCTAGAAACGGAACTACATGACTCAGCTGTATCACTCATAGGCATACACCCAAAGGCCTCTCCATCCTACTCCAGAGACACTCATTCAAATATGGCTGTTGCTTGTCTATTCACAACAGTCGGCAATGAAATCAGCCTAGACACCTGTCAACAGATAAATGGATAATGAGACTGTGATACACTTACTCAGTGGATTTTTATTTTGTAAGTAGAAATAAAGCTGCAAGTAAATGGACGCTACTGGAAAATAATTATATTAAGTGACGTGACCCAGGAAACAAACTCTACGTGTTCTCCCTTGTACATGGACCCTAGCTTTAGGATCTGTGTGTTTAACTTGGAGTGTTTGTTAGAGGCCAGGAAACTAGAAAAGGGTCATTGGGCCAAGGGTTACCTCAAGGGATGGTGAGCAGCAGACATTAGGTAATATGAAAACAAAGAGGGGGAGTAATAGGAGGGATTGCTAAAGTAGAGATGGCATAGGAGAAGAGAGGGGAGGAAGGGGCAGAAGGTTAACCAAATTGTTTATAAAAAAGACATTTAAGAATCTACTATTTGTAAACCAATTTTAATATGTATTTTTAAAAGACAGAAAGGAGACAGCCTGCAGGCTGGATACGGCACCTAAAATCTGAACTTATTTAACAAGATCCCAATGTCAGTCCTCATGAGTGCCCCCAAAACAATACAAGTTCTTGCCATGCCTTTTGGCTGCCCATCAGAACTAACTGAAAAGACTCTACTACTGAAGACATCCGCACATCTTGGTTGCCAGGGTGTAAAGCTTTGAGATGGAACTGGGCTGAAAGCTTCTTCCGTGCTGCCTAGCTCAGGAAGTTACTATGCAGGCTTCAAGGAGTGGGGCAAGAAAACAGTGGTCTTACCCAGATGAAAATTCTGTGACCCAGCAAGCCAGGCAAGTTGTGACTAGTGGCACAACAATGGCACAACTGTTAGGGAAGTAACCACACACTTAACTTGATTTTGGGGCCCATTCTAAAGAGAAAAATGGCATGCCGAATACTGTTAACTTAGTTTAAAAATCCACAGCTGAAGAGGTATTTAATACAGGGGAGAGGTAACCTGCCACTATTGTTTAGCTAAGTTGACACGGTGCCTAACTGCCTTCCAAATATTTATGTTTATACTCACTGACAAGTGCTATTTTTAGCCTTAATCAGAGAAGTTTCTCTTTGCCACAAATGGTAGTGAATAGAGAAACTCATGGCTGTTTAGGTGCTGAGAATACACGATGGTTGAATGCTCAGTCCTAAAGAGGACATTTACACCACCCTGTTGTTCAGAGAACAGTAAAGAAGGGGAGATGGGGAAAAAAAGCCAAAATAAGAGCCACAAGATGGGGGAAACGGCAAAGAAATGGTTTCTTTTGGGCATAACATAGCCAAGGCCATTTCGATCTGCAGCATCTACGGCTGCCTGCAATAAGTCTGCCTAAGACTGGACTTGTCAACAGTCAACCGTGGATCTGGGAGTAAACACCTGCCTACTGATGGGTTCTGGAGGAGTGGCAGTCAGTGTCTTCAGCTGTGCACCTAGTGATGATGAGCCCATCAGACACCAGTGAATGATTCCAAACATGTAGCCACACAGACAGCCCTGGCTAAACTCAGTGCCTAACAAAACAAAGCAAAAAGGCATGGCTGGAAAATAAATGTATAGAGGGGAGGGGAGCATTAGAGACAGAGGATGGGAGGGAGGCAGAAGGAAGAGATGAGGGTGGAAGTAATTAGACGTGTGTGCGCTCATATTTGTGAAATTGTCAAAGACTAAATCCAATAAAATATTTTTTTGAATTAGTTTATCATCCGGCACCAATGGGATGACTTGTAAGCTGGCAGTAGGACACTCAAGTCTAGTTTCTAAAATATGCATTTAAAAGTGTGCTTTTATAGTTCAAATCTTACTCAGTGACATCTAGAATGAACTCAAAATGGTGTTTATGATTTTCCTGAATACAAGATTCTTACTATTACTTTCTTCAAACACCCTCCACCCACACACAAAATGCAAGACTTGCTTTGTCAACTGTTTGGGTATGTTGTTTTATTTTATCTTTCATTCCTAATGAACTTTTCATTTTGTTATACTTTATTGTTGCTTGATACTCTAACCTGGAGCTGTTATTCCTCACAGTCACTCTTTCCTCACAATGCGATGACCCAGAGCCTCCATACCTGTCTTCCCCAGAAATGCTCATCTGTGCCTTGTTATTTCACTATCAAATAAAATCAGTGAGATTGTTCATTTTAGAAACAATATGGACAACTAGAAAGGGTCAAATATTTTCCCAAACTCACCCAATGCATCTATATTAGTCACTAAATGGAGAACTTCACGGAAAATCAGTCTGAAAGCATTATAGCCCAAGGCTTTTGGGGGGAAAAGAAAGCACAATGCTTAGCAATAGGCATGAAATATATTTAACACAAAACTGCAATTATGTAAAAATCCACTTCATGTGAATACAATGATTACAACCTTCAAAGTCATCAGCCTGTATAAATAGACTCATCCTGCCTAAGGATAGATTGGTAGGTAGGTAGACAGCTACGATAAAAATAAGAACTCAAAGATTCATTTCTGTATTTTCTCCTCATCCAATTTGTCAGCCAACAAAGTTTCATTCCACTTTTTAGTGTTCTACTCCTCTGCCCACTGTTCATGTACAGAAATAGTCGGTGTGTGTGCTGTGTGAATACATACACGCGCTTTAGTGGCACTTGCGTCCCTTGTTCTCCCGGGCTGGAATTAGTGCCTGCAGATACAGCAGCTCCCCAGGAGTGCTGTTCTGGTGCTGAATTTAGCACATTAGGGCAATTTCTGTAGGAGCCATTTATGATGCCAGAAACCAAAGTTCAAACTTCAGTTCTAGAGGACACCGAAGGGCATGTCAAGATGATGGAGAATGTTCTTTTCTGAGCATGCATGTCTGCAGTCATCACAACACCACAGCTGCCAAAGTTTGCTGTTTTCTGGGGACAGCCTATAAATGACTGCTGCAGAGTCCAGAGTCGCTGTGTGCTGAGCAAACACTGCCCTTTCTGACATTGCTTCTCTGATGTAGTTCCTCTACAAGTTTGCCATGGCTGTTTTCCTTAGTGCTGCGGATTGCTTTGTATTCCCCATGTCATTAATGACGTCATGTCCTCATGCGGATCCAGATGACATTCATCAAATAAATGATGTCACTAGCTGACCCCAACTGGGGTACAAGCTCGTCTATAGAGAAGGGGAAAAGTAGTTCTTTCCCCTCACAGAAGCTGATTCTCCATAGTTGCTATAGGAAAGAAGGTAAGTCCTGAAATAATATAGAAAGAATCCACATAGCTCATGTTCTTACCTAATAACTAGGGAGTTAAGTGGCTATTGTGTGCCAAGCTGGGAGTTAAGACACACAAAGCAAACAAGGTGAACTTACTCTTTGTATTCTTGTTCACTGCTGTCTTAGACTTTCTATTGCTGTGATGAAACGCCATGACCAAAATCAAGTTGGAGAGGGAAAGGTTTATTCGACTTACACTTGCACATCATACTCCATCCATCACTGAAGGAAGTGAAGACAGGAATTCAGACAGGGCAGGCTTCTGGACGCAGGAGCTGATGCAGAGGCCATGCTGGATGCTGCTTGCTGGTTTGCTCCTCATGGCTTGGCTCAGTTTGCTTCATTATTCAACCCAAGACCAAGTGTCCAGGGATGACACCACTGGGTTAGCTGAGGTAGCACAATGCCAATATGGGTGGCGCGGGTAGCCATTGACTTCATCCAGTCTATTAAGTAATTGCTATGTGCTTCATGCTGTTGTAAGCATCTGGAATACCAAGTAAGACATAATCCTGCCTCATACATTTCAACATCAGATGGTAAGGCAAATAAAGCAATATTGGCAGTTAGTGGAGACAGTGGTCCCAGAATTCTAGACCACAGGTAAGGTGAGGCTTCAAAGTCATCAGGAGAATCCTTAAGTCAGTTCAGGCCAAACTACAGGACTGGTAGATCTAGCAGTGGGCATCAGATTCAAGAGGCAGCAAGGAGGCAGAACAAGCAGATCTAGAGGTTGGACATCCATAGCCTTGGACTGGTGACTGAATGCCGATGTCCCTGATCATGAAGTTTACTGGGAGAAGCATGTTGGGCCATGGTGAGCTTTGTTGCCTTTAGGAAAGCTTGCTGGAGGAGTCTGAGCTGGTATCTATGAGTCAAGAACTCCCAAGAGAAGTCTGAGGAAACACACATTCATGGTGGATGATGTTCATTCATTTATAAATTGCTTTTTTATTTTTAAGATTTATTGATTATATACACAGTGTTCTGCTTGCATGTATACCTGCAGGCCAGAAGAGGTCACCAGATCACTTAATACATGGTTATGAACCACCATGTGGTTGCTGGGAACTGAACTCAGGACCTCTGAAAGAGCAACCAGTGCTCTTACCCTCTGAGCCATCTCTCCAGCCCCTATGCATTGCTTCTTTCCAGAAAATTCTGTGTGCTTTAAGTTAGGCAGTATCAGCACCCAAGTCATAATTAAAATCACAGCTATGAGTAAGACCATCAAAGGTGAATACAGGCTTCAAAATAACATCAAGATGGAGATAGAAGGGTCCATGCAACTGGAAAAGCTGAGTTAAAACAGTGTGAAGAGAGATGATAGCAGAAAGATCAACACGTGAGCCTGACGACATAGTAACTGAAGAGCAACCTGGGCTACATGAGATCCTGCATCAAGCAAATTGAGAGCAGGGAAGGGAGAGAGAGGGAGAGGAGAGAAAATACCGTGTCATCACAATTCCATGGGGTTGATGGAAGGATCAGGCCAGGGAGAAGACAGCAGACCACGTGAAGCAGCCGTGCGCTTTCACTGGCTGGTGTGCTGATCGGTGGGTTGGGATAAAATGGGAGACACTTGCATGACTTTTTAACCCAAAATGGGAAACCAATTAAAGGAGAGGCTGAAGAGGCAGATGAACGCAGGGCTGGGAGATGGATGTAGTAGTCCCTGGGGAGGCTGACATCGATAGAAGGCCCAAGATAGGACATCTGTCCAGGGCAAAAGCACATCTTAGCTGGGTGTGGTGCCAAATGCCTGTAGTCCTGGCGCTTGAGCGTCTGGGGTAGGAGAATAAGGATTCAAGGCCAGCCTAGAGACTATAGGAAGCTGCAGGCAGGCCCTGGGCCACATAAAACCTTGTCTCAAGCAGGCAACAACAAACAACCAAAAACCACGAAGAGCAACAAGAAATGCAGAAGGACAGACAGCAAGAAATGTACGCAGACCCATGTAAATAATTTTGTGAGCTAGGCTAGGCAAGGTCAATGGGGGGGAGAGGGATATGTGTATAGTAATTATGTTAGAGAAATCTATTTCATCTATCACTTCTATTAAAATATCTTACGAATTTCCTACAGTTTCTAGTGTAATTGTTTGATCTACGGTGGTGAGTTTCTGGGAGCCAAGCTACTCCACACAGTCACTAATGGTAGGTATTTTTTTTTTTTATTTTAGTTGAAACCACAGCCTGCTTTGTTTTTTGACTCTGTTCAATTTCTTTCAAGTCATTTTAGGAACTTTCCCTTTGTCTCCCTGTCCCTCAAAAGTCATCAGCAGTGAAGGAACTTACTGCAAGCAGAGACCATGTGAAAGCCGACGCGGGACATCTAAGATGAGATGTTATAAAATCACTACTCTTACGGCAAATTTCTTGAAAGCAGCCTTTGTTCCTAACAATATCATACCATGAGTAGGCCCCATCTAGGAGGATCTTTCCAGATTGTTCCAGAATATCACAACGTGATGAGGCCTAATTGGTGATGGGTGAAATGCAGTCATAAGGAAAATATCCATCCCTTTGGATGTGGATAAAATCCAGAGCTGTGTGAGAAACTGTTCAGCAAGTGGGAAACTCCCACTAGGTGAGGAATCAATTACAGAGAAGCTTATTCATCCCAATGCAGTCACTTTATAGTGCATAAGCTGGAGCCCGGAGTGCCGTATGGCTCATCGGGACCTGTGCCAGGACCCACACTCCAGATCTCTCTTCTCCCAGCCCAGTGGTCACTCTTCTCCTAACATCTGTTTTTCCTACTGAGCTGCAGACTCCACAGGGGCAGTCACTTCTTCTATCTTGTTTACTTAGGTCTTCCCAGTGGAGAGGTGGAAATTAAAATTATCTGTTGGCCAATGAGTTAACTGCACTCCCCAAGGACGGCAGGTGGTCCCTTGCGAGGTTTCAGGCAAAGCTGATGATCAGAGCAAAGAGTCTCCACAGAAGGAAAGAAAAGAGAGATCACCAACCTGGAAACGCATGGTGTACGAACTCTGCAAACACCAGGAACTCTGGACATGACTTCAGGCTATAAACCCTGGGAACAGCAGCCACACAGCCACCGCTTGCTCAACGGATCTGTGCCAAGTCCTCATTTGTCACCGAGTTGGCAGGCATTGTGCCCCTAGTCATCTCTATAGCTTGAGGACAGAAGTTTCCACATTGTCTCTAAGTCAGCTTTAAGCAGCTTGAATCCTCCTTAAAATATTTAGCAGGCTCCATCCTCTCCCCAAACACTGTAATTGCTCAGCCTCCTTTCATCTTACCATAATCAAACTTGTCTAAATTTTTATGAAAGTTGAAATTACATGCACATTAGCCATGCATTCTGTCCAGCAAGGGAAGGCCCCTGCCAGGGTGTGCAGTCACTGTACACAGTGAAGACCTAAAACAGCATTAGCCACCATTGGACTTGAAGTTTGGCTTTTTGGGTTTTGGGGGATATTTTTTTCCAAACAGTATCCTGTCAAGTTCTTCCTTCTGATGAAACCATGTGCTGGCCGGAATGCCTGTCTTGCCTGGTTTAGACTAAATGCTTTCCCGATGACTCTGTTAGAAGGGTCTCTAGTGGGAATTACATTCTCTCTTAGTTTTCTTCCGTTTGGGTTTGGTCTGGGCAAAGTTGTTAGTGGTGAAAATAAGTACTTACATCTTTGCTCCTAAATCGGGGGCTGCCGCAGCTGCTTCTGCTACATCCCATCTTGACAGCCTGCTGTTCCTCACAGCTGGCAGACACTGCAAACTGCCGTGCCACGTCAGCCACACACAGAACCTTTCTGCTTCAGCAGCAGTTTCCCCACGGAATACTTTAGTAGTAGCTCCTGAGGCTGGAAATATGATCTGATCTCCATATTGAGAAGGTCCCACTAAAAGGGGTACTACTTGAAAGTGTAGAGAGTAACCACACAGCCCTCTGCATGTCTGATGAAAGTTCCAGAAAAGACTAAACAGTATACTGGCTTTCTTAGCAATTATAACAACTTAATAAGTATACTCCCTCAAAACTGGATGAGGATTAATGGTAGTTCTTTTTTTTTTAATTTATGAGTTTGAGCTGACACCACTGACATCATTGACATGCAGCATTTTCTGACTTATTGTTGAGTGGAAAAATTGTAGCATCCCTTTTTTCCATTTTAGACATATACATAATTATATATGATGATATATAATTTATATATTAGTTATGTGCACCTACATTAATAAAGGACATACAAAGTGTATGGTGACAGTGGCTAATACTTCCTTTCTTTGAGAAGGTACGCAAGGGAGCATTGGCAGGGTGAAAGTTACTTTTTCAAAGGCTCAGGTGAAATGGCATCTACTGTGTCCTGTTCGTATAAAATAGTCCCTTTGTGAGTAGTATGTGTGCTTAATGGAAAGACTAAGTTTATGAAGTGCTAACTAAACATCTTAAAGCAGCAGGATCCTCCTAGATGACTTGTCTCTTCCGTATAGTTTTAAGTGTGTTTCAACTTTGCCCCCTCAGGGGAAACTATTTAGGTAATTGGGGTGGAGGGGGAGAGGCGGGAACCACACACATAAAGGTGTTTTGATTATGTGAAAACCATTGACAAGTAGTAGCTTGCCTGGACCTTTATGCTTCTGAGTTCTTTGCTGAATCTTACATAGATTTGGGGGTGGGCTGGGGATGGTGGGGTGGGAGCAGTAGTGCTTGTGTGCTCTTTCTCTGACTCAGTCAAACTCACAATACTACACATGTTCTTATACTTTAATGGAATGGACAAGTCACACCAAAGGATGGGAAATTCCAGAACTCCCCACCCCTCCCCTCCCCCCTCTCCTCCTCCCTCCCTTCCCCCCCAGGCTTTGGTCAGAAGTAGGCTATATCCTCTGCCCTTGGGGATGACAAAGAAACCAATCCCTGCTCTATTTCCACAGCAAGAAATTGAGTAACACAAGCTCTTGCTGATATGTAACCAAGTAACCAACACAACACATGGTCTACAACTGGAACATGGGAGAGAGGACTTTTTTGTTGTGTTGTTGTTGTTGTTGTTGTTAAACAAAGGGGGGGGGAGTTACAGCAGAATAACATGATCAAAATGTATATGGATGGACATGAAACTGGATGCATAACAAATTTCTAATGTGGAAAGTTTAGAGAATTCAAGCTGTCCAATCACATAAGGCTATGTGTCACGTGAACACATGTGTGAATCAGAAGGTGAATGTCGTATGTTCGTATCAGCATCACTAGAAGAGGCTCTCGGTGTCAGGCTTGCACAGGGAAGAGCTGCAGCTTCAGCAAAAAATACAGAATCATAAAACTGGTCTAAGACTGATTAAAAAACAAAAAACAAAAAGCTAGTGTCTATTATGAAAGAGACCAACAGGAAGCCAGCACAGAGCCTACATGCTATAAAAGGAGATGGAAAACCAGGCCCTCTGGCCCCACCTCCCCTGCCAAAAACAAAAAAAGGAAATAAATAAAAATAAGCATCCAACATCAGATGGTGTTAGTATTAAAAGACTGTGAGGAAAAGTAAGACAACGAAGGGCCAGGTTGGGGTGGCAGCCTCCCTTAGGGTAAAGCCTCAGGAAACACTTCTCCAGAAGGGGAGGGGAAGGGTTTCCATGGCAATAAATGGGTGGAAATGTTGAGATCAAGTGACTGAGAGTGCAAACGCTGGGAAATGGGATGGCACACAATCATGGTGGAGTCACCAGAGGGAGTTGTTTTGAAGCCACGGGTCATAAAACAGGAAAGTGACTTAGCTGCATCTCAGGGATCCACTGGAGCATTGGGTTCCTAAATTATCCATAATCCTGCTGGGTCTGTCTATCTGGCATTGGCTGCTCAGATGCAGGGATATACGATAATAGGGATTTATCAAGTCTGGCCAGGCCTCTTAACCCAGCTGTCAAGGAGGCTCGAATGGAAAGATCAAGGCTTGCTTAAGCTGCAGAACAAGTTCAAAGCCTGCCTGGGTTGGGGATGTAGCTTAGTGACAGAGCCCTTGCTGGGTGTGTCTGGGAGTTTTCCAGGGGAGAGCATCAAAGGCATGAGAAGTTGAGCGGGTACCCTGGACTCATTTGGGGAAGGATGGATGGTGAGGTATGAGGGTGGTGACGAGTATATGGTGACGGGCAAAGCTGAAGAATGGTTGGAGCTTGAGCTTTAGAGAAAGCTGCGTAGAAGTGAGGCGGTGAGATCAAAGTAGGGTATTAGAAACTAACACTCCAAATGTGCGGCTAGTGCCTGTAGTGACCATCTGTGAGCGTGATAGCATGTGACTGTGACAGTGTGTGAGCATGACCGTGTGTGACTGTGAAGTGTGTGACTGTGACAGTGTATAAGCATGACAATGTGTGACTGTGACAGTGTATGACTGATGGTGAATGAGTGTGACAATGTGTGGCTGTGATGGTGTATGAGCGTGACAGTGTGTGACTGTGATGGTGTATGAGTGTGACAGTGTGTTGACTATGACAGTGTGAGGTAAAAAGAAATAGTTATTAGGAACTGAGAAGGTTAGGGATCTGAGAAGCCAAAATATGATTTGAATCTACCAGAAGGTTCCCAAATCTGGCCACATAATTTGGTGATCTGGGAGTACTTTTAAAACTCCATGCCTTGGGCTGGAGATGGCTCAGAGGTTAAGAGCACTGGCTGCTCTTCCAGAGGTCCTGAGTTCAATTCCCAGCAACCACGTGGTGGCTCACAACCATCTGTAATGTGATCTAACACCCTCTTCTGGCCTGCAGGTGTACATGCAGGCAGAGCGCTGTATCCATAATAATAAATCTTTAAAAACAAAACAAAACTCCATGCCTTGGGGCCAGAGAGATGGATGAATAGTTAAAGCGTGGTCGATGCTCTCCCAGAGGGCCCAGGCTCCATTCTCAGGACCCACATGGTGGTTTACAAACGTCTATTCCAATTTTAGGGATCTTTAGCCCTCTTCTGGTCTCCATGGCATGAGTCATGCATGTGGCACATGGTCACACATGCAAGCAAAACAGTATTACACATGAAATCATTTTTTATTTTAATATTTGTACTTTGGAGCCGGGAAGGTGGCCCAATAAGTTAAGGCTCTTGCTGCTAGGCCTAACGACCTGTAGAAGCCACATCATGGAAGAAGCAAACCAACTTTATGTCACTCATCGCCCATTTGAGCAGCGGAAACAGAAGGTGGAAAGGCAAGAAAATGACTCCCAGGTAGCTGGGGAAAATAACCTAAGTGGGCAACAGAAACCACAAGAGGCCAGCAGTGGTAGTGAATTAAATATGAGAGGTGAAGAGGGACCCTGAGCTTCACAGAGGGAGGAGAGTGGCCACGGGTGGGGAAGCTTCTGGATACTCTAATGGTCACTACTGTAGAACTCCCATGGAGAAGTGAGTGCAGAAGCAATGATTTAGGGGTGGCCATGAGAGATATTAGGCACTGGCTCACTTCAGGAGTGTCCTAAGTGTCCCCAGCCATCTCTCTCTCAGAACAGAAGATAAAGAAATTGAAGATAAATGGGTAAAGGACTTGAGTCATGGAAATGAAGGATCAGGTAAGTCACCAGTATGTAGGGGCTGAGAAGATGGCTTCATCAGCAAAGTGTTTTCCTCACAAGCCTGAAGAGCCAAGTTCAGATCCCTGGCTCCTACATGAAGAGCTGGGTGCAGCAGAGGTGGCAACAAAGGAAGGAAACAGGCAGATCCTTGAAGCTCGCTACTTGGTCAGCCTAGCTGGATGGTGAGCATCAGGTCAGTGTGAGGCTATGTCTCAAAAAAAAAAAAAAAAAACGTGGATGGGGCTGGAGATGGCTCAGAAGTTAAGGACACTTTTGCAGAGGGTCCAGGTTCAGCTCCCAGCATCCACATGATGGTTCACAACCATCTGAAACTCCAGTTCCAGGGAACCTGGCACTTTCTCGGATCTCCACAGGCCTGAGGAACACACTGTGCACATCCACACATGCTGGCAAGACACTCATACACATAAAATAAAAATTAATCTTTCAAAAAATTAATTAAATAGAGAAATCAAAGAAGACACAGGATGTTGGCCTCTGGCCTCGGCATGCTTGTGTATATAAGTATGTATGTATTATGTATATATGTATGTATGTATGTATGTGTATATATATGCCAGTGCATATATGCACAATAGCACACATGCACAAGTACACACACACACACACACACACACACACACACAAGGGACCTATACAGAATTCTGTAGGGATCAGAGGCTGGGAGTCTTACACTTAGGTAATCATCAAAAAGCATGGCGCGATTGTGACCATAGCCCTTCAGGGGACAGTAAATAATGAGCTATATTTAGAAAGTCGCATGCAGAATCACACGTCACTTAACGACAAAGCTGTGCCCTGGGAAGTGCTTTGTTCTGTGAGGTTATGACTGTGGGAACACCGGAAGAGCAAGCTTTCAGCCCTACATCACATAAGTCAGCCACTCCGTGTAGCCTCCCGCTGCAATGAAGAGATGCGGACGGCTTGAGGCGTGTGGTGGGAGGAGGCTGCTCACTGCGTACAGTAAAAACTTGCCTAGGTGGAAGGAGCAGGTTGGAACGGAACACTAAGAAGCATGTGCGGTAGAGTGACTACATAAACCAGAAGCTGCCATGCGTCACCCGCCTGTGTAACTCTATGTGCTGTACTCTAGCCAGCTGACGTCACAGGGGCCTTGTTAAAACCGTCATCACCACAGGCATGTGAGCGGCGCATCATACCATGTCCACAAAGTCACTAGGCAGGAATTTTCAACTCCACTACGATATTATGGGACAACTAGGACATCGGTGGTCCGCTGTTGGCTGGAAGGCATGATGTGACACATGGTTGTATTTTATTTAGACTCTTCGGCGGCATGCTAATTTCCTGTGGCTCCCATAAACACAGAGGCCTAAAACTATAAGAATGTATTTTCTCATGGTTCCAAAGCCAGAAGTTCAAAATCAAACATTAGCCTTGCCTATCCTTCCAACCAACCTGGCTTTCTTGGTTCACGGCTGCATCACTCCAATTTGTGTGTGTGTGTGTGTGTGTGTGTGTGTGTGTGTGTGTGTGTGTGTGTGTTGTATGTGTGTGTGTGTGGGTTGCTTTTTTTTTTTTTTTTTTTTTTGTCAATGGAACAAAATACCTGAAACAAGACATAGAAGGCAGTGTTCATGGTAGTGGGTCTATGAGGTGGCTCCCTCACATCTCTAGCAGTGGCTAACCCAGAAGCAGAGAAGGCTAGACCAGAAGCAAGGTTGAACTATAACCCTCAAATTCTACCCCCAAAGCCCTATGAGACATCAGCTGGGCCCCATATCCACACTCTCACAAAACAGTACCACCAGATGAGGACTTTATCCTCACTCATATGAAACTATGAAATACACTTCTCACTTGAACCATAACTATAAAAACTGCTCCTTCCCGAGGATACCTAATCATAACTGGATTGTATGTGCAAATATATATGTCCAAATAATGTTATATTCACAGGTTATAAAGGCCTATAACGTCAACATATCCTGTATGTTGAACAGTTTAACAAGAACACGGGTTCTTAGGGCTACCATGAAATCTCCCTGACACCACAGTTAGACGAGGGTCAGCCCTGGGCTTTCTGTATGGACCTCAGTGTGCGAGCAGAGGAAAGAGTGGTCTAAAAGGCAAGCATGCTGCCAGGGGTGCAGGGGTGGGGATGGGAGATGTCATCCTCAAACTTGTCTGAAGGAAAGAATGGCTGATTCAGGGAAAACCCACCCACAGAGTCAGTAAGCAATTCAAACAAACTTTCCTTTCAGGGCAGGTCAGCAGTATCTTCATACCCGAATAGCTCATATTTGATGAGAAACCACAAATTGACAAGATAATGAAAGCCTGAAAGATTTCCTGCTAGCTCCCCATTAGCAGAGCACAATTCACCTGGAGAGATGAAGGCAGAGAAAACGACCCCTGTTGTATACAAATCCCAAATTTAGTGAAATGGGCAACATGTTCTAGAAATCAATTATCAGGGATTAAGTGCCCATTTCTCCAACACTGACATGCAAAAATAAAATATTCAGCCCCATCCTGCACCAGATGGAGATGTGAAAAAAAATAGAGCCAATATGAAAGACTAAATATAATTAAAAATCCAACTGTAGCCAAGCAAGGTGGCTCACACCTTTAGTCCCAGCACTCAGGAGGCAGAGGCAAGTGGATCTCTGTGAGTTCAAGGCCAGCCTGCTCTACAAAATGAGTTCCAGGATAGCCAGAGCTCTTATACATTAACCCTGTCTCAAAAAAATAAATAAAGGAAAAGAAAAGAAAAAGAAAAATCCATCTGTATTCTGTAGCTAGATCAATACAAAAGTTCAAAAATGGAGGTTATTGATCCTACGATTATCCAATTGGGCAAACTGGAGTTTGGTGCTTCTCTGGGTCTTTCTCCACCAGCTTGGCTGGCTGCTGTCCCTCAGCTCCCTCGCCCTGAGATTCTAGCATCTCTGTTTTACAGATGGAAAACCAAGATTCACAGGCGTGAAGTGATTCGCCCACGATCAGATAACTCTTAACTCAGGAGACTTCTGCCCTGAAATCCAGAGCTTTTCTACCCTCCACCGAAGGATAAGGAGGGTTTAGGGAGGAAGGGAAAACAAGAAGATCATTTCACGTACGGGAAATAGGATTAATATTTTATTATTACATTGAGCTCACAGGCTCCTGAGAGCCAGCCTATGTCCCCAGAAGAGAAGCTGCTGCCAGGCTCTTAAAATCCCTGCTCTTAGCCTATCTGGGTCAGTGACAGGGGGTTTACAGGTTATTTTTAACCTTTTTAAAAGAACCTTTAAAGGAGAAGAGAAAAAAGAAAGTCAGAAAGTTGATCGTTTGAAAAGGAAGCTGTAAGGTAGGAAGTGGAAGGTTACCGGTTCTGACGTGGGAGCTGCGGCGGGCAGGGTCCCTGCAGGGTCACAGGAGACGCGGAGATGGGTGGGTCCATGGACTCATTCAGTGACCAGCCAGTCTAGCCTCATCAGAGAGCCCCAGACGCCAAGGACAGATCTGTCTCAAGACTCAAGGCAGGCAGCTCTGGAAGAAGGACTCCCACCTCTGGCCTTCACGTGCATGTGCACATCTGCACACGTGCACATTTACACACACGTGAAAATGAAAAGAATAAAAATAAGTTAAATTAAGAAGCAGCCCTTTAGGGTCAGAGAGGGTCATATTTGCAAGCAGGTTCTCTTTGCCTTCTCAGCTCCATCGGCTCTCAGCATTGCCTACTTAGAACCCTGACTTGGACAAGAACATCAGGCAGAGACAGGAAGCCTAATAGCCACTGCTCCCTCCCATGGTGCTTCACTTCAAGACATGGGCAATTTCACCACATTATTTTAGGTTACTTTCATAATCCCCCATGAATCTGACCTCTAATATTGTAAATCTCTCTTTGATTTGATTTGGGTCCCAGCAAACTTTGAGAGTAATAAGATCTTTGTCCTCACCATTCCTGTGTAAAAAAGAAGTACTATTTTTACTTTGCCCTAAAACTATTTCTTTAAAATGATAGGAAAAAAATTTTTTTGTTCTTAGTTTTATCCTCCGGGACTTAATAAGTTCATATTTTTATCCTATGATTTTCATTATTTCATAAATTTCAATCGTGCCCTTTTCTTAGCCCGTGGCTTTTCAGGATGAAGAGTCCTAATTCTTTTATCACCCCTCACTTTAAAAAAAAATATGCTCTCTGCACGCTTAATCAAGTGAGATGTCCTTCTCTAGACCTTGGCTGGCTCTGGGTATCTTTGAAGTACATCAAATCACCAGGTCCCCATCACTTTGTCTATTATTCTGTATAAAAGAGCACAATGACTTCTGCTAAAATGTTTTTTTTTTAAACCTTTTAGAGACATTTCTTTAAATCAAACAGTCCCTTTGCTCTGTGTCAATCCAATATATGCTGGAAAAGCATACATTTTCCTTTGATCCTGAAGTGAAGTTAAACATACAGGCACGAGGCAGCCTTGTAATCCATTGTAAAAATGGCACCTTGCAAAGCTCTTTCCCCTGCATCATCGCATCTGACCCTCACCTGAACCACAAGCTGCAGAAGGAAACATACTATTATCCTTGTGTTTCGCAGGCAAAAAGTAAGAAGATGAGTCTAGGCCAAGATCAAAGAGCTGGAATTAAAGCTCCACTCCCTGGCCCTCCAGGCAGGAGACGGTACCTTAGTCACTGCATAGACCAACCTTCTTTATAACTGCTTGTCACCTAGTTTAAATCCCAAAACATCCCCCTCTTACAACTCTTTCAGTGGTCTTCGGCAAAGCCACAAAATATCCTACGGTTCTGCTAAAAGGAAAAAAACCTACTGCTCTTCCTTCCTCAGATCATTGGGTAATCTCCGTCACCTGTGTGTGTCAAGCCCACCTACAGGCAAAAAGACTCCCGAATTTGTATATCTAGATCATACTCCTCTCTTCAGAGCACCGAGCAGATACTTAACACGTCATCTCCTTAATTACATCCCTCTCCGTTGCCAAAACCCACCTCTTTCATCATTCCTCTTATGTGAAACATATGTCCAGAAAGTTGGTGTCACCTTGACACTTCTTTCCTCCCTTTTGTGGCTATATCCAATCCAACATCAAGTCCTTTCTCTTACATCTCCTGCATAGGACCGTGGTCTGGCCACATCTCTCCTTCCCCATCATAACCAACAAGCAACAAGCTACAGCGGTCCCTTATTTAGAACGGACCCCTCCCTGATTTGCTTCCCTTCAACGCCCCGCCCCCTATAGCTGGTGGAAATCTAAAAGGCAATTCTGATCACATCCCATCTCTGCTAAAAACTCTTCGTGGGCATCCCATTGCTCTTACAGTAAATCACCTTCAAACCCATATGTGCCCTGGTCCCTACTTCCAGTACCAAATCACAGCATTTGACATTTCTGGGGTGCCAGCCCCTCTCACCTACGGTCAGCTCCTTTTGCTTTCATTAGCCAGGGGGTCCTAGAATATTTCACTCTTCCCTAATGAAATGTATAGAAGCCTCTATCTTTCAAACAGATGCCCAAGAGGCTGTCATCAGAGACAAAGTCCTGCCCCCTTTATACCTTACCTGACTCCAGTTTAGCATTGTTATGTTTTTTGAGGTTTCTTTTGTTTGCCTTGAGACAGAGTCTCATCTTGTAGACCAGGTTGGTCTCGAACTTGGGATCATCATCCTGCCTCCAGTAGATCTGTAGCTTTTGTCCACACAGTCTTCCCTGTAGTGCTGAGCACTTTGAACGTAACTGCCCAGCAATGAGAGAGTTCCAGAAACCAGTGTATGTTCCATGCACTCCAGCAGCAAAGCAAGAAGCTCTGATGATTTAAAGAACTGGAAAAATGGAATCCAGCACAAAGAAGACTTCAGAAAACCATTTTTATTTGGTTCCCTTATATAATCCTATAAAGAAAACTTAAGAAGGAATAGCCGATTTTTCCCTAATTTATTTAAATTTTTTTATTAAATCCAGGTGAATGGATAAAGACGTCTCGATTCCATCATTTGTTAAATAACAACACATTTATTATCTTTACCATAGATCAAACAGAAAAGATTGCTTCCTAGAGCTACACATACACACAGGAAGGAAGATTCCCAAGTACACTGGTGAGAAGTAGATAGCAATATTCCATGGATCAGAGCAGAAACTCTCACTTTGGTTGTTTACCTTTTGTGTGCGTCAGTGTTGGGGAATTGAACCCAAGACCTGACAAATGCTAAGCAATTGCTCTGCCATGGAGCTACAGCCACAGTCTTCGACACTAGTTTAAAGAAAGAGACATGTGCAAGTAGACCAGTCCACCATTACTGAAATGGAGAGGCAGGGCCGTGGGAGTAATTCCTTCAGCAGCCAGTCTCTGAGGAAGAATTGAGAAGTCTGTGAATATGGAATAAACACTGTCACTTGGAGACATATTGATTCTTTTTTCATACTAATGGCTCAGATGGTAGAACCAGCAAACAGTGACTAAGCTATGAGTCAGATGCTTTCAAATCAAATCATTTCACTAAGGCAGGAAGACAGGCAAGCCGAGAGCAGATCATTAGAGGGCCTCGTCAAACCCTGCTAAATCTGAAACCCATTCTCCCTAATGTCTGCCTCTTCCCATCTCAGTCATTTTGACACGAGTGAGCTGGGGACATTCAACCCTCACAGTGTGTGACACCCACTGATCATCCAGGCTCCGTGGGAAAAGGCAGCTCCTGGCTGGAACACGCACATTCTTTCCCAATTCTGATTCACCTTCCTTCTCTCCCAGGCCCCATCCAACTTGTCTTCCAGAGATGCCAGAAGGGTTTGAGAAATGCTGAAGTTGCCCTCAAAGTTGAGTTTCATTTGATTTGGGGAAAATCAACTCTCATTGAAGAATAAAATTTGCTCCTATGAAGATGAAGCTTATGGAAATGCTAAGACAGTTGTATGATTAGAAGAACAGGCATGCAGGCTGGAGAGATGGCCTCAATCTCTGGATTGAGAGCACTGTCTGCTCTTCCAGAGGTCCTGAGTTCAATTCCCAGCAACCACATGGTGGCTCACAACCATCTATTATGAGATCTGGTGCCCTGTTCTGACACAGAATACTGTATACATAATTTAAAAAGTCAGGAGGAGGAGAAGGAGGAGGAGGAGAAGAAGAAGAAGAAGAAGGCATAAAGCTCCAGGGAGGTGGGACTACACCACACAGCATCACATGGCAAAGCCTTGTAGACCCATAGCAGACATGTGACAAATTTCCACAGCATCCTTTCCCCTTCAGTCCTTCTTATGTTATTTTCTAGGTTTCAAATTGTTTCTTTAAGCATTCATCCTTATTTTTTTTCAAAACTCCTGTAAAGACAATGTTTGCCTATGTATATGTACATGGTATATGTATGTGTGGTATTTGTATTCACATGTAGTGTAGCGTATGTCATGAGTGCGGAAGCCCAAGGTTGATGTCAGATGTCTTCCTCACTCACTTTCCGCTTTATATTTTGAGGCAGGGTCTCTCACTGAACATGGAGCTTTAGTGATCACTAGTGCCTGTCTTCCTGACACTAGAATTACAGATGGACCACCACAAATGCCTGGTTTCTATGTAGGTTCTAGGGATCTAAACCCCAATCCCCATAAAGCTTTGCCCACTGAGCCATCCTCCTTGTCCCAGAGATGGCTGCTTTCAAGTGATCTACAGCAGTTACCAGACAGCAAAGGCTCTTGCCACATTTCTTGGCAAAGGACCCAATCAATACACAAGATGACCCACATGCATCCCTGTTTTATCAAGTGCCAGTTTACACTTCATCACACCGTCTCTTTCTTGATAATTATCATTCAGGTGCCGGGAGAAACAATATCGCTGCTTCTCGTACAATGAAGTCACGTCATGACAAACCCACTGCAAGTCAAGTTGCACAAGTTAGAAATGCATTTGCTACCTCTGCCTCACAGATCATCACAGGACACAAGGGACCACATGGGAGCTGCAGTAGCTGCTTCCAACATGAGGCAAGAGTACTGCAGCACAGCGTGCATTGCCAGCATGAGAAAAGACCAACGGTCAAAATTCAAAGTAAGGAGTCTACTGAGTGCCTATTGCTTTGACAGCTATCAGTTTAGGTTCAGTAAGAGACCCTGCTTCACGACATGATGTGGAGAGTGACTAAGGAAGACATCTGACATTGCCCTTGGCCTTCCATACCCATGACATGTACTGTATGTGCACGCGCACACACACACACACATACACACACACACACACACACACACACACACACACACACACAGCTCTCTCCCCTGAATCTATCAATTTACTTAGAAGTAATAGTAACTCATCTTTTTTTAAACACTGTTTTATTGTGGCAAAATATGCATAACATTTACTATTTCAACATTTTAAAAAACAATTGACAGTGTATACTTCAGTAGTTCATTTGGGCAATCGTCACTACCACTCATTTTCATAGTTTTTTTTTTTCATCTTCTCAACCTGAAACTCCACATGCTGTAAGTAGGTCCCTATTTCCCCCTGAAAGGAGTATCAAGCTTACCAGGATCTAGTCTAGGGACCCCTTATGAGCACCATCCTATTTTATCTCTTGTTAAATTTGATGATTCATGGCATCTGATATAAGTGCAATCACAGAACAAATGTCTTTTTAAATATGTACTATTTCATGTAGAATGGCCTTAAAGTTAATACATATTGTAGCATATCTGTTTCTGTTGTTCCTCTTTAAGGCTAAAAAATATTGTAATTTATGCATATTTATACAACACATATGCAAGATAATATATTGCATATATGCTATATATATCATATGTATATATAAATATGTTAGTATGCATATTTACACATTCACCTGTCAAAGGGCATTTGGGTTGTTTCCAGGGTGACATAGTCTTCCTTGAATCCCACAACTTAAGACTCCAGATAAGTTCAATTGAATGGTAAAAGGTATAGGAAGTCAACAGGTGACTCAGACATGGGACGTACTCTTCAGGGAATTTGTGACATGTTGTATGGAAAGGAGAGGAAATGGAAGAAACCGGAAGTCATCAATGGATTACCACTGCTAAGTGTTTTACCCAATTACTGCATGAACTGCCCGCAGCGACACTGAAAGGCAGCTATTGTAGCAGGAGCGTTACAGCAAGAAAAGCGAAATGCTGAGCCCCTGAGTAACCACCCCAGTGCAGGGAGGTTGGGACTCACACCCACATCTCAGATTCAGAAGCCTGTGTTCCTCCCGCTACACATGTCTCCCTGTGATTCAAGAAGAGTGTGGCGAGCCCTGGGGAGAAGTCAAAAAGGCAACAGAGGAAACACGTTCCTCACAGGGAAGGCACGTGGAGAATGCCAGGACTGCAGGTCAAAAAGGCCTTAGAGGTGGAGAAGAGGAAACTTCAGGAACAGAGGACAAGGGGGGCATCAGCAGAGGCATGCTTGGGGACCGGGGCAAGTGAGGAGATAAGGCTGGGAAGAGCGGGAAGGGAAACAGGCCACAGCACCTGCTCAGGGAGTCTCAGCCACACAGTGCAGAGAATGGTGAGACACTGCCAGTTTCCTGAGACAAGAAACAATCATAGCTGATTCAGGAAGACGCCACTGCGATCATGTGTAGCATGGATGAAGGGCATGGGAGAGTTTAGCTAAAGGAAGAGGCAGTTAGAAGATGACTGAAATCGCAGGTGAGACATAATCAGGATAGAAGAGGTGTTGGGGCCGGGCATGATGGCGCAGGCCTTTAATCCCAGCACTTGGGAGGCAGAGGCAGGCGGATTGCTGTGAGTTCAAGGCCAGCCTGGTCTACAAAATGAGTCCAGGACAGTCAAGGCTAACACAGAGAGGCCCTGTCTAGAAAAAACAAAAAAATAAAAGAGAGAGAGAGAGAGAGAGAGAGAGAGAGAGAGAGAAAGAAAAAGAAAAGAAAAGGAGGTGTGGGGGCAACAGACTTGGCAGTTGAAACACTTTGGTTGAGGTGAGCGTACATCCTTGCCTAGGACGTGTTCACCTCAGGAATCACTAACAGCTCCTTTTGTTCCCAGAAGGAGTCGAGTTTGGGCAAGAGCCTCTGTGATACACTGATGATGGGCAACAAGAAAGCAGAACCACAGGGAGTGACCCCAAGATGTGGCCCCTGGGTCAATAAGGCCCAGCCCTTTGGGATGCAGGAGGGAGATGAGGTTTGGGAATCCGCCCAGGTGAGGCTTCACTTGAGGGACAGGAGCACCTTGCCCGTGGATTTGCGCTGCATCACATGAAGGAAAGCATCGTTGATCTAAAAGAAATCCAAAATGGAATGAGTCAGGCTTATGCGTACTTCAGCAAGTATCTGTCAAACAGTCAATTATTAAAATATTACTGTTAAAATATTATTATTGAAATATTACTATTGAAGTAGTAAACTGCATCTCTATGAACCGTACATAACTATACAATGCCAACAAGGTCACCACAAATGCAACAAACACAATAATACTTAAGAATAACCAATCCACAGGCTGTCACCCCATCTAAGCTGATGATTTTCAATGTTGCCAGACAAAAAGTGCCAATAGGCAGAAAGTCTCCAGGCCAGTCCTTATTCTACTGGGAGAATTTTTTTACCAGCTTTTGAAAGAATGATATTCCTGGAAGAAGAATCAATGATTTTTTTAAAAAATTGTCATTTTTAAAAAATTATACCAGTTCCTCTGTACCTAAAATTACAACATATCATAAATCCTTTTTCAGAAGTTTAAGGTTATAAGGCAAATTATAAAGCACCCATAGTGTGAGATTGGTAGAAAAACAGAAATGTAGATTGACGGAACGGAACAGGGGGCCCCAAAACAGGACCACACGCACGGTCAAGGGACCTTTAGCAGGAGTGAAAGCAGCTCACTGAAGAAGGCAGAGAGCTGTCAGCAAAGAGTCCCGGTAAACTGGAGACCCACACTTGAAAAATAAATAAATAAATAAATAAATAAATAAATAAATGGCGAGACAGGCATTCACAAAAAATACCTCAGACCAGTTCATAAATTTAAGTGTAAGATACAAAATTATCCAAAAGAAGAACACTGAAAAAAAATCTAGTTCCCTTCAGGTTTCACAGTGAACTTTTGGATAGAGAATTAAAAGCACAACCAGGAGGGAATGACCAGCAAACAAGTTCATTAATACTCAGAATGACGCAACAGGTAAGGTGCTAACTACGCAACAGGTGAGATGACGTAACCGGTAAGGCGCTAACTATGCAAGCTTGGTGAACTGACTAAACGAAGTTGTCCTCTGGCCTCCACATGTTCGCTGTGACACATGCACCCACACATACACATAATTGTTTTCAGTTAAAACATTTGGGACTGCAGAGATAAAGTATTTGCCACAGAAGCAGGCAGACCTGACTTCGACCCCCCAGACCCACATGAAGAATCTAGCATGCACTTGTGACCACAGACCGGGAGGCAGAGACAGGAAGGTCCAGGAGTTCACTGGCAGTCGTTCTAGCCACATCACTGAGCTCCAGGTTCAATGAGAGACTCTGTCTCCAAAGCCAAGGTACAGAGCGAGTCAGGAAGTCATCTGGCGTCCACCTTTTATCTCCACATACACACACACATGTGTACATGCACCTACCTATGTACATGCACATACATGTAAGTATCCACTCTGAAGAAGACATTGTTAAACACATAAAAAGACAAGGCCTATGTGGCCTTGGATAAAAATCATTGCAAAACACATACCTAACAAAAGGAACAGATGGTAGAGATAGATGATGATACATAGATAGATAAAAAAAAAAGAGAGAGAAAGAGATGTCAGATATATAAATAGATGATAGACAGATGATAGATAGATAGATAGATAGATAGATAGATAGATAGATTAGATGTAAAGAAAGAGAATGTTTAAAACCCAATAATAAGGAAACACACAGCTCAAAACATGAGCAAAAAATCTGGACATCATACCAAAGAAGCACACAGATATCAATAAGTGCATACAAAGACACTCAGTAGACAGAGATTAAAAAGAAAACCAATAGCGAGACCCACTGTACACCTGTCAGAAAACACACATGACTATTCATAGCAATCTCATTCACCACTGGGAAAACCTGGGAACAACCAGTGCCCATCAATAGGCAGTTGTGTAAGCAACCTGGGAGACAGAGGCAGGGAGGAGAATCTCTGAGTTCAAGGCCAGCCTCATCTATGGAGTGAGTTCCAAGACAGCCAGGGCTACACAGAGAGACAGAGAGATCCTATCTAAGAAAAAAAGAAGAAAAAGAAAGAAAGAAGAACTATCAAGCCATAAAAAAGCCTTAAGTAAACGCTGCTAATAAAACAAGAACAACCAGAAGATGACTCCAACCACATGACATTCTGAAAAGGCCAAAACTAGAGAGATACCATGAAGGTCAGTGGTTGCCAATGACACAGGATAAGGGGCTGACTATGAAGATGTGGAGGCCAGGATTGTTTAAAGAAGCTATTCTGTAGCCTACGTAATAGCACTTACATAATATTAAGCACTTACAAAACCCACAGAGCTGCACCATGCCACACTCCTCATTGTGACTAACACCCTCGTGTGCAGGAGTTGGCTCATTGGTTGTGACAAACACACAACAGCAGTGCAAGAAGCTGAATAAGAGAGGGAACTTGTGACTGTGGAAGAGGGAGGATGAGCACTCTGTACTTCCTCTTGAATTTTTCTATGTACTTAAACTCACTTTTAAAATAATCTATAGATAATGATAAATGCAAAGGATAAAATTAAAAAGCAAAGAGTGGAATGAACAAAACCATCACTACTTGCAAACAGTATAATAATCAACACGGGAAAATGAATCAAAGCAACCAAAATAAGAAAGGCCATCACACCCATGGAATAAGAGATGAGCTTATAAAAGCTGCTAACTGGGTCTATAGCAGAAATATTAATGAGTAAGTGCAGCAGACGTGAACTACTGTCCTCAAAAAACAAAAATAGTAACATCTGTGAAAAATGGAAAGATTATTCATAAGATCTTATGGAAAACACTTTAAGCTCTACTCAAAGACATGAAAGATCTAAGCAAATAACTACACAGCCCTACTTACAGATAAGACAACTTCCGCACATATGAAAAGCAAGGACAAGGGTGTAAAGTTACTTTTCTATACATTAAAACATAATTCAGTACTACACACATAAGAGTTATATGATGCTAGCATACGAGCATTATATTTGAACCATGAAAAAAGAAAGTGGGGAGCAGATCTGTGTGTTCTGAAACTTGATGAAAATAGCACCCTGAATCATAGGAAAAAAGACTAAAAGGCTAAGAAACCGTGCTTGCTACAAATAGGGAGATAAACAGTAGTTAGGGGAATACTCATAGAAATTCACATTGTTCATACCTATGAAGCTGTTTATTACCGTACTTATTATGGTGTCACCATAAACTTCAAGGTTTATGGTGAGTAAGTTTGCAAACCACGGTGGATGCACACCATGCACCACTGCCCAGTTCTGGGAAACAACAGAGTAAACACAGAAACAGCAGCACCTGGGGGCTTAAGGCAACATGGTGTCGGACCATAAGACGCAGATCCAGATGAAGAGCATACCACCAGTTACGTAACTTAAAGAGAACATACAAGTACATCTGTGTGCTTTACAGGGTAATACCAACCTACAGAAATGCATCAAACATGCTGTAGACATGCGCTTGGAAGAAAGGAAAGAGTGAGGACAGACAGCGGGGAATGAGAGCAAATGGTATAAGAAAAGGTAAACATTTATAAGTATACAGATCTAACAGCAAAAATCCAACAATGAACGCCTGCTTTGGAAAGAGTTTGCTGGTTAAACAGCCCTTTCTATTTGAGATTCTCACACACACAAAAAAGTCACAGGCAAAATAAATAACTAAAAATAAGTAGAGAAATCAGTCAATCATGTCACTCTCCGTGAGCATGAAATCTCTGCACCTTAGGAGACCTTTCCACAGTGCAGACAGGCTCACTGGGAGGAGGAGGAGGAAGTCCAAGACAGATGTTAGGAGGAGCACTCATCCCCCGCTGCGAGCTCCAGGTGACTCACAGCCGCATGGCTCGCCCTGTCAGGTAAGAGACGCTCATTACTCAGGACTTGTCAGGGCCTCACAATAGAGAGCAGTTGAGAAAATAAGTATTATTGGAGATAGTGCTGAAGACGCCCCTGCAAGTGAATGTTAACATAAAAAGAAAGCTGTGGCTTCAAAAATGCTAAGTCTTGCTTTGAACCATTTTGCATATAAACCCTTTGTTTAAAAAAAAAAAAAAAACGAATTCCATATTTACCTGGCTTGCTACAGAGATAAGACTGTGTGGAAAACGTAATCTTATTTATCTGCCTCTTTTTCAGATGTCTCGTCTGGTTTCCATGTCCAGTTCCCACTTCTGTTTTGATTGCAATTGCTTCTAAGGGTAACTCGCTCCTGTGTGCTTGTACCGGGTGGTTCCCACCCAGCGCTGAGAAACAGAGAAGCGGTGGAGTCTGGGGCCGAGAGTTAAGGGAGGGCGATAAAGTCCTGGATGAGAGCCTGGGAGGCAAAACGCAAAGCTTCCAACCCATCTATTGAGAACTGCTACAGAGGTGCGAGGACACTGCCCTGCATCCTACAGGCTGTCAGATAGGGAGCCACAAAGTGTTGAAGAGGAGAAGCAAGCTGTCCCCAGAACACTGGTTCTCTGCCTTGGGGTGGGGGTGGGGGGAAGGGGCGGAGGATGAAGCTGTAATTAAATGTCTGGAGACTGGAGAGACACGCAACCTGAAATTTGAGGAAGGAAGAAATAATGCTTTTGTTTTAAGGTGAAGGTTCTGCTTTTGGAATTTTTAATTAGCTCATCAAGTAGGACTTATCAGAGTACTTACAGTTCCCCAAATACATCATGCTGATTCATGCCTCCCATTAGAGCTTGGCTTTTACCCTATCAGCACTCTTCTGAGGGCTTTCCAGCTGAAAAATAAACTCAAGGGCAAGACTAAGTCTTACATTTTTATGGACTGTCATACAGAATGTTCTCAGTGAGTGATGAAGAAAACAAAGTCATGAATAAATGAGTGAATGTATCTGAGGCTGAGTTGGGTTTCCTATTAAAAAGTGAAACGTTGTGGCTAATGGCACTGCTGAATGACATTATGATACAAACTGATCTGAACCCTCTTTTGAAAGTCAATCAATGAGTGTAATCCTAGCACTAGAGGAGGCAGAGGCAGGCAGACCTCTGTGAGTTTGAGGACAGCCTGGTGTACAGAGCAAGTTCCAGGACAGTCAGGACTACACAGAGGGAACTTGTCTCAAAAAAAACTTTTTAAAAAAAAAGTCAACTAACGATGGAAAGACAGCTCGGGGGGAAGGGTGCTTTCCTAGCATGTGAGAAGTCCCAGGGTCAAGTCCCGTGGTATCATAAAAAGAAAGTCAGTCGTTACATTCATCGGAAAAAAGATGCAGACTCATATAAACTGACAAAAAGATTCTCAAGATCACTGATCATTAGGAGAATACAATTCATATTCACAAACAAGTAACTTTATTCGTCTATTACTAAAGTGGCTAAAATTAAACAACTGATAATATTAAGTGCAGATACAAAACAATTCTGACTCTCCAGCATTGTTGGTAGGGAGTGTAAAATGGCTTAGCCCCTCAGGAGAACAGAAGAAGGCCTGATTAAAAGTCCAAAGTAGATTTGGAAATAGGGAGAAGCGAAATCCCAAAATGTTAAAGCACACAGCTCAACTTCTAGCCCACAAAATCTACCTGGGGGACTGGGTGCCAGTCCAGAATGCCCTGCTCATGGGGAAACTATGTGCCATGGCCTTCTATGGGAGTGGCATAAGGTGGCTTTGTCTTCAGAAATCCTGGGGTGTAGCAGCTGGAGCAGAGCGGTTTCTGAACAACGGAAGCAAAGAGAAAGAGCTTCTGGTGTAGTCAACCAGTTCCTTACCTACAGGCATCAGCAGTTGCTCTTTTAGAACTATGTTTAGGTTCCCTTTAAACAGACCTTGTAGAAACAATTGAAATCAAATTCTAGCCTTATGTCATTCTCACTTGATGACGTTATTTAAGTGCCATTGGAGGTGAGGGGAAATAATAAAGCCAGTTAAGAATCTGTATAAATTTTTAACATTAAGTATAGACTTAGCATACATCCTTCAAATCTCAATCCTGATACTCTGGTTTCTCTTCAGATCATATAAATCTTTCACCTTTTACAAATACCCAGCCTAAAAAAATAATAAAGCCATATTTCTACCAGAATGTACATGAATATTAGTCAAACCTGAAAACAGAAAAACCTATTAACTGGCAACTGAATAAACAGCCGTGGTATGTCCAGTCAATGAAATATCACTCTGCTTCTTTACAATAAAGTCTCCATTTAAAAAGAGAAAGAACTTCCACTCCGAAGCACAAGGGGTCTGGACAAACCTCCTAAGAATTATACAAAGTGAAAGAATCCAAAACCACGGGCTTGGAGAGGTGGCTCAGCAGTTAAGAGCACTGGCTGTTCTTCCAGATGACCTGGGTTCAATTCTCAGAACCCACATAGCACCCCACAACATGACTCTAGTCACAGGGGACCTGATGCCTTCTTCTGACCTCAATGGGCACCAGGCATGTGTGATGCACAGACATACATGCAGTTAAAACACCCCAAACACATAAAACATACATAAATTTAAATTTTAAGTAAATATATAAGTAAACACAAAATAATCCAACATCAAAAGGTCATGGACTACACAGCCATTTATATGATAGTCTAGAAAAGGCTAATTATAGAGGAGGAGAGGGAACAGACGAGTGATTGCTAGGGGGTATGGGGGAGGAAAGAAGGACGGATTACAAAGGGACACATGGAAGTCTTCTAACATGATAAAAGCAGATTATATCTTGACTGTCATGGGGTGGCTACATAATTGTATCTGTTCATCAGACTCAAAGAACTGTCTGGGTACAGGCACCATGCACCTGCAGTCTCAGCTGCTAGGGAGACTGTGGCAGGAGAGCCTCTTCAACTGAGGAGTTCAAAGTCAGACTGGGCGATACAGCAAGCTAGCCCGGTTCCTTAGGAATAAAGCCTAGTTAAGGCACTTATCTCCGTCACACTGTCCCCTCGAGACTCAGCGATCTATGGAGACGAGGAAGCAGAAAGACAGTAAGAGCTAGAGGTGATGACTTCAAGGAAGCAGTGTCTTCCAGACACAGCAGGGCAGATGCACATGTGAACTCACGGAAATGGTGAGAGTGCGCACGAGACTCTGAGCAAGCTTAAGACAGAGTCAGTTTCAGAATGGAGGAGGGAAGGTCAACATGAAGCCCCACCCCAAACCGGGAAGCTATTGGCATTGTATTGCTTCTGGGAAAAGGAAAGTCAGGTTTCTTCTGTGGAGTGACACCTGCGGAGTGACCGCACTCCAGGGCAAGCCCCACTTCCAAGAGCAGTCAGCCAACACAAACTGGATTTGATGGGCTTTAGGGGGGGCAAGGATAGAGAATATGAGTGACTGTAAAGTTGGGTAAATGGGAAGGCGGGGAACGTCCTGGGAGGAGCCAAAAAGAGGGATGAATATGATCAAAATATATTTATAAAATTCTCAAAGAATAAAAACATTACTTACAAAAAAGAAAAGAAAGAAAGTGATCTTTTTGTGGCACCTTCTAGGCAGTCAACCATGTCAAGATGAAGCTAAACATCTCTTTCCCAGCCACCAGCTGTCAGAAGCTCCTCACTGAAATGGATGATGAACACAAACTTCATACTTTCTAATGACAAGCACAGCCACGGATGTACCTGCTGATGCTCTGGGCGAAGAGCAAAAGGAAAGAAATCAGTGGTGGGAATGACAAAACAAGATTTTCCCATCAAGCACCATGTCTTGACCCACTGCAGAGTGTGCTGTTAAGTAAGGGCATTCTTGTTAGAGACCAAGGAAAACTGGAGAGAAGAAGAACACGTCTGTTCAGGGATGCATTGTGGATGCTAAGCTGAGTGTTCTCAACTTGGTAAAAGAGAGACGGGGTGGGGGATTAAGAATCCTGGACTGACAGGCAGTGCTGTGCCTCATGGTTGGGGCCCCAAAGACCCAGCAGACTTCAAAAGCTTTTCAGTCCCTCCTTTAAAGAACATGATGTCCACCAGTATGCTGTCAGAAAGCCCTTAAACAAAGAAGGTAAGAAGCCCAGGACCAAAGCCCCCAGTATTCAGCATCTTGTCACTCCACATGTCCTGCAACACAAGTGCTCAAAAGAAACAACACAGTAAGAAAAACAAGGAGGAGGCTGCAGAATGTGCTAAACTTCTGGCCAAGAGAATGAGAGAAGCCAAAGAAAAATGTCAGGAACAGATTGCCAAGAGACGTAGGCTGTCTTCACCGAGAGCTTCTACTTATAAGTCTGAGTCCAGTCAAAAATAAATCTTTAAGGGTAACAAATAAATGATCAGAGCATCACACACACACACACACACACACACACACACACACACACACACACACACACACACACACACTAATGCTTCATTGAGGATTGCAATTCCAGGGCAGCAAGGGTACTGGGAAAGGGAAACCCAATCAAAGGAAGATGCAAAGTGCATGAGGGTGTGTTCCGGATCCTCAACTGGTTGCAGCTTCAGAGGTACACAGACCCACCTGCTCATATGGGACCTCTCCGGAGAAGCCATGTAAAACAGTCAGTGGGAAGAAAAATAAAGCAATTTACCCACTGACTTCCATTCCTCATGGTACACGCTACGTCTCTCACTGCATTACCAGGCCTTGTGCTGTTCCTGGGGGAAACAGAGGCTTCTGTGACTCCATTAGCTCAAGTGTCTGCTCCACAGCTGTAGCAGCTGGGAAGAGTACTGTGGAGGCCTTGGCTGTAAGATCTGCCTAGCTCCAGGGAACAAGAGACTCTGGTGTGGAAGGAGCCGCCTCCTGGAATAGCCGCCAAGGCTGTATGACAGCAGACCCCCTGTAAGGAGCATCCCAGGGAAGTGTGACAAGCAGCCAAGTGGCCGGGGGCAGAGGTCAGAGGGCACATTAGAGGTAGAGATAGCAGAGATGAGAATCTCCACAAACTGGGTCTGGTCAGTGGAATGATTACCATAGTATCTGAAGCTTTGGGTTTTTGTTTTTTTTTTTTAGGAATATTCCGCCTGCACAGGGGAACCCTGAAGCAAACAATTTCTAGTCATTAATTCTATTCATATGACAACCTCACCTGACCGTTAGATAAGGAACAGTCGCAGACCTGTGAGACATAAGTGCAGTGTTAGGTCAGGATGTGTGCATCCCGATTCATAAAGAAAACATCAAATGCTTTCCTCGGAACAGATCATAGGCCGGTATGTAATCCACCCAGCACAGCACAGATCTCAACTGACAGTAAGCAGTTCCGTTCCAAGCTTAAATTCAAAACCCAAAGACTATGGCTCTAACCCTGCCCTCCGTGTGTATTATCTTACTTAATTCTCACAACTGCCCCACTGTAAATGAGGACAGGACAAAAGATGTCTAAGTTACTCACAGCCAGAATCTGGACTCTGGGGCTCTGAGCTCAGGAAGTCATTCAACAAATACACAAGTGACGGCAGCTGGAGGCTATAGCTGGAGAGGCAGGGAGAGCGCACAGCCCTGCCTACATGAGGCTGTGCTCTCTGGGAAAGGCAACGTAAACAGGAATTACAAAGAAAGAGAGGAACAGGGTGCCACTAAGGTACAAGTTCCAGCCCACTAAAAGAGCAACAGTGCAAAGTTTATTGTCATAGGAACATAAACTATCAAGGGCCCATCCGAAAAAGCACCAAGCGTTCAGACACTGCGTAGGTTTTATAAGTTCAGCAATTATTTCCTAATCCCAACAGGTTTTGACAAACAACTAATGTTTAAATCAAAAATAAGGTTCCGTAAAATCAATTATATATTCACTTAGCCTCTTGGTTTTTAAGCAAACAAAATGTACAAAGTGTCCCTGCTTAAGTAAACACAAGAGCCCTGGTGGTTTTAATTAAGAGATAGTTCTTTTGTGTAGCTATTTCTATGACAGTTAGTCATATAGTCCTCGGACGATAGTATACACTATGTTCTGGCTGTGGTGGCACACATCTTTGATAATCCCAGCACTCATGAGGCAGCAGAAGTAGGCAGATTTCTCTGAGTTCCAAGCCAGCCAATGAGAGCTACAGAGTGAGACCCTGTCTTTAAAAAGAACAACAAAAATAAAAGACTACCGTATGTACCAACTCACTTGGTTCATTTAGAGAGAATGTGACATGGTTATAAGCAGAAAGATTCTGGTGTCCAACCACGTATGCCTACACATCATCTCTGCACAGCACACCCCTGGGCAGCTGCCTCAGCTTCTAAGTCCAAGTTCTTCACCAGTGAAAAGAGATTAACCAGCGGTAGAACAAGAGTTTCTCAGAATGTTAAATGAATTCATACATACAAAGTGCTTGGCCTCCGGTGCCTCTCTGAAGTGTCTGCCTGGTCGCAGACATACACAGAGAAGAAACAGTAAATGTGTGGTGTGTGGGTGGGCTTGGTGTTAGGGAGCCCGGCTCGGCGGAAGGCCACAGCGAGCACCCAGGTCCGCAGAGGGGCAGAGCCAGGCATTCCTAGGAAAGGGCCCTTCCTGGGAGGCAGAAAGGCAAATGGAGGCTGACAGACAGTAATTAGAGCTAATTCGTGTTTGGGAGGGAAAAACAGCAATGTGGACAATTAGAGTGAGTCTTTTTCCATGCCTCAGCAACACTGAAAACACATCACTGGAGAGGGGAGACCTACAACTACCACTTGCTTCTCTCATCAGTCCCTGCTTCTACCAAGTGGTACTGCCTTGGGGTGACAGAAAGCCAAAGCCAGAAAGAGACCCGGAAGTTACCCACACTGGTGGCCTTCAAGCGTTTAGGCCACAAAATCCTATTCTTAAAAGAAAAGTATGAATGAAAAAAGTGAAAGCATGCAACCGCTTAGGCTTCTGAAGACATGTGGCCAGCAGAGGCCAGCAGCTGTGGTCTCTACCTCCACCACATCCCCACCACGACTCCTGAAACAGCATCTGAGAGCCACAGATTGACAGCCCGCTGCTTGATTCTGCAGTAGACACTGAAGGTCAGGAGGCAGGGGTGGGGGGCGGGGGGTTGGGGTAGGGGATATGGAGGTGGGGAGCTGGGGGTTGGGGGGGGGGGAGTACAGGGTCTGCTCCGTACACTGCAGGCAAAGAGGGCTAGCGGCAAAAACAACCAGTTCTCTAACTGCCAGTCAGAGCCTCTCTCAACAGTTTGCCACTTTCCTGACTCACACACCAAAAAGATAAAGGACACAAACAGCGTCCAGAGACTGTGCCTAGTCACCGGAACAGAACACAGGCGGGAGGGTGGTGATCCATGAAGCGTGGCATCGAACCTCTGCTAATCCACAACTCAACAGGACATGGCCTTCATCACTGACCAGAGCTACCAAACAGGTTTGGTTTGGTTTTTTTTTGTTTTGTTTTGTTTTTTAACATTAAAACAAATTAAGGGGAAAAAAATCCTGAGAAAGGCAGGCATCACAGGAAATGCCTAGGAAACTCACATTCACAGCCAGGCTGCTATGCATGCACACAGTTCTGCTGGGGAGGAAGTTTAAATCACACTAATGAGACTGCGGGAAATGAAAACAGCTAGAGAATAACCAACGAGTTAAGTGCAGTGACGAATGAATGCATTAGTGTCTTCTGATGCCCAGCGTGACTTATGTGCCGGTCACAGTACACGGCTCACATCATCTGGCTATACTTTGAGGCATCCATATTTGAAAACCAAAGGTCAGGTCAAGTGGGACTCTGTGTTGCAACGTTCAAGGTCCAAATCAACACATGTAAATTATTTTCTAAAGCTCTGTAACTTTCCTCCATTTGAGTCACCAGTGATAGATAGAGCCCTCAAAATCCTGCATCTATGTTGCAAGCCAGGAGATGGGCAGGAATCTGGACACGCTGAAGCCTGTGACACTCCACTAGTTCCTATGGACATCCCAGCATGCTCAGGAGAGCATTTTCACCTCTTCAGTCCATAAAAGGACCGGTTATGGTACTCAGAGATAAGGCTGCCAGATTTGACGGGTTATTTCCCAGCTTTATCTGCCGCGCATTCCTTACGCATTGTCTCACCTTGTCCAGTCTGAAGACTGCCCCGGTGTGTGGGTGGATCAGCCCTTGCTGGCAGTACTGCAGGGCGGAGGCCATGCTCTCGGAAAACCTGGCGAAGTCCTGGTGTTGGTAGCGACCCCAGAACAGGCCCATGGCGGAGATGTTCTTCAGGAGCAAAAGGTTGCTGGGCACGGATGCGATGTTTCCTCCAGCGAATCCCAGCACCACAATCCTGCCCTCCCATGCCAGGCTGAGGGCGAGGAGGAGGGGGAAAAGGTTAAGAAGCTTTGGACAGGGCTGGGCAGATGGCTCAGTCTATAAAGTGCTTGTAGAACAAGCATGAGAACCTGTGTTCTGAACCCCAAAACTCACATAAAAAGCCAGACATGGTGGTGTGTACCCACAGTCCCAGCACTGGAGGTCCTGAGACAGGCAGATACCAGGGGTCCCTGGACAGCCAGACTAAGATGGTAACCTCTGTGTTCGGTGGGAGACCCTGTTCCAAAAAATCAGGTGGAGAGGAATAGAAAAAGAGACCTACACCGGGTGTAGTGGTGTATGCCTGTAACCCCCCTACTCAGGGAGGCAGAAGCAGGCAGATCTCTATGAGTTCAAGAGGCCAGCCTGGTCTACAAAGTGAGTCCAGGATAGTCAACACTACACAGAGAAAAGTTGTCTTGAAAAAAAGAAAGGAAAGAAGGAAGGAAGACAGGCAGGCAGGCAGACAGACAGGCAGACAAACAGATAGACAGACAAGACAAGATAGAAAAAGAGACCTAACACCAACCTTTGGCCTCCACACAAGCATACATGGGCAGGTACACTGCCCTGAACATGTGCATGCACACACACACACACACACACACACGAGACACAGAGAGAACAATGGACATGTATGCCCATCAAGACGGTTACTATTTTATAAAAAAGAGAAAAATAAAATAAAATACTTGTTAGCAAGGCTATGGAAAAACTGAGATGTTCTACAGATGAGACTTATTTCAAAATGGGGGCTACTGTAATGGAAAATAGTATGACTTTTCCTCAAATTTTTTAAAAATACATTTGCCGGGTGGTAATGGCACATGTCACTAATCCCAGCACTTGGGAGGCAGAGGCAGGGTAGATGGCAGTAAGTTCGAAACCAGCCTGGTCTACAAAGTGAGTCCAGGACAGCCAGAGCTACAAAGGGAAACCTTGTCTCGAAAAAAATATAGTAATAATAATTATTATTATTTTTAAATACATTCAGTAATTCTATTCCTGGGTATATTTAAGAGAGCTGAAAGCAGGACACGGAGAGTCTCTGTGTACACCCATATCCATGACAGCATCATCCCCAAATAGCCAAGAGGTATAAACAAGCCAAGTATCCTCAACAGATGAAAGGATAAAGTGTGACATACACATACACACACACACACACACACACACACACACACACACACACACACACACAAGTATTCAGCCTCTGCAAGGAAGGAAATCCTGTCACATGCTGTCCCACAGGTGACCTTTGGGACAGTGGGCTTTAGAATCGAGGCTGTCTCTTCAACTGTAGAAGGATGCTGGGTCTCAACCAATGTCACTCTGTGGATTTTATTTCAAGACAAGTTGACTTGAAGATTTTGAACTTAGGCAGCAGGAGTAAGACAGATGATGAAATGAGGAGTGAATTTAAACAAAGACACTTTAGGACTCCTTAGGGCATGGTGTGCCTTTAGAGAATTCTCAATCATCTACAAAAATTCCCAGGTTTTCTGCAGCCTACTGTGAACAGTACCACAGAGCATGCTGCATGTGAGCTCTAAACAACAGCTTTGCACAGGGCTCTGATAGAAGAGATGTGCATGATTGTCCAGTTCAGGGTTTCTTGGAGGTTTGGAGGTTGCTGTTGTTGTTGCTGTTGTTGCTGTTGTTGCTGTTGTTGTTGTTGTTGTTGTTGTTTTTCCGAATGGCACAAGAGGAGTAGGTGCACTTGGTCCCTGCACTCCTTCTCTGCTTCTTCGCCAAGCATAGGACCAGCACCGTGAGTGACAACAGTGGCCATGTGTCTGCCCCCCACCCCCACCCCAGCTCAGGGGATCCCTCCTGGATCCATTCCAGGGATGAGTGGGGGTCCTCCCCAGCTCAGGGGATCCCTCCTGGATCCTTTTCAGGGCTAAATGGGGATCCTCCTGTGGGCAGGCTGCTTGTGCTGCTCTGGTTTTCCTGCTTCAAACTGAGATAAACTACAAAGCCTACAAAGCATGGGTGTGAAAAATGAAACCAGGCCAGGTGTGGGACGTGCAGGGGGATCAAGAGTTTAAGGCCAGCCTTGGCTACAGAGTGAGTTTCAGGACAGCACAGCAAATACCCTGTCTTAAGATATCCAGGAGGACAGGGAAGTGGGAAGGAGAAAAGACAGGTGGGAGCACTGCTCTCACAGCCCACCGGAAGCCCTGGGTGAAACACGGGGAACCGGAAAGATAAAACAATCCCACCGAGTCTCCAGTGACACAGTCAGTCAAGCGGAAGAAGTCCACAGCTGGCTGCTGCAGGACCTGTGCCATCAGAAGGGCCCAGCACATAATCAGTGGGGAATGGGGAACTGCAACCACAGCAGTCCCAGCATCTGAACAATGATCTCCCCGGGACCCCGCACCCCCATGTATTTAAAGCAGCCTAGTGGGAGGCCAGAGAGCTGGATTTAACACATGGATAATTTCTCAAGTCCTTGGCATTGCCAACCAGAGAGTCTGCAGTCATTTTTTTTTTTGACTGTTTTCCAGTTGAGTATTTTGTTTTTACTATATTTAAGCATTTCCTGATTTCCTCTGCTTCTGTTCCTTGTCACCCACCCACTCAGCTATTCTCGTTGATGCTGATGCCTACAGGAGACATGAGCAGCACAGGCAGAGGGAAAGCCAGCTGGGAGATGGAGATGCAGGAAGGTGCTGGGGAGCCCCGGACAGAGCAGTGCACGCACCTGCGGAGCGACTCCAGGAAGACGTCTCCTCCCACCATGTCAATGGCCACGTTCACCCCACCGCTGCCCACCAGCTTCCTCACTGCCTCCTTCAGGCTGCCCTGGCTGTAGTTCACGCTGGACTGTGCACCCCTCTGCATCGCCAGCTTGCACTTCTCGTCGCTTCCAGCCGCAGCTATGACCTGAATGTAAACACAAGGTTTCCGATGGTCCAGATCATGTTGTAGGAGGGGTACACCCCACCAACCTAGACGTCAGCATTTCTCAAGGAGCTTTTCCCGCCCAAGCGTCGGCCTTGACCCCAACACTCACAGCACCCGCTGGCCTTTCCATGTACCATTAAGCTCTGAAGTGCACGGTTCGAGGAACCCCACAGGGCTAGTTAGGAGATGGTTTAAAAGGCAATGGAAGTTTTCTCCAACTCCAAATGAAAACTACCATTTAGTGAGCACACGGTAAGAACACAAGCTGGACATCACACGTGGAGTCAAGAGTGTAAAATGCGGTTTGGGGTAGGGAAGGAGAGAGGTTCCACAAGCACAAACCAGATATATCCAGCCTAGATGTCGAAGATCAGGAAAGCCTTCCCAGAGGATGAACATAACCCAGGGGAAATTCCTGAAGCCAGATAGACCAGGGTTCAAACTCTGCCTCTTCTACTCAGCAGCTGTGTCGCCTTAGGCCCATACTTAGGAAGAACTACCACACTGTGCGACTGTTTCCCAGGCACTCTTCTAAATGCCTTAGGTAGAGCAATAATTCCTTTACTCATGATAGCTCAATAAAACACACACCATTACCTCCCAGTTACCGACAGAGAAACTGAGGCAAGAGAAGTTAAGTAAATTATGTAAATTATGCAAAAAAAAAAATCTCACACAGCTGAGACTCAAATCCAGGGAACTTACTTCTCCACATACTTAACCTCTGCACTGCTTGACAGTGTCTCTGGTCTTAGCTACCTTATCAGTCCAAGAAAGCAAAAAACACCGTGCCAGGCGCAATGGCGCACACCTTTAATCCCAGCACTCGGGAGCCAGAGGCAGGCAGATCATTGTGCATTCAAGGCCAGCCTGGTCTACAAAGTGAGTCCAGGACAGCCAAGGCTAACACAGAGAGACCCTGTCTCAAAACATCAAAAACAAACAAACAAACAAACAAAAACCCCACAAAGAAAACAAAAGAAAGTACTTCTAAAGTTAAGTGGAATACTGACTACAAAGCTCCGGGGTGGGGGTTGGGATGGGCGGAGTAAGTAAGTTACAGCTATTGTCAGATATGCAATCCTTATTCTATTTAAGCTTCAGAGGAACACCATGGGGATGACATAACAACTGCCACTCCGTTGCTGCAGAGGTACAGACTCAGAGAGATTAAGCAGTGTCACCCAAGTAGTAGGTGGCAGAACAGCTCTCCAAAGCCTTACTCCAAAGTGCATGACCTTTCTGCTCTGCTATCCTTGGGGAAACTCACGCCGAAGGCCCAAGACATACGACACAGATACGTGTGGCAAGTCCAGGATCTGGAATGTTCCGAAGCTGCAAGCACTGAAGCGTTACCTAGAGGTGCCTTGTCAGAGAGAACACCCACCACGGAAGTCCATGGTGACGCTCAGAACCTGCAACTCGTGTAGCCTGAAGGCCATTTGGGTTTGACTGGTACTTGGGGGCCTTTTCTTGTCCTGTTAAGGCGGGTGAGATAGTGCTACGCAGCGCAGGCTAGCCTCTACCTTTCCACCCTCCTTCCCCGGCCCTCTGATGCTGGGAATAACAGGGGTATCACACACCACCACCCTTGGATGCAAAGAAGCTTTTTTTTTCCTTTTTTCTTTTTTGTTTGTTGGTTTTTATGGTGCTTACACATGACACCCGAATACTCTGCCGCTGATCTACGCCTGCTAAGCCATGCCTGTGTTTCTACGATAGCCTTTCTCACAAGCACGGAGGTAGAGCTATCTCTCTCAGCACTCAAAAGATTTCCAGATTTCAGTCAGTACTGCAAAGTGTAGATGTTCGGGTGAGGGATATTCAGCCTGCACTGCACAAGAAGAGTCTTGCCCAGAAGACCACAGTGTGAAGCCGGTCGCAGTGGGGTGTGCTACAAGCCCATCTGTCTGCAAGGCTGGAGCAGGAGAATCAAGAGTCTGCAGCCAGCTGAGCACGGTGGCGCATGCTGGTAATCCCAGCGCTTGGGGAGGCAGAGGTAGGTGGATCTCTGTGAGTTCAAGGGCAACCTGATCTACTAAACAAGTCCAGGACAGTCAAGACAACACAGAGAAACCCTGTCTCAAAAAAAAAAAAAAAAAAAAAAAAAAAAAAGAATCTGAAGCCAGCCTAGGCAATGAAGTAAGACCCAGTCTCATTTTTATTGCCCCATTCTACTGACCATTTTCAACTATTATTCATTTCAGCATTACTATGTATATGTGATGGTTAAATTCTCTTTGAGTTAGATATACTAACTTTCTTTGTTATTGGGCATTAAATAAAATCTTTGGCATGTTAAAAGAAAATGTAGGGCTGTAGAGATGGCTCAGAGGTTAAGAGCACTGTCTGCTCTTCCAAAGGTCCTGAGTTCAATTCCCAGCAACCACACGGTGGCTCACAACCATCTATAGTAAGATCTGGTGCCCTCTTCTGGCGCCCAGGCACACATGCAGGCAGAACACAGTATATGTAATAAATAAATAAATCTTTAAAAAATAAAATAAAATAAAAAGACTCAAACGCTCCCTTAAAACAGCACAGTTTACTGAGGGCTAGTCCCACATAGGGCCATGGTGAGCCGAGACACCAGACTAGGGCTGGGCACCCGGTCCTGTGCACAGATCGTCACCAGTGAGACCTACAGTGAGTCGCTTTCTCTCTTGGCGTGTCACTTTCTTGATGTGTGAAGTAGACAATAAACACTTAGAGGGGTGGTGTGAGGACCGGGGTTAAGATGGCCGCTTCAGAGGCGTCCTGGAAACAGCATGCAATGCTGTGAGGAGGAGGTGTGAGCCGATGACCTGTGCCAAGCAGGGGGCACGGAAGCATTTTAAACTTTTATTTGTGTTTACTTATGCTTCAAAAGAAGATATAGCTCAGATGAATTTTAGTATCTGGATTTAAGCAAATTTTCCTATTTAATCTCTTAGAACTAAATAAATAGTATAATTCTATCTTCTGAGAAATGCTAAATAGACAGAGACTAATTATGATCTCTCTCCCCGAGGGAGCCCGCGGCCCTTCCTGATAACACGAAATGTGTTAATATTCCACAAGAAACCTCTTAGCCCCTGAGGTCGTTCTCAGAACCCACATCTCTCTCCCCAAAGAAACCAAGGCGAGAAAGAGATGCTGCCTAACGCCATCCACACCCCATCAGACTTCTATTTCTCCAGACTGTCTTTCCATCCCAGCCACGTGTGGCACAGGAACCTCGCACTCAGCATGGCCGAAACTGCTCTCCACGTCCTCCTGTGCTCTCACTCTCGATAAATGCCAATTCCAAAAGTTAACTTCGCTTCTTCCCACTCGTTGTCTAACAATAGCACGCGGGACGGGGCTTGTTGGAGACACGTACTGACACACCACATCTGACAGGCACAGTGCACACAGACCCTCAGTCTTCCCAGCAGCTCTGTGGAAGCAGCATCTCCCCAGTGAGGCAGCAGAGCTGGGCTGTGAACCTCCCTCCAGGACCTTTAAAGCCTTCCTCTGACTCATAGGTTGCCCTCTGGTCTATGGCTTCTCTCTCCCCCCCCCCACCCCCACCCCACCCCCCTCTCTCTCTCTCTCTCTCTCTCCCTCTCTCTCCCTCTCTCTCCCTCTCTGTCTCTCTCTTTCTCTCTCTCTCTCTCTCTCTCTCTCTCTCTCTCTCTCTCTTTCTCCACTTCTGTGATCTCTATTGCCTTGGTCCAGGTCTCATAACCTCTGGCCTACACAACAAATCTGCCCTTCTGCCACCATCACCTGGGCCTAGTCATGAGCCTTGCAGACACTCTTCTTGCCTTTCTGAGGATTACAGTGCAGGAGAAGGGGAGAGAGAGATTGACCCGCAGTGGCCCACGTAAGGAGCGATCACACAGTGCGGTGTGCACTAAGAAACAGAAGCGTAGGGTGTTATCAGATCACATATAAGCAATAGGAAGAGGAGACTGACCTCGCCTGAGGCTAGAGATACCTGAAAAGGTGGCAGGAGTTGAAATCTAAACCAGAGGGAGACAGTTCAGAGCGCTGCAGGTAGAGAAAAGAGCATCTGCAGAGCTCACGGTGGGAGGCAGTGCTTGCCAGGTTCCGCTATCTGAAGGACCAAGCGGTACACAGCTAGGTCTCTCTGTTCGGCAGGAAGGTAGGCAGATGGCAAGACCCTACTCTAAGTACTGTATGTCCCCGGTGCCCTTCCCATGACACTCGATAAGTGGATTAGTCTATTTCACACCTAAACACGGGAGTTAATTTTTTTTTTTAATACTCTAACATGCAAATACCTTGGCCTGGAGAACATTTGTCGCCACATCTATCACTGCAAGGCCTGTGGCTCCGGCGGCTGCTGTCACTAAAACAGTTTCTCTGCGGCAAGGGAAGAGAATCGTTACTGCAGAGACCTCCAAAGCTCGACCAGTGGTAAGATTCCAGGGACGAGGAGGACAGGGCACCTTACGGCTGGAACGTTAGAGCCCTTTCATTCAAATCTTCGAGTAGCATCCACTCTCCAGCCTTGAGGGGCAGGATCCGCATGACTTCCGGATCAGTGCTAACCTAGTCTGCTTCTGGAGACTTCGAAGAAAAGGGTCACTCGATCCCTCTACACAGCCTCTTTCTCACAGTAGCACCTGTCCCTCTGAGCAGCCGTACCAACGCGTGCTTCAGAAATTTCCGCCCTACGACCATTCTCACACTGAACACTGCCTGACTTGAGAATGTGGTGGTCATGTGGTAGCCGCTGCTCAGATGAAGCTACCAGTGGGGAGCAACTCTGAAGGCCAGTTCTCTGAACAGATGAAGAGCCAGTTTCCCAAGTAGAGGGAGGATTTCAGAACTTTTTTTTTTCAGAACTTTTAAATGTAAAGTATCCATAGCCAGGAAGTGGTACCACATGCCTTTAGTCTCAGCACTTGGGAGGGAGAGGCAGGTAGATCTCTGTGAGTTCAAGGCCAGCCTAGCCTACAGAGTGAGTTCCAAAACAGCTAGGACTACACAGAGAAACCCTGCCTCAAAAATAAATAAATAAATAAATAAATAAATAAATAAATAAATAAATAAATAAAATAGAATTTGGGACAACCAACCAAGCCTCACAGAAGTACATACCATAAGTATATAGGAAGCCCATAGGAAGTTAGTTTAAATAAACCAACTTCCACCTAGGAATGACAGTCCATGTCTGTGATCCTAGTGCTCAGAAGGCAGAGGATAAAGTTCTTGAGTTTGAAGCTAACTCAGGCAATATAAGTTATGAGTTGTCCCAGACCAGCTTGGGCTACATGGTAAGACCCTGTCTTAGGGCTGGAGAGATGGCTTAGTGGTTAAAAGCGCTGCCTGCTCTTCCAAAGGTCCTGAGTTCAATTCCCAGCAACCACATGGTGGCTCACAACCATCTATAATGTGATCTGATGCCCTCCTCTGGCCTGCAGGTGTACATGCAGACAGAGCACTGTATACATAATCTTAGATAGATAGATAGATAGATAGATAGATAGATAGATAGATAGATACCAAGTCTGTAAATGTGAAGTACTCCTATGAAGTGATCCTAAATTCATATTGCAAGTTGTACCATTCACTCCAAGGCAAAGAGAATGGCCTGTACCTGTGTCCAGTAGCCAAAAAAAACAAAAAACAAAAAACAAACACCTCTCTTTTGCCTTTCCTCAAGTTAACGAGCTGAAGTGAAGCTCAGGGAAAGACAAGAGATAAAAAGAAAGAAGGGAAGGGGGCAGGGAACACTCTTGTTTGTTTGAGGCTTGGTTTTGGCTCACGTAGCTCAGACTGGCATCTGACTCACTGCATAGCTGAAGACAGCCTTGGGATCCTCATCCTCCTGCCTCTCGTCCCAAATGCTAGGCACACAAGTGCACCACCTGGATGGGCTTCCAGCATTTCTAATATCAGAAGAAGGTACCACTTAGCCCACTGCCTCCTACATAGTCCTTACCCAGGCTGGATGCGGGCCCGATGAGCTGCAGCCAAAATAGCGGTGCCATAAGATACGGGCAGGACGGCGGCATCCTGCAGAGAGACGTTTTCTGGAACTCGCCACAGGGTCTATTCGAAGAAATAACAGCAATTGGTGGTAAACTTGGTGGTACCTGGTTACAGAGGCTGCTCAGCAAGCCTTATGGTTTGATGAGGTGAATAATTTGCAATGGGAAGCTCATGTCTATTATCACCTATTAAGGAGTACAGGTCAAGACCAAGCAAGCCAAGGTAGGGTTTAGGACTTGGGTGTGTCAGACTTCAAACCCCTAAGGCTGGCATCAGCTCAAAAAGGAGCCAATTGATGAAGAATAGACTGCAGGTTACTATGCTGTCACCGGTGAACTGTGTCTTATATAAACTTGGATGGGATCCGTATAACATGCCCCACTAGGGGGCACTATTCACATCCTGCTCACCCCATACAGGGCTGGCTGCCCTCGTGGGCTCTGTTCCATAAGCTTCATAGGAAAATAAGCCCATGATATCCAACTCCATGTGCAAAAACCAGTCTTTCAGCCATAACTCACTAAATAGGGTCCAAATGAATGGCCAGCCAGTTGCTTGGGCACTGAAGAAAAAAAGAAAGAAGGAAGGAAAAAAAGAAAGAGAAAAAAAAACCCACTCTGCACAAACTAAACTCTGCGCAAGTGCTATCACACTAACAGAGAAAGAAGTTTAGCATTTAATAGGAACAAAAAAAAAAAAAACAAAACCACCTGTTTGGTTAAGAAACAAAGTAAAATGATACAAATGCAAAAGGAGAATGGTGTGAGGAAGGGAGACGAGGAAAGCGGAAAGGACAAAGCAGAAGGACTGTCTGTGCGTACCTTCTGGTCGGTGATGCACTGCTCGGCCATAGCGCTAAGGCTGCTCACTCCGATCACTCGATCTCCCTGCAGGGAAAAGGCATGGGTTCAAAGGCACAGCCTTGCCCTCCAAAACACACGCCTCTGACCCATAAGACACAGCTCGGCCTTGTATCTATTCAGAGTTCACTTCCAGTTTAAAAGCAGAACGGCAAGTCTCTCAATACTGCTCCCAGGCTGCCAAGCCAATACGAGCACATTTTATACAAGGGATCATTGGTAGGAATGACAGTTCCCGTGACCACTTGCTTTCACTTGCGATTCAAACTTAACAATCCTTTATCCTTTCAGTAACTGAAGACCAAGCATTGTCTTACAGTCACAATGGAGAGTTGAATGAGGCCAGAAACTTCCACCAAGTCTCCTCACCTCCTCATTCAAAATTCATTCTTTCTCTTCTGCCTTGGTCACATCCCAAAGGCCAGGAGAAACAAAACCTTCTGGGCATAAGTGAGATTAGCACATCTTCTCACAGTTACACACACATTCTGGGCTTTTTAACCAGTTTACCTTTTTCACAGTGCTGACATCCGCTCCTGTCTCCAAGACAGCCCCAGAAAACTCCATTCCTAGAACATTTAAAGATTTAGGTTACCAGCCCGGTGGCGGTGGTGCACGCCTTTAATCTCAGCACTTGGGAGGCAGACGCAGGTAGATCTCTGTGAGTTTGAAGCCAGCCTGGACTACAGAGCTAGTTCCAGGTTGGCCAGGGCTACATAGCAAAAAAGCCTGTCTCAAAACAAAAACCCAAGGCCAAAAACCAAAAACCAAGGTTATTTTTGAAGTCCCACATCCTGGAAATGAAATGGAAAAACAAAAACTGATTAACAGGTCACATGGTCTGTTTTTGGGAGCTGTTACATTTTGAATGGCCATCATTTTAACTAAGAGTAAAAGGTGGTCCTCAAAACACAACAGGATGAGTGTAAGCTTTCATGCTTATAACACAAATGGTATAGCTGTCCAACTCTTGACCTAAATCGTTTGAAGTGTATGTAAAAGCACAGAGACTCGCTGGGACCCAGGTACTTTTGAGCCTGGTCACTGGGCCAAGCGCTCCTACACAACCCCAACTGCAATGATCACCAAGTTATATCCATCTGCGGCCATGTCTCCCCTGCTGAACTGTGAGGAGATCCTCCAGGACACGACCTTTGTTTGTCTATTCAGACAGTGTTCAGCTTGACGGGATCGGTCAGTCATCTGCCCTTTCTTCGCCCAAGTCTGAAATCTATGAACGTCATAGCTAGGTATTTCCTACTTCCCCTGCTGGGGAAATAACTTAATTGTGACATCTTCCTCTGGCCTCTGCTTTCAGCAAATACAAACAGAAGGAAATGCTTCCTCGTTTTAAGACACAACCAAAAGCCCCACACGTAACAGCTATGTTGCAATCACACAGTCACTATAATCTATACATTTATCTATATAAAATATGCATGTGCTTTTAACACACTAAACTCTACTTAGAGTTCCTCAAATAAACTTCAAAAGCAAAAATCAGTCGTTGATCCACACATTAAAGATCTAAAAGTAGCCAGGTGGTGGTAGTGCACACCTTTAATCCCAGAACTGGCAGAAGCAGATCTCTGAGTTCGAGGCCAGCCTGGTCTGTAGAGAAACCCTGCCTTGAAAAAGCAAAAAAAAAAAAAAAAAAAAAAAGTCTAAAGCACAATGAAAATCAGACAGTGGGCTGCTAAGACATGTGTAAACCTTTTCCTTCCTCTTCCTCTGTGTGGACCTTCAGGTCTGCGCTGAGGAGGCTACAGGTTGTAGCTGCAAACATGTTGGAGATCCTTCAGTGAAAAAATAAAACCGAGGCAACACTAAGAAGGCAAAGGGATGACTAGGGTTAACAGAAGAGAATTCTGGCGAACACAACAATGTGTAAACAGTTGCCCATTTATTCATTTTAAAGCAGTTAGTGGATGTCCTAGTTAGCTTTGGCTGTCAACTTGACACAGCCCAGAGCTATCTGAGGGAGTCTCGATTAGGAGGTTGCTTCAGTCAGATTTGCCTGTGGTTGTGTCTACGGGGCATTTTCTTGATTGCTAATTGCTGCAGAAGGGTCCAGCCCAATGGGAACGGTACTATCTCCAAGCAGACTGGCCTAGGCAATCAATATAAGAGGGATAGCTGAGCACGTGCATTCCTCCTCGCTTTCTGCTTCAGTTCCTGCTCTGACGGATGTGTAAGCCGAAGAAACCCTTTCCTCCCCAAGCTGACTTTGGTCAGAGTGACTTATCACAGCAACAGAAAGTCTAACTAGATCGCCTAGCGTCATCTATGAACCAGTACAATGCTAAGCTGGGAGTACAGTATTGAGTACAATAGACCTGTGTGGACAGAGGGAGGGGCCTGAGGTAGTGATGGTGACGTATGTAACAGAAACCTCACTGGTCAAGCCTGGCAGAGGGTGGGGAGTAATGTCTAAGATGCACGTGGCTCTGAAAACCCCTCAGGATCCCTCTTTGCCTGAAGTCGTCACTCGGTCGGTCCCCAATACTCACCAGGTGTAAAAGGAAGAGGAGGCTTTTCCTGATACTGACCACGACAGACCAAAATATCAGCAAAGTTAATGCCGCAGAAGTGAATATCAACTCTGACCTGCGAAGGAAACGCAACACAACAAAGCAGAGCAGTGTACAGCCTGGAGACAATGTTCGTTCAATAATCATTCATTCGCAAAGGGGCCAGCCATATGCTAGACGATGAACAATGAGCCAGAGTAATATCATAAGGCAACACGGACCGAGTTCTGCCTTTGTGAAACTAAAAGTGTCGTTGAGGAGGCACCTGCTAAATAATAATGAAGCCATATGTGGTTTTGTTGTTGGGTCAGAATCTCACCGTGTAGCCCAGGCTGGCCTCAAACTTGAAATCTTCCCTCCTGGGCTCCCAGAATTATAAACCTGAACCACCATGCCTGGCTCGTACGTATTAAATTATAACTCACCATAAAGTATTAAATATGGGAGAAAGCACATAACTGAGGGTATATGACCCCTTGAAGAATGCCAAGACAAACTAGGACAGTGACCCTTGTGCCAACAGAACAGGAGTTAGTTACTCCAACTAGGAGGTGAAAGTTTGGCACAGATTAAAGCCCTGGCCTGTGCAAATGCCCTACACTCAGGACAAAAGAAAAGCCAGTGAGCCTGGAACAAGAAGAAGAGGAGTCAAGGGAGTGAGAGTGAGAGCACCACAGTACACCAAGGCATGAACTGAGGCCCCGTGTCTTCACACTAGGATCCACAGAAAGCCACTATGCAGGGGCGGAGCTAAGCACAGGCAACTCTGGTGAAAGTGAGAGCACCACAGTACACCAAGGTATGAACTGAGACCTGCACCTTCACACTAGCAGCCACAGAATGCCACTACTTAGGAGGCAGAGCTAAGCACCGGCAACTCTGGTCTAAACTTGAGAAGCTGAAATCCAGGAGGACAGCCCAGATCCGTGTCTTCTAGGCTCTTGGCAAAGCCATCAGTGAGGCAGAACTGTAACTACACGGCCAGTAGTTGCTCTAGACCAGTGGTCCTCAACCTTCCTAATGCTGCAACCCTGTAATACAGCTCCTCCCCCTTCAACCATAAAAGCAATTCATTGTTACTTCATAACCATCATCTTGCTAGTGTTATGAATTATATAATGTAAACATCTGATTGGCAGGATATCTGATATGGGACCCCGTGAAAGGATCAATTGACCCCCAAAGGGACCTAATACTCTAGACTTTTTGAGGAGACAGTGAGTCTCAAAAAGTGGTTGGTCCTGGACCATCCCAGGCATCACCATCATCATCACTACCATCGAGGAATTTGTTAGAAATTCACACTTGACCAGGTGTGGAGGCATGTGCCTTCAATGACATCACTGAGAAGACAAGAGATAGGCAGAACTCTGAGTTACAGGCCAGCCAGGAATACATAGTAAGACTCTGTCTTAGAAGAAAAAAAAAATTAAGAAATTCAAACTTTCAGGCCACACCCGGTGCTGAGTCATGCACAGGAAGACAAGGCCGGGCAGTCTGTCTGAGCAGGCCCAGATGACTGTGGTGCTCATTCAAGAACACATCCCAACAAGGGTTGGGATCCCAAAAGATGCCAGTTGGAACACTAAATCAACGATATATACCTGTTTAAGTTTAATATAGAGGTGGCAGGTTGGTTAGAAGCCATGCTTTTTATCTACAAAAAGGCTTCATTTCTCAATTTGTTAAGCATGTGTCACATGCCAAGGCCCATTCCAACCTGCAGGGATTCAGTGATGAATAAAAATAACATAAACGCAGCCCTCACGAGGTAACCCGGTGCAATACAAATAGCACCCTCAGCCTCCGGAAATTGGAGCAGTTAACTGACAGCGCCCACATATCCTCAAGCCACTCCATCTTGATTTAAGAACAACTCAGCCAAGAGTGGTGAGGCGTTTCTGCACTCCAGAAGCTGTGGCAAGGAGATCATAAGTTCAAGACCACCCTGGACTACATGGTGTCTTGAAAAACAAACAAAAAAAAGAAAGAAAATAAAGCAGTGATTTCCCAGAAACGAGTGACTCAAGATGAGCTCCCGACACATGAATCTGGAGAAGCAGCAGAGGCTGCCATCACACGCTCTTCCAATAGTCCGTTTTAGCCACCGGCTCCGTTTTGGTGACCTCGAGGGCTCTGGCTGCATTTCTGTCTCTCATCAGTGATCCCTAACGTGAAGACACTCTGGCTACTCCACCCTCTTTCACGTTCTTATTCTGCCCTACACATTTGTCACATACTGTCACCAGAGTGATCAACAGGCAAAAAGCCAAGGTGACTTTCGTATTTGCAGACAGGAGTGACAACAGAAAAATAATCCAATCCCGAATTACTGCAGGACATCAGAGGGGCCCAGACACATCTTCTTTCTAGATAGATTGGGACAAGGGGCAAGGGTTTGGGGGAGAGGGTCCGGCAGATACTGAGACTGAAGGGGGGTTGGGGCGCTAAGCAAAGGATAAGGGTCCTTTTATCTGCATTGTTATGTAAAGCTGTGTGTAAATCAGATGCAGTTTCTAAGGCAACGACTCTGGAGCTACCTAATGAGGCCTATACATGAATTTTGAGGGACCGCTTCCTTGACACATCTGGCCTTTCTGTGAACCCTGAGAGGGCTTGACCTTCCAGGCCGGAGTAGGTGAGCGCCAGCCTCCCGGCAGCTCCCTAGGTTTGGCAACTAGGATCTTGACTGTAGGAGGAAGCCAAGGAATGCGTGGCTGAGGAAGGCAGTTTAGATCCATACGTGGAGGCATCCCGGGGTCAGGCCTGTCACCCTACCTCCTGTGGCCCCACAGGGCGGGGAGCCACTTCTTCAATGGCCAGGGGCTGCTTCAACTCCTTGCAGAGGGCGGCGCGGTAATGCCGGCATTGGCCCTGCCCAGCTTGCCTGCTAGGAAGAAAAAGGGGCCCGTGCTGGAAGTGGGGGGATCTCAGGGAAGAGTGGGGCTTGCACGTGCAGAGCCATGCCGGAGGGAGGCACCGTACACACAGCCGAGCCGCCATGGCCAGCAGAAAGTCGCGAGGGGTGTGGCCAGCGGGTGGCAGGAAGAGCCCGCGGGGAGAGCGGAAAGGCGTCGGAGGACACGCCCCTCACCTACCCAGCCACCCGAAGGGCGGGCGAAGCTCAGTCTGTCCTCACCCGGAGACTGTCTGCCCCACCCTGCTTCTAGGGCAAGACCAGGTTGTACTGCCCCTGACCCCGTCCTCGGTTCTGGAAAGCAAAAAGGAAGTATGAGAAAAATGATTCGATTAGCCCAGATTAAGACAGAATCTTTTGAGACAAGGCCTTACTTTGTAGCCTTCCGCTGACCTGGAACTCGCTGTGTTCACCAGGCTGGCTTAGAACATGTGATCTTCCTGCCTCTGTTTCCTGAGTGCTGGGACCCTACTCCCAAAAAAACTGTTAAATGTGTATTTGGCAACGTTTCAGTAGTATTCTGGGGTTCTTTGTAAGAAAGAAATCCTAAGTGCATAGGTGAATCCTTTGACGTCTGTATTTGAACACCTTGCTAGTATTCTTGATACTAATTTTCTCACACAGGATTAATTATGAAAAAACTAAACTGTTACTAATGGTCTGGTGTTAACTGATCCTAAGAAAATCCAAAGAGAATTCCCAATTAAAGACAAGCCAGCTGGGCACACGCCTGTAATCCCAGGACCCAGGAGACATAGGCAAGACAATTGAATGTCCAAGTCAGCCAGAGCTACAAGAGGGACCCAGTCTCAGACAAAAATAAAAAGAAATTAACATGGTTACAAACGCCTTTAATCCCATCACTCAGAAGGCAGAAGTAGATGAGTCTCTGTAAATTTGAGGCCAGCTGGATCTGTATAGCTACTTCCTGGCTACCCAGGGCTACATAGAGAAACACTGTCTTAAAATATTAGTTAAGGAAAACTATAAAGTCAGGCCAAAACTTAATGGTTTTCATGTTCCAAAGGCCTACCTATATTAGGTTTAACACTTAGTAACCCCTAAGTGCATAGGTACATAGCAGTGTTTTCTATATGAAATATATATAATTGGTTAGGAGCTGGAAAAATGGCTGAGTGAGTAAGGGTGCTTGCTACCAAGCCTGACAAGCTGAATTCAATCTCCAGAATCCGGATGGTTAAAAGAGAGAACCTACTCCCCAAAATTGTCTTCTGACCTCCAAATGTACCTAATCACACACACACACACACACACACACACACACACACACACACACACACACACTATGTATATATGTGTATATATATACACACATACACACACACACACACACACACATATATGTATATACTGATTAGACCTACTTAAAACAACAAACAAATATACACCAGCAATGTATGAGACACGTGTTATGCTGGGAAGAATGTTCACTGGATAAATAGCATTTAGTGACAGCATGGTGTCTTTAAAAGATATCTGGTCAAAGAGTATAGGTCACAGGTTGAAACCCAGTTCTACCGCCTCTTTGACCGCCTCCTTCATGGTTCTCACCCTCAGTTAACTCCTGAATAAAGAGAAGGCCTTGAGCAGGAACAAACAGCAATTGAACGAAGCGAAACTGTAAAACAAAAAATGAAGGATGCAGTTCTGAGTTCATGATCTAAAGGCTTTGATAGTTGAGGAACCCAAGAACAAATAACCACGCGAGGCGGACAGTAGAGGACGCTGTCATAATAGCACCCACTGGGAAATTTTAGCTCAGTATGCACACAACAGAAGGAAAACAAGGTCTGGAGTGGGAGGTTTTTAAAAACCTGCCTTTCCAGTGAGACAGACACAGAAGCACTTTGTAAACTGCATGTAAGCTAAGCATATAGGATGAAACCAGGAGCTGGAGATGTAGCTCAGCGCTATAGTGCTTGCCCAGCATGCTGGAGGCCCTGGGTTCAGTCCTCCGCAATGTAGAAAAAAGGGAAAGAAGGCAGAAATAGTGGAGAAATGCAACGTCACCACCAAATGGTCCTTCTTAGGCTGGAAGCGCAGCTCGGCAGTAGAGCACCAACTTAGCCTATTAGGCCCTGAGTTTGATCCCTAGTGCACGTGTGTGTGTGTGTGTGTGTGTGTGTGTGTGTGTGTGTGTGTGTGTGTGTACCAAGCTGGCCTAGACCTCACAAGAGATCCAACTGGTAGCTCCAGACTGCTGGGATAAAGGGTGTACCCCACCACACCCAGTCCTAGCAACCATTTCTTACTCTTGTTTACATTGACAGTATCTGTATAATGCATGACACTTTTAAGTATTTAACAGATATGCATCCAATGAATTGTTGAATGAGAACTCACTTATCTAGGATGAAGTTTCCAGATAACTGAAAGTAACTCTAAGTAAGTCTTCGATTTCAAATTAAGTTCTTTTATGGAAAGTTTCTCCTGTGTATTTGGGGATGTGTGTGTGTGTGTGTGTGTGTATGTGTGTCTGCGCTCATGTATATATAAGGGAGAACATGCCCATACACAGAAGCCAGAGGAGCATGTTGAGTGTGCTGCTCTCCTACTCCCTGCCTTATTCTTTGAAGATGGGGGTCTCTCCCTGGCCCTGGAGCTAGGCTGCTAGCCAGAAAGCCCCAAGGATCCTCCTGCCTTCACCTCCTAGAGCTCTGGGGTTAGAGACGTGCACATGACCACTTCTAGCTTTTTAGGAGATTGCTGGGATTAAACACAGGTCCTCCTGCTTGTCAAGCAAGCACTCTCACTCACCAAGATGCCTCTCCAGCCCCAGAAAAAAAAAAATGTTCTATTATTGTTTTCACAATAGTCTGCCATTCTCAGAGAATATGAAGATCAGTAAGTATAAGGAAATCTTTCAATACTGCATTCAACATTTATGAAAACATCTAAAAAAGATTAGTAGAAACCTATTTAAGAAGTCTTGAGCCAGGCGTGGTGATGCACGACTTTGGAGGCACAGGCAGTTCGTGGCCAGCCTGGTCTATAAAACGAGCCTAGATAACACAGAGAAACTCTGCCTTGAAAAACTAATTAAAAAAAAGTCTTGAGAGGTATTGAAAACATTTTAGGTATTGAGTTGATTTGAGCACTTACATATAAAAAAGGTTCCGCATTTACAGAGAGCAGCCAAAAGGCTAACAGGGTGTTTAATAGTAGTTACCATAGTAGCAAAAGAAACATCTAGCCTGTCCATCAAGGTGTTGCCACCACACCTTACTGACTACTTTTAGCTGTTGTTTCTGGTTGTCCTGGTTATGTAGTTTTGTTTGGGAGTGAGATGAGAAGGAGAAACAAGGACAAAGCCTGAGACCTATAGGAGATTAACATCAAGCAACTAAATCTGAACTATCAGTCCTCTCTAAAGGAGGCAGGAGATCGATCACTGGCCTCCAAAGCAGCAGCTTGAGGGCTCATTAGGGAAGAAAAAGAGTGACAGATGATTCTTCCTTCTGTGCAAATCACATGGAGAGATAATATTTAACATCCAGAAGCTGCCAGAGGGCTAGAGGTGAAGAAACATGCCAAAGCTGGGTATACAAGCCACACTGTTTTCACAGAATAACAGAGAACAATATAAGCTCAACCTCGGAAGGTGCTGGGAATGTACAAAAATCCTCCACGGCGAAAATGTGCGGTCCAACAGCATATCTTGAAAAGAAAGGCTCTTTCTGCTGCCTCCAAGTTTGCCTCCACATCTAGCACATAGCAAGTGCTCAGTGAACGCCAAGCGGGTGGGAAGCAAGGAGCTCTACACGCTGTATAGGAAAGCTGCTGGCCCCACGTAACTGAAGCCACAGATCGAAAAGGTTCTCTGTTTGTTGGTTGGTTGGTTTAGTGTGTATCTATTGATTTATTTATCCACTATGTGTGTATACGTGCATGAGTTTATGTGCATCACATGCAGGAGTCCATGGAGGCCAGAAGAGGGAGTCACATGGCCTAGAACCAGAGAGCCCTGTGGTGGCTGGGGATGCAACTCTGAAAGAGCAGTGAGCACTCGCAACTGTGGAGCCATCATCATTCCGGCCCCTGTTTTAAGGGCTCTTGCCTTACCTGCGTTTATAGCTACTGGGCATAGTTTGGTTTAGTTCAGCACTGCTATTGTAGCTATCAGTTGTGAGATCTTGAAGGAAGAGTTTGCCTTTTCAGTACTCTCCCCTGAAGTCCCCTCTGATGACTACAGCACAGTGAGCTTTAACAGCTGCCAAGGCGTGCTTTAGCCACTGATCTGTGCAATGGCCAGTAACTGATGCTCCAGCCAGGACAATCTAAGGTTTGTTTTTCCAACACCCATCGAATAAGGATTTCTGATCTGAGATGGAATTCAGGCTAATCCTATCATTAATCCTACAGGCAGGAAGATCTCTGTGCGTTCAAGACTAACCTGGATGACCAGGGATAGATATAGATATAGGTATATAGATATATATCTGTACATATATTTATATGTATATATATATATATATATATATATATATATATATATATATATATATATATACATACATACATACAGGGAGAGAGAGAGCAGCGCCATTGTCTCAAAATGACAACAAAAAGATATTCTCACCAAACTGCCTCATTTGTAAAAAAAACAGTAGGTGGGGTCTGGCCCAAGGTCACATTGTTGGGTGGTGGTAGAAACAGCCTTAGGATCAGATTTCCTGCCTGCTACTCCTTCTACCATGCTAGGTGAATCCATTTCTCCACATCATCATCATCATCATCATCATCATCATCATCATCATCATCCTTACTTCACGTTTCTGTTTCCATAGTGCTTTATAAGTTTCAAATCACAGCCAAGTCAGGCGTGGTGGCACACACCTTTAATCCCAGCACTCCACACAGGGAGACAGGGGCAGAGGCGGGCAGATCTCTGTGAGTTCAAGGCCAGCTTGGTCTACAAAATGAGTCCAGGACAGCCAGGGCTACACAGTGAAACCTTGGCTGGGGGATGGGGGGGAGCGGAGTTTCAAATCACTGTCACCCAAACAGCCTCTTCTCTAAGAGTGCAGTAATGACAATTAGCATTAGAATGAGCACTTGTAGGTTTCTCACAGGAGAGCAGTTTCCAAGTGCTTTTGCATGGTTTCCTTAACCCTCACAATGGTCCTATATATCAGGATGCTAACATACTATTTTTTTCTCTGCTCTTTTATGGAGCCAGAATATAGGCTGAAGGGGGTTAAGTCACTTGCCCAAGGCCACACAGCTAGGCAATAGAGCAGTTTAGCACCGTCCTAATTGCCTTCTTGCCAGAGCCCCCTTAACAGTCTCCAGCCACCCACTGTGCTTCCCCCAAATGCCCTCCGGAGTAGACAAAGAAGGTATTATGCAATGCATTGCAAAGCCATGCTTTGCTTGGAGTTTTAAGCTTGGTTTTATAGGAATTTTACAGTCTCTCAAACCCCAAAAAGAGAATAATTCCTCCAAAGAAAAGAATGTAGTGAAAGCAGCCTCCAAGGATGTCTGCCGCTAAAGGACAAGTGCAGGGGAAAATGCTAGCATAGACTTGGGAGCTACCACCCAGTTCCACGTGGCCATTTGCTTGAAAATGCATTGGTTTCATTTAAAAGTATGCTATGTAAGATGTAAAACTGTGATTACGTAGAACAGCGTTCACACACATACAGGGATGCACAGTGCTCTCTCTGCCCAGGTTGCCTGGTAACAAGTTGTTACTTAAGCAGGTACCAGCAGGCATCTGGGCTAAATTCTTGGCATCCAAATGGAACCACTTGGAAGTAGGGATGACCCAGGATATGGTCACTGTCCTTTCCCCAAAACTAACCACCAGTATTTGATGACAACTATTTCCCACCTTGCACCATCATTATGGAAATAGTGAACAAATTCTCAAGCATCCCAGCAATCTACAAAAACTTTTCAGTTCCCACCTTCGCCGGGAATGAGAGATTCTCCCCTTCCAAGCATAGTTCGTCCCCTTTAAAAAATAAAATAAAATAAAAAGAACTTTATACAAACCTACATTATTAGTTCTCTTTTCTTGATGTTGTATTCCTCTCTCTTTCTCCACTGCCAAGTTGTGAGAAATTCAGATAATTCTAAGAATAACTTAGTGAAGAGAAAGGAACTCAGGCTTTGGAATTTGTCACACCTGCGTTTGGTTCCTGGCTTAGCTACTTCCTCGTTGTAATCCTGGGAAACTTGTTTAATATTTCTAAACTTCCACTTCCTCCTAGGTAAAGCAGGCTTAAGTGTGGCTCCTCAGGCAGAGGTGAGAATTAGCACAGGCAAGCAAGTATACAGGGTGTTCAACAAATAGCCTTCATTAAGAAGATACAATCCCCACCTTTAAGAGTCTCACCGTCGGCGTGGTGGCACACGCCTTTAATCCCAGCACTCCACGCGGGCAGGCAGAGGCAGTAGGCAGGAGATCTCTATGAGTTCGAGGCCAGCCTGGTCTACAAAGTGAGTACAGGACAGCCAGGGCTACACAGAGAAACCCTGTCTCAGAAAAAACAAAAAACAAAACAAAACCAAAAGAGGCTCACCATCTAGGCAGGCAGTGGTGGCAGGAGTCATCTACAGAGCTAGTTCCAGGATAGCCAGGGCTATGCAGAGAAACTCTGTCTCAAGAAATAAAACAAAACCAACCAACCAAACAAACAAACAAAAAACACCAAAAAACAAAAAATTAAAAAAAAAAAAGTCTTACCATCTATCAAAGTGAAGCACAAAGGTCTTCTATTTGTTCTGTGATGGAGGAGTGCAATGATGGAGGGGTGCAATGATGGAGGGGTGCAATGATGGAGGGGTGCAATGATGGAGGGGTGCAATGATGGAGGGGTGCAATGATGGAGGGGTGCAATGGGGGCTGTGAGACCACAGAGGAATGTTATACTACCCCTGCCAGAGACTATCATTTTAGGAAGCCTGACCAACGCTTTTTTTTTTTTTTTATGTTTTTTTGAGGCAGAGTTTCTCTGTGTAGCCTTGGCTGTCCTGGACTCGATTGATTTGTAGACCAGGCTGCCCTTGAACACACAGAGATCTTCTGCCTTCTGCCTCTACCTCCGCCTCCCTGAGTTCTAGGATTAAAGGTGTGTGCCACCACCCTCAGATCTGACCAACTTTTTAAAAACAGCATTAGCCAGTCAGAAGGCACAGCCAGGGTCGTCCTAGGATTGCATACAAGAGAATATGGCAAGTTCAGGATGGTCCAGTTCTGGTTTGAGCCAATGAACAGTGAGAGACAGAGATAGAAAGAATGGAAGTATTAGAATCATACAGTTAGTTCAATGAAATGCAATATGCATCACCACAGCTATGATATGGAGAAGTTTATTAAATGAGCATGGGGAGAGGTATGAGAGAGAGAGAGAGAGAGAGAGAGAGAGAGAGAGAGAGAGAGAGAGAGAGAGAGAGAGGTGGGCCTGTCCTTTTATATGGCCCTGGGTAGGGCCACACCCTATGGCAGGTAGGCAGACTGGGGCAGAATCGTAACACTTAGGAGCTCTGGCTCTATCACTCTCCAACCCTACATTCTCAACCAAATGACTTCTAGAATCTCAGTTTCCCCATTTGTAAATGCATGTGGCTACAGATATCATGTCTGCAAAATGCCTGGCACAGAATGTGCTTCTTGAAATCATGTCGGTTGGTTGCTCTCTATCTCTACAAAATAATAGCATACACTTTCCTTTCAAATCCATGGAAACATATAAATGGGTGAATTTATATGTTCACTTAACACATATTTATTAAACACCACATTGTGCCAGACAGGTGCTAGGCTCTGGGAATGCAACAGTGAACAAAACAGACAAAACCCGGCCTGGTGGGACTTACAGTTCCTAAATTGAGATGAGAGGGTGGCTCAAATGTCTAGGAGAGGACAGTCTACTCCTTGGCCCTTGAGGCTCCCCAGTTCCCTGATTAAAAAAAACAAAAAACAAAAAACAAAAAACAAAACTAACTAATAAACCAGGAAAGCAAGGTTCCCGAGAGGTCTAGATGTTAATCCTACTTCCTAATAACACCGGGGAGGTTCCTGCCCTCTCCCTCAGTGGCTTCTTGCTTATCAAGCTCCAGCTTCCTGTTGTGACCCAGGGGAACTGGTGAGTTGTGTTGTTTGGCAGGAAGAAATGTCAAGGAGGGCTAACACGGTTCTTGGGCTCCAGTGCCTGAAGTAGCCGCAGGAGGAAACGGGAAAACAGCGCACACAAAAAGGCTATCCAGAGTGAGGCTTGCCTACCCCAGCTGCCAAGCGATAAGAGAGCTCACATGCCTTGCGATGGTGATGCCGAGCCGGGGATGCTGTTTCACCAGCTGGACAATCATACCTCACGTGTGTGGTTATCTTTAAGGAGGGCCTCACCACAGGAATCTGATTTAATCCTCAGACTCTAAGAGGTAGGAATTAACCTCGTTAATCCCACCTTGCCCTCCTATATTAACTCCTCTCTCTCCACAGCCTCCTTCCACGTGGCATATGACTACATGTTATAATTAAGTCATACACAGGAAAAAAAAAACAAACAAGCCCAAAACTCTTACCTCATTCCTTATCCCTCCCTTACGAAACCAGAGCTATCTCCTCACAGCCAAGTCCACCAAACTTTTCAATTATGCTTATTAGCTTCGCTTCCATTCTCTCATCCCACTGTGTAGCTGAGACTGTTCTTGCTGCCGCTGCCGCCACCACAGCCACCGCCACCGCCGCCGCCACCACCACCACCACCACCACCACCATGATGTCCTGTTTGCCCAAGACGTCTGTCTACCATGGCTGGCTTGTGGTAGCCTCTCCTCAGCCTGTTCCTGTTCTGTAGAGTTTCCAGTCTCCTCTGCCACCCTTCAAGCTGTCTGTCTCTTCCTTTCCTTAACTGGATTCTTTTTTCCTCAAAATCCTAGTGCAGCTTCTGACTGGAGAACTCTTCACCAACTGTTCATCTCATCACCCATCATCTTCTTACTCTTTCCAACCTTAAAGACACGCTCAACTCCTTTGCCCTGTTTCCATGTGACGACTACATGGAGTCAATAAAGCACTTAGTGCTAGCATACTAGCAGTCTCACTAGCCTGCCCGCCTCTCAGGGGCCTAGCGACCTCTGATGTCATCACCTGCCGCTGCTAACACTCACTTCTGGTCAGGTGTGTGCCAGATAAAAAGGACCAGGCACAGCCTCTTATTGTCTCTGTTTCTCTGTGTCATGAGTGCCCTCCTCTCTCTCTCTCTCTCTCTCTCTCTCTCTCTCTCTCTCTCTCTCTGTCTCTCACTCTCCCCCTCCCCCTTTTCTCACAATAAACCTCCTTTATACCAAATATGTTGTGGTGACATAATAATCATTATTTTAACACTTAGCATTTGGCTTTATGAGACACGAATGGCTCTTTATTCGGAGCAAAGTATGAAAAAAACTTGAGAACAGAGGTGGTGACTTCCCAGGTTTTGCATACTGAGTGCCTGGCTCTGTGCCTGGGACATGGCAGCCGCTAAACTTAGAGGTGTTTGGCAAATTCTCCAGAGTCAAGCAATGGGAGGGCGCAGCTAATTTGGTCTTCTGACTCTCAGCCTCAGCATGGCACGCAGCAACGTTACAAACATTTTATTCTAAATACCTAGAACGTCGGTAATCCTTGTAAAGCACGGAGCAGGAGGATTTCCTCTTCCTCACAAACACTGCTCATTTACCAGGTGTGGAAGGTTTGGTGTTTGTCATCTTCCTTTTATACTCTTTAGGAGAAGAGAAGAAAAGGAAAAAGAAAAAAAAAAATCAACCCACCTCCCATCTCTTCCTCCCCACGGTGCACCATCACTTCCTTTGAGCCTGGAGGCAGGAAGCCAAGCCTAGCTCATAAAGCTCCCAGCTAGCCTTAGGTTTCCTCACTGAAGACTGCACCAGGGGAGGATCTAATAAGACCCTATCACAGGGTTAGCAATGGAGGTATATACCATCTACCATCCTGAAGTAACATTCCCGGAAATGCACCCCCCAAAATGGAGACTTCACTTTCCCTGGGATAAACAAGCTTTCTAAGAGAGAGGCTCTGTAACAGACAATGTGTGCATTCGCCAATTACAAGCTCAAGTTCCACCCAAATACACACAATCAAAGGCTTTACCAAGGCCATCATTACATGCGCATGGGCTTCCTGCCGCCTGGGCAACATTTCAGAGCTGCAGTGAAGCAAGAGAAATGTCATCAAAGCATCAAGGTGGAGAAGGCTTGTTTGGAGTGGCAGGGTCTTTTTTTTTTTTTTTTTCCACCTGATGACTCACTTCACCTTGTCGTTTTAATGCCACAGTCTGGGCGAGAGGAAGGAAACCAAGAGGAAAAGAGTGGGCTGTGTTGTGCATGTAATTTGTTTCCCCGTTTCAGACGGCTTTTTAATGAGCTTTCTCATTAAGGACTCTGTGAGTCTACGTTTAAAGTTTTCCGGAAAAGCCGACTAGCTGGCTGAAATCATATGGCACCTTCCCAGGAACGGAGGGAGACAATGTAAGAAGAGAGACTTGTCTTAGCAAATGTGAAAGCAAATGATGTGACATTCGCCAATCCCCACAAAACTCCTAACGTTCATCAATTATTAGAATATCAGAGGCATCTGTGATGGCTTTGTTCTGTCTAACTTGTTCCTGGGAACAGAGAGGATAATTGTCTTGTGCTGTCCTAGCCCTGAGCTCGTATTTCCTGTAGGGCACGCATTATATTACATCACAGATAAAGTGACCTCTGGGCTCTGACCCCTGTGACATGGGCACTAAGTCTTACCTAGCTCTCCTTTTTTTATTTCCAGGGCCCACTGCAGTGTGCAAATGCACTAAATACGAGTTACCATTGCACTGACTGGATGAGGTGCCACTGGCCCACGTGAAAAAGGTACATCAAAGATTTAGGGGAGTCCTGGGCTATGCATCAGAGTGCTTTATCAGGTTGCACAGCTGCAAACCCTTTTAACGTGCTGACAGCCCCTAAGTAAAGCAACGGCCTTCAGTTAAAATTGTCCAGAGGAAGAAACGTATTGAGATTCAGAGAGACAATTGCTTTGTTGCTGTGAGCATCGTCTGTTGGGCTTCTGAGTATGAATGGGTCCTTTTCATAATGAAGAGATGGATGTGGCTTTTGCTTTGTTTGCCTTGCCAGTGAGCTTACTTAACAGAATACAAGCACAGATGCATGAAAGCCTATGTTTGAGCCAATTGTCCAGTACTCCCCCGCTGCTGCTTGGATGGTACAAAGAACACCCCACTCCCAGTGATTCTAGAGATTTCCATATGTGATATATCTGAACAGCCTGACACAATGTTGCCTATAAGGATATGTATCATGGTGCATAAAACAAGGAGAGGGTCTGGGGCTTCCCCTCATTGCAGATTCATAGGACTCGGCATAAACATCAAGAGAGAGTGAGGCATTCCTCCCTCAAATGTTTGCTGAATCGTCCAGCCCCCTCCCCCACTTTACAAGTCTGGTGAATAGTCTTGTGTCCATGCCAGGAGTGCCCTCTCTCTCTCTCTCTCTCTCTCTCTCTCTCTCTCTCTCTCTCTCTCTCTCTCCCTCTCTCCACAAACACACACACACACACACACGCACAGAAAGAGAGACAGAGAGACAGACAGACAGACAGACAGAGTGAGTGAGTCAGTGAAGAGTGGTCCATGCCCAGGGACATCGGATCAACCGTGTCTAGTCCTTTGGAGTGTGATCAAGGACAGCAGCAGTAGATCCCTGAAGGTGCTGATGAAGAAAAGACTCAATGTTCCAGCTGGCATGGCATCCTATCGGATGGCATTCATGGTTTCAGCAAACTCCCCTGATGATTCGGCTTCCTGCTGAATTTCCAGAAGTTCAAGGACTTCTGGCCTATCAGAGTCTCAGGTCACTAGAGGGCAGCCTGGAACAGTGTTTTCCCAGCATTTCCTTCTTGCCGACTGACAAAGCTGTGGCACCTGTGTTGTTCTGGGCTACTGCTTGACAGCCCATCCTGGAACCAGCTTCCCTTCAGAAACTTGTCAAGGAGCCACATCACTGAATATATCCTGAGTGCATTTCCACAGTGGTATTATAAGAAATCTGACTCCCAAAGAAAAATGAGCCCTTAAAGACTCACAAATTGTGTACCTTGAAACATTAATTGGATGTTTAAAAAAAACTGAAGACATTCTTCCTACTCTCCGAAAGTTGAAAGATAAGGCAAAACTAATAAAGACATCTTTTTAAAATTATAATTAACAGCAATTTTCAAATTAATAGAATAAATTAGTATATCAGACATAGACAGATGCCAGTCTCTGTTATTCAAGGAGCCTCAGGCCCAAGCTGACTGGGATCATTACAGACCAAGATGCATGCAAATTACTGGGGTGGGGGTGGGGAGGGATGAAAAGGGGCCTTGGAAGAAAGTGAGGAGAAGAGAGGTCAGGGCAGCCCAATGTCCGTCTAACTCAGGGCCCTTTCCTTGTGCCTCAGCAGGTACTTGACTAAATATCACCAACCATCAGTTTTCATATTGGCATGGTTTCCATGTACTCAATACACGCTTGCACAGCACTCATGGGTGCCAGGCACTGGGAACACAGGGCAGACAAGACAATGACCTTCATGCTGCCCTCAGCTGTTCACAGTCCAGTGTGGGAAAAGAATAAGCAATCACGAAGCAGCAGACTGGGTGACAGGAAAGGTAGGGTTTGTGGGTGTCCGTAGGAGAGAAGCCTAGCTCAGAATACAGGTGAAGAAAGAAGGAAGTCTTCCCACAGGTAGAACCTTCCAGCAGAAGCAGTCAATAGAGGCGTGTTAGGAGCAGAGAGAGGAAAGGCGTGGTTGAGCCCTCCGAAGAGAGGAAGCAAGGCCCTACTTGAGGAACTGAAAGAAAAGCAGTGACTGTGGGTAAGTGGGTGAGGCAGAGCACAAGATGGACATACGAAGCCTGTTCTAACAGAGCTGTTCAGTAATAACCCCCAGGGCACTAGGGAGCCACTAAAGGGTTAAGCGTAGTGGTGGTAATCAGGTCCCCATATTAGCAGGGCCTGCTGGTGCCAGGGTCAGTGCTACCTGGGAGTGGTAACAAACAAGCAAACGTGTAGAAATCTGCCTTTTCCTTTAATTGGGCCTTTCCGGTTTCCTTCCTCCATCCATAGTCTCCAATTTCCCTTGAAACTCTTTCAAAACAGAGCTCTATTTTAAGGTCATCTTCACCAGGGAAGGAAGCAAGAAGAACCTAGCAAATGTGATTGTCACACTTGCTGGACTGTCTGTTCTCAAGCCCAGGGTTGTCTCACAGCAGGTAATCTCTGGGCAAGTACAGAGGAAGGCAGGGGGACACTAAGTCCCAACCCTGTTTCCTAGGTTGGACATCCTTCACACTTGCCATCGTACGAAAGCAAGACAGAGGGGAAAACACAGAATCCTTTGGGTCCCTGCACAGAACATATGCAAAATGCACAGAGGCCTTCTCTCCTGGGTAGCCGATGTTCAGGGCTTTCCGTGGGCCCACAGGTCCAAACGTCAAACCCCTCACTAAGCCTCCAGCCCTAATCTACAGGTTGCCGAGAAGCAGGTGATAACAGTAAACTTTAACGGCCAGCAGGAGCGCAGTACCGCACAGCTGCTTAAGCCTTATTTAATTAAAGTCTAATTCCATGCTTGTTTGCCTAAAGAATGGTATAAGAAAAGCAGCAAACACACACACACACACACACACACACACACACACACACACACACACTTACACACACACACTTTAACGGACTCCACCCTCAAGCCTATCCCACTGCAGCCTGCGCCGTATTCTCATTTCCTAAAATGGAGCCTAAGCCTTCGGGTGACACAGGTTCCTCCATTGTGGCCCCAGGGACAGGAGGCTCACGCCCAGTTTCCTTTCCTACAGAGCAAGGAAGAGTCTGTGTGCAGGGCCTGGAGCCTCTGGTCACAAAAATAAACCACTGAAGTGTGTGGATTTTCCTTTCCTGACAGTAAGCTCACTCAGGAAGAGGCACTTACACAAGCTACAACCCCCCCACCCCCGTTTTTCAAAAGGCATTCAATGGAGAAACAAACGGGTGGAAAGAAGGCTTCTTAGACCCGTCCTCTTTATCCCCCAATACAGGCTCAGGTGTTCCATCCCTACCCCACGCGCCAGCTTGCTTTTTTGGTGTACACCCACCCTTCCCACCCCAACACACTTCCAGATCCCTTTGCACAGTGCCCCACTGAGTCTTAGAAGAACCGTCTCTCTGATTGTTGGGCTCATAACTGAAACTTCCCACACAGTGATATGAAGAGACATATGATTCAAGCCTCTCCATTCCAGAAATATTATTAGTCTCGGAGGGGGGAAAAAAAAATAGAGGCCTGCTCTATGTCTGTCACCTGAAATAAACTCCCAGTTCCTTCCCCACTGCTTCCCAGATGCTCGATTCTAAAGATTGTTCAAGCTTATTTTGCCACCCCCAGGTTCCTTACCCCAACAGTGCCACAGAGAGAGAGAGAGAGAGAGAGAGAGAGAGAGAGAGAGAGAGAGAGAGAGAGAGCTGAATCCCTCAGGCGTTGGCCATCTTGAGGGTGGGGGGTGGGATATGGTCACATGGAGGGAAAATGTGCTGGCCTAACCTCTGAGACTCCCTAGAGAATCCAGTTTGTGTCTCTTTGCAGAACAGCCTGTATGTTCTCCTGTGCTGTTGTGTGCCTGGCGCTTCCCCAGTGAGATATCTCCTGTAGAAGCTTTTCCTGTGAGGGGTGGGGAGCTTTTGTTCTCTTCGAAATCTGGTGCAGCTAATTAAAAGCATTGTCCTGGGAGGCGGGAAGTGGAGGGCTTCCAGGGACCGGCGTTTCTACCGGGGGGGGGGGGGGGGGGGTGGGGGGTGGGGGTGGGGGTGGGGGTGGGAGTGTGGCTGCTGCGTGCTATTGAGATGTTCTTGATCTCTTGGCCCTGCTGGGCTAGCCACTTCAGGGGGAGATTTTGATAAAGCCCAGTAAAATAAAAATAGACCCGTGAAGCGACGGCTCTCTTCTTTTAGCACGCGCTCTGCAATGAGCTGGGTTTCAATTACAAGCCGGTTCAGAGACCGGCCCTCCAGTAGTTTGGCTTTTGACTCCTGTTGACCTGGAATATTTTGGAGGTCATGGGACAAGTGCTGTATTCTGTTTCCTGACCACTTTCATGCAGGCCAGTGGCTGAAGTAAAGTTTCTGGCAGCATTTAGCTATTGGTCGACAGTGTAGAAGTAGTTAAACAACTCTTAGTTTTTGCTTTGAAAAATGTAAGTAGTTAGGGCTGTAGATAGTGCTCAGCAGTTAGGAACATTGGGTGATCGATCTCCCAGTGAAACTAGGTTCAGTTCCCAGCACCCACATGGCAGGCTCACAACCATCTGTAACCAGGGGGTCAGACGCCGTCTTCTGACCTCCAAGGGCACCAGAAATGCATGCATACATGCAGGCAAACACTCACACACATAAACTAAACTAACAATAAAAATAAATAAAATAGGAGTGTGGTGTTATAGAATATAGCATCATACAAGCCTTAAAATATCATATAATCCAGGACTGTCCCCACAGTGGCAAACCCAGTTAGGACCAAACTTTGTGAAGGCAGCGTTGACTTGAATATCATTCTCTGCTTGGCTCTCTCTAGCATCAAGAAGCTTCATTTATTCGCCAAATGCTACAAATATTAACTGAGCATGACCTATATGCCAGGCAGTATCCCGGATGCCTGGTATGTATAAGTGAGTAAGACAAATACAGATTGTATGGTGCCTGTAGCCAGGGAAAATGAACAATAAACAATACTCAATAAGTAGATTATAAAATATATTAAGTAGTGATAAGCGCCTGGAGTTGGGGAGTAGATTAAAGTGAGGTTCCCTGGGAGACTTATGATGCAATTGAACAGAGACACAGTAGAAGGGACAGAGTTAGCTTGAGATTACCAACAGGGAAAAGATTGTAAAAAGGAAAGAAAAGAAGGAAGCATTGCAAAGGTCCTGAAATGACAATACACCTAGAACAAGGATGCCTTTGTAACTGCAGTAGTAAAGGACAGGACAAGAGGTGGCATCCTACATAGGCAGAGCCCTGGGTAGCTTTATAAGGATTTTAGTCTTTCGTGGGAAAGAGGGGGCTACTGGAGGGTTCCAAGCAAAGGAATAAAATGGCCAGATTCAAGTTTTAACAGACTCACTCTGGCTGCTGTGAAGAAAACACCCTGTGGGAAAAAATCAGCATAAGAGATGAGTCCCGAGTGTACACACATATCTCCACCACCACCACCCCGGCATATGTTTTGAAAGTGGAGCCAACCAGACTGCTGTGCGATTCGATGTGGAACATGAGAATAAGAGTCAGGTTCAGGCTAACTAACGCCAAGACTTTTGGCCTGCAAATGAGAGGAAAGAAAAAGCAGCACCCGAGAAAGGGAAGGCTACACCAGGTCGCTTTGAATCCATTTGATCCCAGTAGCCTTATCTGTGGTTCTCATCCAGGTGTGCTCACGGCAGTCATAAGTGGCACCCTTGCCAGGTACAGCAGAGACTCTTATAGGCCTGTAGTGAGGTCCAATAATGTACGTGTAATATACACATGGAAAGCCGGGCAGTGGTGGCGCACGCCTTTAATCCCAGCACTCGGAAGGCAGAGGCAGGCGGATTGCTGTGAGTTCGAGGCCAGCCTGGTCTACAAAGTGAGACCAGGACAGGCAAGGCTACACAGAGAAACCCTGTCTTGAGAAACCAAAAAAAGAGAATATATACACACACATGGAATGGTAAACCAATGAATTGTTAAAAAAAAAAAAATGGCGAAAGTCTGTGCTTAAACTTTAGGACTTCCTAGTGAAACAAATGAAAAGATCAATAGACACGTCTCCACTCTCTGTGATGACCTTGATCTGTGGGCGCTCCTTTGAATATATATTCTAAATGAATTGTTTAGCTTATTACCAGTTAAGGCCAAAGCAATTAAAACATGCACACGTAGAATGAAGCTGTGAGGTTAACTTTCAATCTACTCCAGTGGGAAATCAATATGCTGGTTACACAACAGTAATTTGACAAGTAAATTAAGGTTGTTTTCATATCATATAGTTTGACCTATCTAAACATCAAGCCAGTCACCAGCAGTGACCAGAAAGGAATGGGAAAGGCTAATTTTTATGTTTAAAAATAAGAAATAAGATGATAAGATACCAGGCAACAGATATTAGATTATATGAGGTTTATTAAGTGAGCACAGGGAGAGAAAGAAAGAGGGGCGGGCTACAAGAGAGGGGGGGGAGAGAGAGAGAGAAACTGAGGAAGAGAGAAAGAAGATAGGAAAGAGAGTAAGCAGTAAGCCAGAGAGCCATGAGGATGATGGATGATTTGGGGTCACGCCCCATGGCAGGTAGATAATGACATCACAGGTAGGCACACTGAAACAGAATCGGAACACTAATTTTCTTTTTTCTCTCTCTTTCTTTCTTCTTCTTCTTCTTCTTCTTCTTCTTCTTCTTCTTCTTCTTCTTCTTCTTCTTCTTCTTCTTCTTTTGGACAGGGTTTCTCTGTGTAACAGCTCTCGCTGTCTGGCTGCCCTAAACTCGCTCTGTATAGTCCAGGCTGGCCTCGAACTCACGGAAATCCGCCTGCCTCTGCCTCCCGAGTGCTGGGATTACAGGTATGTGCCACCACGCCCAAAGATCATCTAAGTGTCTTTCTCTAATGGTGATCCCAGTTTCCAGATTTGAAAACTGAGACTCAGAGAAGCCAATCACATTCTTTCTTACACTGAGCAAGCGAGTCAGAGATGGGACTGAGCTGCAAATCAAAGGCCAGCAAGGCTGGTTCCCAGGGCTGTCAGCACTTGCTCGTCACAATTGGTTCCACCAGGGGTTGGAATCCCTTGGTGAAAAGAGAGATTGCATAATGAAGCCGCATTCAATAGGGGCTCGCTATTCAGTGTGCCTCCCGACTGGATCGCTCTTTTATCCTGGATCATTTTCTCCAGCTATTTATTTCTGTGCGGTGGTGGAAACATTGACGACAAAATGGCACCTTCTTACCCGGCTGCCTGTGCGTCTGACTCACACCTGCTGACAGGACCAAGCCTGACAGGACCGGCTCCCCGGGAGCCAGAGGTGGGTATTAACTCACCTTTGCTCTTCTCATCATCGTCATAAAGACTGTCAGCTGAGTTCTGTTTAAAAAAACAACAAGAAGAAGGAGAAGAAGAAAGGAGAGGAAAAAATAAAAAACAAAACAAAACAAAAAAGCAACTGGGCAAACCTTTATTACTCAGTGGGTCACTGCAGGCAGAGTGAGCAGCTCAATTTTCCAGTCTCACGTGGGAGCTCCAGGCTGGCAGTTGAAAGGCCAGCTTTTGACTTGTAAAACAGCAGCTAAATTGGACACAGAGGCGCTTCTGCGAGGGAACAAGGTGCCCCCCCCCCCCATCCAAGCTTTACTTTGCAAATACTCTCTTCAGCAGGTGGAGCATCTGTCAGAGGACATTTATTTGGGGGAGCATTTAGAGTGCTTGTCCTTTTGAAATAAAGTATCTATTTGACCTGAACAACAACAACAACAATAATAATAAGGTTGACATCCATAGAGAAGAAAGGGCAAACTGAAGCACTGTCCCTTTCTCCTTTCCAGAAGGCTGTGAGGGTGCCTAGTACTTTGTTTTCTCATTAATGACAATAGCTCAGCTGGTACTCAGTTCACATTTTCAATTTCTCCCTGCCCCAGACTCTTTAGATCACAACTCTTTGCAAGGCAGCTGTCCCGTGAGTAAAGATCCTGTTATTACAAAAAAGCAAAGGTGCCTAGTTATTTGTGGATTAAGCCCTTGGCCTTATCAACCTTAGCCTTGTTCAATGTCACCCATGCACAGACCATCCGCCTGTGGGATCTACTCAGATTTAGCTGACCTAAGGAAATAACTTGAGGCACAGGACTGGGGGTATTTTTTATTATTGTTGTTTTTTGAAACTCATGGGTCTTTGCTTGTATACTCATCAGATGGCTGGTGGTGGCGTGGTTTTTGCCTCTCTCCTGAGGTTGTTTTGGGATATTGGGAAAGGGGGAACAATGAAGAACAAATTGCTCTGATTAATAATGTATTTATAGTTCAGTCGGCTGGGTGATTTCCCACGGTGCCAGCTTTTCTTTATGAGGACAGAAAGACTGTATCTGTGACTGCCTATCCCTACAATAGGCAGGAGCCAGAAGAGGATTTGCATAACAGGAGTAGGATGCCCTTTTATTTACATGCGTATTTACATATTTGCCAGGTTGGTGGTATAAATCCATCTAGTCCTGCTTTTCTACCTATTCTGAAGCTTGTCTCAAGTCATCCCAGTTACCCCTATACTGTGTCCTTGGAAACATCCACTCTTGTTAAGCAACTTTGTTCTAGCCCCCGCCCCCAACCCCAACCCAGGGAGCACCTGGAGGCATATTTTCATTATGAAAAATTTAACTTTTAAATTACACAATCTGTAGATGCTTGAACTAAGGTCTGGTTTCCACAAATCTGGAGAGAGAACAGAACCCCGCCCTTGGCTGGGCAAGGTGGGGGGGATGGCAGGTATTTGTGACACTGAGATGGAGGGAAGGCTCAATAGTCTTAAATCATTGGAAAGCAAGTTCATACGGTTACTTTAATGTTTACATGATTTTAATAGTCATCTTTATGTAAAGAAGACATTACCTCAGACTCAGTCACGATGCCTTCAGGAACCTTGAGGTGTCCTGTTTGTTTCAGGCCTCCTTCACCAAGGGACGATAATTCCCTGAGTCCTCGGGTAGAAATAGAATGACCTCATTTCCTAAAGCTCCAAGTGACCAGTGACTAACTTTGTAATCCCCTCTTCTCTCTCTCTTTCCCCTCCTTTCTGCTTTCCTTCCTTCTTTCTCCTTCCTTCCCCTTGTTGGTTCTGGGGTTGAGTTCTGGGCTTCATGCACACTGAGCTTGCCTTTTACTAATGAGACACTCTTTCCACACTCGGAAAAATGTCTCTTGGAGGTGTTTACTGTTATTCATTTCATATTTGCCCGTGGGTTAATATTCAGCATTTTACTGTCACCTTTAGAAGCAACTATTCACTTGCAAGTCCATTTTGTAACTATTGAAGGGGAGCTATATGGAGGTAAATGACATTGTAACAGGCTTGGAACATAACTTGCTATGTTCTAGCCTATGTGTTTACATAGCTCTTCTCACTCGAGCCCCGTGACACGCCTGTAAGAAGGTATTGTTACAGTCTCTATTTTACAGACATGAAACTGGAGCACAAGTCAGCAAGTTTTCTTAGGTCATAGAACTGGGGGGTTTCAGGACCTGGATTTTCACCCAGGCGACTCTATACAAGCGGCTGAATTCTCAGCCAGTTATTCAGCTTCACCTGCCTTAGGCTCCAAGGAGAGAAGACAGATGTGATATGACTGTAGAGGGGAGGTATGGAAACCGAGGGAACATTCAAGAGGTATGCTGGACTAAGATAGCCATGACCTGGCATACATCTCTAACCAAATTCCTGACTCTGAGACTCATCAGAAAAGTACTTTTATTCCACAGGAGGTAAAACATATTGCAGACATGGGAACCTATATCCAAACTTCTTGGTAACAGAAGCATTTTGTAGTTCATATTTTTCTGTTTGGCTTGAGAATATTTGCATAGACAAAATTAGATATGAGGGAGATGAAGATAGGTCTAAACACAAAATTCTGATATATATATATATTATTCAAAGACTGAAGGTAATTTAATACTGGCTTTTAAAATAAATTTGTACAAATGAAACACGTTTCTATGGTATAAAATTTTCCATAGTGGCATCCTGCTGATATTCAAAATGCTTTTGGATTTTGGAACATTTTTTATTTTCAATGTTCACTTAGGGATGTTCATCCTATATGTGGATGGTTGGAGGAGAGGAGATATCCTGGAGCTGTTAGGTTTCATTTTATTGGGATTAAGGACAGCTCTTTCACAAAGAAACCAGGGGCAGCTCAGTGAGGTTAGTTGGGAGATTTTGGGCTGGGGTTGCAGGGGAAGAGCCACCCACACCATGCTGAGGGGTTATGGCTCCACCCTGAGGGGGTTGTATTTTTAAAGGATCACTCTGACTCCCGGATGGTGAATTGGTCAGAGAAGAACAAGATTAGAAACGAGTCCAGCCAGGAGACTCTTGGCATGACTGCAGAAATGGAAATGAGCATGGGCCCCAGGGTGCTTAGGGGGAATCACTGTCAGATTTGATGGGTACCAAGACACACATGAGAGGGAAGAATTTAAGAGTAACGCTCATAGCCGGGCATGGTGGCGCAGGCCTTTAATCCCAGCACTCAGGAGGCAGAGACAGATGGATCACTGTGAGTTCAAGACCAGCCTCGTCTACAAAGTGAGTCCAGGACAGCTAAGGCTACACAGAGGAACTCTGTCTCGAAAAACAAAAAAGCAAAACAAAACAACAACAAAAAAAGAGTAACACTCATGTTTCTGACTTGGGCAACTAGTTATATAAAAATGTAAGAGAAGCTGTACCACTTGTGTGCATATACTCAAAGGACACTAAGTCAATATTACCGAGGTATTTACACACCTATGTTTATCACTGCCCCATTTATAACAGCCAGAAAGTTGTGCTGTCCAAAGTGCCAATCAATAAATGAAGAGATGAAGAAAATGTAGCACAATGAGATTTTATGTAACCATAAAGAAAAATTAAATAATGACATTGGCTAGAAAATAGATGCAAATGGAAATAATGGTGAACAAACTAAGACAGACTTAAAAACACTGCATCTTAGCCGGGTGTGGGTGGCACACACCTTTAATCGCAGCCCTCGGGAGGCAGAGGCAGGTAGATCTTTGTGAGTTTGAGGCCAGCCTGGTCTACAAAGTGAGACCAGGAGAGCTAGGCTACACAGAGAAACTCCGTCTTGAAAAACCAAACCAAACCAAACAAAAAACTGCATCACCTTTTGTACACAGAGCTTAGATTTAAAGTTACATGTGTATGTATGTATGTATGTATGTATGTATGTATGTATGTACATATGTATACGTATATATGTATGTGTATGTAGAAATGGACTCTTGAAGGGGAGAAAGAGATCTTAAAGGAGGTAGAAAATAAGATAATAGGATGCATGCTGCAATAAGATTGAGGTTGGCGAGCTGAAGAGACAATGTATATAATCACTTGATACATAAGCACGAGAACCTAAGTGTAAATCCCCAGAACCGATCCTGGTGCGGGGCTTTGAGAAAAGGCACACGCAATAGTGTACATCTGTAATCACAGGGCTCCCGTTGGGGGATGGGAGGCAGAAACAGGAGGATCTCCAGAAGCTCGTGGGCCAGCTATCCTGGCACATGCAGCAAGAAAAAAACAAAACAAGAGAACATGTCCAAACAGTGTGGGAGGCAAGGACTGACCCCCCCCAAGGTTGTCTTCTGATCTCCACACACGAGCTGTGTGGCATACACACGCCCGTCGTCACAGTCACAAACGTCCACGTGTACGCATGCGTATACACACATAGGTAAACACAAAAGAAATCCAAAGTTGGAACCAGGAAAAGAAAGGGAATGAGATGAAAAGGAGCAGCAGGCACGGAGAAAGGCAGTGGGGGAGGGAACTGCAGGAGGGCTTGAATGATTCAGCGGAAGTGACATATAGATGGAAATACCCAGGAGACAGGTCGGCTTACCCAGTTGGGAGTTACAGGTTTGGAAGTAATAGGCAAAGAGATGGTAACGGAAGCCAAGGGAGTGTATGGACCGCTTGAAAATGTGGACACTGAGAAAGGAGGAGGCCAGGGCCTAGCATAGGACCTCAAGAAAAGAGGATGGCCAGTTGATGGAGATAGCAAAAGAAAGAGGGCTGGGGAAGCCGTTCACCTGGCAGAGCGCTTGCTTAGCATGCCTAAAGCTCTGGGTTGGGTCCCCAGTGCCACATAAGGTTGGATGTGGTCACAAACACCCTCTGACCCATGAGACGGTAGAGGCAAGAGGATCAGAAATTCAAGGTCATCTTTAGCTGTGAATTGAATTCAAGGCCAGCTTCAGGTGCACGAGACATTATCTAAAACGAAGGGAAAGAAAACACAGAAGGAAAGAAAGAAAACTCAGCCAGACAAAGGGAGCATTTCAAAAGGCTGTGAAAAGTTGTGCCAAACACGAGAGGTAAAGAAGTCAAGGGAGCGAGGGGTTTGCGGTATCCCTAGGGGTTTGTGGTAAGGAGTCTGTTGACGCCCTTGAGAGATATTGGTGGCATGTATGATCTGAGATGTGGGAGGGAAGACTGCCAGGTATAGACAGTTCTGTGGCTGACAAGCAATGTGAAAAAAGGGCAGGGATCCGGGAGAGCTTTGGTTTGGTGGGGTTTTTTTGGTTTTGTTTGTTTGTTTGCTTGCGTCTTTGTTTACCTTTTGTTCCATAAGCAGAGACTTGGATGTTTTAAATACTGATGAAAGGACTTAGTAGGGCAGGAAAGCAAGAGTTACAAGTGAAGAGTAAGAATTCTAGCTGCATGCGTGGCGCACACCTTTGGTTGCAGCACTTGGGCGGCAGAGGCTGGTGGATCTCTGTGAGTTCAAGGCCAGTCAGTCTGGTCAACAGAGTGAGTTCTAGGAATGCCTGGGCTACACAGGGAGAACACACTCTCAGAAAATCCAAAATATATATTAATTAATTAAGTTAAATAAAAATCAAAGAGAATTAACTGGGAGGGTTGAGGATGCAAAGGATTCCCAGCTGTAGCTATAGCAAAGAGGAACTCTGCCATTGTATGGTGGGAAGTCTGGGAAGCTGAGGTGCTTACCGTTGGATGGCTAGTGCTTTCCTTGCCAATGGGCGTTGAGTCATTTGCTGAGAGTGAAGAGGAAGTGACGGTGTGGGTGGGAGACAAGGGTGTTTAAAGATTAGCAGAGTGGAGCATGCAGCATAACTGCTGTGGAGAATGGCATCAGAACAAGCCACAGAGGCCCAGCAGGCGCTGGAGCAAAGTCAGAGAACATCCCCCACTGTGGCAAATGCTTTCAGCCAAACCTCCTACTGAAACCCAGGAGCTTGCCTGGGAGCTGCCTTAATTCTGTTCCACAAAGACGTCAGGGGGTGGAGGAGATGTGTACACACATATAGCAGCTACTTGACTGAGTCGAGCATAAATATCTCTTAGAATTAATATTCATTGGTATAAGTGCTATGTTTACAGTGGACACATAGTCTACCCCTCTCTTCAATATGTTCTATTATTGCATCAGTATAATAGTCAGAGAAAGCATGAAAAGGTAGATTTGCCAAAAAGAAGCAGAGACTCTGGAGCTAGGCAAACGTGGGGTTTGGCCCTGGTTGGTCCATCTAGCAGCCATGTGATCTGAGGCAAAAGAACCCGCTGTCTGTGAAATGGGAATACCAATATCTCTTTAATACTAACTTTATTTTGAGACCAGATCTTACAGTGTTGCCCAGATTTGGTCTTGAACTCCTAGGTTCAAGCGATCCTGCCCTAGCCTCCCCAGTACCTTGGATATAGGAAACTAGGTATTAGCTAACCGACCTGGCTATATTCCTTGCCATCTACTCCTGAAAGAGAATTGCAGTAAAGGAGAGAAAAGGAGCTGAGCAGAGAGGCTGAGTGGGACAAGTGAGACAAAAAGTTGTGTCTATGAAGTCATCCTAGTGAGAAAAGCCCCTCACCCCATAGGTGATTTAGCCGGGCACTAGATCTGAAGCCAATAGCAAGAGACGGATTCTCTTTGGGACAATAGGTTATTTGTTAAAAAAAAAAAAAAGATAGGTGATAGATAAATACATGGATAGATAGATGATGGATAGATAGATAGGTAGATAGATAGATAGATAGATAGATAGATAGAAGAAAGAAGCTGAGGGGTAGAGGTGTGTGTGCATCTCTGTGTGCGCACGCACGCATGTGTGTGTGTGTATGTGTGTGTGTGTGAGTGTGTTTGTGTCTGTGTGTATGTCTGTGTATGGAGTGGAGTCACTGGAGAGATGGCCACACCCATCAGAACTAAGCCTGCAGGATAAGGGACAGTTTATCTGGGAAGACACTGTTAGTTACTTATTTCTCAGGAAGAACTCACTCCACAACCTCACTGTCAAAACAAATACTATGTTCCCACACTTAGGAGGTCAGAGTCTGAGAGCAACTTAACTGGATGGCTTTAGCTCTAGGTCTCTGAGAAATTGAAAACAAACTAAAGGCTGATCCCAGACATCTGCAGACTTCATTATAGTGGAGGCTTCTGCTTCCAAGCTGGCACACACAGCTACTCAGCGACTGTGGTAGGCCTCAGTCTCTTCCCAAGTGGACTGCTCTATAGGATGGCACAGAACATGTGCCTGCCACCACATGGGTCATCTAAGAGGAAAAAAAGAAAAAAGAAAAAAGGGGGGCGGAGAAAAGAGAGGGGAAACAAATAATTGAATCATTCCAACATGGTACTAAAACCATGATTTGGGCCAGTGAGATGGCTCAGCAGGTCAAGGCGCTTGACACTAAGCCCGATGACCAGAGTTCAACCCCCAGAACATAGACTATCATACATGACTCTAGAGTATATCTATTAGTACAGATCCCAGCACGAGTAAAAGTGCAATAAGTGTTATGATTGTTAATTTTTCTATTTTTGAGGAAAATATCTTTCTAGACTCAAGACCTAAAAGATTAGATACACAGTCATTTTGAAAGCTAAACATTATGGTCAGCCCATGTTTGTAACATTTATTAACGACGTGACAAGCTGAACCAACCGTGACCCACAGGCCCCCTACTGCCTTACTCAGTGATGGGTGTAGGTTGTTGATGACCGTTTGTTTTGCCTTCTCTTTGTAAAGTCCTAGTAAACTAAAGCCATTCTTTCCAACATGAGTTACCTTTGTACCTGAGCTGTCGCCATACCACTGCCCTCCTTGCAAGGACTGGATGGAGCAGTTTCTGCTGGCATTGAATTTGGACTCCACACCAAATCTGAGCTGAGTGACCTTGGGCAAGAGTCCAGTGTCCCAAGAGGTTGTCTTCCTTTATCAGTGGGTCTGCTGGGAGGATTGAATGAAATAAAGTGCAGTGAAACATTTAGCACAGTGTTTATGTCATTTTCCCATTCCTTTTTCTAATAGGGTTTAACACCTCAGTTACTATTGGCTTAAGTAACTATTGATCATGCAGGCTTCTGACACCTGCTACTGACAACATGACACTTTTTTCTTTCCGAGGCGTTGAGGACTGACCGTAGGGCTTTGCACAGGTTAGAACAAATGCTCTGCCACTGGGCTCCACGCAAGGAAAACTCTTCTGCTTTGCTTTGCTTTTCTGTTTTGTTTGTTTGAGATAGAGTCTCCTTGTGTAGTTCAGGCTGGCCTGTTGGTCTGTTTATTCTAGAGTCTCCTTGTATAATCCAGACTGGCTTAGATACTCATAATCCTCCTGCTTGAGCATCCTGTGTACCGGGATTATAGACATGCTACCAGGACCATCATGGCCTATAGTTTGGGTTTTATTTAATGAGTTTCTTAATTAATTGAATTTATTTCTTTAACAGGGGCACGTGTGTGTGGTGTGGAGGTCTAAGGACAACTTGCAGGAGTCAGTTCTCTCCTTCCACTAGGTAGGTCCTAGAGACAGAACGCAGGTTGTCAGCCTTGCTGGCAAGCATCTTTACCTGCTGAGCCATCTCTCTAGGCCAACTTTGCTTGTGGCTTTTTTTTTTTTTTTTATGGTTGGGTTGAACCAAGGATCTAGTGCATGCTGAGCACATGACTTACCACTAAACTGTACCCATAGCCCTATCAGAAGTTAAAACACTTAGTGAAAGTATACAGTAATATCCCTATTATTTATTTATTTATTTATTGCACTTTTTTTCAGTAGCCAGGTCAACCTTTCTGGATATATTTCTTAAGGGCAAGAACCATTTCTTATTTATACTTCTGTTCCCCATATTTCCTAGCAAAGTAATGATGCACAGTGATTGGTATTTTATCTTTGTTTGCTGAACAAATTAAAAACAGTGGGGACTGAGATTAAAATAATATAGGAAGCCTTTTCAGTGGGAAATAAAGTAAATTATTTGGGGGGAGACGAAAAATTGATATTTCCAAGAGACAAATCATGTGAATTGAATAGATTTTTATATTGTGTTATACAATGCCCTGTATAAACATATTAAAATTAAATGATATTTCAAACCTTTAACAAGATAGTAGTGACATAAGTAGGCAGATATATTTATAACATATTTAATATTTTATGAGTATAAATAATATGAACAAGTAGTTGTAAAGAAATTATAGCATTAATCATATGAATGATTTATCTGGCTTCCCAGGGTGTTTGAGGTCATTGTTGTAGAGATGAGAAGGACTTTCTAGGAAGGAAATGAGCTTATATTCTCTATTTAACCATGAGGAGCAACACAGATAGGATATTTAGGTCCCTGATTATACCAGCGGAACAAAAGACCAAACCATTTAATATCCTTGCTCCAGTCCCATCTGGATGGCAAAATACCAACCTTGGATCAATCCAAAACTTACCCAGTTAATTTCCCCACATCCACACCTATCACTTGTCAGCCTGGGGTGACCACTTCTTCTTTGAGTGAAGAGTCCTGTGACCTTCCTAATGTTTGGGCTCCCTGGCACTGTTCTTCACTCAAAGCCCCATGTCCTGTGTATCAGCTACCTTTCTAATGGCTGTGATGAAACGCCATGACCAAGGCAACTTATACAAAGAAGGGTTTGTCTGAGCTTATGGTTTCAGAGCAATAAGCATCCATCACGGTGGATAACTGGTAGGCGTGGTGGCTGGAGCAGCAAGCTAGGGAGTTTACATCTTAATCCACACACAGGAAGCAAAGAGCACACTGGGAATGGCACACAGTTTTGAACCCTCAAAACCTGCCCCTAGTGACATAATTTCTCTAGCAGGGTCACACTTCCTAAACCTACCCAAACTACACCACCAGCTTAGGGACTGAGTAGTCAAATATCTGAGCCCATGGGGGACATTCTCATTCAAACTGTCACACCCTGTCACAGAAATGCCCGGTCACACACAGCTGTCTAAGCCTGGTGACCCGAGTTACACCCCACAACCCTCATGAAGGTAGAAGGGGAGAGCTGAGTCTACAAAAGCTGTCTCTGAGCCCCTACCCGCCACATGCATATAGACCCCTCCAGGAGGCGTATACACACACACACACACACACACACACACACACACACACCATACTAATAACACATTAAAAAATGAAAAACTACGTGTATGTTAACAGAGATAATCCTGCTTTTAGCATAGGGATTGTGAAACTCCCATACTAATTTTATAATCAGGCTTTTACACTTTGTTCTCATCACAAAGCTCTTTTGGACTTACCCACTCTGAATCAGCCAACAAGATCTATGGCAACACCGAGGCAGCCCAGAGCCACGCGTTCACTGCCTCCAGCTCCGTGTTCAGCCTCAAGCCTGGAAGAACCGTAACACATGCTAACTGCCTTGATCTGAGGTTTTTATCAGCTACTGAGTCAGCTTGCAAAAATCTTCCCTGCAATTCTTGGTGCAGGAAGCTGTTCTTTCTCTACTCCTCCAGTTTACTAAAGCTTAGGGATTGGCAGAGAGTCTTGCGCTGAGCATTCGGCATAGAGTGGACATGGATTTCTGGCCCTACCTTAATTGTTGACTTTTGAGGCAGCACAATTTCTTGGCTTTATCCTGCCTTCCTGCCTGCTCCACCCCTCAGTGCTTTTGAAGTCTTGTTTTTCTCTGTCCAATCTTTAAAGGTTGGAGAGTTTTGCTCCCCAGTCCTGGGTCCTCTTTAAGCAAAGCTTTACGTAACAGCTCAGGTTCAGAGAGAGTCTCCAGGACGTCTGTAGAGCACAGCCAGTATCCCAACTCTATCGACTCACCATGCTGAGTTTCTTCATAGAATGAGTTCACTACACGGTGCAACGGTCTATTTTGTTCTCATCGAGTGTGTCCCCTGCTACCAGCCACCGTCTGCGACATCTAGAGCCTTCCTCTGCTCCTCCCCACTTAGTCTCCAGGGATATTCGTGGTACCTGATTCAAAGTCAGCTCTCTACCAATGTTTACCAGAGAGTGAGTTCAGGCTTTTAAAAGGTGAACTGAAGCCAGGGCATGGTGATGCACGCCTTTAATCCCAGCACTCGGGAGGCAGAGGCAGGAGGAGCGCAGTGAGTTCAAGGCTAGCCTGGTCTACAAAACGAGTCTAGGACAGCCAAGGCTAACACAGAGAGACCCTGTCTTGAAAATCCAAAGACAAAAAAATTAAAAATTAAAAAAAAAAAATTAAAAGGTGAACTCCATTAAGGAGTCTAGAAGTTTCCAAACCATTAGAATATGCTGTTGTTTAGAAACATTCCATTCACAATGTCCACACATATGTAAATGAAAATGAACTAAAAGGAATGCTAGGCCAAGGCAATAACTTGGGGACATTTTGAGACTTCACTCGGACATAATTATATCCAACTTACTATTTAGATTGCTTCAACCTGAACAGTGGAATGGCTGTCCATCTGATCCGGGGACTGGTCATCAAAACTAAAGATGTTCTTTTATGCACAACGTTATCATAAAACGAACGATTGAGTTGAGACGAAATAAGCACGTGGATTGAAATGATAAGTATCAAGGAAAAGAAACAATGCAAAGGTCACAAAATTACTCCACTCGAGACATGGTTGGACAGTCTGGGAAGGCGGCAGGCCAGGAAGTATGGGAGAAAAGGCCAAGGGAAAATGCCAGGAGGCTTACAGTTAGCTTGGTGGAAATAGAACAAGGAAATCGTGTTTTCAGTTTTAAATCGGCTGCGGAAGAGGCCTGCATATTTGCCATAGAGCTCCCCCCACGCCCCCCCTCCCCCAGACGAATGGCAAACACTATCTTTGAATTTCCAGGAAGTGCCTACCACACACAGCTGCCTCTCATACATTTGGGGTGGGAAATCAAGGAGGGGCTGGAACCCAACCTTGGGTCAGGGCCAAAAGAAGATAATGGAACAGCTGCAAGACACAGAGTGAGGAACAGGAACTCAGCAGACGCAGAACTCAAATCCTGAGGCTGCTGTAAGAACGGGCCGCTCAGAAGCATTGCCCGGAGTCTGGGGAGAGCATTGGCTTTTCTCTAAGACACGCACTGGGTTTTCTAGACGGGTTCCCGCATACTTTACAGATAATCCTCCAACAGGATGACTCTGCAGACGCGCTCTGTCACTCTTTTGCTGAGCGCTAAGGAAAACTCTAGGCAGGGCGTGGTGGCGCACACCTTTGATCCCCAGCACTTAGGAGGCAGAGGCAGGCAGATTGATGAGAGTTCGAGGCCAGCCTGGGCTACAAAGCGAGTCCAGGACAGCCAAGGCTACACAGAGAAACCCTGTCTCAAAAAAAACCACCACCACCAGCAATAGAGTACATGTTATCCATATATTGCAGTTTAATTCCCTTTGTGTAGTAGGAATCACTTTAGGGGAGGTAAGCAGGTCATGAGAGTGAAGCCCCCATGTATGGCATTAGCATCCCTGTAAAACGACTTGAGAGACCCTTCTGCTATGTCTGGACACGGTAACACATATCAGCCAATAACCAGGAGCAGAGTCCCAGGCTGACCAGACCCTAAACGTGCTGACATCCTCCTCTAGGACGTCTTGTCTCTAGACTTGGGAAAAAAAATAAATTTCTGTTGTTTATAAGTCATCTAATGAAGCCGGGTAGTAGTGGTATATGCCTTTAATCCCAGCACTCGGGAAGCAGAGGCAGGCAGATCTCTGTGAGGTTGACAAATCAAGTCTAGGCCAGCCCAGGACGGCTACACAGAGAAACCTTGTCTTAAAAAACAAACAAATAAACAAGTCATCCAATGCACAGTACTTTGTTATAGTAACACAAATTGACTGAGGGTAGTGAGTGTGTGTTTCCATTTGAGTCTCTCCTATGCGCATTGTATCTCAATTTCTATTTTCCCATGTGAGTCTGCATTCTCACCCTAGACTTTGCTAACCTATGGTGAGCATGTCCCATATAGGCTCAGATGTTTGAATAGTTGACGCCCAAGTTAGTGGAACTGTTTGGGTAGGCTTAGGAGGTGTGGCCTTGCTGAGGAAGATGCGCTTTTCCCAGCTTTTTTTCTCTCTGCTACTTGCCTCAGGTTCAAGATGTGAACTTCTCAGCTTTTACCTCCGGCCACCATACCTGCCACTTGCTGCCATGATATACTTTTAATGGACTCTTATCACTCTGGAACTGTAAGCCAAATAAACCTCTCTTATAAGTTGCCTTGGTCATAAAAAGTTACTAATATACAACCCATACTAATAGGATACTGTTTAGGCTTCTTTGTTTGTTTTATTTTGTTTTGTTTTGTTTTGCTTTTTGGAGACAGGGTTTCTCTGTGTGTAGCCTTGGCTGTTCTGGACTTACTCTTACTCTTACTCTGTAGACCAGGCTGGCCTCAAACTCACAGAGATCCACCCGCTTCTGTATCCATCTCCCTGAGTGTTGCGATTACAGGCATGGGCCACCATGCCTGGCTTGTTTTGGAATTTTAAAAAATTACAAATTAGTTTACTTTCTGTTTGTGTGTGTAGGTGTATGTGCACACCGTGGCACATGTGTGGTGGTCAGAAGACAACTTGCAGCAGTCTCTTCTTCCACCAGGTGGGTCCCCGGAATGGAACTTAGATCATCAAGACTTGGCAACAAGCTCCTTTTCCCACTGAGCCCTCTCTTCAGGACCTAGGTTCTAGAAATTTCAGCATGAATAAACTCAATTTCTCCTATTGCTGAGTTACAGTTCAGTGGGGAATACATAAACAGACAATTACAGCGCAATACAGTAAGTGCACACTATAAAAATAATCGTGGCTTTTATGAGATCATAAAAGAGAAGCACTTAGTGAGGTCTTTAGAAGTGGGTCAGTTTTTGAATAAGCTGACAGGTGAGTCAGATCTTGAAGGATGTGGAGAGCTAAGCAGAGACAGGGAGGCAAACTAGTGTAATATATATATAAATTAAAGATTAATGCGGTTGGGGGCAGGAGGAGGAGGGAGTGAAAGGGAGACATAGCTGGGAGGGACAGAATTCTATACAAACGCATGGGAAGGAAAAAGACAGAGTAGCAGGGACACCAGCAGGCTTGGGTTGTTGGAGACAAGGCTCAGCTATAAGTGCCAGGAGAGACAATGCCTAGTTTGGATGATGGCGGACTCATCCTAATACTAAAGGCATTCGCTATCTTGTCCGTAGTGTGGAGATGTGAAAGGGGTTTTAGGACGTGAAGGAGCATGGCAGGGTCAGCGTTGTAAACAAATTGCTTCCTTGTCTAAAGAATAACTTACTAGTAGGTTATAGCTGCATCCACATTTCATGTAGAAAAACAGAGGAAATCTGTTACCTCCCTGTTGTTCCGAAGAAAGCCATAACGGAGGCATGGCTGGTGAAGAGCAGAAGCAGGGACACGGATCAGGATGGAGGAGACTATCAAAGACTTGCTTCCTGGATGACAAGTGTGGGTAATGAGATCACATGGCAGGGTTATGTTAACTGGACACAGCTGTGTTCGTGGAGAAAATGGTGGATTCCAGTCTAAAGCTGTCGGGTCCCAACCGCCTTTAGATAGGCCAGAGTGAAATAGAAAAATCTAGAATGGAGAGGAGAGATGCAGACTGCAGGCGTAGCGCTGGAATTCATCTTCATATGGTAATATTTGAAACACCAAGTGTACCTTGGAACCCTTGGGGAGCATCTGTAAGGTGAGAGAAATGACGTTCAAGGCAGGTTCCAGGGTGAACGTAAGGCCACAAGGAAGTTAGAGATGCATGAAAGACCGGGGAGTGGAGCCAGCCTTTGCTGCTCCATGGGTTCTTCTTTTTCCCAGTCTTTATCCCCTGCCCCACCTCCCTGGTTTTATCCTCTAACACTAGATAGGAGAGAAACAAGGAGAGAGGAGAGAGAAGGGGGGAAGATCATTGAATCTAATTTCTTTCTTTTTGTTCCTTTTTTAAGCACAACTACTAACAAACCACAACCAACACCCTGAACAACCACAACCCACTAAACCACGCCTTTCTGGGCCCTAGCATTTATATGCCCTCTGGAAAGGTATACCTTTTCAGAATACACACACACACACACACACACACACACACACACACACACACACACACGTCCTCAGAATTCCAAATCATAGAAATTATCTGCAGCTGGCAAAACTATGCTGCTAGAGCACAAAGCAAATCATAGTTAGCTTCTGCAAACAGTCCTAAGCAGCCCCATATATCCTCACACCTGGATTAAAATGAAAACATATTCTTAAAATATTTCAGTGTCAGCTGGTGTGGTGGCGCACGCCTTTAATCCCAGCACTTAGGAGGCAGAGGCAGGTGGACCGCTGTGAGTTCGAGGCCAGCCTGGTCTACAAAGTGAGTCCAGAACAGCCAAGGCTACACAGAGAAACCCTGTCTCAAAAAAACAAAAGAAAACAAAACAAAAATCCGGAAATCTTACTACAGATGAGTGTATAAAGAATGCTTTAAAAAAGAGGGATGGAAATAAGATCTTCTATGTTGCTCAGCTGTCCTCAAACTCCCAGTCTCAAGTCCCCTTCTTGCATTAACCTCATCTACTTGTGGCTATAGGTAGCACTACTTTATCTTGCTTTGTCATAATTCAGGTTTCTACTGCTGTGTCAAAACTCCATAACTAAAATGCAAGTTGGGTAAGAAAGAGTTTATTTGGCTTATACCTTTACAGCACTGTTCATCATAGAAGGAAGTCAGGACAGGAATGCAGACAGGGCAGGAACCTGGAGGCAGGAGCTAATGCAGAGGCCATGGAGGGGTGCTGCTTACTGACTTGCTCATCATGGCTTGCTCAGCCTGCTTTGTTTGTTTGTTTGTTTGTTTGTTTTCTCTGTGTAGCCTTGACTGTCCGGGACTGGCTTTGTAGGCCAGGCTAGCCTCGAACTCACAAAGATCTACCTGCCTCTGCCTCCCAAGTACTAGGATTAAAGACGTGCGCCACCGCTGCCTGGCTCAGCCTGCTTTTTTATAGAACCCAGGACCACCAGCCTGGGGATGGCCCCACCCACAATGGACTGATCCTTCCCCCATCAATTACTAGTTAAAAAAATGTCTTACAGCTGGATCACATGGAGGCATCCTCCCCACTGAGGCTCCCTCCTCTCTGATAACTTTAGTTTGTGTCAAATTGACCTAAGACTAGTCAGCACAAGCTTCAAGAATACATTTTAAAGAGGTGATCATTTATGCTAAATGTAATGTAGGGTGTGGTAATTGGAGCTGAAAAGACTTTCAATGTATCTACTTAAATATCATTTTGACAGCTGAAGGCTACTCCCTTGACTCCTAGGAAGAATATTCAAACAAGATAAGGGCAGTGCCTGAAGAGGAAATTATTGACCAGTTGTACATACGAATATAGAGCCATAAAAGCTAAAGAAAGCACTCATTGAAAATTTAGTTAAGGAGGGTTTAATTCCAGAGGTGAATGATATTTTATTTTTGAAATCTATTAGTGTCACTCACTGACATTCAGTTAAAGGAGAAAAATTAGGTGATTATCTCAATAATACGGGGGGGGGGACCCAGTAATATTTAACACTCACCTTTTGATTTTAAAATGTTTCTCAGAAAAGTAGAAATATAGTGGACCATTGTAAATATATTTAAAAGCCTAAAGTAAATATTGCAAACTATAAAATATTCTCTGCTCAAAGCCAGGAACAAGATATAGATAAAATTCTTCAACAGGGCTCTAGAATTCTCGATGAATATAAGAAACAAAATGTATAGGCAGGCATTGAAACTAAGGAACAAAAATAAAAATTATGTGCAAATAATGTATTTGCATTTTTGTATTATATTTTTGCATTGTAGTAGTGTCTTTTCTTTATGTAGTATATTTGAGATAATCCTTTGATATTGTACACTTATAAGAGTTTTTAAAGGTTGATAGACCCAAAATATCACTATTCAAAAATCCTAGTTTCAGCACAACTGCAATATCCAATAACATCATTTAGTTATAAAAAAAAAAATAATGTACCCAGAAACAAATCTAGCAAAAAAGTTGAACTCTCTTTCTTACACACACACACACACACACACACACACACAGTAAGTTTAAAGAAGATATATACCATATTTTTTAATAGAGAGAATATTAAAAAGGAGGTAATCTTCGCTAATTAAAGTTTAACGATAACGATTGGCCCCGTTTATCTTAAAGTGCTTATAGATGCATTCAGGGCCAAAAACCAAAACCAAAACCAAAAAATATCCCACAAATTTTGAAAAGGAGTGTTATAGAAAATTTAAAATATATCTAATAATGTTTATTATAAAATTACCCTATAATTATTATGGCAGCAGTCTCTAACCTGCTGTCTCAGTCATTAAAGACACAGACACCTGATAGATTTTATTTTATTTCACCTGGGTCATGGCAGATATTAGCTCCTAAGCTATCTTTACTTCCCAAGCCCCCATATCATGGCATCTGCTCTAAAAGTTTCTACTTGGGCTACCTCCCATCCGTGATTCCAAAATACTTGCTAATGTTCTTCATCTGGGCCATTTTCCTCCATCTGATGGCTGATCTGACCACCCCTTCCTCTCCCCCACTAACCTATTGCATCCCTGCTTCCTTCCTCCTCTGATACCTGTCTGCTTCTCCCATGATCCTTCTGTCTCCCAAGCCCCAGAACTCTCAACATACCTACCTTTCTCCGGCCTTGCCCAGGTATCGCCTCTTTATTGGTCAAACAGGAATACAGGGTTTACACAACAAGGACAGATGTACGCGAGAATGTGCTGGTCTGGATAGCAACCAGATCTTGGGAGGAAGTTATAAGCATCATAATACACGTCACCAGACCAACCCCCAGCAAGTGAGGAGGAATCGAAGAAATTTGATGTTAGAATGTAAAGGATAAATGGTCTAGATTAACACGAGCGAGAACGGTGCAGACAAGACTTTGATATATGGGAGAGCATGCCAAGCATGGGGTGGGGGGTGGGGGTGGGGGCGGGGGCGGGATGTGCTATAAACAGTTCTGGCTCATTTAGCTGTTTGTCTAGGGGAAGATGAGTGTCTAATCTCCTGCTATAGTTAAGCTTTGGCTTCTTTTTTCTTGTGGTGGCTGAATAACCTGACAAAAGCCACACTGGCTCACAGTTTGAAGGCCCAGTCCATCACAGCAGGGAAGGCTGCAGCTGCTGACACCGTGCCCATCTTCAAGAAACAGATGAGTGCTGACACTCCGTTGGCGTCTTTTTATTTTTTATTTTTTAAGTCTGGTTTCTCATGCCATACTCTGGGTTGCAGCCCAGTTTAACCTCCTAGGAGCCTGGAGAACACCTAGGTCTCCTAGGTGATTCTCAATCTCCTCAAGAAGACACATTTAATATTACAACCTGTAAACCGGGTGAATTGTAGATTTACATTTTCAGAAGATAACTGGAAGAATATATGACTTTGGAGTGGGAAAAAACTTCTGTAAGGCATTGAAACCTAGAACACAAGCAAAAAATTTTTGAAGTTGAAGTTTCTGTTTAAATGGTTATAATCCTAAAAAGGCTAAGAAAAGATATTTACATTCAATAAACTGAAATAAATTAAAGAAGAAAAAACTCACTTAAGAAATAAACTCAACATCCACATCTCAAAAAGAACCAAAAATGTCCAATAAATAAGTGTTCAATGCATTTAGGGGAATGAATATAAAAATTACATTGATAGTCTCTGCCTCACCCTAGTCAAAATAGCTACCATTAAGAAAACAATAGAGCTGGGCAGAATTTGTGCCCAACTTTAACCCAGGCAGGCAGTCCTGAGGCAGAGGCAGGCAGATCTCTGAGTTCAAGGCCAGCCGGGTCTACAAAGTGAATTCCAAGATAGCCAGGGCTACACAGAGTAACCCTGTCTCAAAAAGCCAAGCCAAACCAAACCAAACTAAATCAAACCAAACCAAACCAAACCAAAAAAGAACACAGTAGAGGGGGTGAGGTGTCTCAGCAGGCACAGAGGTAAAGGCACTTGGCACTAGCAACTGCCCCCCACATCCACATGAGAGAAGGAGAGGATTAGAGAATTTCCACTATGTTTTCTGACCTCCACATGTGTACCATGGTAACTTTGGGACCACAGCATGCACTTTTACTTCTACTTCAAAAAACAAACAAACAAAACCAAAACAAAACCAAAACAAAACCAAAACAAAACCAAAACAAAAAAACCCCATAAAAAAAACCCCAAATGTAAATCTTAAAACTTTAAAAGGGAAACACTAATAAACGCATGAATATGTGTAGGTGTTGTACATTTTGGTGGGAATGGAAATTAGTTCAGCTACTGGAATCTAAGCCAGCATACAACACAGCTAGTTGGGCACAGCCTGTTGATTGCCGCATTATTTACGGTGTCTGGATATAGAACTAGCCTAGATGGCCATCAACAGAAGAGTGTATGAAACACACACACACACACACACACACACACACACACACACACACACACACGTACGTGTTTAGCCGAAAAGAACAGAATTGGTGTGAAAGGAAATTGATAGAACTGGAGACCATGATATGCATTAATTTTTTAAGAGAGATTTGAAAGAAGAAAGGGGACTCTTTGGGATAAGAAATAAACAGCAGTAAAAATTAGAGGGAGACAAGAAAAGGGGAAGAGGAGTGATCAAAAATATTACATACATGTATGAAAATATGAAACATATTATTTTGTACAATTATTACCTCCTAATAAAAATCTAAAAACCAACAGATTAAGCTGCAGCCGGTATATAGGGGAAATGTTTGTAAATCACAGAAAAAGAGAAAATTGCCATTGGGAAAAAAATCAGCAAAGAATGTGAATAGGCAATTCAGAGAAGTAAACACTGAATTGACAATCAAAAGTGAAAATTAAAATTTTTAAGTTGGATTGCTTTTCATGAATATTCTTGGGAATTCAAAAAAATTGAAAAAAACCTGATTAATGCAAAATATTGGCAGGATGTGAAGAAGAAACGCAGCTCCTGTAATTTGAGATGGCTACAGTGGAAAGAAACTCACCAGTATTTTGTGGCATCGATATGTGAAACTGTACAATATGCCAATTCAATTTTGAGATATTTAAAAAATATAAATCTATAATGAGAAGTGCCTTGATGATGCTTATTTCTTTATTGTTTGTGATAGAAAGTGGAAACTCAGCTGGGCGTGGTGATGTAGGCCTTTAATCCCAGCACTTGGGAGACAGAGGTAGGTGGGTTGCTGTGAGTTCAAGGCCAGCCTGGTCTACAAAGTTGAGTCCAGGACAGCCACCAGGGCTACACAGAGAAACCCTGTCTCAAAAAACCAAAAAACCAAAAAAAAAAAAAAAAAAAAAAAAAAAAAGAAAGAAAAAAAAAAGGTAGAAACTCAGAGATAAGTGAATGGTGGATTCTTCTATGATAAAAAATTATGTAGCAGTTAAAATGAGTGGACTAAGTAGTACGGTCAATAACCCTTGAGAATATAATACTGCACACAAAAGGGAACTTCCAGGACATGTTTTATATGTGTGTGGAAGAAATGCATACCAACTTTACAAGGGCAATGACATCTTGGTAGCCAGAAGAGAAAGGGACTGGTTGGTGGAGTATTACGAGGATTTTAACTTTTTTAAAAAAAACTATCTGAAGAAAAATAGTTACCAGGAGGTAGTAGAGGTAATAAATATAGTCTATTCTTTCAAAAGTTCAGAGAAAAAAAAAAAAAGAAAGAAAAGAGAGGTTGATGGTGGATTCAGGAAGACACTGGGTCAAAAGATTTACTCAACCAACACTTTTTATTAAGGTTTTGCTACATGAATTAGCTCATTTATTGTAGGTCAGGGATGCTCAGCTGGCAGGACTTCTACTGGTCATCCGATTCCTTCAGTCGTCTGACGGCTGCTTGGACTATGACGGCAGAAGTGGCGTTGCACATCCACAACCACCAGCCACTGTTTTCCTGAAGGGATCTCAGTGTCACGTGGCAATGGCCCACATTACTGTCTTGGTCTCGCCACGGAGGGAGTGAGGATCCTGGAGTGCTGGTTGACTTCAATTTTTGTCATCGTTTTCTGGAGAAAGGCACAATGACCCAGACCTTCAGTGAGTGGCCTAGGCCTGACCTCAGAGAGCTATTATGACAATTTAAACAGAAAGAAAAGTTACAAGAATTATATCATCATCGATACCCATGTACTTACTTAACACCCAGGCTCTCCAAATAGCATCTGACTTTACTTGGTGTATTATATGTACCTATCTATCCACGTCCATCCATGCGTCTACACACCTATCCAACCATCCACCCTTGCAGCTTGTGTCCTGGGTGCACTTCAAGTACTGTTTTGAGCATTGTGGACTGCATTGGTCCAAAGCTTTTTGATAAGATGGACGAGATAGACATATGAATTTAAAAAAGGAGCCATTATTGAAAGCACAAGTAAAGAGAAAATAATTGTTTAAAGCTTGAGAGAAGTAGGAGGACATGGCCTTTGGAAAAAGGGGGCAAAAGACGGGAGAAATATAGGGCTATTGAAGGAGATTTTGCTTGGTGGCCTTACTTTTTTCTTCTAGAGTAGGAGGTAGAAACATTTCTTGGAGAGTTGAGTAGGTCTAGAAGATAGAGGCATAAATGAGGTATATTCACTAGAGAAAACAAATGGGATGGTAATTATCAACGAGAGCTAAAGGATTGGTGGGGTCCCTAAGGGCTCGGTTGAGCTTGAACCCATAGCAGCACCATCCTTGCAGTTGGTGTCAGTACATTTGTTTCCTTATATCTGTGTACCTCCTTTACCCTTGTGACCTACTCCAATCTGCTTCCTACTCCAATCTGTTGTTTTCTAGTGTACACTGTCTATCTGGCCAGAACATCTCAGTAGAGTCAAAGTCCAAAGCCATTTCCTGACAACTTGTTTCTAAAATTCACTCTTGTGCTGCTGGGGATGTCTTTTTGAGACCATATGACCATTACCACCAAAAGCTTGCTAGGCTTGTAACTGGTATCTTGACACCTTACTACAGGAGACAAAGGGAAAATGGGTCAATATAAACTATACCTACTGGCCAGTTATTATGAAACTGTTCTCAAAGAACCAAAAAGACAATGAGCTCATATTAAAACAAAACAAAACAAAACAAAAGAACTCTCCCAAAATCCCTGGGCTCTGATTTTTTAAAAGATTTCATCCCCCCAGCCCCTGAAGATCCATCAGAATTTCAAAGCTAAAGAAGCAGTCATTTTGTTTGGTTAGGGTGAAATAATTTGGTGTCTGTAGTTACTAGAATAACACAGAAACTAATTTGCTAAATATGACATTACATTGTGTAAGTTAATAGATGTCATCCTGCATTCCAAGCAGAGTTGTATCAACAGATGTATACAGAAGCATTAAAAAAAAAAACCCATAAAAACTCAGTTTTATATTTGCTGTTTTTGAAGCAAGTTCTGTAGTTGTCAACTCCGGGATGGCCGAATCATAACTTTGTTGTTGTTTTTTTTTTTAACACTTTGCAATTTATTTTGAAAATTACACAGGGTGGAGTGGGGCACCTTGTTATTTTCAGTGCTTAAGCTCTTAAGAGATTTTAATTAGAGCCTGATGTCAGAGGCCATTGTGGTTCCCTCTGTTTTTATTCCCCTTGAATTCCTACAGTTGAACGCTGAGGTGAGGTCATCATTTTGAAGGACTCTCTGCCAAGAAGTAACTGGTGGAGGGCTGTTTGTCTCTGGCATGTTCCACGGCTTTCCCAAACAACAGTGTCAGTGGTTGCTACAAGCAGTGGCTTTCTCTTAGGGCACTTGGACAAAAGGATATTCTGGCTTCCTTCCTCCCTCCCTTCCTTCCTTCCCTTTTGTCCTGATTCCTACCTAAGATCATGAGGCTTCTATGTTTTAATCATTATCAAATGTTGCTGTGAGGCCCCAGCCTCCCTACTTAGAACTTCCGGGACCTGCTTCCAAACACAACTTACAGTTCTGCTTTGGTTTTCATGCCTCTTCCTACCATGACTGCAGTAGAGAGAGTGGCAGCGACCTCACCACTTGAGACTTGCCATCCCATACTCTAGAACAAAGAGACTGAGAGCGTAGAGGAACAGTTCCTTTGAAACTCAGAACCCTTTTAGGAATTAAGGATTGTATACTCCTTTTGTTATATTAGTTCTGCTTACCAGCCAGGATGCAGGATGCTATCTTGATGAGGGACAGACAAGGTTGAAAGGGGGAACATACTGAGCAAGAAGCAACAGCTGAGAGCTACAAAGATAGGGCTGTGCTCATGTATAAATAGAAATGTTGCTGTTGCCCTGATGAATCAGACCAGATGTTTCTCTGATGTCTCTGTTTGGTCCTTTGGTTAAAAAAAAAAAAAGTATAATTTTGCTAAAATTATATGTGGGGCCAGGAATGTGGCACGAACGCTTTAAGCATAAATAATATGTAAGAGAGTAAAATTGCTTTACTGAGAAAAGTTTTATCAGTAAGAAAAATAACTATTTAGTGAGGGACAGAAAAGGGTGGGAAGCAATGAAGCTTTTGACTGGGTGAGTTGAGTGAGATTCAGAAGACTCAGATTTGACCTCTTCCTCTGTTTCTGGTTATGTGACCTTGGGCAAGTCAAGTCAGTTTTCAGGATCTGGATGTGTTCCTGCATTTTTGAGATGGGATCCCGCTAAACTGTTGAGGCTAGACTCTAAGCACGGTGAGCCTCCTCCAGTACCAGACTCCTCAGTCGCTGGACTATAGGCATTGACCATTATGTTTAGCAAGGGATGCTTAATTTCAAGCGAGGAGAGGCGGGACAGAAAACGAATTGAATGGCTGGAACTGAGTAACCTTGTTTTTAATGTCTTTTGCAGTCCCACACGTCTCAGGACAAAACCAGGGTTTCATTTTCCTTTAATTTAGTTTCTTGTTTCCTGGTTTCTGGTATTGGAAGACTGATATGACAAAGACGTGCACAACGCAGCCTTGTCTTCATGATGTTTATAGTTGAACCGTGGATATTAAGAGTTCCACAAAGGACTATACCGCAATATTTACTGTGACTGATCCCAGAAGGTAGAACAGGGACAAATGGAATGGGAACTCAGAGGAAAATGAGGCTGGTCATTGCCAGCTAAGGAAGGACTTGGTTAAGGCCAGCAGCACTTGACAGGGCAGGTTCGGGGTTAGGGGTAAGGAGTAAGGAAAGGGCTTGGTATTTTTGGGAGGGAGCCATGCCAGTCGGATGCATATAGGCCAGGAGGTCCCAGTGATGGTTTGGGACATTCGAGTGGTCCCTTTAAACTTGGGATGGTTCTGCATTTTTCTTTTGGCAAAGGGGCTTTAAAATAAGTTAGTTTTATACGTGATCCGGTCTGAACTCTGCTTTATGATGATTCACCTATGAGGAAGGTGAGATAAAACTGGAAGTGGAAAGTCCCTAGGGGAAAGAGGACAGCTAACCAGGTCTGAGGTGGGAGGGTCTCAGAGGACTAGATTTCTGTAAAAGTCTGAAGTAGGATCGACTGGTTCTGTTATAACTAGTTAGAGATAGGAAGGCTGTTTGGGGGAGGGAAAGGGATGATTTGCAAAGCACTGAGTCTGGAATCCAGGAAATCCAGGAAATGCCATCTTGGTGAATGTATTCAACATTTAGAAGCTCCTGATTGGGCCTTAGCATTACAGATGGGGTGGAGACAGGTGTCCTATACTCAACATTATTTACCTGACACTTGGAGTCATCTGAGTGCTTGCACTATCAGGGAATTGTCCATGGAGGGGAAGGCTGAAATCTTTCCCTTATGGCTGGTATTCTAGAATGCAATCAGGAAAGTACTAGCTCCTATGTTCAAGAAGAAAGGGAATACAGAAAGAGAATGCTGACATGCCACAGCTGACAAGCTGACAAGCTGACTTCCTGTTTATGGAATCATCTGCTGAGAGAAAGGGGGAGGGACCTTCTGAAGTATATGCATTTTCTGACAAATGGATGGGAAGTCAGTCACACACACACCACACACACACACATACATGTCCTTTAAGTTGTCACAGTCAAGATCAAAACCCTCATCTCTCCTTGAGATCAGCGATACATACTCACAACCAATGACCTCTCTGTCTTTTAGAAATCTCAAACTGTTCCCAGATTTTGATTTTTAGATCATCAACTACGTAAAGCCTCCCCACAAGCCTCCCATCTTTGCACAGGTTCCTGGTTTCAGTTCCCACTTGTCCAGGTTGCTGGGTTTGATAGTGGGGGCTGATGGGTCCTATGACTATGCATGTGCTGATCTCTGAGGCTGCAGAGCAGAGAGCAGAGCAGATGGGGGACCACAGGTAAGGAAATGAATCTCCAGCTCTTGTGTAGCTCACACACCCAGGTCTGTCTGCAAACTAAGATTTTTTTTTTCTTAAAGATTTATTATGTATACAACATTCTGCCTGCTTGTGTGCCTGGCCACCAGAAGAAGGCATCAGGCCCCCGTATAGAGGGTTGTAAGGCACCATGTGATTGCTGGGGGAAATGAACTCAGGACTTTAGGAAGAGCAGATGGTGCTCTTAACCCCTGAGCCATCTCTCCAGCCCGCAATCTAAGAGTTTTAAGTCTGTCTTCACTTTAAAGACTTTTATACTGCAGAGACACCACAGGTACAAATGCAAGCTGGGTTAACTACCTTTAGCAATGAAAAATGGGTTATAACATTTTGTTTTATATTATTTTTCTTTTTTAAAATATATTTTATTAATTTATTCATATTACATCTCAATTGTTATCCCATCCCTTGTATCCTCCCATTCCTCCCTCCCTCCCATTTTCCCCTTACTCCCCTCACCTATGACTGTGACTGAGGGGGACCTCCTCCCCCTGAATATGCTCATAGGGCATCAAGTCTCTTCTTGGTAGCCTGATATCCTTCCTCTGAGTGGCACCAGGCCTCCCCATCCAGGGGACGTGGGCAAACATGGGGCACCAGAGTTCGTGTGAAAGTCAAACCCCCCTCTACACTCAACTGTGAAAAATGTCCTTACCATTGGGTAGACCTGGGTAGGGCTTCGAAGTTTACTGTACGTATTGTCCTTGGCTGGTGCCATAGTTTGAGCAGGGACTCCTGGGCCCAGATCTGCCCATCATAATGTTCTTCTTTTGGTTTCTAGGACCCTCTGGATCCTTCTATTTCCCATTCTCCCATGCTTCTCTCACCTAGAGTCCCGATAGGATGTCCTCCCCTCTGTCCCACTTTCCTGATAAGTGAAGACTTTCATGGGACACGCCCCCCTTGGGCTAGTGTCCAGATATAAGTGAGTATATACCATTTGACTCTTTCTGCTTCTGGGTTAACTTATTCATTATGATCATTTCTAGTTCAATCCATTTGTCCACAAATTTCGGGAATTCCTTGTTTTTAATAGCTGAGTATCTATATTATTTTTCTTAATGATAAAACTTGTGACAGACATTTTTTTCCACAAATATCAGAACAACTCCACCTGCTGCAAAAAAAAATCATTAAGAACGCAGATTTATTAATAAATTAAGTTGGGCAGTGTGGTGCAGGCCTTTGATCCCAGCACTTGGGAGGCAGAAGCAGGTGGATCTCTGTGAGTTCAAGGCCAGCCTGGTCTCCAAAGTGAATTCTAGGATAGCTAGGGCTGTTATCTGGAGATAACTAAATTCTAGATATATATTACTTAGGTAATTAGATGACGACCTGCAAGCCAGGATGAGCTCAGAATGCCAAGGTGAAGTAGGGACCAGCAGTTTAGTGGTCTGAATAAAGACAGAAGGTTATTCAGAAAGCAGGGTTGGTGAGAGTTTGGCAGAGCTTTTCCCTTTAGATAGATGGTGACGGTGAAAGCAAATTTTGGAAATTTTTTTTTCTGAAATAAATATACCACTTGTAATGCTGTTTTGGGGATAATAGCTTGGGTAAATACATTCCATATATATTAGTAGATACTTGGATTTGTATGTCTAATGCCCATATTCACTTACTCTTTGAGGCGACAGCAAGAACTTAATACAAACAAAACCACTATGCCAAGGGTTTTCTCTCCTTCCTTCCCTCCCTCTACAGCAAAGGAGCAATGGCCCTTCAAAGACCTTTACAAACTGGAGATGAGCTGGGTGTGGCGCACACCTTTAATTCTAGCACTCAGGGAGGTAGAGACAGGCTGACCTCTGTGAATTCGAAGCCAGCCTGGTCTACAAAGTGAGTTTCAGGACAGCCACAGCTGTTACACAGAGAAACCCTGTTTGAAACCAAACCACAGAAAGGAAGGAAGGAGGGAGAAGGAGGGGGAAGGGGAAGGAGAAGAGGGAGGAGAGAGAGAAGCGGGGGAGAGAGAGAGACAGAAAGAGAGCGAGAGCGAGAGAGCGAGAGAGAGAGAGAGAGAGAGAGAGAGAGAGAGAGACAGACAGAGAGAGAAAGAGAGAGAGAGAGAGACAGACAGAGAGAGAAAGAGAGAGAGAGAGACAGACAGACAGAGAGAAAGAGAGAGAGAGAGATCTCTAACCCTAGCTTTGTTTAGTGCTGGGCCCTACTGGACAACTAACTATACAGTCAGATAGCAAGCCAGCTGGCTTCTACATACTGGAAGGATCACTCCACTACATTGCCAAGGAACAGATGAACGAATTTAAGCACAGAGGTCTTAAAGGATCAAAGTTGAAGAAATCAGTATCACTGGGAGCTTGTAGATGTACCTGTTGCCCTGGTGGTGGCTTTGGCAGGTAGCCTGGACTGTCCTGTTTACACCTGTTAAACAAGAGACAGGATGAGAGGGTCACCGAGGTCACTTCTTGCTTTGAGATGCTATTACTGTACGTAAGAGCTGAGAGAAAATTACAAAATGCATCCTCTAACTCCAAACAACACAACAGAATGCCAACCCCCCAGAAAATCACATGGCCTCTTATAGAAATTCAAAGTAGAGAGAAATGAAGGCTGCGGTGAGTCGGGGCACAAAACAAAATTCCTCCCTCGAAAGATTTTTTTTCTTTTAAAGGCATCATCGAATTATGGAAAACTCTTGCTCGGTTTGAAGTAGCCATGTTAATAAAATTTTGAAAATCTATGATGTGTCAGTACAATTTAAATTGCTAATTTTCTTTTCTTTTCTTTTTTTTTGGTTTTTTGAGACAGGGTTTCTCTGTGTAGCCTTGGCTGTCCTGGACTCACTTGGTAGACCAGGCTGGCCTCGAACTCAGAGATCCACCTGCCTCTGCCTCTTAAGTGCTGGAATTACAGGCGTGCACCACCACGACCAGCTAATTGCTAATTTCCTATTTGAAATTATTACTATTATTTTTGCCTGCAATCTCTGAAACTTGGATTGGTCAATCCAGCCGTGGTGGGCACAAAATGAAGCCAACGTTAAAGAGGGATACGGTTTACAAACAAGCCAAAAATAAAACACAAGTGACATTGTTAGAGGTAAAGAGGAGCCAACAGATTGCACAAAGATCAAAGGCAAAAAAAAAAAAAAAAAAAAAAAAAAAAAAAAAAGAGAGAGAGAGAGAAGATTGTTTGGTTAATGCTGGGGCTTTGGGGGCATTTCACATACTTGCGAGGTCTGTCTGTTCATCCACACCACACTTCGTAGCCAAGCTATTCTAAACTGATGATAAATCAAGCTCCAGGGCAGACAAGGCGCAAAGCGGGGATCTCGTACAGATCTCAGATTCCATGACCCCGGGCCAGATATCCCTTCAGGAACAACATCGGCGTTTTCTCCATGGTGACTGTTAAATAAAGCAGTGCCTTCAATCTCTTCGTCCAAGAAAGAAGCGTTGGTCCAGAAATCAACAGGAAAGGGATTTACAAAAAAGGGAAGCGCCTTTCCCATCTTTTTAAATTTCCCGCACGCCCTTTTCTCTCCGCCTCCCTACACCGTCTCGGCAGCAGCTCGAGCGAGGTTCCCGCACCCGGGGCGGGACAAATCTTAGGAAAGTGGGCGGTCCTGGCCGGATGAGTATTTCGGTGCCCGATTTTTGCTGTCTTCGGCGGCAGTTCCTCCTCCGCTGGGTTACTGGATTGCACACGCGGCCGCGCGCTCGGCTCTCGATTGCTCCGGCCTATCACCCTGGGATGCCGCCTGCCGCCGCCGCCGCCAGCGCCGCGGCTGCCGGGCTTGTGGGTTTCTCAGAGGAGCGCGAGCCGGAGCGCGAGCAGCGGCCGGAGCGGCGGCCTGAGAGTTAGCGGGCCCGGCCTGCGTCTACGGCAGGAAGAAGCCGACGCCGGACGGACAGCAGCCGGGCCGGGCGCGCCCCTCTGGCTGAGGGAGCCGGCGCTTTGAGCCCCCGAGGCGGCGGCGGCGGCGGCGGCGGCGGCGGCGGCGGGAGCCGGTCAGAGGGGGCGGCCCCTGGCGGCGACGCCCCCGAGCCCAGCCCTGCCTGGCTGCGCTCCATCCTCTGCCCGAGCCCCGGCCGCCTGCGGACGCGCCCGCGGGGGCGGGAGACGAGCCCGCGCTCCGGGGAGTGCTGTGTGTCCACTCCCGGACCCGCACCTGAGCCGGGTCCCGCCTCCGCTCGGGGCCACGCTGGACCCGCCTCCCGGCCTGGGTCCCACCCTCCGCTTGCAGGTGGGCTGCGGCGCCGGGACCGCGGGCGGTGGGCGACCGAGAAGGAGGTGAGCGGCGTCCGCTCCGGTGCTGGTGGCCGCGCCGTCGTCCCTCTCCCGCAGCCAGGGAAGCCCGCCCCGCCACCGCCACCGCCACCGCCACCGCCACCGCCTGCTCCCTCTGGGACACCATGGAGCTCTCCCCGTCGTCCGGAGGAGCCGCGGAGGCGCTGTCGTGGCCGGAGATGTTCTCGGGGCTGGAGTCCGACTCGCCGCTGCCCCCGGAGGATCTGGACGCGGTAGTCCCAGTCAGCGGAGCAGTGGCCGGTGGCATGCTGGATCGGATCCTTCTGGAGTCAGTGTGCCAGCAGCAGAGCTGGGTCCGGGTCTACGGTAAGGATCACAGGTCGTCTGTCTTGGAGGCCGGCGTTTCTTATCCTTCCCTGGGCTCCGATGCTCTCTCTGTCTCCCCCACCCCCCCACCCCCCCACCTATCCCTTTTTGTTTCAGGAAATGCGTTTTTGACAAGTTTATTCGATGTAGCGCCTGGGTGTGTGACTCAGTAGGCTCTTTGGACCTCTTTAGATATCCACAGTAAGTTTATGGAGTTGAGTTATCCGGACGTAATTCTTAGGTGATTAATTAAAGGTACTGGCTGCTGACTCTTTAAGGAAGGTATTGATAGAACAAGTTACAAAAGCAAGTGAATGGGATTTCATTTCCTTCTTGTTGAGTGAAGCGAGTGTGGAAAGGAAGATGTGAAAAAGCTTAGTAGAAGATGAGCCAATGAATGAAAAAACAAAGGGGGGGGAGAGAGAGAAAGAGAGAGAGAGAGAGAGAGAGAGAGAGAGAGAGAGAGAGAGATTGATTTTGATTTTGAATCAGTCCTAGTCCTAGCCCCAGCCTCAATTAAAGTATTTGGTAGCAGTAGATTTATCTGCAACTTATCCTTGAACCTTACTCTGTGCTTATCCTGAGTGCATAAATTGTTTCAGATTGCGCTATTGTTTCTGGTTTTCATTGTAAAGCAACTGGGTTGCCACTCAGCAGGTTTAAAGTGATGAACACACTAAAAAACTTTCCCTTTCTGCATTCCTAGTAACCACCTTTTAAATTAAAACTGAATGATGATTTTCTGTTAAGGTAAGGCTGTGGCAACATTAAACATGCTGGTTTTGAAAACTCATAGCTCAAGGATTTGTAGTCTGCATTCATGGCTTAGCTGTGGCTTCCCAAAATCGTGAAATAGCAAGATGTTTATCACTTAGCTCACATGACCATAAAAGACATAAGTAATGCTGCTGAGTATAAGATGACCGATTTGAAGCATCTGGGATCAAACACAGTGCTGAGATGCTATCCTGCAGTCATGTGCCTCTAAGCCTGTTAGTGATCAGCATATATTTATGTTTTGCATTCATACTTCCAAATAGGGTCTATGCTTTACAATTCAAGACTAACTTTTTCTGTGGTTTACAAATTGTCTTTTGGACAGTTCAGTTGACTTCAAGACTTAATGCCCATCTCAGAGAGAATGATCTCAGACATTTGAGTTCTTGCCTCAGTTCTGTCACTAAATTATTAAACAATTTAGGGCAGTTAAGGTCACTTTTTTTTTTGGCCTCAGATTCCTTATCTATAAAATGAGTGGATTGGATTAAATAATCTGTCAAGGTCTTTTCAATCATAAAAAGCAGCAATGTCTTATGGCCAGTTCTTAGAAATTTATATATGTACCACTTGGCATTTTGCTGGTGTTTCCAAGTTTTTTTTTTTGTTTTTTTAAGTGGAGGAATTACAGCAAAGAGGTGGGAACTGGTGCAGAGTTACTCAATTCCCCTCAGCAGGTTGGATTAAAGCTTTGGTGCCTGGTAGTCCAACTATCTGCTAATTCACTTTAGTGGATCACTTACAACAAAAGCTGATGAGAGTCTAAAAATGACTATACATTGGAATACATTGTGGTTACGGTTTGCTATTTTTCCTTCTTGTCTGTATACATGCTGACGTACTGTTTTTATAGGACCGTGTTAGAATATGTGCTAATTTGGCTGATGAGTCTTCAGAAGGCTGGGGGTTCTAGGCCTCATTTTAAATATCCTTCACATATAACCCATATAAGTTTATGGTATTGTTTTGGTAGTCTGTTCTAGAACTTGACTTGTATGTGTCCCACCACACACATCTAAACATGTTGGAAGAAACCAAGAAATTAGTAGCATACAACTAGGGCTGAGAACCTGATAGCTTTCGTTTTTGTTTTGCCACAGCTTGGTTGTCACTTAACTTTGCATGAGTCATTTTTATGTCCTTGGCTCCAGGTTTCTGCATACAATATGGAATCTGGAGTAGTCAGCTTACATGCACATAAATTCATACACAAGATGTTCAGAGGGAACATCAAGTGGCAGAATTTTCACTGCATCAGCTTTCAAAAAAATGTGATTTTTGTCAATTAATTAGCATTTGCTTTTATTTACTGTTTCATACTGTTGTGTTTCTTCTAAGGAAGTTTACCATGGAGACTGATTTGTTGTCTATAATTTGATACAAACTAAAACTAAATGACTCTTGGTTGTTTTGGGGAGTTTAAAAATTGTCTATGTATGATTATTGGAGGAACAGAATGTAGAAAATCAATTTTTACAATCATATTTATTTATTGTTTAGGCAGAGTCTCACTGTCTAGCCCTGGTTGGCCTGAACTTGCCACGTAGACCACGCTGGTCTCAAACTCAGTGAGATCTGCTTGCCTCTGCCTCCACAGGGCCTGAATTAAAGACTGGGCCACCATGCCCAGCTGGAAAGTAAACATTTAAGGAATAGTAGCTTTATTGTTTTGTTTTGTTTCTTGGCTGCTTTGTGTATTCAAAACTGATTCTCTTGGGTTATCTTTTGATCTAATACATAATTTAAAGAGACCCTCCGTTTTAAAGTGTGGTCCACCTGTTTCAAAGAAACCAGAACTGGGAACCTTGTGTAGAGTACGTAACTAGAGGGTGAGAACCTGGCTTTTTAATTCTTGCTTTGTCACAAATTGGTTCTCTGATTTCAGACAAATAGTTTTAACTCCTTGCCTCTAATTTTGTGGATCAAATGTGGAATCTGGTCTAATCGGTCCCGTTATTTAACTACAACTTGGCTTAGATTCCATTCTGACTTTTGAAGCTGGTCATTGAGCAAGATCTTAAGCCAGTGCTTTTTAAATCAGTGTTTTGAGGACTCTAGGGAAGCACTTTCATCACAAGGTTGGTGAACTGAATTTTGAAGGAAGCAAGTCAGAATGAGATATGTGTTTGCTGGAGATGTTTTCCCATGCTGGGAAGGTAGGGGTAGATGCTGCACAGGTCTGGCTTACACAGTGTGGAGATGTACATGTTTTTAAAGGTAAACTCTACTGAGGCATGGTATTGAGTGGTGCTGGATTGAGCTACAGCTCACAACCTTTTTGAAACTTTTTTTTGAAACCACCCAAAAAACTTTCAAAAATATTTCTCCTTTCCTAAGGATATCTCAGAAACATTTAGGAGCAGTATTTTCTTAATTAACAACACAGATTTGAAGACTGGATTGCTTTTACTTTGTGGTGAACAGGCTTGCCTCCTTGGTTGATAATACATGCAGAGCTTTATGTATTGCCATGATTTGGAAAACTTCTTTGGAATATGTTCAGAGCTTTGTAGTAGGTGGGTCTATATTTAGAGTACGAACAAATGCAAGTTTTTGAGACACAGCTAAGAGAAAATGTTTATGCTGTCCTTTATTTCAGTAAAACGTTTCATTGCAATACGATAAAAAAATTGTGGCCATGTCCTGTCAAGAATATAAGTTTTTGACACTGGTTAGTCATATTTATATTCTTTACTTTATACCTCTTCTCTTGTGAAGAGGTCTATCAGATGGGTCTTTTGCCTCATAGTAAATAGGTGTTGGAATTTAATTCATCTTCCATTTGACCATTTAGAGCTCAACCTGATTGATTTATGGGTGGTAGAGTAGCTTAAACAAAGACATGCCATAAACAGCTAAATATGGATGCAGAATCCAAGAGCATCAAATGCAGAACATTTCCCAGATATTTATAGCGTCAAAGCAAAGTCAATTGGCTGCAAAAGCTCAGTAAGCTAGCAAAAGGAAACGGGAGCGGCAAAGCCAGCCTCACTGTCTGTGCTTTCTGGTAAACAATGAGAACATTAAATGATCTACTTCACTGCGAAGGATGGCAAGAGTAGGACACCCCAGAGTGATTTAAGCTACTCTGTAATCCTGTGTGGTGGTGCTCTGCACTCATGGATGTAATAGGTCTTCAAAGTGTCTGCACTGACCATTCTTGGAGAGTTAAAGATCAAGCACGTTAAAGAGTTAGCACGAAATCTTGTACTTTAACATTTTATTATTACCACTAGGATTTATCTAAAATATTCAGTTCATAAAATGAGTAATAACATTATCATTAAGTTAATGTAGATCTGTGTTTTTATTGGTTGCCCAAGGAACCTGCTGGAAAGTTTCTAAAAGTTGGTAGCTACTATTGCATATCTCAGCAAACCCAAGAAAAGGGAAATTAATTGTACAGCATTAAGGACCATGGGTTACTAGAAATGTGTCAGTGGGAGTTGGTAAACATTTCTCATGTGAACTGATGGGATGGGATCTTACGTAGTTGTAGCATGATATTTAATCTGTTTTAGGAATTAAGTCAAAATGGTCTGGTGGTTTTGCACTTTTAGAGACTATGTTTTTGTATTTTTAAAAATGTTGTAACCAGTAACAAGTCCAGCAATTTGTTTCATTCTGGCTTACTATGTCTGCCCCCACAGTTCCCCGCCCCCGACACAGGGTTTCTCTTTGTAGCCCTGGATGTCCTAGAACTTGCTCTCTAGACCAGGCTGGCCTGGACCTCAGAAATCCGCCTGTCTTTGCTTTCTGACTGTTGGGATTAAAGGTTATCAAAGAAAGCCTGGCTTCATTTTGGCCCAGGATGAGCTAGATGTGGTTCACTCACTGGCTTTTTGTAGGATGTTTTTAGTTAACTTTGGATATTATTAGTGAATCATTCTCTTTTTTTTCCTCCCCTGCCCTCAATTACTCATTCTTACATGCTTCAATATGTGTCCTGTTTTCTAATACTGTATACCTGATGGAGTTATTCAATAAAGGCTGAAGGTTTTTGGTGCTCTATATAATTGATTGGTAGAAAAAAGATCAGTGAATACGTTTTGTATTCATCCCCAGACATGTTCACATTACTTAGGTGTTTTCATTTCCTCAGTATTATTAGTTGAGCTATTACAAGTGACTAATAATATTTTAGAAATTCTTTGAATCTTAAGCTTGTGTCCAGTACTTATAACCTGGTGTAGGTTCTGAGTGTTGTTGTACAAATTCATTTGTGTGTAAATGTGTGCATTTATTGGGGCCAGATCTGGGTGTGGTTCTTTACCTTCACTGCCTTGAGACATGGGCTCTCCCTGAGCCAAAAGCTAGTTTTGGCTAGATTGGTTGGCCAGCAAGCTTTCAACCATCTGCCTGTCTCTGCACAGTGTTGAAGTCACAGGCATGCACAGCCAGGTCTTGCCTTTTATGTATGTGCTGGGAATTCAGACTCAGTTCCTCATTCTTGCAGAGAAAGTGTTCTAACCCAATGAGCCATCTTCTCAGTCCCTCCAGATTCATTTTATATGTATTAAAATCGACTGTATGTGGCATATATCTGTAATACCAGCACTGGCAGAATTGAGGGAAGAGGATCTTGAGTTCAAGACCAGTCTGAGTTACAGAGTAAGAAACATATAAATAAATGAATTCTTCTTTTAAATCATAGGGACCTTCCAAGAAAACTTTATATGATTTTAAATTCAAATAGCCCCATTTTCTTGAGAAAAATTCTCATATTGTATATTCTATTAATGTTCAGTTCTTTGACAATGGTGAACAATTTCTTTTATATTATCTTAGTATAGTTCTAATTTCTATGTTTTTTTTAAATTACCTTATTTTCAGAGAATTACAGCATTTTTCTTTGACTCAAATTGTGTATCTATAATCTCTTCCACAGTCATTAGACCAGATTGTTTTAGGATTAAAAAGTGGTTTTTTTTTTTTTTTTAGAAAACTAGTATATACAGCATATATTCAGTGGCATAAAATCTCTACTGACATTTAGAAAAATTATCAGGAATCAGTCATGTTAATATTTCTGCAATCAAGCTAAGTGCTCTAAAAACTATAAATAGCTGCATTAGTTTAGGTCAGAGACTACTGTGAGAGAAGATATCAACAAAGCTGAGGTTTTCAGAGTTTTGTGGATTTAGATCACAGATTTGGAAATGAGGATTTATACAATTTTCCAACATAAACAATATAAACGTATACAAGATTGTCTTGATCCCCCTCCCCCCCCCCCCCCCTTTTTGTAAAACTGAGTGGTCAAATTTGTTGTTGTTGAGACAGGGCCTTACTCTGTATTTCAGGCTGACGTGGAATTTACTAAGTAGCTCAGGTCAGCTTAAAATTTGTGATGATGCCGGGCATGGTGGCGCATCCCTTTAATCCCAGCACTTGGGAGTCAGAAGCAGGTGGATCTCTGTGATTTCAAGGACAGCCTAGTCTACAAAAGCAAGTCCAGGACAGCCAAGACTACAAAGAAAAACCCTGTCTTGAAAAACAAAACAAAACAAAAAAACCAAAAAAAAAAAAAAAAAAAAAAGTGATGGCTTATGGCCTTCTGAGTGCTGGTATTATAAGCATAAGCTACCATACCCAGCTTTTTGAGTACTACAGTGTTCTGCTTTGATGGGTGAAGTAAATTTCTGTTATTACTGTGGAAAAGAAAAGGAACTCACATGGCTAAGATAGTAGTCTTCCCTGAGATTACTAAAGTGGCAAGGCAGTGGTTTCTGATCCTTTGTTTTCATTAGAAAGGATGAGGTAAATGGGAGCAGAGGGTTTTATATAATAGTTCTTTACAGTTGCTCTCTTCAGTAGCACAAAGTGATTTGATCACCTTTTAAGTAGGTTAACCAAAAAACAAAACAAAACAAAAACAAAACTCATGTCTGAGTTAATCCAGAAAACATTTAGCCATTTGAGTCTTTATTCTACTTTGTTGAAAAGACTTTCAAGTAACTAGGGCTGTTTGGTCTTGTTAACTGGGAAGAGGGGTTTGAAGTATGCTGAAGGCACTACTGAAATTTCTTCACTGGTTTTGGCAGAGGGATAATTGCTCTCTGATGTTTGTAAAACAGAACAAAACACCTTTCCTCCCAAAGGCTACCAAGTGCTGCTGAAGAGCAGCAGGTAGAGAACGCTACAAACTCAGTGTAGTTTATCTTCTAGGAGGAGGTAATTTTGAAGAAGTGTATGAAAGAAAATACAAAGGAAACCGCAAATGTTAATGAATATATAGCAAGAAGACAAAACTTAAACTCTTAAAGGTATAACAAAACTTCATTTGATAGATTGCTTTATTTTCTTTATACAAATGTTTTGCCTGCATGTGTGTGTGTGTGTGTGCACCACATGTGTGCCTGGCACTGCAGAAGTCAGAAAAGGGCTTGCTTCAGTCCCCTGGAAGTGGAGTTGTGGATGGTTGTGATTCACATGTGGGTGCTGAGAATCAAACCGAGATTCTCCGCAAGAGCAATAAGTGCTAGTAACTGCTGAGCTGTCTCTCCAGTCCCCATTTGCTAGATTGTTAAATCTAAGTTATGATCATTCTCATTTCTACTGTACAAGCAGATATTTTAAGTTTTCTACCCTTTCGTACCAAATTACCCTAATTAGTTTTTCTTTTTCTTTCCTTCCTTCCTTCCTTCTGTCCCTCTTTCCTTCTGGTTTTTCGAGACAGAGTTTCTCTATGTACCCTTGGCTGTCCTGGACTCACTTTGGAGACCAGGCTGGCCTCGAACTCACAAAGGTCTGCCTGCCTCTGCCTCCCTGAGAGCTGGGATCACAGATGTGCGCCACCTCACCTGGCTTTGATTGGACTTCTATTCATTAGTAATTATCTTCAATTTTGCTCAAGTTCTAGTCTTATTATGGTACTTGCAGTAGGCTTCCCCCATTTCTGAATTTGATAATACTTAATGGATAACATAAATTGTGGAGAATTTAGAGAAGAAGTATCTAACAAAACAAGCAAACAAAATTCAGAGTTCTGTGAAAAGTTAAAAAGAAACTTTAAAGTCAGTTGTAGTTCTGAGTCTCAGTCTGTCAAAACAGTCCTTTAAAAGATGCCCTCAACAGAGAGAAGCTGGCTCAGGAAGCTTAGCTTATTTCCAAAATTGGAGACAAATTCCACTGTTTGTCAGGATTGGAACTCTTAACCTCAGATTCCTTAGCCTCCTGATTTAGCGTCTAGATCTTACTGCCTCCCTTAGGAGATGACCTTTCAAAGCTGAAGGTTAGGGAAACTCTACAGTGAGAAATGCCAGATTGTTAGTCTCACAGTCTTTAAGGGAAATGCTGGAAGTACCATTACCTAGGTAACAGAAAACAAAGATGAACAGAACATCCACAAAGGAGGAGGATGATGATAATTTCAGCAGCCCTTTAGAGGACCAGCAGGAGGAGGATGGTAACTTCAGCAGCCCTTTAGAGGACCAGCAGGGGCAGATTCCGTGCTTCTCCTCTCCTTAGTCTTAGTTCTCTAGGCGTACGTTCCCTCAGCTGTGACCTGAGCTGGTACTTTAAGGAGTACACATTTTGCTTATGCGATGGGAACCTAGATATGCCTAGTAGCTTTCTACCTTCTCCTTTAATTGCTAAGCTCCTGGACACACAACATTACGTTTAATATTTTGTAGTTGTAAATTGCTTAATGTGAAGGATTTGAAATTTGGAAAATCCAAAGAAATTTTAAGTCATTTGTAAATCTGCATCTCAGAGGTAACTGTTGGTTAATGTTTTGTTCCATTTTCCCCTGTGCACATATTTGATGTTATACTATATGTATGCAGCATTTTGTTTTTTAATCTTTATATTTTTTCAGGTTATTGAAAATATTAGGATTTTTCAAATATATATATTTTTAATTGAATTTTTCAGAAAATGCATTTTTTGTCTTAAAATTTAAAAAGTATAAATGAATATTTCTTGAGCTGTCACTCTTCCTGTATCACTCCTCTATTTGCCTCCTCTAATCAATAAATCATTGAAAATTTTAGATATCTTTCTGTTTCTAGTAAAAATGTACAGAGGGGAAAACTTAAAGATTCTTCCTTAAATAGGAACCAAGAAATTTAGTTAAAACAACAACAAAACAAAAACCTAGACAGGAATGGTGGTTATGTATCTGTAAGTTTTGTGCTTAAAATACTGAGGCAGGAGAATTGCTACAGGTTTGAGGCCAAGCTAGTCTACATAGTGAGTTCCAGACCAGCTTGGGTTATAAAATGAGACCTATTTTTATTTCATGATATTAATGAGATAGTGAGCCAGTTTGCTTGGAGTTCAGGGGTCTGGAGTGAGTTTTAATTATTTTATATTTGGACTGAAATAGTACCATAGATTTTTTTTTAAACTTTTTATATGAAGTATGTGACAATCCTCTATAAGCATCAATTTGACCTATAATTTAACGTATTCCTGTCTCCCTAGTTATTAATATGTTTGGCATATTTTCTATCACTTTGTAAAGACATTATTTTTAAAATAATGTATACTGCATAGATGAATCATAATCAAGAGATTTTAGGAATATGATAAGTCATTTCTTCCCTGGGCTGGAGAATTAATTATTCAAAAGTGATTCATAAAGGTATTTGGTGAAGTGAGTTGGTCAGCATATGAGCTCTGAGGTAGTTTTTTCTTCTGGCAAAGAATACCTTGTTTCTACTGTCCAGTTCGTGCTTATGTTTGTTATTACATATTACTTGATATTTAAAGGTTCGTCTCATTTTCCTAAGTAGTCTTAGAATTTAGCAGTATGTTTTATGTATGCTGCTCTGCCTTTTTCAGAGCCACATGGGTCAGAACTGAAACTGAGTTCCTCATTGGTAAACTTCAGGAATTAAAGTGAAGATGCCAGAGTAACACATTCTTCTGTGTTAATTCCTTTTTACCACGAAATACACATTCTAAAACGCAATCTTTTCGTACAATTTAGTGACATTAAAATACTGCTTGTATAATCACCACACCATCAATAAATATTTAAAATCTTTTCATGATCTGCAACAGAAATTCTGTATCATTAAATAATGACTCTGCCTTGCGTGTCTTCACCCCAGCTACTGGCAACCTCTGTTCTAGTTTTTGTGTCAGTGAATTTACCTGCTTTATGTACCTCATATATATAACTTCATACAAAAAATTGTTTTCTTTGTTATATTTACCAAGTATGTCATTAAGACTTGTTTTATCAAAATTTTATTCTTTATTATGACTGAACAATATTCCATTACATACCCCACATTTTGCTTTTCTATTTATCTGCTGATGGACTCGAGTTGTGTTCACTTTTTAGTTACTGTGAACTTTGGTATACAAGTATTTGTTTGCTTCTCAGCTTTCTACTCTTTACATTTTGTTCTTTTTTTTTTTTTTTTTTGAGACAAGGTTTCTCTGTGTAACAGAGCTCTGGCTGCCCGGGACTCACTTTGAACACCAAGCTAATCTCAAACTCACAGATACCTGTCTGCCTCTGCCTCCCAAATGCTGGAATTAAAGGTGTGTGACACCACGCCAGCTCAGCTTTCCATTCTTAGATGATAGCCCCCGTGACCAGACCACCCTTATCTTTTCATTTTCTAGAAACATCTGGAAGTAGATTTGAATATACTAACTTGGGTTTGTGGCAATTCTGTAGTTGACTTTTGTGAAACTACTAGCTTTTAGCTGTACCGTTTAAAAGTCTTATCAGCAATGTACAAAGGTTCCTGTTTCTTGCTGTCATTGTCAACTCTTACTATCTTCTTTTCCTTTTGATAATAGCCACTCTGAAGCAGTTTTGATTTATATTTTTCTGATTATTACTGATGTTGGACATTTCTCATGAACATTTGTTATATGTGTGTTGTTTTTGGAGGGGCAATTGTCTGTTTAGTCCTTTTGCATGAAGTCTTAGTAGACATTTGTGTTTTTCAGATTATCAGTAAAAACACTGATGTATGTATTAATATAATCTCTAATCACAGTCACAATCATGAGCATGATCATAGTGATGATAAGTAAAACTTATAGAGTGTTCATTATGAACCAGATGCAGTGCTGAGTGCCTTATACCCATCTTACTGAATTATTTAAAAAAAATATCATGCAAGGGCTGGAGAAATGGCTCAGAGGATAAGAGTACTGTCTGTTCTTCGAGAGGTCCTGAGTTCAATTCCCAGGAACCACATTGTGGCTCACAACCATCTATAGTATGATCTGATGCCCTCTTTTGGTGTGCGGGTGTACATGCAGGCAGATACTGTATATATAATAATAAATATATATTTTAAAATATTATGCAAGTGTGACACAAACATAAAATCTTAAGGACTCTGAGTTGTGTTTGTCTTCATAATAGCTTTGGCCAGTTCAATAATGGGGAGTAAGTTAGGTATCTAACATTCTGATTAATTCATGAGCTTGAAAAAGCATTTAATGAGATTAAATTGATAGAACAAACCACCCATCTTTAAAGTATAGAAATGTATTTTGAAATATGTAAATAACCATGAAACCATTCATGTAATCAAGAAGGAAACATCTGACTCCTCTTGTCTTCCAATTTCAATTCCCTAGTCTCATCCTCAGCCCTGTAGCAGACTTCTTGCATGGGTCTGTCCTCCATCTCTGACCCTACTCTCTAGGGACTTTGCCAAACTTCGTGACAGATCCAGCTTTCCTCCATCATGTGGACCCTTTCAGCCCCCTCACCCCCAATTCTAGCACATTCTCATTCCTTTGTGTTAGCCCACAGCTCTAGAAATATGTTCTACAACCTGGAACTCCCAATGACTTCACCTGACAAGGATTCAGACGCACTCTGAACCCGGCAACCCACGGCTACCACACTCTCCTAAGATCCAGAGAAGGCAATAGAAACCAAGGAACAGGAAACCCTACTATAGTAGGTGCTGAGAAATACAGTATAGCTGAAACACAAGACAAGGACTTCACAATAGCTCTTAAAAAGAAGTTCAAGGACCTTAAAAAGGAAATGAGCACATTCTTTAATGAAATCTATGAAAACACAAACAGTGGAATGAAGAGAAGAAAACAGTTCAAGACATGAAAGTAGAAATAGAATCACTGAAGAAAATCTAAACAGACGGGAAACTGGAAATGAAAAATTGAGGAAGTTAAACAAAAACCTTAGAGGTGAGCTTCACCAATAGAATATAAGAGATGTAATACAGACTTTTAGGAACTGAAGACGAGAAAGAAATACCCCAGTCAAAGAAAATGTTAAATACATACATAAAAAAATCTATGTACTAAACATTCAGGAAATCTGGAACAACATGAAAGGATGAAATCTGCGAATAATAGGAATAGAGGAAGGAGAAGAAACCTAGGCCAAAGGCATAGAGAATACTTTCAACATAATCATAGAAAAACATTTCCCTAACTTAAAGAAGGAGGTGCCTGTCAAGGTATAAGAAACACACAGAACACCAAATAGACTAGACCAGAAAAATTCCCCACAACACATAATAATCAAACAAACATATATAACAACAACTATAAAAAGAATATATGTCTCAAGGGAAAAAGACCAAGGACCATATAAAGGCCAATGTGACTGTTCAGTGGAGACTCTAAGACACAGAAGGGCCTGGAAGGATGTTTTACAAACTCAAAAACACCACAGATGCCAGCCCAGACTACTATACCTAGCAAAACTTTCAATCACAATAGGTGGAGAATAACAAAACAAAACAAAATAAAAAAATATTCCACGATAAAACCCACTTTAAACTATTTACAAATCCAGCTTTACAGAAGATGCTAGAAGAAAAGCTTCAACCTGGAGAGGTAAACTACACCTAAGAAAACATAAGGAATAAATAATCTCAGACCAGCAAATCAAAAGGTGTGTGTGTGTGTGTGTGTGTGTGTGTGTGTGTGTAGCCACACTGTAACAACCAAATTGCAGGAATCACTAAATACTGCTTATTGCTAACTCTCAAAATCAACTGTCTCAATTCCCCAATAAAAAGGCATAGACTAACAAGATTGGATTTGAAAACAGAATCCATTTTCTGTTGTATCCAAGAAATATACCTTAACATCAATAATTATTTTGATAATATACCACCTACTAAAGTTAAATCAAGATTTACTAAGCAATTTAAACAGACTGTAACCACTATCAAAATAGAAGCAATAATTAAAAGTCTCCCAACCATAAAAAGCCCAGAACCAGATGGTTATAGTATAAAATTATATCCTTTTTGTGTGTGTGTGTGTGTGTAGAATTGCTACCATTCTCAAATTATTTCATAAAATAGAAGCAGGAACATTGCTCAGTTCTTTGTTCAAGACCACAGTTACCCTGATACCTAAGCCATATAAAGACCCAACAAAAAGAAAAACAGTATTTCCCATATGAATAAAAGTGCAAAAATTTTCAGTAAAATACTTGCAGACTGAATCCAAGAACATCTAAAAAAGATCATCCACCATGATCAAGTAGGCTTCATCACAGAGATGCAGGCATGGTTCAGCCAACATAAATCAATAAATGTAATTTTCATATAAACAGACTGATAAGCAAAAACCACATGGTGATCTTATTAGATGTAGCAAAAGCCTTTGCCAACCTCTAACATTCCCTCGCGATATAAGTTCTGGAAAGATTAGGGCTACAAAGGACATGCATCAACATGATAGGGGTGATTTACAGCAAGCCATGCCCAACAGCAACCTGTAAGGAGAGAAACTCAAAGCATTTCCACTAAAATCAGGAACAAGACAAGGTTTTTCATAAGTAGTCAATATAGTACTTGAAGTCTTAGCTAGAGCAATAAAACAACTGAATAAGATTCAAATTGGAAAGGAAGAAATCAAAGTATCTTTATTTACAGATGATATGATAGTACATATAAGGAAGCCTAAAAATCTCACCCTGAAACTCCTTCAGTTAATAAACACTGTCAGCAAGTAGTCCTCCTATATACAGATGACAAATGAACTAAGAAAGAAAATCAGGGAAACAACAGCTTTTACGATAGCCTCAAATAATACAAAATATCTTGCCAGGTGTGGTGCCACACACTTATAATTCCAGCACTTGGAAGGCAGAGGTAGGCCTTACCTGTGAGTTTGAGGCCTGTCTGGTTTATAAAGTGAGTCCAGGACATCCAGGGCTACACAGAGAAACCCTGTCTTGGTTTTTTGTTGTTGTTTTTGTTTTTTGAGACAGGGTTTCTCTGTGTAGCCTTGGCTGCCCTGGACTCACTTTGTAGACCAGGATGGCCTTGAATTTACAGAGATCCACCTGCTTCCCGAGTACTGGAATTAAAGGCATGCGCCACCACCGCCCAGCAACCCTGTCTTGAAAAACTAAACAAAACAAAAAATTGTGGAAATAACTCTAACTAAGCTAGTGAAAGACTCACATGATAAAAACTAAAATTTATTTAAGAAAGAAATTAAAGAAAATATTAGAAGGTGGAACAATCTATGTCCATGGATTGTTAGTATTAACAGTAAAAATGGTCATCCCACCAGAAGCAGTGTACAGATTCAGAGCAGGCCCTATAAAAATCCAGCACAATTCTTCACAGAAGTTGAAAGGAAAACCTCCAGCTTCATATTGAAACCCAGAAAATCTAGGATAGTGACAACAGTCCTAAATAATAAAAGAACTACTGGGGGTTATCACCATCCCAGATATCAGATTGTACTGCAGAGCTGAAGTAACAAAACCAGTGTGGTATTGGCATTAAAAAAAAAAAAAAAAAGACATGTTGATCAATATGGAATCAAATTGAAGACCCAGATATCAGTCCACACAACTATGGGTACCTTGTATTTGATGAAGAAACCAGAAATATATACTGGAACAAGATAGCATCTTTAACAAATAGTGCTGCAAACTAGATGGCTGCATGTAATAGAATGTAAATACTTCCATATTTAACACCCTGTACAAAACTCAACTCCAGACGGATTAAAGACCTCAACATAAAGCCAGACACACTGAATATGATAGAAGAGAGAACAGTGAACAATAGTCTTGAATTCATTGGTATAGGGAAAGCCTTTAAGAGCGAGACACCAATAGCACAGTCACCAAGAGCAACAATTAAAAGCAGGATCTTAGGAAACTGAAAAATTTCAGTATGGCAGGTGACACCATTATTTGGGCAAAGTGGCAGGATACAGAATGGGAAAATATTACCAGCTACACGTCCAGTTGCAGTCTAATACTTAACATGTATAATGAACTCAAAAACTGGAATCAAGAAAACAACCCAGTTAAAAATGGTGTAGAAATCTAAACAGAATTCTCAAAAGATGAAACACAGACAGCTAAAAGCACTTAAATGTTCAACATCCTTAGTCATCAGGAAAATGCAAATCAAAACTGCTTTGAGATTTCACGTTACACCAATCAGAATGACCAAGATCAATAAAATAAATGACAGCTTATGGTTGTGAGGATGTGCAGTAAGGGGAAACACTCATCCATTGCTGATGGGAGTGCAAACTTGTAGAGTTACTGTAGAAATCAGTGTGGTGGTTACTCAGGAAGCAGGGAATAGAATGATCTCAAGATCCAGCTGTACCACTTTTGGACATATACCCAAAGGACTCTACATTCTCCTACAGAGACACTTGCTTAGCCATGTTCATTGCGCCTCTATTCATAATAGCCAGAAGTTGGAATAGCCAGATGCCTGTCAATGGAAGAGTAGATAAAGAAAATGTCACACATTTACTCAGCTGTTAACAAATGAAATCATGAAATTCACAGGTAAATAGATGGAGCTAGAAAAATATCCCTAGTGAAGCAGTCCAGACACAAAAGACAAATATGTATCTATTCACTTATATGTGGATGGTAACTGTTAAGTCTCTGATAAGCAGGCTACATATAACATCTGAAGTGAGGTAAAGAGTATTCCCCCTAAGCAGGGGCAATAGAATACACAGTCATGGATAGATGAAGAATGTGAGAATTGGACTAGAATGGGAGGATCAAGCAGAGAGGTAGGTAAGGGAGGGGATACAGGGAGGGGCAGCTAAAACGAAGGGCCTTTTGAAGGGTTTATGGAAACTGAATTCCAGCTGAATACATACATACGTGAAATAAATATAAATAGAATCATCAAATAACAGGGGAGACAAAGCCCCAACTCGACATCTCTTGTCACCAAATGAAACCTCCAGTTCTGGGAATGGATTACATAAAACTGAATTGTTGTTGAAAGGGCCTCTGTGGACACCTCCAAAAACCTGTGCTGTTGTCAAGGCTATTCGTTGCTCTCCACAAACTGATAATGAGGCCCTGTTGGCGAAGACAACACCTACCCAACTTATGAACATGGAGAAGTTGAGTTGGTGCCTACCTAGAGCCTTCACCCATACTAACTAGTGTTCATGGTACAGGGTTCTCCATGTGCTACCAGTGAAGAAAGGTAAATGCCAGTCCAGTTACAATCCTTCAGTCTACAATGGCAACCTACCTGTAAGATAATGCTCATGCAATAGCAGTACAGAGCTTGTGGGAGTAACCAGCCAAGATATGATTGGATTTAAGGCCCCCTTCATGAGGTAGAACCCATATGTGTTGCTGCTTGACCGACCAAGAACCTGAGAGTACGTATCCCCAGGACCTAGGCAAAACCAAATACTACTGTTCTTCTAAAGCCATGGTTCTCAACCTGTGGGTCATGACCCCTTTGTGGTTGTATGTCAGATATCTTACATATCAGATATTTACATTATGATTCATAAGAGTAGCAAATAAGTTACAGTTATGAAATAGCAATGGAATTTTATTGTTGCAGCATTAGAAAGATAGATTACCACTGCTGTAAGGGAATACAGCAATTAAATGACTCCTAATGACATTCTGCTATACTCGTATCTATAGATCAGTGTCACAGTGAGACAGTATGCAGAGAGTGAGAAACCTTGCAACACTCCATCATAAATGAGTGTCTCCATTAAATCCTTCCCCTCAGAGCTCAGGGAATCCTGTGGAAGAGGAGGTGGAAAGATTGTAAGAGCCAGTGAGGATGGAAGACACTAAGGAAACAAAGCCTTCTAAATACAGCAGGACTGACGCACACATGAATTCACAGCAAGTATGGCAGTATGCATAGATCCCAGCATTGAGAGTAGAACTGAACCCAAATCCTCATCCCTAACCAGAAGCTGCCACTAATTGATAACTGCTGACAAAGGAAAAGTTAGTTTTTTCCAGTGAAGTTTCACTGGGTACACAAACTACTCTTAAGGGCAGGTCCTGTGCCTAGCAGAGGAAGGCCAAACTCAGAGGCAGTTTTGGAGGGTTCTTTTTCATAATGCTTTGTCTAGGTATTGCTTTTATTTTATTTAATTTTCTTACAGGTCTTTTGTGTATATATTATGGTTTCCAGTGTTGTGTTTTATGAGATTTCTCTTTGTGTAAACATGTGTGTCTCCATGTCTGTATGTGTATCTTGTTCTTTTTCTTATTAGTCTTTTTTTGCTCCTATTCCCAGTTTGTTATTGTTTTATTTTCTTATTATTTTTTAGATGTGTGTTTGTATTCCAATGAGAAAAAGAAAGAAAAGGTGTGGATTTGGGTGAGTGAGGAGTTGGGGAGGATTTAGGAGGAGTTGGGGCAGGGGAAACCATAATCAAAATATATTGAATGAAAATAAACATCTGTGCTTTTCTAACATTGTGTGTGTGTGGTCCCTTGCTAATCTTTCCTGTCTCTACCTGCCTTGGCTCCACTATCAGTTTTTTTTTCTTTTTGTCATTGTAGAGTAGATCTTCAAATTTCTTTTAAACATTTTAAAGTGTGTGTGTGTGTGTGTGTGTGTGTGTGTGTGTGTGTGTGTACACACACAAGTTTTGGGAGTTCTCTCCTATCACGTGGGTCTCTGGGATGGAACTCAGATTATCAAGCTTGGTGGCAAGTGCCTTTACCAGTTGAACCATCGACCCATTACCCATTCCTAAGGAGTCGCATACAGGTGAAGTTATATGATATAGAAAACCCTCATTTCTGGTCCATCTTCTGTTAGGACATTTTGAGACTGAGCTATACATTCAGCAATAGTTAATTCCTTTGTTTTGTTATGTAGAATTGAACTGAAGGGATATTCTTTTTGATGAACTTTTTGCTGTTCATTGTTCATTAGTATAATAGGTAGTGATAATATGTTAATTTTTAAGTCTTTCTATTGACATGAAGTTTTATTTCTCTGGGGATGGAATTTAACAGTGGATTGGTGAGTTAAATGGTAGGTATATCTTTAGCATTCTAAGAAACTACCAAATTGTTTTCTTAGGAGATAACCATTTTCCTACCATACTGCTTAGTTCCAAATCCCTATCCTCAGCATTTGCCATAGCCAATGCTGTTGGTTTTAACATTTCAAGAGGTATTGTAATATCCATTGTGGTTTTAGTTTGCATTTCCCTAAAAACTAATGCTATTGAACATCTTTTCATACTTTATCAGACATTCATATATCTCCTTTAGTGATGTGTTAAATCTGTATACTTGAGTTATGTAGCTTCTTCATATATCCTGGACACAATTTATTACATATGTAATGTATAATTATTTTTCCCCTCTGTGTCTTGTTTTGTTTATTTTTTAAAGGAAGTGTCTCCTGAGGGATGGAGAGAGCACTCAGTTGGTAAAATACTTGTATTGCAAGCATTAGGACATGAGATTGATCCCTTACACCTCACATACAAATGCCATGAGTGATAATACACAGCTGTAATTCTACCTCTGGGGTGCAGAGACAGAGGTTGCTAGGTACTTGCTGGCCAGCCAGTCTAGTCTACTGTACCCTGTCTCTTTTTATAAATGGTATAATTAAAACTGCGAGTTTGAATTTGACTTGCATACATCACTGAAGTGCTTTCTCCCATATTAAAAATTTCTGTCTTTCAGCAAGCAAAGTCAGTTCTTCTGGGCTCCTTACTAGTAGCTTCTGAATAGTACTATTCACCTAGAAGAGGGGTGATTTTCTAAACAGACTAGGAGGTTAAGTAGAGGGACCTGGTGAAGGAACTGCATTGAGTCCACAAGACAGATGTTGTACCACAGGTAGGACATTAATTAATGCTTGTACTTATTGGCTTATTGTAGATATTTTCATGAAAAGAAAATCTTCAAGTAAAAGAAGGCATATTGGTAGGTTTGATCTAAGGCAAAATTATTTATGGGCTTAGTCCTAATAAAGGAGTTTTTGTTTAGTTACGTAACCACAATCAGATGGGTAGAACATAAACATAAAATTATAACTTCAATAAACACTTTAAAAGGAATCACATGATTCTTCAGAATGCATAACTAAAATGATCAAATTTAGTGTAAGACAGTACGGAAGGCCTTCTTTTTAGGAGCTTACATCAGCACGGAGTGCTAAAGGGTGAATAGCTGTTAATTACATGAATGTTATAGGTTGAAAGGATAGTCTGTATAGAGGTCCTGAGTGAGCATGACAACTTCAAGGGTTGTCATGAAGGCTAGAATGGCTGGAACACAAATGTTTGGAGGGCAAATAGTTTAAAATAGGGCTAGAGAAAAACCTGTGTCAAAGGTGTGGATCTAGAAGATGCTAGTGATAGCTTTGCCATTGAAAAAAAACCTCTCTGGATACACTGTGGAAGGAAGCTCTGTGTGCTAAGAGACCAGTCAGGATGCTATTCAGGTAGGAGATAATGGTAATTTCTATCAAGGGAATGATGAAGAGAGAAATAAACAGTTTCAGGGTTTTTCTTTGTATAACCCTGGCTGTCCTGGAACTGCTATAAACCAGGCTAGTCTGGAACTCACAGAGGTCCACCTGCCTCTGCCTCCTGAGTGCTGGGATTAAAGGCGTGCATCACCACCACCACCACCACCACCTAGCTGAAATAAACAATTGTAAGATACTTAGAAGATTCAAAATAGGAAGACTTGCTAAAGAAATGGATTGGGGCAAGAGATATGGGGTAATTTAAGGAGATTTGTCGAGTGTAACTTGTGGCTTAATAGTGAATAAATACCCAGAGAGGATGCTGGCATTGTTTGCAGATACAATTTTCTATTGTTGAACTGGAAGTATTTCTTTTCAGAGAATTGTGCAGTTCATCCATTATAACCCTGTACAAATCAGACATTTTCCTTGACACCTCTCTCTCTGTCTCTGTCTCTCTCTGTCTCTGTCTCTGTCTCTCTCTGTCTCTCTCTCTCTCAGGATTGAATTGAGGGTACAGAGGGATAGCCTCATGCTGTGCTCTAGAGATACATCTCCAGTCCCTTAAAGTCTTTCTGATATCTCTTTGCTTGTGTCCCCCACCCCCACTGCCCAGTACCCCTGTTACATCATGTTCCATTGATTGAACTTTTGCCTTCTACTTATTGCACATGTGTCTTTTTCCTTTGCTGTATTGAATATTGTTTCTTGAAAGGGAATTTTACTCATTTTACTACAATTTACAGGTAGGCTCACCTTCAGAGATTTAGTGAATAATTTTTTACTGCTTGCTCCAATTTCCTTTGTTTCTTGGTTTTCTTTTTAATGAAAACCTTATATTGTGTTTACAAGTGGACCAGGGGCTTAGGTTTATGTAGTACATGAAATCATGATAGGCATTTTCTTGAGGTCCTTTATAACAGTTTTGTGAAATAGATATAATTATTGATTACTAAATTGAAGCTCCAACAGGTATGACTTACTCAGAGACTCTTTCCGTTTTCCAGTCTATTCTCTATCAGAAACCTCATAGCTCTGCTTTGTCTTTGTCTCTTTGTCTCTTATGCTGTTACAGTCTTACTCCCCAGAGCCCAAACTTCTCTCTACCTGCTTCATATAACCGAGAGCAAAATAAGAACAAACAGTTTTAAAAACCAGCACCAGCGAATCAAACAAACTTGGTCCTAGTTTCCCCTTCTATTAAGCATTTTTCATTCATATTTACTTCATTTTTTGATTTATCCTTGTTGAGGCTGGTTTGTTTTCTGGGTTTCTGTGGCAGCTTTTGGAGATAGATGTCTAAGAGTCAAGCCTTTTTATAGGATGCAGTCATTACTAGAGTGCCTCTTTTTTATTTGTGATCCTCTGTACCTTGAAAACAAAGGGCACCCTGAGTTTTCTCAAAGGAGCATGGAGTCCATGGAGCTGACTCCTGTTGTTACTACTGAGATAATGGCTGAATGTACCACTAGCTTCATTCATAAAACGTTCAACAGAATTAGTTTGAAATGTTAGGCAAGTGTGAAAATATCAATGTGCTTTATCAGCAGTCTGACTTCTTCTGATTTGAGGAAAAAAATAAGACAAATACAAGCTTGTTCATTTGTCTCACAAAGCCAGCAGCAGAGCTGACAGACTTTGGGGAAATCTATTTAAGTCAGAAAGAAATCTTCTTTCAGGAAAATAGAGATCAAGAATATACGGGGTTTGATAAGTATTTTCAGGTATTTCGCAATGAAGAGTAGTGATTATTACATATCAGATATAGCACAAAAGGGCATTTATCTGTTCTCCTAAAGTACTCTTAATGAGCATACAAAAATAAAATCAATAAAAAAGACTAGTTTGTGAGCTGACTATACTAGCTGTTAGAAGCAAATCTTTGTGTATATGAAAAATACATGTCAAAGAGCCAGGGTTTTCAGAACCAGGGAATATTTTGTACTGATTGCTCTTGGGTGTGTTTTACATATTACATGAAATGTTAAAACAGAAAAAGTAATGGATTTGATTTTTCAAGTTTGATAGTCTAGTTGTTCTTCGAAAATATGAACCTATAATACTTTCATTTCTTTGTTCACAAAATATTTTTGGAGATTCTATTTAAATTTATTTTTAGGTTTTAATCCAACCACAGGCTATGGATAGAGACTACTAGGATTTCACAGTAAGGAGATACAACCTGGATACCAGATTCAGTTTGTTGACCTTTGTTTTCCAAAATCATTCCTTCAGATTATTAAAAAGTTGCCGGGCGTGGTGGCGCACGCCTTTAATCCCAGCACTCGGGAGGCAGAGGCAGGCAGATCGCTGTGAGTTCGAGGCTAGCCTGGTCTACAAAGAGAGTCCAGGACAGCCAAGGCTACACAGAGAAACTCTGTCTCGCAAAAACAAAAACAAAAACAGATTATTAAAAAGTTACCTGCCACAGTTAGTCAAAATGCAGAACCCCTGGGGTTTTTCTCTCCTTCTTCTAATCAGAATTTCTAAGTGTTGTATTAAATCGGTGCATTTTGACAGGCACCCAGGTAATTCAGGTGTGTATTGAGGTTTGCCGTCTCTTGGTAGAGAAGCTCCAACAGATTGTATTCCCTACTTAAAGTGGTTAAATTTAGGAGGTCTTTGTAGATAGGCAAGAGTAAGTATATCTGATCTTTTCCCATTTATTATTAATTTAATCTCAGCCCCATCCCTCTTCTTCTTCTGGTCCCATACTCACACCCTGTACCCCCATTTCCCCTTCTTTTTCTCAGAGAAAACGAGGCCCCCAAGGGGTATCAACCCACCCTGGCACCTCAAGTCACAGCAGGACTAAGCACATTCCTTCCCACTGGTGCCTGAAAAGACAGCCTAGCTAGGGGAAAAGGATCCAGTGGCAAGCAACAGAGTCAGAGACATCCCCTACTCCCATTATTAGGGGACCCACATGTTGACCACACTATACTTCTGCTGCTATGTGTAGGGGGTCTAGGTCTACCCCGTTCATGCTCTTTGGTTGTTGGTTCCGTCCCAGGTTGGTGGACTCTGTAGGTCTTCCTGTGGTATCCTTGACTCCTCCAGCTCCTTCTATCCTTCCTCCCATTCTTCCACAGAACTCCTGGAGCTCAGCCTATTGTTTAGCTGTGGGTCTCTGCATTTGTTTCCATCAGCTTCTGGATGAAGCCTCTGAGAAGACAGTTATGCTAGGCTCCTGTCTGCAATCATAGCAGAGTATGATTAATAGTGACAGGGGTTGCCTCTCCCATGGAGTGGGTCTCAAGTTGGGCCAGTCATTGGTTTGCCATTCTCTCAATCTCTGCTTCAGCTTTACTCCTACTCTTCTTACAGGCAGGACAAATTTTAGGTCTAAGGTTTTATGAGTGGTATCCTCTTCCCACCTGGAAGTCCCACCTGGCTATAGGAGGTGGCCACTTCACGCTCTTTAACACCCACACCTACCCCCACCACTGCTGTCAGAACTCTCAGCTAGGGTCACCCCTATGGACTCTCGGGAGCCTCCCTTGTCCCAGAGATGCTCCCCACCCCCCCTGATTGCAGTTCTCCCTCTCAGTTCTCTATAAGCTGCTCTCTGCACTCCTGATCCCCAACGCTGTTACCCTCCCCACCCCCTCTCCCACCTAATTCCCTCCCTACATCTACTCAGATGTCTATTTTATTTCCTGTTCTGAATGGGATTCAGCATCTTCCTTTGGGCCCTCCTTGGCTTCTTTGGGTCAGTGGATTGTAGCATGGCTATCCTATACTTTATGGTTAATGTTCACTTATAAGTGAGTACATACCATGCGTGTGTTTCTGGGTCTGGGTTTCCTCACTCAGGAAGGTCTTTTCTAGTTCCATCCATTTGCCTCCAAATTGCATGTCTTTGTTTTTTAAGAGCTGATTAATATTTCCTTGTGTAAATGTTCCTTTACCCATTCTTCAGTTGAGGGACATGTAGGTTGTTCCTAGTTTCTGGCTATCACAAATAAAGCTACTATGGACGTAGTTGAGCAAGTGTCCTGGTGGTATGATGGAGCATCCTGGAGCACAGGAGTGGTATAGCTGGATCTTGAGGTAGACATAGTCCCATTTTTCTGAGAAACCTCCAGATTGATTTCCATAGTAGTTGTACAAGTTTGCACCCCTTGCTCCACATCCTCGCCAGCACGTTCTGTCAGTATATCTGTTTTTAATGTAAGAATAAATTAGAGCTGTAGAGACTTGAAGCCAAACTAATATGCAATTACAGTACTAATATTTTATTAGTTTCTCCTGAGAATAAAACTTGGATTTGTACTGTATAAATCCTGTTGTTTGGCTAAGCACTGTAATGCTTCTAAAAACTGTTCAGTTCCTGTTGAAATAAGGAAATGCAGACAAGCCATGTGTACAACTTGCCTCTGATCCCCATTTCCTTATCCACTCTCCAAGACCTTTTCCTGATGTCACTTATTCTAAAATTGGCCTTAATTTAAAAACATAGGAAGGAAGGAAAGTGTGAAGTTTCTTAGCACTTTATAGACTCGGACATGGTTGACATGCTGTTTATATGGTTGCTGATTTGCAAGGTAAGTTTACAAAGCAGATGTGTTTGTCCTAATCCATTTTTTTCAATTTCTTTATTAGTTACTGTGGTTATTTCTATTTTATTCAAGTTATGAGTTTAGCTCATTGGCTTTGGGAATAAAATACATATAGAAGAGAAAATGAAGAACATGTTTTTGTCTCTGTCCTGTTTACAGTAAGGTCGTATCTAGGATCTGGAACAATATTAGAAGGATTTATTTATTTATTTATTTAATTTATTTATTTATTTTTGCGACAGGGTTTCCTTGTGTAACCTTGGCTGTCCTGGGCTCACATTGTAGACAAGGCTGGCTCGAACTCAACAGAGATCTGCCTGCCACTGCCTTCCTGAGTGGTGGGATTACAGGCGTGTGCCACCATGCCTGCTTTTTTTCATCTTATTTATTGAATATCTTAAAAGAAAACATACTGTAGAAGCAGAAGTGTTTATATTGATGGTAGTATTTTATATACTTGTATGTGTGTGTGTGTACATATATGTTTACAAGGAGTAAAAATTTCTCTTTCTACTTGTATGTATGGTAAATGAACTTAGTCAAATGATGCATTTATTTAAACTCTTTATGATGAGAAAACAGGGGTATATAAAAGTTGAGTATTTTGGCTGAGGTTACTAAACTGGTAGTGGATCTTGGGTTTGAAACTCGGGTATGCCTCCAGAGCCGACCGTATCCTTGCTTCCTGTATTCTGAACTAGGAGGTAGAAGATACGACTCTTGTCTTCCAATAGTTGTCTAGTTGAGATGTTGGTCCTCAACTGTGTGTGTGTGTGTGTGTGTGTGTGTGTGTGTGTGTGTGTGTGTGTGTGTGTGTCTTCTGAGTGGTGTGTGTGCTCAGGTTCTTGTGCTTAGATGTAAGTACTTGGCTAACTAAGGCTTGACCTTAGCCCCCTAAGTATATAATACATGTATTTATTGGTATAGGGTGCAGTAAAATGCTGTAAGTAGAAACACAGTTTTCTGACTCAGTTGTCACAATAAGACAGAGTCAGGATTCTGAGCTCTAGCTGTACTGTGGTTTTGTTCTTGAGAAGGGGTATGGATCATGTGCTGTGCATCATGCATTCTTTAATGGGTAAGAGGCACAGAAACATCATTCTTTTGTTATATTAACAAAACGTTTAGCCAGACTGGACGTGGTGGCGCATGCCTTTAATCCCAGCATTCGGGAGGCAGAGACAGGTGGATTACTGTGAGTTTGAGGCATGGTCTACAAAGTGAGTCCAGGACAGCCAAGGCTACACAGAGAAACCCTGTCTCAAAAAACAAACAAACAAACAAAAAACAACAACAAAACAAACAAAAATTTAGCCATGTATATGTAGGTATACTGGATTTTTATTAATATTTACTTTTTAAAAATTGTATTTAAAAAATGGAAAGTTTTAAGAATGAAGACAGTTGTACAACTTTTGTAAGAAATTCCTCCTTTTGAAAGTTCTTTAGGAATTATGATTCGGTTCCTATAACTTTTATTAACACTTTTTTTTTTTTTTTTTGGGAAAGGATCTGTGTGTAGCCCGGGCTGTTTTAGAGCTTGCTCTGGAGACTAGGCTGGCCTTGGACTCACAGAGATCCTCCTGCTTCTAACCATCAAGTGCTAGGAGTCCAGGCATGCAGCACTGTGCCTGACCTTTATCAACACTATGCTTCAGGAACAGTGCGTGTCATTCATTACACAGCATGCTGTCATGGCCAGTCTGTGGCCGCATGACTTCCCTGAATCAAACTGACTCAGAGCCCTGAAGCCTAGATTTCAGCACAGGAGAAGGAGCCACCTACTTAGCCCAGGGCTTTGGACCTCAAGAAAGTAGTATTCTTTCTTTAGATACTATCAAACTTGGTCTTTTCAGCATATAAATAATTTCTTTACCTTTGAAAATTCCAGAATTCAAAAAATATTAATCTATGTACAAAATGTGTTTTTGTTTTGTTTTGTTTGGTTTGGTAAAGAAATGAAGGTTCCTGTCAGTTTTGCTGTTAGAAGGTAAATAAGCTGAGGTTCTGGTCTTGGTCCTGGGATTGAGAACTGACTCACTGTGTGTCAGTTTTCTGACTGTGGCCTGGAGATAATATGAATATTACTCTGTGAAGTTTAAATAAAGTATGAGTCACCCAAATTTGTAAATTATAGCAGAAAGAAGAGAACCAATTAAAATTTTAATCTTTCTCCTTCTTGGCGAACAGCTATATTGAAGTGTAATGTACTTATCATGCTACTCGATTACTATAATTGCACAGTTTGATGATTTTTATTGTACCTGTAATGTGTGTAATTTTTATCATTTTAATCTAGTTTTGGAGGTTTTCCATCTCTTTTAAGTGCTTCCTTTTCTTCTCGTAGGTAAATTCTGTTCTTGTAGTCCTAGATAGCTTTTGTTAGACTTCCTTAGTCTATAAATATACCATTTTTAGATATTTCATATAAATAGAAGTGTGTGCTTCATTTCCCTCTTCATTAGTTGATGACCATTTGCTTGTTTCTACTCTTTGGCTTTTAGAAGTAAAATTGTACCATTCTGCATTGTCACCAGCACTGTGTAGTAACTAATACGATAGCTGCATTGACCCTTTTGGGGAAATGCTACAGTGTTTCCTACCTAAGCTGCCCATGCTCTGTTAGTACCAGCATTGTATAAGGGCTGTACAGTCCCCAGAGCCAGCTTTTCTCTTCCACTCCTTTGTTTCCCTACTCTTTGTTCCCTCCCCCTTCCTTCCTTCCTTCCTTCCTTCCTTCCTTCCTTCCTTCCTTCCTTCCTTCTTTTGCCTCTTGATTTCTTCTTTTTCTGTGCTAGGTTTTAAACCTGTAGCCATAGACCTGTGTACTCCACCACTGAGCTACTGGCCACCACTTTTTTCAAAAAATGACCATCCTAGGGGGTGCAGCGTGTTATCTTACACTAGTTTTATTTTATACTTTTCTGCTTAGTAATGATGTTGGACACTGTCCTATGTGCTTAAGATAGTCATGTTAGCTATTCACTAAAGATAATTAAATGCCAATTTATATAGTTTGTCTATTTAAAAATTGGGTTGTGTTTTTATTTTGTTGTATAAATGTATTGTATAGTACCTGGCAAAATGAACTGAAGCCTGGATGTGAGAAAAAAATCTGTGTATTCTGAGTTTTTTATTTTTAACATATAAATAAATCCTTTCAAAAGGAGAAAATTAGAATTCAGTACTGTACAAATAGTACTCCAGGGAAATAAATGATGAATGAGCGCTTATTTTTGTGTTTGTTTTGAATGATACCCATTTAATGTTTGAGAAATCTTTTTAAGTGTTTAACTTGAGGATGGAATTTGAACAGTAGCATGGACATTTGGTGAGGTGTGGAGGATACATGCTGTATAACTCTTTGGTTTGCATGTTTTTTAAAAATCTATTTTGCAATTCAGAAATGTAAATGAAGCTTTAGAAGAGTTTGATTGAGGCAGGGAAATGAGATCTGTGACTTAGGGGTAGTCTGTAGAGCTGAGTGCCACTCATTTCCGCACTGCATAGCTCTGCTGCCAAGGCTCTGCCAGTTGCCATGCTGTACCCTCCTCTTATTAAACACTGCCTGCCTTACCTCAGAGAGGGGGAGGACCGTTTGCTATCTGTTAAAGGTCATTGCTTTGTTTCATCCTTTCATTTCTTGTGTCACTCAAGGATTACTCTGTGTGTGTGTGTGTGTGTGTGTGTGTGTGTGTGTGTGTGTATTTACCATTACATAAGACAAAAGCCCATTATCTGCCTTCCCTGATCACTTGACTGACATTGTATTAGCTATAATTAAGCTTGAGAATTTTGTGAACAGGACAGATTTGCATGTGATATATGTTTGGAGGTTATTTATTTTTCTTAATTTGAAATGCTCCCAGAAAATGTAGTTCTCAGTTAAATAAATATTTTGGGGGAAGGGGGTGAGGAAGACATTTGGTGGAAGAAGTAATGATTTAAATTGTTTATAACTTTACCATATAACACAATTTTGAAAATCATTCTGTACATGTTACAAAATATTTATTAGATCTATAGGCATTTGAATTTGCTAGATTTTTCCAAAGAAATGTCTGGGTATAGGTATTACTGTGATTCCGGTGAGAGCCTCTTTATAGGACACATTTTAAACCGAGAACAGGGCATTCTCTGAGGCTTGAATTTAAATAAGTCATTCCAGTTAGATTTAGACAAGCCTGGGCGCTATTTAATTCTGTCAAAGCATCTCACCTCCTTCAGGATCCTCAGTGTCTCAAGGGGACCTCATTACTTTTTAGCCAATTATGTTCTTTATCAGTACCTGTCAAAACTGGGAGGGCTAGAACAGGATAATGTGGGGGGACCTTTCTTCATACAGCTGGTTTGATTCCTGGGACTCTGATGAGACCTGAGGAAGGAAAATGATTGCGATGACAATTAATATGATACATTTAATATTTCAGTGACTCCTTAATCCCTTCTTTGCTGTTGTCTAAAAAACTATCCCAGAACATAATCACTTACAAAATTAATGAAGATTTATTAATTCACATAGTTTTATGAAATAGTCAGAAATTTAGAAACCAGTTAACATTGTTAAGGACTCTTGCAACATTACAGTCAAGATCAGACCAGAATCTAGTCATCTGAAGGCTTGTTTAGGTGAGAGGATGCTCACTCACATGGTCGTTGTTAGCAGACCACTTCCTCACTGGCTGTTGCAGGAGGCTCTGAGTTCTAGTCACATGCTGTCTTCAGAGTCATTTGAGTCATTTTGGGACATGGTTGCTAGTTTTTCCTTGAGGGACTGATCCGACAGCAACAATATAAGGGAAGCAGTGATTCTTACTATGATCTAGTAGAAATCAATTGCTGCCACTTCACTTCTGCCTTGTTCGTTTCCTTACGAGTTACGGAGCCAGTTTATCCTCAAACAAGGGAAAGGAGCTTCATACTTTAATTTTAGTTTTGTTGTGTTGAAGATCAAACCCAGAGCCATTCACATTCTGAGTTAGAGCTGAACCACTGAGCTGCATTCCAAGCCCCAGGCTTCATATTTTTGTGGGAAGACTGCTAAAGAATATGTTTAAAAAGAACACATTTTAAAACTAATATGAGGCATATAAAAGAAGAATGATTGCTTTTTAAATGAGTGGCATTTAAAAGTATATTTGAGTGCCTCCCATATGCAAATTATTATATTGACTAAAGACTTCTATTTAAAATTTTATAAACAGTTGAAAAAGTTAGACATGTATGTAAATAAGAACATAAAGTATATTTCCAGAGTACTTGTGATTTTATTTTCAAATTAACTTCAATCAATTTATTAAAACTAAATGGAAATTTTCAAAATTTTGTCTTTTCATTAAAAACAAAGCAAATTCCTAAACTAGCCATCTCTGAATATGTATTAATTGAATTCTTTAGGATAAAGTCAGAAATTTGTAATATAGGTACTTAATATCTATATATCTATATCTAAAGTATAGAAGAGATGCCTTGGGAGAGAGGTCATTTGGTAAAGTACTTACCCAAGCCTGTGTATGTACATGCTTGTGTTTAAATCCCAGCATGTACATACAAACAGGGTATGATACAGTGCATGATTGAAATCCAGACCCTGGGAAGGTGGAGCCAGGTGGATTTCTGGAGCTTCCCGGCCAGTCTGCTAGCCAAATAGCTAAGTTCCATGTTCAGTGAGAGACCCTGTTTCAAAAAATAAGGTGTGAAGTGATTGAGGAAGATGCCCAAAATAAACCTTCCATGTGGATACACCCATGTGCACACATATGCAAAGTTTAGGAGAGAAATAGCATTTTCAGTATATCTTCTCATCTTTTTGAGTCAGAGATAGCCCATTTTTACTTAAAGACAGCAAATTGTTATCAAAAGAAATAATATATTACTAGTAAATGAGAGTTTTAAGTATGGGGTTAAATATCCAGATTGCAAGTTTACGGATCCTCATATGATCTCTCTTTGTGGCTATGTATTTAATGAAGCAGTTAGCTAAGATCTGCCTCCCTCTGCCTCCTGAGCGCTGGGCTTAAGGGCTGTGCTTTCATCTTTGATTTGTCTGTGTGATCTTGAACTTTATTTCCTCGTCCCATGAAAGGCTTCACTTATCATGAAAGTGGGACAGAGGGGAGGACTTCCTATTGGGACTCTTGTTGAGAGAAGTATGGGAGAATGGGGAAATAGAAGGATCCAGAGGGTCCTAGAAACCTACAAGAAGAACATTATGGCGGGCGGATCTGGGCTCTGCTCAAACTATGGCACCAGCCAAGGATAATACGTGCAGTAAACTTCGAGCCCTGAACCAGATCTAATCAATGGACAGGACATTCTCCACAGTTGAGTGGAGAGTGGGGTCTGACTTTCACACGAACTCTGGTGCCCCATATTTGACCATGTCCCCTTGATAGGGAGACTTGGTGGCCCTCAGAGGAAGGATAGCAGGCTACCAAGAAGAGATTTGATACCCTATGAGCATATACAGGGGGAGGAGGTCCCCCTCAGGCACAGTCATAGGGGAGAGGAGTAGGGGGTAAGCGGGAGGGAGGGAGGAATGGGAGGATACAAGGGATGGGATAACAATTGAGATGTAATATGAATTAATTAATAATAAAAAAGAATAGTCTTTATCTTGAGGTTTATGATGAAGATTAAATGAAGTGATAAGAAGATGTGTGCAGTGTTTGAAACATACTAAATATTTAAAAATCACATTTATTCATTTATTTGTGCCAGTGTGTATGTGCAGGAGTTGGCTTCCTGGCTGCTGTTGGTGATTGCTCTCAGCTTGTCAGGCTTGGTAGTAAGTACCATTACCTGCTTAGGTATGTCGCTGGCCTCTTACAAATTTTAACTTCATTTATTCCTTTCTCTTAAAGAATGAAAAGACAAGCAGTAAGGATGTTTATGATGAGATACATTTGAACTGAGGCCGAAGGCTCTGTCCTGAGTGGGCAGCAGGTGGCAAAGCTCTAGGTAAAGACAAGCTTGGCAGCTTAAAGACTGATCAAGTCTTTCTGCTCAGGCTTGGAGATACGGAGTGGGAGGGTAAGATTGGGGTTGTTTCAAGTATTTGCTTGTAAGAAGTTGAAATGAAGGGCTTTCCCCCGCCAGACTCTAAGAATTTAACATGAATACTACATTTTAAGGTTGCTTGTCCCCACCCTAAAGCTAGGGCATGATTTTTTAATTTTCAATTTTTTAAGAAGAGATTTGTGCTTATCTCACAAGAACTTACACATTCACTTACAGGGACTAAAGTAGAATCTTTTCTCCTTTATTCTGCTCCTAGAAGTGAGGCTGTTTTCTCTCAGTCTCCTCCAGTTGCTGTGGTTTTAAGGAAGTTAGGGCTTGAGTTGATGAAGTGAGTTCTGTCACCTCCCTCTGTTGTTTTTCTGTGGAGCTTTGCACAGTTTTCACTGTTTGCTGCGCACATTTTCTGAAACACAGATATTCCCGCCCCCGTTTTTCTACGTTTCCTAAAAGGATTCTGTTCTCTATGTCTCTGGCTTATGGGGTATGCAGGACATAGTATTAGGGGAAATTTACTAACCTCTGTAAACTTTTTGAAAATTCAGAGATAATTGTACAGAATGAGAAAGTTTTCAGTGCTTTTAGGAAGTCAGCATATATGCTGGTTAATGCTTCTAAATAGCCATCTGAAAACAAAAAGGAATTTTGTGAAATGATTTGTTTGTAATCAAATACTCGTCATGATGTAATTTAGATGATCTGATTAGCTCTCCCAATATTTATTTTGTGTGTGTGTGTGTGTGTGTGTGTATGTGTGTGTGTGTGTGTGTGTGTGTGTGTGTGTGTGTGTGTGTAATAGGTATAGTTTTAAATTTACTATTTCAGTTCTGTACATGATAGTGATTACTGGTAATCCATCGGGTAATGGAGTAATGAGAGGGAATGCATTTTGATTTTTGAGATTGACTGTGGAACTGATGTCCTTACTTCCTTTCTACTCACTGTTCCCAGAAGTATTCAGGAGAGGAGCCAGGCATGTTTTCTACCTTCCGTTAGCTGTGGAGAAGGAAGAGGAAGACAGGAGTAAGTTTAATGGTTTTGTGTGGTAGATAGCCTCATCTATCCTAATTATTTCATTTAATCCATATATTTTAAAAATGCGGGTAATAGTCTCTGGAACCATCAATTTGAAGGGGTTTAAGGCCTTTCCTGAGATCACATGGTTTTTTAATATATCTAGTCAGTATTTAGATGTAGTTAAAGTCTGAGACTGGAGCCTTCCTCCTCACTTTCTCTTACCTTCCTTCCTTTGCACGTCCTGGTTTCTCCTTAGTGTGTGTATTTTATGTAATCCTCTTAAAGATTACTGGGAAGAATAGGTAAGTAAAGGCAAAATTAATAAGCAGAAGAGTAGGTGACTTGTATTTAATGCATAAAGTGGAATTTTCTGCTGTGTTTCTGTTGTTAATATTAGAAAACAGACTTTAAGCAAATATTTGGTGACTCCTGTCTTTTGGGAAGATTTGTTTATGCATATGGGCATGTCTGTGCATGAATACTGCATGTCAGATCCCTGGAGCTGGAGTCACAGGCAGGTGTGAGATGCCTGATGTGGGTGCTGGGAACAGAGCTCATGTCCTGGAAGAGCAGCAGGTGTTTCTAACCTGAGCCACCTCCCCAGCCCTGCCAGCCCTGGGAAGAGGTTTCTTCTCTTTCAATTTCTCCCTCCCTCCCTCCCTCCCTCCCTCCCTTCTTTCCTTCTTTCCTTCCTTCCTTTGGTGACAAGAATAACTTTTAGTATTTAACATTTATTTACTTAATAAATACATGTACATGTGCCATGGTGCAATGCGTGGAAATCAGAGGACCACTTTTGGAAGTCCCTTCTATTTTCTTCCATATGGCTTCCAGACATTAGACTCAGGTTGTCAGCCTTGGTTGTAAGTCCCTTTACCTATTGAGCCATCTTGCTGTCCTGCTATAGGCTTTTTAATTGGTTTCTTTCCTGATATGTGTATATGTGCGAGTGTATACACATGCATATATGTGTACACATATGGACACACTTGCTGCTTTTGATTTAAAAGTAGAAACTTCCAGAGTGCTTTGAATTTTTTCAAGTAAGTTTTTTTTAACCAGCATTTTAATTTTTATTCTTATTACAATGTAACAAAGTTATAGACAACATTTTCTCAGTTTTTACTGAATAAGAAATTTACTTATAATAGAGGAATAAGCTATAGGGAAGTTGCTAGAGGTTTTATACCAAATAAATTGTATGTAGTATTAAATTGTCATAAAATTTTCAGTTGGCAGGCATATTTTTAAATTTAAATTATTGCATATTGAATTTTTTGGTAAGTTATAAATGCCTATTACCTTAATATGGTAATGGAACAGACTCAGAGTTCACTGTGTTATAATGAAAACAAGTCATGGTACCCTATTAAACTCTTCCCTAGCTAGAATACTTCATATGTGTGCTCATATTTACTTTGTTCTGTGTAACATTTATTTATTTATTTTTATTTTTTTACTTATTTATTTGTTTTCTTTTTCTTTTTCTTTTTTTTTTTTTTTTAGACAGAGTTTCTATGTGTGGCCCTGGCTGTTCTAGAACTCACTTTATAGACCTGCCTAGCCTGGAATTTACAGAGATCTGCCTGCCTCTGTCTTCCAGGTGCTCAGATTAAAGTGGCCCACTCTGTGTAACTTTTATTTTATTTTCAATATTTATTATGTATTATTATGTATACAGTGCTCTGCCTTCATGTACAACTGCAGTCCAGAAGGGGGCATCAGATGACATTATAGATGGCTGTGAGCCACCATGTGGTTGCTGGGAATTGAACTCAGGACCGCTGGAAAAGCAGCAGTGATCTTAACCGCTGAGCCATCTCTCCAGCCCTATGTAACTTTTAAAAAACATATCTATGTAATATATTCTTGCCTACATTTTTAGTATACAAAGAAGTTAAAGATATCTTCTTCCTCCTCCTCCCATCATCATCATCATCATCATCATCATCATCATCATCATCATCATCATCATTTTGGTTTTTCGAGACAGGGTTTCTCTGTGTAACCTTGCCTGTCCTGGACTAACTTTGCAGACCAGGCTGGACTCCAACTCTCAGTGATTTACCCGTCTAAGCCTCCCGAGTGCTGGGATTAAAGGCCTGCGCCACTCCGCCTGACAAAGGTCTATCTTTCTATCACACAATTTTTGACTCCAACCTAATATTTTAAAAATCAATTTAACATTTTTTTTTTACAAATTTTATATTGCCAAATACAATGGGACACTTTCCCCTCTTTCTACCTAACCCGTTTAGCATAAATAGATTTTATTTATCATTCTCTTTTCTTTCTTGGCTTCTGTAACTCCAGTTGTGTGTTTCTCCTGACTCTTTGATTACTCTTGATTTTTAAAATAGTTTGAGCTGGACATGGTGGTGCACGCCTTTAATCGCAGCACTCAGGAGGCAGAGGCAGGCGGATCGCTGTGAGTTCGAGGCCAGCCTGGTCTACAAAGCGAGTCCAGGGCAGCCAAGGCTACACAGAGAAACCTTGTCTCAAAACCCCCTCCCCCCCAAAAAAAAAGTTTGGGGGCCAATACATATTTCAGTGCTACTAGCTTGCCACCCTTTCTCTCTAAATTGAAAGCTTTATGCATTGAGAATTCTTGTGTATTATTTATCTTGCTTATCACTTACAAGTAACCACTGTCCTTGACATGTAGCATGTTTGAGAGTAAATGATTTATTAGAACTCACTTATATGACATTTTTAGATCTTTAAAAAAATAAATTTTGCTGTTTCTTTCTGGTAGCAGGGACAGTTAGAAATAGTAAATGGCCAGTGAGCAAATCATTGTTTATATATAATTGGCTTTGTAATAATGAACAGCTTATGCTTACCAGTTTAAGGAAAGAAGTAATCACCATTACTTTTTATATTAAGAAGAAAAATATATGTCAATCTTGTTCTAGAATAGAATCATTATGGATACTTGCTCATAGGTTTATGTATAGCACCGACAGACACACATTTCTGATGATTAGAAGATTCAGTGATCTTTAGAGCTGTTAGCCAGAGACCAGTTCTATATTTTATGATAGGAGTTGAGTTAGACCTCTTTATCTAGTCAGTTTCTCTCTCTTTTCCCCATCTGTTGGTCTATCTGTCTATCTGTGTGTGTCCTTCTTTATCTTGTGATGTTGGGGATGGAACCCAGGACTTGGCATGTGCTAGGTAAATGTTCGTCTACTTAGCTATATCATCAAACTAACTCTTTTAAAAAATATTACCTAATGCTTTTTAATTGTTATCTTATATGTCAGTTGAATAATTAAGAATATATTATAACTTTTAGGCTATCCCCCCCCCCCCCCCCCGTTTTTCAAGACAGGCCCTTCTGTGTAGCTTTGTCTGTACTGGAATTCACTCTGTAGACCAGGCTGGCCTTCAACTCACAGAGCTCTGTGTGCCTCTGCCTCATGAGTGATGGGATTAAGGGCATGCACCACCACTGCCCGATTTTAGGCCATTGATTTTAATAAACCAAAAAACACCTTTTCATTTTTTATATCAAAATTACTTTTTAAAAAAAGTCTCACAGGAGGTTATCTTATAGCAAATATAAGGGAAAACTATTTTCCAGAATTTATTTCCCATTATGTATAGTAACCACTTAATTCTTGGCTTTAGAAATAGATATTTGACTTATGTTAGAGAGTAAAACCTAGTTAGAAAACTAAAGAGTGCATAAGAATATTTTAAAAGCAACACAAATATACAATATGCTTTTAATTTTAAAATATCTTTTTCTTAGAAACTTATTTTACAATATTATTAAAAGTAATCTTTATTAATGGAAGATAAATATTTTGTTATGTTTGATGTATTAATCTAGACCAGCAGTTCTCAACTTGTATAGGTTGTGACTCTTAGGGGGTTGCATATCGGATATCCTGCATATCAGATATTTACATTATAACTTATAACAGTAGCAAAATTACAGTTATGAAGTAGCAATAAAACAATTTTATGGGGGTTATGACAACATAAGCAACTGTATTAAAGGGTAATACAGCAAGGTTGAGAACCACTCATCTAGGTGATCTTTCTCTTAATTTTTCTCATTGTCCCAGTAACTGTTTGGTAGAGAGAGTTAAATTTCTAAATTTTTTCTTTCCTAAATTGTTAACTTTAAAACTCTGCTTATGTATTTCCTAACTCTGAACATGCCTAATATTTTAGGCCCTAAATTATGATTTTGACAAAAGAAATGAGTGTCAGTTTGAAGTCTAAAGTTATAAAACTGAAAAGTAAAAGTGATTTCAGAATAGAATTTTCCTAAAAGCTGCAGGTAGAGAGGGGCATAGTGAGAGGCCAGTCTCTGTGCTGTCTCAGGGCACGCGTGGCTTCCCTACTGCAGGGAACCTTACAGGAGCCTCAGCCATTGTGGCTGCATTTAGAGAGAGGGAAGAAGAGATTACCAAGAGGTTCCCTTTCAGTTAATCCTGCTGTATAAGCAGCCTTACCAGAACGTGTCTTTCTGTCACTAGCCAGAGCTCAGAGGCATGGCCACACTGACCTGTGAGGAACACTGGGAACCTCGAGCAGGCCTATTGTTCTCCAGGTCTAACCAGCGCTCTATTGCTAAGGAAGGCAAAGTGCATATTGGGTAGGAGTGTAACATCCTGCCCCTTAATGGAGGAAGTTTCTTTCTATGGAGACACAGCAGATAATTCTGAAAATGTTGTTGCCCATGCAGGTGTTCAGTAAATATTGTTATCTATTTATAAGTGGCTTTTTATATATTACTTACTGTAAATTCAATAGCCATATACTTATACCTGGAGAATTTAAAAAACTGTGGCATAAAAGCGAGTTTCACTTTGATTTTTCATTATTCAGAGGAAAAGAATGTTCTTTCTTATTCACTTCTGAAACTCAGCATCTAGAAACTTAAGGAGATTTTGATAATAATGCTTTCTAAATTTGATGTAGGTGCATTGTTGTAAGCTTAATTTAGTCATTTAATGCTTACCAATTCTAGTCACATTACATTCTTTGCTTCCTAACGTTGAAAAAGCTTAGGAAAGTTGGGATCTATAGATTACTCCATGAGACACACACAAAAATTTACATACGGTTGTTTTGTATGTAATAATGTTTTCAAAGTGGTTACCATTTTTATTTCTCAGAAACTTGGAGAACATGTTTCTGTCTTAATCAGTTATGTTTAGACGACTGAGCTGGAAGGGTTTTTGCAGCCTTATGATGGTGACTTACTGGCTGAGTGTGTGTGCCCGCTGTTGTCGTTGGCATTTGAATAATGGATTACCATGTAGGTGGCCATGGGAAGAGAATGTTATGAATGGACTTTGCCTACACTTTTTTTTTTTTTTTTTTTTTTGGTAACAAATTGAATTGCTGTGCCTTACCTTCTCTCTCCAACTGTTATAAAGCTGTTAATTTTCACTGTGGTGGATGGCAATAACCTCTCCCACATATTCCTGTACTCAGCATGGTGTATGTCAGGCCAACCTGCAGGTGGGGATGTCTGTAAAGAGGTTTGGTATGAATGCCAAACTTACTTAATAACATGAAGCTCCTTTAGAATGCCTTTGGTTGTTTTCAACTCTCTTAAGATTGATTCATTTATTTCTTATAACTTAGGTAATTAATTTATAATGCTGTAAATTACTACTGTAACACTTTATATTTTGCCAAATTAGATGCTTAATGTAAACAACACACTGAGGGTATAGACTATATTGTCTTTTAACTTTCATTCTATTCTTAAACTAGTTTAGTAAGCAGGAAAATGGGTAAGTGAATGTGAACAAACTATTAAAAACATATATGAATACACAGACTCTCTCTAGCACACAAATGGGATTAGGTCAAGCAAGATGTTTATTATAGGTAGTCTGAGATACTTGTAATTATGGAATTGTTTTATATACACACACACACACATACACACATATATATACACACTGTAGATTAATAAAATGGGAGAAAATTGGCATTGAGCAGCTATGCTTCTATAGTGTTGTTAGTGTATCATAAGTACCAATGATGCTTTTCTCCATTTTTCTTTTTTATTCATTTAAATTTTATTTTATTATAGCGTGTGTGTGTGTGTGTGTGTGTGTGTGTACACAGAGTATGAACACATGTCAAGGTATAGAAGTCAGATGATAATTCCTGGGAGTTGGCTTTTGCTTCCTAACAATGATCTGCCTGGTGCTTTCTGCTGTGCTGCACACTCTAGGCTAGCTTCTAGATGATTCTTCCATCTCCATCTCCCATACTGCATAGGAGTGCCACCTCATACAGCTTTTATCATGAGTTCTAGGGCTTGAACTCAGTTTGTCAGGCTTGTGCAGCAAGTGCTTTTACCAGCACGTGTGAACCAGTGTGAACCAGATCCCCCAGTCTTATTTTTTTTAACTCATTAAACAACAACAACACACTTGAAAACCCTGATTATGATCAAGTGTGTATGTGCCTCATAATGTTCCAAAAATATTTACAATTGCTGGATATATTAAAAATAAGTTTAAATGGTTTTAGAAATGTGGTGATACCCTACTACTATAATTTACACTACCTTAAAATCCATTGCTATCTTTTAGGGAGCATTTTTAGTTCTAAAAGCACCTTCCTATGTCATTCATGCTGTGTGAGACAGATTGCTGCATCACTGTCATCTTGCTAATTTGGTTTATCACCCAATTTCTTTGTAGATAACTGCTGGGCATGCTGGACTTCCTCTCTTGGTTCTCTTATGCGTGACTTGACCATTTAATCCTGCCTTCAGTTGACTGTGATTGTGCTTGGTTGGTATAGGACACAGAACTTGGGTCTATTTAAACATCATTTGACTTAGGTTCTATGACATTGAAACTTAGGTTGTCAAAGAAATTCTTAGAACAAAGGTCCCTTTTTTGCAGTAATTAGTAATCTCCTAGTTTCTTTCATAACTTCCAGAAACCTACTGTAATGTTTAGTCATTTTACCCTTCAGTAAACCTTGTATTCTTTGTTTTGTTTAATGACAACTGGATATTTAATTTTAATAGTATTTTAAGGAATTCTGTTCAGTTTATTGCTGGGAGTTCATAATTATAGTCGTATGATAGAAATTTGTAACTTAAGAATATCTTTACTGGAGATTAATGATCCCAGCTAAGGAAAATTAGAGGTGTTTTTCAGTTACCAAATCATTTACCAGTTGCTAGTGAAAGCATAGTAAACTTTTGATTAAGGGATAATCAGTTTCCTTTAATTTTCCTGAATTTAATTTTTATTTGTACATTTTAAAAGTCAACTCTAAGTAAGCAATAACTGTGTTTTTACTATACTCCTTTCTTGTTAAACCGGGTTGTCCTGAATACTAATGCATCAACTCTAAGTAAGCAATAACTTTTTTTACTATGCCCCTTTCTTGTTAAACCGGGCTGTCCCGAATACTAATGCATAATGTTTTGGCTGTAAACAGTAAACTTAGGATATGATATACTGTTAGTGTGGCATATTAGTGACAATAATAACAAATTGTAGATAAGATTAGGGGAGTGTATATAATTTTCATTGTCACAATGTTAGCTGGGCTTAACATACATTTTTATATGATAGAAACACATAAGTGTATTATGAGAGTCACAAGTGTCATTGGCTATTATATATAAGTAAGATGGATTTTGGGATGTTTGACATATGACATGTCTTACTGAGTAGGCAAAGGAGAGAAAATAAGCTAAGGACACAAAGCATCATTAGACACATTCTAATAATGAATAACCAGTGAAGTTCAAGGGTCAGGGAAGTCAGGCAGGCAGGCTTATGTAGACTACATTGGTAATCATCTTGTTAAACTCATTGGGTGTGCCAAGGGGTAGTCATCAATGGGGAAGATGTCGAGAAGAAAATAGGGTCAACCTGAGAGTTCTTGGTGTCCTTGTTTTTCTATCTTGCTATTTGAATTTAACTCCTCTTCTCCCTCTGTCATCTCCTATAGATTTCCTCTGGAGACATAGCACTGCATTTTCTTTGGTTGTCAGAATAAACAGGACCAGTGCTACCAAGATCCTGATTGAAAGGTCCTCCGGATTTGGAGTAATCTGGGTCTTTACTCCTGGGACCAGGGTATTACTTTACTAACAACATATCTCGTTTATTACTGATCATTCTGATGGTGTTATTTGGCTACATCTTTCCCCAGGTCTCTGTCTAATTCTCATGCACTCCTGATATTTAATGATAAATGATATGATATCCTTATTTTTGGATAGCATGGTTATGGTATATTCATCTGGTGTTTAATACTTTCATATTAGGCTGGCCAAATCACTGAGGCACATTTCTGTTAAGTTTTCTTGCTTCTGAAGGAAATAGATATTCCTAGTATGATGGCACATGTTGGGAGCTGCAGCGTGCTTGATCAAAAAAAGTAGACACGAGGTGGTGTCTGTGTCATAGGTGTCAGCTGTGAACCATTTTCTACATATCCTACCTTTTATACATAATTCTACCTTTACCAGTTGTTGCCTATTGCTTTGGCCTTTGGAGGCTATCTGAGTGTTCGTCATCTCTGAGTGTCTCCAGTGCCTTCTCGTGTATCTCTGCCATTAGAATATTCAGTCTCAAGACTAGCACTCAGCGTCAGTCAGGTCTGCATCCTGTGTTTGCCTTCTCGAGGACGTTCTCAGCTCCAGGGGCAGCAGGCATTCCCTTTCTGGCCAGAGTGGCTGTCAACCATCACTGCGAGCTTGGCCTTGGCTTTTTCTGAAGTTGTGACAGTTGCAGTTGTTTCTGGACCTGGTCTGCCACCCATTTCTGAGCCTGCTCTAAATCCTGGTGCTGTTGTTGCTGCCTCTAGTAGTCTCTGTTTCCCATTGAGAAAATAGCAATTGCATTGTTATCTCCCTTCTCATAGATATTCATTTCATCCTGGTTTCTCCAAAGTCATAGGCAACATGAAACTTATAGAATTGTTTCTTGGTGACATCTGAACTGAAAAGCTTGAATTCAGCACAGCACTGTATAATCTTGCCAAAGTACAGTTATAGAAAGGTCATAATCATATTAAAATCAGTGTGGTAAAATATCTTGAATTTTTGTTTTGTCTTGTTTTGTTTTTTTCAAGAGAAGGTTTCTCTGTGCAGCCTTGGCTGTCCTGAACTCACTTTGTAGAGCAGGCTGGCCTTGAACTCACAAAAATCCACCTGCCTCTGCCTCCCCAGGTGCTGGGATTACAGGCATGTGCTACTGTGCCCAGCTTATCTTGAAACTGAAAATGTAAATAACAAGTAATTTAGAAATTGGTTTTGGAAAATAATTTTAGAAGAGTGAATATCTCAGCTTATACTGTTTGTATCAAACTAAATTGTGAAAATTGCTGTAATACTGGGTACCTTAAATTTGGTTTTGAATTCTGTCCTTCATATTTTAGTCTAAGTCATATCTGGTAGGAAAACGCTGCTCATGAGATGCTCTAGTGGCATCCACCCTGATGAGGCCTGCTGTGGACTGTCATGGATATGCCTTCTAACCAGGCCAGTCACACAATACGGAAAGGTGGCTTTGGCCTATCTTATTTCACATTAGTGCTAAGACTTTGTCTCAGGTAGCCAGACAGTCAGTTACACCCCTTACTCACTAACAGATTCAGCTGCCCTAGAAAATGAATAAAGCAAAGTGATGCAGCAAAGTATTTCAAGCCTGATTCACATACTCACCTTGTTTATTCCTAGTTCTGTCATTTATTAAACAGTTATTGACCAATTAAAAACATTCCTTTTAATTCTTATGATAATTTTGTACTTTGAGAATACAAATGAGGATGCAAACATAAATTTGCTTTTTTATCTTTTTTAACATTTATTAATTGTGTGTGTATATGAGTATATGCCACTTAAAGTGTGTTGAAATCAGAGGACAACTTAGAGGAGTTTGTTCCCTCCTGAAAATGACTTAAACTTTTGCCTCTCTACTACCTATGTGCTGGAGTTATAGGTGTACACCCAGCTTGAATCCTTCATATGTAATTTTTTTCAGCTTTTGTTTAAGTGAAAACTACTTCATAACGAAAATGTAAAAATAACTACCTAAAAGTAGAAAGATTCCTTATTTCACCTTATTTCTCCTGAGTATGGAAAAAAAAAGTGCTTTTCTGAGTTCAGGACTCAGGATTAGTTGATATGGCCTTGTTGGAGTAGGTGTGGCCTTCTTGGAAGAAGTGTGTAACTAGGGTTGGGCTTTGAGATTTAAAAAGTCCATGCCAAGCCCAGGCTCTCTCTCCCTCTTGTGGATCGGGAAGTAGCTCTCAGCTACTTCTTAGCACTATGCCTGCTTGCCATCCGGCTCTCTGCCATGATGATAATGGACAAAGCCTCTGAAACTAAACGAGCCCCCAATGAAATGCTTTCTTTTGTAAGAGTTGCCTTTGTCATAGTGTCTCTTCAAGTCAATAGAACAATGACTAAGACAGCTGCCATTTATTGATGTTTTACATACCACATGATAATGGGCCTTATCTTTACCCAGGAAACTTGGAAGTTTTAGTTAGGCAGTGAAACAAGCACTTTTGTTTTGGTTGTGTTTTCTTGCTTATTTGTTAATATTTGTGCAAGATATTAATGACTTAAAATGTAAACAATATTCTTATTTTTTCAGATAGTGAATCAAAATAATAAATCACCAATTATTTAATAGAAACTATTTAGTTCAGAGATTTGCATTTATTAAAAAATAGTGATGTGAGGAAAGGTAGACAAACAGGCCATTGCTTTTAAGAATATTTGAGAACCTGTTAAAGATAAGAAGAGTTCATCTTGGACTTACAAGTATGTTTTCAGAGTTAGCCGCACAGCTAGATTTTCCTGTCAGTATTGGAAACTGCTTAGGGTTTGTTGATTCATGGCACAAGCAGATGGCATCTTACTGCTGGCAAAAGGGGCAGAAGATCCCTCAGATACTCACTTGTATAAGTCTTTCTAAAATCTTGTGCATTTTAAAACTTAAACAGCTCCCAGTTTTAACAAACATAGTTGAAAATAGACAACAAACAAATAGTTAAAATACAGCCTTACTTTTCCTGTGAACAAGTCTCAAAAGAAAAATGGCCATGGTGTTTTATGCCTAACAAAATACTGTATCTGCATTATATATAGACCTAGATAGATACATATATCCACAAAGGTAAAATTAGAAGTAGTCAGTACTATAAGACATAACCCCTTTCCTAATTTCATATCTTCAACTCAATTTCTACAAAATACTTCATAAAGATCTAAACTTTGTAATTAGTATAACTTAGCTGGTATATAGATGAATTTTAATCCAGCAACATGGCTGTCCTGGCAAAGTATCATATCTAAAGACCTAGGTCTTTGTGGTTTAGCTGGAATGCAGACATGTTCTAGATTATGGTATGGTCTGGCTGGAATATAGGCACACCCTTAGATTATGCTTTTAATCTCTCTGGCTAGAATAAAGACACATCTTGGTACACACCATTAGTCCCAAACTATGACATCTAGTTGAGGGGCAGACAAAGTAATGAATCAGAAAAACATTTGACAGAATGAGACAGAGATCTGATATGCCCAATTTTCACAAGGACAGGAAGGAGAGGCAACCTTAACAGAAGGGCAGGGAGAGAGACGGGAGTAGGTTTGGTGCAAGTGTATTAGAGTTCCGTTGAGTTTGTGTAGTTCCATTCGGTTCCTGCAGTCAATACAGATGGTGCAGGTCAGTTGGTAGAATTCAGAGGCACTTTTTCCAAGCAGAGCAATTCAGTGAGAAGCCAAGAGAAGCTAGTTTGAAATAGTTACCTTGGAGAGGAGTTTTGAACCAAACAGCTTTGTTGAACAAGCTAGCCAGAATTCAGAAAGAACTAGAATGAGTGAGCATATTCAGCAGGAAGTCTCAGAGGCTGAAACATTTTAGGCCTAGGTTAGCAGACAGACACTGGAAGCTAAAGCTGTTAAGGTCCAGGCTTAGCCAGGTATGGTGGTGCACGCCTTTAATCCCAGCACTCAGGAAGGCAGAGTTAGGCAGATGTCTGTGAGTTCAAAGCCAGCCTGGTCTACAGAGTGAGTCTAGAACTCTGTGTAGCCAAGGCTACACAGAGAAACCCTGTCTTAAAAACAAAACAAAACAACCCCCCCCAAATAAAAACCCCAACCAAGGTGGGAGCAGGGAGGGTGGCGGAGGGAAGGTCCAGGCTTGAAGAAGATTAGATTACACAGAGACTAGAAGCTTCCAAGCCTAGGCCTAGGGATAGTTAGAAAGAAAGGCTCTGGGCTCAGCCCAAGCTGTGTATTCCCATAGCTTGGTCACCGTTCTCATCTCATCTACTCATCTGAGGAAATAAAATTTTTATTTTGTTTAACTATCCACACATTCTCAGACATCTCACCTAGAGGTCTCTTTCTCCTTCTTCACTCAGGATGAGGAGAGAGGAGAAAGCTAAACTTTATTAGTAACCACTAGTTACTCTGATAACAAAAACAAACAAACAAACCAAACTCACAGATTTCTTCTAGCGCCATAGTTCTCCACCTTTCACTGGGGCCGCCTAAGACCATCAGAAAATGCAGATATTTACATTACAATTCATAACAGTAGCAAAATTACAGTGCTGAAGTAGCAATAAAAATAATTTTATGGTTGTGGAGTCACCACAACGCATGGAACTGTATTAAAAGGTTACAGCATTAGGAAGGTTGAGAACCACTGTTGTGGAGGGATTGGGGCTCCTGACTTGAATCTCTGCCTCAGAGGAAAGACAAATGAGGAAGTACTGCTGACTGTCCAGCATGTCTCCATGATGCATTGTGGATCATTTTGGTTTTCATGTTTCCAGAGAAAGTTTACACTCTTTGCTATAGGATGCATAGGATTAATGAATCACAAAAAGTTGCCATTACATTGTGGCATGCGTTTGATGGATGAAGCTATAAAAAAACCTCTCATTCTTTCTTAGGCAAAGTGCTAATGCAATAGGTGATATTTCTGGAAATTATACAATTCATACATATCTTCGTAAGTGCATTTATATAAACAATGTTTTCAGTAGATTTTCCAAGGAACCTGAGCTTATGGTGAGACTCTTTAACAGGTAGAAATAGCCTATTCTCTGTGTATATTGGAGCACTGACTGGGATCTTAGAAGCTTTACCCATGCTATTATTTCTTTTTGCATAGAATATGTGGAGATTAAAAGCCTGAAATTGAGAAAATTTTAAAATCAAGGTGTTTTTTTTTAAGTGCTGGGACTAAAATTTAGAGCTTATATATTCTTGAAAAAATTTTTTTTGTCTTTTTACATTTTAGGAAAAGTACCTAGGGAAAAATTTTCATGGTATCAGGAAAAATAAGTGTTTTCTTTTTCTCTCTGTGGACATATATCTCAATATATATATGTTCATGTAGGTGTATGCATTTATGCCTGCAAGTGCATGTATATGCATATGTATATTGAGGCCAGAGGTTCAATATCAGATATCTTTCTTAATCATTGTCCACTTTATTATTATTATCATCATTATTATTGTGTTTGTATGTGTGTTGTATTCATTTGTATGCAGGTGTGCTTGTTTTTGTGTGGAGGCTAGAGGCTGACTTTGGGTGTCTTTCTCAAATCATACTCTGCCTTATCTTACTTTTTAGTACAGGGTCTCTCCCTAAACCTGGAGCTCATGATTCTCTTGGGCTGTTTGTATAGTGAGTTCTCAGTATCTGCTTTTCTCTTCCTTTAATCCCAGCAGAGGCAGAAACTGGTAGATATATATGTGTTTGAGACCAACCTGGTCATCTGTGAGCTTAAGACCGGCTTGTAACTTAAAACCTTATACTCCTTCCTCATCTGTCATCACTTGTTTTTCCTGTTCCCTTCACTTAATGTCTATTCTAGCTCTTTCAGTATTCTTCAAAGTAAAGCTTTGGAGTTTTCTTGTTTGTTGGTAGTCAGCTAAATTTCTCTGGAGCTCACTATGTAAGCTAGGATGGTTTTGAAGCCACAGAGATCCTCTTCCCTCCACCTGCCAAGTCCTGACATTAGCAAGTATGTGCCACCACACCTGGGTTAAGAGGTGAATCTACAAACTGAGCTATTGTAATATAAGCCCTCCACATTGTTTTTACTCTATAAAGAAAAGAAATAATAAAGAAAGCTACACCTTTAAGATTAAATTGATTTGACTGTGAGATCTAGCTTTTTAAAGTTACATTTTAAACATTTTAAAGTTACAATTATATTCTTACAAATACCTCACCTATTTCTTCCAGAGGTCTGTCAGTGGGGATGAGGTTTCAAAAGCTTAGGCTATCCCCAGTTACCTCTCTCCGTCTCATTTTTTTTTTTTAACTCTGTGTGTAACTATGTGCTGTATGTAACCAGATACCTAAGTTAAAGTTGAAGGGAAGAAACCCTTGTTTTTTGTGGTTTCCTGTCATATAACAAATACACATTACTTCTAAGTTGTTGAGTTAGTGACTTAATGCTATACACACAAACACACACATCCTTTTAGTATCTGTAGAATTTAGTAGGAAAGCAGTTTTATTTATGATATTAACAATTCTATTTCTCTTTCCCAGTTTCCTTATTAGAATTGTTCAGTTTAATTAATCCTTCAAAGAGAGTCAAGTTTTTCGTATTTCTGTTGCTTTTATGGTTCTTGAAAACAAAGTTTTAATGATAGGATAGTTTTAGATTTAGAGAATAGCTACCAGAAGATACTACCGAGTTTCCAATTACTTCACATATAAGTTTCCTATTGTTACTCTGTTTATTACCATTTTTTGACTAGCATTTATATTTATTCATACTTTTTAAAAATTTTTCTCAGTTTTTTGTTTGTTTGCTTCAGAATGCCATTCTGACTACTATGATATTTTTCTTTGTTACATCTTAGATACCTCTTACTGTGACAGTGCCTCAGGTTTTATGATGACCTTACTGAATACTTGTCAGGTCATCTATAGAAAATGTGCCTCAAGTGATACTTGCTGCTTTTCTCACAGTTAGGACTTAGGGCTTTGTTTGATATTTGAGAAGGACTTAGAAGCAAAATGCTGTTTGTATTATATATGCTAATATTATTTAACACTATTTAAACAAAAGATTTATTTTATTCACAATTATGTATTTGTGTGTAGGGTATATGCCTGGTCTACACAGTGAATTCCAGGACAGCCAAAGAACCTCCTCCCCACCTAAACAAACAAACAAACAAACAAAAAACAAAGAAAACAAACCTGAAGGAAAGACAAGAGTCAACTAGAATACTCACTCTGAATCATTAGTCTTTTTTTTTTATTTTTACATATACATTTATATTATTGCACATATATACAATAAGCTACTTACAGTAAGAAGAACCGTGAAACAATCAGGAATTATATAAATGTTACATTCTTAGTGTTTTGGCTATTTGTGTTTGACAGCCTTGAAGAAAACATCTTTCCTATTTTGGTGCGTCTAAAATTCTGAATGTAAATCATTTTATCATATCCCATCACTTTCAACTTAAAACATCTATCTAGACCCCTAAACAACTAAACTTAATTGTAAAGCTAAACTATCTGATCTTCAGCCCCATCAGAGACTTGAGAAGGAATAAAATGAATTACCTGAGTAGACGGGGTAAGCGGTGGGGTGGGGTGGAGGTTATCAGCTTCCCAAATGAGAAGATGACAGAGACAGTTTGCTGCCTGCGCACTCTCAAAACTCTCTATAATGTTGGAGCATCATCTTCAGCCTTCTGGCCCAATATATCTGACAGACATATTTGTGAGGCAGAAACTATTGAGGACTTGTTGCTTACCCTGTTTTGGCAGAATTTGGTCAACTACTCAGCCTGTACTCAAGCTTGCCCTTTTCCAGGCAGAATTCTGTCTATGGTAGAAAGAGAACATTTTACCTAGTGACTTGTTTGCTACATTTGAAGCCATCTTCATAAGGAAGTTCTTTGATGCTTATCATCCTCTTTGAGGTAGGCTGGGTGTTGCCAGGAGTTAACCTGTCTCATTGTGAATGAATCTTTAAAATAATGAACACATTTTAAATGCCATATTCTGTATGTCTGAGGTGTTTGAAGACCTTATCTAACTATTTTTTTTTACCATATCTTTCTATAGAATCATATCTATCTGTTGCACCTAAGATGTATATTCTTGTGATAAAAATAGACTGGTAATTGATATGACCATGATTTGATCAACTAACAATTAACTTGTATAACTTATTTATCCTAAACAGCCTGCAATAGCACTTTCAAAGTATTAGAAGTAAACCTTGTATTATAATTGAGTTATATGGGTACAATACTGCATATTAGAGTAAAAATATATATAATGTATGTGAAGAATAATCTTAAGTTACAATTCTTTACCACTGTATCTAAAATTAAACTTATTTTGCATCTATCTACAAAATTCTATACTAGTGAATTAAAACTAACCTTGTGAATGACAATTAAGGCATTTAAGTTGAGGAGTAGATTCACTAATCTAGTTTTTGTTCTAGCTTCCCTATATATTTCTGTATTTCCCCTTCTTTCTTTTCAACCCTTATCTCCAAGCCTAATAATGGAAGATAAAGGAAAAGAGAGACATCCCTGAGTCCAACCTTGTTTTCTCTCTAAATAAGACCAATACTAACTTAAAATAACCCTCTATAACCCAAGAAAGCAACCAAAAACCTACCCAACTCCCCTTAAAGGAAATGGGGTGTCATTCTTTTAAGTTTTCTTCAGCCAGTTTGGGACAAATAATACCTTTATAGGGGCCCAAATAAAATTGGGGAAAAGGTTAACAAGCTAGGGATAGCATTTGTAGTCTGGTTTCTAAATGTTGAGAAATTCCAGCCTGAATTAGAGTCCTGTGTGGGACAGTCTGAAATGCTGGACCAATTGGGATTGGAAGCTTTCTTCGAAGGTGTCCTGGGAGCTGTCGTGCTCTGATGAACAGCAACTGAAGAGCGTGGTGCTGGAACATGAAGGATACAGGATGTCAGTGGCCAGCATGCTGAGAGGAATGCATCTTGTCAGGTCTGATCAAATGTCAGTGTCCAGTTCTTTTGTTCTGAAAACATAAACTTTCTCACAAACATTATACAGTCTTAAAATTACAAATGTATAAGGTGTGCATGATGCACGGAACAGTTAAGGCTGGTTCTCTGCTCTTTGTATGAGCAGAAAAGAAGACCTCTGTAAATCTTCATACATGCCATACGAAGAATGACATTTAATAATAATTCATAGGGATTCTGTAGCCAACAAGAAGCATTGTCTATGCCTAAACATTCATGTCTCAGCTAGTCTCAGAGCTATTCCCATAAAGTGGGACTAGCAGTATAAATTATCTGCTTGTTCTGCAGGTTAAATTCTTCACATCTCGACTGTATCCCCTTCCCTCATCCCCCCCTGATCCCCTCTCCTTCCCTCCCCTTGTTCTCAGAAAGGGGAGCCCTCCTCCCCTAACATCAGATGTGAACACCCATGAAGCTCAAGGAGAAAACTTTAAATCTGAGGTGATGAAAATGAATCATTAGTCTTAATATGTCTAGAATTGCTTTATTTTCAACAAAAAGCTTTATATTTATGTTACATGAATATTAGAGTGATTATATTTGTCCTGTAAATGAAATGCCATAGAAATCTAGAGTCTGAATATCCCAATGTAAATTAGTAACTGAGCGAATACATCAGTCAAATCTTCTGTCTGTTCTTATAAAGCATGCCAGTTGTCTCAGGAAATGCAGTGTATATGTCACTGGGGGATAATCCTTTATAGTTCTGAATAAATATTTTGGCATACTTACTTGTATGTTTTTTTTTTTATCTCATTCATTTCAAAACTTAAATCGTCTGTTTTATATTGTACAAGTTGAATATCTCCAAAGTAAAAATCTGAAACACAAAATGCTCTAGAATAATTTTACAATTGAATATTTTAGCACTTTGGATGTTAGGTTACCAGATTAAGAATGTTGGAACAGTAAAGACTATAAAAATATTATACAATTAAAACAAAACTCAATCACTTCTGACCCAAATCATACTCAACATATATAACATTACTGCAGTAGCTCTTACATTTAGTTATAAATATATCTAGATAAGAGATAAATGCTTGGTTTATAGTCTCTCTCTCTCTCTCTCTCTCTCTCTCTCTCTCTCTCTCTCTCTCTCTCACACACACACACACACACACGCACACACACAGTGAGTGATAGTACATGTACTGTATAGTTTTATATCAACTTGACACAAGTTAGAATCATCTGAGAGGAGGGAGCTTCAGCTAGGAAATGCCTTCATAATATCTAACTATAGGACATTTTACTAATAAGTTATTGATGAGGGTGGGTACAGCCCTCAGCTGGTATTCTTAGGTTTTAATAAGAAAGCTGTCAGAACAAGTCATGATGAGCAAGCCAGTAAGCAGCACCCCTCCATGGCCTCTACATCGGTTTCTGCCTCCAGGTTCCTGCTCTGTTTGAGTTTCTTACTTTGATTATGAAAAGTGCTGTGGAAGTTTAAGCTGAATAAACCCTTTCCTCCCAACTGAGTTTTGGTCATGGTGTTTTGTCACAATAGTAACCCTAACTGAAGTATACTTCTTAGGAAATCAACCTTCTGAGTATCTATCTGGCAACATTTTGATTGTCTTGACTAAGTGTGTGGTTGCCACATAGTAGGAGAAGGCAGGAGTGCTTCTGAACATCCTGCTGTTGACAGGTCCTTACCCCCTTTAGTCCTTACCCCCAAAGAAACCTATGTACTTAAAGTGAGTTCAACAAATTCTCATACTCTTTCCTTTTTTTTTTTTATTATTAGCAAGTAGCAAAGATGTAAGTTTAGTTTGCATTCAATTTTCTTTTTCATCTCACTGTGGATTATTTTACTTCCATTGTGTATGTCTCTGTTTGCTGTCTTTTTGATAATAGGTGATTCAAAAAGAACTGAAGGCTTGTTTGTTTGTTTGTTTGTTTGTTTTCTGAGACAGAGTTTCTCTGTGTAACCCTGTCTGTCCTGGAACTCACTTTGTAGACCAGTCTGGCCTTGAACTCAGAGTGCTGGGATTAAAGGTGTGAGCCACCCTGAATTGAAGGTATTTATCTAGATTTATTTGAAGCCAAAGGACATTTAGACAATTAGTGGAAAAGAGATTAATGTATCTACTTTTGTGTGGCGTTCCAGTTCTGATACTACCTCTGTATGCTTATCTTATATACTGTGCTTTCTACAAAACCTTTAAAAATTTTAGGAGCTGTATTGGTATATGATTAATTAAAAAGAAATTATGTGTTGATAAAAATGACAGGAAGCATCCATCATTAGCTCAAGTGAGCTATGTGTAAGACACTGAAGGTTTTAGTTTTTTGTTAATGTACTTTAAATTACTATAGTTGCATAGGGTAAAAACCTGTGTTCGTAGTAGGAATAAACGTTCACTCAGTTTTCAGTTTTACATAATAAGTTTTAATAGTGAAGACTTCTTATTTGGGTTCGTAAGTTAATAAAAATTTCATGTAATTTTTTTAAAAACAAAGATGATTCTAAATAAATGCAAAAGCTATGCCACAAAAATTTGAATAGTATTAGCTCAAATATGGGGAAAATGAACTGCAATACTATTCTGCAATCATCTTTTAATAATATGTGCCAAAGACCATGAACTAGGTTTATTCAGTACACTGAGATGGCCAAGATCTTTGGGCAGCATAGTAAAGTAGTGTGATATAATTAAAATGGATCATCACCTGAAATGATTTAAGTTCTTTCTGAGTCATTGAAAGCCTGTTAGAGTATACTTTTACATCTAAAAACCAGTTTAAAAGCTGGAACAACCTGTGCAAAATCAGAATTCAATTCATTCAATAATAGCCTTCCTCAGATTGTTCTTTTTAAATTTTTTGATGTGTTATGATCCAGTACTTTTGTAAAGTTCAACAAAAATGAATAACTAGATAAATGAAATAATAAGTAAGCTATTATCATCTTTTTAGCTTTAACAAGGCATAATATTATCCTGTCACATTGGTAACAATGTTTCTTACACTCATCTTTATGTACATGATAAGAAACAATGTGTGGGCCCACCCATAGACTAAGCCTTGAGTAGCACTAATTTCTAAAGAAATTACTTGAAATCTTACGTTTCTATTATTCACATATTAGTGTTTGCTAAGTATAAATTCCTTTCTATTTGTCCTTAGTTGAAGTTCTGCCTTCTCTTCATGCTGACTTGGACAATCCATTCTCTGTACTCCTCCTGCATTCCTAAGGAGTCTTCAGTATCAATATATTAGAGCTAGTATATTATTAATTATTGTATCAGTTTATTTCATTTGAAGAAAATATGTTAGTCTTTAAAAGGTGAAAACCTAGGAAAGTATAGGAAACATAGGGAATAAGTAAAATATGTGTATTTGAATGACCTAAAAAATAAATGAATTGCAGAAAAATATTGAGGATTTAATATTATATTGAATAAAGGAAAACTTTATTGTTATAGAAAGAAGACATTTCTTAGTCTCAATTAGATCTGCGTGAATCATTTTCTGTAAAAACAACAGCAGGAAAAGCAAATATGTACACATTTTTCATAATTGTTAAAATCACTGATTGGAGTTAGGAGACACATACGCACAGGACGGATTTGAATTTGCTAGCATCATTAACTTAAACACATTTTACCAGTGAGAAGATAAGAAATAGGGGTGTAGAAGGAAGTTTAAAACAAATGTTGTGTTTTAAGTTATTCTGTCAATATCTTTTTTTTTTTCCTTCTTTCTGAACCTCCAACTGTCAAGATTTAGCGTCTTGTGATACAATTGAAGTTTATTTTGGTGCATGTTTGGTGACAGGCACTGTGTACTTTTAGGACTTTGAGAATACAAAGCTTGGGCCATGAGATTATGGTCTTACAAGTTAGAAATATTCATCTTAAAGAATAAAATACAATGCATATGGAAGAGACTGCAGAATTATGAATAAAGATGACAAATTTAAAGTATATAAATTATTTAAAAAACAAATTTATAATGATTTGAATTTTTATATTTCTCTGTAATCTTATGGCAGTATGAAGTACACTTATTGTTACTCTTTAAATACTAAAGCCAGAAATGAGCAGAACAGGTATTTTGAGACTTCTAGTCTTCTACTTTCACATGTATCTGATTAGGAAATTAATGTCTAATCTAATGTCTTCCCCCCTTGAGGTTATACAGCTATTTCCGTTGCATCCCTTCTCCTAGTGATGGGTTTAGAGAAGAAAAAAATTACCAAAGTCTGGAGGCTTGGACAGTTGACACTGCTTCTGGAAGGTTCAGGTCTTGCATCACTTCTTAGGTATGTGCACAACTTGAGTTCCCACAGAGAAGCTGACCCCGGCACAAAGCTGATAGTTATAGTCAGACTGCGTCAGAACCAGGGCATTATGAAAATTATTTTTATAGGAAGGAAGGACCTTAGTAGGATCATTTTTATAAACTTACGGGAAACACTGAAAAGTTATCTTTAAATCAGTAATTTCAGGTTATTCTGCTGTGAGAAATCAATTTATTTGGCACTTTACATGTATTACTTTTCCTTCACACACATATAATGTTCTAGTCTGATTCATAAGTCTATCTGCCAATAGCATATTTCTTCGTGAGTGTGGTTATAAGGTAAGCGCTGAGGTAAGGGGCTGGTCAGTAAAGTGTAAGTGTGAAAACCAGATGTGGTAGCTTGTGTCTGTAACACTAGTGCGGAAGGTACAAGGCAGAGACAGATAGATCTCCAGAACTGGTTGGCCAGCCAGTCTAGCCAGTGTAAGCTTCATGTTCAACGAGAAGTCCTTTCTCAAAAAATAAAGTAGAGAACGACAGAGAAAGATAGCTGACATTGACCTGTGGTGTCTACTCATGTATGTGCACACACACACAGTTATACATTTAGTGCTCTCTCTTCTCTCTGTCTGTGTCTCTGTCTGTGTCTTTCTTGCTCTTATATACATACCTCACAATAAAGCCACAAGCAGTACTATCTTTTCTGTCCCTCTTTTTTTCTGATTTGAAGCTTGATAGGAAAGCCTTAAGTAAATGTTTATAATTAAAATAATTTTTATGTTAACATAAATAGAAATTAGTCAGCACTGTGAAAAATCTAAAGGCAAGACACAATTTATTTGGAAATTCTTTAACCTTTAATTTTTTTCTGTTTTCTTTCATTTTATTAAATTTATTTGGAAATTCTTTAACCTTTTTTTCCCCTGTTTTCTTTCATTTTATTAAATGTATTTGTTTTTATCTCTCCGTTCTCATTCACTTCTTAATTATGCTAGTACAGATTGTGGATATGTTACTTCCTTGTCCAGGCTTAAATGTCTGCTTTAAGAGGTACTTCCTTCTCTTAAAACATTTTCTGTACTTTATTGAAAATAGAAAAAGCACATAGTTAAAAATATGTGATGCAACTGTGAGAGGGACACACAGAAACATATTGATAAACTGCTTTACAGGGATTATGCAGGGACCACTAATGGGAAATCTATTTCCTTAGTAAAACTGACCATTTTTCAAAAATTCAACTAGCTCAAGTGAAAGACTTTTGAACAGTGATTTACCTCAGGAGATTCAGCAGCTAGATTTCAGGTTACACAAAGAGGGACTGGGAAAATTCTCAAAATTTCTTCAGGTGTGTGGGTTTTTTTGTTTGTTTGTTTTGTTTTGGTTTTTTTTTTTTTGGTCATGGCATCGTTTCTACATATCTGTCTATATCAGTGGTTCTCAACTGTGGGTCATGAGACCATTGGGGAGGGTCACATTTAAGATATCCTGCATATCAGATATTTACATTATGATTCATAACAGCAGCAATATTATAGTTATTAAGCAACAAAAGTGATTTTATGGTTGGGGGTCACCACTACATGAGGAACTATAATAAAGGGTGGCAGCATTAGGAAGGCTGAGAACCACTGATCTATATAAAACAACACACCATTAGACAATCTTCAGACTCTAAATTTAAATCTTTCCAACCTGAGTCGTAGTGAAGGTCCTCTACTATACAAAATCATTACAGTGTATATACATATATACAGTAAAAATAAAACCTTCATGGTAAGGCAGCTTCGGTCTCAGCTACTTCTCAGCATTTTGTCACTGTTTTGTGTCAGTTGCTGTTTCAGGAAGGAGGGACGTTAACAATTGTATTTTCTGAATTCTGAATTTTAGTTTGTATTGTGTGATGTCTCCTCATTTTAGTCTTGTATCTCCATTTTCAAGTTCTTCAGTGGACACAAAGTTCATCAAGTCTTCTACCATTTAATAGTTCCATGCATGCAAGCAAGCAGGCCAGAAGTCTTGGAACCAACCCTTACCAGTTTATGGTACTCTAGCAAAAATGGAAGGTCATGGTCAGGCGTTAGTCTCATGCCCGTTTTCAGCAAGCTGTGAAATGGTGACTAGAAGAAGTTTCTCTCTGGCGTATCTTCAGTTTATTTAGTTTAGACAGCAGCAACCGATCTAGGGCAGAGGAGGCTGTGAGGTTCTGAGCCCCAGAGTCCCGGCTGAGTGGCTTAGTGACTGTGTGGTAGCTAAAGGGTCATTTTGCAAATGGGCCTGCAATGCAAGCTGCTTGGGACTGGCCTTGTTTATAGTAGATTGTTTTCCTGTTTCTGCTGTGATTTTTTTTTCCTTTGATTTGCTCTTTTAGAACTTCTACTTCCTCTCTTCCTGCACACATCAGATGGCCTTTCACCAGATGCGGGGCTTGCCTGCTTTTGTTGTCCTTAGCTACCACACTTGTACTAGGATGTGAAGGACTCAGACCCCCAATCTCCAGAGCAGCCTGTCTTTGCAGTACTAAAGTGGAACTTGGTTATTCAATTGAAAAGTAGTTATATGGAATCTTTTGAAAGATGGTAGCTTGGGGTGGGGCGAGATATGGAGATGGTTCAGAGGATAAGAGCACTGGCTGCTCTTGCAGAGGACCTAGGCTCAGTTCTTAGTACCCACACAGTCGCTCAAAGCTCTTTGTAACTCCTGTTACAGGGATCAGATAACCTCTTTTGACCTCCACAGGGACCAGGCACAAACATGTACCTCAACAAACGTGCAGGAAAGGCAAAACATTCATACAATAAAGATAAAAATATATTAAAAATAAAAATAAATAAAAGTTAGTAACTGAATATTTGGTGATTCAAGAATTTTTAAAGGTACTTCAGTATTCAAGACAAGTTGGTTGCAAGAGTCTCTGAGGTTACCAAAACCTTTAGATGCTCAAGGTGTTTGTAAAGAGTGGTGTGCTTTTGGCATATGGCCTATGCATGTTTTTATGAATACTGTACTCACTCTGCTTGCAACCATTGAAGTTCTCAGCTGCATTTCCCATGGTTAGCTGGTTGAATCTGCAGGTGCAAAATTTGAAGGACTAACTCTATATCTTAATTTTGGCCTTATTCATTTGCTTTAAAACCTAACTCAATTCTTACTCTGATTCTTCTCAGCACAAATATCTATACACAATGCATTTCTACTATAGATCTATTTTTATTTGAATATAAAGTAAAGTCAAGAGCTATTGAGTGACTCACGACAGGGCAGACTGGGATCAACTAGATTTCATATAATTTTTACTTTAAATCTCATATTCTACCCTATAAATCTGATCATTTTACATTTACCAACAGTCAACATAGTACTCTCCATTGTAGAAGGTCATTAAACATTTCTTATTTAATCACTGTATTGGAACAACTAATTGTGATCTTTTTAATAATGTATGTTATGAGTAGTACAAGGGTCAGGAGGTAGTAGGCTGTGCTTGTATTGTTGGTTTACCTCTTTGTCAACCCAAGACAGTTGTTGCTTTGGTTCTTATAAGGCTTTTAGAATGAACTTTGCTTCTGTACAGAGTGCTTAGAGATGCTAAAAAGGTAATATATGACACATATGCAGCAGATGTACAGCCTGGTCAACATGTGGATCCCCTAACAATGGGAGTAGAGGCTGTCTCTTACTCTGCTGCCTTCCTCTGGATCCCTTTCCCCTAGCTGGGCTGCCATGTTAGGCCCTAGCGGGAGAGGATGCACCTATTTCTGCTCTGACCTGAGGTGCCAGGTGGGTTGGGTACCCCTTGGGGGCTTCTCTGAGAAGAAGGGGGAGTGGGGCAAAGGGGATGTGAGGGTGGGACTGGGAGGAGAGGAGAGACTGTGTGTGATTAGGCTGTAAAGAGATTAAGTAAATGAAAAAAATGGTAATATATGTAAGATGCTCACTTAGAGTAAGGATCTAATAAATGACAAATATTGTTTTCATTTAACAAGCTTGGCCTCTTCAAACATACTGACAGGGAAGATAAGTCACCTTTTGTGATCTCAGGACTAAACAAAATTAGTCCTCAAACTATTCACTATATTCGATATTTCATAAAACATGCTGTTTGTTTGTCTGGATATGGCATGGGAGGAGGAGATAGTTATGACAGCCCCTGAATTAAATACAGTGGAGCCATTATCCCAAGGTGGTTGTATGCTCATAAAACTATGTGTTATTGACAGTTTTTTCTTTATCCATGCTGTTTATATATATAGTGTATATATAATTCACACTATTCCATATCATTTAAAGATAGAAATCCAGTGCCCCAACTCAAAGACAAGAAAATGTGAGATTTCATAAATATTTGACATCAGTGTAGCCATATCAAAACAAATAAATCGATAACGATTATATAGAATACTATAGGCATTAAAGTAAGTTTGTTTGTTTGTTTTTTGAGACAGGGTTTATCTGTGAAGTCCAGGCTGTCCTGGAACTCACCCTGTAGACCAGGTTAGCCTTTAACTCAGAAATCCATCTGCCTCTGCCTCTGGAATGCTGGGATTAAAGACGTGCACCACCACCACCTAGCCATAGGCATTTAATTCAAGAAATATGGGATTAACAGTCTCTCATTTTCTTTATAATATTTTTAATATATTAAAAATAATGTCTAAAAAGTATGCATGGGATATTTGGAGGCATCCAGACTCATTAAAAACATGTTAAAAAGTAACTGTAGCATAAAGACATTTAAAATCCAACTGCAAAGTGGTGAATAAACATGTTCTGTAGTAAACTCCCTTTTGTAATTGTCTGGAGGCAAAATTATAGCCCAGACCACCAGGAAGAGCCTCAGGAAGGGGAGCCAGCACACAGCATTGAGGCTTGTAATGGTGTCCCCTCTCTGTTTCTCTGATGATTTGACTGGGTTCATTGAGAACACACAATAGGCTGGCCATATACTCCATAGGTGGCAATTCAATCTGCAGGATTTTAAACTGGATGATTTAGTATTTCCTAAAATGAAGTATTTGCTTATGCTGATGGAGAATTAAAGGATTGAAAATTAGAGATGATCTGTAAGCCAATTATTGAAAGTTTGCATAAATTAGGCTGAATTTTGAATGGTTTGTTTTTAGCCTTGAATAAATTGAATCTGTTGTCTGTACAGAAATAATAAAGGCAATTTATACAATTATATCATGAGTTTTCAACGGATTTATAAAATGTTTAAGAAGTTATGGTTAAGCATTTACCATTTTAATTTTAACTGTAAATTTAGCATGTGCTTTCTCAAGAAAAAAGGGAGGGTAGGACTGAGAGAAGAGAGGCGCCTACAACTGGGATGTAAAGTGAATAAATAAATTAAAAAGAAGTATAATGTTGTTTCATGATCAAAGTAATATGAATTGTCTACATATAACCTAGACCTGTCATATATTCATCATAAAAAGAGAAAACAAATGCTGAGATTATCAGTTGAAAATATTGTCTGATACAGTTAAGCCATTAATAAAAAGCTGGTGACACATACTATCTTCTTGTCATTAATGTATTAATGAAAAACTAGTCTATGAAAAGGTAAATATTTATATGAGTTAACTAACCATACCAGATCTTAGAGGATTTTTTAAAAGTAGTTTTCTTTCCTGAGTATTTTATTTAATTAAAGATCAAAAGCAGTTATAAATCAGGCTACTTTTAAAAAATATATTTACTTATTATTTGTACAATATTCTGTTCGCATGTGTGCCTGTACTCCAAAAGAGGGCACCAGATCTCATTACAGATGGTTGTGAGCCACCATGTGGTTGCTGGGAATTGAACTCAGGACCTCTGGAAGAACAGACAGTGCTCTTAACCTCTGAGCCATCTCTCCAGCCCCTGAGTCAGGCTACTTCTATTATCAGCGTCACTTACCTTATCAACAATACAACACCATTGACACCTTTACTCCCTTCTTATAGATAACTAAGTTTATATTTCATCACAAAGGATATTATTTTACCTTTTAGTTTTCTATATATAAATTTAGTATTATGCTTACCTAAAATAATTTACAGAATATCAATGTTCTTAGTCATTTGCAGTTCTCTGATAAATTTTTATTTGGATTTTATTACCACATATGTAGTAATTAAATAATTATATAGACTTAACTTTATGGTGTCTCTGCCAATATTTGATGTTTTTATAGTCTGTTGACTTTACTCATAGAGCTCATGATTTCTTGTCTCCTCATGCATTTAATTATTTTTGTGTGTTGAACAATATGCAGAATTATGGACCTTTATTTACAGTTTCAAAACTGCACAAGTTCAAGCAACAATGTTTTTTTCATGATTCATTTGTTGGACTGACCTGCTATGAAGTGACACAGAAAACAACAGAGTCCTGTTTCACTTAGTATAAACATCATTACGTGTTATTTAGGTTGATAATAGGTGTTGCCCTATCTGTTGCTGTTGTGTTGTAACATATAGTATGTACATTAGATTTTTGTGTAGAAATCTGAAATTGTGTGAATTCTGAAACATATTTGGTTTGATGGTTTAAATTTACAGAGAGTAAGATTGCTTTGGTATTGCAGTATGATACTGTCATCTACAAATATGGTAGGCAGCATTTATAGATATCCTGAGATGTATGCAACTAATTAACTTCAGGTCAGACACATCTGGCTTGAATAAAGACCAATGGAGAGGGCCAGCAAGATGACTCAGTGAGGAAAGCCTCTTGCTACCAAGCTTGATGACCAACTTATACAAGTTCTCTGACGCCCACATCTCAATACACCGTGACACTTGGAAGGTCTGTGTGCATAAAATTAATTAAAATTTAAAAATTAAAACTTCAATTTTATCTTTTACTTCAAGAAATAATTTTTGTCTTTGGATAAGAGATCCCCCCTTACCCTTAAAAAAAAAAAGATGTATTTATTTATTTTATGTATACGAGTGCTTTATCTCCATGTACACCTGAATGCCAGAAGGGGGAATCGGATCCCAGTATAGATGGTTGTGAGGCACTATGTGCTTGCTGGGAATTGAACTTAGGATCTCTTGGAAAACCAGACAGTGCTCTTAACCACTGAGCCATCTCTCCAGCCCAATATATTTCTCTTAATAAGATTTTGTTTGCTTTAGCCAAATGACATGGACTCTAATAATAAGATAACCCTAATCCGTTTTTCAGGTTGGAGATAACGTGATAAATTATCTAGAAGACTTGAAGTTAGAATTCTTACCTCTCATTTACTTGCTGTTACTTAGGGTGTAGCTGTTGGGGTAACAGTTCAAGATGGACTAAAGGGAAAGGGTTTTTTAACCTCACAAGGTTTTAGTTTTGATTTTTATCTCTTTTAGCCTTTTATACCTATTGAAGGTATGACTCAGTTTCTGGGGACCTCTTCTCTGTAGTAAAATCCCTCCACAAAGATAGGTGTCTAGTGCCAAGTGCAGTTGTTTGGATTGTGGTCTCAACAAAGCAGTTCATGTTCTGGTAAGTTGTTTGATACATTCAGTCCTTTCTATGTCTTGGGAGCCAGTAGTGGAATCACTGGCATTGCTCTCATTCCAGGTTCTCACCATTTCATTTTTGCTAATAAATTATTTTTCCTCCATTGATCTTTCTTTCTTGCTAGTTCAATTTCCTATTTGCAGAAAGAGCTTTCTTTAAAAACACCAGTATGATCACATTTTTGGTCTGTGTGAATTTTTTTGTGTTTCCTATTTTATTAAATGATTTTCAAAGTCTTTCAGTAGGAAGACTCACTGTTCTGTTGCTTTCCCTCAATTGCATCTATTCATACACTTCCCCCAGATTATCAGTCTGAAATACATCATGCTGCTTTACACCTCTATCTTTTCCTAGAGTATGCTCAACTCAGAATCATTATTTCTATCTTCAAACTCTGTGTTCAGTTTGAAAGCCTTTCATCACTAATAGACCCAGGAAAATTAGTTTTGTTTTGTCTTTTCTCTTTTTTAGTTTGGCTTTTTCTTTCAAGCTTCTTTTCTCTGCTCTCCCAACTCTTCATTCTCTATAGATAGACTGTGGCTTCTATTTATTGTAGTATATTTTGTGTGTATATGTCTTTTCCCAAAGTAACTGAAGCCAGTGAATGCATTATTATTTATCCCTAGTACCACTCCAAGAGAATAATGAACACTGAGCTCATTGAAGGAGTGTTTGACTTGATAGGGGTTATTAAATTCTATACTTCATGTTGAGCAATAAAATGAGATTTTGTATAAGGTTTCTGAGGAGTTTTCATCTTGACTTTCAGGGTTCTAGTTCATGTAGAGATGATCCAGGCTTTGGGAAATAATGAAAAAGTGACATTTTTAAATTGAACCCGAGAAACTGTAGAAGTTACCAGAAAGAGGAATGAAAAATTAACCAATTTATTTTATTACATTGTGTTTTCAAGATAGGGTTTCTATGTGTAGCCCTGACTGTCCTGGATTTGCTTTATAGACCAGGCTGGCCTTGAACTCATTGAGATCCTCCTACTTCTGCCTCCCCTAGTGCTAAGGTTACAGGTATGCGCCACTACGCCCTGCAGCAATTTTTTTAATTACAAAGAACTCTTCAAAATCATAATTAGTGAGCAGTGAGAAGAATAATTAATTGGACAGCCAGCCAGTATTTCAGAGTATTCTCTGTATGAATCTTATTGGAGCTGGAATATTAACATTTTCTTCCAAGTCTTACATATTTTAAAGGATTCATTAACAGCCGATGAGCTTTTGAAAATTAATGAACAAGTTGATTCTTTATCTGTCACATTGCAGAATTTATCATTTCTAGAAGTTTTCTTGTAGAATTTTTGGGATCTCTTAATATATACTATTATGTCATCTGCAAATCGTTTGATAACTTCTTTTTCTGCTTGTATCCCTTAATTTTTTTCCTCTTGCCTTATTGCTCTAGCTAGTTCTTTGAGCACTTCATTCATTTAGGATGATATAGACTCTGGGTTTCTCATATATAGATTTTATTATGCTGAGGTATGTTTCCTCTAGTCCTACATTCTCAAGGACTTTATCATGAAGGCATGGGGCTGGAGAGATGGATTGCTCAGTGGTCATCATGAAAGCATGGGGCTGGAGAGATGGATTGCTCAGTGGTCATCATGAAAGCATGGGGCTGGAGAGATGGATTGCTCAGTGGTCATCATGAAAGCATGGGGCTGGAGAGACGGGATTGCCCAGTGGTTATCATGAAGGCATGTTGAAGGTTTGTTTTATCTTTAGGTCCATTTATCTGGTTTATTACATTTGTTGACTTGCTTATGTTGAACAATCCCTGCAGGTCAGGGATAAAGTTCCCTTATTTTCTGAACTTTCATGGTAGATAATCTCTTTGATATATGTTTATATTTGCAAGTATTTTATTGAACATTTAAAAATCTATTTCCATCAGAGATACTGGCCTGTAGTTTTCTTTTGCTTCTTTACCTTTCTTTGTTTCTCTTTCCCTCCTCCTCTCCTTTTCTCTCCCTCTCTCCCTTCTTCCTTTCAAAACTATATTTATTTATTATATATAGTGTTTTGCCTGCATATAAATCTGCACCACCAGATCTCGCTATAGATGATTGTGAGGTACAATGTGGTTGCTGGGAATTGAACTAAGAACTTCTCAAAGAGCAGACAGTGCTCTTAACCACTGAGCCATCTCTCCCACCCTTCCTTTCTTTTGTTCGTTCTTTTTTTCTTCTGTGTTTTTTTTATTTAAGTAATTTATTCAGATTATATCTAAATTGTTAAACCCTCACTTGTATCTTCCTGTTTCCCCCTTCCTCCCTCTTTCATCCTATTTCCCACCTCTAGCTCTTTGACAGAAGGGGACCTCCTCCTCCACCATATGATCACAGTCTCATCCTGGTAGCCTGCTTACCCTTCCTCTGAGTGTCACCAGGACTCCCCATCAAGGGGAAGTGGTCAAATGGGGTACCAGAGTTCATGTCAGAGTCAGTCCTCACTCTCCACACCACTGTGGAGAATAAATACACTATCCATTGGTTAGATCTGGATAGGGGTTCTAGGTTTACTTGGTTGGTACAGTAGTTTGAGCAGAACCCCTCTGGGGCCAGATCTGCTAGCCTTAATGGTCTTGTAGGTTTGTAGGACTCTCTGGAGCCTTCTATTTCCCCATTCTCCCTTACCTTTCTCACCTGGAGTCCCAGTAGAAGTCCCAGTATCTATCCCAGTCTCCTGCTAAGTGAAGACTTTCAGAAAAATATGGAACACTTCATGAATTTGGAGCACATATATCCTGTGTGTTTTTACCTGGTTTTTGTATTAAACTGATACTGGCTTCATAGAAAAAGTTTGGGAGTGCCTTGGTTTTTTTGTTTTGTTTTGTTTTGTTTTTTCCTTTTAAAATAGTTTAAGAAGGATTGACTGTAGATATTCTTTGAAAGTGTGGGGGATTTCCAAGGTGAATCTGTTTGGCTCTGGGCTATTTTTGAAAAGTAGGAAGATGATTTATTATTATTATTATTATTATTATTATTATTATTATTATTATTATTATTATTATTATTATTATTGTCATCTCAATCTTCTCATTTGTTATGGGTTTGTTTGGGTTGTTCTCTTGTTGGCATAATTTTGGAAGTTTGTTTGCTTGTTTATGTTTTTCTTCTTAATGGAGTACTGCCTTTTAAAGTATTCCTTTATATTCTGAACTTCTTTAGTGTCGTAATGTTTTCTGTTGTAATGTTTTTCTTTTTAGCTATGATTCTATTAATTTGTGCCCTCTCATTCTTTTGGTTAATTGGGCTAAGAGTCTGTCAGCCTTGTTTATCCTCTCAAAGAACCAGCTCCTAAGATATGTTGATTTTTTTGTATTGTTTTTGTTTGTTTCTGCTTCGTTATCTTTTGCTCTAATTTATGTATCATCTAGGTTTGGATTTGAATTCTTGCTTTTCCAAATTTATTTTCAATTGAAAATATATTTTTTCATGTAGTGTATTTTCATTATGGGTTATCCTTTCTCTACTCCTCTCAGGTCCTCCTCCCCTCCCTTCCCACCTGGACCTACCCTCTTTCTGTCTCATTAGGAAAGGAACAGGGTTATAAGGTATAAAAGTATCTTTTATTTACCTGATGTAATTGTTGTCTCAGGTGTTTACTGCCTCTGCCTGCTAACTTAGGCCTAGTTCTGAAGGCATCTAGCCTCCATACAATCTTATCTAGGCCGAGAATGTTTTCAGCCTCTGAGACTTATTGCTAAATAAGCTCACCCTTATTTGTTTTTTCTGAACTCTGGCCAGTTCAACTCCGCTGCCTGCCTCAAAACTTCTCTCCAAGCTGACTGATTCAAACTACTTTTTCTCACCTTTTGTCTCAGTTGTTCTGCTGGCCTCAAATTAACCCTAGCAATCTGTTCTAATCTTTCTGGCTTCTTACTCTCTGGGCTCATTCTGTCTTTATTTGTGCCTAGCTTGTTTTCTCTTCAACCTGTCTCTGCAAAACTCTTTTGGTAAAACTGCCTCCCCTTCCTCTGCTGCTTTCTCAAGTAGCTTCTCTTCCCACTCTATTCTTGTGAGAGTTGGGCATGTCCTATTCTGTCAAATCTTTCTCTGATTTGTCACTTTGTTTGCTCATCAGTTAGATAGCACTTTCAAATATGGTTGCTTCCTTTTATAAGCTAATTTTCAGTGTTTGGGATTGAAAGTGTGTACTAAGGGCATATCTGCATTCTACACAGAGCTAGAAGATCTTTGGATGTGGTCAGAGCAGCCATATTGCTGGATTAAAATTATTCTACAATAAGGCATAATAAAAAATATAATATAATAAAACAAAAACAAAGAAATTGGAATAGGGCAAAACAAACAGAAGGAAAATAGTTCAAGGAAAAGCATAAGATACAGATATAGATACAGAGACACACTCATTCCCACATTCAGGAATCCCATAAAAATACAAAACCAGAAGGCATCATATATACACAAAACCTGTGTGGTAAGATATAAGTGATGATAAATAAATAAAATAAAAGCAAAAAACCTTGATATGATACTATAAAGCAAGGAAGCTCCAAAGATGCCATTGAGTTGTCTGTTGGCCATCTACTGCTGGGCATATGGCCTACCTTTAAGAGTAGCTTCTTTTCCCAGTGGACTCTCGTGGAGAAAATTAACTTTTCATTAGCAAGTGGCTGTCAATTACAGATGGCTTCTGGATTAGGGATGGGGGCATGTGTTCACTTCTCCTTTCAGCCCTAGGACTTCATCTGATGCAGACCTGTGCAGACCTGTGCATGCTGCCCTGGTCTCTGTGAGTTCATATCTGTGTTTAGGAGGCATTATTTCCTTGGTGTTCTCTATCCCCATTAGCTCTTACACTCTCCCCACCGTTTCCTCTACAGGGTTCCCAGCATCCTAAAGGGGAGGGATTTGATGGACACATCCTGTTTAGGGACATTGGGCCAGGGTCTCTCACTCTCTGCATATTATCTAGCCGTGAGTCTCTGTATTTGTTCTCATCTGCTGCAGGAGGAAGCTTCTCTGATGACGGCTGAGCAAGGCACTGGTCTATGAGTGTAGCAGAATATCATTAGTAGTCATTTTATTGATGCGTTCCTTTTGTAGAACAGTAGTATTTGGTTTTATCTTATTTCCTGGGCTATCTAGTCTCAGATTCTTGGTTACCCAAGCAGCATTGGATATGGGTTCCATCTCATGGAGTGGGTCTTAAATCAGATATGCTTTCCAAATGTTCAAGTTGTTGTATTAAGTCATTTATTTGTGCTCTTTCAGATTTTTACATGTAATCTTTCCCAGGGAAGAACACCAATTAGTTGTCCAATACCAAATGGTCAGCCCTGAGAGCATACATAAAGTAACATTGTACAAACTGAACAAATATATTTAGAAATATATTTGTATATACATACACACATAGTATGTAACAACAATGGATGAAAAAAGCCTTCAACTTGAAAGCAAGAAAGGTGGTGTATATGGGAATGACTGAGGGGAAGGGGAAGATGATGTAATTATATTATAATCCTACAAAACAAAAAACTAATTTTAGAAGAAAATGGGGTCATGAGGACTCTAATTTCCTCAGTGGATCAATCCATTAATAAATTATTGGTAATAGACTACTAAGAGGTGGGGCTCATTGCACAAAGTAGGTCACTTTAAAAGATGCACCTTGTGTTTTCAGGATACCTGACCCACTACTTCTGGCTGCTCTAAGGTGAGCAGCTTTGTTCCATTGTTCTTTTCCCAGAGCCAGATAACCATGGCTTGAAACCATGGACCAAACTTTCTTCTCTTAAGCTGATTTGCCCAGGTATTTTGTCATAACAAGAAACTAATACAGCCCTTGTATGTAAGCTTTGTGCCTTCTAAATTGTTCATGACAGCTAACATACATAGGAGCTGGTACTGAGGAATGGACAAGAAGCAGCACTATAAAAGTAATGCAAAGAAGTGAGATGAAGAGATGTGTGTTAGCATTGGCTGTTAGTAGACTAAGAAGTTAAGCTACTGCACACAGAATTTTTATTTATCAGATTATTGATTAGGTTTCTGGGCAATAGCAGGCTAACAGTAGTTTTGAAGAGTCGAGAGATACACATGAAATTTTGACTAGTTAGTCAAGTTAGTTAGTATCCCTAATCCTATATTGTTTAAAGATCAGTTGTATTTGTTAAAACACAAATATAAAAAATGTAAGTGGAGCTTTTTATTTTACTTAAAGCCAGCACTGCTTGCTAACAGCTTTCATATCTAGTCATTTCAGTACAGTATGACGAAGTAGAATCAGCCACTCTTGTATTTTCAGGAGTCAGGGTTTCAGGATATATTCCATCCCCTTTCAGAGCACATCTGTGCAGCCTCTGCCTGCTGCTAGGTTAGTTTGGCTCCAAGCTTGCCTTTCAGAGTTACTTGAGAAGTTTTTGTCATGTACTTCTGCTGCCTAGAATCAAACTGTATATCTGTTTGATGTGACTTTAAATATTACAGTATTGAAGGTATTTGAATCTCTATTCATGATATTTAAGATAATGAATCATTTTATTTAGCTGTAGGTAATACACACTGTGACGATTGCATAAGAAAAGCTTTGCATACTTTGCTGGTTTCGAAAGCACTATCTTAAGATTATTTAACTACATTTCCACTTAGGCAGAGACATTTTAATACTGCTACATATAACAGATTAGATAATCTCATAGCTATAATGATGCCCCAAAGAAGCAAGAAAAGGTGTACTATAAACTTTCTTTGTATCAACTTTAAAACAGAAGTGAAAATAGTTGTAACCAATTTGGGGGGGTGTGGGCACAGTCGCTTGGGTTTGGGTTGCTGAAAATGAGCACTTTCTATAGTCTGAAGAAAGTATAAAAAGCTGTCTAGTCTGACTTTCACACGAACTCTGGTGCCCCATGTTTGGCCATGTCCCCTTGATGGGGAGGCCTGATGGCACTAGGAGGAAGGATAGCAGACTACCAAGAAGAAACTTGATACCCTAGCATCACATTCAAGGGGAGGAGGTCCCCCTCAGTCACAGTCATAGGGAAGGGGAATGGGGTGAAAGCGGGAGGGAGGGAGGAATGGGAGGATGCACGGGATGGGATAGTAATTGAGATATAATATGAATGATTTTATTTTTCAATTTAAAAAATTCTTTGTTTTAAAAAAAGCTGTCTAGTGTGCAAAATAAAAAAATGTGTACTGATAACGACAAAACACATACATGTAATAAGCTGTTGAACTAAATGAACTATATACTTTGGATATGTGAACTTTATTATATGTATGACTTATACCTCAAGAAAAGAACACAACTAAACCCTGAAAAGAATATATCTCAACCCAAAATTAGGAAGGCAAACAAGAGCAAGACAAAGTGACAGCTGTTTGTTTTGTTTTGGTAATACTACTTACTGAAGCTGCACATAGTGAAACTTTGATTTACTTAGAATTTCCAGTTTTAGAAACATCATTTAGGTAGGTGATAGAACATACTTGAAAGCTAAGCCAAAGATAAAATCAAACGCTTTTGGACAGATAATATTGCACCGAAGACATGGCATTGGTTTATAGCTAATAAAAGCTACACAGGCTTAAAACCTTGTAAGGTTAGCTCATTTCCAACTGTTGTGTCATATGTTAACTGTATGTACTGTTCATGTGAATTTTTAATATACATGTCTAACCTTTGCTTTATCTTTAGTTCAGATATTTTCAAACTTCATTATTTTCAGATGTTAAGCTCAGTATGTAACAGTTAAAAGCAAAATGTTAGCATGAGGCTGTAGCTCAGTGATAGAGTACTTTCTGGGCATATGCAGGGCCCTGGCTTCAGGACCCAACATTGTTAATAAATAAATAAGTAAATAAATAAATGAAACTTCTGGTTTGCTACCCATCCTTTTTGGTTTGGTACTAGTGTCATGTCTTAGAACTTTTGGACTTACGTTCCACAGTAAGTAACTTTATTTAAAGCAGTAAATTGGTATATTTTAGTGCCACTGTTGTATTTAGTCACTGTCAAGACTGTTGTTCATCGTCAAGCCAGTTTGTCTGTTTACTCTGGCTGTACAGCACCACTTGGCCTCTTTGGCTAAAAGCTGTAGCCATTTATCTTGGGTTCTAAGAGAGCATAGTTGGAAGTGATATATGCTACTTGTAAGCTGCCACTACAGAATTCTACAGGTGATTCTTTCCTTTCTTCTTCCTGTGTGATGGTGAGGATGCAGTGGAAGAGTAGGTGTCCGAGTATTGCATCAGACATTACATCATGGGACTGTGAGCTACGTAAGCTTCGGTTTCATGCTGTCACTGTTTGCTGTTATAGCAGGTGGTGTCACTTACCTTGCTAATATGCCAGGAATGTCTAACTGTGGAACTTGTACCAGTGTCCCTGGGTACAGGGACTTTTCTACTATATAGAAAGAGTAGAAAGTGTTAGCAGGTCATAAAATAGCTTCTTCTCCCAGCTCTACTGTACTTCTGAATAAAAGGGGGGGGGCACTATGAATGCTTCCTTTTAAATTTGCCAAGTCCGACAATTTAGGAGTAAGTTCACCTTGCCTCCTAAACTAGCTAATGATATACCATTATCACAAGATCAGTAAATATGAATTAAACCAGAAGACCTCTCCAACATACTCCTAGCTTTAACTAAATTTCAAAATACAAATTATTTATATGAGAAAACGATAAAAGAGAATAAAATTTTGTCTGTTATAAAGTGATTTCAACAGAGCAGTTAAATCTGTATGAGTGTATTTTTCTGTCCTTTAGCATTGAACTGTAAATAATTATTTAGCCGAGAATTAAGATGCTGTTGAATCTTTTTTGTTAATCAAGATGAGGTCTTACTTTAATTGCAGAATTTTATACTCTTAATAGTGTCTCTTAATCAAACTTACTTTGTGTTTTCTATTTTTGTCATCTATAAAGGCCTAGAAATCAGATGTGAAAGTTTACTATTTATGTTTTTATCCTTTAAAAGACTCAAAAAAACTCATTCATATGCAGTATGCTAATAATGATACTGAAAATCAGAGAAAATTTTTGCCTTTCTGTTCTATTCCTGATAGTCTGTGTTTACTTTCTAAATCCTAAATTCATGATTGAAGAAGGTATTTGTAAATATGTAGATTGCTGTAACAGTACAAGTAACATTTTAAAATTAAAATAAGAATATGATTTTTGATCTAAAAATAATATTTAGGCCAAAGAGTTACAGTGAAAATAATGTAGCTTATCTTCTCAGCCCTGTAATAACACATATAACATTTTCTTGGTTGCCAAATTCAGAATATCTGATTTTTAAAAAGATTTATTTATTATTATGTATACAGTGCTCTGCCTGCATGTACACCTGAAGGCCAGAAGGCATCAGATCACATTATAGATGGTTGTGAGCCACCATGTAGTTGCTGGGAATTGAACTCAGGACCTTTGGAGGAGTAGTCAGTGTCCTTAACCGCTGAGCCATCTCTCCAGCCCATTGATATATCTTTGTTGTTAGGTTTTAAACCATCCTTTTGAAATAAGAATTCAAGGGACATACTGCTCAAACAGTGAAAACAAATATTATGGTTGTAGCAAATATTGAACTGTTCTATGGAAACATGAAGTAGCAAGTAAGAAATGCTATCCTTGGTTTTTAAAAAGTATATGTTAAAGGCTAGGGCTGTAGCTCAGTTTTAGAGTGCTTGCCTTGAATGTATGATGCACTTGTTCAATCTGCAGTAATTTTAAAAAGGGTATATTTTAGCTTTTAGGACATTAATATCTCAAAAGATGTGAATTGAAAATATAAGAGATTCATATGTGCTTTTATTCATCACAATTTGCCTCAAATACCAGCATATTATGCAACAATTGTACATGTCTTAAAATAGATGAATCAAGAGCATCAATACATCCATATCACTCAAAGTTCATAGTATACATAAGGTACACGCTTCTTATGATGTATTCTATGGGTTTATACAAATATTTACTGAATTGTATCTGTGACTACAATGTCGGGGTAGAGTATTTTCATTGCCCTAAAAATCACCTGTGGTCTGCCTATTCCTTCCACACCACCACTTACAGATCCTGACAAACACTGATCTTTGTGCTGTCTCCAGAGACTTTCCTTTCTTAGAATGGCATATTGTTGAAATTATAAAACATGGAGCTTTTTCAAATGCTTAATAACATGCATTTCAACTTTTCCATGGATAGTTTATTTCTTTTCAGAACTGAATAATACTCCATTATACAGATGTATCCAGTTAACTTAGCATTCAACTAATTAAGGACATTGTGGTTGCTACTAAGTTTTAGCAATTATGAATGAAGAGGTTTTAAACATTGATGTGGAGATTTTTGTGTGGACATAAATTTTAGCTTGCCTGGATAATTACCAGCATGAGTAATTGCTAGTTTGTTCATTAAGACTTTGTTTAGGCAGAACATTCCTCACTGGCAATTAGAGAAAACCAGTGAGCACTGACTTTTCTAGGGAATAGAAGCTGAACAGCTGTAGAGAAGCCACCCTGTGGGCATTTTCTGTCCCCACGCAGACATTATGGACTGTTGTAGTGATCTGGATCTATGGCAGAGCAGTTGGTATCAGCACTGTCATAGGAGTCTGCTGAGAAACAAAGCCATATTGACGTCAGTGGAAATGCTGTTCAGCCCTAGCCTGGCCTGTGAGCAGCATGGAATGACTACAGCAGAGAGCAGCCATGATGGATTCTAACCTGGATAGGAAGACTTGCTCTAGAAAGTCATGCTTCAGCTGCCATTGGAAGCTGCATTATAAAGAACCGGGGATCCTGTGCTATCTAGGTGCAGGGTGCACAGTATGAGCAAGGTGCCTGTCCTCCAAAGGAGAGTGCTAAGTAGAAAAGACCAACTGGTTTATCTTTAAGAAGGAGCTTGAAGCTGTGGAATAAAAAGAGACCCGGTGTACATTAAAGAATTTTATCTCATCAGGATAGTGGGAGTCTGCATCGCGGTGAAAAACGGTTTTAAACAAGTTAGAGTAAATTGAATTTTTAATGATTTTAGAAGTAATTTTCTGTCTGTCTATCCATCTGCTCACCAATCCATCTGTACATCCATTTATTTTTTTGTATTGCCTAGGTTGATCTCCAACTCAGGAGCTCAAATAGCCCTCCTGTATCAACTTCCTAAGTAGGCAGGATTGTAGGTGTGCTTGCACACATGTATACGCCTATACCATCACTGGGAGAGAGTCTCTCTAGTTCAAGAAAATTCTTTACTTGTGGCTAATTTAGACATCAGCTGTAGTCCAGGTAAGAGATTATTTTGCATCAATATATGCAAATGGTGAGATAGATTAAGTAAAACCTGAGTGGGGAAGTCAGTAAGACTCATGTAGTAGATATTGAAAGGTGAGAGAAGAAAATCACTAACAGCTGTGGGTATACAACTGGCTGGAAGTAGTATGAATATAAACTGCATTTTAAAAGAAAGAATACAGGATTAGATTTTATACATTTGAATCAAATGTCAGAAAATATTAATTTGAATAAATTTGACCCGAGCTTTAAACTGGCAGTATAAAGATCCAGTAATGGTAAATGACAATGTTCAAGACATGAATATAGACAGACAGTGCCAAGGGTCCAGCTTGAAAATCTCTCATCATTTAGAAATTGGGCGAAAGAGAATTTGAGATTGGAGGCTATCTATGGCAGCAGTAGAAGTGTTTTGGGGAGGGGGTGTTTAGTGAAAGAAGAAGGTCTGGGGATTAAGAGTTATCCAGGTTTGTTTTTATTTAAAATGTTATACATATATGTTATTTTTAGAAAGTCAACGATTCTAATTCTTATCTGTTTAAAAACAAAACAGAACAGTGTTTGGCCCTTCTAGATACTTTTGTTTCTTAAGGAAGAGGCAGATGTGTACGTGTAAGGTGTGTCTCTTAGTTCTGATTCTTAGAAAGGAGATAGTTTTTGCCACAGGAAGTGCTCCATCGGGAAGCAGATGTGCCCCAGTGATAGGGGATGGGAGGGGATGTTTTGTTGTTAATCACGTCGCTTCCTATAAACAAGGACTTTGTATTTTTGAAAAATGTCTTTAAGCTAGTAGAAAATAAATTCTATTTTAAAGATTTTTGTGTGAATTAACATAAGAAGTATACTTTCTTATGTTGTAGTAACAGAATTATATTATTAATTTAGCAGTTTATATGCTTTAACACAGCAGAGCTTGTCCCTAAGTAGAATAGAATTTCTATCACAAAAGTACGTTATCAGATAGGAAGTAGTAGCAGACTGTTTGTAAACCGAACAGCTTACATTCTGCTTTTTCATCTCTGTTTCCTTTAGTTGAAATAAATCTATAAAGATATCATGAGATGCTCATATTCTATTTTAAACTACAAAATTTGTAGAACTTAAATTAAATAATGCCAGATTAGCTAAGACTTAAACTTCATAGGTATGTTGTTTAAGTCAGAATTTCTCAAATGTACCTGTAGATCAGTTGAAAGAAAAAAGCTAATTATGCATGGTCTAGACTCCTAAAATGAAAATTAGGATATGTTTTGTCTTTTTGTTGTTAATTAACTACCAACAGCTTTTCCCTTTCTGGCTTTGTTGGATTGTTGAAAAACTTGCTAAAGATTGACCTGTGATGATTGACTTTGTACACGTCTCCATCTGCTTAATTTTGATTCTTTAGGTTAAACTTTTTACTTTTTCTATGAATAGAGTTTTTTGAGACAGGGTTTTTCTGTATAGACCTGGCTGTCATGGAAATCACTCTGTAGACCAGGTAGGCCTTGAATTTAGAGATCCACCTGCTTCTGCCTCCCTGGTGCTGGGATTAAAGGCATAGGCCGCCACTGCCAGACTTTCTGTAAATAGATTTCAAGTATGTGTTTATTAAGGTGTTATGCTTTCTAGAGAGTTGGCTGGGCAGGCTGCCCTTGAGCTAGGCTAGCTACAGTGCAGAGGGTCTGCTAAATGAGCGCAGCTAGGCGCAGCCATTGCCCAGTGGCTCCTCTGAATTTACGATGAGGATACCGACCAATGACTGATGGCACCTAGTGTCACCGAAGGCCTACATCACCATTGCCTTCGGCAGCCTTATAGGCGTGATAGGCTCCAATTACAGTGTCATACACAACCCTGCAGGTTCTCACCTGGAAGCAGTGGCCAGTCTTGGCCGGTCCACATTCACTGCTGCCGCCATCTGTTTGGCGCTGGAGGCCTGGTCTTGGGAGCACGCACTCACAGCTACGGGACTGCAGCCCTGAGCTGCATGTGCGTGGGCACAGCGGCCACTCTCTTCAAGATTGGCAAGCTGGAAGGCTGGGAGTTATTTGCTACTGGAAAGGTGTGAGAGGAATTCCTGTTGCAAATAAATGCTGTCTATCCCTCTGCCTCTCCTCTCTCCCTCCCCCCTCCCCGCCGTGTGTGTGTGTGTGTGTGTGTGTGTGTGTGTGTGTGTGTGTGTGTGTTGGCATGCTAGTAACTATCATTAACAAAAGTGGACCATGCTCTACTTAAATGTTTTCATGTGGATGGGCTTATCTATTCACCAAGTGTATGACTGGGCCCTTAGAGGCCAGTTGGATCCCCTGGAACTGAAGTTAGAAACAGTTGTGAGCCACCATGTGGGTGCTGGGAACTGAACATCCGTTGGAAGAGCAGCCAGTGCTCTTAATCATTGAGCCATCCTCTAGCACTAAAATGAAAAGTTTTCAACATGGATAATAACTTTATTAACTGATCCATAGTGTGTATTAAGTTTTGTCTATTTCCCCAATAATGTTGTCATAGCTTCTTTCTTTAACATCCAGGATGAAATACAGACCATACATTGCTTATAATCATCTATTTTCAGTCTGCTTGAGTGAGAAGCCAGTTTCATAGTTTTTGTAATCTTTAGTTTGAGATTTTGAAGCAGGAGTTATTTTTGTAAAAATATATTTATTATCCCCCCCCCTTTTTTTTTAAAGGAAAGCTATAAGGAGTCAAACTCAGGACAAGCATTCTATTACAGAGTATACTTCTAGCCCTCCCCTTAGAATGTTTTTCAGTTTGGTGTTGTCAGTGTGTTTTGCTTTATATTTTGTATGGTTAGCATAAGGCCGGATTATATGCTTCACCATTAGTTATCTCAGGAAACACATACTATCAGTTTGTTCATTGGTAAAATTCAGTTCTTTGTTCATTCATTCTCCTATCTTCTTCAGTGTAATGCTTCAGTTTCCCTGAATTGTTGGATATACAGAAAGTGGTTTGGAATTGCTAAGCTCTGATACTGGTTAAGCAAGCTCGCTAACTTGAGTTCAGTGTTGCTTTTTAAAATATATGTATTCAAGTCTTATGGGAATAATATGAGTCCTGATGAATACAGACAGCAACATACTTAAGTCCATATCTAGGCTTATGTAGAAAGTTTCATTGCCCCAGAAGCCCGTTTGTTCCCCTTTCTGGCTAACACCGCCTCCTTCACTGGAGCTGCTTCTCCTCCTCTCTTCCCACCTTGACTTCCTTCTGCCTTCTTCCCTCTCTATTTCTTTCTTTCTACACTTTCTAAAAAATCAGGTTCATAAGTACATCTAAATTAATTTTTTTGTAGTATGTACTTTCTCTGTGTTGCATTTCTTTTGTTGGAACAGTATTTGTAAGATTTATCTGTGTAGCCAGGCATGGTGGAGCACACCTGTAGTCCCAGCACTCTGGGAGGCAGAGGCCGGTGGATCTCTGTGGGTTCAAGGCCAGCCTGGTCTACAAAGCAAGTCCAGGATAGCTAAGGCTACACAGTGAAACCCTGTCTTTTAAAAAAAAAAATACAAAAAAAAAAAATACAAAAAGGATTCATCCACATTTTATGAATTTGTCAGTTTTTTTTCAAGTTGCACACTATTTCATTGTATGAAAATACCAGAGTTTATCCATTTTACTGATGTACATATTTGTATTCTTTCCATTTAAAGCTATTATTAATAAATCTGCCATGATTATGAACATTCAGGGATAAGCACATGTATTTAAGGGTTCTCATAAAAAATACCTGTAGCAGAATTGCTTACTCCTAGTGGACATGCAGGTAGAGCCCAGTTGTGTTGTGCTTCAGTTCCAGTTCTGACTGTTCTGCTTGCTGAACGTAATCACTGTCATCCAGAGTGGATAGTATCTTATGGCTTTGATTTGCATTTCTTTAACTACTAATTAGGTTAAGTAATTTTTCGTATGTTTAATGGGCATTATTTAATTTAAAAATTGAAATATAAGTTCACTGTTTAGCTCAAGGTATTCTGGAACTCACAGCTTTCTCATCTGGTTTCCCACGTGCTGGAATTTAAGGAATGTGCCATCCTGCCTAGCTAAGTTTTCTTTGTGAAGGGTTTTTAATTTACTTTAAAAGGTTAGTTTTGGGGCTGGAGAGATGGCTCAGCGGTTAAGAGCATTGACTGCTCTTCCAGAGGTTCTGAGTTCAATTCCCAGCAACCACATGGTGGTTCACAACCATCTATAATGTGACCTAATGTGCACTGTATACATAATAAATAAACAAATCTTTAAAAAAAAAAAAGGTTAGTTTTTCTTTTTACTACATTTGTGGAAGAGTGAAACAGTTTGGGATGTTTATATTGAGAATGTTTTCTGCCATTTTAGTCTTGCTTATCAATTTTATGAATGGTGCCTCCTATTACAAGACTTTTTAAATGGATGAACTCATAATTATTAAGGATTTTCTGTTCCTGTTTCTTACTCTTGCTTTCTGTATCTTTTTTTCTCCCGAGACAGGGTTTCTCTGTGTAGCCTTGGTTGTCCTTGATTCCCATTGTAGACCAGGCTGCCCTCAAACTCAGCCTCCAGAAAGTGCTGGGATTAAAGGCATGCGCCACCACACCCAGCTACATTTTTAATTTTTAAATACAGGTACATTTATATGATTCAGAGACTCTCTAAGTTGGTATATTGTGTATGTAAGAAACCAAAGCATCTCAACATTTATTACACGACTGAGTAAATTTGGGGACTTCGTAAAGAAAAGAAAAGAAGTTTATGTCTTTGTGAAAATAGAAGTCATAGACCATTTACTATGCTGAAATGAAGAAATATGTAACATTTCTTCATACTTCCCAGCATAATAGGAGAAAGCCTTAGTATGATAACTGCTTTTTCATTGTATACATTTTATAAATAAATGGGTAGTTTTAAAATTGGCCAGATGAAACCATTTTTCATGCAGTTTACAAAGTGACTTGATTACTTTGCTTTATCTCTTTTATTGGTGGTCTGAAGTCTGTCAGCCTTTCCATTTGAAACCCTTATTTTCAGGGATTTATGGGCAGACTGTTGAAAAAAATACAACTAGCCAAAATTTTGGCAGTCATGATCTTGGTTCAGTGTAAGATACTAGCTTTAGCAAAATGTTAAGTAGTCAGCTCTTTTTACAAAGTTATAAGAAGCAGAAAGAGGAAGAAAGGAATAACCTTGGTTAAGTGATAGTGTTTTTCCAGCTAACTCACTCCAATTAGATTTGCAGAGCAAACGTTTCCCTTCTTCAGATTATTTAGTATTTCTGTTCCTCCTATGTTTCCAGTTGCCACAGAACTTGCTACAAGAGTTTCTTTTTAAGGAACTAGGGCTGTATCAGTGATAGGGGACTTGCCTAGCACATGAAAGGCATTGGGTTCAATTTTCTGTTTTCTTCACAGTGCTTTATAGCAAATGCTACCTGTTTCGCCCCTCCTCCCTTTTATGCCTTTTTAATGCCCTTTAATATATTTACATTTAAAATGGCCTGAAATTCTGACATACACATATAAACCCACACTTGAAGAAAATATCTGTGGTCTGACCTGTTAGGTAGAAGATCGTATGTATTAATGCTGCAAGAGACTGTAGCTGGAATAGCCTCTGTTTGCTGTCAGTCAAATTTCTGAAATGCAGCTTTTAAAGTTGTTCTAAGGAGCAGCAATGCTAAACACTGACTTTTAGCAATTTTTCCTCTGTCTTTCTTGATCCTGTGTCAACTTCAGTATTCATTCCACAATCTACTTCTAATCCATTGTCATTTGCCTAGTGCATTAATTGCTATTGGTCCATAAAGGTACTTGTGGTTTTGTGGGATTTTTTTTCTTTCTGTTTTTTGTTTTTCACTTCTTAATTTAAAAAATCATTTTCTGAAACAGGACAGACCTACTGTAAAAAGAGCATAGATTATTTGGAAAACTTATTCTTTCTACTCTGATGAAAATTGTTTTGGACAGAGATTTTTAGGTGCTGCTGGAGCTTTGGAGATCTGGGAAAATGGGGTAATAACATGACACCAGCTCTTAAGCAGCAACATCTGCTGTGGTTCAAAGCCACACAAAAGCTGCTTAAACAGCCAAATGTTTTGGACTGCATGGACAAGTGTGGTTCAATGGTAAACTCTACAGAGTAGAAGAAACTTAGTTCAGAAAGGTTGAAAAATGGAGTCTTGGAAGATAAACATCTTCAAGAAACAAACCTCACCCTGTCCTCCAAGCTATCGGAGATCTTTGTCAGAACCTGCTTATGCAAATTCAGAGATAGGAACAACTTTAAAGATTTATCCATGGTGTAGTTCCGTCAAAAGCAAGAAGAAGAAAAATGAATATTTTGTTTCTAATCTGGAAAAGCCACTGGAAGCTTATCGGTGGCAGAAACAGCCTGGCTTTAGGAAGAAGGGGAGCAAAATGGAAAGACTGCAAAATAACAGTGGAGACCTGGATGAACCCCAGCCAAAGGTCCTGCCAGAGACGGATGGTAGCAGTGCCTGTTCCTCTGCTAATACGAGCCTTGGGACATCAGCAGAGACCCAGTCACTTCGGGTTCCATTCCTCAGGTCTGTTTCAGAGCCAGAACCCCGTTGTAGTATCAGGTTTATGAGACCATGGCCGAATTCACTGGGGTCAGTGGAGCCTGAGCAGCAGGGATATTTCATCCGTGGCATTTTTTCGACTCTTTCCAATGGCTTCTCCAGGATTCTGAGTCTGAAAGGAGAATCAACCAATGGGCCAGTAGAAGAAGGTATATTACGGTGAATAAGGGTAGTGGGAAGGACAGCACGAACTTGATTACTGTTGAAATTTTGATTTTTAGAAGAAGCTAAACCATTTTAATTTATTTTTATTTTATAAAAGAAATGTATTTAAATTACATATCTGATAACCATTAATCACAACTTCTAAGACTACCTTTCACTGAATGATAATAAATAGAGTAGAAATGGATGGGTTTGGTTAGGAAATTTTTTATGATACCAGTTTAAAAAAACTATTTTGGGATCTATATAAGAAATATTCTAACTATTATTTCCATTGACTACTTTTCCCTGTAAAATACAGCTTAGAATCAAATAATTATTTCAGAACAGCTGAGAATTAAAAACATATTTCTATTATTGTTTCCTAAATTTATTTTTATTAATAAATATTATTAAAGAGATCTATATGGATAAAGTTTTAACCTGAGAGCTCTTAGTCCATTGGAAGTTTGATTTAAAAAGGAAGACGTAAATCGTTAATATCTTTGTTCAGATAAGATACAAATGTATTTATCATGATCTGATGAATCCTTTTTTTAGATATCAGTTCACCATTTTTTAAAAAAAATCTCATTTTTTTTTTAGGAATTCTCCAAACTGAAAACTATATCCTATATTGATTATGGTATTATTGAGCGTGTGTGCGCGCACACACACAAACCCAAACAAACAAAAAACCCAACTCAATTATTTTGCCTGATTGCCTTGGGAAAGATTGACTATATTTTATCATCCAAGTAAATTGTAGCTGCAGGGCTCCCACCACCACTCTTTTTCTTTTTTCTTTTTTTTGGTGGGGGAGGGGGATGTTAAGACTGTCAGTCTTAGAACCTTGATTATATTTTTGTTCAGTTAAAATCTCTTTTCTGATAAGCTCTTACCATTAAGACAGTTTTAGCTGATTATTCATTAGTTGATTGATCATTTCAACAAATGTTTAAACTCTTAACATTCTGAGTACTGTTGAAGAATTTTGTTACTCACACTTGATTTAATTCCTTTAAAAATAAAATTGAAGAATGCAAAGAGATTATATATCTGTGAAAGCTTACTCTTATAAGTACTCTACGACTTGTCTTCCTTAACTATTCCCTTGCTTAGCCAGTTTTGATGAGCTATCAAGTATCTATCTTTTTCTTCCTACCATTGGCAAATAGATAACTACTAAGAGGGAGAACGTTCTTGACACTTTTGTAAACATTCCACTACAATTTTGAAGGATTAGGCTATTTGATTACTTTAAGTCCTAGTATGTCAGCTGACCACAGATGACCCAAATACTGGAATGTTTTCTTTAATATAATATTTTTATTGATTCTTTGAAAAATTTATTCATGAATACAATGTATTTTAATCATATACACCACATACCTTCCTCAAATTCTCTCAATATCTGCCCTCCCCATCACCTTCTCCCACAAATACTGGAATGTTAAAGGAGAGGAATTTAAAATAAATTTAGAGAATGGGTACTTCTTACTAGCTAATGTGCGCATTTGATTGAAGAGGTATAACTAAGATACATTTATACACACACTAGATATTTTATGCCACATAATGCCATTCAAGAGGATAAACATATATTATCTTATTCAATTAAGTTATTTTTGTGCATGTCTTAAAAACAGATTAAATTTCCCAGACTATCTTAGATATTAGATTATCCCAGAAATCATCAAGTTGGACTTTGAGGTGGCTCAGTGAGCACAGGCTCTTGACACCATGCCTGAAGACCAGAATTTGATCTCTTGGACCCACATTGTAGGAGAAGTTTTTCCATGTTGGCTATTATGAATATCGCTACTAGGAACATAGTTAAGCAAATGTCCTTGTTGTATGGTGAAGCGTTTTTTGGATATATGCCCAAAGTGGAATAGCTGGGTCTTGAGGTATCACTATTCCCAATTTTCTGAGAAATCGCCAGATTGATTTCCAAAGTGGTTGTACAAGTTTGCATTCCCACCAGCAATGGAGGAGTGTTCCTCTTTCTCCACATCCTTGCCAGCATGTGCTGTCACTTGAGTTTTTGATCTTAGCCATTCTGACAGGTGTAAGATGGAATCTCAGAGTTCTTTTGATTTGCATTTCTCTGATACCTAATGACACTGAGCATTTCTTTAATGCAAGATTCCTGTTGAGAATTCTGTTTAGCTATGTACTACATTTGGTTTTGTTGGTGTTTAACTTCTTGAATTCTGTATATATTTTGGATATTAGTCCTCTGTCTGATGTAGGATTGGTGAAGATATTTTCCCAATCTGTAGGTATGTTAATTTTTAATTTTTAAAAGCTCATAGGAGTATTAGTTAAATGAGTATAGAATATTAGTATAAAATTGAATAATTTTTTTACTAATTTTCTAGAATATTTCATTTATATTTTATTAGTAAAGTAGGAAATTTTACATTAAGTGACTTAGTTTTTTCCCCCTTTTTTGTTATCACTAGTATTATTATTTAAAACAGAGTCTTACTATGTAGACCAGGCTGGCCTTGAACTCACAGAGATATAAACATGCTGCTGCTCCTGAGTCTAGGATCAAATGCCATGCACTAACACATCCAGTCTTTGTCTTTTTTTAAAAATTAGAATCCTTAGAGATTTTATCATGTAGAGTTTGGAATATTTATTTTCATTGATATTACTGATTGCTTAAATCATTTATATTTATCTCAGATACCCTTGTTTTTAACTAAAGTTTGAGCAGGTGACTTTTGTTTCAGTGGTTTTTTTCTCTCCCTTTTTTTTTTCTTTAGATGATTTGAAAACTTCACCTATTATTTATCTCTTCTGCTTCTTATTTCATTTTGGTGCTGTATTTTTTTTTTATAAATTTTTGCCTGGATTTTCATTCTTTATATGTTATATAAAAATATGTTCATATGTTATATGTATAGAAAGTAACTTGTTTTTAAAAACCTTTCTTCAGATTTAAGTATAAAGTAGCTGGTTCCTAACTATCAGATATAATTAATATAAAGTTACTTGAATATTTTTGTTTACTAAATTAGATTTATTTAATGCTCATAAGAAAAAATTTAAAGCATATATTTTTATTTATTTTACATTTTTAATTAAAATATAATTATATTACTTTCTCTCTTCCCTCGAGCCCCTCCGGTATCCCATCTCTTCTCCCATGCTCCCACCTCCAAATTAACAACTTTATTCTTTGATTACTATTATTATTATTATTACTTACCTATATTATATATATGGACAAATATATAAATACAACCAGTGGAATCTATTTTTGTTGTTTGTTGGCATATGATTTCAGGGCTGACAGCGTTGTATTTGATAGCTCATTCCTGGGGGAGGCTAATCCTCCTCTCACAGCAGTCATTAGCTGCTTGTAGTTCTTTGTCCCTATGCAATTTTAATTTTACCCCTTTCCTGTTTGCCTGTCTATTGATACTGACATAATTAAGGTCTTGTTTATAATATTTTCTAAGATAGGCAGTCAGACTACAGACTTCCTGGTATTTTGACTCTTAAAATCTTTCTATTCTTTCTTTCAAAATGTTCCTAAGCCTTACATGCCAGATGAGTGAGGCAGATGTATATATTGGGGCTAGGTACTCCACAATCCATTGATCTTTATCTCAAGTTGCAATTTTTTGTAATGATCTCCATTTGCTATAAAGGGAAAATTTTTTTGATTAGGGGTGATAGCTACACTTATCTGTGCATATAAGGATAACATTTAGAATATAGTTAACGAGTTGTGCTGGTCTAGCAAAGTGGAGGTGGTAGTTTCTCTTCTAAGATCCATGACCACACTAGCCACGGGTAGTTGGGTAGGTTTCTAGTACCAAACATGATTCCCCCTATGTTGAGTAGACCTTAGACAGCTGTGGTTACCACCAACATGTGAATGCGCTCTTGCACCTTCACAGTACCTTGCTGTGGTGGTTGGCCATTGTTGTACCACGCACAGCTAGGTAGGACTCTTCATTGCTTCCTCCCTTGGCAGCTTACGTAGTACTTTCTGGTACGATGGAAGCTAAATCACAGGAAAGAAGCTTTGAGTTTAGATCTGATTGAATAATCTGAATTCTGTATCCTAAATGTGCAGTATCTTGGGATTTACCTTCAACCTCTGAGAGGCAACCAAAAGTAATAGCAGTAGCTGGTATTGTTTTGGGAGTCATTTGGACGAGTCTGTCTGGTACTGGGGTTTTTCCTAGAAACTGTGGTTTTTGCATAGAGCATTGTCCTCTATCCCAAGTAGCATGACTTTACACACACACACACACACACACACACACACACACACACACACACACTACCATGTCCTAGCAAAATTATTCTTTTACTTAAAATATATAGTACATTTCCTCAAGAATTACTTGGTTTTTATCTACTCTTCCAAATAGACAATACTTTTCTCATGTTCATTTTCTGGAAACGAGTTGGAGATTGTCAAACTCTCAGATGAGCAGAAGTTATTCTACCAGGTATGCGATGCATCATTCTAAAGCTCCCATTCTAAAACTACTCAGTTGAGTGAAAAAGTTGTAGAAAATCTATCCTTACCCCCACCGCTTGGACACCATAGCTTTTTTAGGCTGGGTATATTGCCTGTTAATTTTACCTTTAATTTGAATAAAACTTATTTCAAATCTTAGTTGTTGTTTAACATAAATTTATACCTGCCTCTCAATTTAGTTTTTTTATTCAGTTGCCAAAATAGATTTTGTTTTCTTTTAGTTCTAAGCTGTTCACTGAAAACCAGTGGAGTTTCCAGTAACAACCCCAAATTACTCATCAACCAAATCCTGCCCCTACCCCAATTTTTTAATGAGATGCTAGATATCAAATTCTCTTTTCACACATGCTTGGCAGGCAGCATACCACTGAGTTATACTCCAGCTATGAAATAGTTTGTTCAGTGGAAGTTGGAACTTTAATCATTCCTTTGCTTTTCAACCCCACATAGGTGAGTAGTTATACTTTCTTGTTTTTCATAGCTTATGGCTTCTCAGTGATATTGAAAAAATAAAACAATACAAGAAACATTTTCATTTTATATGCTATGATTGGCAGTGTAATTTTACTGGTTAAAATTTGAAATGTGTTATGTGAAACACTAAATAAGCGGAATTTTATGTTAGCCACTAATTTTAGATGTAACTTGTTCCCTTCATTCTCGTTGGATCCCTTCTTTTTCCTTTCTCACTGAAGACTGAGGATGACACAAATTAATATAACCCATTAGGGACATTCTAGGACAGCGTTTCTCATCCCATGAGTCACAATGCCCTTGGGATTTGAATGATTCTTTCCCGAGTCACCTAAGACTGGTGGAAAATACATTGTAATATTTATTTTAGAATTCATAACAGTAACAAAATTATAGTTATGAAATGGCAGTGGAAATGTTTTTTTAGTGGGGGTGGTCACTACAACATAAGGAACTATAATAAAGGGTCACAATGTTAGGAAGGTTGAAAACCACTGTAATAGGAGTTTTTAATAGTAAAGAAATAGAGCTACTAAGCAAATAACAATGCTCAATAAGATTTGGGTTTAAGCTAGGTTGGTGGTGCACACCTGTAATCACAGCATTTGGGGAGACAGAGGCAGATGGATTACTGTGAGTTCGAGGGCAGCCTGGTCTACAAAATGAGTCCAGGACAGCCAAGACTACACAGAGAAGCCCTGTTTTGAATAACAACAACAAAAAGATTTGGCTTTAAATTTATTTGAAGTATTAAGAGGCTTCCAGGTTAACAAAAGGAGTAAAGATATTCCAGCAGAGAGAACAGTGCGAAAGATTGAAACCCATTTGCAGAAGTTAGTTCATAAAGTGAAAAAGCAGAAGGTGGGAGGGTATAGGCAAGTGTTGTTGGCAAGGAAGTGGGGATTTGGTCCTATGATAATACCAAGCCAAAGCTTGTGGATTCAGCGATAACAAGGATTTTATTAAAGGCTAAGATAATCCTGCTTTTGTGTGTATAAATGGTGGACCACTGTTGTTGTTTTTTAATTAATTTATTCAGATTACAACTCAATTGTTATCTGATCACTTGTATCCTCCCGTTCCTCCCTCCTTCCCTCTTTTACCCTATTCCCCTCCCCTAGGTCTAAGACCGAGAGGGACCTCCTCCCCCACTCTATGGCCGTAGGCTGTAAGTCTCATCTTGGTAGCCTGCTTATTCTTTGTTTGAGTACCACCAGGCTTCCCCACCAAAGGGAGGTCATCAAATATGCTGCACCAGAGTTCATGTCAGAGTCAGTCCCCAGGACCACTGTTAAATAGAGAAAATTAACTTGTCTTGGGTTTTAAGCAAGACCTTATAAAAGCCTAAATTTAAAAACAGTGCCTATGATAAATGAGGTCAGAGGTACAAGTGAAAAGGTATTTCTGAAGTAGGTTGGCAGAATTTGAGGAGTAACACAGGAAACAAAATGAAAATAGTGAGTTTATAGAGTAGGAAAATAGATGCCTTTAAGATCAAAATAAAGAGGCAGTTCATTGTGGAAGAGAGTGAGCACGAATTTAGAAATGTTTGTATGGGTACCCTATAAGCACTTATCTGGCTTCATCTGCTGAGACTTCTGTGTGGTAATCAGTGTTCTTCTCATTTTAAAGTCAAGGAAGTAAAACCTCAGAGCGTCGTTCACTGTTTTGATGGTAGACTGTTAGGAAGTAGTATCTCCCAGTATTCACCGTGTTTGAGAGCCTTTCCCTTAGAGCATATATCTAATAGGTAGTCATAAATAAAGAGTTCAGGAACAGGTGTGGTTTTTCGTGTGAGGATACACATTTGGAATGATCAGCTCATGAACATGGAAATCACAGGAAGAGATGAAATGCCTCAGGCTAGGAGTGTTGTGTCAGGGTAGTGAACAACATGTCAAGACTACTGGCCTGGCCTGGCCCATCTGGTGACTCATGCCGTGCTAACCCGAGTCTATAGCAGGGCCTCACAGACTGAGAATTTACCCACAGAGGCGACACCTTTAGTAGTCTAACTTTTATAAACATGTCTATTCATGTATTATATATTATTTATACTTATTAAGTAGGCCCTTATTGACAGAAGGGCCTATGGGAAATCTCTGTGTCTTCCCCTCAGTTTTTTCTGTGAGCCTAAATTTGCTCTACAAATCTAGTCTTGGGTGAGCCAGACGGTGGTGGCACACATCTTTAATTCCAGCACTTGGGAGGCAGAAGCAGGCGGATCTTTGTGAGTTTAGGCCAACCTGGTCTACAGAGTGAGTTCTAGGACAGCTAGAGCTGTTAGAAAAACCTTGTATTGAAAAACTTAAAAAATAAAATAAAATAAATCTAGTCTTGGGCTTGGGTGGTACAGTGCAGCACCCTTTCTCTGCCCTTTAGGTAGTGGGGCCTGGGCAGCCACTTACCTACCCTGTTCCTCCATGTTGTCTGCAGTGTTTAGAATGGGGACAGTGGCATCTAAGTCAGTGTTGCTGTGAGGTTGACCAAGCTAATAGGTGTTACTAGGTGGTGAAAGCTGAAACCCACACCTTAGGCCCTCTGCAGTTGAAGTATCAATTTCATTAATACTGATTGCTTCTTATCTCTAACCCAACACAGCCCTGATGAAAGAGAAGGTGCCTGGGAGGGAGCGCTGTTGCACAATTCACTTTTAAAAAATAGTTGTTGGTTTTTAAAATTGTGGTGATATATACATACAAAAATTGGGCTATCTTAACCATTTTAAGCATATAATTCAATGGCATTTACTTTGAACAACCATCATTATCATCTTCAACTAAAACTGTGTCCATTAAACTCTACTTCCCCATTGTCCCCTCTCCCAGTCCTAGTGACTGTCACCCTGCTTTCTGTCTCCATGAATTTGAGCTGCGGGTACTTCACATAAGTTAAATTGTATAGAATAATACTTGCCATTTTGTACATGTTTGTTTACAGCTTTCTGTAATCACACAACTTTAGAATATTTTCATTACATAAAATGAAACTGGATTTGTTAGCAGTTACTCCCCATTGTCTCACAAATTTCCCACCTTCCAAACATAGACAGTAAATATTTTTCTAGAGTCTATAGACTTGGCTATAGATTTTATATAAGTGGAGTTAATATGTTTTGTCTCTGTCATGTAGCATGATGCTTTCACTGTTAATCATGTTGTAGAATCTGCCAGTATTTCATTTATTTTTACGATCAAATAATATTCTATCCTATAGACTCATAGGCTGTTTTATGGTAGCATTCAGCAGTTGATAGATATTTGGTTTGTTTCTACATTGTTACGTTAGTAGTTACGCTGTTTAACAGACATTCGCAAACTGATTTTTTAAAGAAAATATTTATTTATTTATTTATTTATTTATTTATTTATTTATTTATTACCTATACAGTGCTCTGCCTGCATGTACATCTGTAGGCCAGAGGAGAGTATCAGATCATATTATAGATGGTTGTGAGCCACTATGTAGTTGCTGGGAGTTGAACTCAGGACCTCTGGAAGAGCAGTCAGTGTTCTTAACTGCTGAGCCATCTCTCCATCCCTCGCAAACTGATTTTTATTTGTACATAAATTTTCATTTCTCTTGAGGATTTATCCACATATTTTACATACAAGTACATTTGTTTCATAAAAAAGATTTGGTGTTTTGAGACCTTAAGTCAATTTGATTTTTAATTACTATCTAAGCATATAAACAGTGTTGGTAATTTTTACTCCTGTTTTATGTCCACATATTCAATAAGTATTTGTATGTGCATATATCTTATTTTTTCTAATAGGCTTACTGAGATATAATTCACACACTACACAATTCACCTTTTTAAAGTCCCCCCCCCCCCCCCCGAGACAGGGTTTCTCTGTGTAGCCTTGGCTGTCCTGGACTCGCTTTGTAGACCAGGCTGGCCCCGATCTCACAGAGATCCGCCTGCCTCTGCCTCCCGAGTGCTGGGATTAAAAGCGTGTGCCACCACCACCTGGCTAAAGTGGTTTTTGTTTTTGTTTTTTTTTAAGATTCTAAATTTATGTGCTTGATGAGTGTTTTGCCTGCATGTATGTATGTGCTTCACATTAATACCTGGTACCTATGGAAGCCAGGAGAGGGTGTGGGATGCCTTGGAACTGGAGTTATGGATAGAGGTAAGCCACTGTGTGGGTGTTGGGAATTGAGCCCAGGTCCTCTGGAAGAGGAACAAGTGCCTTTAAGAGCCATATCTTCAGCCCCACAGTTTCCCATCTTAAAGAATATATCTAGTTTTAATCAAATTCTTTTAGTAATTAGTAATTTCCTAGACCTGTACTAAAAATATAAATATAGATAACCTTGTTTATTCTATATTATCTTCTGATAGTTTGATTACAGAGAATAAGGAGATTTGTCTACATTTCTAAGATGATAGTCATATTTTCATTTTCTTGAGGCAGTTTTTAGTTGCTTTCTCATGCTCACACCAGTTTGTTTTCATGAAGAAGCAAAGAGAAGAATGAGTAATGGCTCAGAATGTGTGATTATGAAACCATATCCATACAAGTACACAGGTCCTTAGTGGCTGAGCTTTAGTCAGTAAACCACAGGCATTTTCCTATCATTCTCATGTGAAACTCACATTGAGATATCCTAAAAAGCTGTTTTTACAAAGTAGAAATCCTATGTTCTATTTGTGTTTTTAGATGTTGTCACCAGAGTATCAGAATAATATGAAACTGAAAGGATACCAATTCAGTCATAACTTAGTATGAAATATAATCATAATGTTGGTAAAAGTAAAGGGTGTTTTGAATGCCATGTATGTGGTTTGTTGTTCTGGAGAAAAGTGGTATCTGGTGGTTAGAACATAGGAGTTGCTGTCAGCATTTGTGGGTTTTATTCCCAGATCCAGGCTTTTTTAAGAAGAAAGGCATGATCTATTGCCACTCTGTTATAGTGTGATGCTTTAAGTGCTATAGACATGCTGAATGTTAGTGAAGATTTTATACAGAATAATGCATAACAAACCACTCAAAATACATATGATAGCCATCAGTGGTAGTGATTCCAGTCTCTAAAGTTGTCTTTTTTAGAAAATGTTATTAGTAAGCTAACAAAGACGGTTTTTTAGCTTATTAAGTAAAACAGTGACTTGCTGGGGTGTGGTGAGAGTAGGCGAGGCAGAAGAAGGAAGAGGCAGCATTATAAATGGCACTGAAGTACGACCTGAACCCTGAAGGCCAGGAGGGTGAGCGAGTGGTGTGCTTTCATGGGCTTTCATGGACCTTTTCCCTGTGAAGCAGAGTGTGTAAACACTGCTGTAAAGAACAAACAAGGGAATACCTTATCCATTACAGTGGCTGAAATAAAAACGCAGGGTTCTGGAAAGCAGAATGCTCAAATGCATGGATGGACACCATTTGCACAAACAATGAGAGTGCCAAAGGCCAGCCAGGAACAGTAGGAAGGAGGCAAGATGAGAGGGGCTGCTCCAGGAAAGGAGGCAACTGGTTTGTAACGAGAAAACACGTGGAGATGACGATGGTGACAAGTACCAGTGAGATACCTCAGCCTCCTAGGAAGAAAGTCCTACAGTAGAGACTGAAGAAACATTCGTGAGCAAAGTTAAGGAAAGATTCCTGAGGAACTGAAACCTAGGACTAAGACTTGATCACCAGACAAAAGCAACTATTTAAGCTTCCTTCCAAGAAGAATGTGGATTCCATTTTGGAGGGTTATGGAAACTCTAAGAGATCTGTAGGGAACACATGATAAAAGAGCGTTCTGTTAATGAGCTTGTGGCAGGGATAAAAAGGAGTGCTTCTGTGCAGTGCTGGGCACTCAGCTACCCCACAGATGTGAGACTGCATATGCTGAAATTCTTATGCGTCCAAATCCCAGGTGTATGGAGTGCCACATTTGTGCATTTGTGTGTGTATTTGTGCATGTTAGAACTACGTTAGCTTGTACACCTCTAGATGAGAAGAGTCTTGTTTTGTTATGGAGCTTAACTACCTGGCAGAGAATTCTGCAGCTTTGTTCAATGCCAGTGTTGAGGAAGAGGCTCCTACTGAGTACCACCGGAAAGCCCTGGGAGAGGCAGGCTTTCTCTCACTCTGTAGTCTCTGTAAAAATTTGACTCTGAGGCCTTCTCTTGTTCAAATGATGTGCTTTGAAGACCTTAGTGTATAACAGAGCTGGTGTTTATTTTCTGTTTGATTTAAATAAAAAAAACTAAAGGAGGCACTGCTTTCTTTAAAACTTCTTTGTTCATTTTAATGTCTCTACCAGTGTATTCAGTGATGGACATCAGAAAGACATGCTGTAGAGTATGTTAGTGCCTGTTTGACAAAGCTGCTTTTGTATGTTGGTGGTTCTGTTCCTTTAACACTACACACTTTTCTAATACGTTAATGTTCTGATTCCTAATGCCAAAGGTTCACTGTATACAACTAAACATTCATCCATCCGTGCTTTTTTATTTATTTTTTAAATGATGCTTAAAGAGCCCATCCATTGCAAGTCACCTGTATTGGTTTTTGGCATTTTATCTTTGCTCAGTGTTGATGAATAGTGGCTTTCCCCACGGTTTTTGTATTTGTGTCTAATGCACACTTTAACATGATAGATGCAATGCATCTTGTAGCTACAGTTTTATGGAAAAGTCAGTCTTGTAGGAGTTGTCTTTAAGATCGTCAATAAAGTTTTTCTTAAAAAAAAGAATGATATGCTTTTCAATTCAACAGTTTAAATAAATATTTCTTAATATTTGATGCTTTGCAATCCTTTAGTTTATAAGGTCTCAGGTAACCCAGGCTGGGCCTAAACTAATCCCTAGTCATAGATGATCTTGAGCTCAAGTGTGTTTCATCATGACTGATTTTGATACAGTTTCTATTTAATGTCAGCATTTTGTTGTTGCTTTTTGTCCCGATTTACTTGAGCACATTTCTTTCTGAACACATTATTTTCTGAACACTTGTCCACTGTGAACAGGATCCACTGATCGTGGAAATTTTTAGTGCAGCTGGTTTATTAGTCTCTTGTAGCCTGTTGCAGTGTATTTGCCTAATATGCCTTGTGTGTGTTGCTATTAGTCCCTTGAATGAGACTATATCCTTTAAAAGTGCTTTTTTTGGTCTAATAGTAGTTATTAAACAGAAGTAAAAGTCAATTTTTATGGAGTATTTTTTTCTGATCAAAATTCTGTGATTGTAAATTGGTGTTCTTTCTCTGAAGAATTACTTTATTGCAGGGCTTTTGGTTTTGCTTTTGCTTTTTTCCTTCTTGGTAAAATCGCTATACGATGTCATTTCTGAGCTTTGGGATCTTTGGCCTATGCTTATTTATGCCTATCTGTAGTTTACTCAGGGTTTTTCTATTTATCAGAAAAGCCGAGCTCTTCTGAAGTGGGTTCTTGTGTCATCTGCTCTAAAATTGCTAAATCATGAGGTAGAATTTGGGGGGGGGGGGGATGGTTTATAAATAAAATGAAGTAATAGAATAAAAATTTAAAATGCCTGACTATTCAGGTTGTGATAGTCATGCTTACTTCTGGACGCTATGTAATTAGAATTTATTTTTGCTAAATGAGTATTATTGATTTAGTTTGTATTTGTATTTGGGCAAAATAATAGCAAGTACTGACTAACTACTAAAGAATGAAGTATTTTCTGTGTGTACAGATAATGAAAGATCTCTCAGCTGTGTTATAAAATAAAGAATAAAAAGATTATTAGATTTTTGTTCTTGTAGTTTTGAAAAGCATTTGCTATAGCTTATACATTTCCTAATACATGTACTATAAAGAAAGTAATAAAGTCATATTGTTTGTAAGATGACATACTTTGTATTGTATTAATAAGTAGGATTTCTGCTTTCAAGGCAGCAGAAGTTTTAGAAATAGAGTCAGAGTCAAACTTGAATCTTTCATTGATCTGTTAATTCTGCTTCCCCCCCCCTCCCCCCTACTTTATCTCCGATGAACATTAGTCATAGGTTTCCGTCTTTTCCCAGACGAGAAGTCTCTCCATTCAATGAGCGTTCCTTTAACTTTACTTTCTGGAGTTCTGATGATATGACTTTTGACTCCTTTGTCATTCCAGTATGGTTTGAATCTTTGTTCTCTTCACTGGTTTTTTTTCTCAGCCTATTTCTCTTTTATTTATATTCTGTAAATTCTATTGATTTGAATTCAAAATTACTGATGTTGTCTTCTATTATTTCTATTCTGATAGAAATCCAGTGAATGGTATGTTATTCTTACTGTGTATTTTAGTTTTACTTTTTATTTCCACATAATTCTTTTTTTTTTTGCCAAAGCCCCCAACTCCCTTTCTTTTCTTGGGAGGCTTTCATGGAGTCCAAGTGGGCCTACATTTTGTAGTATAGCCAAAATGGCATTGAATTGCTTGTCCTCCGCTTAAATTTGAATGACAGGTATTATGAGTGTACACTACCACACCTAGTTTTATTAGATGCTGGGGATCAAACCCCGGGCTTTATATATGCTAGACAAACACTACCAATTGAGTTACATACTCAGCTCTTTATTTTTCTAATTTATCTCAAGAGAATTTCTAATTGATAGCAAAGCATTTTATGATGGCCTTTTTTGGGGGCATGGTGGTTCTGTAGGCTTGAGTTCTATTCCCAAGAATGCCATCTTAGATGATTTCAACATGTAATTCTTTTCAGTCGATGGTTTTTTCTTGTTCAAGTAGTGATTTTTCTTAACTTGTTCTCAGAAAGCTACTGGATCTTAGATGTTTTGACTATTAGGAAATGATGGGTCTTATTCATCGTTCATGTTAGCAAATAGTCACTATATTTCAGTTTCATATACAAGTAGCTCCAAACCCATTGACACAGGCTATTGTTTTAATGACAGTTCAGTTTTCTAGTTTTTGCTGTGTTATTTTGATTCAACTAGTGCTTTGTGGAGCTGCTGAAAGTTGGAATTAGTTTCTTTGGGACCAACCATATTGTGCCCCTGGAAGACAAGGTAGTATTTGTCCAATGGGGAAAAAGACTTTGCCAGCAAGGTGGTTTTTTGTTGTTGTTGTTTTGTTTTTTGGTAGGATCCACCTGCCAATAGAGAACAGTTCCAAGCCAGGCATGGTGGCACGTGTCTTTAATTCTAGCACTTGGGAGTCAGAGGTAGGTGGAGCTCTGAGTTTGAGGCGAGCCTGGTCTACAGAGTGAGTTCCAGGACAAATAGGCATGTTGCACTGAAAAACTCTGTCTCAAAAGAAAAGAAACTGAGCCCTTGGTTACCTATTGTTTCTTGTTAGGAGGAAGAGTAGGAGTGCTGTCTCAGATCTGAAGAAAAAGAAAATGTGTTCTTTGCCTGTTACTGTCTCCTACGCATCTCCACTCTCCAGTGACAGCTAGGCTTGCTTACTAATGTCAATAGGAATGTACCCACATCGTCTGTTTCTCTTGTCTGGTATGAGGTGAGACCTGGATTGCCTCCTTGTGTAGAACCATGAGTATTATTTTATTCTCGGCAAATCTCTGTCTTTCCACTTTCAGAGGTGTTAGTGCCTTTCATCTGTTTTCAGTTTTACATAGTTAAATTTAGTAGGCAACAGTAGAAGGAAATAGGTCTATACCATCTTGTATGAATGAAGGCTTGTTTTTAAATTCTTTACTTGTTATCTGTGTCAGTTATCTATTGGTTTTTTTTTAATTGTTTGTTTTAAAGATAGGGTCCCTGGCTAGCCTGGAACTTGTTAAATAGAACAGGCTGACCTCAAATTCACAGAGATCTGCCTGCCTTTGCTTCCTGAGGTTTGGATTAAACATGTGAGTCTGAAGCTTTTAAGTGTTAAACTCTTCTGTGTTCTTGCTTAATGCTTTTTGCATGGTATTGCATGCATAGTCCTATGAGTTTGCCTAGGTATATTGTAAAAGATACTGTCGTAGTTAGGGTTTTTATTACTCTGATAAAACACCAGGCCCAGAAGCAGCTAGAGGAGGAAAGAGTTTAATTTCATTTTATACTTCCAGTGAACAATCCATCCAGTGCAATTCCGTTTTATATATAAACAGAGACCTTTCTAACTGGGTATTCTTGTACTGTAATCCCAGCACTCAGGGAGGCAGAGGCAGGCAGATCTCTGTGAGTGTGAGGCTAGCTTGGTCTACAATGCGAGTTCAGTATAGCTAAGTATACATAGAAACCCTGTTGCGAAAAACAACAACAACAAAGGCCCAACAAATCAAACAAAGACAGACCTACAGGTTCTGATTTCCAGCACCAACATAAAAGCTGAGCATAGCGGTGGGCACCCTAGCTGGAGAGGTAGAGACAGAGCTTCTGGGCTCAATGGCTAGTCAGCCAAAACGGCAAGCTCCTGGGTTAGTGAGATTTTTATCTCAGAAACTGTAGAGGAAGACACAAGTATGCACACATGTTACACACACTCACACACACATAACATATTTTATCTTTTGTATAGATTTTAGTTTAATATTTTTTGCCTGTTTTGTATGGAGATTTTAGGTTGTTGTTGTTTTTCTCTCTCTCTTTAGTCTTGACTTGGGTTAATAATTGAAGAGGTCTGATTATGAATCTAACTCACTATAAATGAAATTGTGTCTGACTAACAAAAATAAGACGAGTCACCAATTAGAAATTTAGTAATGATAGTGAATGATGAAACTATTGTAAGACAAAGATTTACAGTCTTCTTTACAAAATGGACACATTAGAGAAGTTACCTTTTAGATGTTAGTGAAGAAACAGCATAATGCTAGCTTTTATAATTTAGAACCCTTTCCCTCAACTTTCTGTGATTTAAGGTGACTAGAATAATATTTCAGTATGTTAATTTTTGAATTCATGTAAGGCTAAACAATATGAGCTTTGCTATTTAAAGACATTTAAAATCGTATGCCAGATGCATATAATTAGACATTTTAAAGGTATGTTTTACTTATTCTTTGGAAGTCTGTCATGTACACAGTGTATCTTGATTACACTCACAGGACTGTAGACCATCTTGAGCATATTCATCCCACTTTTCCCTCCCATCCCTAAACACCACACACTTCTTTTGAGTCTTCCAAAGAAACATACTGAAATTAACTTACAGAGAAAATGATTTTGCATTGTTTTCTTAAGTCAAGTTCTGTACATATCCTAAATAATTAATTTTATAAGCTATCTGGAGTGTTTTGTTTAAAAACAAACAAACAAACAAACAAACTTGCTAGGTTCACAGAAATGATTGATTCCCCAGGTCTCCCCAGACCTTTTAACTGATGCTTGTGTGCACTGATTGTGTATCAGTATTGAAAGCCCAGCAAAGATCTGTGAGGTTAATCCCCAAATCTGGCAATCTGTTCTTGTTAATGTAATTACCTTACTTCTTAATGTCTTATAAATTGTTGATATTACAATATAAAACCTTTTTACATTTAGCTAAATTTTAAAATCATGGAAAAGCCCCATTATGAGATTGCTTATAAATAATTGTTTTGATCTAGTGAAACTATTATAAATAAAATACTCAAGGGCAGGGAGAATGACTCAGGCGAAGTGGGGCAGATACTGAGAAGGATTCTGTATTCAAATTATTTAATAAGATAAAGTTATTAGATAAAATTAAATGGACATGGATTACTCATGGTTTATGCAGAGATTCTGTATAGAGCTCTGACTTTGCACATTTATATTTTATAGACTTGGCTTTCTATAAAAATATTGGTAAATAAGCTTGTATCATAATATTAAAATTAATTTTTTACAGTGTAAAAGTATGATATAAGTATAACTTTTGTAGTATTCCAACCAGCCATCATATAAAAAGGCATTTACTATAGCTTGGATCTGATTTCCTAGTCAAGTGTTTTTCTTGTCTCTTTTCCTAATAATGTATACTATCTTTTGTCACCTCTCCGCACATGTGACTATTAAGATTTTTCATTCTTCTTTCTTGTTTACCCTTATTTCTTATTCTTTTTATGCATATCATGTTGTATTGCTATTTTGTGATTACATAGCAATTACAGTGGGCCGTATAATGTTAAGCACAAAGATAATGCACTTAGAGTAGCACTCAGTAAATTTTAATGGCACATTTAAGATGGTCTTTCACATCTGCATTGTTATATAAATTCATTGTTGCTTATAGTTTGTCAGCAATGGGTAGCTTCACCTTTTGCACCATGGAATTTCAGTTTGAATATATACTTTTCTGAGGGAATATTTGGCAAATATATATTCTATGACTGTACATCTATAAACCTTTGATCTGGTAGTTGTTTGTCTTGGAATTCATATGAGCAAGTTTTACCCACTGGGCTATCCTAGTATCTCCTGTGGCTCTGTGGCACTAAAGAATATTTGGAGCCTCTAGACTTCGTGTCCCTTTGCTTCTCTCTAACCTAGTTCTTCATGGCAGACTGGCTTTGTCATCTGCCCTCCTACATGCAGCTTGTGGATGTTTTGACCCATCTTCCTTTTGTTTCCTCAGGTAGAATAGAAACTGAAATTGTGAAGCTTATTTGATGCTTCAAGTGTAGCTTTTGAAAGCATTTTAGTAATGAAACTGAAGCCTGTATAAACATTTATGAAATGATGGACTTTTCAAAAAGTTAAACACTTCCACTTGAACTACTTTTACTCAGTACAGACATTGATATAATTAAATTTGCATTATCATAAAGTGTCGATAAGCATTTCTCACGCTCATGATCATACAGGGCTTCTTAAGCTTTTCCACTTGTAATCTGTTTTTTACCCAAGAAAATGTATGCACTCTGAGTATATAGACTTAACAGTAGATATACAAATAAAACATTTCATAATAAACCATACATTTATTTTAAAACAATTCTTTGGTATGTATATAATTTTACCATTTTAAAAGATGAAAGCAAATCTATTTTCAAAAGAGATAGATACATTTTGTTTATATATGATATGAGATGTTTCAGGCAGTGTACCTTGGTCATTGCACATTTAGAAACTTTTTATTTTTGCCCGAGTTTTGTGAACCCTATATGGAGTAGCAACTGAAAGTTTAACAGACTTGGTCCATGGGATGTGGAAATATATTTGCAAAAAAATTTGGCTTAATAAAGATACATAGCTATCTGGCAGAGTTCAGATTGACATTACAGATCCCATGATCTGGTTTGGATCATGGTGACTGATGCTAAGAATTGTGTTTTAAACTTTCTTTGGTATAAAAAAAATTACTATTTATTTCTATCATTAAATTTAATTGGTACATAGGAGTTGACACTGAGAGAATATACTCTGAAGAACTTATGTAAAGTCACTTGGTTTTCTAAAGTTCAAAATTAAAAAGACAATTTTATCTTTTTTCTTACCCTTTCAAGATCTTATAAATAGTCTTTATATAGACAAATAAGTCCTCATTACTGTTTATTTAAAATGTTTTTGTTTGTTGTTTGTTACTTAGATACCGTCCCTTTCATAGTCCTAAAGCCTTGGCATTGTAACTGTATGTATGAAACTGAAGCGTTATAGGGAAACAAATCAGAAGATGTAGAACATTCCATTCACATAGCTTAGATCTCACTGCTGAGTCATTGTCCAACAGCCTTTTGGAAATTATTGCATGGATTCTTTGTATTCAGTGTCTGTGGACTCTCTGTTTTCTTTTAACTTTCTAATTGCATTTTTGAGAAATAAGCACTTAAAATATTTACCACCTAAAATAGAGGTGTCCAAATTTCAGTGACAGAGAATTAATGGAAAACGTACTCCAGAAACAGATTTGATGTGAGTGTATTAGATACAGAAGAGTGGGGTTTATATGCTGCATTGCTGTGCTTAACCATCTTTTCTTCCCTCCCTCTCCCTTCCTTTTTTCCTGTTCCCCTCTTTTCCTCTTTAGTTTCTTTAGTGTTTGGAAGTGATGTGTAGCCCAGGCTGGCCGTGAACTTTGTCTTTTTCTTGAGTACTGGAATTACAGCTGTGCTCCAGCATACCTTTTCTTTCTTTCTCTCAACATTTAAAAAGACATTTCATGGATATGAACGTTTTGCCTGCATTGTATGTATATGTACCACAGCATGCTTGGTTCTGTGGCAGTCAGAAGAGGGCATCAAATCCCCTGGGACTAGAGTTAGCAATGGCTGTGATCCACCATCTGGGAGCTGTGAACTGAACGTAGGTCCTTTTCAAGAGGACCACTGAGCCATCTCTCAGCTCTTCCAGTACCTCTTAAAAACAGACTTTTAAGAATGTGTAGACTTGGACTTTCAAAAGTTATATAGTTCATAACGTGTTGCTTAGCCTGTATTTCTGTGTTTCAGTAGTTACTCTAGTTAGAATAAATGTCAAGTTCATACATGAGTTCAAGTCTGATAGTAGGCAGTGAAAACATTTTTCAAGGAATGATGCACAACTAGAAAATTACTCTTTATGTTCCTACCCAACAAAAGAACATAGATGTAAGAATTAATTTGCAGTGTTTGTGTGCATTACATTACAACATACTATGATTTTTTTGTGCAATTCTTAAATCCTTCTTTTTTTCTTATTATATTGAAAATATAAACGTGTGCTGGGTGTAGGTGCACGCCTTTAATCCCAGTACTCGGGAGGCAGAGGCAGGCAGATGGCTGTGAGTTTGAGGCCAGCCTGGTCTACAAAGTGAGTCCAGGACAGCCAAGGCTACACAAAGAGACCCTATCTCAAAAAATAAAAACAAAACAAAACAAAACAAAAACAAACACAAAAAACCAAAACCAAAAAAGAAAATATAAAAATGAATAATGGAATGCTTGAGGGATATTATTATATTATTTGGATAAATTATTGTTTGCAATATCCCTGTTCTTTGGCAGAAATTGCCTGGGAGGGAGGGCGGGAGGGGAGGGGCAGGGAGGGGCAGGGCCAGCTTCTTGCATTGCTTGTAAGGCCTTCTCTTGGACAGACGTATACTGTCTGGTATCTGGGCTTTTTATACCAGTGGTGCTTCTACTTCAGTGCTTTTGTACAACATATACATCCACACAATGAATATCTTGTATTTGGATGTAAAGAGGAATTAAGATAATTCTTAGCAGTTTAAACATGTGGACATACGTGCTCATGCTCATTTGTCTGTCTTTCTTTTGGGCTTTCATTTTAAGGAGTGAAAATCTTTCATCTTGTGAGTTTAGATTCAACTTAAATAATCAACTTAAATAATATTATCCCCAGATTATTTGGTGCTTTATGTTCTTGTGGTTATGTTTGAGAAACATAGAAACTTTTTTGTACTAACTAAAATTTGTTTAGGTTTAGTTCCTCTTTCCAAGTATAGCTCAGAGGTTTATATAGCTGGGAAATTTGGAAGTCATTGATGAGGTGAAAACAGCACCATTAAGAAGATTGTTTTCTTTTTCCTCATCTTCCCTTCTTTCTCTCATCTGAGAGGAGTTGGGAGGTTATCAAGCTGCATCTTCTTCCCTTGTGAAATTTGCATTCAGGATGATGCACAGATTGTGCGGTAGCGTACCAAGATCTGTTTGATGGAAACAGAACAGTTTTCTTTGGTAAAGCAAATGTATGTAGTATTTTTCTCCAGAATACATAAAAAATAAACAAACAAAAAACCAACAACAACTGTGCATATACTAATTATAGAATCCTGATGATAATTCTGTTTAAAACTGTGTTCTTACATCTATTTATTGCACTGTTTTTAGCACTAATGTTTTTTGATAGGAATAGCAAACAAATTCATTTTATTAGATGTATAAAGTAAAAAGACTAGCTGCTCATTCTTTGAGTACTTTCAAAATTCCAGGCACTATTTTTAATAATTGATGTTGGTCATCAATTCTTACATATCCCTGAGAGGTTGAAACTAAGTTGTTCTCATTTTAAAGTTGAGAAAATTGAGGGTTTAAAGGGTCTTGACTAGGAGTCACAGTTGAAAAGTAACAACAACGATTTCTTTTTAGGCAGTTGGACTTCCTGTGCAATCTTTTATTAAGCTCTTGACCTTGGTGTTTCTGACCAACAATAACATGGGCTTAACATTTATTGACTGCTTCTCTATGTTCCAGAAATTACTCTTACTTCTTTCTAATTTGTGAAATGTTTTCATCAAATAATCTAAGGTGGGGACATAGATATTACCAGTGATGGAATTTTGCCTTTAGCCGCATACTGCCAAAGTTCTGTGCTTTGGTAAGCTATTCTAACATCTCTTCAGAGCATTCCTATGTGGTGAAAATCAGTGATGTGCTGAGTTGTGTTACATAGCTCTGTAAGAACCCAGGGACGTGCCACCTCTCTTATACCTTGTGGCGTAGTAAAGCACTCTTATTTATCTTATAGGAGAAACATAAACCTCATAGAGTTCCATGAGACATTTAAGTTTCAACTTGATGTCGCAAATGCTGCTTAGCTATTTATAAAGAAAATTGAAAGTCTTGTAATCAGTTTCTCCAGTTTGAATAAAAATGTTTGTAAACTGTCCACCCCCCCACACACACAACCGCCCCAATAGGCCCATATATTTGAATGCATAGATGCCAGGAACTGGCACTATTTGAAAGGATTAGAAGGATTAGGAGGTATGGCGTTGTTGGAGAAAGTGTAAACACTGGGGTTGGGCTCTAATGTTTCAAAAGCCCATGCTAACTAAACCTAGCATCTCTCAGACCTAGCTGAGCTAGCGCTGAGCTGCTGCTCCGGTACCTTGTGTGCCACCATGTTGACCACCATGGTGATAATAGACTAAACCTCTGAAACTGCAAGCAACACCCCACCCCCAGTTAAATGCTTTCTTTTCAAAGAAGTGACTTGGTTATGGTGTCCTCTTCACATCCTAGAACCATGACTAGGATACTCTCCATTTAAGAAATTTTACTTTATAGCATATAAGGCAGGACTCAAATTCATGATCATCCTGCTTTACCTTGCCAAGTGCAGGGATTTTAAGTGTAATTTCATCTACCTTAACTTAAAAAAAACAAAAACAAACCTGATTTCTATGTTCTTTAAGTAGAATGACCTAGTCTTATTGTTATAAATAATAATAGGCGAGGTTGCACGTCTAAAAACTCATATAGAGTTAGGATTTCTATATCATGTATACTTTGCATTATGGTAGTGAAGTGAAATTATAGAGATATTAAGGGCTTTAAATTTTTTTCTTCTTTTGTCCATGAGGTTGATATTAAGTGCCATAATTTGGAGTTTCCATTTAACCATTTTGTAATTTGTTGACCTAGCTATTAAGGTAGATAATGTTACTTGTAAGTTTAATTTTAAATATAATTAGTTGATGTACCAGTATATGAATAAAATGAAGAACATTTAGCTTTCCTATTCTCACTCACATCCCACCTCTATCTAACCTCTGCTCACAAGGCATCAACTTTCAGTTCTTCCAAAAGTTTTATTTTCTACCTGCGTAAGTAACTCATATATTCACACATCTACATGAGTACACCTAAAACTATAGGCTTATGTGTCACATCTTTTTTATATTTGTTTGTTTGTTTATGAGATGGGATCTCTCTGTGTTGTCCTAGCTATCCTAGAGCTGCCTATGTAGACCAGGTTAGCCTAGAGTTTAGAATAATCTTGTTACCTTGCTTTTGAGTGCTGGGGTTAAAGGTGTATGCCACCATACGTGGCCTTTACATATTTTAAGAAACCTCTTTTAGTAAAACATTCCTTTACTTTGAATCAGTTTTTAAAATTCTAAACTTAGACACACAACCACGATGCCACTCCTTTATAAAAGAAGGAAATTGAGAAAATAGTTTTGGAAAGGTTTTATGAATTGCTAAAGGAAGAATGATTTCTGTTTATCACATTTCTAATATTGGAGGGGGTGGGGGGGATGGAGGCAGACAGACAGACAGACAGACAGACAGACAGGGAAACACAGAGCTAGAGAGACAGAGAGCAACAGTCACGTTTACAGTCTCTGGACACCGCTATCCATTGTCATGGATTCTACAGATTAAGAGCTCGCTTCTTATGCCATTTACATATCGTTGGCTTCTGGTACTTATGACCAATTTGACTATAGAAGTCAGAGGCTCTCTCATGTACCATTTTTCATATTTACTAATTTGTTATGATGGTTCTCAGAAGTCAAGGAAGCAGTGCTAGTTAGGATATTATAAAAGATGTAAGCGAGCGGTGGAGGTTTATAAGGCAAGGTCTAGAATGTTCTCAAACAGTTTGACCAAGTGGCACTTTTAAGTATAGGAGCCTATGGGGCCATTCTCACTCAAACCACAACAACTTTATTTTTACTTTTTCTCCTTTGTGACCTTCACACATCATTTCTTTTCTATATTCACTGTTTCCTTATTCTCTAGTGTGAATGTGTATCTTCATATTAAACTTCATTATATAAACATTTACTCTACTGACTGGGAATTTTTTGGCTTTAAATAACTAGTAAAGATCAAGTATTACTAAAATGAACCCATACACATGTGTATTGGCCTCAAAACCTCAAATTGTTCATGAATCTGAGAAAAAGGCGTATGTATTAGGTGCACTCTCCTAGAGTCTAGATCAGCTCTTTTCCCTAAAGGTGTGTGTGTGTTTGTCTTGTTTGTTTTTTTAAAATAATTTTATTTTAAAAATTGGTGTAATGCCTGTCTGCCTGTTTATCTATCCATCCAAGATAGGGTTTCACTCTATAGTTCAGGTTATCATGAACTGACTGTTTAGCTGAAGCTGGCCTCCGTCTCCTAAGAGGGTGGTTACAGGAATGAGCTACCATACTCGTTTGCAGTCTTACCGTATTCTTAAATAATGGACAAGCAGGTAAGCGTAGGAGGATGGAAGAGCTCCTCCGGTGAAGAGAGGATCAAAAGGTAAAGTAATGATATATCAAAGGCAGAAAACCAGAAGATACAGCCTTGGCCATGCAGAAGTCCTTATGTACTATGCATATGCATTTTTTGTTCATGAGAAAAAGTAAAGACAACCCCAGTCATGGTGCTAGTTTGGAAAATAAGTTAATTTTTAGTGTTTGTTAACATTCATTATCTATGTTTAATAAGTTGGTACTGTCAATTAATCTTATAGAATGTTTGTAGTGTAGAAGGGGAACTTATATCTGATACTATAACTATCCCTACTGACACATTCACTAAACATAAAAGAATTTGTGTGGGCATTTCAATATGAAACCTTTATGAGTTATATAGAACATTAGTGATATTCAATATTTTGGGAAAATTAACAATTTTATGTGAACTTGTTAAATGTTATTTTCAAATTTAAAATCATAGACTACTTACTCCTGTTGTATTAGGATTTGCCATCTGTCACATTTTCAGAAATGGCTTGAGTTTGTTTAAGAAAAATGTCTGTTCTATATACTTACTTTGTACATCACAAAGAAAAAGCTGAATGGTGCTTTTTACTACTTCGTAGCCTTCTGTTGTAGGTGCTTGTTCCATTTCTCTTACTTGAAGATTTTGTTGTTGATATTATCACACCACAAAGAAAACTGTTATTATTTTCACTGTGCACACAGTGATTTGTGATTCAAACAGGTTGCAATCAGGAAAGATGCATACAAATTTTGTTTCAGTTGGCACTGTGCTTCAGAGAGGGGTAGAGCCATTCAAAGATCTTTAATATTGCCAGACCATAACAGCTTGACTGCCTTCTTTAGGTAGAGGTACTGTTAGTGCAGGCTGGGTAGCCAGTGTTTAAAAGCTCAGACATTGATATTGATAGCTCAACAGTGATAAGCTACTTACTCTCCCCCCCCACCCCCCACTAGGAATCACATTCCTTTACAAGCTCTAACCTTCCCCCACAGCATCTGCCCCTACAGAAAAATGTTGAGATTCAGCTCAAATAGAGACAAGTGTGGGATATATTAATATAAGAAGAGGCATTAAATGCAATAAAATGAATGCGTGTGACATGCCTTCAAGATTCTTAATATAGCTCATTTTTCTGCCTGTAACAAATGGCTGATAAAAAAAACCCTGAATTTTGGTCATTTAATAATAATTGAACATCTTAGTCATATTTTAAACAACCAGACTAGTATAAGTTAGCACAAATCATACTTGAAAAAAATACATATGGATTGTTTTTCCCTTTTAGAGTTAAATATAAACGGATTGTTTTGTGTATTTTGTTTTTCTATTTAAGAGATTGAATAGGAGTAATAGGTGTATTTGATCTATTTCAATTAAAATACAGACTACAATAGACTGTCATGTATCCTCTTGATGGTGACATCATTCATAAACTCAGTTTAGTTATCAAGAACATATAGTTGCTTAAGCAGTACTTGACCCAGTGTGGAGTTATGGGACTTAATCTTTCTAACGCATGTCTGAGAAGTGAAAGACAGGTGTGAGCTTTTCTCTGCCTGTTTGCTGTTGGTAGCATGTATGATCAGGGATAGTGCACAGCTAAAGGAGAGATATGGAGGAAGCAAGGTAAGACCATCATAGGAATTGCTTCAAAGTCCAGCTATCTTAAAATACATAGATAATCAGAAATTCAAATAAACTTTGCTGTTCAGGGAAATGTTTTCTTCTTCATCATTGATTGATTGGTTGATTGATTGATTGGTCTGTTTCAAGACAGGGTTACTCCGTAGCTTTGGCTGTCCTGGACTGGCTTTGTATACCGGGCTGGCCTCGAACTTACAGTGATGCGCCTGCCTCTGCCTCCTGAGTGCTGGGATTACAGAAGTGCTCCACCACGCCCAATTGAGAATTATTCTCAGTTCTCCCTTCACAGTACTTAATACTTGTTATTAGGAAACTCCTTTGTTCTTGTGGTTAGAGTTAGCAGTTCTATGCTGAGTTATCCTACTGAGACTGAAAGTGAAGCCACGAGACTTCAAATGTTAGACTAAGGAAATACCAGAAAGAAGTATACTATACCCTGTCTTCCCTGTCTCCTCTCTTTCCCATATCTCTCCTCTTTCCCTTTTTTTTTTCATCTCTACCTTCTCTTTCCTTTTCCCTCATCTCCCCCCTCCTTCTCTTATGAAGGGCAATGGTGAGCATAGGGACTTAATTGACTAGATACCAGCATTCAAATACTGGTAGAGAAGTAAATTAAAATGGGTTTGTAAATAGTATCATCTCATAGTGAATTTTCAGTAAAGTAGAAACAAATATTTTGACTTGGTTTATTTATATCTTGAGTGTATTGGCTTATCATTAATGTCTTTTTCTTAAGTTTCATGGAACTTTGTTTAAATGCATTGGGTCCACTGATATGTATGAATTATCGTGTAATAGGCTGTCCCAAACTTTTATTGTTTGTCAGGACAAAGCAAAATTCACAGGCAACATGTGTTATTATTCTGACAAAATTTGAGTGTTCTGGTAATGGGGTATTTCCTGACATTTCAATAGATTAGAAAGTAGATAGTCACGAAGAAAAAAAAAATAATGGCCTGAATGGATTTGACTTTTCTTTCTGTGCTTTGAGAATAAAGAAGAGAGGCTGTGGAGATGGCTCAGCAATTAAGAGCAGGCATGGCTCTTCTCAAGAACCAGAGGTGGGTGCCCAACACTCAGGTTGATTGGAGGATCTGAAAGCCTCTTATGGCCTCAAACGGCACGACACTCAGGTGCATGTGCCCTGCCCTTCTCAACAAACTCCCACACACATAATTTAAAATAAGATATAAAATCTTTAAAAAAAAAAAAGAATAAAACACAGTGAAGGCTGGGGGAAGATAGTTCAATCAATAATATGCAGTCATGCAGCTCTTGAGTGTGAATTCTAAGCACATACATGAAAGTCATCCTTGGCTGCATGTGTCTGTGATTCCAGTACTTGGGGACATGGGGCTACAAGCAGATCCCTGGGGCTCACTTGCCATCTAGCATAATGAATCAATGAGACTAGGTTTAGTCATACACCTTGTCTCAAAAGTAAGATGGAGTGCCAGTGAGATGGCTCGGTGGGTAAAGCTGCATGCTGCCATGTCCGGCAACCCGAGTTCAATCCTCGGGACCCACATGGTAGAGGGAGAGGACCAACTGTCCTCTGACCTCCACATGTGCATTGTGGCACACACACACATGTGTATGTGTTTGTACATAGGCACAGAGAGATAAACGTAACCTAAAAGTTAAGTAGAGAATGGAGGTAGGCACTCTTTGGCTTCCACACACATGCGTACAAGTGTACCTGCACATGTGTATGTATACATGAGTATATGCATATTTTAACATAAGTATAATAAGAGACTGAATTGATGGTACCTGAAGTAGGTTGTAAGCAGATACCATGAATACAGTAATTTAAAATGGTTAGGTCATCTATCTTGAGTATCTTGTAGACTGCTCCTGGGCAGCATGCTGAAATGATTGCCATTGCTAAGAGTCATCTCTAGGGACTGAGATTGTAGTTTAGTGATAAAGCACTTGCCTAATGTGCACAAAGCCCTAAGTTCAGTTCTTAACACTGTGGAGGAAAATTGCCTATAGAATATGATCAGAGATAGAGCATATTTTTAAAGCTGTGAGAATTTAGTATCTATCAGAGGGAAAATTGCTTCTAAAAATGTATCTTGTAAGTTGGCCTACTAACCACATTAATTATGAATGTTGATTAGGGCTACTTTGAAAATTTGGGTAAAAAGAAATATATTTCTTTATATATTTAAAGTAATGAATATTTTAAGCTAATTTAAGTAGCATTGTTCTGTTTTTAAAACTGTTCCATTATATTTACTTCTATAATGATCACCTTAATTCTGAGCCTTCCTAATATAATTTCTTGTTTGTTGAGTTTAGAACCCAAAGCATGATTATTGAATTTCAGAGTTTATAAGAATATACCATTTTCTAAGCCAGGTGAGGTCTGGTATGAAAATAAAAACACACATAAATGAAAATGTAGATCTACATTGCTTCAACAGTTTATCATAGTTATTTGTTTGAATTGTATTTCATTAGTAGCATATTAAAAGTCACCACCTAAAGAGATAAATTCTCCTAAACTGGTTTGTTTTTTGTTTGTGTGGATATGTGTTGGGATGTTGTTTGTTTGTTTGTTTTTGTGCAGTAAGAGCAGATGAAAAGGCATTGAGATTGGTGGAGATGCTAGGGTTTCTATTCCCCAGAAGAGTCTCTGTAAATCTCTTAAAGCTTACTCTGGAAGGCAGTAACTTAGAGTGGGTCTTTATCGGTTACATCCTAATTATAATTTTTGAGGGGAAAGGCCACATGTAAATTTTAATTTAATTTAGAAGCAACTATTGTGAATTTTAAGAAATGATTGTTTACTTGCATTATTGCATGGACCTCAGGTTTGTCCTTTCCTCTCTCCACTCCTCTGTTTTTGCCTTCAGTCACATCTCTTGACTAACTCTTCTATGTGATTTTTTTTTTTAAGTTCCATAAGTACGAGGGGAAGGTTACATTTTATTAGGCATTATCTGTGCCTAATGAAACTTGCATCTTCATCTTCATTCATGTGAGATTCCATGGCACTCTTTCTGCCTCATTAGAAGGAAGGGCTAATGCAAGATAAGATTAACTTCTTGTCAGGTACTTACGCATTTGCAGGAACCCAGAGTTTGAGGTTTAGATTTACTGTAGACCAAATGACCCACTGTTTAATTGCTATTTTGAAATTACTTGGAAGTAATGGGTTATATTCAGTCTTTTTAAATGGGCTTCCATTTTAGGTTTTTATTCCCTTTTTGTAAACTGTGTTGTACTTTCTCTTTTAAATTAAAGCAGAATCTTAGTTACATAATTTACTCAATGAGTATTTGTCAGTTTGTATTTATATTCATTGTTCTTCTATTTCTTCCTCTCCTTTGTGCTATTCTTTCACCACAGCCTACAAGAGAACTGCCAGTCCTGACTCCTGTTGTCAAGTGTGGATCACATAAGCTTTACTTACATCATGCTTACCATTTCCACTTTGACCAATCTAGTGTAGATTCTTATCATCTCCATACTGGCCCATTATCTTCATCTCCCATTAGTCAAAACCTCTTGTCTTTTACTCACTCACTTGATTTTACAACATATGGCTTGGCTTTCTTAAAAATCCCCATTTCCATCCTATTACCATAGTGGTGGTTGTTTCTAAAGTATGGTCTGTGGAACTCTGTAGTCCCAGGACCCCTTTCTAAGTTAATGCTATTTTCAAAAGCGTTCAAAAAACAGAATAATAGTTGCACAAATTTCTTTCTGCGGAAATGTCAATGACACCTACCACATCCTTGTAAAGGCCAAACAACAAAGCAAAGTATAGTTCCATCAGTGCTCAGCCTAGGGAACCGTAGAGTTTTGGGGGTTACTAATAGTACATGGATAAGTGATGACTTGCAGGAGCATTAAGGCCCCAAAGCAGCTGCACTGGGAAGTCTTAACCAGCATGGATCATGACTTCTCCATAGCCTCGTAAGTGCAGCTTCCCTTTCTGTTAACCCTGTCTTTTTTCTGTACAATTTTTCTGTACAATGTGCAATTAGGACAGAATTTCATACATATAGCTAGGAGACACAGGGAAGTTGCCAGAATCTCAGGTGAGGTTTCATTGGCCTTCCTCAGCTCCTCTCCTATGAGGAAGCATCAGTATCAACAAGCCCTATCTCAAGAGTCTCTTGACAGTGGTCACAATTATTCTGATTAAGAGCCAGGCTGTTAGGCTCAGAGGACAGCATTCTACAACAGATTATGACATTTCCTGGAAAAGGAAAGGCATAATCCTGTTATTTCAGGGGAAACAACCAACAGGATTTATTGCTAGAGAAAAACTTACGACCAAAATGAAAACTATAGTTTTGGATAATTTCTATCTGTTACCTTGAGCTTGGCAGCTTCCTTGAATTCAAAGACTTTTCTGATCAAAGCAAGACAATTGTGAAGTTTGATGACATTTGGAAGATTTGAAATCCCAGCTAACCACTTTTTTCTAAGTGATCAACACATAATGTTTATAAGCTTATGCACATGAGATAAAAAGAGCTACTCGAAAGAATATAGAGAACAGTGATTCTTATTTATTTTTTTATGTACATTGGTGTTCTGATTGTATGTGTGTATGATGGTGTCAGATCCTCTGGAACTAAAGTTACAGACAGTTGTGAGCTGCCATGTCAGTGCTGGGAATTGAATCCAGGTCCTTTGGAAGAGCAGCTAGTGCTCTTAACTGCTGAGCCAGCTCTCCAGCTCCCTACAACAATGAGTTTTAATGTATCTATATGAAAAGTTCATTGCTGTGGTTTTAGATTCCATGTTGTACTGCCTCCCCCTACTTTCTTCTCAAAATTCTTACCAGTTTTTGGTATTATGTTGAAGAAGAATGCCCATAATTATTTGCAAATACTATTAAAATACTACTGATATTTCAACCTTCATATATAAGTCCTGATTTTCTCGCATATATCAACCAAAATAACTAAAGCTACGAATTGGGTATAGAAGCAAGTGAACTGAGCTGTCTTGTATTCAGCTAATCTGAGAACATTTTTTAAAAATGTAAAAACAGTGCCATTCTTACAGATTTTTATTAAAAATAGTTTTAAAATGCATTTTAATATCAATATGTGGTAGATTTTAATTTCTAACATATACATGTTGACATAACACATATAAATATTGTCTCAGTAGTTTTTCAGTCTCAAGAGATCTTGATATAAAAACATGATAATTTTTAAAGCTACAAGGTAATATCTAGTCTTAGAGTGCTTTTTGTAGACATTTACTTTGGGTTCTTTCTAATGTTTCTAAAATTATTTAATTTTTGTAATGAGGCCAGCATGTAATGTCCTTAGTATTCTCACAGGAGTGGGACGCAGCAAATCTAAAATTGTTTCTAATTTTGCTGTTAAGAGTCTTCTTTGTACGTTTATTATGCTTTTCTCTAGTGAATTTTAGGTACTAAAAATAACTGGAAGTCAGAATTAGAAATAAGTCACTAGAGTAAAAAATGAAGATGGGTGAAACTACTAAGGTGAAGTAGGGCAGAAGCCTGAGCGTGCTGTTCACAGCTCTCGGCATGCAGGCCCTGCCGCCTGGCTGTCAGTCAGCCAGAGGAATGAGGACATGGTAGAATGACTGAGAAACCTAAAGACTTCTTTAAAACATTGGGGATTTTATTGTTTTTGTTGTTTGTTTTGTAAGTGTTTTGTTTTGCTTTGCTTTGTTTTTCGAGATACAGGGTTTCTTTGTGTATCCCTGCTGTCCTAGACTCACTTTTTAATTTAATTTAATTTAATTTAATTTTTTCTGAAACAGGGTTTCTCTGTGTAGCCTTGGCTGTCCTGAACTCACTTTGTAGATCAGGCTGGCCTCGAACTCACATTGATCCTCCTGCCTCTGAGATTAAAGGTGTGCGCCACCACGCCTGGCTCCTAACTCACTTTGTAGACCACTCTGCCTTGAACTCATGAAGATCCAAGCCTGCCTCTGCCTCCCTAGTGCTGGGATTAAAGGTGTGTGCCACCACGCCTGGCTTGTAAGCATTTCTTAAGCCTTAATCCAGAAATACTAAACAGAACAAAATTAATCACTTACTTCTTTGTCTTCTTCATGTAATTCATAACATTACCAAAACTGGTGCAAATAGCTAAAAAATAAACAGTGCTGGCCTCTGGGATGGCTCACCAGTCTGGCATTTTAGACTCACCTTTAAAAATACATCCTATTTCATCCTACGTTTAGCAGTGAGCTAAGGGTCTAGGGACCAGTGTGCTTTATTGTCTTGTTTCACAGTACCATGAAGAGTCTAGAGTAAAGTCCATGCTTCACAGAGGAAGAATGTTGGGAGGCTCAGAAAATTACTCAGGATCACACAGATAATTTACGTTTTCTTAAGTTTAGTACTGATTGAGATTTATTTTTCTGCAAGAAACATGGACTATGTCATAAAAACAGTGTCTCAATTTCTAATTTTTAAAGTTTGAGGTCTGTCAGAGTGCCATCTGACTTTAGTATCAGTCATAAAGTACATTGGGCAGTTTGGGTTATACATGGCTAACTTGTGTAGGTCACCATGTTTCTACTTAATGTAGACCTATCTCTCTCTAAGTTGTCTTAATATTTGATCCTGGAGTTAAGCTTACACTGTGATAAAATATAATTCAGTTGTCGGAGTCATATGACTGTAATTAGTTTTGACATAACTTTTAACTATAGATAATATTACACATCCAAAGGATTAATTAGTTTATTTCTTAGTCTGGTAGTGGTGGCACACACCAATAATTTCAGCATTCAGGAGGCAGAGGCAGGTGGATCTCTGTGAGTTCAAGGACAGCCTATTCTATTGAGCAAGTTCCAGGACAGCCAGAGCTGAGCAGAGAAACCCTGTCTGGGGAAGGGTGGGGTGAGGTGGGCTTAGGGGGAGAAAAATAATTTTAAGGTTTTCATACTAATTTTGAAAAACTTTAAGATAATTTAAGATGCAGTTATAAGACTAAATAAAGATGCTTAGGCTATGAAGGGAAAGCTATAGGTATGGAATGAAGACTGTAAATGCCAGAGATAGAAAGAGAAACAGAGGCCAAGGCAGTAAATTCCTGTGAATCAGTACTGTCTCTAGCCAAACTCTTGATATTATTGGTTCTTAGACTTTGAGTTATTTTTCGAAGGAATTGGTGAGTTTCCTAAAATAAGACATTTAAATAGATTTATAGAGGCTAGGAATTTAAGTCAGAGGAGTGGGAATGAAGGTAATATTGAACACATGGGGAATTTAAGAGGGAAGGTGGGAACTTCAGCGCTTTGATTACTGAGTTGTAGCTTTCTACACATATTGGTCTGTAATTTTGCATATTTTGGATAATTACAACCTGAGGCAGAGAAATCATTTGCATTTATTGAAGTCAAAGCCAGTTATGTCTGCCATTTGGGATTTACAACTGCCTGGCCTTTGTGGATATTTATTTTCTTCTGTCATAAGCTTGGACTGTTCTGTAGCATATCTTCATAGGAACAAATAAGGTATTTGAAGTAATTGCTTTTGTATATTCATAAAAAGAACTAATCCTTGTGGCGAAACAACGTTTAATATATGTAAGGCATATCAAAATGTTTTACTTAATCATCTAACATATAGTTATTATTAAGTTATGCTCCTCATTTCACAATAGAAATGAGTCAACAGTTCATATGAAAACATTTTAGAAGAACAAGGGTCCTAGTCATCTGCTGGGACATGAGAATTTTCCAATATTTTGCTGTAATGTTAGGCGTCCTCATCTCCAAGATGCATGGCAGCAATACATTGTTCCATTCTTCCTTGAAATCGGTTTGATGTGTTTTAAGACCTTACTGGCCTCTAGTGGTAATGCAGTGCTATAGTTTTAGTCCAAAACCATTTTGTAGATGTAGTTAGTCAGCTCTTAACTTTGCTCACTCAATTCTTGATTAACTCTAATCTCAAATCCTCTTTATCCAAAGACTAGAAATTTTTGTTTTCTTCTTTTCTCTGTTATCCCCACTGCTTCATTTTGAGTGATATTGGCTTAGCTTTGAAATAGCCTCCCATTATTTTAAAATAAATACTGTGTTGATTAATATATCAAGTTTGTGGTAAGTTTTCTTCTTGGAATGTTTGAGCTTCTCTGCAGATTGTAGGACCATGTCGTTTTTGCTCCATTACAGTAGTTTTAATAGTAATTTTAAGGGCTAGAGAGATTGCTCAGAGGTTAAGAGCACTGATTGCTCTTCCAGAGGTTCTGAGTTCAATTCCCAGCAAGCACATGGTAGCTCACAACCATGTATAATGTGATCTGATGCCCTTTTCTGGCCTGTGGGTGTACATTCAGGCAAAGCTCTGTATACATAATAATAAATAAATAAATCTTCGGAAAAAAGAGTAATTTTAGTTTATCGCTGAGAGTCATGTTTAGAATCACTTGTATTAATTCACCATTAGAGAATCTTGTATTTCAGATACTGGTATACTAGTCATGAGAATGATTTGATAACTTGTTTTTGTTTTGTTTTGTTTTTGCTACACAGATGTAAAAGGACCACCCACCCATCGTCTGTCGTGTGGTCAGTCACCTTACACCGAGACCACATCATGGGAGAGGAAGTACTGCATCCTCACGGACAGCCAGTTAGTGTTGCTCAACAGGGAGAAGGAGGTACGAAGCAAAACTCACTCACTGTAAAGCACATTTCTGAGATTATATACTTTTATTTGTATTTTGATAAAGTTGTATTATATAAATATAGGCTCTAGCAACCATAAATGGCAGTCTAATGGGTGCTATTGTCATAATGATATGTTGCCGCAGTGAAGTAGCAAGTTCCACAGACTGGGCTGGATTTTAGATAGAAAACCAAAAAAAAAAAAAAAAAAAAAAAATTATTCTGAGTTGATAAATTTAGAGTGGAAAGGTATTAGGTTATTGAAACCTGGTCTTGCAAATGGTCCAGAGGTGCTAAATTATATCAGTTTACGCCTGTACTGACTAGTTTTACTCAACTTGACACAGGGTAGAGTCATTCTGGCAGAAAGATTCCAATGGAGCAAATGCCCTTACCAGATGGACTGCTGAGCAAGTCGGTGGTATGTTTTCTTGGGCTTAGCTACCGTGGGTGGCGCCACCCATGGCTTTGTGGTCCTGAGGTATAAAAAAGCTGGCTGAGCAAGTCATGAGGAGCAAGACAGTAAGCAGCAGTCCTCTCCGGCCTCTGCCTCAGCCTCTAGCTTTCTACCACTTGAGTTCCTATGCTGACTTCTCTCAGTGATGGAGGATAATTGGAAACTGTAAGCTGAAATAAACCTTTTCCTTCCCATGTCACTTTTGGTAACTGTGTTTTGTCATAGTAGTAGAAACCCTAGGTAAGACAAACCCAATGAAAGCAGATTGCATACTCTGCAGATTAACTGAAAGGTTTTGATAAACTGGCAATTTAAAGAAGTGCAGGAAAATAAGGACCTCATCAAAGTGTAGAGAGGTACCCATGAGCTAGCAATAGCAAGGGGAAGCTATAACTGTAGTCCTTAGGACAGTGGATAAAAGGAGCATTTCTGTAGGTCAGTGAATTCTAGTTGCATGGAAGGCAAAAGAACAGTTTGTCCCAAATACTAATGGGTATTCAGGGGAAGGAGGAGAGACAGAAAGAGAGAGAGAGGGGAGGGGAGCGGAGAGAGAGGAAGGCAGGAGAGGAGAGGAGAGAGAGACTAAACACCCAACTTTTTTTTTTAAATCAGTGTCCCTACTAACCAAATCTTTTTTTTAAAGGAAACCAAAAGAATTTTTATTCTTTTTTACATAAAATTATTTATTCACTTTATATCCTAATTGCAGCTCTTCTTCCTCTCCTCCCAGTCTGTCCCCCATGCATACCATCCTACCCTGTCACATTAAGTCACTGCAGAACTAGGCTCATCCTCTCCCACTGAGGCCAGACAAGGCAGCCTAGTTAGGGGAGCTGGACCAAAGGGAAGCATCAGAGTCAGAGAAGGTCCCCACTCCAGTTGTTGGAGGATCCACATGAAGTCTAAACTGCACATCTGCTGTATCTGTGCAGGGGAAGGCAGAAGATTGTTTTGATGTGTTTTGTAACGCCCAGCTTCCTGAAGCCCACAGGGTTGCCATAAGCAGAGAGTGTATAGCTCTGAGGCACAAAGAGTGTCACTCACACAAACATCATGTTCTAGGGACACTTTCTATTCCTCTACAGCAGTGGTTCTCAACCTTCCTAATGCTGCCACACTTCAATACAGTTTCTCATGTTGTGGTGAACCCCCAACCATAAAATTATTTTCACTGATACTTCATAACTATAATTGTGCTATTGCTATGAATCATAATGTAAATCGCTGATATTTCTGGTGGTCTTAGGTGACCCCTGTGAACGGCGGTGGTGACCCAAAGGTTGAGAATCACTGAGAGAAACCAGGAAAGAGAGATTTTCTTTCAAACTTTTCATATACTATTTACAACTTCTTCAAACTGTTTTAGTATATAAATCCTTCTACATCCAAATCTACTTCTATCGCATAAAAATTGACTATGGTCTTGGTAAAGAAGACACACAATGGCAGATAAAGAGAATAAAATATATGAATCAATGACTTAGTAATTATAGTGATTTCTACATGAAGGACTAGAAAGTGGGCAGAAAACCCATTCAGTAAGGTGTTCTTCCTAAAATGTTTGTTCAGAAGGATAGAACAGGGAGTGTTTCTTGATTCTCATTTATATTTTCTTCATTTTTTTCTGTTCTACCTTTCATGTCTTTATCTCTGTCACTTTTTACCCATCATTTTAAATTTAATGAAAACAAGGTAATAATGAAGTGATTTTAGTTTTCTTCTTTTACTTAATAAGCAGTGCTTTTGAAAGAGCCCAGCTAAAGTATATCCATAAAGAATTTGGTTGTACTGAAAAATTTCTTTCAGATGGGTGAGATGGCTCAGTGGTTAAGAGCACTGTCTGCTCTTCCAGAGGTCCTGAGTTCAATTCCCAGCAACCACATAGTTGCTCATGACTATCTATACTGAAATCTGATGCCCTCTTTTGGCATGCAGGTATACGTACAGATAGAGCACTCATACATTAATAATTAAATAAAAAATTTCCCTTGCTTAATAAAATTCTTCCCCCCTATTTCATATATTTAATTATTAATAAATTTAACTATTTCACTGAAGGCCAGGCCTTTCAGAATTATGTGTTGTTTCATTAAGATGAATAAGAAAAATTCAGAGCAAATATAGAAGTATAGATTTCCACCAGGTGTGGTGGCACACGCCTTTAGTCCCAGCACTTGGGAGGCAGAGGCAGGCGGATCGCTGTGAGTTCGAGGCCAGCCTCGTCTACAAAGTGAGTCTAGGACAGCCAAAGCTACACAGAGAAACCCTGTCTTGATTCCCCCCCCCAAAAGATTTCCAGTTATCCAGTTTGAATAAAAATATAACTGAAGATGCTAGTTTAAACCAAGCTATTCTGTTACTCTGTTGTCTTTCGTTATCACAGTATTAGCAAGGACTGACATCAGCAGACTATTTTTGCTATCTTTTTGACCTTGCCTGCATTTTATTCAGTTCAGGACTGTAATTTACGAATAGATAGCACAACAACAAGAAGCAAGCTGTATCCAGTAGCTATACAAGGATATATCCCGTCATTAACAAATTCCTGCTCAGTTACGTACCATCTTAGTTAGAGTTGCTCTTCTTCAGACCACCATAAGTACCCAACTCTGGGTCCCATTTCTCCTCAACAGCAGTATCATATGTCCTTTTCCTCTTTGTGTGGGTGTATGCACATGCGTCTTGAGGAGTTGGGGGAGGAAATCCTGTGTACAGTCAAGTACTTTACCACTGAGTTACATCTTCTGCCTGTTTATCTTCTTAGGATAGCTTTTATATGTAGTTTTAGATGTCTGAGAACTCTCATTCCCAAATTTAACTCTTGCTTTGTGTCTGTATATTCCCACTTTCTGACCTTATCTTCCACTCAGATGTCCCCCTCTCTTGAGACAATTCATTTGTTGCTGCAACTCAGGATACAACTGCTGTTTTGTTTTTGTCCTACCTTTGTCTCTTTAGGGATCTTTTAGCTTCTTGGTCCCATGAAAACCAGAGTCTTTTCTGAAGATATGTCTTCTGTGAAATCCTGCCAAGAGGTGGCTGTCTTTCTCCTAACAGCCTTCATCATGCCATATTGCCTAGACTAGTTATATTCTCTTTTTTATGGCTGTTTCTTGATATTCTCCCCCGTTTTCTCTAAAATGATCTAGAACTTTCTGTTGTAGTAGTCACCTTCCAAGTCCAAGCCCCTTCTCTTCTTGTCACTCATATTTCGTTGATTTTAATGCTCAGGGCCATTATCTTTATCTCAACAACTGCTTCAAGTCAATTTATTGCTTGTGAGCCCCTGTAGCGTTAAAACTCCAAGGTATGTACCTCCAGTATACAAGGCAGAGAAAACAGTTCTCTTTCCGAGGGGAGGAATGGGAGTAGAGTAAGGACAGATCAGATCAAAGAAAGGCCAGACACAGCAGAACAGATAGCAACCCCTGTAGCTCCATATCGCATCTGAGGCTTAGGGCAGCATCTTGTCTACTCCACTGAGTTTGGGTAGCTCCACCCTACACTACGTTACTGACAGTATACATGAACACTGGCTTATTTATTGGCTGATTCAATCAGTGTTTGTTGCTTTCCTTTTTGCGGCCCGTGTTCCTATTATACCTGATGTCCTACATCTCTATTGCTTCTTAGGCTTTACCTTTAAAGGTTTACAGAGGCCTGTAAAGGGCCTTCTTCCAGTGAATCTAACCTCACCACCCATCATTTCATGGCCACAGGCTTTCAGGAACATTGGTAAAAGCCCTTAGTACAAGTGCATGACAGACAACTTTATGCCTTGCTGCCAGTTTGAGATCCTCCTTTTTTCATAATTGCAGTAGCCTCTAAGCATGTGGGTGACTAAATTAGGGAAAACATTTTCCTAGGTCTCCGTACTCCAGCAGGGTTGCTGGGGCGCCACTTCAATTACTCTCAATGGTCTAACAAACCCTGGCTTTGTCTGAAGATGGTCTATCCATTCTCTTCAAAACCTCAACTGTGTCTATATTTCTTTGCTTGTCAAAGTTAACATTTCTCAAACCTTTCTGTTCCATTTTTTCCCCTCAAAATTCTCAGTGTAAGCCTGTATAAAGGTTAGTAACCAATCACCACCCTCTAGCCTTACTAGCCAAATACAGTAGCCTGGGGTTTTAGTGTTCAGCCTCACTCCGGTTTCAATACCCAAGCAGAATGGAGCAGGCTCTTTGCCAGAATGTAGCGCGAGTGGTCTCTTGTCCAGCCCCAGATAGAGTCCGTATTCCTGAACCCATGTGAGCATGGCGTTCATTTCCCATCTTTCCCTTGGCATTCTGAAATTCTACACTCCCATCAGAGTGTAGAATCCTGTCCGTCTCTTAGTTTTTTTATTCTTCTCTAGCCCACACCTCTAAACTCTTCCACATTCCTTCCTCTTACAGATCAGTTCCAGAAACCTCTGAGCCATATGGCCAAATTTATCACAGCAACAACCCACTTCCTGGTACCAGTTTTCTATATGAGTTATTCTTCTCATCTGTCTAACAAAAATATCTGACAGAAACAGCTTTTCTGAAGGAAGGATATTTATTTTTATAGTGAGTTTTATGGCCATAGAAGTTGCTCCTGTCCATGTTAACAAGGGTGTGAGGTGCTTTGCTCAGAAAGAGAGCCCTGGTCAGAACCAGGACCAAGCCATAGTGGTTCCAGGGACTTGAGCCTGACTAGAAGTTGCTATGGAGTGAAGAAATCTCTCTGTCCTGCCTCCCTCTCTGTATCTCTTCCTCCTTCCCCCCTCCCTCCCACCCTCCCTTCTTCCCTCCCTCCCTCCTCCCTCCCTCCCTCCCGCCTTCTCCTTCTGTCTTACTCCCCCCCACCTTCTGTATCTACACCTACCCCTGTGCCTACACCTGCATCTATCTATGGGTACAGGTAGATGTGGAACATTTCCAAAGAAGTTAAACTGCAGTTGGAGTGGGGATGAAGGTTAATGGGGGCATTGGGGATGGACCCACCCTGGATGTAGGCTGCCTTCCTGTGGGCTAAGCTCTGGACAGAGTGAGCAGAGCATCAGCATTCTCTTTCTCTACCCCCTGACCATGGACATCAACTTAGCAGCCACCTTGTGCTCCCAGCAGCATGCTTTCCCCACTGTATGGACAGTGCTCCTTCACTCTGGAAGCCAAACAAACTCTCTAAGTTTCTTCTTGTCAGGTATTTGGTCAAGGAATAAGAAAAGTACCTTCACATTTTCCCCCTTACCTGATCTTTCCCATCACTGTGCTAGGATTTCTCTCCTCCTTTAAACAGTAAAATCAATTAAAACAACTCAAATTTTATTACCTTTCATTTATACCTCCTTTCTTCTAATCTTTTTGCAAAACTTAGAATTTCTAAGTTCATTGTCCCTATTTTTTTTTTTTTTGTCTTCATTTTGCTCCTCCATTCTTCATCCTTCTCCTTTTCCCAGATTTCTTTCATCTTCCTTTCAAAACACTGCTTCGCCTTGTAATCTAGCTTGGTTGAATTTAGATACTTAAGCTGCCTCCAACTCATACTGTTGTACCAGCCTTCTGAGTGCTGAGCGTACAGATGTGTGCTGCCACTCCTGGGCCTTTCCTCTCTTTAATGATGATTCTTCCTGAAAAGCCATTTTCTTCACTTGGCTGCACTCCTCCCCCTCCCCCCCCCCCCCCGCCCCCTTTCTTCTTCCCCTTTGTAGTTTCTTTGAGTCTTCTTTATAAATTCATTTTCTCCAGGTGGGAGTACCACAGAGTTCAGTCTCGAACCTCTCCCACTTTGGGGTGCGGGGCAATGACCCTTTCACAGGGTTTCCTAAGACACAGATACTCACAGTATGATTCACAGCAGTTATGAAGTAATAAGAAAATAGCTTTATGGTTGCGGCTCACAACAGCATGAAGGCCTGTTGCTGCCTCAAGATCTTAGACTTTGTTCGTTTGTTCTACTTCAAGCATTGACTTTCTCAGATGTCATTGTTCACTTTTCCACCTGCAACTTACATACCATTTACTTGGTAAGGGCAGCTCTTAGCAATGTATTTTCAATCATAATCTTTCTCCGCTTTCAGTTTAGATTTTTAATTTTAATTTTTAAATTTTTATTTATTTATTTATTTTGGTTTTCTCAAGACAGAGTTTGTCTGTAGCCTTCCTTGGCTTTCCTGGACTCACTGTGTAGACCAGGTTGGCCTGGAATTCAACAGAGATCCGCCTGCCTCTGCTGGTATTAAAGGCATGCACCACCATAGCTGGCTTAATTTTTAAATTTTAATAGGCTGTTGTGAATACTTATAGTGAACTTATAGTTTATAGTATAATATATTATGATTAGATTAGAGAAATTAGCCAGTCTGACATCTCAAAATTTTAATCTTTTTATTCAAATGTTTTCTAATAGTTTTTTAAAATTTATAACTTATTGTTGTCAGTCATAGTTATACTATTATGCTATAGAACATTAAAGTCATCCTTGCTACCAGCTGCACCTTATGTAACTAACTTCTTTTCTTCTCCCCTTCTCTCTCCTCTACCTTCATCCTTCTCAGCTTCAAGTAACCACCATTCTGTTCTCTACTTAAATGAGATCAACTTCCACATATAACTGAGAATATTTAGTGTATGTCTTTCTACATTTAATGTCCCAGTTCCATTTGTGTCCTAAAAAAAAAAAAAAAGAATTTCTTTCTTGTTCATAGTCGAATAATACACTGTTGTGCGTATGTACCACATTTTTTTAAAAAAAAATTCCTTTTAACTTCTGTAGGATAATCTGGTTTTGATTTTGGTACTGGAAAATTTGGGGGAGTCCCATCTGGGTCCCTTCATGAGCTTCTTAATCTTTTTGATAAAATAATTCAAGAGCACACACTGAAGGAAGCTTTAGGACAATTGTATTAGAGTTTAGAAGAAAATTCCCAGAGCAGGCAAGCTATAAATCTTGGCAGTCATGTGGAGGAGGAAGATGGAGAAGAGAAAGAAAAAGTCTATTTGAAGTAAGCCAGCATGGAAGGCAGCTACATGGCAGCAGCCACATTGGGGGTGGGAGGATGGTTAGAGAAAGAGTAAGTCCAGAGTACCAGGAAAAGCAAACTGAGGGGCTGGTCAGTATCTGAAAGAAATAAGAGAAAGAGGAGAAGGAGGGCGAGAAGGAAAATTAGGGTTTTCTGAGTCAGAACTCAGAAAGTGGGGCGACGCAGCCAAACCTCTTGGTGGTTTCTAGAGGCTGAGTAAGAGAGTGTGAGCCCTGGGAAGGGCATTGTCTCATTAAAGGGGTTGTTTTTCCACCTATCTCTTTAGCATGCCCTAAGGTGAGCCTGCCTTGGGGATGGGTGGTCCCTTATCCAGGTGATCGGCTGGCCCAGCTGGATCGAGACTTTTATCTAGAGGTAGATTACATTCTTTTGACTAGCTGGCAACAACTGTCCCTTAATAGATCTTCAGTGCTTCTATAACAGTTTAATTTTTGGTCTTAGCCTTTGTGGATATTATTTTAATAAGTGAATACAGAAAACAGTTATAGTAGTTTACTTTTCTTTGGCTCTAGATTTAGTAACTTTATCTACAACTTCTGATCTAATTACGTGGCTTTCGTTTAGTTTTGCATTTGTCACCTTTTAAAATATTAAATAATTTATTATGTTGTTATCACTCTTTTTACTTTAATGTAAGCTTTGAAGTAGGGTTTTTGTTTGGAAATGTATCTTCCAGTGTTTATTAGTTGTTTTGTTTTGTTTTTCTTTTATATATAGATATGTCCTCAAACTTACTTGGTAAAACCAAAGTAACCTCAAACTCAAGATCTTCCTTACTGAGCCTCCTAAATGCCAAGATTACAGGTACCACCATACCAGACAGTAATTCCTAATACATATTTATCAAAAAAATTTGCAGAAAAAAGCAATTTATAAACTTTGATCCTAAAATATCTGACTCTTCCATATATTCTCAAGATCTTTTCCATCTTTTGCCCCCTGTGATTATCATGTTAGTCCACTTTTTATTTATATAACAAATACTTAAGATACTAACCTTCAGTGAGGAAGGGGTATTTTGGCACATAGTTTTGTAGGATTCACTCTAATCAGTTGACCTCATTGCATCTGGGCTATCATGGCCAGAAAGTGTAACAGAGCCGAACTGATTACCTCATGGCTGAGAAGCAATAGAAGAGGATGAAGGAGTCAGTGGTCCTTTTTGGGCATGCACTCACTAATCCAAAGACCTCCAACTGGGCCCCACTTCTGAAGGTTTCCACTCTTTTTTGGTACTATGGACACCTAAGAACCATACTACATTATAAGCCTACTCACAACATGAAAGTGGTTTTTCTAAAACTAAGTCATGAACATTTAACATGCAGTGATTAGTGTTAGAGTGTTCTGGACGTACCAAATACCAATGAACTATTTACTTTCAAATGCTAAATTTTACATGAATTTTACTGCATCATGTTTTAAAAATTATTATTGTAACTACAAGGGACATTTTAAGTGAGTTCTTGCCTGAGGTTGCTTAGGTTTATATTAGAAAATATCAGAAAGTGGCTTTACAGAAATATCAAGTGTCTTGTTCATGTTTTAAGGGACAAATAATAGCTTACCAGGAGGGAACAAAGGAAGAACAATCATAACATCGTCCAGAGTCACTTAGCAAATAGTAGAATGTTTGGAGCTTTTGCAAAATGGAAAGCAAGACTCAGCAGCAGCCAACTAATCAAGAGCTCTGAAGGCCGTGAGAGATGTCTGCCTTTACTTTTTTAACTGATCCAGGTCATGGAAAGTACTTACTAGGTTAACAATATTGTCATATTTGCCACTTAAACAAGGAATTCTGTGGGTCATATGGAGCAATGAGTAAAAGAGAGTGCAAACAAATAGTTGAGCCAGAAAGAAAAATATTTCATCGAGCCAAGAAAGGAATGATGAAATTTGTTTAATTGAATGACACATTTAAGATAGAATTCAATGCCCTGAGAACAGGTAGTTTTACTTTACTACTGTTAAGTCAGTCTTTTAAAAAAGAAAAAAAAAATGGAACCATTGTTGTATCTGTTATTCAAAAAAGTTTTATGTTCTGTTAATTTTATTAGAGGAAATGATTGAAAATTCATTTTTAATGGAAGGATTGTGATATAATACTTTACCTTTTATTCAAACAGAAGAATAATGAAGATAATTTGGAACTTCTACTGAATAATTGATAATTTCTTGGAGAATTTATTGACTTTCCTGCTAAAATTATCTTAAAAGGCTGTTTTAAACTTAATGAGCTTATCTTAGAAGTGTTTATTTCTGTGTTTAAAAGATCTATCAAAAAGACCCTGTAAGAATTTAAGCTGGAAAAAAGAAAAAAAAAGAATTTAAGCTGAATCCTTAGCCAGGCACTGCTGGCGCATGCGAAGGGTTTAATAGTCCAGTATCACTCATATATTAAGTCTATCTCTCTGTCTCTGTCTCTCCCTCTCTCTCTGTGTGTGTGTGTGTTCCCTGCGCGCGTGCGCACACACACACACACACACACACACACACACACACACACACATATGCTAATGCCCTCTTTATCTCTGTGTTTCTTGTCAGATTGAGGGATATACATGGAAAATGTTAAATATAGCAAATGTAGCAGAAGGGTATATCTGGGAAAAATGCTGAAAGAGAAGTTTGCCAAAAAGTCACCTTGAAAAATAACTAATTGGTTCAGTGAATTGCTTGCATGCAAATTATGCCAAATAGATGTTTAAGTGTTATAAAATTTATATTTTTGCATGAGTCCAAGAAAAAACCCGAATGACTTGATCCAAACCCAGCTCAAAGAGGGCATATGGGGCGTTTGATGACCTCTTGAGTTTTCTTTTCCCTCCAAGAGATAAGACTAAGTAAAGTACAAATTAAGGAGTAGAGGGGAAATGGTAGAGGTAAGAAGCATGCCCCTCTCAGGTGTAGCAAGCCTACAAATACACACACACAAAAATCAAATTTCTGAGTTTCTTTTAACCTATCAGGGTAAACCTAGCTCTTTTTTTTCTTTTCTTTTCTTTTTAAAGCTAACTCTGCTTTCTGTGGTTTGGATTTTTAAGACAGGTTTGTTTATTAATTTATTTCATGTATATATGCATGTTTTGTATGCATGCATGTCTGCACACCAGAAGAAGGCATCATCCCATGTAATTACAGTTAGACAGTTGTGAGCTGCCATATAGATGCTGGAAATTGAGTCTAGACTGTCTGGAGGAGCAGCCAGAGCTCTCAATCAACGAAGCCATTTCTCAGTGTTTGTAAAGCTAGATTCTACTTGAGTAGGCAGCAAGGCGGTCATAGTGGAATGTTCAAACACTCCAGCATAATTAACTTGAAGATATATTTATCTTTAGATACATTGATGTAATTAGCAGTTAGACATTGTACAAAACAGCTGAAAATTAACTGCTATTTATCCTGGGGTTAGGCCCCTGAGCATATTCAGAATAATTTTCTAGTTACTTAATAAATGTGATGGTTGCCGGTTTATGCATTTCTGTGTTAGGAATTACAAGGATAAAAACACAGTTACTCTTTTGTCTAACGAACTTAATAATAGAAATAAAATGAAAAGTGAGGCTGGAGAGATGAATCAGCAGCTAACAAAGTATCCAGGTTCAGTTCCCAGCACCATAGTGGATGGCCCATGACCATCAGTTTCAGGGAATCTACTGCCCTCTTCTGCCCTCTGTGGGTACCTACATACAGATGACACACATATACACCCTTGGCCTGCACACATAAACATAAAATGAAATAATTAAATATTTTAAAGTGATGAATAATATAGTTTAATTGGAAATTTAAAAGTATTCCTTTACTAAAGAACACTGATTTCATTAAATATCATTTAAAGTCTACTGGCAGTGGGGGATTATCAAAGACAGCCTAATAAAAAGGGGACTTGATTTTAAAAAGAAGGACTCTGAATATTAATCTGTAGTATATATTGAAAGAAGAAGCAATAAGAAGAAGAAATGCTAGTCAGGAGCTCACCAATTCGCATGTCTAAAGCCATGGTGGCTTCCCGTTGCCCTTGACGTATACCTGGCCTGTGGTATTAAGTGTGGATAGGACACGCTTTGGTGTTCTACTCTGCTGTATCTCTTAAGAAGCTCTAGCCAGTTGGCCTAGTCCTTTTCCAAAACACATAAAAAAGTTGCTTGCTAACTAACCTCTTCCCTGATAGTATGCCTTTTCCTTTGCCTAAAATGGTCCTCACCCTACCCATAAAAGATTTATTCATTCATTTGTGGGTTGTGGCTATTTTAAGATTTGGGGAGTGGCTAGAAGGTACAAACTGTTAATTTACATGAAATTAGTTGAAAGTTATAAATAAGTATAATAACTAGAGTGATGAAAGATTGTTATGGGAAGAAGCCAAGACAATTATATTTTAATGGCCAATTAGGGCATTAGCACAGAGGGAAGAGTCCTGGAGGTGTCAGTGTTTTTCCTGAACCTGAGGGTGAATAAGAGTTTATCTGACAGCTACAGAATAGAAAAGAAATGAATGGCAGCCTTTAAAGTTGAGAGTATAAATAAAACAGGGCACTGAACTGTAAAATAGGGGCTATATTAGGGCAACTTGGTATTCCTGGACTGTGAAGTCTGATAGTGGATGTACAGGGAGTGACCGGATTGTGGCAGCCTCTGAGCTATGTTGTGGAGCTTGTACTTTCTGAGGCAGTACTCTCAAGCCCTGCCATTGTAGAGAAGCTTACATACAATTCCTAAAGGGCACAGAAACAAACTGTGTTCTTGCTGAAGTAGAAAGCTTCTCTTTCTTCCCCTGCAAACATAACACCTCTCCTTTGAAAATCACTGCTGGAGCCAAGGAGAACCACTAAAGGATACTAAGCCTCAGTGACATATGATTGTATCTGCATGTATGTAAAAGAGAGACTTAAGGGGCAGATACCAGTAAAGAAACTGTTGTAAGAATTTGGATAAAAGAAAACAAGTACTTGGCACTGGCTATGATAGAATAATTGATTCTATCATAGGATTATAGAATCCTTATTCTATAAACCACAAAACCAACTCCTTCCCCAGTATGCGTATTCAGTCAGTCATTGGCTAGTAGGCAGCCTAACACTCCAGTAGTCACTTGACTGCAGCTATCTGCTAGGTGCCATTTCCTAACTGTTGCATAGCAATTCAGATTTCAAGCTGAGGGGGGAGAAAACCTCTGGAGAAGTGCAGATTTTCTGAACAGGATTCCCAGGAGACTTTGTAAAGGGTTCTACTATGTTTTTTCATGGAAGGTTTTTCAGAGAACAACTAAGGATTGAGAGCACAAGATAAACTCACTAGTAGGCTGAACAAAGGAGGCCTTAACTTGTCACTGAAGAGATTTTAAATCTCACCATTCCTGAATCTATGGAAGACTATGCCTCAGAAGCACAGAAACTGAGTAACGAGTGTAGTTAAGTGGTTTGTGTCTCTTGGTTTTTGTAGTACTTAGGGCCACGATTTAAGAAGAGAATAGTTAGAGACGCCGAGAGTAGATTTAACAGTCCTCAGCTGTGCCTGGACAGTCTTAGCACTGGAAATGTTTCAAAGCTCCCCTGGGTGACTATAATTTGCAGTGAAGGTTGAGAACCTCTATTATAGATGGCACTCTGAGTGCTTATCCTTAGTAGGCAGGAGAGAAAACTTCACCGTAAGGCCGTGGCTGTCAGCCTTGAGTGAGCATTCGACTCTTGTTAAAGCAGTGTTGAGCTCTACCGCCACACTTCTGATTTAGCAGGTATGTGAATTAGGAAAATCTGTTGAGCTCAGAATAAATTGAATTTAATTTCCATATTATTCTAAGCAATGTGAAAGAGAATTTTATAGGAAGCATATGTGTATTATGTGAATATAAATATTACATACACCACCTTGCCCTGCAAATGTCATGACAGTTTGCAATTAAAGAGGACAAAGAAACCAGAATTTGCATTTTATTTCGTTGAGAACACAACCTTAGAAACTATTGAATCCATTTATTTCTTACAGCTTTCTGTTTTCCTCCTCTACAGAAGATGAGGATTAATGTGTTTGGTTCTTTTCCTTTTTTATTGAACCCAAAGTGATGCAGAAGCCCAGGCCAAGGCCAAAGAAATGTTAAAAAGTATTTTCATGTCATAGAAACTTGGAGATGTGTAAGTTCTTAAGAACAGTTCTTAAACAAGAGTATGAAGTGGTAAAGTAAATTTAGGGTAATCAGAACAGAGCAAACAGATATCTGAAACTCTCCATCTTGGCAAAATGCTAAGATTTTGAACTCTAATATAGTTCACTAGAAAGGAATGAAGCCAATTAATTGGTGTCTTTAAAATATTGTATCTAAGGAGCAATTTTTTAGCCTTATAATAATGAAATAGTCTTAAGAAATTTAGGTAAGGAGACTGGAGAGATGGTTCAGTGGTTAGGAATACTGGCTGATTTTAAAGAGGCCCTGTGTTCAGTTGCCAGCACACAGATGAGGTAGTTTACAGTTGCTTCTAATGCCCGCTTCACGGAATCTGTCTATGCCCTCTCCTGGTTTCTGTGGGCATGCAAATAACACAGGAGCGCATGCACACACTCACATTAAATAAATACATACATAAATAAAACTTTAAAAGAAATTTAAATTTAAAATAGAATTCCTATGATGCTCTTATTTTCTTTGAATCAGAGTAAAGTTACTTATCTTTTCAGAGTAATCATTTGAATAAAATATGTGATCGTAGTTTAATTTTAAGCATTGGAAATGTGTGTCAACATTAAGACTTGAAGAAAATGATAGATAATAAATTTTAGGCCCAAATAACAAAACTGATGTATTTTATTTCTTCTTTATTATCGTGGAAACCAAGCATGTAGTAGAAACGTCTTTATCTTGGGATGGTCTTTATAAATCTCCACTGGAGGAAATTATCTTCTCATGAAAAACTATTAAAAAAACCTAATGTTTCTGTTAAGCGTGTATTTATTCAGGTAATAGTTAAAAACTGTAACACATAGATATGTTTATTTGCTAAATGATCCAGATTTTCTTTTTTAAATTTACAGCCTTTTGTTTCTACTTTTGAAGCAAGTAAAAGTTACTTTTGCCTTTTAAAATAAAAGTCACTTAACCTTTCAGTGCCACTCTTTAATTATTTAAGTAGAAACAATATACTTCACTTCTTAAAGGGATAAATGGCTTAAGTTACTATTCATGGAGTTTGTATTACTTAGTATTTTAGGAAGAATGTCATCTTTATTGACTTATATGATCATTTTATAATTTTATCTTTCTTAATTTTACCTTTTGATTTCTCAGTGTACAAAGAGTAAGCATAGTTAATGTAATGAAGGGAAAGTAATACTTAGTCCTGTAAGGAGTGTGTAAACTTTCAGTACTAGGAAAGTGCTCGCACATCTATTCCCTGGGGACTTGGGCTGCATCTCCCATCGATGTAAGGAAGCTGTTAAGTCCACCCAAAGACAGAACTCTATGCCATCAGCCACGCTGTAATAGTAACCCACTGGAGAAGGCTTCAAGAACACATTCATAGTTCTCACTCACATGCTCAAACAACCATTCAGTATGCTTTTGAAACCATAGCAGAAAAACATTTTTTATTATAGAAACAGTCATCTCTTTGGGATAAAATATGTTTTATCTTTGTATCTGTGCAAAAACCTATATATGTTTGCATTGGAAATACATTTTATCAACTCTACTTAAGTACTTGATTCTAATGCTGAATAAAAAAAGCTGGGTGATTTTATTTAAAATTATTAACAAAAACAATTCCCTTTTCAGAGGATTTTGAAGCTTGATTTTTTTTTTTTATTTATAACATATACAGCATTCTGCCTACATGTATGCCTGTATACCAGAAAAGGGCGCCAGATCTCATTATAGATAGTCACGAGCTGCCGTGTGGGTGCTGGAAATTGAGCTCAGGGCCTCTGGAAGAGCAGAGCAGTGCTCTTAACCACTGAGCCACCTCTCCAGCCCCCTGAAGCTTGATTCTTATGGTCAGCTTTTATTTCAACACTTGCCTTTTTGAATGTTAGATAAAATTAAAGCTTGTAAACAAGTTTCTGGTACAGAAGAATGTGTGGGTTTTATTTTGTTCACTGAGCTTCCAGAGTGTGTTCCCTCCTAGATAGGATTCATACAGACTCCAGGTAAGCTAAGTTACGTGCTTGCCTTTCTTCATCCTGTGCTTCTCCTTCTAAGGAGCAGCTTCCTGCAGAGGGGTTGGTAATCTCTTAACATATTTCTTTCTTTCTTTCTTTCTTTCTTTCTTTCTTTCTTTCTTTCTTTCTTTCTTTCTTTCTTTCTTTCTTTTTTTTCCAAGACAGGGTTTCTCTGTGTTACCTTGGCTGTCATGGACTCGCTTTGTAGACCAGGCTGGCCTCGAACTCACAGCGATCCGCCTGCCTCTGCCTCCCGAGTGTATACTTCATTGCTATATTCCTCCTACTTTCAAATCTCATCCCACACTGCTGTCTTCATTAATTAAACACCTTATTCATTCAGAAAGTACTTAGACAAGTTCATTTTTTTTTTTTCCTTGTCTAAATAGATACCTGTGGAAGGACAGGAGCAACAGACAGATTCCACCAAAGGGCGATGCCTGAGGAGAACTGTCAGTGTCCCTTCAGAAGGTCAGTTTCCAGAGTACCCACCAGAGGGCACCACGAAACTAGGTAAGCTAAAGAAAGGAAAGAAATCTCTACTTTTTTTTGGATGACTTATGGATTTGTCACTGCTACAGTAAAATAAATCATTGTATGTTTCCCATTAAACCATTGTGTTCAAATCAATAGCCTATTAATCCAGACTTAAAGTTCATCCGAGTTATAACCAAGCAACAGCAGTTACTGTATGTTAATAAAACTTATCTGCATGCTACCCAGTAAGATTGCTGTTTGGTGTACGCACGTTGGATGGCCTATCTCTGCACTATTGCTCAGCTCTGTGTTTTCGGAGCATTGGTAGTGTTGTCTTAGTAACTTGTGAGGGCATAGACACACCATGTCATAGCTGCTGATGTTTTTGTGGATGTCAGAGTAGGCTAATTTAGTTTTGCGTGCTTTCCATCAGCTATATTCAAACCCATGGCTCAAGTAGAGTGTTAACTCCTTCCATTTCAAGTTGGAGAGAGCTTACTGATAGAATACCCGTCTAGCATTAGATCACACTGTTCCCCAAATAAAAAACATCCCAAACAAGATCACATTTCAGCTGTTATATTACAAAAGAATTTTTCAGTATCAAAGCAGCTAGCCCTTCCCCCATTGTACATCTTCTGCATATCACTTGGTGTTTCGTTATTGTTTTGCAGTATTTAAATAATTAAACTGGCACAGACAGGAATACACAATTTAAAATAATGAAACATTTTGAAAAAGAGGACCTGCTTTGGGGGTTCTTACATTGCATTGTTGTATATTTAATAATCCGTGCATATCTTACTCATTAGATACATAGCATGTAAATAAAGTCATCTGTGGTGGAGGTCAGTGTCTACAGTTTTGTGGTTTGGGTTGTGTTTTCAAAAATAAGGTTTGGGCTTTATTGTCTAAATGTCAGAATTTAGATCTTTTTTACTTCCATTTCTCTTACTGTCTTGTAAAACTTTCTGCCTTTTAGAAGTATTAGCAAATTTTCTCTCTCAAGTTTACTATTTGGAGAAAATGTATTTGCAGTCATCATGTTTACTTGGAGCCTCTTTATCCTGTGTTACAGCCAGTTCAGACCCACAGAGTACTGAAAACTCACTGGGGTGGGAACAGTTTAAAGCTCATTTTATTTCACATGAACTGATATTCCACATATACAGACTGGCCAAGAGCCACCATCTCTCCTTTTTGTTTTGTTTTGTTTTGTTTCTGCTCTATTGAAAAGTGTTTTAAGTTTTAAGGAAATATAATCATAGTCTGAAGAATTATTACAGAGTTCTAGAGAAGCCACCTAATGACTGTGTAATAAGCTGTTAAAGTGTCTATTGTGTTCCAGGTACTATTCCTAATCCTAAAATTAGTACTGAAATTTGCCCTCATTAGTATGAGGAGGGCGAAGCTTATCTCTGGAGATATTCCTCTCTTACATGTCAGTTGAGTCTTGAATTAGATAGTTACCCTGTTTTATTTTTATTCCCTGGTGAATTTTCTTTAGGCAAGATTACCTTCTGTTGAATTTCCCATTGAATACTTGTGTTTGTAATAGTAGATGCTAGTCTGAAGACTAAAAAATGAATATAGTAGGGTTTTAGGTTTTTTTTTTAATTTAACAAAATAGAAAAAATACAGATAGAAACAAAAGATGTATTTAAAGATTAGTTATTTCTACACCATTTCTATATGCCAGCAAGTAGAATCGAAAAAATTAATATGCTTAGTAGACTATCACAAGATGATAACTCTCTAGTAAAAAGAAATCTAATGCCGGGCATGGTGGCGCACGCCTTTAATCACAGCACTCGGGAGGCAGAGACAGGCGGATCACTGTGAGTTTGAGGCCAGCCTGGTATTCAAAGTGAGTCCAGGACAGCCAAGGCTACACAAAGAGACCCTGCCTCAAAAAACAAAACAAAACAAAAAAAGAAATCAAATGTGGTGTGTAAAACTTCTACACAGAAAATTATACAAAGGATGTAAATAAATGAAAGCCTATGAGATAGAGTTGTGGTGAATGTTTGAGAGCTTGCCTAGGGTGCACGAAGACTAGATTCAGTCTCTAGCACCGCAGGCAGGCAGAAAGGGAGAGAGAGAGACAGGGAGGGAGGGAGAGAGAGAGAGAGAGAGAGACAGACAGACAGACAGACAGACAGACAGAAGGAGAAAGAGGAGGAGGAAGAACATACAGGAAAGGGCTCAAATTAATACTGTCCACCTTAATGAATTATCTCAAAGTAGGCATGAACTGTGTGACCGCTGCCTAAGTCAACAAAAAGGGCATTGAAAGTATTCCAGAAGCTTGTCAAATTGCTCCCTCTTCAATTCCTGCTGTTTCCCCAACACTAACCACTACCTGACATCTAACACCGCAGGTTAGTTTTGCTACTAGAAGCACTTATTCCCTAAGGCTTGTCACTTGTGATGGGACACTGACATTCACCAAGCCAGCACCATAGCAGAGCTACTTTTACCTACTGCCCTATCAGGTGTGCCAGTTGACAAGAAGAGGCCTTTCTGATTTGCTCTCTTATCCTCTATCCTGGCACAGTAGGTAGCTCATCTCTGTGAAAGTGACTAGGGGTACCTTTCATCCCATTGTCATACAATTTGTAGTTATTCCATAGTTTTCCAGTAGATGGCAGTAAAATGTCTCAAATAAAGAACTAGTTCGTTCAAATCCTTTGTGCAGACAGACTATCATGGGGTTGTTGTTCCCAGTTTGGACATTCAAAATCTAGGGATTGGTGCCTAAGAACAAGGCAGGAGAGCCCTCTCCAATGCCACTCCTGGCTAGGGCTTCCCTGAATCAGCCCTAACACACTGCTAGTGTACCATAATTTTAGTGTATGCTAATTGGTAATATTAGTGTACATTAGCACATGTTAATATTAATAAAACACTGCTGTGATTAGAGGTCAGATAGGAAGGGAGAATGAGTAGATTCATCATGGATTTCTAGAGATAGAAATAGCACACTGAACTTACACTCCTTCCGCAAACCAAGAAAAGCTATAGTAAAGGATTTTACTTTAAAGACTCCATCCTTCAAGCATATGGAAAACAAAAAAGTCAAATGCATGCATATATGTGCGCCTCTGCCCCCCACCCTCACCCCATACATACACCAAAAGCTAAGTTACATTGTGATAAAAAGTACTTGAAAGAGCCAGATCTTGATGTGCCAATGAAGAAACCACACATCAATGTCATTTTTTCTGCAGAATCTTACAACTTGGAAGCAGATGGTTAATTTCTGGGTCGTGTTCTCTTTTCCATTTTACTGCTTTTCCTACTTAAACATGTAGTCATATTTTCAGGGGGAAGAAACAAATCCCAAGACTCAAGGGTATCTGGATCTTTGAGATACCAGGGAAATTAAAAGCAAAGTACTTTACCAAATGCATGTTGTTGCGTAGTATTAAAAAATGGCTAAGAATACCTGTGTCATTAAACATTTATTTTTTTAATGATATAAATTTGTAAAAACCCTTCATTCTAGCTTTCTGAACTCTAGAGTGAACTGTTGTTATCTGCAGTCGCCATACTGTGTGAAAGCACTCCTGAACATCTTGCTCGTCTCTAACCGTGACTTAGAACCCACTGGCCAGCTCCTCCCTTACTTACCCCAGCCCATCTCTAGGCTGTGTAAATACAAATGTACTCTGAACTTCATTGAGATCAAGTCTTTTAGATTCTACATGGTACTGAGATTATGCGCATTAGAAGATTAGCTAGAAATAAACCTGAATAGTGTTCAGCCATAAAAATATGAAATTCTGACAACAGAATCAACATGGGTGTCCCTATATGGCGTTAGGTAAGTACTTCAGATAGTGAAAGATACACGCGTCCTGCACAATTTCACTCATAATTAGAATCTTAAACAGCCAATTGCATAAAAGTTATGAGTAGAATAATGGTTATCTATGGGGGTGGAGCTGAAGGTTGGAAGGGATGTGAGGGCAGTTGGTTAGAGGTCCTGCAACACAGCAGGGTAAACAAAATTACATAGAATACGTTGTTTATCTCTAGTCAAAAGAGGATTTTGAATATTTTCACCACAAAGAAATGATAAAACATTAGGGTGATAGGTATTCTGATTATCCTGAAATGATCATTACTTGGTGTGTATGTTAACTAAACATTACTGTGTACATACAAATGTGGCAACCACAAGTAAAGTATCTAAACTGGGGATTGTAGCTCAGTTAGTAGATTGTTTACCTACCATGCGCAAATCGCATATTCAGGATGGAGCATGTACCAGTCATCCCAGCACTCGGGAGGTAGGAGTAGGAGGATCAACAGGTCAAGGTCATCCTTGCTTGCATAATGAGTTCTAGGTCAGCTTGGACTCTGTGACATTATATCTTTAAAAAAACAAATAGTAATAGTAAAGATTTTGCTATGCATGGTGTTGATTCTTGTAGACGCTGAGGTAGGATTATCGCTGTATTCATGGCCATCCTAGGCTGCATATCAGTATCCTTTCATTAATTAAAAAAACTTTACTGATTCTTTGTGAATTTCACACCATGCACTCCAGTTCCTCTCTTCTCTCCACCCTTCCATACCCACCATCTGCCCTTGCAACCCCTCCCCAAAGAAAACAAAATCGCCTCGCCTTGCAAGTTGCAGTATGTCACAATGTGTCATGTAGTGCAGCCTTTTTAGTCTGTTTTGAAGCCTCTGGCTCCTGCTACACTATCAATCCCGGATCCTCACCAGGCCTCCTCTCAGATGTCCTGTTGTTGCCCTGTGTCATGGAGATCCTGCAGCATGGTGCTACAGGACCAGCCCCTTCGTGTGCTCCAGCAGTTCATACATTGGGTAGATGCTGGGCTGGGCCAACTCCAAGCCTTGGATCTGGGCCTGGAAGGTAGCCGAGTTGGATAGCCCGCCTGCTCTCATATGCTCATGCCACCAAGGCCAGGTCTCCTGAGTGCCACAGCTGTGAGGGGCCAGGGCAGCTCCATGCAGCCCCCTGATATCTTACATGGTCACAGCCTGTAAGCCCACAGCCCAAGCCAGGCACATCTACATGGCCTTTGGTATAACATGGGCCATGGACATTGACATAGACCCCTGCTGCTGCAGGACCACAGACCCAGGCACTGCTCTCAGGGGCAGCATAGGCTGGGATATCACCATGGGCTCAGGTGACAGCTTAGGCTACTCACATCAGGCTGTTCCTCACCACCTTTGTGTCTCCAAGTCCACCTCTCTTCATAGTACCCAAACCGTTCTGCTTCTCTTTCTCTCCCCTCTCTCCACCGCATACTTGGTCATTGTAGTGGCACCTGCCTGCCTTCACTGCTGCTTGGTGGCAGGCAGGTCTCTGTAATTTTTTATAAATAAAAATGATAGTGCTGGTAAATGACAAAGATAAGATGTGAATCTAGGAGCTTTACCTCTGGGATCTATTCTCTTAACCTCATAGTTGTGTTATACATAGGACTTACTATGTGGCTAAAGTCTCAGGAATACACAGAGTTGTAATATTGTTTATTCTTGACACATTTACTGTGTAACCATACAGCAAGGCGAATGAGGTGTGAGTGTAGTTAGTGGAGTGCTATTGGAGAAGCAGAAAGTGGAATTCTTTCGTAGAAGGTTAAAACTGTCAAAAAGGGAAATTTTAAAAATACATAGCAATATATTTAATATATAGGCTAACTATTAAAACATAGTTACGAACTGGGTGTGGTAGCACATGCCTTTAATCTCAGCACTTGGGAGGCAGAGGCAGGTGGATTACTGTGAGTTCGAGGCCAGCCTGGTCTGCAGAGTGAGTCTGGGATAGCCAAGGCTACACAGAGAAACCCTGTCTTGAAAAATAAACAAACAAAAAAGCTATGATGGATAAAAGTAGTTTTTTTTTTCAAAGAAGAAAATTTGTTTGGAGAGTTAGTGAGATTTTTATCAGCTGCCTGTTAACAAGCCTGACTAAGTTGATTTCTGGGACCCACATGGGAAAAGAAAAGAACCGACTTCCACAGTTATCTTCTGAACACACAGACACACACACACACACACACATACACACACACACACAATTCAAAAACATTCTTAAGTTGGTTAAATGTAGGCCTTTAGATTATTGTTTTAGCAGGCTGCGTAGAGCCAGTGAACTCTAAACTACATACATGTATTAACAACAAAGTAAATGTAAATTTATATACTGCTCACAGAAAAAAAAAAACAAACACCGCTTAATCCATATGCACAAATAAAAACAATTTAGAATAGTGAGCTACTAATTTTACACATGAGATTACCAAACATAAAAATATACTTTCTGGGAGGATAGGAGGAGACATACATGGGCGACCATTAATGCCAAATCTTTTCAGTGAGAACACACGTGGTGTACATAAACTCATGCAATCTTATACATATACTCACAAAATAATAAATCTTTAACATGGAAATTTAAATTTAAAACAATTGTTTTAGTAGTCTAATATTACTAGGCTCATGGTTATTAATACTTGGAAAACTGGTAAAATGATACAAACTTTTTTAAAAATATTCTTCTAACTTTTAATTATCCTACACTACAAGAAACATAATAAAATTATTCCTTGGAACCAGAGTAGGAAAAAGGCATTCTCGGGTCTTCTCATGTGAGAACATATCCTTTACAGCATTCCTGAAGCATAAGCAAAGGATTTTTTCCTAGTTTATTAGAATAGAGTAACCTAATCTAAACATATCAAGAAGTTTTTAGCCTTATTCAGGAAGATCTGTTTCTTTTGTTACTGTAAATAAAACAAAGCTGTAGAAATGAATGGCTGGAGAGAAGAAACACTAGTTTTTAAAACTGTATTTTAGGAGTGTGAACCCACTGCACTGGCTGTTAACAGAAAGCCTGTTAAGATAATTCATGAGATTTTAGTTCCCTTGTTTTCTTATTTTAAAAATGCAGCACAAGAGGCATGGTCAAATCCAAACCCAGTCTCTCTGTAGCTTCCCTCCTCATTCCTGTCTCCATAACCAGTTCTCAAGTGATAGCTGTTTCTGTTTGTACGGCCACTATATGTGTTTCTACCTCAATTTTTTTCCACTAAAATTTTTTTCAAAGTTTGGCATTTCCTTAGAGGACTAATTGAATCATATTTAGTAGTTCCTTTGTTTAAACACCTTTATTATATCTCCATTTTCTGTACTATAAGGATGAGATTTTCAAAGGCACAGAAGGTCTTTGGGGCTAGACTTAGTTTTGTAGTGCCGTCGTTCCCTCCTTGCACAGCTACCTCGGCTTCTTGCCTAACTGGATTGCCTCAGGTTTTCCAGGCAGTCTCAGACACAATGGCATTTGCTCACATTAGCCATCAGCCTGCAATGCTTGCCCGTCCGTCCACCTTTGTATGGAAATGTGCTCTGTCCTAAGGACCAGATTAGCTGTCATCCCTTGGCGGTCTTTCCCTTCATTATGCCAGTCAGCATTCTCCAGCAGGAGAGTTCACCCATGCTAGACTATTAATATTTGGCTGTGTGCCCTTATATTTTCAGAAAGTCGTTGGTGTGTACCTTAGTGACTAGATGGGAATCTTGCAGACGACAGGTCTGTGATGTATGCACTCAGGCATCGCCACGGCAGTCACCAGGTTGTTCTGAGGTAGCTCAGGTTAAGCAGGTGACTGGTGCATGAAAGAAATGCACTAAACTTATATTTGAGCTCTCAGAAAACATTCTATTTCTGTATCTCACGAGATTGTCCTTTCCATTTTTATTTGCATAGTTGGACAAATTCTTCTCCTCTAAAGTACAGGAATAACTCAACAGTCTGTTGTGTGATGGAACTGTTTATAATAGGCTTTTAGGGTTATTATAGAGCCTTGATCTAGATCCGTAAGGACTCAGGATCTTTTCTGAAAGGGAAAGGAAACTACATGATTCAGGTAAATCAAGCAAAACTACCTAAGTACCAATGTAGGCTGGCACCACTTCCCCTTGAGTGCCTCCCCACCCTACCCCATAATACAGGATTGCCTAAATTGTCCACCAAAGTCTTTGCATATCAGATAGGATTTATAAATCAGATTGGTGGAGAATTTAATTTAGTGGTGCACAAAGCAGACTAAAGCTTCATCCAGGGATGAAGTGGGTTGCTGTGTTGTTTTTGTGAGCCCCTTGGTACCCACCTGCTAAGTGATCTCTGTAGTAACAATTGTTAACAAAGAGAGCTCCCTGCTTCTCATAAATCTCTTGCTGAATTGTTGTGGTTGCCTTTTCTCTCTTAAGCGTACATGTTATCTTTTCCTGTTGCTTCCTGGTAACTTCCATGTTCACTTTTACCCAGTTTAACTGTTATTTAATAGAGCTACAAAGGAAATTTCCATTATTTCATCTTTTCTTTCTCTTTATAATATTTTTCAATTTTTCCTTTGGTACTTTCTAACTTTATAGAGTAGAGAATACCAGAAGAGTAAGAAGATAAATTCACCAGAAGAAAAGGAAAAAGATACCGAAATGACCGCTGGAAATAAAGGAAAGAGCATTATTTACATGTTTCTTCCTCATTTTGCTAGAGTGTTGGTATCAAAGAGTAAAAAAGCATATTTACACAAATCCTTTGTAACCTGTTCTAAAATTAGGAATTATGAAGAGATTCAGATGAGTCTATTAGGAACCAGAGATAGGAATAGAGCTAACAAAATAGCATATTGGTGTTACTGAAAATAAGTGAGAAAGATATACTTCTAAGCCCCATATGATTAAGAGCACATTAACAATTGAGTTGCATAGGTACTTAACCACTACTTCCACAATGCTAGATACAGCTGGGGGGCGAGTTTGCTAAATAGGAGAAAAGATGGCTGGTTCAGGTAATTATTTGACATTAGTGACAGCACAGGGCTGAAAGTCAAGGATGAATTTTATTTACCCTGGTTAACAAATTAGATTGTATTTTCTTATGCTTTTTTGGGTTTAGTAGTGAATCTGAGCCATTACATTTAGGCCAAAGTAATATCTTTAAATCTAGTATGCCTCTGATTCTCAGTTATATAACAAATTAAAGAAATTTCACCTTTGCAGACTCACATGCACTGTTTTTAAATAGGCTGGTTTATGTTTTCCATAATAAGAATGAAGAACCCATAGCTCAGAAAAAGACATTTGTCTCAGTTCCTATCACAGACTGAAAGTTAATTCATAATTTCAATAACTAACATCTATTTCCCCCTTACTCATTATTATTGAGTAAAATCAATAAGTATTTAAAAATTTCATTCCTCTCATCTTTCAGTGTGTCTTTTTCCTTCAGATTTTGTTCTACTATATTTTTATTTATTGGTGATAATTAATGTTATGCTGTATCAGAATTCGTAATTATACCATAGTTTATATCTCAGAAAATAATACCTAATTAAATAACATTTTACTCTCTTAATGCAAGCACATTTACCTGTTGATCCATCCCATCACCCTTCATAAATTTTTTAACATTTATTTATGTATTGTGTGTGTGTGTGTGTGTGTGTGTGTGTATGTGTGTGTTGTGTGCATGTGGGTGCACATGTACAGTGACATGCATGTAGAGTTAGGAGGACAGCTCCTTCAAAAATAAGTGAGTAAAAAGGTCTTATTACTTTTGTTATATTGATATTTCAGGTGTAAAGGTTAAAAATACCTATCACAAATTAATTCTTCCCCATATAAGAAGTTTTCAGGCCAGACATGGTAGTGCACAACTTTAATCCCAGCACTGGAGAAGCAGAGGCAGGTGGATCGCTGTGAGTTTGAGGCTAGCCTGGTCTACAAAAGTGGTTCTAGGACAGCTAGGACTGTTATACAGAGAAACCTTATTTTGAAAAGCATTTTTAAAAAATAGAGCAGGAAAATAAAAGTTATTTATTAAAAAAAAAAGAATTTGAGGTTTTCCTTTGGTATTAGATGTTCTTCTAAGTGAATGGATGGGTTTGTTTCCTCAGTAAGTCTGAGTAGTAAGCAAGGGCACTTCAGTGATTTCATCAGGAGCCAACAGTTTCCTACTGTCAAATATATAAAGGCTTTTTGCACTTTCACCAAACTGATCAATAAGCAGATTGATGTGTGTCTGCTGAGTTACCAAGCTGCTTCTTCAGAGCTCTGGCATCTCAGATGGTGGAGAGTGAAGGAATCACAAGGTAGAACTTCAGGGAGCCAGAGTGTCAGTCATGATCCCAACAAAGAGTCCAGTTCACACAGGGGCCAAGTCTCTGGAGGCCTGAGGATCACAGAATCATCAGGTGAGAAACAGTTAACTAGAACATCTCCTGTGCAACAATTTTTCATCTTAGGAACCACAATCTTAATATAATAATTCAACAGCATGTTCAAAGCAGCCATACTTCATCTTAGTTTGTAGTATCATCTCATTTTCAGAGGAGCAGCACCCTTGGAGAACACAACTGAGCTTTCTTCTTAGACATTTTGAGAGCTGCATGCTTCAAAAGCCAAACTTGGAGTAACTTGTATGGAGTAACCAAAGTTGACCAAACCATAGACCACCACACTCTTTCAGTGTAATTGAGAATTCATCGAGTATGCCCTTAGATGATTTGTTGTCCACCCAGTATATAGCATCTCACTAAACTTAGTTTAACAACAGCAAACTTAAGGCTCCACCAAAGCCCATATACTGCATAATACCTCATGGGGCCAAATTCACAACTATATTCTTCAACCACAAGGCACAGCTGCAGGAGTCCATGAGGTTAGCATGTATAAGCTACAGGTACACAGGTGTGCTATAGATAAGAACTCTCTCTGTGCCTAAGATGGTAAGCATCTACCTGGACCTTCAGTATGCTGCAACTCATAGAGAGTGGGATTTGATTTTCTTTAAAAACAAAACAAAACAAAAAAGCCCCAAAAAAACAAAAAACAGAGAGGAAGGGAAGGTATTTTGCACACTGCCAGAGGAAAAAGGTAAATACCAATCCAACCACAAATTATTTGATCTACAATGGTGTCCTGCCTGCAAAATACACTGTCACAAAAGTTGTCAGAGTAACCAGCACTAGATGATCAGAATTAAGGTCTGCTCCATGAAATAGAACCTGTGTCTATTACTGCTGGGAGGCCAAAAACCTGAGGCAGGTGGATCGCTGTGAGTTTGAGGCCAGCCTGGTCTACTAAGCAAGTGCAGAACAGCCAAGGCTACACAGAGAAACCCTGTCTTGAAAAACAAAACAGAATCAAAATAACAACAACAAACTCTGAGAATAAATAGGCCAGACCTAGGGGGAAAACCATATAATACTGTTCTGCTTAATGAATGCAGGAATAAAATAACTCCTAACAACATTCTGCCACACTCATTGATCAGTATCGTGCTCTGCCATCATCAAAGATGCTTCTTCTGCACTAAATAGGAACAAATTTAGAGACCCACAACTAGACAATGTGCAGAGAGTAAGAGACCTCAGAATGTTCTGCCCTAAATGGGATGTCTCCATCAAATCCCTCCCCTCAGAGCTCAGGGAACTGTGGAAAAGGAGCTGGGAAGATGTTAAGAGCCAGTGGCCCCCTAGACACAGTAGGACCAGTACACTTAAGGATTTTTCAAAACTATGGCAGCATTTACAGGGCCTGCACAAGTCTAACTAAGCTAGATGTTTTGGGGCCCCAGTAATAAGAGGGGACGTAGGCACACGCTCCCATCTCTCACTTACCCCTCATCTATCTCCAGTTGATAACCACTCCCAAAAGAAAACTTAGTTTTCTCTGATAGAGTATCACTGGTTATACAAACTTAAGAGCCAATGCACATCAGTAGATGACCAACACAAAATAACTCAGTGGTGTTTTTGGAGGAGTTTTTGTCTCACAGTGCTATGGATAGATGGATGGATGGACGAATGGATGGATGGACCGACGGACGGACAATGGACAGACAGATAGATGGATAGCTTTTTGCTTATCTGTATGTTTTTTGCAGTGTTTTTGCCTCTTTTTTTCTCAGTTGGTTTATTTTGTCATATCCTGGTAGGTATGTATGTACGTACGTATGTATGTATGTATGTATTGTTATTGTTATATATTTGTGTTTTAAAAAGAGAAAGAAAAGGTGAATTTGGGTTGGTGGGGAAGTGGAAAGAATCTGATGGGGCTGAGAGAATAGAAATCATAACCAAAATGTACATATGGGAAGACAATCTATTTTCAGTTAAGAAAGAAAGAAAAGAGGGGGCATATTTTAAAAATCTTTCACCAAAGAATAAATATAGTCCCCCCCAGGAAAAAATAATAAAATATCTACATAACAAAGCTACTATGAGTATGTAACCAATACAGTGTGTTTGTTTCTTATAAAAGATGTGGTCTAGTTAAATCTATTATCCTGTTCAGCATCAGTATGTTTTAAAGATAAAGGACAAAAGTATAACTATAAAACTGAGGAAAAGATGCTCTCATTCTCTCTTGAATTGGATTGCTTGTCAAGAGTACACAATTTGGGACCAACGCTTTTCTTATTTATTGCATTGTATTCTGCCTTTAAAACAAAACAAAATGTGAAACTAAACTATTTGGTCTTCAGCCCCATCAGAGACTTGAGAAGGAATAAAATTAATTACCTGAGTGAATCTCTGATGGGGTTGAAAACCAAATAGTTTTAGTTTCACAATTAAGCTTAGTTGTTTGGTAGTTAAGATGTTTTTAGGTCTAGATAGATGTTTTAAGTTGACAGAGATAAGATATAATAGATAAATGATTTACATTCAGAATTTTAAACTCAGCAAGCTAGGAAGATGTTTGCTTCAAGATTGCCAAATACAAATAGCCAAAACACTATGAATGTAACATTAATATAATTCTGGATTGTTACATGGTAATTGCTGTATATAGTTTATTTTATATATGTGTAATAATATAAATATATGTAAAAAATAAAAAATATTATAAAAAAGATAGCAAATGTTCTGAAGCTGCTCACACATCAAAAAATCTTTTGAATTCTGTCTATTGTAGATCTCTTTACTGAAATATATGAAAAAGCATGTATGTATAATGCCTTTTCAAAAAACTCAGTAAATTGTTTTAATATATATTACATAATATAATTATACACTAAAGAAAAGAATCTCTGCTGATTAATCAAATTTGGTATAATCTGCAAACTCATATACAATTAATATAAAAGGTACAGGAAGCTATGAAGAGGCTAAACAAAACTCCAAATGCCAGCCACACAGAAAAATGCAGAGAAGTAGTTCAGTGGTACCACAGTGGTTCTGGACTAGCACTCAGAGCCAATACGAGTATACAGTCTAGTGCTACCACATTGAGATGGGGCATTGACTCACTGAGCTTGACTGTGTCTCTATCTTCTCATCTGTAAAATGGGTAGATGACTACTATTTGTTTCTTAGGTTGTTTATTTTGGAATTCAGTTCCATAGGAAATTAGCTTTAGGATTTACTTTTAGGTTGTTTCTCTTTTTAAAATGCTTTATGGAACTAGAGATGACTCATCCATTAAAGGCTAGGCTCACAACTAAAAATGTTTTATGACTTGTTTTTTATTTCTATTGAAGTTTAGTTTGCTTCAGTTACTTGTGAGGTAATAATAGAAATTGAATGAACTACTTGATGAAGTATTTTGAACTATGTAATATATGTATGTGTTTTTATTACATGTATATATTACCAATGAAATGTCAAAGACTTACTGTAGCAAAAGGCTTAATCTTTTATCTAAATAGATTGTGTAGACATAGAGACCACATACCTGTGACCATCATTTGTACCGGAAGTAGTCTGCTTTTGTGTTTTATGAGACGACGACAATAATGTTTGAGTTGTGAAAGCAGAATAGCTCAATAGAAGATAAACAGCCCTAACTGGCAACCTTGGATTTGTTTTTTAAGCCATTGAGAAAATGTGCGCCACCACATCTGCTTCAAAATCTGAAGTTTAAAAGAAACCCATGGCTATCCTAAATATTCTATGTTTGTCAAGTGTCCTAACTAAACGTATGGAAATGATGCTGTTCATATAATGTAATGGAAATTTTGGTCTTCTATTGTGGTTGCATTACATGAAATTAAACTAAGAACTAAAATGTAGTGGCATTTCTGAATAAGTGGGCGGCTTGGTGTTTGTCACAGCGATTCTAAACAATGATTTCTTTTTCTATATGAACTCTTAGAAGAATCCAGTAGGAAGACCACATTATCAAAATTCCTTTCCCTGTAGGGCAACATTAAGAAAAGCTGTGTTTGTCGTTACAAAAGCTGTGTTTATGGCCCATCTGCTGTTCGAGAGAGGGAGCATGCAGGAGAGGAAGAGCCAGAGCCTGTAGTCTGCTGTACACTTCAGCCTGCTTGCTCCTGGGGTCTGCTACTGCTTGGAAGAGGAGAGGCTAGGTGCTAAAGAATTGCTTGCCCATTGATTTGTTTAAAAATGAGTAGATTTGATATGTAAGTTTTAAATTAACTAAATGGCGTTCTTTTTGGTTTTTAAAAATAAGGCGTTTGTAATTCAGAGTTTTAGTGTCTAGCAGCACATTGAATCTATACCTGGAACAAAGAGTTTCAAAACTGTACTGTGTTAGGCATGAATGGAAGTATATTATCTACAGTCTTCAAATTTTGACAAAATAGATTATTTCATTGATTTGTAACTAGAAAAATCCCCTTGGCTTTCTATTAAAGACAACATTTAATGGTACTAAATTTGATATTATGCCTAGATAAAACCTCTAGGAGTCAACTTTTGTCTGTGCCAAGCTTTTTGTTTACTCTGTAGACTTGACGCTGTGGTTATAGCAGTGAATAGACACGTGTGTACTCCTTGCCCCATTACTCGCATTACGATGAGGAACATTTGGGGCCTAGTGTAAATATATTATAACTATATTAAGTCTCAGGATGTTCAGCTGGGCATGGTGGAGCACACCTTTAATCCCGGCACTCAAGGAGACAGAGGCAGGTGGATTGCTGTGAGTTTAAGCCTAGCCGGGTCTATGTCCAGGACAGCCAGGGCTACACAGAGAAATCCTGTCTTGAAAACAAACAAACAAACAAACAAACAAAAAGTTTCAAGATGTTCAATAAGAGGGAATTATGCTGGTTCATGATTGGAGAACTTTGGAACTGACTTACAATATTTCTCTTGTTTGAAATATAAAGTTACAGGATTGAATCTGGAAGAATCTTTTATAAGTCATCTAGTTCAGCCATTCATTCAGTGCTTAATTAATATTAGTCATTGATGATATTTTTATTGTTGTTTTGGTTTTGTTTGTTTGGTTTTGCTGTACTGGGAGATGGGGACCCATGGCTAGTGTATGTCTAGAATATACTCTTATCACTGAGCTATAGTGGCAGCCGTCTTTTGACATTTTTCAATTAGGAAAGTACATTTTTGTGCAGTTTAATACAAACATACATTAAGTAATGTGGTGGAGCTGGACTTTGTAAAATAGATTAGTCAAGAATACCCTACTCAATTACCTATTCAGGGTAATATGTAAAACTTAATAATTATAACATAAATAAAATGTCTTAAGTAGCCCAGTCTATCCAAAGTGAACATGGTTGGTACCAAGTGGACTGTTCTAGATTGTCAAAAACTCCACCAAACTCTCTAAGGCTGTACCTACCCAGACAAGGATTTTTTTGCATGGCCATGGACGTTAGGTACTTTGTAGCTTATTAATGACTGCATAGTTAAGCATTTGCTAATGTTTCCTGGCAGTTTTGAGAACGCCCTAGTGCTGTAATGGAGGATTAAACATTAGTGAACTAACTGTTAAGTGTCCACTTCAGAAGCTGCATTTCCCTAACCAAGGCAGCATAGCAGCTGACTGTGGGCATCTCCGCAGTGAAATTAGGTGACAGTACTCCTGGGAACAACTTCTGCTGGCCAGGATTTTGCCCATTATGAATAGGTCCTAGCTGAGTAATTACCTTTCCTTGATATTTAATTCTGCTGTCTTCATTTGGCTATTTCAATTAAACTGTAACAAAGGAAATAAATGTGTGGTCATCCCTGTTTTAAAGTTATTCTAAAGTGTACTAAGATTTTTTTTTAAAGTTCTGATAAATGAAATGTATTCATCCTTTTGCCTGTCTATCAATTAAGCTCCTACTGCTGCCATGCATATTTTAATAAGGTCTAGAGATATGTGGAAAGCAAGATGGAACCTCCTACCATCTTTCAGTTCCGAGCATTTCCCTCACATTGTGGTGGGGAAAGGGGACATTAGACATCAGAACCTACGTGCTATAGATATCAGATAGTGAGGACTGTGACAAAAAATAGAGCCAGGTCAGGAAAAGAGACACCGTGCAAGAGGATATGCTCAACTCTGGCTATGTGTCTACACTATACTAAGAAAATAATTGTGAATCTGGAATTTGAAGGATAAATAAAGCAGACAGGACTGGCAGAGCAACAAGAGCTCTGTGGCAGTTACTGAAGCATAGTGTGTCATCTGCTTTGAAAATTATTGAATAATGGAATAACATTTATATTTAAGAAAAATTTTCTCAATGAGGAACCTCAGATATTTTCAAGATTTTTTTCAAGTATTAGAACTGCAGAAAGTCAATGTCTTTTTAGAATACAATAAAGTAGTTTTATAACTTTCCTTTAGATATCTGACAGTGCCATTACTGACCTGAATTCACTACCCTTTAAAGCTTTTGTAAGAGTAATAAGTAATAGTGGAGTCTAATGTTTTAGAAAACATATTTCAGAAGAAAATGCCATGGTTGAGATTCTTTTTTTAAAAAGATTTTATTTATTTATTTAATATATGAAGGATATATCTGCATGTATACTCACATGATGCAAGAGGGCATCAGATCCCAGTATAGATGGTTGTGAGCCACCATGTGGTTGCTGGGAATTAAACTCAGGACCTCTGGAAGAGCAGACAGTGCTCTTATCCGCTGAGCCATCTCTCCAGCCCCATGGTTGAGATTCTATACATGAACTTCTCTTGTCATTTGGGAAGAGATTGTTGTACTCTCTTGTAAATAACATAATGCTAGTGTTGCTTAGTATTAGGAGCAAAGTCTGAGAAGTGCTCAGTTACAGTGTTCCTATCACATGGGCAGTCTACTGCTTGGGAAGAATTTGGAGCTCACTCTCACAACTCAGCAACTCAGATTGCCATTTTGTTTGTTATTCTAGCTGAAATCTCTTCCTGTGACTTAGACCCACTGTTCTTTTTTTTATTATTATTAATTTATTCAGATTACATCTAAATTGTTATCCCATCACTTGTATCCTCGCATTCCTCCCTCCTTCCTGCTTTCACCCTATTGCCCCTCATCTCCCAACCTCCCACCCCCCGGGTCAGTGACCAAGAGGCACCTCCTCCCCCATTATATGGTCATAGGCTATTGAGTCTCATCTTGGTAGCCTGCTTATTCTTTTCTCTGAGTGCCACCAGGCCTCCCCACCAAGGGGAAGTAGACCCACTGTTCTTAATTCTCTGAAATAGAATTGTCTTATCTATTTGAATCATTATCTATTTATTTGAATTGCTGCTATGAATAGCTGGTTTCATTGTGCTTTGTATCCTCTAAGATCAGCTATAAACAGCAATTTATAGTGATGTAATTTTGTGTTGGATAAAAGTTGATGTTTTGTTTTGTCTTGTATAGGGCAGGGTAGAAATCTGGAGAGCAAGTCTTCATATGCAAGCCATCAGTTTGACTGTCTCTGCATAATATTTGGCTATGCTTTTCTTCCCCTTTCATATTAAGTAGTAGGATTAAAGGAGCAGGTAGTTTTTATGAAGTGGAAACAGGAAACTGAAAGTAAAGGCAGACAAAATGTAGTATAAGACTAGCTTTTAAAAATACCTAAATTGTGATGGAATTAAAAGAGAAATTCCACAGTTGAGATGTAATATGAATAAATTAATAAAATATATTTAAAAAAAGAGAAATTTTATCAAAGGAGAGTAGTGAAGTTATACATATGAGCAAAGTATAATGTACTTTGTACAGTAGACAGTGTGATAATAAATATTACTAAATATAAGCCCAGTACAGTGTCCATTCACTTTAATTTTTTTCTTAAATAAATGTTATTTAAATTACTGAGACTTAGGGTGAAAGGTAAAGTAGTGCCAAACGATAGGTGTACATTCCCTAACACATGTATGTGCACAGATACATGACCGTGTATATATGAATAGCTAGTGTGAAGCTCATATGTTACATTTAACATGCACGTGTAGATAGGCGCAGTGCAGTGTGAATCTCTCACTGGTAAACAGCAGCTCACAGGCTGGCCTCTTTTGATCTCTGCTCCACTCCCTGAAGTGGCGCACGGAGTCTACTATGATAACTCGCCATGCTAGCCTCAGCCACTGAGCCGCAGTGTAATGTGTCAGGTCCTCACACTGGTAATGAAGATCACATTGTTAACTGCCTTCCATTCTTTTTGGAGTGTAGAAAAATACGCTGGGAGTGTGTCTTATTTTAGAACAGAGTCAAATGATGGCTGAGTACAGTGATATTATCTGTAATTTCATCAGGCCTAATAGGAAACTAGTTTCGTAGAATGTCTGGGTGTATAAAATTATTCTTCAGTTACTACTCTTTGTTATAAAATGAAATTCTAGTTTAAGGTCTGAACAAAGGACCTTATAGGATAAAAACCTTTTAAAATAGAAGATAGATCTATCATGAGAAGTTAAATTGGTTTGATTAATAAAGTAATTTAAAGATACTGGTATGTCTGTGTAAGATTTACCCCATTTTTGTACTTTAAAAAGTTTGTGTTGGTTTAGCACAGTAACATTTAAAACTAATAATTTGAAATTAGCTTTATTTTCCTAGCCTTAAAATGAGACAGATTTTGAAGTAGATTTTAAAAAATTACTTTTTAGAATACACAAAAAGCAGCACAGTCTGTCCTCCCACCCTGGGGACAGAAAAAAACAAAACCTAGTTACGTCTCTGGGTAAATTGCATTGCTTCTCCCACACTTTTGTGTCCTCAGTGCTAATGAGAGAGACTCAGTGGTGAGTGAGCGAGGAAGAGTGGCCATTGTTTAGTGCTCTCCAGCAAGAGAAAGGAAGGGGGTGGATTGCGTTTGCCTGGCTTTGGCTCTGGCTTTTCTGCATTCCTAACTGTCTGAGGCACAGAGTGAGAGCAAAGGGGCGCGAGAACAGGAGAGCAAGCACAGGCGGGTACTATACACAGTGTCTGGAGTTTCTGACTGGCATGCCGGAAAGATCATGTTAGCAACACCCAGAAACTTCAAAGAATGCAGACTCCAGGTAAGAACTGCCAGGAATTAAATGTTTGTACATAGTTAAGACAGTGTGCTTATATTATGCAAGTAGTATTTGCCATCATGAGTTTTGAATTTTTAAAAAAGCTGGTTTTCATTTCTGTGTGTTTACTGAAATATGTGTAGAGACTGTCAGTACACCAGCAGGAAATCCAACACAAAAACATCCGTCTGGAATTAAAAGAGTAGTGAACGTAGCCGAGTACTAAGACACAACATTTGCTTGTTCTTTTAACAGTACAGTATGAAACTGATATTTACTTCAGTCTGCCTCAAAATTTTTAATGAAGTACAAAGATATCTGAGAACAGATAGAGCTCACTTCTGAGAGAGACAGAATATACTTAACATTCAGCGAGACATTAAGGGCGCTGCTTGAATCTCTATAGAATGTAATTGTCATTCAGAAAGTCCAACAGATTAGATTTATAGACAACAGTGAGAGTATTCATATGGAAAGTGTACTTGTTCTGATTACAAAAGGCTGCCTTTTAATATTCCATACCAGCAGATGATAATTTATAGATTTTTAACTGGTTGACTCAATGAAAGTTAAATCTGGGATGTTAACAACTGTCTGTAGCCCATTCTCTTCATTTTCGGTGGGAACACTGAAACCGAAGGACTTTGGTACCTGCTAAGTAAAAACCTAGATTTTTTTAATTCTCAGTTTATTATTTTGGTTTATTTGTTTGGTTTTTGTATGGTACTATTTATATTTAAACCTTACATTTTATCTATACTACAGTTGCTAGTCTCATAATTGATGAGTTATTGCCTATATAGGTCAGTTGTATTATGAACCCACATTAAAATCTTATAGGGAGAAAATATTGAGGATTATTATCAAATTATTTTTAATACATATTCTTAAATTATATATTAACCAATTATAAATTAAATGCTTGTTAGAAGGTGAAAATGGCTTGTAGTTAAGGAAAATGCCTAGTTTATATGCTATTTTTATTAAGTTACACAGTAAGTACATAAATATCATTTTTACATCTGTATATGAAGTTAATACTCTTAAAATTGATTATAATTTCTTTTAAAGACTTGAAGTCTTAGAAATTTTCTGTAGAAGTAAATTTCATATATGGAAATCTCTATTTTATGTACCTTTATTTTTACTGCAAACAAAAACAAAATCTTCCTAGTTCACTTCTTTCCTATATTAATTTAAAGAAGGACAAGGTAGAGTTTTAAAGGATTCAGCCATTTGGACCAGTAGTTTTTCAGGGTTCAGTTCTGTTTCTCTTCGTTCATGAAAGATCTCTGTTTTTAACCTCATGAATTATGTGGTAGAGGATAATTTAATTGGAGGTTCTGGAAAGCCAGGGCAGTGAACATCTGTCTTTATACATTGTCATATAGTCTCTTTAAAAAGTTGTTGCCCCTTCCATTTTTCTGGAGACTATTGTGATGAAAGCCACTCTAGTCTAGTGAGCTAAATAATAATGCTAGTCACCGCCCAAAGAATTTGTCATGGCTCTTTAAAACTCGTAGGAACGAGTTAGTCTGATTTAGCTATACGCACACTGAAGACACATTACTCTTTTGTGTTGATTTCTAACCTGCTCATTCCAGTATGGGGCTGGGGCTGTGTAATTCAGTGCTGATTTACAAGGATGTGGGAGATGGGCAGTAGTGTGTAAGAAATAGCTTTATTATTGCTGTGGCCTATCTCAGAAACCATTGCAAAGTGAATTCTCCACTGAGTAGGAAACAAGAAACTGTTGACTGTTTGTCCTACTAGAAGACCCATTAGTTAAGTACACTGTTTATAGATGTCCGAAGACTGAAAATAATGACAGAATAGTCCATACAACTTAATAGTATTTAGGTTTAACTATGTCAGGCTTGGGGTTTGTCCTCAGTTTACATATTCCTTCTTAAGATATGTAAAAGAACTGCTGAGGTATTTGTATGAATATTATGTTTCCTGTGTACATTACAGGATAGAGAGAGTAGGGGAGATTCAGGTGGACCTTTGGCCCAGGTGTTGTTTTCTTATGCCAGGACTGATCAGAAGTCATTCTATTGGTAGTATTTTTACTGACGTAAGTTGAAATGAACCACTATTAACCAACTTAACCACAAAACTAATGAACCTAATTAGTATGAACTACACAACTGTGCTGGAAAAAGAAGCAAGTGTCCTTTTCTCGTCTATATGTGAATCCAGACAGTCAAGGCTTACGCTTTGTAGCATGGGGGAAAAAACCCGACAAGGTATCAGTTTTAAATGGGAATGGAATAAGGCAGGGCCGTGTGGAGCAGGAGGGAGGAATGCCTCTTGTGTACAGGAGGCAGTTGGATTAGTATTTCCTAGAAGGACCATTTCCACTACTCAAGATCCCCACCCCAATAGCATTAGTTTTAAAAATTTCTTTAGCTATATATATTTCCATAAATGCAGGTTATGTATTAAGGTCCCAAAGGAGGCATGCCATTCTGCACTCATATTTTTTTAAACTATAGTTAATAAAAATGTTGGCTCACTCAAAGCATTTCTTTTTACTGGTTTCTTTCTATCTCTTGAAGTATAACTAATTCTATTTTGTGTTCTGATAAAATCTCTAAGGATAGTCTCTTCAAATAAAGTGAAGGCAAAAGATCAGGGACATAGGCACGAAGTGAGTATATGTAACACCCTGAATTGTGAAGGTGATTATTTACTCATGAGGGGGATATGGTTATCCATACACAGCTCCAGTCCTCCTCAGCAGGGCCTCCTGTCTGCCCCTTCAGCCGGGCTGAACAGGAGCACTGCTTGGTACAGCCTTGTGTGTTTCTCTTGGGCTCTTTGCCGCTCTCTACTGGTTGTTCGTGGTTGTTCTTGTTTGCGTTTCTCTGGGTTTCAGTTTTGGTGAAAAGTGACTCCCTCATTTTACACCCCTAGAAGTGGAGGAGGAGGAGCTGTGTCTTTTTTGCTCTGCTGTTCTGGTCATGGCTCTGCACGTAGTGTGAATTCTCCCATTACCTGAGACTTTCAGGTGTTGATGGTGTCCCGAGACTCCTGCTTATCTGTGACCGCGGTCAGCTTGTGTTCAGAAGCCTTCAGCAGTGCATACACGACAAGAGAGCTTAACTGAGTCAAAGATCAAAATTCACATGAAGGTCTTTGTCTTCTCTGGCACTTTCTGTCCCCCGCGCAGACCCGGGCTGCGGGCATCACAGGCAGTATGAACGTGAAGGTGAGGAGGAGGCCTGCCAGCGCCTGGACTTGGGCGGCAGCTTCTACTCACTGGTCGTAGTGGTTTACAGATAACGAGTCTACAGCATGCCTTGAGACATTAGATTCTCCTTATTCTTTGAAGAAGGAGAACTACCTGTTTCTGCTTGTTCTTTCTCATGTCCAGTCTTAGAAAGCAAGCAATTTGAGCTGCCAGGAGCAGGCAGGTTGCCGTTCCGTTTAGAGGTCTTTACCAGGGGTGGGCGGTAGAGAGGTACAGGCAAACGGCGACGGCCTGAGGCCAGTTGGAAAGGAGTACCTGTGTCCACCATTGCTGCTTACTATGTTAGCTATCTGAAGACAAGGAGAATTGTTACTTTTTTTCCTAAAATATTTCAAATGAGTTTGTGTAACTGGTTTGACATTTAGTGTCTTGAGTTAAATAGGAAAGCTAAGATGTTTGAATCCCTACTTAAATAGTTCCCTTTTTCAAGAACACCTAGAATATTAAATGTCAAATAAGTAACTGAAATGGAATTTATAAAGAGGAATGGTGTGCTACAGTAAACATAGGAAGAGCCACAAAGAACCCTCACCTGTGTGAAAACGGTGTGAGTTAGGGGTATTGAGTCCAGGACAGGAAACAGTGTGCTCCCTCTGTAGCAGCTAAAGCAGTCCCTCACAGGACCTGCTTTCTGTGAGTTCCTAACAGACACTTGTCATCAGTGCTGTCTCAGAGTACAGAAAATCAATGCGACAGGGAGTACCACATATTAGTCTGATTGTTGGAGTGAATCTCCACCAGAACTGAAATTTGAGATACTTAACAAATTAAAATATTTTATTAGTGTGTGTGTGTGTGTGTGTGTGTGTGTGTGTGTGTGTGTGTGTGTGTTAACAAACATCTTAAGTTTCTTTTGGAGCCTTTTACAAGCAACTTGAAATGGTAAGTGCCACATTGTTTTACTTGTAACTATTTGCCTGCCTTTAACTGCTAACATTTTTGAAATATGCCTTTATTATTCTAGTTCTATTTCTTCTTTTCCTTTTTAAAAACAATTTTCAGTAAATTATTGATGATCAACTTTTATAGGTAACTTTGCAAAAATGGCAACCTTCCCCTTAAATTGGAGCCTATGCCATTCTCATAGCCATCTCCAGAAGGAGAAATCCCAGGAGTTGTTACTGTCATTAAAAGAAATAAAACTAATGTTCCTTGCAGCAGCATTTGCAAGACCATGCAAATCCTCCATGCCTCAGTGGAACTGCTTAGGGCAGGCCTTGATGACATTGCTTTATTTTGTTTGTTTTGTTTGTCAAATGCTAGAGCATTTAAAAGCAGAAATCTAGGTTTCCAAACAGTTTTTCCTTAGGAGAAAAATCCAGCCAATCATATCACTAGCCTCCCTCCCTGCCCCAGAAGCACATCTGACTGTGAATAGCCACAAATTTTATTTGGCAGTGAAATTTTAATTAAATATTGGGCCTGGAAAGTCTGTCTCGTTGCTTTAATGTGCTGTGACTTAGGACAGCTTCCCAGAAGGTGTAATATTTTTTTCACAAGTGTTTATTTTTAATGTATATATTCACTTTACATCCATGTCATAGCCCCTCTCTCCTCTCCTCCCATTCCTCCCTCCCACCTTCTTCTTCATCTCCCTTCCCATTCTAATAAAAGGGAAGTCCTCCTCCCCCCAGTCCACCCCAGCTCACCAAGTCACATCAGAACTGAGCTCCTCCTTATCCACTGAGGCCAGGCAAGCAGCTCCATTAGAGCAAAGTGATCAAAAGCAGGCAACAGAGTCCATGTCATAGACAGTACACACTCAACTTACTAGGGGACCCACATGTAGATCAAACTGTCTATCAGTTACGTATGTGTAGGGGGCCTGGGTCCAGTCCATGCATACTCTTTGGTTGGTGTTTCCATTTCTGTAGGCCCCCATGAATCTAGGTTAGTTCACTCTGTTGGTCTTCTTGTAGTGTCCTTGTCCCCTTGAGTCCTTCTGTCCTTCCCTCCCACTCTTCCACAGGATGCCTAATGTTGGCTGTGAGCCTCAGAGTCTGATTTGATCAGCTGTTAGATGGGGCATCTCAGAGAAAGATTAAGTTGGGCTCCTGTCTATAAACCTAGCAAAGTATCGTTAATGGTGTCGGGTTGATTCTCTCCCATGGGATGGGTCTCAGGTTGGGCCAGGCATTGGTTGGTCAGTCCCTCAGTCTCAACTCTATCTCTGCACAACTTATGGGCAGGATAAATTTTGGTTTGAAGGTTTTATAGGTGGGTTGGTGCCCTCCCACCTCACCTCTATAGGCCCTGCCTGGCTACATAGTGTCCCCTCAGTCTCATGTCCCCCACAGCTAGGAGACTCAGCTAGAGACACCCCCATATCTTCCCTGTAACCAACCCTGCCGCAGGTCTCCAGCTTGTCTCAGTGGTTCCCATCCCCCTTCAGTTTCCCTTTTCTCTCTAGGCCCTCAAACCTCCCTGTTATCTCCACATCTGATCCCCACTGCCTCGTTTCCCTCCCTACACCCTCTCCTATACAGTTTCCTCTCTACCTCCACGTCCACTGTCCATTGTATTTCACCATCTGAGGGAGACTCAAGGTGGGCCTCCCTTGGGCCCTCCTTGTTACTTGGTTTCTTAGGAACTGTGAGTTGTAGTATGTTTATCCTGTAATATATGGCTAATGTTTGCTTATAAGTGTGTACATACAGTGTGTGTATGTTTTTGGGTCTGGGTTACCTCACTCAGGGTGATCTTTTGTATTCTATCCATTTGCCTGCAAATTTCACAATTTTCTTGTTTTTAATAGCTGAGGTAGTATTCCATTGTGTAAATGTAGTATATTTTTTTTAGTTCATTCTTTGGTTGAGGGACATCTAGGTTGTTTCCAGTTTCTGGCTACTTTGAGTAAAGCCACTATGAACACAGTTGAACCAAATGCCCTTGGAGTATGATGGAGCATCTTTTGAGTATATGGGTGGTTCCCTTCCCCCCCCCCCCCCAGACATGGTTTCTCTGTGTAACAGCCTTGTCCATCTAACTAAGACTCTCTTTGTAGACCAGGCTGGCCTCAAACTCACAGTGATCCCTCTGCCTCCTGAGTGCTGGGATCAAAGATGTGCGCCACCACACATGTCTCAGCTGGGTCTTGAGTTAGTAGTATTTCCAGTTTTTCTGAGAAAGCACCAGACTGGTTTCCAAAATAGTTGTATGCGTTTGCACTCCCACCAGCAATGAAGGAGTGTTCCCTTTCTCCACATCCTCACCAGCATGTGCTATCACTTGAGTTTTTTATCTTAGCCATTCTGACCGTCTGATGGAATCTCGGATTTTGATTTGCATTTTTCTGATGACTAATGACATTGAACATTTCTTTTAGTGTTTCTCAGCCATTCGTGATTCCTCTGTTGTGAAGTCTCTATTTGGCTCTCTACCCCATTTTTTACTTGGATTATTTGGTTTGTTGGTATAATATTTTAACATGTAAATATAGACTTTTTTTTTCCTCTATCCATGTTAAAGCTTTGTAAAAGAATGGAAAGGGTTTGAGGCTCTGTGGGTTTAGTCTTAGTCTTAATGATGTTTATATTACATTTTCTCAGATATCTAAAAAAAGGCATTTGAAAATTCTAACACTCAGTACACATCTGTAAGAAAAAGGCAAGACCAGAGTGTGCATTTCACAGGAGGCCATGCTGTCTGTGGAGAGAAGCTCCCAAAATAGGATCATGCCCCATCTAAATGCTGAAAATAACAAAACCAGAAAATAACATGTGCTGCTAAGAATCTAGACCAAAGAATTAAAGCAACCATACACACGACTGCTCAGAGTACAAATCAGGACTTTTACTTTGGAGACCATTTGACAGGTTCTCTATGACCCAACTGAGAAGCCTGTACAAAGATGCTGTAACTGCATTGCTTTTGATAGCTAAAAATCATGGGCCTGGAGAGATGGCTCAGTGGTTAAGAGTGTCACCTGCTCTTCCAGAGGTCCTTAGTTCAATTCCCAGCAACCACATGGTGGCTCACAACCATCTATAATGTGATCTGATGCCCTCTTCTGCAGATAAAGCACTCTTATACGATAAATAAATCGCCTTAAAAAATCATAAACTACCAAAATATCCTTCAGTTGCAGAGTAGATAAGTTCTGATTTGCTTATTCAGTGGACTTCTATTCAACAATGAAAATGAACAATCTATACTTTATAAAACACAAAAAAATGGGGGGAGGAGCCACATGTGGTGGCGCACACCTTTAATTCCAGCACTCAGGGAGGCAGAGGCAGATGGATCTCTATAAGTTCAAGGATAGCCTGGCCTACAAAAGGAGTCTAGGACAGCCAGGCCTACACAGAGTTACCCTGTCTTGAAGAACCAACAATCAAACAAAACAAAAAAATTTAAAAGTGGGGGGAGCACTGTTTTGAGGCTCAGAGGACGAACTTTGGGAATTACTTCTTACCTACCACTTGTTGGTCAGAGTCTGTCTTACTTTACCAGTGTGCTGCATATTCCTGGCTAGCTGGCCTCCTAGCTTCCCTGTGACACCCTTGTCTCTGCCTGTTGTCTCACTGTAGGGTGTTGGGTCTATACATGTGTTCTGCCACATGTAGGTTTTTATGTGACTTACAGGGAATTGAACTTAGGTGCTCAGGTCTGCAGCTATTATCTTTACCTGCTGAGCCATCTCTTTGGCCCCTGTATTAATTTTGTATTGCTATTTAATCATACTCTTAGTCAACTTAGCGAGTTACAATACTGGTTTATTATCGCCCGGGCTAGAAGCCCAGTATATTCTAGGTTGTTCTATGCCGAGAAGATCAAGAGATCAAATCAGGAAGTGGACCAGGTTATGTTTTCATCTCAGCTGGGTGGTGCTCAGTCCTCCTCAGTACACTGTAGCCTATTGTCGGGAAAGGGCTACCAGTATTAGGTCCTGAGTCCACCTTTGGGTTCTGTTCTCACACCTGCCTCACAGCCTGGAAATTTATTTCTTTGAAGCTGTCATGAAACCATACTAAATTGTGCTGTGGTGGAGCAGAGTCCCTAACATCTGTAATCTAATAGTAACTATACCACTACCTTCACCATATAATGAGTCATTGTGATTTTGATACTAATGTTGCTAGGCATTCCCTCCCCTCTTTGTGTGTTAGCCCATGCGTACCTATGTGTGTGCTGAGATACACATACCCCTGAGAGCATGTGTAAAAGCCAGAAGTTAACATTGGGTATTTCCCTGTATTGTTCTGTGTGGGTTATGCATATGCCTGCTGGTGTGCATGGGTGTGTAGAGACCAGAGTTTAACGTCAGTATCTTTCTCTGCTGTTTTCACCTTGCTTGTGCCAGGCATCTCTCCCTGAACCTAGAGCTCACCTTTTCAGCTGGACTAGCTGGTGAGCAAGTCCTGAGGACCTGTGTGTCTCTCTTCATAGCACTGAGATTATAAGGTGGGCTGCTATGTCCCGCGTTTTACTTGAGTGCTGAGGATCTAAACTCAGCTCCTCATGCTTGCACAGCAAGCACTTGACCATTCAAGCCATTACTCTTAGCCATTTTTATGCCTTTTGAGAAATGTTCATTCAGGCTCTTTGCCAATCTGTTTTTGTTTTTGTTTTGTGTTTTATTATTGAGACAGGTTCTGGTAGCCTTGGTTGTCCTGGACTCGTTTTGTAGACCAGGCTGGCCTTGAACTCAAAGAGATCCGCTTGCCTCTGCCTCCCAAGTGCTGGGATTAAAAGTATACACTACAACCAATTTTTTTTAAATGTATTTAACTTTATTCTGTGTGCATTGATATGAAGGTGTCAGATCCCTGGAACTGGAGTTACAGACAGTTGTGAGCTGCCATGTGGGTGCTTGGAATTGAATGCAGGTCCTTTGGAAGAGCAGACAGTGCTATTAACCACTGAGCCATCTCTCCAGCACCCCGAGCCCCTACAGTGCTATTTTTTGAATCAGTTTATTGCAGTTTCTGCTGTTGAGTTTTGTGATCACTTTTTGGACACTAACCCTTTTTCAGATATTAAGTTGGCAAATATTTTGCTTTTTTATCTTCAAGTGTTTCTTTGTCTGTACCCATGAACTTTGACTAGACAGCACATGCCCAAATTGAAATTTTTCCCCTAAAATCATTGGTAGGTTTTCTTCTTTAAGTATGTTCTGTTCTTTTACTTTAAAAATGCAACTTAAAACAATGGTAAAAATAGGCAGAGATTCCATCTTATGATTGGCAATGGAAGATTTATCAAACACAGCAACAGACATCCTCCATAAATGCTTTTAGGGTCAAACATCTTTATGCATTCATTGTGAAACACAGCTGTATGTGTGTCTATATTTAATACTAATGATTAGTGAAATTATACAAGTAAGAAACATGTAAATACAATGAAACTTTACATTCAAGTTGACTTTTACCATTTTACATTAGAAACTAGCTGTTCTAGCTGCCTGGTTTTGTTTTGTTTTGCTTTGCTTTGTTTTGTTTTGCAATTGACCTCAACTTTAGTCTCTCAAATCATTGAGTAAGTGAAATACTTTAATTCACAAGTAATGACTATTCACCTTTACTATTTATACCTCATCCTGAGTAGCTAAAAATGCTATAGAAAAAAAAAACCCTATACTATAGAAGGTATCTGGTTTATCATCTCTGAACTAGAACATCTACTGATGCCCCCTTTACAGGCGCTATAATTTCATCATATTAAATCTTGCCTCTCCTGTTTATAAATGAAGAAACGTTTACTCAGCCTCATACATTATCATAAGGAGTAATGAGGTTAAACATGTAAATGAACATCTGACCTATTTACTTTCAGTGACACAGTTACTCAAGCCTAGAGATAGTTAAAAGAGATATTATCCTAACTTTGTGGTGGCCGTGATAATTGTAGATACTCCCGTTTACCTATTTACACATCTATAAATATTAAGTAGCTATTATTCATTTGATATTGGATGCTAAATATTACACGTCAATAATTGTATATAGTGTGAATAGTTGATTGTGAAGTTTGATTTTATTGTAGGAAAAATTTTAATTTCTATATTAGCCACTGTTTAGGACATTTTGGACAAGAGTTGTCTGTTAATTAACTATAGCTGTCACTTAGCTTTTCTTCTTACAGGTGTAGCTTTAGTGTTTAAACAATCTGATTATCTTCAGTCCTATATAGTCTTCAACTTAAAGTCGGCTGGAGTTTTTTAGTAATTGTGTTAATTCCTTACCTTACATTTAAAAGTTGTATCATTGATGGTATCAAAGCATCCTCTACGTTTATGATCAGCACTCTTATGGCAAGGCTGCACTTCCTGTTAGTAATATCATGTTCCTCTGTAGTTTTGCCTTTCTTAATCCAAGTAAGTGAAAGTTCATCTTAGCTTCATTAATTCCATCAGGTCTGAAAACATAAAGGTAATGGGGCAAGCAAGGGAAAACAACATGAGAGACCCTCGCTGATGCATGATTTAATACAAATGCCTTGCGAACAGGAGTGGGTGGAGAGAACTGACTCCCACAATTTGTCCTTTGACTTTCACAGTCATATGTATGCACATGCACATGTGCGTGCCTGTGTTCACGCGCGTGCACACACACACACACACACACACACACACACACACACACACAGCAAATAAATACTTTAAAAATCTCTTCAAACTGTTTAAAAAGTTACAGTTTTGCATTCAGTTTAAGCTTCTTAGAGGAAGAGCTTTGTACTTAGCCAAAGGAGTGTCAAGACAGAAGTGCAGCCACTGTCTTTTAGTCAGTTGTCTTGGAGCTAGTCATTCCTGTAGATCTTGCTCACAGCAGTGCACTGAATGCCAGTATATTTCAAGGCCCCTCAGAATTTGAGACATTACTTTGACGTATATATGATTCCTTTTAACTTAACTTATACATGGATTCAGTTTTTAGTAATTTTTTTATAGGACAGTTGGAATTTTTAAATTTTATTTGTGTTTTACCTACATGTATGTCTTGCTCACCATGTAGTGCCTGCAAAAATCAGAAGAGGGCATGATATTCCCTGGGACTGGAGTTAAAGATAGTTATGAGCCTCCATGTGGCAGACAATCAAACCCGGGTCCTCTGGAAGAGGACCATGTCCATTTCCAGACTAAGTTGTTTTTCAAACAAAAATCTATGATATCAAAGTAGAATTCAGATGGTAGTTATATACTAAGAGACATTCTTTTTTTTTTTTTTTTTTTGAGACAGGGTCTCTCTGTGTAGCCTTGGCTGTCCTGGACTCAGTTTGTAGACCAGGCTGGCCTCGAACTCACAGTGATCTGCCTGCCTCTGCCTCCCGAGTGCTGGGATTAAAGGCGTATGCCACCACGCCCGGCCTAAGAGACATTCTTAATTTTATTTTTAAAGTACTAACAAATGCCAGTGTTAAATTTCATAACTTTTATTATTGGTTATGTGAGAGATTTTCTTTTGTTTAAGAAACTTACCTGAAATACTTTATGGATATTTAAGCCTCCCACTTTCACAAGTGCTTTATAAAATTCATGTATTTGATAAGCACACAGAGAGAATGATGGCACAAAAGTGGGCATATGCAGAGATCTGGTGAGACCAGAAAAGGAGTTTCAGAAGTACCTTGTACTGTTCCTGTACCTTATTGTTAAACTTGAAGCTACATAAAATAATAGAAAAACCACCACCTTTGCCAACTTAGCTATTACTTTAGAAAAGACCCTCTGCCATGTATGGCCTGCCACCATTCACTGTTGTTTAATGTTAATCTTTGCCCATGTGTAAGACTAATGCAGAAGGGGAAAAGAAGCTGAGTCAGAGGTTTTACTTTCATCAAGAATGAATCCCACAACATTTAATAGGAAAATATATAAAATGATTTAAATTTGAAGATAGCTCTCACAGCATTTTAAGATTCTTTAATAAAAATGAAGATTGTATATAAAACATCTTACTTTGTTATTCTATTAAAATGCAGGCTCCCACATAAAAATTACATACAGGTTTTTTTTACATAATTTTTTGTAATATTGTTAAGTCTAAGCAACCCAAATATACATGAGTAGAAAGTAATACAGTATTATACTGGCAAAGTATGGACGAGCTCAAGTGTAAGAAAACAAGCACAAAGATTTGCTGTATGAAGTCCAGACTAAGCAAATTCAGAGAGACAAACCTTAGTGATGCTGGGAGCTTAGGAGTAGAAGGAATAGAACAGAGTTTCATTAGGAGGCAGCGAGGCATGCTGGAATTAAGTAATAGTAAGAGTTAGACAGCTTGTTGTTTGTTCTAAGAAATCCTTTAAGGTTGAGGGAGTTAGCACTAAATGTGTGTTTAGTCTAAGGCACTGAGTTCAGTCGCTAGCACCAAAACCTAAACAACAAATTGACTTGAGAGGAATAATTGTGACGGTATATGAATTGCATTTCATGATAGCTCTGACAAGAAAACAGCCTTATGTATCCCCTTAACCCCCAAAATCTTTTCTTTAACTAAGACAAAGTGCCAAAGACCTTGAAATTTTACATGATGAAGGCCCCAGTTACTGCACAGAGCTGATGACCTTTATCTTTCTCTTCTTTCCAGTCTAGCTGTGCTGCCTTCTAGCTGTCCCTGCCCCGAGGCTTACCTGGTCCTTCCTTCTCCCTGAGACCCACTGCTTTCATGCTATAGTCACTTCTTGGTGTGGCTGACTAACTACCTGCTTTTAAATTACACATTTCACCTTCTTTGTTTTCTTTTTTTGTGCTATTTACTGTGAAACCTAGCATCAATAAACCTTTTAATCTTACCTGTTATTTCCTGTTTTCCCATACACTCTAAGCCCCTTACGGGCAGAGATTTTGACTGTCTTGTTTGCAGCTGTCTCTATCTCAGGGCTTAAAATAGCGCTTGGCATATATTAGCACCAATGTAAAGTGAATCTAAGCATGTAAGTATGGGCAGCTGTGATGAAAATCAGGAATATCAAGTAATTGAAGGAACAGTATCTTTGGGTAAGTTTCATTGCCTTATTTTTAAGGATAGTTTCTATAACAAGGATGAATTCATGCTGTTATGACTGTTAGGAAATCCAGTGGGATGTTTTACATAGTGGCATAGTCTCAATAGAGAACTTCTCTTTGGTCCCTTCTTCAAACAGATTACAGAAATGGTTTATAGAATTGAAAGGTTTTGCTAAAATTGCACTAATAAATTAGATATTATTTAAATAGGTTTTATTTTGATTGTTAATGTGAAAACTATTATCAGGGGACTTTCAATTGGATATATATGAGATTATTTAATATTGCTATCTTTAATTATAATCTCACCTTCAATAATATATCTTTCAGTAGACTTATGATATCCATATGCTAGACATTAATTTTTAATCCATATAATAGGGTTTGCTTTCTAAAAGCATGAAGTACAGTGGGGGAACTAGTATGTAAACAAGTAGTGTACAGTAATAGGAGCACTTACAGTGAAAATGCCACGCAAACCCTGTAACTCCTCCTAGGTGTCAGGCGTAATCTGAGAGGTGATGATTTTAGCTGACCTCATCAGTTTGGTTTTACTTACACACACACACACACACACACACACACACACACACACACACACACACACACGGGAACGCAGGCATGCACGCATCCTTTCTTCCAAAGAAAGACAGCTATTGACTAGTAGCCCAGAATTGCCCCCAAGTTCCGACCACCAGTTCGGATTCTTATGAAGTGGACTTGTAATATCCTTAATGTTGCTGTTGGCAGTCTGTTACAGATTCCATTATTGTCGATCAATGCAGTCGCCATGCGAGGTGGGGGGAGGAAAGGAGGAGGAGAAGAAAAGGAGAGATGAGAGCTTCCTATTCACGGATTTATCAACCTGCCTTTGCTCACAGGAAATCCTCCTGGAGGGGGCTGGGATGCTGCTGAAACAGCCAAGGCTCGAAAGGGCTAGGGAGCTGCAGTTCTGACTGAAAGGAAATTTCAAGACCTTTCTGAACAAAACAAATGCTGAGTTTGGTCTTGTGTCTTTGTTTTGTTTGATGATGTGCTTTACCTAGCTGATTAGCTATTGTGCTGTCTGGGTATCGAGGCTGTTTCCAGTGTAGTCACCCCTCCCCGCCCCCGCGCCCCTTTATTTTCTTTGAGTGTCTTTATTCTTTATTTCTCCGTGCTTTCTCTTGACATTAAAAACACATCATTATTCAATTTTATTCTTTCTTTCTCTTTTAGGCTAAAGCTTAACAAAAAAGAGACAGGGAACAAATCTCTCTCCTTTATCCCACCGTCCTCCTTTAACCCTCTCTGTTCCCCTCATCTTCCCACCCCCTCTGTTGTGTTAGATTGCTGTCACAGAGACAGAATCCAGAGTGCAGAGAGGATCACATTTTCTTTTTCATCATTGCAGCCTAGCCTACAATTTTAGTATTAGACCCACCGCCCCCAGATTTGGTCTTTGTATTTCTTCCTTGCCGCTTCATCATTCAGTAATTGTACTCTGTATGGAAAAGTTTTCTGGCTGGAGAATGAGTCTCCTTTCTCCTGGTGATATGGCCGAGTGGTTGGATAGTAGCACCGAAGAGGAGAAGAGCCTTCTATCATTTCTGGGTAAGGTAGGGCTTTCTTGTTCTTGTAACCCTTTATTGTCCAAACTTTTTGTACTTTGGGGAATAACACCCAAGATTTTCTAAATCTAGCTTTGTAATTTTAAAAAAGAAGGAACTAAGAAAAATGTATTTGAGTTGTGTGTGTTTCAAGGGTGTTGATGTTGTTGTTGTTGTTGTTGTTTGTTGTTGTTGTTTGTAGACTTAGTGCTGCCTACACTGTGTCAGAAATAAGAAACAATTTGCTTTGCTTTAACAAAGAGTACTAGCTCCATACAAAGCTCAGCATGTCATCTGGCCAGCTGTTCATGCATATAGATAACTTCTAATCGCCAAAATATACTATTAATTTATACTGCTCTCAGTACAGTAACCGGGAAGCCTGATGTGTGAGAGGGAGGGAGATGCTTTGTGTGCGTGAAACACCAAGAAGTAGCTTTTGTGCCAAGTGCATTTGTAGTGATCATAAAGGATTTCTTCTGAGCATATAAAATTGGATACATGGACCAGAAATTACTTTAACTTTATACTTACAGATGCTTTTAAATAAATTTCCAAATAGCAATTACTGATTTTGGAGTTATAGCTGTCATATATAACTACGAAAGTTAGGTTATAAATACAACCATGTTTTTATTATAATAGGAAAGCTTCATGTGCCTAAGCAAGTACTTCTATTTATTGATTGCCTACAAATGTATCATTTTATTTATTTTATTTATCTAATATGTTTGTGTACATATTGGTATACCTTCATTATATATGAATGAAATCCTGTGGTCTTCTAGTTAATTCTTTATGGATATTATCTTAAGACCTATGAGTAGTCTTCTGTCATCTCCAAATACACCTTTACTACTATTTATACATCTTTTATAGTTAGCATAAGTTTCCTTTGTTTTATTTATCTCAATTTGGTGTCCAACTTCAGCCTTCTATAGCTGATCCCTTTTTCCTACAGTTGAGATATAAAGAGATCATCCTAATCCAGTCTTTTCTAGTTCTGTCATCAGATAGATATATTTAGATATTAATCCTACTCTTTGTTTATCATGGTCTCATTGTGTTGAATATTTGTATAACTACAAAAAAAAAAAGCCCTATGTAACCCTTTTAAGTTTTGGTGTCTTTGGAGTCTGGTCTCATTCTACTTCGCTTCCTATGCCCGTGCCCAGAACATACACATACATACAGGAGAACGTAACTTCAGGGAAGTAAGTACAGATACCTTCAGTAAACCAAGAAGATGGATGCTACTACATCTTAGAAAAAGAAGGCAGAGACATCTTTAAACATTTTTTGTCACTGTTTATACACTTATCAATTCTAATGACCAGGCCTGGAGTCTCAGTTCAGTCTCTCTCTCATTCCCTCCCTCCCCTTCCCCTCTCCCCTACTCTCTCTTTCTCTTTGTCTTTATCTTACTGTACCTAAAAAGAATTTAGCTAAATAAAAAAAATGTGTAAATAATAATTTAAAAGCAATACTACAGTGGTACCCTTTCACCTGTCCTCTGATAAAGGGAGTTATTTTTTGTAATTCATGTTTGCCCATAAGCAGAGGTGATAAAGGGAAGGATATTACAACTGACTTAGGAGAGAAATGCAGATCTGTATACATTATTACATTGACTTCTGCATAGACAATATTCAGTTGTCTACCTCTGTTTAATGAAAGTTTCACGTGATTAATAAATACATTTTGCTTGAATACCATAGTTTACTTGAGAATGAGTAGACAACCATGAATCCATGCTCAGCTGTGCAGCACTGAGCTCTGGATGTAAGGAAATCTGTGGGTGGGAGTTGGTTTGGTGTTTGAGGTAGGGACTCACTTTGTGGCCTAGGCTGGCTTAGAACTTACTGTGTAGTTCAGACTAGTCTCTTTTTAACACAGTCCTCCTTCAGCCTCCAGATGCAGGATTATAGGTATGAGGTACCACATGCAGCTAGCAAAATCTTATCTTCAGGAGTAGAGCTCTTTCCTGACTTTGGCGGCAAGCCCCTCCATCTATGAACAACAGGGAATTTACGTAACTCTTCTAGAACTAGGAGGAAAATCTTCAGGTGTAGCTTGTGCTGAGCTCAGGATTAAACAGACTTTGTCATTTGCTGCCATAGTTGTCGTTCATGGAAACGTACTAGACCCAATGAGGATGCCAAGGGGAAAACAGATAATGGTATCTGCTTTATAGTAATACAGGATTAAAGAAATCAAGACTGTGTCCGAGAGCCTGTTAGATATGATAGCTTTTGGGAGGATTTCAAATCAAATTTCTGTCTAGAAAAGATTCAAGAAAAGCTCTTTGTGCTAGTTAGACTCTAGTATATCTCATTTAGGCATTAGTGCTCAGGCGTGCCTGCTAAATTGACACATTGCTAAATGATGAAGCTTCATGAAACTATACCTGTCTGTTATTTTACTTAAAATGTCTATGGTTTTCATATCACTTGTCAAACAAAATTAAGATCCTACTGTGAAACTTTGGCGTTTTTTTCCCGATGTTCCACCTTTCATTTCAGTAGGACCTCAAAATCTCTGCGCTTACTAAACCCACTGACTTTCCATCTCTCGGCCAAATGCTTTCCTCTCCTACGATTGTACATGCTTAGCTTCTCCTCTTAGCAGAGCACAAAGAAATAGTGTTCAAGACACTACATTTGGACACAAAGAAGTATAAGATAAAACCGCTCAAGAAGCATAGAGTACGGCTAGGAAGTAAATATGAATTGTAAATAAGATAAATGAGAACCATGTAATGATAGGTCACGACAACCATGCCCACACCACCCCCAGACAAGTCAGCACCTAATTGTAAAAATCACTTATTCAGGTGAAAATTGCTTTGGGCCTTTGAAAAGGGGAGAATTCATTTCTCATTATGAATGCTGAATAGAGAGGATTTAATATGAATCTCAAAAGGATAAAATAGATATTTATTAAAACAGTGGCTTTTTCTTGTATGAAAATTATGTCATACAGAATATTAAATTATTTTCAGGCCCAGTGAATAAACTGACTTGAAAGGAATGGTGTTTGTGTAGAGAAGTAATGAAAGATAATAAAGAGTATTTCGAACTTACTGTAAAGCTTGATGTGACAAACTAATGAATGACGGACTGAGTGACAGTTTTTTCCTAAAAGCTGCTGAAAAAAATAAAAATATTTGGGCAAAGATGTTGTATGTGCAAAATGTGTTTGTTTAGATAGGATCTTATGTAGCCTACGTTAGCCTTACACTCTTGCTCTTCCTTACACTACCTCTCAGGTTCTGGAATTGGATGTGTATACTAACATGCCTACTTTAAAATAAACATTTAAGAAGACATAGATCTAAAACTAGTATTATGAAGGATTAAAAGCAGTTAAGTCAGTGTAAGGTGTGCAATAAGAGTGGCTGATCTAGTACCCATCCCTCTATATAATTATTGTTTTGATTATTTATCATTAAAAGTAGATTAGAGGAGCTAAAGTGATGAGTCAGCAGTTAAAAGCGATTGTTGCTTCTGCAGAGGCCCTAGGTTTGATGCCCATATAGTGGTTCACGACCTTCTATAACTCCAATCCCAGGGGATCTGATGGCCTTCATCTGACCTCCATGGGTACCAAGTACACACATGGTGCACAGACATACATGCAGGCAAAACATTCACACATAAAATAAAAATGAATAAGTCTAATAAAAAATTTTAAAAAGTAGATTACAAAAGACCCTAATAGGGTTTTTCAAATATGTATTATTAGTGTATGTAGATGTATGTGCGTATACACATATGCATCTATACTCTAAGGGCAGAGGAAGTTTCAGGAATTGCTTCATTCCATTGGAGTGCTGGGATTACAGTTGTATACCAGTACATCTAGCATTTTGCCTTTTTTTTTTTTAAAGGTTCCTCTAGTAGTCAAACTCAGGTAATCAGGCTTATACAGTGAGTACTTTTACCTGTTCAACCATCTCACCTGCATGTAAATGCCTCTACAAAGAAGACTCAATCACCTATCTTCCCACCAACTTGAAAACTTAAGTGCAAGTAAATATTTGTATAGCTTGAAGAGCTAGTAGGGAGATAGTACAAAGATTATGTCAACAAATGGTTGGAAAATTAGAATAAAATGAGTCAAAGACATATTTTGAATTTGGAAGGATAATGGTACTGTTAATAGAAATCAAATTGAGAAAAAAAGAGCTAGTATTTAAGAGAAGATAGTAAATTCTGTGTTGAATTTGAAGTAGGCAATACACATCTGGATAAGCACATATACGATAATTGGAAATTGTGTCACAGGTAGAAATTAGGACTTGGGAGCCATTTGGCTACAGGAGGAAGATGATTGGCATTCAGGACATCTGCAGTGATGCCTACTTCTTGACAGACTGACAAGAAGAGACAAACAGAAAACATAGAGGGATAGCAGGAGAGCACTGGTGTGGAGAGCAGGAGAGCACTGGTGTGGAGAGCAGGAGAGCACTGGTGTGGAGAGCAGGAGAGCACTGGTGTGGAGAGCAGGAGAGCACTGGTGTGGAGAGCAGGAGAGCACTGGTGTGGAGAGCAGGAGAGCACTGGTGCTTTGATATGTGAAGGAGATACAGAGTAGATGAGCATTCGTGTTGGAGGAACCTTAGGAGGGTGTCCTAAGGGAGGACAAGTCAGCAATGTGGCCAGTAGTGACAGCGGTTATAAATACCAAGGAAACATTAAGGGAGACCACTGGATTTGACAACTTAAAGTCAAGGCATATCATATCTTTTGTTAGGACAGTATAAGCCAGAAGTAGAGGTTTTTGCCTAAAGATATCTGTGGCAGAAAGAAAAGCATGAGGCTAGAGAGATGACTTAGTGGTTAAGAGCACTTGCTGTTCTTTTAGAGGACTCAGGTTTGGTTCCTAGCACCCACATGGCAACTTACAACCTCTGTACCTGTAGTTCAAAGGGGTTCTGATACACCCTTATGGCCACGGTATGTATGAGGTGCACATACATACATGCAGGCAAAACAGCCATACACATTAAATAAAAATAAATATATTTTATTAAAAAGAAAGGGAGCTCACACTTCTTAAAATGTGGGGCTTACACAGAGTTTTGGGTAGAAGGGAGAGCAAGTGATTAACTTTCAATAGAGGAGAACAGCTAAGAGAACATCTTTGTGGATTGAGGACATAAATTAAAGCACAGGGTTAATATTTTGGTGGAAGAAACCAGAAACCAAAAATGCATGTGGAGACCCAACAACAGAAAATGAGAGAAATGAGGAGATGGAAACTCTTGTTCTAAGTTTGGGGCATTTAACATATCCAGTCATGCCTTGCAATTAATTGTGTGTCTGTGTGTATTTATGTAATATCTAATACTCTCCTGCTCCCACAAGATTGGGCCAGTGTCTTCTCTTAGTGCAGAACTGTGTCTCAGGACAGCACTGAAGATAAGTTTTATAAAATGTTTTGACTGAGTCAGTATTGTCTAAAATTGTTGAAATTGCTCTTGTCAGATCTATACTCCCTTCCTGTTTCTTCTTCTTTTTCTTCTTCTCTCTTCCACCTCTTTCTTCTTTTTTTTTGTTTTTTGCTGTTTTATATTCCTATAATCTCAGCTCTCTGGAGGCTGAGGCAGGAGGATGACAAATTTGGATTACATATTGAGACTGTCTCAACAACAACAACAACAACAACAACAACAACAACAACAACAACAGACAGCCAACCCCCATAAAACAAAATCTGTGGGATTTTGCTGGCGTTGTAGGTTCAGCCTATTGTAATGTTGTAGCCAGTTGTGATACAGCCTATTATACAAAAAAGTAATGAGCTAAGTTTAACTCACCAGTTTAAAAAAAGGATAAATAACTCCAAAGAAAGTATTTTAAAAGATACAGTGAAAATGAGATAGAAAATATAAATATAATCAAATTTATAAAGCCAAGAATTGTTGCCTTAAAAAAATCTTAAAAAAAAAAAAAGATTCAAATGACAAGATTTGATCAAAATAGAAAGTACAAACAGCTAAAACTAAAGAAGGAAATAGTACAGAAAATTAAAGACTTAAAAGTTAGAGACTATGGGCTGGAAAGATGGCTCAGAGGCTAAGAGCAAAAATACTTATGTGATGTTGTTAAAGTTCTTTGAGTTATATTCAGCTATTGTAGAGTACTCAAGTCCAGTTTCCAGATCAGCATCTGGTGGCTCACAATCACCTATAATTTCAGCTCCAGTGAATCTGACATCACTACCCTCTGTGAGCACCCTCACTCAGGTATGCACACTTAGGACACAGACACACAGAGAGACGCTTAATTAAAAACAAAAGCTGGAGATTATCATAAAAGCTTTACAAGAATATATTTAACAACTCAAAACCCCTATGAACTATGCTAAAACCTAAGTATGGCTATTGAATCATATTGCTCCTCCTGGGTTGTTGGTTCTCTTGGTTTGTTTTTGTTTTTGTTTTCTTGTTTCATTTTGTTTTGTTTTCTTATTTTCTTTGTTTAGGGAATTTGAAGAAGAGGGGGAGCAGAAGGTGTTCTTTCAAAAAAGTTCCTGATAGGATGAACAATTGTAAAACTAAAATTAAAAAGAATATAAATTGGGCAGATATCTAAAGAAAATGAAACTTGAGTAAGAAGCAATCAAAAATTGAACAGATTAATTTATATTTAAGTGTACTAGGTAGAATTTAGGATTTTGTGAATTTTTACATGAAGGGTATATAGACAGCAAAGCCCTTAAAAGCTTTTATACCTAACCTTCGATAAAGCTTATTCATCAAAGTCTCAATTATAGCTGATCATTCAAGTTAATGAAAGTGAAGGCTGAGTGTTAAACCTGTCCAGGTGGTAGGATCAATTTCATCTTGGAATGAGAAAATTAAAACTTGTATTAAATATGAAGCTAATTCCATATGAGAAGCTGAAAATTTACCTTTTTATCTTTATAAGATGGCAGTCCTGTATCATTCAACTGAGTAAAATCATAGTTATAAGTATATGTATCTATTAAAGAGGTGAAGGGATATTCACACTCAGGGTACTTAACTATTTTTAGTTAAAAGTTACTTATTTATCATCTTTTATTCTGTCTTAATAAAAGTAAACAGGTGAAAATGTTTTATGAAAACATTGTAAGAATACTTAAAATTGAGAAGATTACTCATTTTGTTTGAAATGTAGAGCAGACCATTATTGAAATTGGAAAGTGTAAGACCTTAGCTGCAGAGCTAGTTTAGTTTAGTTTACTTCAGTGAGAAAGACTAGAGAACACGTGGTCTAGCAGTGTGAACTTGCAGAACATGTGAAGTAGGTAAGCCTGGCTTCATAGTCATGGCTGAACTGAAGGTCACCTACAGTTTGATAGGAGGGTAAAACCCTGCTAAGGACTGGCACCAGAGGAGGAGTGTGGCCAATTTTCACAGATTGCCCAACTAAGTCAAATTTTTAGTAAAGAGAAGGAATGTGTAAAGAATGTGTTTGATATTTTCCCCCTAAGTGCTTGATGGTGTAAAGTAATTCTATCAAAAAGGCAGTGTGGGGAAATTAATCTAAAATTGAGCACAAGATAACATTAAGTAGATGGGAACTGAGTCGGTGGGATTAACTAGGGGATTCCTGTTATAATCTGCCTAAAATGAAAAACCCTAGGTTACGATGTTAATAGTTGGTCAAAATGAAGCTGATAAGCAGTTCAAAGATAGACTTGATACTGACTAAATGCTAAAGGGGATAAACCAAAGTCCCCCATTGCTGCTACCTTTACTACCTATTGATGCTTGGTATCATTACTTTGGTTTATTCTGGGCCATATGCACATTTTATTCTCAGTCAGTGATTGTTTCATATTTACATTAAAGGTCTATAGATTTGTATTCATGTTGTCTCTCCTCTTGTTTTTTCCCTTTTCTACTATTTCTCTTCTCTGCCTGTTTTTCTTTTTGTTTGTATGATGGGGGTCTCTTTATATTGCCCAGGATGACCTCAGACTCTCTAGGCTGAAGTGATCTTTCTGCTTCAGCCTCTCGAATAGCTGGGCTTTTCTCTTTTCAGCACATTGATTCTATTAATACAAAAATTATGTATGAGGGGGAACTAAACTTTTTAAAATGCATTGGCATAATCAAAGTCTAAATCTATTTTTAAAATTATCACTGAATACTGAATTTACTGAGTAAATCTAAGCACACACCTCCAGTTGCATTACGGAGTCAGTTAAAGACAATGTTGAATACCATAGAGCGTAGCTGTAAATCAGGTGATGCACTTACTATGAAGCTTATTACTAAGGAGAACGTATTATTAACCTAGTTTCAGAAAAGTCTAAAACAGGACAGATGCAAGGGCGTAATCCCAGCACTTAGGCTGATGCAGAATCATGTGAGTTTGAGGTGAGCTTGTGTTATATAGCAAGACCTTGTCTCTGAGGAAAAAAAAAAAACTAATGAAGAAACAGCAACAAAGTGGGGGTAGGATGCAAAAAGTTTTAAGGGCTGTCTGTAGAAATTTGAAGAGATAACATCTTCCAGCGTTGACAACCAATACAGCCCACCAAAACTGTGAGATTAAAAAAAAAATCTTATAAACAATTAGACTGAAGTATTCTAAATGGTCATTTTAGGCTGATCAGTACTGTTGTTATTTAGAGATTATTCTTTGCAGAGCCTAAGGCCTTGATTAATTTAGTCTGTCTTCTAGAATTTGTGGAGGTACTTACCTCATACATTGAAGATTACTTTAAGCATATTGAAGGACATATTATTTCCCATAATGCTTCCTACCCCCACCCCTTGTATTTTAATGTAAGAAATCAGTTTTAGGTATTTTTTTAGCACTTTTCCTTCTATTTGTTCAATTTTTTTTCTCACTGTTACTCTTTGCTATTAAGTCACACGTCTTCCCCCTCTGTCTCAGTGCCTCAGCTCTGTGTTGTTTTGACCTGGAGAGTCTTCCTTGATAGGCCATGTTTAAAGTAAACCCTTAGTATGTATTTCTTACTTTACTTTTAAACGCAAAGAATTGTGAATCTACTGCTAAAATTTCTTGAGTTATTTTTAGGAACAAGTAAGAAAACTAGAGTTTCTGTAGTTATGGTTTCCCCTCCATGATAGGCTATTATGTAAAACCCACAGAGAACAAGGTATCATGCCTGGTGGTTAAAAGCACAGGCTCTAAATGCAGACTGCGTGGGTTCTAATCCTCATTTTGCCTCTTGCCTGCTGGGCAGACATGGGCAGAATACTAGAACATCTTGTTTCTATGTCTGTAATATGGGGAGTATAATTCCAGTTCCAAAGGATTATTGTCTGGATTACAGATGGAATTCATTTAAAACATTTCTCTGAAATAAAACATAATAAGTGATCACAGCTTTTTTTTTTTCATTATCAGTGCCTGATTGTTATCACAAAGAAGTAGTGATACTTTTTGTATTGGAAACTTAAGATAAAAGCTCTGGCTCTCTAAAAATCCAGTATCTCTTTCAAAGTCCAAAGTCTTTCCATTGTGGGTACAATAAAAAGTTATATACTTATTATTCCACAAAGGAAAAACCAGAACACAAATACAATCAGATCAAGACAAAACTATCCAGCAGTGTAAATAGTTCATTGTATAACATCTGGGAGTCCAAGTGCTCTGGCAGCTCTTCTTCTCCAGCATTGCTATCCACATGACACATAGCTTGCCCTGTAGAAACAGACGAGCTCCATTCCACACCTTCTCTTTTCCTTAGAGGTCATCCCCTAGTCCTGGCAGCTCCAGTATGTTCTGTTCTCAACTGCCGCTGAGACTGCACCTTCACCAATGTTCTCTGCTGTCCACTTAGTTTTGAAGAGGCAACTTAACCAGTGAAAGGAGTAAGTACTTGATACTACTAATTTGTATAAAGTACTTACTCCTTTCACTGGTTGAGTTAAGTTGCCTCTTCAAAAATAATTCATTCTCTTTGGAGCTAACAAACTATGAACTACAAGAGTTGTTTATTTTTGTCATATGGAGATAAAAAATATAGTAAGTAAGCATAGTCATTGGGGCTTGAAATGTAGTTGCTCACTTAAGCCTCTACAACTTCCAACAGTTAAAGCATTGAAATGTATTTGCCTAATGAGTTTATAAGCATGAAACTAAAATTAGATGTTTGGAAGAAAGTGAGGAAATGAGTTACAATTTTTTCATTAACCAGAACATTGCATATTAAGAAAACAGTTTCATTCTATCATTTTATCCTTGCTAATTAAACTTATTTTTCTCCCAGTTTGGTTTCTGTCATTTATTCAGAGATTAAAATATCTGCATGTTAATTTAATATGATGTTACAGAACCTTTATAGATAATTATTAGAGACAGTATGAGATGTTCTCCTGCCTTACCAGCTCCCCTCCCTGCCTGTCTTTTCCCCCAACTTCAGAAAGACCTGACTTGGACCCATCACGCTTAAAGTCATTTCTCTGAGGCTGAAGGGCTTGCTGTGTGGTGTACTCCCAGCCAGCTGGTTTGCTTCAGTTCTTTTGTGCTGTTCCATGAATCTGAGTTAGTTATACTGCCGTCTTTCAGAGATGTATGTTAGAAGTCACGTGTGCCTAATTCTGAAAATGACTTTGTACATTAAGACTCATTTATCCACTGATGGCTAGAGAGAAGCCGAGACACAGTTATTGGTCATAAATTTAAAATACAGCGATATCATGGAACTGTCTTCTACTGCAGGCATATAAGCTGCGGTATCAACTTCTTGGTCATTAGGAATATTGTAATTTGGCTAATATCTTAATGGTCAGGATGGCACAGGAGATGAAAAGAAGACCTGTATCCAGCATGCAAACAGGGATAGGGTAAGCACTTTCAGTTGGCTTTTCTTAGGCAGCATTGATTTGCGTGCATTACTGGCTCTGTGTAAAATGGTCTCCTTTTAACACTGGCCGAATTTAAATTTCAGTTCATTTTTTTTTTCTGCTACAGATTAGTGTAATACAGGGAGATTTTCTGTAAGTGAGGGGAGGCCATGGACGCCTGTTAATAGCCTGAAAGTAACTAATGAGGATGTGCAGTCAGACGATTGATTGAATGAGTAGCTGCAGCCCTGTGTGTTTCTTTCTCGCTCTCTCTCTGCAAGCTGTAGGAAGGGAGGGGGAAGAGCCAGGCAGGGAGGGAGCACGAGAAAAAATGCTCTCTCTTAAGTGGAAGTAGCACGGATCCCAGGGGCCAGGAGGCCAGAAATGGAAGTTTAAACTGTATCTATCTTTTAAAGGCAGAACAGCAGGAATCAAAATGTCAGTCTCCGGAGTCACGGTTTACTCTTTATTTTTTAAGATCTGGAAGATAACACAGAATACTTTTTTTAGGATGTGTGCTTTTCCTTGTCCATGTTGAGATTATCTAATGTTATCTGAGAAGCTGGATTCCTATGTCTGTCAGTTGAAGTGGAGATGGGAAGCAGTTGTGATAAAGGTATAATATGTATAAATATCTATCTGTATGTGCATGTGTGTGTATATGTATATATCACTATGAAAAATCTTTAAAATGTATTGTAAGTGTGGTTTATAGCTATTAAATTAGAGATCACATCATTTGCAGGAGCCTAACCTTGTTAGATCATTTGAACAGATTTATGATTTCAGAGTAAGATGTGGGTAAGGTCATCTAGCCAGAACAAGGAGAAGCTGGTCTATTTTTATATCTGCATAGGCATGTATATTCTTTTATCCTGCAGCAATCTGGTGAATCATCTGTATAGAGCCAAACTTTGACCTTTGTGCAGGCAGTGTCAAATCATGCATAACACTAGGATTTCTGGTTCACAAGAATATTCGAAATTTCTAATTCACTTAACTTCTAAATGGCTGATGGAGAAATAGAGCCGTATGGTACAAGATCTAACTACCAAGTGAACCTGAAAACCTTAAACATGTTGTAGTTCTGAAGGATTATTTCTTATATATGCACAGATGAAAACACAAGTTGTCTCTCAGATGCTTAACCCTGAGCAAGTTTCTTTGTTTCCATAGGTCAAACATCACAAAGTTACCTAAAGCATATTGAAATAAAACTGAGTGGACCTTTAAAGAATAAAACACTTGATGTGTGTGAAAAAAACATCATTTTATAGTTTAGGAAAAGTCTAAAATTTTGGATTCTTCATGATGATTCTACTTTTTCTACTTTTTCAGAGGTGCCAGCAGAAAGGTCCCCCCGCAGACGGAGCATATCAGGGACCAGCACATCAGAGAAACCCAGCTCCATGGACACTGCGAATACCTCCCCTTTCAAAGTCCCAGTAAGTGTTATTTTCCCCTTTAAAAAAATATTTTTCTTCTGAGAGTTAAAAACATCCAAACATTTTGTTGCTCAAGAATTTTATTATAATACTGAGAATAAAGGCTAGAAGTTTACATTTCTGTTGATTAACTATGAATCAATACTGTTGTGCTGGTAAACTATTTTTTAAAATTACTAAGTTCCTAAATCTGAATTATTTGAACTATAGAGTCCAAATCTTTGCAGATGTCCTTTAATCTAATTATTAGCTAAAATATATATTAAATACAAAAGTTTGCCAAAAGCATATTGAAATGGGAAAACCTTAGTGGAGCAGGATAGCTGGCCACTAGGTGCAGCATTTCTGTCTCACTGCAAAACTCATTTCTTCTACACTTTATTATTCTCTCTCTCTCTCTCTCTCTCTCTCTCTCTCTCTCTCTCTCTCTCTCTGTGTGTGTGTGTGTGTGTGTATGTGTATGTGTATGTGTACGTGTGTGTACGTGTACGAGTGTGCGTGTGTGCATTTGCTATGATGCACATGTGGAGTTCAGAGGAAAAACTTTGTGGAGTCTTTCCTCCTCTGTTACCTCTGTCTGGATTCCAGGAATTGAACTCAGGTCTTGCAGTGACCTTAATCTACTGAGCCATCTTGCCAACCTCAAGTAACTCAAATTTTAAATCCTCTCTTCTCTTTGAGCATTGGGTAAGAAATTCACATATTTTGTAAACATATTAAAAATTGTAGTATTATAAAAGGCATATTTGAAGAGAATAGCTTCAAAATACTGGTCATTATTCTAAGTACAATGAAAATCAATATAAAACAGAAATAAGCTTTTGGCGGGGGTGCTTTTTTTTTTTCTTTTAATGTAGACAAATTGACATATTTTTATTCCAATACTTTTGAGATTCCTTTTAAGTAGAGCTTGTTTTTAGCAGTATGATGAATGTTAGTTAACACAAGTAGAGGTTTTATGTCTCTTAACTCTGAAGACAATGTACTTATCCTCGTTTTCATTAAGAGTGGGTAGAGTCTGTAGACATCTGTTCCTGTAAGAACCTTTTTGAAGTTCTATAGACAGCAAGTGAGTGCTAGATTAATATTGTAATCAGAATGTGGCAGCTGTTAAAGAGCTTCAGATTTAATGTCTTTACGAAATTTTTTAGTTCTATAGGCCCAGCTACATATGTTTTAATTGTTATGAATGAAAAATTTTTATTACCTTTTTTTCAAACAAGAAGAAAGCAGTATAGCTTGATATGTATTAGTAATTGTGCTGGTTGGTTTTTGTCAACTTGACATATCTGGGAAGCAGGAATCTTAATCGAGAAAATGCCTTCATAGACTGGACATTAGGCAAGTTTGTGGAGTGCTGTCTTGATTAGTGACATGGGTGGTGTCAGGCCTGGGCTGCTGGTTCTGGGGTGTCCAAGAATGTAGACTGAGCAAGCCAGTTCAGCAGCACCCCTCCATGGCCTCTGTATCAGCCCTGCCTCCAGGTTCCTGTCCCTAGTTCCCTCTGTCTCTGATGGACTATGATGTAGAGCTGTAAGCTGAAATAAGCCCTTTCCTCCTCGAGGTGCTTTTGGTTATGGTGCTTATCACAGCAGTGGACATGCCAACCATTACAGTAACTCTGAAGGATATCATCAGACATCAGTAATCCCAAATTATGAAGAAAAATTGAGATTTTTTTTTACTGTTTTTTTCAAGGTGTAACTGGGTATATTATGTATGAGTAAACAATATTTAAAACTACCCATGGACAGAGTTTAGTGATACACTTGATTAGATTGAGTTCCAAATGATGACTTCTTACATTTTTGTTAAAGTTCACAAATGAGAATCTCTCTCTGCACTGTGGTAACAATGAAGAGTGTCCTAAATTATGTGTGAAGGTTATGTTCAGGCTTTTACATTTTTCATTAAGAACTGCAAGTTTTACTTATTTAAATAATAAATTTGCAACTAATTTGTTATCTTAATGAAACTAACCATTTGTAAGTAGAAGTTTAAAAGGAGAGTACTTAGCCCCAAGCACTGCTTACAGACCATGTACCTGTTTGATAATTACCGTAAAGAGGGTGAGACAAGGCTCCTGACTAGCAAAGGCACAGTCTCAACGCAGTGTATTTCTAGGGGAATTGACCACTCACAAGCCCTCACCTAGATATTTCCCTAGAATTAACTGAGAACAGAACCCAGTTTTTGATCAGCTCCCCCTAAAAGAAAAGAACAAATAACTAACCAGTATTTGTAGCCTGGGAACATGCCACTTTTTTTCAGAGTAGAGTATTATACAGAAGTTGACACTGATTAACCTGTTCCCAAATCATTTAGAAAAAAATGAAATTATATTTGTTTTACTTTTTAAAGTATAATTGGATATATCATTTGAGAATGCTTTATATCTTGAAGATAGGAGATCTTTATAAAACTTACTGTTCATAAAGGTCTGTCTCATGCTAGATAAATAAAATATTTATTTATTGGCAATTTTGTACATGTATATAATGTATTTTGATTATATTCATTTCTAATTTTCCTCTTTTAGTTTCTTTGTAATCTCTGTTCCTCATTTAACAGTGAATACCTACTCTGATCATCTTTGTAAGCCCCTGTATAACTCTGTCTAGTACGTTGTACGTAGCAAAATCCAATCAATAGATGTTGAGTGGATAAAATACACATGATTAATATGAGGATCCAAATAGAATGAGTTTATCTTACATTTAGTGTCTTGGTGTAACTGATGTCTCTAGTCAATTGAAATAATAAGCATTTGCTATTTAGTAAACATTTTGTAAGAGATTGCTTGAAATAAGTGTGCCTGTGCAAAATAGGGCTTTTTTTTCCTCAATAAAGGGAATTTTGGGATTTGTGTCTAGAGTACATTCTGTGTATACTTACATTTGTAAATTAAAACAAGTTTGGATTTTTATTTAGTAATTTGTTTCTTGAGATATTTCTTTGAGTCTTTTAAATACCATGCATATATACAAGCTCACAGTGTTTTTGATAGTTGTGAATTTTGTCTTAGATTCTTCAAATAATTATAATCATTTGAATAGCTTTTGCTTCTTAAAAGAACATTTTTCTTTTTTCTGATTTTACATTTTGCTAGGGGTTTTAACTTGGTATATTTGTGCTTTCCTCTATATAAAACATTCTTTGTATATTTTAAACATTGCTCATAACATTTAAGTGATTTTTATGGGGAAATGAGGAACAACTGAGTAAAATAAGTTATATCTACTTGAATTTAATTCAGAAAGGAAAACAGTTGTGACTTACAGTTGTATTTAGTTAGTGCTTTCATACATAGTTTCTGAGGTTTTGGAGCAGGCTTCTTTATACTGTATTTATAAAGTGACTGTTGATATTTAGGATTTTTGCATGACTTCTACTTAGATGATACATCCATTTGGCATTGGCTGAGAGAGAGAATTGTTTTCCGGGCCAGGTGTTCAGCTTAGTGTTCTCATTTCCATAGCACAATGATCTGAGTTGGCCTTGTCTGCAACACAATGCAGTCGCAGCTGCTCCATTTGTATTGGCTTTGAGTTTAGTGCTGAAAGAACTCAGACACTAAAAAATATGCCCAGATACCCAGAAAAGCATAGCTGAACTAAGGCGGTAGCCAGATATGCCTGTATAACTTTCCTTATTCTCTTGGTACTGGGACACTTGGCCAGTCTCAATTAAACAAGTATATAAAAATAAGACATTGTTAAATCTTTGCATAGTTTTTTTTTAAACCTCTGGAAAATAAAGTGAAGACTGTTGGGGCTGGAGAGATGGCCTAGCAGTTAAGAGCACTGGCTGTTTTTCCAGAGGACCCAGGATCAGTGGGGCTCATAGCCAACCACCTGTAACTGCAGGTCCAGAGGAATTGAGGGCCTCTCCTGGCCTGTGCATATGTGTGTTGTACAAACATACATGCAGGCAAAATCACTCATACACATAAAGTAAAATAAAATAAAAATAAAATTTTTAAATATTAAAAACAGTCTGTATCTTCTTTCTTAAGTATCACACTGTCAGGATCAGCTAGTATTGGTTTCTGTTGTATCTGGTGTCTTCTGTATGTTCTATATAAGCACTTTTCCAAATAAACAGACAATTTCATGCATGCGTAAGAAGACTAGAAAGCGCTCATTGTCTAAACCAGTGACTTTCAGTTCTAACTAACCATAAAACTTAGCTTTCATAAAATACAGTGATGTTTAAAGATAAACCTGGTCAGCTGTTTTGTTGTTTTGCTTTGCTTTGTTTTGCTTTTTTTAAGATTCCCAGATGCTTCTACTGTGCACCCTGGAATTGAGAATTGTTTGCCTTTGTAATTGGTAAAGTAAGAGGAGCTCGTTTGCACCAATTTTACCTATAAGTGTCAGTGCTTTCTTTTGTACCTTCAAGTCGGTGAAACTAAGCACTGCTACCTGTGTGACCTGTTGGTGCTCACATTAAGCTGCTCATGGTGCACTGATTATGTGTATGCGTTGGCCGTGCCACTCTAGACTTCCAGTCAGTGGCCAGCATAAGGGTCTGCCTTAGGAGTAAAATAATGAAATTCAATTGATTCCATCCAACTTAAAAACTACTTCAATTTTTATATCCTCAGTGCTCCTACATTTCAGGAAGATAATTACAGTTGTTTCTCCTGGTACTTAAGACTCTATCTTTTCTCTTTTATTCGCTGGCCATCCATACAGAGTTAAACTCTGTACTAGACTCACTCTGCAATGATACCTCTCTTAATAAAGAGTGTATTTGTGTTCTTATGTTCATGAATATATAATATGAGTATAAATAAATATGTTATTACCAGAGCTAATAATAATGTACTAAACATATCAGAAAGAAAATTTTCTTTCCAACTACACCTTTAAGTCAGTTTGAAATCAGAATAGATACACCTTAATGATAAATAACCTAGAAATTCTGAAATTTAAGCATCTTGGAGTGCAAGAAAAAAAAGAATAAGGTTAGGTACAACTCTTTGAAGAATAGAATCTAGAAATACAGATTGGTGGATACCTGGAGAAGGTTTGTCAGAAATTGTTGTTAAGAGACTAACTTGAAAGAATCAAAGAATGATGTGAAAGAAACTCTTCTCAATCTATGGTTATCCTTAGAAATAGACTTGCAGCCGACCAAGTACTCAAGAGTCCAGTTTATCCTACCCAAGAGAAAAGGCCTGCTGTACAAGAAGATAATTCAGTCACGTATATATAGCACAGTCTTGAGATAACTATCCTTCTTGTCCCAAGAAAAGATTTTTTTTTTAAGAAAAGATATTTCTTCTTGCCTTAAATGGGGGCGAGGCACAATAACTTTTACTTTATAATTATATTATAATTATAAATTAAAAGTTTATAATTAAAGATAATTGTTTCAAACTAATGCCCATTTAATGATGACATTAGCCACTAAGCATACCCAATATATACAACTGACATCAAATGTTTCCCACCTATTTAGGAGTTCGGAAGCTAATGATGTGGAAAGAAAATGTTACCAATGTCATGATTTTGCTAGGGTTAACTATGCAAAGGATGTTTTTGCCTCTTTCTCTAAAACTTTGCAAGGTCCTAGCACTGCTCCTAAAGAATACTCGTGAAGTGCCTTCTAGCAAAGCGCTTTAATTCTATAACCATTGCCACTGCTATTCTCAATAAAACAATTATAATGTTTTATATATTTTATATTAAGCATCTACTAATTTCTGTTTAAGGGAATTTCATTCTAAGATATTAAAATATCATTGCAGTCTTCAGCAGACTATTGAATAGCTAGTTTTAAAAAAAAGTTAAAAAACAAACAAAACCTCCTCAGTGGGGGTTCTCCAAAGAAGGTGTAACTACACTGTGTTTATACACTGAAAAGATGCTCAATATCATCTCTGAGGGGAAGCTCACATTAAGTAATGCATTGCTCCTTGTAGTATAGCTGTAGTCAAACCAAGAAGACAGTAACTAGTATTGTTGAAGATTTGGAGAAACTGAAACTCTCTTATATTGATGGTGAGAATGTAAAGTTATGGCAACCCTTAAAAAAAAATAGTTTGGCAGTTCCTCAAAAGGTAAATGTTGAGTTTCCAGTAGACCTCGACAATTCTGCTTCTAGGGATGTAACCAAGAAAGTAGAAAACATGGCTTTACAAATGCACATAAATATTTATATCATCGTTATTTATAGTAGCTAGAAAATAGCCATAACCTAAATATCAGTCTGGGGAACAGATGTAAAAGGTATGGTCAATCCATTAAATAACACATTATAACCCATAAGAATAAATCAAATAAAGGTATATGCTACCACATCAGTGAACAAAAAGAAAAAAAGCTAAAGAAGCCAGGAACAAATCCATGTTTTATGGCATGTATATTGAATGTCCAGAATCATAGAAGCACAAGAATCCTAGAATTAGACTATGGTGATTGATGATTGTAGAATGCTCTCTCTCTTTCTCTCTTTATTTTTATTTTTATTCTTTGAGACCTCACAAATGCTAAGATTACAGGAATGGGGTACTGCTACACCCAGGCCAGTTTTTAATTACACACACACACACACACACACACACACACACACACACACACACACACACCCATTGACTGGTACACTTTTAAAAGAGTAATTTTATAGCATATGAATTATATACTAATAAAGGTGTTACAAAATTAAAAATTAAAATACAGGCCTCTAAGGCAGGGTAAAAGATAAGTCTTATTAATATTTTTTAATGTGGTTATAAATTGAAGCAATAATATTTTTTCTTTTTTAAAAAATATTTATTTGTTTGTTTGTTTGTTTGCTTATTATGTGTACAGTCTTCTGCCTGCATGTACACCTGCAAGCCAGAAGAAAGCATCAGATCACATTATAGATGGTTGTGAGCCACCATATAGTTGCTGGGAATTGAACTCCGGACCTTCGGAAGAGCGGGTGTCGCTCTTAACCTCTGAGCCATCTTTCCAGCCTAATATTTCTAATATACTAGATTAAATAAAATAAATGTGAGAGAAAAAGCAAGGAAGATATATTGAAGTATATTGACAGATATTAGTTGTATATTGTCTACAAAGTTCGTAAGTATTCATTACTGATGCGTTGAATCATTGCGTCTTTGCAAGCAGGGAGTGTGGAGGTGGCTTAGCATTAAGAGCACTTACTGCTCAAGTGCAGCTCTTGGCATCAACATATGGCGGCTCGCAGCTGCCCGTAACTCTAGTTTCATGGGAGTCAGTGCTGCCTTCTGGCCTCACAGGCTCTTGCACATACATGATACATATATAGTCATGTAGGCTCACACACATTAAAATAAACAGATAAGTAGTAGATATGGCAATGTTATATCTTTTCACATCCATCAGTCTCCTCTTTTCAGCCCTACTACCATTAGCTGCCTTCAGTTATCAGTGGGATTCATCCCTTCCTTGAACAGGTATGAGGAGGATCCCCGTGCAGTATCTAAGCACTGCACTACGAAATCCCCCTGCGTGGAGTTGAATGCTTTGTGGTTACAATATTGCAACTCTCATCTCCCTTTTGTTTTGTGTGTACTGTGTTCTTATATGTGAACATGTAGTGGGTGGCAATATACATATATGTGCATTTGCATGCACAGGTCAGAGGACATCAGGTATCTTTCTCTGTGGCCTACTCCATTATAGTTTTTTTTTCCTGTCCTTTCACATGTGTGGTATGTGCCATTGTGTAGACATGTATGTGTGCAGGTGCACATGTATGTGTGATCATGCATGGAGAGGCCCAAGATTGATACTGGGAAGCATCCTAGATCACTCTTTCACTTTATTCTTTAAAGTGGGCTCTCTCAGTCAAAACCAAAGCTGGCTGATAGATCTAGTCCTGCTGGACAGCTAGGTCCAGGGAGTCCCCTCTCTCCTTCCTCATATCATCAGACTTGGCAGCCAGCACCTTCACCCACTGAGCCGTCTCACCAGGCATACCTTATCTTTTGAGACACAGTCTCTCACTGAACCTGGAGCTTGCTGATTGAGCCAGGGTTGCTGGCCAACAAGACCCATGCCTTCTCCTGTCTACACCTTCCTGGTACTGGGGCTACGGACACCTGCGCCCAAGCCTGGCTTTTTATATCCATGCTAGAAATCAAACCCAAGACCTCAAGCTCTTATGACAAACACTTTACCAACTGGGCCGTTCATCTCCTCAACCCTACAGTCTTGTTACTTGACTCACTCTTCAAGTAAGAAAGTCTTCAAATAGCTGAAATAGTACATAACCAAATCTTGCACATTTTAGTTGGCTTGCACAGATTACTTTGGGGTACAGAAATAAAATTATGATTGTTTGAGTCTTCATCTTACTCTTTACATTGTTGTTATTAAATGTTCTTCAGTCATTCATCTTGAATATTTTATTAAGTAAACATTTAAAGTACAAACTCAACTGTATTCATTTTATATAGTCAACACAGTTTAGGAGCCACTTTTTTAGAAGCCCCAGAGTCCTTCTTATTCACTGTATCTCGTCAATATCAGACTGCCCTTTTTCCTCTATGCTTCTGAAAGCACAGCTAAATCTGTGGGAGATGTATATGTGCATTATTGTCCAAGCTATGAAATTGCAAGGGCATTGTTACTCTTTTATGCTCGTAGTTTTGAGGTCATCAACATTGTATAATTTTGTTTTTCAAGATTCTTCAGTTGATCTACTAAATGAAACAATTAAAAAGGGTAGCGTATAGTAAATCAAAAAAATGTTTTTTCTATGGAACATAATGACAAAAAGAATGACTTATTAAGATTATTTTTCCTCAATTTGCCCTTCATTCACAGTATAGTTGGTTATGTAGGAATGTACCCCTTTGAAAATCGAACAGAGAAAGACAGTAGTGAAGATAAAAAACGTGATCCTATTTACCTATATTTTATGCAGTCAGTGAGAACACTCTTACTGTGAAATTCAGGTGGTTGCAGTTGAAGAAAAAATGGACTCTTTCAAAATATGATCTAAGAGGCTTATGTCATCCTGCCTAACTTTGTCAGGATTAAACATTATTGACATTTAAGGATTTGTGTCTAGAGTAGGCAAAAGCACGATAACTGTATTTTAGGCTGGCGGTATGACTCAGTGAGAAGAGGCATTTGCCACCAACCCTAGAGACCTCAGTTTGATTCCCTGACCTCAGGTGGTGGAAGGAGAGAACCAATTCTCATAAGTTGTCCTCTGACCTCCATATATGTGCTGTGGTATACTGGGTGTGTTGACACACACCTTTAGTCCCAGCACTTAACAGACAGAGGCAGGTAGATTTCAGCAAGTTCTAGGCCAGCCTGGTCTTCATAGTGAGTTCTAAGACAGCTACAGGGCTTATGTACCCTGTCTTAAGAGAGAGGGGGGAAGAGAGAGAAAAGGAAGGAAAGAAAGAATTGTATGTTTTACTGCATTAATTTGTTTGACCAAGAACAAGTTGATTGACCTCATCTCAAATCTTTTATTGTTTTCTATTTGTTTGTTAAAACAGGGTCTCACATTGTAGCACAGACTAGCCTAGAACTCACTGTGTAGCCTCAGCAAGCCTCAAACTTGTGGTAGTTCCCCTGCCTCAGCTAACTTTCCAGTGCTTAAACAAGTTGTACTTAAGTGTGTATGTGCACACGCTCACACATAGACATATATATCCTGATTGGATGAATGAAACATTGTTCAAACACAATCATGTTCAGAAAAATGTAACCTGGAGACATATATACCTTGCTATTGAATAAAACAACTAAGTTTCAGACCTCACAAAATAGTAATCCCCAACTAGACTAGAGTCCTAAATATAGGAAGACAATAGTAACAGGCTATGTAATTGCTAAAAGAAAACAGTTGCATTTTTCAAAACCTTAGCAAAGGACAAGTTTTATAGTTAAAAGAACCAATAAATCTAACTTTATAAGAAATAGTTTAGGAGCAGACAAAGTGCCTTCTGGGTAGAGAAGTTCTTGCCATAAAAGGCCAAGGAAGGCAAAGTTTCATCAGTGATACTGAGGGAAATAGGCACTGTTCTTCCTTTCTTTCTTTCTCTCTTTCTTTCTCTCTTTCTTTCTTTCTTTCTCTCTTTCTTTCTTTCTTTCTTTCTTTCTTTCTTTCTTTCTTTCTTTCTTTCTTTCTTTCTTAATAAGAAAGGGTTTACTTTGACTTATAGTTAGGGGTACAGCCCATCACGGCAGAGTTTGAGGTAGCTGGTCACATTGCACCCCTAGTCAGAAAGCTGAGGGCACTGTCTGGTACCCAGTGTCTTTTTTTTTTTTTTTTAATGTTTTCCAGGACAGTAGCCCATGAAAAGGACACTGCCCACAGGTAAGGTGTATCCTGCCGCAGTTAGCCTGCCGTGGATAATTCTTCATCAGCATACCCAGAGTCTTGTTACCTATATGATTCTAGATCCTCACATAGCCTTCCTTTCCTTGTCCCCACAGGTTCATGACCATCTCATTATGCAAATGACTTCAGTCCAATCTAAAAAGCCCCCGTAGTCTTTAACAATTGCAACAGTTTAAAATTACACCATTCTAGGGCTGGCAAGATGGCTTGGTGAATAAAGGCTCTTGCTGCCAAGCTTGACAACCTAAGTTTGATCCCCAGAACCCATATGATGGAAGGGGAGAATTCATGCCTGAAAGTTATAATGCAGACTCTTGCAGATTTTCCTCCAACCTTTAATGCATGCTATGGCATACACTACTTACATCCACAAAACAAACAGATAAATGTTTTGTTTTGTTTTGTTTTTTTAAAGCTCAAAGTCCCTTCTGAAACTTTAGCCTTTTTTTTAACATTTAAAAAAATCTTAGTTTTAAGGCTTATTTTCCAAAAAGCAATTATTATCTTGGAGAAAATGATTACATTTTTTTCTAATCCATTCCTATTTTTTTTTAATTTATTCAGATTACATCCTGATTATTATCCCCTCACTTATATCGTATAATAATAAAATATATCATTGTATTTTTAAAGATTTATTTATTTATTTTATGTATATGAATGTTCTATCTGCATATGTGCCTACATGCCAGAAGATTCCAGTATAGATGGTTATGAGCCACCATATGGTTGCTGGGAGTTGAACTCAGGACCTCTGGAAGTACGGGCAGTGCTGTTAGCCACTGAGCCATCTCTCCAGCCCATATATCAGTATTTTAAGATATATGGAGGTTTGTAAATAAAAGGAGACAAAGAATCCATTTGTTAATATTTTATACCTTAACTTATAATAGAATGATGTTTGTAACAAATCAAAAAAGAGAGAGGATAACCCAACAGACATTAGTGATGTTGTGTTGTTGATGTTTTACCTATGGCTTTCCATTATGCAGAATAGTGTTTTTAGGTACAGTTCATTTCTCTCAAGGCAATAAGAATTTTGTTTTTTAAAATAACTAGATCTTTAGTCTCCCTCCATCTGTAATATTGTTATTCTTAGAGTCCTGGGAATGAGAGGCAGACATTTTCAATTAAACTCCTCTAGTCCATCTCCCTTGACAATGAAAAATGCCTTCCACTTGGTATTATCTAATGATTGGGGGGGGGGGGCTTCCATGACAACCTCTGGGAGATTGTCCAGTGGACTAAAAGGTTAATAGACCTCACTTTAGGACAGTGTACTCTCTCTTTCTTTGATCCATCATTTCTCACTATTTCAGCCCTTAAAGCCATCTTGATTAATATTCATACTCAGAACTTGAGATCAGCTCAAAGTCACTCACTATTCAGCCATAAGAAAGCAACTGCTTCCATGAGAAACTGAGCAAATGAAGTCAGAGTACTTTCCTCTTACGCAGCAGATTTGTTGATTGCATTGGGTTTCTCTTAATAATTTAGACTACTACTATTAGCATTCCTCTCTACAACTATGAAGTAATTTACTGTTCCTTAAAAAAAAATCACACAAATATGAAAATGACTTTCATTTGCTTGATCTTATTTGCCTTCTAGTATTGTGATTCAGTAGAGGATATAAAATAAAATAGAAACAGAACTAATTATAGGTCAAGACAAAAGAAAATAGCAATGTAAACAAAAGGTCTTGCATAATCGAGAGAGATCTGGTTCTATTACAGAACTCAAGATATTCTTTTAAAAAATAGTTGGTATTTATCTAAGTGTTATAGGGACAGCTGTGAAACCATTTGGAAAAAAAATTAAATATGTATAACACACCGCACAAATAGCTCCAAGTGTACTGGAGATGTATATCTAGAAAGACAATAGAAACTGACCATGTAACTACCAAAAAGCAAACAAACAAGAAAGGCTGTTCTTTAACCTTAAGAGAGCACAAATTTTCCATGATGGATACCAAAAAATCCAGACGCAGTTAAAAGTAATCAATCAATACAACCACAGAAAAAGAAAAAAGAAAAGAAAAAGAAAAAGAGAAAAGAAAAAAAAGAGGAAAAACTGGTTATTAGAAGCTGGCAAGATACCTCAGTTTGCCACTAAAGTCCAGTAACCTAATTTTGATCCCCAGAACCCATACAGAAATAAAGCGAGAGAACCAGTTCTACAACTTGTTCCTTGACTCCCACATGACCAAAAATAAGAATGATAAATACAAACAAATAATTTTATAAAATATCTTTAATTACATAGTACAGAACACTACTAAGAAAAAAGACTACTCATAAACTGAGAAATTTTTACATATTTCAAAACTGTTGCAAGTCTGAAAACAGCCACGTGTGGACCTTTAATCCCAGTACTCGGGAGGCAGAGGCAGGCGGATCGCTATGAGTTCAAGACCAGCCTGGTCTACAAAGCAAGTCCAGAACGGCTTAGATAACATAGAGAAACCTTGTCTTTAAAAAAAAAAAAAAAAAAAAAAAGTCTGAAAACAAATTATCAAAACACAAGAAATTTAAAAATTGGGGGATCTGAGGAAAAGAATAAGCAAGTCAGTTTTTGAAAAGTGTGTGGTGTGGGAGGGAGGGAGGGAGGGAGAGAGAGAGAGAGAGAGAGAGAGAGAGAGAGAGAGAGAGAGAGAGAGAGAGAGAGAGAGAGATTGTCTAGGAGATTTCACTTCTATAAACAAATAACTCTCTCATGTTGCAACATTAGACCACAATAAAGGTTTCTTCTAAATGTTCTTTTACCTACTTGTAGTCTTTAGAACTGGTAAAGCAGGTTCAGTTGGTTCAGCCAAGGTTTCTAGCCTCAGCTAGTTACATAGCTAAAAAGGAAAGTTCATGCTCAGATTGTAAATCCACCAATTACAGCCTGTCTTCTAGCCCACCAATCAAAAGTAAGCTTTATATAAGTGGCCTTTCAGAGGCCTCACATAAACACAGCCTCATTTCTGTGACTCACAGTCTTTTTACTGAAATCAGTAAAGAGAGTTCCCTCCTGTCGGGCATGGCTCTCCATTGTAGGTTATCTGTAGGGTCACAAAGGTCTGTCATGTCTGAAGTGAAGTTTTCTAGCACAGTTATGGGCTGGAACCATTATGATTGGAACAAGACCACCTGAAGAGGAAATTGTTGTCTCAGCCCACAGTTGAGAGTACAGTTATTCTCTTTATAGCCACAGTGTAGCCCTTCATGGAAATGTTCAGAGCAGCTGGGTTGCCATAATTACAATACAGTCAGCCACCAGAAAGGGGTTTCTAGATCAACAGCTCCCTCATCAAGGCAAATAGGTAAAAGGGAAGAATCTGTTAGCTGCCATGTGTTAGCTGCTTTGCTTATTCACAAGAAGCAGTAAAGTAATCATGAAAGAACGCTTACCATAAAGAAGCACCCTGGCAGTACTTAACAGTGCTTTACTCTTAGCCAGATACACCCAGGGAGTTTGGGTCATTTGATCTCAGAAATCCAAATACCAGTGGATCTGAAGAGCTGGCTCAGTGGCTGCTGCCCAAGCATGAGAAACTGTTTGGATCCTGGCACCTACTTAAAAACTGGAAGTGGTCCAGAGTGTGCCTGTAACTCCAGTACTGAGGAGGAGGGGAGTAGATTGCCAGCCTAGCCAAAAAACAAAAACAAAAACAAAAAAACTGTGAGCTGCAGGTTGAGGAAGAGATCACCAGAAAAGAAAGAAGGTAAGAAGTAATAGAGAAAAACACCTAACACATTCCTCTGGCCATGCACAGGAAAAGGCGTATGTACCCCAACCTCACACACATGCATACAACATACACACATACATATGTACACACATACTGATGTATACACATACAGCCATAAACCACACATACCAACAGAGGAAAAAATAAAGCACCAAGAACCTTTTACAGGGTTAATATGGCTAGTTTAAGAAGATGGAGGAAAGGAATGTAAAACAAGAATATGGATGTCCTTTACAAGGTGGAGAAAGCAAGAAAGTGATTGATTCTCTCTTAAGGCTTCCAGACACTGTGATTTCAGCCAAAAGAGCTCTGTACTACACGTCCAGCCTACAAAAATGTAGGATGCGTTTGCACTGCTGAAGCCAACACCATCTTTGTAGCAATATGTTAAAGTAGAAAATTAATGCAGTTGAAAAGCTGGTGCAATTCCAATTTATAATTTAGGTTAATATGTCTTCAATGTTAAAGTTATACTTTTCATAATTATGCATTTATGGCAATCTACTCTAAAAATATAGTGGGGAAACTGGTGAAATTTCAATTGTAGCTAGATTCATATGGTACCTATATTAGTTTATTAGTTTTCATTATTATATTATGCTTATCTAAGCTTAAGGGAAGCTGGCTACAGGAAATTTCTCTGTACTTGTTTCCCATTTTTCTGAAAATCTAAATATCTAACATGTCTGAGGAAGGAATAAACACTTTATTATTAAAACAGAATTCAGTCTGGTACATGAAGACTCCTTAGCAAATGTTCATGGAAGCTTCATTCTTAATAGCCCCAAATGGAAACAACCTTAACACCCCGGCCAGTTGACAGATGGATAAATAAATTTTGGCACCATAATATAGTGAAATAAAAAGGCACAATCTGATGTATGTAATAATGTGGGTAGATCTCAGGAATGTTATGCTAAATTAAGGGCTGCTTACTGTATGATCTTCTTTACATGACATTGTAGAAAAAAGATAAAGCTGTCAACACAGTGATTAGTGTATTCTCAGGAGCTGAGGGGTGAGAGGAAGAGGTCTGCTGCAAAGAAGTGTGAAAGAAAACGTTGCTGACGGAAATGGTCTTTGTCTTGGGTAGATGTATGTTTGTCAATGCTCATCAAGCTAACCACATTAAAACTAAATGCCATTGTTATATATTATACTTTAAGAAAGTTATTTTAAATGAAAAGATATTTTAACATAGAACCCATAAAGGATATATTTAAAATACAGTACATAAGGGTTGACATAATTTGATAGGAAAATAACCAACAGAAATCTATAGCAATGTGTTCTATCAAATGAAAATCAATCTCTAAAGTACAGAATATTATTAATGATAAAAGTATGTTACACATTGTCCCATTTGTGCCTCTATAAAATTGTAAGTTATCAATATATTACATATAATAGTTATAGCATCACATATTTTTAATTTTAAGAATAAAATACTTACATTAAAATTTTATTTTGTGTGCATATGTGTTCAGAAGACAACCTGCAGGAGTCTTTTTTCCCCTTTACCACATGGGTCTCATAGATCCAACATGGGTCACAGATTTGGTAGCAGGCACTTTAAGCTATCTCAACTGTCTGTTTTTATATTTTAGTATATAAATAATACAACATGTTAATATTGGCTCAACCTGATTAATAGATATGTGTTTACTAATTTTGGGCTTTATATTTAAATTTTTAATAGTAAAGTATTTACTTTGCTCATGAAAAAATAATCACACTGAATCTTGTATGAAATGTAGATCTCTTGGCTGAGGGTGCAGTTCATTGGTAGAACTCTGTACAGTGTACAAGGCTATGAGTTTGATCCCAAACACAGCAAAGCCAAGACAAAACAAATGAGCAAAAATTATAGATAACTCTACCCTAGGCCCCAAGATTCTGATTAGTCAGCGCTAGGCTTAGGGAAACAATTTTAGCTTGATACTTTTTCCCCCCTCTCTGGTGCCTAAATTGGGGGAGGGTGGCACAATATAGAAACTATTTGTTGGGGCTGGAGAGACGGCTCAGCGGTTAAGAGCACTAGCTGCACTTCCAGAGGTCCTGAGTTCAATTCCCAGCTACCACATGGTGGCTCACGACCATCTATAATGGGGTTTGGTGCCCTCTTCTGTCATACATGCAAGTAGAACACTCATATAAATAAATAATTTTTTTTTTAAAGAAAAAAAAGAAACTATTTGTTAATAGTGTTTACCTTGTCTGGCTTTAGGGGGCAATGAATGAGCTAGGGTATACGCAGTGACTGCCACCCTGTGGGCTCAGTGCCTGGTAACAGTTATGATACAGTGACTCTCAAGCCAGTTTGATGCTAGGTTTTATTATTTTGTTTTGTTTTGTTTTGTTTTTTGAGTCAGCGTTTCTCTGTATAGTATTGGCTGTTGTGGGACTCTCACTTTCTCTTTGTAGATCAGGCTGGCCTCAAACTCAGAGATCTGTCTGCCTCTGCCTTCCAAGTACTGGGATTAAAGGCATGCACCATCACCGCCTTGCTTAATATTTAAACTATTTTATTTGTTGTTATTAACAGTACCTTAGGTTTCACTTCTGGTCTGGACTCCAGTTATAGAGGTTAACTAAATGTGATGACTGAAAGGTCAGTTTAATATTTTCAGTTGTTCTTTCTCTTTTCCTTATTAATTTTTATAGTTATCTTTTTTATAGTTATCTTTTAGTCAACGTTTATTAAATATCTAATGTGTTCCTAAGATAACTAAGAGAGAATGAAAGAGAACAATGTAGATATAAGTTAGTCTTTCTAATTAGATAAATTACAGTTGATGATAAAATATACAAATATACAGATTAACTTACTAATTAAACTATAACTTGAAAGAAAGAATGAAAACAGTTCTCACCTGAGTCTCTCCTAGAGAACAAGGTGACATTTTCTTAGTGGTCATATCACATTTTTAAGGAAATGCTATTAAAATTTCTTAATTTCTTCAAATTTCTGTATGGTCTCTGCTGTGGGAAGGTTTCAAGCAGAGGTTTGTTGCACATCTCCATGCTTTCCTGTGAAAGGTGATGACATGTTTCTGTCTCCACTTCTCCATGTCTTAAGGGAACAGCAGCAGTGCCAAGACACCACATGTCAGCGCCTGCTGTTGCCTCCACTGTGGCTTCAGAGAGCGGTTGCATAGCAGCAGTTTTATTTCCACCACCAATCACAGCCAGACAGTCTTCCGGGGTTAGTCTCGTGGATAGGTGGTAGACAGCTTTTGCCATTATCTTTCTTGTATCTACCAACCTCCAGAAAAAGCCAGCATTTTGTTTTCCATTTTTTGTTCTTGTTTTTGTTTTTTATGACAGCAATTGGTGGTTTTCAGCCTCTGTTTGAAGGAAAATAGTTACTACCAACTAATTAAAGTAAGTCATTTTAGTGCTACCAGTTACCATGGGCTTCTTCAAATGATGGACTTTTGTACTATATTTTTAAGTTATGTTCTGTAATTCTTAAAGTAAAACTTTGCTGTAATTCTACCTGAACTGAGTATGGTAGGAGTTTTCTGTTGTTTGTTTGTGAGTGTTTACTTAGAATATTTTCAGTTGAGGTTGGTGTCGGGAGGAGACTTGATGTGTACAGCCTTTCATTGTTTCCATTTTTACTGATGGACTTTTGTTGTAAACTTACAGAAATATCTTCTGGCCTCTGTCAGTAGGACGCAGATACTATGCCTGTGAAAGGGAAGCGTTTTCATGTTGATGTTCATCTCAGCAACGCAGGATTAGGTGCATATGAAAGTAGTGATAGCAGGGCTCACTCTAGTTTGATTGTATAGTGAGGAACTATACTGACAAATTGCACTAAGTCAAATTAACACTGGGAGGTTTTGCTGCTTATTTTTCCTTTCTTCATATAATGCATTCTTTGTTATATACAATTTTAATATCTATGATAGTACAATATGTATTGGGAAAATAAGTTTCAGTGCTTAGAACATTGAAGAGGAAATAAGATACAAAGAATTTCTATCACATAGTAATTAAACAGCAAGAGTTCAAAAGTGAGACTGCTTGATCTCAAAATCATCCACTCAGTAACTGTGTGACCTTTTATTAACCTGCTGTTAATAAAAGAAATTCACTATCAGTTGCACATATTTGCGTCAGACATATTAAGTCACTGCACCTATCTGTTTTTACGAGGAAGGATAATTTTGTCAGAAAAACTTACTCATCATTGTTGATTGGGTATGGTTGATTGGGTTCCATTTCTTAAAGTAAAAGCGAGCTTTTTATAGGGGTCTACAAGATCTACACACTGTTGCCTATCCTCCTCTTTTGGGGAGCAACAGCACTTTACTCCTCTGTGACTTTATTTCCTGCTTCCTTCCCATGGTTTCCTCCACCCCCCACACTGATGCCCTGGCTCTTCTTTGAACATAGTAGACCGGCTTCTGCCTTGAAGTCTTTACCTAGCCTGCCTCAGCTGCCTGAAGTGTTTTCCCCTCTCATTGTGGCTTCTTAAGTCTTACTCAAATGTGGGCCTACCCTGACCACTTAATATTGCCAAGCCCAATGCATGGCTCTAATTTACTATAGCACTTGCCTTTTACGTAGTATGTTCTTATTTATTCTTTATATTTTTCTACTGGCATGTAAGTTTTAAAAGGTGAGATTTTTTTTATTCATTGACGTCAAATAACAAGTATATGATCAGTAATAGATGCTCAATAAAAACACTAATAAATGAAACATTTTAAATATTTGTAGCTAGGCTTAATTCTTAACTCAGTTTCCACTACCTGTTTAAACAGAAAAAAGTTATTAAATACTTACTCCATGGAGTTGCTGCATGGATTTAAATGGTTTATGGATTAAACATATTGGAAAACATCTACCTTGCCCAGGTATGACATGCATAAAACTTTTAGTAAATTCATGAAAATGGACTAGTATTTAGTGAGCACCTACAACATATAAAATATCATTGTGAACAAGGGACATATCTCTAGACAAAACAGGTACAAATTTCTGAGATTCCAAAACCTGTTTCTAGTGTCTTTCTTTCCACTGGTTTGCTAGTTTTCAGGAGAAAGACTTGGCTCTATGTTCCTATTCAACAGGCTTTCACCCTGGAGTCATATTCAGTACTAGGGACAACAAAGAGAAGGGATGCTGAATCAAGTGATATAAACCTCAAAATGCCTTTACTGTAAGCCATAATTTTATGGAATAATGTGAGACAGTCATGAGAAGAAGGAGAAAGGCCCCATCCTTTTCACTTCCTGTGTACCACTGGGTATCAGGTATAGGAGATGATCTACCATATTCTCAGGTTAAGGCCCTATTTTTTAAAAAGCAGCTATAGGAAGAGAGAAGGCAAAAAGAGAGGCTTGGTCTGACCTTAGGCGGGACTATGTTTATTTATGGGGGGGGCATCTTTGCCACCCACATGTGTAGATTGCCTACAGAATGACTACAAAGGAGAATGGAATGTGGCCTTTTGTGTCCCCACTCCCAAAATGGGTGGAAACGACTTATATAGTCTACTGTAGTCTTTCAGCAAGAAAGTATTATTGTTCAGCTTGAGAGTATGTGAAAATGCAAGACGGGAGTTTTAGGTGTTTTCTGCTGAGAAGGGTCTGTGTTAGAGGGAGTAGTTCTGGGTCCATTAAAAAAGGGGTCCTCTTGGCTACGGAGCTGCACAGGTCTCCCAGCCAGTTCAGCGCATCAACTGTCCAGAGTCCATGGCTGGGGTGCCCCTAGATCAGCGCACAGCTCACCCACATTCCACCCCTGAGGTCCAGGAGACAAGCGACAATGACCTACCACAGCTTCCTGGTGGAGCTGCCTTGCCTGGAACAAGGACTGGACGTAGATCGCCATCTGCCCCAACAACCATGGCGTGCACAGCTATGAGAAGAGTGGTGCCAAGTGGAGCAGGTGCACGAGCTTAAAGAGCACAATGGGCAGGTGACAGGCATCGACTGGGCCCCTGAGAGTAACCGCGTTGTGACCTGCGGCACAGACCACAATGCCTCTATGTGGACACTGAAGGGCCGCACGTGGAAGCCCACACTGGTCATCTTTCAGATCAACCCAGTCGCCGGCTGCATGCACTGGGCCCCAAATGAGAACAAGTTCACCGTGGACAGTGACTCAAATATCATCTCCATCTGTTAATTTGAGCAGGAGACTGACTGGTGGGTGTGCAGTCACATCAAAAAGCTCATCCGCTCCACTGTCCTCAGCTGCGACTGGCATCCCAACGTTCTCCTTGCTGCAGGCTCCTGTGATTTCAAGTGTAGGATCTTCTCTACCTACATAAAGAACATGGAGGAACGGCCAGCCCCTACACCATGGGGCTGCAAGATACCCTTTGGGGAACTGATGTGAGTGCAGCAGTAGCTGTGTCTGGGTGCGTGGTGTCTGCTTCTCCCAGCGGCAGGTTTGCTTGAGTCAGCCATGACAGTACTGTGTGCCTGGTAGACTCTGACAGGAAGATGCCCATCGCAGCCCTGGCCTCTGAAACCTTGCCACTTCTGGCCATCACCTTCATCACAGAAAACAGTCTTGTGGCAGCGGGCCACAACTGCTTCCCGGTGCTGTTTACCTGTGACAGTGCTGTAGGGACATTGAGCTTTGGTGGCTGGCTGGCTGGATGTGCCCAAGCAGAGCTCCCAGCGTGGCCTGACAGCCGTGAGTGCTTCCAGAACCTCGACAAGAAGGCCAGTTCTGAGGGCGGAGCTGCCACGGGTACTGGCCTGGACTCACTGCACAATAACAGCATCAGCCAAATATCGGCGCTCAGCGTGGCAAGGCCAACGCTTCTAGTTCTGCACTGCCAGCGTGCATGCTAGCATGAGCATCTGGGATGGGAAGAGCTTGGAGTCAGCCTTGAAGGACCTAAAGATCAAATGGGCTGTGAGGAGTGCTGCCCTTACCCAGCTGCTGAGAAGGAGGGCAGAGGGGACTGCGGAGGATAAGGGTTGCTTTGCTAAATCCTTCTAGGGTAGAGTACAGGTCTGCACTGAGGTGCTTCCCAAGTGGGAGAGGCAGCAGGCAGGGAACTTTCCTGCCTATTTAAGGAATATGTGCCTTTTAAGCAATCTTTCATTTATTGCAAAAACAAACAAAAACCCAAAGTGCAATGCTGGTCATGAATTGCTTCAAAATATTGGGTAATAAACATACCAACTGTTAAAAAAAAAAAGAAAGAAAGAAAGAAAGAAAGTGGGGATGTCTTTGATCTTGTAGCAAGGGAAGAGTGTTAACTTCATCTGTTGCAATACATCAGATGATTGCCATCCTGTATTCCTAAAGAGACTTGGAAAATAATAATTAGAGTGCTGGAAGCAGATGGTTTGGTTATAGAGTAGAACTGAGAGGTGTTTTGCGGGAAGGTTGGGGGAGGGGAAGGAGAGGAGAAGAGACAAGAGAAGACAGAGCAGGCCAGTGAGTGAAAGTAGACAGAGTTGATTCAGAGTGCTGTGGTTGGTTCCATGGTTGGACTGTTGCACCAGAATGAGCTAGCAAAAGTGGAAGGGAGCTACAGACATCAAAGGAACGGAAGTGGGAAAAGTAGGGGACTAATGTAAAAAAGTGTATCCGGCCTTGTAGCCAGAGTTTCTCCATAGAATCTCAAAGGTCTTTTTGCAGAGGTAAACAAATGGCGCTGTTACAGGATAAAAGCTGTTGAGAGGGCTGGCATAGAACATTTTTTGGGTATGGGGGAAATTCTGTAAAATATTTCAAAGACAGGGTAAAAACCTAAGTATGAGTATGAGAGAGAAGAAAGGAATGATCCAGGGGAGGAGCCAGAGTGGGGGGAACCAGAAGCCCATCCATAGGACAGGGCCTGTGCTTAGTTTTTTTTTTTTTCCAGCCCCATTTCAACCCAGTTAGAACTTATTGGCCTGGAAGCCACATACTCAAAAAGAAGGACACAACCCCTCCTGAGCAGCAGTCAGATCTAGTCCTTTTTAACTGCAGCAGTCAGGGAGTGGGGCTGATTCTGAAGGGCGTTGTCTGAGCTGATGAGACAGAGAGGTTAATTGATACAGAAGAGACTTCAGTCCCCAGAACAGTGTCCAGAGTGGCAGAACGAATGATGAAATGCCTGTGGCTCCTTAGTCCCCTGTCAGAGGCCACCCAAACCGTGTTTAGGGTTTCAGGTGCAGCTCTTTGCTGTAACTGCTTCTTGGCTGACAAAAGGATAGTGAGGGGAGCAGCGGCTAGAGTGCCTCAGAAGAGGGGCCATGAGAAAACTTAATGGCTGGCAGCGATCCAGAACACAAGTCAGGCAACAATGGAACTTTGTAGGGAACTTTAAGAGACAAAAGTTGCATGAGGAAAATTTTATATCAAGATTAACATGAGTTAAATGCAATTTTATAACTAGACTATGGACTGGAGTTCTGTAGAAGAGTAAGGTAACTTTAATTAGCTGTTTGTTTACATCAGACTCCTCCATAAGGAACCAGCACCTGGAAGCCCTGTGAAAGAAGTCAGTTAAAGTTCTCATCTAAAGAAGGGCTCTGAACAGAAAGTATCTAAGTGATATTTCTTGCTTTTACCTATAATGAACTTTGTATATTTGATTTAAATATTAACAGTGGCAGCTATTATTTAATGAAGAAAGCACAGTATCAAGTAAAACAAAATTTTCGTTAACATCAAATTGTTATACCCATATTCTAAGAGACAGTTTAAGTCATTTTTTTTTCGTTTCCTTTTTTTGGGGGGGTGAGGAAGGACGTTCTTTCAAGGCAGGGTTTCTCTGTGTAGCTTTGCTGTCCTGGACTCACTCTGTAGACCAGGATGGCCTTACACTCACAGAAATCCACCTGCCTCTGCCGGCCGAGTGCTGGGATTAAAGGTGCGCACCACCAGCCCTGGCTGAGACAGTTTAACTCTAAATTGCATTTCCCCAAAGAAATGGTTTTCAATTTCCAATCTAAAAGGTTTATACCCAGGGACAGTGTCAAGAGTAAATTTAATATTAACTTGATTAACAGAACCTCTTAAAATCATGTAACATAAACTGCATTAACAAAGAAGGCAAAAGCCAACTCTTCATTCCTTTTGTCTATGGCAGCTCTCTAGTTACCACATTCTGACAGCAGAATCACCTTGGAATAAACAACAGCTATGTGGTTCTTAAATTATTATATCTTAAAAGAGATTGGTTAAGCTGGCCATGGTGCCACATGCCTGTAATCCCAGCACTCAAGGAGGCAGAGGCACATGGATCGCTGTGAGTTTGAGGCCAGTCTGGTCTACAAAGTGAGTCCAGGACACCCAAGCTAAGGATACACAGAGAAACCTTGTCTCAAGCTGGTGGGGTGGGGCGGGGGGGAGGGGGAGGTTGGTTGTTCAGAAACTTCATTTGTAAAGCAAGATAAGCAAGTTAAGTAAGATAGAGATGTTGTCAAACTTAAGCCTGAAAAGGATAAATCAAAATAACTTTTTTGTTTAATATAGAATAATATTCATGGGCTCAGTGGGTCTAGTTATGTGGTTCTCAATCTTCCTGATGCTTTGACCCTGTAATGCTGTTACTCATATTGTGGTGACCCCCAACCATAAAGTTATTTTCATTGCTACTTCATGACTATAATTTTGCTACTGTTTTGAATAGTAATGTTTATATGTGTTTTCCAACAGTCTTAGGCAACCCCTGGGAAAGGGTCATTCGACCCCCACAGGGTCTCTAGACACAAGCTGAAAACTGCTTGTCTCTTGTTCTATGGGTACATCCATAGTTGATTTATACTGTGTGGTTACCTTAACCAAGATATCAGTGAAGTCACATGACATGCCCTTAAATATGGTGGCTAAGTCACATGGCTGCAAAGGTGGCAGCAAGCCACATAGCTGTTGTTTATTCCAAGGTGATCAGCCAAGATGCTGGCAAGCCACATGACACTCCAAGGGGAGCCCATCAGGCTCTCACTCTCTTCCTAAACATGGGTTGTATCCAAGTTACACACATGATATGTGATAGCAAATTAAGATTATCTACACACAAGCTTTTTAACTATTAACCCTTTTTGTTACAGATTTTAAGCCAACCTTTTTCTGCTTGGAATTTTATGGCCTTTTTAAACCACACTTACCGATTTTGAGAGAAAGTTATACTTTCAACAAAAGTTTTAGAGACATAAGAGGGAGGATGGTATTCAGAGAGTTAAATAAAACAAGAAAAGGAGTAGGAGATAAGTAGCAGTAATCCCTGTTGGGAGTAGTTTACCTTTTAGCTATTTTTAAGCACCTAGTGTCTTCTCCTGGGCTGTTCTGTTTTGATCTCCTTCTCCCGAGCACAGAGTCAGGTGGCTGACCTACACAGACACCTTAGAGGAAACTTTTAAACAAGCACACTTGGGTCTGGGGAAGATGCCAAAATCTACAGAGCCAGGTTCCCAGTAGAGTAGAGCAGCATGAAACAGTATTTCAGTACTAACCATACCCAGAGACATCTGAATCTGTAAGACTGAACCAGTGGTCTACATAACCACGTGGTGTGTGTCTGCAGATGGAAGCAGACAGTATGAAACGCTTTTACCTCTCAGCTGTGAAGGATACAAGCAGGATTTTCCAGGCCAAAACCATAAGGCAGAAGAGTTGTACAAATATGCAAGATTGAAAGCCTCCTTTAAGTTAGCCCAGGTCCCTACCTAGGTCAGATTGTGTTGGGGATTCCAGACAGTCAGGTAAATGAGAGAGAACAGGTGGAGACAAAAGATGAAAAGAAAGGGTTGAGAAAAACTGGTCCTCTTGGGCAGGGTCAGGGAAGCAAATGAGAGCCAGGCAGTTTTGTCCGTGAGTGGGCTTGAGCCACCAGTAGGTTCATATTTTCCATTCTGGGTCTTTATATGCTATATTATTTTAAATGGTTTATTAATTAATAATAAACATTATTTTTAGTGTATAACATACACCCATATGTTATATTAATTTAAAAGACAGCTGGAGAGAGAGAATGCAGAAAGAAAGGGAGGCTTGGTCTGACCATAGGCAGGACCATGTGTATTCACAACAAGAGGACGTCATTGTCACCCATGTGGGCATATGGCCAAAATGCCCAAGCGAAGGTAGGATGAGGTCTCTTACAGGGCTGGAAATGGGTAGAAATGACCTCTACAGACTCTATGGGAAGCTGAGAAGTGTAATCTTCCAACAGGAAACTATCCATATGAAAAATGTAAAAGTAGATTCTGGTAGATTCGTGAACAGAAGATCCCCCTTTTTTCTTTAGTGGAGAAGGGAGAAGAGCCATTTTGAAATAAGACAAAGAATTTTGTCCTTATCAAGGTCTTCCCTCAGGAGAAGCTATTTAACCACTTAACGAGCCTGAGACAAGAGGGGCCCAGAGATTTCCTGACTTTGGCTCTCCTTTGCTAACTTGTAGGAAGTTTTCAGTCCTGAACACAAAGCTCACAAAAAAACCCAAGACCAGTCACAAGGCTGGAGTGTTACCTCTTCACTACCGCACTACCAAGCGATTATTTGACCACAGTTCATTTCACCTGTTACATTTATCCAACTATCAAAACAAAAATAACAAATGTGAATGAAAATTCCTGAAAAGAAACCGTGACTCCTTATGAACAGGAAAAGGAGCAGTTGTGTCTGTGGAGGCTTCATTGACTGACTAGAATTTCAGTACTATGGAGGGTCAGGATGTTGCCTGTCCAAAGGTTAATTACCTTATCTTGGTCTAAGTTCTAACCCTCTGCAAAGCTGTTCCTTGCCCTGTGTGTGTCACTTCTATTGATTTAGCTGGCATCTGGCTTCTACCAAGTGAAAAATAAGAATGTCACCAGATAATATCTTATGCCTACAGGAAAGTTTCCCCATCTCAAAAAAAACATGCCTTCCGATGTACCACCAATGTATTCTAAACTTGCCTTGATTTATAACTTTCTCTGTTCTGTAAGACATTAAAAACTCCATGAGACTGCTTCTGTATTGGAACATGAAATTTGAAGTAACCTCAATCTGTGTTCCAGGCCCACAGTCAAAATGGTTCTAGAGTAAAACATCTCTTACTCCCTTTAAAAACAGAGGTGTGATTTTTTTTCTTTTGCATTGACATGAAACATATGAAAAGGTAAAATATATAGTTTAAAGCGATAGAAAATACCACAACCGATTCAGATGGAATCACGGAATTGAAAATTTAAGACAGTTACGGTCAATATGATAAGGACTCTTGTGGATAAAGTAGACGGCATGCCTGATGGAAATGTTAGAAATTAAAACTATAGCAGACAGAGACTGTCCTTTATGAGCCTGTTGGAAGAGCAGACATAGCTGAGGGAGGAAAAATCTCTAAGCTTAGAGACGTGTTAGTAGAGACTTCTAAACATGAACAGGAGGAAAGACTAGGAAAGAAAATAAAGACCAGAGCAGAGCTTAAGAATGCATAATTTTGTGATGCTTAAAGAAAGAAGTCAGTTAAAAACATCTGCATTATTATAAGACATTCTGGAAAAAATAAGACTACAGAATCATTAAGAAGTCAGAGATAGCAAAAGAACTGAGGGCTGCGGGTGGTTAATGGATGAACAGGTGGGGCACAGGCGTCTTTAGGGCAGTGAAAATGCTCTGAATGGCACTGTGATGTGCATACCTAGCCTCCTACATTCCAAAACACAGCCTCGTAGTGGACTCTAATGAAAACCGTGGCACTTGGGCAATAATGAGTCAAAGTAGATCCGTCTTTTTAAACAGACGTCCCCTGGGTGTGAGGTGATGAGAATGAGAAGGGCTGTGTGTGTATGGGGAGGCGATTATGTGGGGAATCTCTTCCAACCACTGAGATTGTGGTGTACCATGACACACAGATAAGTAAGTAAAAACTTTTTCAGTAAAATAAAGTATATAATCTAAACATTTTCAGTCATCTTTCTTTTGCTGATTTCTAGTTTAATTCCAGTTTTCTGAAAACACTCATTATCTGATTTCTACTCTTATAACTTAGTTACTATAGGTGTCAGTGGCCTAGAATGTTCCTGTCCACGAATGCTGTAAGACCTTCAGAAGAGCTTACTCTGCTATCATAAAGTGAAGCGCTCCTTAGATGTCAGTTATGTTCAGTTGATTGGTTGTGGTAATGAGTTTAACTATGATCTCTGACTTCCTGCCTATAAAAGCTGTCCATTTCTGATAATAGACTTACAGCTTTCAGCTATAACAGAATAGTACAGTCGTCTTCTGGCACTTTATCAGTTTTGCCTTGTGTTCTTTGATGCTCTTGTTAGTGTATTCACACTGAATTTGTTGTCTTTGGGGGAAATTTATGTTGTTATGTTCAGTCACCTTGCTGATGTTGGCATACTTTCTTTCTAACATCTGCTCTGTCTGAGATATGTGTAGCAGCTCCTGTTTCTCTGATGTTGGCGAGTTCCATCTTTACAGTCCATTTACCTTTCATGTGTCTGCATTTTATATGAACTTCTCTAAACAGTACATGGTTTAGTCCTGTTGCTTTGTAATGGATACATATTAATATTAAAGTGATTATTGGTGGATTGCCATCCAACATATTTGTTACTGTTTTCTGTTCGTTATTGTTCTTGTTCTTGGTTAATTTTGTCTCTTTTTTCTACCTTTCGTAGTTTTAAGTAGGCATTTGATTGTCTCCCCCCTACCCCACCCCCATTTCTATAGTATGTCAGTTAAACTCCTTTTACTTTTGTAATGATTATCTTCTTCTCTATCAAACTTTGTCTTGGAATTTCTCATTCATCAGGTCTATTAACAACAAACACAATTTTAGTCTGAGAAAATTATGACTACTTTTTTCTTCACTTTAAAAGAATAATGTTTCAGGTTGCAGAATTCTAAAGTAGTAACATTTTTTTCTCTCACCTGTTTAGTTTGTGCCATGTGTCTTGTTTCCATGGTTTCTGAAGAGATGTAATTTTTTTTTTCTATGCTAGAGGCATAAGACCATTTTCATGCAAGTTCTAATAGACTTAGAGATGAAGCCATTCTTGTCATCCTTCCTCTGCACTCAGGAATTTCCTCCTTCAACCCCCTGGATTCTTGCCGTGTTTATCCTTTAACTTTGCTTTTCTTTGGCTTAAAACTATGCCTCATTTGCAGCTGGGGCTGTGGCTCAGGGGTCAAGAGCTCATTGTCATTGCAGAAGACACAGGTTTGTTTGCAGCACCTACACGGTGGCTCAAACCACCCATACTGTCAGTTCCATGAAATCCAAAACTCTTTTTAGAACTCTGGTGGCATGCATGCGGTATACAAATAGACAGACAGACAGACAGACAGACAGACAGACAGACAGACAGACAGACAAAACACTCATACAAATAACAAAACTCTTAAAAATATGAGTAAGTGTAATTTTGATGCCTCTATAGTTTGGGGCATTTCTGTCACTTGATGTTCCCTATTGATCTTTCTTGCTTTGGTATCTGATAGTAATTTGAGAAAATTTTAGCCATTACTTCATAAATTTCTTCTGGTTTGGGGGTTTGTTTTGTTTTGCTTTTCTCTCAGTATTCCATTATACATGTTTTACTTCTTGTGTACTTGTTTCTTATTCCTTTGCCATTTTATTTTTATTTTGTCAGTCTTTGTTCTACTTGATGTTTAGATTTAGAAATTTCTAATAATAATACCTGTACTCAGAGATTCTTCCTCAGCCATTTCAAGTCTTCTAATGATGTTATGTATATATTTTTATAAATCTAAATCCTGTATTAAATTACAAGCTCCTTTATGGCAGAATTTGCATTCATTTTATCTTTATTTTTCTTACAACTCCAGACAAAATTCTATACAAGAAATAAACATAGCCAGGTGTGATGGCGTATGCCTTTAGTCCCAGCACTCCGGAGACAGAGGCAGGCAGATCTCTGAGTTCAAGGCCAGCCTGATTACAAAGCGGTCCAGGACAGCCAGTGCTACACAAAGCAAAACAAAGCAAAACAAAAGAAGGAAACATAAAATAAATTTTATTAAATAAATATTACAATAATGCACTATAGTGTAAAAATACCAATAAAAGACAAAATTCAAGGGCTAGATAAATAAACATCTCTTAGGACATTACAGTCAACTGTGTAACCATATGTTTATTAGAAGTAAGTTAGTACTTGGTCAAGTCATTGGCCTGAATCTCATTCAGCCCTAACAGTCCAGCTAGAACGTTGTCATTAAGTTTTGCTTGCTGGTTACATTTCTGAGCACATGAGACAATGCCAACCTGTGGGCCACAACCCCAAAAGGATCAGATACCTGCACATCAGATATTTACATTGCAACTCCTAATAGTAGAAAAATTACAGTTATGGATGAGGAACAGAGTTGCAGCATTAGGAAGATTGAGAACTAATGGCAACACTATGATGCTGCCAGCTCTGTACATCATCAGGCAAATGACTGTTTAAAGACAAAGAGGTTTTAAAAATACTTTCTTCTCTTTCCTCAAATCTGCCGCTACTTATAAATAGCTGGAAGTTAAAATATAGATTAGATAATTGCATCTCTATGATGTTTTTCTGTGCTATACACTTTTTTTTTTTCATTTTCTTTTTAAATTTGTGTAGTTAGTTATTTCTCACGCTGGAGAGTGAACCCAGGACCTCACACATACTAATCTTCTAAACTGCACTTTGAGTCTTACCCATACTTGGCCTTCTGGATAGCAAGGATAACAAATAGAACATACGAATTTTCTTCATTCATTAAATAATTTTTTTCATCTATCTCTCATGAGTGGATGGAGTCCCAATGTTATTAAAAATATTCAACTTATGTAAGAGGAAAACATCAATTCACCTACAAAGGTAAAAACAGCAGAATAACATCAGATCTGTCATCAGCAAACCCAGATACACAAAAGTATGGAATGATAAATTTTAGGCCCTGAAAAGTAGTATCTGTTGAGTAAGATTACTGGGCCCAGTTATTGTTTTAATGAAAGGAGAAACAAGTATTTTAAGAACAGTAGAAGCCAGTCAGTTCATGCTCACCAAGCCATCGCTGCAGAGAAAAAGGAATATAGACACATAAGAGGTAGGAATGGAGTCTTAATCACAAGAGCATGGAAAGTCTCATTAAAGGGATGTTCACAAAAGAGCAAAGCACAGTTACTAACAGGGCAATCATTAACCCAGCCAACCAGAAATCAACAACAAAAGTACAGGAATTAGTGACCATCTCTCAGTGATCACCTTAAAGGTAAATAGCCTCAGTCAATAAAGTGACACGGGCTGGGTTATAAAACTAGATCAACTGTTTTTGTCTCCAAAAAGCACATTTTACTGGTAAAGATTGAAAGCCAGAGGATGAGAAACACTCTGCCAAGTGAACAGCATCCAAAAACAAGTTGGTACAGCTCTTTTGTATCTGATAAAGTAGACTTCAAAGTTAGTCAGAAGAGATAAGGAAGGGAGTAAGGAACTAATCTGAAAAGCAAGCCAAGGGCGTCTATATGGGAGAAGGAAGAGAGCTGGCCAGTGTTGGGCAAGAAGAGGGGGGGACAGCAGTGGAGGCAGATGATTGAGAACAAGGTGTCATAACGTACGCAGCAATGCCAGAATGAAACTTAGATTTGCTGTGTCTTGTAAATAATGATCATCTTCATTCATCCCTGAATTTACTAACTTCTTTTTATTGTATGTTCATTATTTGCTAGGTTGTGAGGAGTTCTCTGTAGTTTGGTGGAGTGGCAGGAGGTCACCAAAGAATATAGATTACTCTGTTCACTTTTTAATGTATTGCCTGGGCATTTATTTCATACATAAATATAATGTATTTTAATCTATCAAACCTACCCCCACTCCCTTCCTCCCAAAACTTCAGCACCATGTTTCCATCCCAATTTGATGTACTCTTTTTTTTTCTTTCTTTCTTTCTTTTTTTAACCTACTGAGTCCACTTAGTGCTGCCGATCTGTGCACAGTATATGGTCATCCCCTGGAGCATGGGCATCCTATCAGGGTTCATATCCCTGAAGAAACCCGACACTGCTTCAGTCAGCAGCCTTCAGTTGCCTGTCTTGGCTGGCTAGGGATGAGACCTCATGGGCCCTTCCTCTGTCCATCCTGGTATGTGCACTACCTTGATCTGGTGCTTGAGGTCATAGAACCTGTGAGCTCATGTGAGCACTCTTTTTTTCTTTAACTTTTAAGTACTTTAATGGTGGCATAGATCATCTGCATTTCATGTAAATAGTTTATCTCCACTTGAATTAATTTGATAAATAACAATATCCAAAGTGATGTGACCAAATTTTAATATAACACTTTGGACACTCTGAAGACTTGTAGTACTTACTTAGCTCCCCCACCCTCATCCAGCAATAGCTTTCAGTGTCTCCAGTACACCAAATACCTACCCACTTGAGGGACTTTGTACATGTTGTTCTAGTCACCTATTTTTCTTGGTTTAGGAAATCATTAGGTGTCATTTCTGTTAAAATTGTTGGTAACATTTCTTAGAAAACAATATGTTTGTCTGTTTGATTGCTATTTTAAAAGTCTATCTGTAAACTTGGCTTTTATCTGCCACAACTAGTATAAAAATTAAGGTTGGTGCTATCACCAAGTTTAATTATCTGTTTTTCACAGTAAAAAAAAAAAAAATACTCTTTCATCACATTACTAAGAAGTTTCAAACAACTAGCATTTATTTTTTTAAAAAGAAAGAAGAAAGAAAGAAAGAAGCAGCACTAGCGTGTGTCCCAGCCGTCCTTTTCAGTTAAGCTTCTCTTGCAAGTTCATTGCGAAGGCAGGGTTCCCAAGTGCTTCTCTCGCCCACCGCTCTGCCTTCTCATTCTAGGGGTTCTTCAGCAAGCGCCTGAAAGGTTCCATCAAGAGGACCAAAAGCCAGTCGAAGCTTGACAGAAACACCAGCCTCCGACTTCCATCCCTTCGCAATGCAGACGACAGGTAGGCCATGACTTGTTGAAAACAAAGACAGTCGGTGCCAGAGTGGATTCTTGTTTGTTTTGAGATAGTGGTTCAATATGTAGATCTAATTGGACTGGAGTTTGCATTATAAACCAAGTTGGCCTTGAGTACAGAAATCTAATTGCCTCTGCTTCCCAAGTGCTAGGATTAAAGGTGTGCACCTCCCCCCCCCATGTCTAACCTAAAGTGGATTTTTATAGGGCTCTTGAACCTTCTGTAGCTTTGCATCAGTGACAGAATAATTTAATACAAAATTTGTTGGTGGTTTTTTGTTTTTTTTGGGGGGGTTTTTTGGGGTTTTTTTGTCTTGCTCATATTGAAACAAAGTACAACATGTTGACCAGTGTCAAAAAGCATATGAGTATTAGAGTTTGGGGCTATGTAAGTTTTAGTAAGTTAAACATGCAATGTTTACTGCTTTAGCCATTCTAAGTATTGGAATCCATACTTTGTCTCCTCTATGTAAATCCAAGACTGATTTTATATGCTACACACAGAGATAGTAGCAAAGAGCAGAAATGCCAGAACCATGTGCAAATATCATTTTTGCTATTTACAAACTATATGACCTTGGAAAGATTATCTTATATCTCTGTGCATATGATTCTTCATTTATAAAATCAGCATAAGAACCCACTTATCATACAATGTTATTATGGACCACATAGAAAATAGTGAAATTTAAAAGTCTTGTCTAGTTGTGCCCATTGGGACTGGACTTCACAACTCTGTATTTGATTGGTTGTGGTTTTCTATAATGATCTCTGTCTATTGCGAAGATGAGGTACGATGAGGTAAGAGGACGACACTTATCTATGAATTTAAGTGATAGGAATTGTTCAGTGGCGAAATGAGTTAATTCAAGACAAGTTAAAGTATATAAATGCAGGTTATTGAGAGCAGCTCTCAGTAGATTCACTGGTCCCAAGACCAGAGCCCGGGAAGTCACCATGTGGGGAGAGACAGAAAAGTGTGCATGTAGAGAAAGGGGAGAGAAGGAAAGCAGAGAAGAGAAATGCAGAAAGAGGATGGCAGCAGGGGTGGGTGGGGGGAGGAATCAAACTGTCTGGATTATATAGTGAAGGGCCTCTGGGGGAGGGGAAGCCCCGCGCCCCTGGGCTGGAGAGTTCAGGGCAGAGGGCAGGGTATGCCAGCCACGCCTTGCAGCAGATAGGAGCCAAGAGATGCTGGGAGAACCTAGAAGTTAGGTCCACCTTGGTTCAAAAGGCACCTCAGCTGTTTGTCCTGGGTCTGAATCCCAACAATAAGGCCAGATACGTAGAACATAATTAGGGATTGTGGTGGATTAGTAAAGTGGCTGCTTCTTAGAGATCCATGACTTCACTAGCTCTGGGTAGTGGGCGAGGTTATCAGTACCAGTTTCCCTCATGTTGAGTGGAAATTAGTCCAGGTAGAGAGCTGTTGGTTACTGCTAAGGCATGAATGCCACTATTGCACCCTTAGTTATCAGGTGGTTAAGTGCCAAAGGATCAGGGTGTTTTCTGTGAAACTGTATCTTTATTAATATCAGAAGCTACACCTATAACATCTTATTAACATACCTGTGCAAAGTAAGCTGAACAAGAAAAGCAATACAAGACCAACCCTACACAAAGAACTGCAGGAACTCTGCACACCTCCTACCCAGTGAGGAGCACACCCCCTACCCAGTGAGGAGCACACCCCCTACCCAGTGAGGAACACACCTCCTACCCAGTGAGGAGCACACCTCCTACCCAGTGAGGAGCACACCTCCTACCCAGTGAGGCACACACCAACCAATTGGTCATCCAGGGCCAAATGATCAGTCCTAAAAACATGCATACAAGTTACATTATACAGACCAAGCAGGTTATATTAAGAATATATGTACATATATGCATGTGACAACAATTAATGAAGAATGAGACAATGAATTTGAAAGAGAACAAGGAGGATTATATGAGAGGGTTGGAAGGAAGGAAAGGGAAGGGGGAAATTATGTGATTCTATTACAATCTCAAAAATAAAAGAAATAATTTGAGAGGTAAGAAGAAAGAAAAAAAAAAAAGAGTTGGAGCTAGTCCCAGTATTCTGACAGCCTGTGAGTATGGAGGTCTTTCTGTCTTCTAGTGTCTTCTTTAGTTCCTTTCTCCAGTGTTTTAAATTTCCCATTGTAGAAGCTTTGCACTTGTTTAGTTAGGTTTATTCAAAATTTCTGGTATGATTTGGTTTGGTTTGAAGTATTTGTGAATAGAAGTGTTTCTCTGACTTCTATTTCAGTATATTTATCATTAATGTATAAGAAGGTGCTGGGGTTTTGCATGTTAACTTGGGGTCATTTCATTTTGCTAAAAGTATTTATTAGATTTAAATGTTTTCTGGTAGAGACTTTCTGGTCTCTTACTGTGTAATATCATATTATCTACAAGAAAGGATGCTTTGACTTATTTTCCTATGTGTATCCCTTGAACATTTTCTCCTCTCTCCCTTTTGTTGTTGTTCTAGCTAAGACTTCCTACACTACTGAATAAGAATACAGAGTGGAAACTCCTGTCATCATCTTTATTTTAGTAGAAATGCCTCCAAGTTTTTCTCATTACATAATGTCATATGTAGCTTTTATTATGTTGAGATAAGCTCTCTCTGGTCTACTCTCTGGATTTTATTAGAAGCCTCTGAATCTATCGGGATGATTGTGTAATTCCTGAGTCCATTTGTGTTAAATACTACATTGCCTCGTTTGCATATGTTGAGCCATCTCCACAACTCTGTAATGAAACCAACTTGACCTGGTGAATGACCTTTTGATGTGTGGAATTCTGTTTTGAAGTATATAATTTATAATTTTTACAGCTATACTTTATCTGATTTTGGTGTTGGGGTAATGCTTGGTTTGTAGAAAGAATTCAGTACATGTCCTTATGAGAGACATTGATGTTAGTTCTGCTGTAAAGATCTGGTAAATTTGCATCCATCTGGATCTGGACTGCTTTTAGCTGGGAGATATTTTATTACTGCTTCAATCCCATTGCTTGTTATAAATGTCTCTTAAGTTGTTTTTCTCATCTTGGTTTAATTTGGGTAGGTTGTGTGCATCTAAAAATTCATCTATGCATTTTACATTTTCCAGTTTAGTTTAATATAAGTTTTTAAGGTATATTTGTATGATTTTCTGAGTTTCTTCTGTATCTGTTGTCACACATCCAGTTTGGTCTCTTTTAAATTTTTTAGATTTATTAACTTTTATGCTTGTGAGTGTTTTGCCTACATGTATGTCTGTGTATCACATTTGTGCAAACCTGCAGAGGCCAGAAGGGTGCCCTTTTGGTACTCTTTCTCCCCTTGGTATTGACGTTACAATAGTTGTTAGCTACATGTGGGTGCTGAAACTCAAACCCAGGTTCTCTGCAATAACAGTCATGGTTGTTGACTGCTGAGCCAGTCCCTGAGCTTTTCTGTTTTATTAAATAGGATCTCCTCCCCAATCCCCCTCGCATGTGTGTGTGTGTTTGTGTCTCATCACTTTCTACACAGATCTTATTTCTGTCTACTGAAAAAAACGGGGTTTAGCTCATTCTTGTTTTTCCAACCCTAAGGTATACTGCTATTTATTTGAGAAGACTCTGATTTTTTCTTTTTCTTTTTTTTTCTTTCTTTTTTAATGTAGGTGCTTTTAGGTGCTTTTAGCTATAAACTTTCTTCTTAAATCTGCTTTCATTGAATCTGGTAGGTTCTAGTATATTTTGATTTTTTTTTTTGTTGTTGTTGTTCACTTCTAAGAGTATTTTTTCCTTCTTTATTTCTTCAACGACCCATTAATAATTCAAAAGTTTATTATATAATCCTGATGAATTTGTATATATGTTCTGGAATTCTTGTTGGTTTCTAGTTTGAATTCCATTATGATGACATAGAATACAATGCTATTTCAATATTTCTATATTTGATGCTGTTATTCTGTTTGTGTCTTGTTATGTGCTGTGTTTTGGACAAAGTTCTATGGACTGCTGAGAGGAATATTGATTATTTAGTGTTGGGGTGGAATATTCTGCAGAGTCTGTTAGTCACGTCTGACATTATATTATTTAGCTCAGTGTTTCTGTTAATTTTTTGTCAGGATGTCCTGTCAATTGGTAAGATTGAAGCATTAAAGTCGCCCACGATTATTATGTGACAGTTACTGTGTAGATTTATAACTTGTACTTGTCTTATGGAATTCAGTGCACCCCGTGTTTGGTGCATGTTCTTGTTTGCCCCTCTATTGCTGTGAAAAAAAAAAAACTGACCAAAACCAGCTTGCAGGAGGAAAGGGTTTATTTCAGCTTTTACTTTATAGTCTATCTCTGAGGGAAGCCAATCCAAGAACTCAAAGCAGGATCCTGAAAGCAAAACTGAAGCAAAAGCCAGGAAGAATCACTGCTTACTGGTGTGCTTTCCATTGCTTGTTCAGCCTGTTTTCTTATACTATCCAGGGCCCAGGAGGGAAATAAAGATTCAGTTTTTAAGGATAGACATAAAAAATCTGCCTTTTGTCTTAAAAATTCCACTAGAAGCAGAAATTTGAATGCTAATAAAACTAGAAAACTCTCAATCATAGATTACTTAAGATTAAATGATCAGATATTAGTTCCTGTGCAAAAAGGATTTCTGAAGTCTTACCACTTAAGATATAAATGAGAAAAAAAGATATAAATGAGCTACTAATAGACACTTAAAATATGAATCACTTGAACAAGATATATTTTCCTCCTCAGGTAAAAGTCCAAGTCTGCATTCTCAGGATCTTCAAGGTGTTCTTTATGAACACAGGATAATTGCTTTAGCTTTGGGATGACATCCATGTTTCAGACATCAGAAAAGAGGGACTTTTTGTTTGTTTGTTTTTTGTTTTGTTTTGTTTTTCAAGACAGAGTTTCTCTGTGTAGCCTTGGGTGTGCTGTGTAGCCTTCACTTTGTAGACCAGGCTGGCCTCGAACTCACAGAGATCCGCCTGCCTCTGCCTCTGCCTCCCGAGTGCTGGGATTAAAGGCGTGCGCCGCCACCACCACCCGGCTAAAAGGGACCTTTTAAAGTAAGGCCTACTACCAACTGAGTTGTCTGTTGAAGAGAATTTCCATTAAATGACTCAGTGACCCCTCACTAGTCATTGCTAGCTTCATTTTGCAAGGAAGACTAGAAATTTTTATATCTGGGTACTCTGTGCCCCCTAATAATGCAAAAATCTGTTCTTAAATCCAGAGAAAAAGAGGGATACTAAGAAATAGCCAGCTAGCTAGCATTTGCCACTGAGGGTTAGTTTAGCATGCATTCTCCCAGAATTCTGAAAGAGTTCAGATCCTGCCCTACTTAGAAGAGCATTCAAGATAATACTTAGCACACAAATTAGAGAAACTAAAGTAATGGTGTTTGTTTCTCTGTTAAAAATTCCAACTGGTGAGTGCATGCAGATAAAAACATGTCCAAACAAATGCATGGTCATAAGTGTCACAGCAGCATTACTTACAGTAATCATGATTACCAAAGTGACCATGACCCAGATGACCATCAACAGTTGAGAACACAAACATACTATACCCACATATTACTAGTCATCCATAAAAGAGAATGAAATACTGAAATATGCTACAATGACCGTGTTCAACCTTGAAAGCATGATAGTTGAAAGTTTGTCATGGTCTGTGGGCACAGCCCAGGGGTTCAACACTGCCTAGCATACGTTTCAGCCCCACCATGGGAAGAGAAAGCTAATCATTTTAGTTTCCACAGTCTATGAGATAGGTGTTATCTTAAATAACTAATTCTAAATATTGTGTTTCCATTTATAGAATTTGAAAGTGTCAAGAATAAGAAAATACATACAGTAATAGTTGTCAAAGACTGACGATGTGATACAGAGAAGGCCAGTGAAAGAAGAATAGCTGCAGAGGGGAATAGGGCTTCTGTTTCCAGTGGTGAAAACACTCTCGGCAAGGTTGTGGTGATGACTGCACAATTCTGAATGTACTGAAAACTGTATACACTTTAAATGGGTGGATTTTGTTGTATGTGAATTATATCTTAAGAAAGATGTTTAAAGAAAAGAAAGACAGCTGGCCAGGAAAGACTCTACAATGGAGCTTATTAGTCTGTGAGCTCATTCCAGGAACACAGTTTCCACTGAGCTTTTTAGTGCTTTACTCTTAAACATATACCTGAGTGTCTTACAAATTCCAAAGAAATGCCCCAAAACAAAAGACACAGACCAAAATAATCAACTAAAGAGAAAGCAACATTCAGAGCGAAAAAACAACTTTACAAGTAAAGTGAGTATTTTTTCAAAAGATTAGATAGTATACCTATAAAACAATCACAGAGTAGCAGAAGTGAAAAATAACAAAGAGCTTTAAAGTAAACGTGAAAGTTAAATAAAATCACTGTGCAGGAAGTGTAACAGAAGAGGAACACATCAGACTGGCAAGATGGCAGAAGCAGTGAGGGAACTTACGACCAAGTCTGACAGCCTAGATTCATCCTTGGAACATCCATGGTAGCAGGACAGAACACACTCCCACAGGGTGTCTTCTTACTTCCACAACCCCTACACACAAATAAGTAAATAATAGAAAGAATGAAACAGTCAGTGCACCAGATTATAGAAAAATGAACAACAACTTTAAGGAGGAAATTGTCAAAGGAAAAATACAAGAAAACAAATGTCCAAACTGAAGAGGCCACTCAATTTCCAAGACAGCAAATGCTGAAGACCCCTGAACATCATCATCAAGGTTTTTGACTTGTTTTGTTTTGTTTTGTTTTTTGTTTGTTTTCTATCCTTTAAAAGCTTCTAGAAAGAAAACAGTAGGTTACATGCAAAGAATTAGGCATGGGTAACATGGCAACAAAATGAGATGGCGCTGGAGGTTTGGTAAAGACATGTCTAGGAGGACATGTCTTTAAAGTTATGAGAAGTATTTTTTAGCTCAATTCTCTTACGTTTTTAAATGTCACACTAAGGAGTTTAGACTCCAGTCTACAAGCAGCGAAGAACCTGTAAACAGTTCTCAGCAAATGACGTAGAGCAGCGCTGTGAATGGAGAAACCCTGCACTATGTGGTATGATATTTCTGATCACTTGCTCTGCAGAGCACAAGTTTGGAAGAGCAGTTATTATAAAGCTGCTGTGAGATGTAATAAGGCTCTAGGGAAGGTGTTGGCCGTGGACATGCAAAATCAAAAGGCAGAGTATGAGGAACACCTGAGAAGAAACAATAGAATGCCACAAAGTCATTGTTTAAAAGTCATCTAATCAGTTAAAACCCAGCAGAATCCTTTTCTAGGGTCCATATTGGTTGTATTTTGACATTAAAAAGTACCTTATGAGAGGGCATAGGATCATAAAAAGACTGATTGGTTTGCCTTTCGTTCAAAAGCACTTAGGATTAGAGAACGGTGGAAAACCCAGGACCTGCCATATTGGCAGATTTCAAGTACTTGTTGCCAACTGTATCGTAAGACACAGGAGTAGAGAGGAGGTTAGACTAGCGCCATCTTAGCTCTGCAGTGTAGTCTGTGGACCTGGCACTTGCTCGTCTCTTGCTTCTTCGAGGAATCCTTCAGGGATGGTTCATCTCTAAGGAGGTTGTCACCTGTAGTTTCATTCTAGGAGTTCTGTGGAGAAGGTTCACACACCCAGGCCAGGGCGTGAGGGCCAGAGGTCACGTCAGGTGTCTTCCTCCATCAGCGTCCACCATATTTTTTGAGACAGAGGCTCCTCTTGAGCCGTGGCTTACTGTGGTCCCTGCATTTCTGCTTGCTGTGCTTCTTGCATGGTGATAAGCATGGTTCCTAGGCGTTGCACCTGCCTAGAACTGTTTAATTTGCTTCTCTCCCTTGGTAGCTTGCATAGTATTTTCTGGAACCATGAAAACTAGACCACAGGGAAGAGACTTTGAGGTCAGATCTAGCTTGAGTCATGTGTCCTAAGCGTGTGGTCTCTTCAGCAATAGAGGCCACCCTCAACCTCTAATAGGCAACATCACAGAAAACCACAACAGGGCACAATGGATTGTTGGGAGCCTAGGCAAAACAGATCTATATTATAGTTCCTGCGTTTGTGGCTCAAGAACATAGTGAAAGAGGGAGCCAGAAACCCAGGAAGAAACAAGACAGAAACAACAGCAACATCAATGGACATGTTAATGTGGAAGGGAGACATTTTCACTCTAGATTAAGAAATACAAACCAGGTGTGGTGGTACATGCTTTTAATCCCAGCACTGGGGAGGCAGAGACTGGCAGATCTCTGTAAGTTCAGGCCAGCCTGGTCTACAGAGTGAGCTATGACAGCCATGGCTGTTACACAGCCTGTCTTGAATAACAGAAAGAGAAATACAGGCAACTATTGACTGCTAGAAGAAATATTCTCTCTCAAGGGTGTGTCCCCTTATTGGTTATCCAGTGCATAGTGGTCATCCCTGAAACCATATACATACAAACAACAACAAAAGCAGACTCAGCGGGGTTTATATATATATATATATATATATATATATATATATACACACACACACACACACATACATATGTATACATATATATACACACATACATACATACATACATACATACATACATACATACATAGAATCAAAGAAAAAGAGAATATCCATCTTTTTAAATAATTTAGTATTTCCATCTTCAACTGGTCTATTAATTGAGTTGGGTTCTAGATGTAATTTGGTTTATCTTAATGTCTTTGCTTAATTCAATGTATTTGTTTATATTGTTTGATTGGTACTAGTAGGTTTATATATATATTATATTATATATATATATAATATATAATTAATTAATTTATTCATATTACATCTCAATTGTTATCCCATCCCTTCTATCCTCCCATTCCTCCCTCCCTCTTGCTTTCCCCCTACTCCCTTCCCCTATGACTGTGATTGAGGGAGACCTCCTCCCCCTGTATATGCTCATAGGGTATCAAGTCTCTTCTTGGTAGCCTGTTATCCTTCCTCTGAGTGCCATCAGGCCTCCCCATCCAGGGGACGTGGTCAAATAAGGGGCACCAGAGTTCGTGTGAAAGTCAGTCTCCACTCTCCAATCAACTGTGGAGAATGTCCTGTCCATTGGCTAGCTCTGGGTAGGGGTTCGAAGTTTACTGCACATATTGTCCTTGGTTGGTGCCATAATTTGAGCAGGATCCCTGGGCCCAGATCCACCCGTCATAATGTTCTTTTTGTAGGTTTCTAGGACCCTCTAGATCCTTCTATTTCCCCATTCTCCCATGCTTCTCTCATCTAGAGTCCCAGTAGGATGGCTTCCCCTCTGTCCCACTTTCCTCATAAGTGAAGACTTTCATGGGGCATGTCCCTGGGGCTACTGTCCAGATATAAGTGAGTATAAACCATTTGACTCTTTCTGCTTCTGGATTAATTCACTCATCATGATCATTTCTAGTTCAATCCATTTGTCCACAAATTTTGGGAATTCCTTGTTTTTAATATCTGAGTAGTATTCCATAGTGTAAATGTACCACAGTTTCTTTATCCATTCTTCTACTTAGGGACACTTGGTACTAGTAGGTTTTAATACATTTGCAATATAAGGGCCAAGAAAAATGTGTTATAAAATGATACGGCTTCTATTAGAGACAATGGAATTTTCTACTTCTCAAACATACTTTAATTTTTATAGTCTCTATGTCCCCTTCATTGAATGTGTACATGTATACCAGTTAAAGTTGCTATATGTTTGGCTTTTTTGTGGGATGGTGAGCCATGAAATTTTTATTTCAAATGATGACTCAGGCTACCGACACACTGCTTTATCCCTAGCATCTGGGTTCATCAAGACTCTTGAGACTTGAGAGCAGTGAGAAGGATATCTGCATTATGTACTGTGCTTCCATAATCAGTAGCATAAGCAGTAAGGACTGGTTTCACCTACAGCAAGCAGGTCAGTGCAGCTGGAGCTGTCAAGATGCTCAGACAGAGGGTTTTGAGTACACAATAGAACACTAGTGAGTGATACATAAAGCCCAAGAAGGAAAGCTAAAATTACAATACAGGAGAGTTATATGTTTTTCAACAGATAGAACCACTTGGAAATGTTCACAAAATACCTCATTAGAAGATGGTAAACTCCAGGGAACAGGGGGGGAAAACCTCTTGTTGTGAATTCTCAATTTTAAAATGTGTTGAGAGTGTTGAGATACCCAGGTTTCTTACTTACTACTTGGGGTGTCTTCAGACTGAGTACCTTAAAATGCATGCTGGTTTCTTGCAGTACCCAGCTACTGGCTTGGTGTCTTTTCAAGAATTCAGTGATGTAGTTCAGAATTATAACTGCTAACCAAGCAGAAACTCACCTGCACTGAGTCCAGGATTTTGTGTGGCAATAAGCATTTTTAATTAAAAGTTTCCCAATTCCTAAATTTGGAACTGAATCTGAAAATGTGTGGTAGATTGAGCTAGCCAACCCAAGCATTATTAGAGCTGTGGGGGAAGTGTGGCTTTAAAAAAAAAAAAAAATCGGATGGATAAGCCGAGAAAGTCCAGCTGTGTTTATTTCAAATCGCACTAATCAGAGTTCTTTTACTCTTTTCTTTTTGCACTAGTGCATCCACTGGTTTGTGTGTGATGGTGCTCCATCCCCCAGCCATTCCTTTTCTCTTTTATGACTGATTTTAAGTAGTGATGAAGGTTGAAGGAATATAACAGACTTTACTGAGGTAACAAAAATCCTCTCTTGTTTTGCAGTTTATATTCTAAAGAAGTCAGAAGCAGGAAGTAATCTTCATCAGCAATTAGATTTTTAACTCATACTAACCCTTACCCTCACAATCTGTAAGTGACAAAGTGTCGAGTAGGGTGTTCCTTAATTCAGTGTAACATCAACCTCTAGGATTCAATTTTCCACATAAAGTAAGAAACAGTGACAATGAACCCTGGATTGTTTCTATGTGATGTTTGTACTGATAGTACAGGGCAAAGGAGCGCAGTCAGGGAAAGAGCCTGACAGTAGTCAAGGAGTGCACAGTATCTGCTTCTAAGACCGAGGCGGGCTTCCTGACGAAGGCCCTTGTCAGCTCACCATGGAAAAGTTGTTTTAAACTCATTATTCTCCCAATAAATCCCCATTCTGTTCCATTAGAGAAGTAAACTGTGGCACCAGCTCTAAAACTTAGTAGTTGGATCTGTGGAAAATCAATTCATGTGAAGGTACAGGCAGAGGTAAACATGATTAGAGGTGACATGGGGTTTCTAATGCCATATTGAAATAATGACTCCTTCCCCCACTCTTGCTCTGAGCCATCCCCAGGCTGTTTGATCTTGTGTTTACTGTAATCCTGCTTCTGTGGGAATTACCTCTCAGAGACACTGTCTTTGCAGTAGAGGAAGAGCTTGCATATTTATTCGGTAGTAATGTTGGACACTAGACTTTGGCAATCGATTCATGTGTGAGTGTCCACATTCTGAACTATAGACGATTCTGAGCTATGTATTAACTATTGACATTTCAGTAAGTAGCATTTTAAATGATAATTCCAGGCGGCTTAATTAGAATGAGTTTTTATGGTAGCTATTGGAAGTTGGACTATACTGGACAAGCATTGAAAAAATTTATTTTATTTAAGTTATTCTAAAGTTAGAAAATAACCTTAAACCGGATAAGTCATGCAAAAAGAGACTTTTCTGTAGGGTGGGCACAGCAGAGGAAACACCAGGTGTGAGAAATTGTTCTTGTAAGAATTGATATAGGGACTGGTGAGGAGCTGGCAGTCACATGAAACAAGCTTCCTAGATCTGTCCCTAAGTAGTTTCTAGTAAGAGACCACTCCCCAGCCCCAGTGCTGCCTCTACTACCAGCCTTCCGCTGAGAATTTGAGGGGAGTGGGCCCTCTCCGCTCTCCCTTTTGTTTTCAAGCAGTCACCTTCACTGTGTTTGCAGAGCATGCTCCCTGAGTCCTGCCAGCTGCAGCTTCTCCCTGCTGCCTTCCAGCTCTAATCTCCTTAAAGGTGTAGCACCATGGCAACAGGCCCAGCCTAGAGCCCTGGAACCTTGTTTGTATTACCTGAGGGGCTAGATGCAGCCTGGAGGAATACAGGGCTATCACCTGCACTGCAGGCCAGGGATAGAGAGGACTTGTTCCGTTGTTGGTGTTTCTGTCCTGCTTCTGTTGAAGACTTGAATAGCACCTGAAAGGCATTTATTCGGCATCTGTAACTGAAGGCAGCAAGGAAGTGATCCCCAGTTGGTTCCTGTCTTCTAAACAGAGAGTTGTCTTCTGAGATGTAGTCCAGGAAGTGACTTGCTATTCCCGGGACATGTGGCACCGCTATGGTTTGGGGCTGCACTGCCAGATGGCTGTACAGTTGCTTCATGTAGGTAGATATTTATTTTATTTTAAATAAAATTAGGTTGTAACAAATAAAAGAAACTTTGTCTTAACCCCTTCTATTTTAAATACATCTTGACCTTGCCGGTGAGCTTGAGCGGCTTTTCCTCCAGGCGGTTCCTTGGAAAGACAGCTAGAATAGTTATTTTCTGTTTGTTTAACAAAGATTATGGTGTCCTGTTTCTTTGCTGTGGCTTCTGATTCAGCTTATTTAGAAACACTGTGTTATAAGTTGACTAAAGTTGTTTGTTTGTTTTTCAATTAGTTATAATTGCACCACATAACGTCAAACATTTCTTCTTTGTTGAATTTTATGTACACTATATTTGATGGCTTTTGTCCCTTTTTGTACGTACTTTGCATTATTAATGGGAACTACTACATTACTATCAGAACACAGGTTTGTTTGTTTTTCAACCTAAACTTTAGATGGTGGTTATTATGTGTTGTTTTGTTTATGTTCAAACAACAAGCTAAATTATCCTTATTGCTTAAAATGTTTCTTATTTACAGAGTTGGACTGAGTAGAATGGAGACAGAAGAAAGTGACCTTAGTGCTCTTCCAACATCTTATTGCTTAAAAATTTAGAAGCTTCTTTCAATATTAGCCTTGTTCCTTGTAAATGAGCGAAGCTGCTTATTTAACAGTTTTTACCAAAACAAACATCTTTACACAGATGTGTCTTTTTAGATGTATAACTAAGACCGTCTACTTGAAGCATAGGGGTGTTTCTGTCACTAAGTATAACTATTGACTGAAACTGCATGACCGTACATTTCTGAATTCAGGAAACCTGTCTCCATCATGCTTGACTCCACTGAGGCAGTGAAGCCCTAGCTCGCATAGTGACAGGAACTAAGGTACCTACCCACCAAAACAGGCAGCCCAGATGCCTGCCTTACTGTGCCAACTGTTCTCTGGGGAGTTCGGCTTTTTTTTTTTTTTAACTATGGTGGGAAGTTTCCTCAAGGCATTCTATTCTTTATTCATATTTATACTGTAATGCATGTATAGAAGTCAAAGTTTGCCAGAAGAGAATTCCACATTGAGATGGAAATCAGGCTGTTTGAAAGACATTCTTGTGCTGAAAAGTTTGTCTTTCTTGCTGTCACTCTCACCCCTCCCTCCTGCTTGCTTTCTCTTGCTCACTGTGTGGGGTGGAGGTGGGGGTGGGGTGGGATCTACCAGCACACAAAGAAGCAAGCTGAGGATGCAGCCGCTATCCGTGATACAAGAAGATGTGTGCCCTCACATAAAATAAGAGTGTCTTCTGACAGTACTTTTGCATAAGAAGTAATGAAGTCATTCTGAATACTGTGTATTCGTTTTCCAGTATAGAAATTATAATAAAAAATAACATCTGTACAGGAAGGTAGAGGTCCTTTGAGGCTTGTAAAATTATTGTGTTTTTATGTTTTGTTGAAAAGGTGTGTTCATGAATGCGTTTAGATATGCATAGTTTATGTTAGCTACATGAATGTGGTTGTTAATACTGTTATTATCATAGGATATTTATTTCTTCCTCCTTTTATTTTTTCCTCCTTCCACGTTTATACATTCTCATTAGTCTCCTTTTGTTAGGCCTACTGTAAAATTGTCCTAAGTATCTTCTTCTTTTAGGTCTCGTGGTCTGCCTAAACTGAAAGAGTCCCGTTCACATGAGTCTCTGCTGAGCCCATGCAGTGCTGTGGAATGTCTGGATCTTGGTCGAGGGGAGCCAGTGTCAGTGAAGCCACTCCATAGTAGCATCCTTGGACAAGACTTCTGCTTTGAGGTACATAGGAAAAAGAATTGTAGACCAAATGGAGAATAGTTGGTAATAGTTGACAGTGTCACTGTCGTGTTTCAGACTTGATTATCTTAAATGGTTTTCAGTTCCTGAAATTGTTCTACTTAAAAGGGAAGAATTGAAAATCTGTTGATAGAATTATATTTGGAATCAAAGTTATTCATGATGCTCTTACCTTTGCCTTTGCTACTTTAAAAAACTTGAGCACTTAGTACATTCTCAGCATAGGTTACAAGATTAGCAATAGCTTCTCAAACTAATATGTTAATTTTTAATATTGATAAAGATGTCATATACTGGTATTTAATCCCTAATTTTAAAATTTTTTGAGAAAACCCACTAAAATCATAGTTTTATAACTATAATATGAGTGATTCTTGATCTAAGGCCAGACCTTGTTTGTTTTTGTAATCTCCTGCATGTTCCTAGACCAGCAGCCACATTTCAGGTCCTCACTAACCACCTGAGTCTAGGAGCTGCCATTTCAGCACAGTCTGTCTGATCTGATTCATTGTATTAAGAACTTAAGAGTAAGTGGACAGACTGCAGCAATTTGAGCAGGTCATTTATATGTGTTTTTGTAATTAATAATAATAAAATTGTTATTGTTATTATTATTGGAAATCACTTGAACTTTTCCTTATTTGTGGAGCTCAGTTCAATTGGCTTCTACTATGGACACAGTATACTACGTCCAGTGTTATAAATAACTAGAAATTAATGGATTGGTTGCCTGCTGGAGGAGAAGTAGATTCCAAAGAGTGACTGAGCTGCACTGATGCCTTTCAACTTCATTTAGTAGCCTTCTGCAGCATTTTAATGAAGCAGTCTTAAGAAATCAAATGATTTTACAAACATTTTCCCTTTTTAGTTATTTCTATTAGTTCAAATGAATATATTCATTTACAAGTAATTTTAGATGTGGCTTTAAGTTCTGTTTAATGTTTTATTTATCTGAGCCATAGGCCAGCTAAATTGTAGATGAGCTTTGTTCTCATAGCTCAGAAGTGTGGATGCTACTTAGAGATTAAAATTTAAGTAAAGATACAACAAAACTTAAGACAATTGTTTAGCTTCACATAGTAAGATTTGGGTTTCATAACATGTCCCTAATCCTTAAACTATAGAAATTAGAAGATAAATCCCCTCTCAAACACACACACACACACACACACACACACACACACACACACACACACAGTCTTCATCCATGTCTCTAATCTTTCTGTTGAAGGTCACCTACCTAAGTGGAAGTAAATGCTTTAGCTGTAACTCCGCCTCAGAGAGAGATAAGTGGATGGAAAACCTTCGAAGGACAGTTCAGCCAAATAAGGTAATGGTGGCTTTGAGTGTCAAAAATGTGTCACACACAGGACATTTATATCACTCCCTGTGAGGCTCAAGGATCCTCTCAGAAGAGGAAGCAGAAAGAATGTAAATGCAGGACGATGAGAAGAAGGGCTAAGAAATACACAGCCTGTGCTCTCATCGCCTCATAGCTGCTGTGGCAGCAGACTCACACAAAGCCGTCAGCAGCCATGGATTAGAAAGGGCTCTAGGGGCCCTAAGCCTCCCTGCTAAACTATTGGCTACTTGTAGGTTTCGGGGAGGAGCAGTTATAGTTTTCAGTTTTCCTCACCAGAGGAGCACATCAGACTTCAGTGCATAGTTCTAACCCATGGTCACCACATGACTAAACTCAGTGGATCTCAGAAAGATGGGAGGGGCTATGAATGTTAGGAAAGGAACTGGTAAGGAAGGGAGTAATTAAGTTGGATGGAGATTAAAGAATGCCCCTTATAGGTGTATTAAATTGTCAAAACAGATTCAATAAAAGGTTTTTTTAATACACTACTTTGTAATCATCAAGTTGATAGAAAACCAATGTAGTAGTATCTTAGTTTAATAAATCTTAAAAATTTTTTGTTGTTGAGACAAGGTCTCACTATGTTACCAAGGCTGGCCTTAAACTCGTAGCCTTTTTATCCCAGCCTCCAAATGCTGGGATTATAGGCCAGTGCTACCACATCTGGCATAGAGCCCAACATTTTTAAAATGTATATACATATTATGACATTTTGCACTAAAAATAGTCTTATTGGAGATAATATTATTATTTTACCAGTGTGAATCAAGAGACTCAAAAAAGCTAGGTGACATACCTAGCCAGAAGTTAATATATGATAAAAGTGGTCCTGGAAGGCGTGTTTGTTAGCAACTTCTCTTTTTTTTCCCCTAAAAATTGGTCTAGCTCATATAGTTGGCTATAGAGATCTTCCTGTTACATGGTGACATTTTTTTAACCCAAGTAAAACAATATATGTAGTTCTGTAAGATTCTTTTAAAAATATTTAATCATATTTGTGTGTGTGTGTGTGTGTGTGTGTGTGTGAGAGAGAGAGAGAGAGAGAGAGAGAGAGAGAGAGAGAGAGAGAGAGAGAGAGAGTCAAAGACAGGCAGACAGACTGACTGACAGATTGACTGACCACAGTCCACAGATGTAACTGAGAGGACAATTTGCAGGAGTTGGTTCTTTTCCTTCCGCCGTGTGGATCCCGGGGATCAAATGCTAGTGGTCAGGCTTGGCAGCAGGTCAGCTACCCACTGACCCGACTTCCCATGCAAGAGTCTTCTTCACAGTTCTATGACCCTAAACAATGCAGTCGCGGGTCTTCTTGCTGTATGTTGGCTGCTCCTTAGTTTACTCCTTAGCCTTACTTTAAGAAGAAAACATTCTCTTTCTGGCCTGTCAGCTTCAATTTCAACTTCATTGTCTCTTTTTAGGACAATTGTAGACGAGCTGAAAATGTTCTCCGTTTATGGATCATTGAAGCCAAGGACCTTGCCCCTAAAAAAAAATATTTCTGCGAACTGTGCCTTGATGATACCCTCTTTGCTCGTACAACCAGCAAGACCAAAGCAGACAATATTTTCTGGGGTGAACATTTTGAATTCTATAGCCTTCCACCTCTTCATAGCATCACAGTTCACATTTATAAGGATGTGGAAAAAAAGAAAAAAAAGGACAAGAATAATTATGTAGGGCTAGTCAACATCCCCACTGCCAGTGTGACTGGGCGCCAGTTTGTAGAAAAGTGGTACCCAGTGAGTACACCCACACCCAACAAAGGAAAGACAGGAGGACCTTCTATTCGGATTAAGTCGCGTTTCCAAACTATCACCATTCTGCCTATGGAGCAATACAAAGAGTTTGCAGAATTCATCACCAGCAACTACACCATGCTGTGCTCTGTGCTTGAGCCAGTAATTAGTGTAAGGAATAAAGAGGAACTGGCTTGTGCCTTAGTACACATTCTTCAAAGTACGGGCAGAGCTAAGGTAAGTTGAAAAGGGTGTGCTACCTTAAAGTCCTTCCTTACTGTGTACAAGGAAATGAAGTTATGGATACTGGGAGAAACTGTGAAAATCCAGCTTAAATTTTCTTCAGAAAAAGAAAAAGGAATTAAAGATGAGTTAAGAAAGCCTATTAGCAGGCCTACAAGAGACTGCGTGAAATGGAGGACCCAGCAAATACCTACTTCTAGTTTATTTTCATGAGTTAGATAAATACCATAAATGCAGTTGCTACGACCCCACAACACGTTCAAATTCTGTTGTCACTGTTGTTTTCTTTTTGAAACATGGTCTTACCATGTTGCCTATTCTAGCCCCAAACTTGTGATCCTCCTGCCCCAGCCTCTCAAAGCACAGAAATAAAGGTATGATACGGGTGTACATCATCTGCGTAGCTGAGTATTAAATAATGGATTTCTTTCTCATATTTTAAGATTAACTGCTAGATGTATCCCAGTGGTATAGAAGGATATATTCAAGAAATGTGCTAAGTGTAAGTCTTCATGGAATTAAGATATGGCTCTGAAATGAAAACACCAACGGGTGTTGTACAGTTAGTTGGCAGCTGTTTCGTGGTTAATCTTTCATCTAAACGGAAATGAAAACTGGGAAGATAAAATGACATCTAACATGTGCCAGTAACTGTTAGACACTGAAGGTGTGTTCACTGTATGCGTTGAACAAAGATAAACACTCTCCTTGGCCTCATAGGGCTTTGTTTTCTGGAGAAATCGTTCTAAGTAATTAAAAAGTAAATCTGTGATTACAGTGAGAAGTGCAGAGAGTAAAAAGACAAATAATACTATGGAAGTGTGGAAAGGGGGGAGCTGACAAGTGAGGTGTTAGGGTCTAGGAGGAAGCAGTATGTGAAATGAGCTCTAAAGGGTCTCAGAAATTAATCTTACGACAACGGGAATGGAGGTGAGGGTGAGAGAAGAGCAGAACTGAGAATAGCATTTGCAAAAGATGTTTGTGGTGAATAGAGAATGTTGTATGTAGAAAGGGCTGTGTGAACTAAACAAGAGAAAGAGAAGAAACTAGAGCCCCATGCAGGGCCTGGCGCAGAGGGAATGGGCCGAGGTGAGGCTGGAGAGAGGCTGGAGACACAGCCAGAAGTACGGGCTCTTCAGCAAATCTGTGGAGAAGCTCCTGAATTAAACCGAGAGCTTCAATAAATACGCCAGAGTCCTGTCCTCGCTGCCTTTTCCCTTTCCAAGGAATGTAGTGGCTTAGTTTTAAAGCTGTGTTTCCAGAGTATCTGTTGTTTCCATTGTGTCTTCTCATGTTTATACTTACTCAGTTTCTTTCTCTCTGACTGAACATTATTCTGCCAGGATTTCCTGACGGACTTGGTGATGTCGGAGGTGGATCGTTGTGGGGAGCATGACGTCTTGATCTTCAGAGAAAACACCATTGCCACTAAGTCCATTGAGGAGTATCTCAAGTTGGTGGGACAACAATACCTGCATGATGCTCTGGGTATGGAAGAGGAAGTTATCCCTGGCAGTTTTAACTTCTTTCACCTCCTATAACAAATTGAATGTAAACTCTGCATTCATTAGTTCACCTGACTTGAGTGATTTAGATTTCAACCATAAACTAACTGCCTCTGCCATTCTTGCTAGTGCAGTAACCACACGTGTTCGTTGTAACGTGTGAAAATAGAAAACCATCAGCATGTGTAGCTATCCCAAAGCCTCTGCATTTCTGATCCCAGGAGATAGAATATCATTGATGGATTTCACCACCAGAACTGAGGTGTTCTACTTCTCCTGAAGTATTGAGGATCTGTATCATGTTATGCCTGTATTGCCTCAACCTTAAAAGGATTAACCTACCATTTATTATCAAGCATATAAAGCTCTCATCAGAAATGAAGAAATGCTTGATATTTCTTACAGTTCTACACTTGTATTTTAAGGTCTTTAACTGGTAACTAATTTTTGTCTAGTCATTAGTTGTTGATGCCAAAGCCACTAAGATCTAGATTTGGTTATGAAATGAAGTCATTAGCTGCCAGAGTAAGGCCGTGTGTTAGACACATAGCATAGTACAGTGGGTATGAGTTCTTGAATGAATCTGTGGTTTAGAGGTGGACTGTTTGTGATAGCCTAAGCTGACCTAGTTTTCATAACAATGCTGCCTCAGCCTCCCAGTTTCTCCATACCCCCAGCTCTTGACACAGAATCTAGTACAGCACTGTACTGTACAGATATACTGGGAGCCACATATGTGTGGTATTGTGTGTTTATTGAGTAACATCAAACTTTTAAGTAGTCACAGGGGGAAAAGAAGAATAAGAGAAATCAATGAAATTAACAACAATTTTTATTTAACACAATTTATTTTAAATATTAACAACTAATCAATAAGGGAATTATTAATGAAATATTTATTTTCCATACTCTGAAATTCGCTGTATATTTTATATTTGCTCCACGTTTTAGTTTGTTCTAGTAATGTTTCTAGTCCTTATCAGTCACATGTAATCATTAGAGGTAGTAATAAAGGTATGCTGAATGGTTATAGAGTTTTTGTTCACAAAGAGTTTATAATATAAGGAAATGAGATGAAGTTGTCTGTTTAACCAAAAGAGAATCCTATGTTTTTGCAGAGAATTTGTAAGCACAATTAGGGATTAGCATGAAAAAAAAAAAAAAGACATGAATTAAAAGTCATAGACATGAGGGGAAAAAATCAGGTGATTATGCATTAAACCTTCCAATGGAAAAAGGGCATGAAAGTAAACCAGTGGGTTGGCTCAGGGGGTAAAGGTACTTGCCACCAACCCTGGTGCCCCAAATCTGGTCCCCAGGACCAATATGGTGGAACTGGTTCCCACAAGTTGTTCTCTGACTTCCACGTATGTATTATAGCACTTGTGGGCATTCCTAGTCACACCAACAAGATAAAGAAAGGAAGGAAGGAAAAGGAAAGAAAGAAAGGTAGTTTTAAAAGAATATGAAAGACATAAGTAAGTAACAACAAAAGTTTCCAATAATTAGAAACCAAATTTTGAGAGCCTGGCTGAGGATTTAGATTTTTACACTAATCACTGGAAAGCCACCAAAAAAAAAATTTAGTTGGCTCATTTTAGTGAAATAGAGTGATGAAAATGGATTTTTTGTGGTTTTTTTTTTTTTTTTTTTTTTTTTTTTTTTTAGAAAAAGCAATAGAGATCAATTAAGCCATTGTAGCTGGGAATGGTGGTGCACTCCTTTAATTCCAGCACTTGGGAACCATAGGCAGGTAGATCTTTGTGAGTTGGAAGCCAGCCTAGTCTACAAAGTGAGTCAAAGACAGCCATGGCTACACAGAGAAACCCTGTTTCAGGGGGAAAAAATAAGGAGGAAGAGGAGATAGTTTATGCTTGATGCTGCAGAGAACCTGGGTTCAGTTCCATACCCACATGGTGGCTAAAAGCCTTCTGTAACTCCAGTTTCAGGGATCTGATGCCCTCTCCTAGCTGTTGTGTAAACTGCACATTTGTGGTGCACACACATAAATATAGGGGAAAACACTCAAACACTTTTTAAAGTAAGTGACTAAATCTTGGAAACAAAAAAGAAGCCATTGGTGGCACAAACCTTTAATCCTAGCACTAGGGAGGCAGAGGCAGGCAGATCGCTGTGAGTTTGAGGCCAGCCTGGTCCACAAAGCTAGTCCAGGACAGCCAAGGATACACAGAGAAACCCTGACTCAAAATAACAAACAAACAGAAACGCCATTGTAATAAGGAGAGCAAGAAATAATGAAACTGAGTGAGACAGTATTTGGGAGTAGTCTAGTGAAAAAGAAGGATAAGAAAAACATTGAAGTTGAACTGACTTAGCAGCTTCTCAGGTTGGTAGGAGAGAAAGAAATATTATAATTTGTAGACTTTCTAAATGACTAAGGGTGGTAAGATTGTTTTTTTAGGATTTATTTTAAATTATGTGTGCCTGTGTGTGGGTATGTGCACATGAATGCAGGTGCCCATAGAACTTGGTAACAGGCAGTTATAGCCTGCCAGATATGTGTGTTGGGAACCAAACTCAGGTCCTCTGCAAAAGCAGTACATGCTCTTAACTGCTTAGCCATCTCTCCAGCCCGTTGATTAGATTCATAACCGAAGTCATGAAAGGATTAGGCTTGAAAGGGACAGAATTATATGTGTACCTTATATATATTCACCTGGTAGGAATTTGGGTGGGGGGGGGGGTGTTAGGTGGGAAAGCAAGTCAGAACTTAAGCCTAGACAGGTGTGAGAACCCTGGGACTAACTCATAGAGTGGAGTTAAATGAAGCCAAGAAATTACCAAAACAAAGAGAATTGAATCAAGACACATCTTAGGATGCATCTCGGCTGAGTGTGTAAAAGCAAGATGGGGAATCGAGAAAATGTGAAGAAAGAAAGAAAGAGAGAAAGAAAAAAAGAAAACAAACCAGGAAATTCGGCCCTGGATACCAATAGAGAAGACAGAGAAAGAGTCAGAGAAGCGATCTTTTCCGTGCTGCCTCCTAGGTGGTCGGCTGCATAGGGATGAAGTTACTATGTCAGAAATTCATTAGAGTGGACAGTGAACACAAACATCATACTTTATAAGGAGCACATGGACACCTGCTGATGTGCTAGGTGAAGAAGGCTTATGTGGTCCAGATCAATGGTGGGACCACAAACAAGGTTTTCCCACAAAGCAGAGTACCTTGATCCACATCACTGCACCTGCTGGTGAGTCAGGGCTGTTCTGGTCACAGGACAAAGATAACTTGAGAGAGGAAGAACACGTCTGTTCACACATGCATTGTGGATACCAAGCTGAGTGTTCTCAATGTGGTCATTATTTTAAAAAAGGAAAAGAGAGAAGGATGTTTCAGGGCTGACAGATACTGCTGTGCCTCAGTGGTTGGAACCTAAGAGAACTAGCAGAAACTGCAAGCTTTTTAATCTCTCTCCTGATGGTGTCCACCATGTGCTATCAGAAAACTCTTTAAACAAAGAAGGTAAGAAGTCCAGCACCAAATGCCCCAAGATTCAGCATCTTGTTACTTCACGTGTTCTACAACACAAGTGCTCTGAAGAAACAACACAGTAAGAAAAACCGAGCAGGAGTCTGCAGGATGTGCTAAACTTTTGGCCAAGAGAATGGAAGAAGCCAAAGAAAAACTCCAGGAACAGATTGCCAAGAGACGTAGGCTGTCCTTGCTGAAAGCTACTTCTGAGTCCAGTCAAAAATAAAGTCTTTAAAAGTTGCAAATAAATGGTCAGATGTTGAAGGCAGAAAGAGTCAGAGAAGCTGAACATACAACTCAGTGGTAGCACATTTTTAAACATCCACGAGGCCCTAGATTCAATCCTCAAGACTACCTTTTTTATTCTTAGATTTTTATTTATGAGAGAAAAAGGGGGCGGGGGGGGGGGGAAGCGAGCAAACACAACTTGTAGTTGGTTCTCTCCTTTCACCATGTGGGTGCCAGGGACCAACTCAAGGCCATCAGGCATTGCAACAAGCACCTTGGCCCACTGAGCCATTCTGCTGCCCAAGACCTCCTTTGACAAAAAATTCAAATGGTAAAAAATAGTTGTGAAATTATTTCATAATTTAAATATTGCTTGTGATGCTTCGAATCGGTGAATCAAGAGGAAAGGAGCTGGCTGGTGGTGGCGCATGCTTTCGTCCCAGCACTTGGGAGGCAGAGTCAGGCAAATCTCTGTGAATTTGAGGCCAGCCTGGTCTACAGAGCAAGTTCCAGGACAGCCAGGCCTACACAGAGAAAAACCAAGAGAGAGGGGAGGGGGAGGAGAGAGCGGGAGAGGGAGAGAAGGAGAGAGGGCGAGGTGGGTGGGGGGTGGGAGGAGGAACCATAAAGTAACGGTTGACTGGTTAGGAAACAGGTTGTACATGAAGCACACCCGCTGTAGTGACAGTTAACCTCTACTCTGATAAGGAGTTGTTTTTTGTTTGTTTATTGTTTTGTTTGTTTGTTTTTCACTTCTTTTCAGATCTATTCAATTGCTTTAGTGTAATAGGAATTATAAGAAAACAGTTTTTTTATTGATATTAGAAAAGATGCTACTAAAAAAGAAAAGATGCTACTAATCTCATTTATACAGGTGCTTACTGTAGTCATAAATTATATGTCATGGCTTTAATGATTTACGTTGTCCTATAAAAAGCAATGGTGAAGCATCTCTAGCAGTATTCTCCATTCTGTAAACATGATGGTGAGAATATTCATATTCAAAGATCCGTTGCTTAGAGATCTGAATTAGTCATGAATGGGTACCAAGTCCTTTGATACAGTAGTGAATCGTTAAATATCCGATGAGCTCAGTGAGGGAGGCATGACAATTAATTCATTGAGCATGGGAAGCAATTCAGATTACCTCCCAAAAATCTCTTATTAACCTTTCTGTAACCTAAGAGCGTGGGCTAGAGGAAAGAATATTGTTACAGCTTCCATGAGCTAAACGGTTAACTCATAAGATTCTCAGTAGTGAGATTAGATTGTCTTTTTCTCATTTAGTTTTGTTGTATGTCATATACTTTAAGCAAAAGGAAAAAAAGAGGTGCAGTTTCCAAACTGCTTGAGCTCTGTGATTTTAGAAGCTGCCAGTCAGGCCTGGGGATGTAGTTCATTGGTGGAACACTTCCCTGGCATACATAAGGCCGTGTGAGTTTAATACCCACCCATCCTTGAAGAATGTTGCCAGTCATAATGCATAGTATCAGCCAGCTTGCTAGTATGTCTTGATCTTAATGACAGCATTATTCTCTACTGAAAAAAGCTCTGCTTTATTTAGACTTAAGTCTTCCATCTGTTAGCTTTCTTTACCTGTCTTATTAAAGTCATTTCTTGTTGGTGTCTTGTGACACAGAAGAAATGCCATCTGTGAAACATAAGTCTCTCAGAAAGTGTAATTTCCGTGCTGGTGTTGGAGGCAAATGCCTTTCAGCAGTAATATGTCAACACCTGTTGACTTACACCTATACATAAAATGCTGATGATAGTGATGGTTTAGCGATGTACATAGAAAACACATAATAGAACTGAGCATGGTGGTACATGCTTGTATTTTTATCACTTTCAAGGTAAAGAAAGGCAGGACTACTTGATGAGTTTATAGTCAGACTGGTGTGCATGAGACCTTTCCTTAAAAGAGGGTGGGGGTGAAGATGGAGCAATGGCTCGTGGTTAAAAGCACTTACTCCTCTTTCAGAGAACCCAGGTTGGCTTCCCAGCACCCACATAATAGCTCACAGCCATTCATAAATCCAGTTGCAGTGAATTTGATGCCATCTTCTGACCTCCACTGATACCAGGCACTCAGGTGGTGCACTTCAGACATATGCACATAAAATAAATCTAAAAGTTTTTTAATTAGAAAAATGTTTTCAAAGAAGGTGCTGAAGAGATGGTTAAGCAGGTAAGAGAGTTTTCTTGCTGCATAATCGTGAGGACCACAATTCAAATAACAACACACATATAACATATCTGCAAACACCTGTAATTCCAGCTCCCAGGGATCTGACACTCTGATCTGGCCTCCATGTGCACAGCCATGCTCATATACACACCTGTGTGCTTATATTCATGCAAACACAGACAAATAAAATGCTTTTTACAGTTCAAAAGAGAACATAGTTCAAAAGAGAACATTCTGGATGCACACTAAATATTTAGACTCAGTGATTGCCCCCATTAGCTCTGATTTTTTTTTCAAATGCAAAGGAACAAACTCAAATGATTTTAAAGAAAAAACCTTTTTAGATGCAAACTTACAAAAGCTTTATCTTCGTTTTAGCATACAACATATTATCAGACATAGGTTATAATTCCAAAAATGGCTGGGTGTGGCAGCACATGCCTTTAATCCCAGCACTGGGGAGGCAGAGGCAGGCAGATCGTTTTGAGTTTGAGGCCAGCCTGGTATTCAAAGTGAGTCCAGGACAGCCATGGCTACCCAGAGAAACCCTGTCTTGAAAAACAAACAAACAAATCCAAAACTAAAAACAATTTTCTGAATTTTAAAACAAATTTAAGGTATCTCATATCAGGAAAATCTTTAGACCCTATAGTGCTGGTACCACAAACAATTTGTGTCTGGACTCTGAGAAATGTATTGGATTGTTATCTTTGAAAAATGACAGAAAAAAGTTAATATTTATATTACTAATATTTCCCTAGAATAGTTACGACCAAACTGAACACCCTTAACAGAATGTTACAGATTTACAGTTTGGCCATTTATTACTAAAATACTTGATATTTCGAAGTTTTACATTTATGTACCCTTTAAATGAAACAGATTGTTGTAGAAACATGGAGTGAAGCAATCTTATGGGAATTGTTAGCATTTTTTAAACTTTACCAGTTTGGTAATTTCCCTTTATTAAAAACTATAATAACTATAAAACTATTAAAAAGCATAATATGCTTTCTATATGGAACCCAATTAAGTGCCAAGAACAATACTACATTGGGGGTTTTGCTCCTTACCACAATTCTACAAGATAGTTCTGATGCCAATAAAGCAGACAAAGCTCAGGCAGTTAGTGACCTTTTAAGCCCCTTAGTCAATTAAGTAGGAGATCCAGGGTTTGACCATAGTTCTCTCTTAATACTGTAGTGCATGTTCATATTCTCCCCCCACTCCTTGCTTTCCTGTGTGTGCATGCGTGCGTGTGTGCGCTTGTGTGCGTGTGTGTGTGTGTGTGTGTGTGCGTGTGTGTGTGTGTACCACTCTTTAAAAGCTTTCCTTCACCTCAGAATTATCATTTTGACAGAAAACGTGTTTCATTTTACGTTCGCCACTTTATTTTTTAGAAATTATTGTTCTCTTTCAAAACCCTATTATAACTAACTTGGACCTCAAGTTAGGAACCTCTTTGAACTCAAGAACTAACCTTTTTGAACCTCAAGAAGGATCTTTAAAAGGTCCGCTCCTCTTTATTGAAGAGAGACCTGTAAGAAAACAAGACTGTGTACTTCTATCTCATAAAAAACTTAGTAAAGTGCTTATTGAGAGTTATTCAAAGGGGTAGGAATTTGAACATGATTAAAACCTGGTTCTTCATTATGATAGGCAGATTTGGGCCCAGGGGTCCCGCTCAAACTAAGGCACCAGCCAAGGACAATACAGGTGGTAAACCTTAAACCCCTACCCAGATCTAGCCAATGGTCAGAACATTCTCCACACTTGAGTGGAGAGTGGGATATGACTTTCTCACATACTCTAGTGCCTCACATTTGACCATGTCCCCTGGAGGGGGAGACCTGGTGGCACTCAGAGGAAGGACAGCAGGTTACCGAGAAGAGACTTGATACCCTATGAGCATATACAGGGGGAGGTAATCCCCCTCAGGAAAAGTCATAGGGGTGGGGAATAAGGGGAAAATGGGAGGGAGGGAAGAATGGGAAGAGACAAGGGATGAGATAACCATTAAGATGTAACAAGAATAAATTAATAAAAAAATTTTTTTAAGAAAAATAAATAAATAAAACCTGGTTCTTAATATCCAAAGGCTTATCTTACAAGTGAGAGGTACATATGAATACTCACAAAAGAGAATAAAACATGGAGGCATTGAAGTAGCATGCTTAACAGAGTTAAACAGATATGATGATGTCAAAGAATATTAAGTATGTCTTTACAGATAGGCTGCCTAGCCAATGCTTGTAAACCAATGTCTATAGTATATGTAAAGAGAAATGCAACAGTTTTGTGTGGAAGATTAAAGTTTGTCCCAATGCTAGCGACAGACTTGGAAAGCCTTGCTTGCATCTGTTTGACATAGGCATTACTCCTAAAACTTTAGGTGGGTTATCTGTTCAGTCAGGCTTGCATTGTTTTTTTGAGGGGCGGAGGGACTTTTGTTTTTCCTGGAATAATGATATTACTGAGACTGCAGGGGGGAGCTCTGTTACAAGTTCGTGATAATTAAATATATTTTGAGTTTCCAGTAAAAGATACAACATTTTAAAATCAAATTGCTGCTATTTTTATAAATAATAATAATGCTGGTAGTCGGTTCTGTTCTGCTTCCAGGATAAGGAGAATAAACATAGTGCATGGGAGGAGCTAAGTGTTGGGTTCTAAAGCAGTGACGCTTCAGGGATCCTCCATGCCATATCTGAGGAAAGACAACTCTAAAGCATGCACAGTTGTTTGTTCTAGTGAGGGGGTCACTGTATAGTTACAGCACTTGCTGTCTTCTCCCTTTGATCAGGGGAGTTTATCAAAGCCTTGTATGAGTCAGATGAGAACTGTGAAGTGGACCCCAGTAAGTGCTCATCTAGCGAGCTGATGGACCACCAGAGCAACCTGAAGATGTGCTGCGAGTTGGCTTTCTGCAAGATCATCAACTCTTACTGGTGAGCTTGCGTCCTTGCCAGAGAACCTACTTTCTCCACAGGAAAATCACCACAAAGAAAGTGCTAGAAGGAAAGTGCAAGCTTCCCCTCCCTGAGTCCTGTCTAACTCTAACGCTTCCTTGTAAGCAGGACTTCTGAGCTGTCTCGCTAAATAACCCTTCCCATCTATCTATTGGAGCTGTGCTTACTAACACCTGAAAGTTGGGGTTGGAGGCATGAGGTGGGGTTGTTTGTTTTGTTTTGTTTTTTATTTTTTTAAAAATATTAGCTAGTATGAGACAGATATGTTCATAAATTTTTATCTTTTCTCTACCACAAGCAAATGGTGAGTTTGGGAAGATTTTTTCATGAACAGCCTTTAGGGACATTATGATAGCGATGTTAAACCAGATCATTTAGTCAGGAACCTCGTGCCATCTTCCCACTTAGCTAAACTACGTTTGTACTAATCCAGAATTTTGTAACTTTCAGTTTCTAATCTCCATTTGACCTCTTGTGAGTTTCCCACCTCCTGTCAGCCATGAATCAGGCTGATCCCATCCCTGGGTGTCTAGTAGGCCCTCCTCCTAGCTCAGCTCTAGAACAGAGGTGTCCTGGGTCAGAACGGGGTCACTTAGACTTTCATGGGTCATGACACTTTTATATTTAGAGGTTTTGGGTTTTTGTTTTTTTTCTGTGTGTGTGTGTGTATTTTCCCCCTTCTGTAGTGTCTTCCCTCGTGAGTTGAAAGAAGTGTTTGCATCATGGAAGCAGCAGTGCCTGAACCGAGGCAAGCAAGACATCAGTGAGCGGCTCATTAGTGCCTCATTGTTTCTCCGTTTTCTTTGCCCAGCCATTATGTCCCCCAGTCTTTTCAACCTGATGCAGGAGTACCCTGATGACCGCACATCTCGGACGCTCACACTTATTGCCAAGGTCATTCAGAACCTGGCCAACTTTGCCAAGTAAGTGAAACTACCCTGACCCTTTTAAAAAATACCTGGCTTTAAAAATGCATGAGCATTTAGATGAGGCTAAGGAGCCACATTCCTATTTGTACTAGACTTTTATTGCATTGTCAGTAAAAAATTTTTAAAAGGAAACAAATATTAAACTTTGTACAAACATTTAGTGAAGTATTTATAACAATTTAAAATAATGTTTATAAAAGATACTTAATAATATGAAAATGATGGTTAACTAGATTAAAATACTGAGTAAAAGATAGGATTCTAAGTAATAAATATGCTATTTTTTTAGTATTATGAAAAAATAGTACAAGTCTGACAGTGTTGAGGAAAGACTGGTAGGATGCTTACATCATATACACAAAGCCCTGCGTTCAATCCTAAGCATTCATCCAAAAAATAAAAACAAAAAGGAAGAAATGGTGTGAAAACAGGCAAATACTGTAGTCACATCATCTGTTCCAAGTAGGCTGGCCACTTTCTAACAGGTACTTGGAAAAATGCAGAAATTGAAAGGGTACCACAGAAAATCAAAAGAAACAACACTTGAAATTTGTTAGTATCTTAAGTAGCGGTAGTAACTATAGTCCAGAAGCGAGCTTTGGATTCTCTAGGACCGAACTTAGAAACTGTTGTGAGCTACCATATATGTGCTGGGAATAGAATCCAGGTCCTTTGGAAAAGCAGTTAGTGCTCTTAATTACTGAACCATCTCTCCAGCCCTCTTATAGATTATTTTTTAACTCACACTATTTGAATTTTATGGACCTCGCAGCTAAGCCAACATAGATAGATTTGCTCATATTTGAGCTATTTCTGATAAAAAATTCTTTGCACATTATGTTGGGACAGGTTTTATAGACTTAAAGTAGGATAGCTAAAATCTAGATGAACAGATATTTCTTCTCTGATGAAATAAAGAACATAAGCAAAGACTTTGAAAAAGCCCATTCCATGCAGTTGTTCCTTGTATAAGGATTTCAGTCCATGGTTGTAGTTACCCATGATCTACTGTGGTCCAAAAGTATTACATGGAAAGTTCCAGAAAGAACCGTTCTGAGTAGCATACATCTCATGAAGTCTAGCTCAGTCTCACCCAGCATATCAATTATCCTTTTGTTCTATGTATCCATGCAGTATATGTCATCTACCTGTCAATAGGCTCTTGGTTTTTAGATTATCTAATGAAGTATCATAATACTTATAGTCAAATAACCTTATATTACTTAGTAATAGTAACCCCCCAAAGCAGAAATAGTTATGCTGGCAATTTGGATGTGATAAAGAAAAACTATAAAGTCCCTTTAAGGTTGGTTGGTTAGTTTGTTTGTTTAAAGAGTGCATATATAGGGCAAAATATAGAGAGTCCCATGGTACCTGTAATTTCAGGCATCCATTGGAGGTCTTGAGCATGAACCGTGGGTAAAGAAGAGACTACTATAGAATATATTTGGAAGCTGAAAAAAATTAATAATATGGTGGTTGTCTTGATGGGCATTTGGTAGATAACTGGGGACTGTATTATATGAAAAATTTGAAGACAAAAAAAAGGAATTTTGTTTCTATTCTTGAGTTTTTCAATATGAATTAAAGTAATATTTAAAAAGAATATTTTAGCAGAAACAAAATCCTTGCCATCACAAAATAAAAAGAAATAACCCCTCTGTTGAAATCAACTCAAAATGTTAATGCCTTTTTTTTTTTTTTTATGTATGTTCTTTCTTATTTTCTCATCTAACTCAGGTTTGGTAACAAAGAGGAATACATGGCATTCATGAACGACTTTTTAGAACATGAATGGGGTGGAATGAAGCGGTTCCTTTTGGAAATCTCTAATCCAGACACCATCTCAAACACCCCAGGCTTTGATGGGTACATTGATCTGGGCAGAGAGCTGTCAGTTTTGCATTCCTTACTGTGGGAAGTAGTTTCCCAGCTTGATAAGGTAAAGTAGGAGGGAGGAAAGTGGGAAATGGGAGATACAGAACCTTAGGGTCCAGATTGTAGAGATCATCTGTGATGATAACACACAGTCTTTCTGTGATTAAAGCAACGTTTCTTACTTTAGACACCTAAAAGTAAATGGCCATCATTAAGTAAGTAATGTACAACCAAAATTCCCGGAGAACATTAATATATGTTCAAATAATTATCTGAGCTAATGAAATATTTCTAAAAATTTATATATAGAGATAATTATGGACATTTATAGAAAAAAGTTTTCAGGTATGTATATACATATCTGAAACATATATATATGCTCTGCTAGTATGTATGTATATATGTATGTAGGTATATATGTATGTATATTATCTGAAAACTTGCCTAGAAATTATTGCCAAATACTGGAGTATGCATCTCTATCCATGTATAAGAAACTTTATCCAATATTTTCTAAGGACAAGATCTTTTTTAAAAGGACAGGTTTATAAAATATTGTTTATCATATTTAAGTTAACTTCACCATAGAGAAGTCGTTTTTCTCACAGTGTGTGTCAGTTGGATATAATTTTTAGCACTAAGAGTCATAGGATCTGAGAATACAGGTGTGTTTATCTACCACTCTGAATTAAGAATACAAAAGATCATTTACTTTCTAATGACAGATGAACTTTATCCAATTTTAATAACTAAGTATAAAGCATACCAATCATTTTCTTCATTTTGAGATTTTACAAAAAGGAAGAGATTCTATAGTAGAAAATAGCTGAGTGTACAATGTTACTATTCTGCGATAAGGATTTATTTGTTTCCTTAATTTTCCTCTTATCTATAATGTTATATCTAATAAAGAATGTATAGAAATAAACTTCTTAGTAAATTTCACTTTCTAGAAAATATATAAAACATATAAAAACCATATAAAACCATATATCAAGCTGGGCGTGGTGGTTCATGCCTTTAATCCCAGCACCCAGGAGGTAGAGGCAGGTAGATCACTGTGAGTTCGAGGCCAGCCAGACAGTTCGAAAGAAGTCCAGGACAACCAGGGCTACACAGAGAAACCCTGTCTTGAAAAAAAAAGAAAACATAAATCATTCCTTATCTCAAGAACTACTTCTTCACTTTAAGAAATGCTAGGTAGATACTAAGTTGAAGTTATGTGGAAAATACATTCTTATATGAATCTTACCTTAACATTGTTGAGGAAGTAAAAATGATCTTCAAATGACATTCATACCTACTCAACCAAGTAGGAGAGTCTGTTAATTGCCTGGAGTGTCTAGCTAAGTGTTCGAGCACCTGCCTGGCATGCATAGACCTTAGGTTTGAATGCCAGCAACAAATGCACACGATATGACGCAGTGATAAGAATACCTGCCCAGCATGAACAAGGACACACACACACATGTGCATGCACACACCTACTGATCTTTGAGAAGATAAAGAATGTCTAAAGGCAACCATGACTTTTAGCCTAAACTGCATAATGGTTGAGGGATTCCATAAGGATAAGAATGCCATAAGGAGTGCTAGGTCTAACACCCTTAGTCCCAGCACTTGGAGGTAGAGACAGGCGAATCTACCTGAGTTCATGGCCAGCCTGGTCTACAAAGTGAGTTTCAGAACAGCCAAGGTTACACAGATAAACCTTCTCAGAGAGAGAGAGAGAGAGAGAGAGAGAGAGAGAGAGAAAAGAAGAAGAAGAAGAAGGAGAAGAAGAGGAGGAGGAGGAGGAGAACTTCATGAGGAAAAAATGACTGAGATAGATAAAGCAGTTATTTTAAAAGTTGTTATTAATAGCTACATCAGTAAGATACAGTTATTTTATTAAATAGGTCTAGTTTATTCATTATCAGAGTATTTTTTTAACAATTTTTTCCTGCGTGAACACACTTCTACATTTTTAGTCTTTAGTCATGGGAACCAGAAGTTTATCTATACACATCTGAGAAGAGCGAAAGAGCACCTGATTTTACCGTTTTGATTTGGTTTGGTTTTTAACAAAAGACTCGGTTGACAGTGAGTCAAAGTTCCCAAGATTAACTGGGATAGAGGATTTTAATTAAGCTACCTGTATGTCCTGCAGTTCTCTGGGTCCCTGTGTGCAGCACCTTCCTGTATGTTGGCATGTATTGCTTTCCTCACATATCCTTTTTCTTTGAACATTTCATCACACCAGCCAATCATCTGACCCTGAAGTTTCTTTTGGTTAGAAGGTGTTCGGTTCTTCCCTCTCCCTCCCCATCTTGGTCTGGTAGCCACTCAGGACTTAGTGTGCTTTGCATGTATATTTTAGTCGGAATGGCAAAAGTTTGTTTGTTTTGAGCATGTCTTTTCATTTTTATTTGCATAATCCTAATTTCTATTTCCTTTCTTTCCTCAATGTCTACTGCACCTTGTTCCGCCTCCTCCATTCATCTCGACGCCATGGTTCCGCTGCTCCGTAACAATGCATTATGAACTTGCCACTCCCATATGCAATACCTACCCTCCCTCCAACCCACATCCTTCCACCAATGGCATCATTGTCCCCAAAACAATATGTTGTGGATGTCACAATGCTTATTGTCCAATTAGGGTGAAAATTCCTTCCTACAGGCAACTGTGGCAAAGTTGGGGCCTCTCCCTCGTGTTCTTGCTGATATTACCAAGTCTCTGACTAACCCTACGCCAATACAGCAGCAGCTGAGACGTTTCGCTGAACACAGCTCCAGTCCAAATGTCAGTGGAAGCCTCTCCTCTGGGCTGCAGAAAATATTTGAAGACCCCACTGACAGGTATGAAAGAGTGGATTTGAACACTGCTCCCCAAACAGATAATATTTAGATTTGGCAGAAACCTGCTCAACTTATTTTTTAAGTTTGTAACTTACAAGTTATGAGTAACTGAAGGAGTCATAAGGTAAATCCAGGTGTTTGTCACAATGCACAACAGCCAGTATTTTTTATTTCCTAGGATGATACTATAATATACTCTATTTTTGTACTATAAATATACATACAGATCTATCTGTCATATTTCATAGAAGATGAAGGGCTTTTATAAAATTCCTATTTTCATATGGACCAGTGGTTCCCAACCTTCCTAAAACTAAGACCCTTTAATCCAGTTCTTCATGTTGTGGTTTCCCCCCCCCCAACCATAAAGTTAACTCCATTGCCACTTCATAACTGTAATTTGCTACTGTTAGAAATAATAATATAAATATCTGATATGCCACTCCCAAAGGGATCACAACCCACAGGTTGGAACCGCTGTTCTAGACCCTCAGTTGAAATGATTTTATGTTTCTATGTCTAAGTCTGTTTGGACAGGTGGATAAAATGTTGAGCCTTAGACTTTTTGATCTGAATTGGCAAGACGCAAAGGTTTAGGCAGAACTAAATATGAATCTCAACATTTGGGAGAGTGTTCTAACTCAGTAAAAGCCGAAGACAGTGATGAATAGTATAATATTTTCTACCTTTGGGGAAAAACTAGCAATGCTAGATTTTATTCTAAGAATTGTAGTGATGAAATCTGAATTTCTATAGAAGTATAACTTCCACATTGGGCCTGTGAAACTTCAAAAGAGCTCCATATGCCCAACTGAATAACTATTTATTATATTGACTCTGCTTCAAGAGTAATTAAGGGGCCATTTTGTTTCCACAGTGATTTGCATAAACTAAAATCTCCAAGCCAGGACAACACAGACAGCTATTTCAGAGGGAAAACGCTACTGCTGGTTCAGCAAGCCTCCTCCCAGAGCATGACTTACTCTGAAAAGGATGAGAAGGAAAACAGCCTTCCTAACGGTCGGAGCATCTCCCTCATGGACCTCCAGGACACTCATGCTGCTCAGGTGGAGCATGCGTCTGTCATGCTTGATGTGCCTATGCGCCTTGCGGGGAGCCAGCTTTCTGTAACCCAGGTGGCCAGCATCAAACAACTTCGGGAAACCCAGAGCACTCCCCAGAGTGCACCTCAAGTGAGAAGACCCCTGCATCCGGCCTTGAACCAGCCAGGAAATCTCCAGCCCTTGTCATTCCAGAACCCTGTCTATCACCTCAATAACCCAGTTCCAACAATGCCAAAGGCCTCTGTAGATTCCAGTTTGGAGAACCTAAGCACTGCCAGTTCTAGAAGCCAAAGCAATAGTGAAGACTTCAAACTCAGTGGACCCAGCAATAGCAGCATGGAAGATTTCACCAAAAGAAGTTCACACAGTGAAGACTTCTCCCGGCGGCACACTGTGCCTGACAGACACATACCTCTTGCTCGGCCACGACAAAATAGTACTGGGCAGTCCCAAATCCGAAAAATGGACCAGGCTGGGTTAGGTGCCCGAGCCAAAGCTCCCCCATCCCTGCCACACAGTGCTTCCTTGCGTAGTACAGGGAGCATGTCAGTGGCATCTGCAGCCCTAGTGGCTGAACCTGTGCAAAATGGGAGCCGGTCCAGGCAGCAGTCCTCTTCCTCCAGAGAGAGCCCTGTTCCCAAAGTGAGAGCAATCCAGAGACAACAGACGCAGCAGGTAGGTTATGCTAGAAGGCTTTGGCCTCTGCTTGGATGGACAGCTGGGTTGACCCTTTATGTATAAACTTCAGAAACCAATTGATAACAAGATTTCCACTTAAGACTGTTTCTGTAACCTTTAAAAGAAGAAAAAAAGGAAATGGTTTAAGACGCTTCTGGCTAGTGAGCGCAGAAGGGCCTCAGCCGATAACAAACGCTCAGGAGGCTTTTCCTTTCCCATGAGGAACAGCCGCTTCTTCAAGGTGTGCTTAGAGTGCAGCTGTGGCATTGGGTGAATAATTACACAGTTAAATAGGAGATCTGTAGTCAAAATCGACTGTAGTTAGGGAATCTGAAAATCAATCCTTAAGTATTTTCCCTAAGCTTCCAGAGTAAAGCTTTGCGGTCTGAGCTTACGGTTTACTGTAACTGCTTTCCTCTCCATCCCCAACTCCCTGTGGAAACACCAAGTCCCACGTGCCTTTTCCTGGAAATGGCTAGAAAAATAAACAGCTGAACACCCAGAGAGGCAAGGGAAAGAAAGAGAAAATACAAAACACAGGTGGTTGATAAGTATTTGAAATAGGTGCACAGCTCTGACACTACCACATAAATGGACAAGTCCACCCAATGTCACCCCAATCCTGAGTCAGCATTTTGAGATTTTATTTATTTGTCCAAATGTCATCATTTCTTCCTTTGTGTATGACAGTTTGAATTATTAATGCATATTTTGCCCTTAGATATAAACTAATAACTTCAGAGGACTCTTTTTCTTCCACCCCACATCTATGTGTGTGTTTGTTTCATGTAAAAGTGTCTTTTCTTTTAAAAATTTTTGTATTTGTGGAATTTTTAATGTTATTTTTTATTTTTATTTATTTATTTATTTATTTTGCTTGTTTATTTTTGGAGGCAGGGTCTCACTGAGTAAACACCTGGCTGGCCTTCAACTCACAGAAATTAGCCTCTCTCTGCCTCCCTGGTGCTGAAAATACAGCCTTGCACTACTATACTTGCCTTGAATATTTATATTCTTTGAGAATTTGCATATAATGTGTTTTGCTCAAATCCAATCATATGCCTCCCCCTCCAGCTCCTCCCTTGCTCTCCAACACCACTTTCTATCCCAGTTTCATGTGCTCACTCTCTTTAAAAAAAATCTTTTTTTATAGAGTCCACTTCGGCTATCTATGTATGTGCATAGGTTCGGGACTACCTACTGGGCATGGGTAGTTTTTGAGGAAAAGCATCCCTAAAGTCAGCTTATTCCCCTCCCCGCGCAGCAGTCAGGTCCAGTGGCTTCTCAGCTAATTGTAGGACTTCGTGATCCCTTCCCCTGTCCATGTTGGGATTTTGGCTGGTTTGATCTTATTCATACACTCAAACCTGCTATGAGTTATAGTGTGGTGGTTCTGTCATGCCCAGCAAATAATGGACATTAGTGTCACAAAACAGCTCTATTAGTTCCATCCTTTCTACCCCTTGAAGGGAGGAGGTGTGGGCTGCAGATGTCCTATTCAGAGCTGAGCACTCCCAAGTCTTTACTCTCTACCCAATGACCAGCTGTGCTTCTCCGTACTAATCATCACTGCAGAAAACAGCTTCTCTCAGTAGGGTTGAGATGCACTAATCCAGTGGTGTAAAGGAAACTTAGGGGCTTCCGTTTCATACTGTGTTCATGTAGCAGAATTATATTAGGTTGTCCCCTAAGACCTATCACCTAACCAGTGATGGGGTTTTGACCCAGTTAATAGTACCAAGCATGAGCTCTGCCTGTGGAGCATGCTTTAAGTTCAGTCAGAGTTTAGAGTCTCCTTAGACATACATACCTTGCCAGACCAGGTGTTCACAGGGTTCACAGCCGAGAAGGCCACTGATTATTATTCTCCCCCAGTAGCATGCATAGAACCTTCCTGTACTCCGAAAGCTAGTTCCTATGAAGGGATGAAGCTTCCAGGTCAGTATCAGCTTGATTGTCCTGTAACTCAAGTGTGTGGTGTCCTCAGCAATAAATTATCTTTCAAGTTCTGGAGGGAAACCAAGAGCAGTGTCAATGCCTCTGATGTTGTGCTGGGGTCTGTGGGATCCTACTGACCAACACTTCAAATACAGGAACCAGACTTGCCCCTGGCCCTTTTATTAGCAAACATTCCCCTGAGAGCTAAGGGCAGCCAGAGGATGAGATAGAAGTAGAAAGGTTCTCAGTGATAAGGACACTGGTTAGGTTCAGCCCTAAAAGAAAGGGAAAGTTAAAATTTACTTCTCTGGGCAGGCAGTACTCTTGCTATTTCCCACCCAGCTGCCCCTTATAGTTATTAAATAAACTTTTCTTTCAAAAACATGCTTTAATTTTTTTCTCTTTTTACTCCTGCCTATCCATTTTCCTTTCCTCTGTCATGGAGTTCTATCATGTCATATCTGTGCTTTTAATTCTTGTGCATTTGCCTAAAACCAGTTGCTATTGGCGACATTTTTTCTATAGAAAAATAAAACACCTGTCATACAAGGACAAACCGTATGCTTCCACAAGTGGATATAATAGTGCCTAGATAGACAGGCGGTAGGAGGTGTGTATCATCTCCAGGAACATTTGCATTTCAGTTTTTCTATCACCCTAGTGATGAATTAGGGAATGGCTATCCTGGCATAAACTGGAGCACGGCAACAGTGTTATGGCCTAATACAGATGTAAAACATTCTTCTTCATTTATACCCTGCTGGTAATCATAGCCACTATCACAGAAGTTGAAACCTAGTGTTCTGGTTGCTCAAGTCCATGAATTTTCTACACTGGCTTTTTCTACCCAATAAGTAAATGGGTTTTGGGGTTTGTTGTTGTTGTTGTTGTTGTTGTTTTGGTTTTTTTAGCTTGTTGTTACTCTTTTCTTCTTTTTATTTCTTGTGTTTTTCATCTCACAAGGCCTCTGAACTTCTGTATAATCAGCACATTTTAAAGGCAGATTCTTCTACATATTTTAATTGCAAATTATGTTAGGGAATTTCTTTTTCCTTTCTCCCAACCTAGAGGATTTCTTTGTGGAGATTTCTTTGTAGGCAGCTATAATTTTCAGTGGCTTTGTCCATGCAAATTCCGTTTGTGTCTTAGCACAAAGGAGAGGCCTTTGTTGGCAGTGTAACTGGCTTCATTCTGCTCAAATATTGAGTAGGAAGGAAATAAAATCCTAGTGAAATACTTTACTAAGAAACAGTGCTTTTCAGGAGATTCTGAATACTTTGACCTTTTTGATCCTCTGTCTAGATTGCTTTTTCCCCCCTCTCCCATTTCTTCTCTTTTATGCTTTTTACATATCGTGTTTCTTGTATAAATAATAGACTTTATTTATTTTAAATTTATGAGTTGTTTTGACTTAGTATGTCAGAAATTTGAATTTGAAGAGGCCTTTTAAATAGGCATGTGACAAGCCCTCCAGTATTATGCTGTAATTTTCACACTTGGATTTGTTGAGACTTCTAGCCAAACTCTTCAAGAATTCTCAGAGTTCACTTACTTTGGTGTTGATACCAGACTGGTTATTCTTATATGAGAACTTATTTTAGACTATGAAGAAACTGAAACCAACAAGTGTTGTTTGTATATATAGTAAACACTGGCAAGGAGCTGGGAGCTGGCCCAGCAGAACCAGGCTGTGACTAACGGTAGTACCGGTGAAACTGTTGTCAGGAGCTTTTGCCCTAGAGCATTTTTCCCCCAGGGGAAACCTACACAGCATCAACTCACAGATGATAGAAGATCCTCTTTTCCTGTCATTTCACCCTTCATTTTCTTCATGACCTCTTAAAAGTCAAGTAAATATAATTTTTTTCCTGTGGCTAAGCAAGATGAAATCTGAACCACTTATCAGCCTCTTTCCTCCATTTCCTTGACTGTGAATTTAGAGATAATAAGTTTTTATATATATTCAGCTTATTAAAAGGAGATGGGAAGATTGTTAGTGAAAAGCCTTTGATGCTCTTCCAAAGAACTAAGGGAAGAACAATGTCCTCTTAGCAATGCATTATTTCAAATCAGTGAATTCTAAAGAGATCTCAGTGTTCATATACACAATTTTATTGAGCATCTCTTGTGTGTTGAATTAGTCACTGTTGTTCAGAAAAATTGTCTGATGTGGTGTTATTAGTTTGGTGATGTAATTGAAAAGACCAGCACATGTGAGACCAAAAATCTAAACAGGTAACAGGGCTGGAAAGATAAATCCATGGTTAGGAACACTTACTGCTGCTCCTGCAGAGGACCCAGACTGGATTCTCAGCACCTGTGTGGCAGCTCACAACACCTATAACTCCAATTCCTGGGAATTCAGTTCTCTCCTCGCCCTCTTTTTTTTTTTTTTTTTTCCTCCTGAGAGCTTGTATAGGCACACAGACTTAAAAAGGCAAACATACATACACATTAAGTAAATAAATATTTTTAAGTGAAAAACTATAAAAGACAATTTCTATTTTCATGTAATGCACATATTCTAATAGTTTGACCCAAATTTTCCTTTATTTTCTTCTACTCCAGTACAGTCACTACTTATAATTTACTCAATATTATTTTCTACTCATGATTTTTTTTTTTTTTGAGACAGGTTTTCTCTTTGTAGCCTTCCTAAACTCACTTCCTAGACCAGGCTAGCCTTGAATTCACAGTGATCCGCTTGCCTCTGCCTCTGCCTCCCTGAATGCTGGGATTACTCATAAGATTTACTTATTTATTATATACACAGTGTTTTGCCTGCACGTACACCAGAAGAGGGCACTACATGTCATTATAGATGGTTATGATCCACCATGTGGTTGCTGGGAATTGAACTCAGGACCTTTGGAAAAGCAACCAGTGCTCTTAACCTCTGAGCCATCTCTCCAGCTCTCCATAAAGCCATTCTTACTGATTCAAGTTATCCTTCAAACCTTTAGGACACCCTATATTAGTCCTGTGTGTACTTATAAAGCCTCTTACAACCCATCTCTGCAGACAGGTTCTTCATCACACCGTCTGACCATCACAGTCATCAAAAGTCCTCTTTTATTTATAGTTTAAATGAGTTCTAGTCTATAGAGTGTTATAAAGTTTCTTAAAGCACATAGCTAGGCATAGGAAAAAAATTCTCTTTGATTATGAAATTTTGAGTTATTCCTCAAAAATATAAATCCATTTTAATTATAAAAAGCTAGCACAAACATACAAATTTTTCACACACACACACAAACATACACCTTCCTCTCTTCATCTTCCCTCATCCTAATACACACATATAGAACATGTATGCATTTTCTTCCCGTCTCTAGCAACCTAGCAATTAACACTCTTAAGTTGCCAAAAAACATTTACCAATCCTCAAATCTCCCTGTGAGATGATCAGGTAGGTAAAGGCAATGGTAACAGTGGCAACATCTCTATTCAGTAGATGAGGAAAATAGAATTTAAGAGATTGTTTTAACTACTTAGTGGCAGAATTATTTCTCAAGACTAGAATATTTTTAACACAGTATATATGTGTGTGTGTGTGTGTGTGTGTGTGTGTGTGTGTGTGTGTGTGTGTATGAGAAAGGAGCATTTATCTTGCTAACCTAACTAGATAGAAACATGCTTTAGAGGCTTAGACTATTAGAGGAATTTATAATTTAATCTTAACAAACTTTATTTGTTCTTAATAAACTTTCTTATGTAGCACTGAGGACAGAGTTTAATAGTAGAACACTTGCCTAGAGCATATGCAGAGCCCTAAGTTCCATATCTAGCACAGCTAAGTAAACAAACAAACAAAACTAACAAAGTTTCTTCCCTAAAACACAGACTCTTGAATGGTCCTAACACACCAGGAAGTCAGTGTTCTACAAGAGTCATAAATATCACCACTTTTCTGTCTCTAAATGGTTACTGTAAAAGCTCAGTATTGACATTCTGTGTACATCCGTGAGCTTGCTTAGCATCAGTCAGTTCTTTAGTCCGTGACGATCTGGTTCAACAGACGTCCCATCATCTGAACACTAAACTTGTCCTTTCTTCTCTTCTGTCATCTTAACTTCAGTAGATTAACTTCATAGCTGACATTTTTTTTGCTAAGCAAATTATCAATGTTAAGGCTTTCTTTATAAGAACAAAAGAATAGTTCTCGGAAGTTATGTATGTGAATTCAGAATGTTTTGTCCTTATACAAATTCATATTCTCTGGCTCTAGCATTAATGGACTATTACCTAAAACTGAAAGCCTTTATTAAGAATGATCACAGTTACATAGTTGTCTTATGAAGCATAACTAATGTTCTAGGAAATGGTAATAAAAATCTCTGGCGTAGGTTCAATCACCCGTGGACTCTGCCACAATGTCCCCAGTAGAAAGGACAGCAGCCTGGGTTCTGAACAATGGACAATATGAAGAGGATGTGGAAGAAGCTGAACAAAATCAAGATGAAGCCAAACATGCTGAGAAGGTAGAACCTAATTTGTCTTTGTTGACAAATGATAGGTGGTTTAAAATAAAACAAAACCTCTGGCCTGGGACTCATTGTGTAGCCCAGGCTTTTGTCTCTCCTTCTCATCTGTACGTTATAGGCCAGCAATGTCTCTGTATATAAGGACAGTGCATGTCATGCTAAGGAGGAGAAACATGATAGTTTTTAATGCAGATTGGCACTCTGACCCTTCTTTCTAATCACTTTAGGCAAATGTTGAGTATTTCAATAAACTCTAGTCTTGATGTTCACAATTTAGGTTAGACAGTCTATATCTTGGGAACAATCAATTTATATTTTAGTTGTTCTGTTGGGGATTTTGCCTTTCATGAATAAAGACTGCCTAACTGTACTGTAATTAAAAGATGTCTAGTATTTTGGAGGGTATGTTGGTTGGTTGGTTGGTTGGTTGGTTGGTTGGTTGGTTTCAAAGGCAGGATCTCACACATACACCCATGCTGGCCTCCACCTCTGGAGTTTAAGAGTATTGTTTTAAAGAAAAACAGAGTGGAAAAATTAAGCAATAACTTAACATCGCATTTAATTGACATTAGAAATTAACTTTTTTGTTAGAAAATCATAAATAATAATTATGTAGCCCAGTCTTTCAGAGCTGTCTTCAGCTTTCTACATTAACCATCAAAATTTAGAGCAGAGAAGTGGATAAGTAGTAGCTAGTTGTCCTTTCACCAATTAAATGAGATGTTCTTATGTAAGTTGCATTTTACAGAACACTACACACATGTGTCATGGTTTTACTAATGACTGTAAGTGGCCCATCCATAAAGAAGCTCATACTTCCCACCTTGCCTGAACAGCTTGACTTTTCATCGCACTAGCAACCTCATCCACGGGAACTTTCGTACATGAGAAGTGACTGGCTGAGTTACAGAATTTAGAGAAGGCTAGTGAGAAAGCAGACTCCAGCAGGTGGTACCAGGTCAGCCTCCGAACCCCACATCATGAAAATAGGGCAGGAGGCAATAGTAATCAGTCTAGAGAAGATGTGGGTACTTGTCATCGCTTATGACCTGAATACTTCACACTCTTAGAATTAGAGGGAAAGCAGTAATGGCCTACTCTGTCATGATACAGACTTAGCTAAGCTAGTGGCTTACAGAAAGGTTGCTTTACTCTGAGTTGTCTAAAGGGTGAGTTCTAGTGGAGTAAAGATAGTCTAATGAGCCCTAATGCCAGGAACCCTGCAGCACAAGTGACAACATGAAAGTCTTTTTCTCGTAGACAGCTAACTTTTAGCTTAAGTCATCTGTCAGGCCTCTTACTCTATAATCATTTTCCTTTTCTTCACATTCAGTACCACTACAGATTGGATGTGGCTTGCAACAGCTGGTAGATTAATGTGAAGAAAGGGACATAAATCTGTACAACTTACAATGCCAAATGTAATTTTAGACACGTGATAGTGTTTCCTGAACATTTATGCCAGCTAATACTTTTAAATAACCCGAGTAGCAGCAAGGGCATGGCAGGTCAGAAAGCGTCTACCATGTCACGTGGGGTTCTCTGACTAGAAAGTCTGTCAGTAACTTCCAAAGACCCTTTTCATTCCTGTCATTTGTGCCTCTTCCTCTTTGCCAGTATGAACAAGAAATCAGCAAACTGAAGGAGCGCCTGCGAGTGTCCAGCCGGAGGCTCGAGGAGTATGAGCGCAGGCTGCTGGTGCAGGAGCAGCAGATGCAGAAGCTGCTGCTGGAGTACAAGGCGCGGCTGGAGGACAGTGAGGAGCGGCTGCGCAGGCAGCAGGAGGAGAAGGACAGCCAGATGAAAAGCATCATCAGCAGGTTAGAAGACCACCTGGGAGCCGACTGGCTCTAGTTAGGTATAAAGAGGTGGGGGCGACCCAAATACTTTCGAAAGAGTAGCCAAAACCCAGTTTTCTCATACATGTGTATGTATATATTTTGTGGTACTCAGTACAGATGTAATGACTGTGTCTCTCATGTATTAAACCAGATATGCTTAACAGGAGTATAAGGTAGGCTTTTGGTTTTTTTTGTTTTTTTTTGTTTTTTGTTTTTTTTGAGACAGGGTTTCTCTGTGTAGCCTTGGCTGTCCTGGACTTACTTTGTAGACCAAGTTGGCCTTGAATTTAGCAGTCCGCCTGCCTCTGCCTCCAGAGTGCTGGGATTAAAGGTGTGCACCACCACACTCAGCTTACGCTTTTTTTCTTTAACCATAACAATATTAGAAGGAGGGGAAAACTAGAAATTTACTTTGGAGTTTTAGGTGAAAATTGGGTTTTCAAAATCTATAATATCTAAGATTTAACTCAGTTTTCCTAGATAAGCAAAAACAAAGCAAGAAGTCTTAGTGGATGTCATTAGGGCCAGAGGACCCAAAAGTACCATAGATGCCAAAAAAGGAGAGTAAAGAAGAAATCCATTTGGCTGTATTTGCAGAGTACTTCTCTAAGCACTTTGTAAATAGTATTTTATTTGATCTCCATCTGGTCTCTGAAACAGATATTATTATCATTTATTTACAGATAGAGAGACTGGCAACAGTTGTACACCACGGTAACATAGGCAGTGGAGACCTAGGATTTGAGTCAGGCACCGGACTCCAGACTCAACCCCTAGCTGTGGTGTTGCCATATCCTCTGGACAAAGTAGGGAGGAACAGAAAAGAGGTTGCTGTTTGGTAGCCTGGAAATATGTGCCTTACCTCATACTGAGAGCATGGGGTTAGAACTGCGGAGCTCTGCATAAGTGGGCTGAGATGGAGGAGAAAATGAGATCTATTAGAATGCCCTGTAGGAAGCATAGCTGTGCAAGGGAAGAGACTGTCAGATGGTAGCTACCTCTAACTTGAGCGTAATGGTAGATGCTTTGTAGCCAGGCCCCTCCTTCTAATACGCTTGCCCGTAATAATTCCCACATTCAGGAGGTAGAGATGGGAGTACCACAAGTTGAAGGCCAGTATCAGCTACATAGCAAGCTTAAGGCCAGCCTGGGCTAGGTGAGGTACACCCTCAATAGTAAATAACTTAAAGTTTTTCGTTTGTTGTTTTTGTTCATCTGCTATTTTAAGATGTTTGCTAAGGGGGTGATCTGATAGTAAAATGATGGTTACTAGAATACTATTCTCAAGAGCATATAGTGTGATGGAACCCAGCCACAGGTAAAAGATTCAACCCAGGATGTCTTCTTTCAAGGAAAAAAGGAGAGGGGGAGAAAAAAAGAAAAAGTTATCGCAATAAAAGAGGGCTTCTGCTGGGAACCACAGGTGTTAAGTTTTTCACTCTGTATTGTCTAGCCCTGTCTTTGAAAATATTGATACCTCCTTCCTACCACATTCTAGGCTAATGGCTGTGGAAGAGGAACTAAAGAAGGATCATGCTGAGATGCAAGCAGTTATTGATGCAAAACAGAAAATAATTGATGCACAGGTAAGCAGGTCCTGGACTTAGTAGAAAGCACTTGTTTTTTAGTTGCTGACATTTTGAGTTTTTCATCCTTGCAAATGGCAAATCAGTAGAAAAGTTGACAATGAAAGTTTCTTGCCATTATCCTTTGAATATTAAATGAGTTTCCATATGACTAACATATGATGGCACAGCATTAATATTAGAGTGTGAAGAATTGTTTATTTAGTGTATGTGATGAAGTTGGCTTCCTTTATTATAGACAGGAGGACATTCTTGAAGAGGGTAACTAGAAAAGTATACGGCATGTATTTGGCTTGTGACCTCCACTGACCATGGCTTGGCTGTGTTCTTCACGGTCTTGTCAATCACGCCCCCTGCCACTGACACTTAGTCCCCGGAAAGGAATTGTAGAAGAAAGATAAGGCTGTAGAAGAAAGATGGCTTTACTTGTTACTCTTTTGGTTCAGGGTTTGGCATTGCTGCATGGGATGTGCTTGGCTGCCCTTTTCTGCTGGTGCTGTGCTTAGAGAGCCTCTTTGGATAAAACTTTATTTTTAAAATGTTGGTGAAATTAGAACCTAGGCTTGTGTTCATGATAACCTACACCTAGGGATGATGGCCTCCACGAGCCCGTCACAAGGACACACCAGCGATGAGAGCAAAATCTAGCATGTAGGAAACGCTTCCAATTCCTTGTTGCTTTATCACTGTAGAGTATGATTTATTTCTTATATGAAAATAAATTGCACAGGGCAATTATAGTTTTGATAGTGGTCCATCTAAGCACATGGAGTGTATCACTCTCTGGGGACAAGTAGCCAAGTTTGCATTTCTCCTCTTTGCGCTATGAAATAATAATGGGAACACTCTACTTCTTAGTTTATACTGGAGCCCCCATATTCCTACACATGCACTTTAACAGTCAGGTTTCCTGATGAGGTCAGTGTAAGGTTGAGTTTATTTTTCACACTGGAGCATAGCCATGGGAAGAATGCTTCACAGGCTTTGTCCGTCTTGCATCTCACTACAATTAGAAGCTAGTTGTGAGCTATGAAGCTTTCTCACGTGCATGGCTCCCAAAATATTTTAGACTCAAATTCTGGATATTTGACCTCTTTTGGGCAAAATAAATAAATATATGCTATAATCGCTTTACTTGCCCTTTTTATTTTTATTTTTTATTCTTTCTAAGTATCCCTAAGTTGAGTGAGAGAAAAATAGTAGCGCCAAGGACATCGTGTTATATTATTATCATATTTTAAAAATGATTCCATAAGCTTAGGAGAAACAATGTAGAAAGAAAGCAATTTTTTCAAGAAAACTAGTGCTGAAAAGTCGCTCTCTGACTTCTCAGTACAACAGTGTGACGCAGCATGAGCTTTACTAGTGATCACACAGAGAGATGTTGGTGCTAAGACAGTGCAGGTCACAGCCAGTGTAACACAGACACATCTTAAGCAGAGGGAACTTCCCAGCAACACCGTGTGCTGCGTAAATGCTGGCGACAGAACATCACTAACTTATAGGAAACTTTTACTACATCTGTCCCTGGTTTTGATGTGAGTATAAGGCAGAAGTTGTGGTCACTAAAGGTGAAATCCAGGAAGGGAATTTGATTGACTAGGGGTCAAAAGTTCTCAGAGCTAGAAGAAACAGGATCCTCGGAGCTCAGTCTGGCAATGGCAGTTTGGTTTTCTAATGGCTTGGTTCCCTGCACTGTTTCAATGGAACCAAGGCACCTCCTATAAACCAACCAATGGCTTCCACTGACAACTCACCCATAAAGACCACTCTCAACTAATGGGTCAGACCATGCTGGGGTTGGTTAGATGTAATATGTTTCCCACTGATGCATAGGCTTTATTATATTATAAATTCCTCTATGAAGGCTAATATACTTTCCTAAAGAATACTCAAGACAGTCCAGTGGATCACACTTGAAAACCACTGCACATAGCACAGCACAAATCGCAAGTACCAAAGACAGCTCCAGATCTAATAGTGTCTTCAAAGGCGCATTCTCAATCCAAGCTATTGGCTTACGGTCCACAGAATCACAGAACAGCAAAAGACTGTACATACTTATGTATTCTTTGTATTGAATGACTTTTCATCAGATTCTTTTCTGTAGAAGCAAATCTTACCTTTTGAGTGGTTGTTGGAGCAGAATAGCCTTCTTGACTTCATTTCTTAAATGAAGATGTGTTTGGAAATAATAGTCTACCTAGGGGGTATCCCATAATTTTATATTCCTGGCATTGTCTCAGTGCCAGTAGTAGTGAGAAATATTTCTAAAATGGGAACAAGTTACTTTCTTGTGCTAGGATTAATTTCTAGCACTTACCAGAACACTTAACACTCAGGTACCCCGGAACGGTTTTCATCTCTCTCGGCAGCCCCCTGCTCCTTGTTGGGGAGCTCAGCTTCTCCCTCTCCTTGAGTCACCTCATGCTGCAAAGCGCAGGCTTACCTCAGTCCCTTCCTAGAAGAACTGCAAAAGGATGAGTGACAGACCAGCCCAAGCCTCACAGCTCAGACCTGGGTCACAATGATGGCACCAAGGAATCTTTACATACATAATATGTATCAAACCATAAAATGTGGCACCGCTCGCCCCCAAGCTTGAGGTCTTGCAACTCCTAGATATCTCTTCATGTGACTAGATGGAGAACAGAGAGGAGCTTCTTCCTATGAGAAACAAAGCAGCTGCCTAGTTAACTATTGCAAGTGATATCTCCACTGTGTTAAATTACAGGTCATAAATGGAAATGAGATTATTCAAACAGGCAAGTAAACCCTGTCCGTTCTCTAGCTGAGCAGTTCCCAGCCCTGGCCAGTGCACTGGCCTCCTACACATTCCAGCTCCTGGCACTCCCAGGTTGAGTCCTTCCTGTCAGGCATGATAGCTTGCTTTGTGTTCTAATCCAAGCAGAATCAAATGTCATAGCAACTTTGGTCAACTGAACTCTACTCTTAGAAGATCCAGTTTCCTGTTTGAGGTTGCTTTTTATTTTGGGTTTTTTTTATTGTTATTATGTTTTTCTTTTTATTTCTGCTTTATTTTAAGAGTTGGCAGTGGTGGAAACAACTACAAAGGGAATTTCTCTGCTTAGAAACTTTCAGGTGTCTAGTAAGGGAGGTGATTATTTGTAGGCAATATATAATTACAATCTTTCTCAGGCCTTTTTTTTCCCCTCTAAGATTCAATTAATTAGATTTGGGGGTAGGGTCGGGGTTTGCCTTGTTTTTGTGAATGCTTGATTATTATGAACCCCTAGAATGCTATGTTCCTTAGTATTGGGACATTATCATTTGTCCCAATACTGAAGTAGCTTTCCTTGCCTAGTCTAAAAAATTACCAGTTATGATACAACCTTTCACTTATATAATACACAAGACATGTAATACAAAAAATGAAACAGATATTTATTTTTAAAATTAAATTATCATTTATTCTGCTTAGAGGTTATTCCTTACTATGAGGAAGGGCATTATATTTGAAATCTACCTCTTGTTTTTTAGCCTGTCCTTATTGCCTTTGAAAAGACCTGTATTGGTTCTCCCACTAAATTTCACTAGCTATAATTTTAAAGTAATTACTATTTTTTAAAAGCATTGCAAATCTTTCTTTGAATTTTTCCTGTTCTTAAAATAGTCACATTCGTTTTGTTTTGTTTTGTTTTTTGTTTTTTGAGACAGGGTTTCTTTCTGTAGCCCTGTCTGCCCTGGAGCTCTCACTCTGTAGACCAGGCTGGCCTAAAAATCACAGAGATCCACCTGCCTCTGTTTCCTGAGTGCTGAGATTAAAGGCGTCCGCCATCATCACTACTCACGCCTAGCGACAAGTCACCTTAAAAAATAATCCTAGATAGTAAGTGGATAGTTAGTAATACTGATTCTGTATGTCTTACCACCTAGGTTTACACCAGAGGACAGGGATCGTCTTAAGGAATAAAAAGAGCAATAGTTGGGTTGTTTCTGTTTTTTCATACATTGAACCTGAGGCCACCAACCCCTACTGCCAGAAAGACCACTTCCTATTCCCAGCAAAGTGAAAGATGATAAAGGCAAGCATTGCTTGATGCTGCAGTCAGCTATGGCTTTACCTCGACTTCACCCAGGACCGTCACTAGGCGTGCTCCTGACAGCGTGTGTTCCAGCAGAGCAGTGCCAGGTCCCCATCCATGTGGAGCTGCTCCTTTCATAGCAGGAGCCACAGCAAGCGTCAGCTCTTGTCGCTCTCTGAACCTTATCATGACTAAACCTTGTCACACATCTCCCTGGAAAACTCAGAAACTCCCAAGAAAGAGAGCTTCATTTGATGTTAGGGTTAAGCCTTGTGGGCTATTTTCTTCTCAATTCATGAGCATAGGTCAGGATTGCCTTTCTCTGTCATTATTTTCTAAAACATAGGTACTTCATGTTTGTTGGGGAAAATCCTAGGGTGGTTTAAAGATGGAAGTCTCTCCTAATTTTTGTGAGACTGATAGTGTTTTATCCTACCTCAAAACATTTTTGTCCCTCCTTCCCTCTCTGGTGGACATGTGAATATTCAACAACCCATAGTTCCGAAATATTGTCTCAAAAGCATTGCTTTATTTTGTGTTGAAACTCAAGAGTAAAACGAAAGCAGTGCCCTTATGGGGCGGCTTTCCTGGAGTAACTGAGCTGGAATGGGTCTAGGAGCCTGTGTTCTCTGTCTGTTCTCATGTGTTATGTTATAGCACCCCTTTCAGCCACATCCCCCTCCCCATATTCAAACAACTCCTTGGTCTGAGCTTCTGGCTGCTCTTATCTCCTCTTGCTCTTGCATCCTCACCTTGTTGGTGACTCTAAACTGTCACTACGTATTGTTTTAATTTGGAGCACAATGTGAATTCTTTCCAGATGTAACTGTTATGCCTCTTTGGGAGGTGAGTCCCATGGATCACGTGCACTTCTCTTCTGTGAAATGAAACCTCTGGTGCTTCTTTCTTTGCCACCTAATTTCCGTGTTTCAGTTTTGACAAAAGCACTTACTTCATAAAGGCAGCTTGACTCATGGTATCATTTACATAAGACAGCATAGTAATGCCTCAACATATTGTTGATAATAAGTCCTGTTATGCAGAAATGAAAAAAAAAAGAGAGAGAGATTAAGGGGAGAGGGAGCTGAGCCTAACCAATGTGCAGAAAGAGGCAGAGACGTTCCATTTGTTTGGGGAGCACCATGTGTACTGTGCTGTGAAAGAAAGTACTGGACTATTCATTCAGTAAAGAAAGAAAGTGGCTTCCTCCATGCAACCCGAATAAAGCCATGATTGGTGTGTTGTAGGAAAAGCGGATCGTGTCTCTGGATTCAGCCAACACGAGACTGATGAGTGCGCTGACGCAAGTGAAGGAGCGCTACAGCATGCAGGTCCGCAATGGCATCTCCCCCACCAACCCCACCAAGCTTTCCATCACGGAGAATGGTGAATTCAAAAACAGCAGCTGCTGATGGCCGTTGTCAATACAGACTGTGGCAGGAGACAGAAGGAAGTTGCCCAGCTCTGCTGTCCCAGCCCTTTAACCCTCCAGGTTTACAGAATGTTGCTTCAAATGGCAGTGTGGTGAGAAACTCTTAAATGAAGAAAGGAACCTTGTCTTTCAGGGCATAAAGCAAAGACTTCCAAGGTCAATGCCTTCCCTCTATGTGTGTCTATGTACATAGGGAAATTAGTTCTGGGCCGTGTACAGAAATATCACTGTAATATACCAAAAGGAAGTTAATAATGTAGATTACCTTTTTAATTATTACTATTTTATTATTGTTTCTGTTGTTGAAAGCACTGCAGTTGTTAGTGGAGGAAAAGTAGGAGCCAGTGTGAGTGAGAAATGAGCCTGTTGGTTCAGTAGGTAGAGACTACGTATTGGATAGGAGCACATGGAGTGCAATAAGACCTTTTCAGAATGACTTTTTTTTTTTCTGGGATTCATCTGCCAGTTTAAAAGCCCCACCCTGGATCCATAAAAAACAGTAATTTATGCCACTGCTCAACTGAGGTGGTTCTGTCAGAGAGTAATCTGATTTGGAGAGTCGCCATTTCAGAGAACACAGATAAAAGTGGTGGATTATACCAAAACTGGACTAGGAATGATTTCTTTTGAACTCCTGTCAATATGTTTATTTCTTCCATCTACAGCCGATGGGAGTTTCCTGTTTTAGATATGAGACTTTGATTTTTACTCCTGCTTTTTTTTAACTGCTCTTTAGGATTGACAGAATAAGTATTTGTATCTCCGTCTACCATCTTCACTTTCACATGTCCACTGCCCTTTCCTCCCGTGCCGGGAGCAGTCAGCACCAACAGGGCTTCCTCTCCACTGGAGAGTTATTCAAGTATGCCACTAATAAGCCATCTGAATAAACACCCTTTCTTCAACACAGAAAAGGGCTAACTACAACAGAGCAGCAGTCTCTGAATATTTCCCACGAAAATTTTTCTTCCTATTTGTCAGTTGTGTTTTTCCTTGGGATAAAGATTTTATCCACTATACTAGAAAATCTGGGAAGGGCAATTTCATCACCAGCTTCCTCTTTCTGTTTATCCTCTCCATAAAATTTGGGAAGCTATCTAAAAATGGAAGCATCTCCCTTAAAAATGATGGTTAATCTTTTTTAGAGTGTGAGGATGGCGCCTTCCAGTTGTTATTCCTCATTTATGGTAGACTCAGCAGCAATGACCCAGCTTGTCATTAATGACTTTAATAGAAGAACAGAAAATCCATGCTTTTCTCTAGAGTGTGACATGTCATCTGCAATGCAGGCTTGATTACCAGAGGTATGGAAAGTTAGCTGCAGGTTAAACAAATACTATATATACATATATATATATATGTAAGTATATATACATATATTCACACATATGTACATATAATGTGCACATCAAAAATGTTCATACCTTCTATGCTCTCAGATAGACAGAGATAAACGTTTAAAGGGTCTTGAATCTCTTTAAGCAAGATTTACACAGTTTTATGTTGAGAAAAAAAAACAGCATTTCTCAAATAAGTTAATGTTTTGTTTTGTTTTTTAAGTTATAAATTTTAAGAATTTTTTTAAGCAAAGGATGTGAGGGGAGACATAACGGAGCCGTATGCATGGAGTCTGTGTTTCTGACTTATAAGGAAACAGGAGAACATGTATAGTGCCCTACTTGTTTGAAGCCCAGGCGAAGATGCCAAGCCCTCCTCCCACCAAGTCCCAGGCATGCCCGCCAAGGCTCGCGTGCTCCTCAGCCACCTCCCCAGAGCCCTCAACCTATAAAGGCTTTCTTCACAGTCACACTGAAAACTGGGGCATCCCACTGTCCTTAGACTGCAAGCTCTACTGACCCTTAGCAAACATCGTACAGTTCTTATCTCTTCCTTCCAAGCTGAGGTCACATTGTGCTTAAAATTACTTCCTACGAGAGAAGGTTCTTGATTCTGCAGTAATGCCCTGTATTGAGTGAGAGGGGAGTGTAAGCGTAGATCTCTTCATGTTTGTAGCTTAGCAGTGTTTCCTTCATTCTTAAACCCTTCAGTTTTGCCACAGAGAACCTAGTCAAATAATTAGTCTCAGGGGTCTGAAGTATACAGTGTAGGGAACATTTTGCTTTGATATTGATATTGAGAAGATCTTCATGTGCTGGTTGCAGATTACAGAAAGTTGATCAAATACATGTATTGATGAATGTGGTTTAACTTGTTAGCATTTTGGGAATGCTCTCTAGCATTCTTAGAGAGTGTGTCTGCATTGCAAGATTGAATATCCAAAACATTTGGACATATTATGAAGCCCTCTAGCCATTGTATTATCATGAATGAAGAGAAAAAAGTAAAATAATAACAAAAGTAAGAGAATTAGAAGTTGAAAGTTCAGCATTGTTGCCAGATACTAAGTCTTGGATTATCCTTTGAACCTACTCATCTTTTTAGCCTATCAGAAAGATTATTCTGAGCTGGGGCATAGCTCAGTTGGCAGAGTGTGCCAGCCTAGCATACCAGAGGCCCTGGGTTCAAACCCCAGCACAGCATGAACTCCAGGGATGGGAGCAGGAGGATCAGGAGCTCCAGGTCATCCTCTGCCTCAGAAGATTCCTGGCCAACCTGAGCTACTTGAGATCCTGTCTCAAAATGTTAACAAAGTATTTTTGGAATATTTCTTTAGAGAATGTTGCAATCCTATGAAGTTTATTTTTAATTTTTTGAGTTTAGAAGAGAACAGCAGCAAGTATTTTATATGGTGTTTCTTTACCTCAAGTAGGTTTCTTTTACCCTGAACAAAAATTGTTTTGTTTTGCTGTGAGGAAATATATGATTTTTTAAAAGCTGATGGGTTAAAAGAGCTTCATCTTGCAATCCCTGTTCTTGTCAACACTTCAGCAATTCTCGGATGACCATAGACCAGGGTTGGGTGGGACGTGGTATTCAGGTAAAGTGCTTGCAAAGCTTTTATCCAGGTAAGTGGGCTTGACCACTACCAAGGACAATGTCATAGGACCAGGAAAGGGGTTTCCTGTTTCCCTCTTGTATCACTCACTGGAGCAATAAAATTTCCAGAATAGCAAAAAGTTACATTCCCGTGAGACTAGCATTACTTGAGCGCCTGTTCCTGTGTGCTGCTTGGTCTGGGCACTTATGTGGATGGAACGTGAGGCAATTGGCTACCACAGCTTCTCTGGCTTTTTCATTTAGTTCAGGTGTTGTCACTGGTCTGCTTCTGTCCTCTGCCATGGTGTTGGACAGCAAAGAAAATGGGAGCACTTCTAAGACTACTTTAAGTAAACATTGAGTGTAGGCAGTGGGGCTGAACAGGATTGCAGATAGAGTTTTTCCTTTCTATGTGTTGCGGCTCTCCAGAGCTCCAGCTCCCACTGTGTCCTCAGGAACAGCGCTTTGGGAGCAGGTATTTTGTGGATTTTGTTTTTTCCTTTTGTTTTGTCTTGTATTTTAAGTTCCAGAGGACACCTGCCATCGAGTGGGTTTGCATTAATGTTCGCTCTGCTTCCACCCAGGTTTAGTTCTGGTTCCTCAGGGTTATGTCAGTCTATATCCTCATTCTGTAGACTGGCTGAGCCCCAGGCTGAACCACAGACTACCCAGGTCACTGGCAAACTCAGCAACTCCAGAGTCCAGGCCACAGCTTTACTTCATTCTCAGCTACTTTGGGGGCCACCTTCTGCTACAGATTGAGCAAGTTCAAGGGGGCATTCTTTTCTATATCCCTTGGCTTTTTCAAGTCAGCAGTAATGAACCCCCCTCCTTGCCTCAGCAGTAAAAAGTCACCTTCCCACCTCATATCTAGGATGCCTTCTTACATTGTTGTTGTTGTTGTTGTTAATTTATGCTTTTTTGTTTTGGTTTTTCAAGACAGTATTTCTTAGTGTAGCCCTGGCTGTTCTGGAACCTACTCTGTAGACCAGACTGGACTTGAACTCAGATCCACCTGCCTCTGCCTCCCAAGTACTAAGTACTGGGATTAAAAGTGTGGACCACTACCACCTGACCATACTTGTTTCTTGAAAGCAAGTAATGTTGACATTTCAAGCACTTTTTTTGGTTTTTTGAGACAGGGTTTTTCTGTGTAGCCCTGGCTGTCCTGGATTCACTTTGTAGACCAGGCTGGCTTCAGACTCAGAGAGATCTGCCTGGAAGTTTCAAGTTCTTAAGTACAAGCCCATGTTATGTTTGAATACTTATGGTTTCTAGAACATTCTCTTGTCACTGACCCATCTAGGAAAGTTTTTGAGCTTTGAAAGGACAAGGGTGATGAAATTTGCATGAGAAAGAATAAATTTCTTTCAGAAAGATCCCAAGGAAGACACATGATCTACTGCTCTTGGCTGCTCCAAAGTTCAAAGGAACAAGTGCAGTTGTATCCCCTGGCTCCTCCTAAGACATCTGTGTGGAGAGGCAGCTCATGACCAGCATGTGCATGCCCACAGGGCATCCCTTAAAAATAATATCCACCTCATACGCCATAGTTCCCTTGAGGTTTTAGTTTTGTTTCGTTGGTTTTTAGAGTTTATAACATCCTATTCTCTTTAAAATGTACTATATGTGTTATATGTATATATAAGTTAAGGTGACTTGAGCTCGGCTTGGCATAGGCTTGAGCACTAGGTATCATTGTTGGTTGTGCAGAACATAAGAGCAGCCGGTGACCGTCACCATCTGAGAACAGAATACAGGAGTCTGGTTCCTCGGCAGTTAACGCTCAGGTGCTTGAGCAGCAGCCCAGCTAGCCTTGCTGAGTGCAACAAGCCACCCAAGGAGGGGACAGAGGGACTTTGACCCCGAGTTTCAACACACATTTTAATGTTCTGCTCTGTCATTTTTTTTATCAGACACCCTCATTATTCCCTAAGAAGTCTTGGAAATGAAAACCAGACTGAACTGTTGGTGCAGTGACATTTCCACAGCTGAGTTTTTGGGGTCTCCACCCTCTGTGTGTGGTGCAAGTATTTAAATATAAATAGCGTGGATATGTCATTTCCAAACCCTCAAGGGGAAACTATCAATTTCCAGTTTACTAAAGGGTTAAGTACTAGTTAACTCAATGACCACTATTCTGCAGAGAAGCTAACACAGTAGCAACAGTTGGGTTTGACTGGTGCTTGGCTATTTCTTAGCTGTATTAGATAACTCAAGCAGACAGCAGCGTATTTACCTGGGTCACACCTGGGAGGAACTAATCTTCCAAATCTGATTTTACTTTTCATCTCCAGGGCCTTAATAAGAGTGTGTTAATACACATGACTATTTTACAGATAGTTCAAAATAATTTATTTTTTATTTCAAGAAAGAGAAATTCACCTTAGGAAAACAAAACCCAAGATTTTATTTTATTTTTAAAGCCATATTTTTGTGCTTTGTAGCACTTAGATTGTTCCATATGTGATCCATATCTGCATTTCATTATCTGGGTTCTAAAAAAGATTTATTTTTGTTCTGTGAATAATTTTTGACGGTTCTTGTACATGTACAGATATAGATATGTTTGAGGTCTTTTATTGATATTCCTACAAAAATACAAATAAACTTTAACTTTAAACATTTCAGACTAAAGTTGCTACTATGTTTACATACATGTGGGCATTTAGGACACTGGAATGCTGGAATGTTGTTCTGAAGATACATTTTAGCATTGGGAACATCATGCCTTAGAATGTATGACTTACAGGTAAAATACTTAGGCACAGGACAAAGAACTGGCCCGGGCGTCTGTTGTATTATGTTAGTGCCCTAGAAAGGAAGCTTCTCCCAACTGGCCCAACTGTGCTTCTCCCATACGCCCCACACAGTGTGTTCTTAGGGTTTCTCTTGTTTGGGCCCGGGAGTTGTCCTTGTTTATCCTTCTCAAGGTGTGCTACCTTTAGCTTATCTTTCTCATTCTGTAAAAATCAAAAATGCAGGTTCACATGTCACTTTATTTTGTGCTAATGTAGGTCTATGCATCCAAGAATATTTTATTTCTAGTCTTGTGCTTCTAGGAATTTCAAAAAACAAAGAAACTAAACTAAAACTAAAGACAATCTAAAAGACTACTTTAAAAAGAACGTGAAAATTAATGGACGCCTGCTATTTTTTGTTCACTTCGAAGCCGACCCATTTCAGCGTGAATTCCTCATGACCTAATGTAAGCTTTAAGACTTCTTGGATCTGAAATATTAAAAAGAGAGAAGTAGGGCTGGGGCTATAGTTGAGTGGGATCCATAACCTAGTGCCACAAAAAGGAAAAGAGAGACCACCAGTGCTGCTTACGACTGTGCTTCACTTAGCTCTAAATAATATTTATCCTTTATGTACATTCATACCATTTTTTTTTCTTTGCCTTCCTTCACCTGTCTACATCTTATCAATAGCACCAAATTACTCATTGGTTCTCAGTCTTAACTGAACATCAGACTTGTTGGGTAAGTTTAAACACACACACACACACACACACACACACACACACACACACACACACACACACACACGGCTGCTCCCTGAGCTCCTTTACTCCATGTTGACCTCTGAACACTATGTGAGGTATCTGCAGCAGTGTCTTTTCACCACCATTCCTGAACTTTGGATACATTAGCTATAGGTGTTTTCTTGCCCTATATTTGGAATGTTAAATGCTGTTAAAACCCCACACATAACTTGTTGCTGTCAACCCATTTCTTTTATATCAGTGAGATAGGAAGTCTGTGGCACACTCGTCTCATAAAGTTTGTTTACCTTGACTTTGTTTTGGTTTTCTTTCCCATCGTACTAAGGACCAATCCTGAGGCTTCAGGACCATCCCACTCATGGAGCCAATGCATTCTCACAAGGCTAAGCAAGAGGTGGGATTTAACAATGTAAACCCAATTTCCTCATTGGCTCCAGTTGAATACATAAGATAGATGCTCTTCTAGTTTAGCATCTAAAGTTTCAGTCAGTGTAGCTCCAGAAAGCAAGGCCCAGGCCAGCACCAGAGAAAATACCTCCCACCTTAAGCAGTACGCAAAAACAGAAAACTCAAAATAGTTTCCCCTTGACCTTTGCAGCACTAGGGTTTGATTACTTGAAGGTTCGCTGAGGAACTCATCAGATGCTGGCTTGCATCCTTTGCACTTGTTGCTCTTTCAGTAGCAAATGCATCAGAGTCTCCCAAGTCCCCTCCCTCCCTTTAGCCAGCATGTACAAGAACGTGCACAGGCACACAACACTACTGACCTTCTAGAAACTTCATTTTGTGAAATTCTAGAAAGAATTACCTATGTGCTCTTTCTTTGGACATTTGAATAAGTTGCAAAGAGCTGCTAGATAAATGCCAGTGTCTTCTTACCTATAAAGTTAGGATTTGTGATAGATACATATCTAGGGATAGATGACCTATAGGGTACTTGAGCCCTTGAGAAATGTGCTCTCAGGTTATGTTCAGTTACCAGTTTAGTTATTATAGTTATAATGATAATAATAGATGATAATAATAGCTAATATTAAGTACCAGCTGTGTGCCAGACAGTTTGCATCATTTAGTTGTAATACCAACCATGTACATTTCTTGAGGAAATTGAGGTTCAGAAAGACTTGGGTATCTTGCTCAGGTTAAACAACAACAAAGTGGAAAGACAACACTTACACTCAGGTGCTTCTGACCATACTGTCCAGACTAAATGTAGAGCTCAGAAAAAAAAAAATGCTAGGGAAAAAAAAAAGCTCTAAAGTAATGGCAGCACGTAGTAGCCACCTGGAGCAGAACACAATGAGCTCAGTGTCCAAAGCTTGTTGTCCTTTGTGACTGGGGGCAGGTGGGTATGCATGCTGATGTGTGCCTATGCATGTGGAAGCCAGTGGTCAGGGTTGACTGTCTTCCTCACCAAACCTCCACCTTAGGAGCTCTCTTGCTGGCCAGGAGCCCACCCATTCAACTAGATTGGGCGATATGCTCCAAGGAACTGAGCAGTGAGGTTACAGGCATGCACCTCCACACCTGACTTTTTCACATGTGTTCTGGGGTCACACTCAGGTCCTCATGCTTGCATAGCAAGCGATTTGCCAACTGAGCCATCTCCTCAGCCCCAACTTCTTAAGATACTGGTTTGGACAACACTGCTTTGCATTACTTTAACCTGAGTGATCAAAATTCAGTAAACATCCCACCTCACTCAAAAGTTGATCTTTCATCTCTTCTGGATCCCTCAGTGTTGAGATGGTAAAATCTGCTTTCAAGATTCCAAAGGAGTACTCTGGAAAACAAAATGTCCCCTGCCTCAGAAGAATGTCACCCATTGCCACGTGAACTGTCCAGTTCTTGGAAGTTAGGGGTACCCATTGGATACCATAGGTGCTACATGGTAATGGAGGGTTTCAAAGAGAGAAAGAGGGAAATGGCTGAGCAAGACAATGCTTGGCCACAATTAACCCCACCCACCCAAAAGGAAGTTCTGTTTCACAGCAGTATCACCTCTTCCCACAGCCTGGGCACCCATCAGCAATCCCTTCCATCATCTCTGTGACCTTCTGTTCTCTGTTCATAAATCTGCTACACAGATGTCCTTGGTCATCTGTTCTTGCTGGAATTTTACCTTCCCTTAGGCTCCCTACCTCAGAAAACTCCCAAAGAAGTTCTCTTAATGACAAAAACTACAGCCTCGTGGTAGGACATGTATTTGTGCAGCTTTTGGTAGCTTACAGTGCTCCACTGCCTGAGTACCTTGTGTGCTCACAGCGACCATATGAGATAGGGTCATTTTTACCTTTGGAAGATAAGAAAGACTGCAGAACCTGGGGTCCCTCTACTTGGAGCAGTCACACAGCTTAAATGAGAGTCCATGTCTTCTCCCTTCCTAAACCTATTGCCTACATAAGATCTCATGGTATCGTTCCTAAGGCCTCCAAGTGCCCTGGGCTAGGAGTGACTGTCCATTTCTAAGTAGTGGGCTGTTAGATGGTGGGGTTGGCAGACAGAGGCAGTTACCTGATTCCGCTGCTACCGGTTTCTCGTTCGACACTGGGTACTTTGGTGAGCTTAAATGCTGGGCCTGAGTGGTAGTAGTTGTATCTCCTGTATGTGTGCCACCCTCTCTGCTGGTCATAGCTACAGGAAGGAAGAATAAAGGAGTTACTGTAATTGGAGCTAAGAGCCAAGGGGTTTGATACTGGTAAACTGGCTGTGAGCCCCAAGACAGTCAAGGGCAGCCCTGCTGTGCCCAGTTGCTTGCTCCTGCCAGCCTTTCACTTGTCCCACCCCTGCCCCTGCCACTTCTCCAGCATCAGGTTCTGTGGGGCTTGAGCAATAGCATGAGGTTTGATGTGAGCTCCAGGGTCCTTTTTTTAGTAGACCTTAGCCCAGGAAGCCCAGCACTCTGCATTACCAGGTGAGCTGCACAACCTCTGCCCATGGTACACAGAGCGGCCTTGATGCCTCCACCACAGCAACTCCCCAAGCCAAGTTTTAACCTCTTCTGGGCATACCCTGGGCACTCCCGCCAGAGGCCAGGAGTCCTCGGTTGCTCTCACCTTCAGTCCCCCAGTCCTGTGTTTTTCCTCCTGCAATTGCCCCATCTCCAAATAGGGACATATTCACATTACTTACAGGTCTACTACTGTAAATCATTTAAGAAAAAATACCATAGCCCCAGGAAAATCCAGCAATAACAGTTTGCTAGAGAATCTCTTTCCTAGGTTGAATTTATTTAAAATGCAAGGCCTACCTTATTCCTTAAAAGGCTGTAGTGTTTTGAGTGTGATATGACTGAAGAAGGCTTAAGCAGCCTTCTCTTGACTGACATTAGATCACTTCTAATTTTCAGTACAATCAGCAATGCTGGCAGGGTGCATGCGCACCTGCACAGAGTGTGCATGCATGTGTGTGTTTACTTTGAACTCGTATTCCCTTTATCAGTTTCCTAGGAAGGGACATGCCCATTTTAAAACACACACCTTGCCAGCTTGGCAGTACCAGTTGATAGCCTACAGTATTGGGCGTGTCTGTTCTTCCTGCATTCTCCTTATTACGGACTTTAAATCTTGGTCAAACTGTTGTTAGGCGAAGAAATACATTTTAAAATAAAACATAAGCTGATTTTTAAAGTCGCACTTATGCCTGTGGTTTCATGAACAGAACCAAGAGTTCTGCAGTGTGTCTTTGCTGGTGTGTGCTGACTAGTTTCACTTGTGGCTAATGTAGATCTGGTCTTCATGGCGCGCCTCACTCGGGCTGTTCTTTCCTGGTGGGCCTTCTCCTCACCAGCCCACTTTTCCTCACCCAAAGGCTTACACATCTCTTTAATGACTGAACAAATTGGTAGGATTGAGAAACACAAAATACTCATAAGCATAGTGTTACAAACTGCCTTCTGATCTTTTTTTTTAGCCTGTGGTCCATGCTTCCTCTCACTGTGAATATTGTGATAATGCATGCTGAGTCCGGCTGCTTCCTTTTAGCATCCTAAGGCAAGCATGGCCCCAGGTCACCAGCCGCTTCTAGTAACTACACATCTGAGCGTTTGGCTCATTTTCTGAAACCTCCTCCTTGGTCCTGTTGACTGCAGGTTCAAGTCCTTCAGAATTTGGCCACAGTCCTTCTTTTCCCTCATCCCTGCTACTCCTTCCTCCAAAATGTAACCTGTATGCTAACCACATTAGCCTGCTTAGCCATCCCAGAGAAACCTAACCGTTTGACATGTCTGACCATCCTGGTCTTTCAGCAAGGAAGAATGTCCAGATTTTACCGCCATGATACTCATACCTCTTTCCAAAGAATGAGCCACATTCCACCCTTGGTTTACACTTCACACTCACAAGCTGTCCCATTTGTCTCTGTCCTCATCAGATTGCCTCTGTCTAAAAGCAGGAGGCAAGGCCTGCTCACCCTGGTTGAAACACACAGTATCTACAGGAAAGGCAGGTTGTTGCATGAGACAGGGCTCACAGCATGGAAAAAAAGGAAGTCCAAACCACCCCTGCCTGGGAGAGTCTGTAATACTCAGTTCATAGCTGATCAGCACATGTAATGACATGAGAATGAGCCTTATGTACCTACTAAAGTAAGCACACTGAATGTCACTACTGAGTTGCGATTAAGATGGTAATGACAGCATTTACTGTCTGCCGGAACCAGGAGTTGAGAGGTACTATATCACACTGATGTTGTCTTTGTTTTAGACATGAGAGAAATGAAATTCGATAAGGTTAAGAAAGTTATGGAGACAGATGAGTTCGTTCATTTCTGTGGTCCCAGCAGTTAGGAGGTTTAGACAAGAGGATTGCAATGAGTTGGAGGCCAGGCTGAGCTATACAGTGAGCCTTTATCTCAAAGAGAATAGAGAGGGAGGGAGGGAGGGAACTGGTTGTCTGAGGCTGTGCACAGTCAATTACAGAGGCACCATTCCAATTTTGACTGTCGGACTTCAGCTCCTACAGGCAGATTCTCCTAAATCTTCCTGCCTTCCCCATCTCTAGCCTACTTGATAAGGGAATGGGCTCATGAGCTGACGCTGGCCAGACAGGATTCCCTGTAGAGAGGCTTGCAATGCTGCCCTTGTCTAGCCATGTGATTCCTGAACTCGGCCCTACACTCTGCAACTTGGTGTCTGGCTGATGATGTCCCAGAGGAACTCGTGGAAAGGGGTACCCGCCCCCTACTGAAGTGTATAAGCACCTGCAGCAGTTCCTGTCAGGCTCCCAGCTGGCTCAGTGCTGGCATCAGGGCTCCAGGCTGCAGAAGCATGGTGCCCATCTCTTTGAATCTGTGCTGGCCTCGCTGAGACCAGTGCCTCCATATCATTTTCTTTAGTCTCTACAAAGCAAGACAGACCCTCCGAGCTGTGAGACAGGCTGAACAAGGAAGACACGGAGAATATTGCCAACATGGAAATAGCTGAAACATTGTGAGTGGAGCTGAGCCAGAGGCTTGTGGCTTCCTCCCCTACAGCCTTGAACCCACTCTGGGTTACAGGGACCCCTGGTTCTGCATGTTCTGCAGTACCATCGACATTGGTAATCTGGGGTCACAAGCCATTTGTGGTGAACTGATCCACTTTCTTGAGACACAGGACCAGTGTGGCCTAGTGTCAAGGGTACAAAATTCAAAGAATAGCTCTGAGCAATGGCTGTGGGCCCTTCCCCAAGAACAGAAAGACTGTCTCAGGATACAAGATCCAAGTATGGACTTTCCTTCCAGAACTAAGTTACTTTCCAAGGTCCAAGGACACGCTCTGAGGAGTTAGCAGTGGTGTGTTGGGCCCTTCTCCCAGAACCAAACTGCTTCCTGGGTGCTCAGAGTCTGAAGACAAAAGCTATGAGCAGTGATGACCAGTGGACCCGTGAGCCCTTCTCAAACCAATGTACCTTCTGAAGGCGCAGGGGTTGCCAGAGGACTTACTGGAACCACTCCTTGAGGTTGGAGGGAGGTGAGGCCTGTGGTGGTGGTGGTGGTGGTGGTGGGTGTGGGCGTGCTGGTATCACAGACGCTGAATCCACAGGTGCCCGAGCTGACCACAATTGGTTCATGACTCACTCGCTGTGGGATCCAGGTTCCTGAACCCAGTTCTCGGGAGGCATCTATGGGGCCAGTGCTTGTCCCTGTAACAAGAAACAAGACTTAATGTGGGATACGCTGGACACAGGACCTTTTTCAAGGAAGGCCCTAGTGCAGATCAGGAACTCCTACTATCCCAAGTGGGGCAGATCAGCGAAGATCATAGCTTCAGGCCCTCATTTCTCTGCCATGCTGAAGGCAGACTGAGCAGAGAGAGCCTTCTGAACCTCTTTGGGTCAACCTAAGTAAGCCTGAGACAAATGGATAGAAGCCAGGTTAGACCTTAACAGGAAAACAGAAAACAGTTTTTTAACCCAGATTTGAACCAAGCTGCCTTCACGAGCTCCCAGCGATGACATCACCACACAAGCCCACTAGCAGTTCTTCTTTCCTGCCATCCCCCACCCAACCTCCTCTTCCTTCTAAAACCACTCCAGAAATCCTTCTGCTATTACAGTGGCTGGTTGATTCCTGTTCTCTGTTTCGCTTTCATGCCTTTGACATTGCTAAAATACCAGCCTTTATCTGTCTGGCTGTGAGCTCTATCAGAATGCACCCTGCCTTTGTTCTGCTTTGGGGTCTTCTTGGTTGTATTTGTTGCCCATTGTTGGATCTTGGTCATCTCCTCTACCTTATAATAACCACGTCACAGAACCTCAAGAGCTCATCCCTCTCTCACAGCAGAGGGACACACTCTTGGCACTGTGATGGATCTCCTTTGTTGTACTTACTTTCTCTGGATGCTGAACTTCCAAGGCCTCTCTGGTGACTGTTCCCCCTAGGAGCACCACATCTGTCCCTTTGTGTCGTGGGCCTTTTTTTCCTGCACTTAGGAGACTACACCGCCTCTCTTGGGCATCCTGGTTCTACAGCTTCAAGTTCAGAAGCCCACAAAGCAGGAAGTTTGTGGTAAACCAATTCCTCCTTTCCCTACCCTTGGTTTGTCAAGAGTATGAGGAGGAGCAGAAAGCCTCACTGGTGTAAGCAGTAATGGGCTGCCACACAGTCAGCATACCTCATCTCTGTTCGCTTACTAGCACTTCAGGGAGGGCCACTCACATGGGCTCCACCCTCCATTGCTGTGTGTAGACCAACCATTTTCCCTAGTTTCCTAGGCCCAGATGACCCCAGACAGAGCCAAGAACAGACTCAGAGTACCTGTGTTTGGACTAGAGGTTGTCTTTGTAGTAACTTGTGAGGGGTGAGTCACTTTGAGGGAGGAATTATCAATGAGTAGAGGCATCTCTGCTGACTCCCGATGTCCAATGGAGGGGTCTGTGAGGAAACAGTGACTATAAGGGCAGGCTATCATACCAACCCCATGAGAAGTCACAACACACACAATGTCAGTCACCCTCCACCATAGCAAACACCCCCCCAGGAGACCCAGTTACTGCACACTGTATAAATCACTGCATAGGCCTCCCACCTTTAGTCTTCACAATAGCACATCAAGGAATGTTTATTTGTTCTACAGATAGCAGACAAGATTGTCTTCAAATCCAAAATAAAAAGAAAACCCCAAATTGGCAAATCCAGAGACGTAAAATCTATTTTGGTTGCCAGGAGGGAAAGTAGGGCATGACTGAGTAGATCAGAACTTTTGAGGGCGATGAATATGTCATTAAATTGGACAGTGGTAATGGCTGAACAAGCATGCAAACAGTAAAAACCTCTGAATTGTACATGTTAGATGGTTGTCTTAAGGTGTGTGGATTCTCTCTCAACAAAGGTACAACAGAGGAGGGAGGCTGAAAGCAAAGGGCAAGATGGGAGGTCTGTCACTGAGGAGGCACGTATTGCACAAGATCCAGAGTGCCCCTGTTGCCCTCAAGTTCATAGTGACCATAGCTGCTACCACTTAGGGGGCTGCTCTATGTCAAGATCTCCACTGCCTCTCAGCCTTCAGCCAACCCCTCAATCTCAGTTTGTGAAGCATGTTTTCCAGGTGAGGAAAAGGGAATCCAGATTCTGCCTGTCTTCTAGGAAGTAGTGAAGTCTACCTGATGCTAAAGTACAGGCTCATGGCTATCAGTATGTTGACTAAGTGTTGTTGCTAACTGCTGACGAAATAAGGCTGCATGGACTTCATCCCATCCTTTGAAGAGCCCCAGGATTTAAGAACTACAACTCCCTCATAAGGTTTTTAAAATATTAGTCTCAAGTTAAAAGACTGTTGTAGATTTCTGTTACCCTTAACGCCTCCAAGTACTTGCTTACGTCTATCCTAAGTACCACCCACTGTCTAATAAACTTATTATACCCTCAAGGAGCCAAGTGGACGCTCACATACCACAGAAGCAGATGAAAGGTTTCAGCTCATAGCAATGATGTGCATAAATCTGAGGCAGGTTATTTGCAAAGGCGCGGAGCCCTGCACACAGTCCTTGACCAAATATAGGCATATTCTGTAGCCACTCGGGGATGCTGGAACCCAAATCACTAGACCAGATCAGATTATTGATCTTTGCATTGAAGTAGAGGCCAATCCAGGCATCGACGTCCTTTGTGATGGGCTGGAGGGCTTCTTTGTCTTTGTCACTCACTCTCTGAAGATCAGCCAGGTCTGTGTAGTGGTTTCGACAGTAGGTCAGAGCCGAGAGCCATGACACGGTTTGTTCAATCCGAATGAAGGTCTGTCCACTAATCTTGACCTCAGCTGGAGGCAAAGAATACAGAGACACAGGCCTGAGATCCAAGTTCCCATGCAGCCCAGTCTTCATTGCCTAAGGAAAGAGCTGGTTTGACCTGGATCCTCAAGGTTAGATTTTTATCAAAACCACCATTTTGTGGGGACATTGAAGAATGAGTGAAATATCAGAGCAGCAGCTGCTCTGCTTACAGCTCTTCTTAGAGCTATGTGATTTTTATAAGCTCAATTTACATTTCAAATGCTTCATCTGTCCAATAGAAATAGTACCTAAGGTTAGGATTACATAAAACCACACATTAGGAATTTTAGAGTTAGTCTGAGGGAGAGAGGCGGGGGGGGGGGGCAGGAAGGAAGGAGGGAGGGGGAGAGAGAGAGAGAAAGAGAGAGAGAATATGAATATGAATGGACCTCCAAGGAGCCAACTGCATCCACTCAAATGTGGTGGGCCAAAAGCAGAGCAGGCTGATCGCAGCAGATCTGCTTCTCATGAGCTCAGGCAGATAAGACAGTAGCTACATACACACACACACACACACACACACACACACACACACACACACACACACATACGCACACGCACGCACACACACACCCTCCTTTCTCACTCCTGGATTGCTTCAGGTCCCAAAGGCAAGCTCTGCCCCCCCCCCCAGAAGCCCCTTTAAGCCCATGCTTCTCTGGTTTCTATCAAATGAAGTCTTAGAAAGGACCACTGCAGCTGTGATCCTGGGTATTTGGGTAAAGAAAAGGCTGTTTGCAGAATCTGCACTCACATCCTAGTCAAACAGGAGCCCTCCCCTACTCTCTGGCCTGTACCTGCTCACCTCAGCCCATTGAGGCTTGCCTGTTTCCCTGTCTAAATGGAGTTCTTCGTATTCAATTGAGCACTTGTGCATGATACATGAAGGTACGAAGATAATTTGCAGACATTAGTTCTCTCTCTTCACACTGTGGGTCCCAGTGATGGAAGTGAGGTCATCAGGCTTGGCAGCAAACACCTTTACCCACTCACTGAGCTGTCTCTCCGACCCCAAGACTAATCTTTTAAAATTATTCTATATTATACCCCTAGCATGTAGCAGCCTTGACCTGTGCCCTTGGCCTGCATCACTTCTTGGTATTAACTGTCATCCTGAGAAATAGCTATTATTAATCTTATTTCATAGCTTGGGTAGAAGAGGTAATAGTTCACCCCAAATTCAGTTCAAGATGAGATTGAAGCGCAGGTCTGCCTGCCTTAGAAGCCCTTGCCGTTTCACTCCACGTTCAGCAACACTCAGAACGTGCTCTGAATGTTTGACTATTTATCATAGAATTTTTCTGTATCAGATGAGAAGAAACTTTCCTTTTAAATATCAGGGCAGTATTGTCCAAGAGACAGAAATCTTGAGAGAAATACTCCTCTTTAGGCAGAGATCAAGGACCCACTTTTTCCCCAACTCCTGACCCCCAAAGGAAGACCCAGGTGGCAGGATTGCAACCGGTTACACACTTATGAGACCTGGAGCTAGTTACCTCTGTGCTTTTCAGGCATTGCCCCATCAGCTCCTGGGTTTCAGCCCAGGGACCCCAAAGCCAAACAGGAGATGAGGCAGAAGAAGCAGAAGCAGAGGGAATCATAGAGATCCACACCATGCATACTGGTCCAGGGAGATGGGGAGATGAGAGCAAAACAAGCCAAGATCCCAGGAAAGAGAAGGCGAAGCCAGGTGTGTTACCTTCCTCTGGAAGAGTGGTCAGGTCCTTGAGAGAAGACACCAAAGACATGCGGTGTCCTACAGCAGGGTCTGTAAAACAGAAGCCGACTTCAAATTATGGGGTAGAGTGAGAACTGCTCCCGAACCACCAGGTTGAAGCCAAATGAAGTTCAAAGGTAGGCCAAGTTATCCTTTTTTTTTCTGTAAATATAGATTAAGCACCTATTGTATGCCTGCTGCCACTCCCTAGGAAAATGGTAGAAATAACACAAGCAGAGTCTTTCATTTAAGGAGAATATGAACCACATAGTCCCAAGAGAATGAGGACACTGGCCAAATGCAGAAAAGAGTTGTGTGGTGGGTTGGGGGCAGAAATAAGTCAATATACTGCAGCTAGAGAAAGAGCTAAGCAACGAGGCCAAAGAGACCAGCCAGGACATTCTATGAAAAGAATGTTGCTCCAAGTGTTTTGAAGGTCTGCTGAGCATATAGGAAGGAGGTTATCCGGTGCCTGTTAAAATTCAGACAACACACAGCAGTGGCCACAGGGCAGACTGGGAGAAGAGGGTGGTTATTTGGCCCCATGCACTCACAATGGGCCTGCAGAACTGGAGAGAACTGCGTCATGGTGTCGGAGTATGTTGTGGTTGAGTTCTAAGACCAAGAGGGAAGCAGGAGGAAATCCATCATACACACCTCCGGGTTTTGCAGGGATTCCTCCCAGACCCACTGGCCACCCTGTAGCATGGAACTGTGCTGAGCCTCGGCTGGCCAAGAAAGGCAGAGGTTGCCGCTTCTACCAGGAAACTGCAGTTGTGTCCACAGCCACACTTCTGTGTGACCTCCCAGCACCAATAAGACAAGCGCGAGAACAATGACAGTACAAGTGTGGCCTCCAAGGGGCAGATGGAATAGGTGGAACACAAAGATGGGGTGATGCCCGGCAGCCAGCGCCATGGTGTGCTGATGGCAGATCTCTAGTAACTGTCTGGAGTTGGTCCTGCCCACAACTTAGCAAGTAGCAAAAGGTCTTGTGGAACAAGTGTTCTGCTATCTACCACCCCCAGGAAGACAATAGACCATACCCTGTGCGTCATGAGATAAAAGCTGGAGCTGTGCTCTCATTTCTGCATAGGTAAATGGGCCCTCCCCCCATCTTTCCTATTTCCTTCCTTGCTCAGATCTTTACTTGGCAGGTGGCAAAGACATACTGGAACATTCCGGATTTCATTTTCATCTATCCTTATTTATACCCAGTTCTTCAGTGAGGTCTTGGGGATAGATAACGGAAGTCTACAAACTAAGGTCACAGAGAAGAAATGAGGAAATGATAGAAGGTGAGAGCGTGTCATAGGTGTCCCCCCAAGACATACACTGTCTCTTCCTCTCCCCACTCTCCAAAATAGTCCTAAAGAGAAGCGAACAGGCCCAGAATATTAATGTGAACAAACCATAATAGCAAATGAAGGGCTTCTGCTCTGTGCAGGAGGCAGCCCCCAGGGCAGGGACACTGAACCGTGAATACAGAGTAGCACAGATGCCATCCTGGAAGGTAGGCAGCACACTCCATGTTGGGGTGGTAAAGATGGAGCCACTAGACCAGCTCAGGCCAGAGATTTGCACATCATAGAAGAGGCCAATCCACGCTCGAGTACTTCTGGTGTAGGAGTAGACCACCATGATGCTCGTTGGACTGTTGAGGCTCTGCAGGTCAGCGAGGTCAGTGTAATGCTCCTGGCAGTACCACATGGCCTCTTTCCAGGTCCGAGGCTCCTCCACCCGGTGGAAGGTCTTGCTGCTGCTCATCAGTTGTAGGGCTGGGGCAGGAGAAGCGACGTGACTATCCAACCTCGCTTCACCCTTGTCCCCAAGGGATTTCAGCCATACCATGGTAGGTGTCTCCTTTTCCAATATACCCCTTACTTCTGACCTCCTCTCACAACCAGCTCTACCTCTGGACCTGTCTGCAAGCTGCTGTCTTGGTGCAGAAGGACTGGCCATGCAAGTCTCTACTTTTTTACTTTCTCCTTGCCTTTGTCTAGTGAATAACAGCAGTCATCAGTGTCCACTGTACACATGTGTGGTGTGCCATTTAGCTCATTGAACTACGCTGAGGACTACTTAAGATTTCATTATATCTGTTTTACAGATAAAGACTCCAAATGGCTGAGAGTTAAATAGACGCCTAAGGCCACTAAGTGGGAAGAAGACAGAGCCAACTCCAGAACAGTGTATGGCTCCCAGCCCAAACCCTTAAACACAGCATAGCATAACTTCTGTACCAGGAATTCTAGGTGGGTTTACAGTCACCCAGAGAGCATTTTGGGTATACTCTGGTGTAGAGCAGGGATGTGCTTCCTGGGACCAGCATCAGAGTTCCTCAGATGCTTCTGGAGAAAAGAGCTTATTCTGCTTCTGTTGTCTCCACCAGGCATCCTGGGAGACAAGAGAAAGCCTTGTTTGCCAATGTAGCCCTAATCCCATCTAGGTGCACTCAAAGCACTCCATGTGCTGAAGAAAAGTGGGGAGACAGAGACAGAAGGCAAGAGGCAGAAAACTCCCAGGAGCCCCACCCATACCCTAATATCTCAGTGTTGACCCTTTTCATCCCTCCCTGGCTCCACCCACTTTTCCAGGTTCTAGCAAGGGAGGGTTTATCCATGGCTATCCACCCTACAGAGTAAAGGGGAGTGAAGGCCTTGCTGTTGAGGTCTTGGGGGACCCTAGAGTATAGAAAACCAGCCTTGAGCCTGAATACTAAGGGACAGTCGTGCAGGATGGGGCACGGAAGAAGAGAGGCCTGATAGGCACTCTGCAGGAATGAAGGAAGCTCTAGTACACACCAGAGTCGATGAGGCTGCCTGTTGCTGAGAACGGCTGGAGGATCTCTGTGCCCAAGAAAGAAGAGGAAAGACAATATGTATGATTCACTTTGATTTTTCTTAAAATGATACTTAATTTGATTTTTAAAGCTCTCTTGCTGTGGCCCACTAAATTGGTTTTAGGAGCTAATGGATCACACCCAACAGAATGAGAAAAACAAACCCATTGGCCCCTCGGGACTCTCAATAAGCCCGGACACTGTAGTACCCTCCTTCCATCTGTGAGCAAGGATCCTGGAGTCCCAGCTGGGCCACCCTCTTCTAGTCCCCGGAAACTAATCTCACAGAAAATTTTGTCACTTCTCCACTTCTAACTGTGCCCTCTGCCATTTGGGCCCAGTTTGTCATCCTCTCCAGGTCCAGTGGATCACCTTGCTTCTACCTGGGGTGTTCCACATTTTGTGCTTAGAGAGGACGGGCTTTAAATGGGGACCACCCCGACACTCTCATGGTTCCAGTCCCATGCTCAGTGAGGGGACCTTCTAAGAGGGTCATGTACCACTCCCATCCTTGGCCCTGGCCTCAGCCCAAGAAGCGAACCTAGGCTGTGTAATGCACCTTCACCCAGCAGCTGTCCTAGAGCTGATCTGGCAGCTTTCTGTTGCTCCGTTCCCTCCCACCCAACCCATGCCTGCCATCCTCAGAGCTACTCCCCCACCCCAAAGACCCTCAGGGCACTTCTCCCCAGGACTGGCCCTCTGGACATGCTGCTTAGGCCACAGTTCCATGCAATGGAAACTTGTGGAGGTGGAGATGGGCACCTCCCTCCCCAACTTTGGAATGATGGTTAGAACTCACTTATCTCTTTCCACTTTGTCTCCCAACCAACCTAGAAACCCGAGGGCCTCTGAGAGAGCGTGGAGTGGTGCACCCTCCTCCAGGCCCAGGCGCGGGTGTACCTATTGCGTAAAGGAAGAGCAGCAGCCATGCAGGCAGCATTATGGTAGCCCAGTAGAAGCTTCTGGAGCAAGCAGCCTTCTGTAAAGGCTGAGTCTAGTGTGTCTTCCTTGTTCTCTTTTCTACCCAAATGGGTGGATTTTACTAAGCAAATATTGAGTGCCTTCTGTTTGCCAGGACACAGCACAGCCTGAATAAAGCCGGAAACATCCTTGCCCTAAACTTTGCAACAAAGTACCATGGATGCTGCAACTAATATGCAGAAAGAGGAGGAGGAACCCATCCTCTGGCTGGCTGCCATTAGAGAAAAGGAGCAGGGTAGCACCACCAGGGTAGTAGACCCTTGGGGTCCTGGAGTCCAGGGGAGCTAGTAACAGTAGAAGAGAGAAAGAGGGGACAAAGGAAGAAGAGCTAGACTCCCCACTCTACCATCCACCTCACAATCATCACACTAGAGATTCCATCATCATCTCCATCCCCTTTGTATAAGAAAGTCCATTGTGCCCTGAAATAGCTTGATCAAAACATTATAGGAAGTAACAGGAGCACTATTCAAGATTAGATCATGGAAAAGCATGAAATGGGATGATGGCCTCCACGAGTCCCACACATCAGAGCCCCACCCCATCCCAAGTCTAGGCTCTGGGTCCTAATACAGCACAGCCTAAATGGAGACAGAGGAACTTGCTCTGGAGAACCAAAGCTTGTGTTCTGACTATCCTGTTCCACCCTCATTGTCTTCAAGATTTCTCTCTGTCACACCAGGTTTTGTTGTGGTTGTTTGTTTGTTTGTTTGTTTTTTAATAGAGCCTAGAAGACTCCTTTCCGTCACACCCCCCTTTGTAAAGAAGCATAAACAGAACAGCCTAATGGGCAAAAAGAGAGCGCAATGCAGGTTGTCAAAGCTTCAGCAATGCTGTCTTGATGGAGTTCCGTGTGCTCCATCAGGATGGCCTCAGGTGATATCATCCCCGTGGTAGAAACAGCTCAATCTCAGGGTGTCTTTGGACCACTCTCTAATGAGTGGAGAACATCTTGGTCTGGAAAACACTTGCCCTATCACTCAGCTTTTAATTGTGCCACTCACAAAGGCTTCTGGTCTAAGTGTCTTCAATGAAGAGCACTGCTAAGCACCAGGCTTCTCGTGCCCAGAGAGAAGTAAAGCAAGGGTGTTAGGGCCTCCACAGCGTGTCCCAGGGGCAGCAAGTAGCACTCCAGGTGGCAGCTTGACATGCCTCCTCTTTCCTTCAGACCCGTGCTCTTTGAGAACAAGGACTGTGCCCAATTTACAGAGCACTTGCTCTATTACTCTGGCCTGAATTCCAGACTCCAACTGCAAAGATTTGCGGGGCCAACCAGGGAAGCACTTAACCCAAGGACCCAGGCTTCACTCTCTCCTTAAGGGAAGGTAACAGTCACTCTCTAACAGTGACAGCTGTTAGAGTCATTCTTCTCTTCCAAAAGGAAACCATGTGCCACTGGCCTCAGATCTTCATTGCCCAAGCTGTGCAGTCGGTTGAGGAGCAGACACAAGGGAGGCTGGCCTAGGGCCACAGCTGGGAAAGACTGAGGCCCATTGCCGGCGTTCACAGTCCTGAGAGTATATATCAGGAAGAGCTCAGAAGGAGGGTAACAGGGTACAGCTGTGCCTGAGGCCTCATTGAGGGAATCTGGAAAGCAGAATTATCCTCTTAAAGAATCAACGTTGCATGATTTCTTCTAGAGAGATACGAACAAATAGATATTTGTCCAAGACTAAGGAATTATTCTACTCAAGTCTAGCTTAGGGAGACAGTGAGTCTGTTTGGAGTTATCTCCTTCATCTCGAGTGACTCAAAGGCTGCTTCATCACTGGAAAGTTCATCCCAGCATGGGTGACAACTTACAATAACCGTACCCCTGGAGCTCCCTTCAAAACGTGCAGACAGCTTCTTCCCCAGCAATTATCACTGCTTATATAACCCAAGGGAGGAGGCCTCCTGCATCCTGTCACAAGCTCCCTGTACCTTTCTATGCTATATAAGTGTCTTGCCTCCCTCCTGAAGGAAATATCTGGATACAGAGGAAATGGCTATACAACAAAAGGGACTCGAGACCCTCACGTTAGATGGGCCAGGGAGAAAGCACCATGAGAGGCCCTTGGCATGAGCCCATTCAGAAGACTGAGCCCGCAAAGAGAGACAGTTGCTAGGAAGCTTTTTTGATACTGGTCATGGTGTGAGGACGAGAGGGGGCCAGGACTGGCTCGTGAGACTTTTCTGGAAGCAAAGTCAAATGAGAGGAAGGTTGTCAGGCCACATGTGGCAAGGCCAGGAGTAATAAGACTGAGGAAGAGAAGTGTAGTACTCCAGAAGGCAGGAGAGACAGGCCAAGGCAGGAAAGGCAGACACTGCAAAGAGGGCCAGTAGAGAGCAGGAAGGCACAGAAGGTGCAGTCACCAAGACAGAGCCCAAGCGGAGTCTCCCTGATGCCAGGGGCACTGCTAAGTCCCCTTCATGTACAGCTTCCATCTCTCCAGTTCTCTGAGTACTAACATCCGAAGGAGCCACGAGGACAGGGACCAGGATTGTTTTAGTTGTGCATATTCTGCACAGGGACCCACAGGACCTTTGGGAACAGAATGTGTTAATCTACAGAGACGCCAACAGAGTGAGGTCAGTTTGGCCCACAGTCAGAGGCTCAGAGGGAATGTAGATTAAGTCCCACCCTCACTGCTCTTACAATGTCAAGGCCAGGGAAAGGTGCACTTGGAGAGATGGAGGAGACAGATCTGCTGTGCAGCACATCTGGGTCAAGCTAGGTGCTCTGTGTGCCAGAAAGGCCCCAGTGACACGCACAAGGCTGGTAAACACTCCCCAGCCAATAGCTCTCATAGGTTAGTGGAGGAAGTGCACAACCTTCACAGGCCCAGGCAGGTGCTGTTGGCACAGGAGAAATCTGGCACTTGACATATGGCACGGCCACACCCCATTCCTATACTTGGACATAGAGTGACTAGGGTGCCAAGAAATTCCTAGGTCAGGACTGCAGTCAAAGGAATCCTAGTTATTACCCTGTGCTCTGGCACCTCAGTGGCACCTAGAGGATGCTTGATAAATGTGCGCTAAGTGAGCAGGTGGGATTAATGTCCACTCACATTTTAGCTAGAGTGCCTTGATGAGAACCAGCCTGGCTGAGAGCCTAGGCCGGCCAGCGAGGTGTGGCACTGAGAACCAGCAGACTCCCCAGGCTCCACGTCTCTCTTGAAAGTTGGGAAATTGCCATGGCTTTTAGAAGTAAGAGGGTATAAGAGCATCCTTTGTACTTAACCAGTCCTTATGTAAAAGTAACTAACATTTATATTTAGGATATTTGGGATGTGACTGTGGCCGGCTCTGGCATTTGATTCAGCCCAAGTTGTTTTTCACTGGGAACCAGTTTTGCCACCTAGATGAGTGATGTCTCTCATGCCACCTTTTCCTCAGCTTCAAGTTGGAGCTCAGAGCCCCAGAGGGTTTTCTCATTTATCATATGATCCAGGAATATGTCAGCTGCATGGGGGAGGAGTTGGGAAGGCAGGGGAAAGACACCAGGTATGCTCAGTGTTTAAAATGGGGCTACTGGCAAAAATGCTATGGGATGAACTCACAAGGTGTGGGAAAGGCTGTCCTATCTGTCTCCATACTAGAAAAAAATAATATCTGCTCAGTGTTCAGCTATAAACAAAAGGAAAGCTTAAATAGAAAGGCACTAGATCCCCCTCATTGAATGACCACTCACTGTCCTAATTAGCTTTAACTCTCAACTTGGCACAACCAGGAATCTTCTGGGAATCTAAAGGAATTACCTAGATCAAATTAGCCTGTAGGCATGGCTATCAGGGCTTGTCTCCATTGTTCATTGACACAGCAGAGTACAGCCCACTGTGGGTAGCACCATCCCTGAGGCAGGTGGTCCTGACATAACAACATCCTCCATACTGCTGCTGCATGTCTTTGGGCTGTGAAGTGAGTTTCCTGGTGGAGGTAATGCAGTGTGGAATTGCAATCAGGACTACTTTCAGGTTTCTGCCTTGAGTTCCCTCGGTGATGATCTGTGACCTGGAATTATAAGCCAAATAAACTCTTTCCTCCTCCCTTACACTGCCCTTTGTCTCAGTTACTATTCTGTTGCTATGATAAAGCCCCATATCCAAGGAAGCTTATAAAAAGAAGGCTCATGATTCCAGGGAGTTAGAGTCCCTGACTATCATGGCAGGAAACATGGCAGCAGGCGGGCAAGCATAGTGCTGGAGCAATAGATGAGAGCATCCATGTTGAGGCAGCAACACAAGGAGGGAGAGGGAGGGGGAGGGAAGCACACAGGGAGGGGGTATGACGTGGGCTTTTGAAGCCATCGAGCCCCCTCCCCTCCAATGACACACTTCCTCCAACAAGGCCACACCTCCTAATCCTTCCCAAACAGTTCCACCAACTGGGAACCAAGCATTCAAATGTATGAGGCTATGGGGACCATTCTCCATCTAACTACCACACTTTTGGTTGGGATTTTTTTTTTTAATTATAGAAATCAAAATGAAACTAAAACAGTCACCAAATAGAAGTCTACAGCATCTCCATCAGAAGTGTCCTTCTGAGTCCCACACATATGAGACTTACTGAAGATCTACAGTTAGCAGGCACATGCGAGTAACCCACACTCAGCTAGTTTGACTACTGGGAGGCAACAGTAGAGGCAGGAAGGACTTCCAGCAATGCTCAGCGCTACATTAGAGAGGTGCTGACTCAGATGCAGCTGATGCTGAGAGCTGGCACCTGCTCTCCACGCACCCCAGCATCAAAACAGTTTCTTCATGGTGGGACTGGGAGCCTAACAGATGCCAAATTTATTTCCAGCTCATCAAAGTGGATTTGGGTGTGTGGTTTTTGGCTCCATTAAGTCTGAACTACATCAGTGCAGCAACATATTTTGGCATTAAGTACAAATGAAATTTGGAATCTATTGAATTCCATCTCCAGAAAACCCAGCCACTTTGTGAGCATTCTACCAATGCTTCCTGCCATGACAAGGAAAAACTCCACAGCCTGCACAGAGCTCAATCATATAAGGAGCAAGCTTGGTCGGAAACATATAATTGTTTATGGTACCCATGCTGGACCCTGAGATTCCTCCCTTCCCACTCCCTCCTTCCTCTACCTTTATCTCCCCTCCTTCTTCCCCCCTCCTCTCTCTCTCCCTCCCTGCCTCATTCCCTTCCTCCCACCCCTCTATCCCAACTCCTCATCCCTCATGCCTCCTTTCACCCTCTCTATAGTGTGGCACTCATAACTTCCCAATGGCCCCTCAGTCTTGAGACATACATAAAACTCAACTCAGCTCTCGTGAATCTGACCTCTACAAGTTCCTGACCCATCATCACTGCCATGACTTTAAGAAAGATGTTCTCCAGCCCAGCCCAGCCCAGGCCCTAGAACCCCTGCAGAGGGAAGAAGACTCACACCTTCTGGACTACTTTTCTCATTCACTCAGCCTCAAGGTGCTAAGGATCTTAGTGGTAGAATGTTCTAGAGAACAGGACAATCCAGATGTGAAAGTCATTGTCCAAACTGATGGACAGGAAGCCAGCCAGCAGCCAATATTTCTGGGAAGGACTCTGAAGAACAGATCTAATGTATGTTCTCTTTCTTTCATACCCCACCAGCTGTAAGAAATGGTAACAGCCATAGCTAAAACTCTCTTTTTCCTCCCACTTTTCCTGCCAAATCAGAGATTAGTGTGGAGGATAGAACACGTTCACCTTTATCTCGGCATACTTTCTCCCTTGCATTCCAGGTTCTTCCTGGGAAGACTAAGGGTCTTGCTTGTACATATTATCACCCACAGCAAAGACCACACAACTGCCGCCACAGTCTGCTTATAATCCCACCCCCTACGTGCTGCTTGCTTCCATGTTTTCAGATACATCCTGCAACCCAGCTGCTTTTGGAGAATTCCTGTGCTCACATGGCAAACCATCCACCACAGAGCCAGTCCTCCTCATATAAAACGAGGTGGGCCAGCCTGGGAGTTTCCCCAGGGCCACTCTACTTTTTGACAGCAAACCTTGGTTATGAGTCTAATCACTCCGTAGCAGGAGGCATGCAAGCTGTCACTAGAGCAAAGGGGCACAGCATACCATACCACATGAGGGAAGGTAGTAGCCACATCAGGATTGCCCCAGCAAACACCCGCCCCTTGAGGGGTTGGTTTCCATCGTACGTATTGTCACCCAATAGCAGAAACCAAGCAACCACTCTAGATTTACACTCGATTCTGTTTAGACACCAGTTGCATTACATGAACAAACATGTTTTCACCTCAGACAGGACACCAATGACAAATCAAAAACACTTCTACCCAAGTCTGGCTTACGGACAGAGTGAGTTCACTAGGGTACACAGAGGAGCATGGGTGAGTTTATTTATAGGTACATGGATGACTTAACAGCAGGTACATACTGAAAAGTCCATTTCAACATGAGGGGTGACACAAACGCTGTATCCATGGAGATCTCTGCTGAGCTAGCAGACAAGTCTCCTGGAGTCTCCTGTTCCTCAGCATTATTTATATAACCTCAAGGGAGGAGGATTGATAGTCTTGTAACCTTAGGCTTCCTCTGCCTTTTTTTTTCCCCCTTCCCTCAGCTCATTTGCTTCCTTACTTTTTTTTTGTTTTGTTTGTATATGGGTACTTTGCCTGTGTGCAGGCCTGGGTACCATACATGCATACTGTACCTCCAGAGGCCAGAAGAGGGTGCCATGAAGGTCAAGTTATATGGGTGCTGGGAACTGAACTGGGGGTCTTCTGTAAGAGCAGCAAGTGCTTTAAACCCCTATCTCTCCAGCCATGGTGTCTCTAGTCTTATAAGCCTCTTTCTTGAATGTTTCTATTAATAGGAAGTCACCTATTATGTCCCAGACTGGCATTGAACCCATGACAACCTTTGCCTCCCACTTGCCAAGTGAGGCAATTACAAACATGAGCCACTATGCTTAGCTGCTTTTCTATTTCTTAGGAGAAGCTTGGCCACATTCCCCAACCTCCTTTGTAGTCATTTGTGGTCTTTCTATTACGTTCCAGCTGCAGGACAGATGTGATTGTGAATAAGAGTTAACTAGGGCTGCTACCAGGACAAACCATGGCACCCACCCACCTAGGATCTTCAATGAACACCACATAAGGCACAATCCCTTAAAGCCTACTCCAAAGATTCTGTGGTGCCACTCACCTCTGTTATCTCAGTGACAAATGAGGCCTTGAAAGTATCATGGGTTAAGAGGAAGCAAGGACAGGGACAGGAATTGTGAGCCTTCTCTAGGAAGGGGCCTGAAATAGGTTGGACAGAAATAAATGCCATATTCTACTTGGATCCCCTCCAAAGACAGAACATTAAGTCAGGAGGCCTCAGGAGTCACATTTGGCAGGAAGAGCTCTGGTGCTGGTGGTGGCTCTTGTGTCACTGTTTCATAGGCTGCTGTCGTTGCCTGTGGAACAGTAATGGCTCCCCTGGGACTTGGAAGACCTGGCAGACATCCTTGGCCTGGTGAACACACGAATCTGAATAGCCAGCAATCCTCACAGGATGCCTTTGCTGTGAGTTTTCCCTCCTCCACAACTGCACAGAAATAGCTGGGGATTTACAATGGTCTGTGCATACTGTGCTTATTCTTAAAAAAGAAGGACAAGTTCAGATAAAATCAGCAGATATAGTTTTTTTTTCCCTGCAGATACAATGTAAGCAGACCATAACTATAGCTGGTCTGACATACTAGTTATAAGAAAGATTGGAAGTCGCATAGTAATCAAAGTGTCAATGATAAAAGACGTCTCCACACTTCACAGGATAAAGCTTTCTGGGGTGTCTGTAAGTCAAAGAAGGGTAACACAGAAGTCACCATATGTAGTCTCTAACAAATGTACATCAGGGGGTCCCTAGGATGGGAACCACATAGTCTCTCTGGCCAAGGGGAGCTACCAGGCATCTACCACAGTGCATCACGATGTGGACTGCCAGGATGCTGAAACAGGTCACTTCAAGGTTGAATGGAGGCCACAGTCCAGATTCTGGGAACTTTTATAAAATGATCCACCCTTGTTGACAGGCTTTAGAATATCTGTGGTCAAACAGACCCCTGGAGACACAGGACATTCTCTCTCAGTCTCTCGGGCTCTGTGCAGGCAGTGGGTAAAGACAGTTTCATTGTGGGCCAGACACTAGAATTTATACTCCTGGAATCAAAGGCAGAGTCCTACAGCCATTTTGTAAATGTCTCCATTCAGCCTCTGCCCACAGCATTATCACCGTGGAACAAAAGCAGCCTGGGACCTTTATGAAAAACATCAGAATTATGTCAACTTGGAGAAAAAAATACTACTGGTGTGTCTTCCTGTCTGTTCTGAACATTATTGTATGTGCACTGGTGTTTTGCCTGCATGTGTGTCTGTATGAAAGTGTCCGATCTTGGAGTTACATATAGTTGGGAGCTGTCATGTAGGTGCTGGGAATTGAACCAGGGTCCTCTGAAAGAGCAGCTAGTACTCTTAATCACTGAGCCATCTTTCCAGCCCCCGAAAAGTTTTAATCTGGCTAGGTGTCGTGGCTCACACCCATAGCCCCAGAGCTTGAAAGCCTGAGATATGAGAACTGCCATGAGTTCAAGGCTAACCTGGGCCACAGAGTTGTGGTGGTTTGGATGAGAACTGGCCTCCATAGCCTTGGGAGTTTGAATTCTTGATCCCAAGCTGTGGGTGCTGTTTGGGAAGCTTTGGGTGTGTAGCCTTGCTGGAGGAAGAGATGGGGGCTGGCTTTGAGATTAGTAAGCCTCAACCATTCCTCCCACTTCCCTGCTTCATGCTGGCATTTGAAGATGTGAGTCCTCAGCTACCTGCTCTGGCTGCCCTGCCTTCCCCCCATGGTGGACTCTAACTCTCTGGAACTGTAAGCCCAAATAAACTCTCCCAAAAGTTGTGTTTTATCACAGCAACAGAAAAGTAAAAAGAGTGAATTCCAGGTCTGTTGGAGGATGGTCTGCTGTATTTTGATGCTAACTAAGAAAGAGTCATCACCTGGGCAGAACAAATGAGATAGGCGTGGCTAAGGTTCCCAGGCTTGGAAAGGCAGAATCTTGGGAAGGAGAAGACAGGAGGAGAAGAAAGGGAAGGAGGTCACACCATCATGGGTTGGGTATAAGAGAGCACAAGTCCGGCATGGATGGAGACTTGGACCAGATGAAGAACATTTGCATATGGATGGGAGGTAGCTTGATTAGAAGCAGATGGCATGGGGTTGGGGTAGATATCCCATGCCTGCTCCACTATGGGAAGTAGTTTAGAGGATTGATGTCTGCCCTGCCCCAGGTTAACTAAGGCTATTTTTAAGATCTAACAGGTGTCTGTGTCTTGATTGATTGCTAGCGGGTTAGAATATACTGCTGTAATAGTAATAAGTATAGGTGTGATAATAAACAATTATTAGGCTGCACAGATAATTTAAAAACAACACAGGTCACCTTGGGCTACAAAATAAGACTTGTCTAAAATAATAGTAATGAGATAGAGGAGGAAGTGCAGTGGGGAGATGAAATGTTTATTTAGGTTCACAAATTAATTCCCCAGCTCTTCAAGAACATACGAGAAACAACAATGATGTGTTTGGGTGCATCATGAGAAAGGAGAAAAGAAAAAGAAAAAGAATAGGAGGCCGGGGCGGGAGGGGCACTTGTTTTTTACTCTATAAACAGGTTCCCACTCCAAGTTGGTCGTTTTTTTTTTATCTACTTGTCTGACATACAGTCCAGTATGCTCATATATGTGTGTATGCTTGGCTAAAAAGGCAGCTCATGTAACATCTGCACTGCTGAGCAAAGGGACCATTGCTTGCAGCTCTCCGAGGCTCTCAAGTCAATGGAGGAGAAAAGAGACAGCTGCTATTACAGGCCTTGAAACTGTTTGGCTGGAACTACGGTTCTTTCATTTACATGTAAGAAAATCAGGCCTGCACAGTTCAGCCCCACACCCTGTCTCCTGGCGTGAACCAGCATGAAACATGATATTGGAAGGGGGCGAGCTCCGAGGATGTCAGTGGAGAAGGGCCTTTGTTGGAAATCACTGCCCGGCAGATGCATCCAAAATGGCTGCAGGCGGCTCTTGAGGAAGCTGGCCCTGGAAGGACCCAGAAGTCTCATGAAAGCAGAGCTAGGAGTGAAGTGAGTGTGTGGTACCTTGCGTGGCGCATGCCTCACACATGTCTTGGGTTACTTCCTATACTGCTGGCCGGCCTGCCCTCAAAATGCTCAAGCTGGTCTTTTCTGGGCCAACTAGTAGCCCTGGAGACAAGAGAGACGAAGGAAATGTAATCACCAGTGAGGAGAGAAATCGGGTTCCCCAACCCAGATTCTGTGCGCCTCCATTCTCCATGCTAAACAAATGTCAGTCACAGTTACCCTCAACACACACACACACACACACACACACACACACACACACACACACACACACACACGTCTTCTTGTCATAAACACTATTCAATACTTCTTGCTCCAGCCTTCTTCTGCTGTGAAAGAAGAGCCAAGAGATGGGGTAGAGGTGGGAATGGGGGTAATATTAGTGAAGAAGTGGGTGCCAAGGAGAAGCCACCCTTCTGTTAACCAGCTTCTCCTAGTCAGCAGGTAAGGCCTCCTACATCAGGAGCCAAGGCTTGGCTTCTCCCAAGGTGTGTCTCTGTTCCCAAATGTCTGGCTGAGGTCCTCAGCAAGCCCCAAGCGTAAGGCCTATGGCTTCAGAACCTGGTAAGAGCCTTTGGTCTCAGGGGCAACAGCAGACAGGCTCAAAGCCGGTGACACTCCAGGCCAGCCCTATGAGTCCTGGCATTGTGACCTCAGCTGTTCCGCACACAAAGAGGTGATCACCCTACTCTTGCCTAAGCCTGTAAGTTGCATAGGACGGTGGCTTGGTCCCAGGGGGCTGTTGTGGGGAACACTCTGGCTCTTCCATCATGTCAGCCAAGAGGGCGGAACTGAAGAAAACTAGCCTGGTAAAGGAAGCATGGTTCGGGGCACTGTGGGGCCCCTGTGGGCTCCTGCAGAGTGGAGGCAGGACAGAGAGGATATTGGAAATGATCCTGTGAGCCTTGCAACTTTCTTTCTTTGTTCAGGGCACAAAGCAGCCTCTTGCCTGGAATGAGGTGTGAAACTGATGCCTGGCCTTGGGGTGGGAAGGAAAGAGGCCTGTGCTGCTCCCATGTAAGACCCCATTGCTCTTCACAACTGCTCACAGTCCCGGAGGCAGCCAAGGCCCTCGTCTAACTGGTGGGGCTGAGGCTCAAAAGATAACCTTGATAGATTATTAAGCCCACTTTATAGACGTGGACGTGGACGCTTTGGACTAAGATGCCAGCACTAGTATGGCTAAACGAGAGGACAGCTGAGATTAGAACCAGGATCACTCTCTTGAAACAATCCTCTGGGACTTTCCTAAAAGTTGTTCAAAAGGGCTTTCTCTGCTGGATGGGCACGTTTATGCTCATTAGAAATGGATAAAGAGACCAGAGGCAGCAGCCAGAAGCAGACACCATCCTGGGCCCAGGGGAGCCTGTGCACAAGTGCAGTTCAGAGTTCGTTGCTGTGTCTTCTCACTAGGCTTGTGTTATCTTCTTCCGGTCCTGACACATGGCCGACAACACTGTGCCCTTCTCTTTCTGTAGAAAAGGAACTACAGGGCAGTTTGCCTGGAACTTAAGCCAGAGCTGACACAGGTAAGCTGTTTTGTAGCTATGCTAGCAGCCAGGCCTGAGGTAATTGGAGATGATGGGTCATTTTCTATTCCTGGTGGCCAAAGCCTGTCCTCGGTGCTGGAGGACATAAAAGGGATATGCTTCTGTTCTCACAGCTCTTCACACCAGTAGCCAGTCAGATACACAGACAATAAAGGCTGTCAGCTGTGTTGACCTGGGATGTGGAGAATGACGGTTCAGAGACAGCAGTGGGTGGTTGTTTTAGACAGAGTGGTTGGGAAAGGCCTCCCCTGAGGCAAAGGCACAAGGACTAGATGCTGGCAAAGCACAGTCTGATGAAGAACCTTCCAGGTGGAGGGAAGCCACAGCCTGAGCTGGGGAGAAGCTTGGCTGTGCAAGCAAGCAGGAGGGGTGTGAAGAGTTGAGGCCCACTGAGCCAGAGGAGGAGTGGAGGGCACTTCTGCAGAGGCAGGGCCACCAGCTTTTCTTTGTGCCTTGTCTCCAGGGAGGCACAGAACTTAGGGTGGCCTCTCTAGGCTCTGTAATCCCACCCACACCTACTATTCCCAGTACGTCTGTGTGCCTGTTTCCATCCACAGATAAGTGATTACAAAGGAATTAAACAAGAAGGGCTATTCATCAAAAAAGGGATGACACAAGATCTGAAGGTCAGTGTTGGGGCCCAGGTGGCCTGGGGACAGATAAGCATGGTGAAAGGATGGCTAGCTAACTTCTGAGTATTGGTACCTGCTGGCACCTGCAGCGAGGAGACTTCACTCTGGTCTTTTTTTTTTTTTTTTTTTAACCTGTTAGTTTGAAACTATTTTGATTACCTAGAAGTTACAAAGAATGGCATAATGAATTCTAGCACACATTTCCCCAACATCCCCTAAATGCTGGCAGTTTATCAGTCACTTTATTCTGTTTCTGTCTGTCTGCCCCTCTCTCTCTCTCTCTCTCTCTCTCTCTCTCTCTCTCTCTCTCTCTCCCCACACACACACACACACCTTCATATCTATAGGTCCACACCTTTAATTCAACAAATCTGTGATTAAAATATTTGGTAAAGCATTACAGATATTTTTCCATCATGTCTTAAGCCAGTGTAACATGTATTTGCATATCATTTACATGTCATTTGCATTATATTTGCATTTGCATTGTGTATTTAAGTGATCCAGGGATGGCTTAAAGCACAGGATGTAGGGGATGTCAGCATTGGCAAATCTGGGTATCTGCAGAGTTCCTGGAACCAATTCCTCTCAGATACTGAGGAGCTCCTGTGTGTAGTTACTTCCTAGTCTACCAGTTCTGGATAATGCGTGGGTATCCTGACTGTTTCTCCCTTTCCTGGGCTCTTCTTCTCTTGGTCTTTATCACAGGGGGTCCTGAAACCAATCCTCCATGGATACTCAGAGTTAATGACAGCATACGTTCTCTGAGCCATTTGAGAGTTAAGTTTATCCAAATCTTTAGTGCTTACTCCCTAAAGTCAAACATGTTCTCTTACGTATTTGTGTGTGTGTGATTGGCAAAATCAAGTCATTAACAAAGCCTTTATTTTGATGTCACCAGCTGCCTCATTACTTTAGCAACAAAATCTGTTGGACTGTGTTGTAATCCCTGTCACATGTTACCTCTCGTCTCTCCTCCTCTCCTTCCCCCAACATCGCCTCCCCTCTCCTCTTCCTCCTCTCCTCTTTCTCTTTCTACTCGTCCTCGTCCTCGTCCTCGTCCTCCTCCTCCTTCCTCTCTCTCTCTCTCTCTCTCTCTCTCTCTCTCTCTCTCTCTCTCTCATCTCCTCTCTCTTCTTTCTCTGGTGTGTATGTGTGTACGTGTGCATGCATTGTGTTTTGCCAGTATGGAGTTGGAGTTAGTAGCATTATGAACCTCCAGATATTGGTGTTGGAGCAGAACACAGGTCCTCTAGAAGAGCAGCAGGCATTCTTAACTGCATTCTTTTTTTTTTTTTTTCCAGAGCTGAGGACCGAACCCAGGGCCTTGCGCTTGCTAGGCAAGCGCTCTACCACTGAGCTAAATCCCCAACCCCCTTAACTGCATTCTTAACAAGACTCCAGCCCTATCATGCCTCTTCAATGTAAATTACTTTCAGTGTTTATTATTTTACTGATAAACCCTTACTTTCTACTTGTCTGCTGTTTCTAGATTTAGGCTGGGTGTCTCGGGCAGGCCTTCCAAAGCTATGCTCTTTTCAGTGTGTCCCCAAGGACCTGCCCTTGTCAACTTTATCCTGTGTCTCTTAATTTTTTTTTTTCTCAGAATGAACTCAGGGAGGTGAGAAAAGAACTCAATGAAAAAATGGAAGAGATAAAAAAGGTACTATGATAAGGCTTACAGCCAGAGAAGAAAAGCAGAGCTTTGTGGAAAATGGAGCTGCTGGCTCTGAGTAGTACAGGAAAACAGGACGTGCATGGCAGAGCAGGAGCCTACTCATACCTGGACCCTCTAGCATCTCAACCCTGGGCAGAGCAGAACATTCAGTTCTTCTCCCATGCCTCTTTTCAGTTAAGGACTCCCTCCCTGTATTAAGGTTGGGATGATGTGACCTCAGCAGTAAGAGTGAAGAGGGGCTCACAAGGAATTTGGAGACAGCTATCCTCCTTAGGCATCTCCTGGAGCAAGGGGCACAGAAAGAGCTCTCTTGTTTCTATGATACACTCACCTATGGCTTACTTGGGGGACAGGGAACTGAGCAAGAGGGTGTAATTCAAGCTGTGGTCTGAGGTCCGTATGGCGGGCCCTGGTCCCTGGACCCTTCATGGGCTTCTTAGGAAGAAAGTGAGTTATGCAGCCCATTACTCATCTGTTCCCAAGATCCAGCTGCTGCCCTTGGCTTATGTAGCATTCTGTCCATCTGTTCCCAAAAGTCAGCTGCTCTCCTTTACTTAAAAAGCCCAGAAGATTTTGTGTCTTGTTAAATTGAGCTTTTCTTTCTCATTAGATAAAGGATCTAATGGACAAAGATTTCGATAAGCTTCATGAATTTGTGGAAATTATGAAGGTAAGCTTTCACTGTAAGCCTTCCATGGGTCACATGGGAAAGAAATGATGGAAGAAATGCCAGGCCCCTGCCCGGAGGTACCTGTTGCCCACTAGACAGAAGTGGAAGGGAAGTTACAGGCTGTCTGTTTATTAGGGGTTTAGAAGTAGAGTAATGAGTGGGAGTGGGTGTTAGAATCCTTAGAGAGAAGTTGAGCCTTAAGGCCTGATGATCATGTTGCAAGCTTCATGTGAGGGTAAGGAAGGCCCAGTGTCATTTCCCCTCTGACTCAGGAAACAGGAAGGAAAATTCAGACCAAATGTTAGTCTGTTTCAGAATGACTTGTAAACAAGAGCGCCAGGTGCATATTCAAATAGGGCCTGAGTCCCTGTTCCCACCCCCCACCCCCCAGAAGTTTGAGAATCATTGGTGTAGACGCCTAAGCAGGCGAAAGGCAATATGTAGAGTATTTTCAAGAGTTCCAAGGGACAGTAGGCTTGCCGGATAATTAAAATTCACGATAAACCCACAGTCATCAAATCAGGGTGGTTAACAATAAGAAGAGAAATGAAGGGGTGTGAGTACATAATCCTGACGGCTTCTTTGCCAGGGAGGGGTATCCCAGGAATCCCCCAGGAGCATATTAAAAACAACCATACACCCAGCCTCCATACAGTATAGAAACAAATTATTATAAAATGTATATATGTGTTTATCTATGTGTATATATGTATATATATATATGTGTGTGTGTATGTATATATGTATATGTATATATAAAGACAGTCTTCATAGTACACACTGCCCTCCCACTTTTGATTACTCCTGCCTCGCCCTCTGAGTGCTAGAACAGCAGGCACACTCCCCACCCTTGGCTGCTTCACAAGTGATCTGGATGTGTGCCCGCAGACACGAGCCAGGTCCTCCAACCCTCAAACACACCCACCAACCTCAGCTGCACATTGGAATGAGATCAGAGAATCTTGTCTTGCTGCTCCCCCTTAAATGCAGCCTCTCCTCACAACAATTAAGTCAAAATATTTGAGGGTGAGGGCCCAGCACCAGTGACTTAAATTTTCCCATGGGATTCGAGTGTACACTTAAGGCTGAGAACTATATTTCCATAAAGTTTTTTTTTTCTTTTTTTTTGGGGGGGGGGAGGCGAATTCAAGACAGGTTTTCCCTATGTAGCCCTGGACTCACTTTGTAGACCAGGCTGGCCTCAAATTCAAAAAGATCCACCTGCCTCTGCCACCCAGAGTTCTGGGATTAAAGGTTTACGGCCACCACACCTGGTAAAAATGTCTGTTTTATTTGAAACAGATTTCTCTATGCTAGGAGATAGAAAAAAGAAGTGGCTTGAGTAATTTTGGCAAGCTGCTTCATATTTGAAGGTCAGAAAGAAAAGTTACCTTAACAAGTTAGATAGCCCCCACTTCCCTTTACCAAAGGACTCGCATGAAACCTGGGCTGGCCATCAGCTACATCTGTGTAGGGGGCCTAGGTCCAGTCCATGCATGGCCCTTGGTTGGTGCTTCAGTCTCAGCAGGCCCTTCCAGGCCCTGGTTAGTCAGCTTTGTTGGTCTTGTTGTGGAGGTCCTATAACCTCCAGGTCCTTTTCTCCTTCCCCCCACTTTTCCACAAGTCTCCCTACGTATCCCCCAATGTTTGGCTGTGAGTCTCAGCATGTGTTTCAGAGTGCTGCTGGGTGGAGCCCCTCAGAGGACAACTTTGCTGGGGCTCCTGCCTGCAAGCATAGCAGAGAATGGTTAATAGTGTCAGGGGTTGGCTCTCTCCCATGGGATGGGTCTTGGGTTGGGTCAGGGATTAGTTCCCTTAATTCCCTTAATCTCTGCTCTATCTTTATCCCTGCACATCTCGTAAGCAGGGTCAATTTTGGGTTGACGTTTCTGTGAGTGAGTTGGTGTTCCCCTCCCCCTACTAGGAAACTTGCCTAGTTAGAGGGTGTCCTGTTCAGTCTCTTCGTCCCCTGCTACTAGGAGTCTCTGCTAGAGTCCCCCCTCATACTCTCCCAGGAGCTTACCCTGACTTAGGTCTCTAGTTTTTTGCAAAGGGCACGTGCTATTTCTATATTAATATGCAAACACCATAAGCATTTTTATTAGTAGCCACTCTGGGTATGAAAAAGCACAAAGAAAGCTATTTCAGGCAGGGAACAGCTTGGGCACAGCAGGAGAGGGCTGTTTCCCCGGTCAGTGGGGAGACCAGCCATGGAGTGGGGTCATCTTGGGGGAGCTTGAGAAATAAAACTGCATAGGCACACAGTGAACGGTGATGGGTTCTTAGAAGCAGCTGACACGCTGGGACTTGTCTAGGAGATTCTTAAAGAGCACACGGGGAGCAGCTGCTGGCAAGGCGGCCTGGGAGGTGCGAGCAGGTGGGGGAAGGTCTGGAACTGCCCCCAGCTGCGATGGAGAGGGTTAGAGGAGGGTGCAGGGAAGAGGGGAGAAGCTGGAGACACAGTGGTTCTTGGTGTCCATGGTGACACCAGAGTTTCCCTCTGGATGTACAAAGGCAGTGGAGAACATGATGAATATTGTGGGGGCGTGGATCTGGTCGAGAGTGGGGAGGGGCTTGCTGAGACTTGTAAGAGTAAAGGACACTGACTGTGTGTGCTTGGCCTGAGGGACCTATTTGACCGGAAGGAGAGTTTGTTGCTATTTCCATGGATACTAACGTTTACAAATACTCACACAGCTGTCCTCAACAAAAACCCCCTCCCTCCAATGGTGGGGGACCTGGTGCCTTTGTCGGCTTTCTACACCAACTAAACTGGCTCAGGGTTGTCTAATATCAAAATCACTTCCATTGGCATAAATTATTTTTATTTATGTTTTATGAGAACCGAACCCACACTTAGTTCTCTTTGTGATGAAGACGGTCACTTCCAGCCTCTGCATCCTTAGGGTTCCTTCGTGTCCACTGGTTTTTTTCTATCCAGCTTTTCCCATATCAAATTCTATAGGTAATCTTTACTTTTTTTTTTTTTTTTTTTTAGTTCTCAGTGAATGACAAGTGAGCTGTATTGTTTTAACTAGTCTTCTATTTCATTCTTATGATTTACTTTAAAAAATGTGTGTGTGTGTGTGTGTGTGTGTGTGTGTGTGTGTGAATCCCTGTGGAGTGGGGGTGAATGCACAGGCGGCGGAAACATTGGATCCCCTGGAATGGCAGTTACAGGCAGTCTGTGAACTGCCCGACGTGATGACGTGATTGAAGAAGGCTCTCTTAGCCACTGAGCCATCTGTCCAGCCCTCACTTCACTTGTTTTACTTTTTGGTCTTTCTACTGGAACTGTGTTGTTTGGGGGGAGGGCATGTTAAACACTGGAATCAAAGAGTCTTTGAGGTCCCAACATGTTTTCTTAGTTACATTGTTTCATAGGCATTGACTCAAAGTTTCATATCTGAGGTCAGCCAGAACAGCTCCTGACCTCTGACTCCCCTAGAGGCTATGGTCAGTCTGTTATCCCTCTGTGCTCGAGTCTCATCATAGAACGAGGGTGGGAGGTGACTTTCAGGGACATGCTCTATACACCACCTCCACCAAGTCGAGTGAGCATCCTTGAAGTAGGAGACAGGAGTGGTTTGCAAACAGAGTGGGGGGGAGGGACCTCCAAGCTCTTCGGAAGGGGGATTCCAGCCTCGGGTTCTCTCTTGAAGGAAATGCAGAAGGATATGGATGAAAAGATGGATGTTTTAATAAATATACAGAAGAACAAGCTGTAAGTGTCACCCTCCTCCCTTAAGCCTCCTCCCTTTATTTTGCTCGGTGTGCAGGGTGCTGAGAGAATGCACCCCTCCAGGGATTGTCTTGGCTCCACCATTACAATGGCTGGAAGACAAGGCCTTCTGTGCACCTGTATACTGGTAGAAACAGTCTTCCCAAATCTCTGCCCCCCACCCCCACCCCGCCACCCCCCCGACCCACCAGTCCCCTTCAAAAACAGCCAAAGGAGCAGCATGAACTCGGACAGATAGGAAAGATGGACAATGACTCCCAGCTCGGACTCAAGAAAATGGAAGACTCCAGTGGGGGTTCATTAGCTGGAGACAAGATGATGATGTCACAAAAAGCAAAGAACGATGTGCTGGATTCCCTTCACTCGTGTCAGAGTTGCTACGTAAGTGGACTGCTGCCCCGCCCTCCGCGCTGGTTCTGGAGCCTAGGCTGCTCCTGCCAGGGGATTCCCCAGAGCTCACTGTATCGCCAGCCCTTGGATGCATCCCTTAGTCTAGCAACCTTCAGTTGCCTCGTCTCCTGGGCTGTGGCGAATCTTAAGCCATGATTGTGCAGTCAGCCCTTAATGTGCCAACTCCCACGGTCCGCTCAGCCATTCCGCCTTTTCCTCTAGCAAAGCCTGATCAGGTTGCCCGGCAGGCTGGCCAACTTGAACCAGGGGGGAAAAATGATCTTTCTTGTGCCGTTTCTGTCCTCTACAGGAGAAATGTTTGTTGTGTGCCCTAAAGACCAACTGCAAACGGGGGTAGGTAGATCCATACGAGAAGCGCCTTCTCTCAGCTGGGTGTCTTGTTATCCCAAAGGGAGTATGCTTTAGCTCCCTTTTGCAGCAAGGCCCATCTGTGGTTGTACAAGGAATAGGGGCTGTGAGTGGATTCTGCCACCCAGCATACCCACCCAAGGCGTAGAGGATGTGGCACGAGGAAAGAGGATTTGGGTGACCAAGCCTATCGTTGCTGTCCACAAGTTCTCTTGGCGGGGAGGGTACAACGTTCTGCGGTAGCTTCAACCTGGCCCCAGGTTGCCCCACGTCTCTCCCACCCGGCAGGAGACCATCACTCCACGTCTGGGCGCCCTACTCACCTTTGTCATCTGGAGCTGCTTTCTGATTTACCTGTACTTGAACCCCGATGAGATGGACTATGTGCTCCCAACCTAGCAAAGCCAGGGAGCCCACGTGCCGGCAGCAGCACCAGTGCGTCCTCTCCCCTCTCCGTGAGCTGCGCAGCAGGGGTTTCCTGTACTCTTAAACACCCTCCCACCCCTACCCTACCCTACCCCAAACCAGGCTTCCAGCTGGAGATTAAAAACTTTCATTTAAAGTCAAAAGATCCTCACCATTTAAAAAAAATATATTTATTACATATACAGTGTTCTGCCTGCATGTACACCTGCATACCAGAAGAAGGAACCAGATCTTACTCTAGATGGTTATGAGCCACCATGTGGTTGCTGGGAATTGAACTCAGGACCTCTGGAAGAGCAGATGGTGCTCTTAACCACTGAGCCATCTCTCTAGCCCCGATCCTCACCATTTTGAGTACCGGTCCAACATTTGGGCCCCCGGAGCATTACTTTTATTCTGTTGTTCTAAATCAGTATATTCAGACCCCACCTTCTCATTCTCTCCCTGTTGGCCTGGGAGACATTTTATCTGAGTGCTCCCAGGCTTGCTTGCCTCTCTCCATTCCACTGGGCCCTAAAAAGTCCCCAGCTCAGAGGCCCCAGGAGATGTCCAAGATATGGAACACCCTGAGGGCTGCCCTGCCTACTGATTGCCACATTCTTAGTTCCTGCAATGTGCCCTGGATGTCGTAGGTAACTCGGGCAACCTCGAGCCTGGCAGGACTGCCCTGCTCCACCCTGGATCTTATCACAGGGGCAGTCTGATGCCCTCCTCAGGCTCTGGAGAGGCTCATCTGCTTTCCCTGCTCCCTCCCACACTCAGTTCCTCCCTCCCTCTACTCCAAAGGAGCAATGTCCTTTCGAAGACCTTCACAAACTGGAGAGGAGCTGAACATCAGGTGACACGCGCCTTTGATCCCAGCCCTCAGGAGGCGGAGACAGGGGAATTCTGTGAGTTCAAGGCCAGTCTGGTTTACAAAGCAAGTCCTAGGCCAGCCAGAGCTGCACAGTGAGACCCCGTCTCAAACAAAAAACAAAGATGAGCCTGTGACCGTCAGCCTCTCCTTTTCTACTCTGTGTTCACCTCAGGCCCCTAAATGAGGGAAGACAAAGCTGGCTGCCAGCTTGACAGGAGAGGAAGAAATGTGGAGAAAAATGGTATTTTAGTGACTATTCCACCAATGGTCAAACTCTTTGGCTTTGTTTTGATGGGTCTCTGTGTTCACTCCACACCAACTCCCTCGCCTTTTTATTTTGTTGGATGCTTCCACGGGTGGACAGTTTGTTAATCAGCCAGGCTTGTACAGTGTCACAAAAGCAGTTGGTACTTCAGATACACAGTTTAACGCAAAAGCCAAAACACAACTTGGCCCTTGTTATTCCAAGGAGTTTGTAGTTTTAAAGGAGATATGGTAAACACACACCACATTCTATATATTATAGAGCATCTCTAATGAAGTACAGTAACCAAACATGAGGCAGACAGGAGACGGATGGAGCTAGCCCCTTCCTTGTTTCCCATCGTCCCCACTGTTCACAGATGATCACAGATGGAGTGACTGAGAGCAACAGGAAATGGGTCTAAGAACAAAGTGTCAGCAGGACTTGAGTTACTGCTAGAGGCTCTTCCGGGAGAATCTGCCCTTGTCCATCCTTAATGGCTGCCTCCCATCCTCAAAGCCAGTCTCAGCTGGTGGGGTCTTTTCTCAAGTTGTATCAGCTAACACAGCTCACCTTTCTCTTAAAGATCTTTGTGATTACAGTGAGCCCACCCAGACAACCCAGAGTGTCCTCGTGGTAGGAACTAATGAACAGAGCGAGGCAGAAGTAATGCAGGCTACTTCAGAGATATGGCGGCCCCCTTCCATCTTGCTGCCCTTAGAAGCCAGCTGCCATGCTCTGAAGACACTGAAGCTGTCCTAAGGCAGGGGCCGGAAGTCTCCTGCCAAGGGCCATCTAACATACCGTAGGCCTTGAGCTCAGAGGGTAACTCTGTTGACTGATTATTTAACGTGCAGAAGGGGCTCAGACCCTCTGTACTGCAGAACACTGGCCCCATCCACTCGAGAATCTCCCCACCATCTTTTATAAGGGCACTAACTCCATTCCCAGGGCCCATTAGGGAGCTAGTCTCCTCTGAAGGCATCGCCTGCACATTTTAGAGACAGGTAAACATCTAAATGATAATATCTCCCTTACTTCTGCACGTGGGCAACCCCTGGGCTCTTTCCCACTGCCCTTTACTGTTTTCCAAGGACCTATTTCTCTTCCATCTTGAGATATTGAGAGCTGTTTTTCTCAACCCCGGGGCCCCAGGATCAACCCACTGTTCCAAGAATGAATACGTAGTATTTGATCAGCATCCGCCTTCAGGGGTCAGAAGCTAAAATTCAAATTAACACTGAAAGAAATCCAACTGGTTCTAACCATTACTTGATGGTAGAAAAGAAAACTGGCCTGGAATGAGAGAGAAAGCCCCTGTGACCCTAAAATACACGCCCCCAAGACCTGTTCTTCAAGAAGAAAATAAAACACCCTGTCCTCCTCTGAATCAAGTGTCTATAATCATTATTTGATTGATTAGAGAACGTTCCCGCCGCCCCAGCCCTCCTTTTATTAGTATTCATCTGCTAGCTCATTATTCCTAGCAGATAAGTTTGTTTGAGAGGAACCAATGTTAACTTTAGCAGAATGAACTTGAACCATGGTCTCCAATCACAGCCTCTGGCAGGTGACCTCCATGTCTCAGGATTACCGCCCCGATCTGTCCCCCAGGCTCTATCCACCCTGTCTCTCCAGGGCCTCCCAGTCCTGTCATACTCCACACAGTCAGGGGTCAGTTCCCCGACCTGTGCCCCCAAGTCTCTTTTTGGCCCAAAGCCCCAAGAGGGGTCTTTGTGCTTGCTCAGTTTTCTGACAGCCAGAGCACAGGCGGACCCCTAGCCCAACACTGGACCGTGGTCCCCAGCAGGATTTCCTTTAGCCCATCTGCCTACCTGTCTGCTCCGTGCCCTGTGTGAGACAGCAGGAGACCTGGAGCGCTGGGGAGTGCTGAGTCCTCCTGAGCAGCTGGGACCAGCACACCTAGCCAGAGCTCTTTGGGATAGTTTGAGGATTGCTGAGAAGCTGAGTAAAGGCAAAGCCCACAGTGAGCTAGCTAATAAGGGAGCCATCTTCCCTCGGGACCATCCCATTTATCCTTTTGTCACCTCAGTAACTGGCTGATCCCTTCACACACCTTTGCTAAGGACCAAACCCAGGCTTTCACAAATGATAAGAAAGCGCTCTTCCATTGAACTGCAATGCCAAGCCTGGTGGTCTCTCTCCCTCCCTCCGTCCCTCCCTCTCTCCCTCCCTCCCTCCCTCCCTCCCTCCCTTCCTCTGCCTCTCTGAAAGCTCTTAAGACCTTTCCCAGAAGAGCTGAAAAGAAACAGGAACTATACAGTTTACTGATCACTCTCTACATCCACTGCTTGTTGTCATGGGTGAAATCATACATTTGCAAAGCATATTTGTACCACGTAGTCATGTAGCCCTGGCATCTTCTTTCTTTCTCATAGTAAACAAGCCACCATGCTCCATGGGACTCCTTTGAGACAGGGCCTCATGTAACTCAAGCTAGCCAGGAAGTTGTATGCAGCTGAGGCTGGCCTTGAACCCCCTGCTCCTCCTCCATCTACCTCCTTCCTGGATGCTGGGATCACGGGCATGTACCACCATTCCTGACTCCATGGAATCTTTCAATATTTTATATGTCTATTGCCAAAGCCCTCCCCAGCCCCATATTCCTATATACACTGTAATCCAAGGTCCAGGCATTTAGATTCTGAATTACAACAGTTTCTGGTCCATTCCTCTCAACTCAGTTTTTAACCCCCCAAAGCCTGTAATCTGTATGCACAGCAGAGCATTCCCTACCATATCACCCCTCACTGATGCTTTCCTTCAAGACACACACTTCTGCAGACACCTCCTGAGCCCATTGCATAAGGTGCAGTGGCATTTCTCTTTGCTTCCCCCTCAATACCTTCCATTTTTGACCTTGGATTTTGCTTTGTTTTGGTTTTGGTTTTTCGAGACAGGGTTTCTCTGTGTAGCTCTAGCTGTCCTGGGGCTCACTCTAGACCAGTCTGCCTCCCCAGTGCTGGGATTAAAGGCTGACCTTGGATTTCTGCACTGTCCCTTTACACTTCTATCGGTAACCACCCCCCCACACACACACGTGCCCCCCACACACAGGGCGCCCCCTCCCACACTCTTGCTTTGCTCACCTCATCCTCTGAGGCCCTGTGAAATCCTTGTTGGATGCCCTGTCTCCTCCCAGCTAAGTCAGCCGCTCAGCCAGAGGCATTTTGCACAACCTTTCTCTTCCAGCCCCTATGGCTGCCTCTTTCTTCATGCAGCTGGTGTGTGTCTCTGGAAGGGCTCACGTTATTACCTTCTGCTCTCAGCATGGAGGTCATACCTGTCCCTAGCAATTGCTGAGGGCGGTTGTCTGAATTTTTGCTGCCTAGCTTGTGAAGGGTCATGCGTCAACTCTCTTCCTCCTGCACCTAGAGCCCGTGGTCTGAGTACCATGGGCACTCCCAAAGGTCAGTAGACCAGCAGGGTCCTTGCACCACAGGGATCCCTCTAGGACTTGACAGACTTCGGGAGGTCCCACAAAAACACTCAGCTACCCAAGCTCCGAGCCCAGCATATGCAACCATGTCCTGTGCTTAGATCAGCCAGTAAGGTGAGGATGTGGATGTTTCCTGCTAGATGGCCAGTCTTAAGAACTAGAAGAGAGTTTGAACAGGACCCCTGGGCTCAGATCCACCCATCATAACCTTCAGCCAAGGGCAACACGTGCAAGTAAACTTCAAACCCCAACCCAGATCTAGCCAATGGACAGGACATTCTCCACAGCTGAGTGGAGAGTGGGGACTGATTTTCACACGAGCTCTGGTGCGCCATATTTGACCACAACACCTGGATAGGGAGGCCTGGTGGCACTCAGAGGAAGGATAGCAGAGAACCAAGAAGAAACTTGGTACACTATGAGCATATACAGGGGGAGGAGGTTCCCCTCAGTCACAGACATAGGGGAGGGGAGTAGGGGGAAAATGGGAGGGAGGAATGGGAGGATGAAAGGGATGAGATAACAATTGAGATGTAATATGAATAAATTAATAAAATATATTTTTAAAAAAAGAATTAGAAGAGAGTCATCAAGATGGCTTAGCGGGTAAAGGAGCTTGCTCAAACCAATCTGACCACCTGAGTTCAATCTCCAGGATCCGAAGAGTAGGAGAGAACCAACTCCAGTGTACAGCTGCAGCTGTCCACAGAAATAAATGCAATGAAAATGTTTAGGGGGAAAAGAGAACTAGAGTTCATTATGCAAAGAGCCAAAGCCTCCAGGAGCAGCCGAGGTCTGGCCTCCTTTGTGTATCTGCTGTGCCGCTTTCCCAGCCGAGCCCCACAGCACCCAGCTCAAGGGCAGCGAGTTGTCAGGTGTCTGCTCATTTTCTTGGCTGTCCTACAACTGCCATGTGTGCCTTAAGGGACGGCCTGCAGGGAGTCACTGTGACTGTTCCTGGAGACATTGGGCCCGGGCCGCCTTCGTGTGCTTTTCTGTAGTCTCAATGTCATCTCATGTGGGATGGACTGATGCTTAACTTCCCTCCCTCAACACTACTGGTATTCTGTGCAGACAGGGTCTTAGGGAACATTGCTCCAGTCCACTTCCTGCTGCTTTGTGCTCCAAAACTTTGCTCTTCTGGACACACGTAGGACCCAGGTGATGATCGGGTGGATGTGGAACCCAGTTGTCCAGTTGGATTTCTTTCCCTGGGAATTTGGAATAGGATACAGTTGACCAGTTGGCCTGCAGAACGGAGAGCTGGGAATTTAATTAGAAACAAAACAAACAAAGGCTATTGTGATAACAATGAAGAGTGAGCCAGCACTGCCTTTCCTTGACTCAAAAGCCTTCAAGTCACACTCTCACCTTCTAAACACGTTGGCTACTCAGAGCTATGCCAGGGCAGTGACGAAATGAACTCTGGTCTACATTGATTTAGGAGAGCAAACAAATGTGCTCTGGCTGCTGGGGAAACAAGAAGGCTAGTGTGCTAAGCAACAGGAAAACACAGCCATACTATGGGGGATGTGCAGAAGATAGGGAGGGGACCCTTGCGACAGTATCTTATGCCTGTAACCTCAGTGACAATGACAACAGAGTATGGAGCAACTGACTCACCCAGCCCACCCACAGCACAGGTGCCTAGCGCACCCAAGACACTTGAGGGTGAGTCATTTGGGAGTAGCTGGGGAGAGGAGAGCCAGGCTCCGAGTGGGGAGAGGCCAAATGGTGTCATCCATTCCCCATGACCATGACAGACCTGGCACAATGCCCTCAAGAAGCCCTCTCTGTCACAGGATGAGAAAGAATGGGCTGGGGCACCCATATTCTTAGCCTAGATCAGCCCTTCTCAGTCCCAACAGGTCTGACTGCATCTCCGTTTCTATGAAGACCAGGACCCCAATCATCCATCTATGAGTCATTTCCTCAACTGGCCTCAGGGCATAGTTCCCTAGAGCCTCCAGCAGCCCACCCCAATATAGCCCTCTCTATATATGTGATCAGGGTAACTTTGGGGGGCGGGTTCTATGTTAAAACAGAATACAAAAAAAAAAAAAAAAAAAAAACCAACCAATTTTAATCACCAGAATTGAGATGAAAGAGTGAATGTAAGAGCCTTCCTCCTCACCTGCAGAGGAACCAGAAGGTGCAGTGTGCCTCCCTCGGGAGGGTGGGGTTGCCAGCCTGGCCTTGAACTCAGGGAGCTCCACCTGCCCCTGCCTCCCAGGTGCTGGGATCAAAAGCATGCGGCACCACGCCCAACCCACTTGGCATTTTAGTACTGGCAGCCTCACAGCTGAATTCTACCAAACAAGCAAAGAACTTCTACTAACACTTCTCAAACTCTTCCAAAAATACCGAGAAATGGAGAACGATTCTAAACTCATTTGACAAGGCCAACATTGCCTCAACAGCGAAGTCAGACCAGAAAAGCGACCCTCGGGCTGATAGTCCTAATGAGCGCAGATGTGAAAATCCTCGCCTAAACACTAGCAGACCAAATTCAATAGAGCACTCACCATAATCAATTGTGACTTACTCCTGGCATGCACACACAGTGCCCTCATTGGGAATTACGTTGTTGTTGTGTGTATAAAATAGCCCTCACTCCCAGCAGCCCTTGCCTCCTGTGCCCTGCCTATTCCCTCCACCTAGAGAACTTGCCACCAACTCTGCAGACAATGTCCTTTGTGTTTTGGGTCTGTTAATAGCAAAGTTTTTCCTGTCACCCTCACACTTGGGTGACAGTGACAAGTTGGGGAAAGGGCACAATGCATCAACAGTGTGGCAAGCAGACAGGCTGGGTGCACCTGTAACAACTGACATTACTTCACTTTATTATTTAAAAAAACCCTACGGACTCACCCTGTCATTCTGTGAAGTTATTCAAAGGGTTGCACCATCTTACACAGAACAAAACAAGCCAAGAGAGAGACAAAGGTAATCCCTTAGAAGGTCATGGCGCAGGTGACTGAGCTGAGATTCGAACCGGGAGCACTCTGATTTCTGAGTTCCTCTTCATGCTCGCTTTTCACGGCAGATCAGGGCTGATAGCAATAGCGCTGTCTGAGCCTTGTCTGGGACCTACTGAGTGGGACCCTGTTCTGGACTTGCACTCTAACAAGCCTTACCTGGTGGCTCCAAAGCGCAGATCTGCTGTGTGGATGGAGCCTCCTGCTGAGTGACTGTGCTTGGTACCCTCTCTCCATGAGCAATCGCATACCTGCTTCTGGGGAGGGTCTAGCACCGAGAGAATCCTTTGGCTTTCTGTCCAGTGGGCCCATAGGCCTCTGAGGAGAACCAAAGTGTTGCATTAGTTACGGAAGTACAGCCCAGCCTCTGTGCAGGAACCAGCTCTGTGTGGGTAGTGTTGTTTCTCCTTGGGGGGAAAATCTCTTGGTTCCCTTAAGGCATGACAGAACAGGCTTCTCAAATGTGTTGGGAAGACCACATGACATCAGAGGGACGTCTCTGAGCCATGAGTAGAAGTCATTTCTATTTGACATTTTTTTTTTTTTGTTCTCTGACTAGAGAGGTTGTCGACCCTACCTACTCTTATTCTGGTTATTGATACCTAGACGGTCCCTCTGACGCTCAGTTTTAATTGCAGAAGCTTTCAGACTTGACACTTATAGAGGAAAGGGCTTACAGACCAGACATTTTTGCTAAACCCGTATGTATGTATGTATGTATGTATGTATGTATGTATGTATGTATGTATGTATTCCCAGCTAGGAAGAAAATGGGGGAGAAAACGCTACTGTAAAATCCCACCAGCAGAGGGCGCCAGGGTCCCACCAGTCTCTGCCCACTGAACTCCTGAGAAGCCATAACAACCAAGGTGCAACACTGGACAAAACTGGAGGTTTAGACCTTGAGTCCCATGTCGGCCTCACCTTTGTGATTCTGTGGGTCTCAGGACACCTGCTGGCACAGACTCATGCCTACAAGGAGCTAATGTTCATTCTCAGATACATTAGTCCCACACAAACCCAGTACGGGAACGAAGGATAAAGTGATTTTCACACAGCCCTTCATACACATCACCAGCGTTTGCTGAATGCCTGTCTGAGGCGGGCACACAGCTAGCTAAACAGCGTGTCCTCAGAAAATGGTATTATCACGGTTAGGTGCTAAGGCTGGCCTCTTGAAGCCTTTTAAATATGTAAATGGGGAGAAAAGCAAACTGTGGTTTCAGTTCTAGAATAAAATAAAAGCCATAGGGAAACTTGGAGAAGAGAAAGTGTGGCGAGAAAAGGGCGGAGATACCCAGGAGTAGGGGACAGGAAGGGACATGAATTTCAGTTCATTCCTTATACACACACAATGCTGGATCACAGGGTGGGATCTGGACTCCCATTTCCCTACTAGACCCTAACCTGGGATTCACCTATGCAGAGCTACTCCCAAAGCCAGCGTGCTTACCCTGCCTGCCTGGTTTAGAAGCCACACTCTCAGCATCCCTGTCTGCACTCCTGCATATACCCAGGGGTTCACTTCAGCTCTGATTTTCCGGAGGGCAGCCCCGATACCTACCCCATCCTGGCACGGCACACTCCAGCCCTCCCAGGAACATGTGCGTGACTTTAAAAGCCTGGCCAGTCTCATTGATAAATCCCCAGACACTGGCCTAAAGGGAAGTGACAATGTCAGGCTGTTTGTGCTGAGGCTGAGTTTTGAGAGCAAGACAGGAGCGCCTGCCAGTGGGCTCTTGTTCTCTTAGATCAGTGGTCCTCAACCTTCCTAATGCTGCGACCCTTTAATACCGTTCCTCATGGTGTGGTGACCCTCCCACCATAAAATTATTTTCTTTGCTACTTTATAACTAATTTTGCTATTGTTATGAATTGGAATGTAAATATCTGCGTTTTCTGATGGTCTGATGGTCTTAGACCCCCCATGAAAAGGTCATTTGAACCACCACAGGGGTCCCGACCCACAGGTTGAGAACCTCTGTCTTAGATGCACAGTCCTTGAGGAAAGAGCCAAGGCCAGTGTTTTCAGATCAGGGAGAACTCTCTAAACAGGCTTGATGGTTGTGTCAGCAGGTTCTGTGTAATTCTGTGTGTGCACACGGATAAGACCAGAGAGAGGTCACCCCAAGGAAAAGGATGAGCCATCAGGCCTGACACTGGAGAACTGCTGAGCTGGGAGGAATGGCCTTGCTGTGACAGCTGCAGGCCTGGCTCTCTGGGGACCACCGCTGAGAGCCCCCTGCTCCTAGGCCAGCATTTGGTGCTGCAGACCGATAGCTGTGCGGTCTGACTGCGCATACGTGTTGTCCTGGTGTCAGGAGTCCTGCTTGGAAAGTCCAGCCTGGGTCCTGAGGGGTGGACCAAGGTCGGGCTAGGACTTCCCTAGAGAGCCTGCAGGTGGGAGGTACGTGGAGACCACGGGGCCTGGGAAGGAGCCTGGGAAGGACAGTTTAGGCAGGACTACAACAAAGGATCCTTCCTTTCAGTCACACAAGCAGAGTTGGCCTGTGACACTTTATGCTGCATTCTCACATGCTCACTGCCAGGCATATCACTTTGTGATCTCTGTCTCCCAGAGGGTTCCAACTGCAGAGCCCACTTGCGTGCTGCTTCTGTGTAAAGCTCTGCTGGCCACGTGGGAGCAGGAAGCCTGCTCTCCTCTCTCCAGGTCTTGGTAGGATAACAGGACCAAGTGGGCTCTCATAAAAGATGGAGACAACTGGACAGTCAGCAGGCTGATAAGAGGACAGCGAAACGGAATGAAATGGTACCCAACCAGAAAAAGAAGGTGCTAAGAGATGCTACAATGTCCATGAACTTTGAAGATGCTCCACTGACTAAAAAAAACAAATAGTGTGCTTCTTTAATGCCAGCCCTAAGGAGGCAGAGGCAGGCAGATATAGGTTCAAAGCCAGCCTGGTCTACAGAGTAAGTTTCAGAACAGCCAAGGCTACACAGAAAAGCCCTATCCCAGAGTTTGGGGCAAGGAATAAATCTTCAAAAGTCTGCAGATAGAAAATGACCACTGTCGGCTGGCAGAGGAGAGCTGGGATGGCTGGTAATTGATATGGAATTTATTTGGGGTATATGTGAAGAAATGGTTGTCTAACTGTGAATATGCTGAATACCATATTGTATAATTTAGTGTGTGGATTATGTTTCAAAAAATCCATCAATGGTATACTTATGGTTTGTGCCCTTTGTTCTGTGTGTATTAGCTCTTAATTTGTTTTAAGTTTAAGTGTTTTAAGTTTAACTCTGTGGCTATGAATTCTTTTTACAAAATAACAACATAAAACAAAAACATGTCCCTGCTAAAGCATCACCTCCTCCAGGAAGCCCTCTGTCCCTGACATGCTGAACTGTAACAAGTTGATGGCACACACACTTTATCCCAGGCATGTGGGCCTACCCAACTAGTGCTGCTGCAGGCACTCGAAGCACCCAGGACCCTCCATGTCTACCTAGTGTGTTCAGACCTTTGCTGACTCCATGTTCACACACACTAGGGCTGTGGGCATACTTGGTGGTCTCAGAACTAAAGCTTGCACTTGCTCTGGCTTTAATACCAGTAGAGAGACTGGAATGGGAGGGCATTTTGATCACATTATAGAGTAAGGGAATTCCCTACCACCTGGCAGGGGCTGCAGGTGCCATTTCTTATTAGCTACAGAGCATCACATGGCTCATGAGCTGTGTGGGAAATGTATAAGATCAGGCTTGTGCAAACTGTATGGTAGGTTTTGTTTTCTTTGAGACACAGTCAACTTTAAGAGACTTCCCCCTAGTCAAAACAGGACCAACAGAGCATCAGTAAAGGTATGAATTGAAACATCTGGGTTCTGCCTCTCTTGAGACACCCACATCCACCCTTCTTAACCATGTCCAACTGTCTTTTTCCTAAAGGTCAGTCTTAATCTCTCTCCCTTTCTCTCTTTCTTCTCTCTTCCATGTTTAAACAACCTCCCACCCCCATGTGCATATGCACATAAGTGCAATGTTTGCAGAGGCCAGTAGAGGGCGTAGGATCTCCTGGAGCTAGAGTTACAGGCAGTTTTGAGTTGCTTGAGAAGGGAGCTGGGAATCTTGCTTGGGTCCTTTAGAAAAGCAGCACAAGATGTTCAGTGCTGAACCATCTCTCCAGGCCCATGAAATATTTTCTCCTCTTAATAAAGTCCAATTCTGTATTGTTTTTTAAACCATTCATCCTTAATGATTTCTCAAAGCAACAAAACTCTAATATTTCACCACTGGAGGATGTTAGAGAATAAATTCATTCTTCTGGAAACAAATACAGGGAGGTAAATTAATCAGTTATGTCAGGTGTAAAATACTACAGAGTGGCATTTGAATCTCATTCCTTCTTCATGTGAAATGAAAATGCACCAAAAGGTATTTTGTGCTGGAGACAGGGTTTCTCTGTGTAGCCTTGGCTGTCCTGGACTTGCTGTGTAGACCAGGCTGGCCTCGAACTCACAGCAATCCACCTGCCTCTGCCTCCCGAGTGCTGGGGTTAAAGGTGTGCAGCACCACACCCGGCACGGTGCTGGATAGTTTTATGGCAACTTGACACCAAGTTGAAAGGAGGAGACCTCAGCTGAGAAGATGTCTCCAGAAGATACAGCTAAAGACCATTTTCTCAATCAGTGATTGAAGAGGACAGCGCTTTGTGGCTGGTGGTTCCAGGTTCTATAGGAGAGCAGGCTGAGCAAGCCATGGGGAGCAAGCCAGTAAGCAGCACCCCTCCATGGCCTCTGCATCAGCTCTGCCTCCAGGTTCCTGCCCCAGCTTGAGTTCCTGCCCTGACTCCTTTGATGACGGACTGTGATATGGAAGTGTAAACAGAACAAACCCTTCTTTCTCCAAATTGCTTCTTGGTCACAGTGTTTCATCACAGCAATGGAAACTCTAACTAAGAGACTTAGTGAACATTTAGAAACATTTAATGAACTACATCTAACTTCCTAGTAAGGGACAGTGAGCCACCACGGACCTCCCGCGTATGGACTATGCCACACTAAGGTCAAACTCACTTCTGGGAACTCACAGACCAAGTGACAGTTTACAGAAAAGTGGGGATGGCGGGCACGTAAACTACTCTATGGTAAGGTCATCAGCAAAACATGCTGGGGACACGCCCAGTGCTTCTGCAAGAAGACAGGAAAGGAAACAGACACTACCAGTGTCAACATCTAACCTGCACTCAGAGCCTCTGATTAAAAACTCTAAAAATATTCATGTATGGTAATGTTGAGGCAATTAGGGAATGTGAACACTGAGATGGTTCATTTGTTTATATGTGTGTGTGTGGGGGGGGTTGTGGTTACAATACAAAACATGTTTTCTGTGAGTGATTTACTACCATATTTACAGATGGAATAAATTCAAAACCTAAGGTGTGCTAAGCTGCCGGGGTTGGGGCAGGGCTGGCTTGGCCATGTGGGCCAGGGAATAGCTGGGGATACACTGGCCTAGATTACTAGTCTGCTCACCTTTGTGCCGTGTCCAAAAGTTCACAGCAAATGAAGCAGCTAAAACAAAGATGATACGTAGAAAACAGGCAAGAATATACCATACATTATATACAGTCCCAAGTCAATCCTATTGACTCAAGAGAAGCAAACATTAAAAAAAAAACCAACAACAACAATAAAAAAAAGAATTTAAGGGTCCCTTAATTGTGAAGTAACAATAAAATGGAGTGTACCTCAGTAGTTAAGAGCTACTAACATCTAAGAAGAGTTGGACGAAGAAAACTGTGGAAAGGTTATAGGTCAGAAACGAACACAACTGAGGCCACTACTGGAAGGCAAGAGCCACCAGCTGCAGGTGCATTGGTGACTGGGTTAAACATCCATGTGGAGCCAACTCCTACTCAAAACCCTTCGTGCACACTCAGGGGTCGGAGATGTGGTCGGCTGCCTTGCCAGCTCACTAGAATCCTCCTGGGCATTCTGGGAGCTGAGAACACAAAGGCCCAGGCTCAGGCAATTGAATCAAGCTCTTTGCAGGAGGCGCGGGGGCAGCCGTGGTTCTAACACTCTCCAGCTGATTCTCAAGGGCACAGCCGTAGGCTAGACTGCTGGGTAGGTGGAGGGAGGCGGGGTTACACACAGCAGCGTAAACGAGCGGTGGTTCTGCTGAAGCCTCTCCTGGCGAAGTGGAGAATGGAGCTGCCAGCGAGACACTGAGCGCCCACTTTGTCCTGTTTGCTGTGAGTCACTTGAAGGCATCTGGAGACAGCCGCACCCCTTTCTCTGGGGGTGTGGCTGAGATCCCAGCGGGGCCAAACTTTGGTTTCTCTGGGCTGAGCTGTGTGCTCCTTTGGTTGCTGGTTTCAGTGACTCGGTATCAAGTGCGGGGTCAACAGCTGCTCTCAATAAAGCTGAGGAGGGGAGGAGTGGGGAGGGTTGCGGGGCCGCGAGGATTGACCTCTTGCTGTGTGCTGGGCTGCGAGTCAATCCCAAGTGCCAGCCAGGAGCATCAGTGTGACTTCCATAGGTGTCACAGTAGAACTTTCAGCCGGTGAGTGATGGGACAGAGAGATCCCAGCATGGCTGTGAGGAGTGATGCCCACCCAGCCTTGGGGGCTGGGCTGAAAGACGGAGTAGTAGCCGTGGCGTCGTGCCGGGGAAATTGGTTCACTTGGTTATTTGCTCTGGCACTGGGCAAGGTCTCTTCTGCAAGTCTCCTCGCCCAGCGAGCTGAAGCCTGTCATTTGCTTCTGCTAAGACACCGCCAGGCAGCCCTACCTGCGGGCTTTGTGCCTGAGCAGGCCCGCTGCTTCAGCATGACCCCACCTCTGCCATGGAACCCCCATAGGCTTACCTGTCCCGCTCCCCCGCCCCCAGCTCAGTGATGCGCCTTAGCACTGGGATCCCCTTGGATCTGCCTTTTTGAAGAACTTCCGGTAAGGTGTGGCCTGGCATCCTTCCTGCAGGATAATGACAAGGCAGGGCTCTCTAACCACATAGATGCTAATCAATAAAAGGCTATAAGCATGTACAAACTACAGCCTCCTGCAGCCAAGGGAGCCTGATACAAAATTGTAAACTTATAAAATCTCAATGTGTGTGTGTGTGTGTGTGTGTGTGTGTGTGTGTGTGCGCGCGCGCGCGCGCACGTGTTTTTAAAATAATTTTTTGGCCCATTTTTGGGAAATGACAATGTCATGTTATAATGGGAAAGGATTGAACACACCTGGAATCAGCAAGCTGGGTCCATATGAGGCGGAGTAATGAGGCCATGTTCTGTGGGCTCAGAAATGGGACTGTTTCGACTATTTCCTGGAGGAAGTGCGGGGGAGAGGAGGAGGAGGGAGGGGGTAAGAGGATGAGGAGGAGGAGGAGGAGAACAAGGAGTCAGGGGACCGGGTAAGACAGACGCACAGAGTAGGTTTGGTGGTGGGCAGTGGTAGGACTGGCTGGCTCTTCAGGGTAGGATTGTGGAGATCTCTGAAGGTAGGGGGTTCCCTGAACACTTAGCTGTGGACCCCGCCCCACCAGAACTTGAAAGGGCCGGCTATGCTAAGTGTGATCATTAATTTCTGGATGGTAGAAACATGGGGTTTGGGGAAAGGCCCAGGGAAATGATAAACATAATGGGTTGAGGGCTGGGGCTCGGGACAGCAAGCAGCCATTTATCAAGCAGTGTGAACATGGCTCACTATTAACTGTAGGATGGTAAGCAGTGTGGGGTGTCTGCGCCTGTGGCTGGGTACTGTCCCAGCCTTGACATGTGAGTGCAGTCATCAGAGGGGCAAGCTGCACCTTTGTCTGCAGCAGGCTTGCGAGCTGCTGTGTCTCTCTGTCTCCCTTCCTGGAAGCGTGGTATGTCCCAGGGCAGTACAGAGGCCCCCGATGCCCCAGTTTATGAAATGGTGGGGTACCTTTTTGTTCTGGCCCAACCAGTCCCTTCCACCAGCAAGCATTCCAGACCCCACCCAGAAGCAGCTCAGAGCCTCCAGTGGCCTCTGGGTCTGGCACTGTCTCCTTTGTGAGTCTCTTTCTGTGGGTCTTGTGAAGCTGAGAGGCATTCCAGGGACGACACAAGTATAAATCTAGACTTGTAAGGCAGCACTTAGAGTCAGAGAAATCACAGGCTCGTCTCTGACATGATGGCTTCCCCTCTAACCTTTGTCATTAGCCATGCCCTTTGCACGGCCTGCTGCCAAGAGGCTCCACAGCTTTGTGAGAAAGAAGCCTTCCTCTATGCAGAGGGCACAGTGACTCATGGGGAAGACACTTTGACAGGCCAGGACTCCATCCTGCAGGAACAGAGGAAAAACTCAAACACTGTTCTGACATAAAAGCATGAGTTTGGCTGTGCGGAGAGCCTAGCTCAGCCTCGGTGGGTCCTTAGGTTAGCAGGCTGACCTGACAGGGAAGGAACCTTCTAATACACGGGCTCACCCAGGACACCATTGGAGAAGTCTGGGGAGCACGTCGGCCCCAGGACAGGCTGGCAGCAGAGATGCAAAACTTAAGGTGGGAAACAGAATGCTGCCAGGGGCTCATTCCTATTACTGAGAACAGGTCTAGCCCTGTATCTTTATGGGTCACATCCCCACCTAGGTTCCACAGGTTAGGGAGTCTGCAATTTTACAAGGAAGGGGAGAAGTGGGGGCTGACCTTCAGGACTCCCTTGCAAGGGAGCCCCCAAACAGAGGGGCTAGAGAGATGGCTCATCAGTTAAGAGTGATCTGAGTTCAGTTCCCAGATCTTCCAAAAAGAAAGGCAGCTAGAAGGCACACAGCCACAGGGGAAAGTGCCTCACTGTGCTAGGGAAGGAGTGCAAATGGTGGAAACCGGGATGCGCTGGTCTTGTCTTCACACCTGGGGACTGCCCAGAATGACAGCATCACCTCACAGGTGAGAAAAGAGGTGCAAGGCTCCGTGTTCATCTTCCTGTTCCTCACAGGGGAGAAAAACCAATGACAAAGCTATAAATATGATACTTTTGGGGTGAGTGTCTGAGAGGCTGTGCTCTGCACACATGTGACAAATGCCCTAACCCTCCAGAGAGGCAGGTCCTACCTTGTGGAGTTGCTGCTTCAAAGGCCCAGGAATGTGGTGTTATGCGGCAGGTGAAGGGGGCTTCCTGGCAACGGGATACAGGATGGCAGTGACTGGTGTTGTCTCAGGAGTCGGGTGGCGGCTGGGGGGCATGTGAATACTCTGGAGTTGTATATAAAGTGTCACAGGCACCCATGGGATGTTTCTGGAACAGCACCTTCCTGGGGTTCTCTGAGGGAAAGGTTCCTAAGCATATTCCCCACCCCAATCCCTGACGCCTAACAGGTTGCCTCAGCACCATCGTTCACCGTAGGCCTGGCAAAGCCCAGGGCCTCATGGTGGAAAGAGAGAATCAACTCTGAAAAGTTGTCCTCTGACCTACACAGCCATGCCATGGCACACGTGCCCTCACAGGAAGTGAATAAATAAACAAAACAAATAATTAAATAATTATAGGGGTTTTTTTGTTTTGTTTTTTTTACATTTTTTAGAGGGAGCCTGACATAGCGGCTAATCTCTGGTTCCAGTCTTTCCATTTGCTAGCTGTGTGACTCCATGCAAACCCTCTGCACCTCAGTTTCCTCTCCTGTGGAATGGGGACAATAGTGCTTAGCTCATAGGAGTATTGTGAAATTTAAAGACTTTAAAAATAGATGAAAGGTTTAAATTTTTGTCTGGCCGACAGTAGATGTCAGCTCGTGTGTCTCATACTCAAAATGTTCGGGAACAATCCATGCAGTGAATCCTTGGAGGCTCCTTCCCTCATATACTACACCCTAGTCCATCAGCAATCTCCATTCTTCAGACAGCCACCCCATCTGACTCAACAACTTCCATTGTGTGTGTGTGTGCGCGCGCGCGTGGATGTGTGTTGTAAATGTTCATTTGCACATGTGTGGAGCACGTGGGAGGTCCGAAGTAGGGGAAAGAATTCGGGTCACTGGGGTTATGCCCTTAAGGAGGACCTAGGTCGCTAGCCTACCCCCTCATCTTTCTCTTTACCTTATAGTGTCATGAAGGGAGCAGCGTTTGACCTGTGATGCCATGCTGAGTTGTCATGGCCCCAGAGCAAAGCGTCACCTCTGCAGGCCCAAGCCTCTCCCGCGTAGACACTGACTGTCTCTGGTATTTAGGTACCCGCAGTAGCGGAAAGGAGATAAGCTCCTCACCACCACACTCGGACAGTCTCAGGATACCAGGCCAGCTTTCCTCGCCGAGTACCACTCTGGCAGCCAGGTGGCGCTGCAGCACATTGGGGTGTTGCTGGGATGCACCTGTGGCTGCGGGTGTTCTGGTGCCAGCTGGCAGCACCTACTGGCGAGGAGAGGTTTCCCTTCCTTTCTCTGCTCCCATAGGTAGGCAAAGTTAGCAACGTAGAGTAACCTTCTCTTCTTGAAGGCAGAAAAAGAAAGGCCAGGAGCCTTTGGTGTGGCCACCCCAAGCAGCAGGCAGCAGGGACCCTTCTGCTGCGTGGGCATCCAGGACCATTTGGTGACCAACGGCTGCCTCTGTGTAATATTTAAGCCAGGGCTGCAAGCTTCCCTGTAGTTACAGTCCTGAAGACGGTCAACTCTGCCCTGTGCTGCCAGTGCACTGGCCTGGGACGTGGGAGGCAGGGAAATTTGAAGTCCATTGACATGGCAAGGTGTTATTACCGCCACTGCCGTTTCTTTTCCCTGGAGGGAATGGGAAGGCTTTTCAGAAAGAAAATTGGCTTACTCCTGGCATAAGATCCAGAGGTGTGACAGCAACCCTAAATGGAAAATGCTGTGGGTTCTGGGCCACTATTCCTAAAGGTGTTTATGGCTCTTTAGAGCGCTGGGGGAGGATGCTGGGATCACGGCACGCGTGCAGTTCCGGTTTCTCCCGCTGGGTGGCGCAGGCCCCATGCAATGTCCCGAGCTCGCAGAGCTGACCTAATTGGGCTAGTGGGTAAGATGAGCACCAAGGCAGGTAGGGTCTCATGTAGGCGAAGACCTGTCTTGTCTTTTCTTTTTTAAAATGTAAATTTATTTTTTAATGTATTCACTTTACATCCCAACTGTACCACTGCTCTCGTCTCCTCCCGGTCTCACACTCCCTCCCTCCCCCCCCATACCCCTCCCTTAGACCTCAGAGAGGGGGAGCCTCACCAGCTTACCAAGTCTCATCAGAACTGCCTCTTCCTCTGTGGCCTGGTAAGGTCACCCTGCCTTGGGGAAGTGGATCAAAGAGCAGGCAACAGAATCCGTGGTAGGGACAGCCCCTGCTCCTCTTAGTAGGGAACCCCTATGGAGACTGAACTGCCTATTGGCTACATCTGAGCAGGGGGCCTATGTCCTCACGATACATGGTCCTTGGTTGGTGCATCAGTCTCTGCTGGCCCCCATGGGCCTAGATTTGTTGGCTCTGCTGGTCTTCCTGTGGAGCTCCTGTCCCCTGTGGGTCCTTCCATCTCCCCCACTGTTCCATAAGACTCCCTGACCTCTGCCCAAAGTTTGGCTGTGACTCAGCTCCTGCTTCCATGCCGGGTTGGGTGGAGTCACAGGTCCTCTGAAAGACTTATCTTTTCTTTGCAGCAACTTCTCTGCTCCGATTCGAGTCTCACAGAACAGGCACTGAGACCATAGGCTTATTTAGGCCTCAGATGGACTAGAAGTGGGTTCACAAGGGTGGTGGGGTGAGATGCCACAGTGGATCTGTGTCTTTCCCTGGGCATTCCCTCTGCAGGGGGGGGGCGAGGGGGGAGAGAGGGTGTCAAAATTTTCTAGCACTCTCCTGTACTTGTGGCTTAACCCTCCTTTCACAGCTGAGAAGGAGTCATTCTCCTGGTTTGGTTTTGTGCTTGAGAGAAGGACAGTTGAGGTGAGGCCTGGCAGGGAGGCTGTGGGAGGGGCAGGACTGAGCTGTGGGGAGATAGACCTGACGGCCTGCGGCTGCCTTTGGAGTTTGTCTTGAAGCACAGACCTGTTTGTTGGCTTTACGGAGCTTACTCTCAGAGCACCATCTCTGGGTTCTGAAGCTTCGGGGATCCCCTTGCAGCATTTCTATCTCCTGCCTGAGCCCTGGCAATTTCCCCCCAAGCTCCTTACCCTCTTCCCCTCCCTGCTAACTCGCCTCTCTGGAGAGTTGTCAGTGACCCTGTCAGAAAGCAGTATCTTTATTAGCACTGAACCCTCCAGACACTGGATAAATCCTGCTGTAAGGACCCCCTATAGGAAAGATTAAGCTTTGTCTCAGGTGGAAGCAGTCTTGACGGGCTTTATCCTTGGGGCACACCATGAATACCTTGTGAGAGACTGTTTGGAGCCTTCCTGGGCTTGGAATTCAGGAAGCCTACCTAGGAACCCCACCGTGGCTATTGTTTTCCTAATTGACCCTCAAAGGGAGAAGGGACCGCCCTTTGCATATGACTGGGAAGGTGGGGGAGAGAGAAAAACAAGAGGTAGAGAGGAAGAAGAAGAAGGCGCGGAGAGAGAGGAAAGGACCGGACCAGCTCGTGGGACTGAGACACCTAAGGACCCGTCCTGCCGAACGGATTCCAGGAGGTTTTAATCTTCTGTCCCTTTAACCTTTTTTTCCTTCTTGTATATGCTAGTTGGGTTGTATAATAAAGTTTAATTGTTAATAAACTGAGCCAACATCTGGCACCCAACGTGGGGCCCGATGGGTTCCACAATCCCTAATGATATGAGGGAAGATTCAGTATTCCACGGGATAGAAATGTTGTTTCAGGGTATTGGCAAAATTGCAACTGCTGTTGCAAAACTCTTTCCTGCATTATACTTAGAGGGAATTCTTTGTTTTCTCATTGTCCTTTTATTACAATATTTCATGCTTAGAAGGATTAGAAGACAGGCTAATGGCATAGAAAAGCCGGAAGGGTCAGTAAGTTCTATCCTTTTGGAAAAGATTGCAGATTTGACTGGACAGATAGAAAGGCTGAGGTATGAAAATGAAGGGATGGGAAAACGGATAGAATTTTTGGCATTTGGTAGTGATGAAGGACAGAAAATAGAGAGACCGGAAAGCCAGAAAAATCAGGAAGAGTCAATAAGCTCTATCCTTTTGGAAAGAATTACTGACTTGACTGAACAAATAGGCAAAATACAGAGAAAAGTGGAAGGGCTGGAAAAGCAGAAGGCACCTTTGGTTAAAAAGGGTGGAGAAGGTCAGAAACCAGAGGCAAAGGAAGCCAGACCGACCAAAAGGTCTTTGGAAGTAAATGTACCAGTGGAGGATACTTCCACAGTCACCCAGGCACCTTCAGCTTTTCCAGTCACTGTAAGACATGTAATCGAGCCAAATGGTGCTGAGGGTCATGACGAAATAGCCTGGTGTCCTGTAGACATGATGGATTTAAAACATTTTAAGGAATCCATCATCAGATATGGTATGCATTCTAACTTCGTTAAACAAACGTTAAACAGCTGGGCCTATCAGAATAGACTTGTTCCCCAAGATTGGAAAAATTTAGTTTCAGCGGTATTGGAAGCAGCACAACAGTTACAGTGGTTATCATGGTGGCGAACAGAGGCTATAAAAATAGAACAAGAAAATATCGCACAGGAAATAAATATTAATAGAGATCAGTTACTTGGTGATGGACCATATACTAACATGAGAGAACAAATTCAAGCTGACGATAGAGTGATTGAACAATGTCGTAAGGCAGCCTTGAGAGCTTGGGAGCTGGTAGAGGAACCTGGGAAAACAACTATTTCTTTTACTAAGGTGTTCCAAGGACCTCTGGAGCCCTTTACAGAATTTTTGCAGCGATTAGGATCTGCTATGGATAAGGCGATGCCAGATTCTGATAACAAAAAGGCATTAAAACTTATCATGGCTTATGAAAATGCAAATGCTGAATGTAAGAAGGTGCTTAGACTGTTAAAGGAAAGAGGCGCTCCATTAGATAACTGGGTAAAGGAGACAGTTAATATCAACTCTCAGGAATATCAGAATAATATTGTGGGACAAGCTTTAGTCAGAGAGCCCAGATATCATAATACTCGGTGCTTTAATTGCGGTCAAATCGGTCATGTGCAAAGAAACTGTAGAAATAGAAGGCGCACTAACCCAGGAGAAAACGTAACTCATAGAAGAGAACAGGGGGGTTCTGGTTATGATGGTAATGAGGTACCAAGACTCCCAGGGTACTGTAGTCGCTGTAGAAAAGGGAAACACTGGGCTCGGGATTGTCAATCTAAGCGAGATGTGCAAGGCAATATCTTGCCGACGGGAAACGGCAGGAGGGGGCCATCGGCTCGGGCCCCCGTAAACAATGCCAGCCGAATTCCTTTGGCCAGTCAGGAAGTGACAAACCCACAGGAAAACGGGAACTGAGTGTTAGCGATCTAATGCATGCTACTGAAGGCAGTGCAGCCTTGGATCTGGCTTCAAATATGTCTCTTACCCTAACTCCTCAGGTTGAATGTTACAAATTAAATACTGGTGTTTTTAGACCTTTGCCTTCAGGCACAGTAGGATTGGTTCTGGGAAGAAGCGGGCTGACTTCTCAAGGTTTTATTGTGCATCCTGGTATTATAGATGGAGATTCTAAAGGGGAAATAAAAATCTTGGTATGTGTGAAAAAGGAGATGAAAATTGATGCCGGGGATAGGATTGCTCAACTCCTACTGTTTCCTTACATTAAGGGCAAAGCCGCTCCAGTGGAAAGGACTGGTGCGTTCGGGAGCACAGGGACCCGTGTGTTCTGGCAAACAGTAATTAATGATCAGAGACCTAAGTTAATTATACAATTGAATGGTATTAAAATAAAAGGCTTGGTAGACAGTGGAGCTGACGTCTCCATCATTTGCCAGAAGTCTTGGAACCAAACTTGGCCACTTAAGAAGGTTTATACAGAAATTGTAGAAATTGACAAGTTATCTCAAATAAAACAAAGTGTACAGTGGCTTGAGTGTGTGGGACCAGATGGACAGATAGGGAGGCTAAAACCCTATGTGGCTGACATTCCTATAAATCTATGGGGAAGAGACCTTTTACAACAATGGGGTACTCAGATTACTATTCCTACAAATACTGGAATAAAGAAGGTTGAAACAATGGGTGAATTGGTATGCGCTTCTAGGGAAGAGATTAATGTAAGTGATCAAAAACAACCACCAACTATGCCCATTGTCCAACCTCAAAATTCTTCAGGTTTAGAGTGTCAAAATTTATAAGAGGGGCCACTGCTGAGATACCAACCGCCTTGCCCCTAAAATGGATTTCAAACAGACCTGTATGGCAGGAGCAGTGGCCCTTAACAAAAAAAAAGTTACAGGCGCTTCACGGTTTAGTGCAAGAACAGCTGGAGGCTCAACACATCGAAGAATCTTCCAGTCCCTGGAATTCCCCTGTGTTTGTGGTAAGAAAAAAATCAGGTGGTTAGAGAATGATAACAGATTTGAGGGCCATAAACAAGGTGATTCAACCCATGGGTTCGCTTCAACCTGGAATTCCTTTGCCTTCCTTATTACCTCGGTCTTGGCATATAATTACAATTGATTTAAAAGATTGTTTTTTTACCATACCTCTACACGAGAAGGACAGGGAAAGGTTTGCTTTCTCAGTACCTACTCTGAACAGTAATTCTCCAATGAAGAGATATCATTGGAAGGTATTTCCACAGGAAATGTTAAATAGCCCAACTTTATGCCAGTATTTTGTACAACAACCTTTAGAAATACTTCGTAAGCTGTTTCCTCAATCTATCATATATCATTACATGGATGATATTCTGCTAGCTGATTCTGATCCTAGTATTGTAAAAAAAATGTTTCAGGAAGCACAAAGAATTCTGCCTTGCTGGGGATTACAGATTGCGGTGGAAAAAATACAAAGAGGAGATTCAATTACCTATTTAGGCTATAAAATAACTGAACAAAAAATTCGACCACAAAAGGTACAGATCCGTAGAGATCAATTACAAACTCTTAATGACTTTCAGAGATTATTGGGCGATATTACCTGGTTAAGGCCTACAATCGGGTTAGCTACCTATGAGTTAAGTAACTTGTTTCAGATTTTACAAGGGGATTCGGATTTAAACAGTCCTAGGTGTTTAACTGCTGAAGCAGAAAAGGAGTTAATTCTGGTGGAACAAAAACTTCAAAAGACATATGTGGATAGAATTGATCCTGAACTTGGTTGCATTTTGGTTATTTTGCCTTCAAAACATTCTCCTACTGGGCTTCTCATGCAAAGGAAAGACCGGATTATAGAATGGATATTCCTGCCAAATAAACAAAACAAAAAATTGAAAACATATATAGAGAAAATTTCTGAATTGATTACAAAGAAAAAAATAAGGTTGCGTCAACTGTCAGGGATGGACCCGGCGAAAATTGTAGTGCCTCTTACTGATTCTGAGATTATGTCACTATGGGTAATTAATGAAGATTGGCAAAAAGCTTGTAGTAATTATTTGGGAGACATTAACAATAGATACCCAAAAAGCAAACGTATACAGTTTATAAAAAGAACTAATTGAATCCTTCCAAGTATTGTAAAGAGGTCACCAATCTCAGGGGCACCCACCTTTTTCACTGATACAAATAAATCAGGTATGGCTGGTTATAAGTCTGAAAAAATGACCAAGGTGATTAAAAGCCCATTTACATCAGTTCAAAAATCAGAATTATATGCTATCCTTATGGTTTTGTTAGATTTTCCTGAACCTCTTAATATAATTACTGACTCTCAATATGCTGAAAAGGTTGTTTTGCATATAGAAACTGCTGAATTTACTCCTGATAACACAGAATTGACTACTTTATTTATAGAGCTGCAACAGGTCATCAGAAGCAGAAATTATCCCTTGTATATTACTCATATTCGATCCCATACAGGTTTACCAGGTCCATTGGCACAAGGAAATAAAGAGATCGACAAATTATTGATAGGTAATGTATTCGAAGCCTCCAAATTTCACGAAAAACATCATGTCAATGGTAAGGGGTTGAAAAAAAGATTTTCTATCACTTGACAACAAGCTAAAGAAATAATTAATAAATGTCCTATATGTTCCTTATATAGTCAACTACCATTACCTGCTGGAATTAACCCTAGAGGTAACAAAAGAAATGAAATTTGGCAGATAGACGTGTTTCATTTTGCAGAATTTGGAAAAATGAGATATGTGCATCATACCATTGATACCTATTCAGGTTTTCAATGGGCAACTGCCTTAAGTTCTGAAAGGGCTGACTGTGTGATTACTCATTTACTAGAAATAATGGCATTTATGGGAATACCTGCACAAATTAAGACTGACAATGCTCCTGCATATGTGTCCCTTAAGATGAAAAACTTTTTTATGTATTATAATATAAAACATGTTACTGGTATACCTCACAATCCCACAGGACAAGCAGTTGTAGAAAGAGCTAATCGTACCTTAAAAAAAATGCTTATTAAACAAAAGGGAAGGGTAAAGACACCCAGGGATCGATTAAATAATGCTTTGTTGACTCTAAATTTTCTTAATGTGAATGATGAAGGGACGTCAGCTGCGGAGAGACATTGGATAATAAAAAAAACTGAGGAATTGGGGCAACCAATATTCTTCAAGGACTTGAAAAGTATGAAATGAAAACCTGCAGTAGTTTTGAGATGGGGTCGTGGGTATGCGTATGTTTCCACAGGGAGTGAAAATATATGGCTACCAACTAAACTTATAAAGATTAGATCTGACCATATAACAAGTGAATCTTAAGAACTACCTGGTTCTTAACAGCTTGACATTGTTCCTTACAGCTTGGAGAACTAATGCCCTCTTCTGTCCTATTGGTGTATATGCAGGTAGAGCCCTGTATTTGCAAAAAGCAGGACAATGCTGAAGACAGCAGGCAGCATGGGTGATTTAACCCCAAAAGCATGCCTCTGGCACCTTGAGCAAAATGCCTCAAATGATGTTCCCTTGAAAATTATATATGTACTAACATACCTGTACTAATGATTTATAAAGTCTGCTTACTTTCAGAGCAAAAAACAAGACAATTATGAAGATCGAACTTCTGCCTCTGGCACTACTACTTCTTCCAAAAATTGCATGCATATTAACAATAAATCGGCTAGCCGAAAGGATCGATCCCAAAAGGACTGGACAAAAAACAGCTAGCTTTTCCAGCGCTTGGCCAATATATTATTTTTCTTGGGTACCCGAAAAATATTTTTCTCTTAAACAACATCAAGTAATTTTGAGAACACGACGCCCCCATTCCCAGTAGGTGGGATGTGTGTTTTTGGTGGGTTACCAATGCTCATCTTTGCCTAACGGGGTTATTTACAATTAATAAAAGTTCATTTGGGGATTTCTTTCTTCTATCTTTCTTTCTCTCTTACTTTCTATCCCTTTTAATATTAAGAAAAAGGGGGGAAGGAAGGGAGGATACAGGATTGTAGAATAAAAGGTAGATTATTGAATCTACTAACTTAAAAAATTCTACATTGGTATTGTAGATTGATGGAAATTTAAGACTTTTGATTGACGGAAATTTAAGACTTCAACTTTTGCTTCACATTGATATGAACTTAAATTGTATATTCCATTCATTTTTGCCTTATGTATTGTATGTTATATGTTGACAAAATATTGTATATTGTATGTTAGAAATTTACCTTCTTTTTGTTCAATGTTTATTTGATGTATTATTTGTACCACTAATGTCTTATAAAAAACTGTTTGGAATCATCGGGGATAAAAGTTGGTATTTAGTTACGTAGAAATCCTATTAGATACTCACTTTGTTATAGAGCAGGTTTGTTTAATAGCTTGTCTATGTCTTCAAAGGAATAGATTGATAACTGTAAGAATAGATAGATTTGCTCTTCAAACTCTTCAAAGATCCACAGAATATGACATTTAATGATGAGGGCTTTCCTGACAGAGAAAGACATCCGCTCCTGGCCGCCTCTCCATTTGCATCATTGAAGATGGGGGCTTCAAGAGACGCTGGTGACAGAATGGTCACTAGACGGAAAAACTGCTCTGCTACTGCTCTTATCTCTACGGCTGATGACAGGCTGACTGTCTGCAACGATCAACAATGATGCTGGAAAGATGACTGTCCAGCTTTAAAGAGAATAGATGGACCAGACCGTCGGATTTCCTGCTTCAAAAAGCAGTTCGTTGGATGTTTTGGGCCGAAAGGCTGAAGACTAATTTCCCCAATGAAGGAGAGAATTCGGTGACTATCCAGGCAGTCTGCTCTCTCTGTATTCTGCAACTTAGAAGTTGCCTGCCAGCACTTCCTTTATTAGATAGATTTTCCTTCTTGGGTCTCTGATGGGATTAAAGACTAGATAGCCACAGTATTACTAGAAGCTTTAGTAAATTAATAATTACAATTTCTCATAAAAAAAAACTCTCTTTGATAAGATAATGGTATACTTTCCCTTAGGTTAACAAGTATAAAAGGACTTTGTTATGTTCTTAATTCCTGATAAGTATGTGTATATATATATATATGTATATATGTGTATATAGTTCTTAATTTTTTAGAGAGAAGGGTGAGGTATAGGAAAGATTAAGCTTTGTCTCAGGTGGAAGCAGTCTTGACGGGCTTTATCCTTGGGGCACACCATGAATACCTTGTGAGAGACTGTTTGGAGCCTTCCTGGGCTTGGAATTCAGGAAGCCTACCTAGGAACCCCACCGTGGCTATTGTTTTCCTAATTGACCCTCAAAGGGAGAAGGGACCGCCCTTTGCATATGACTGGGAAGGTGGGGGAGAGAGAAAAACAAGAGGTAGAGAGGAAGAAGAAGAAGGCGCGGAGAGAGAGGAAAGGACCGGACCAGCTCGTGGGACTGAGACACCTAAGGACCCGTCCTGCCGAACGGATTCCAGGAGGTTTTAATCTTCTGTCCCTTTAACCTTTTTTTCCTTCTTGTATATGCTAGTTGGGTTGTATAATAAAGTTTAATTGTTAATAAACTGAGCCAACAACCCCCCCCACCCCGTCCTCCTATTCTCAGAGACCCTGTACCCTGGGACTTCGATTCCTTTTCTTAAGTGCAGTTCTGCTCTGAGCCCGAGCCTCCCCCAGTTCTCTGAGCCTCAGAAATCCTAGATTTCAGGGCAGTCAATCACTGTTTTTTTTTTAAAACCTCATACCCTTTGTGGCATTAGGATGGATTTCTCCACTCCGTTGGGTATTGGTGATGGAAGTGAGGGCCTCCTACATGCTAGGAAAGCTACGCTGAGCTACAGCCCAGGCCTTGATTTTTTTTTTTTAATTAGAAAATGCCTGAAGGTCTTTATCTATGGGCAAAAGTTAGCATGCACTTGTCTGGAGTCCCTTTCCCTCGAAGCTTGGTCTTCCTTATAGAACGGAAAGTTGGCTGGTGAATCAGCCGCCAGTCCTGGGGGTTTTATTTTTGCAGTTGGAAGCAGGGCCCTGATAGCACAAGGAGTGATCTTTGGGGAGTGAGTCACCCGCACTCCCCAGCTAGTGACTGTCCTCCCACACCCTGGGGACTCGATGCACAGTACAGGAGGGGATCACCGCAAGGCGTTAACAATGTGGAAGGCGAACACTTGAGAGACAGAATGCAGTAACTAGGCCAGACAGGCCTCTTGTTTTCACGCTTTGAGGGAGAAGTGAGAGATGCAAGCCAGTCTCCACCTTCCCGGCAAGCACAAGGCCTTGATCTAAGTCTCCTCTTGTTTCACCTCCCTGGACACAGGCTACCCAGTTGCACAGTCAAAAACCAAAGAGAAACTCTCATTCATAGCGTTCAGGAGATGAATGTCCACACAGCTCCATGAGGATGGGTGTTCCTCCCACCCTCCACCCTCAGACCCCACCTCAGACCCTCCTCAGACCCCACCACAGGCCACACCTCCCTGCAGTGACATTGTACTGCTATGTGCCAGCCACATGCTCAAATGGTTTAGGACCCCCACCCCACCCCCAACAGTCTCCAGAGTCCATGTTTGCGAGCAGATGAGGGCCAGGCCAAAGGAGGCTTTTATTTGTCCCCTCCACACAAGCTAGAGTCATCTGGGAAGAAGGGATGTCAGTTGAGAAAGTGTCTCTATCAGGATGGTCTGTAGGCAAGCCTGTGGGGGCATCTGTGATTAATGCGGATGGCCCAGCTTCACTGGGTGGTGAGGCCACGCCCTGAGCAGGTCAACCTGGGTCCTATAACCAAGCAGGCCGAGAAAGCTATAGGAGCATTCTTCGGTGATTTCTGCGTCAGTTTCCACCTCCGGATTCTGCCCTGGTTTCCCTTCATGATGAACTGTGACAGGGATATGTAAGCCAAATAAACACTTTGCTCCATGAGTTGGCTGAGGTCAGTGATTTATCCTAGCAACAGAGAGCCACACTAAGACAGAGGATAACAGAGCGGCTCCAGGCCTCAGCTTCCTGTAGGGTCATCCTCCTGGGTGTCCCGGGTGTGTGGAACATCAAACACGACGCTGGGCAAATGTGTGCAAACGGCACAAGAGGAAGCCAGGGAGAGCTGGTCTAGCTATGGTGACTCACGGTCCACGCCCTGCCCAGTCCACCATAACTTTCAAAGCTGAAAAACGAGGGCAGGGCTGGGGTGTAGCTCAGCAATAGAACACGTTTGACATGGGCCAAGCCCTCAGTTTAATCCTAACACAGAGAAAAAAAAAAAAAAAGAAAGAAAGAAAGAAAGAAAAGGCCAGGACAACCAGGAACTGCTGTGTCCCCGCGATGCCTGCTTTCACTCCAAAGCTGTTTAAGCGTCTTATACCAGTCACCAAAGTACAAACCCCACAGTCATCAGCAGCAACTGCGCTGCGCTGTCTTGCAGCCTAGAATGCAAGATAGACAAGCAACTGGGAGCCAGCTCCACAGGGCCTTGGGATTTATTTCCTAAACTACTGCGAGAGAGTCTCGGGTTGGTAATTTAGAGCTGGAGACAGAAAACTCAAACACGCCCGCTTTGGTTTGTCATAACAGGAGCGGATGAGCAAGGGGACAATTCAGGGCCAAGTGTGAAGAGGAAGTGGAGGATGAGGGCCGGTGTTGTGTAGAAAAGATCCAAGACAGCTTGTTTCCCAGACAGTGTCTTGCTTTGGAAATTTCTGGAAACGCATGGTGGTTCGGAGCTGTCTGTAACTCCAGTCCTGGGGGATCCAATTCCTTCTTCTGGCTTCCATAGGCATTTATGTGGCGCACTTACATGCACACAAACACTCATACACACATAACATAAAAACTAAAAATTCATCTTTTCCTAAAAGACATTTTTAGGAACTATTAAAAATAAACTTGAGAGACTGGGGATATAGCTCAATTGGTAGAGTGCCCGCTGAGCATGCAGGGAACCCTGGCCGCAGTCCCTAGAACCGCATGGTGGCTTGTAACCTCAGGACTCCTGCAGGAGGCGGAGGAAGGAAGATTGAGCTCAGGGTCATCCGGGACTGCACAGTGAGTTTGAGGCTAACTTGGAATACATGAGACCCTATTACAAAACGCACAAGGGCCCAGAAAAAAAGCTTGAGAGTTCTGTAAGCACACGGGTTGTGCGGCATCTCCCCTGACACGAGCACTCCCTCTGCAAGGGAGAGGGAGGCTTGTGAAACAGGAGGTGAATGTCTTCACATCTGGGAAAGCTGACATTTGTAAGATTTAAGGGTCGCCCCCATGAATCCGGGCACAGTGGTGCACTGCTGTAATCCCAGCACTCGGGAGGCAGAAGGTGGTGGATCATTGTAAGTTCGAGGCCAGCCTGGATAGCCAAGGCTACACAAAGAAACCCTGTCTTGAAAAACCAAAAGAGACAGAGAGTCAGACAGAGACACAGACAGACACAGATATAGAAAGAGAGAGACAGAGATAGATACTCCCCACACTCCGGCTTTAGAATAGTAAACAACTCACAGAGAGGACTGACGACCTCCGCCGTGAGGAGAGAGTCTCCAGAGTAGCCTGCGAGTTGTGCAGACAGCGCCACGGTTGCAGCTTTCTGAGCTGCCACTCATGTGGGTGTTAGGGTGGGCTTCTCTGTGCTGTGGTTGCTTGAGCCATCTCCGGTCCTTCCTTTAAAACCTCATCAGGTCACCAGGCTGGACCTCAGCACAATCATGGGTTCCCTTTCTGGAGTGAGCAGAAGCACACGTGGGCTGAGTTTCAGCACCTCATCTGGAAAAGTCTCTCCCACAGCAACACATGATGGAGGTAAGAGCAGCAGTGGCTGTCTCACGGAGCTTGTCTTCAGTTTGAGGGTCGCAAAATTGCAGAGGAAATTTAGTTCTGTCTAGAATAGCTTTTCCATGTAAAACCTCAGAAAAAAAAAAAAGATACCCAAGGAAATAAATGACATGACTGACAAGCTATAAGGTTAAAATGTAAAGGATGGATGGATGGCTTCTGGTCTGTGGAGACTGTGTCCAGGACCACCTCCTCCAGCGAGGCTCTTACAGCAGGGCCGGTGTCTGATCACTTCCCTGTTTCTGGGTCCTCTAAAACTGTCATAATGTAGAGAAGATGCCAAACTCTTAGATCACTCCTTCTCCATCGATCAACTAAACGCATCTCTGAGCCAGGAGCTGCATCTTCATGGAGAAGATTAGAGAGACCCAGCAAGCATTGCCTAGACTTCCGGGGGGCAGAATCCCGGCCTCGGGGCATTGCAAAAGCCAAGTCCACATTCTCCGGGAGTTAGTTTTTCATAGGTACCTGCCCGGGTCTACTCTCCCTCGCCTAGACTACATGGCCAGCGTGCTCACCCACATCTCCATGGAACAATGGTTTTTAGTGGGGCTGAGCTCCTCTAACAGGAGGCAGACATTTTTAAACATCACAAGTTTATCCTTATGTCTCGGAAGCCTGAAAGTCCAGGTTTCAGGGATGAAAGGGCTTGGTGTCTGGTGAGGGCTGTTCATTTCCAAGATGGTAGCTTGTTGCTGATGGGGACAGCAAAGACAGTCTAGTCTCACTCCCTCGATCCTTTTTATTACGGCTCTCGTGCCATTTGTGAGGGGAGGGGCACTCACAGCCTAACTCCTACGACCGTTGTGTTGAGACGTGCTGCAGGCTGAATACTTAGGACCATCCCCCTATGCCACTGTGTATGGTGCTCCCCAGAAGCCATAGACTCTACACTGGAAAGGATGGTCCAGGCTCACATTTCTCCATGGCACTTAAAAGGCAATGCCAGTAGACAGTGGAGGTAAAGGAACACCAGATAAGCTGAGCTTGCTGTCTTGGAGTGGGAGAGGTGACGAGAGAGGCCTCCCAGACAAACAAGGAATGTGGCCTTCCATTGGGTTTCTTGTTGCAGGCCTCAGGAATGTTCAAGGCAGCCTGGTTATGTCTTGGCCCCGTCATTGTCCATCAAAGCTCTGTTTAATTATGATCTTGCTATCTCTGTCACATCTCTGGAGCCAAGAAACCAGTCAACCAAATAATGAAATGCCTAGTTAAGCTTAAAAACAAAACCATGGAGACCTCGTAAATAAATAAGGCATGGAAAAGCAGTGGGAACTGTAGGTTCTTATCGTGAATTCAGACCCTGCTCCAAGATTAAGTTAATTTGAACAAGAGAGAGTAAGGCGACGCGGGTGGCAGGAGGAGCCGCCAATATTGAGCTAGAGATGGCACCACTCACACGCATTCTTCGCAGCAGCCGAGTTATTTAGTCTCTTGGTTTTAAGCTGCTATACTTTCATTCTCTTAGACCCCACCCTTTAAGATGTGGGTAAACGCTGCAGGGCATGGCGGCGCACGCCTTTAATCCCAGCACTCAGGAGGCAGAGGCAGGGAGAGTTCCCCGACCACCAGGGCTACGCAGAGGAACCCTGTTTCAAAAAACAAAAACAAACAAACAAAAAGGTGTGTAAATGTGTCTGATTCATGTGGACGAAAGTGTTCTTCGGTGCCACTAAAGAAAAGATGAAGACTGCAGAGGACCAACCTGGCCAAGGAGAACACTGGTTTTAATCAGGGAGCCGCTCTTTAAAGGACCTTACCAGAATGACTGCTGTCTTGTGAGTGCTGTACCCAATTGTACATGACTCACAGGTTCTTTGAGGGAGGCTGAGCAGGATTTCTTCCTGGAAATCTGTGGGTAGCAGCTCATATTCTGTCACAACCACAGAACGATTGCTGGTCCTCTTGGGGGAAGGGAAGGTGTCTACTCCACACACCCCTTTGTTCCAACAGGTGGGCAAAGCATTCAGTGTCAGCACTGACGGCTCTTTCACAGCCAAGCAAAGTGAGGCCCCAGGCATGGTGCCCAGCTTGACACCAGGTCAACAAAGTGTATGTTTTAAAATAAATCTCATATGTGTGTTTGGATATGTGAATACGGGCATGCACGTGACATGCTGTGTGTGTAGACGTCAGAGGACAGCCTGGGGTGCTAATATTTACGTTCCACTCTGTTTAAGGCAGGAACTTTTGTCTGCTGTTTGTGTAGGTAGGTAAGGCTGGCTGGTCCATGCGCTTCAGGGATCCTCCTGTCTGCAGCTCCTACTTTCCCATAAGAGCACTGGGATTACAGATATACGCATGCTGTTTAAATGAGACAGGGAACGCAAACTCAGGTCCTCTTGCCTGTACAGCAAAGGCTCTACCACTGAGCCATCTCCCTAATCCTAACTCTCTCTCTCTCTCTCTCTCTCTCTCTCTCTCTCTCTCTCTCTGACTTTGGTCAGTTGCGCTTAACTAAAACAACATGAAATACTTTTTTATCCAATTAACTATCATCCTATATTATGCAAGGAATGGGGAGAAGAGCTGTGTGGTAGAATATCCAGTCTATACTTGGGAATCAGTTGTCCAAAGACAATTCTTCTCCCCCCCCCCAGAACAGCATGCTTCTTTTTTTTTTTTTTTAAGATTTATTTATATATTATTATGTATACAGTGTTCTGCCTGCATGTACACCTGCAGGCCAGGAGAGGGCACCAGATCACCTTATAGATGGTTGTGAGCCACCATGTTGTTGCTGGGAATTGAACTCAGGACCTTTGGAAGAGCAGACAGTGCTCTTAACCTCTGAGCCATCTCTCTAGCCCCCCAAAGACAATTCTTATTTCCAGTTGTAATCTGCAGTGACAGATTCGTTAGGGACCTTAGGGGATTGGCCAGTCTGCATTCCTACTTCATGTGGAAATGCTCCTTTCACTATCAGAGGATTATAGCGAAGGTGCTCACTTAGTTATGAATGTGATGCTAGGGAAGGGAAGCCATGGCATTTATAATACTGCAGATGGGCACAGGCAAGCCAGAGAGAACTGGTTAAGTGTCTATGCCTGTTTAGCCCTTGAATAACCAACCATGCCGTTCATGCACCATGTTCAAGGGATTATGCAAATATATCGTATTCTTTTACAAGTCTTTTTAAATGGTAACTTGCCCTAACTAGTAACTATAAAGAGATCCAGAGATAGTTAAAAACTGCTTCCAATTTTTTTTTATGCAATGCCAAGAATAAAACACAGGGCCTTGGCCATGCAGAGCTTCTGCTACCCCACTGAACTGTGTCCTAGCCCCAAGCTACGACAGTAACTAAGGAGACCCAGCTCCACAGGTTAGAAGTCAGGAGCTAGTAGCTTTTTAGAGATTTATTTTTCAATTACTACCTTTAATAATATATGTGTCTGCGTGTGGGTATCAGATCCTCTGGAGCAGGAGCTACGGATGGCTGTGAGCTGTGCGCTGTGTAGGGTGCTGGAAACCAAACTGCATCCTCTGTGAGAACAGCACAACAGCACATGCTCTTAACTGCTCAGCCATCTCTCCGGCCCCCGGGGTTCCAGCAGATTTTTAAACTGCAAGTAAAGCATTGTCGCCTTCCAATCTGTGCAAAAGCATCATAAAAACAAGCTGAAGGAAGCAGACGTCATGAGAATGGAGGCAAATACTAACTGCAAAAATGGCGGTATTAGAAATGGTGACTGGGCTGGCACCTGTGATTCTTCTCTTCCCTGGGGCACTGTTGGGCACCAGCCCACCAAGGCAAGAGGACCAGAAGACACGAGACGCAGGGCCTGGAAGGCCATAGGCATGATGGAGATCAAACACTCCGGGAGCTAGTTCAACTTTACTCAGGGAGAACAAAGGCTGTAGAGTCCTTGTGGAGTGGGGGTGGGGGAGGGCTTCCAGGATAGGTGTCCATAATTGGATGAGGCCAGGCACTTTAGGGATGCTTGCTTTGCATTTGGCAGCACACTCCTATTATATGAGCAGGGGCACAGTACCTAATTATCCTACAGGCAGAGGGAGGGGAGAGCTAGCGGGGAGCTATGTTGAAAGCCGTATATCAAATGTAGTTAGGGGCATCTATGTCTAAAGACACTCTGCAGATGGAGTCAGGCAGAGAGCTGGAGGCCCTGCTAGGGAGAGAGTGGCTATCTGGAATGGGAGGACTGCAGCCTCAAACAGCAGGGTTCTTCCAATAGGCACCCATCATGGGTGACCTTCACCAGGAATCATGGTCCCGTCATCTAAACTGAGGGTCTGATTCTCAAACGTGCACTCTAGAGAGACACGGGACAGGCTAGACAGGACCAAGGACCTCACAGGGAGGAAGAGAGGGCTGTGGATGTGGGCAGAGTAGTCCAGGAGGCTGCTCCGGCTGTAGGAGAGGGAAGGGACCAGAAGAAGACAGGATGCGGACAGCCTTAGGGTTTGCAGCTCCTCAGGCACACAGGGCACAGGTCCTGGGTTGTTTTGTTTTTTCCCCACTCTCCTGATGGCTCCAGCTGGCACTGCTCCTCATAGCAGCTCTCACTTGGGGGCAAGCCAGGGCCACTCCCTGGCACCGCTCAGGTTTCAGTTTTGCCCTGACCTCAGTTACAGCCTCTCCAAGGCCTACCTGATAAAGTTACCAAATGTGAACAGTGACAGATTCTTGGAGGAGGAGGGTGGGAATGGCGGCGGATCCCGCCTTTTAAGTCCGGGACCTACCTACTTACTAGCTCCCCCGAGCAATTGAAAGACGCCTGGACTCCACACAGCTTCAGGCACTCGGGACTTTGCTTCTGTTTGTGGTGATTTACAAAGCAGACCGAGCTATTCCCCTTTTTTTTTACGTTTGGCTCTTGTTTTGTGACAACTTTGTTACATAGCCCAGGCAGGTCTTGAACTGGGCACTGAGAGATCCAAGAGCATGGAGCTGGCCACTCCATGACAGAAGGCGGGAGGAACAAGAGAAGACTGGGAGAAGAGGGGACTGCACTGCATGGCATTCATTCATTCATTCATTCATTCATTCACGAAGGCAAGGTCTTGCAACTTAGTCACCCTTCCTAGGCATCTCTCAACTGGAGACAAAACTGCCAAAGTATGAACTCTGGGGGACACACTCAAGCCATAGGAACAGTGCTCACCCAGAAGTGATGGTGGCCATGGCCAATGCTGGGCTTGCTTCCATGGTAAACTAGGAGCTGGGAGTGAAAACACAATTACTTTCTCGCTATTCCATCACACCCCCAACCCCACTAGACCTCAAATTGCCATTTACAACACACTCATTTCTCTAGACTGCCATTACTTCTGGCAGCATATAACTGTAAAATGGGAAAGCCCTAGAGAAATTGAAGGGGAGGGGAAGGGAGAGGGCTGAAATTTCCTCACTTTGCAAAAGACCCCACCCCGTGTCTCTACAATGCCTAAATACGTATTCTGTGACCCTGTGAAGATCACTTACACCCCCCCCCCCCCCGCCGGACAATTGCGGCAGTTTCGTGAGACCTGGTGTAGTATATATAACATAGAAGTCAGTGAAATTACCATAGCAACAGCACTTTTGCACTCTAGTGTACTGAACAAGGCAGGGGCTGTTCCCCCTCCCCCCCCCCCATTGCCTCCTGCATCCCCAGTCACTGCCTCCTTTCTTTGACCCCCTTAAAGCTTGGTTCCAGCTGTGTCTCTAGTAACCTTCCCTCCAGTTCTGGCCCCTAAATTCAAGCCCAATTCTGTCCTCTACTCCTTGGAATCATTTGGGTCCTGAGCAGCCTGCTCTTGGCACCATAAGGGAGAGGAGTCTTAACTACAACGACTTGCCAGGACAGAAATTCCACAATAGGATGGTTCCTTCACCAGGCTGAGCCAAGTCTCCACAAGTACTGGAGTGCTTGGTAGGGGGAGGAGGGGCTTGCCTGGGGAGAGCTGGTCCATCTGTCTCTTGGATTCTACTACGTTCATAATGAAAGACTTCTCCATGGCCTCCCGTGGGTGCCCTCTCCCACACAGGCTCACTTTCTCCTCACAGTGACCTCTGTGAGGTAGGAAGTGCATCTCCGTTTTTACAGTATAAGAAGAGGTTCAAAAAGCCCAGCACAGCTCCAGGCTAATTTTATGGCCAGTGTGAGCCCAGCCAAAACTAGGATCTGTGTCTTCTGGTTCCAAGTTATTTTCTGTCACACTTTTGCCCTTTGGTTTGGCCTGTTCCCATCCGCTTTGTTCTTGCCTTCCACAGGAATTTACATGCCTGCGCTCTTGGCAATGCTGTTTACTCAACTCACCAAGAAACTCAGTCACAAAACGCTGAAGCCATGAGTGGCCCATCAAGTCCTTGAGGTAAGTGGAGGCTAAACCAGCCTTCCTTACTGGCCAGAGGGGCCTCTGTGAACCAGAGAAGGAAGATCCAGAGCTTCCCTACAACTGACCTCATATCCTGGCCTCTCTCTGTGGTGAGGACACCTCCATTCCCTGAGGCACAGTGGCCTTAGTGACTATAGGTTGTTTTTCCCTTGAGGATGTTGTGTCTGGTTTCAAACTGAGGGCTGGGAGTGGACTAAGCAGTGGCCATGGAGGCAACACAGGAGCCGTGACACAGATTTTCAGAGGAGAATGAGAGAGAAACCGAGGCAGAATGTGACTGTCACATGAACTCATTGCTCTTGTTCCTGTCCCAGACAGAAGCTCAGTCCAGCTTGTGCTATGTGCTGCTGGATTTGGGGTGACTGGAAAGGGACCGCTCTTGTGTGACTGAATCAGATATGTCAGGCACCTCTCAGAGCTCAGTAACATAGAGGTTACACAGAGAAGCTTTCTCTAGACAAGAGGCTGATGGGGGTTCTAAGCCAGCAAGTCATGGCTCCCTTGAGCTAGAGAGGCGTGTCCTTCAAGACGCCCTGTATCTTAGTTAGGGTCGCTATTACTGTGATGAAACACCACGACCAAAGCAAGCTGGGGAGGAGAGGGTTTGTTTGATTTACACTTCCACATCACCGCTCATCACTGAAGAAAGTCTGGAGAGGAACTCGAACAGGGCAGGAACCTGGAGGCAGGAGCTGATGCGGAGGTCATGGAGGAGTGCTGCTTACTGACTTGCTCCTCATGCCTTGCTCAGCCTGCTTTCTTATAGAGAGCCCAGGACCACCAGTCCAGGCATGGCACCATCCATAATGGGCTGGACCCTCCTCTGTCAATCACTAATTAAGATAAGGCTTGTCTACAGCCCAATCTTAACTGAGGTTTCCTTCTCTCAGATGACTTCAGCTTGTGTTGAGCTGATCTAAAATGACCCAACATACCTTGCATGGTGTCCAGTCCCAAACCAGTCTTCTTTTCATTCAAAATCAAGTCTATTTCTTCCATTATTGCTCAAGTTGAGTGCATTTGTCAATAATATAACTCATAAAAAATTAGAACTAGAGAAAAAGCTTCCATGAGGGGAAAAGAAGCATATGAGCAGAGTTCAGGGAAAGTGTGGACCAAGCAGTCTGGGGAAATGAATTACATGGTTGCAGATGCTGGGTCTATGGCCAGGGGAAGGAGCTATTGGCCCGCACAAGATGCAATGAGCAATTCCCCCTCGGCAAAACAGAAGACTGTGTCAGCAAAGTCTTTTTTGCCTCTCCAGGGGTGTGACTTTTAATGCTGACTAGCACCCATCCGAAGCCACCAACCCCGAGCAACGTGGCAATGGTAGCATTTATCATCAAGTGTCCAAAGATGTCTAGCACAGTTTAGTATGCTCAGCCCCGCCTATCTCACATGGAAACCCATCTCCTGTCTCTGTGCCGAGGCCACTCTCACCTTTGACAGAGGCCTAGCCCGTGCCTGTCTTCCCAGGGAAGAGCTTTTGGTCTGTATTTCTCATACCATGTGTCTCAGCTAGAAATACTTCCAGTATCACCCATAAGCACCAATAAGAAACTGGCCTTTTAATTAGCTGCCATTTTATGTCTCATTTCGCTGGGCATCTGAGAAAACTGTTGCATGCCAGCTGAGCTGTAAGATGAACTTGCCTGTGATAATGGGACGCAGCTTAGCAAAGACAGCAAGGTCAGTTGATTGGAGTTCTCCGTTCCGCATGCTATACCCACTGGTCCTGATCCTGGTTCAAGATCAACTCTTTGTTTTTGCAAGGACTATCAGATTGTCACTATGCATCGAGCCTGTGTTTTGTGGCAGTTAATCAGCCAGGAAACTAAAAGATGCTTATGGCATGAGTGGACTCAGAGAGGCAAATGCAGGCTCCACCTTTTCCAAGCCTACTTTATTTAGGGTTCTTTAAATGTTTATACCTCCCTTCCAACCCACCTACCCAAGATAGGAGAGAGGAGATTTAGGGGAACAGGAGAAGTAGACCTTGTTGAATTCAGTTCCTGGAGCAATTCCCTGGCATAGTTGGCAGGATTTGAACAGACCAGCAATTCCACCAAAGTTGCTGCTGTAACCTGGAACAGCAGCCAGAGCCCGGAGCCTCAAAGCCTTCGCTGGAGTGGTTCTCTCTAGGAGCATCTTGAAGTACAGCGATGAACAGCCAAACAATACCAAGACCCCAAGAGCCCCAGCCTCCTGTTTTGGGATGGATATATATATATCCTCTCAGAGTCTATACTAGGATGTTTTTCAGCTGGCAACAATCAAGGCCCCACATGAGGTGGCTCGACCTCCAAGTGGATAAATATCACCTGCTCTCATACAAGTCTGTTCCCAATCCCATACTTGGGATCAAAACAAAAACATGTTTACATCCATTACATATTCCCCTTTCTATTAAAAATAATAAACTATATGCAATAAAAATAATTATGAAAATTATTCAGTAAAAGCTACATTTACAAGGACCAGACCATTTATAGTTGACAATCTTGGAGAAATTATTCCACTATCTGTCCTATCCTACTAAGTCTTATCATAGTGTCCAAAGTTTTCCTAAATCACTTTATTATAATTTATATTTATCAACCTCTAAACATGTTTTTAGCTCTTAAACTAAAGCTTATAGTAATACTATGGCTATCTAGTCTTCAACCCTCTCAGAGACTTAAGAAGGAAATATTATCTAATATGAAGGAAGCACAGGCAAGCAACTTCCAAAAATATAGGCAAGACAGAGAGAGTTGACTGTCTGGACAGTCACAGGTTTTTCATATTGTTGGGGCATCCAGTCTTAGCCCGCCATCCCAAAATATCTAACAGACTGTTCTGTGAAGCAGGAATTTTGAAGGACTGGGCCACCTAGTTTCTGCAAAGCTGGACAGTCAATTTCTCAGTGTCATGCTTGATCACAGTTTGGACAGTCAGTCTGCTATCAGCAGTAGAGATAACAACAGTGCCTCAGTCCAGTGGCTGTTCTGCCACACTTGGTTCTTTGATGTCCATCATCTTCACTGAAGTAGACTGGAGATGCTGCCAGAAGCAGATGTGTCTCTCTGTTAGAAAAACCCTTTATTGTTAAATGCCATATTCTGTAGATCTCTGAAGTGTTTGAAGACCATCTATCTACTTACTATAGTGTATAATGATGTACGTACCTTTGTTTTCTAAATTTTGCAAAATGAAACACATCCATCTGCCAGATTATATATTCCTTTTGGTACCCCTAGGGTTACTTCCGACAGGCAATGAAGTTTGGTTATACAAAAAACATGTAGGACACCTTTTAATTATGCCTTTGGCTTTCTGCCAAGTAATAGAGAATTTTTTTCTTTAAATCTTTACTGTTAACATGATGCTTTTCATGAAAATTTGAGGCTTTTAACACATTTCCTATTAGTAATTGGTCAATTTCCTCATTTCCTTGTGCCAATGGACCGGGTAATCCTGTATGAGAGTGAATATGAGTTGAGTAACATGCAAGGGATTGTTTCTACTTCTGATGGCCTGTTGCCATTCCATAAATAACAAAGTCAATTCTGAGTTATCAGGTGTAAATTCAGCAGTTTCTATATGCAAAACAACTCTTTCTGCATATTGAGAGTCAGTAATTATATTAAGAGAGTCAGGAAAATCTAACAGCACCATAAGGATTGCATACCATTCTGATTTTTGTACTGAGGTATATGGGCTTTTGATGACCTTAGTTATTTTATTTGACTTATAACCTGCCATTTACATCCTGTTTGCATCAGTATAGAAGATTGGTGCCTCTAGAATTTGTGTTCTCTTTACAATATGAGGAAGGATCCAATTAGTTCTTTTTATAAACTGTATATGTTTGCTTTTTGGATATTTGTTATTAATTTCTTCCAAATAGTTACTACAAGCGCTTTGCCAATATTCGTTGGTTACCCATAATGACATAATTTCAGCATTAGTAAGAGGCACTACAATTTCCGTCGGGTCTGTTCCTGACAGTTGACACAGTCTTATTCCACCTTTTATAATTAATTCAGAAATCTTTTCTATGTTTGTCTTCAATTTTTTACTTTATTTATGTGCTAAGAAAATCCATTCCATGATTTTATCTTCCCTTTGCATTATGAGCCCAGTAGGAGAATGAGTTGAAGGTAAAATAACCAAAATACAACCAAGCTTAGGATCAATTCTATCCACATACGCATCGTGTGGTCTTTGTTCTACCAGAATTAACTCTTTTTCTGCTTCAGCTGTTAGACACCTTGGACTGTTTAAATCTGAATCCCCTTGTAAAGTCTGAAGCAAGTTACTTAACTCATAAGTAGCTAATCCAATTGTAGGCCTTAACCAGTTAATACCTCCCTTCAATTTTTGAAAATCATTAAGAGTTTGCAACCGGTCTCTATGAAAATCTGTACCTTTTGTCATTAAATTTTTTGCTGAGTTATTTTATAGCCTAAATAGGTAATTGAATCTCCTCTTTGTATTTTTTTCTGGAGCAATCTGTAACCCCCAGCATGGCAGAATTCTTTGTGTTTACTTAAACATTTTCTCTAAAGTATCTGCATCAGAATCATCCAACAAAGTATCATCCATGTAATGGTAAATGATAGATTGAGAAAACTGCCTATGAATTATTTCTAACGGTTGTCGCACAAAGTATTGACATAAAGTTGGGTTATTCAGCATTCCTTGTGGAAGTGCCTTCCAATGGTATCTCTTCATTGGACCACTACTATTCAGAGTAGGTAGTGAGAAAGCAAACCTTTTCCTACCCTGCTCATGCAAAGCTATTGTGAAAAAACAATCTTTTAAGTCAACTACTATTATAGGCCATGACCTAGGTAACAGAGAAGGTAAAGGAATTCCAGGCTGTGAAGGACCCACTGGTTGAATTACTCTATTCACTGCTCTTGAATCCATTACCATCCTCCATTTTCCTGACTTCTTTACAACAATCACAGAGGAATTCCATGGGCTGGTAGACTCTTCTATACAGTGAGCCTCCAGCTGCTCTTGTACCAGTTGTTGAAGTGCCTATAAATTTTCTTTTGTTATGGGCTATTGCTCTTGCCATACAGGTCTGTTTGATATCCATTTTAGGGGCAAGGCTGTTGGTTTATCAGCAGCAGCCCTGTTTATAAACTTGGAAACTCAACACTTGTGAAGTTCTGTGTTTGGGCAATGGCACGGCTTGTGGTTGCTCTTGATTACACATGTCAGTACCTTCCCCAGGGGCATCTACCAGTTCACCTCTAATTTCATCACTGTCTGTCTCTGTGATTGCAGGAATATTAATTTGAGTACCCCACTGTTGCCAAAGATCCCTTCCCCATAAATTTATGGATATGTCAGCCACATAGGGTCTCAGCTTCCCTGTTGCCCTTCTGGTCCCACACACTTAATCCACTGTATACTTTGTCTTATTTGAGATAATTTACCAATTCCTTTGTTTTTTCCTTTTTGGGTTTTCGAGACAGAGTTTCTCTGTGTAGCCTTCGCTGTCCTGGACTTGCTGTGTAGACCAGGTTAGCCTCGAACTCACAGCGATCCACCTGCCTCTGCCTCCAAAGTACTGGGATTAAAGGCATGTGCCACCATGCCTGGCCTAATTTACCAATTCCTATAAATAGTGTATTAGCTTTCTTGAAGTGGCCAATTTGGATTCCAATACTTTTGAGAAAGGATTGTGATGTTTGCTCTTGTGTCCACCAAACCCTCTATTTTAACACCATTCATTTAGGTCTCTGATCATTAACCATTGTTTGCCAGAACACACGTCTTCCAGTATTCACAAATGCACCTATTTTTTCTACTGGAGCAGCTTTGCCCTTAATGTAAGGAAACAGTAACAACAGCTGAGCAATTCTATCCCCTACATTAATTTGCATCTCCTTCTTTAGAGTGCCGTGATTTTAATTTCTTCCTTACAATCCCCATCTATAATGCACAATAAAGCCTTGAGAAGTTAATCCACTTCTTCCCAAGATTATTCCTATGGTCCCTGAAGATAAAGGACCATAAATACCAGTGGTAATTTTGTAATATTCAACCTGTGGATATAGTGTAAAATATATCTGAGGCCAGATCCAAAGCTGAGTTGCCTTCAGTAGCATGCATTAAGCCAATGATACTTAGTCTTCATTTTCCTGCAAGTTTGTTACCTCCTGGCTGACCAAAGAAAGATGGCTAGTATTGTTAGCTATGGGCCTTGAGCTAACAGGCCCCTCCTTTAGTTTTTCGATGACAAGAGATTACCTTGGATTGACAATCTCTAGACCAATGTTTCCCAGGCTACAATACCCTGGAAGTCTTGGCATATCATCACCATCACAGCCAGAAGCTTCATGTACTCTTCTACAAGTACCATTTACTCCAAAGTTAGTGCACCTGTAATTTTGAGGTCTGGAACTTTTAACCTTATAGTTTCTTTGTAAATGGTCCAATTTACCACAATTAAAGTACTAGGTATTTTGATACCTGAGATTCCCTAGCTATAGCTTGTCCGATGATAATGTGTTGATGCTCCTGAGAGCTAATATTAACTATCTGTCTTATCCATTCATCTAATGGGGATCCTTGTGCTTTTGATGGTCTAATTTCTCTCTTACATTCAGCATTTGCATTCTCAAGCACCATGATCGGTTTCAGTGCCTGTCTGGTCTCAGGATCTGGCATGGCTCTCTCTAGAGCTAAACCCAGTCTCTGTAAGAATTCTGTGAAGGCTTCTCCAGGGCCTTGAAATAACTTAGTAAATGAAGTGGTTGTTTTCCCAGGCTCCTCAGCCATGTCCCAAGCTCTTAAGTCTGCAATACAACATTGTTCAATTACACATCTTCAGATCGGGTTTGTTCTCTTAAGTCAGCATAACACCCTTCACCAAGCAATTGATCTTTAACCACATTTATCCCCCTTGTCATATCTGTTGTTCTATTCTCCTGGCTTCGTTTCTCCACCATGATAACCACTATAACTGTTAAGCAGCTTCTAACACAGCTGACACCAATCCCTTCCAATCTTGGGGAATAAGTTTATGCTGCATAGCCCAGTTGCTTACATTTGTTTAACATATGTTCCATACTGTATGATTGCCTCTTTAAAATGCTTTAAATATAGCATATCTACTGGATGCCATGCCATCTCATCATAAGGTTCACCACCATCAGCAGGGATATGTTGCACTAGAAAAGCTGTTGACGCACTTGTCTCCAAAGCCCTTTTGGCCTGTCTGCTTTCCTGTTCCTCTAGAATCTTTCCAGCCTCTCTGGCTTCCTGTTTTTCTCTGCCCCCTTCCACACACTGGTGCTCTGACCACCTGGCGCATGGAGCAGGGCAGCGTGGCCATTGTGGGAAACACTGGCTCTCAGTTACCAGATGTTTTTCCTTTTCCAATGGCGCCTTTTGTTTTCTAAAAGCTCCAACCTCTACCCGCAACTCTGCAATCCTTTCCAGAATAGAATTTATTGACCCTTCTGGTTTTCATGTCTTACTTGGTCTTACTTCCAATCTTTTTAAAAAAAATGTTATACAGTAAAAAGACCAAGAAAAAACAAAAATTCCCTCTGGGTATAAAGCAGGAAAGAACTTTGCAACAGCAGCTGCAATTTTGCTGACACCCTGAAAGAGCATTGCTATATCTTGAAAACCTGCATCTTTCTCCGCAATATTAGAAGTTAAGTTACCCATTAGGTCCAAAGCACATTGAGTGCCACCTGTAGGCTCCAATTTTTCCAAGCCTACTTTATTTGGGGTTCTTTAAATGTTTATACCTCCCTTCCAACTTACCTACCCTAGATAGGAGAGAAGGGAGATTTAGGGGAACAGGAGAAGTAGACCTTGTTGAATTCAGTTCCTGGGAGCAATACCCCTGGCATAGTTGGCAAGATTTCAGCAGACCAGCAATTCCACCAGAGTTGCTGCTGGAACCTGGAACAGCAGCCAGAGCCTGGAGCCTCAAAGCCTTCACTGGAGTGGTTCTCTCTAGGAGCATCTTGAAGTACAGCGATGAACAGCCAAACAATACCAAGACCCCAAAAGCCCCACCCTCCTGTTTTGGGTATGTGTATATATATACACACATATATATATACACACATACACACACACACACACATACATACACACATATATATCCTCTCAGAGTCTGTACTAGGATGTTTTTCAGCTGACAACAACCAAGCCCCCACACAAGGTGGTTTGACCTCCAAGTGGATAAATATCATCCCTCACAAATCTGTTCCCCATCCCACACTTGGGATCAAAACAAAACATATTTACATCCATAACAGGCAGGCAAGTTGATATCTGTCATGAATTCCCGACAGACAACTCCACGTTAAACCATTAGCCTAAATTCCATATTTCTATCTCTTCCTAGATGGTCCTAGAAATTTTTTTCTGTGTAATGTGAAATGTTTTGCAAAGAAAACATTTAAGGTCTCCAGCCTTGTGCCAACTAGAATGAGTTCGATTTGTTACAGTAACAAACATCCCCAAGTTCTAGGATGGGGACAACACAGGTTTAATGTGTTTGAGTTCCTGAGAGATCTTCTTTGGCTTCAGAGAGCTCTTTAGAGCAGCTTTCCTTGTGTATTGGTTCACTATCATGGTTCATAGCTCTGTCAACACACACCTTGTGTGAATGCCACAGCAGGAGAAGCGCAATTGGTGCTTCTCCCTACAAGTGACATGTGCCATATTTAATTTGCAAAAGCAAGTCCCCTGGCCACACTGAACTCCAAGTCATAGGTATGTTGGTTATCAACTCCTATGTGTGTGTCTGTATGTGTGTGTATAAACTGCTACCTAACACGCTTTTGACAGAAGTTTCTAGTTTTGCATGATTCCGTGACTCAGCTGAACTTTGGCTGAGTTTTTCCTGGGCTCACTTAGACACCTTCTTTGGCTGGAGGACGGGTGGTTTGGTTGGCCTGGAAAAGCTACAGTATCCTTGTTCACATTTGTAGCCATTGCTGTTGACTGTCGCCTGGGTACTGTGGCGACTTCTCATTTTCAGGCAGGCTCAGTTCACTTCCTTACGCAAAGCTCCCAGGACAGTATTCCAGGAGGACAAAGGCAAAACCTGTAGAATCTCTTGAGCTCAGGCTCCAGAATTTATACAACGCCGCCTTGTTTTATTGGCCAAGACTAGTAGCAGATCCAGCCCAAGTTCAAGGTTCAAGGAAATGGTTTCCTGGTGTAGTCATACATATCACAGAAACACTTTCACCTATTAAACGAGGCATGTACGCAGCCAGGCTCCGCTACTCGTGCTCTGTAGAGTCACCCTGAGCACTGGCCTAGTTAACAGTGAGTCATGGCTTCTGGAGAAATACATAGCGTGTTCCTACAAGCCTCTGGCAAAAACCCACCATAAACTAATCAAGGCTCTAACCTCGTTCCACATCTACTAAAGGCTATCTTATCTAATATAGCATTGAGCTTCCAGACAATTCAGCCCACTGAAGTCCCACCCCATCAGAACTACACGCATTTCCTCAAAAGGCACCCCACAGCCCTTGTAGGGCAAGGAGCACCAACACTGAGCACCTTGTCACTTACTGCACTCCATGGACACTTGTTAGCATCATAAGAGGTGAGACAAGATGGCAAAATACTGCTTTGTTACACACACAGCTGTGTCTATAGCTCAAATTGCTCAACACTCTACATTGCCCAAAGGACCACAAAAGCAACGTGAGTCATAAGTATTGATTTTGAGATTACACATTAATCTGTACAAGGAGATAAGTCCACAAATATGGAACCCACAAATAATAAGAACCAATTGTACTGGGAAAACTGATAATGATGGGAAACAGGCTGTAGTTTCTTTATTTGCTTGCCTAGTCATCTTTGGTTGAAAGTGAGCATTTTATTTACTGTGATAATTCTGAAAGTCCTGTAATCTAACTCTCCACCCTCCTTGGGTTTGCTCTGACGTTTGTTATTATTTAGTCACTTCTTGGCTGGGATATATTCTCTCTCTCCCTGCCTTCCTCCCTCCCTCCCTCCCTCCTTCCCTCCCTCCCTCCCCCTTCTCTGACTTTTTTGAGATCCCATAAAATTGAACCGAAAACCTCAAACACGCTACACAAATGCTCTACCTCTCTAACCCCTGAACCTGAGTTCTTTGTCACATGTGCGCCTACTGAAGTCTCTGCCCAGTTAGCCAGTGTGGTGGCATTCTGACGATTGGATAGAGTTTGCCTTCAACTCTTGGACCCCGCAGGTCTCCTGGTCTTGTTTGTTGGCCGTGTATGAGCACTGGGGCATGCCATCGACAGAAATGTGCTTTGCTTTAGCCCTTTGCTTCCTCCCTTTGTTTTGGAAGCCACGAGGTTTTTTTTAAAAAAAAAAAAAACAGACTTTATTACATATCACATCCATTTTACAGGTATACAGTTGGTATTAAGCTATATATAAAGCTTAATAAGTGACTTAAGGATACTCAGACAGCACACAGTGACTCTAGGATGCAAACAGGTGGTCTGGACCTGTACAGGAAAACACTCCGCCTTCTTGCTGAGGACGCGGGTTTAGAAAGGTTAAATAGCCGGAGGTCACATAACTGGCAGGGGAGATCTGCCTGGACCCAGAACTTATCCTATTTTCCACTGTTTGCCCAAGGCACTGATGAGCCTCTAGGCAGGAGGACAGAGGGTGGGCCTCCAGGTTCAGGTTGAAAATGCCTGGAGGAGTCCTCGATCGATGAAAGCCTCTGGGGGCCCTTCACGCACACCACCACGAAGCTTAGCCGAAGGTCAGCAAGTGAGCAAAATGATAGATTCAGAAAACAAGCTTCAGAAAGACAGATGGGGGGCCTAGCCTGTGTTTGGAGCAGGATTAAGGACCCCATTAGCTACACACTGTGCAGTACTATTACAAAACAGTATTAAAAGCATTCCTGCTGGGCATGGTGGTCCACTCCTTTAATCCCAGAACTTGAGAAGCAGAGGCAGGTGCATCTCTGTGAGTCGGAGGTCAGCCTGGTCTACATAGTGAGTCCCAGGCCAGCCAAGGCAGGAGAGTGAAAGCCTGTCTCAATAACAAACAAACAACAAAAGCTGCACCTGGTGGCACCAGAGTCCTTTCTGTCCATTTTTTCACTCAGCTCCTGGACCCAAGGCCCCTCCAGCCAGTCAGCAAGTTCATAGCAAAGTTTCCCACCCACATGAGGCTCAAGATGGAGGAGGCCTCAGTGAGGCTCATGTCTAAGGTTCCATGAGCCCAGCCACCCACTTCACCCGTTCCCCTCTTTCTTTGTCAATTCTTTTCCTTCACCCTGGATAACCCCCCAGCTGACATCGCCGAGAACTTAGCATGTAGGTACACAATGTAATTACAGATTCCAGATGAGTGTTCAGTTCATCTGGGCTCCTTTTCATGGTGCTCAGAGGACGCACTCAAGAGAGGGTGTCAATGGAATTGCAGTTGGATGATCAAACAGAAGCCCAATTGAAGCCCAGTGACTGATACATTCTCAGCCACCCAGAGAGAAGCTACTGTTCTGTGGGCACGTTGAGTTCATTACAAAAAAACAAGACTTGATTCCAGCAGCTGGTGTAATTTGAGCTCTACCTAATGGCGGATGCTTAAGACACTAAACTCATGGTTGGATCTCAGGGCTCCCGTAGGGAGATGCCATCTGCTCCTTACTTCATAGTCGGGGGTGGGGGGTGGAAGTGGGGGCTCCTTGTTGCCTGGGAAGAGCTCACTCTTCAACTCTGGTACCCTAAATGACTTCTGATACACACACACACATATACATACATACATACATACATACGCATACTCATGAATGTGCATGAACTCATGTGCATACAGAGAGAGAGAAAGAGAGAGAGAGAGAGAGAGAGAGAGAGAGAGAGAGAGAGAGAGAGAGAGAGAGACGAGCATTCCAGATGCCCTTGCTCTCTCCTTGTAACTTTTCAGGCTTCCCCGCTGGCCTTGAACTCACAGAGATCCACCTGCCTCTGCCTCCTGAGTGCTGGGATTAAAGGCATGCACCACCACTGTCAGACTGAGATGTTATTTTTCAAGTGTAAGAGGTAATATAGAAGATGCCATTGTCCTTTGCCCAGTTTCTTTCCAATGATGCCATCTTGAATTTATGTATCACAGTCAAGATATTGACACTGGTCCAATACACAGATCTCGGTCAGGTGCCATGGTGTCCTGTATATTCATGTGTGTGTGTGTGTGTGTGTGTGGTGTGTGTGCATGTACTGAGTCCTAATTATTTGAGCCATGTTGAACTGTGTGTAGCAAAACTTCTGGTGATTCTTCTGCTATTTCCGTAACCCTGCTGGCTGTCCCCTTGTTGACGCCTCCCAGTTGTGAATCTGCTTTTTCTCACTACAATGCTGTCATTTCAGGGCTGTCATATAAACCGGGCACAGTGGCTCATGGGTATAATCTCAGCTTTGTGGAATAATTGAGGCCAGAATTTTAAGGCTAGCCTGCGCAACACCTTGAGACCCTGTCTCAAAAAAAAAAAAAAAAAAAAAAAAAAAGCCTAAAAATGCCATTCATATACGTGAAAAATAAAATAAAATATGTAACTTTTGGGACTGTGTGTTGTTACTTTGTCTTTATTGGCGTTCACCCAGCTTTCAGCATATGTCTCCTGCTTCTGTTGCTGAGAAGTGTTCTGAGGCTGTACAGTCTTAGGCTTCTTTCAGGATGTTGTTCCATTTGTCTATGTGTCTATTTTTGTGCCAGGATCACCCTGGTTTTTGCCACTGTGACTCTGAGTTTTTTCTTGAAGTTAGGTAACGTGACACCTTTCATATTTTGCTCAAGACTGGCTGTTTGGGTCTTTTGCTCTTCTGGATAAATTTTAGATATTTTTCCTAGTTCTGTGAAGAATGTCACTGGAATTTTGAGGAGGCATAAGCTTTTTTTTTTTTTCTTATTCCATTTCATGTGTTTGTGTGGTATTCGGGTATATATGCATGTTTTGTGTGGGATGTGTGTGGTGTGCGTGCACCATATGTGTGCATGTTTATATGGAGGCCTGAGGCTAATATCTGTAACCATCTATTACTCTTCTACCTTATGCACTGAGGCACGTCTCTTAGTGAGACCCAGAGCTCACTGATACTGGCCAGTCATGCTAGCTAACCAGCTCTGGGGAATGCTTGTTCTGACTTACCGGTGGGCTGCCATGCCCACATGGCTTCTGGGAATCTGAACTCCGGTCCTCACGGTGATGTGGCTGCTTCACCAGCTCATCATCATAAGACATTTTTAATTAAAAGTTGAGTTATGAGGCTAGAGGGATGGTTCGGCATTTTGTAAGAGCACGTGATTCTCAACCTGCGGGCCACGGCCCCTTGGAGGGTCACATGACCCTTTCACAGTGGTCACCTGAGACGTCAGGAAACACAGATATTTACATTACAGTTTATAACAGTAGCAAAATTATAGTTATGAAGTAGCAACAAAAATAGTTTTATGGTCACCACTGCCTGAGGAACTGTTTTGAAGAGTCACAGCGTTAGGAAGGTTGAGAACCATCCGCTCAAGGAGTTCACCTGGGTAATGCTACTGTGTACACATAGTCACATGCAGACACTGAATTAAAACTGAAAGGAAAGTTTAAAAAAGTTAAGCTATGAGGGGACGGGTGGCACACTTTGGTGGGTACTTACTTGCCCAACATGTATGCGGACCAGTGTTCAATCCCTAGCACTGCAAAATAAATAAATAAATAAATAAATAAATAAATAAAAATCCATTAATTAAGCTATGAAAAAAGAAGACATGTCAGCATCTCTTTCATGGCTTTACCACAGGGAGAAATCATGTGAGCCAGCTGCCCTACTAGGAGGGTCAGTGTCCTAGGTTCATATTTGCTTGTGACAAACATTTGACATTCTTTTTTTTTCCCCCCAAGACAGGGTTTCTCTGTGTAGCCTTGGCTGGCCTAGACTTGCTTTGTAGACCAGACTGGTTTCAAACTCATAGAGATCCACAGCCTTCTCTGATGCCTCCCTGAGTGACATCTGACATTCTTAACAGAAAATGAAGGTTCCTTTTCTTAAAAACTGGGACCGTGCTGCCTGGATACATTCAGGAACACATACCAGGGTATCTGCTAGGACCTGTGGTCTGTTTGCCCTTGTTTCAGTGTCAGAATGTCAGAGGAAAATGAGAAAGAGCTAACAAACAAGTTACATCTGCTTGGGCTTTCTCTGCTGGTCCTTTATGAGGTCTGTACGCCCCACACAGCTACCTATATGCACACATGCACACATGCACGCACACAAACATGCACGTACACGTGCGCACACACACTCATGCAGCAAGCATCCTAGTGTGAAAACCCTGCATCCATCCTCAACAGATTACCCAGGAGCTCTAGGAGGGTTTATCCAAAGCAGCTTCCATCAGGACTATAAATAGCAGGCATGTGCCTCTGTAAGCACTGCAGCTATTTATTTTTTTAATAGGGGTTCTCATGTTACAAGGACATCACAGATGACTGAATAATTTATGTAAGGGTAGATTGTATGGGCTTCGCTCCTTGCCAGTGAGCTCGTCCCCAAATGTCTAAAGCAGATAAGGGAGCAAAAGCTACAGCCTGGGCTTCTGTGAGCTGTCAATTTATTTTTGTTAGGATTTCACCACTAGAGCCACATGTCTACCCTTTCTTTAATATTATCTCAGCCACAGAGGTCACATACACGGCAGGCAGTGCCTTAGTCACATCGAGCCAGCTCCGAGTAATGCATAAAACACAGCATGAAAAACACCCAGTAGAATAATAAATTGCCTTCTCCATGCTTGGTGATTTTAACAAAAGACAGTGGCTGTGTGTGGGCGTATGTTTGTTCTCAAGGAAAATATAGGGAAATGAGGGAGTTGGAAAACAGAGATAAGGCAAATGACCTGGATGGGTATGTTTCTGGGAGCTCAGTGGCTATCTTTTCAAAGACTCGAAGCGTAAAAAGAATCCACCGTGAACTTTACAGATTTACCTTCAGCCGCACAGAGTCACCAGGTGAGCAGGCGCCGCTTGGAAGCCAAGCACACCTCACTGGCCAGGGCGATTTTAGTGAAGATGAAACTTCACCGGAAGAAAAGGTTTAAAGTTTTACAATAGGAAAGCAGCCAAAATCCTCAGCAGTCCCACAGCAGGAGAGAAAGGTCAGGTGGTAGAAGCTGCCTGATTTTACTCAGGAAGCAGAGGGGCACAAATTATACCCTCCATGAGACTGCACTGCACCTGAGCCCTGGTAATAACTAGAGCTAAGGGGGCAGGGCGGTGATGGGAGTGCTGTGCGTGGGGGTTTACTTTGAAGGAAGAATTTTGGTAAACTCTTGCTCTTGTGTCTCCTAAGGCTGTGATTCTCAACCTTTGGGTTGTGACCCCTTTGGGCATAGCCTGATGTTTACATTATGATTTGTAACAGTAGCACAATTGCAGTTATGAAGTAGCAATGGAATAATTTCATGGTTGGGAGTCACCACAACATGAGGAACGGTATTTAAAGGGTCACAGCCTTAGGAAAATTGAGAACATCTGTCCTAAGTGAGGTGTGTGTCTCCTGTGTCTGCTTCAGGGAAATGCCCTGGAGGTAGGTCGATCTGCACGGCCTGGGAGCAGGCAAGCACAGGGAGGGCTTCTGGGAGCATTGTCCATCAATGCCGCAGACTGGAGGCAGCCATGTGCCGGTCAGCAAGGAAAGGAAGGGTCGGAACCAGAATGGCAGTGTACAGTGCTGAGCAAAGCCGTAAGAGTCAAGAACATGAAGCTCATAAACAGAGCGGCCTCTTCTGTGTAGGCGTGTGCACGGGGCTGAGAAGAAAGCGAAAGAGGCCGCTACAGTAAAAGCCAGGGTGCAGGTGAGCTGGTGGCGCACACCTTTAATCCCAGCACTCGGGAGGCAGAGGCAGAGGCAGGCAAATCACTGTGAGTTCGAGGCCAGCCTGGTCTACAAAGCGAGTCCAGGACAGCCAAGGTTACACAGAGAGACCGTGTCTCGAAAAACCAAAAAATAAAATAAAATAAAAAATGAGGGAGAAGCGAGAGAGTGGCTGGGAAGGATGTACAAGGGGACTTGTGCACAGTAGGACTGTTCACTTTCTTGGCCTGGCTGTGACTTCGTGTGTTTTATAATTATTCACTAAGCTGGGTGTTTATGTTGAACCTACTTTTGTATGTGTGTCATATTCATTTACACAGAGCCTACCTTCACATTGTACTGCTAAACTCTTAAAAAGTCTGAAAAGGAAGCTCCGTACTTCAATTTTAGTGCCTCTCCCAACTGCACTTGAGTTGTACAGCTTGGCTTAATAAGCATTTAAGGCGATGCTGCTAATCACAACACAGCTTAGGAACCAGGCAGGCTGTGGGGTGAAAAGTGCAGAGAGACCTCTGGCCCCAGACTGTGTGCCTGCTCTGACCTTAGCAACTAGGCTCCCATCTGTACACATCTCTAACAACATGCGTACACACACACACACACACACACACACACACACACACACACACACACACACACACAACACGCAAACACACGCACACCCCTGAGCTCTCTGGACTTCAGCTCTCTCCCAGAAGAGCCTAGGCCTATTTGAGTTCTGTCAAAAGCCTGTTAATACATTCTTAGGAAGCCTTTGTAACAACTTTAACTTAAAAAAAAAACCATAGAAATCATTTTTAGGTCTGGGGATGTAGCTCAGTTCATAGAATGGTTTCCTAGCATGCGCAGCTCTGAGGTCCATCTCCTGCCTCAGATGGTGGCACATGCCTGTAATCAGTAATTTGGGAGGCAGGAAGATCTAGAAGTCCAGTGCCAGCCTCGGAGATACAGTGAGACCAAGGACAGCCTGGAATACATGGGACCATGCTCAAAACCAAAAAGTTATTTTCATTTTTGTCAAGAACCTAGATTCTTAAGAGCTGATTCGGGAGTCATAGGTCTATCCCAGAGCTAACCACTTAATAGGTGTGATCCAAGCCAATAAGAAAACACAGGCGACCTTAGTGAGCAGAACATAAATTGGCCAAAAGACTTCAAGGAGACTTCACAAGCAGAGTGTCCACAGGACTTTGGAGAAATCAGATCACATCTTCCTCTTGTCTCAGACAATATAGACACGGCAAACCCAGTCCAAACAATCAGGCTGGTATCCGTGTATTGAGTAAAAGGCAATGTAAAAAAAAAACCTCACTGTATCATTACATGAGTTGGGTTGCTGTTATATTTGGTTTGTCGTGATTTGGGTTTAGTTTGAGTTTATAGCTGTAGCAGAGTCACAAGTCTATGGGAAGTTTGCCAGTTTTATGAGTGTCATATTTAACTAAGGATCTTAGGAAAATAATTACATCAACACTGGAAATCCTTGAAACACTTGGAAAGATGCCACATGTCACTCAAAGCTGAGCCACATTGAGTTCCATGACCCCTGCTGACCCTCCTGTAATTATATTTCCATTTTGGAAGTTGAGCCCTCTCCAAAGTCAGCGGCAGGAGCATCCCTGGGCTGCCAGGACTCTTACATCCCTCGTCTGAAGCAGGGACTCTTATCTGGCAGAGCCTTCTAGTTGATACAAGTGGAACGAGTGGCTGGCCAATCAGAGGGTCCAGGGTTCTGCCAGATACACCCGAATACGAAGGGCATCCTCTCCTGCAGAGAAATGCTGGGCCATGGTACCCAGACTGAGAACCCCTGATTCTGTGATTCACCCTCCATGAGAGGATCTACATCAGCTCCCAGTTCTTCAATGGAGACAGAGTTTTCTTTTACAGTTTGCCTTTCTTAGTGCCCATTTCCTTCAATTCAACAGATCAGATCAAACGAATCCCCAAGTCCCTCACCTGGGAGGTTAAGATTGGAGTTAAGGTTGACATCAATCAAGTCTTTTCCTAAGGCAGGGTCTCTTATAGCCCAGGCTGACTTTGAACTACAAAGTATTTGAGGGTGATTTTGAACTGGATCTTATTGCCACTTGCTGAGTTCGGGGGTGTGGGCATGTGCTACCCACCTGGCTTATTCCATTATCCAATTGGATCCACAATTTCACGCATGCTGGGCAACACTACCAGCTGAGCTGTATCCCCAGCCCAGTTTAGCATTTTGACTTTTGAATTGAGCCTATTCCTGGGTCTTCTATACATACAGAGTGACTTTCCTGTCTTGTGAACATACACCTGATGTTTGCAGCTGGTTACTTCGATGGATGTGCTCCGTGGCCTCCAGATAAACCATCAAAACCATTTATACAGCTTTCAATAAGAGCATCAAACAGATGAACATAGCTTAGAAGAGCCGAAGCGTCTATATCAATGTCTAAAGTTGACCTGCAGGCCCACATAGTTGTGTTTTTCCACCATCTTATGAAGGCTGCTGGGGGCTTCTGGTTGTCTCTTTGTAACCTTTGTCTGTAGTTTCCATGGTGGTAGGCTACCGCGTAATTCTACATTTCTTAAACCTGAGGATTTTGAGCTCTGCTCTTGGGTGTAACTGCATCTCCATCCAGTAAGTCCTTGAGAAAAGCCTCAGTCCTTATCTTGTCATGGACAGGCCCACCAGCTGCCTCAGCACATTGGCTTGCTCTTTTTTTTTCCAAGATATATATTATTTTATTAATCTGTTCTTATTACATCTCAATGGTTATCCCATCCCTTGTCTCCTCCCATTCTTCCCACCCTCCCATTTTCCCCTTATTCCCCTCCCCTATGACAGTTCCTGAGGGGGATTTCTTCCCTCTGTATATGCTCATAGGGTATCAAGTCTCTTCTTGGTAACCTGCTGTCCTTCTTCTGAGTACCACCAGGTCTCCCCCTCCAGGGAAAATGGTCAAATATGAGGCACCAGAGTACGTGAGAAAGTCATATCCAACTCTCCACTCTACTGTGGAGAATGTTCTGACCATTGGCTAGATCTGGGTAGGGGTTTAAAGTTTACAGCCTGTATTGTCCTTGGCTGGTGCCTTAATTTGAGCGGGACCCCTGGGCCCAAATCTGCCTATCATAATGTTCTACTTGTAGGTTTCTAGGACCCTCTGGATCCTTCTACTTTGCCATTCTCCCATGCTTGTCTCATCTAGAGTCCCAATAGGATGTCCTCCCCACTGTCCCAGTTTTCTGGTACTTGAAGGCTTTCATGGGACATGCCCCTTGGGCTAATATGCAGATATAAGTGAGTATATACCATTTGAGTCTTTCTGCTTCTGGGTTAACTCACTCATTATGATCATTTCTAGCTCAATCCATTTATCCACAAATTTTGGGAATTCCTTGTTTTTAATAGCTGAATAGTATTCCATAGTGTATATGTACCACAATTTCTTTATCCATTCTTCTATTGATGGACACTTAGGTTGTTTCCATGTTCTGGCTATTATGAATAAGGCTGCTATGAACATGGTTGAGCAAATTTTCTTGTTGTGTGCTGGAGCATCTTCTGGGTATATTCCAAGGAGTGGAATAGCTGGGTCTTGAGGAAGCCCTATTCCCATTTTTCTGAGATAGCCCCAGATAGATTTCCAAAGTGGTTGTACTAGTTTGCATTCCCACCAGCAATGAAGGAGTGTTCCTCTCTCCCCACATCCTCGCCAGCATGTGGTTTCGCTTGAATTTTTGATCTTAGCCATTCTGATGGGTGTAAGATGGAATCTCAGCGTTGTTTTGATTTGCATTTCCCTGATGATTAAGGAGGTTGAGCATTTCTTTAAGTGTTTCTCAGCCATTTTATATTCCTCTGTTGAGAATTCTCTGTTTAGTTCCAAGCCCCATTTCTCAATTGGGTTATTTGGTTTGGTGGTGTTTAATTTCTTGAGTTCTTTATATATTTTGGATATTAGACCTTTGTCAGATGTAGGGTTGGTGAAGATCTTTTCCCAGTCTGTAGGCTGTCGCTTTGTTCTCTTGACAGTGTCTCCTGCCTTACAAAAGCTTCTCAGCCTCATGAGGTCCCATTTATTAATTGTTGACATTAATGCCTGGGCCGTTGGTGTTCTGTTCAGGAAGTTGTCTCCTGTTTGGCTTGCTCTTTAGGTAGAATGCCTGTGCGGCTCATGAGTGTAATGGCCTAAGATGGTAAAAATGGCTGCCTCGGGTAGCATTGTGGACAATGACTTCCTAGACATACTTACTCTGTTCTCCAGCTCTTCCTCTCATTCACCAGAATCTAGTCACCAGCTTCCCTCTGTCTTTGTTTTTTGTTTGTTTTGTTTTGTTTTCAAAATGGGATTTCTCTGTGTAGCCTTGGCTGTCCTAGACTAGCTTTGTAGACCAGGCTGGCCTCGAACTCACAGTGATCCGCCTGCCTCTGAGCTTCATCCTGACAACAGAGCAGCCCTCCATCTCCTGAACAACAACAACAACAACAACTATACTCTTACTCAGTGGGTCAGGGAGGCTGCCCAGAGTAAAGGTCCTTGGAGTCAGAGATCTGTACCTCTCCCTTCCCCTCATCACGCCATAGAAGTTTCTCTGGATGAGATTCAATCCACTCTGACAGCCACTGATAGCAGGCCAGTGACTGGCCCTTGACATTTTAAGACCAGGCCCAGGCCTTCTCCACAGCACAGGTCCCAAATTCTGTGTGGAAAAAGAAGGAGAAGGAGAAGGAGGGAGGAAGAGGAGGAGGAAGAGAGTCCTATGTCTTTAGAGCTACACAGAAATCATAGCATGTAGCAGACAGGACGACTCCTGTTCATTAGTCTGGACGCTGAGAGTCCACATGCATGAAGAGGTTGGGGTGTTGCTGCTAGGGCAGAAAGACCTGAGAGACCCATCATCACTCAGCACACAGCTGCCACCCTCTTCTCCCTTTAGCCTTCTGGTTGGTGACACCCACTCAACACAGTCAGTGAGACAGCGTCCTCTTCAGGTTCTGGGGTCTAGCACAATGGAGGATGGCGTGAAGTCCTAGGCGCAAGCAGGCCCCTGCAATGAGAACTCAAAGTGGGGCCACAGGAAGGTGGGCCAGGGACAGGAAGGGTCCTACGTGAGTCTGGCAAGCCTGTAGAATACCGGGGAATGGGATTACCAGGCTGGGGCTGGCAGCAGTAAGGTCCTGAGGATGTTTTAGACCTGGGGTAGAGGACTGAAGATCAACTAAGCCATGTGTGCTGGCTTGTACCCGTAACCCCTGAAGGAGGGTTGCCATGAATGTAAGGGCAGCCTGGGCTACAGAGTGAGACTGCTCACCCCCACCCCCACCCCCAACACCCCCTGCCCCACCCTTCCAAAAGAAAAAACAATTAAGCAGGTGAGCCTCAGCAATCCCTCGGGCCCATCATAGGCTTAAAACCCAAGATGTTCAAACTTGGTTGCAAGGAGAGAATAAATAGCTGTGGCTGTCCTCCATCCTTATCACACAGCTGTTCTCTGGAGCTCGACTGACAACCCAAGCAAGAGGCGGGCCAGATCCAAGCCCGCTCCAGCACAAGGCAAGTCTCTGCCTGCCTCTCTGGAGGAAACAGCTAAGCGTGGCCTCTACACCTTTCGGTCTAGCCGGGACCTAACTTTAGCTTCCTCGGAGCATATGCAAAACCGCGATGGCTGCCTCTATCCATCTCGTAACCTGTGGGTATCTGAATATCTGTACTGCTGGCCAGTTCTGGCTCTGGAAACCTTTCAGACTCTTGAACTCTGTTGTCTCCTTGGCAACCAGCTCCTACCCTCCCACCCCACAGGCAACACTGCTCTTGATTCTCCCCGAGTGGGGTGTGGGCGGGCCCCACTGCCAGGAGGAGCCTCACATTGGCTGCAGTTTGGGGCAGGGTGGAGGTTTGAGGGGTTTTCTGTGGCCCTGTGGGATAGCATAGAGTCAGGCCAGGGACTAGAGCTCCACTTGGGCCCTTATCCTCCCCCCTCCCCAGCTGCCTTTCGTTCTTATCACAGCTCGTTAGTTCTGTAAACAGAGGTTGAACAAGGAAAGTGAAAGGAGAAAAATGGGGAAGCAAATACCTCTAGTAAAAGATCTGGCAGGGAAGGAAGCTCAAACCAATCATCTTGGGATTTCAATTACCCTGCCCATTGGCCTCTTGCTGGTGCATAGCCAGGGACCAGAATTACACGCTGCACGGGGGCATGAGACACATGCCATGCCTGTTACAGAGTTATTGGCCTTCGGTTTGAACGCACATGAACCCAGGGTCAGGGTACAGCACTGGGCCTCATTCACTGGAGGAGAGCAAGGCTTGCCGTGGGGGTGACTGGGAGCGCGGGGCTGTGTGTGGATCTTTCTAGCACCGTGAAGGGTTGGGCCGAGGGCATGGAGACCATACAAGAGGCAAAGGAGCCGCTCTTCCACATCCACTCCCTGGAAGAATGCCAGAGTCTTGATGTCTGGGCCAGAGGAATTACTGGGCTTTAGAGGAACATCAAGAACTGAGCCGTGGGAAGAGGCCAAACATTAAAGCCCCAAGTGCCCCTCTGGCAACCAAGGTGGGCTGAGCTGCCAGGAACATCAGGTCCGGAGCTGTTGCTCTCTCCTTTCCACCCATCTTGTTCTTCCTCCTCACAGCTCTGCCAGTCAAAATAAGAAGCTGAAGCTCGCCGTGAACTGCACAGTTCTAGAATCTCAACGGGTCCACCAAAAAGTGGCCTGGGACTAAGGGAGTGGCACCATGAATGGAAAAGCAGGGAGCCGTGAGCTAAGTTGTCTCAGTCCTTGTGCTGTGCAGAATCACTCAGACCCCACTTCCTACCCTGTCCATAGGAATCAATCTCAAGAAACCAACTTTCTCCTAAGGAGGAGCTGCTGATTCCATGGGCCAGAATGCTCAGACATCCCATAAGATCGGTTGAATTTCTACCTAGAAACCATGCCTCTGATTTAACAGCATGTCCATCACAGTATCTGGGAACATGGAGGTTCAACTCCTAGCCACTTTTGACAGTTCCATCACCCACCCTGAGTTTGGGTCAGAGGACACAAGAGCTTGCTAAGTCACCACCCAGATCAACAGCACAGTTTCGGCAGCTATGACCTTGAGCTGGACGTGAAGCTCTAGGTCAAACCCGATCCATAAGGCACTTTCTACCCTGACGACACTCGCTAGGAACCTTTCGTTGATTTGCTGAGAAGGCATGGGGGCAAACATGTCGTCACAACTTCAGGCTGTTTCCTCTACATGGAAAGCTTGTCATCGAGGGCTGAGCAGCAGAGCCACTACAGGAAATAAGGTCCCCAGGCACCGCCTAGAGAAGAGAGTGGCATATCCACTGTGGGTGGTGTGTTTAGAAGTAGATAAAGGGCCATGCCATGCCTCCCCGTTGAAATGGAAAAGATGCTGGGCGTGGTGCCACACGTCTTTAATCCCAGCACTCGGGAGGCAGAGGCAGAGGCAGAGGCAGAGGCAGGCTGGTTGCTGTGACCTGGTTCACAAAGTGAGTCCAAGACAGCCAAGATAACATAGAGAAACCCTGTCTCAAAAAACCAAAAAAGAAAAAAGACAAGAGAAAATCTGCCTTTGACATTTCTGGCTGGGAATGTAGCTCAGTTAGTGTAGTGTTTGCTTAGCTTGCACAAAGCCATGGCTCCAACTCCCAGCACGGTATAATTGACTGTGGTGGAGCACGCCTTTAATCCTAGCACTAGGGAGGGAGACAGAAGGGTCTCTGACTACATAGTGAGATTGAGGCCAGCCTGGGCACTACATGAGACCCCATCTCATAAAAAAATATTTTTTGTTTGAAAAAGAGTATCTATTTTTTCTTGCAGACCATTAGGGCAAGTAGACCAACTGCTTGAGTTCCAAAACATACGAATTTGTCCCCTAGCCAATGGATGAGAAGATGTCACACTGCGATGGAAATGTAGACATGCTGAGGAAAGGGACACGTCCTACCTACGTGGCGTAGTTCTACTTTCCCTCGCATGGCTGCCCCTCACGCTCACAATAATTTATTTACTAGACAAGAATTATGATCTTCATTTCGCAGATGAAAAAAGGCAGCAGATGAGACATTATGGGACTTCTCGAAAGCCTCCCTGCTTCCGAGGGGGCAGAGCTGGGGTTAGAGCCTGGGAGCACTAGCTTTAAATAATTGAGCATGGCTCTTCTAGCCATGCCAGGGGGGCTAACTATGTGCTTAGCAGGAGGTGTTCAGAGAGAAAGGGGGTGCAGGCATCTCTGGCCCCAACATGTGTGAGAGGAGCTAGGATTTTTTTTACCTGTTTTGTATATGAGAAGTTTCAATGTATATAAGATTTTGTTTAACTATGGGAGAGTTTAAAATACACCGAAAACTCACTGACCTTTGCAGTATGCTCTCTAGCCTTTGGCTACAACACAAACAGCCTCACTTGGAAGGAATACAAGGCAAAGAAGGGTGGTGACACCAGCCCTGACAGCTCAGTCACTTCCAGGAGAGTTCCCAGCACGCCCAGGGTTTGCTTGTGTTCCCTAAAGATATGTGCTACAAAGTTTGCCCACCACGTAGCAGTATTCGGAGGCTATATTAGTTACCTTTATTGCTCTGTCAAAATACAGAACAAAGGCAGCCTGAGGAAGGCAAGGTTTATTGTGGCTCATGATACAAATACATCATAGCAGGAAAGGCATGGTGGCCAGAGAGCGAGGCAGCTCATCGCCACACTGTGTCTGCTGTCAGAAAGCAGGGAAAGAGGAATGCCTTGTTCAGCTGGCTTCCTCCTTCACTCATTCAGGGACCATGGCCTGCAAGATGATGCTGTCCACTATCAGGGTAGTTTTCTCTCTTTGGTTGGACATGTCTAGAGAGTCGCTGCTGCTGCCAGCAGGTGTGGCTTCTAGGTGATTATAAAAGCCTTTGGCGCTGACAGTGAAGATTGCATCACAGAGGTACTGGAGCCTTTAAGAGGCAGGGAAGGTAGCTGGGTTGTGGAACAGTGTCTTGGGGCAGGATTCATTGGTCCTGAAGAGCGGGCTAGTTCTCATGGTAACAGGACACAGTTCACTGAGGTTATATCGTGTTGTTGACACCACTTGCACACCGTGGATTTCCTTTCCTTTTCTCTGTTGGCTTGCACAGCAGCCACCAGCACTGTGCTGTTTGGACACACACCCCCCCCCCCCCAGCCACCCCATGAGCCCAGTGAGCTTGTTTACTTATTACGTTAATGAGCCCCAGGTATCTCATTAAAGCAACACAAGCTGGACTAATATGAGAGGGACCTGTCTGTTTGAATGAAAGGTTTGTGGACTGGGTTACCGAATGCTGTGTGGCAAACTCTGTGGAGCTTTTCCAGATGTATCTAACGCTTTGGTTCATAACCTGCCGAAATGTAGCCAGCTTCTGCAGCCGCCACATGCCTGGCACCTGTGCTACCGCATTCCCTTAGGCCCCTGTCTTCAGTGAGATTCATGTTTATTCTAAGAACTGGCTTACACGGACACATTCATTTTCCATGGTGCAAGGACGTACAGAGTGTCATCACTGACACTAAAATACCCACAATGGTTTGTAAACGGTTTGAATGTTCCCTATGCTGGGTCACACATTAGAAACTTGATCTCCAAGCTGTGGCAATGCTAGGAGGTACTGGAACCATTAAGAGGTAAGATGGGGGAATATTTGGGTCACTGGAGGTGCTGCATTCGGAAGAAATTAGCATACATCTCACAGAGCAAGGCTGGCCACTCTCTGTGGTCGCTGGCTTCCTATCTGGCCCCGCAGTCTCTCATATTTGGATGCACTACTGTATCCACTATAGCACTACTGCATCCGCTATGATGTGATGGAACCAAAAGAGCCCTTACCACAGGGCAGATCTGCCTGCCTGACCATGGACTCTCAGGCTCCAAAACAGTGAGCCAATTAGACCTCCTTTTGCCAGGTTTCAGCGCTAAAGGACTGGCACAGCCTCGTCACCCTCAGTCCCGCTTCCAGCTACTTTTACAAGTCTCCGCCTCTTTTCCCGCTGTTTCACTCCAGAGACCCTGTGTGCACCTGCTGGTCCCAGCTTCCCAATATCTCTTTAGAAATCACCTCCTGATCTTAACCCAGCTCTCAGCTGGCAAATATTTGGGTTCCCCAAGGGTCTTCAGTAGTCAGGACACAGGGAATTCACTTAAGGCTGGTTTTACCCTCTTAATCTAGACAGTTAAGTAGCCACCCACTGCAGAGAAAAGACCTGCCTAACTCTGCCTCTGCCGAGCATCACATCCTAAAAACAGCCCTTTGCTCTCATTTTCCGAAGTGGTTGTGACTTGGTTTTTTCATCTGCTTCTGTGGCTGTCGGCTTAAACTATGATGGCAGAGAGACAGACAGTTTCGGTTTCTGGCTTTGTTTTGCACTTGCTTGGACTAGATACTCATCTTTCTGATCTTCCTTTCCCTCGCTTCTTTGAAGAAACAACACAGAGCATCAAACAGTTGTGAAATGAAGAATAAACAAGCGTCTTGTTCAGGACCAGCGAGATGGCTCATCGGGTAAAGGCACTTGCTGTACAAGCCTGCGTTTGATCCCTGGAACCCACATAAAAGTGTAAGGGGAGCAGTGGCGCCACAAAGTGGTCCCCCGACCTCCTATGCACACCATGGCTCCACAAAGTGGTCCCCCGACCTCCCACGCACACCATGGCACATGCACACACACCCAGAATCCTACTTAGTGCTTTCACAGTCAGGGTTCAGCAGATGCCAGCTTCTCCTTCAATCACAAAGGATACAGCCCCCAAACCCCGTCCACAGCTGTGTCTTCAAATTTTATACAGCGACTTTCACTTACACAGTATAGAGGCAGAGATGCCCGATCCAAAGAACATAAGAAACTTACTTCCAAGACTGGGTTCAGAAGGAGTCACCAAAGCTGCTGGAATCCCATAAATCACGTGATCAAATCATAGTGCTAGAATATGAGAATTGGGCTGGGGCTGGGGCTCTGTGGGAGCCCTGGGGTCACTGAAAAAGAGAAAGAAAGGGAGATAGAGGGAGGAATGGTGAAGGGAGGGAGGGAGGGAGGGAGAGAGAGAGAGAGAGAGAAAGAAAGAGAGAGAGAGAGAGAGAGAAGAGGAAGAGATGGAGGAGGAACAGGAATTTCAAGATGTGAGAACATGAGAAATATACTTTAAAAACTAATGACCGCACCAAAGCGCACACAGAAAAACTCAGCGATGTGCTCTTTGTAATAACAAAACTTGGAACAATCTAAACACCAGGAAGCAGAGCTGGGAAAATGAAAACACTCACACCACAGAGACTCTCTACCCTGCTTTTAAAATGTAGATTTGGAAATATCTATAAACACGCCTCAAGCATATTTTAGAAAGAATGGCATGTTATGGAATTCCACATATTTTCCTCTTATGAAATTATCTATTTTTCATAAAACAAATGCCCCAGGTTAGGTGTGACAGCTCACTCGGGCTAACATAAAATGGGGTGTGAGGCCAGCTGGGGCTGTGTACTGAGTCGGTTCCCAGGTACAGTTCCAGTTCTGTGTTACAGAATTAGACCCTGTCTCAACAATAAAACGAAACAAAACAAAAAGCCTGAGAAAATATGAGCAGACAGTGGCTCTTTCTGTAAATAGGATAACAATTTTTGCTTTCAATATAATTTTTTTCCTTAAAGAAGTAGCTTATCTTTATTTATGTGACTGTGTGTGAGAGTGTGCATACAGTGTCTATGAAGGCCAAAGACACAGGATCCCCTGGGAACCAGAGTCAGCGTCAGTTGTTCCCTGCCCGGTGTGGGTACTAGGACTCAAACCCAGGTCCTCTGTAAGTGCGTTATGGGTCCTTAACCGCTAAGCCGTCTCTCCATTCTCTCAATGTTGTTTTAAACTGTTTAAATGAACATCATTCTTAAAACTGAGAAAAGGGAACTTTCTTTTGGAAAAATGAAAGCACAAAAGAGGTGTAACAACGCTTCTTTCTTGTGTGTTTCTGTTGCAAATGTCAACGCTAGCTTTAAATTCATTTGGACTCAAAGGAGAACGCATCTGAAGGTTATCGGGGCTGTAGAGCGGGGCCAGGGTGAGCTGGCTTCCCCTACAAGAACTGGACCTGCCTAGCACTGTCTCAGCGTCCTCTGTTTCTGCAGCTCTGAGTATCGAGGGGCCTGATCCGGCCCTTCTACTCTAGGCCATTTGCCTCAACAGGACCAGAACCATGCTATCGTGATGTCACCAGGCTGCTGGTCTCCTGGGCACTGTGCTCTGTGTCCCGAGGTCATAAATTCCAAGAAGGGATGGCAGGGTCATCCCTTAATCTAATCTCTGCTGGAGACAGCTGTGGTCTAGATTGCCCAAGTTTGTGGCAAGTCACACACTCGTGTCCGTCACTGTGGCCCAGGAGGCAAGGTCATAGAGTACGGGCTTGATGGACGGGTTGAGAAGTAGCTGACCACTTTCCTGTGCTCTTCTGGTGAACCCTCATGGCCTTGAAAGTGAGAAGGTAGAGCGTCGCAAGTCTGTTTTGCTTTGAGGAATGCAGATGACCGCAGGGAAGTGGTAGGCCAGAATAGTGGGTCCCTAATGATCATCACCAACAGGAAATGGGGTCTCGGAGAGGAGACGTGGGAAAGGAGGAGGAAGAAAGGCCTGGGACTTTCAACCAACCTCTCATAGGAAGGTTTTCCTTGCATTGCCGTAACTGGTGTTCCTTCCCAGAAGCTCACTGGTGATGTCTGCACCCACCACCTCTCCAGATTAATTACTCTTTAGTAGCTCCTTTTTTTTTTTAATGACTCTGCAGAACAGAATCACAGTGAGAAGTGTCCAGTAGAAACTGACCTGGGGCTGCTGCCTCTGAGAGGGTGTGGCTTCTGCATGCATCCAAAGGTCAGGGCAGGCATCCCTGGCTGATGGAAAGAGGCCCACCACTGCCTAGAGTAGAATTTAAGAGCAGAAGGGCTCACCATAAGTGCCAAAGGGAGATGAACTCACAGAGAGAAAGCAAGGCAAAGGAAACAACATCTGTATGCAACGACCTTGCAAGCCAAGGCTAAAATGCACAGAGAGATCTTATAACAATAAGGAGACCCAGTGGTAAGTGGATGTGGTAGCACAAGCCTGAGATCCCAGCACCTGGGAGGCTGAAGCACTCATGCTGCTGTGAGTTTGAGGCCAATGTGGGATACAGAGTGAGACCCCACCAAGGACTGAATAGGGGGAGGTTTTCAAGAAAGAGAATTACAGGAAATGCTCAAAGACATGACATTGCTTACATTTAGAACCCTCCGTGAGATAAATGAAGAAATGACACTCTTTAAAGGGATGTGTGCTACATCCTAGCAAAACAAAACAAAACAAAAACCTAGCTGTCCCATGCCCCATGTCCAGGTATACCATAGAGCCATAGTGACAAAAACAGCATGACATGGGCGTCAGTGGAGCTGAATAGAAGACCAGTCTTAGAAAGACAAGTAATCTTGTTTCTTCTTGTTTGTGGTCCTGTGTAGCCCTGACTGCCCTGGAACTCACTTTGTAGACCAGGCTAGCCTTGAACTCACAGAGATCTGCCTGCCTCTGCCTCCCAAGGGCTGGGATTAAAGGCGTGCGCCACCACGCCCAGCTAGACACATAAACTCTTACATGAAAGTAGAAGTAAAGTTGCCCAGGGGAACAAAGGGGATTAAAATGGGACTAATGAGAAGGGTGTGGGGTGAGGAGCGGGAGGACGGGGGTACAAAGAGGAATGTGTTCGCTATGCAATATATACATGAACTAAAGCTTGACATGAACAAAATAAGCACAAATAAAGGCTGGAAAAGTCCTCTCATTGGAGATAGTGAACAGCTGTGTGCTTTTTGTCAATTTAAATTTTTTTATACATTTCGAATTAAAATATAATTACACCACTTTCCACTTTCCCTTTCCTCCCTCCAGCCTTGTGCAATTCTCCTCTCTCCAACTTCTACACACCCCCCACCTCACTCTCAAATTGATAGCCTCTTCTTCCCCAGTTGTCACACACACACACACACACACACACACACACACACGTATGCACAAATATATAAATACAACCTGCTGAGTTCATTTTTGTCATATGTGTATATGTGGCTTCAGGACTGACAACTTTGCATTGGATAACCAATAAGAGATTATCTCTAGGAGAGGTTAGCTCTCCCTCTCTCAGTAGTCATCAGTTGCCTCTGCATTGTTGCTCAGTTTTTTTGTGTTTTTTTTTTTTTACAATAGTTTCTTTAGTTTCATGTTATATGTTTTGACTGCATGTATGTCTGTGTGATAGTGTCAGATCTCCTGGAACAGGAATTGCAGATAGTTGTGAACTGCCATGTGGGTGCTGGGAATTAAACCCGGGTCCCCTGGAAGAGCAGTCCATGCTCTTAACCGCTGAGCCATCTCTCCAGCCCTGCCTGTGTACTGTTAGACAGCTTTTTCTAAGAGTTTTGATCCATAACTGTGCTTTTATGCCCAAGTAGAAAAGGAAATGAATATGTGCCGTCAATATATGATGCCACTTAGTGGTCTAATGTAAGCGCAGGTGATTATAAAGTTAGGAAAAGAAAGTAACACACCCTCTAAACAAACGCAGCTAAAGAGCCTGTTAAGTTGGAGTAAAGAACTCTTCTAGACTGTGATAATGATAAAGAGGTGATTAAAAACAGAGAATGGCAGGCTTTGGTAATGGACAAGGGCTTCTAGAAAGGCTGGTCAAAGGACACATGGGAGTAACCTGACAGAGTCACAGTGGCAGCACCGCAAATGGAAATGCAAAGAAATCTTGTCTGCACGTTGCAGTTGGAGAGCACAAAACGTTCTAAGTTGCTTTAAGGACTAAGGTGAATAACATAAAAGCACCAAGCCTAGTGCTTGAAACATAGTAACAGACAGTGTGAATTTCTTCTTCTCCTAGGAATCTGACAGAATTAACACTAGCTCTGTGTTGGGGGTTGGGTGGGTGGGGGGCGGGGCAGGGAGCTTGGGCCACCCGTGCTGGTTGCCAGCATCACATTGAGGAATTTCAGTTGGCTACTAGTCTCTGGACCCAATAACAGTGGGCGTAGTTCTCTGTGACAAAGAGCCTGGCCCATTGTCAGCTGTCTGCTCTTCTCCTCCTCTCTCCCTTGAGAACACGCTCTGCCCTCCCCCCCCCCCCCCAACTACCCCAGCATTAGCTAAACAAAGCCAGTGTCGTCCAAATTTTCAAGATGTGGAAGTGACATTTCGAATAGCCAGGCAGCCTGGCTGGCAGATTTCTTTTCCACAAAGCTCAATATTCTATCCATAGGGCTGTCAATATCTCCTTTTATGGCATGCCTGGGGGCACAGTAGAACTCCTGGCAGAGGCCGTGAGGGGTCCAGGGAAAACGCTGTCTTGTCTTTCTGAGCACTAAGGCCTTTCCACTCCTAGCCCAGATGACAACACTCTCCAAAGAAATGAACAAATAAGGCTTGACTCCCAGTAAGCAGCAACAAAGGCAAAGAGCAGCTTCTCCGGGACATGGGAATGTGAGAGACTGGGTTGCAATCAAAGCAGATTCCCCCATGGTGATAGGTGAGAGTTAAGTCCTAGGGGGCCTCAGCTACATTTAAGATTACATACTGTGACAGCCAGGGTGGGGATGGGATCCCTGCCAAGGCTAGGGGTGGCAGCTGGGTAGCCTAGAAACCGAGCCAGGAAGGGATGTACGACAGACGGCCAAGGACGTGAGTGAGTTGGCAGTTTAGCCCTTTTCCCTTTAGTGAGGCAGATACAGGAGTCTGTGCGATGCACCGCAGAGGGGAAGTTTGTGTTTGTTTTTCTAACCAAAGAGAAAACTTGTCCCACCCTCTGAGTCCTTGGTCAGGAAACAGATGTGCGTAGAAGGAAGAAGAAATATCCTTTTGCCGGCTGACCCTGGTTCTGCAGTTAACCCCAGGGGCAGTGCTAATGGTTCACCACCCCCAGGAACACTCCCTCCCCCCACCTCCCCACCCCCCACCCCCACCCCACCCCCACCTGCCACTAGGTGTCCAGGCACTACCCTCCCGCTTCAGTCATTTTTGCCTGGGCAGCTCCATCCTGCCCTCATCAGCACAACTGTCCTACACTAGGTAATCCATAACGCGTGTCTCTCGCCTCCATTACTTGGAGTTCTTTTCTTCTTTGTTTTTTCTCCAAAACTGCACATCTCACTAAGTATGAATTATTTAAAAGAAAACCACCAGGAACTGAGCACTCAAACTTGGGCTCAGCGCGGGTTAATGCGCATGCTTAGAATGGGAGGAGGAAAGAGAAACTGGGATAGACAGGAGAATCTTGTATGTCCTCCCACATCCCATGATGCACCTTTCGCCTGATATCTGAAGGAGGCTGCAGAGGGGCATGGGGGGCCTTCAGGTCACATTAAAAACAAAACAGGTGTTTGAGATGAGGCCAGAAAGGACATTGCTGCACACCACAAAGGAAGAGTGTGGTGCTTGCGTGAGCAAAGCCCCTGTGAGCTGGGCCGTTGTCCTGGGGCCTTCACATATGTTTTGTTTTCACTCTGTTCATCCTATACCCACATGCAGCTTAGTAAGATGTTAGTCCAAGTGGTAAGCATGGGAGGAGAGAGGAGCAGGAACTTCACATTGAGATGGAGGGAGAGGCGCAGTGTTCATTTCTCTAATCTCAGCCCTGAGGAAGACTAGGTCAGCAGGACTGGGAATTTGAGGCCAGCCTGGGCCACATAGCTAGAGCCTGTCTCAAAGAGAAACAAACCAAAGTTGACATTGGGACACTGCTTAGTAATGTGTGCTTATCAGACAAGGTCCCTGAGTGCAGTAGGCTTGTGTATCTGCTGATTAAATTAATGCCCAGCACTGACATAGCAATGACATGCTCCCTTCTCATAGGGACCAGCATTTTGTCTTTTTTCCCCATGTGAGCATTTGCCAACCTGCAGAGACTGCCAGAGTCTGTCTGAACAGCAAATTGGAGTCTCACAGCAAATATTTTCTAAAGCTGGTGCCTCCATTTAATTAGAAGCATGATGGTGACCTGGGTTCTTTCCTCTTGTCTCTGCTACTTAGGACTTTTGAGATATCCATGCTTTTACAGTCAGCTCTTTCATATGACTCTAACCCCTGATCCCTTGTAACATTCAGAAAAATACCCTGAAGGCAGAAGACTTCTGGGCCATTTATTATCAGAGCCTCTCTCTCCCTTCTGCCTCCACCATAATAAAAAGGCCTCTGAAAACTTACAGCTCTCATGCTCTCGTTTCCACAGTCCCCACAGCATGGAAGACTTGGAGAATGAGACTAGAAATCACCTGTTTGCCTTGTCCTGAAAAATAGCAATTAAGTCAAACTAGAAATTAGTATTTACTGGTTGTGTGTGAGATTTGGAAGAAGCACAGTTTTCAAGTTCAACTAGATTATACAGAAGAGCTGTACATAAGATGGGTTTTGTGCTGCACGCTCATTTGTGTAGGGACATATTAAAAAGGGCACAGAGGAGACGCAGAACTCCAAGGCATTAGCTGAGCTTAACTAGGAATATTCATTTGATTAGGGAATGCCTTGAGTGGGAACAAAAGGAATAGGCTATTGAGCATCTTCTTGGATGTGGCTCCTGGGTACCATCCCCAGCTGTTCCGCTCCCTTGTCTCCACCTGAGAGCAGCAGCCAGCTCAGCAGCTGCTACAATTCAGCTACTCTGTTACTATTTTAATCAGAGCAGATTTCTTTTGGCCAAACTAGCATTTCTGGATACGATCTATCACCTCACCTCTTTCCATTAATGAGAAATGGTCTGCTCTGTTCTTTCTCTGTTTGTGGGAAGCTAATTTATCCTGACCAATATTATTGTGCTAATTACATAAGTGCTATTGCTCTTTCAGGCAATTTTGACTATAAGAACTCTTGAAAATTCAGTGAAACAGAGAACAAAATAGAGCAGACGGGTAATTAGGGTTATTATAAAAATCCTGTCCCAGTATAAGAAAGAACATTCTAAGTGTGAGAACTTGTGTCTTCATATTACAATGTGTTTTCATCTGGGCCAGAGTAATTCTTCAGTTCCTTGGGGGTAAGATTTCAGATGACGACCATGGCCAGGAAGATAGCTGACTAAAACTGGTGGGGTTCCTGTAGGGTGATGGGAGTGAGGACTCTAGAGACTGCCTGTGATGGGCTCACTGGGAGCCTGACACAGCCGAGGAAAGGACCTCCGAGCATCGCCCTATCGATAGGAAGACCCTGGGATGCAGAGCAACAAGAACCAAAACAAAGGCAAAGCAGAAGAAGGGACTATCCAGGACATAGGGCCAATGGTAAAAGGTGCCACACATGCGTAATGGAGGGTACCTAAGGCTGGTGAGCGAATGGGTCACACCATGGACCCAGGGAGCTCAGGAAACCTTAAGAAACTCACCCCCACCCATGAGTGGCACATTCAAACTATTTAGGAACAAAAGAGAGTGAGCAAGAGGGAAGCTGCCAATTTTGCAGTCCGCACCCCAGGGAGAGAAGTGCACCATGGCGAGTGTCAGGGGTGAGTTCTTGGGAGCCACAGTAGGATCTGCCTCGTGTAAGATGTTGCCAGGGTCCCCCTGACACATGGATCCTATGAACATAAACACTTCTCTGCCAGAAGAGGCACCATGTTCTATTTTTCACTGTGATCTCCAACGTTCTCACCCAAACACCATTCGTGACACTGACATGTTAAGCACCCGAGTGTCCTCCCATGAAAAGCAACTATGAAAACTCACTACACCCCAAAGAGTTAGATGCTGCAAGGAAGGCCACACTTCTTCTCTCTGCCTGATGCACCTGTTCATGAGGTGACCTCATTGGTAGGATGAGCATCTTTCCAGAATAGCCTTGGGAAACATGTCTTTGTCTACATCAAACAAATTGGTTCCAGCTACGCTGTGAGCGACGTCTCAGGTAAAAGGCTCTCGTGAGGCCTCCACTCTGCACAATAATGGAGGTCGGTGGTTACAGTCACTGTGAGGGAATCACCGTTTCCCTGCGATGGTGGGACTTGCTAAACCATATTTATATTGCACTTTAACCCCTCTCAAATGCAGACAGCAGTGTTAATTGGAGTTAAATGAGATCCTTTCTTCCTTCCAGAAAATGAGGAGTCCATTTTGCTGTGTTTGTGCACCACAAAACAACCTTTTTTTTTTTTTTTTTTAAATCTGTTTTAGTCTGTGGGAAATCCACATTTCCCCCATGAATAGCCCTCCTTAGAGTTGTGGCCACAAGGCCCTTCACATCTCCATGTCTCTGAGAAGTCTTCCATTTTGGGAAGGCAGACTACAAATGTGCACACACACGCACAATCTCCTGGGGATCCGGCCAAGTGAGCCTCCCCCACCTCTTGCACACACACACACGACAGCTGGAGCCAGAGTTCTACTTCTGCTTTCTCATTTTGTGAGCTCCTGAGCAACACACTATGCATTTGTGAGATTTTTTTTTTTACAACTGTTCTTTCAGTTTTCTTTTTATCACATGTAGAAATCTAAGGCTTACAGAGACTATGACTCAGACCAATCAAAGCCCCCCCCACCCCCCCCACCCCCCCCCCCCCCCCCCCGTTCATCATATCAAACCCTATTTTTTTAAATGCCAGTTGGTTCTTTCACAAGGTCGGGAGTTGCAGCTGAATAGTAGAGCATCTGCTTTGCTTGCCTGACGCCCTGGCGTCACACACACACACACACACACACACACACACACACACACAGAGAGAGAGAGAGAGAGAGAGAGAGAGAGAGAGAGAGAGAGAGAGAGAGAGAGAGGTGGGGTGGGAATTTTTTTTTTTTCATACAGAAATCCAATGGACTCTCTATCAGTGATCTGGGCTAAGTCTCAGGTCCATAACTTATTAGCACTTACCCATTCAGACCTTGGGTAAGTTACTAACCTGCCAGTCACTCTATGAATGAAATCGTCATCTGTGAAACAGGATGGAACACACCTAGTTCACAGAACGGTTTTTCAGATTAAATTCTGAGCACATATCTCAACAATGCATTTGCCGGAGTACAAGGAATTACTCAAAAAATGTTGATTTTCTTTAAATCTTGAGGAGAAAGAAAGGCCCTAATGGTCTCCAAATGCTCAAGTGAAAAGGAAGAAACAGAATCCTTGAGCCTCTCTAGATGAATGACCTCGTTGCAGCTTCTTTATTCAGATTTAGCATCCAAACATCTGGGCTTATCACTGCCGGCTGCTTTGTGCACTGAGCCGTGAAGTGACACAAAAGAGACTGCTGCTCCATGCCCTTGGAGGTGAGCAGGTCTGCCTCTGTGTGCCAAGAGGAGCCGTGTGGGTGATACCTGCGGAGACACTGCCCGGCCTCTTTCTGAACTCACGTTATTATTGGGTTATGTGTTTTAGCCTTTGCATCTGTGTGGATATATAGCAAGCACATAGACTGCCGTGGACCATTTCTGACAAACGTCCCCCATAGGCAATCCTCAGATACATTCTGCTGTACCCGTGAGCTGCCCACAATAGGCTCAGGCTATCTACGAGCAGTATGAGCAAACGCAAGGACACACATGTCTAGCCATGAAGAGAAAAGCAAAGCAACAGATATGGTCCACAATCAGGCTGATGGAGATGCTCTGAAGGAGCAAAGGTTACTGGCTTCGGGGCCCAGAGCCTATGTCTAGGATACTGTGAGTGTTTCATCAGATATAAACAGATAACACATGGAGTGGATGAGGCCAAGGCGCCTCTTGGTCCCTGGAGGTTTATAAAGGTCTTTCCCAACTAGATAGGTACAGAAAATGGCCAGGATTGAATGCTGTTTGGAAAGGTAGGGTTGGGTGGCATCACCAGTCCCTCCTGACCTCAGCTTCCTCCTTCCTAAGAGCACACCATAGGAGCCAGCTCTGCTGTGTGTGTGGGGGGGGGATGTGTGTGTTAATCCTTAATCTGTAGACCCAGGATGATGGTTTAGTTTCTAAGTGCCCTGGCCACATTCTAATTTCTTCTTCCTTCCTGCCACTACCACTCCACACAGCCTCACCTCCAACCAGTGGTGACAAAGCTAGCTGCAGGTGCCTCTGCCGAGAGCATGGGCTTCCTTGAATGAAAGAAACACATCTTCCAAAGGCCACATCAAAATTAATGTCTGATCTTGCTAGTGAGTCTCTTCTGGGATTATCCCGGATGGTGGTGGTATTTCATGCCTCCCATAAGTGCAGGAAATGGATGCTCCTGGATTTACGACTACAGCTTGCCAGGATTGACTTTTCACTTATGTGGTGAGTCTTCTGCCTTCCCGTTAAAAAGTCTTTGTTCCTCTGCATATATAACAACCTGTTGTAACCAAAGAGAATCATGAAAAGAATCTTGTTTATTGTCCCTCCAATGTCATCGCCAGCCTCTCACCTGTTTTAGTGGTTTGTTTTAGGGTGTGTGTGTGTGTGTGTGTGTGTACATACATATATATATTATATATATATATACTATATATATATTGTGTTGTTGTTGTTGTTGATTTCGAGGTGGGGGTAAGGTTGACTGTGCTCACTCACACAGGTCCATGTGGAGGCCAGAGGTCAGTGTTGGGTGTATTCTTCTAATGCTATGTTTTCTACCCTAGTTTTGAGACACATTTCCCCTGGTCTGGAGCTCACCTTTTAGCTAGACTAGCTGGCCAGCAGCTCCAGGGGTCTGTCTGCCTCAGCCCATCAGGGGTGCTGGGGTGACAACCTGCACCATTGTTGGGTATGTTTGCCTGGGCTGCGCGTTCAGGCCCTCTTGCTCGCACAGCCAGCCCTGTGCTCAGCCATCTCTCTAGCCTCTAATATGTAGCTTTTGTCTATGTAAATACTGGATTCTTTTCTTCTGTCCTTTCTTTGTTTCTTTTTGCTTGTCTATTTTTTGAGAACATTTCTTTAATTCTTTTTTTGCTTTTGTTTGTTTGTTTTTGTTTTTCGAGACTGAGTTTCTCTCTGCAACAAGCCCTGGCTGTCCCAGACTCACTTTGTAGACCAGGCTAACATCAAACTCATGGAGATCCGCCTGCCTCTGCCTCCCGAGTGCTGGGATAAAACGCATGTGCCACCCCACCCAGCTGAGAACATTTCTAATGTTGCCTGGTCTAGCCTCTTCTATGTAGCTGAGGCTGGCCTTAAAGTCCTGATGATGCTGACTTTACCCTCCAAATGCTAGACTTGCATGCATGTGCCATTATGCCTGGGAAAATATTCAACCTTTATGGTCCTGACTAAGGATTCAGGAGCTAGTTCAACTACAGGAGCTATCCCTGGCTACCAGAGCATCAACAAAGCTGTCCCCACCACCCAGTGCATGTGTGTGTGCATGAGCTCACATACCTGTGCTGGGACATGCATATGCATATACACGGAGGTCAGAGGACAACCTTGGGTGTCTGTCCTCAGGTTCCTCTAACCTCCTGTTGGTTTGGAACTTCACCAAAAAGGCTAACTGGCAATAGAACTGCCTCCCCTGCCCCAAGCATTGGGATTATAGCCCCAGACCACCATGCTGGCATTTTATATGAGTGCTGGGGTAAAAACTCATTTTTGTGTTTGCAAGAAGGATGCTTTACCAAGCGAGCATGGAAGTGATCTCTCCTGTGTTTTCATCTTCACACACACACACACACACACACACACACACACACACACACACACACCACCACCACCACCACCATCCTGGTCCCAATGTCTGGGGTTGGTAACAGAGTCCTAGCCTGGAGGACAGAATGAACTGCTCTAGGGAGTAGGAAGCTACAGAGTCCCAGCTGGGACACATTTCCATAGCTCTTGTTTGTGTATGTCACAGAGACCCATGGCAGGTTCCTAGTTCTTGCACCTCACTCCAGGTTGTGAGCTCCACACCTGTCTGAAAGTTGTCATTTCCACCCAGCCAGCTTGTGAAAACCAGCCCCTCGTGCACTTCTTCCCAGCATCCCCTTCTCTCTTTCCCTCTGACCTGGCTCCAGAAGGCATTTCCTGTCCTCTTTGAGCACACTGGTGTGACACACAGCTCCCGGGGAAATTCTTCAAAGAGACAGATTCCGCTTGACTCGTGACCTGTGAGCAAGCGGCAATGCTAATGGTTCACCCCGGAACACAACCCCTACACACACACACACACACACACACACACACATCCCACAGCCTGAGATAGGAAGGCTGGTTCTTTGTCAAGTCAGCCACAGTGTCACCACCCACCAGGTGCAGCTGCTCTGTTAATTTTAGAACTGGAAAAGCCATCTTCCTTCCGGACACTTGGACAGACACATAGCACCCTACATATGAGGCTGTCCATGTGGAGCCCACCCTTTGCTCTTAACACCTATAATACCCTGGTAACTTACACAGGTGGCATTTGGGGAGCTACCCCTCAATAAGTCATTTATTTTCAAAAGTAACATCACACATTTAGAGGACATCAGTCCCTAGGCAGAATGCGGAGGGAGGTCGAATGTGGTTTGAGGTCGACTGGACAGACTCCCTCTTCACAGTTCAAAAAGCACCTGTTTGCAGTGCTGTGTCCAATCCCACACTGGGAGGAGGGCTGCCTTTTCTTTCATCCTGAAAGCTGATGAAGAAAACGTCGCTGAGTTCAGTGAGCAACTCGCCTGGACATCTAACTGGAAGTGTGTGAGGTCTGTAGGGTTTTGCATTCAAAAGCCTGTTCTGGGCCCACTGCAGCAGGCTACACAGCAATGGAAAGTTCACACTAAAACTGCCTTAAATTACCACCTAAGCAAAGACTGTGCTTATGCCGTGACACCGAGTGGCAGAGGAAACCGACTGTGAAACTGTAAGAGGAGCTGGAGAGATGACTCAGTGGGTGAGGGACTTGTCACCAAGGCTGATGGCCTGGGTTCAATGCCCAGAACCCACAGCATGGAAGAAGAGAACCAACTCCTGAAAGTTGTCCTCTGACCTCCAAACAGGTGTGGCATTATGCATACATGCGTGGGCAGGCACATAACATATATACACATGTGCACACACACACACATAAACACACACAGATACATGCACACACACATATATAGAAACAATCTTCTAAGACTATATGAGCATTGTGGTACCAATCTTTTTTAAGTATATATACACTAAAAATAATACCAGGAAACCATCAAATTGCTGTTAGGAAATTCTTACTTAATCAGAGCAATTCTTATTTTTATCATTATGCCTTCCTATGCATTTTCAGAATTCTTCCACAAAATTATATTGCTGTTACATGAGGACAATACATGTTTTAGTTATAGAAGTTATATACTGTTATGGTAGAAATAGTCAAATGGTATTCTTCCAGAATTTTTCTTCATAGATGGAAGTATAATTGTAATTTTAAGTCGTGAATACAGGCATATTGTTCTCCATCTTATTTTTTTCAATTAATATGCTTTGGTAAGAATTTTTTTCCCATCAGAACCTACAAGTTAGCCTCATTCCTAGCAGCAGCTGTGTGAGGAGCCCATTGACCATATCAATACCTGCTCTGCCAATCCAGTTTTAGACGTATTTAAGATATTCTCATGCTCTCGATATTCTAAATTTACTGTTACTACACATTATACATAAGTAACATCTGCCTAGCAGTGTTGCAATGTTGATAGATTTGCCAAATTTCTTGGCTTCACTAACCATGAACAAAATGTTTAACTTTTTGTCGATTTGATATCACGGGGGATATGGCTGGTCTTTGCTACTTTGTGGGTTCTTCTTTTTCCTCACCATTTATACCCCTCCCATTTCACCCCCTATCACTAAATAGAAGAGAAAGGAGGAGAGAGGGGGAGGGAATATCCCTGAATCTAATTTTATTTTTCTTATTTCTTCTTTGAGCACAACTCCTAACAAACCTCAGCCGATCCCCCTGAACAATGAGCAACCACCAACCCCACCTCTTGGTGCCCTTGAATTATATACCCATGAAAACTTCCCAGAATTCCAAATGTCACATCATCTTAGGAACTATCGGCACCTGGCAAAACCACGCTTCTCCCAGGGCACGAGGCAAACCATGGTCAGCTGCTGCCGGTGAGCCGAAGCAGCCCCTCACCCTGCCTAGGATTAAAATAAAAACACTTTCTTATAGTAATTCTGTGTTTTAAGGGAAACCAAAGATCCATAATTATCCCTGCTTGAAGGAAGGAGGGACTTTTTTTTTTTTGCAAATTATTTACAAAAGTCCAGATATTGCAACATATGTGTGAAAATGTCTCAGTGAAACTCTTTTTATTGTATGCTAACCAAAATATTAATTCAAATGTAAATTTAAAAAGGAAAAATCCCATATTGATTAAGACGGAATATATGTTTTAACATTCCAAAAGCTATCAGATAATTTTGCAATTCTATTAAAATAAGCTTAGTTCTTAAATAAGTATAACTCAGGGTTATAATATTTTCTTCTTGATATCCTCTTATGACTGGTTTTTTCCTTTCTCTCTCTCTCTTTCTCTCTCTCTCTTTTTCTTTTTTTGTTTTGTTTTTCAAGACAGGGTTGTTTCTCTGTGTAGTCCTGGCTGTCCTGGAACTCACTCTGTAGACCAGGCTGGCCTCCAACTCAGAACTCCAACTCCTCCTGCCTCTGCCTCCTGAATGCTGGGATTAAAGTCATGTGCCACCACCAGCCCCGACTGCTTATTGTTAATTGTTAATGTATATTAGTAATAAAAGCCCAATCGTATTCACAGCAGGACCTGAGATCTAGCTTGTAACATACTATTATGGTCCATAATACAAGACAGTCACTAAAATTCTCATCCCTGTGGCTGAATGACCAAAAGGAATGTACCATGTTGCAAAGTTTAGCAGAAAATAGGAAGGTGTTCAGGAGTCAGTTCTCAGTGCTGGGGCAGAGGCCTACTTACCACATAGGACAACCCAGCCTAGCAGACAGACAGGGCAGCATGCTCTAGACAGCCTGCAGGGGTCCACCCTGGGAGAACCCCTCCAAGTCACTGCCCTCAGCCTCTTCCAAAGGTCCCAGGGCTGTTCTGAGCAGCTGTGTGGACCGCTCTGTTCTGTGCCTCCTAGTTTTATAGTTTTTAGTTACGAGCAGTATCCAGATTTTCCTGTGTGGCCCATCTGCCCATTGGAGGCTTAAAAACATCTTGCTAGTATGGAAATGATTGCAAAGTGACTTCAGTGTGTGAGTTTTAGCCAAGATCTAATTCAAATCAATTCACTATCTAGTTCTTTTAAAATATTTGAATAAAGAGAAATTTCTGTATTAAAGAGTTCCCCCCCCACAAAGAAACCCAAACTAAAATCAAGTAGAAAAGTCTTTGAAAGCAGAACAAAGCTGGGGCACCCTTGCTCCCTTTGTGTGTAAATTGGCTGCTCGACTATGACAGTGGGTGGTTAGAAATACTGACAATAATAACACAGGACAGGGAAGGAAATCATCCACACAAGGAAGCAGGAAGATCTTAGGCAGATGGTGTTCTTACTATCTCAGGCGTCACAGAGTGCAGGGCAAATTACAAAACATGGTAATGTGCAGAAAAGAGATTTCATTTTAAAGGAGAAGTAAAATGCATACATTCTTGACAACTGACTGAACTTGGAATAAAAAATACATTATCTTATTTAAAGAAATATAAAACACCACAATAGTAATAATAGAGATCTTATACATGGCAGCACTGGGGTCCCAGTGAGAAAGAACACACAGTCAAGGTGGTCTATTAAAGTGGTACGTGAGTTTTATGTGAAGTAAAGTTCCCCTAAGATGATTTATAATGTGAATTTATTCATCCCAAACAAAGAACAGCCAAGAATAAAATATCTTGAAAACCTTTATTGTTGGACCCTGTTAAAATTGGAAAACGTGTAACAGCTAATGTTTCTAAAACCAACTATGCCTCTAAAAATTGTATGGTCCTGAGAGAAAACAGGGAGAGGGAAGAAAAAGTGTAGTGAGTATTTGAGAAACAGATCCAGCTGCTTTTGTGGAAATACTCTGAGAAACACAGGTCAGAACACCATCAGTACAATAGAAATAGAAAACAAATATTAAAGTAAAGCCATAGGGAAACCTTGGGAAGAATCTCATGTGTCTGTCTATAAAAGGGTGATGCGTGATCATTTTCAGTTCCTTCAGATTTTAAGAATAAAACTGCGACATGATGAATTACCAGCAGAAGCAAAGCAGGTGCCGCTTCCTCCCGTGTCCTTGGCTCGGGCCTCCATCCACACAGATTCTCAGTCAGTATCATTGTAACTGAAGCTAAGTGAGCCAGATGCCATGACTCACGCTGCAAGCCCCAGGACTCAAAAGATGAGGCAGGGGGACCATGAGCTTGAGGTCAGCTTGAGGCTATATGCTGGCGTTTGTTCTAAATCAACTGAACAAAAGTAAATGGATGTGGCATTCACTTACCTGAGTTTCCGGCAGAATTTACTACTCAGAAAGCTTACCACTCCTGTTTAGACCAATGGCCTGAGGCAGCCGACCTAAGCTTAAATATGCAATACAAGTGTGAGCTGTTTCAACACTATGATTAGAAGTAAGTATGCTGGCAGTTGATATCTTCCAAAATTTTACTTTTATTAATCGTGTGTGTGTGTGTGTGTGTGTGTGTGTGTGTGTGTGTGTGTGTATAGAACACATGTAGAGGTCAGAGGACAACCTCAGGTATCAATCCTCCCCTCCCCCCCCTCCTTGTGTGAGACAGGCTTGTGCGCACTGCTGTGTGCAGACACCAGCCTGGCTGGCCTGTGAACTTCCAGGGACTCTGTTTGCTCTACTTTCCATCTTCCCACGGAAGTACAGACCCTGCAATTGCATCCAGCTTTCTGCAGAGAACAAATGCGAGGCTAATGTGAGGCTCGGGAGGGAGATGACACAACTGTCTGCGTTAACACGGAGCTATAATGCCTAAGGTATTGCTATTGGTCCGTACCGAGACTCAGGGCACTTACCACAGTGCACTAAACTGCTTGCTCTGTTAAGGATGTTTAGTTTTGTTTTATTCATTTATTGTTTTATTCATTCATTTAGATAGGGTCTTGTTGCACATCCCTGGGGGCCTAAAACTCCATCGGTCCTCCAAATTGGCAGCCCAGTGTGTCAATCCTCCTGCCTCAGCCTCCAGGGTGCTGGAATTACAGTGTAGTCCACCATGCCAGGCTGACTTGCTAGTGGAAATGCTCACTCGTGGGCTCTGCATCCACGGAAGGGGCCCTCATATCTGCACTGTGGAGCCCTCCCCACTGCATCCTCCTTCGTGTGGGGGTGATTCGGATATAAATAATCTGGGGATGATAGTTGGAGAAGTACAGGTGTGAAGATGAAGTATTTGAGAACTCCGGAAATGCTTATTTCAAAGAATAAACCAGGTCCTGTTAATTTTGGGCTGACTATCCAAGCATATGTCATCGCTTTAATGAACGGATAGCCCGTTAGAAAGTGGTTCCCAAATGGGTTTGCTGTAGAAGAAGATGCTTCTCATAGGATTGCTTGTAGCGCTGGCTGGAAATGCAAAGGGCCTTTTGCTTTCCATGCTCTGGATCCTCTGATCCTATTTCAGGCAGTTTCTGCTCTCTCCCTCCCCTCCCCAACCTCTCTCTCTCATGAACAACATCTTCTGGTTGTTCCTTTTTACTTTGGGTGGACTAATGGAACCCTGTCATTCAAACAAGGTTGTGTGCTGAGCCATGTGGGCATGCCACAGGCCAGATGGATGAATAAGGAATAAAGCTTCAAAGACGCCGGCAACCACTGGTGCATCCAGGATAGGAAGTGATGGAGATGCTGCCTGTCCACAGCCATCTATGCTCTACCAGTGAGAGAGCAGTCTTGTTGCTCAGGACAGACTGCCCTGAGATAAATTACAAGGTCACGGAAACAGGCTTGCCTTTCATGTTCCCACTATCCTTAGTGTCCCTGCCTCTTACCCTGATAGGAACTCAGAACACCCCCACTATGATAGTCAACCCTGCCCTCTCTGATTAGCTGGAATTGGGAACTTTTCTTTTCCTTGATGATGCCTAACTGTCTGCCAGCCTATGTTTCCCATAGTAATGGAGTCAGTCAATTAGGGGCGCTTCTCATTAATCTAGTCAACAGTTATGGCTGGGGACATGCCTGGGGCAGGGAATTTGCCTGACACATATAATGTTGTGGATTTGATCCCCGGCGCCATATGAAAATAGGTATGTGCTGGGTTTAATGGGTGGTTACTAGGGACTCCCTGGAAGAATGTTTTACCTGAAATAATTACATTCCAGGTAGAGCCTCCTCAAGCAGCTTGGAGCAGGGAGAGAGAGGTAAGACTGAATAAAGGAGAAATTCCTCAGTGGCAGCACTCCCTGAACCACCCTAATCTTGAGAATGGGTGGGAAGCAACTCTGCTCGTTTCCCCAGGTTGGGGACTGTATAGACCAGTACACCAGCAATCTGCTGCCTGCATTGATTTCATCCAAGGTGATGAGAGAAGGAGGTGTCAGAACGCTCTGGGACAGCTGCCTCCTCATTTTTATGAGAAATCATCTGCACATCACTCTTCCCCATCAGCCATCTTAGCCCATGAAATGAGTCAGTCCTAAGACAAACTGACACCAAAGGCAGAACAAGGACCCAGAATGAAATTGATTCCATGGGTAGCTGCAGAGTCAGACTACTACCGAAGCTCAGCCAGTCAGTCTACCACCCTCGCGCAGTCAGTCCCTAGTGCAGTGGTCCTCAACCTCCCTAGCACTGCGGCCCTGTGATACAGTACCTCCTGTGGTGACCCTCAGCCTTAAAATTATTTCATTACTACTTCATAACTGTATCTGATATACAGACCCACGAAAGGGTTGTTTGTCCCGCAAAGGGGTCACAACTCACAGGTTGAGATCCACTGCTCAAAGGAGTGTAAGGATTTGAGTAAGGCTGGAGTCAGCTGCACATGCCTGACACAAGTAGCAGTGGCTTCATCAAGTTGAAGGTTTATTTCTTCTCCAGATTATTATTTTTTTAATGTAGAGCATAAGACTGGAGATGTTGCTCAATTGAGAGAAAGCTTGCTTACATATGGGAGACCTTGTATTCAATTCCCAGGACCCTATCAATCAGACATGCTGGTATACAGCTGTGATAGGATGGTACACAGCTGTGATAGGATGGTACACACCTGTGATACAATGGTGCACACCTGTCATATGATGGTACACACATGTCATATGATGGTACACACCTGTCATTTGATGGTATACACCTGTCATATGATGGTACACACCTGTGATACGATGGTGTACACCTGTCATATGAGGGTACACACTTGTGATACAATGGTGCGCACCTGTCATATGATGGTACACACCTGTCATATGATGGTACACACCTGTCATATGATGGTGCCCACCTGTCATATGATGGTACACACCTGTCATATGATGGTACACACCTGTCATATGGTGGTACACACCTGTCATATGATGGTACACACCTGTCATATGATGGTGCCCACCTGTCATATGATGGTGCCCACCTGTCATATGATGGTACCCACCTGTCATATGATGGTATATACCTAGTAATATCAGCATTAGAGAGGGTGGAGGTTTAGGCTGGAGGATCAGAGCTCAAGGTCATCCTTAGCTACGTGTGGAACCCAAGCTAGCCTGGGCTACATGCGACCCTGCCTTCACTCTAGGGCTAGATCTTCTACCTGGCAACTCTACCATATCTTTGTCCTTCTAGTCTAGGCCATCTTCCCTAGCGCCCACCTTCACACCTGAACCCAGTCAACAAAAGGGAGGCGGGCAGTGACAAGTCCCAGATGATGTACACAGCCCTTCTCCTGGTATAGCAGGACTTGTAAGCAGCCATGCCAAGTTCTGACTGAGAAGCAAGACCTTTTCCAAGGCCACAGGCCTAGCTTGACGTGGGGATTCTGTCGCTGGTGGGAAAGGGAAGCGGGTTGGCAAGGGGAAGCCAGTCACAGTGGTCCTGGAGATCAAGGCAGTTTTGACTTGGGTTTCCCCGCTCCTTGCAGCCAGACACATCCTAATTGATGTAACCGCACACACTCCTCCCCTGTCACCTCCAGTCACCCACTGTAAGCTCAAAATAAGAAGCCCCTCACTGGGTGCATCTCACGGTCTTTCCTTGTAGTTCTCCCGAGGCTTGGGACAGTGCCTGGCACATGGAGGTGCTTGGTAAATATTTGCTGAGCTGGACAAAATTAATAAAATTAACTCAGATTTAGGCAGGGAAAGCGTAATCACATCTTGTCTCTTTGGTTTGTTGGCTCTGGCCTTGGACATGATAAAACCCCAGCTTCCTTACAGAATGAGATAATAGCGTCCCCATCTACACATCTCATAAATGCTAGTGGACACAGTGGTTAGATGATTCTAGAATTTACCCTATGCTTCACGCACACACCGAGTATGAGGTTTGTTTATTTGTTTTTCAAGTTGTAACAATTTTAAGGTACAATTACATCAGATGTGTTGACATAACCCCAAAGTTGATAAAAGAGATTTTTGGCAAATGTTTCAAATGCAGGAAAGCCTGTGGACCTTTATGTAACTGCTGGGTTCAAAGTAAAGAAAACATTGAAGAGTTTTTTTTTTTCACTTCAACTCTGAAGCCTTCTAAGATTTCAAATCATTGTTTAGTAACTTGAGTGTGAATTAATCAGAACATATATGTGTTGACTTTGTCCTGGAGTTCTGTGGTGGTAAAAAAACAAACTAGAAAAGGTCCCTTGTGGTTCTTCTTTTCCCTGGGGCAGATGGGGGTGGGGTGGGGGTGGGGGCGCTGTTGGCCACCAGCCCACTGAGACAAGAGGACCAAACGACCAGACACAGGGCCTGGAAGGCCATAGGCACAACAGTCGAACACTCCGGGAACCACTTCAGGAGCTAGTTTAATTTTACTCAGGGAGAACAAAGACTGTATAGCCCTCGTGGAGTGGGTGGGGCTTCCAGGATAGGTGTTCATAATTGGTTGGAACCAGACACTTTTAGGATGCTTGTTTTGCATTTGGCAGCACACTCCTATCATATGAATGGGAACACGGTACCTAATTATCCTATAGGCGCAGGGAGGGGAGAGCTAGCAGGGAGCTGTGTCAAGGGCCATATATCAAGTGTGGTTGGGGGCATCTATGTCTAAAGACACTGTCCAGATGGAGTCAGGCAGAGAGCCGGAGGCCGTGCTGGGGAGAGGGAGTCCTGCACCTAAGGAGCTCAGAGTGACTGGGAGGACTGCAACCTCAAACAGCAGGGCTCTTCCAACATCCCTCGCATTCTTTTTGCTGTCCAGAGACTAAAGAAACAGCACAGATGGACTCAAAATGACCTTGCCCTCAGAAAACTGACCAATTGGTGAAGAACCGTAGGCCACTTTTCAAGGTCTTTACTCAGCACTTAGGACTTATGATCTGTTTTGTTTTGTTTGCTTGTTTTCTTTGGTTTTGGCCCAGAAACCTCAGGGAAAAAAACAGAACTGAAAATAGAGCCCTTGCCCTGGTCCAACGTGCACCTGTCAAGGTGTGAAAACAGATGGGAAGGTCAGCTCTGTGAAGATGCTCGCTAGGAAGGGGACTCCACAGAAGCAGAGAAGTGGGTTAGCTTTCCACTCAAGGCAGAGAGAAAGCTTTTTAAGCAGACCTGCAGGGCAGAAGGGTGAAAGGGCAGTGAGAAGGTATGAATTGGGGGGCGCGATCAACTGGTTCAGGCTTCTAGTCTGCAGATAAGGGGAATTCCTCTCAGAAAACAGGCCACAAGAAAGGCCACCAGAATAGTAAGTGCAAAGTGAGTCTCTGGTTCCATAGTCCAGCACACTTCATGGGGGAAGGAACAGATAAATTATAGGGAGAGCTGTTTTAGTGATATTTGAATTCGCAGCTGCCTTCCTATATGCTGTCTGGCTTGATGCTCACTCTGACAGGACAGATTTTGCATCCAAAGGAGGGACCCGAATGGGAGAAGTAAAAAGACTTTTGTCCAAGGTGGCAAAACCCTCAGGGGAGTGTTGAGCCCATTCTCAGCCTGACACAGACATGCCACAGGCAAAACACAACAACAACAACAACAAAAACAGGAAAAAAAAATCTTGCTGTTGTTTTCACAGAAGAATGCTGGTGTGTCATCCTGGTGTCATCTCATTTACTGACCTCTGCCTTGGGGCTTTGGCCTGATGGGAAACAGAAGAGAGTCTGTTGTTCTCCTCCTGGCCTTTCCCTCTCACTGCCCACTCACCTCCCCAAGGCCCTCACGGTCTTACACATGGTAGACACAGTATGTCCTCTGCGGTCCCTTTGGTGGCAACACTCCCAATGCATGGCGCTCTTTCTTTCCAACTCTGCAGGTAGCGGCATCCTACTGAAACCCTGAAATCAGCTATGTGGGGACACTTGCCCCAGAAAAACCACAAAAACAAAAAGACTGCAAATCAGGATTGTATTTCAGAGTGCCATTGTTTTTAAGGGCATGTCTTCTGGGTTGACCTGGAACTTACTACTCATTTGAGGCTGGTTTTGAACTCCTCATCCTGCCTCTTCCTCCCAAGTACGAGGACGGCTTTTTGGGGAGCTGTGGGGGAGGGTGGGGGGGTGTAACAAGATCTCAGAATACCTTTGGCCTAGAAATCTTCCTCCTGCCTTGACTGCCTAAATCCTGGTGTTGCAGGTGTGTGCTTATATACTCAGCTCAAAAAGTCAATTTTTATATGCGTGGACCAGCATGCCATGGTCAATGGCAATTTTTATATGCCAGACAAAGCAGCAAGAGGCAATCAAGACAGACATCTGCTTTGTCTATCTAGGATCTCCGTTATAATACCAGCCCTGCATTAAAGAGTGGCAGGAGGAGCTCAAAGAACCAGACAAGGGTAAGAGTACATGTATCTCAGCCTTCCTCCCAGTGGTGGCTAAGACTAGATAATGTTTATTTATTTGTGTATGCAGGTTGTATGCCTATATCTATACCCTGTCTACATTACATATGTATGAGGATGCAAGTATGTGTGTGCATGCATGTGGAGGTCAAGGGATGTCTTCCTTAATTTCTTTTTTTTTTTTTTTTTTAAGGGGAGGAAGGGTTTATTTTACTTCACGATTCCTGGGGTTACAATCTATTGCAGCAGGGAAGGCCAAGTGGCTTGGAGAACTGTCAACTTTATTTTTTGAGACAAGATCTCTCACTGACTCTGGGCCTTGCTGGCCTTGCTGAGATCCCCCTAGCTCTGCCTCCCCAGTGCTGGGGTTACAGGGAAATGCTGCCATACCTGGCCTTTTGTGCGGAAGCTGGGAATCCAAACACAAGCCCCCATGCTTCTGTGGCCCAAGCCATGTTGATTGGGCTTGACGGGCCTGAAAACTCTGGGGAGGAGGGTGTCTCTCTGGGTATGCCTGGGAGGCGTTTTCAGACAAGACTAATCAAAAAGACCTTGGCCTGATGAGTGGTTTAATATGCTGATGAGTTCAAAATCTGAGTAGAGGATTGGGAGGAAGCTGAATTGTGAAATAATTACATCACCTCAGGGCAGAAATGCTTTTGAAGAGTATTTCCCGGCCTGGTCCCTTCCTGTTGCTTCTTTTCTGTCATATGGTAAGCAGCCTTTCCAGTGGACTCTTTCCCTGTGGTATTATAATCTGCCTCACTTGAGGCCCAAAGCAATGGATCCAGCCAACGGTGGACGAGCATCTCTAAAACCATGACCAAAGGAATCTATCCTCCTTTAAACTGTTCATCCCAGATATTTGTTATTGTGATGAGTCTGTGGTACCTCCTTACTCTGAATACAGATCTTACCGGTTGACACCACTTTTTAAAACAACGTATACAAGCACTCTGCCATAATTAATACCGGGCATTATCTCATTACTTAATTTTAAAAATTGTTTTATGTGTATAGGAGTTTTCTCCACATATATGTTTACATACCATGTGCATGCCTGGTGCCCACAGAAGCCAGAAGAGGGCATTGGAGTCCCCTGAAACTGAAGTTAGAGATGGTTGTAAGCCACAAAATGGGTTCTGGAAATCCAACCTGGGTCTTCTGGAAGAGGAACAAATGCTCTAAACTGCTGAGCCATCTCTTCAGCCCCTCTTATTAGGAAGGAAGAAAGAAAGAAAGAAAGAAAGGAAGGAAGAAAGAAAGAAAGAAAGAAAGAAGAAAGAAAAAAAAAAGAGAGAGAGAAGACGGTGTTTGAGCCAGGGCTGGTGCTATGGGTTTGTAAAACTTTAGAGGCTGACGTACAAGGCTCCTAAGTGCAAGGGCCAAACTAGGACGCTTGGTGAGATCACGTTTGAAAACAAAGCCCTGGCCTAGCTCTATACCAAAAACAAAGAAGAAAGAGGGGCAAGGAAGGGGAGTATGCTAAATTAATTCATTTTCAGCAACAAGCATGTAAGCTCAGTCACCAATACTGAAATGATCAGGGTCAGATCTGTAAGATGCCTTCGGTTGCTTCAGTGGTGCTTCTGTGGCTAATTTGCCCCAGCGGTCAGTCGCACAGGGGCTAAATTGTTCTGATCTTCCATGGCAGCTACAATACCTTTCTGGATGGGAGAGTTTGGAGGAAGAAGCTGAGCAGGAGCGCCCTGCTCCTCTCACCGCCCCACTCCCCTTTGGAAGCACTGATTGGTTAGAGGCCTCGTGTTCTGTTTCTCTTTTAGCGCCTTACAGAAGAAGTCTGTGGGGCCCAGATGTTATCCCTGGTGGTATGGGAAAGACTATCTGCTTCTGGGGCTAAGACCCAGGAAACTCATTTGCTTACAGCCACAAGCCCACAGATGTATTTTTACTTCAGCCCCTTGTCTTACTTCTCAGTTGATTCAGGGAAAGAGGAGTCTGCTTCAGGACCTCTTAACCCCGTTATGAGGCTCGGAACTCAGCCTTCCAAGGACGTCGCTGAAGAAATGTTTCTGTGGATTAGCGGGAAGCTGTCAGCCTTCGCCCACACACGTCTCATATTAAAAGTGTTAATGTCCCACGCTGTGGAAATTTCACGTGCCGATGAAGCTCTAGCTTGGCCTGGCCCAGCTCCAAAAGTAGTTCCTAAGGGAGGAAAATCCTGGCTTTACCTCAGAGTCCTCCCCCACAGCAGCAGCCCTGCTCCAGGCTGGGTGGGGAGGCCTTTGATCTAGACAAGGATCCTCTGGTAGGCCCTTTTAAGTTTTCCAGCTGAACAGTACACCTCCCACGTGCTCACCTGCACTTCAAAGCGAACGCTTCTGCCTGCAAGCAGCAACTGTCTAATTTGAAAGTTCAGACCCTCACCAGAGAAGAAAACTACGCACTGGCTTTTCTCCCTGCATCTCTGAGAAGTCCAATCAAGACGATCTTCGTCGGGGAAGATATATTAATATTTGCTACAGGAGTGTTTATGGGAAGTTGCTCAGATAAAAGGGACAGAGTGAATGTTCCCTGTGTGTGTGTGTGTGTGTGTGTGTGTGAGAGAGAGAGAGAGAGAGAGAGAGAGAGAGAGAGAGAGAGAGAGAGAGAGAGGGAGAATGTCATTGAGGACACTCTCTAGTCACCTTCTAGAACCTTCTGTCTGGTGGCTTCCATGCTTTCATGAGAGGGCCCTTGGACCTCATACTGGGAAGTTTTTTTTCTCCTGTGTGGACGTGACTTACTTCTTCCTGTAGGATGAGCTAATCCCTTTCTCTCTTTGTCTTGGCTCCCACGCCAGTTCCTTCAAGGCCAATTACCAGTGCTATTCCGTCTTTGTTAGATGTCCATTGCTGTGACAGAACACCATGACCAAAGCAACTTGGGGAGACACTTCCACAGCATAGTCCATCATCAAAGGAAGCCGGGCTAGGAACCAGGCAGGGACTTGGGGGTGGGAAATGAAGCAGAAGCCACGGAGAAGTGCCACTTACTGGCTTGCCCCTCCGCATTTATCCACGGAGGAGTGCCACTTACTGGCTTGCCCCTCCGCATTTATCCACGGAGGAGTGCCACTTACTGGCTTGCCCCTCTGCGTTTATCCACGGAGGAGTGCCACTTACTGGCTTGCCCCTCCATGTTTATCCACGGAGGAGTGCCACTTACTGGCTTGCCCCTCCGCATTTATCCACTGAGGAGTGCCACTTACTGGCTTGCCCCTCCGCATTTATCCACGGAGGAGTGCCACTTACTGGCTTGCCCCTCCGCGTTTATCCACGGAGGAGTGCCACTTACTGGCTTGCCCCTCCATGTTTATCCACGGAGGAGTGCCACTTACTGGCTTGCCCCTCCGCATTTATCCACTGAGGAGTGCCACTTACTGGCTTGCCCCTCCGCATTTATCCACGGAGGAGTGCCACTTACTGGCTTGCCCCTCCGCATTTATCCACGGAGGAGTGCCACTTACTGGCTTGCCCCTCCGCATTTATCCACGGAGGAGTGCCACTTACTGGCTTGCCCCTCCGCATTTATCCATGGAGGAGTGCCACTTACTGGCTTGCCCCTCCGCATTTATCCACGGAGGAGTGCCACTTACTGGCTTGCCCCTCCGTGTTTATCCATTCTTCCTTGTACCTGCCTGGGAGTGACACAACAAGGCAAAGCCCTGTGGGCTGAGCCCTCCCACATCAATCGTTAGAAAAATGTCCCCACAGGCTGACCCACAGACCAATCTAGCAGAGGCATTTTCTCAACTGGGATTCCCTCTTGCCAAATAACTAGCCTATATCAATTTAAAACAAAAACAAAAACACCTAACTAGGACATATACTAAATCTGATTGGTTTAGATTTTTGTCTTTTTTGCTTTTTTCCCCACTTTTATTGATTTTGATATACTTATTTCTTTTAAAGATGAGTTTGAAAGGGGCTGGAGAGAAGGCTCAGCAGTTAGGAACACTGGCTGCTTGTCTAGAGGTCCTGAGTTCAATTCCTAGCACCCACATGGTGGCTCACAACCATCTACAATGGGCTCTATTGCCCTCTTCTGTCTGATACTCTCTTTTGTCATGCAGGAATACATGCAAATAGAGTGATTATGTATGTATGTATGTATGTATGTATGTATGTATGTATGTTATATATATGTATATATACATGTCCATCAGATATATATCTTTTAAAAGGAGATCTTTTAAAGATATATCATTTTTAAAAGATGAGTTTAAAGTCATTTGGAATGAGTTATATCTGAGATGAAATGATTCTATAATTTCTTGAGGTCAGGGAGGGGGATCATAGAAAGAAAGAGGGGTGCTCCTGGGGAAGGGAAAGAGCTCTCTGTCTCTTGACTGTGGGAGTGGTGGCCTGAGTACAAAAGTGTAGCAATTCATTGAAGAGTTAAAGTGGTGATTTTACTGTGGTTAATTAAACCTCATTAACTTAGATTTATTCATCTAACTAATATGAAGTTGCTTATGCTACCAGGTGTCTCACATGGTGAGCATATACACACATTCACCCAGCTGGCCAAGGAGCAAAGAGGGCTTGAAATCTTGGCATATCTGTCCATTAAGCCAGTGCTTAGCAGGGACCCGGGTCTTCTCAGAGGAAAAAGCAGCTTTTCAGTTGCAGAGTCACATTATGTAGGTTCCTAGAAGTCTGATTCTACAACAGAAAAAAAAAAAAAGAGGTGGCTGACCCCCTGTCACTGTAGAGCCTTGGGGACTGGGATGAGAGAACCAGCCAGTAAGGGTAGAAGATGGTTCTGTGGTAATAAGCACTGTAAAGAAATAAGCATGATGTCATGGGAAGTATCTGGCTGGGTGAGAAGTCAAGGACCGCTTACATGGAAACAGCATTTCAGCTGAGATCAGGGAGGAGGCTGATGCGGAGCAGAGCCTCGGAGAGGGGTCAAGTGTGCAACTTATTTCCCAAGGGTTAGATGTAAACCCTGAGAAGTGGCTCTGGACAAACGCTAGGGACACGACAGCACGTGTTGCTCCTCAATGATTTTAGGGTCGCAAGAGACCTGGGAGATAAGAAAGGCCTTTAGCATTCTGCAGCAAAAGGAATAAACAAGGCCGAGAGACCCTGAGAGTGAAGATACAGACGGGTTAGGGCTCTGGTTTAAATTCAAATTAAACCCATATGTACTTACTGGTCGCTGCACGTGTCAGGTTCTGCTTTCTCTCTGTCGCTCCAGAGCCATTTAAGCATTGCAAGATTCAAAACTCACAACAACCGAACTGGTGAGATGCTGCTGTGGCTGAGACTTCTAGCTGGGAGCAAGAGCTATCTGGAAGAGCTGGAGGGACAGGAGTTCAAGGCCACACTCGGCTACCTAGAAAGCTCAAAGCCAATGCCCTATGTGAGACCTTGTTCAAAACAACAAAAGCAAACCAAAACCAGTCAGTGTTGAAGCCGGTTCTCCATGCAGGGACGTAGGAACGGGAGGGTTCAAGCAAAGGCTGTAGAGAGGGGAAGGTGCTAACAACACCGGGAAGGCCAGGATCCTCTTTGAAATCCAAGAAAAGCAAGGCTTGGATGAAAGCTGTGCCAGGAAACAGCTGCCTGCCCGCCTCAAGCCATGCCAGCGTCCACATGACTGGCTCTTCTTCACGTGGTCCGCCCCCGCCCAGATGCATGGCAAGGGGGTCAGCGAATGCTTTGTAGTTTCCGACCTCACATTTCCACCCAGCCTCTCCTCACAGGGCTCTCTCTACCACTCAGGGTGGAGAAGGTGGCAGTGCAGAAAATACTCTCTTAGAAGTTAAGTCTTTTTTGGTAACCAACAGGGTGTCCCAGTAGCCAATGGCAGCACTGTGGACAGGCCGTAGGCTCAGTAAAGCCAGAACCTCTCTTTAGTCTCCAACCCCACAGGCCATCTCTCCCATCCTTACACCCCTTCACTTCACGGGAACATGTGGTGACCGTCCAGTCCTAAGCCTCCAGAGAGGCCCTTCTGATTCTCCACTGGATGGCAGCGGCTTTCAGGACAGGGCGGGCCATGGCATGGATCAACCCATGCATGGTAAGACATTTAACTCACTGATCGCATCCACAAACTGCCAGTCTGCCCTCTACCCTACTCATGTGACAGCTATGAAGGCCAACTTCAGCCTTGTTGCTAAATGGTCCATCTTGGTGTCTCATTCCCAGCAAATTCTAACACTTGTCTTACATCCCTGAACCCAGGCAGGAGCTCCCCTCAGAATGAGTCCTAACGGCAAGGGTGTGCGGAACGTTAGACATTTTCCTTTTTTTGATTCAGAGTTACCTATGTTTGTTCCTTAAAAAAATAAACTGCGCTTGGAGTCTGAGCCATGTCTCGCTTCTGCCACGCAGCTGCTTGTTTGGCTTACACAATGGCACCGTGACGCAATCGAGGATGTGGGAAATGTTTACTTCTTTTAGATCAGATAGCATAATTAGCAGTCAACATGGCAAATATTTGCTTCTGAGCTGGCATTCTCCTTTGAACTCAAACATCCAAACACCCATGCACCCCAAATGGCCCTTTGTCAAGGCACCCCAAAACAATGTAGTGTGGTGGGTTGAGCAGAGAAGGGGCCTGCCAACTAACGAAGGCAGATTTTTCTTTCATGAAAATCTTGTTTGTCTCTGCCAAACTCTGCCTGCTCTCTTTCCTCCCGTGGGCTTGAGGTGGAGGGTCTCCCTTACCTCAGAGCTGCTTGGATTTCTCACACATGTGCACCAAGAACACTTACAGTAGGCAGAGAGGGCGAGCATGTTGATTTTGTTTATAAGATTTGTTTATTATGTATACAGTGCACATCAAATCACATTATAGATGGTTGTGAACCATCATGTGGTTGCTGGGAATTGAACTCAAGACCCCTGGAAGAGCAGTTGGTGCTCTTAACCTCTGAGCCTTCTCTCTAGCCCTGAACATGTTGATTTTAGTGCAAACCACTAACACCATCACCACCACCACCACAACAAAAAGTGTTGATTTTTAGAAAGTAAAGGATGGCCTCAAAGTCCTGGAAATCCTCCTGTCTCACTCTCCTGATGCTGGGGTTATAGATGTGAGCCACCATGCCTTACTTAAGAAAACTTTTAAAAATGCTATTATAACTTGGAAAATATCCAGCACTATACCCCAGCAGCTGTGGAGACTTCTGGCTCACTTTGTCTCTAGCTTGGACCCTGTACTAGTTAAGAAAGAGGATAACCATCGTGTTCATGGGTGGATTTTTTTTTAAAAAATGCTCCAGTTTGGTTTGGTAGTGTTTACTCTCTCTCTTTTTTAATATTACTATCCAAAAATGTAAAGCCCCATGTGCGGCTCCCATTTACAACTTGCATGGTATTTCTGTTAAATACTGCTGCCAGTCTTTTACTGACGACAGTATTTTAACCATAAGATTAATTTTTAGTTCAAAAAATTAAAACACACACTTTCCATATTCACTGTGGTGTTTTAAAATATAGCCCTGGGGCTGCATAACAATGTTTTGATCAACGTTGGCATAGGGCAATGGCCTGATAGGATTATAATGAACCCCAAACCTTGCTAATATCTAGCAGCATTGCAGCCATGCTCAGGCTGCAGCAGGATGCGTTGCTCTGTTGGTGTAAACAAACCTACGTGTGTTACACATCAGTCCTATAAAAGTATAGTACATGCAATTATGTATGATGCATAATACCTGATGATAATAATAAGTAATTGTCTGCCTGCTTTGTATGGCGACTATGCTATACTTCAAAATATTTATTTTTATTTATTATTTTTAAATTCTGTGTACGTGAGTGGATGGGTACATCCGCATGAATGGGGGTGTCTGTGGAATTCCAGAAGAGGTAGCTGGAGCCCCTGGAGCTGGAGTTCCAGGCAGCTGTTAGTCTCCCAGCATGGATGCCTGGAACCCAATTTGGATCCTCGGCAAGAGCAGAGCAGCAACTGCTGAGCAACCTCTCCAGCCCCTCTTTATTTACATAAGCCCACATGGGTATATGTGGCTGTGTGAGTGAGTGTATGCAACCATGCGTGTGTGGGTGTACGTGCCTCTCTGCACAGGCCAGAAGAGGGTGTCAGATCCCTCAGAGCTGGAGACACTGGAATGTTCAGAACGCTGGACTTATTATGTGGTTGCTGGGATCTGAACTCTGGTCCTTGTGATTGTTCAGCAAGCATACTTAACAACTGAATCATCTCTCCAGCCCAGATGTTTTCGGTCATTGTTTTAGAATGTACTGTTTACTGTGAGGGGAAAACATAGTTAAGGCAAAGCACAGTGCTATGCCAACAGTAGCCTCACACACACATATCTCCAATGACAGCATCTCTTGATTGCATCAGGAGGTAATGGCAGGTGAATGACCTCTACTTTCAAGGTTTGTGTAAGTTGTTCTCTGTGATGTCCCTACAATTGCGAAACCATCTGACAGCGTGTTTCTCCCAGTGCGTCTCTGCCTTTAAGCTGCATGTCGGTTTTGCTTCTGAATGACTGTGATAAGGCAGTAACCATTCTGAGTTAATTGTGGTGTCGTAAGTGCCAGTACCATATGGTAGAAAGAGATTTAACTTGGAAACCAAGAGACTTGAGTCCTAGGAAAAAAAAAAGAATCCATGAGTTTTCACTGACATGAATCAATGACAAAGACAAATGAGAAGAGAAAGTTTCCTAGTGTGGAATATCCCAGTGAACACATGAGAAGAAAGGAGACAGTTAAAAGTCACGGCCTGGTAACCACCTCGTTCAGACGAAGCACCAGTGGCTAGTGAAATTAGAGCAAGCAACCTGTGGAAGAATAGATCTACATAGTCTCGAACTATCTCTTCACACTGCACTAACTGCAAAAGTGGCAGCTGTGCTGTGGAAAACCCCCAGCAGATACCATCTTCATGGTGAGACCAACATTCCCATTGCTGGAAATGAGTCATGTTACCTTCAGGTGCCTCTTGATACTATGCCCTTAAAACGCTCTTAAACCCGCTTGTATACATCTCAGGTATGTACCTGTAGCCATCAGATAGATCAGGGGTGTATCTGAGAAGGGAAGTCAGGGCTGTTTCAAATTGAAGGAAACTGTCGATACACAGCCCAGTCTGTCGGAATCCAGATCCTGTTAGTGGGAGAGTTGATAAAATTTGAACTAAGTCCGTATTGTCTTAATGTTAGTTTCTTCATACTGTAATCTTAACGGTGATCCTGACAGGGGATAGTCTTGCCTTTGGGAAATGCTTAGAGACGTGTTTACAGCGGATGGAGAGAATGAGGTTCTTGCCCCAGTTCTAATAACCAGAGGATCTAGGACAAGATACTCATTTAAACACGGAGCCTACTTCTTCCATAAGATGAGGAGGTTGTGCCAATTGTGGGGTCTTCAGATCATTATCGTCCTAAAACGGCACCAGCTGGGAGGTGATTCCAAATGTAAGTTCTTAGGTTCCATCCCAGATTCGGAGCCAGAAACTCTGAGAATATTCCGAAGTCCTCGAAACATGCTCAAGTTCGAACACTGCCGTCTTCAGTGACCTTTATGTTCCGTGGTCCAGAGGCGCCCCTTCCCCCACTTCTTACGTCACGTGCTCGGTGCCAGCACAGGGCTGGCCCGCTGGAACTACCGTAGTGTGGCTCTCCTTCCAGGCGGGCAGACTCCCTCTCTGTACAGATTAAACGTAAATCGTTTAATAACCCTACTTGGCTTGGGAACCATAAAAGAGACCAAGCAATGCATAATTAAGTTCCGCACAGAGCCTTATCTGCCCTAGGCTCTTACTAAAATGCCTGAGCCAGTGTCTCCCAGAAGAGTGGGGTGGAGCATCATCCCTGTACACTTCTGACCAAATGTTCACTTGGTCCTTTCCTGGATTACTGCAGTGGGGTGAATCGGTGTGAGTCTTTCCTAGAGCCTTCTAAGGATGTTTTACAGGTGCAGGGTGTAAGCTGTGGCTTCCTTCTGATTGGCTGTTAGAAACTAAATTCGAAGAAGTACTCTTCTTCCTGCTTAGTGTAATGAGTGGGCACTATGCCCCACTCTTGCGAGTTTCCCACTCAAATTTAAGCCCTCTTCTTCAGACCAACCTGGTTCCCTGAATTACTGTCCTTCTCTCCCTGCCCCCTACCTTCAGTGTTTTTGGTTGATTGGTTGATTTGTTTTGTTTTTGTTTTTGAGACAGAGTTTCTCTGTGTAACCCTGGCTCTCACTTTGTAGACCAAACTGGTCTCGAACTCAGAGATTCACTTAATTGCCTCTGTCCCCAGTGCTAGGAGTAAAGGTGTTGCTGCCACTGCCCAGCTAGAATTACTGTTTTAGCCTTGGTTTTCCTTTACCTCAACTTCCAATCTTTTACATTTTTATTTATTGAACTATTCTATATTCATATGGTTATAATTCAAATGACATGAAGGTCGCTGTAGGAAAAAAAATAAAGTCTATATGACCCCAGTCCTTTCTCCCTGCCAGTGTCCCTACCCCCAGTCCTCCAGAATTAATTTCTAATTTATTGATGATTGATTTGTAAGATTAGGTCCCACAGAGTTTCCTGGGCTGGCCTTGAACCTCTAAGCCCAAGTGACTCGCCTCTGAGAGCCTAAGACTACAGACACATACCACTGTGCCTGGCTCCAACATATGTTTGGAGAGTCCCTTTTATAAACCGTGTCACCTGAAAGTAATTATTTCCAAAAATGTGCTAATAATCTTAAACACTTTAAGCTTCTGTGCCATCACCTATGTGGGCTAACTGTGGTACTTTCCTTACAGGGCTTTTCCTTCCTCATAGAGCCTCGTCTGCAAGTGCGCTGCTAGGCACTCATCACTCAGGAAAAGTTAAATATTGATGACCCAGTAATAATCAGAATCAGAAAAGGGAATTCTTCTTACATGGGTTATGTAGGCATGGTTTAGCCTCCGCCTCCTCCCTCACTGCTCCCAGCTTCCCAGTCTTCCAAAATAGCAACCTCTGGGGTTCTCCCACCCCACCCCCCACCCCGTCTGTCTTCCCCTCCATTTCAGATATTTGGCCTTGTCAGACTTTCACAATGTTCCATGGTGGTGGAATGTTGGCTGGAGCAAGAAGAAGTCAAGGAATCCCCCAGGGGTCTGCCTTGTTCTCAGAAGGCTCATGGACCAAGCTTCTGAGAATCCTTAGCTTCTGGGTCACGCACCCTGCCCCGGATGCCTCCCAGCGCTGTCTCCAGTGTCCCTTCCAGAATGCTGCTGGCAACTGCTAGTTCATTCCTGACATCGTTGTTTCCCTCTGGGCCAAATGACAGAGACGGATATATTTAAACATGTGAGGTTTCCTGGCTCTCTTTGGAGCCCTAATCTTCCCACCACAGCCTAGACCATCCCATTCTGAGGCTCACAAATAGACAATCCTCATTTTTGCAGTATGAACATTCATATGAATATATTGTTCTATATATCAACTATACCAGTCATTAACCATGAGGAATGGCACCCTGACCTTGGGGGTAAGGAGAGGTGCGGTGGAGACTGCCTCTCTGCTGCTCACTCAGCATTTCACAGGAGGGAAAGACAGCACCATGCTCACCTCTGCATTCCATTCTGTAGCCGGTCAGCTATATTGTCCCAGTTCCCCACCCTTAGCAAATAAGCACTCAGCACTAGTGAGTGCATTTGAAGCTAATTGTATGAACCATTAAGAAGATTTAAGTTATACTTACCTGGCAGGGGAGATACCATGTTCACGAAGTTCCCAGGGCGAGGCTTATCCATTGCACTCCGGATGTGCTGACCCCTGCGATTTCCCCAAATGCGGGAAACTCGACTGCATAATTTGTGGTAGTGGGGGACTGCATTCGTGCTCTCCCCTGGTTTTAAAAAAAAAGATTTAAGCCCTTGAATTAAGAAAGTCTTTCTTATCACTGATGGACGTGATTAGACTAGTCCTATTTTTCTATATGTATGTGAGTGTGCATGTATTATGTATGTTCATATGTGTGTGGATGCATGGGTATATGCACATGTGTATGCATGTAAAGGCCTGAGGTTGATGTTAAGAGTCTTCTTCAGTCGTCTTCCACCTTATCCATTGAGGCATCCAGCTCGCTCCCGAGATTCCCTGCCATCATCTTCTAAGGTGCTAGAATTACAGCTGGGCTGCCACGCCCACTCAACATGACTTCTGGAGATCCAAATTCCATTCCCTAATGCTCACACAGCAGGTGATTTAAACCACAGATCCATGTCCCCAGACACGGTACCTGTATACTTTCAACTGCTCTCTACTTAACGAGACACCTTTGGGCCAGTATGAGAGGAGTCTCCCACCGAAATTACAGTCTAGCAAAACGTTATAATTTTGCCAGATAAAGGGGTTACAAGAGAAATGGTTCATGCACCCAAGCTAAAATATCTGGTTGTAATGTTTTAGTGCTGATTTCCAGAAGCATAGGGTTTATTGCAGTGTGTTTCTGTTCTGTACCCAGAGCTTCCATTGTTGGGCTCAGGTACGTCCTCCTCCCTGAAGCCTACCTTGACCTGTTTCCTAGCTTTAGTGCTCTTCCCCAGGTCCTTGTTTGGGTTCCTATAACTGTGACAAAACCCCATGGCCCAAGCAACTTGGGGAGGAAAGGGTTCGTTTGCCTTACACTTCCACAGCACTACCCATCATCCAAGGAAGTCAGGGAAGGAGCTCACACAGGCCAGGGACCTGGAGGCGGGAGCTGATGCAGAGGCCACGGAGGATGCTGCTTACTGGCTTGCTTGGCCTGCTTTCTTATAGAGCGCAGGAGCAGCCCAAGGATGGAGCTACCCACAATGGGCTGGGCCCTTCTCCCTCAGTCACTATAAGAAAATGTCCTAAAGGCTTGGCTACAGCTCAATCTTATGGAGGCGTTTGTTTCATTTTCTTCTTTTTCTTTTTTTTTTCCTTTTGTTATTTATTCTTCTCTCATCATCCTAACTGCAGTTTCTCCTTCCTCTCTTCCACCCAACTTCTTACCCTACCTCTCCTTTCTCCCCTGACTTACCCTCACCTCCACCCACCTTTCACCTTCCCTCTGAGAAGAGCAGGTTTTCTAGGAACGTCAATCAAATAGGACATAAGCTACAATAAGACCAGGCACATATTCTCACATCAAGGCTGGACTAGGCAACCCAATAGGAGGAAAAAGGTCCCACAAGTAGGCAAAAAAAATGTCTGAGACAACCCCCACTCCCGCTGTTAAGCCTTCCACAAGAACACGCAGCTACTCAGCCATAACACGTATTCAAAGGACCTAGGTCAGACCCATACATGCTCCCTGATCTCTGTACACCTACTTGAGTACCTGTCAGTTAATTCTTTGGGCTGTGTTCTTGTGGTGTCCTTGATCCCTCTGGCTCCTCCAATCCTTCTTCCCCCCCCCCTCCTCTGGACCCCAAGCTCTACCTCATCTTTGGCTGTGGGACTCTGCATTTGCTCCTGTCGGTTGCTGATGAAGTCGCTCTGATGGCAGTTATGCTAGGCTCTGCTCCCAGCACATCATGCAGCCATGACAAACTGTAGGTGGGAGGTTTTGTGGCTGGGTTGGTGTCCCAGTCCCTCTTGAGGGACTTGCCTAGTTACAGAGGATGGCCAATTCAGGCTCCGTGTCCACCCATTACAAGGAGTCTTCACTATTGTCACTCTGGTAGAGTCCATGGAGTTTTGAAGGCATTTTCTTAATTCTTTTCCTCTCAGATGGCTTTAGCTTGTGTGGAGTTGACATAAAATTATCCAGCAAACCTGGAATCATATAGCCCATAACCAAAACGAGATGCAAGGAGGCAGTGCTTTGGCGCGCGCGCGCGCGTGTGTGTGTGTGTGTGTGTGTGTGTGTGTGTGTGTTTACAGATATATTTTACTTTTAATTACACATATATGGATCTTGTCTAGATGAAGGTATGTGCACATGAATGCAGGTACTATGTTGGATCCTGGGGCTGGAGTTACTGGCAGTCGTGAACAATGGCAGCGCTATGAACTGAGCAAGGGTCCTCTGGCAAAAACAGTAGTTTTCTTGAAAGAAGGGACTCGGCAGGGAATGAGAAAATTAGCTTGCCTAAACATGGGATCTAGCTGTTCGTGTTGCTCTCTTCTTTGGCAAGAGCAGTAACAGATGGAGTCTAGCCTTTGCTGCTTCTGCAAGTGGAGAACGCAAATGCCAAAAACTGCCCACGGAGGGGGGTGCAGGCTGGTTTCTCTGGCATCCCTGCAGGGGTTACTTTTCCAGCAGAGACAGATGGGGCCGACTATCATGGCTTGGCGACAAGAGCCATTAAGACCATTGCAAATTCCCTTTGCTATGGTTCCGTGCTTGCTTTTAATTGTGCGCTGACCGTCTGAGAAGCTTTTATACAGTGAGGTAATGAACTGGTCAGCCAAAGCGAAGGCTGTTAATCCACTTGATGTTGTTTCTTCTTCATAAATTAGTAATTTGGCCTTCTGGTTCATGTATCATTGTCTTATGGGTTTTATAAGTGTGAGTGAGCAACTAGAGCAGGCTTCCTTGCAAACCATGGATGGGCTTCTGAGGGCGTATGCAAAAGTGTGTGTGTGTATGTGTGTGTGTGTGTGTGTGTGTGTGTGTGTGTGTGTGTTATGCATTTACCAAAGGGTCAATAGCTATCATAAGGTTCTCATAATGACTTTCAGATGCACTGACAAAATAGAATTTCTGTTCTTATAAAACCAGGGTGACAACAGTAAAATACTATGCTAACCTACTATGATTTTCCTTCCTTCTTCCTTCCATCCTTCCTTCATTTTCCCTTTTTTTTAATTTTCTCTTTTTGTTGTTCTTTATTACTCTATATAACACACTAGGAAAATTATTTAATAATATGGCTTTACTTATTTCATTTTTCTTTTGAATTTTTAAGACTAGGTCTCACTTGATAGCCTGGACTGGACCTTACCGTACAACCAGGCTGATATCCAAGTCTTGGCAGTCTACTTACCTCAGCCTCCTGAATGTTACGATTATATACATGAGTAACTATGGCCACCTAGCAATTTTTTAGTTTTATTTTGTTTTCACAGAGCACATGAGAATATTTTCTATTGTAATGATTCTTTGCCAGTTTTTTTTTTTGAAACTTCACAAAGTACAATTTCTCAAATTCGTGTCTTTTAAACCGTTTTACTTTTAACCTCTAAAAGGCTTAAGTTTTAGATGAAATGTTGACTTGGTTGTACCCATGGATGTCCAAGGGTGACAGTGACAAGCAGTTGTTGTTCCTAACAGCTGACATTTTCAAAGTAACAGCTGTTTTTTCCGGGGTAACATCACACACCATGTTTTACCCTGAGCCCCAGGAACCAAGGCTTATTTCCATTTAACAGCTGAGGAAACTGAACGACAAGAAATTGACAGGGACGTACTGCTCTCAGCAAGGCAGCCGGGTTGATGAACCAAATCTGCTGATTTTGTGCACAGGCCACAATGTCCAGCATTTTTCCATTAAGCTCTGCTTGGCCACACTCAGGGCTCTAGTTCCACCCAAAGGAATCTCTCCCTTCTCCGAACCTTTCTAGTTCTTCAACTGGCTCCAAGCCTCCCACATCAACAGCATTAGAGGCCAGCACACTTTCCCCACAGAAATCTAGTGAACATTTCAATTTGGGGGCCCATATGGTCCCTGTCACAACCACTCATCTCTGCTGCCCACTGTAGCATGAGATTGACCATCAACAATACACAGTTAGTGAGCATGGCTGCATTCCAGTTAAATCTTACTTGGGGCTGTGGAGATTTCATGGGGCTGGGGGGCTGGGAATGTGCTCTCCTTGCAAGCATGAGGACCTGAGACTGATCCCCAGAATAAAGCTGGTCATGGTAGCACAAGCTCGTGATCCCCGCTGTTGGAAGGTGGACACCGGAGGATCCCTGAGGTTCGGTGGCCAACTTGATAAACTCCAAGTCTGAGAGAGCTTGTCTCAAAAAGCAACTTGGCTGACTCCTGAGGAACAGCACCTAAGGGACCCTCTGGCCTCTACATGAACATACACCAGCATGTGTACTCGTACCCGCCCATGTATGTATAGCTGCACATTTGTATATGTTGTGCACATATTCACATACCTATAAGAAGACATGGATTATACATGATTATTATGTGCTCCAAAATACTGTTCTTCCTTTGATTTTCTTTCTCCAACTATTTAAAAATAACGCATCTTTAGACCCATGAGCTGCACAAAAACAGGTGTCAGGCCAGATTTGACCTCTGGGCCAAATTCTGCTGCTTGACCTGTCTCATATGTCTGCATTTTCCACATTTAAATAGAAAACAACAACAAGAAGAAGAAACCCCATGGAGCTTAACAGCTACTGCCTGTTCTCCATGAACTCTCCATGCAGGCCTCTAAGCTGGAACACGCCCATTTAAAAACAGGTGGCATCTTTATTTTCTTCGCCCTTCAACATCTCTAACAAGATTCTGTATCTCTAAAATGTCACAGCAGCTTTTCATTTCTGAGGCCCGGGAAGAAGCATCCATCCTGGCTAGGGGCCAAGGCCTACAGCTGGGGAAAATTCAAGCTACCATGCACTTGTTGCTGGCTTTGGTTTCCTAGCTCTTCCCACATGAATTTTTAGGTTGTTTATCATAATGGCTCACTGCATGAGCAATCATCTTTAAAACCATAATCCCCAACCAGAAGAGATGTCATGACTTGATGGACTAAATTTAGGAGCATGAGAACCACACTTTAAGACCAACTTGCCCTCCATCTTCCGGGCCTTTTTCTTCTCATCTATGAGTAGAGAGCAACAGCTCTGCCCTCTTCCTATGGTCAACACAGAGGCATGGTGTGAAGAGCCTCTGCAGATAGAGCCCAACAGCTGCCTGTGCCTCCATGTATTTTGGCTTACCCTATGAAGCAGTTCTCTCTCTCTCTCTCTCTCTCTCTCTCTCTCTCTCTCTCTCTCTGTGTGTGTGTGTGTGTGTGTGTGTGTGTGTGTGTGTGTGTGTGTGTGTGTTTTGCTTTAAGGCCTACTCAGCAGGCCATGGCATCAAGCTGGTATTTACTACTAAGAACACAGTTGGAAATCATATAGCATATGCCAATGAGCTTTTTCTGCTCTGTCATTTCAGTGTGAAATCCCTGGGACCTAGGTCCTTTTGTTGTCCTGCCATTGGCCACATGCCACACCACTGAGCAGCATGTGAGACTCAGGGAGTCACATTGGTTTTAGTAAGGATGGCCTATGACCATTTCCAAGACAAAACTTGTCAACGTTTCTAGCCCAACTTGGGAGGGGCTAGTTACCCCACACGGATGAACGACTGTTCTGATTTATTTTAAGTATTAAAAAAAAAAAAACCAACTTTCTCACTAGAGTTAGTTTTCACCCACTTTTCACATGCCTTAAAATAACCTGGTGTTGAAAAGTCTTCAGACAGCTGCGACCTTGCCCAGGAGGTGAGGAGGCTGCTCCTGGGGGGCCAAACAACACTTGGTAAAGGAGCAAATGGTGAGAACTGGTGAAGACAAAAGGGAGCTTCAGGAGAGCTAACGGCAGAGGGAGGAGTTAGCTCTTCCTTCCTACTTGGAAATCCCTTCAGCAGACTCAGGATCCCTTGCTTGAAGGAGGACAGCAATCTTCCACACAGCACATGTGTAACCAATGGGCTCAGAGGAGATGCTTTCCAAACCCCAACTGTGATTACTATGAATTTAGCTCTGTAACTGGAGCCTCCATCCCAGCTGAGGGCTAAGAACGGCTGCCACAGAAGCAGCAGCTGCGTTCTATGCCCCAAATGCTATCTCTTGCCACAGATGGGCCAGGTGGTGCAGTCTACCCAGCTTGTGACATATACTGAGTGTTCATGGTGCCTGGGTAAAAGTTGCTTATAGGAATTGAATGCTGCTGCTTGATAATCATCCTTATAATAGGACCAAGAGGGTGGACGGCCTTGTGTAAACACCTTGCTTTGATGTAAGCTACTCCCAGCTCCTGCTAGGTGGTTAGTGTCACTCTGGCCAGCAGTTACAGTCTGCGGTGGCTATTATGGAGCCTCGCCAAACATGAAGAGGAGTTCGCAGGCTCCGGTGTGGATTAGTCACTGAGTCAGTCATCAGCCAGGAACTCGGGACGCTGGTGTGGCGGGTCCTGCCTCTTCCATGCTAGGCGTCCTAGCCTTCTTCCCTCCAGCTACAATGATGGCTCCAAGGTAGAGGTGAAAACCTTTGCCCCCCAAGTTTGAGTTCCATGTTTAAAGATGAAAAGCCGGCAAAGGATTTTGATTAGGTAAAGCCTTCAGTTAGCCACCGAAAGAAATGAAAGAAGAGGAAGAAACATGATTTGGGGAACTTGCTAGGTCCCTTTGATTGATGATGGTTAAGTCCCCCACTGAAGCCAGATGTTGGAGATACAAGAAGCAACACTGCCCCAGAAGACTGCAGACCAGGAGAGTGTGTACAGACAGACCCGACAAGGTCCATAAAGAGTCACATATGTGGGTCTGGGGAGATGGCTCACTCAGGAAAGTACTTGATGAGTAAGCATAAGGACATGGGTTCGAATCCTCAGCACCACATAGAAAGCTGGTGCAGCACACACCTGTAACCTCAGCCACAGTCAGAGAGGCTGAGGTAGCCGGATCCTAAAGCTTGCAGGCCACAGTCGAGGCAGATCTGTGAGCTCCAGACTCAGCCAGAGATCCTGTCTCAAGAGACAAGGCAAGAGTGAAGACGGTAGCCGACTCTGACCTCTGGCCTCCAGACATACAGGTACATAATGGATGTACATTACACACACACACACACACACACACACACACGCAGAGCCACAAGCACGAGATGCACACACTAAGCAGTAGATCGCAACCGTAAGTGCAGTGGAGGCACAAGGGAAGAAGGGCTCTTCTGCCTGCAGGGTAGTTTGCTGATCAAGTCTGAAGACAGACAAACAGAAGCCCCTGAAAAACTGACTCACAAACCTGCCTGTTGCCAGGGAGCAAGGGTGTGGAGGTGAGAGACAGGCCTGCCTGGTGACTGAAAAGAAATCAAAGGCAGAAAGAAATCTCCCAAGGTTTGTGATCACGTGTACCAGTCCTGATGAGTCCAACCAAGGGCCTCTCCAACCACACCCCTCCCTACAACTTTCCAGTTCATCTCATCCCTGAAGTGACCCCACCGTGGGTCGTTCCTCTGACGCGCTCATGCCCGTTTCACCCCTGCTCCATTTCCGTGGCCCCCTTTCTTGCCCACTTGAAAAAAATGTTGCGGTTAGAATACCCCCTCACTGTTTGATCCCGCAGCAGGTGTTTCCTATAAGCAAAGATGCTCTCTCTCACAATGGAGTCATCAGTGAACGGTATCTATGAACAATACAGACTGCCAAGACTCTTCCTAATTTATCATATAATTCAACGCTATTTCCCATATGATATCAGTAATACTTTGTGGTAGGTTCAAGCCCTTTAAATAGCTAGCTTTTCTTTTTAATCTCCATTTTGGAGCAATTGCTCCATTTTTTTTCTTCTTTCCTAACCTTGACATTTTCTGATGTGCACATGTCCTTTCTTCATTCCTTGTATGATTTTCCTTGTGATTTATGCATTTGGAGCAAGGATCTCTGAGGTAAGTCTTTGCTCTCCCTGTTGCATTGTGTCAGGAGACAAAAGATGACAACTTGTCCCTCTTGGTAAAGTTGGTCTTTCTGCGTTGTCATTTCCTCCAGACAGCAAGAAGCCTGATGCCCCTCATGGTCCTCAAGGCATTTGTTTATTTGACCAGTCATCCCTACACAACCTCAGGCCCTGGCTGCAATGGCCAAAAGCTTGCTCACTCGCCACAGGCCCCCAAAACAGGCAAGGCCCTCCCCACAATGGGAAGGGGCCTGTGAATGAATAATGACTCACAGTGACCGCAGTGCATGCTGGGAGTGAGTTCTGCCAACTTCTGCTGCTGTCTGGACTGAGAACTGATGGAGGGGGGAGGGGAATGGGATGGGGAAGCTGAGCTTTTCCTGTTGTTGCCTAGCAGAGTGAGTGTTGTTTTCTGTTTTGTCTTGGCAGTGACCCCTTTAAACATGATTAAAATTGTTTTCTCCTCTTTATTCTGATTACCCATAAGATTGAAAAGGACTAGCTGGATCCATTCGAGGACATGTAGTACCCCAAGTTTCTCTCAGGGAGAATGCATTATAAATATTATACAGTCGTTAAGGCCCCAGCTGGAGGCCAGAGGTCAGCTGACCACTCCCCACAGCTGCCCAATGGTTGCCTCTTCTGGCACATTCTCAGGGCCACAAGCTTATTTCCTAGAAACCAACCTTTAAGTCATGTCTGACTTGTCTGCCTTTTGCCCCCACCTCCGTACCAAACTGTAAATCTGGAAGCGTCAAGATCCCAGGGTCCTGCAGCTGTTCCTCGGTTTCTCTTTGACGTGTTCACTGTGGCAGTGGGGCCTGCCATCTCACAATGCCCTTACTGTTCCTCAGGGCAAGGGAAATCCTTTCCTAAGTGCTAAATCCTCCCGACTCATTTCAGTGTCCCCTTAGAGAATTTTAAAAACCAGATAATTATGCTCTCCGTGTTTACCAAAGTCGGTCGGCAGTCCAGTTTCTAAAATCATTTTCAACTCTCCCCCAATTTCTACTGTCAGGGAAACTAGACAAGGATGAAGCCCCGAGACTTTTGTCTCAGAACTGACTTTCGGAGGAGCGCAGATTGCTGCCTGGCAACACAATGCATTGCTGTGCGTCGATTTTATTTACAGCCAAGGCTGGAGTAAAGGAACAGATGGCGAGAAATCGGATTTAAAGAAGGGACAGATGCGCCCACGTGGGAGCTGGGTGAACCTCTTGGCTACCAGTGTGCACACAGACGTGCAGCCTAGCTACCTCCACAGTCTCCACAGTTGCATCCCATTTTACTGTTCATCTTAGCTTGTTTGGATTTTGTCTCCAAAGATAGCTAATATATCCCATTACAAGCCATTTCTCTCATCCCCCCACCCCCACCCCAAGGGACTGTGTTTTATGGAAAGTAGCTTCTTGATCATGTGTGATCACGTATCTAAAATTTCACAGACATTTAAGCTGTTAGCCTGCTTGTCTGGAGGGGACAATATTACATTTCTGTGATCTTAGAAATATTTACAAGGAACTCCACAGACTCATAGTCATGTGCATAAGCCTCCTTTCTGTGCCCCGCCCCCTTCTCTCTCATGCTTTTCCTGTGAGGGCAAAACAGCTTTCCACTGCTGACCCACAGTGTATAAAATAGCCATTGTAAATGCAAATGTTGACGCTCCCCAGGCTTACCCCCTCCCTCTTAGAGGGAAGTAGAAGTTACACTCTTCGGTTACAATTTACACTCGCTCCCTTGGGAGGGGGAAAGAGGAAGGATACAGCTTTCCACCCCAGTGATGTATGTCACTCTCCGCCCCAGCTGTTCAATGCTGGATCAAGTCATCAACAGTCTTATTCCAAAATGACCCCCGTATACATTTATGGCCTCGTTGGGCATGGGGGCTCATGCCTATAGTATTGGCACTCTAAAGGCCAGGCTGGGAGGATTACTATGACTTTGAGACCAATATGTACCACACAGGAAGACCCTGTGTCAAAGAAAGACAATTAATTATGGCAACTCTGTGGCCTTCATAGTCATCCCTCAGTGACGTGCTACACCATTGCACCATGACAAGAAATTTGCACCATTCTTGCAAAGTTAACAATGCGGGCTCTGTGAAAGTCACTTTCATCACCTTCAAATTCATCCTGAGTGAACGATGGAACCGCTTAAGCAAAACATAAGCTACATGTTATGAATAATCCCTTACAAAGTAGCCGTGAGTTTAAAATCCCCAAAGCGTTGCACGGGCGTTAATCACAAAGCACATCTGGGTGCATTGTAAATGAAATCATTACAACTGGTTGAACCTGACTTCTTGTTTCTCGCTCTATGTCAGGCCAGTTGTGCCTCTTGGGCTGAGATGGGGGTGGGGTTCCCCTTAGTTGGTACCCAGCTTCTCTCTTGAGTGAAACTCCAGGCAGGCCTCACCACTCCTCTTACCGCCCCTGAGGCTTTACTCTAGACCTTCTAGGCAGTTCTCACATCTGTAAGAGTCTATATTCAATGTTTGGACAGGCAGGGTTAAGATAAGGGGCCCGTAGCTTCCTGATGCCCTCTTGTCTCCCAGGGAATCTGGATTTTGGCTTAGATCCTTACCTAACAGCAGTGGGCACAGAGACTCCCTGCTTCTGGCACACACAGTCATGGGATGTCTGTTGACAATTTACCACTCTCTGTTACCTGAGTCTTATTCTTTTACCTCACGCAACTTGTGAGTCAGCCATGAGTCCCAGCCTTCTACCTCCAATCTACTGTGGTTAGTCGGAGAAGACGCACTACCAAGAAATCCCAGAAGAACCCAGGGGGGCACAAACATTCACATGCTACAACCCGTGGACCCAGGGGCGACTCAAGGTCAGTGATGAAAGTCCTGGTGCAGGGACAAGAAGCAAGGCTGTGTGACTCATCCTGCAAGCGTCTTTAATTCACTTTCGTTGTTTGGGAATCACACTGGCTTCAGGAATGTCACTCTTCTTGAGGTCTGTGTTCCAGGAAACACTGACTAATGCAGGTGCTGACTCTGACTGCAGCCACCAGCCAAAGGCAATACAGGCTTCCTTCGTCCACAGTCCTGTCCGCCTGACGCGACTGTTCCTGTAGATACAACCATGGAGAACAGAATCCCACTTGGGGTATTCTTAGTGAAGCTTCTTGGGGTCCTCCTAGCATCCACCATTTAGATTCATGAGGTCCAGGGTGGAGTATGGGCGTGCATGGCCTGATAAAAGGAACAAGGGTCCTAAATAGTAGCGTTTGTCTCCTTGTCTTTCACCTGAAGCAAACCCCCTTCCCGTCTGCTTTATCACCAATCTGCTAATGACTTCCATGTCTATATTTTTATTGCGTTAACTGCCCTCTGGGATGCTAGGCCAGCGCTGCCATCTCCTTCACAAAGCCAGTCCTGTGGCCTGTAGATTTGCTAGGTGGACCAAACACTGAAGACATCACCATTAGCACAAGTGACAGCCTCAGCTACCACTTCAGGAGTGAAACATAACCACATCTAGGCCCTGACACATAAGTCCTCAACATGTGCCGGCCAGCCTCCACTCCCTAGTGACAGCCCATCCTGCCCGCAGTTAGAAAGTGCTTGTCTAAATGGTGTCAAGGTCTGTTCCCCAGCTCTGCCTATTGACAGACCTTGGTTTCCTCCTCTAGAATAGTTAAATTAAATGTACTTTCAACTGATCCCACTTCAAATATCAGTCAGTCCACACACGTGGCAATCCCCCTGCCTGCTTCTTTCATATATATATAATTTATTCATATTACATCTCAATTGTTATCCCATCCCTTGTATCCTCCCATTCCTCCCTCCCTCCCATTTTCCCCCTACTCCCCTCCCCTGTGACTGTGACTGAGGGGACCTCCTCCCCCTGTATATGCTCATAGGGTATCAAGTCTCTTTCTTGTCTTCTCGCTTCTCTTCTTTTACTACAAGTGCAGGTCAGAGCTGCTTCCGTCTGTACGCAGCATGTGTGCATGAGCATATGTGTATGTGCATGTGTGTGTGCATGCACACATGTAAGTGAATGGGTATGAGTGTATAAGAATGTGTGGATGCATGTGTGGATATGAATGTATGTGTGTGCATGCATGAACATGTGTACATGTGTGTGTGTTTGTACATGCGTTCATGTATATGTGTGCATGTATGCCTTCACATATGTGCCTGTGTGTGCCTGCATGCCAATGACTGTGTGTAGTGTCCACCACTGAGTTAAATTTACAGCCCTTTCCCCCACTTTGCCTTATCTTCTCTTGCCTTCATATTAATATTTTGACTCTTTGGGACATTGTATTTGCATGCATTTTTTAACCTTATTTTTCCTTCACTCCATGTTTGTCTCTTTTCTTTTTTTCTTTTAAAATTTTATTATTATTATTATTATTATTATTATTATTATTATTATTATTATTATTTGGTTTTTCGAGACAAGGTTTCTCTCTGTAGTTTTGGCTGTCCTAGACTTGCTTTTGTAGACCAGACTGGCCTCCAACTCACAGTGATCTACCTGCCTCTGCCTCCCGAGTGCTGGGATTAAAGGCTTGTACCACCACACCCAGCTCCCTTTTACAATCTGTGTCTTTGTGTATTTGTATATTACTATGTATGCGCTGGGGCACAAGTATGGAGATCAGAATATAGTTCTCTCCTTCTACCAGGTGGACTCTGATGATTGAACTCAGGTCAGCAGGTTTGGCAGCAAGCTCCCTTACCCACTGAGCCATGTTCTCAGCCCCCTGGGCCTGGGGTTTGAACTAGACTATTACCACGCCATACAAATTGGAGTCAGATAGATTGTGGTGAAGTGATTGTTTGAAGGATGTGTTAAGCCTGCTTTTTCATGGGGGGTATGTTTTGTCTTTGGCAGGGTCTATTATTTCTTTAAATCTAGATGATTGCCAGGTAGAAACTATGGGGTTCAGGGGATCCACTTATGTACTTTTTAAAAAAATTACTAAAACAGGTGGTAGTGAGGCATATGTAGCAACAAGCCTTTGCACAGAGAGGGTGCAAGCTGAGGATGAGGAAGGAGTGACCAAGAGATGCCTCTGTGTCCCTGAGTTCCAGAATTAGCATTGTCCAGTTTTAGTTTGTTCCAACTCAGACCAAGTCCCCATAACTAGCTTATTAATATTGCTCAAATGTATGAGCCTGACATGCTCTGCAACATAATTAGCAAACGCTTTTCAGCTGAAGCCATGGCCCAGTTTCCTCAAGACATCTGTCTTCTAAAAGGGTTCTTTTTCTAACTGAAATTAACAGTCACTATTCAAGAAGGGCTGCCAAACAGAATGCTTGACCTTCACTTAAATTAGAGTCTTGAAGGAGTGACAAATGATTCTGTAGTGTAAGTTGGGTCAGGCGTTGCACAAGACAATGCCTACACTAAGAAAATGCTGTCCACCTGAAGTTAGGCCTGGGCATCTTGTGTTGTCTTCAGCCTGTGTGCCATCTTTTCTTCTTTCATTTCTCTCTCCCACTGTGGTCCTTCTTCCTACCCATTCTTTTACATATGTGTGTATACATGAGTTCATTTGTGTGTGTGTGTGTGTGTGTGGAGCACATGTGCTCCATGATGCTCACACAGAGGTCAGAGGACAACCTGAATTATCAACCTTCACTTTCCACTTGTTTGAGAGACGGTCTCTGTGGTTGTTCATCGGCTCTCCCCGTGCTTCTAATCTCCTCCCATAGCTCATGTGTCTACTGCGCCCAGTTTATAAGGTTTCTGAGGATTCAAGCTCAGGTCTTCACACTTGTGAGGCAAGCCATTTGCCCACTAAGCCACCCCACAGCCCCCGTTCCTTCTTTTTCTCCCTCTTTCCATTTTTTCTTCCTTGGTTCCTTCTTTTCTGTTCATTCCCTCTTTTTCCCCTTCTCTGACATCTCCCCCTCCACCCCGTTTCCCTCAGTCCCTCTCCTAAGCCTGACAAGCAACACCCAAGACTTATGCCGCCATGGCTCATCCTCTCTCTTGCCAACCTCCCTTTTTTCATCTCTTCACACACCTTCCTTCCATCTTTCCTGCTTTGCTTTTTTCCCTCCCTCCCTCCCTCCCTCCCCCTCTCTTTTTTCTTTCTTCTAAGAAAATGTATTCAGCCCATTCCTTATGGGTGACCTCTCTAGTGTGAATGTTAAGTCTTCCCAGGCCCAGCGAACAATCTCACCTCTATTTCAAATCATTTTCAGATCTCAGTCTCCTAGGACAACATACACTAGATGTGATGCCTTTGTTTATTTCTACTATGGGGTTTTTTTTTTTAAATGTATGCAGATAAATTGCCCAGGAAAGCTGCTTAAGCAACCTCTGAACTTATGACTAATAGTTCAACAGTTGCAAACAGGTGAAACCAGTTTAGCTGTGCAAATGATACAAACGTCACATGGGTGGAGATCTGTGGTAGTTAAGACACAGTTCTTGTCAACAGGAAACAGTGTGAAAGTTATCTGCAGGCATCTGAAGGCTCATGTGATCAATTTGTTCCTTTTTTCTTTCTTTCTTTCTTTCTTTCTTTCTTTCTTTCTTGCCAAAAAGATCGGCTTACTCTTTTATTTTATTACTATTATGATTCCATTCTAGCCCATAAGTTCTTGATCCCATCAAAAGCCAAGAAAATAATTCATGAGGTGTCTTCTCTGAAGGCTCTGGGTCATCCCATACATCAAACAGCTTTATCTCTTCCTGCCTGAGGAGTACCTAGCTGAGACATGCAGGGACATCATCTCTTCCCAGCTACAAGCATGAGGCAAACAAGCATTATTGTGCTTGCGAGATGTTTGATACCCCACCCCCACCTTGCTTGCTATCGCTCTCTCTCTCTCTCTCTCTCTATCTCTCTCTCTCTCTGTGTGTGTGTGTGTGTGTGTGTGTGTGTGTTTTGTGTGTGTTTCCAGGAATTAAAGCCTAAGCCTTTGTGTGCTGGGCAAGTGCTCTGCCACTGAGCCATATGTCCAGCCCCTGTTTCACTATAACTTACAGCTTTCAGCAGGCAAATCATAGACAGAGGACAAGAAGACACACGTTTGTTAAGAACAAGCTGTGTCAGTGTCCCTGGTGTGAGGCTTTGACTTGCTGAGTAATTATTGTCAACACATTAGATGGATGCAAGGTATATGCTCTATGCCTCTGGATATGATAACGATGCTGTAAGCTGTTGTCTGTGGGTTTTGTTTTGTTCTGTTTTGTTTTGTTTTGTTTTGTTTTACTAAGAGTCATCTATGAAATGAACGCGTATACTAAACCTAGATGCTTAGAAATGTCAAAGAACTTAGTAGAGCAAGAATGAAATACCTCTGCGCTACAAAGGACAAACTTGAAACCCAAATGAGCTTTTGATTCTTAAAAATTCATGTACATAAAAATGTTCCAGTCATTGTTCTAAATACAGGCTGCTCTGTGCCTCATCTCCAAGGATTCTGTTTCGATGGGCTGTGCAGCATTGTTTGTGAGAATGACAGCTCAAGAGCCAGACTCACCAGCTGGTGAACTACTTATGGCACGCTCTCAGGGCTCAGACTCTATATCTGTGGATATGAGGACAACAGTGCCTATGCCATGCGGCGTAGTGTGGCTGGTGAGTGACCATGTGGAAAGCACCACGCCGAGGGTGTGCATGGGATAGCACCTGACTTTAAGGTGGCACTGTAGGTGCCCAAGACACTGGCGATGCTTTATTTTATTCTTTTAATTAAAATAGAATTACCTCACTTTCCCCATTTCCTTTCTTCCCTTGAACCCTTCTCAACCCCCTTTTTCTTTGATTTATTAGTGATATAGACACATATATGTATTAATATGTAAATACTATATTATGAGCCCATTTAGTGTTGCTTGTGTGTATATGATTTCAGGACTGACCATTTTATGTTAGATAACTAATCCCTGAGAAAGACTAATATTCTCTCTCTCTCTCTCTCTCTCTCTCTCTCTCTCTCTCTCTCTCTCCAGTCATTAGCTGCCTGTAGTTCTTTGTCTAGGGATGGGACCCCATGAAATTTCCCCCTTGTTAGCTTGTCTGTTGGTACTATCCTGGCCCTCTGTCTCTTACAGCCTTTCTACCCCCTCCCTCGAAATGTTCCCTGAGCTTTAGGTGCAGGAATTGTGTCGTAGGTGCATCTGTCAGGAGTGAACTTCCCTCAGTCAGTCGGGCTCTGCATTATGACGAGCTGTGGTTTTCTATAATGGTCTCTGTCTGTTGCAAAGAGAAGCTTCTTTGATGTGAGGTGAGAGCTACACGTATGTGTGAGCATAAGGGTAAGTTTTAGAATGCAGTTAGAAATGATGCTGGTCTAGTGGAGCGGCAGTAGTAACTTCTCTTTTAAGACCAGCCCACACTTTGACAAACACTGTAGTCTTGGGCTGGCTTACAGCGCAGTTGGGCTGTGCATAATTTTCTCTGCATCTGTCTGCTGCGGGTTGAGCTAGTCTGAGAATTCAGCCCTCAAGGATCAGAGGAATTGGAGGGGTCAGGGACACCACGGTAACACAGCTCATAGAATCAATGGACTGGGACTCATGGGGGCGCACAGAGATCAGGAAGCCTGCAGGGATCTGACCTAGGGCCTCTGCATATGTTATGACTGATAGCTCGGTGTTCCTGTGGGATTCCCAACACTGGGGGCAGGAGCTGTCTATGACTCTTTTGCCTACTTGTAGGAGCTTTCTCCTCCTACTGGGTTGCTTCACCTAACCTTGATGTAATGGTATGTGTCTGCTCTTACTGCAGCTTGTTATCCCATGTGTAATTGTTGTCCCTGGGAGATCTGTTCTTTTCTGAGGGGAGCCCCAGGGTTCGAGGTGGATCTAGAGGAGAGGAAAGATGGTGGGTAAAGACTGGATGGAAGGGAGAGAGGAGCCACTTTGGTCAGGATGTAATAAATGAGAGAATATACATACATACACACATACACACATACACACATACATACATACATACATACATACACACATACACACATACACACATACACACATACACACATACACACATACACACATACACACATACATACATACATACATACATACGAAAGGAAGTAATTCCATTTCCCCAGGAGCCTGGCAGTGTCTTTCTGCACTTGGAACACTGAGAAGCACATGGCAAGCAAGGATCCTACCAAGAACATGTGCACCAATAAAACCCCATCAGCTTCCACAGTATCCTTGTTGAAAAACAGAAGCAATGACAGGAATTTTGTGCCTTGGTCCTTCCTGACAAGTCTAGCACACACAGAGCTGTTAGCACATTGCCCACCAGGCCTGAATGTGTAGGGCACCTCAAGGGCATGAGTTAAAGACCCTCCTTCTGGTACCTCCTTCCTGACCTCCAAATGCCACTGGGTCCCACGGCCCTGGCCACTTCTCAGCCTAGGTTATTTTCTGAAGTTATGTAACCCAGGCTCCTTGCGTTCAGTGAGTTCCAAATTTCTATTCTATCTCTTGTTGTGCCACAGACTCTCATGCATCCCCTAGTCTGCTCTGCATCTATGAGTGGGTGTCTAAAGGGCTCTTAGACTTAATGTGTCTGAAAAGGGAGTCTTGCTTTCAGATCCAGGAGCCCCACTACTTATCTACACAATCACGTGCTCTCTTCCTTCCCCAAGTGTTTCTTACTGGCAAAGGGCGCCACGTTTCTTGGGGTACCGAGCTGAGCTGAATACTGAGGGGGAGCTCTTGATTCTGTCCCCGCTCCATGCCCTGCATGCTCGCTCCTCTCCCCTCTCCCCTCCATCCCAGTTCCTACTCTGCTCTGCCCCATCCTTTATCTCTCTAGAACATTCATGTCTCAGGAACTCCCTGCATCCCTTTTACTTCAAACATTCTTCTCTTGTACTAGTTGGTAGACAATTTCTTTTAATAATGTAAGTTTCTGTTCAATCAGCAAAGGATTTCTCAAAGAAACTCTCCCTGCCACCACATGGAAAACAGATCTGCCCCCATGACCATGCTCCAGCGCTTACCTTACCTCTAAAAATATTTTTAATTAATTGGCTCGGTTTTGTTATTTAACAATGTTTTTCCTTATAGCTCATTTGCCAACCAGAAGCTATGGTACTTGTTGGTATACTGTCCATTCTCCACACTATAATAAAAATCTTCAGGAATCTGAAGACTATCTTATTCAACCTTGTATCCCAAGTTCTAGAATAGTGAGCAACTCTGAGTTCTTCCATCTACTGGGTTCTTCATAAATACTGGTTGCAAGAATGAATAAAGGATGAGTAAATGAATTGGAAGGATAATTAGTGCTAGTATATTATACATATTTTTAATTCCACTTGGTTTGGCTCTGAAGGGCTGGAAGGACCCATCTATCAGCTAGGCGAAATGAAAAGGGGGAAGAAGGAGGAGGAGGAAGAGAAGAAGAAGAGGGAGGAAAAAGAAGAAAGTGCTTAGCAGGTGGGAAAACAGCAAAGGGAAAGCATAAACAAGGTCACAAGGTCTGTGTGACAGTAGATTTTTTTAAAAAACTGATTGGGAGGAGAGCAAATGACAGATGAAAAAGAAACAGCCAGGAAAGGGGCAGTTCCAAGCAATGCCGAGTCATCCCAGGCGTTGTTCGGTGGAGGCCCCTTTGCTCTTGAAATTCGGCTTAGAGACAGAGGTTGCAATAGAAACTGACAGTGGGCCCAGCCTGCACTCTGTGGTCAGGGAGGAGCTGTTTATTGCTACAAGATCCAGCAGCATTGAGCGTTTTGTTGTTTGTTTCCCCTCTGAACACAGGAGAGTGGGGTGCTTCCCAAAGACACATTGGAAATATTTTGGAGAGAATGTGGGTTTTTAATCATCAAAAGATAATTACAGCAGAATCTCAAATGAATCACCTCCACATTTTTTGGTGTGGCTGCCTCAAAAGCCATCCCGCATTAGGAACGGAGGTTTGTATCTGAAGTTGTACTTGACAGCCTTGCTCTGAAGATGCACTCGACCTTTTGAGGAATCCTGCTTCTTGCAGCTGTTGTGGACTTGTGTCTGTGGTGCAGAATTGACTGACTGTGTAAAGATGCTGGAAATGACCTAGATTAAGTACAGCAAAACCCAGAAGACCTACTCATTTTTTTCTATTAAGATCAAGTGACTAATGGGATGGCGAAGCCTGTGACAGTTGCCTGACTTCCACCTCCCCTCCAGGATGCAAGCAGCATCTCATTATGCTGCACCAAAGCCAGGGCTTAGAGCTGCCTTCAGCATCACTTCAGCCCCTAGCCTGTAACTGGGTCATTTGCTGTGCTTGGCAAAACCATCCTCCTACTGTGCCTCCCACTAGCTCAAACGCCACAGCATCACCACAGGTGGTAGGAACACTCAGCTCCTGCTGCCCTCTTCCTGGCTCCAGGGTGCCCCTCCCCACCCCGTTTTCCAAACCAATTGGAGAAAGAATCCCATTTAGGGAGTGTTACATCACTGGGTACCCAGCCCTGTGCTGTGTGCCTTGCATATTGTCATGCACTGAGTCCTCCCATCTGAAGGAGATACCACACCCAGGAAGAAAGCAGCACACCATCACATAGGAAAAGAATGCACCCAGAAGACATTTGTCCCTCACAGTCTGTTTCTTTCAGATAAGGAAAGTGTCAACTCTCTGATCTCCTATTCTGAGGCCCTGAAACCCCCATGATAATAGCCCCACCTACTCACAAAGAGGGGGAGCCCTTTACAACAGCATTGCTGTGGGATGCAGGCACAGCAAGAGTTTGATTTGTACTGTTATCCCTTCTCTGGCTTGTTTTGGTTGTTTTATTTATTTATTTATTTAGTTAGTTAGTTAGTTAGTTAGTTAGTTTAGTTTAGTTTAGTTTGGTTTTTTGCTTCGTTTCCAAGACAGGGTTTCTCTGTGTAGGGCTGGCTGTCCTGGAACTCTCTGTAGACCAGGCTGGCCTCTGCCTGGCAAGTGCGAGGACTAACAGAGTGTGCTACTACCGCCTGGCTCTCAGGCTTTATTTTATTTGTTGGGTGGTTTTGTTTCATTTGCTTGTTTGTTTTGTTTTGTTTTATTTTATTTTATTTTATTTTATTTTATTTTATTTTTCTAATCTCAGGCTGACTTCACACCAGCAGTCAGTCCTCTTGCCTTCACCTCCTGGGTGCTGAAATCACGCACACCAGATTTCACTTACTTCAAGCTACAGCCGGAAAAAAACAAAAACAAAAACAAAAATAATCAGGAGTCCGACAGGATAGATGAGTCACAATGAAAACTCCCCTCTTCCTCTTGCACACAGTGCCTCATCATCTTTGTTAATCTAGTCTCTATGCCTAGAGTAAGGAGAAACTGAGATTGGACTCCCGTGGTGACAACAGGTCCTGCATTGCAGAGTGTGACCTAGTTTCCTACAATTTGCTTGAAGCAAATGGGGTCCTGCATGTGTGACCCCAGCGCAAGGGAGATGGAGCAGGAGACGCCCCCCCCCCACCCGCCCCCAGACTCACTGTAGGCCAGGCCCTATGTGTCCAGGCATGTTGGTGCCCAAAATTAGAAGAAGAAAAAAAAGGAGATCTGGCCTACCTCCCTAAGGTGTAAAAAAAACCACTACAGATGGACAGTCAGAACAACAAAATGGCTTTAAAATAAGCACAATCCCATTGTCTTTTCTATTGAAAACAAAAAACCAAGGATCTGTTGCTAGAAGAATTCCTGGATGTTCCCTGTAGCAGATGGCCACGCCCCTTCAGCCTTGTGTTGCAGGAACCAGGCAGAGGAAGGGACGATGAAGAAAGAGAGGAACAGCCCAGACACCCGCATCTGGCAACGCCCTTTAGCTCAAACAGCTCTTGAAAACAGTATTTGCAAGAGAGTTTTTTTTTTTTTAACACAGCCATTATTGTATCATTACATCCAAACAGTAGACAATGCCTATAAGCTCCTGGTCACTACCTGTGGTGGCTTTTCTTGCTTGTCAACTTGGCTACATCTGGAATTAACTAAAACCCATGTTTTCCCTTGATGGTATAATTTGAAATGAGAAGACCCACTCCTAATCCAGATCTTTTCGGTGAGAAGATCTATGTTTAACATGGGCCACACCTTCTGCTGGCACAAAGGACGTGGAAGAAGGAAGCTTGCACTCTTTGCTTGTTCTTGCTAGCACGTCGACTCCTTCACTGGCATTAGCGCCTACTTCTTTGGGATTTCAGCATATACTGAAGGTCAGCTGAGACACCCAGCCTCATGGACTGAACAGCTATGGGATTCTTGGACTTTCCTTTGGTAGACTGCCATTGCTGGACCAGCTGGACCATAGCCTGCAAGACACACACACACACACACACACACACACACACACACACACACACGCATACATACATACATACATACATCTCTCTAAATTCTATTCTACTAAAGACCCCTAACTAATATACTGCTTCACACAGCACGTGTTGGCAACAAGTCTGGCTTAATTTTATCACCTATTATAGAAAATTTATTAGTTCTAGAGGAATTTTTTAACCCAGCTAGCTCCCTGATAATTGAGACAGAGACCTATTGATTTATTTAACAAGTTTAAGCACAATAACTGGGAAAATATGATTTATACTATTTTTCTACACTAGTCTGACTACTTTCCGGCCACACACCCCTAATTACTTGCCAATATTCATCCTGTCTGGGTTGTATCTGCTCCATCAGGCCATATCCTTTCTCTCCATCTTCCGCTCCTTTCTTTTCCTTCTTCTTGGTCTCATAGTCCCTACCTGAGACATTCAAGCCTGGGGAATGGAAGCCCTGCCTACCTCTTTTCTGCCCAGTTACAGGCTGTTCAGCCTTTTTTTTTTTTTTTAATTAACCAATCAGAGATAATTGGAGAGCAAAGTTTATACAACATTATTCAGTGTACCTGAGAACGCATTCATCTGTAATGGAACCGGATCTTGGGGGGGCCCAGAATTTAGCATCTGAATACACAGAGCACTAGACCAACCCCCACCAATCTTCATCATGATTATCACCATCACCATCACCACCATCGTGTTTTGTTATTGTTGGGACGGGACCTCTATCCTGTGGACCCTGCGGATATTGAACTCAAAGTCCCCCACAATTCTCCTGTTGGAATTACAGGCAAATTAGGCAGATACACCTCTCCCTAGAAACGGGGCAGATATTCAACCTTGTTAAAGCATTTTAAAAAACCTATTAAAATCACTGTTCGTGTTAATGATAAATTCTTCACATTTTTATTATATGGATGCCTTCTAAGGTTCATTTACCCACAAACAAGCAAAAACATTGGGCATGGGGCAATCTGACATCCTAATTACCCTCTATTGAACCTTCTCCTGATGCCTAAACTGCCTTGAGTCAAAGAACTATTTGTCTAAGAGCTATCCAGATTACTCTTACACCCCCACCTACCTGGGTGACAGACTTTAAGACAGCTGTGCCAAGAGTGTAGCTGATTGACCCCAGCTCCCAAAGGTACAACCCAGTGAGAGCTGTTTAGAGAAGTTTGTAGCAGACTTTTTGCAGTCATAAGCTTAAAGAAACTATTCACAGCCTGATGAGACAGGGAACACTTTCCTTGGTGAAAGGGCTACTGTGGTGAGTGATAAGGAGGAAGGCCAAGCTTGGTTTACCATGCAGTCCTTAATAACTATGATTGGTGCTTAGAGGCGAGGCCATAATTGGATGGAGCAAGAACCACTAATTGACCCAAAATGAATGGCTGGGATTGGTCCAAGCACCTCCTCAAGCTGCTTAGGATCACCCGGGTTGTCACCTGGAGCCACTCCTCTGTGCTTTGTCCCCTGTGCATGTGAAATCCAATGAAGCCTTCTCTCAAGTGTTCTTGCCTTCCCTACTTTTCAGTAGTGTGAGCAGAACTGGTACAGGAACAAAGAAGCAGAGAACAAGAAACAAGGCAACATGTGGCTTGAAGGCTGAACAGATTGACCTGAAGCCACATGGGATCCTACACTACTTACTTTATTTATGATCCCTGATACTGGGCTTCTGAACAGCCCAACTTATATTCCTGAGTTTCTCCCTCAGCTTCCAAGCATCTGCATGCTTTTCCAATTCCCAGTGCTGGGACCCTGGCAACCCGGCTTTAACTGGTACCTTGAACTACTGAAGAAGTAGAGCAGGCTTCAGATCTGCCTACCGGTCGGGCGGTAGTAGCACACGCCTTTAATCCCAGCACTCTGGAGGCAGAGGCAAGTGGATCCCTGTGAGTTCAAGGCCAGCTTGGCCTACAAAGTGAGTCCAGGACAGTCAAGGCTACACAGAGAAACCCTGTCTCAAAAAACAAAACAAAACAGATCTGCCTACCGGTTGCAACAATGACCTTAACCCACCCAACTGCGTCAACAGCTTCCCAGTGAGCCCATTGACCCTGGGATCCTGCTTGCTGGCCAATGGGAACAGATGCCTATGCCTGAGTGCCCCAGCCATGCCCAGTACCCAGTTAATGTTCCATAGAAGCCCTGGCTTGCACCCCACCCAGCTTCTGTATGTAGTCTTGTCAGAGTAAAACATCCCTAATAGGCTGTGACAATAGCCACTGAAGAAGCACCTGTCCAGGGCAATCTTTGACATTGCAACATGATACTGTCATCAACAAATGTATTGGGCCAGATTCATAGCTGTCCTGAGGCACATGCAGTTGGCGATGCCTAAAGCTTCTTATGCCAGGGACCACATCTTAGTCAATTCATAAACCCCATAGCCTCCATCATGCTGCCTTGTACATAATAAATTCTGTGCAAAGAAAGAATGGATAAGGAGGGAGTGAGAGAAAGAAGGACACGGGAGCGGGGTGTGGAATAAAGTAGTTTTCTGATGCTAAACCTTCATTTACTCCAAGACTATATCAAAATTTGTCTCCAATTCTCTTGAAATTTCATACATAGTTTCTTCCCCCCACCCCTACATCTCTCGAGTGAATGAAGTAGAGATTCTTGCGCCTAAGTGAGAGTTGATGGTTTGCTTTTTCTTGGCATCATAGCCTCCATATCAACTCTCTAAGCTGTGCCTACTACTACCATGGTCCTTTAAGCTATGCCAGAAAAGCCATGAGATGCATTTAAATGCAAAGCTACCGTCCCTTCCATTCCACACTCATCCTGCTCTGCACCACGTGGCTCTACTGTCTAAACTGTAGGAAGATGGCGGACAGTCAACACACACGCATGCATGCGTGTACACACATGCACTCACTCATGCAGAGAGAGAGAGAGAGAGAGAGAGAGAGAGAGAGAATATAGAGATAGGGTAGGGGGAGTGGGCCTTGCACTTTCAAGACAAGGGCTTTATCTCTGAGTAAACACTAGGGACCCCTTAAAGAAAAATAAAAATTAAGACTAGGAATGTTGACCAGAAGCTGAATTCTTGCTTGGTGTGTTTAAGACCCTGGGCTCAACCCCCCCCCCCACTGTATCACTTAAAAGATGAGCATGTAAACAAAACGTGATGCATGCAGGCAACAGATTATCCAGTCTCGGAATGGTATGAAACTCTGAAGTGTGCTACAACACACATGCGCTTTGGAGACATTGTGCCAGGCACAACAGAACAAATATAGCGCTGTGTGAGTTCACTCACAGAAGGTACTTAGGCAAATTCCTAGAGATGGAAAGAACGGTGATGGCTAAGGGGTGGGAGGAGAGGGCAATGGGGATTAATTGTCTAACAGGTAAACCGAGTTCCTATTTCTGGAGATGGACTGTAGTGGTGGCTTCACGGCGCGGTAAATACGCTCACTGCTGCTAGACTGTCCCAGTCAAAATAGCTAAGATGGCAGTTGCATCCAGTGTCTACTTTGCCACACTTTATTAAAGTTCATGTTGTACTCTGAACGGTACCAATAATGTCTTTCGTAATACTGTTCCCTGAAATCTAGACTCCACACTAGGACCATGCCTCACAGGATGCTTTTAATTCTCATGTGTCCCTAGCTGGGTTCTCGGTGTGTGTTCTGTTTTGCCTCATGTTAGCACTCAAAGTCCTGCATCCTGGATAACAGCTGCTCACCCTACCTTTTAGCCTCTTTTAATCATAGTAACTGCTCAGCTTTTCTTTGTCTTTCATAATTCTTTTTTGGTTTTTTGTTTTTTTAAGAAATCAAATCAGAGGCAGGCGTGGTGGCTTGTGTTTGTAAACCTAGCACTCGGGGAACTGGCACCAGTTCAAGGCCAGTATAGGCTGTGTACTGTAGCCTGGGCAACAGCACGAGACCCTATCTCAAAAAGAGAAACAAATCCAGTCATTTCGTCATTGAATGTCCCTGGGTTTGTTTCATCTGATGCTCTCCCTGGTTATGGTCTGGGGCTGGCGTACTACAATGTGTCTGTTTCAGTGGCACAGGTGTCTATCTGCCTGTGCTGGTAATGTCGAGTTTGATTATGGTCTAGGTGTGGGCTGAGTTCATATTCATGTATGTACAACTTCCCTACATTTTCGTGCTTGCTTAAGTAAACTTTTACATACACACTCACACACACACACACACACACACACACACACACACACACACATACACATACTCACTCATATTCCTTGTGAACTTCAGAAGCTCAACATTTTGTAGAAAGTATTTGATAGCCTTCTTACACTTGGCAAAAGTCCTTTTGAGTCCTTTCTTGTTGTCATCACACAATATAATAAGAACCCACCTCATTCCTCACTCTTTTCCTCTTTGGTAACTTTAAATATTTGAAGGGAAAGAAAATTTCAACGTGCAATCATCTCTTTTGGTTCTGATTACGTTTGTCTGTGTGTGTGTGAGCTCTCATGGGAGGCTCGGTGACAATCACCTTAACCTATTGCGCCAACTCACTGGTCTTTTTCTTTTAACCAAACTTAAAGTGCACATCTTTCTTTTGAGCCCTTCTTAAAAAAAAAAAAAAAAAAAGTCATCACATTCTTCATGAACAAGGCATGTCTTCTGTTTGAATTCGGAGTCTACATATCTGTCCTGAAAATGAACATTGTCTGGGGAAAGCACGCCATTTATGTGTGGTTGAGACCTTTACACTTTGATATTGACAATCCCCATGGCCATCAGAGTCTCTTGGGTACTTAGTAATGAGCATTGTCATCTTACCACAGTCTATGGGCTGGGCTAAGTGGGGAATGGGTAAGAAATGACAAAGGTCTTTGGCTATCTGAAGACATAGAAGCCAGCGGATATTAGGTACGCCTTGCCCAGGTGTACCTAAGCCCAGCTTTCATCACCTGATAACATCCCACACAATCTACTTATTTCTTACGCCTGCCACTCATTTGTTTTCTTCCTTGGCGCTAAATGAAGAAAGTGCTACAAAGCCAGGCAGCTTTGTTCTGTTCTATAGAGACTGACTCCCGCTCCACAGCCTTCCCTCAGATCTGCTGGGTGGACAACTAAAGGAGCCAGGCCACCAATGCCAGCAGTACAGTGACTGCCATGAGCTTCTTTACTTAACATGACTAAGCAGGGAATGTATTTTTCCACACACGCACACAGGTTAAAAACACAGCCAGTTGCTAGGTGTGGTGGCGCATGCCCTTTAATCCCAGCATTGAGAGGCAAGAGGCAGGAGGATCTCTGTGAGTTCAAGGCCAGCCTGGTCTATGTAGGAAGTTCCAGGACAGCCAGCGCTACAGAATAGTCAGACCCTGGATCAGACAAATCAAAACAAAACAAACAAACAAAAACAAAACAAAACAAATCCCAGCCAGTTAACATGGGCTGGTCCTATATTATTTAACATAACCTCTGCCCTTTCTCATCCCAAGGACCAACAGAAGAAGATCAGTCAGTTTCAAACCCCCTTGATTCAAGTTGTGTTTAGATTTGTAGTGTTTCTCGGTGAGACTGAAGGGTTAGAAAATAAACAGCTCCTTTGACTTCAACTTTTCCTGCCATGTCACACTCCACAGGGGCTCTTCCTGTTACTGCCTTCAGAGATTTAAAGAACCAAACCCAAAGTTTCCATGTGAAGCCGGGCGTGATGGCGCACGCCTTTAATCCCAGCACTCAGGAGGCAGAGGAAGGCGGATTGCTGTGAGTTCGAGGCCAGCCTGGTCTACAAAGCGAGTCCAGGACAGCCAAGGCTACACAGAGAGACCCTGTCTCGAAAAACAAAACAAAACAAAAAAAACAAAAACAAAAACAAAAAACAAAGTTCCCACAAGCAAGGGGGGGGGGGCGGGGGCTGGGGCTAGGGAGCACTAGCTGCTATTTTATGCCATCTGTACCTGAGCGTTTGATGTGGGGAAACCAGAAACTGCCACCTTGAAGAGAATGGCATTTAGTGTACGCCCTGGTCTCAGGCAGGCTCTCTTGCCTCAGCGGGAGAATCCATTTCTGCCAGTGAGGACATAAAAAAATAAAAAATAAAAAGGAAAAGGAAAAGAAAAGAGAAAAAAAAAGGAGAGAAGAATGGCAGGGGTGCTAGACACCTGTCATCCCAGAACTTAGGAGGCTGAGTGAAGAATGAGCTCGCAGACGTTCTGTGATTCCCCTAACAGAAGAGCAGCGGTGACATTCATCGTCTACCCAGGGGGGACTTACTGCACCTACGTGCGCTGCCTTATGCCTCATGATTGGCAGATACATGCAAGGGCTCCGCTAGGCAGAATGTAAAATCATTATGGATCAAAGCTGCTGCTCTTTGCCTTTCAAATGACCTGATTTGCTTTTTAAATATGTGAGCATTTCGCACAAGCAACACGAATTTAGACACATCACGGTCTTTAGGAGTGAATCCTGACCTATAAAAGTCTCCACGCCAACACTGACTGTCTCTGAGGCTTGAGGGGGAGAAGAGAAGCTTACAGGGGCGCGAACTAATAGGAAGCTTCTGGAATTCATGAGGCCTGGTGTAGAGTGAGGGCTCAAAAACACCAATGCATCCTATTGAGTTAGTACAGGTAAGAAAACACTAACAAAAGATTGTAAAGGGCACAGGGGGTGAGTACTTATCATTCACAAATGTTCTACCATCTGTGCAATTTCAGATGCAATTGCAAACTACAAACATCAGACACCTAGTGTGCACCATTTTGAGTGCTTCTGTACAGTTTATCTCATCTTACTCTACCTATGGCTACATGGGTTACAGAATCATGATAGGGTTAGAGTATGGCTCAGGGGGAGAGCTCTGGCCTGGCTTGCAAAAAAGCGAAGAAAACAAACAAATCCTTGCGTCTGGTACCCAGAGTATCACTCTCTGTCTGTCTGTCTCTTGGACAGACTGTGCCAACTTTTATTTACCTTATTTTATTTTTTGGTGATGCTGGGGATTGATCTCAGAGCCTTAAAGATGCTAGGCCCACGCTCTGCCACTGAGCTTCGTCTCCATTGCAGCTCCCCTAAGCAACTGCCAGCCTCCCCGCCCCTCCCCGCCCCCTTGCTCTTGCTCTTCTAGTTCGGTTCAGTTCATCTCTCTGTATTTTTCTTCTCTTCCTTTTGTTTCCTTATAGAAAGAAGAAGATATTTTCACCTTCATACTGCTACCTTCCAAGCTTAGATACATATTTTCACAATCCTATTGAGTAGGGGAAGAATGCTTTTGCTGACATACTGCAAGGTTAATTTTTATCAACTCCAAGGCAATATTTTGTAACGATATCTTATTGTAACTATTTGTTTCAGTTAGAATGTGGCCACCATTTTTAGCTTAATTGCACACTTTGATTCTGGGTTGCAATAAAAATGCTGGGTTTGATCTAGAATTGTCCCAGAAGAGAATAGAAAACTTGCCAGGGAAGTCAGGGCGAGGACTGTCCACTCAGGTGAGTGTGATGGTGCATGTCTGTGATCCTAACACCTGGGAAATAGAAGGAGGAGGATCTGGAGTTCTGGGTTATCCTTGGCTACAAAGCAAGTTAAGGGCCAGACTGAGCTTGACACTCTGTCTCAAAACAAAAGCAAAAGCCAAGGATAAACAACTAACAAAAAGAAAAGATCCAAGGGGAGGGGGCGGGGGCAGTAAGGTTGGGAATAGGGCTCATGGTGCAAGGTGCTAGGTTCAGTCCTCAGAACAAGGGAGGGAGTGTTAGTAAGAGTAATAATAGTAAAAGGCATGCAGATTGAAAAGGGAGAAACTAAATTGCACTTGTGATGGCACAGCCTTTTATATGTACACCCCAAAGACTCAACCAACAGTGGGAAATGATCAATTCTATTCTCCATGATAGAAAGCCAATACACAAAAGTCAGTTCCACTTCTACGCGCTCTAAAGGATCAATCTAGAAGAGAAACCAAAGGGCTGGTAGTGTGGCTCAGTTAGTAGAGTGCCTGTGGAGCCTGCACAACGCCCTGGGTTTGGTCTCTAGCGCTGTATAGGCCGGATGTGGTAGTGGACGTTGGTGATCCTAGCACTCGTGGGTGAAGAGAAGGTCAGAACTTCACGATCATTCTCAGCTATGCAGTGAGGCCAAGGCCTGCGGTACAAGAGGGCCTAGAAGGGGTGGGAGAAGGAAAGGAAGGAGAGAGAGAAAAAAAAATTAAGAAAAATCCCATTTATAATAGTTCCAAAAATGGGCCCAGTGGTAGTAGCACACATCTTTAATCTCAGCACTTGGGAGGCAGAGGCAGGCAGATTTCTGTGAGTTCAAGGCCAGCCTGGTCTACAAAGTAAGTTCTAGGACAGCCAGGGTTACACACAGAGAAACCTTGTCTCAAAAAAAGAAAAAAGAAAAAAAGAAAAAAGTTCCAAAAAAAAAAAATAAGATATTTAAGGAACAAATTTAAGCAAGGAGATGAAAGACTTATGCACTGAAAAATTTAAAAGTCTTGGTGGAAGAAACTGAGGGAAGCACACACTTTAAGTACAAGGCTGTCATGGGTTAGAGGCATTAATGTGCATTATGAGAACATCCATTCTTCTCAAATGAGGCAAATAGTGAATACCATCTCTACCAAAAATCCAATGGCATAAAGCATCTCTACCAAAAATCCAATGGCATAAACGTCATAGGGAAATTTATTGTCATATGTAGCCAATGCGTGCTGATAGCACATCTTAAGCATCCATCGACATAGGGTGCGTGTAGAACAACTCTGCTGCTCGTGTGGAAGTACAAAAGACCTTGAATAGCTAAAGAAAATCTGAGTAACAAGAATAGACATAGTGGAATGATATTCTCTAACTCCAAACGATGTTACAGAGTTAGAATCGTCCAAACAGTAGACACTGGTACAAAAACAGACACAGAAAAATCAAGAGTCTATACGTATAGTCACCTAGTCTTTAGTAAGAGCATTAAGACTACACACCAGGGAAGCAATTGTCTCTGCAATAAATGGTGTTGGGAAAGCTGGATATTACCATACCATTGAATTCACTCTTAAATTGTACACGAAAATTCGTTCAAAATTGATTAGAGACTTAAATATAAGCTCCAACGCCATAAAACTACTAAAAGAAAACATGGGGGAATCCTCAAAATTAATATTGGCAATCGTGTGTGTGTGTGTGTGTGTGTGTGTGTGTGTGTGTGTGTGTGTGTGTGTCCTGAAGCACAAGCAACAAAAGTAAAATAAAGTCAGAGTGCATCAAACTGAGAAGCTTCCACGCTACATAGGAAGCAATCTGCCAAAGGAAAAAGCAGCCTACAAAATAAATTAAAATACTTGCTGGCCCTATGTCTAGTAAGGGGCTGATGCTATAGTCAGAACTGATAAAGTAGCCATATGAAGAACTCAGTACTCACCTGAGTACTGGCACACACTTTTAATCCCAGCACTAGGAGAGGCAGAGGCTGTTAGATCTCAGTGAGTTCGAGGCCAGCCTGGCCCACAAGGTGAGTCCAGAACAACCAAGGCTACACAGAGAAACCCTGTCTGAAAAAAACCAAAATCCTAAAGAAACAAAAATTTAAAAAAAGAAACCATAACTAAGACAGCGGTAGAGTTCTTGCCTGGTATATACAAGGTGCAAGGCATACAGTACCACACACACAACAACAACAACAGTAACAACAACAAACAAAAAGATTGGGCAAAGGATCTGAGTAAGCAAACATTATCTGTAAGTGATATGCACATGGCCAGAAGGCATTTTTTAAATGCTCAATATCATTAAACTTCAAGGGAACTCAAATCAAAACCACAGTGAGATATCTATCATCACTCTGCCTTAGAATGTTGTCAAAAATTGAAGAGGTGATAAGTGTTCCCAAGCTGGGAAGAACAAGGAAGCTTGCGCACTGTTGATAGGACATAAATTGGTACAATCACTGTGATGAAAACAGTCTGGAGGCTCTTCAAAAAGTTAAAAACAGAACTGTTAAATGATCCAGCAATCCTACATCTGGATGGGTATACTGTGGAAGAAATGAAATCAGTATGGGGAGAAATGTCTGTGTTCCTGCACTCATCACAGTAATATCCATAACAGTCTAGGTAGAAGAGCAACCCAAAGGTAAGAAGATGGATAGATAACGAGAGGAGAGGAGAGGAGAGGAGAGGAGAGGAGAGGAGAGAGAGAGGGAGGGAGGGAGACAGAGAGGGAGGGAGGGAGAGAGAGAGATTTATACCCTATAGGATAGCTAGGCAGACAGCTCAGTGCTTTCCTTGAAAACTGAGGACCTGAGGTCAAAAATTCAAACCTGCCTTGGTGAGGTTGTGCTTTGGACTTTGGTAATCCCCTCACTGGGGAAGCAGTGACAGGCAGATCTCTGGCCAGCTAGCCTAGCCTTCATGGTGAGTTCAAGGCCAGTAAGAGACCCCATTTCAAAGAAAAAAATAAAATAAAAGTTAGCTGGTACCTGAGGTTGTCTGTCAGGGCTCCAGACCAGGCTGGCCTCGAACTGACAGTGATCCACCCGCGTCTGCCTCCCGAATGCTGGGATTAAAGGCATGCAGCACCACCGCCCAGCTCAACCTAGAGGTTTTATACTAAGTAAATTAAGGTAGATGAGGGAGACACATTCTGCATGACCCATCCCTCGTTCCTTGTTTAGCTTTATATCCTAAGTATTTTCTCATCACATTCCATTGCCTATTTTAAAGTACAAGCTAACTGTGTAATGCGGACCCAAGTGGAAAGATAAAATCCGTACGTATCTATCATAGAAGTATTTAGTTATGGGTTTTCCTATGCGTCATATTTAGCCCAATCTCTTAGCTTTTGCCCAGAAGCCCCTTGCTGGCATCCCTCACTCTACATTTCTATGGACTGGGATTCTCGGGTTCAGCCAAGCTACTTGAGGTGTTTTGGTTTGGTTTCCTTTGGCTTTAGGGAGTTATATATAAGAGGACACTAGATTTGGAACTGAACAGTTAAGGCCTTCAAAGGGCAGGTCCACTGTCCCCTGGCCACTGAGGCCCTATAACACCCCTCTCTCTTTAATCTCTGCCTCTTGCTGTCAGGCTCTCAGTGAGCCTTCCCCATGGGAGAAGATCTGGTTGCAGATGTACACATCCTTGCAGCTTCCTAAGGGAGAAGGAAAGGAAAGAACGGAAAAGGTGGGGAGAGGAAAGAGGAAATGAAGAGAAAGAGGGGAGGGAAGGAAAGAGGAGGAGGAGGAGAGGAAGAGAAGGAGGAGGGGGAGGAGGAGGAAGAAGAAGAAGAAAAAGAAGAAGGAGGAGGAGGAGGAGGATAGAGTGGAAAGGGAGGGGGAAAAAACAAAGAAAAAGGGTGGTATGTGTTTCTCCAGCTGAAGTCTGAAACTTATTGGCAAAAGGACAGATTGGCCTGGTTGGAGCCTTGACCCTAACAAGGATGTGTCCTGGGACATGAAGGGCAGGGCTAGACTCAGCGTGGGCCATGTGACTTTCCTCTGAAGCATGGCATGGTTAGTGTCTCCTCCCCTCCCCCACAGGGAGCCTGTTCTAGGGAAAAGTGCTCTAGATAAACCAAGTGCTGGCCACTCACTAGGTAGTCACATCCACCCTGACTTCCTTCCACCATTGCTTTAGGCAGTAGCCAGGTCAGGACAAAGACTCATGGTCCATCCAGTGCTACCAGGCAGGAGGCTTCGCTGGGTTCTGGAGACATCCGCCTATTAGTTTAGTCTAGCTCCGTGCTGACTCACCGGGGGAGTTTGTCACATAAGAATGAATAGGTAAGTGAACGGAGCTCAGGTTCTAGAAGTTTCTTGCTCCATGGTAAGAGAATAACAAGGGTGGGCATAGGGACTGAATCTTCTTAAGGTGAAGAAGGCCAGACTCTCTGAAGAACTGACAGTAGAAGAGTCACCTAACCACCCGCTCAGGGTTCCTCCACTGGCCCTAGTGCACAGGTTGAGCACATGGTGAGTTGCTAAATGAAAAGGTAATGTCCATCTTAGGCTTTCGTTTTGTTTTGTTTTATAAGAAATTAAATTTTTTAATTTTTAACTAAGAACTCTTGGTTGAAAGAGTTCATACTACCTTAGGAAGTTTGGGATTTTTGTTTCGTTTTGTTTTGTTGTTGTTGTTGTTGTTGTTGTTGCTTTGTGTGGGGAGGGGCATTACTTAGCAGCCACTAAGAAAAAAAAAATGTGTCCATAGGCACTGCTAAGCTCAAGAGGTCTCAAATCTCATTTAACTGAGCCTCAAAAAGAACACTCAAATGTGTCACTGCTGTACAACTCACTCAAAAGCAAATCCACAACGGCAGGAAAGACCAAGGCTATGTGTGGTCTCTACAGCTGAGCGTCAGAGGGGCCTCTTCCGAAAACCCAGCCATCAGTTAAGTTGCTTTTGATACTTTCTCCCCATATAATTTTGTGATAATTTATGAACAACAAATAAGAAAAGAAAAAATCATATTTCCGGTTTGCTATGAACCCATGTATGCTATCTAACCACACAGAATCTCAAGCATATGTTCCCGGTTCATATATACATGTAAATACACTCACGGATATAAAGGCAGGCATGTATAGGAAGGAGTGTGGGCTTGGCTGGTTAGAACCGGCTCTCAGTTGGAGTTCTACAGATCCTTGCCTATGTGATTTTGAACAAACTATTGAGCCATTCAAGAGCTAAATTCCCATCAGTAAACGGATAACATTTCCACTAAATGAGACGGGTTGGATGCTAAGCGGTGTGTAAAACGATCACTCACTAGGCATGGATCAGACATAATCGCTTGGTGCAGTGATTTGAGGCAAATTTGAGATTTTTAAAAATGTGATTCTGATACTAAAAATGTTGAATGAAAGCAACTATTCAGATTACTGAACCTAAACCGAAGCAGGTCCAGCTGTGAGATCATGGGAAGGAGTCGGAACGGAAGAGAGGGAAGTGTGGAGGTTCAGGTGTAGACAGCGCTCTCTAAAGAGCATCCTGTCCGTCAGCCTTTCAGCTCCTCACAGCACACGCTGCTGCTCCCCGTGTGTTCCGGGTGTTCCGTTCTGCTCAGTCCGAATCCCGCACTCCGGGTCAAGCGCTCTTTTACAGGCCTGACCTCCGCCTCCGCCCACCACAACTCATGCATCTCGGGTACCTACTCATTTCATCTGCCATGATTACTCCAGTTCTAAGAAAAGAGGGTGGGGGGCTTGAATGGTTTAATAGTTTTCATAATGGACAAGTTACTTTTTTGTTTGGTTTTGTTTTGGTGAGACAAGGTCTAGCTTTGTAGCCCTGGCTGATCTGGAATTTGCTATGTAGATCCGGCTGGCCTCAAGCCTAGGGCAAGCCTTCTGTTTCTGTTTCCCGAGTAATGGGATTATAGGTGAACACTGCCTTCCCCCGGCTTGGTTTTGAACGTCGTCTTAACTGTTTCTCACCTTTGCTAAAGTACCTCCCCCACTTAATCACTTGGTTCATTCCTAGAGTACTGCTATCTTATAGTTACTTAATTAATACTCATCTAAAATAGAAATCCTCTTAAAATATCTTGCTTAAAGAGATGGGGCATCAATTCTTTAAGATCTAGACATGCCTTTATGGGTAGGTAGTTATTTTTGAATTATAAATGGGGGGAGGGACAGTCTCACATAACTTGAGCTAGCTGTACAGCCAAGATTAGCATTGGATTCCTGGTCCTCCATCTGCCAAATGCCGCGATGACAGGCACATGCCATCACGCTCAACAGGTAGTTCTAGTCTTCAGAAAGCTTTTCATCACGAAGTTCCCTGAGATTAACTCCAGAGAGTTCCAGCAGAGGGGCAAGAGAAGAAGGAAAGAAAATGAGGGAAAAGTTGACATTTTGTTGCATACCTTTCTGTTTTGATTGTTGTTCCCCCCACCCCCATTGTGGATGAAATACTTACATTTAATTGAATTCTGCTTGTTGGCAAGCTTTCACTGACATTAGTGGGTTTCACAGAATAAAGTAATTCATCTTTTAATTTTTAAATTTTCAAAGAAAAATCCCTTAACCTTTTGGTTTTGTTTGGTCTTTTTTTTTTTTTCCAACATAGGGTCTCTCTGTGTAGCCTTGACTGTCCTGGGCACCCTTTGTAGACTGGGCTGGCCTCAAACTCACAGTGATCCACCTGCCGCTGCCTCCGGAGTGCTGGGATTAAAGGTGTGTGCACAACCACACCCAGCCCCTTAATCTTTTTATATCTCTTCTTCCTCAAGGCAGGAACTCCCTGGTTTTTAATATTTTCTTGTATGAGGTGATTGCTATTATGGTTTAGCCTGCAGCCTCCACTGCATAGTCCTGATTGCCACACGAGGCTCCATGTGGCCTGGAGAGCTGGAGGAACAGAATTTCCTGGGTCAGTATTTCATCTTCCTAGACACAGTAATGTCTTAAGGAAAGCACAGTTGGTCAGCCACCCCATAAGACAAAAGCCTCTAGAAATGTCAGCTCTGCAGTGTGGGCCTTGGGGATGGCTGACATTCACCTTGGACCATAAATGAAGAGCCTGTCCGACATCACCAAACGGGATGAGGAAAAGTCTGAGTTCATTGCAGCAAGGGAACTCACAGGAAAGCTTTGGGTGTTTGTTTGGGAGCTTTTGTTTTGATTTTTTTTTTCTGGATGGAGTCTGATTCAGTGTGGCCTAGGGCTCACTATGTTGTTTAGACTAACCTTGAACTCTTAGTAATCCTGCTACCTGCCTCCCAAGTCGGGTGACAAGTATGAGCCACCATGCCTTGCTCCAGAAAAAGACTTGTTTAAAGACTGTTCTAGCCTGGACTGGTGGTACACACCTGTGGAGTCAGCATTGGGAGGGAGAGTCAAGGTAATTCAGAGTTCAAGACCAGCCTCAGCTGTATAGTGAGTTTGAAACCAGGCTGGGCTACAGGAGACCCAATCATAATAACAACTAATAATAGTTCAGAATTTTGTGGTTTAAATTATAGGTACATAAGTTATTTTACTTATCCCTGGTTAATTCTAATGCTTTGCTATTCACAACTTAAAATATCCTGCCTGACACAAGAGGACTGGTTCCTTCCTAGAGTTGCCTTAATTTGGACAAACTCCAGTTTGTCCTGACCCCCTTCCCATGTTCTCAGAACGGAGCCTACTGTTCAGTATGGTGACAAGGCAGTGCAGGTCATTAGGGTCTTTGTGAGCCTGAATTAGAATGCGTCGCTCTACCTGGACAGGGGCTGCACCAGGATTTTGAATATGTAGTTCCAACAGCGCTCTCTGAAAACCACTAATTTGGAAAATCAGTTTTCCCAAATTGTTTTGAACACAAACACTAAATGCCTAGGAGCTTGAAGAAGAAAAGTTATGCTTTAGAATATACTCGCAGTCAGTCTTTCCCCCCTAAAGGGCTCCATGGCTCTTCTGGTTTTGAATTAGCTTTCAAAAGCAAAGCACCAGCTCCTTTCCTGACTCAATGTTGTTACATATATTTAGAAAACTGTACTTTTTCAAATGTATAATTAATCTACTTAAACACTATGTTAAAAAAAAATAACATTTTGCTAAACAAAATGACCATGTTTTGAAGACATGTTGAATGCTTTCAACCCACAATAGAGTAATAGAATCAGGGCTCTTTCATGCTGCCTGGCTCTGCATGTGGCTCTGGAGCAGTCTGTCCTTGATAACTTTTACCAAGGTGCAAGTTCTAGACCTCCATGGGGCATGCTTTTTAAGTAGGCTTTGAGAATGTACCCAGACATGCAGACTAGTGGCCACCACCCCAACAGCAGTGGATGTGTAAACCAAATGCCACTGCATTTACTTTGTGGGAGGGGGCGGGTGTCCTTCATCTCATTCAGAACAAAGACATCTGGGAAGCTGGGTTAGTAAGCACGAGAGTTGCCTATGACATGGAAATAAGACAGGGAATAGGTTATCCAGAGGACTGTCTCCTCCAGGCCTTTATTACAGCCTGATAAAACAGAGCCTCTTACACGGGGACTTGTGGCAGGCTCCACACTGGCCAAAGTTTTCTTTGCAGAATGACCAATATTTACATATGACTGTGCTTTCCATGTGGCCAGTTGCTGTTCCAGACACCTTAACTATTAGCCAACTTCATTTTATAATAACCCTTTGCAACTTGGGTTATCACCCCCGACACACACATACACACACATCATTTTATAAATGGTGACACTGAGAACCAAGGGGGTAAGTCAGTTGCCCAAAGCTGCGCATTTAGTTCATCAGTGAAGTGGCGAGTCCCAGGTACCCTGGCTCTGGACACTGTGAGCCAAGATATCCTGCCTCTTGGAGATTGTGCTTTGATGTACACATGATGTACACCCATCTCTCTTGCTATATTATACAGAATACATCAGTTGCTTGACCCCCTTGGCAACACCTTCTACTAGGTCTGACTTCTATTGACAATATTTTTTCTGAAATAGTCCTTTAAAATGTTCCTTTAAAAATGTTACGTACTGGGCCTGGAGATGTAGCTAAGTTGGTAGAGTGCTTGACTAGGCTTCAGGAAGGCCTGGGTTGGGGCACTATATAAAAGGCATGGGGTAACCTGCCTGCAGTTCCATCACTCAGGAGTTCAAGTTCAAGGTCATCCTCTGCATGAGAACAATAAGCGGTGTGCCCACCCGCGCCCGTGTGTGTAACACGTACACATATATGAGTACATGAGTATATTTTGCAGGCATAGACAACCTTTACTGTTGCCCTTCATATGTGTCAACATACCTCAGGAAATCTGAGCAAAATCACGCAAATGTGGGCTGTTGGCGCAGACAAGAAGTCTGTTATAGTGACCTGGACAGCGCGGCGACAGCTGTTAAAACAGGACACTGCACATGCCTACTCCTTCTCCAAAAAAGGAGATGCTTTGTTTCAGGCGGCTGCTTAGCAGTTGCCACAAGAAGGAGCAGAAAGGAATGAGGAGCATGCACCGGCTTGACGCGCTGGTGAGAGCCGGCTGCTCCCCGACACAGCTCCAGGCGGCTCACCCTTGGCCATACTGTCCTCAAAGCTCTGCAAGAGGTTCAGGTTAGCTCTGGAGTTTATTAAACTAGTTAGATCCTGTTTCACAAGGATTGCGTCGTAAAGCACCATAATCTTACAGAGTTCTTCATTGTTTTCCTTTTTGGAAATTAAGTTAAAACGAACCAGATGGATGCTTCGTGGCTCCAACGCGTCCACGTACAGAAGGCCCTGCAGTGCAGTGGCCTCTTTCCACTGGAGCCCTCAGCCCTTGCTTCCCTCCTGGGAGGCAACTACCAGTTCCTTTTTTTTTATCCTTTCAGGGTGGCCTGTTACATTCTCTTCCTGTCATGAATTTTACCCCTGGAGAGATGAATTCAGGCCCCCTTAATCTCAGTTTGCCACTTGGCTCGCTTATCCCATCCTAGAAAGGCAAGGTCGACTTTCTCCGGGGACTTGTCTTTCAAATGCCAACGCGCTGCAAGTGGGTTTTGGTCCTGCCCCTCCCTCACGCCTCTCTTCTCTTCTGGCTAGGCCTAAGTTTTCACATGACAGCCGGTGGCCCTAGTCACCTTCTGATGCATGATGGATGGAACCAAGAGAAGGGTTCTCTGATTCCATTAATTGCAAGATGTTTGCAAATTCAAGACCCAAAGAAAGGACGGTTGTCTCCAACTGTTACCAGCTGTTCATTTGGCTGAGGTGGTGAGGACCGGAATGTCCTTCTGCAAACACCTTGGGGACAGGCAGCTAGCTGCTAGCTCATTACACATCTCTGTCACACTCCATTCTGATTTTTTTAGAAATCAAATCTTAAACCCATTCTGGACTGCCACTGTCAATAGACCTCCAGGAGACCCTGGGGGAGTGACTTAACCATGCCCTTGTCTATAAAACCGTGACCTTGCAGCTTCCACCCCTAAGAGTTCCACAGGACTGGGATGTGGTGTTGAGCAGTGAGTGTAATCCCTTTCCTCTTTACCTCAGAGAACTGAAAGCCTGAAGGAGTGGAGAATCTATGATCTTGCCGCCTAGCTGATATGGCCCTGGGCAATTTGAGAGCAACCACTAAAAGGCTGGCTGCCTTTTGACTTAGAACTAAGTCTCCTTACAAAAACAAGATAACAAAAAATCCTGCCCTCATGCTATGGCTTGAAAATTCTTGTTGAACCGTCGGCCCCATCCAAGAGATGGAAGTAGGTTGTTGTGCCATAAGGGATCTGCTCTTATGAATGGATGGACCCAGTCATCAGTACACACACACACACACACACACACACACACACACCACTTTGGCTCTGTGTCTCTTGGTTTTCCCCTCATTGTCTGATATCTTTGACCATGTGGATCCCCAACAGCATGAAAGCTTTGACTAGATGTGACTCTTTGATCTGGGAACTCCTGGTCTCTGGGATCTTGAGCTAAATAAACCTGTCTGTCTGTCTGTCTGCCTGCCTGCCTCCTGACTGCCTGTCTGCCTGTCCACCTATTTATTTATTTTGTGTGATATGTGTGTGATGTACAAACCTTCTAGTGCGGGTATGTACACGTGTAGGTTCATGTGGAGGCTAGAGGCTAACGTCTGGTGTCTTTCTTGGTTGCTCTCCGCCTTTGTGTTTTGAGACAGTCTTTCACTGAACTTGAAACTCATTGATTCAGCTAGACTGAGCTTCCTAATCCACCTCTGTGTGCCCACCCCCCTCTCCTCCTCCCAGGCCCCTCCCCTCCCCCTCCCCCCCTCCAAGGCCTGTGGTCATGAACATGCACCACAGCACCCAGCTGTTTAAATGGGTTCCGGAGAACCCAAACTCCTCATGCCTGCACTTTACCAGATGAACCACCAGCCCAGCCCAGCCTCTATTTCAGTAAGTTACCCCATGAACGAAATGAGGACATGGGGGCGCCAAGATATGGACATGGGGGCTCCAAGGTATGGTTGAGGGGAAGATTTTTATTGCACAGTTGAAGGAGATCTGGAAGAATCCAGAGCAAGGAGAGAAAGTAGTACATGGAACATTGGCCCGCAGACTGGACTGGACCATGAAAGCGGGAGGCGGGGTGAGAGAGGAGGAGAAGAGAGGAGGGGTCAGAGGAGAGAGGAAGCAGCCAAGAGAGCGCATGGCTGAAAAGGCAACCATAGGAATGGGAAGCTGGGTGGAGGGAAGCAAGCCCACGCTCTGCTGAGGTTTAGAGTAGGGGTGGGGTGAGAAGAGCTGAGAGGACTCAGGAAAGTATCATGGTACCAGGCACTTGAGATACTGAGAGAGCCTGGAGGCCAGCATGTGCTTTGTTTGCTAATGGGCACCACAGTTGGCCGTTTGTCCTGAGTTCCCTTCGGACCTGACAGCCCAGTCTGTCACAGAGAGAATGAATTGACACCTGACTTGCTGGTAGGTGATAAACATTTTCCATCACCTTAATTTATGAAAACATTAATTTTTTTTTTCGAGACAGTTTCTCTGTGTTACAGCTCTAGCTGTCCTGGAACTCGCCCCTGTAGACCAGGATGGCCTCGGACTCACAGAGCTCCGCCTGCCTCTGCCTCCCAAGTGCTGGGATTAAGCGTGCGCCACCACCGCCCACCCAAAACATTAACTTTTTAAAACGCAGCTGTAACAAGGCCACAGAAAAATCTCACTGGGATAATGTTCAATTAATCTAAAGTCTTGCCCAATATGAACACTATCTTGAGTTATCAGAGTCACAACTTGGAGGTATGTTTTGCACAGTAGATTTAACTCTCTGGAAAAAGCGTACCTGGTTGCCATGGCAAGGCCAATGGGTCACTTCTGTAATAATGGGCATTGGTGAAGTATGTTCCTCTGTAATGAGGAACAGAGAATTGGGGGGGAGGGGAGATTGTAGGGAGGCGCATCAGCTGACCCAGAATATACGATGAACATGGAATTAGAAAAAAGAATCACACCAGGCACTGGTAAAGAGAATGGAAAATTCCAGATGGCAGTGTCTCATGTGAGGCATTTGTTCATTCAGCAACACTTGTCAAGCCTGTGAGCAGGTTTACTGAGCTTATTGGGTTTTTGTTTGGTTGTTTTGTTAGTTTTGGTTTTATCAAGACAAGGTTTCTCTGGGTAGCCCCAGCTGTCCTGGAACTTCCTTTGTAGATAAGACTGGCCTTGACCTCATAAGATCAGATCTGCCTGCCTCCCAAGTCCTGGAATTAAAGGTGTGCCACCACCACCTGGCTTGATTTACTGAGGTTCATAAAACTTACATTTCAGCTATACCTGGAGCTACATGCCTGTAACCTCAGCATTTAGGAGGCGGAGGCAGGAGGATTGTGAGTTCAAGGCTAGTGTGGGCTACAGAGCAAGAACCTGTCTCAAAATTCTAAAGGCTGGGGACATGGCCCAGGGCAAGAATATTTGTTCAGTATATACAAGGCCATTGGTTCTATCCCATATGTCAAACACAGGAAAAGTTTCAGGGCCACTTACACACCATTGGTGGGGCCTTGGTAATATGGTTACACATTTATGCATTATAAAAGATCTTGGGGGCTGGAGAGATGATTCAGCAGTTAAGAGCACTGGCTACTCTTCCAGAGAACCCAGATTCAGTTCCCAGCACCCACATGGCAGCTCACAACTGTCTTTAGCTCCAGCTCTAAGGGATCCGACAGCCTCATACAAGCACATTCAGGCAAGACACCAATGCACATAAATAAATAAAAATAAATTATTAAAAACTTTGCACAGTTAAGATATTCTAAATGCAATCTGTGAAGACTCTGGGGCAGAAGTGGTCGCAGGCCTGCAAGAAGGATCCAGCAAAGGACGGACTGAGTTCAGGATACACTCTTCCGGAGTCTGGTGGGTCACAAACACTTCTGTAAATAAATAAGTCACCTGTGGATACTCCATGCCCCGGTGACTTCAGGGTGCTTCTACTGTCCACTGAGCAGGCCTACGGGGCACTGAGACCTGGGGCTTCCAGGCCAGATGCATATTAAAAGATGACTCTGTCCTGATATATTATGATAATAGTTTACATTTTCCTGTTGCAAAAAGGTTGAGCATCTTTTCATGTGTTTATTGCATCTTTGGACTTCTCTTGTAAAATGCTTGGTCTAATGTGGCTTCTGTGTTTCTGATTTGCTTTGGAGATTTTTTAAAAATATTCTGGTTGTAAATTATTTGCCAGTTATGTTTTATAAATATTGTCTCTAAGTTTTCAGGCTTGTCTTTAATAATCAGGGATCTTGTTTTGACTAGGAAATTTTTGTGTGTGGTTAAACATTAATCTTTTTTTTTCTCAGTTTGTGGTCCCCCCCCCCCACACCCCCCATCCCCCACAGGGATTTTCTGAGTAGCCCTGGCTGTCCTGGAACTTACTTTGTATACCAGGCTGGCCTCGAACTCACAGAGATCTGGCTGCCTCTGCCTCCTGAGTGCTGGAATTAAAGATGTGTACCACCACTGCCTAGCTTAGTGTGTATTTTTAAAGACTTGTTCAAGCCAGGCTTGGTGTGCATATACTTGTAATCCCTGTACTGGAGAAGCTGAGGCAGGGGGATTGAAGGTTAGAAACCAGGCTAGGAAACACATTGAGATTCTGTCTCAAAAATAAGAAACAGCGGGCTGGAGAGATAGCTCAGAGGTTAAGAGCACTGTTTGTTTTTTCAAAGGTCCTGAGTTCAAGTCCCAGCACCCATGTGGTGGCTCACAACCATCTATAATGAGATCTGGTGCCCTTTTCTGATGGGGAGGCACACATACAAGCAGAACACTGTATACATAATAAATAAATCTGTAAAAAAAAAAAAAAAAAGGAAAGAAAGAAAGAAAGAAGCAATAGTCCAGCCATGCCCAAGAAATTCTTCTTAGGCAAGTCATCTCAGCACCCTGCCTGCTGCATTCTTTACAGCATACCTCGTGATGTTGCTTTCTTTCTCAACTAAAAAAATAGAGGTATGGTGGGAAGAGCATGAAGAGGAGGAGGAGAAGAAAGAGTAGGGAGAGGAGGAAGAAGATCAGGAGGAGCAAGAGGAGGAGGCGGAGAGAACTCTTTTTTTTTTTTTTTTAACTCAGAAATCATGAAGGTATTATCCTGAGTTATTTTCTAAAAGTTTTGTAGTTGGGACAGAGGACACAGAAGCTGGAAATATAACTTTGATTGTTAAAGTACTTGCCATGTAAGCACAAAGACCTAAATTCCACCCCCAGCACACAATAGAAACACACACACACACACACACACACACACACACACACACACACACATACCGGGGGTGGGGAGGAGAGAGAGAGAGAGAGAGAGACAGACAGACAGACAGACAGACAGACACACACACACACACACACACACACACACACACACACACTCAGGTGAGGAGTGCACCCATAGTCCCACTGCTGGAGAAGCTGAGACAGGAGGATTAGCTGGCCAGCCAGGCTAACCAAGTCTATGAACTCTGGCTTCAATGAGACCTTTTCTCAAAGATTTATTACTTTGACTTTTGTAATTATTTGCAGTTAGTTTGTGACAACAAAACAGAACACCTTCCACGTGCACTATTCTCTTATGGACAGACTATTGCCCAGCACCACATGTATTCTCACATACAGAATTCAACTTTGCATATCTGCGTGGACTTTTTATGGGTTCTTTATTCTGATTTACTGGTTAATTTGTCTATTCTTTTTTTTTTTTTTTTTACTTTTGGTTTTTCAAGATAGGGTTTCTATGTATAATAGCCCTGGTTGCCTAGACTCACTTTGTAGACTCGCTGGCCTCGAACTCACAGACATCCATTTGCCTCTGCCTCCCCAAGTGCTGGGATTAAAGGCGTGCGCCACCACGCCCGGCAATTTGTCTATTCTTAAACTAACACCACACTCTTAATTGTTCCAGCTTTACAGCAAGTTTGGCTAATTTATAAGGTGACCTGTGCCTATTTAAAAATAGCTTATCAAATTCCAAAGGGACAAAAGTATGCCAAATTTTTCATTGAATTCACACACATTAAATCTTTAGAACAATTTGGGTAGAAATGATATGCTATGACAGTGAGATTTCTAAAGCCTACAAAGATATTAAACTTACTTTTTATTTGTATGGACCATCTTTAATGATGTCAATAAACTTAAAAACTATTTTTTTATGCATCACACATTCATTTTGTTGTACTTACTTATATAAAGGTTATTTTGGACGTATATTTTAAGCTTGCATTTTCTCACTGTTACTGGCATGTAGGAAGTAGAGCGGCTCTTTTTTTCATCCATCAGCCACATGACACACTTGGTAACTGGCAACTTCAGCTACAGATTCTCTGCAGTATTTACCAGTCTCTTTTCTTCCGACACGTATGCTTTTATCTCTGTCTTATTGCTCTGGGGAGGCTCTCTTTTTGAAGGTAAATATATGTAGAGATGGGTAACTTGGTCTTTCTGGGTCTTAAACAGATTGTTTTCCATTGTGCCACTAAATAAGTGTTTCATTTGTTTTTTGGTTTTTGTTTTTTAATCACTTTACTGAGTTACATACAACTGCGCAACAAACCATCCCATTAAGACATTAAAAACGACAGACATTCTGTTATTTTTCATGATCCAGTGGGGAGGCCAGGAGCTACAGCCTCCACTCTAGCTGGCGCCAGAAGAACTGACTGCCAAGGTGGCCTCACTGCAGCAGGGGTGCTAGAGACAGTGGGGTTTCTGTGCCCCAACTCTTGGTTCCTTTAGAACTCCCCAGTAGTCCCCCCAGAGGACAGTCAGGATTTGTTTTTCTCGGCAAGACAGCTCAAAGGCTTTTCAGTAGATGATGGCACAAACATCAAAGCCCAGGTTTAGAAACCCCACAGCAACTTCCATTGCAACCCGGTGGTGGCCGCAGGAGGCAAAGGTCAGAGAAAGAGCAAGGAAGGCAGTGAAGCTTGAGGAGGAGCAGAATGTGACGGACGGACAGACGGCCATGTTCCCCAGCCTAACACCACTGCCTGTCTTTGGCATTATGATCACAAACGAACATGGGATTTTAGCTCAGAGTTAAGGGGGTTGCTTTGCATATGCAAGGCTCTGGGTTCAATTCCCAGTACCACCACAACCAAACAACCAAACAAAACCCTGAACAACAACAAAATACCAGGCATGGCGAGTGTCAGTTGACAGCGTAGCATAGCATAGCAATTAAGAGGGAATCTGTGGAGTTGAAGTGTCTGCTTGTCTGCATACCAAAGCCACCTGGCTGCGAGGAGCAGCTGCCCCTGAGACGTGTGTTCTCCAGTTGCCAGAAGGACCTCAGCACACCACGGACCAGAGCTGACTGCTATTCATCATCATATTGGCATCATTGCCTTTCTTGATGTTTGTCGATGAGCAATATCAACCGTTTCTCTTTTTAGTTTTGTTTGTTTGTTCTGCTTTGATTTCAAGATAGAGTTATATAATCCATATAACCCTGGCTGTGGTGGAACTCCCTCTGCAGACCAGGCTAGCTCCCAACTCAGAGATGCAGCTGCCTCTGCCTCCAGAGTCTGGGCTGAAAGGTGTGCGCTACCCGCCTGGCTCCTCCATCTCTTATATGTGTCTCTGTGCCAAAACTGGGGAGAGAAAGGCAGAGTGAAAGGATTAAGAGAATTAGAAGGCAGGTGTGGTAGTATGGGGCCTTTAATCCCAGCACTCAGGAAGCAGAGGCTGGCAGATCTCTGTGAGGTCTACATAGTGAGTTCCAGACCAGCCAGGGCGATGTTGTGAGACCCTGCTCAAAACAAACAAATGGGAACAAACACTCCCCACTCCAGTTTGGCGAGGGAGAATATCTTCACAGGGTGTGCCTATGGGAAAGACTACAATCTAAAATACCACCTGTGAAGGCTGCACGCGTTTCATCTAACCATCCCTTGTAAGCCTTTGAATTTGCCATGCTGGCCTGATGACTGCCCAACCCAGATTATCTCCGGGAATCCACCTGAAAGGCTTCTCCTTCTCTTTGATGCTGCCTGAAACTGAGAGATGCCTTTAGCTTGAGAGGCATTCCATTTCCAAGGTGCAGATCCTCTGGAAAAGTTCAAATGAGACCATAGCATCAGTTTGAGACTGCCTTGGATTCACAGCCCACCTCCATTACTGAACACAGTAGAAAGACCCAGTGTGTGCCAGGCATTCCACCAGTGCTCCCTAGGTTCATTTGTGAGATGCAGATAATAATAGCTTCTCTGTCGCCAGCTTGTTGAGGATCTAAAGAGATGAGGCATGCTTGGAATAACCCCAGGCACCCAGGAAGCTCTCTGTCAGCTCTTATTGAGTTTAGCTTCGCAGATCACTTAAACCAGATTTCCTTCCTCCTAATCTGCTACGGGAAACTCCACTGAGGGAGTGGATGTTTGATGAGAAGACGGCCCAGGAGTGGAGTAGGGTGGGGACCAGAAGAGAGAGCCGGTGGAGAGGAAGAGGAGTTCTACAGATAGAGGAAGCTAAGAATTTTTCAGGGTGTAAATGGGATGCTATGATTGGAGCCCTTGGGTTCTGCCAGCAAAGGACATTAGTGAGATGGGGAAAGGAAATAGACAGGAAGTGGAAGCGTGCCCAGATAAACAGCCCACACACATTTCAAAGCTTTATCTAGTATTCCCTTGATTCCAGAAAAGGAGGAAGTTATTTTTCCTCCCTCTTACTCTTGGACCAGTCTCAAATTTAACTACCTTATAAGTGAATACATTGCTGGGAACAAAACTGAGGTCCCTACCATCACTTACAATGCTGCTTCGGTGGGGAGTATTTTCTGAACTCTGAACACAGGCTTCTGTAGTCTTTTTGAACAGAAGCCGCTTGTGAGTTGGGGCCTGTTTGCTGAGGCGGGGGTTGCCGCTGGACAGGCCAGACAGAGCTGGTGTTTTGCAATCAGACACTGGAGCTGTAGTGTAGATTTGTTTGGGCCAGTGACACAGGCCAAATAGAGCCCTAGTTCCCAAATCCTTTCATTTCCAGCTTGTAGTTTTACCTTCAGAATGAGCACTTTTCAAAAAATAAAAGTGATGGGAGGGCTGGCGGTGGTGGCATACACCTTCGATCCTAGCACTCAGGAGGCAGAGGCAGGCAGACCTCTGAGTTTGAGGCCAGCCTGGTCTACAGAGTGTGTTCCAGAACAACCAGGGATACACAGTGAAACCCTGTTTCAAAAAACAAAACAAAACACGTGATAAAGTGATGGGAATTTAATGTGCCATGCAGCACAGTACATACAGTAAACAGAACACATACAACTCAATAGATATAATATATAATACATAAGGCACAGTACATACAGCACTATATATATAAAGTACACACCGCATAGTACATATAGTAAAATAGTACCTACTGCAGAGTGGATAGAGTACATACAGCACAATACATCTAGACATACGCCATCTATAGTACATATAAACTACATACAGCATATACAGTACTTATGGCACGGTATATACAGTACATGGAGCACAATGCACTATGAAGTGCTATACATTTTTTTAGATTTGGGAGGGTTTGTTTTTTTGTTTGCCTTTTGTTTTATTTTGTATGAAACAGGGTTTCTCTGTGTAGCCTTGGCTGTCCTGGAACTCACTGTAGACCAGGCTGCCCTCAAACTCAGAGATCAGTTTGCCTTTGCCTCCCACATTTTAGGAGTAAAGGCATGCATTACCACCACCAAATTTGCTACACACTTTTGTTTGTTTGTTTGTTTTGTTTTGTTTTCTGAGACAACTGTCTGTCCTAGTCTTGCTTTGTAGACCAGGCTGGCCTCGAACTCATAGCGATCCTCCTGCCTCTGCCTCCCTGAGGGCTGGGATCAAAGGCGTGCGCCACCACACCCGGCTTTGCTGGACACTTTTAAAGGCAAATGAATGTGAGTTTGTGGACACTGCTGCCAGTTAGAAATTGGTAGCAGGGAACTGTTTTGTCTGTCTTCACATGAGCTATTTGGTTGTGGGTTGTGGGAAAGAACTGGCTGGATCACAGGTCTGTTCCTAATGCTACGGAGTCGAAGTGTCTGCTTGTCTGCATACCAAAGCCACCTGGCTCCAAGGAGCAGCTGCCCCTGAGACGTGTGTTCTCCAGTTGCCATAAGGACCTCAGCACACCACAGACGGACCAGAGCTGACTGCTATTCATCATCATACTGACATCATTGCTAATGCTATGCTAACCTGAGCATTAGGAGAGACACTTACAAATGACTTTGCATTGGAAAACGGTAGAGAAATGACTTATTCTTGACTTGTAAGAAATGTCCCAGTCAATATTGCTATTATTTTTAGTTTTGTTTTTTCTTTACCTGACAGCTGTAGGGCCATCACACAGCAGATTCTCTGGAGATCCTGGGGGCTACAGGAAAGACATGTGCTCCATCAGAGGACTGATTAAAAGGTCACAGACATTGTGACGACTTATAATCTGATCCGTTTTAGCAGCAGCACACACATACACACCAGCAGGCTCAGTGACAAGCCTGTATGAGTGCCTCTATGTTGCAGCAATAACTATATAACAATACAAACCACTAAAAGAATAAATAACAACAGCTACTATTAGTTGGCCACCTACTGTGTTCCAGCTAACATGGCAGCCACCTCGTCTACATCTCCTTTGAACTTTGCAGCAGCATCATTCTTCCAGTTTCCTGTCTTGGGGGTTGAAATGGGTCCTATGCATGCTGGGTAAGCATCAGCTCTATTCCCATCCTCAGAGCAAAATTCTGATGGAGGTTTTTATTATTGCTTGTTTTCCCCAGAAGAACTGAAGGTAAGAGACTTGCCTTATTCCCATAGCTGGCGAGAGGCCTCCATATCTGTTTTGTCCAGGTCCTCTGTGATCAGCAGCAGCAAGGGGCTCTAGAATGGCATTCTGAGATGTTTGATACAGAACAAACAAACAAACAAACTGTGATATGACTGGGGTATTGGGGGTAACTTGGTGGAATATAAAAACAGAATGCCAGGACGGTAGCAAAGAAGCTACTTTAGGTGACATTTGAAGCCCCCCAGGCACCACAAAGGGAGGCAGTAAGACTGAGACTCTGTGGCAAAACTGCCTCAGGTCAACTCCAGACACAGCCACTTCCTAGCAATGTGATCTTGGCCTCCTGACTTACCTAGTACCTACCACAGAGGGCTAATGGTGGCTAAGTGATTAGAGGCAGGTGTTTCAGGGGCAGTCAGGACAGGGAGAGAGATGTGCCAGAAAGGGCATAGGCAATGTGCTAAAACTGAAGGCTTGGGTCCCCACTTTCAAGGAACTGAAAAATCAACTGGGAGTGTACCTATCTGCTTATACTATCACTTCTCAGCTGTTTGGCTAAGATAAAGGGTTTTAGAAATGGGTGCAATATTAAACCAGCTCCTTTAATCAAGATGTAACCACAGCATCCCTAACAACCCCCTCCCCCAAATCAAGGATGCAAAAGAGACGGTTTCTGGAGAAAGTGAGCTAGGTGCAACTCACCACAATAGAGATTTAAGTTCAATGAACCCATCCATTTACTGCACCCACCCAAGCTGACTCGTTACACAGCCAGCCAAAGCCTCCTCTGGGCAAGGCCCTGGGACTGGGGGCAGAAAGAACTCCAAACCTGAACACAACCCTATCTTCAAGGAACTCAGAGTCTGTTTCAAGAAGTTATGCATAGTCAGGTTAGGTAGTACATCCCAGAATTCTGACTCAGAATCCAGGGGAACAAGAGGTCAGCCTGGGCTACAGGAGACTCCATCTTTAAAAAAAAAAAAAGGCAACAAACAGAAAATAAAACACAAGGTAGAAAATTCTGTGGCCATGTGACACCAGCTGGCAGCACAATGGTTTCTAGAATTAAAAATGGGTTAGTCTTTTGTACACAAGGGAGCCCAGTTGCCCAGTGTGATAGTGGACATGAGGGAATGCAGCTCTGTTTGTAAGGGCTTTGGGACTTGAGGAGAAATTATACCAGGTTGCCCAGAGCCTAATGAGACCACTACATAAGCAAGGATGAGTGTTTCTGGGACTACCTAGTTAAACAACCAGACTGACCACCCTCGCCTGATCCCTCTCCCTCCACCTCTACCCTCCTCCCTTCCTGACAGATCCATTCAGAAAATAAATTCTGTACCAAGAGACTGACCTTTTCCATACTTAGAATATTTCAGCGCATGGCCCGTTTGTGCCCAATTGCTCTTCTAGGCTCCTCACTTTGTGTTTGTCTGTTATGACACTTTTTTTTCCCCTTGCACGTTACAATTTCCAGTTTCCTGGCTCATTTTACACCAGATGCAATTTTAGATTCTTCCCTGATGACATTCAGGGGAAGCACTGAGTTTCTTACTGATGTGTCTGAAATCTTGTTGTAGGAAGAAAGATGCTGAAAGGCTTTCTGTAGAAAACGACCACTGTCCTAGTGACTGAATTGGCTCTTTTCCTGGGAGGCATACAGCCCAGTGGCAGAGCTCTTGCCTAGCGTGCACAAGGCTCTTAGCTGGATTCCCAGAACCTCAAGAAAAATAATTGTTTCTCTTCCTGAGGATGCTACCTTCCTCCTGACTTGTGTTTTGGACTTGCTCTGTAGACCAGGCTGGTGTCAAACTCACTGAGATCCACCTGCCTCTGCCTCCCCAAGTGCTAGGATTACAGGCATGTGCCACAGAGCCCAGTTTCATCTCCATTTCTTGCCCTAGATCCTAAATACCATTATTTTAATATCTAGATCTTTGTTTTCTGGTTATACTTTTTCTATGGTTAATTGAATAGGATTCATATTTAAGCATCCATGGGGTTGTCCCTAGGGGGGTTTATGAAACCTAAGAAAATCATACTGGTGCCTCTGCCTAATGGATATATTGTACTGCCCACCAAATTGAAATAAAAACCAAAGGAAAAGAAGTCAGAAAGAGCTTGTGTGAGAAGGATGGGATGCACCTCCGTCCTTCCTGAAAGGGAGTAGGTACCGAAAGATGGTTTTCCTGACACCCTCGCATGGCTGGTCTCCCTGAGACATTAGGGAGATGTGGCAGGAAAGTTTGCAGTGTGAGTTTGGAACCTAATCTGAGTTTATCATATGCACAGCTCTGGAAAGGATGGAGCGTGCTGATTAAATGCCACCCAAGTAAGTGCAGTGGATCTGCTCGCTAAGCAACGTGGGCCTATTCCCATCTCCGGATGTGGCCATGACAGGGATGGCCAGGGGTTGGTGATGCAGACAACTGAAAGGCAGTGTCCCCCAATCTGGGACAGGGCAAACCCAGCCCAGTCCATGCAGTGACCCAGTGGTCCTAGGCAGCTACTTAGAATCAAAAGGAAGGAAATGGAGACACAAACCGTGTAGGTTTGGTACTGTCAGGTTAGTGTCCGGCATCTCAATTCACTTTAGCCACTCAAGGAAATGCTCAGAAATAAGCACGATGGCACGCTGGATTGACATTTTTAAGAATTCTGGAATTTTGGTTTCTTTATTTTTTTAATTTAACTAACTAATTAAAAATTTCTTTTTGAAACAGGGTCTTTCTATATTAGCCTTGGCTGTCCTGGACTCACTTTGTAGACAGCAATCCCTCTGCCTCTGCCTCCTGAGTGTGCTACCACGCCCGGCTGAATTTTGGTTTCTTAAAAAACAAAAAACAAAAACAAAAACAAAAAACACAGAAATATTACAAGAATGTGCTGTTGTTTTGATCCTAGATGTAGGGCTGTGGCGCCCCTTTGGATGACCATGATTTGCCCTGTGCTCTAGCGGAAGCACTGTTTTGCCAGTTGCCGGTAACTTTTGTGATTTGTGACATTTGGAATTCTGGAAACTTTTCAGAGGGTACGCGTAAGTGCAAGGGCCTGGAGAGGTGGGTTGGTGGTTGTTAGTTGTCTAGGGAGATTGGCTGCAGTTTGCTAGTAGCCGGGTCAAAGAAGAGGAAGGAAATTGGATTTATGGATCTTCTTAGTTCCTCCCTCCTCTCTATCCTTGTTTCTCTCTTAACTAGTGTTAGAGGGTGATAAACAGTGGGGAAAAGAAGAACCCACAAACTAGCAAAGATCAGCTACAGCATATAGGTACCTGGCATTTTAAAATACTGTTCAGAGTTAACATTGCTTCTGTGATAGTAACTGATCATCAGAGTAAAGAATATGGAGAATGTTATCTTAATTTTAAAATAGAAGAAGCTGGCTGGGGAAGGAAGGTTGTTTACTGCAGTTTACTGGGAGAAAGATGACTAACTCCCAGCTCACTAGGTTTCCACCACAATATTATTTCTACTGCGATAAACAATGGGATTATTAATAAATAAGCGATCAGTTCTTAATAAGGAGGCTCAGGAACACAGTGTGCATCACAGTTGAAATCCTAGTTAGGTTTAGCTAAAGGAATAGAAAATGAGTCACACCAGCTTAAGGTACAGGCTTGAGGGATAGTAGCCAGCAATAAAGACAAGGCAGGCCACGGGACCCAGGAACCGCCCCTCAGGCAGCTTTGTCCCTTTTCTGTCTTGTATTCTTCCCTGGAGACAGGCTTCCTTCGCCTGCTAATTTATCTTACTTCTCCCAAATACTGAAAGGCCTGGCTCCCAGAGCCGGCAGACTGTTTCTGTGATCCTGTTCCACATCCTTTTGGAAAGGAGAAAGGTTCAGAGGATGGCCTAGGGCATCTCTACTCGGAGCAGGGGAGGGGTGTTTACTGGTTTACCTGGAGCCATCGTTTTAGCCAAGATTGTAGTGGTGGCTGAAGTAGGATTAGGAGGCCTGTTCTTGGACACACACACACACACACACACACACACACGCGCGCGCGCGCGCGCGCACATGTATGCACATAATAACAAAGATGTAAAACACTGAAAAAGAGGGCAGTGTATCTTCATAGATGCCAAATTTAGCTGCTCCTATTGGTAAATGCCTTTACTCCCAGCACTCAGGAAGTAGAGGCAGATGTACATCTTACTGAGGTCAGCCCAGTTTTCATAGCCTAGTTTTCATAGCACGTTCCAGATCAGCCAGAGATACGTAGAGGGATCCTGTCTGCCAAATCCAGGAAGAAAAGGTTATGCATGTATAATATCTGCAAGCATAAGTGACACTGAGTTCAGTTTTAAAATTTCATGAGGAGCAGAGCACCGGGCCAGTGAACTCCCGCGCTGGGCTTGCACCAGCCAGCAGACGGTGGACTAGTGTCTTGTTTTGGCTCCTCCTGCTCTACTTGTCCACAGAGCTCATCTCCAGCCAAAGGCAACCTTTGAGGTGAGGACTCAGTTACTCTGAATTCTTACAGGTATTATTCATTTATCACAGAGGAACCTTTCAGAAGTTCAAGGACATCTATCGTAAAAGGACACAACAGTTTTGAAGTCTAGAAACCACGGGTGAAACACAAGCTGATATGCCAGCTGCATACTGATTACCCATGAATACATTTAAAAAAATAAAGTAGCACTCATAGCAAACCAGACAGACAATTTACATAGCTCTGCTTAAAAAGTTTTTCTGGGCCAGTTTCTCAATGGCCATGAAAGCGAGCGATCATGAGGCCGGCTGGTAAGATGGCTCGGCCTTTAAGTGTGTTTACTGCTCTTGCAGACAGATGGGCAGGGTTCCATTCCCAGAATCCCTATCAGCTCCATCTAACTCTAGTTCTAGGAAATCTGATGCCCTCTGGCCTCTGAGGCACCTGCATGCAGAAGGTGCACATAAACTCACACAGTCATATACACATTAAAAAAAAAAAAAAAGACTGCGGCACCAATCAAGGACCATGCACGGACTGGACCTAGGCCCCCTACACATATGTAGCTGCTAGGCAGCTTAGTCTTCATGTGTGTGCCCTAGTAAGGGGAGCAGGAGCTGTCTTTGCCATGGACGCTGTTACCTGCTTTTTGATCACTTCTCTCTGGTGCGGCTGCCCTGCCTGGCCCCCATGGATGAGGATGTGCTCAGAACTGATGTGACTTGATGTGCTGTGGTGTGTTGTTGATGGGGGGGGTCCCCTTTTATGAGTAATAGTGGGGGGTAGGGGAAAGAGGGAGGGAAGGCAGGACTGGGAGTAGAGGAAGGAGGGGGCTGGGATCCGCATGTAAAGTGAATACATAAATAGAAGAGAAAAAGGAAGGAGAATGCACTTGATCGCCGTTCATTCCCAACATCAACCCATGACCGACCACACTGGATGGGCTCTGTTTACACTTCCCTTCCTTTCCCTTCCCTTTTCTTTCCTCACAGCTTAGTTTTGCTTTTGTTCTCAGAGATGTTTGGTTACACATGACAAGAAAGTGTTGGATGAATCATTTTGCAAATCACAAGTCCCAATGCTCTGAAGCCATGGTGGAAACTTAGGTAGGTTTGCCCGTTTCGGGCTGTTGGTTGCTAGATTCTTCTAAGGCAGGGGTTCTCAGGGTTCCTAGAGCTGCGGCCCTTTAATACATGCTTGGGATCTGTCTGTCTACTCCCCAATGCTGGGTCACAGGGAGTTCAGTCATGTGGGTGCTGGGGATTCAAAGTCAGGGCTCCGTGCTTATAGAAGAACGGTTCTTACCCACGTAGCTGCCTTCCAAGTCTTCCACTTTAATCTTCCTTTTATTCAAAAGGATTTTGGAAGCAGTTCAAGTCTTCAGAATTCTTAAGCTTCCAAGATGTAATTAAATTATAGAAATTACTTTTTAAATTAAACATATGTTGGGTATCTTCTCATACATTGGATGGTTCATTGTTAGCATCCAGTATATTCTTTCAGTATTTTCTAAGCCTCATCTGTGTATGGAACATTGTGTTATGATTGACAGGAACACGTGTGAAGCAGTTTTACTGGGAACAATAGACCACAGAGAGATGAGTCCAAATGTCTACATTTGATGCCAACTTTGCCATTTCCCTGTGGCATGACCCTAAACAAGTCATTCAACACTTTTAAGGTTATTAAGAAAATGTTATTTTTAAAAGACTGATTTTTCTAGGGTCATCGTGAGAATTAAAAGTCATGACATTAAGTAAGGCATTGGCTGTCTTTTGTTAAGTGCTCAGTAACAAATGAATCCAAAGAAAAGTCATGGATTATGCTGTCCAAGGACTTATAGTTTATTGCGGGGGGGGGGGGGGGACGTAAGAAATGTCTCTGGCCAAATACATATAATCCCACCAGAGACAGAGAAGCAAGTTCAAGGTAAGCCTGGTCTATGTCAATTCCAGAATAGCCAATGCTACACAGGAAGACCTCCATCTCAGAAAAACAAAACAGTAAAGAAATGTACACATTGATAAAACAGTAAACCATTATATAATCAATTGCCAATGCTCGAGGATACTAATTTGTAACCTCCACACCATTTTAGACAAGGAAGAGATTATGGAAGAGGCAGAGGTGGGTCTTTAGTTGAATCCTAAGAATCAGACAAAGTAGGCAGGGAGGAAGATGTGCTGTAAGGAAGGAATCAGAGCGTATTTTGTTAGGAGAGATAAGAATTTGTGTATTTAAATCAGCCAAAGAATTCTAACTAGTGAGTAGAATGGTGAATTGGTAGAGTGAATCAAGGTACTGTCAGCTCTGAGTTGGTTTTGTAAACTACAAGGGACACAGGTATGGGTGGGGGTGGGACATTGAATTGGGTTGTGAAGGGTCAGTATTCAGGATGCAGTGAAAATGGTGCAGGAAGGCCAGTGCATTGGTTAAGACGAGAGATGGCTCGTTTTTAAAGGTGGTTGCCACCTAGTTTGATGACCTGCAGTTTGGTTCCTGGGACTCCTATGATGAAGGGATGAAATGACTCTAGAAGCTGCCCTCTGCCTTCACACAAGTGCTGAGACACATATATACACATACACGGTAAATAAATGTAAGCTAATTTTTTAAAAAAAGAAAATGACGTAGAAAAAATTGTCTGACAGTTGTCTAAAGCAAAGAGATCAGTTGGAAATCCCACTTTCCTCCCAGGTCCTGGGGAGGACCTGAGAGCCTATGCCCACACCTGGCTCAAACGATAACTTTCTTGTTGTTTAAAAACAACTTTTGGGGGCTGGAGAGATGGCTCAGAGGTTAGGAGCACCGCCTGCTCTTCCAATGGTCCTGAGTTCAATTCCCAGCAACCACATGGTGGCTCACAACCATCTGTAATGTGATCTGATGTGCTCTTCTAGTGTGCAGGTGTACATGGAGGCAGAACACTGTATAAGAATAATAAATAAATGAATAAAAAAAACACTTTTGAGGAGTGTGTGGTAGCACAGGCCTGTAATCCCAGCACTTGGGAAGTGGAACAGGAAGGTCAGGAATTCAAGGTTTTTATTTTCTGCAATATAGTGAGTTTAAAGCCAGTCTGAACTACACTCTGCCTCAAAGCAAACCAAAACCAAAAGTAAAATACCTTTTATTGGATATAATTCTGAATTTATAGAAATTGCAAATGCCCACTCTTTACCCAGTCACCCCTTGTTAACATTTTATCATTACATATATATTTATATAAATAATAAATGTAGACACACTGTATTTTAAAAAATCATATATACACCTTGTGGATCTTTACTTTTAAACACTTCAGTGTATATTTCTTAAGACTGTAACCACAGTCATTACTAATGTCAGTGATTTTAACATTACTTTAATCAATTTACCATTAGTAGATTAACCCACTAATGCCCTTTTTTAAAAAATTTTTTGTTTTGTTTTGTTTTTTTCTTCGAGACAGGGCTTCTCTGTGTATCCTTGGCTGCCCTGGACTTGCTTTGTAGATCAGGCTGGCCTCGAACTCAGAGATCTGCCTGCCCCTGCCTCCCAAGTGCTGAGATTAAAGGTGTGCGCCACCACCGCCCAGCTATCCTTCATTTTTTTTTTTCTTCCTTTAGGAAAAGACGCAGTCCAGTATCTCACGTAACACTGTCACTTCCACTCCGACATTTTCATAGCTTCTCTTATAACCTCAGCATACCCCAAAGACTATGCACCCTGCTTTATAAAACCAAACATTGCTCATTGGAGACTGGGCTGTGTTCCCCCATGTAGATGTCACATCTCCAGAGAAACGGATCTGAAGGCCAATAATGTCTGTCTGTCCCTCCTCTGTGATCCATTTGTGATGAGCCGATTTTGCCTCTGTGGCTGATGAGGTGGACAAACTCACCAGGACCCTGCATGCACTTGGGTCCTCGGCTACGTTTCCTCCTGAATATGGATTCAGTGACGTCTCTCCCCGACCTCTGCCGCTTACTGCATAATGCTCTTCCCCACTCTACATTCTACCATAATGAAGAACAGTTCTTTTAATTCCTACTTATTTGTAGGTCTTTTTTTTTTTTTAATCAGTGGTGGGGGGCAAACTCAGGGTCTCATGCATGCTGTTAGTACTCTACCATTGACTTATATCCTTAGCCAATCTATTTATTATTAGTATGGCTTTATGAATTTTTAAAAATTTTTTGAGATTATTTGATATTCAAAAAGGAACGGATGTGATATTGGACAGAGAGACTTTCATTCCATCACCTCTGGAAAGTTCTGTTTAAATTTCTCATAAGGAAACTCGAACATAATTCACTTACTTAGAAAAAAAAAGCTATCAGATAAATGAAATTATCAAGCTTTGAGGAAGACATGAAACTAGACAAAAGGACTTTTTGTTAAATAAGTGGCTCCAAAGTCAGAGCTGTTTTAGCATTTGTGTTTTGTTTAAAGTATTGTTTATTTGGTTTCCCAGGCTACACTAACGTGCTAGAGGGCAATTCAGAGGAAGGTGTGTAGGGGTGTGTGTGTGTGTGTGTGTGTGTGTGTGTGTGTGTGTGTATGTGTGTGTGTGTAACTGTAGCAAGTCAGTGCTACAGTAGCAGGGACAGTAACAGGACAGCAGAAAACTCAGTTCTGAGTGCCAGATCTGTGAGACCCCAGGAACAGAGCAGCCAAGGCTGTCTACTGAGTGGTGACAATAGGTATTCTAAGCTTCTGAGGACATCTTGTTTCACAGCCTCGAATTTCCTGATGTGTTACCCCTGACACCTCAGCAAAGGGCTCAGCTAAACTGTGCTGTTTTCTTGTGATACTGCAGACCCAACTCAGGGCCTTGAACACGCTAGGCAGCCATTATGCCTCTGAGCTACAAGCGCTACTTTGCTTTATTAGTTTAAAGCAAAATTGTAGTGAAATTTCAAAGAAATAAAAATCAATGGAAATGATTAAACTGTTTTCTAGTACCTCAAGATAAAAATCCAGTTTATCTAGAATAATTATATCCAACCTCTCAGTGACGGCTCCTTTCATAACCATGTCAGACAAATGGCGTTGCTGAAACTGTCTCTGATACTGGAGAAAATTTAAATAGACATTTATACAGAAACTTGCTCCCCCCCCCCCCCAGGGAATTCCAGTGGAAATAGTAATCGTCTTTAAGTAAACCCACCCCTGCTGATTCATGACTGACAGAACTGCTCCCATGAGCAGCAGCTTCATTGTAAATGACTTAATGTGGTGCTCAGATCTGAATACTCTGCGGACCAACTTTGTCCTTCATGTCCTGAGTTACAGTATCATGTCTTTCTCCACTGTGAGTCTAGTGGACTCTCCCCAAACCACGTGTCTGTTTTCTGTAGAACATCTCTTTAAAGTCCTTTCTCACGTCTGTACCCTCACAGGGAATTTTGGATATCCCACTTTGCCTCTATTTTAGATCAGAACACTGGAAACATAGTTGACAGGTTTCTTCAAGATGTCTGTCTGATTTGCTTTTGACAATGAGATGAATTTGTTTGTTGATCTGTTTTTTGCTGTAGTGGTGTCTTGCCTTTGGATCGCTCCTTCTCTATCTAAATGGGCCCCTTGGCTTACTCCTCGTGAGTAATGCATAGTAATAAAACTGTTACACCATGGTGACTCCCCTGGAATGACTTTTAGGCATATTGAATTCTTATCGATTTGTATTTTGTATAATAGCATTTCTGTTGTATCCATTAGCATTTTTTGTTCTAAGACTCTGCATATTTCCTCTCTTTTGGCAAAAGCAAATGGATCTCATAAAGCAACTTACAGAACTATAAAAAAAAATAGTGCTCTGGTGAAGAAAATTTGTTGCAAGTAGTCATTGCTTCGTTTACATATAAATGGATGGGGAACAGACTTTGAGAAGTAACTCAGTTTATAAACAACAAAAACAGTAAGGGTAAGCTTTTTTCTATCCTTTTGGCTTTCAGAGCTAGGTTCTTATACTGTGTAGCTCAGGCTGGTGTGGAATAGGACGCAATCCTCCCATCTTAGCTACCTGAGGGAACATCTCACCCAGCCTTCTTCCCTGTCATGTGGGTGCATGTGTGGGCACCCAGGCCACAGCTCGTGGGCAGAGGGCAGCTTTCACCTTCCATCTGTTGGGCAGGGTCTCGCTCCTCCTCTCTTGTATCCACTCATGAGTTGCAGTTGCACACTCCAGGCTGTCTGGCTCAAGAGCATCCAGCCAAAAGCCTACTGTTTTCCGCCTCTCAGTTCTCTGCAGGATTGCAGGGGTCACCTGATTGCCACATCCAGCTTCTTACTTGCCATCCACGGACTGGACGTGGGTCCTCAGGCCTGCAAGGTTAGTAGTGTCTTTGCCTCCTGAGTCATCTTCCCAGCTTCTGCCACCCCTCTCCCTTTCTTTAAAAATATTTTTTTTCATATAGAAATTCTCAATCTTATCAAGTTCAAAAAATGTTGAACTCTTAAGGTTAATGAAAGGGCGATTTTTCAGGCTTTTAACATGAGCAACACATTTTGCTTATCCCAAATTCAGGCATTCTGTAGGCACAGGAATCTACTATATACATCGACGAACCCCTGGGCCTTTTCTCTTCAAAGTCTGAGCTAAAACTTCATTGCTTTTATAGTAAACTGTGAAAATTATTGGCAGATGTTGGGACATGGGCTCATTTGTTTTTATGAAGCCCCAATTCAAATTTAAAGTAACTGCAAGACATTTATACCAAATAAAATTCCCTGAAGTTCCTTATTTTTTCCTATGTTAAACGCAGTTAATAACTTGGGATAATGGTATGTATATATAAAATTGTATGTGTTATTGTTGGCATATAGCCAACTACCTTTTCCTTCATCTCTTACCAACTTGAAAAAAAGGATCAAACATTTACTCAACAACGGAAATGTTTGGTTTTTTTTTTTTTTCACCTCCAACTGTTACTTCAGTTTGCCTGTTGTTTCGTTGGGACTTGAAGCCAATAGCATCAGGGGAAAACTATATCCTAATGCACTTGAAGTCTTTATGCTAAATAGTCTGTTTCTTATTCCCACACCCTTTTCTTTATTCTCAGCTGACATTAATCTGACAATTTTTTGCCTTCTTCTTCTTCTTCTTCTTCTTCTTCTTCTTCTTCTTCTTCTTCTTCTTCTTCTTCTTCTTCTTCTTCTTCTATTTCTGTATTCCTATCAGTGATTCCATCACTATTGGAGAGACTTTCTAAGTAGAATGGAATCCGGCCCTGGGCTTTATTGCTTTTTCTTGCAAGAGGGTGATTTAACCAACTAGAGTAAGGCAGACAAACGGCAGTCAAAGGGGACAGCGGTTGGCTTTTTTCTGTGTAAAAGAGTTATCCGTTTTGTTTTAGTTATTATAGGGAGGAAGAGAAGCAAAGATTTTGGTCCCTGCGCAATCGATAGTCGGGGCTGCTATAGCATCATTCCTCCACATCCTATTCCCGTTGTCTAGACAAGGACTGCATCTATTCCCAATGACCTAAGGATACACCAAAGTGGTTCACAGAAAGCCTTTCACTAAGTCACACTGCATCAAATGGTGCTAATTTTAAGTAGGCCAACTAGGTGCACCCCGCGAAACACCACCCACTCGCAGGGGGGAAAAATGCCACATTTTAGAATCACGTTCCCGCAACGTCGTGAAAATACCGTCCACCTGGAACTCATCAATCTGGAATTGGGGGGGCGGGGGGGGACGGGGACATCAAATATCTGTTATTTGATTATTAAACCGGTGGAGAGGAGCAGTCTCCCGGCTTAACATCTACAGAGGCCTACCCAACACTTCCGGCATGTTAATGTGTGAGTGTACTGACTCCATCATTTAAGATCCCATGGCTGTGGGATGTCTCTTATATTTGCAGCCCCTTCACTCGTCCGTCACGACTCCTAAGGACGCCGCCTGCGTGGGCTGGGCATTTGATCCGGGGGGAGGGGGGCGGGCAAGCAATTCCTGACTTTTGTTCTCTAGCCCGAAAGGTGAGCGCTGGCCGCATCACAGGCGCCAACCAGAGCCCGCGCGGGAGCGGCGGCGGGGCCCCACCTGTCCGTCCTGAGCCCTGCGACTCTGCCCTGCGGCCCGCGCTGCGGCTGCGGCTGGGGCTGGGGCGCGCGCCGCGGATGCCGCGGACGCTGGTCCGGGGCGGCAGTTGGGCTCCGCGGGCACAGCCCGGCGTCTGCGGCGCGCGCCGAGACCCCGGCGACCCGGCGCTCCCGGCCGCGCGAGCGCGCTCGGTTGGTGCGCGCGCCGCTCCGCCTCGCCCCGCCCGCCCGCCCGGCGCGCGCCCCCCTGCGCGGCCGGGGTGGATCCGGCGCACTCCCCTCCCCCGAGCGCCGGCGGCGGGCGCTGAATGAGAGACGCCGGACTGCTGTCGGCCGGGCGAGCGCTGCCTCGGAGCTGCGGGCGAAGCGGAGGCGACGGCCGCGGCTGCACAGGTCGGCGTGGCGGGCGGCCGTGCGGGGAGGCGCGGGCGATGGCGGCGGCGGCGGCGGCCGCGCTGCGCGGCGCGGGAGGGCGGGCTGCGGGTCGCTCGCGATCCCGCCGTGGCGGAGGCCCCGGCGTCGCCTCAGCGCCTCAGGTGAGCCGGGGCCGGGCCCCTCCGCGCCGGCCACACCCCCCTCCCGGGCAGGGCGCCTGCACCCCGCAGCGAGCCGAGGCGGGTGACCTGTTGCGGGGCCGAACCGCCTGCGGAGCGCGGGGTGAGCGGCGGCGTCGCGGCCGAGGCCGCGCGCGGACACGGAGCGGGGGCGGGGGGGTGGGGGAGGCTCCCGCACCGCCGCGCTATCTGCCCGCAGCGTCCGGAATTCCTTTGCAGTGTGGGCTTAGGCGAGCTCGTAAACACCGGGCTTGGGGAGGTGATGGGGAGCTGACCTGGAAGGGAGCCCGGACCCGTGCACTGCCGCGGCTCCCCGCCCCCCTCGAAGCGCTTTTCCTGCCGCCGTGTGCGGTGTAGACGCAGGCGGGTTTCAGGGTGCGTGGGCGTGTTTGGGAAGAAGCTGCGAGCTGATAGGAGGTACCTTAGTACGAATGTTAATTTGTTTGAGCTGGGAGGGGTGAGGGAGGAGGAAGAAAGGGGCCTGATGGTCGCCGTGGAGGAGGGGCGTTTGCAACCCGAAATCTCTCTGCGGAAAGCACTCCACAGAAGCATCCAGTGCCCATTGTTTAGGATCGGAGGATGAAAACACGGGCAGCAGTTAATTGAGCCTTTCCCCCGTAGGTGCTCTGCGTTCCCCGCCTCTTCTTAAGTACCCCTGGAGCTTTGTTTCTGTACCAGTGTTTGCTTGTAGTTGACTTTGGTGTTGTTTGTTTAATGTTTACCATCTGGTGGACTCGAGGGCTTTGAAGATGACCATTAGAATTTTGAGGAACTTTTCGTACCCAGCATGCAGGAGTACCGCAGTGCCACAGTTCCTAACTTGCAAACTGTAAAGCGTGTTTCACCCAGATTTGCTTGTTCGGGTTGTAGCATCACAAAGATAGTAAGTACAATACTGTTAACTGCTGAAGTGGGATTTATAACCAAACAGTGTTATTTTAATAATGATAACCTCTGTCGAACATGTGTGGTAGTGAAGCTTTGAAATGTGGAAAATTACTTGTCTTAGCCACATATATACATCGTGTGTTTATTAGAATTCCTTTGAGTGATTTAAGTGTAGTTAATTTAGCTTAAATTCTGGCATAGTACTTTTGAAATAGTAAGACCTCTCCGTTCCTTTATATTTCACCTTGCACAGAGTTCAGGAATTTGACTTTTTCTGGAGCTATTTGTTCTCTTTGTCTTTTTACACCATATTGCAGCAGAAGTTGAAAGATCCGCTTGTGTGTCAAGATCACAGTATACTTTTCTGATATTACAGTATCAGGGAGGACATACCCCAAAATTCTGAGAGAAAATACAATTTAAAAATTAGCCGTGAACCAGATGTGCTTGAGTAATGCAATTTGTGTGCATTTAAATACGAGCCTTTTTTTAGTTTATTATGTCCTTACACTTACAGTTGGGGCAGTGGTCGCCTGCGGTGAAAGATGGCTTTGTTGGTAAAATTAATTTGATTGCAACTTGAAAGGCTTTTTGTTTGTTGTTTGTTTTGTTTTCGTTTTTCTTTGAAATAGGCTCCTGGGCTCTTAACTCCCTGAGATCCATCTGCCTCTGCCTAGGAGTGCTGGGATTACAGGAATTTATGCTTTTGTCCAGAGGACAGTTTACCTATTTCTTAAAAATTTATTGCTATTGTGCCTGCATGTATGTCTCTGTAAGGCTGTCAAGTTACAAACAGTTGTGAGCTGCCATGTGGGTGCTGGGAATTGAACCCAGGTCCTCTGGAAGAGCAGTCAGTGCTTTTAACCTTTAAGCCATCTCTCCAGCCCCCAGTGGCCAGTTTATTCTCCATACATTGAGTACCTGCTTACTGTTGTAGTCCCAGAAGATGTCGAGGGATGCTGCAGAATAAAACTAGGTGTGTGCCGTGATAGAGATATAATGGTAAGTGGGCAGGTCTGTTAGTTTAAAAGTTGAAGAAGTAAAAACTCCGGATGCCTTTCAAGTAAGGACGGTGCCTGCATTTTTCCTTCTGAGAATAGGAGCTATTGGTGCACAAAAGCATCAGGACCTTTGTCTTAAACTGTGTCTGTGTTTATACATAGTGGGTATCTGGTTTCTGAACATACTCAAAATACACTCTAACTGGAGTCAGAGGGTGTGTGGTTTATATGTGGCTAAGCAATTATACTTGTGGCTTATATACTTTGTGTGTGTGTGTGTGTGTGTGTGTGTGTGTGTGTCTTATATACTTAAAGGTTTGCTGATACTCTTCTCTCAGCACTTATTTGTTTGCAAGAGTCGTTAAGAAAAGTAAAACACTGCCCTCCCTCCACTGAAACGGTACTCTATCATCCTGTTGTAAAGGGAAAATCATACTGGAAGTGAAGAATCTGATGTGACGTGGTCATTTTATGCTGTGGTTAATAATGAATGTGACACCCATTGTCATAGATTTTGCAGATTTCAGAGCTTTAAGTATTTATGAATATGCTGTTACTCCTTCTTAGGACTGTTGATACCAACCTTTACCCTATGTAGACATTCTTCTCTCCATCCCAGAGTGGGAGGCCCAGTAGGAGGAAGCATGCAGTGGCCCAGGCCCAGGCTGCAGCTCTTACCAGAGTGTGATGGAAGCATGCAATGGCCCAGGCCCAGGCTGCAGCTCCTACCAGAGTGTGATGGAAGCATGCAGTGGCCAGGCCCAGGCTGCAGCTCTTACCAGAGTGTGATGGAAGCATGCAGTGGCCAGGCCCAGGCTGCAGCTCTTACCAGAGTGTGATGGAAGCATGCAGTGGCCCAGGCCCAGGCTGCAGCTCTTACCAGAGTGTGATGGAAGCATGCAGTGGCCCAGGCCCAGGCTGCAGCTCTTACCAGAGTGTGATGGAAGCATGCAGTGGCCCAGGCCCAGGCTGCAGCTCTTACCAGAGTGTGATGGAAGCATGCAGTGGCCAGGCCCAGGCTGCAGCTCTTACCAGAGTGTGATGGAAGCATGCAGTGGCCAGGCCCAGGCTGCAGCTCTTACCAGAGTGTGATGGAAGCATGCAATGGCCCAGGCCCAGGCTGCAGCTCTTATCAGAGTGTGATGGAAGCATGCAGTGGCCAGGCCCAGGCTGCAGCTCCTACCAGAGTGTGATGGAAGCATGCAGTGGCCAGGCCCAGGCTGCAGCTCTTACCAGAGTGTGATGGAAGCATGCAGTGGCCAGGCCCAGGCTGCAGCTCTTACCAGAGTGTGATGGAAGCATGCAGTGGCCCAGGCCCAGGCTGCAGCTCTTACCAGAGTGTGATGGAAGCATGCAGTGGCCCAGGCCCAGGCTGCAGCTCTTACCAGAGTGTGATGGAAGCATGCAGTGGCCCAGGCCCAGGCTGCAGCTCTTACCAGAGTGTGATGGAAGCATGCAGTGGCCCAGGCCCAGGCTGCAGCTCTTACCAGAGGGTGATGGAAGCATGCAGTGGCCCAGGCCCAGGCTGCAGCTCTTACCAGAGTGTGATGGAAGCATGCAGTGGCCAGGCCCAGGCTGCAGCTCTTACCAGAGTGTGATGGAAGCATGCAGTGGCCAGGCCCAGGCTGCAGCTCCTACCAGAGTGTGATGGAAGCATGCAGTGGCCAGGCCCAGGCTGCAGCTCCTACCAGAGTGTGATGGAGGCATGCAGTGGCCTATGCCCAGGCTGCAGCTCTTACTAGAGGGGACACACCTGAGGGGTTAGTGTACTGCTGCTCCCTAGAAGTTTCTAAGAAGCTTTTAAATGCTAATCTATTAGCTGAAATTGACTTTGTTGTCTCTAAAAGTATGTGAAACGAACATATACAGACGTCTGAGAACAAAGTACATTAAAATGTGTAATGTTTCTTGAATATGAGGTTTTTGTTGGCTAATGTTTGCTTTTGAAAGAGTGGCTTTTGTCTGCATTTCATACTTTTTAATTGTTAGTGTTCGGTGAAAATGTAATTCAGATAAAATGAAATTACCTTAGTGTTAGTCAGTCCCTTGGAAAAGAGTGAGTTTATTGCATTACCTTATAATTACTTCCTTAAGGATGGTTTAAATTCCCATTAGTTCCTTTTTAGTGAGAGAGTGAAGATTGGATATGATAAAATCTCAGTATTTTTTAAATTAATCTTTATCCTTCTTCATGCTTCATAGTTTTACTTGATTTGATTCCCACATGTTACTCAAGAACTCATTCTAAATATTCCAGATAGGTTTTAAACATTCACCTTTTCCTTCCCTGTCCCTCCTTCTGTCCTCCCCTCCTCCCTTTTTAGAAAAGTGCCTGACACTTGGACAGTCTTCAGTTATCAGTCAGAGGTTATGGGCAGAGAGGAAAAATAATTGATATCAAATGATATAATTACTTTGCTTTTTTTTATTAGTACTTTAACTAATGCAGTTGTATGTGTAAAATGTTACAGAACAAGACTTTTAATAAATCCCTTTGTCCCTCCCTCATCTCTTCATGACTTCCCTCCTAGGTCCTGCTCAGAGAGCTTCAGATTTTGATACTATTGGCTGTTTCTTCTGATACTTCATGTCTTTTTTTATTTTTATTTTTTTCCTTCTGGCAGGAGTACATGGTTCTGCAGCTGTGTTTTTCAACTTTAGTTTTTTTGTTTTGTTTTGTTTTGGTTTTCTGTTTTTCTTTTTACAGTGGTTTTGCTTTAGGATTCCTTCGCTACCTTGAACTTCCTCTATTGTCTTCCCTATATTGTGATGTCATGCTTTTGGTTACAGGTTCATTGTTTACAATATTATGGTTCTGTAAATATGCTTAACAGTTGAACTGTGCAGTATACTGTGATTAAATTTATTGGCATCAGGTTTTCCTTTGTATTTGTCCTTACTTTCTTATTTGTCATCCCCCCCCCCTCAGCTTATTTTCTTGTTTCAGTGAGTTGCATCTTTTGTTGACATACATTTGGCTCATGCTTATAATCCCAGTGATTGAAAGCTAAGGCAGGAGGATTGCTGGGAGTTCCAGGCTGGTCTGGGCCAAAGTATGAGACTGTTTCATAACCCACAAGATATGCATGGCAAGGTGAACTTTTTGAATTGTTTATGTTGCTGAAAATACTCTGTCCTACCCTGATCACTGAGTGGGCTAGATTCTGAATTAAGATGATAGTTTTTCCTTGGAGTAGAAGGGGTTGCTTGTGATTTCCTGCCTTCAAGCTGTTGCAAGGTCTTAGCGCCATTCAGACTTTTCTTCCTTTACTTGTGACATGGCCTTAAGATTTTTTTCTTCGTCCTCAGAATGTCTGATGTAACCTTGGTATTTTATGTGTCGAGTCTTCATTTCTGATGCACGGAACTTAGTGGGTCATGCAGCCAGTGAGCTTTAAAGAGCTGTACTGTGAGTGGTGCAGGTAGAGTGAGCGGCAGCCTTTGTTCACCGAGCCCTAGTTTGCTGCTCTGTAGAGCGTGATAGCAGCTGCAGGTGGCAGGCCTTGGAGCTTGCAAAGCCTTCATCTAGCTTTGCACCTGCTTTACCAGTAGAACTGTTACTATAGAACTGGGAGGGAGAGGAGGCAGGACGTGGAGGGACTTGATGGTGATAGCTTCAAGTACCATCTGAGGGTTTGTGTTTGCGGGAATTGCTCATCAGCGGAGAGTATGAAGAAATGACATCATCAGAGTGATGGAGGAGGAACACTGCAGAAATGGTAGTGCGATTGCCAGGCTCATCTGTAGAGCGAAGTTCTGATTTTGTAAGTTCCTGTGTGTGCGGATGATGTATGTATGAATGACTAATATCGGTGCATGTGTGTGGAAGTCTTTGTTCTGGCTTCTCCCTTGGTTAAGACAGTATCTGTTGGCTACTGCCTACACTAGGCCAGCTGGCCTGCTTTTAGGGATTCTCCTGTCTCTGCCTCCCATCTTGCCTTGGAGCTCTGTGATTACACATATGCACTGCTGTGTCCAGCTTTACGTGGGTCGGAGGATTCGAACTTATGTCTTCATCCTTGTGCTGCAAGGTTTTACCCACTGAGCCATCTTTGCAGCTCTGTTAATTTTGTGTTCAGAACTTTAATAGGAATACTCCTAAAGTTTCATAAAGATATCTTACTGTTGATTTCTAGTATGTAAGGTAAGAGATCCCTGCTCCCCCAGGTCTTGCTATATAGTAGTGGATGACCTGGAATTCACTATGTAAACCAGGCCAACTTCAAACTTCTGGCAGTCTTCCTGCTTTTTGATAACTGGAGTTACAGGAGTGCAGGAGCAGTCTACCATGCCTGTAAGCGCACTCTTTTTAAGTATTTATTTATTTTATGTACATTGGTGTTCTTCTGCCTGCTTGTATGTGTGTGTGTGGGTGTCAGATCCCCTGGGACTGAAGTTACAGACAGTTGTGAGCTGTCATGTTGGTTCTGGCAATTGAACCCAGGTCTTTTGGAAGAGCAAAGGACTCTTAACCACTGAGCCATCTCTCCAGCCCAGCATTTCATTTCATTTCATTTCATTTCTTTCTTTCTTTCTTTTTTAAGTCTTTGATTAAAAAAAAATTGAGAAACACTTTCTAGTGTCAGTGTTAACATTTGAAATTTCTAAAATACAAGTAAGTGCTGAGCTCATCAAGTCTTTCTGTATTGCTATAAGTAATATAGGTGTTTCCTTGATTAATAATAGGATGTGTTGTGTTAACGATGCTTTTTGTTGAGTTTGCTTTATGTTTTTGACTGCAGCCTCGACCGTGATGCCACCGCCTCCCTGCTGAGTTTGCTGGTGTCTTGGAGTTTGCTTTTTTAATCTTCATTTATAGGATTTATATGTATGCGTTTTGGTTTTCTTCAGAGTTTTGCTAAGTTCATAAACTACATTGTGAAGCATTCTCTTTTCTCAGTATCTGAAACAGTTTCCTAGAGGTACCTGTACAGAATGTGGGGGGTGAGCAGGACGGTTCTAGGACTCAGGGTGTGTCCTGGTGATGGGTTCTTAAATGCACCCAGCGTTTACGTGGCCCTGGGTGTGTTCTCCCTCATCCACACTTAAAGGTCCTAGAAGAAAATAAGTCTATGTGGCTTTCATAGGTGAAAGGGGTTTTGTTTTGTTTTGTTCTAGTAGAGCACAAAAAGTACTAGCCAGAAAAGTAAAGATTTTAGTGTGTATTGACAGTATCTAGACATCAAGGAATAGTTTTAAGAGAACAAAAGGGCAAATGGCAAATTAGAAAATGTACTTATCTCTGCCAGAGGGCTTGTATGGAGTATATTTTAAAGACACATCATTCTGAAAATGTACAAACAAATGGGTGAACACTCTGAATAGGTATTTACAAAATGAAATGTCCTAATGGCCAAGACAGCACAGTACTTCTCTGTCAAGTTCAGAAAGGTGCAATTTAAAATGACAGAGCAGTGCTGCCCCGCGATATGGTATTAACGAAAATGCCGGAAGCACAGTGTTGACCAGCACGGAGAGAGGTTTGACTTGGGAGAGTCTCTCACTAGCATCTGCTAAAATCCTGCACGTATGTGCATGGAGCCAACAGTCACACTGCAGAGAGCACGCAACCTGTCAGCTGCTCCAGTCCTTTCATTCTCTGCAGATAGAAATCAGGAGTAGGTGAGAAACTGTTGGAGTTGGACAAACCCTGAGTGCCTAAGGCCTAGGAGTCGGAGTAGCAGACCCTGAGGCCCCGTAGCTTCAGTCTGTAAGAACCGAGTGCCCGCTGCTCCCGGCTTTAACCCCAGCAGCAGAGCTTTGGCTTCAAGCAATAGCAAGCAGTTGCAGGCAGCCACCAGGCTACTGCTTACTACGACAGCTCCTGAGTAAGCTTCTGGCATGCTTTAGGTATTGGGTGCACAGTCCCTATCGTAGCTAGTGCTAATAGCTTTTCATCCTACCTAGGGCGCCGGGACCCTTGGCCCTTGAGACTTGCCAGGTCCCCGACCTCTAACAACTGCGCCCCACAGTTTCTTGTCTGGACTGTGCCCCTCATAGCCCACCCTCCCTCCTGCAGCCTGTGCACGCTTCAGTTGTTTCTGGCTGTTGCTGCTGCCTTGGCTGCTGCTCTCATTGCTCTGCTGCATTTTCTGCTGCATTTCTTGATGTGACCAACTCGCCATACTTTAAGAATGATAGAGATAAAAAGTAGCAAGGAGGCCTGGAGAGATGGCTCAGGGGTTAAGGGCACTGGCTGTACTCCCCAAGGTCCTGAGTTCAATTCCCAGCAACCACATGGTGGCTCACAACCATCTATAATGTGATCTGGTGCCCTCGTCTGGCCTGCAGGCATACATGCAGGTTAAACACTGGATACTTAAATAAATAAATAAACCTTAAAAAAAAAAGTAGCAAGGAAAGACCACTGAGAAGCCTGTTGTGGGCCTAATGCTGCAGCACTTGGGGGTCAGCATGGCAGAGTGCCTCATGGTTGACTCTAGTGAGCAGTTGTCTGTTTCTAGCCAGAAAGGAGTATTTGACAAGGTGCTTCCAGTAGTCAGGCACGTTCTTCATGCAGTAACAGGCTTTCTGCTAGAAGTGTTCCTGAATCCTCCTTCCCTCTGTGAGAATGGCTGCTAGGGTCCAGTGGGGCTTGCAAGTCAGCATTGACTAGAATGGTGCTTTAAAGGTCCAAACTATGCTCAGACAACTGTTGCTGTAGTGTTCCCTCCAAGACAAGCCTAGAGCGCATAAAGGGGTTAGGTTGCTACTAGGGCAGTTCCTCTGGCTGCCAAAGGGACTGCTTGGCCTGCTGTCATCTACTCTGGGCAGCCAGGCACCAGGGAAGGCTCTAGCAGCTGTCAGTTAGGCAGTCAGATCAGCCTGCCCCATCAGAAAGTAAACATTCAGGGGGTGCTACAACAAAGATCTTCCACTGACTTCTGTAGTGCTTTAATAGCAGTTACCAGTGCTGTAGTCTTAGCCACATATGTTGGCTCATTTTGTCTGTCTCAGGCACAGTAGAAGTCAGCCAGATTGCATGTCTGTTAGTACAGCAGAGTACATGCACATTAGAAAAAAAACCCATAAAATTTCATATCCTTGGAATAAATGAAGAATTGGCACTAAATGACACCAAAGTGTCTGCCATTGAGGCTGCAGAACACCTGCGATACAGAACAGTAGTGAAAACCACCGTCCTCCCCACACCAGGTGTTCTCTAGCATTTAATTTGTGTGTAAAAGTCAGAATGATTTAACTGTCCTTAAAGAAGGTAGAATATTAGCTTAAGCTTAATTTCTTTCTTTCTTTTTTTCTTTTCTTTTCTTTTCTTTTTTTCTCTTTTGTTTTTGTTTTGCGAGACAGGGTTTCTCTGTGTAGCCTTGGCTGTCCTGGACTCACTTTGTAGACCAAGCTGTCCTTGAACTCACAGATCCATCTGCCTCTGCCTCCTGAGTGCTGGGATTACAGGCATGTGCTACCACGCCTGGCTAATTTCTTTATTTTCCTCTGCTGCTTTTTCTGCTCTGCAGCCTCCCTGAACTCATTCTCCTCTTCTATAGACTTCTGGTGCAGTGTTGAGAGGGTTTTGTTTCAGCCAGCTTTGGAACTGTTATCCTCTTGCCTCTGCCTTCCAAGTGCTGCGATTATGGGCATGCATTACCTGGCCCTGGATTTTTGCATGAAAATGAATTGTATATATTAGTTGTACATATTAGTGGAACTCAGTGTGGGACTTTAATCCTTGCATGCATCTTGTACTAATCAAATCTAGCCCTGTCTTCATTCTCCCCCTACTGACCTCTAGTAGTGACTATGTACATTTAGGGGGACTTGATGTGTGTGTGGGTTTACTTTTTAAAATTACATTTATCTCTCTACCTGCCTATCTTATCTTCCTATCTATCTATCTATCGTGTGTGTATGAGTATATGTGGCATGGCGTGGGGTGTGTGTGTGTGTGTGTGTGTGTGTGTGTGTGTGTGTGTGTGTGTGTGTGTCAGAGGACAGCTTTGTGGAGTCAGTTCAGTTCTCTTGGACCTCTGTGTGGGGCGTAGGGAGTGAACTCAGGTTGCCAGTCTTGTGTGGCAAGTGCCTATCCTGTTGAGCTACCTCACTAGCCTTAATTTCCCCTGTTTTATCTTTTGTCATGTGATTTACTATATTTTATTCACCCTAAGTTGGCTTCTATTGTAATAGTCACTATTTAGCGTACATCTGTGAAAACAAACATAAAAATGACAGCATCCTGTTTAGATATTTTAAAGGGTGAGGAAATGGATACTTTGAAATCAATGAAACCTATTTAGTTTTGTGGCTTAGATTTGCTTTAGTGAGGCCTTTTTGTTGTTGTTGTTCCTAATTTAAGTTGGAAAATGAATTTGTCTGTGTCTGGAGAAAAGGCTTAGTGGTTGAGAGCATTGCTGTCTTGGGGGACCCAGGTTCAGTTCCCAGTCTGTCTGTGGCAGTTCTAGGGGATATGACACTTCTTGGTGCACATACATACATGCAGGTAAACACACACACACAAACATAAAATAAAAATAAATAAATTTTAAAACAAGACTTTTCTTTATGAGAATGTATTCCTGAGCTACATCTCAGTCCCAGTTTCCTTTTTTGTAAAGTGGGCATCTCTAGAGTCTCTGTGAAAGTAAGTGACAGTGTGCTAGTAAAGTAGAGACCACGACCCTCTGAATTCCAGATAGCTGATGCAGCTGCAGCATAGTGGCTCTTGTATCTGATCAGCTGTGATACAGAGAAATAGATTAGGATTGATCAGAGCTTTCCTGGCCTGGGATTAATTTAGAAAATCCTTGTGTATTCTGTGGCACTTCTGTGCATGCACCAAACCTTGATAGACCGTGTAGGGTTTGTAGGCAAGTGATTTCAGGGTTGATCACCAGAACTCTTAGTCTGTAAGTGTTCAGAAGTTGTCATTTAGGGGTGACTTCTGCTGCCTTTCTCTTAGGTTTGATATTTTTGTGTGTTTGTACCCCATCTCTCAAGTCAGAACATGAGTGGGGAAACTGAAACATCTTGAGGGTTTTACTGACAAGCAGCTAACTTTTGCATCTTTTCGGCAGGTGGTAGTTCTTGTTTTCTGTGTGCGTAGTACTTGAGAATGTGGCCCAGGTATCATTGTTTACAGCTTGGGGAAACCACAGCAACTCACATCAGATAGTACACATTTATACACCAACTGGGAGAGTACTAGCTTTTCACAGGAGGCGGTACTCAGGAGTGGAGTAGCCCCTATGGAGAGGCCATACAAGTACTGAAGATAAGGCAGAAAGAAAGTAGTCCTCGTGGCTTACTGTATTTGAAGGGCTTATTTGGGCGGGGGTGGGAAGTGCAGCTTATTAGGCAGGGTGAGGTAGGTTTTGAAACCCTTGAAAATGAAGCAGAATAGATGAGCACTGAGATACGCCGTACTGTCAGCCACTGATTTTGAGCTTCTTGCTCCATTTCCTTCTCAAGGCTGAAGAAAGTTTGTGGTTGAAGACTGGAGAAATCTAAACTGCTTAGAATGTGCTGAAAAGATGTCTTTTATGAATATATTACAGTCTTCCTAAAAGAAATATTTTTAAAAACACTGATAGAAAATAACATTGCTAAGTTTGTCTTTCTGTTAACCAGTCTTAGCTAGTTATGTAGCAGAAAAAAGGTGTAAATTTTTATTGCTAGTAAAAAAGCTAGATGATAGAGGCCGGAACTCACCTGCCAAAGTTTTATTCTCTCTCGTTTGTTCTTTTTTTTCTTTTTCCAAGACAAGGTTTCACTGTGTAGCCTCGGATGTCCTGGACTCTTTTTGTACACCAGGCTGGCCTGAACTCACAGCAGTCTACCTGCCTCTGCCTCCCGAGTGCTAGGATTAAAAGCATACACCACCACCCCTGGCCTGGCTCTCTCTTGTGTTCTCTCTCTCCCCCCCCTCCCCCCTCTCTCCCTCTCTCCCTCCCTCCCCCTTCCCCCATGCCCTCTCTGCCCCTCTCTCTATCTCCCCTTCCCTCCCCTTCTGGAATTCAAACTCAGGGTCTTACATGTGTTAAGCAAGTAAAGTACTTTACCAACTCAACAGCATTTTCAACTGTGCCAGAGGTTTTTAAAAGATTGCTCTATGTAGGTTTGAACTTCAGGAAATTCACAATACTGTTGAAAACTTCTTTCGCTGTGCTTGTTTTTCCAGCCAGTGCTTGCAGCTGTGAATTGGCTATAGTAACTGAAGACTAATGTAGACCAGAAGATAAACTATAGGAATGAAAATTTCATCTATTTAGAATGAGAAATGATAGTTGGCAACAGGTTTTCCTCCTTTTATTCCCTTGATATAGTATAGAAGACCAGACTAAACAGTAGTTGGAGCAGAGACAGTGAGATGGCCTAGCTGGTAAAGGTGGCTGCTGCCAAGCCTGAGAACCCATATGTAGAAAGATAACTGATTCCTACTTCTGCAAGATGTCCTCTGACCTTCACAGGCACACTGGTCTATGTACCTACACATACACACAGTACAAATGAATGATATGTATATAAAATATAATTTTTAAAAATGGAAAAATCAGTAGCTGTACCCCTGACCCATGTTGCAAATATGTGATGCTGCTGTAAATTATATGATCTCCTTAGTAATGACCAAATGTGTATCTATCGCTGCTTAGTTACTATAGCTAGACAGATTAGAACAGCTTGAGCTCCAGATTAGCAGTGGTTCATCTGACTCAGTGTCCCGTAATTCCTTGGAAGGAAACCTGCTTTTTGCCCAGAACACTGTAGACCTCCATGGCTATGTTTCATGCATCTGTATTGCAATAGACGGTTCAGCATTGGCCATTTGACTTAGGGGCCGCTAAAATGGCTAAAGCTGTGTAACAATGTGGGGTTATTTGGTTAGGAAAAGTAAAGTCAGTTATAGCAAACATGGAGTTAATTTGCTGTTAGGCAAGAGAACTGAAGCTGGAGTTCTATTAGTTATATTAGAGTCCTATAAAAACTAGTTTAAAGAAGTGGAAAATAATTCTAATCAGAGGCTGTGAATTACAGCACATTTAAAGGAGATGAGGAAGCCGTTTAATAAGCAGAAAAGAATTGGGCATATTTGCGTAGACAAGCACAAGTTACATGCTCCGAGAGAACAAGCTATAAAGCACGTGACTGTTCTTCCCTGTGATGAATCCTGTCTTAGCTAATTTTCTGTTGTTGTGATAAAACACTGTGACCAACAGCACCTTGAGAAGCAAAGGGCGTATTTCAGCTTACACTTCCAGGCAGCAGTCCCTCACTAAGGGAAGTCAGCACAGGAACTTGAAGCAGGAGCTTTTGTGGAGGCCGTGGAGGAGCGCTGCTTACTGGCTTGCTCCTCTGGCTCCCTCAGCTTGTTTTCTTATACCCCAGAACCACCTGCCCAGGGGCGACACCACCCTCAGTGGTCTAGGTCCTCCCGCGTCATTCACTAAGTAAGAAAACGCACTGCAGACTTTCCTTAGGCATATCTTATAGAGCCGTAGCTCAGTCGAGAGCCTCTCTTCTCAGAATGACTGGCTTGTGTCAAGTTGCCATAAAACCAGCTGGCACAACTACTGTTCTTGAGACCATTTCAGCTTCCTACCATCCCCCTCAAAGATCGGCAATTTCAGTATCAGAGTTTTAGCTTTAAAATGCAGGCTCTATCTTTTAACACCTATATTAAGTGGGTAAAGTTTTGTTTTGTTTCATCCTGTGAGTGACGGGTCTTACTGTAGCTGAGTGTGACCTAGAACTCTCTGTGTACCACAAACTGGCTTTGAATTCAAGCAGGCCTCCTGCTTTTTCAAGTGCTAGGATTACAAGCATGAGCCACTCACTAGTCTGGGCTCAGGTTATTCAACTTCTGTCTCATTTCACACCTGCAAAAGGAGCGTCCTCACAGTATTTTGCTTCTTATGGGTGATGTGAGGGTTGAAAATGATATATGCAAAGCTTTTACAACAATGCTATACACAAAATAATGTCTAATACAGTAATGTGTATTTTTATGTAATGCTGCTTGAGATAATTAGATTTCCTTTTTTCCTTTGTTTTATTGTTAGCATCTAAAAGATTATCAACTTGAATTACCTGTAGTTACTTACTTCATTCCAAGCCCACAGTTGGGTTGCTAAAATAACTAGGATATAGGATATATACATATATACAATGTGACCACCAGTACCTGCTATTTATTGGGCACTTATAAGAGACATGATGGTGGTCTAAAAGGGTTTTTTTTTTTGAGGGGGAGGAGTTAATTATATTATTATAATTTATATAATACTTTAAATTTTTTATTTTAAATTGATTATTTGGGAATCTCACATCATGCATCCTGATTACGCTCACTTCCCAGTCTTCTCATGTCTGCCTCCATTCCCCCATAAGCCCCACCCCCCGAAAGGAAAAAGGAAGACTATTTTATGTTATCTATATACTCACTGGAAGATGGCCAAATTCCAAATTCCTAGAGCCCACCCCCTACCCCCCAAGGAGAATGAGTCTTTCTCTGTCTGCATTTAAGCCAGAAACCATCAACTGAGGAGAACTTTGTGGTGGCCAGGAGGGGTGTGGCCAGTTCTCCAGTCCACCAACATTAATATGGCTTTAGATGGCAGCTGAGACCGCGGACATCTGCGCGGGCCCTGGCTGTGTTAGGGCCACTGACCCACGTATGGGCCACAGGCCTCAACATGGTCTCAGGTGGATACACATGCCTCTCACATCAGGAAGGCCTCCCAAAGCAGAAACCTGAGGACATCACCAAATCCTTAGCCAGTAGCATTGGTGGCCCTTCATGGAGCTCCAGTCCAGAACTTGAGCCTTTCCTCAGCTCTGGCCTGCTCTGTTGTCCAGAGCCGGGGATTCCACTGCCCAGAGACAGTCTCAGGGGCTGAGTGTGTGTCTGTATAAGTTCCAGGCTGGTGCACTCTGCCCTGCCAGCCATACTTGGCAGAGATAGCATGTCCACCAGCCTTCCCTCTCGCCTGTCACTACATCACGTCTCCAGTTCTGCCTTTCTCCCTTTGCATACACGCTTGCTCTTTTTTTCTGTCTTTCCTACCTCAGCATCAGGTATTTGTTTACTGTAGTGATGCCAGCCTCTCCAGCCTTGCAGCCAAGGATGGCACTTGTGTGTCTTGTGCCTGCCCTGGTAGTCTAAGTGTTTTATTGGTATGAACTCCTGAGGTCTTCGTGGTACCTTGGTGAAGTACTGTTAGGTTTATTGGAGAAGTTGAGGCCTAGGATGAGGAGTCAACTTGCCCAAAGGCATGTAAATGGCACTGTGGTAAATTAGTTTTATCTGTTTAAAAAGTGTGTGGTCTTTCATTTGTTAGATGAATGAAAAGACATACTGCAGAATGAGAGAGAGTAAGTATCTAAGGAGTTGTATCTAGGATGTATAAAGAACTCTGGACTCACAGGACCAGCCAGTAACTTGATGTTTAAAAAACATGCAAAAAGCTTGATAGGTGCATCACCAAGAAAGACATACTATGCCTGAAGAGGTGCAATAGGCATATCACCAAGGAAGACAACACTGTACGTGAAGAGATGCATGGTCTTTATATTAATTGAAAATTGTTACTCACTGGAAAATGAAAATTAAAAATCATAATAAGCTACCACCACAGAGCAAAAAGCCCCTTCATACCAAATATGTGAAAGAAAATTAGAATTCTGAACATAGCTATTGGGATTAACATGGTACAACCTCCTTAAGAGACACTTATTAAAATTTTCCAGTTATTTCACTCCCAGGTATTTGATGGAGATACAGGACCTTCATACTCAGTGCTCACAGCAGCCTTATTTATAATAGCTCCACATGTTCATGAGTATGTAGATGATAAGTTGTGATCTAGCCATGGGACAAAAGACAGCAACAGAGCTGACTGTCTGACCAGGGATTCTCAGCCTTCCTAATTCTGTGACTCTGAATACAGTTCCTCATGTTGTGCTCCCCCTCAACCGTAAAAGTATTTTGTTGGTACTTCATAAATATAATTTGCATCCCACGAAAGTCTTCACTTACCAGGAAAATGGGACAGAGGGGAGGACGTCCTATTGGCACTCTAGGTGAGAGAAGCATGGGAGAATGGAGAAATAGAAGGATCCAGAGGGTCCTAGAAACCTACAAGAAGAACATTATGATGGGCAGATCTGGGCCCAGGGGTCCTGCTCAAACTGTGGCACCAGCCAAGGATAATATGTGCAGTAAACCTCGAGCCCTGACCCAGATCTAGCCAATGGACAGGACATTCTCTACAATTGAGTGGAGAGTGGGGACTGACTTTCCCACGAACTCTGGTGCCCCATATTTGACCACGTCTCCTGGAGGGGGAGACCTGGTGGCACTCAGAGGAAGGATAGCAGGCTACCAAGAAGAGACTTGATACCCTATGAGCATATACAGGGGGAAGAGGTCCCCCTCAGTCACAGTCATAAGGGGGTAAGGGGAAAGTGGGAGGGAGGGAGGAATGGGAGGATACAATGGGATAACAATTTAGATGTAATATGAATAAATTAATAAAATATATTAAAAATATATAATTTTGCTACTGTTATGAATCATTATGTAAACATCTCTGTTTCCGATGGTCTTAGGCAACCCCTGTGAAAGGGTCAATTGACCCCCAAAGGGGTTCTGACTCGCAGGTTGAGAACCATTGCAAATAGGCTAAGTCTAAGAAGCAGAATCTTTGGGGTGACCAAGCTTATTCACTGTTTTCGTTGTGGAGGGGGAGGTGTTTTTCACATGTATGTTTCCTGTGTGTAAAGTCTCAAAATATTGTTTATTTATTTATTTGAGTTTTTGATACAGTCTCCTCTGTAGCCACACAGCCTGGATTTCAGTCTGTAACCAGGCTGGCCTTGAACTCACAGTAATGCTCTTGTCTCAAGAGTATGGGATTACAGGCACATGCTGTCACTCCTGACAATATAGCAAGTTGTTCTTACAGAGTTTAAGAAATGATACAATAAAGCTGCTTCTGTGGCTATGAAGTGGATTAAAAACTACTGTACCTTCCACATAATAGTTTTAAATATATATAAAGCAGGAAAACCTTGAAATTGTATTCTTAGAAGAAAGAGCCTGGTGTGATGGTGCATTTTCATATTGGAGGTCCCAGCTCTCCGGTGGCTGAGGTAAGGGGAGCAGGAGTTTGACGCCTACCTGGCCTATAGAGTGAGATCCAGTTTTCAGTTGGGGCCCTTTGTCTCCCTCGGGACATCTGATTTTTATAATTATCATTGGCAACTGATGGATAGAAGCATTGTGTACAGTGCACAGCAAAGTCCTCAGCAAAGAGTTAACCACTCCTGATGGCAAGTGCTCTGGTGAGAAGCCCTGAGGAAGTGTCTAAAGTCGGCCGCTGCTCATCTTCTGACTCCTGTCCATGTGCGTTCATGTGCCGAGTGTGTTAATTGGCAGAACAAGTGGCAAAGCCTTTGGAGAGCATTGCATCTTCAGTCTGTGCGAATGTATGGATAGTGTGTTTGTGGGACTTGGATCCATAAAACAGCCAGTGTCAGGAAGCTCGTCCATGTTGCAGTGCTTTCTTGTCTTGGGAGAAGTGTTAAAAACATCAGCTCCCACACATGCAGCTCCGCAGCCTTGTCCAACAGAGGCCATCAGTACAACTTTGTTTTAAACTATGGAATGAGCTTTAATTTTTGTTTTTGAAATAACTAGTGGCTATTTAAAGTATGAAATTCATATTGAAGACTGAAGAACCAAATGTCCTCTTTGGTCAAGTTTTTGCCAGTATTTCATAAATAGGCCCAGACCTCCATTCTCAGACCAGAGTCTTCAGTAGTTGTATTTGATGGTACCTGGATCTCAATAGTTTTTTTTCTTTTCCATTTAAGAACTACAACGCTTACTTTTAGCTAGTCTTTAAAAGCAGAAGCCTGAACACATTTGTTAAGGTGACCTGGTATTTCAGTACATGTACACATTGTATAAATGTGGTTATATCTATCGTTTCTTTGTGATAAAAACACCCAAACTCCTTTGCTCTAGGATTTTGAAATATACAGCGTACTGTTGTCTTTTTCCATTAAAAAAGAGCAAGGTGTATCAAAGAGAAAGATTAGGGAAAGGTGATGACATGGTTGAGGCTGAAAACATTGAGCCCTAAGGCTTTGCTTATTCGGTATTCAATTCCAGGCCGCTGCAAAATCAGTTTTATTGGGATCTTGAGCTTGCTCCTACTGCAGACTCACCTGCTCCGGACGCACTTGGAGTACGTGTAGAATGGTGTGTTTGCCTTGCTTTGCGTGTTATGCCCTTCTGTCACATTAAAGCTGTGTTTGTTCAAATAGGCCTTGCTTTAGACAGGAGTGGCAGACCTTCTGCAAAGGTGCGGTGGTGTAGTGGCCCTTGAGGACTACACAGTTGCCAGGAGGGTGAAAGAAAGCTCTAAGGACTGTGGATGGGCGAGTGTGGCAGTGTTCACTGAGACTTCCTGTGCAGAACTGACTGGCTTAGGCCTGTCAGTTCCGGTTCTGCCATTAGCATTTCCTCTTTGCTGGTGAGTATTCTGGGCTGGTTCCCCTGAGGTGGATGTTTGCAAATGGAAGAAATAGTTTGTTTCACTTGCCGCTGCCCCTTCTTACTGATGGTGATGTGGAGTGAGCTGATGGCATGCACTGACGGAGCAGAATGATGAAGCAGCCTTAGCCTTCATTGTCACACAGACACATGCAGAGAGCAGCTTCCGGCAGGGTTACCTTGGAAAATAGCCTTGGAATTAGGCTTTCCCTTACAAATCATTTGGGAGAGGGCAAGGATCTGTTTGCGTTCTCTGCTTTTAAGGTTCCCTCGCTAACTCATGAGCCACATATGTTACTCAAATAACTTTCTAAAATAAAATGACAACGGCATACTACTCTCCTCTAATTATTCAGAGATTTCCATCACCCAGAATGCAATTAACTGATTTTTATTAAGCTATTCCCTTTAGAAAATCCTCTATAGCTGTATATCCATGAACAAAAGGCTATTAAAAGATATGTATTCAGTACACTTTTTTTTTAATATCCTGGACAATTTGGTGGCCTGGGCTTCCTTCCTGGCCTTTCAGTTAGGAAGTGCTGTCTCAGAGAAGAGCACATTTCCTCCTGGGATATCAGGAGCCTCGCAGTCTGCAGAGGTCTGAGGAGTGTGTCTTTGATGTACATATATCCTTTCCCTGTCGCCAAAGAATTATGACAATTTTATCTTTTTTTTTTTTTTTTGTACAGTTGGTATTTGGCCTTCATGTATGTCTGTGTGAGAGAGTGGCATCCACTGGAGCTTTGGTTACAGACAATTGTAAGCTGCCTTGTAGTTGCTGGGAATTGAACCTGGGTCCTCTGGAAGAGCAGCCACTAAGCCTTCTTTCTGGCCCCAGTTTTATCCATTCTTAAGGCTTTGTAATAATTATTCCCCTGCTATGTGAATGAAAAAAGAAAAAGGAGGGCATGGCTGTTCCTAGGTATGATGGAGGAGAAAGTTCATTGTAGATATGAGGGAGAGCATAGCCAGAGGCAGACATCCGGGATAGTCCAGGGTGGACGTGACCTGGGCTGGGCCATGGGGGGGGGGGGAGAGTAGAGGAGAGCAAGGAGACCAGGAGGCCAACAGGGGAAAAGCGTTAAACGAACTGACATAGCCACAATGGCTGGATTATATAGTGAAGGCAGCTCAAGCTCTGGACTGGAGAAGTTTAGGGCAGGAGGTGGGGGAATGTCAGCCAGGAGGGTAACAGGTAGGGACTGAGGGCTGCTGGGAGAACCTGGCAGCCAACGCCTGCATTGGTATGTTAATAGGCACTTCAGTCAGCCTTGTGTCCCATGATGAGACCTAACCCTGGGGTGACCCTTAATCATAAATGTCTACTCTGCAGTTTGTCCTTGCTAAGCCTCATCTAAGATGTAAGACTTTCTGTGAATACCCTGACATTTCCTCTTTGGCAGACAAACCTGAAAGAGTTTTAGCAAATGAACTGTGAAAGAGAAGCCTTCCTTTGGTGGGAGGTAAAGGAGAAGGTGAAAAGTGGGAACTTTCTAGAGAATGTTTCCTTGTTCTTGAGAGAGCTTCTCTTCCTCTAGGCCCTGCAGACCGCACTTTCCCATTTGTATGCCAGTGCTTATCTTAGAAGGCTACAGGAACTGAGGAAGGACAGCTTCCCAGTGTTCAAACACCTGTTTGTGCAGGAAACTACCTTTTCTTGGTTACTGGATGACCAGGAGGTCATCAGAGAGCTGGTTCTCAGTTCTCAGTAAAGACAGTCTAGTGGAAAATAAGACTAGAACATCATCTAAAAAATTACAGCCATCTAATGCATTTGTGTAGTATCAGATTGTGGTTTGATTCACATCTTCCTAATGACTAATTGATATGTGTATGTGTGTGTGCATGCATGTATGTGTGTGTGCATGCATGCATGTGCTTATGTAGTGCATATGGGGGCCAGGTGTCGACACTTTGTGTCTTCACTTTCCTTCTTATTTTCTGAAGACAGGATCTCTCACTGGTCTGGAGATCATTAATTAAGCTGGCCTGGCTGGCCAGTGATTTCCAGGAATCAGTGTGCCTCTGCCCTTCCAGTGCTTGTGTTAGAAGCGTGCCTGGCTTTTGTATGGATGTCAGAGATCAGAACTTGGATCCTCATGCTTTGTAACAAGCACTTTAGCCCTGAACCATTTGCTGAGTTCTAGGACAAACCCGCCACTGAAAATAGTGTGTGTGTGTGTGTGTGTGTGTTACAAACCATTATGTAAACATAATAATTCCTTCCGTTAGTTGGTTGGTTACCAGAATCTTTGGTAGATCTTCAGGTACCCTATTTTCACTAGTGTGGTGGATGGCATGATAGTGTAGCCGGGCTTATAGTCTCAGGTTAAAAAGTAAGGTGGGGAGATTGTAAATTCAGGTTAAGCCTGGCAACATGGGAAAAAATAAATAAAATGTTACAATATGTTCATATGGCCTCTACACATCTTCCAACGCTCTAGGATATTTGTAATATATAACCCAGTGCAAATGCTGTATAAAATAGTTACACTGTATTGTCTAGGAATGATGAGAAGAACTGTACATGTCCAGTGTAATTTAAATTTTTTCTCATATTTTATAGCTTGTTGAATCTCGACCATTGAAGACTCTTTTTTCCCTCAAACCAGTCACCTCCATCCCTCCTTCCTTTCCTTCCTTTTTTGAGACAGAGTTTCATCCTTGAGCTTATTATATAGCCAAGACCAGCTTTGAACTCCTGTCTCTCCTCTGTCTCCCACATACTCGGATTATAGGCATGTGCCAGCACGCCCAGCTTGATTTCCACCCCCCCACCCCCGCAGACAGGGTTTCTCTTTGTAACCCTGGCTGTCCTGGAACTTATTCTGTAGACTAGGCTGCTGTCAGACTCAAAGAGATCTGCTGGCCTCTGTCTGTCCTGAGTGCTGGAATTAAAGGTGTAAATTTGTGGAGGGCTATGGCTGTAGCCCAGTGCTGGAGTGCTTACCTTGCATACCTGCTGCCACAGGCTCACTCCCAGGACTGCCAAGAATCACCCACCCTCATCGGTGAGGTGGTTAACATTAGACAGCACGGTGTTCTTTTTGCTAGTTAGATATTGATGGAGTAGATCTCTAGCTTTGACAAATTAAGGCTGTGGTTTTCACTATTCTGTGAATGACTGCGAGCGTGTGTAACACATGATAATTTGTCATTTGTGCTGAGCAGAGATTTGACCCCAGTCTACTGTCCAGTAGACACATTTCAGTGTGATTTACTGTTAGGCTGTGCAGTGACTGTCATTGCCAGCTGTTGGAGCTAATTCATAGTGACAGAAAGGAAGTCTGGAAGAAGTAAATATGTGTCATTCCAGACATTTTAGAGTCATTAACTGTTTGTAAGACTAAAAAGAAAACTAAACCTTCATGTTTTGTGTGCCATCATAGTATTTTCAAAGGTGGAGATCTTTCAGGGTGTTTTGGGGACAGATCCCTCATAGTATCGAGGCTTTATTGTACTTGACGTTATCACAAGTTGAAATGTCTGCATGCAGTAGGGAAGACTGGCAGTGTTCTCAGACTCAACCTGTATATTTTAACTTTTCAAGTCAAATTTACAAGAGCCTTCTCATTTAGCAGTCCATTTATAAGAATTTGCCCTTTACTTGGGGAAGGAAATAGTCCAGGCTTCTGTCTCACTGGGACAGACCACGCCCTTTCTGTCTGTCTGTCCACACTCAGTTCCTCATATTTCCAGTTTCTTTCTTGAATTTTGCTCTGTTGTACTCAAGACTATTTGCAGTCTTCTAATGGGAAGGGTTTTTGCCCCTCTTAGCATTTGTTTATACTATTAACTGTATTGTTTTGTTCATGTAATGAACTGCCATTAAAAATGAAGAGCGAGAGAGAGACTAGTTATTTATTTCCCGATACTCCCCCATTTTCCCAGCAGGAATTGGAAAGGAAAGATGGCCGAGCTCTGCAGCAAGTGCCAAGGACTAGCACACAGATGGACAGCTAAAAGCTCTCTCTGCCTTTAGCAGGCTGTGGGTTGGCTGCGTGATCTCAGCACTTGCTGCGCGGGTGCTCTCTGAGAGGTGAGGTGACGCAGGGGTTGGCAGATGTGCTCTCCTCCTCTTGCTTCCTCCTCTCCTCCTGCCGCAGCAAGTGTCTGTAGCCATGGTTCTCTGTGGCGAGAGGGTTGAGGAGCATGCCTTGGAGGGGGTCAAAATGAGGAGAGAGCTGAGATTTGAACTATATCCCAAGTTGAGATCTTTAAAAGACCTTCACTTTTCCAATAACATTCATCTCCGTTACTCTTTCTTTAGCTTGAGGCAAAGTCCTTGTATATATGTAGCTCAGTCCAAAAGAGCCATCATGAGCACATTTTGACTGTCTGGTCCTGTTCCTGAACAAGTGACCTCTATCGCCATCTGTTGGTAAAAGCTGTGCTTTTTATTAGGCAATGCAGTTTGCCTGGATAACTTGAGTTTTGCAAGTGAAAAGCTTTGTAATTCAGGAGAATTTAATTTTCCTTTATATTGTATATTTGGAAATAGTTTCCAACTAGTAGTGAAATGATAATAATAACATACCAGAATTCTCCACCAAAACAACCAGTAAGATTTATATCCTTTTATAATTACTATATATTTTAGTATAATTTTGTATAGGTAGGAAAAGCTATTTTATATATCTGTGTACAATTTGTATATGTGCACACATACTAAATAAGGAGTTGTGTCTAGTCACAGAGGCTGAGAAGGCCTAGGATAGCACACACAGTTGGCAAGCTGGAGACGCGGGAGAGCTGAGAGCAAGTTCAGCTTTGCTCCTCTGTTGTTCTGTTCTCTCATCGTTCCCCAGCAGCACGCTCTGGCCAGACAGTGAAATCTATTTATGATTCAGGTGGGTTGTTTCTGTGCTTTACTTGATAATATTATATAGTATGCTTAGAAAAGACCTCAAGTACATTGTATTGTGAGTTAAATGGACTCTAAGAGCCAATCTTGTACAAAATCTGACTAGGATGTATAAACTCCCAACAAAAATACATAATAAATCAATGTTTAGCTGGGCAGTGGTGGCACACGCCCTTAATTCCAGCACTTGAGAGGCAGAGGCAGGTGGATCTCTGAGTTAGAGACCAGCCTGGTCTACAGAGCGAGTTCTAGGACAGCCAAGGCTACATGGAGAAACCCTATCTCAGGGGGAAAAACAAACCAAATGTTTCCTAATGTTTAGAGCACATTTATTTATAGTTAACCTGTGTGTGTGTGTGTGTGTGTGTGTGTAGCAAGTTAGAGTTCTTATTCTAATTTATTTCTATGTTTTTTTGAGATTATAATATAATTGCATTATTTCTCCTTTTCCTCCCTCCCAAATACCTCTTCTTACTCTCTTTTATATTTATGGCCCCCTTTTTTCACTAGTAGTTGTTTCATAGATATATTTCTAAGTACACAAATGCAAACTGCTCAGTCTCTATATTTTTTTTAAAGAATTTGTTTTATTATTTTAAGTTACAAGTGTGTCAGGGAGGGTGTAGATGCGTACCACAAAGCTGGTGATGGACCAGTGTTCCGTCCCTTTGCCTTTAATACTATGCTGTGCACTTCAGCTAAGGTGCTAAATGGCTCCAGGGTGAATGAAGTGCTTTCCTGCTGTCTTTACCCTCCCTTCTAATTTAAGATGCTCACTTGTTCTGAAAACCTTCTTTCTCACACTTTTTAAATGTGTGCCTTAAGCGTTTAGAAATGAAAATGCAGTATAAGTGGATGTTTTAGCTTAAACAATAATTTGGTGAGTGAGCGAGCGAGTAAAGCGTCCTGGGAAGTGGTTTAGTTAGCTGTCCTGGCTTGATGCTCTAGTATCTACTGGAGTCACTTAACGTTACCAGCATTTCTCCCTTTGGCTTCTTGGGTGGTGTGTGAAATCGCTAACCCTGTCATTATGGGTGGCTTCAAGCAATGGGAGTTTATCCAGAACTCGTTTTTTCTCATCGTTTCAAGGTGTGTTCATGTTCATGTGAGCGACTGCTGTTGTTGCCTACAGCAGTTGTTTGTGTAGGCTGAGGCCCATAGTGTCCCCGCTCCCCTTCACTTTGGCATGTCTATTGTGTCCTTGTTTATGTTGGTGAGACTTTGAGTGTAGCTTCTGACATGTACTGAGAGACACAATCACTCAGCAAACTCCCAGGTCCTTTGGCTCTTTCTGCCCCTTCTTCCACAAGTTCCCCAAGCCTTAGATGCCAGACTTGTGGTGTAGATGTATCCATTGGGACTGCGCTCCACAGGTCTGCATTTTGATTTTTTTTTTCTGTAATAGTCTTCATCTGTTGCAAAGGGAAGTTTCCTTGAATGCAGGATGAGACTGAACCTGTCTGTAGGTGTAAGAACAGACTGGTTATCTAACACGAAATGGTCAGCCCTGGAAACATACATACAAGTTACGTTACACAGACAGAATGGGTGGTATTTATGTATTTAAAAATATGTATTTATAGACATACATATGTATGTAATAAAAATAATGAAAAAAAAAAAGACCATCAGTCTAAAAGAGTGCAAGGAGTAGTGTGTGGGAGCATTTGAGGAGAGAAAAGGGAGGTATTTGTAATCTCACAATAAAATAAATAATTAAAAAATAGACAACTTCTTAGGTTGATTTGGTCTATTAAGGGAAAGATGCTTAGTGCATGGCCTTCTGGCAGAAGCACTCCATAAATGTTAGCCTCATTATTGTATGTTATATTGTTGTATTTCTTGTATGAGAACAGTTGCTTAGCCCTTCCTTATAAAAGCAGAATGTTGTTTATGAAAAGGCTAGTGCTAGGAGTTCGTTGTGAACTTCTAAAACTCCTTGGCAAAGCTCTAAAAATATTGGTCATCTTAACTCATGGTTAAGATAGTTATTTCTACTCCTAAGTTTTCTCCCACTTGGTATAAATTTAAACAGGAATAAAGACAAGTTTTTCTATTTTGGAAATAGTTTTTCATGTTTCTTATTAGAGGAACTGTTTTGTGGCACACTAATCCGCTGATTTTCCCTCCAGAGCTGAGGCCCAAACCCAGGTCCTTGTACTGACTGTGTTGACTCCCCAGCCTTGGTTTTCCCTCTTTTAAAAAATGCTTGTTTTTATGCTTTTAATTGTGTTTGTACATGTGGGGAGTGGTAAGTACATGTGAGGAATGCAGGTGACTGGGCTGTGGGGAGAGGAAGTGTGGGGCCTGGTTTAGCTAGAGTTACACCTGGGTGCTGGGTACCAGTCTCCTCTGCAAGAGCAGCAAGGGCAGCCTGCTGAGCCAGCTCTTCAGCCGCTGTCCCTCCTTTGAGAAGCTAACTGTAGACTCTAAATTGATGGTTGTTTTCTCTTAGCACTTTGAAGCCCTTTCTTTCTTATTGGTGCTGTTGAGAAATCTTCCGGGCTTTGTTGTTGTTCCTGTATAAGTAATTTGCCTCTACTTCACTTGCCAGTTCAAAGTGATACACGATGAATATGTTTTTGTTTTTGTTGTTGTTGTTTTTCTTCATCTTCGTCTTTGTTTTCTTCTTCTAGTCCTACTTCAGGCTGGTGATTCCTGAGTAGGAGTCACGCCAGCTCTGCAGCCTTTGTCTAGAAGTCTCCTCCATCATCTCCCCTGTGAACTGCTCTTGCAGCTGTTAGGTTTGCGCTGCTCTCCACTTCTGAGGCACTGCTCCCATTGTTCAGGACTGTGTGTTCTACGGACCTTGTGAGCGCCTTCTTCAGTGGAGCTTGATATGATGATGCGCTCGTGTGCTCGTGTGCTCATGTGCTGTGTGGTGCTGGAATATCATTTCCCAGTACTTTTACTGCTTGTCTGGCTTGTGTATAATCTTGCCGTATGAATTATTGGTTGTTCAGGCATTCACTTATTCTTTCATCAGATACTTAATTAAGTAGATAATTGAGGTGAAATATACTATGTGTACTTTAGTACAAAGATGAAGGATAATATTTTTCATTTTCTTTTAAAAATGTGAGTCTTTAATAAATATGGTTCTTTAGTATCAAGAAACTTAAAGATCATTAAAGGAGAATAATATAAACAGTGTGAAAATGACACTTTGTCAGAGATGTTTGGCAGGAAACCATCTATAACCCAGATCTTCATCAGAACTCATTCTTTTGAAATTTCTGTCATAATAAATTAAACTTTTTGTTACCTATAAATAACAAAGGTAATCACTTAGTACTGTACCAGAAGTGATTTTAAGAGGTAACTGTATTTTTTTATTATTAAATTTTTGTCATAGTTCAGAATCAGTTATACTCAGCATTTTTATGGCTAATTATAAAAACAAAGTAGTAGAATCTGGAGCGAATCTCATTTTCTTCGCTTAGAAGAAAGCAAAGTCATGTGATAGGAGCAGGCTTGCTTTTGTGCGTGTCCTTTGGGACTCCCATGAGTGACAGAAAGTGTAGCTTTAGTTGTTACTTAAAGTAAATGTTAAAGGAAAACAAGCTTTCTGTTTTAAATACGGAAGAGTCTAAGAATGTTCTTAAGGATTTGGTTTCCCTTGCTGAACTTGTCACTGCTGTTGTCACAGTTGTCTTTTTATTATTACTGTGTGTACATGTACCACAGAGTGTGTTTGAAGGTTGGAGGACGATTTTGAGGGCTTGGCTTCTCTCCTTCTGCTTTTATGTGGGTTCCTTAGCTTAAATATCAAGGCTTGTGTGGTTTCAATTTCCATGCTGAACCATTTTACCTGCCTCAGATTTTGTATTTCCTACTTGTAATGATCCGTTTGAATATTTAAAATGTAAGGTTTCTTCTTCCTGAAGCAAATACAATATTGTTTAAATTATGGGATATCACTTTACATCAGTTCCATTAAAAGCTGAACGTGGTTTGCCTGACTTGAGATGGCCTAACAATATTTGAGTCAAAGTGGGAATCATGGGCCTTGCAGACTTTATTGAAGATAATGCAAATGTTGCTGCCACAAAGCAGTCATAATTGCGGTGAGCTCATTCTATAAAAGAATAGCTCATATTTTGATCTGATTCACAGATACTCAACATTTTAGTTGGTCAGCGAATATTATACACTTATTAAACACTTGAGTAAGGAGTGAGGCTGGCAGTTAATGGTGTCAAAGAATAAAAACCAACAATATAAAATAAAGGTTTTCTGTATAAACTTCAAACTAAACTAAACTGTATAACTATAGCTGCAGTAGTGGTGGAGAGAAAACAGAAACCTTGCTAGATTTGAGTCTGGAGGCTTGTATAGTCAGTGATGAAAGCTTGACTTGGAGTTGATGATTCAAGAAGTACCACATAGTAGGTGTCTGGCAAACGCAGCAATGACCTCTGACCCAGCAGTAAGTCTTTGCAGTCATGTTCCCTGTGAGAGCATGACAGTGTAGCATCAACACAGAGAAGGCTGCATACATAGACCCCCTTGCTAAAGGAAATAAAGCTTAGTTATAGGCAAAGGCAATACTCCGTAGATTGAGATTGGTTGGGAATTTTCCCATTAACTTTAACCCCTTGTTTACTTATTAAAGGAAAAAGGAAAAAAAAAAACAATTTGGTATTGGAAGTACCCTTAAAAGATGGGCAGTTAGGGTAACTGGTTGATTCTGCAGTTTGATGATCTAGATTGTGAACTCAAGCAAGGATCTAAGTCTACACGTTTCAAGGCTTCTTGTTTGGGGCCTGATAATTTTTGTTGGAAAGAACCCAGGAGACAGAATAAATACCTTCAGAAGTAGAAAAGAGCGTAAGTTGAAATTAGTGAACTTAACTAAGAAAACGGTTATTGTGATATTTGTAGTCATGAATGAATGTGCCACTTTATATCCCTATTAAAGTGAACTAAACTAAGGTATATACTTGTCTCATTTAATTTGTCTTGAGATGTATACCAAAGAATAAACCCATGGGTTTTTTGTTTGTTTGCTTGCTTGTTTTGTTTCCCACATAATGGATTTTCATGAAATACTTTAATGACAAAAATTTGCAAAACCAGGCAGGAGGATTGCTGAAAGTTTGAGGCTAGCTTACGTGCTATAGAAAATTCTAGATCAATCTGGATTACACAGTGAGAAACTGTCTTCAGAACACACACATATACACACACACACACACACACACACACACACACACACACACAGCGGCAAGGTGGGGAGATGGAAAGCAAGCAAAGAAAACCTGATTCAAAAATATTAACATTTCTACTCTATACTTCTACTTTATTCACTGAATAATAATACAAATATCTATCTTTTTACAATTAAATCAAAATCTTTTTCTTAACACTAGGGGGCTCTCTAGATTTATGAATTCTTGTTCCATGCCACACAGACTAGGAAATCATCTGAAACCATTTGTTATAAAATGAGTGTTACTTAGGCTCTATAGTAAGTTCTAGACCAGTCTGACTTACAGAGTAAGATGCTGCTTCATTAAGTAGATAGTGAAACAAATGGCATCTTTATTGCATGGTTTTAGGAATGTTCTTACCGTATGTAAATTGATATTAGCTTAGCTTTCTCTGTGAAGTAGATACTTCATTGTTGTCCATTTTGTACATGAGGAAACAGTACAGAAAAGCTGATTTGTTACACTTGTATGTAGATTATACACAGTCTTCTTTCTTTAATGATTTGCTGGGGAGGTGGAGGGGAGTCTGACTGGGAATTGAACTAGATCCTTACACATGCGCATTCTACTGCTGAGCTATACCTGGGCCTTCCCTCTCCCTACTAGTAAATGGTGGTCGGCCCTCGAGTTTGTGATCATCTGCCTCAGACTCTGGCCTGGCTGGGATGGTAGGCTTGGCTCACTAGGGCCAGCAGAGAAAGGGAAGAGACTTGGCAGATTACCATGGACACTGGACTCTGTATGGTGAATAGTGTGGCATTCCCTATTTAAATTTGGAAAGGAACTTAAAGTCTGTTTACCTTGTCATTTCATGGAAAAGAAGAAATTATGGTGTGTTATTTAGAAAAGATGGTAAAATCGCAAGTGAATATTTTGATTTTATTAAGGTAGAAAAAAATAATGTTAATGGGAAGAACATTTGGCTAGTGTTTTATATGTCTTGAGCCCTGTCCCCCCTCTCTTGTCTGCTGGTGTCCCCCAGAGGCTGTTCTTTGTGTTATGTGGGCATAGCACTGGCATTTCTATTGCACCATGAATACAGTATTTTCTCTTAACTTGTGTTTTCATTGGGGAAACGGATTGAGGATATTCAGTAAACCTTAAAGCCCTACACAAATGAACATACTAGGTATTGTTTTTGTGACTTGTCCTGTAATGTTTTTATTTTTAAGTGTTTGTGGTATCTTGGCAGAGAAATAATGGCAAGTTACTTCAGTATTGTTAATCCGAAGGCGGCATCAAATTTGAAAACATCACTTAGGTGGGGGATGTAGTACTTTGGCATGTTTTAAATTCTTGTTATTTAGTTAAAACTAAAAATACTGTGTAGTCTGATTCTTCCCCCCTCACAGTAGTCACGTAACGCTTTTACTTCGTGTCTGCAGGCTGTACCGCTGCAAACACAACAGTCTGTCCTTCGGATCTTTGAACACAGTGGCTTAGCTAAGATTAGGAGCACAGCAAAGTTGCAGCCTTTGCCCAGCGCGGCAGTGGGCATGCTTGTTTCCCTGCACTTAGAGGAAGGCACATTTTAATTTCTTTTCTTTCTTTCTTTTTTTCTAAACAGGAATAATGTATTTGTGGCCTTGGACATGAAGTAATCAGACCTCTGTTGCTGTTAATCTAGGCTCAGGGACTGATGAGGGAAGCATGGACCTAATGAACGGGCAGGCAAGCAGTGTCAACGTCGCAGCCACTCTTTCCGAGGTAAGACATGTGACAGCCTCATTCTCCCCTGGCTTTCTAAACTGCTAAGCACTGTGCTTACTTACATTTTAAAATCAATGTGAGCCAAGAACTAGACCACTTCTCCAGTTTGTCTTTTCAGTTACTCCTTTCTTAGTCATCAGACAGAATAATAGATGTTGGTGTTCTTTCTTTGAGCCTTGCTCATGTTTGTCCCCCTTCCCTCCCTGTTTGCTGCTTCCCTTTCTCCTTACAGATAGTCTGCTTCAGCTTTGATCACACACAAACGTCTAGGTTCTGTATGTATGAGAAAGACGGGCAGTAGTTATCTTTCTCCTCTTCCGTTGCCTTCTCTTATAATCAATCAATCTCAGTCTCTCTTCCTCTCTCTCTCTCTCTCTCTCACCCCGCTCCCCTTCCCCCTTCCTCCTCCATCTCCTGTCACAGCAGTGTCTATGCTCCCTCCCTTAGGGTATCTGTCCATTTAGAAAACATCAGAGGTGATGTGGACATTGTCATAACCTAAGTCATCTCTCCCTGTTCCTACGGCAAGCAATAAGCTTTCCAGAATACCCAAAGCACTCTGTGGTGCCCTCCCTAGCAGCGTGCTGGTAGCCACCCCTCCCTCATTTAACTTCTGCCCTCAGTCTGGAGGAGACCTTGAGTTTTCTACATCATTTAGTCATGAATATCTATGCCATTAGACAGTACGATATTTAGAGTTGCCTAGTTTTAAAATCTGTTCCTAAAAATTTTAGTACGTTTATTTATTTTTGACTATATGTAAGTGGGTGCAGATGCGTATGCCGTAGCTTGTGCGTGGGCCAGAGGACAACTTCCAAAAGTTAGTTCTCTGCTCTCACCATGTCCATCCCAGGGGTCAAACTAAGGTTGTCAAGCAATAAGTACCTTTGCTCAGTGAGTCACTTCATCAGTCCTGGTTTTGAAATTTCTATACTTGTACTTTTTCTTCTGTGTGTAACACATTTTCCTTGTTGGTGGTGTTAGGGATTGAACTTGATCTTCCAGCATCCACCTCTTGAGTGCCGGGATTACACGTGAGCAGCCACAACTGGGCAATGTTTTGTTACATATGAGACAGGATCTCACTAAGTTGCTCAGTCTGGCTGTGAGCTTTCTCTCTGTGTCTGTCCCTCTGTTTCTCTCTGTCCGCAACCCCCCTTTCCCCTCCCTGTGCGCGTGTGCACACACACACAACACACACGGTTTCTCTGTGTAGCCCTGGACCAGGCTGGTCTTGAATTCAGAGAGTGGTTGCCTTTGCCTCCCAAGTGCTGGGATTAAAAGTGTGTGCTACCACACTGTCGCGCTCTCCCTTCGCTTTATTGACATCTCACTCCCACTTAGTACTTTCATGTTATGTGTGAGTACATGTATATTTATATTTACATATAGATTCTTCATAATTGAAGAAGAGTATGCAGTGCTGTTTTTTGGGGGACTATTATTTGTCCGTCTGTATGGTGTATGTGCATACATGTGCCTGAGTGTGTGCATGTGGAGGCTGGATCAGGACACTGCTGTCTTTTTCTACTACCTTTTGCGTTACTGTCATAAGGCCATGCTGGGGTTACAGGCATGTATAATCCTGCCTGCCTTTTTATCTGGTCACTGGGCAGTCAAACTCAGGACCTCGGACCCTATGGAGGATGCTTAATCCCCATTCAGAAGGGCAAATAGAATAGACACTGGAAGCAGTTGAAGAGAAGGAGCAGGACAGGTGCCTGCCGTAGAGGTCCTCTGAAGGACTCCACCCAGCCAGGGATCGAAGCAGAAGCTGAGTCACACAGCCAAACTTTGGGCAGATTGCAGGGAGTCTTATGAAAGAGTGGGGGATAGAAGGACCCGGAGGGCACAGGAGCTTCACAAGAAGACCAACAGAGCCAACAAATCTGGGCCCAAGGGGGCCTGCAGAGACAGGTGTACCAAACAAGGACCAAGCATGGAGAGGACCTAGGCCCCTCCACTCAGATGTAGCTGATAGGCAGCTCAGTCTCCATGTGGGTCCCTTATTGAGGGGAGCAGGGGCTGTCCCTGCTATGGACTTTGTTGCCTGCACCTTGATCACCCCCCCCCCTCCCTGGCAGTGTGCCTTACTATGCCATAGAAGAGGAGGATGCGGGCTGGAGAGATGGCTCAGCGGTTAAGAGCACTGCCTGCTCTTCCAAAGGACCCGGGTTCAATTCCCAGCACCCACATGGCAGCTCACAACTGTCTGTAACTCCAAGATCTGACACCCTCACACCAACACACATAAATTAAAATTAAATAAAAATATTTTTAAAAGAAGAAGAAGAGGAGGAGGAGGAGGATGCAGGCAGTCCTGATGAGACTTGGTAGGCTAGGATCAGTTGGTAAAGGAGAAAGGCTCTCCCTCTCTGGGGACTAGGGGAGGGGAATAGGAAGAAAGAGGGAGGGAGGATGGGACAGGTAAGAGATGAAGGGGGGGGTAAAGTTGGCATGTAAATTTAATAAATTAAAAAAAAAAAAGACCTTAGGACCTCATGCTTGGAGAGCAAGGTCTCTTACCCACAGAACCATTTCTAGAGGTTTTGTTTGTTTGTTTATTAATTTATTTTGAAATAGGATCTCACTGTGTAGCCTTGGCTAGCCAGAGGGTCACTTTATAGACCAGTCTGGTCTTGAACTCACAGAGATCTGCCTGTTTCTACCTCCCAAGTGCTAGGATTAAAGGGCATGAGCCACCATGCCTGAATTTTTTTTTTTTAAACTACATTTTGTTATTAGCATGTTAATTGCACCATACAACTACTTTATCTACATAAGATGCTTGAAAATAATAATAAATACTGATTGCATAAAATCTCTACTAGGATTAGTATTAAAAGAAACTGTTTTGAGATATTCTTCTGTAACATGCCCTTTAGGGTACCTTTCATGCAGTGACTTTAAAACTGTTGGAGATCAGGGCTGCTATGTGGGAAGTAACAGGGAGTTTTGCGTTTCGCTGGTGTAGCTTAGGGTGGGGATAGGCTGCTAAGACTGAGCTAGGAAGTCAGTTCTCGCATTCGTGTGTTGTGATTCTATTTCTTCCACACCATTTTATTTTATGTTTTGTTTTGTGTACAACTTAGCATTTCTTACTGTTTTAGTTTTTCTTACTGTGGTGGAAGAGAATACTGTTTAATTCCTTGATCTCCTAGCCTCAGAGATCTTTAACTGTCTGACAGCCCCTTTTCTGCCAACTGTGACTAACAGGACAGTTCCATAGCTTCCTGTTTAAATGTATAGATTTTTGCTGTTGTTGTTTTGTTTATTTGAGTTGTGTTGGGCGTCACACCCTCTTGTTACAACAGAGAGTCTGCCAGCAAGCCCCAAATTAGAGTCTTATGTGTACACATGGGAGTTGTATCCCTTTTTTACATACTCTCTTTGTTAGAAGGAAGTCACAGATCCTGCCCACAGTGAAGGGATAAAAATTACTAAGAGTGTTTTGTTTTAACATGTCACATCCTACAGAACCCAGGCTCACCTCAAGCCAGTATATAGCCAAGAACTTCCTGCCTCTACTTCCCGAATGCTTGGATTACAGCTGTGCTGCCATGCCTGCCTTCACTTTCTGTTTTTTGTCTGTTTGTTTGTTTTTGGTTTTTTCCTGATTCATTTAACTGAAATTTAATAGTAATTAGTATTTTTTCCTTTTAAGAGTTATTATTTTTTAGTGTGTGTGCGTGCGTGCGTGCGTGTGTGTGTGTGTGTGTGTGTGTGTGCGTGCGCGTGCGCATGTGTGTGCATTCCACATGAGTGCAGATACCCTTGGAGGACCTGGAGCATGCCAGGTCACCTGGAGCTGGAGTTATGCATGGTGTGAGCCTACCTACATGGATGCTGGGCCTGGGTCCCCTGGAAGAGCAAGAAGCACTCTTAACTGCTGAGATCTCTCTCAAGCCCCTAATTAATTTAAAATACAGCTCTTAAACTTTGCATACGCTGCTGGTGGTTCTTTGTTGCCCACTAACTTTTGATGCTCCCACAGCTAGCCTTTCATCCAGGGCTTGCCTCAGTCAGCCCCCTCCTTAGTCTACTCTGGACCTGTTGCTGTGTGTATGAGGCCAGAAGCCGTGCGGTTGTTGTCCTCTGTCACTCTCTGTCTGTGTTTCAGACAGGGTCTGTCCTGGTTTGCTTTCTGTTGCTATGGTAAGCCACTTACTGAACCTAACTTGGGGTGGGAAAGGCTTGTTTAGTGTTTAGATAATAGTCCATCTTTGAGGGAAGAGAAGATAGGAGTGTGAAGCAGAGACTGGAAGAGTGCTACTTCCTGCCGTGCTCCCTTTGGCCTTGCCTAGTTTGCTTTCTCAGGCAGCCCTGGCCCACCTGTCTAGGGATAAGGCTCAGCGGGCTGGGCCCTCCCCCGTACATCATCAGTCAAGACAATCCCCACAGACATGCCCGCATCTGAGGTTCCCTCTCCCCAGGTGACTGTAGTTTGTGCCAAGTTAGACAGTAAAAGCTAACCAGTATGGGGGCTTTGACTATACTCTGGGATCGCCAGTTCAGCTGGACTGGCTGGCCGGCCAGCAAGCTCCACGGCTCCTCCCGTCTCCACTGCTCCCGTGATGGGTGACAGTGGTTGCCTTGGCAAGGACCCAAGTTCAGGCCCTCATACTTGCACAACCACTTTACCTACTGAGCCATCTTCCCAGGCCTACAGAATTTCTTTCTAATGGATTTAATTTCCATTAGTAGTCTGTGAAAGTCAACATTCTGTTCAGAGAGCATCACATTTTGTTGATGTTTAATAGGCAGTTGACTTTTCCCCCTAATGTTGCAACTTGCCTGTCGGGGGTTCCACATGGGATTTTTCTGGTGCTTTCCACTATGTAGAAAAGAAAATTTGTCTTTCAAGATATATTTCAATATTGTGTGTTTAACAAATACTTTTCCAGTCCTATAAACAGATGGGAGTTATTTTTGTAACCATAAACAACTTGTATTTTCTTGTATAAATTTCTGCATAGCTTTTCTTTCTTGAGACAGATTATGTGTTTACTTGTTATAGCATAACCATATTTTTTTCTTTTTTCTCTTTTCTTGAGACAGGGTTTCTCTGTGTAACCATGGATGTCCTGGACTAACTTTGTAGACTCGGTTTGTAGACCAGGCTGTCCTCAAACTCAGAGAGATCTGCCTGCCTCTTCCTACCCTAGTGCTGGGATTACAGGCGTGCACCACTGCACCAGGCTTATAACCATATTTCTCAAATATCTCATGTGTATGTGGTCAGTGTGTTTGTAACTGTATCTAGAGATAACCTGATCTAGTTCAATGCAAGCAGTGTACAAATAGCAAATAAAATAGATCATTTTACTTGTGCAAAACTTTATTTCTTCTCCTATAAGTAAGTAGTTTATGTTAGGCTTAGAGTAGTAAATATACTGTACTATATGAGAAGTAAGGTCAAAAAGGTCTACCTTTTAAATAGTTCTACTGTAACAAGACAATAAAATTTAAAATGTGTATTTTCCCACTTCATTTTAAGCTTTAGATTTGTTAATATATCAATGCAGATTGATAAAGTGCTAAGTGGTAAATTGATGGATAAAATACTTAACTTGAATCAGTTGACTTCTTCCTAATACCCTCTGTGGCTTTTACGCCACTTATTCGTCAAACAAGCCAGTCCATTATTTATAAATTCAGCTTCATTCAAGCTCTCAGGACACAGGCAGAATGCAGCCATATCACACACACAGTCCTAGCCCAGTTCCCAGCTGAGTGCTCACTCCCTGCTGAGGCCTCATGGGCTGTGCCCCCACTGGCTTTGTCTCTGTCAGCATTTTCTCTAACTAGCCTCCATTAGAACAGCCCACTTAGTTCTGGCGACAGTGATCACTGGCTTAGCCACCAGAAATTCCAGACTCTTTACATTCTTAACACACAACAGTTGCAAAGTCTCAAATCCACGCAGTCAGGACTATCACAGCCTCAAGCTCACTTCTGGCACTGTTTTCTGTCCCGATTTCATTTCCTGTTGCTGTGATGGAATACCTGTACTGTAGCTACCTGCAACTCTAGGGAGAAGGGCCTTGTTTGGGTCACAGTTCCAGCTTACAGTCTATCACTGTGGGGAGGTCAGGCTGTGGAGACTCCAAGCTGCGTGTCACAGTACATCCTTACTCAAAAGCAGAAAGCAGTGAGCATATACACTCATGCTGGTGTTCAGCTCACCTCCTCCATTTTTACACCAGCCAGGGTTTTCTGGCCTCTCTTCTGGGGTCCAGCCCTTGTCCATGGTGCCAAGCCTTAGTTCTCTCCAAGACTGCTTGGTGCTGGGCCTTCCGCTGCTGCTGAGGCTGCACCTGGCCTTTCTGCAAGAACTCCAACCCGACCATGAGGTGCAAGGCGTCAGCTACTGCCCATGACCCCTACTTGCCTTCAGCCCTGGTACCATGTGGGGCACTCTTGTCATGGTCAGCTTCCGGCTTGAGACTTAGCCTTGCCCCACTGTGTGCTGGCCACCTAGGAAACATTTCCAGAAGGTTGTGCCTCAGTGGTGCTGCATCCCTAATGGTCACCAATGGTCTTCAGCGCAGGTTCGTGCCTGTAGATTCTTAGGCCAGAGCAGCAGGTGGACAGCCTGATAGCTATGCTTTCTTTGCTCTAAACTTTATAAGCCAGACTTCCATAGTCTTCATTTTCTTTCAGCATTCTTATCTTCTCAGCTCCTGTACAACAGACCTGTAAACTCTGAGCGTTCAATGGCTTTTCTAGCCCAAAGCTCCAGAATTCTTCGAAAAGCAACAGGTCTGTCACAGCAGCAGCCGCACTCTTCTGGCACCAGGTTATTGCACCTGCTTTCTGTTGGTATGATAGATAAATAATGAGACCAAAAGCAACTGAGAGAGGAAAGGGTTTATTTCATTTTACAGGTTGAGTGAAGTTGGGCAAGAACTCAAGAAAGAAACTGGAGGCAGGGACTGCAGTAGATTCCGTGGGGAAGGCTGCTCACTGGCTGTTCCCAGGCCCTCTCTACCAGGTTCTCACACAGCCCAGCTCCATTTGCCTAGGGGTGCTGCCTCCCCAGCGGCTGGACCCTCCTACATCAATTAGCCGTCAAGAAAGTGCTTCACAGACACGCTACAGGCCAATCTGATGGGGGCAGTTCTTCAATTAAATTCCCTCTTACCAGGTGTGTTGACAGCCGAGATCAGCCATTAACATATATTAAAAGTCTGAATGGCTTATGCCATTGTTTAATAAGTGGAGTTCTGAATATTTTCCTGTAGTTTGCTACAAGAGTATTTACTGTTTCTTCTAGTTCTAAGAGTTATAGTCAAGCCTTGCATGGTGGCATTTTGGTCAGCAGCAACTTGATGCATAGCAATGGTCCCATGATCATGTAGCCATGGTGGATTGTGAGTCAACTGTGTGATACTAATAATTGACATGCTTGTTGAACAACACTTTGACAGTATCTGGCCTGTTACATTATGCACGACTTATTTCTTTACCTCATGTTACAGCTAGGGAAAATCGGAATGTTTGAGTGACTTACACAGGAACAACAACAAAAATACAAAGCTTTCAAAATTTCTGGCTCTTTATATAGCATTTCTCCAACTAAACATGCTCTACTCAGCTTTTCTACATCTTATATTACGCAGTGTTCTTACTTCCTCAGTGTTTGTATGTGTACGTGTTCATGCCGTGCACACATGGACACCAGCAGTTGATGTAGGTGTGTCTTCCCTCACTCTCTGATTTATTTTTGAGAGCCTACAACTGAACCTGTAGCTGGCCTGACTGGCCAACAAACTCCACTGGGTCCTCCTATCCCTGTGCGCTGCCTAGCCCTGGGTTCTAGAAGTGCACACTCTGCCTGCCTTTCACATGGGTGTTGGAGACTCCAAGTTCAGCTCTCTTGTTTCTACAGCAGACATTTATTACCTGACCAGCATTCAGCCCCAGAGTTCTTGGTTTTTCAAGGCCTGTTTACTTCCTGCGGCACAGGGTGTGAGACGGTGTTTAAGGCTGCTTTTTCTTCCATCTTGACAGAAAAGTAGCAGCTCTGAGTCGTTAAGCGAGAAGGGTTCTGAATTGAAGAAAAGCTTTGATGCTGTGGTATTTGATGTTCTTAAGGTCACGCCAGAAGAATACGCGGTAAGCTCTCTGCTTCTTGCTTTCCAGTTTTTGCACACAGTTTGTGTACTTGTGTTTTCACTGAGTTAGAACTTGTGGCCGCACTGGAAGAGGTGTTGACTTTTCAAAACTGGATCTAGGAATTGTTGGAGAATAGCCCAAGTGTGGAGCAAGGGAAGGGTGAGGTGGGAGGTAAGGATGACTTTTCTTTTAAAGGGCAGCTTCTTGTTACCCCTTCTGCTTGGGAGCAGCTGGTAAGCACTTGATCACTACCTTTGCTGACTCACCAAGACACTTTGTTAATATGGTCACAAGGACTTTTTTTTTTTTTTTTTACTATTTTGTAAACTTTAAAAGTTGAAAGATTTCTCAATCATTGGAATCATGAAATTATCTAGAAAATCTTTTCAGCTGACGTAAGTGTTCGTTTAGACTTTTGTGCTCCTTTTGTTAACCGAATACACTGCTTTTTTGGCCTTGTATGACTATTGCATTCCAGGAATAAATTGTTCCTGTTTGTAGTATGTCTTTACCCTTCTCTGATTTCTGCTCAGAGGTTTTATCATGTGCATTAGTTTAGTAGTGTGAGAAGGAGGTGCACACAGTGTGGTGCATGTGTACAGTTCAGAGAGAGAGCAACTTTAGAGTTGGTTCTCTGCCTCTGCTGTGTGGGGACTAGGGATTGAACTCAGGACATCAGACTCTGTGCTGAGAGACCTGCTGAGCCATTTAACAGATGACAGTGCCAAAATATTTCTCTTTTCCAGCCTTACCTAAGAAGGAAATAACTAGGAGTAATTATATTTAATGGCACAAAAACTAAATTTTCTATTTTCTTTAAGTCCCTAAAGATTATGTATTCAGTACTTTAGTATGGAGTAGAAATTTTATTTTGAATAAATTTTGTATCATAGAGTTCCAAAGAAATTGCCATTCACAACAAAACCAAACCACTTTGTCTTTCAGGGTCAGATAACGCTAATGGATGTTCCAGTGTTTAAGGCTATTCAGCCAGATGTAAGTAGTTTTAAGACTTTCCTTAAATATAGAAACTGATAAACCATAATATCTTAAGATGCTTAAGGAATTAAAATCATAGTTTGTATTAATCATTGAATGTCTAAGGCCTGCAATGTAACTTACCTGTGTTCAGTCCTCAGAGACTTAGATGGTGGTCATCATAGTGCATCTGTCAGTCATAAATGGGATGCTTGAATCACTCGGCTAATTTGAGTTCATTACTGAAGGAAGTAATAGACTCACAGAAGCAAAATGATTTACTCAGGGGTTTGAGGCTTTTTAATAGGAAAGTGAAAATTAGACATAACTTAGTAATCTTTTCTTCTACCTTAATTTTATGTAATATGACTATGTTATTTGAGCTTATGTAATTTTTAAAAATTACGGTATGTGCTTACGTGATGTTAGTGATGTGGGTGATGTGTAGAGGTCAGAGAACAACTTTTACAGGGTCAGTTCTCTCTCTCCACCTGTGTCTAGAGCTAGGGTATGCAGCCCTTGTATTGACACGTTTGAGTAGGATCAAGAAATCACCCCACCAATAAAATAAAGGAACTAGTATTACATATCTGCCCCCTCAATGTTAGCACACATGTGTATAAACTTGTGCGTTTACAGCCTATCATTTTAAAGGCCTGTGTATCAAGGCTTTATGGATGAAGGAATAGTGACAGTTATCCTTTATATACAACTGTCTTAGTTTGTTCTGTAGTTCTATAACAAAATGTCTGTTGCTGGATACTTTATATAGAGGAGGTTTATTTAGATATAGTTTTAAAGGCTGAAAGTCTAGGATCAGGAGATGTTATCTGTTGGGCCTCAAAGGAAGGCCACAGAGGCTGCCTCATGTTGTGGCAGAAAAGTAGAAAGGGAAATGGCCATTGTCTTTATGACAGTCCACTTCTGGAGAGCTCTCTCACTCCTTGTGTGCGTCCCTGTGCTAAGTGCAAGACTCCACCTCTTAAAGCTTCTCCCTTCTCCCTACACTGGAGACTCCGCCATAACACGTGTGCCGGGCACATTCAAGTCATACCCAGACTATAATAATAGCTCAATGTTGACACTGGGCTTAGACTTGGAAAAGACAGTTTTTGCTTTTAGTGTGGAGTAATATATACTTTATCTTTTAATTAATTAATTAATTAATTAATTAATTTTATCTTCCAGTGGAACCAGTTTGATAATTCATGATTGGTTCTTTGGGAGTAACGTGCGGTATTTTTTATGTTATATACTAGTCTGTCGTGATCCTGAACACTGCAATAACTAACAAGTCCAGTACACCTGAAGTGTAGACAGGCTGTTATCATGACTTTTTCCAAGGAGGCTACTTAATGTGTTAGTGTCTCAAGTTTGCTGCCTGTCAAGGGAAGGGAGAGAGCTGGCTGCATAGCCTTAGGCCCTGTCATTTCTATAAGCCTGTGCTCTCTTTCTCTTCAGTGCAGAGAGGTTCAAAGTAGAGCTGCCGGGTTAATAGCGGACAGAGAGGAGCTGTGCACTTTATAAATAGTGGGCAAAACAAAAGTCCTGGAGTATTCATTTCTGTTATTCTTGACAAAAATTGCCTTCCCCCATCTTGAATTTACAGTCTCCTAAGAATCATTTTTCCTTTTGAATAAAATACATTTATTATTGCTCTTTCATGTGACTCATGGTAACCCATGGAAAGCTGGTGTCCTTTATTTAACTGCATTGTGTGGTAGTCACATTACAAAGTCAAAAGGAAAGGTGAAATCGGTTGGTGATTTTATTTAATCTACAACATCCAAAGTGTTCTAGCTTGTAATCGGGATACAGTTTTTATTGAGATTCTTTACACTTTTCCCTATGCTGAGTTTTCTGGGTCCCAGGGTTGTCTCTGGATGACGTCATGTTTTTACCTAGAGCTGCTCCCTGTCAGGTGTTTAGGAATCGATGACTAAGAGTGTGGGCGTTGTACACTAGATCATTATCTGAAGACATACACGCCCATTTTAAGAGGATTTTTCCCTTCCTTGGGACATTGAACGATTCCTTTTGAACCTTCAGGTATCCCTTAACTTTACTTCTTCAGTAAATTTAACAAAATCCTCTTGATTCCTACTCCCCCATCCTTTTGAGATGAGGTCTTAGGTAGCCCAAGCTAGCCTCAAGCTCAGTATATATGACTGAAGACATGCCACTCTGACCATTCTTCATCCACCTCCTAAGTGCTGGGATCATAGGTGCTCACTACGGTACCCAGCACTGTTGACTTTGTTTTACCTTCATAAATACCTAGTTTATTTATTGTCAGCACCTCAGTCTAAGAAACCATCTTGTCTCCACAGAGTCACAACAGTGCCTTTTCACTTGGTCTGTGTGTACTGGTCACTTTCATGTCACTGTGCCCGCATATCCATCAGAATCGACTTTGTGGAGGAAAGAGCTGGGCTTGGGGTCTGAGTGAGCCTGGCCTGCTGGGGAAAGCATGATGGAACAGCAGTTGGTAGGCCATAGAGCAGAGAAAAGGCATCCTGGCACTCAGCTGCCCCTTCCCCGTTCTCTCGCTCCCTCAGCCCGTGGTACAGTGGACTTTTAGATAATTATTGTTGGAAAACTCCCACATACACACCTGGACATACGCTACATCAGTCTTCTGAGTGACTTTAAACCCATTGCATTGACAGTACAGGCAAACCATCACAGTGGCTTCTGCTTTGTCTGGCTCCTGAGGTCTGTTCTTTCAGGTCACCATGGTAAGCGACATTGAAAAGTGCTCACATGACCTCTGCTCAAACCTCCACAATGGTTTCACTTGCTTTGAGGATAAAGGAAAACCATCACAGTGGGATCTGAATCTCTACATCACTTTGCCTTTTTCTAAACACATTTTCTACTCTTTCTGGTCTACCAAATTAATTCCTTTAGTCCTTCGCCATGGACCCTGTGTCCACCGTGGTTAACTTCCTCCTTGAGTTATCAGGTGAAGTTAGACGTTTTTCTCTTCCTTTGGCTCTCCTGACACCTTACAGTGGCCGTTTGTGTTGTGATGCAGTAAGCAGACCGAGTGCCGGGTTATGTGTTTGGCACTGCTTAGCTGCTGGAGATGCAGCAGTAAGCCTACACTGACATTTGCCCCCCAGATTGTATGTTCTGGTGAAGGGAGTTAAATTAAACAGTGATACGTGAAAACTAAAGAGGGGAGCACATAGGACATGAGGCGCAGAGGAGCTTCAGTTCTAGATGGGATCATCAAGAAGACTTCCCCAAGAAACAAAGTCCTTAAGGAGGTGGATTGCAAGCCGGGCGTGGTGGCGCACGCCTTTAATCCCAGCACTCGGGAGGCAGAGGCAGGCGGATCGCTGTGAGTTCGAGGCCAGCCTGGTCTACAAAGTGAGTCCAGGATGGCCAAGGCTACACAGAGAAACCCTGTCTCGAAAAAAACCAAAAAAAAAAAAAAAAAAGAAAGAAAGGAGGTGGATTGCATACCATTAGGGTGTTTCCGTCAGGAACAGGCTAGCAAAGCTAGTGGCCCACAGCCTTCTAAGCTGGGTGAAAGGGCTCTGAACAAGGGATGAAGTTGAGCGAGAGGCTAGACGGGCATGCTACCCAGGAAGCTGTCACTGTGGTGAAGGTGGTAAGCCACTGGGGAAGTTGTTTAATTATGTGCATGTTCACATGAGTACAGGTGCCCCCAGAGGTCAGGAGAAGGTGTCAAACCCAGTCATTGCAGTTAACAGGTGATTGTAAGCTGTTTGATGTGAGTGCTAGGAATCAAACGCAGGTTCTCTGCAAGAGCAGTACATATTGTTTTGCTTTGTTTTTGTTTTTTGAGACAGGGTTTCTCAGTGTAGCCTTGGCTGTCCTGGCCTGGCTTTGTAGATCAGGCTGGCCTCAAACTCACAGAGATCCACTTCCCTCTTCCACCCTCGTGCTGGGATTAAAGGCGTGCACCTCTGTGCCCAGCTTCAAGTACATATTCTTAGCCACTGAGCTATTTCTCCAGCCAAGCATTGGAGGATTTTAAGCTGAAGAGTAATTTTTTTTTATTTTGATGTTTAGTAGCTCCAGCTCTTTACAAGAAATGGTGGAACGTGAGCATAGCTGGGGAAGAGAAGCAATATGAAGGAGCAAATCAAGGAGGTAACATGAGAGACACATGTGCTTGCGTCAGGGTACAGGTGAAAGAGTGAGTGAGAACTTGGCACACTGTGTATGTAAGGGGAGTCATGGGGACACCAGAGTGTTTGCTCTCATATCAAATGAGAGTAGTTGCTATTCCCTGAAGTGAGGAATTATAATGTCTGTATTGCACTGCTGCCGTTCATACAGAACATAATGTGTCGTGCTGGACCAAGCATGAGCAACAGGTTTGGAGGCAAGGGCAGCAGTGTGGCTTTGGACTTCCTTAATTTTACATGTCTGTTAAACCTTTCCGAGGAGACGTTTAGCCAGGCAGTGTGTAATGGTATGTATTTACAGCCTAAGCCATTGATTTAAATTTGGAAGGTACCAATGTACAGATGCTATTTGTACACATGAGGGGGCTGAGGATAGTCAGTATAATATGTGCTTCAGCAGCAGGCCCTGGGTTCAATCCTCCCTAACTCCCCACCCCCTAGCCCCTGTAAATTAAATGTGGATAGGATTGCTAGACAGTGCATATAGATGAGTCCCACAATAGTGATGTGTAGGAACTGCTGAAGAGATCAAGCGGTTTAAAAAAAAAAGATTTACTTACTTACTTATTTATTATGTATATAGTGTTCTGTCTGTATGTGTGCCTGCGTGCCAGAAGAAGACACCAGATCTCATTACAGATAGTTGTGAGCCACCATGTGGTTGTTGGGAATTGAACTCGGGACCTCTAAAAGAGCAGTTAGTGCTCTTAACCACTGAGGCATCTCTCCAGCCTGCATGCAGTCTTTGAATCTTGTGCCGCCTGACTGTTGCTACTTTTCCTCTTGATTTGAAACATGAAGAAGGGGATTGACTGTTTTTGTATACTCTCTGGTCTGACTTTTAGTAATAACTCAATATCTAGAGTAAGAAAATGAGTGCAGTGTTTAGGAAGTACTCAAGGAGTAGAAGTTAAACAAATTGATAGAAGTAGCTATTGGGGAAAACGTTAACACCAGAATATTCTTGTTAGACATTGGTCTCATTGAATCACAAGATTACTTTAAGTGTGCCAGCATATATAGGATGCGTGCCAAAAGAATGCTTGTAATTTTAGTATGAACTATGAAAGACATGCACAAGGCTAAAAGAACTGTAAGGTAAGATTCCTGTGAACTAGCCAGCCCTGTTAAGGCCCTTGTGTACCCTCACACCCAGGTGAACACAGTCTGGTAGGAGACTGTATCATTCCTGTCTAGTCTGTTGTGTTTTCCCAAGTGTAGGCATTGCTTACTAGTACGTGCTGTTTGAAGCTTCAGGTTTTCAAACTGCTGTGAATGGCGTTCCGTTGCTTTTGTGTTTGGGCTGCCTTTTGTGCTTCGCATCCTTAGCTAGCTTCCCTTCATGATTCATGCACTTCAGTGTATTAGTGCCTGGGCTGTAGAGCACAGACATCTTGGAAATTACTGACACCACTGAATAGTTTGTGAAATGTTAATTATTATGTCAAAACTCTTGCTACTGATACATTTTAGAAAACTTAAGCTGTGATATCAGCTAATTTATTTGCTTTTTATAAATATCTTTATATTTTAAATTTATATACTTTATATATATATTACTTAGATATGGTGCTAAATACTACACTTACTAAGGAAAGAAAGACTTTTCTTATTAAACATAAGATATTACAGAGAAGTAGTGGCTCTCTCTGAGCCTGAAACAACTCTTATTTATTTTCATTTGTCTATTATTCCAAATTTGAATTCTACATAAACCTTATATAAACTTTATAAGAATAATACACATACTTCATGAAAGTGTTTATAACACTTACATGATCCAAAACTGATTTTCCTAAGTAAGTTCATCTTTTGTTTGTAGCTGGCCCTCACCTAGAATCCCACTTTTTGCATGCTAAGCAAGCACCTTGGTATATGTTGCTAATTTGTACGCTCAACCAAACTAGGACAAAATATTTGCAGAAAAAAATGGTTCTAACAACTGTTGACATGACATGTCCATGTATTATAAATAGTCTAGGCATTGTGTAAAGTATATAGAGGATGTCTGTGTATTATATTAACCTCGTTTTATATGAAGGACTGGTATACAGGGCAGCTGTGTCCTGTGTCAGGTGATTCACTCACATTGCCTCACCTTTGTGATCTGTCATGCAGAATCAGGACTTCACTGTTCTCTCTGCTAGTACTCACCTCCTCATCAATGCCGACACAGTGATGCAGTTACTGTCGCTGGGAAGGAAGTTATGAGTCGTCCAGCGTCTCCCCCACAGTGTTAGCAGGTCCTCCCTTCATCCACAGTTTTAACACTTTGCCCTGCCAGCTGCTATATACTCTGCTTCTGCCTTTAAATCCCTATCCAGCACACAGTTCTACATAAATCCTTTCATTTACCTATCTTTATTTTTAAAGGAGTGCTGGGAAACAAACTCAGGGCCTTGCACACACTGAGACACTTCACCCCGAGATGCTAAGTTTCCTCTCCTCACTGCTCCTTCCCCCTTATCCTGTCTTCTCACACATACCCCCTTCTTTTTTCTTTCTTTTCTTTTGCTTTCTTTCTTTCTTTCTTTCTTTTTAAGGGATAAAGGGTTTGTTTTATTTTTGTTCAGTTTCTGAGGGTTTAGTACACCATGGCAAAGTTGATACACTTAGGTCAGCATTGTCCAGAAAGTGGACAAAAGGAAAGTGCCAGCACTCTATAATTTTTTTTAAAGATATATTTACTTTTATTTTCTGTATGTGTTTTCCCTGCATATGTATATCTGCAACACATGTGTGCAGTACCTGTGGAGACCAGAGGACAGTGTTGGATCCCCTGTACTGTTCTTAGAGTTATAGACCATGTGGGTACTGGTAACCCAACCAAGTCCTCTGCAAGAGCAGTAAGTGCTCTCAACCTCTTAGCCATCTCTCCATCCATCTACATATTTACGTATTTCATTTCACTTACTTTTTTTTGCCTTTGAATTACAAAATAAAATTTCTTAGAATTATTAGAACAAGGAGCCAAAAGTTGCAATTTTTTCAGCTTTGCCATTCATGAATTATGCCACTAATGTATTCCATATCCTTGACTTTAAAAAGGCGTCTTTAGCATGGAAAAAAAGGGGTGGGGTAGTACTTGAAACTGCCAAATCTTTGAGTAAATCTCAGAAGTATGTGATTTCAGAACCAGAGTTGTTAGTGGTACGTAGTTGTAGCCTTCAGGAGAGCTTCTGTCAAAACTGCAGCCATCTTTAGAAGTGGTAACAGTAGAAAGGCCACCACAAGTCACATGCTTATGGATTGGGGTTCTGTCACCTGTACAGTGGCAAGAAATTTTATCTGGCTTAGTAGCAAGAAACTCAGTCTTGTTTAGTGGTGTCTTGAAGTGGTAATCATTTCCAGTTCCTTAGCGTGTTTGGAGCCATTCCTACAGAAGTTTATACTACTACCATGTGGACTCTAAAAGTGACACTCTTGCTGTGGATAGAGGTTTTTGGAGGTTTTATGGTTTTGTTTTGGCTTGGTTTTAACCCCCTCTACTAATGTAGAATTTATTTTTAGATTTCTTCCCTAATGCTGAATTTTCCAATATGGATTAAGGACAAAAAGTTAGCTGGAGGGCTTTATACATTCATTAATTTCTAATACCGTCTCTGGCACGCAGCTCCTACTAAAGCTTTTCTCATATCCATGGCTCTCCTAGGTATGATTTCTCTTTGGACCATGAAGAAATCTCTTATACATTCACAGGGCCTTTCTGTGATTTAGCTCATGTTGAAGAGGCTTTGACTGTATTCTGAAAGTTCTTCATTGTATTAATTATTCTTCTGTTGCTATGAAAAAAAATTCCATGACCAAAGCATGTAAGAAGGAGTCTATCTAGACTTACGGTTCCAGAGGGCTAAGAGTGTCATGGAGGGGAAGCATGGCAGCAGACAGCAGGTGTGGCTGTTGGAGTGGGAAGTGGAGGGCTGGTTTCTGGGACTGCCAGCACAAAGCAGAGAGACAGAAGAGCCGTAGGTGAGGGTTTTACCCTCAATCTCCCCACACTCTGACCCCCCACACACACAACCACACTGTGGCGTACTTCCTCCAGCAAAACCAGACTGCCTAACCCCCTAGACAGTACCAGCACCTGGGAGCCAGACATTGAAGTGCCTGAGACTATGGGGCATATTTATTATACAAACCACCGTATCCATGCTAAGTACATTCCTAGGATTGGAGTCGTTCTGTCTGTTGTGAATTCTCTGATGGTCTATAAAGCTTATGTTCTTCTGAAGTCACTGATGCAGTTATAGCACTAGTGGAGTTTCTCTGCAGGGTGAGTTTTGTATTACTCAGTATAGGGTGAGCTTGCCAGAAAGCTAGCTTAGAGTCCAGTTGTGACTCTATATTTTCATACGCCTTAATTAAGGGTGGAATTGTATTTGAACTCTGCATTATAGTCATTACTCTGGATAATGGCTGCCTCTTAGAAGGTTTCTGTTGCTGTGATCAAACAACACTGTCAAGGTGGCTTACAGAAGGCAGGGTTCCATTGGCCTCACAGTTCCAGAGGGAGAGAAGCCCATCACCATCTTGGCAGAGAGGCTGGTGGCAAGCAGGCATGGTGCTGGGAGTAGCAGCAGCTGAGAGCTCGCATCCTGCTCTACAAATGAAACAGATACTCACTGGGGATAGCTGGAGGCTTTGGAAACAAGCCCTTCCCCAGCGACACACCTCCCACAAGGCCACACCCCCTAGTCCTTCCTAGGGGTGACCAAGTGAGGACCAAGTAGTCAGGTACCTTATAGGGGACATTCATTCCCACCACACAAGGTTCTCAAGTATTCTTAGAGGACAAGGTCCACCTAAAAGCTTTCTAGCAAGCATTACACCTGCTGAAGAAAATTCCACACTTCAATTCCATCCAATCACAGAGCAGAAATGTTTGGGGAAAGCTGTTCTGTCTGTACTGTGTATATATAGACTTCTTTCCCTGGCATTATGCCGTAGTCCGAATCTGAAGATCCTAAGGAGTGTGGGACAATTTGGATTTTTTCTGTTCATATTCTGAAATTAGAAAACTTCAAATGTAAAAACACTTCTTGCCTGAGCCTTTCATATAAGACATATAATTAACTTGTATAAAATAAAGCATGATCCATTCCTAATACTTCACTATCACTGGGGATGTAAATTTACTTAAAAACTTTTATAGGTGATTTAATATTATCATCCAAAATACTTCAGTATGGGATAAGGCTGAATAAGCCTGTAGGTGCACTGTGTTAGGTATTGTAAGTAACCTAGAGGTGCTTTAAAGTGTAGTGGAGGGCATGCAAAGATCATACACAAATCTAATAATTTTTATGGTTTTTTTTCTAATTGGAGGGAGGTCCTAGAACTAATCTTCCATTGGACACTTAAAACAGTATCAGTTATAGTACTATGAGGAGTAAGTGTGTGTTTGAGACACACTAGAGATTGTGGGAAAGTGATAGCTAAATTAGGGCAACACTAATTGTGAATTTTATTAAAATATTTCTGAAATTTTTATCATTTGAGACATTTCTTGCAGGATGTGTAAAAGGCATTCTCTACAAATATTTTTATGTCTACCAAAAGACTATAATCTAAGCAACATAAAAAATTTTAACAGAAATAAGCTTTTTAATAAAAATAATCATTGCATTAAAAATGTAAGCAAGTCATGGACTTAGATAATAGGCAATGTGACGAGTCTTGTGCACTAGAATAATGGTGTGGCGCTCTGTTAGAAGCCCCCTGCAGCCGGCCGCCAGTGTGGGTCTGCTGCCCTCACCTGGAGCTTCCTAGCATATAGGAAGGTCAGGCTTCCATCAGGACCAGGGAAGGCAGAGAAGAAAGTTGTTTTGGCATCTGCATCTGTGGAAGCAGAAGTAGCTTCTGACTTTGTCCCTGATCTCGTTAGCGGGGCTACTCCATACTGGGAGGTGGGAAGGAAGACCTGAGTACATTAGAAAGGAGGGCCAGTGTTCTTAACTTACCCTGTTACGTTGCATAGTTTCGGTTTTTGTTCTAATTAAAAATGCAAGCATAATGGATGGAATTCCATCTGTGGTGGTGACTTCTATATAGCCATATAAACTGGGTACAAATGGATGTCATATCTCTTTAAAGCTTTCACTCTGAGCACAGAGCTACCTCAGCAACAGTTAACCTCATGGACATCCTCTGTCCTAGTTGCTTCCCTCACCCGCAGTCTTTGGATTCCACTGTTTCTTTCCTCCTTCAATCTGTCTACATGCTGGTCTATATTGGCCTTTTCTCTTCTTCTGTCTATAGGTATCCCTACATCATCACCCTTAGAACAGTCCTTTTAAGAGTGTTGGAACCTACAAGACGTAAGAGAAGCTGTGACTCCTGTGAATTGAGTCATTCTCTCATAGGGTAGGTGGTCATCAGTTGTGGGGTTTTGCCCTCCCTGTGCTTCTGAAATAAATGCAACTGAAAATTGATCGTAATAGTAAATGATTCACAGCGAATCCATGTGTATTCTGAAATGCATTTTAGCAACTATTACGGTTGTTTTATATATCTGAGGCATTTTTAGAAGATTCCCTTTCCTGGCTGAGTTAAAATGGCTAGTTAAGCACATTAGAGCAAACTGTTTCGGGACTGCGGGAGGGTTACTTACACAGCACACCCAAACAGCCCTGTGCGTTCTTGACTAGGCCCTGACAAAGCCTTGTCAGAGCCACTAGGTCACTTGACCTAGGTCACTTGTTCGTGTGAAATGCTTTAGTACAGGCTTCTGTGTGACCGAAGTCAGTATAAAGATGACAGGTACAGCAAAACACAGTTGTTGCGTCATACTATAGTGTCATTCGTAGGAAGGTCCTAGAGTCTGAAACAAAAAGAGAAAAGAGACTAGACTATAGGGCTGCTTTAAATGTTCTGTTTTGCTCTGAGGAGGTCAGATAATTACAGTTTGACCATTCATTTTGAATGGTCAGAATCTGATTAAACAACAACCAACCAAATGAATTGTTGCATGAAGAGTAGCTGGTCCCCGACTTTCTGACTGAGCTGCCCTCAGCCACCAACTAGCCTTTGGTACGTCTCAGGCTGTTTAGTCAGAGTAACCAAAGACTTGTGAGATGAGAATGGGTCTGAGAGGTGTTCTTTCATAAGGAAGGGAGGGTAGAGAAAGAAAAAAAGAATAGAAAAGAAGGAAAAGATCTTAAGGGTATGGTAGTGCCTGGTTATAATACTAGCACTTGGAAGGCTGAGGCAGGGGGATTGCAGTGAGTTTAAGGCCAGTGTGGGGCTACATAGCAAGACTTCACAAACGCTTTGTCTTTAGATTGTGTTGTATTAGTAAAGTAAGCTAGGAGCTGCTGTTGGAGGCTCCCTCCCTCCCTCCCCGAGATCCTGGGGCTGCCTGAGTGTGTGGGGGTGGGCCAGTACACAGCACAGAGGCACAGATCAACAGCACATGGCCTCCTTAAAAGATTTATTTGTTTTTATTTTATGTGGATGGGTATTTTGTCTGTGCACCATGTGCATGCAATGCATGTAAAGGCTAGGAGAGGATGTCCCTGGAACTGCAGTTACAGAAGGTTGTTAGCTGGCGTGTGTGTGCTGGGAACTGAACCCAGGTCCTTTGCAAGATCAACAAGCACTGTTAACTGCTGAGCCATCTCTAGCCCATGCACTTTTTATTTTTTTAAAGCAGATGCATGCTACAGTGCCTGTGTGGGAGCTGGGCATTGAACTTGCGTCCTCATGATGACATGACAAGTACTTTACCGACTGAGCCATCTTCCCAGCCATGTGTAGCCTATTTTAATGTTCTCAAGACAAGGGAACTTTTTTTCCTCATGTAGAAATAAGGGACTGTTGGGAGATAGGTAGAGCAGGGAAAAAATTATCTTTAAATCCAGGCAGCTGTAAGTGCAGCTCAAGATTTAAGAAGAAAGTGGTGAGCCCTGGTACAATTCTAGCTTTGTAACTCATTAAGTGGATTTCCACTTTAAAACAATTTTTAAGGTAATTACAGAACATAGGAAGTTGTAAAAAAAAATAATGCAGATATTAAAGATTTATAGGAAGTTACAAAACCTGTACAGAGAAATCCCCTGTACCCTTTACCTGGTTTTTCTTGCAGTTCCATCTGGACTGTAGCACTCCATCAAAATAAGAAAATGCCATTATGTCATGTGGTTCTGTGATATTTCATTATGCATGCAGACCTGTGCTACTTACATACCGGAAACAACTCTGCCTTCACCTTGGAGCTTTCCCTCTCACTATCCTTTTTAGGCTACAGTTAACCTCCTGCCCCTCACCACCACCACCCCGCCCCCGATCCTGCCTTCCTTGACTGCTCCCTCCTCTCTAGTGGAATTTGTCCTCTGCTCTTGCCTGTCCCTAAGAGCCCAGTATTACTCCTTCTTGTTAATCAGTGGGTTTCCTACAAGGACTTGCCTAGCTTGAAGATCTTACATCTTCTGTTTTTCTTCATTGGTGTTGAGAAATGAACCTAGGGCCTCATGCATGCTAAGCATAAGGTCTGCCGCCAACTGCACCCTCAGCTGCCCCCTTCCTCTGTGTGTGTGTGTGTGTGTGTGTGTGTGTATGTTGCACATGTAGGTTTCTGCATGCCACAAACACTTGTGGATGCCATGCCAGAGAACAACTTGCAGGCTTTCCTACCCTGTGAGACTGAACTCAGGTTAGGCAGCAAGCAGCTTTACCCACTGAGCCACCTCATCCCCTTACTTAGCTGGCTAGTCTGTTTTGAGCTTCCGTCTACCTGCTGTCTGAGAATGAGTACACACACGCAACTTCTCTAAGGACCCTCCTGTCTGAAAGGGTCTCTAGTCTTTATCAAGGTTTTATGTTGCTGCATGTAGAATTCTGTAACTTGAAGTTGTTACTTTCAGTTTCCTAATAGTGTTGTCTCAGTAATTTGTACTTTAGAAATAATTCATGAGATTTTGTTGTTGTTTTTAATTTCTTTGTCTACAAGGTCCTTTTAAAAAAAATTTTGTTTTTAATGTTATGCTTTGGCTCCCCTCCACACACTTCATCCATGTACTGCGCCACAGGAAAGTCAATTGTTATCTTATAGTCTTGGCCATTTTCTTGAATTGTTATTTTCTTGGGCCTCTTAAGGTTCTTGTTATTTAAATATTAACACATTGATTCTTAGTTAATATCAAATTAGTATCTTGGTGGGTTTTGCCAACTGAGCTCTTAGAGGAACAAACCTTATGGAGTGAATCTGTCTATCTGTTCATCCGTCTATCAATCCATCCATATCTAGAAAGAGTATTTATTAGAGTGACTTACAGGTGGTGTTCCAGCTAGCCCAACAATGATGTCTACCAACAGACAGTCCAAGAATCTAGTAGCTGTTGAGTCCAGGGGGCTGATGTCTCAGCTGGTCTTATGTACAGGCTGGAGTCCTGAAGAAGGAGCCTCCAAAGCCGGTGAAAGGATGGACTTGCCGTGGAGAGTGCGGACAAGCAGGCAGAGAGCAAAAGCCTCCATCTTCCATGTCCTTCATGTAGGCGGCCACAAGACGGTGTGTCAGATTAAAGGTGGATCTTACCCCAAAAGATCTGGATTAGGTGTATCTACTATATATAATGGTTTAATTGAGAAAATCCTTCACAGGCGAACCTGGTGGCTTTGGTTTTAGTTAATTCCAGATGTAGTCAGCTTGATAACCAAGAATAGTCATCTTAAGCCCACCTCTTGTCAACTTGACTCATAATCATACCTCCTTATTTCATGCTTAATTTCCAAAGAAAAATAATAGCCAGGTAACAGTGATGCCTAACCATGATATAACTATCCCACATACAGCTACACACTCCTTATAAACTCCAGAATAAGTGGCAATGTTCCTTAAGAGACAGTCTTTCTCAAGAATTAAATACAAGAGCCGCTGATATTCTCCTAAGTGATGTTACCCTACATAATAAAGAAATCAAGGAAAATACACAAATATATGCGCAAAGACATTCTTAACAAAATGACAGGTGTAATAACTTTTCTCACCTATCAAAGAGTAATGATAATATCTTTTTCTTTCTCAGATTTCCTTTGTTGTCTACCCAAAAGGTTTTTTCCCTTTCTGTATGGGTCCTTTCTCTGGTGGTTTTTGCTATATTGTAGAACACCTCTGGTAGTCTTGAAGTCTATGTACAGAAACTCTTCTTTAAAATCAAATGAATTCAGCTCTGTTAGCATACACCTGTCAGAATATTTTTAAATGGTGGCATACATTAGCCATATGTACATGCTTCATTTACATTCAATAGATACAGCGGTGATAACCATAATTTTGAAGCAGCAAAGCAGAAGTGCTATTTTGAGCTATCTGTACCAGTTGTAATGTGAAACAAAAATGTAATTTCTTTTTGTATCACAAAAGTACATATATTGTGCTGTACTTTGAAGCCTACATTTATAAGTATAAAGGAGTCACTTGTTTTTATTTTATTTTTTGTTTTATATGGATGGGTGTTTTGCCTGAAAGCAAATCTGTATGCTGCTTGAGTGTCTGATGCCCACAGAGCCCAGAAGAGGGCATTGATTCTCCTGCAGTGGGATTCACAGACAGCAGTGAGCCACCATGCAGATGGTGGTTATCAGACCCAGGCCCTCTGTAAGATCTGAGCCACCTCCAGCCAGAGGGGTTCATTGTCAATAGGGGGCATTAATGTAAAATTAAAATCTTTTTCTTTTAATACAAGATCTTGAGCCATTTGAATTTTATTCTTAGACCATTGGGGTTATCAAGGACTCCTTTACTAAAGAGGTTTCTTCAAATATATAAAACCAACTGTCAGGTCAAAGAATGAGATCTTTAAAAAGCTTAATTGTGGGGCTGGGAGTTGGCTCACTGGAACCTGGGTTAAATCCCCAGCACCCATGTAAAAAAAACAAACAGACAAACAAAACCAGACCAGAAGCACCTGTCTGAAAACCTGAGCCCTTGGTTGGGGGTAGGTAAAGGGACAGGTGGATCCTGGGGTTGGGTGGGGGTGGCTGGCTAACGCCAAGCCAGTCTAGCTGAAATGGGAGCTCCAGGCTCAGTGAGAGACCATCTCAGAAACCCAGTGTAGGCCTCTGCCTATAAATCCACATATGCATTAGCATGTGCACACACATACATCACATCATACACTATAAAAAGGAAGAAAGAAGAAGCTAGTTGTGGGGGCTTTGTGTGATTTAATAGTTTTGACAGTCCGCAGTGTTTACTATGTGCTATGGGATATTCAGCTTTGTCTCTCAGAGATCACCCCATCATACTCTACCTGTGAAATACATTTACCTATATTCTTTTAGATAGAAATTTTATGTATATAGTCTAATAAAATTTGTTTTAGCTTTTACAAAATAACTAATATTGTTAGATATTCCTATTTGTTGTTCCAGAAAAGAACATACAGTCTTTACAGTTTAATTTCTCTAATGTATGAAAACTGAGTTATTTCTTACATTTAATTTGTTTAGTTTTTATTTTAATCTTCTAGGAGCTTTCAAGTTGTGGATGGAATAAAAAAGAAAAATACAGTTCTGCACCAAATGCAGTTGCTTTTACAAGAAGATTTAATCATGTGAGTTGGGCTAATTGGGTGAGGGAGGGCATGGCTGTGTTGGGTTGTGCATACTCTTGTGGAAGCCAGAGATTACTCGTGTCTCCTGTGTTTCTCTTCATCACCACCACCCCATTTTTTTTTTGAGACAGGGGTTCTCTGTGTAGCCTTGGCTGTCCTGGACCCGCTTTGTAGACCAGGCTGGCCTCGAACTCACAGCGCTCCACCTGCCTCTGCCTCCCAAGTGCTGGGATTATAGGCATGTGACACCACGCCCGGCTCACCCCATTTTTAAGACAGAGACTCGGTGAACGTGGGGCATATGGATTGAGTATACTGGCTGACCAATAAGTGCCCAGAATCTTCCTCCTGCAGATGCCCCTCCTCTACCTTGTTCTGTCTACCCAGCCTTTTACATGAATGCTTGAGATCCGAACTCAAGTTCTCGTGTTTGTGCAGCAAACAGTTTACCCACTGATCGTCTTCCTGGCCCTTCCCTTCCCTTACTTATTTTATTTTTTGAGTCAGGGTCTTGTGTTGTTCAGTCTAACCCTGAACTTGGTATGTAGCTGACCATGACCGTGACCTCCTGACCCTCCTGCCTCTGCCTGCTGAGTGCTGGGATGGTAGTCATGTGTCACAGTGCCTGCTACACCTTCTGTTTTTATTTGCTAACTTGACTATGATTCTCATAGATGTAACAGAAATACTGTATTTGTATCAACAAGTTGGATAGCCATGCTTGCTTTTCATCTTTGTAAAATATACCAGTATATAATGTATAGCTTCTCCTGTGGCCTTCTTCATCAATGATGGTTCTTGGAGACATACACCCAGTGCAGGGAGCTCTAATTCATTTAATCATTGATGGTCACCACTTTGTATGCTAAGTTCAGCTACTCTCGATACTAAAATGTTTTTGGCCTTTGTGAAGAATGTTGCCATTTGCTGTACGGGAGCCATAGGTTCTCTAGGCAGAGACTTGGAGCCATCACTGCCTTGAGTTCTTGTATTTATAGCAACTAAGTTGGGTCTTTCTGATTTTTAAATGTCGGTGTTTTTAGGACCTGTTAATCTACAATTTCCTCCTTTATTTTTTTTTAATTATTATTATTATTTATATATGGATGAACCCACACATATTGACTGTTGGGTGTTAACTGTAAGCTAGCCGCTGGTTTCAAAGGTTTGGCCAGTTTTGGTCTCCTTGGCAAGAGTTACAGGTTGCATTGTGTTTGTCTATCAGGAGGTACTTGGCATCCGGTTGTCTTTTCATTGTGTTAGTAGTTGTTTGTTAAGTGCATCTAACTGAGGGTATTAGAGGTGTAGTCTCATTTCATTCTCTCTGTTCACAGTTTAGATTGCTCGGTGCCCTGCTTTGAATGAGGGTGGTCCTCAGGTCCATGTGTGTGAATGCTTGGTCCCTGATAGTCCATCTGTTGAGGAAGGGTCAGGGAGTATGGCCTTTTTAGCGAGGGTGTGTCCCTGGGGGAGGACTCTAACAGGCCCAGCATCGTGCTCTCTCTCTCTCTCTCTGCCGCCTGAGGCTGCTGCTCCATGCCTGTCTGCTTCCTGCCTCACGTATGGATGAACCTTCTCACCTGTAATTCAGTGCTTTGCCTTGGTCATGGTGTCTCCTCCCAGCATAGGACATTGACTAAGACACTTTGGGGTTGGTATTTTTCATACCTGTAGTTTGTTTATACAGATGGTTATTTTAAAGGAAGCACGCAAGGACTGAAGTTTGATTCTTTCCTGTTATTTGGTAGTGTTAAAGATAATGAGTTGATGTTCCATCATCTTTAGCTAGTAACCACGTAGTTTTCTGCTTCTGTCCTGTTCCCTTCTACCTCTCAGTTGTCACATTGTTCCATTTTCAGCCAGTAGGTGGCACTACAGCTGTCTCATTGAAACTCAGGACTCAGTGATTGTTGAAGTTTGCAACAAAAAGATTTTCCTTCATCTCTTTTGATAGGTTTGCATGTCCTTTCTCCCACACCCTTGGGCATCTTGTAGTTTACTCACTTGCTTTATCCTGTGCCACAAACCACAATCTAAGAATAATAGTCATTGGATATTCCTGATCTGCAAGTCCAAGCCTGACATGCTCAAAAACCCAAAATGCACCAGTGTGACACCACAAGGACTTTGTACCTGACTTCATAGGAGAGGTGCATTCACACTATTGAATAAAATTGCCTTTAGCTATGGTATAAGATGTATATGAAATCTAAATGAGTTCAGTGTTGACTTGGCTCTCATCCCCAAGACATCTCATGTTTATACAAATCCTCCAAAACCATAAGCATTTCCTGTGAGTAAGGTATATTCAACCTGTATGCTAAGGCCCAGCCCCCAGCATGATGTGGAAAGCAGATGGCTCACAGGCACTCTCTCTCCATTCCCCCTGCCCATTTGGATAGCTGAGCTCTGTACAGTCTGAGTGCATAGGTGGTGTAGAGCGAGCTCTATTTTAATCTTAGTTTTGGGAATAAGTATTTAGTGCCTACTCATGCTTATTTTGATGCTATCATCATTTTTATTGTCCAAAACTTGCTCTCAGGTAGCTCACTGGACAATAATGCCACCATACCTGGCAAGAATTTGGATTTTAAAAATCATTTATCTTAAAATGAGTCTAACGTGAAATTTAATTAAATTGATTATGCAGTTCAGATGTAAATTAGTTGTTTATATTTGCTAGTTGCTATTTAACTATTTGTAGTTTAACTTTTGCTAGTTCATAAAATCTTGTTAGGATCAGGAAGCATTGTTGGCATTAGTATAAGAGGTGTTATAATGGCTTTGTAAAATATGTCATTTTATGTTAACATAAATCAAAAAATGCATATAATTATACATACACACATACATGTTGACAGCTGTTTACAGGTGGAAATTCCAAGAAAAATCTAAAATGTTTCTCCTTTTGAAGTGAGGAAATACAGGCTATGACATCATGACTCTTTCACTAAGACTCTTAACTCTGTCTTGTTTTTAGATTTAAGTTTGAACCAACTTAAAATACTTAGATTATATGTTTGCAGTACATGAATTAATTACTATATACATATTATATCATTTGATAAGCAACTAATTTGATCAAATTTAATAATGTTATAGACCTAATCTGCATCCAGTGGATGTTTGTAGAAGTTTGTGTGGGTATGGGCGTGCACTCAGTCACAGGTTTATTCATGTTTCAGTGCTGGGAATTGAAATCTGAACCTCTGGAATAGTAGTAGTCAGTGTTCTTAATCACTTTTAATATGAAGTTTTTATTTTATATTTCATGGCATTTTCGTTTAGTTGTAAGAAAACCGTAGTCAAGGATAGGAGAAAGTGTTTTAAAAATAACTAGGAAATATATCAAGAGGAATTTAATGTTAATCTTGATAACTCTTTGATTATTTTTTAATTTTTATTTTCAGGTAAGCTTTTGGGTTGTTAGAGAGATTCTCCATGCTCAAACATTGAAAATAAGAGCAGAAGTTTTGAGCCACTATATTAAAACTGCTAAGGTAAGCACGGCTGGATCTGTTGCTCACTCATTCAGAAATGTGACTATCTGTGGTCCTGGAAAATAACACCTGTTAAGCACATTGAATGCCTCTTTTCTCTGCCTTTTCCTTTATTCTTGGTCACCCCTTCCCCATTGTTATAGACAGGTTAGATTATGGCAAATGATAATATTTGTAAACTCACAGAGTATGTTGAGGTGATGGACAAAGTCATGTATGATTTAGTTGGAGAATACCTAGTGCTTTTTGTTACTGGGGTTTCTGTTTGTTTTTGTTTATTTATTTAAATTATGAAATAAACCCCCCAGCTATATATAAAATAAGACTGTTTAGGCTGGAGAGATGGCCTGGTGGTTAAGAGCACTTCTGGAGGGCTCAGGTTCACTTCCCAGAAGCCCATTGGTGACTTGATGCCTTCTCCTGACTTCCACAGGCACCAGGCACTCAAGTAGTACACAGTCACCCATGTATGCAAAATACTTACATACATAACATAAAAACACATAAACCTTGAGAAATGATACTATGCCAGGTGTGGTGGTGCATGCCTTTAATCCCAGCACTCAGGAGGCAGAGGCAGGCGGATTGCTTTGAGTTCAAGGCCAGCCTGGTCTACAAAGTGAGTCCAGGACAGCCAAGGTTACACAGAGAAACCCTGTCTCAAAAATCCACCCCCCCAAAAGAAACAATACTATTTTGAGACAATTTTGTATTACACCAGGCTGACCTTGAACTCTGTCCCCCCTGCCTCTGACTTCCAATACTAAAATTATAGGTGTGAACCACCATGCCTTCATAGATTGTAGTTTAAGAGAGTAGTATTTATGATGCTAACAGGTACACTGGGGAGTTACTAAGAGGCATAGGTAAATAGAGTTGGAAAAACAGTTTGGTTTTCAAGGATAATCAGAATTTCAGAGAAAAAGGAACAGGCCATAACACAGGAAGATACTGAGATCAGCCTGTAACAACTCCAGATTCATGTTAGCTTCACTAAGCGTGGTGATGCATCCATCTTCATCATCGCTCAAGAGTCTTGTAATGAACAGGGCTTACCTTGCCTGTAAAGATGGTGGAATAAAGCGGAGATGCTCTGCTTATTATTTGCATTGGGATTATTCCTGTGTTTTCCCTGAGCATGTGGAAACAATCTTATTCTAACTTTCTGTGGCACTTGGTGGCAGAACTAGCCTTCTACATATGTGAAATTTTATAGAAATGTTATAAGATTTTTTTAAAGTATTCTTTGTGAAAAATTAGGCAAGTACTAGTTTCTAACAAAAGAAAGTAATGGCTTTTCCCATAGATTCTTAATTTCTTTTTCTTTTTCCCTGATACCTTTAGTAGATTTGATTTTTATTTGTATGTTTTTGTCCATAAAGCCAACCATTTTTCTTACCAAACATTTTAATTTCTGTCCAGACTCCTGGACTTATATTTGATAACTTTTGCTTTTATTGCAGGCCCCAAATCCCTAATGTTTTTCTTATTACTATTAAATCATATTTTGATGTTCTGCCTTTTGTATGAGCTTGTGTTAAAGGCTCAATTAGGTCTTTTCCTTTAGCACCTGTTTTAGTCAGAGAGAGAGAGAGAACCAACCGCACTCTGTGTAAACATGCATAAAGCGTCAAGTATTAAATGTCAGACAAGACTTAGCAAACTGGCTCACGTTATTGGTGGAGCTGGCAAGTGTGAGAATCTTAGGGCTTGATGACAAGCTGTGGACACGGCGGGAGTGGGGGCAGAAGGGCCGCGCTGCAGCTTCTTCTTTTCTCTGTGGGCCCTCTGCGTGTTTGGGCATATATCAAGTCTAATGTGGTATTTAGTCCCCAGTAGATGCTTAATGAACATTCATTTAATGACTAGTTTACTAGTAGATTATACAATCTTCTGTGAAGGTTTATCTCCTGTCTCATGTTGGTTGTTCTGTTTTTATTTGCTTTGAGTTTTCAATTAAATGCCTACCATAGGGCTTATCTGCTTGCTTGAGACAACTGTAAAATGACTTATTTTTAGATACTACTTTTAGGGTAGAAGTATTATGTGTCCTATAAAAAAAATTTTAAGAAATTAGTAGCAATGTAAAGTGGGTTTCTTGGGAAATTAGTAGAACTTTTATTGGATGTGTGCATCCTGTAAGAGTGACATCCCATAATGAATCCGAAACAAAGGATCTAGGGTCTTAGGCCTGAGGAAGCAGGAAATGGGGGTGGTGGTGACTAAAGATGGCCAGTTTGAACTCTAGCCCTGGGACGATAGGAGCTCTGCGTAGGAGGCCAGCCTGAGGCGAACTCTGCTGTGACTTGGGCTAGAAAGCATATTTCACTGCAAGGGATGCACGTGCCTCCCCGTCCCCGGAACCAAGTGCTCAGCCATTGGCGGCCATGCCAGGTAACCTTGGTGCCACGCCGTCTAACTCCAGCTTTGAAAATACATTGCCCATTTAGAGCTGGGCTTATTCCCAGAGCTTGGGCGAAAATGCCAAGGTGGAACAGGGACATTATGTTATGGGCCAAAAATAGTTTACTGGGTACCCTAGAAAGACACTTCTCAACTATGACAGTAACTGTAACAAATACTAGTATACTAGCCACTGCCTGAATTCTGTTCATCTGTATTTTCTTGCATTCATTTTCTTTAAAAAAAAATCCTTCTCCCCCCTTTTCTTAAATCTTCAGAAACTATATGAACTTAATAACCTTCATGCACTTATGGCCGTGGTTTCCGGCTTACAGAGTGCGCCGATTTTCAGGCTGACTAAGACGTGGGCGGTGAGTAACCCTTTGGAGTTAGTAAAGGCTCTATTAGTCTGTTTTGTAAGTCTTAGTGAGGGGACTGTCATGGCAACAGATTAAGAATTTTACCTTGTCTTGCATGTAGTTCTTTGAAACCTGTATTTAAGATGCCTTAAGCATCGCACTGAGCTTATGAAGTGATTTGTGTATAGACTGAGGCCGATGCTTGTTTTTTGCACCTTAGAGAATTATTTTGAATACGTCTTTGATGACATCAGATGTAATATTTACCTGATAATTTGCATTCAACTGTGTACAGATTAAACTTTTGGTAAGTTTAAAGATTAAATAATAACCTTTACATTTTTTTATTAATTTTAACTTTCACTATTTTTTAGCCATAAATCTTAAGAGTAGTAAGAAAGAAATCTCATGGTAAAGATGGAACCATGACATTGCTGACGTTCCTTTACAGCAGTCATCATATTTGGTTCCCTCCCTTTGACAAGGTTAGGGTATGGTTCTTGGCATCTGCGAGTGTTTTATCTTTGAGTAACACAATACCATACTTATTAATCTTTCCACATTGTCGCTCTTCTTTCCCTTTTCTTTTTTTTAATTTTTAATATTTTATTAGAACACCAAGGCCTCACACAAGTACTTTATCATTAGACCACATTTTGTTGTTTTTACTTTTTGAGTCAATGTCTTCCTAATCATCGAGGGTGGCCTTGAATTTGGGAGTCTTCCTGCCATGCACTCGAGTGCACGAACAGGGACTTACTGTATAGACCAAACCAGCTTTAAAGTCATGGTTCTGCCTCAGGCTCTCAAGTGGGCTGTACACCATGCTGAAAATGGTGCTATATTTTGTCAAAAGAGTAATGTCTTGTTTATTTGTTTTGTTTTTTCAAGACAGGGTTTTTCTATGTAGCCCTTGCTGTCCTGGAACTCACTTTGCACACCAGGCTGGTCTCGAACTCAGAGTTTCACCTGTCTCTGCCCTCCTAAGTGCTAGGATTAAAGGCGTGTGCCACCCACCAAGCAGATTAATAAGTCCTAATGGTCTGTTCTAAATACATTATTTACTCTACAAATTTGATTATTTTTGTCTTTTAAGACAGTGTCTTGCTATATAGCCAAGACTGGCCTTGAATATGTGATCCTCTGGTCCCAGCCTTTTAAGTGCTGGGATTCTAGGTGTGTGTCACTACATCCAGAAGAAGCTTTTAAAAACTTAATAAAAATAATTGTGTGTGTGCACATGCTTGTTTGCATATGTTCGTGTGTTAATGTGTGTGCATTGAGAACCAGAGGACATCTTTGGTGTCATTCTTGAGAAGCCGCCCACCTTCTCTTTTGAGACAGGGATTCTCATTGGCCTGGAACTCACCAGTTAGGCTAACTAGAGTGGCCCATGACCTCCAGAGAGTCTTCAGTCTCCACCCAACCCCCCAGGCCTGGGATGGCTCAACTCAGGGCCTTGTGCTTTCAGTGCAGGCATTTTACGTGGTTCTAAAGAGATAGTACTTTCGTAAAAAATAGTTTTTATTTTGGAAATTTTTAATGTGGAAGAACTTACAATCTTTATTTTTCTATTACAAACACCTGCTGAAGAGTTTTCCTATTTTAAACTTTTAAAAAAGTTATGATGGTCTCATTCTTTAAAATCTGAATTCTGTGGAGTGGGTGGAAATGAGTACAAGTGCACAGTTACAAGTTCTGTCTTTGAAATTCCAAGGAGTAGTATTGTACTTACTGCTGTGACTCAGAAGGGGGATATATTTTCTTCAAGTTGTTATTTTCCTTCTGAGAAAACTTGCACTTTTTAAAAATTGGGTAACATTTCTACTAATATATAATGGACTTAATAAACTTTAAAAAATTCATTCCAGTGAATGATCCAGATCCCACTCTTACACGGCAGATGGTCTACAGAGATAGACGGCAACAGATCAACTGTATAGTGACAAATTACCGGAAGAAAAATAGGATGAAACAGAACATAGCCTAGGTTTTTTTTGTTTTTTGTTTTGTTTTGTTTTTTTTAAGCAGTATGAGAAAAGGTTCTCTCACTGTTGGATGGAGGCAGCTTTCCATCACTAACTAGATACCAAAGATAGTCAAGGGAGGAAATCATGGGCAGGTGAGGCAAGGGCTGTAGGAAAATGGTCTAAACACCTGCAGGGAAGTCACTAGCAGGTCTAAAAGGACGGTAACACAGTAGCCCTGGGTGGCTGTTAATTTTAAGTTACTAAATGTACCTCCTGTTCCTCGGCAATGCTAACCACATAGCAGGTGCTCAGGATGTTGACTAGCAGCCATTGCCTGGGCAGCACAGACAGACCCCATCACCACACAGTCAGTCAGTGCTGGGACTTAACAGGGGCTGGGGTCCTCAGGGAGGACAACAAGATACTAAACGTGGAGAGAGTGTGATGCTCAAGAGGCAAGAATTGTATCCCAGTCCCTCCCAGGCCTAAGTTTCATGGAGGAAGGCCAGGACACGTGCTGAGGCAGATGGGGAAGCACAGGGTGGAGGTCGGGTAGAGTGGGCTCTGCCACCTCGAGTGAGAGGTAATGTGAGATGGTGGGTGCTCGTGCCCATTTGGATTATACATTTTAGTGAATAAAATATTGAAGGTTTTTGTCGGTTTTGGATTTTTTAATTGACATAAGGAACTTGTCAAAAAGCTTATAATCTCTCATTGCTAAGTAAAATACTATTAGCATTCTCTCAAAGAAAAAGATGCCCATTTTCACTGTTCTGTTCAACACAGGGTGTTAAGGTACCATAATATTTTAATTTTTAATTAATTAAATTTTTTAAAAGATAGTTTTTCCATAAGGAATGGAGGATAATTATTTAGATTACTTTTCTTGTCTATATGGGAAGCTTTAAATTATTTAAAAAGAAGTTATTAGAAGCAATGAAAACTCCCCTTAAAATTAAACAATTGTCATGCAGTCCAGTAGTTCTGCTTCTGGACATGTTCCCCAAAGAATTGAAAGCAAAGATATAAACATTTTTCCATAAATGTTTGCAGCAGCCAAAAAGTAGAAACAAGCCAGACCTCTGTAAGTAGATGAATGGTGTTTAAGTGTGATGTAATACATACTTAGAGCGCAGTACTGTTCATCCTACAAAGGACATCCTGCAACATGTTTACTGTGGATGGTCCTTACAGATGCACTGTGTGAAACGGAGAGGCGAAAAAGGACAGGTAGAATTCCATTGTTTGAGTTACCTAGAGTGGTCAGATTCATAGAAACGGTACAACAGTGGTGGCCAGAACCTGGGAGAGATGAAGACCGGGAGTTACTGGGTAGTGGTGTAGCTGTGTTACATGTAATAGTTACCCTTTCCTGTTACTGTGACAACACCTGGTTTTGAGGTAACTTGAGAGAGAAAGGTAAACTTAGCTCGCAGTCACAGATGGAAGTGTCTATGGTGCAGAATAGTTTCCTGGCTGCAGAAGTACACAACTACAACTCCTGTGTCAAGGGTGTCCTGTGAAATGGAACCCAGGTCAATACCAGAAGCAGGACTAACCTTCAAGGCCTGCTCCAGAAACTTATGTCTTCTGGCAAGGACATACGCCCCAAAGATTGCACAACTTCCCCAAATAGGACCGCTACCTGGAGACCAGGTTCAAACAGATTAGCCCATGACAGTGACATTTCAAATTCAACCTAAAGTGTTCAATGTCTCCTGAAGGATCACATGGTAAAGTCTTCTAGAAAGTAGTGGTACCTTCTAGTGAAAGGAAGTTATGCCACTGAGATTGTCTCTCATGCACACGCACATTCCTAGATAACCATGAGGTAAGCAGCTTGGCTCTGCTGTAATGTTGGACCTCATCACAGACCCAGAGCAGTGGGGCCACAGTTAACCACGTTCTTCCTTGTGAGTAGATTTATCTCAAGTGTGTGTCACAGGGATAGAAAGCTAATCCCTGAGGGTGGTCCCAAGAGTCAGGACTGTCACTATAACAGTGCCTGCTAGTGTGGTTCAGAGGAGCCTGTGGACTCAGTTTGTGAGGAGTTTCGGGAAAGTGGAGAAACAACCCAGAGAAATTTTAAATCCTGAGAGTAAAACTTAATGAGGCAGTTCTGGTTGGAGCTTAGACCAGGGTAGAGATGCAGATATGTGTGGAGGAGATGAAGCTCGTGTGGTCGGAGGCCGTTCACTTTACATCCCAATAAAGAGCTGGCTGTGTCTTGTCTATGCACTAAGACTGTAGGAGGCCGAGCTTGCTGCTGCTAATGCACTAAGTGATATGGCAGAGGGGATTTCTAGGTGTACCATTTTTCAGCAGTGGCATAGATCTCAGGAACAAAAGGTGGAACAGAAAGTGTTTTTTAAGACTTGCAGTTCTATTAAAGTTGAAATCAAGGAGGGTGTGATGCTGCTAAAAAGATCCACAGCATCAAAAACAAAGGAAGTCCTGTACACCTGTAGTAAAAGGGCCTTTGAGGGTGTCTCAAGAATCAAGACTCCACTCGTCATAAGCTCAGACTTTTGTTTTAAAAAGAGAATCCTGAGGCACTTGGTTTTCTAGCAAGTCTCGTAAAGAATCACTCCCTAGGGCAGCTTTTCATGTTCACTCATGTAGACCCTCAAAGGCTGTCACAGCCATGGGTCATGTGAGGCCTGGGACAGTTCATACTAGCGGGAAACCTCAGTGTTGTCCACGTGCAGAATGCAACAGTTGTAGAGTCGTGGAAGCCTCCACCAATATTTCAAACAAATATTTGGTGTCAGACAATATATCTAAATGTTAGAATCTCTGCATACACACCCTAAAATTGAAGTGCACAGAGTTGTGAGAATGCAGCTAAAGCTGCACTGGGGACCCCAGAAAGGCAGAAATGTTAGGTATATGGAGCACAGAGGAGAGAACTTGAAGTTGTTGAGCTGAGGCAGCTCAGAATAGCAGCCATGAGGACCCCCGTGAGCCCGGCAGCATCATGAGCCCGTGCAAGCCCTCCCAGACTCACTTCATCCCACCATTTCCCCCAGGTGCGGACATAAAGCTGTAGGATTGAGCATTTGCCTGATGGGCTTATCTCGCTTGGTACGTTCCTTCCTTACTGGTTCCCTGCTCTTTGCTTCTGGAGTGAAGCATTTACTCTCCTGATGTGTTCTGAAAGTCCATTGCTTTATCATCATCGTTGTTACCGTCATTTTTAAAGGCTCTCACAGATCCTTTTATCAGAGGTTTTTTTGTTGTTGTTGGTTGGTTTTGGTTTTGGTTTTTGGCTTTTGGAGACAAGGTTTCTCCAGTAGCCTTGGCTGTCCTGGACTAACTTTGTAGACCAGGCTAGCCTTGAACTCACAGCGATCCGCCTGCCTCTGCCTCCCGAGTGCTGAGATTAAAGGCGTGTGCCACCATGCCCGGCTTTATCAGAGATTTTTATCCCCATTGCTGAGACCTTTTTCTTCATTATTATAGAGTGGACATCAGCCTTTGGGCAGAACGTTTCAATGCAGACCTACATGTTTCCTAAAGTCTCTGGGTTCCATGTTTACTAGCATGTGATGGTGGAACTTTTAGGGAGTGGGTCATAGTCACTGAGGGCCTGCTTTTGCAGGTGATGGTGGGATAGCCTGGCCCTAGCCTCTTTCTTTGCTCCCTGGACACCATGAGGTAAGCAGACTAGCCTCCACCTTGTGCTCCCTACAGTGATGTAGAACTGGAGCCAGTTGATCATGGACTGAAACTGTGAGCCAAAATAGAATTTCCTCCTTTAAAAACATATATTATTAAGTCTATGGGTGTTTTGCATGTCTTTTTGTCTGTGTGCCATGTGTGTGTCTGATGCCAGCAGAGGCCAGAGAAAGGGCTTGGATGCCACCATGTGGGTGCTGGTAATTGAATGTGGTTTTTCTTCAAGAGCAGCCAGTGCTCTTAAGTGTTGAGCCTTCTCTCCAGACCCCACATTTCCCTCATTTAAGTTGTTTTGTCACAAGGATGAAAATCTGACTTAGCACAAGAGTTCGGTCTCAGAAGATGCCGGGGTTCTGGAGATAGATGGCAGTTGGTAATGGCTGCAAAGCACTGTGAATGTAATTCATACCGCTGACCCTACAGAATACTTCACATACTTAATTTTAGGGTATATGTGTTTTATTTTTAATTTTGTTTTGACAGGACTTCTCTATGTAGTCCTAGCTGTCCTGGAGCTTACTATGTGGCCTTCAATTCATAGAGATCCCCCAACCCCTGCCACCCAAGTGCTGGGATCACAGGCATGTGCCACCACGCCCAGATTGGTCTGTCAAACCAATTAAAAAATCCAAAATTTTTATCAATTAAAATATCCAAAAAGCTCTGCCTGCAAGGCAAAGAAGACTATCAACAGAGAAAGGAAGTGGTCTGTGGGATAAGAAAACATTTGCTTAATGCTCAAATACATAAGAAATTTAGTTAATGCAATATCAAGAAAATAACTCACTTAAAGATTATTGAAATTATCTGTACAGACATTTTTCAAAAGAATGCACACAATAACCAATAGGCATTTGGGGGAGACGTTCAACCCCACTAATGATCAGGGCAGTGCAAATCCAAACCACAGTGAGGAATCCCCTCACATGCTGGGCTGGCTGCTACCAAAAAAAGATGAGAAATTACAAGTGTTGTTGAGGGAGTGGACAAGAAAAGAAATTCTGCGTACCAGTGCTGGGAATAAAATTGGTGCAGCCACAATAGAAAATAGAATAGAAATTTAAATTTTTCTTCTTAAAATTTAAAGTAGAACTATGAAATGACCCAACAGTTGACTTGCGTCAATTTCCAAAGGATCTGATATCAGAAGGTCAGAGCGTGATCTGTGCTTCCTGAGTTTGTTACAGATTGTTCATTATCCCCCAAGCACTAGATGCCACATTTACATCAGTATAGATGAACTTGAAGATTCTAAGCCAGAAACAGAAATACTGAATTTCACATGCAGCATCTGAAGCTGAACTTGTAAGCAGACTAGAATGAACGTTTTTCAGTTGAGGGTAAATGGAGGATGTTTGTTGTGTGGTGGGTAGATACAAAGTTTAGTTTTAGTGGAATAAATTTGAGATATAAGGCACAAGCATAGTAACTGTAGGTAGTAAGTCTACATTATGTACTTAGAGAAAATCAGAGCCCAGAAATAGATCCTTGCTTTGGATCTCTGACATCTGACACAGGACAAGGAAAGTATTATAAATTGGTGTCCTAGTTAGGGTTTCACTATTGTGATAAAACATCATGACCAGGAATAACTTGGGGGAGGAAAGGGCTTGTTTCGTCTTACAGTTTTTAGGTCACACTCCATCACTGAGGGAAGTCAGGGTAGGAACCCGGAAGCAGGTTCTGGAATCCAGAAGCAGGCACTGAAGCAGAGGCCATGGAGAAATGCTGCTTACAGCTTGCTGGGCTAGTAACTGAGGGCTTCCTGCCACAGCCCACTCCACTCACATCAGTCATTGTTGATCAGGAAAAGTTCCGCAGAGTGGCCTTCAGGCCGCAAATACTAGTGGGTTAGGTGTCAGAGCGTTCCATTGTCAGAGCCAGTCTTTGAGACCCCAAGAAACAGAGTCATCTGTGTCAGTGGGTGGTGAAAGCATTCAGTGGCCCTCTGCTTGCTAGCCCTGCACCCGCCTCCCGCTCTCCATCACCTGACAGCAGAGTTAGATGTCAATTTTCTGTGTGAAGTGCTTACATGCTGTACAGACAGCCAATGTTTTAGCATGTAACAAAGTCATCTTACTGTGTTGTGACAAAATAGTAATTTCAGAGCTTCAAAGGAAGAAAAAAACAAAACAAAGCAAAAAACTTGTCCAGTCTGTAGAATGAGCGCAGGACGGAGCCAGCATCCGGAGGCTTTCAGTTAGCCTGGCGGGTACTGACCTTGCTTGTCTCTCACCTCCTGCCTATGTGCGGCAATCTCAAAGGACGTGGGACTGCGAATTGTGTCTCCAAGCCACTTGAAACAATCTCTTGGTAATGCTGTATGTTATAAAGTGCTGATCAAGAAGAAAATTAGTTGTCAGAAGTTAAAAGCAAAAGAAAAGAAAGAAATGAGGCAATGGGAGGCTTCCCAGCTCTTGTTTGGGCAGCCACAGTTTGACTTGTCAAGAAAAGTTGTCACTTATATCGCAAAATTGAGTGTTTCTTGGTTACTATGAAAGAGTGATTTTTTTTTTTTTGAGGAGGCAGTTGGACATTTGAGCTGAATGTATCACAATTATTTTAAATTAGAAAAAGACAATCAGTGTTTCTTAATTACATAAAGTAATAAAGATAAATGTGTTATAGTTTACCTCTTACTAAGTTCATTTATGGGCATATAAAGGTGAATTTATAAACATTTTGAGTTATTAATACATGTGTCTGATATTGTTTTATTTATGTCCTTTCACAATAAATTCAGGAAAGTGTAATTTTGAAATTAAAGTTTAGACTTATAGCAAATACAGATTCTGTTCAGATCTTTGCTACAGTAAGATGGAACTTGTAAATAACTTAGGCTTTTCTATTTGTTTTTTAGTTATTAAGTCGAAAAGACAAAACTACCTTTGAAAAATTAGAATATGTAATGAGTAAAGAAGATAACTACAAAAGACTCAGAGACTATATAAGTAGCTTAAAGATGACGCCTTGCATTCCCTATTTAGGTGAGTGACGTCACTGTGTTCGTATTATAGTTGTTGCTCTTCCTGAATCAGTCATTATTTATGAAATGCAAAATATTTTTAAAGTGCACATGTGTGACTTCTAAACTGAAAAAAAAAAAGCAGGTAAAGAAATGTTTTCCCTCTTTACTTGAAATGCTTTTCATAATAAATCAGCCCTTTGTCTTCAGGTTTTCCATAGAGTGTAACATTAACTTAGAAATGGGCCCTGTGGTAAATGATATGTTTTGGCTATTTTAGTAATGCTTTTAAGGACTGACACAATCAATGCCTTGTAGTGTAAAGCTTAGAGTAGTAACTGAAGACACTGATCCAAGCTCTTAGGTATTAGACAGTTGGTGTGAATTCTGAAGAGTGGTTTGAATTAATTATTTGTATTATTCTTTGCCTAAATAAATTGTTTGAGTGTGGAAATTTACCTTAGTACATGACAGTTTTGTGTTTATTATTTGATTAATAATTTATGTCTTTATATTACATACCTTATAGTATTAATAAGTTCCAAAGGCATTTAATAACATTACAGGTTTTTGCTTTGTTGAACATCTGGTTTAAAAGAATTTCAAAAAAAGCTATTCTTTTAAATTTGTATGTAAAGTAAAGATACAGGAAGTGCTGTGTGTGATACATACCTAAGATACATCAAGATAAGCTGGTTGGCCTTGTAGAGATTCATCAGATGCTAAGTGTTTGCTTCTCATCCCACTGCACATCTCTGCTCTACCTTTTACGTGGTCACCTGCAGTCGACTTGAAGAGAGCAGCTTCTCCTTGAAGTCTTTACATTGTTAGTGACTGAAAGGCTGGTACATGAGCATCCTCTGCCATAGAGAGCATCAGTCGTAGGTCTCAGAGAAAACTTGGTAGTTAGAACACTGTGGGGTGTCCCAGGGCTCCTCCAGCGGGATAGAGATGTATTTCACACCTTCTTTAAGGTAGTTAATGGCCACCACAAAAATTTTTTTTTAAGATCATAGCTTTAAAAAAAAAAAAAAACAAGATCATAGCTTAGCTGTGCCCATGTTTAGAAATGGAGTTTGGGGAAAGAAAGAATAAAGGAGCTTTAAAAACTGTGTCTTTGTGATAAATAAGCCTTTTGTTGTATCGGATCACTAGACTGAGAGTTGATCTTGGTTCTAAGAAGGCTCTTCTATGCTTAGGTTTCAGTCGCTTTATTTCAGTCTTGTATGCTTAGATTTCAGTCTGTTTCCTTTTGAGTCAAGTGATGTCTTTAATCCACCCACTTCAAATGAAGAGCCAGGGCCTTAGAGTTAGAAATCTGACTTACAGTCCCAAAAACTTACCCATAACATCCACAGTCCAATGGGTCTGTCTAGCTCTGCTGAACTTAGTAATTCAAAAACCTACTCATTCTGTGGTTGCCTTCTCACTGGATTTGTTTTTCTGTACTAAATGCCATAATCTGTTATCTTCTAGGAAAAAGTTAATTTTTTAAATTAAGAGTGAGAAAAACAACAAATTAATTGTTATGATTTCTAGTGCAGGGATCTTTGCCTTAAATCATTTCTCAGAGGAGACAGTACAGAAGTAGAGCCTGTGTGTACACATGTGCATTTGCGTGTGCACAGAGCTGTGTACAGTTATGACTTCTGTGTATACAGAGAAGAAAGGAAGCTGTTGAGTAGACTCTAGAAAGGTCTTCTATTGGAGCCGGCCCCTTCCCTCCCAGCCTTGCAGTCCAAAGCACTGCCACTCCTCTGTGTTAAAACAGACAAGGGAAAACTCAGACATGAATATGTTAATTTGTGGGAAACACCAGAACCATTATCTTTTCTGTATGTCCTGGTTGGTCTCGAATGACCCCCGGGCTCCCTTTCTTTTTCTGTGTGCTGTGTCTTGGCGTCTTACTTTTCACTGTCACCGTGTATTTTACGTTACCTGAAGAGAAGGGCCCCGCTGCTACTTTCTGTTACCTAGCATGCTGTTGTCTGTCTCCTCACCTATCTGACAGGGGCCCATCATCTTTCCTCTGTGTACTTCTCAGACCTCATCTTAATTTTGTGGTTACGATGCTAGTGATTTCTGCTCTTGGAAATTCTTCCCAGTCTCTCTTGGCCCACCTCCTCCTAAACTTCTGTGCTTTGTTTCATTGGCTGCTCGCTCTCTTAAATATGTAGTCATAAAGATAGCAAGTTTTTTTACACTCTTGAGTGCCGTGGCGTGAGCTCACTCAGAGATTGCCATATACTATTTAATAACCTCTGCTCCAGGATGGGCCTGTATGTCTGTCTACTTAGTTTTTAGAACCTAAAATATCAGTCAGTTGACTTGAGATACTTACATTGACTCCGTGTTGAAGTGTGCTTGCGGTCTTCCACCGTCCTGCAGCCTGGTTCCCATCCCGCCTTCTATTTCAGTTCATTGCTAATCTCATCTGAACACCATGATGTGCTTCCGAACATTACAAGAGTAAGCAGCTTAGTAGATTGTTTTGTTGAGACGGGTCTCCTGTAATTCTGGCTGGCCTGGAACCCACAGAGATCTGCCTGCCTCTGCCTGACATTAGAGGTGTGCACCATCACAGCCTGCCAGGACATCGCTGTCCATTGAACTAGTGAATGCTGCCTTTCTGACTTTCCCTATTGTTCAGCAGTGTTGTTTTACCTGTTTGAAAATAATAAATGTACTTGTGTGGAAAATTGCATGACTCAACTCTACAGCCTGCAGTTTTCTTTCGGTGCCTCAGCTGACACCAACATCTACTTAGCCCCGTGCTTGGTGCTAGATGCACAACAAGGAATAAGATGGACTTTGCCCTCCCTTGTAGATTTAATAGGGCACAAATACAACCCTGCGGTTTATTACGCTTCGCCGCCGCCTCCTCTGCTTCATATCCTGTAGGAAAATGAGATGCATATGTCTAATAATTAAAAACCAAAGAGAAGTTGAATGTGGTGACACATACATATAATCTTAGCAGTCAGGAAGCAAGAGGATCGTGAGGTTGAGGCCAGTCTGGGTTACAGATTAAGGCTTGTTACTTTTTTTTTCTTTTCAAGGTGGGGGCTGGCAGGATTCTGCTGAGACCATGTGTCTAAGCATCTACGTGACTTTATGCGTTGGGAGTTCTCATGTGGTTCATTCTTACTTTGTTTGGTGGAGAGCATCTATTCTAGAAGGACAAGATATGGACCATTTGACAGAAACATTTGATAGACTTGACAAATGAAACTAATCGCATAAGTAATTATGACTCACTTTAGTTTCCTTCTTGAAAATTGTCCTTTTCTGGTAATGTAGCGAACCTTTTGAGTAAGCTTAATCTGTCAAAGCATATATGTTTTTGTTTTGGTTTGGTTTTTAAGTTAATTTGTGTGTGCACTTGCATGTGTGCACATTCTGCTTGAGTATATATGTACATATGTGCCTAACAGGGTGTCAGATCCCTTGGAGTCAGTCTGAGTTAGAGACATTTCCAGATGCCTAGTTCACCACACAGATGTTGGCATCCAAGTTCCTATCCTCAGGATTGCATAGTGAGTGCTCTTAACCACTGAGCCAACTCTCCAACCCTTACACTTGATTGTCTTACAACAACATGAAGTAAACCACATATGACTTATTGACTACTTAGTCACATTATAGACAAATGTTTGGATCTTTTTTTTTTTTTTCATTTTAGATCTTTAGTACTGAAACATGTTGAAGGAGGATGTACTGCTAATTTACATCCTATACTGGCATTTTAAATTTTAATTTCATTTGAAAATTTAAAAAATTGAAAATTCAGGGCTTGAGTTTTCAGGATTTAACTTTCCTTGGTTTTGAAATCCTTCTCTATTTATGGAAAATAGACTTAGAACAGCTTCCAAAACACAGGCTCTTGTAATATACTGTTCATTGATGGGACCGAGCCTGCTGGAGATGTTTGAGAGCTAATACTCAATTTTCAAAATGCTTCCCTTTCTCCTTTTTGTCTGTAGAGATTCTTAGAAAAAAGATGTAATCAACTAAAAGCACCTGTAGTGCATAGAGAAAGAAAGGGTGATGGCTGAGCAGCTGTTTCATAACGGAGAGGTGTTCCAAACTTACAGTGTCTTCAGTGCTGTGTTGAGGGCTGTCATGGCTCAGCAGGCGTTCGCAGTCCTGTATCACAGTCCTGAAGACTAGGTCAGTGTCCAGGACCACATCCTGCCAGGGACACCTGACACACACACTACTAATGCATTTTTAAAACTGAAGTTAGAACATTAAGTTAGTAACCAAAACCAACCATTCATTGTAAAGATTTTTCTAAAGGGGTATTAGGGATTTACATAGTAATGAGATTCTTCCATGTTGCCAAAAGTATCAGTAATTCAATGTGGACTAAATTTCAGGAAGTAGAAAATACTTTCTTGGCACTCTACTCATCTTCCCTTAAAATGGTCTCTTCTGTTGATTTGCATTCAAGGTAAAAAGTGGTGAGTTGGACAATTTAATCAAAAATCTTAGAACAAAGATCCAGTTTGTCTAGAGAGGAATAGTTTGGCAAATGTCAAGGAAAAATTTGTTTTATATGAGAGTTGTTGCTTTAAGTCTGAAAACCATTAGCAGCATTCATTTGTCCTTGTCACTGGAGAGCGATCTTAAGGGGCCTATTGAAGAATTTGGCGTGGAAGTTCTGCCTTGCTTCAGAGAGAAAACTAAAACATTGCTCAAAAATAATTTAATTTTGTGAAACATGGTAAATACTTTTTCATGTGTATATTCTAAACCTCATTTCTACTTAATTCATGTAATGGAAAAATGCAGTAGCACAAGCAGATTAGAAAAGGCGTGCTCTCAGCACGGAAAGCGAGTGAGCCATGACACTGTCGGGCAAGCCAACCGCAGAAGCCTCTGTACACTCTCCAGCTCCTTTCTAGACATCAAGTAAACTGTCTTGATGTGTGGAGATAAAAATTCCCTCAGTCTTAAAGAGACAGTGCTTTCCACGTCCCCCTTTAAATTTCAACTGAAATGGCACATTTTCGTGTGATGATTGTTTTTTGTTTTGGGGGGGGTTTGGTTTTTTTGTTTGTTTTTTGTTTTGTTTTGTTTTTTTCAATGTAGTGTTACATTCCCCTCCACTCCCTGCTCTGTAATAGATTCCCCATCAACCCGCATGTGTAAACCCTTACTTGTCTTTGGGTTGTTTGGTTGGTTCATTGGTTGGTTTGGTTTGGTTTGGTTTGGGAAGTGCTAGCATGTAAATAAAAGGAAATATTTGATAGATACTTGCTGAGTCAAAGCATCCCTTTCTGGCCCCTTCAGCTGTTGTGGGAACTTTGTTTTAGTCTCTGTTGTGATGCAGTACTGTGTTGATGGGGCATGTTTGCAGTTCTTTGGACGCACACCTCAGCTGGCAGCTGTATTTGCTCAGCACCATATTTAGGGCTGTTAGTAGACACATACCTGAGAGTGCAGCAGCTCTGTCCCAGGGTACATGCTACTGAGCGTGGCCTTCATAACAAGGAATCTGGCTGAAAGCCAGGCTTCTCGAATTGCTGTTTCCTGTGCTGGAGGAGATGTGTATTGTTTCTCATAGTAATTTTTAACCTATCACAAGAGTTAATGAAAATTTTAAGGCATACCTAAATTTAAACTTACCTCCTTAAGCTATCTGATATTTTTTTCAGAGATTGATCTTAGAATATAGTTTTTAGTGTAATGTTGTTTTAAGAAATATCTGCTATCCTATATGCAGTTCTTTTTATTGATGTATGTGTGTGTGTGAGAATTTCACATCATGCACCCTAATCCCCCTCATCTCCCCTCCCCTCATACCCACCCTCCATCCTTACAGCCTCCCCTCTCCCAACAGAGGATAAGAAATCTCACTGTGGAAGCTGTAGTTTGTCACAGTGTGTCCCACAGTATACCCTTTTGTTGACAGTTGATTGCAGTGACTCATTGGTCTGGTACGAGTCCTTTGGCTTCTACCACACTGATGATAACTGGAACTCCACTGGGACTCCTCTCAGATATCCTGTTGTTGCCCTGTGTCATGGAGATGCTGTAGTTTTGGATCTGTAGGACTGGCCCCATCATGCACTCCAGCAGTTCATCGATGGGGTAGATGTTGGGTTGGGCCAATTCACAGCCATGGATCTGGGCCTGAGGGGTATCTGGGCTGTCAGCCTGCCGGCTCTCCTGCTCTCATGCCCTGGGGCTGGCTCAACAGCAACCCCTGCAACCAGGACCGGCTCTATCCTGCTGCCCAGGTTAGGTGAAGGGCCTGCTCTCCCAAGTGTTGCAGCTGCTGTGGGTCTTGGCCAGTTTTCTCCCTCTCGTGACCACAGGGCCAGCTCTCCTGCCTGCTGTAGATGGTGAGCAACAAGGGAGGGAGGAGATGTCTCTTCATCTGCCCATGCCACTGCCCAGCAGGCAAGAGGCAGGGTCAGCTCTCCCACACTCACACCCTTAGAACCAGCTCAACAGCAACCCCCACATCCAGGGCCAGCTCTTCTGTGCTGCCCAGGCAAGCTGCAGGGCCTGCTATCCTCTGAGTGCTGTAGCAGATGAGAGCCAGTGCCAGCTCTCCCGCCCTGATGACCTCGAGGCCAGCTCTACTGCCTGTTGTAGGTGAGGATGGCGTCTCATCTCTGTCTCACTCATGTCACCACACAGCAGACCAGTGGTAGGGCCAGATCGCCTGTGCTCATGCCCTTGGGGGCCCAGCTCACCCATGTCCCTACCACCACAACCAGGGTCAAGCAAGGGGCAGGGCCCATTATCCTGAGTGCTGCAGGTGATGAGGGTCATGACAGCTCTCTTGCTCTCATTCCACCAGGGCCAGATCTCCCTTGATGCCCGTATGAGGGTGGGACCAGTTCTGCACAGCCCTCAGACATCAGTATATCCCCAGGCGGGAGCCCAGACCAGGGACCTCTGCCTGGCCTTTGGAGGTAACAGACCCCTGCTGCTTACTTCAGGGCCACAGACCCAGATGTGGCCCCTGGTGGCAGCATGGGCCAGCACCCCACCATGGTCCCAAGTGACATCACTGGCTATTCACAGCAGGCTGTTTCTCATTACCCTCAGTCTCCAGTTCTGCCTCTTCATTGCAACCACATCCTTCTGTTTCTCGTTTTCTCTTCCACTTCTCCATTATTTACTTTCTCTCTTTGGTGGTGCCCAGAGGTCTCTGAGTGTCTGGGTTCATCTCAGGACTGCTATGCCCCGTTTGTGCATTATGGTGCCAGGCAGGGGTCATCTCTGGCAGTCGGCTCCTCCAGGCCTTCGCAGGGCCCGGCTGGTGGGCATCTCAGGCTAGCTCCATGTCCAAGCTAATAGTGCCAGTCTGGTGGTCATCTCGGTCTCACTCCTCCCTTGCCCGTCTGAGTGACCCCAGGTGAGGGTCATCTGTCTTAGGCTTACTCCCACCCAGGGCCCTCAGTCCCAGGCAGGGGGTTTTCATGTCTTTGGCTTGCTCCGGGTCCTGGGAGTGGGCGGGGCCTGTGAGGCATGGCACTGGTAATGGTCTCAGACTTGCTTTCTTTAGGGAATGCTAGGCTACTAATCATTCAGTTGTTCATAGGTCAGAACACCGAGCGTAGACATAGCCTCTTTACTCTTTGCCAATTATGGACCCACAGGTGACACCGCAGCCAGTTCTAGGGGCAGGTGTATGCAATTCTTAAGGTTATGGTTCTTAGTAATGTGTAGTAAGGTAATCTCAACAAGGACCTGCTTCTTGCAACCTTTGTTGTTGTTCAGGCTTTTGGAAGGCGTGGCATTGTTGTGTATGTAAGCCAGCAGGCCTTGCGTTCATGATCTTCCTGTCTGTCCATTCTGGCTGTCCACGTCATCGCCTGCCCCCATGCAGAGATTGCAGGTACACAACATGGGTAAAATCTACCTTCCTGGTGTTGGAGATTGAACCCAGGGCTTCACAAATGCTAGGCAACCTACCACCAAGTAGCTCACGCTGCCACTCCTGTCCTATAGCTCTTTCTATAAGGAACTAAAGAAATACTTGGCTTTTCCCTTTGATGAAATGTTATATAGAAGTCACTGATAATGATATGAAAATCTCTAATGGTGAGAAACATGTAGGCGTTTATCATTTAAGCACTTTACTGCATTTTTATTTCCTTGGTAGGTAATACACACTCTGGATTAATTTTACTTATCTGAGTTTTTATATTCACTCATTTGTATTGGGAGGTTATGCAGAAGTTAGCGGACAACCTGGAGGAGTTGGTTCTCTCCTTGTACCATGTGGGATCTGGAGAGCAAACTCGCACCGACAGCTTGGCAGCAGGTGCCCTTAGCCATGGAGCCTGCTGAATGCTGATTACATATTGTATTCTAAGTCATAGTACACATTTAGTCATTTTCTTCTGGATTCTGAGAACAAACACCTAGCAGATGCACCTAGTGTAGGTTTTTCCTTAGTCAGTATTGTAGTGTCCTTTTCTCTTTCCTCAAATCCCTCTCACTCTCACTCTTCTTAAATATATTTAAAGTTCCACTGGTGTTCTCTTTACTGTTGTGAGAGTGGCTACTTTCAAAGACTTGTGATATAAATCAGTTGAGGATGAAGTTGTGTTTACATCTTCTTGAATTAACATCATCTTGTGTTTATGTTTTTAAAGAGCATATTAAGCTTTAAAAAAAAACATAAAGGCAGATATTCAAAAGTCAGTGCGAGCCATAAGCGAAATTTCCACTGTTGACACTCTTTTATTTGTTTTAGCCTTTTTGCACATTAACAGAAATTAGCAACTAACATTTAACCATCTGTACTTGACGCAATGTATGTCGACTCTTTTGTTTGGTTTTGGTTGTTTCGAGACAGAGTTTCTCTGTGTTAGCCTTGGCTGTCCTGGAACTGCCTCTGTAGACCAGGCTGGCCTTGAACTCAAGAGATCCGCCTGCCCCTGCCTCCCCAGTGCTGGATTAAAGGTGTGTACCTCCACCAACTGTGCAAGTTAATTTTTTAATACAGAAGAGTATGAAGATTTGTATGTGACGGATAAAGAAACCAGCCAACACAAGGAAGGGCATGTTGCCTGGCTATAGAGAACTGCACTATAACTATATTAGTATCATGTGTTACATCAATAATTTTGGAACCTGAGGTCAGGTGATTACTTCATCTTTCCTGCCACTTTCTGTGGGAGCACAGCTAGTGCTAACAGTTAACCTCACTGATAACCTAGGGAGCTCATTTTTAGCTGGCCTTTTGGTTTTCCCGTGGGTGGTCATAGCTTTGTAAGGGAATCACTCTTTTCTCACTTATGACTCAGTTTTCAGTGAACATGAGTGAAAATTCATCTCAAGCTATATTAGGTTACAGCTTATCCTTCAGTTTACTTTTTATTATAAAACTTCAAGTTTTTGTCTAATTTTAGAGTCACTTAAAGTCTCAATTCTGTTTTTGTGATACCAGTATCCTACTGCTTTTGTCATTATATAAATGTGTACCAGGAGATGTTTCATATTAGCATATCATGAATGTCAAAAAATAAATTTGTTTTTATGCATCTCCCATTTAAGTAATGAGAGTGTTACTTATACATTTTTTAAGTGATACATTTTGTACTTTGTGTCCTAAATTATTGGAGGAAAATCATTGCAAGTGAAAAGCGTAGATTCAATTTAAAATTTTATTTTGAAGTATTATTCAATGGAAAAACATATTTTCTAGTGGCAAAACTAGAGATTTTTCTCTAATTTCCTGTCTGTATTTTCATAAATAAAACAAACTATTTGGCTGAAATCTTAAAATTATTTTTTCATTGGAAGTTAGAGCAATCTTATATTTTTAAATAAATCATTAAGTATCTTGAACATGTATTTGGATTTAATTCAAAATAAAGCTAGGATTTGTTTTACATCATGGTAGATATTTACATTTACCTGTATTCAGTCAATATAACTTTAAAATAACAAGGATTTGCATACAGATAATTTTCTGTAGCATATTGAAGGAAAGTGGAATTGAATTCACAGATACATTCTTACAGTTACAGTACAATTTATTTTACAAACTGTACCTTTATAACTAAATTGTGCAAAGTAACATATAATGTTTACATTTGGGGAACTGGAAAGCGAAGTTCTGTGAGCTTTGGTTGGAGACTGCATGTCTTCAGTCAATAGGCTTGATCATCATCTGTACTGCCCTCAAGGAGTATGACCCGCCTCGGTACTCAGCCCAGAAAATTCCATCTTGGTGCTTGCTTCTGTAATGACCGCCTCTGTACCATACTCCGTTGAGGTTAGAGTGTGCACAGGCGTTGTACCACCAACCTCCTTTATGAAAGTGGGCGCAGTTTCCTGCAGGAGAAATGCAGACACTGACATAGAATCCTTCCGTATATGACACAGTGCAAACTGTCAGAGCGTGCGCTTTCTTTGGAGCAGTTTGAGTGACTGGCTCCAATAGTGTTTATCTTGGTTTTCTTTTCTCTAGTTACACCACTCTAATTACCCTTATTCATCTTACTCCCCCTCCCCACTTAACATTTAAATAATTTCATTTTCTGCAGACTAGAGTAAATAAATGCAGATTTGTGATAACAAAGAGAAAGAGAAAAGAGAGGTAGACAGGATTGACTAAGGAAGATGGCAGGGCTTGAGAGAAAATTGAAGTCTAGCAATAGCCCAACTTGTAATTAAACTTGTTTGTAAACAGAAAGGTATGCTTTCCAGTCCTGTCTCTCTCTTCTTCCTTTTCTGCCAGCAGGAAATAAGTTAAAATAGTGCCCAATGTGCTACTTGGTAAGGCACTAGCTAAATACAAAATTAACTCATTTCCATGGTTATCTCTTTTATCAGTACAGAGACCTGGTTTTAAAAACATAAGAGATTAAACTTAAAAGTATATGCATGGTCTAATTCCGTTTTGAAACTATTTCTCTCTCCTCCTACTCAAGTGATTTTTCTACCATTGTGCTGCATTTGACAGTCTCTCTGCCATTCTCACCCAAGACATGCTGTTATGCCACACAGCACATGGTTTGCCTCTTTCAGTCCTCATAAGCTTTTACTCAGAAGATCCATCCCATAAGAACCTTTTCAGGACAGCTCACCCAGGGCCTGGTGACTACCATATTCTGTTCCCTAATATGATGGTTAGTGTTATCACCAACTTGACATAAACTCCAATGACCTGGCAAGGGAGTCTCTTTGGGGTTGTGTAGGTTAGGTTGGCTCATGGGCAGGTTCTCGGAGATTGTCTTGATTACGTTAATTGAGGTAGGCAGATCTGACTGCTGTGGGTAGTATCCTTCCCTAGGCAGCATAAGAATACAGAAAGCGTGCTGAACACCACCGTTTATACTCTCATTGCTCTGTGTTGCTGATTGTGGCTGTAATGCCATCAACTCCCCGGAGCTGTTGCTGCCGTGACTTCCTTGCTGTGAGGAACTGGGGCTGTGAGCTGAAGTGAACCCCTTCAGCCTCTCCCTGCCCCTGAAGTTGCTTCTTACAGCAACAGAAAAAGAAACTTGGAACATTATTTGGTTTCATTTTCCTAAAAATATTTATCACCACTTAGTTAGTAAAATATTTTGTCTCCTCTGGAGGGAAGGAACCTCCAAAGGGCAGCCAGTCAGTTTCCCACTGAACCTCCCGCATCTACAGGTTCTGACATGGTCCGAGCCCGGCTAGTGTATGAGTGTTAGGGAGAGTTCCATTTCCAAGTGGATGTAGCTTGGGGTTTGTGTGTTTTACTTCCCCCAGAACTTATTCTTCCCAAAGAACATTGCGGTTGCCTTAGAAATCCCCCAAACCACGTTCTATTATATTCCCTTTGACTGTGTCCAGAATTACCTTTCTGAGAATTGAGAAACATATAGTATACTTTAGTAATTTGGTTGTATTTGATGCATAGAATATGGTGATTGTACAGCCGTGTGTGTTTGTTTTACCTGTGTACATGTCTTTATCTCTGTCCAGTGTGGTGAATTGTTTACCATTGTGCCACATCATAGAATCCCCTGCATTTCCCTGGTAAGTTCCCAGGCGCAGTCTGTAATATTCACTTTCAGGTTCCAGACGAAAGCTACTGTATTCCGCATACACCTTCTTATCACTCCAGTCTTCCAGTTCAATCAGCAGCTTGTAATTGTCTTGGTTACTAAGCTTATAGATATTGTCCAGGCCAAGCCAGTACTCTCCATCAATATTTCCAAACCCTTTCTGTTAATAAACACAGAAGCATGAACACATAGGTAAGTGTATAGAGGGTAATGTTGCTACAGCTACACACTAAGTTCATAAACACTGAGTAGAAAGAGGACATTGTCCATTTTAGGGTAATGTGACTCTTCCATGGTAGACCGCCTTATTTCTGTAAGTCCATTTCAGTTCTAAGTTGTCACTTTCTTTTGTTTTATCTTAATGTCAATATTAATTTATGTAGCTTCAGATGCTACAAAGAAGAGTAGAGGTAAAAGATAACATTTATTCATAGCTACTAAAAATGTTGACTGAACTAATAACTCAGTCCTTCAGAAAGGTTCCTGATCACACCCTCAGCCAAAGATGTGTGTTTTGAAAGCATCTGTATATTGCATAAATGTTAGTGTACCTAACATCATGACCATTGTTCACTCAAAATGATAGTGTATTACAGAACAAATAATTTTTCATTTTACGATAAGTAAAATAAGAAATATTATAGTAATTTTTATAGTTCACCCTGTGAAAATTGTAAATTATTGTCTGAAAGAAAAGGACTACCATATTTCAATAAGCATTTGACATTGGAGGCTTGGAGCAAAATAGATTTAGTAAACTTCATTGTAACACTGAAAGTTTGTCTTCAGAAAGACTGCAAGGAGGCCACACTCCAACCCCATTTGTAGCAATTATTTGCTGAGAATTTTCCAGCCTTTCTGATCTGGATATATTAATGTTTCACTCTTAACTGCCAGTAAAATTCCACCTAAGAGTGAGTAAGCACAGGATTTCTTCACAGTTTTGAACAAGGAGTCAGCCCTCTAGAAGATCTGCTCTTCCCTGCCTACTGTCCTTAACTGACGATATATAGCGATATATGTCACTCACAGATTGCCATTATGAACATCAGAATTGCCAGCAGACTAGTTGTTACTTCCTTAAAATGATATCACGTGATCTGGTTCTATCTGGAAATCTGGTTGTGTTCATGCCCTGAAGTACATGTCATGATACAAACTTAAAGCATGGTTATTAAAAATAATTAGTTCAAGAGAAAGGATCATTTTTTAAGGTTGTATACTTTGTTATTGCTTAAATGCTACACAGCTCATAAACAAAGAGCAGTTGCATTAGAAGGTGTTGTTGGCAGGCTGCAGGGGCGGCTTAGTGGCTAAGAGCACTTGCTGGCTTCGACCCACATCACCCACATGGCAGCTCACAGCACCAGTAACTCTAGTTCTGAGGCGTGCGACGTCCTCTTCTGCCCCCCATGGCACTGCACGTACATGGTGAATACATAATGCAGGCAGCAGACACACACAGGTAAACACATAGATTTTTAATTGAAAGTAGAATTAAGTTACCTTTGTAAAATGCATGAAGGTATAAATTATCCAGGCCCAAAAGAGAATTTTAAAGAATGTCTTTAGCTTTCTTTTCACATTTTAGCTTTGGCTGTGTAGCTAGAGATGAGAAAAACCCTTTTGCTAGATAATGAAACCCCTAAGGATAGTTAGGTTTTAACTGCATGTCTCGTTTTCTGCCTAGTGTGGTCACTGTTGCAAGACCTGCTTGGGTCTGCCTACCTAGGTCTGAACTCACTCACTTACCTTATAATTTTCCCAGTTCCTGAAGAAGTTGACAGAGCCATCTGTTCTTTTCTGAATAACAGTCCAGCCCCCAGGATCCAGACTGTTCTCGCACCATAGCTGCATCAGTCCATTGCTGCTCTCGGGTTTGATCATGTAAATGCCGCTGGCTGAGTGCCCTGCTTCTTTTGCTTGCTGACAGTCTTTAAATGGTCCTGGAATTTAAATACTGCGTGTTGAGAAATGGGAAAGATAGGTAACAAAATAGTTCTTAAATCAAGATTCTTAACTAAACGTCTTTCATTGCAGATAACCACATTTTATCTGCTATGTGCATAATACTCTATAAAAATTATACTAAAATTAAAATATATATTAAAACTAAATGAAAGGTGACATCAGTGCCACTATTCAAAGCATTAATTTGTTTCATCTCCCTCTCTCTGCTTTGTATTTTATAAATTTGCCCTCCTAAAACGAAGAGTATTGTATTGTCTTTTCTATTGAACAGATGTTTCCTTTGCTGAATGACTTTATTTGTACCAGCTTTGCCTTTTTTCATACTTATAAAATGCTGTGGGATTCATCTGTAGGTATTAACATAACGTATTTCCCTGGTACCAGGTTTATAATATCTGAACTTTGCAAGGGCACACACAGAGTTTTGTGTGTTTAGTGGAAGTGGAGTTCTGCAGTCTAGTAAGCTTTGGCAGCATTAAGTACTGTGTTTCCCTTTTGGAAACTCAGTCATACTCAGTTCACTCATTCATTGCATGCTAAGAAGGCCTGAAATAAGGGAAATGGGACCCCCTAACCTTAAGTCATCTTTTTCTTTTGACATCAGACACATTTTATTATAATCTTAATACAGTCTACATAAATTTGAACTGGAATTTATTTGAGTTCAGTTATAACATAGCATCATTAAAAAAAAAACCAAAGCACTAGTTGTCTGAAATAAAGCAAGCAATCAACATTCAATAAACACACTTGATTTATTTTGTATAAAAGGGTTAAGTTTACAACTAAACTTTTATAAAAAGTTTAGCATAAGTACGTCATTACATTTTTATGCAGGAATAGGTATTTCTGCCACTATACAAGAAAACTAATTAAAGAGTTTACAAGGTTTCACTCAATATATATATAAATATATATGTATACACACACACACACACACACACACACACACACACACACACACACCATTCAGTAGGCTCATGTCAAAAAGGCCATTTGTGACCAAAGACTTCATTTAAGTAACCAAATACTAGGTCCTTCTGGTATTCACGCTCCACCTTTGAAAAAAGGCAAAGTCTGCTTAGATTGGGCAATTCCTTGTGATTTTTAACGTTTTTCGCCCCCCACGGTGGGAATAATATATAAGAAGCCTTCCGACTGTAGAAAGGTCATTGAAGGTCTCTCATAAATAACAGTATTGCAGGCCAGGTTGGAGAACACCTGGGAAAGATGAGCATTCTTAGTTTTCCTTCCATTTCTCTTTTTAAAAAGGTCCATTCAACTCGTTTTCCATTTATTCAGCCACAGAGTACTTTGTTATCATTCGACATAAGCTCAGAAGGGAATTCAGATGCCTGCAAGGACAGGATGCCGATGTCCGTGTTCAGGGTGTTCTGTGGCGTCCTGGATGCCTGGTTCTGCCCAGGTGGTGCAGGCTGGCAATGGTGAGGTAGGAGTCCAGGGCGATCTGCAGGTCCAAGATGTAGTCGATGACATGCTGCAGGCTTTCCATCTTGGTCACCTTCTTGTTCTGCGGGATGCTGGGCACCAGTTCCTTGAGCTTGCAGTAGCAGTCGTTCATGGGTACAGCAGGCTCATCAGGTCATCCACCAGCACTTTGCTGGTGCCCAAGCTGTGGTCCGACAGGCTGTTTTCCCTCCCCTGAAGTAATCTTAACTCTCTCATATCCATAAAGAATACAGGTCAAGCCAGGTGTTAATGCTACCTACATAGTTTCAATCCCAGTACTCAGGAGGCTAAGGCCAGATGATTGCCACATGTGCAAAGTCAGCTTTGGAAACATAGTAAGTCCCAGATCAGCCTGGCTTCAGTGGAGACCTTGTCTTAAAACTAAGGGGGAAAAATAGTCAGAATGTTGGTCTAAATATTTTGCCAAGATACTGAGTTGTGGCTAAAGCTGCCAGTAACCCATGACAGGTTTCGATGTCCACAGGCACAGTTAGTTAAGGTCATGTGATCTGGTAAGCCCTCGCTCATGCTCCTCCTGCTCCCAGGTAAATGTTATGAGCTGCTGCGCAGTGTTTGCCCTTTTGTCTCCTAGTGCTCCCTAGGCCACGTGACTGAGTTTATTGTTCTGTGTGCAAAGGTCAGGGGCAGCCTACAGGAGCAGGTCCTCTCCTTCCATCATGGGGGTCTTGCGATTGATCTTAGGTTCTCAAGTTTGGTAGCATGGCCTCTTGCCTCTTAGACATCCTATCTTTAGCCAGTTAAGATTTCCAACTTTTTAAAAATGACAAAAACTTGATGCTAAATCGTGTGTAGGGTCAGATTTGTACATTGTAGGACCTAGAGAAAACAGTCTAGTTCTGCTGAGCATCCTTGTGCACCAGTGTTTGAAGACTTTTATTTTAAAAGCATACAGAAATTATAACTAAGAAAAAGAAAGAATTATGCTAAATAAAGATATATTTAAACAAGAGAGTTTTTAAGTCATTTGTCAAAAATATTTTTACTAAATATTTTTAAATTTTGACGTATACTTTTTAAGTGTCTGAAAATAGTTTAGTCAAAGTTCTTAAAAGAATTTCTGCTCTATAATTATAAGAGGATTACTGAAAATTTGAGAAATGTGCTACATGTATTATGCTAAGAGTATAGAGTTGTTTCATTGTATCTTACTAAGATAAGTTAATTTCATTACGTAAATACTGCAGCATCTCTGCTGTCGGAGGGGACTCTTGGGACGTGAGCTCCTCCTCTGGATTGCCCCTTGAGGGTGGAGACACTGTGGTCTTCAGACTTCATGTCTCCATGTTTTAACTGGGCATCAGTCAAGTTTGTTAAGTAACTGAACCAATCTTTCCATTTTAGATACAAGGAAATGGAAAACTATTTGTAAAAATTGGGAGCATCAGATTCTCTACTCCATATTTTTATATTTCATATATAACTTTTTCAAAATTATCAGTGTCTATCTACACTGTAGATTACTAGTAAAAATATATATGTAACCTGGAAAGCTTTTTTTTTTTTAACCTCCCAGTTTCATTGGCTCCTTTTATCTCTCCTGAGATTTTCTTGTTTTTGTGTCTGTTATGAATGCCTCAAGGATAATTGCCTAAAAATATTTTTTAACCCTTCCTCTTTGGATCCCTAGTTTGCTGCAGTACTTTTTCTTTTGTGATGCACTCTCACCATGTAGCCCAGGGTGGCCTGGACTGGCGGTGAGGTACAAGCTTGTCTTTACAGTCACGGTCATCCTATCTCAATCTCCCCGCAGTGCTGGGAGCATTATCCTTGTTGCCATGTCTGGCTTCGCGTTGGTCTTTTCAAGCCATGAGTGGATTCAGGCATTCTCAGTCACAGTGTTCAGAGGTTTCTCTTTCTTTTCCCTTTTTGGACACAGGCCTTTATCTCCAGAGCCTCGTGCCTCGGCAGCTCAAGTCTTGGAATTGGGGTGTATGCACTGTCCTTACCTCTGCTCAAAACCTTCAGCACAGCACTTAACGTCCATAACTACCAGTTCCTGTCAGTCAGTACCTTTTTCTCTTTTGTCCCTTATCTTCACGTGCAGAAGTAGTGTACTAAATGTCTTCAGTGCTTTATTTAATACACGCGTGCTCATTGAGACATGCAGTACAGCTAGTCAAAGGTTAGAATATAGTCATTTCTCCCACAGAGAAATAAGACATTACTGAAAACCCTCAAGTTGTGAAAATTCATACATGAAAAAAATAACAGCTAATTTTAGCCCTAACATACTTGGCATCCTGCTGCAAAACCCCATGCATCCTAATGCCATCCTTCTTCTTTTCATTAGTCACATAAGAATAATTTCACATTATAGAGCATGTGTCATGGTCAGCCCAGAGAAGAAGACTTATATTTCATATAGGATGAACACTTTAATTTCCTTGGGGGTGGGGCACATGGGGAGAAGTGGAGGGAAAAGCAAAGTGGCTCCCAAGCCCATACGTCATTTGCTTGGCATGACACATGGTAACGCATTTGTCTGTTCATAAGCAGGGGCCCTCTTTTGTTGGGTAGCCACAGTTTGAGCCCATTTGGGGACTCGTGGGTACTTGTTACTAAATGATTTCTGAGGGTGGTCATTTTCAAAATGTCTTCAGCTTTATATTGTTACTCTAGGAAGGGCCTGTCTTGGGAGGTGGAGAGAGGCTCAGTTTGTTCCTTTCCTTCTGTACAGTGTGAGGACTGAGTCAGAGCCCAGCATTCACAGAAGCTGGGCGATTCTGCAATCTGAGCACCGACTTGGGGTCAGAGACAGGAAGATCGCAGCCAGTCTACCCAAGTCAGTGAACTTCAGATTTAATGAAAGACCCTCCTTTCTCACAAAGGTGGGGATTAGTCAGCAAGGACACCCAGTGTCGACCTTTGGCCACACAAAAACACACATATGAAAAAATTCTTTTTAATTTTAAAAGAATTATCTTTTCTGAATCTAATACAGGCTAGAGTATGTTCCAGGTCCAGAGATAGAAAAGCAACCTTGAGGTTAAGTGGGAGTGGGAGGAGGGGTGAGAAAAGGTTAGCTCCAGTACAGTGCGCCTACACATTTGGATGAGGTTTCAAGGACAGCGCACGGCAAGAGTGTGAGGTAACAGCTGAGTCTGGAGCAGGAGTTTGCTGTCTTCCTGTGTCTAAGCTCAGTGGAATGAATAAAGTCAGGCATTGGGAGCTCAGGGGCCTCGTCTAAGCCCCATGTGGGCTACATACTGAAGTGTGTTGAGCCTCACACTGCTGTTATAAGTTTCTTACGTCTGAAATATAAATGACAGGATGATGTTTACAGCCTGTCAGGTGGGCCAGAGACTGCCTCAATCATGTGCTTGATGGCTGTACTTTTTTAAATAGTCATGGTGGAATTTTAAAGTTAGCCACGTTTCGTTCCTGAATGGCTACTTTTAGGCAAGTTAAGGTGTCTAAGGAGGTATTTTATCGTAAATTCTTATTTTAAGGCCTGGTGGTACTTAATGGCACATGAGGTACTTCATGAGCGATGCACATGAATGCTGCTCCTGTCTCAGTAGGTCCCATGTTCTGTGGCTGCTCCCCTCTCACAACTTGACATCACAGGTGTGCAGTGCACTCGCTTGAGTACGCTGTGACAATTCACATTTTACACAAAAACATTCTTACAGATGGCCCTTAGGATTCATTTCAGTTGCTATAAAAAGCTTAGAAATGTTATGGTTTGGGGTGGTGGCAAAGCTAGGCTAAGTAGTCCTTATTAGAAGCCGGGACAAGAGCACTCTGAGTTGTACCTGTCAGACGTGGGGCTAAACTTTGTAGATTTGGAAGCAGAATAAAGATTTATGTATCAGCCTGTTTTTGTTTAACCTGTGTTTGTTAAATACCAGAGAACTATCTTTTTTTCTTGCTCTTTAATAGGTGTTTAGATGTTTAATTAAATAGAATTCTAGGTTATCTGAGTCCAGTTTTTATTCGATAAAACTTCCAATGCATAAAAATTTAATATTTTTTAACTTTACTGATCCATTCATTGTTGAGAGTGGGCCTTGTGTTTATAGTTTGAATATCTGTGTTCCTTAATTGATTAAGAAAAAAAAAAACCTCAGGAAATTCTAGTTGAAATTATTTTGTAGAAGACATGAGTAAAATTAACAGCCTTTTCTCCTCATTAGAAAAGACAGTAAATACCAGAACTCAGTTTTTGGGTTTTCTAAGTATACCAGTAGCCCATTGTGTATTTTTGATCTTGGCAGAAACATTTTCTCATTGTTGCTTGCATGCCTTTTTAATTTATTTCTCTAGAATTAGACGATAGGTTTTTAAGTAAATATATATATATATATACACACATATATAATTAACTTCTTTCTCTAATAAAACTCCTTTTAGAATATCATCAGTTTTATCTTTGAAGATTCAAATTTAACTTGCTGCTTTGCGAATTATCAAACAAATTTACCTCTGACTCAAATGTTGGTTGCTTCAGAGGGTACAGACAGGAAGTGCCTCTTCTAAGACCAAACTTCCATCACCCTTTGTTGCATGCATGCAATGACCTTGGAGTAGGCTTCACTCATCTTCTGTCATATAATTTTTATTCTTCTCAAAGCAGAAAGCTAGATTCTGCGTGGAGGATTGGACTCTTCCTATACTCCACTCAAGAAAAGTACAAAATTTCTTTGTCATTTTGTAGCTGCCTTAATACCTCTGTAGGTAGTACAGATTGTGCGTCTTGTGTGTCGTGCATGTATAGAGAGGCTATAGAATGACTCCCTACATGTAGAGCATCGTAGCTGTCTATCAGAGCATGTGTAAGCACAGTAGCCATCTATGTCAGAGCGTGTGTAAACACGGTAGCCATCTATGTCAGAGCATGTGTAAACACAGTAGCCGCCTATGTCAGAGCATGTGTAGCACGGTAGCCATCTATGTCAGAGTGTGTGTAAACACGGTAGCCATCTATGTCAGAGCATGTGTAAGCACAGTAGCCATCTATGTCAGAGCGTGTGTAAGCACGGTAGCCATTTATGTCAGAGCGTGTGTAAGCACAGTGTAGCCATCTATGTCAGAGCGTGTGTAAACACGGTAGCCGTCTGTGTCAGAGTGTGTGTAAGCATGGTAGTGTCTATGTCAGAGCGTGTGTAAGCACAGTAGCCGTCTATGTCAGAGCATGTGTAGCATGGTAGCCGTCTATGTCAGAGCATGTGTAGCACGGTAGCCGTCTATGTCAGAGCGTGTGTAAACACGGTAGCCGTCTGTGTCAGAGTGTGTGTAAGCATGGTAGTGTCTATGTCAGAGCGTATGTAAGCATGGTAGCCATCTATGTCAGAGCGTGTGTAAGCACAGTAGCTGTCTGTGTCAGAGCGTGTATAAGCACGGTAGCCGTCTATATTAATCTTTCTGTGTAAATGTCCAAACAGTATTAGACACTTTCCTCGCAGTTGTAAAAATAGTTTCAGGCTGTTATATAAAGAGATAAAATAATAGGCTTATTAGTTGTTTGTCCAGTGCTGCGTACTTGTTAGGAATCGGGGTGTTAGAACTGGGAGGCAGGTTACAGCATCCTGTCCATTCAGCTCCATTCTTACTCAAGGCAGAAAGAGCAGGCACAGTCACTCACCCAGTTTCTGTAGTGAGGGAAATGGCACTTGTTAGATACAGCTGATTGTGTCTTTAGCTTTGTTTATAGGGTTAAAGGAAGTTAATGGTCACTTATGTAATAGTGGAAAAGTTATCACTATGCCTTAGTTTTTACATTGATTTCTTAGGACGGCTATGTGCACCATTGTTTTCTCATGAGAATGAAATACACTTTAGGGGATTGGGCATGCCAACGCACTTGAGTCTATGAGGTTTGGTTTGGTTTTGCTTTGCTTTTTTACTGAAGCTCAGTGTATTAAAAACATAAAACGAACTGATGTTTTCATTCTGTATAGCATTTTCTTGGTTTACTATAAGTAAATACTTGCATCTTCATTTATGCTAAAATTGTTGATGCCATTGACTTAAATTTCAGCATCTACTTAGAAAACTTGACAGCAGTTGTTTCTACACTTCGGTAATTGTACCTACCATAGCTTAATAAAATGTACCTCAGTTATCTTTATCTATAAATTACATTGGAACTACTATACTGATGAATCATGTCTTAAAAGCTTAATAAAACATATTTTAAAAGGATGGGAAAGATAAGTATTTTGGTTTTTTGGGGTTTTTTTGTTGTTGGTTGTTTTTGTTTTGTTGTTGCTGTTGGGGTTTTTTTTTTTTTCTTTCTAAGTCCAGTGCATAGTTTTGTACATGCCTAAAAATTAAAGGGCTTGCATTATTAATTAATGGTCATCATTTACCTAATTTAGTAATACTCTGCATGGCTGCTGCTCTTACCACTTTTGTTTTTATGGAGGCCTTTAGATTGACCACATTAAGAGGCTCCGTGTTATCAAATCATTGAATGTTTCAGTACCTACAGTTGAGATACAGTGTTCATCTGCCAGAAAGGAGCTTATATTTTAGAAGGCATTTCATTTAGATGGGCTGTGGGTATTCGTAAATAAAGGTAATATAAGTCAACACATGCATGCACCACAGACAGTAGAGGTATTTGTGGATATAAACAGCTACTTGAGGCCCATGGGTATCAATAAAGAGCTTCAAGAAGGACCTTCAGTTTGCAGCATCCATTCATCCGTTTGCTCTCAACCTTATCATTTCAATGGGCAGAAGTCACAGAATATTAAAAGGAAGTAAGTGGGTTTGCTTTATTGGGACAAGTTTTTACGAAGGAAACACATGAAAGGAAAAGGAGGCTTTTTTTTTTTTCAGAGAACTGATGAGCAGAAGCATGGGATATGCATACTGTACAAAGGAGGCCTATTGCCTGTGCAGAATATATTGTGGTGGTGGAATAACTGTTGGGAGCAGTTACACGCTCTTGGTAGGAACCAGCACTTGGGCGTCATGTACTGCTCTAAACACATTCAGTATTAAACTCTGAGGCAAGTCCTAACACTGCCACTCATTTTGTAGCTGAGGAAGTAAGGCACAGGCACACCATCACAGAGCTGGGAACACTGTCTCTCTCTCTTCTCGCTACTCCTGTGGGTTATTTGAATCTTAGCTGCTTGGCTCTGAATCGTAGACAAGAGGAGCTGAGTAGAATTAAGATGCCTGTGTTTATGGGACAGGTGGGAAGTACCAAATAGATAAGTCTTCTCCGTTTTACTTGGAGAAATTTGTCCTCAGAATATAATCTTTGGAAAAGAAAGTAGTTTTTTAAGTGTAAACAAATATTGGTTAATCTGTTTATAAGAGGAATAAAGAGATTATTAAAATGTTAACTTTATTTCTCCTTATTAGGCTATTGGGTGAGCATCTTTTAAAAGATGGTTGGTATTTTCTAAAGTGTTAAGTAAATACATATTTGTTTTGAGACAGTTTCTCCTTATAGCCCGACCCTCTCGCCATTGGTGTAATTAGAGGAGTACGCCACACTAGCCTGCGTTATTGTCGTCACGATAATTACTTATAGCAGGAAAATGTTGGTGAGAAAATGATTATTTTAGGGCTTAGTTACTTATTCTTCAAAACGATGAGCACAAGATGCCAAACCTGGTCCAACAGAGAGGCAAACGAACAGATCTGAGGAACTCCAGTATAGTATGGTGTATAAAACAGATTAAAAACAGAAATAGCTTATGGTTTGGAGAAAGAGCCATCTAGTAATGTCTGTGTCAGGGTCATTCTCTTTGACAGCGACCTCCATTGTAAAAATTTGGGGGGAAAGACTACTTTTTTTCACAGAAAAAAAAATAGAAGCACCTACAAACTTAGAGCAAGAAGAAGAGAGATACTTTATATCAAATCCTAATATTACTGAAAAAGGTGAAATTTTGATTGACCGTGTAGAATGATCTCACCACACAAGAACAAGGACTTACTAGGATAGATTATGGTCGCATGCATCGTCTACCTGCGTCTTCATCCTCCCCGTCTGACCAGTAGGTGATGACTTACCTTCGTTGATGAAATTTACTGCTGGGATCTTGAAAGGGCTTTTTGTGGGAGCTGTTGCCAGATCAGGAGATGGCAGTAAGTCTCTGGGATACCCTGGATCCCTCTGTATCTCATTGCCTCCCAGAAGACCAGGGGTGTACTGCTGGTGGCTGTTAGGAATGTGTCTTGGGACCACCTGGACAAGCGGGGGAGACACATGGGGGTCTTGTCGGGAAAATATCCTCAGGCACTGCTCCTCCAACACAGTGATCATCACAGACTGGTTATTGACGAGATCAGTTAAGGAAGCGTATTTCACTTCTAGCTCCCTGTACCTTGTTGCCATCCTCAGCATTTCTGTGGTGACGTTGAGGATTTTGTTCTCCAGCTGGGAAAGCTCGAGGGAGTTGTCTCGCTTGCGGATGATCTCATGTAACAGTTGCATATAGAGCTGAGTGACTCGCGAGTTCATGTTGCGGCTCTCCTTCCTCAGCAGCTTCACCTCGTTCACGATGTTCCCATCCACGTCCACCACCAACTGCAGGATGTCTATCTCCCGCTTCTGCCTAGAAAGCACATCCTTCAGGTTCTCAAGGTCCATCCTGGTGATCATGTCTTTGATGGTACCTGTATCTTGGCCTTTGGTGTTGACACAGATCGGCCCTGTTATTTTTTGTTCAGGTACCAAGAATGTATATGAACATTTCTTTGCTTCGTCTTTACCATCTGTTGCACGGGGATATCTCCTTTGGGTTATTTTTTTTATTTTAAACTGTCCTCCTTTGCAATGACCAATGCCCAGTAGGAAGAGGAGCACACTTAGGGTCCAAACAGAAGCCTTCATTTTGAAATGAAGTTGTACCACAGCGTCTTTTGGAAAGCAATTGATGATGAGAAATCATAAAAAGAATATTAGTTTACATACAGATCAAAATTACATTGAGATTCCATCTTATCCCTGCTAGTAGGAATATAAATTAGAGTAGCCACTGTGGGAATCACTATAGGAGTTCCTCAAACAAGAAATAGAGCTTGCCATATAGTTGAGCTGTTCCCCTACTGGAAATCTGCCTGAAGGCTCTAAGTCAACAACATACTTCAGAGATACTTGCTCATCTTTGTTTATTGCAACACTATTCACTGCATCCAACTGATGGCCTAGGTTTCCATCAAGTGAAGAGTGAATGAAAAAAATGTGGTATATATACACACAGTGGTTCAACAGTAAGTAAGTAAAGAACAAAATTAAGCCATTTGCAGAAAAATAGATGGAGTCAGTTTAATAAGGAAAATAGTCCAGACCCCAAAAGGCAAATATCTTGTATTTTCTGTTATATATGGAACCTAGGTTTTATATAGACATATATGGCATTCACACACAACATGAAAACAGGGAATTGTGAAAGTAGATTTTTTGGGGAAAGGACTAGAAGAGATAATGGGGCATGAATATGGTCAAAATACATGATATACTTGGACAAAAATATTATAAAACTCCTCAGTTTATATGGTGAATATAAGCTAATCCTTTTTAGAGCAGTAACGTAAAAAGAACTTAGTTAATTTTCTGTTGCTGCGATAAAACACAATGAGCAAAAGCCACTTGTGGGAGAAAGAGTGTATTCTGCTTTACACGTCCAGGGGATATAAGAGCGTGACAGAGGGGAGGTGTGGTGGCAGGAACAGGAAGCTGAGAAATCACATCAGTAAAGACAGCAAACTAGAAGTAGGCCGAGACTCCAAACTCTCAAAGCCAGTGACCTTCCTCTAGCAAGGCCACACCTCCTAAACCTCCACAAACAGCACCACTAGCTGGGGCCAACTGTTGAAATACGTGAGCCTGTGGAGGACATTTTTTCACTCAAACTGCCGTAGCATTTAAGGGAAAACTGAGTGATTGATACTAGTAAACTGGATTTAACTTGAATTCTTAAGTTTACTATTAAACTTGCAGTTCTTTCAGCCGCCACTTTATAGCATTTTTTACTCCCAAGCACATTGAAGAGATTTCAATCACTTTCCATCCCATGAAAGACACACTGTGGTGTCCATTAGAGTTTTTAAGACCCCTGTAAAGTACTTTCCTTTAGAAAGCTCACTCTCTCAAAAACTCTGAAAATAGCACATGCTATATATAAGATGATAATTACAGCTTCACTTGGTTGTCTCCGGGCCATGTTACCACTCATGTTTCAGATTGGAATAGTAGAAGATCAGTTAAGTTGGTCTTCTGCAATGAATACTGTGACTTTTCTTTTTAACCTACCAAGTCAAATATTTTAAGACTAATGGGAAGTGGACCAGTTTTTGCATCATCTGATTTTGGGACTGGAGACAGGTTTAAGAATAGAAGGGTACTCATAGACATTGTGGGTAATTGTGTTTCCTGAAGTATAGACATGTGTGTGCTCTAAGCTTATAGGTGGTTCAGGGGGTGTTTCTGTTAAAGTCTAGCGGGTTGTATTTTAGTAAATAATCTCTAATTTTCAGCAAGCATTACCAATTTGGGCATAAAAAACCTTTCTGCACCCACGTATGTGCCGAGGGCCAAACACACTAATGTTAGAAACAGGTTTAGAAATTGTGTTCCCTGGCCCTGAGATCGTATCTGTAGCAGCAAAACTTCTAAGCCAGAATGTGTGCCTGGATAGTGTCCTGCTGGCTGTGGCAGACGAAAAGTACCTGTTCTCTAGAGTCCATCACTGGAACTCTTTGCAGGAGCCAGGATCTCTCTCTTTCTCTGTAGTTAACTCCCAGATGAGCGGAAAAGGGATGGGAAAGTGTTTTCATGTGATCGGCTTCATGAGCAGGCTACACCCTCAGCAGCACTGGGTACCCTCGGGGCTTTTCTCACCTAGTTTTCCACTTGAGAACTTGTCTCTTGATTTGAGAGGTCAGACCCCAACTTGTGATGCATAGTACTGACAGCACAGCAGGAACACAGCTGAATACCTAGTGATGCTCTCCGGACACACCACCCGCTCCAGCCCTTACACGTATTAACTAGTCTCATCATACCCCAGTGGGGTAGATGATTCTGAAACTCATTTCCACGGGAATTGGCACCCCAAAGTGCCATGTCAGTAGCCACACAGTTGCTAAAAGGTATAGCCTAAATTTGAGCCAAGACAGTCTTCTGGCTGGGTTCATGCTTTTAATTAACTTCCTCATTTTATGGCTCCACTTTCTAAACTTGTTTCTGTCAGGAGTGCATTCTCTGTAGCACTAGAGATAAAAGCTCTGAGAAGTAAAAGCGGCTACACAAGGGAGAAGTCCCAGAGGACCAAACACACTGAGGAGGGATTCCAATGCCTGACTTGGGGATTGTACTATGTTATAGAGAGTCTGTGATAGCAAAAGGCAGGCACTTCCTGTGGCCTGTCCCTTTGTTATGCAAAAGCACGTACAGGTCGGCCCTGCTGCAATCCAGGTTGTTCCTACAACCCCTTGCTTTGCTGCTGTCATTCCTTTCTGCCCATATGTGTTCCATCAGTTGGTGTTTATGTAATTTAATTTACAACCCCCAACACACATAATATACATACTCACACACACATACACATACTCACACACATACATACACACAAACACACACATTCTTAGTGAAACACGGGCTTTTAGCTGCTCTGAAGACTGCTGTCAGCTGCACTCTTAAGGCACATCTCATCTCCTTCATTGGTTTGTCCGGTTTAGTGTTCAAAGAGGAGAGAGAGTGAAAAGTAACAAATGGGGGAAGAGCTGGGGAGCTATTTGGTGAAATAATAATATTTACATCAAAGCCTTCTGTTGCTGGCTGGTGGCAGAAGGACACAGTGAAGACTTGAGCTCCTGTTCTGCACTGTGCCTTCTGACACCAAGAAATAGAAACCAGAGGACTCACTGCTTCGTTACAGAACATCTTTTACTCTTCAAGAGTTTCCTGCACTAAAACTGATGACAGTGTTGGAGTTATATTTGCAGAAAGTTCTTGCAAGTTAATTGTAATTTTATTTAAAACAAAAAAACAGGGACAGTAAAATGGAATAAATAAAATAAAAGACATTAGACTCTGGGCAGATATATATATCTTTTTGCTAAATCTCCCTGTATGATTTTAATAATAGGACAGAAGCTCTTGACTCATAAAATTGTCTAAATTTTTTCTAGAAGGAAATAAGATAACGAAGACAAGAAAATTTAAAAATAAAAACATAATTTTTGGTCTTTTGGTCTAATCTGCCTTATGTCACTATAGTTCAGAAAAATCAGTAATAAGATTTAAGATGATATTAAAAAGCTCCTACGATCGTAGTGTTTGTTTTATGCTTCCTTAACTCAGCAGTGATGATCTCATTGTCTCTTAAAGCATAATTAGGAGACACGGTCTTTAGTAGTAGACTAGATACATCATGAGCAAAGAACTTGCTTTCTAAATTTTGTTTACTATTACATTGTCTAAAAATACTCTTATTTAATGTTTCCCACATATGTTCAGTTTTAAAAGTGAAAGATCCATAAATCTGTATTACCTCGTAAAACCTTTCTATTTACGTTATGTTTTTCCTAGGTCCCAGGAGAATGTTAAAATTTAGTTACAGCATACTGAAGCTTAAACTGCACCTTTGCCTGATGGTTTTTAGAAAAGGAAAAAATCTGTGCAGTTGTATTCATTTTGTTAATAGTGTTTCTCTTCACAGTTGCTGTGTGCCAGCTATGAGAAGAATAAAAGCCTGGGTTTACGTCTTAGGCTGTGTGCACTGAGAGGAGCCTGAGGCAGTGAAGTTAGCTGAGAAGCACTGACTGACTAGGTGGACAAGGCCTTCCTGGTTGTCTTTGTGTTTGAGGAACTGATCTGAGAATAGCCCTGCAAGTGTCCCAAAAATGGACAACTCATTTTCTATGATTTGCACACACTGTGTTAAATGCCTACTTAAGGCATTGGAGGACCCGAGCATAAATGAGCTCCTACTTTAAAAAATCATGGCAAGCAGCAACAGAGATGACAGTGTTTCAAATCTAATATGACTTGGAAATTTTATCAGACTCTTCTGAAAAATAAGTATATAACCAAGCTCAGAATTGAGAGTTTTAATGTCTCAGCAAAGTTGAAAAATCTGAGCGTTACCATCATTTGTTGACAGTTCTTTCCACTAAAGATAAAAGTCAGGGAGCACTCCCAGCATAGCCAGCTGGGCTGCCTGTAGGTGTAAACACTTACTGTTGATGAGCAGTGATTTTGTGACCTTCGTGATTAACAGAGCCCTGATAAAATGTTGAGGGCATGCACTACCCATTAGGTATAGTTGCCACGACTTTTAAAGACTGGCTTTGGCCTTCAGTACTTTAAGTAGTGAAATTTTCTGAGTTCATGTTGTTAATCCTGGTGGCCCTAAATCGTCTTCATCCTGACCTTGAAGGACGTTTCCATTGTATCAGTATTTACTTTTCCAAGTAATTCCAGTTAAAAGCAACTTTAATCTGTTGCCAAAATGAAATTTCTGTTGTAGATAAACTTAGGACAGTCTTTAAAGTGATGAATCCTAACACAAAACACCAGAGTAGCTTTGAGCCTCACAAGAGTTCTGTCCTGCTGTAACAGATTGTGTTGCAAACGCTCAGCCAACCCGTTCTCGGCTGTGCTTTGTAACCATGCTTTGAGAATCCCAATAGTTGATATGTGTCTGCACTCGCGCACGCACACCGTTCAGAAGAGAAATTCACCATGCTCACAGTTGTTTTCTTTAGTTTGCAACTTCTGCTGTTGATTTGTTGTGCTGTATAAGCCTTAGGCATTTAATGAGTTACTTGAAAAACTTTCTGGTGTCACTAAAGCATTTGTTTTCAGACCCCAGCATGTGCATATCAGTCTATAGTCACACACTAGCTTGAACCTCAAATAATACATTAACCATCGTGAAGTACTTAGTGACTAGTTTTTCAGAAAGATACAAAGCAAAACCTTGAGATACAAATCAGCAGCATCTTCTAAAGTTCCCTGGCATGTCTCAGGCTTTCTAGTACAAAGGGAAATGATGCATTTGGCATAGCATTTTGAATAAATATAAAAGAAATACTAAAATACCTTTGGTGTCTGGTCAAAAGTGAATCCGGAAACTTGCGTCCTTGCCCTTGCTCTCTAACAGATCAGTGTCGACGTTTACTCGTCTCTGACTTCAGTGGCAACTGCATCTCTGTTTCTGATTGTTGAATCCAAGCAGTAAGGAACTCTTTTGACAGGCCACCTGTGTAATTTGGAGCTGTCTGTAGACCGTCTCTAATCCAGCAGAGAATGCATTGTGACTGTGCTGGCTGCAGCGTGGAGCGGTAACCAGCCGCAGCTGACAGACCGTCCGCACAGTGCCCCAGAGTGATTTCCTCTCCTCCGTAGACTCAAGTTCAGCCCACATATTACGTCATTAGCAAAGTGCTGGAGCCTGAGGAGGGGGTGGGAACCTCCTCCTTAGGATTTCCTCTCTGTAGCCCTAAGTGGGGAGGGGAAGCTGGATCCGCGGGAGGTTGAATAGCTCTGAACAAGGAGAGATTGTGTGCAGGTTGAAGGAAGGGCACCATCTGGAAACAGACTATCATAGTTCAGCAGGCAATTATAAAATAAACATTTTAGTCTCCTGCCACAGAGTGTTTGAGTTGTTAAAAAAAAAAAAGTATTCCACTTTAGAAGCAGCTACAAGCTGTAAGTTGCTACACTTTTCCCAGAAGCAGCCACCTAAGAGAATAATTGTGACGGCCTTGGGGAAATGGTTAAATACCTTATTCTAATGTTGCTGTTTCAGACGGTTTTAAACCTTCAAGAAGTTGTAAAGAATCATGTAATGTTTAAGAGAAAACTGCTTTTATAGCTGGGCCTTTAATCCCAGCACTCAGAAGGCAGAGGTAGTTGGATTCCTATGAGTTTGAGGCCAGCCTAGAATACAGAGTGATCGATAGGGCAGCCAAGGAGAGCGAGTGAGAGCCTGAAATGATGATGATGGTGATGATGATGATGATGACGACGACGACAACAACAACATAGTTTGCTTAATTGATTAGTAAATATAGTGCGTTTTTTATCTTAAATTCTGTATTACATAATTAGTGCTTTTTCTCATCTTAAGTTCTGTGTTATATAATATACTTGCTTAGAAAATTATGCCTGTCCTAGTTAGGGTTACTGTTGCTGTGGAGAAACAACATGACCAAAGACAACTTAGGAAAGGGTTTACACTTTCACATCACAGTCTGTCATCAAAGGAAAACAGAGCAGGAACCTGGAGGCAGGAGCTGATGCAGAGGCTATGGAGGGTCCTGCTTACTGGCTTGCTCCTTTGGTCTTGCTCAGCTGCTTTCATAGCACCCAGGACCACAGCCCAGGAGTGCCCTGCAGCTGGATCTTACAGAGGCATTTTCTCAATTGAGTCTCCCTCCTCTCAAATTACTCTTAGCTTGTGTCAAGTTGACTTAAAACTAGTCAGTATAGTGCCAAATTACTTTTTTTAAAGGTACCTCTAACTCCCAATTGATTGTGTAAACTTAGGACAAATCATCTCCTCCTCTGGCTGACTTTTCTCTGCTAAGAAAATAGGTTCCAAAGAACAAATGAATACGTGTTGAATAGCTATGATTTTTCATGAAAAAAAGACAAACATTTAGTAATTCAGTAGCCAAGGAAACCCAAATTTGGACATCTTCAATCACTTGTGTTAGTACTCAGTGTTAAGTGGTGTCTGAGTTTTAGTTCTTACCTGAATCATTGTGGCGCTCTCTTTACCTACCTAGTTGTTGACCGTTGCTTCTAAATGGGACTTCGCGGCATCTTGTCCTGGACATGCCGTGTGCCTGCCCCTCCTTTCTGCTTTAACTAGTTCCAGCTGTCTTCCAGGGCCTATGGCTGAGTAGATTCACATCCTTTACTTACTGCACTTAAAGTTTGTTACCTCTTTCATAGAATTATTTCTTAGAATTCCTCTGCTATATGTAGATATATAAGGGGCTGAAAACTATAAGTAAACTAGACTCTAACAGAAAAGTGCTGATGTGTTTTGGGGGTTATTATGTCAGCAGCAACTCAACTGTGGCCACTGAGGGATGGTGAGGCTGTATTGTTGCCACATATTCTGATCCTGAGGGCAGATAAGATAATAGCTTCTAATCTCTGGTTTATATTCTATAATTATTCAGTGATGTTTTCACTCACTACTAGTAGTTGAGTGTTAGTGAGAAGGGAGATAGTTCCTCTGGGCCTTTTAGTTTGAGAATTATTTAACTTTCCTGCTTGAGTAGTTTCTACTACTAACCAACGTGTTTTAAAAAATGGTGTGGCAGAATTCAGGAACAAATAACACTTGATTTGGCTTGTTTAATGGAAAATGAAAGCATGGAAATCAGTCTGTGTAAAATCCTGAAAAGCAGAACTAAGGAAATACAGAGAAAGTGCATGTCGAATGAGAAGATGGTGGAGAACACCAGCTTTGAGGGAAGGTAGAAGGGAGGATCAAGGATGGGAAGCTAGTGAAGTTGAAACTGAGGGGGAAAAAGAAGAAGGTGACGTAATTACAGTACTGCAAAGAGGGTGGAGACTTAGCTCAGTGAGCCGGTGCTTGCCTGGCATGCAAAGCTCTTGGTCCAACCCTGTACTGCAAAAACAGGAGTGTAGGAAATAAGTAACTGTAGCGAAGACCAGCAGGTATTTAAATTGTTATAAAAGGTCGTGAATTGTGACCTTGACCAAAAATAATTTTCAATACCATGATATAAGAACTTGTTTTTGCTGATTTTAAGACATTTGTATTTAATGGCAAATACACCCAGGAACACATTTTGATTTATACTTTATTTCAACATGGTTTTCAAATACTTATTTACCTTTTGTATATTTGCATTCACATAAAAGAGCACATAATGATCCAAATGCAAGTCAGAATAACAAAAAACACACTGTACTATTTTATACAATTAAGAACAAGACAAAACCAAGGATGCCTTACTCAGTTTTAGCATAATTGAGAAAGTAACTTCAAAAGATTCATGATGCAGGCACTGTGCCTTTTAAAAATAAACACTTTGCTCTTTACAAATTTTACTTTCTTATGGTCCTTAAATATCTTTTTACTTTTGTATATAAAATATCATTAGCATTTCTAAGTCATTTGTTTTTCAAATAAAGTCACTGTTAAATTTTAAATAACCTAGACACTGACTGAGTTACAATCTGTGACACATACCACATACATACAAGATAAAGTAGCCAGTGCAGTGCTCTGTAAGGAGTACAGTGCAGTATGGCTGTACAGAAAAGACAGAATCGTAATGATCCTTGTAGAGAAAGATGCAGAAGACTGGGTGGGCCCTGCTTTATCAGTGATGGTAAACATGTCGCATGAGTCTACAAAAAGTGGAAAAGGCATCTTTAGGCGATGATCTGATTGGCCCATGTATTATATGTACTATAGGAATTTCAAGAAATACGAAGTACTTTTTTTTTGCCAGTTTCTGATCATAAATGCTGTCTGTCTTCATTTTGTTTTGTTTTTTAATCTCTGAATAGGGAAATATAAATTTCTAATCTCTCAAGGGCCTAAGAAAGACAGACACAGGTATCTAGCATTCTGAGTATAAATATAAAGTCAGCAGTTCTCCAGCATCAGGTTTTGTGAGCCTCAGGATCACTCAGTGAGAATTCAGCAGCACATAGATGCGTTCAGAACCCAGATTTGACTATTATCTCTAGTTCATGGTACATTTAGAATAATACTATATATATGGCTGTGCCTTAAATTCTATTTCTTTCATGAGAAGTTAAATTACTAACCCTGAATAAGCTTGTGCTACAAACTGGTAGTCTAGAAAGACAGAGAGATTTGTGTGTGCGTTTGGCTTGTTTGTACAATAGATGTTTTAATTTGGGACAGTTCCAATCTGTCTGTCAGTAAGAGACTAGAGGTAATGTTGTGAACGTATAATAAAAGCTGTAGCTAACAAAATGCTCAGTGCTGAACCTTACAGTACAGGACACATTTCCAGAATCTACCTGAGCATTTGCAAGATAATTCAGAACAGTAACAGAAAAGAAAAGCCATGCCAAATAAACAGTGTCTCCAGTGATCTGAAAATTACCCCACCTTACACTGGGAAGGCAGTGAACCCTCTGATTCCAAATACTGTGCTTCTATTGAAGTGACTTACATGTTTCAGGCATTTGCGCTCTTGCTTATATCTCAGTGTTTTATATTGTTTTTGATTTTTCATGGTTTTTGATAATTTCAAGAACTTAGAAAGAAACAGTTTACTTACAGGTCCCAGGTCCTTTCATGAGGTGTTTCCCTCACTCTTGTTACCAAACAGTAACCACGTAAAAACTCTTAATACCATTGGAAGAGATTATAAAAATGTATGTATCTTATCTTTAATTTGATCTTAAAACCCTGAATTTTAGTTGATGGGTAGACAGAATGCAGCCTGTTCATAAACGCTGACCACTCCTCATATATTCTCACATAAAACTTGTGAAACATCACTTCAAAGAGAAAAACGTCTTCTAATTTTTATGGGAAATGCATCTTTACAGTTATCAAATTTCAGCTTTTGGAAATGTACACTAAATTTGTAAAACTATTTTTGTTAATGTTTCATGTTATATATTTGGATATAAAAATCCCAAAAATGCCCTCAATAGAAGAATGGATAAAGAAACTGTGGTACATACACACTATGGAATACTACTCAGCTATTAAAAACAAGGAATTCCCGAAATTTGTAGACAAATGGATTGAGCTAGAAATGATCATAATGAGTGAGTTAACCCAGAAGCAGAAAGACTCAAATGGTATATACTCACTTATATCTGCACACTAGCCCAAGGGGCATGTCCCACTTAAGTCTTCACTTACCAGGAAACTGGGACAGAGGGGAGGACATCCTATTGGGACTCTAGATGAGAGAAGCATGGGAGAATGGCAAAGTAGAAGGATCCATAGGGTCCTAGAAACCTACAAGTAGAACATTATGATAGGCAGATTTGGGCCCAGGGGTCCCGCTCAAACTAAGGCACCAGCCAAGGACAATACAGGCGGTAAACTTTAAACCCCTACCCAGATCTAGCCAATGGTCAGAACATTCTCCACAGTTGAGTGGAGAGTAGGGTGTATGACTTTCACACGAACTCTGGTGCCTCATATTTGACCATGTCCCCTGGAGGGGGAGGCCTGGTGGCACTCAGAGGAAGGATAGCAGGTTACCAAGAAGAGACTTGATACCCTATGAGCATATACAGGGGGAGGAGGTCCCCCTCAGGAACAGTCATAGGGGTGGGGAATAAGGGGAAAATGGGAGGGAGGGAAGAATGGGAGGATACAAGGGATGGAATAACCACTGAGATGTAACAAGAATAAATTAATAAAAAAATATTTTTTAATCCCAAAAATGTTATTTTAAGAGTGTGCTTCTATTTTTTTTTTTAAAGGAGAGATACAGATGTAATAAAGAAATGCTCATGTCTAGTCATTACCTAATTCTCAGCTGACTTATAACCTTATATACTGGAACTTCAGTTAATTTATAACTGCCACATTTACAAAGAAACTTATGGTTAAAAGCAAACTGGTTTGTGTTTTGAACAGTGTTCATTTATTTAGTTCATGTATGATATTTGGGAAAGGTTGTCAAACTAAGGAAAACTATTATAACTTTATCCAGTTAAACTTAAATTTTATATGATATTCCTGTTAGACGCTTAAGTACAAGTTGGTCACTAAAAGTGTCTGGATGTAAAGTGAAAATTTGCATTTCAATTTTACATTAAAATCTGCCCAAAATTGTTTTGGGAAAGATTATTCATACTGTCAGCTTTAACATTGTATTGGGTTTTCTCTTTTTTCCCATTAAGTAATCTATATTTAAGACTTTGGTAGAGTCAGTTTCTAGTGTGAGGTTAATTTAGTGGCCATGATAGTTGTGTCAGCTATTCGGGTGTGTTTTGAAAAGTTTATTTAAAGATAAGACAATGTGTCACTCTTCCTGATTACAGAAAACATGAAGTTGTGTAGGAAGTTGAGTTTGTAGTCACAAAAACTATTTTAGAAACCCAGTTGCTGGTCTTTAAAACACAATACACGTGCATCTACTAGATTATAACACTCTTCATAGTTGTGAGTTCCAGGCAGAACTATGAGACTACCGTTAACTTCCCCAGAAGTCCTTGGCTGTGCTGACTCAAGGAGGTTCCTTAGATAAGAAAAGAAAACCTGGAAAGTGGGTAATGTTTGAATACGTGTAACTACCGAGATTCAGAGATTAAAATTACTCTACCAATTAGAACTCAGCCTCTTTGCCTTTGATTGCAACCTTAATTTGTACTTGAAAACAACAGGGGGAGACTTTACAGGGAACTTAGATTTGTATGACTTGACCCCAACTCTAGAGGTCTCAACCCTAAGAGATCATGATTTTATATTAGTAATGTACTCTTCAAGTCATCTGAACTGCAGTAAGAGTTACTTGTCTGGCTTTTGGTGCAGGTATCTATTTGTCAGACTTGACGTACATTGACTCGGCATACCCGTCCACTGGCAGCATTCTAGAAAATGAGCAAAGATCAAATTTGATGAATAACATTCTTCGAATAATTTCTGATTTACAGCAGTCCTGTGAATATGGTGAGTTAAAAGAATGTCTGTTAGAGTTAATTTCAGTTTGGGTGCCACTTGGCCTTAGCTACTTTCTTAGGTTTCTAGTTACTATGTACTTTACTTGAATAATGGTTTATTATCTTTTGCCTAGATATTCCCATGTTGCCTCATGTCCAAAAATATCTAAACTCCGTTCAGTATATAGAGGAACTGCAGAAGTTTGTGGAAGATGATAATTACAAGTATGTCCATTGTTAAATTCGCGTATTTTTGTCTAGTTCTCCACTTTGAGCCTTAACCCTTTTGTCTGGTATTTAAACTTCTAAGTATGGAGTCTACACTAAGTACCTAGCCAGTGATCCATTGACGGTGGTAAGGGTGACTGCATGTGTCTTGTTAATCACGTGATGTCGTATTGAACCAGTATACAAATGCTTCAGCTTTTTCTTAGTGTAGCTTTTGAGTCAGCGAATATTCAGTGGTTAAAGGTACTTGAGGGCTCTCCTGGCAGTGGGCTTAGGTCTAGGACCCATGTAGTGCAAGGTCAGAATGAGCTCGCACAAGTTATCCTCCCCTCAAAAAATAAATAATGTTTAAAATATATTTTAGCATTTTTAAGCTATAGCGACAGACACTTAATTCAACATTAAGGATTTTTTTTTTCTTTTCCTAAGGAAATTTTTATTTCGGTAAGCAGAAAAAAATTATGCCTATTACAAATATAAAAATTATTCTGCCTTAAATGGTTAATTTTAGACTCATCTTTGAAAGTGTTTTCATGGCTTAAGAGACTATTAAGCCTCCTTCCTATCCCTGAGTTGTTATGGTACCACTGTAGCACCATATTTAATCTGTACCATACTGTTAGTAAAGATCCTCAAGCTGGTAACCCTTTCTGGTTCTCAGCCACCTCAGTTCACCTCACAACTGCTGGGGTAGAGAGGATGGTGCCTCTTGTTTTTCTTTTGGTTTCAGTTGTTGTTGCTGTTGTTGTTGTTTACAGTTGTTGCTGTTGTTCTTTTTCTGTTGTGTTCTTCCTATGTGTATTGTTTCATCTTACAGAGATTCTAGAAATAAATTACATATTAAATAATACATGAGTACATTTATGGATTTGATTGTCATTCAGTTAAGTGTGTGTTGATACAAATCTCAATAATTTCTGCTTCAGATTGGTTTGTGTGAGACAGGATCTCAAACTATAGCCTAGGCTGGCCTAGACTTCACTATGTAGCCCAGGCTGGCTACCATGTCCAGCATAAATAAAATCACCCTTTAGTAATTTAGTAAGTGTCTTTAGTTGTGATGAATTATGTCTCCCCTTTGTTGGGTAACTGAAGTGTGTGTGTGTGTGTGTGTGTGTGTGTGTGTGTGTGTGTGTGTGTGTGTGTTTTAAAATACAGCATTTTGATGGGATTTTTTTCCTCATCAAGTATTTTCTAGAAATAATCATAAAACTCGCTTATGAGAGAGATTTAAAGATTTATTTTTATTCTTGTGTCTGGGTGTTTTGTCTACATATATGTTTGTGTATCGCATGTGTGCCTGGTGCCTGTGCAGGCCATCCCCTGGAAGTGGAGTTACGAGTGCTCCTGAGCTACCCTGTGGTACTGAGAATTGAACCTGGGTACTCAGGAGTATCCAGTACCCCTCATCACTAAGCCATCTCTCCAGCTCTCTGGTGGGTTTTGGGCGGTATTCTGGGAGGGTTGTTTGTTTTCTTGTTGGGGGATAAGGAAACATGACTTTAATATTTTGTTTAATGTTTCTCATGTTTTGCTCTTTTGAAATTTAGGCTCTCGTTAAAAATAGAACCAGGGGCAAGTACACCACGCTCAGCTGCTTCCAGGGAAGACCTAGCAGGTTAGTCCATAGCTGTTGGATGGTGCACAGTTGCCTGGTGCGGCTGTTTTCCACAGCGGGCTTCACTGTCTAGCAGTAAGACCAGGAAACCTGGTCTCATAGGAAAGAACTCTACTTCAGAGTAAATCAAGGCTCAGCATGTCTTACACTGCCTACAGAAATTATTTGGGGTATTAAAATATATCTGTGCTGTCTATATTTTCTGTTTTGTTTTTTAATTACAAAATTGTTGGTTGGTTGTCAGTAATGTTTAAATAAATGTTTTCTAATCAAGGAAAACATATGACATAAATAGTAGGCTTACATTAGGCAATGAAGACATATGATCAAAGCAAAAAATTAATTTGAATAATTATAGAATTCAATTTAGTGACTTAGGCTTTCTTGATATTTACTTCAGTGCTGAACCACATACTAAAAACACAAACTCCATACTCCCTTTTTATCAACATGGATTTACAACTGGCTTATAATGTATATAAGTCACATCGAAACCCTAAAATCTAAGATGATACTCGTTGAAAAATAATTGACAAATACCTTTTAAAATCACCAACATAAAAGTGTCCTAGTACATATTGTAAAAGTGTGAAGGCCTGGTTTGTCCGGTGGAGGTGAGCTGCGTGGGCATAATTAGACAAATGCGAGCCTCTAGAGGAAGAGACTCCGGCCTACACCTCTCACCTGAGCTGCTCATTCCTTCTTACCATCCTTTGTTTCTTTTTTTTTTTTTTTAATTTTAATTTTAATTTATGTACATGTGTTGGTGTAGGAGTGTCAGATCTTGGAGTTACAGACAGTTGTGAGCTGCCATGTGGGTGCTAGGAATTGAACCAGGGTCCTTTGGAAGAGCAGGCAGTGCTCTTAACCACTGAGCCATCTCTCCAGCCCCTGTCCTTGAGACAGGATTTTGCTGTAAGCTAGTGCTAGCTCTAACCATCCTCCTACCTCAGCCTCCTTATTCTGGGATTGTGGTGCACACTATTGTGCACAACTCCCTGTTGCCCTGGCTGGCCTGGAATTCACAGAAGGCCGCCTGCCACTGTCTGCCGAGTGCTGGGGTTAAGGTGTGGGCCCAGCAGCTTTTTACTCAAGAGGTATTTGGCAAAGCTGTACACTGTTAGGTGCTTTTTATTCCCATAAATCAGTTCCTGTGTCCGGCAGTGAGGAGAATTTCTAACTTGAGCACTATGTATAAAAAAGCAGGGTATCAAATTGAAGTCACTGAGTCTGGGACTCAGAAGACCTAGGCATTTAGTCTAGATTGTGTCTGAATTAGGAACCCAAACCTGTCTTTTTCTCCTATGTACGCTAGGGAAGTACTTAGACTGCCTTTGTGTAATGTACATTAGAGAGATAAAAGTTAATAGATTTTTTATGGTTGGAGATTTATACGTATTTATTCAAGTCAATTAAATAGGACTAACAGTATCTAAACCTTAGAGCACAGTTTTATATCAGAGAGGTTTTGCTTTCTAAGAGCCCTTAGAAACCGTGTGACATTTTCCTCTGTCCTCTCCCTTTGAACTTTTAGGTCCTGACGTAGGCGCCTCGCCACAGTGTGGGAGGAAGAGCAGCGCAGCTGAGGGAGCCTTACTGCCACAGACGCCCCCCTCCCCTCGGAACCTCATCCCACATGGACACAGGAAGTGCCACAGCTTGGGTTACAAGTCAGCAGCAGCTTTAATGTTTCTTTTAGTTTTTTTAACTTGTTCATAGATGGATTTATTTTCTGTTTACTCTGTTAGTAAAGCATGTTTCTGTTTATTTAATTAGTTAAATAGAAATTAGGTGCTTGTGTGATGCTTTTGTTAATAGCATCAGTCTTCAGATTCAGTAAAAAACTATTTTGTTTGCCTAAAGGGATTTGTTTTTTCTTTTAGTGGAATTGAGTTTCTCAGCAGTGCCCATACTTGAGGGCCACAAATGAGGAGTTCAGAGAGCCATAGTCAATAAGTAGGGATAGCGTATGCTAAAGGCTCCCTCTTAAAACTATCCTTGTTATCAAGAGCAAATATAAATAATTAATAAATTAATTCAGCTCTAGAGAACTATTCTTTTTATTCCTAAACACAAAAAAAAGAAACCCAGTTCTTACCTAGTGGCATTAGTTTTGCGCTGTTAATCCTCGGGAACGGATGCATGCCCAGTAGGCATTGTTCTAGTCCAAAACAAGCTCTGAAAACAATTTTGATTATCTTCTATATCCTGAACTAGAAGCACAGGAAGTTATAACAAATGTTTCTCTTTGTTTCTAGTTTCATTCATAAGATGAACACAGCAGAGTTTAAGAGTGCAACCTTCCCAAATGCCGGGCCACGTCACCTGCTGGACGACAGCGTCATGGAGCCGCATGCACCATCACGAGGCCAAGCTGAGAGCTCCACGCTTTCCAGTGGAATATCCATAGGTGAGAGAGGCTCACGCCCCACCCCACCCCACACCTGCTGCTGCAAAATAAGAGTTTGAACAAAGAAAAACAAATAAACCTCAGCTGCAAAAATATTCATTAATCCTAGCACAGTGGTTCTCAAACCTCCTAACATTGCAGCCCTTCAATATAGGTGCTTATGTTGTGGTGACCCAGCTATAAAATTATTTTTGTCATTACATCATGTAGTTTTGCTACTGTTATGAATCTGAACATGGATATCTGATATGCAACCCCTGTGGAAGGGTCGTTTGATACCCCCAAGGGGTTTAGACCCACAGGTTGAGAAGCACTGCCCTAGCATAAATTTTTTTAAATGGTTTAAAATAAAGCACAATTAAATATAGTTGTTAATAATTTTTAAAGTGCTAATAGTTTTGACTCCAATTGAGAAGGCATTTGAAGATTTTGAGAATAGACCGTGGTTTCTTTAATTGTTAGGCTAACTGCATGCAGTTAGGATGTGAAAAGGAAGGACTAAGCAGCTGGATAGCTGGTGGTGAGCTTACCACACAGGTGTGACCGCTAGCATTGATTGAAGGGTGGCTGAATTTGGCAAGTCGTGTATTGTATCTTAGGCTTGTTTGGTCCTTAATACGGATGTCAGGTCATTGAATGTATAAGTCTGTCAGGTCTGCAGCTATATGAAAATTACCGCACTTGTAATAATTCAATCATAAGACTTTAGGTCACCCAGGTATGGTATAAATAAGAACATTCTCACATACAGACATTTATAGAAATTATTTTTAATAGAAGCTGGACTAACAAAGGAAACTAAGAAGGGGAAAAACCAGATGTGCTATTACAGAAGCCCACTGTCTTGAAAAGGGAAGTTGGGTGTGTGTGTGTGTACACGTGTGTACACGTGTGTACAAGTACGTACATACATCACATGTGTGGAGGCCAGAGGTTGTCATAGGATGTCCTCCTCTAGCACTCTTTATTTTTGAGATAGAATCTTTTACTGAACTTGAACATACTGCCAACAAGCCCTCAGCATTCCCCCTCCTCCTTTCCTCCCAGTGCTGGGACTGCAGGCATGTGCTGCTGTGTAACATGAGTCCTGGGGACACTGCAGGCATGTGCTGCTGTGTAACATGAGTCCTGGGGACTCTGCAGGCATGTGCTGCTGTGTAACATGAGTCCTGGGGACTCTGCAGGCATGTGCTGCTGTGTGACATGAGTCCTGGGGACTCTGCAGGCATGTGCTGCTGTGTAACATGAGTCCTGGGGACTCTGCAGGCATGTGCTGCTGTGCTAACATGAGTCCTGGGGACTCTGCAGGCATGTGCTGCTGTGCTAACATGAGTCCTGGGGACTCTGCAGGCATGTGCTGCTGTGCTAACATGAGTCCTGGGGACTCTGCAGGCATGTGCTGCTGTGTAACATGAGTCCTGGGGACTCTGCAGGCATGTGCTGCTGTGTAACATGAGTCCTGGGGACTCTGCAGGCATGTGCTGCTGTGTGACATGAGTCCTGGGGACTCTGCAGGCATGTGCTGCTGTGCTAACATGAGTCCTGGGGACTCTGCAGGCATGTGCTGCTGTGCTAACATGAGTCCTGGGGACTCTGCAGGCATGTGCTGCTGTGCTAACATGAGTCCTGGGGACACTGCAGGCATGTGCTGCTGTGTAACATGAGTCCTGGGGACACTGCAGGCATGTGCTGCTGTGTAACATGAGTCCTGGGGACACTGCAGGCATGTGCTGCTGTGTGACATGAGTCCTGAGGATCCAAATTCAGGTCTCTATGCTTGTACAAGTACTTTACCCACTGGGCCATTTCCCCAGCACAGAAGAGGGAAGTCTACGTCTATCAGTATCTAGGGCTATACAGAATTAAGATACTCTGTAATAAGTTTCCACGATGCCTGAGATAAGGTTTCAGGCTGTGATTGATCGCCTGCCCTCTTGCTCTTTGAGCCTGCAGCAAGGGAACACATCATGTGAAAACATGGCAACAAAGCAAAGCCATTCACCTTGAGATGGAAACTGAAAAGAGTAGACTGAGGTCCCTCCCACAGGCCTCTCTAGAACCGTCCCCTCAGTGGCCTTCCAGGCCCCACCCTTCCCCAATAGCACAAAGCCTGGGGACAATGGATTTAAAACATGGACTCTACAGGATATTGAAATTTCCACAAAAGTAATCCCAGCACTTTAGAGGCCAAGGCAGGAGGAGCTTGATTTGCAGGATAGTCTAAGCTACTCAAGACTCTTATCTTGGGCAGGAGGGGGCGGGGGTGCACAGTAACAGATGAAAATGAAATTTTGACCAAGGATTTGTAGAGATAAGATTCATATGCCGTCAGTGGTCTTAACCTCTGAGCCATCTCTCCAGTCCCCTCTAGTTTTTCTTATTATTGATTTCTAATGTTATTCCACTGTGGTCTGACACAAGACCCGGAATTACTTTTTTTTTTTTTTTTTTTTTTTTTTTTTTTTTTTTGGTATTTGTTGAGGTTTCATTTGTATCCTTTATGATTGATTTTAGAGAAGGTTCTGTGTGCTGCTTAATTGGTTTTACTTCTTTAAGATTTTTATAAACTGTGTATGTGTGTGTGCATGTGTACATGCCTTGCACATGTATGTGCCTTTGTGAGTGCATGGCCAGCAGAATCCAGAAGACGAATGCAGAAGTCTTCTGCAATTAGAGTTACAAGTGGTTGTGATCTGTTTGTTATAAATGCTAAAAGCCAAACCTGAGTCCTGAAAGAGCAGTACAGTCTTAATCTTAACTCCTGAGCCATCCTTTTTATGGCTTTCTATGTTTTTACTTTAATTATATGTAGGTATGTGTGTCAGTTTATGAGTGTATACACATGAGTACAAGTGCCCCAGGAAGCCAGAGGCTGGAGCTGGCGTTACAGGTGTGTGTGAGCTGCCCAACATGGTTTCAGGGAACAGGACTCAGGCCCTCTGCAAGAGAGTATAAGCCCTTTACTGCTGAGCCATCCCTCCAGCCCCCATTTTTACTCCGTAAACGATGTTTTATTATTGATTATTATTTCTTTTTATAATTAAAAACTTTCTCCATAGTGTGCTCAGTTGTCGTGGTTTTATAAAAGGTCTCTTACTCTCACGTTGCTCAGGGCTAAGCTGTATCAATAACACCTCGGTATCAGTAGACAGAGATGCATTATGTGAGCAACTGATCCAGCAGCCTGAGGAGTCCTAAGCACAGACTTGTCCCTGAGCCCTCCAGCACCACCCTTGTCTGCACTGCTGCTCTCCTCTTACGGAAATGCTGCTAATTAAATGACAGAAGACAGATTGCCACCCAAAATACCTCTTTATTAATGTTCAAAATAGTCCATGTGCAGCCTCAACCTTGACCTAAAGAAAAGAAGAGCCTGTTTTCAGTTAAAAGTTTGTTGTGCCTATGGAATCTAGTGTGCTGCTTAAGGAAAAGCATTTTGTACACGTGCTTGGCTCTTCCCTCTGTATGTATTAAAATTATGCTTTAGTTTAGCAGTAGTTTTTACTTTTGTTCTGAGTGTGTCTTATCAGAAATGTAGATGAAATGTTTGTTAATCTCCATAAAGTCAGGATTTATTGACCAACACATTCTAAGGTACTGCAGTTTCATGGTGGCAATTTGCCAGATACTGCCCCTTTGCTTGATGAATTTAGCCAAGGCAAACACAGGTTAATTGATATTAGCTTTACATCAGCTATTACATACCACACAGATGGGTTGCAGAATGGATACAAAGGGTCAAGGAAGGAAGGCGTCTCAGCTGGGGAGCAGGATGGGGGTGAGGTGGCAGACCCGCAGGAGGGCTGTGCTGAGGGGCTACCACTGCTGTTACAGGACCATCGCTGAGCAATAGCATTGAGTCCAAGGACAAAGGACAGAGGGCAAGACCAAGTCCAGATGAACATATGAGCAGATAGATGGACAGATGGCAAACAGGATGGATAGACCAGCTCTTTACCAGGAAGCTGCATCTCCAGCCCTTGTATTTTGTTGTTGTTACTGTTTGTTTTTGTTTTTAAACAGAATCAATTATTATTTGACCTAAGCTGTCTTTGAACTTAAAATCCTACTGTCTCCACCTTCTAAGTACTAAGATTATTAGCATTATTAGCCTTTTAGTAACATGTGCCACCAGATAATTTATTTTTAAAGTATAAAGTTATAACTGTAAAAATAACTGATATAACAATAGAACACCATTTGATTTTAGGGAGTAGTGATGGTTCTGAGCTAAGTGAGGAGACCTCGTGGCCAGCTTTTGAAAGGTAAGAGGAGAATTCACTGAAATTGCCCTGAACTTACTTGGTCGGTCTTAAGGAATATTTGAATTTGAAGAGGCATTGGTTACGTATCACTAAGTGACTGCTTTTTTTACTGGTCAGAAGAAATGACAAGTAGATATTTAAGTCTGGGATTGTACATGAGAATGGATATTGATGATCTTTATATATGTTTATCTAGTGTTTTTGTATGTGTTTATGAATTTTGAAGTTGTAAAATTGATTTTTAATAATAATGAATTTTAATAAAAATTCTAAAATAACTATAATTAACTTCTATATTCCAAAATAAGATAATTGCCTTGGTCTGGGTAATTTAATCATAAGACATTTATTTAGCTCTATTGCTTTCTTAAGGACAGACTGACAGGTAATTTAAATTTGTACGTAAAGATTGTCAGTGCATGTGTAATGTTTGGCACTGACATGCTATACAGCCATGCTCCCACCTCCTTCTAATCTATAAACTCCGCCATCTATGGAGACAATGTGCTCATCAAACAGAGTATTGCCCTGAGACTCATGAGAAGTTATTCAAACAGGTATTTGCTAAATGCCCATTTGAAGTCTTTTGTCATTGTTTCAGTGTCCTTGGGTTCAAGACATTTGACTTGACAGAAATAATTGTTCCATTTTTACATGTAAACCAAGATCTGAGCCTGTAAGCAGTGAGTGTAGTGGGGATCTGGGGGAACTGGTGTTTGTTTTGCACAGCTAGGGATGGGACCCAGGACCTTCTGCTGAGCCCTCAGATCATTATTTAGATTAAATATTTGCATTATATGAAAACTCCATGTCAGTCATTTTTAATCAGGAACATTTGAAATTATATTTGAATTGTCTTAATTTCAAACTGCTGATTGAAAACTTCCTCTAGTATGTTATTAAGATTTCTCTTAAACACTCTGTATTCTTTGATCTTTTATATGCTTGAGTGTTCCCAAGCTGTGTTTTTTTCTGGTGGGGAATTTCTAACACCCTATTTTTATGTATTCTCTTGTAAAGTTTGCTTTCATTCTCTCGCTTTCTTTTTTAAAGATTTACTTTCATTTTGCATGTATATGTATTTTTGCCTGCATATAAATCTGTACCATATTCATGCCTGGTACCCACAGAGGTCAAAAGAGGGTGTCAGATCCCCTGTAGATGGAATTATGCAGACGGTTGTAAGTCACCATGTGGATGCTGGGAATTGAACCCAGGCCCTGGGCAATAGCAGCCAGTGCTCTTAAGGCTGAGCCACCTCTCAGCTCCAACTTTCATTCTTTTGAGTTTACCTGAAATGGAGAAAACATAAAAGTTGCAATTGGCTTGTTCTCTGAATTTGTAAAAAGTGTCTTTCCCTCTCAAAAAGGCAAATAATATCAGTCTTGATTTAGGCGTATATTGTAATTTTTAGGTTAACAGTACTGGGTAGCAGTTATTTCTTAGGTTGCTCAAACTGTCAATGCATAAGCCAGTGTAGTGTTGCACTGATGCGTTCTCATCCCTTCAGGTCGCCTGTGAAGGCAGTTTATAGTGTATTCACCTTCATAGCTCAAAATACTGTGTGACACAAGAAAAACACTACATACATTTGCAGCTAGCCTGTCTATGCCTGTGCCAAGTTTAAAACAGTGGCTGTTCAAACACTTTGGGAACAGCTAAATAAATGCAGCCCAGAAAGACTTAGACTTGAAATAGTACTGGTACACACAAACACACACACCAAGCACACGCCATCAAGCTTGGGGTTTTAAGCGTATACAGAGCCTTGATACCCTCAGTCTCTGAATCGTTCTCTGAGTTTTAACCACTATTTTCTCATGTTGTTTCCTAGATACATCAAATATGTTGCTAATATAGTGGGTTTTTTTCTTTAAGTGTCATGAATCACATTCTTTTGACTTTCCAAACTCTCCCAAGCAAAGAAATACCATTGTTTCTGGATGTATGTCCTGTATAAAGTAGGACGTGATTTGGGATGAACACTGGTTCATACCATTCTTATCATTTATTGGCTTTGTCAGTTGATAAGAAATAAGAAAAACGCCTATATTTACTCCTCAGTTTGTCTCTTTAGTCACCTTTGAGGTATGATAAGAGATTTTCCTCATTCATTTTAAGTTTATAAGCCACATTGCTTTTAGGTGTCTTCATAGGGACATACTTGATAAAATGAATTATTTATATAAGTCCATATATCATATTTAAACTGGAATCCAAGAAGAGCATAGGGGCTTTGGAACATTTTCAGGTTTCCATATTATTTGGCCATAAATAGTTCTTTAATTTTTTGATAGATGTGTGAAAATGAGTGCATGTATAATTGTAGAGTGTAACATGTACTTTATACCTGTAAGTGTTTCTACAGTCAACAGAAAAGATATTAAATGTATTGCATGTTTTAAAAAAGAATTATATCTTGCCCTTTTAAGGATTACTATAGAAAGCTAGATTGCTTAGGAAACTAGGAACTATTCTAGGTATTGACGATGATCCTATGAATAAAAATATGTGTAATATGTACAATTTATAATGGAATCCAACAGGAACAGATTATACCATTCTCTCGGCCCGGTGACAAGAGTGCCACGAAATGGCTATCGAAGCCACACGAAGGCCAGCAGGTACAATCCCCCTGCATCAGGGGCCATAGACCTCCCTTCTGGTGGTGGTGGCTGGCTCATATGGGTGTTGTCTGACATTTTTTTTTCTCTTCTTTCTCAGCTAATTGGTTTTAAAACTAAACAAATTACCCATGAAAACTTTTCTTCCCACGATTTAATACAGTTTAAATTTGAACTATTCTTTCTAAGTCACAGGGCTAATTATTAAAATTTGCATCTTTATGTCACATTTTTAAATACTGCAGCGTTACTAGTCCTTTAATGACACTTTCTCATGCTGCTAATTATGGCTGAGCTGTGTAAAAATCATTTTATTTCTCTTTAAATTGCAATCAAGGCATTTCTTTAATAGTAAGTTTATATTCAAATTGTCCTTTCCAAGTAAGCTTTTGTTCTTCAGATAAACCATAGAGCCTGATAGAGAAGTCTATTTCATTAAATAATTTTTATTTAGTTCTCTACTTAGCTGGGCCTCTCCACACTAATCTAACTGTGGGAGCACGTAAAGATGGTACATACATGGCAGGAGGGCGATGGGGTGACACTGGTAACAGGAAATCACCTCAGAACAGCACAGTAACTCTTGAGAAGCAAGCCCTGTCAGCTTATGGTGTCTCATCTTGTGTGTCCCCTCCTTAAAAACAGCTAGAGCACAGAATTTCTAGGTTGTCACTTTGAAGACACCTAAATAACCATAAATAAAATTGAACTTTGTCATTTTTTGCTGTTTTAAGAGTTCTTCGTCTCATAACACATCACCAGAGATTGGCGTTGAAATCATTCTGTTTTAAATATAGGCTCTTAAATCAACTGAGGAAAGACATTAAAATGATGACTAAAGTATCTGAAAAAGGAATGCTGGGGGGTGGGGGTCTTTGTTTTAGGGCTGTGAGGCCACAGTCAACCCCTGAGCATTGCTAGCTTCCGAATGGCACTCAACTCACTGCAGAAAGCCACTTTGTAAAGGCACGTTACTGACGCTGTTACTTTTACTTACATTCTTTAAAACAAAGCGTGAGTTTCTGGGGTTATTTTTTCTGGGGATTTGTTGTTGTTGTTTTGGTTTTGGTTTGTTTATTTGTTTGTTTTAGCTTGTTATTTCCACTTTTCTGTTTTCTATACGTAAATACTTCTAACAAAACCCTTGTATTTCTTGCCAACAGAGTTTCTAATGGGTTGCCACCATGATATAGTCTGGCATGTTAAGAAGAAAAAAATTGCCTTAAATTTTTTAACTAATCTTGGTTAAAGCGATTTCCTGCTTTTTTTCTAAATTGTATTCGTAGAAATATGTAATGGAGTGTGTTTTAAACATCTGATGACTTTAATAACTTACTAATTAACCTTTATGACAGCTTATAAATCTCAAATCAATCTTTAAAATCCTTACTGTCTTACCAGATCTCAATACTAAGTGTCAAAGTTTTAAACTTAAAAATAATTGGATTTCAGCCGGGCACTGGTGGCTCACACCTTTAATCCCAGCACATGGGAGGCAGAGGCAGGCGGATCTCTGAGTTCAAGGCCAGCCTGGTCCACAAAGCGAGTCCAGGTCAGCCAGAACTGTTACAGAGAGAAACCCTGTCTTGAAAAAATAAAAACAATTTTTGAAAAGCAATAACTGGATTTCATTTACGGACCCTCTCAATGACCTCTGCAGTCACACACTTAGCTACTCTCTGCTTCGTCCCATTGTTACAGCTCTGCAGAGTCAGAAGACTTGGCAGTGCACTTGTACCCAGGAGCTGTTACTATTCAAGGAGTTCTCAGGAGGAAAACTCTGCTAAAGGAAGGCAAAAAACCCACAGTAAGACTCATTTTATTCTAATAGAGGTGTGAAGATAACGCCAATGCCTTAAGAAGTGCTAAGAGCTGAGAAAGCAGCAGGTAGATAGTAGACTTGAGTCACGTAAACTGTACAGGCTCCTCACTGTGTCTCTCTTTATTTATCCTGGGCAAAGAGAACGTTATTCTTAATCAAGAGGGTGAGCACACAGAGACAGGAAGTGCACTTGGGTTTTGTTGTGGCGTACTCACCAGAGAGTCCAACTGCTCAGACATGGGTGTAAGCCAATATAAAGTCTTTATTAGCTGGCCGGTAACTACTACTGCCCCAGACGTATGCTGCTGCCCCCAGCCTGGGTTCTGTGCTGGGGTTCTGAACTCAGGGCCTCAGGCATGCACTTTACTGGCTCCCCAACAGTTACAGGATTCTTGATGAGAGGAGGAATCACTTGAATGACCACTAAGGTGTTTTCCCTGAGAGAGATGGCGGTGTTGCAAGTGCTGTAACCTGCCTCTGAACGCAGAGCTATGAGAGCTGAAGTGAATAATAGGATGTGGTCACTGAGAAGGGAAGGCAGAGCCTAGCAGTAATTCCTTGTGTGTTTATCCTCCCCAGGTAGCATCTTGGACAAAGTATTGGGCAGCCTTGTGTGGAACACAGCTTTTTTACTATGCTGCCAAGTCTCTGAAGGCGACAGAAAGAAAGCATGTAAGTATTCCTCCTCAAACTGCTTGGCTTTGTTTCATAACCTCTTCCTGGTTGTAAATACCCATGGTAGGACACAGACCACTCTTCTCACCCGGCAGCTCTCATGCTTACTCCTAGTATGCATATTGTAGTGGGGAGTGTGTTTTAAGTGGACGTTCCTAGGAATGCCTGGGAATCACATCTGTGTTTTCGAGATTTTTTGAACACTTGTGTTTTCATTGCAAGTGTGAAAATGGCAAATTACAAATAACCATCATGGTATCAGACACTGAGTTTGGGTCAAAACATGGCCTAAAACCTTTGCCTTGTAGCCTTAGTTTTAGTATGTAAAATGTAAAAATGAAAACGATATCTAAAACTCTAACCTATATTTGGGCATAGTGGCACACACCTTTAACCCTAGCACTCAAAGGCAGAGGAATTAGGATCTCTGTGAGTTCGAGACAGCACTAGTGAGTTCCAGGACAGCCGGGATGCATAGAGAGGGCCTGTCTCAGAAAGAACAAAGAAAACTCTTTCTAGACTAACAGCAGTCTCCCCAACAGTGAAGATCACGGGTGGGCAGTGGCCCTGCTGTCTGCTTTCTTACCTTCTCCCAACAGTGAAGAGACACAGGTGGGCAGTGGTCCTGCTGTCTGCTTTCTTACCTTCCCCCAACAGTGAAGAGACACAAGTGGGCAGTGGTCCTGCTGTCTGCTTTCTTGCCTTCTTTATTCCTTTGAAAGCCTCTTAATGCTTTTTCCTCCACATAGTCTTTAATTATGGAACGGTTACTTTTTAGTTAGCACACAAAGTATTAGATTTTATTATGGCATTTCAAACATAGTTTTTGTTTTGTTGATCTTCCTTCCCCACTGCCCCAGCCTATTCTGCATTCTTTCTCCAGAGGCCTCTTTTCCACTTTATGTCACATGTTCCATCCCCCCTTCCCAACAACTCTCTTCTGGTCCCCTTTCTGTTTACATGGCCTACACCCGCACCCACATATTAGACATATATAAACATTGAAGCTACGATCTGCACATGAGTGTGGGTTACCTCCTTTAATATTTTTCAGATGCATCTATACCCTATAGTTTTCATTTTGTTTTTCTTTGTGACTGAATAAAATTTTGTTGTATATACAGCCACATTTTTACTATTAATGTCATCTGTTGATGGACATCTAGGTTGATTTTATGTGCTTGGTATTGTGGATACAGCAACAATGAGTAAGGAAGTGCAAGTATCTGGTGTGGTAAAGCATACATGAGCATGTGCCTGGAAATGAATAGCCTCCACTCTTATTTCTATTATGGCTACACTCTCACCAGAAATAACTAAGGCTTTCTCCTTCCCCACATTTTCACCAGCATTTGTCATCTTGATGATCTAGACAAGAGTGAGATGGAATTTCAATATTGTTTTTAAATTTGCATTGCCCTAGTACAGAAGTTCTCAACGTGTGGGTCGCAACCCCCTTTGGAGTCAAACCACCCTTTGACGGGGTTGCCTGAGACCATGGGAAAACACAGATTTTTACATGGTGTTGGGGAGAAAGCTGTGAGCTCTGGGATCTCCAGGCAGCAGGAAGAGAAACACTGGGCCTGGCTTGGGCATCTGAGACCTCAAAGCTCTCCCCCCCCTACCCACCCACACACACACCCCTCCCACCCCCGGTGACACTTTCTCCAGCAAGGCCACACCTCCTAATAGTGCCAGTTCCTATTAGCCTATGGGGCCATTTTCATTCAAACTACCAGTGGAAGGAAACAGTTATTGATCAGTTAAAACCACAAATCACTGTATAAATATACCCAATTGGCGTGAAACTGTCAGTAACGGCACAGAAAGCTCTGTTAGCAAGCGTAGGAAGGAGTGACTGCAGACGACGGTGGGTTCAGCATGTTGAGGGATGCGGCTCTGTTTATATCTCTTCCCTCTTCGCTGTGGGCTTACACTGCTGCCAGTGCAGCAGAGCTTAGGAAGAGAGCGTGAGAAAATGTGCTGTTTATTTTGAAGTAAGTTAGAACTGTCAGGTGTGCCATCCTGTGATCTTCTCCATGTCAACTGTATCACCTCCACGTTTCTTTACTTTTTATTTTTATACCATTAGCATCACTGTTGTACTCCACTCATTCCTTTCCCGTTACTTTTAGCTGTGAGAGACAGTAAGCAACCTGCTAAAGCCCTCCTCCCCTGGGGTAAGAAGTAGTGTATTCCTGCCGGGGCCTGGGGGCCATTCTCAGTCTGGCAGTGGCAGCAGCATATTTGCTTTTTTATATAAAAGTTAGTTTTGCTTTTTAACTGCGCTTAAGGGGGTGGGGGTTCCATATCCCTTTTTTTTTTTTTTTTTTTTTAAGAGACAGGGTTTCACTATGTAGCCTTGGCTGGCCTGGAACTCTTTATGTAAACCAGGCTGGGATTAAAGGTGTGCACACCACATCCAGCTGCATGTGCATTCCTTTTTCTTTCTTTTTCTTTTTTGTTTTTGTTTTTTGAGACAGGGTTTCTCTGTGTATCCTTTATTTTACTAAACCCACTTTGTAGACCAGGCTGGCCTCGGACTCACAGAGTTCCACCTGCCTCTGCCTCCCAAGTGCTGGGACTACAGATGTGCCCCACTGCACGCAGCTTTGCATGTACATTCCTAAGAGCAAGTTCTTCTGCTTTATACTGTTAAAAGGCATTGTTCACGCCTAGAATAGCTTGTATTTTGTGAGTTTATTATAATTAATTGATTCTGTTGGTGAGTATTTCGGCTCATTTCTTCCCTATTTCTAACATTTGTGTTACAGGTATTTTTGTGTACAGATTCTCTATAGTATATGTTGAGGAGTGTAAATTCTAAGCTTTACCAAAAAAGAAAAATTAAGTTTCCTGGTCACCAGGAATAATGAGGGCTCCCTTTTGGTCTTGGCTGTGCCAGTGAATAAAACATAACCATTATTTTGTACTGTTGGTTACTTGTGAGCCTCACCCTTTTTCTGTTTTTTCTTCTGCAAATGCCTATGTGGACCTATTGCTTATTCTTTTTAAGGAACGCCTTGGAGACATGGATTGTTCTTTATGTGAATTAGTGTTTTGCCTGCATGTATGTTTTTGTGTGGGTGTCAGCTGTTGCCCTGGAACAGGACTTACAGTTGTGAGCCATCACATGGGTGCTAGGAATTGAGCCTGGGTCATTTGGAAGAGCAGTCGGTGGGTGCTCCTAACTGCTGAGCCATCTCTCTAGCCCCTGTTGCTTATTCTTATTCTAATTAATAGAAGTTCTTCATTTAGCGGAGCCACACTCCACTAGTAATTACACGGTGGACGTAGTATTCAGTTTGACCTTCCCTGTGTACTGTGACATCTGGCAGCTTTTTCACATACTGCTATGTTTGAGTTGCTAGTATTTAAACAATTTTATTTTTGTTACTGAGATAAACCTTATTTTCTGCTCTTTAGAGCACCCATTTCAGAACAGAAAAGAATAGTTAACTGTAAAAGTACCCAGCATTCTAAGAAGTACCTCCCATTTTTTAAATCTTTCTTGGTTCTGTGAAATACAAATAAGCATTGCCTGATAGCCTCGCTAGCGATGAGGTTTCAGGCTGAAGGAACACAGGTGTTGGGATGCAGCTGTGTCCCCAGGTGGGCGCTCTGTGACTAGAACAGACAGCAGATCCACAAGCATGGCCTTCAGAAGTGGAGAGCTGGGATGAAAGTTGACGCTGTGGATGACTGGACTGTGGGAGGCTACCTAAAGAAGGCGTGCCAAGCTGACCTGAGCCAGCACTAAGTCACACATCTTATCTCCTAAGGACACATTGAAAATGCACTCCTGACACTTTCCTTTGACTGAAACCTGGCTGTGAAAGCCACTGGTTACCTGTTTTCTCTGCTTCCCTTTCATGTCAGTTCAAATCAACGTCAAATAAGAACGTGTCTGTGGTGGGGTGGATGGTGATGATGGCTGACGACCCAGAGCATCCAGACCTCTTTCTGCTGACTGACTCTGAGAAAGGTGGGTTGTTAGACAGACCAGGGTCGGTGGTCCTGCAGTCACTAACTCCTGATCCTGATCCTGGTTCTGCTGTGTTATCAGCAGGGAAACGTTTGAGGAACTGTGTCTGCGGGGTATACCTCTATTCCATACTGTGTTTCAAGCCTAAAGTAAAGCTAAAGTAGTCCAGACCCAGGAATCTGTATACCGTAACTCTGAACAGAGGCTCGCTGTATGTGATGCAGAACACGTCACCATCTGTGTCCAGAGTAACAGTCATCCTCAAGTTCTGAAGATGACTGTTACCCTACATAACTTTCGTTGTTACTTTAATTGCTTGCTTGGCTCAGATCCCTTCCTAAAGTAAAATACCTTATGTAATAGTCTATGGAAACATTCATTAGAATTGACCACTGCAGTTGGGGAAGGGGGTGAGAAAAATTAAGAGTGTGGGCTTGTTGGAGTTAGGCTTCCTGGCCTGCTGCACCTTCACACGCTCGGTGGCTGTCATAGGGCCATACAAGTGACAATGGCTGCACTTCCTTCAGAACAAGGACCAGCTGCTGTTGACAGCCACCACATAGGAACCCACGTGCAAACCCTTGCACATCTGCTCTGAATTATATATTCCACAGCTCTTACTGAAGTGGATTACCTTTAACCTCACAGCTGTATGTTTACTTCTCTTCAGGTGAGATTTCATATCAACAAATAGCTTTCTGTGTATTATAGTTTTAAATTAAAATTTAAATTTGTACGTTAGATACAAGAAAAAAAATCTTACCAAATTTCTCAGTGGTTATAAATGGACTTACTCTCAGCTCTCTAAATTGAAGCCCCAGTCCCTCAGAATCACATGGGCATTCATCATAAAATTGCATTTTTCAAATGTGATCACTTTTACTGAATTTTGCGAACAAATTCTTAGGTTTCCTTCCATTAGCATACTTCATAGAATTATTTCAGAGACACAAGGTTTTTATGGTCCATACTAACAGCAATATTTTACTAGTGTGACTTGTAGCCTTGCCCAGTGCAGTTATGGATTTTTTTAAATTCAGATTAAATAGTAATACCTGCCTCTAAATTCAGCAAACACCACACGATTAACATGCCTTACGAGCATTCCATGGAGACAAGACAGCTTCTGAAACTGAAAAGTTCTCCAGTGGCATCTCCAGGGAGACATGGGGTGCTGCCGGGTGTAGGCTCTAGTGAGTCCGTAGAGGATGAGAGAGAGTCCAACAAGGACCTAGATCCATGAAGGGAGGAGACAGCTGTGTTGAGAGCACCCAGCAGTACACATCAGCTCTCGATATATTCTCTACTCAGTTAAGATATGGAGCCATGTAAAACACCTTCCTCATGGACCAGTCTTGTCACACAGGACCTTCTAATTTTCTAAAAGAGAAAACACTCCTCTCTCCTTGGGCTGGAGATTTAACTCAGGGATAGAGCACTTGCTTAGCAAGTCAGGAGCCCTGGGATCAGTCCCAGGTCATATGCCTCAATAATGTTAATGTTATATAGCTAGCCATCTAGTGTAATTAGGAATGAATATTAAGTGATAGCTACATTGAATCATTACCAGGTAAAAACTTCATACTGCTTTTAGAGGAAACATGGAATCGGGGTCTGAGGCTACAGTGCCTGCCTGGTATGGGCAAAGTCACAGACTCAGCACACGGGGTGGGGGACAATATTTTGCAGACATGTCTAGAGAAGCGCACAGTTATTCTAGTGCACACCTAAGGAACCATGATCTCCTTTATTGTATACACAGTAGAAGGTGACTTTGTAAATAAGATGCTATGAGCATATCGATAAAGAGGTCCACATCAGGAAATCAGGTTTTAAATGAAAAAAAATTGTGAAACTGAGCTCTGTTGTCATATTTCATTCAGCCTTAAATGTCTGGCAGGAATGTTATGTGGTATGGTCTTTAACTTTATTGTTTTCTGCTTGCATTTGGTAATTTTAGGAAATTCATACAAGTTTCAAGCCGGCAGCAGGATGAATGCAATGCTATGGTTTAAACACTTGAGCGCGGCCTGCCAGAGTAACAAACAACAGGTGAACACTTCTCCTCCTCCTCCGAAGCTGTGACCTTTAAACTTTCACTTATGTATAGAGACAGGTTCAAGACGTGCTAGCCCAAGCTGGCCTGGAACTCACTAGTTAGCCCAGGCTGGCTGCAAACTTGATCTTCCTGCCTTAGCACCAGTGCACTACCACACCTAGCTGAATAATGTTCCTAATGGTGTTAACGTTTTGTTGTTCAGTGCAGTCAGTAAGACGTAAAGTCCATGTGTTAGAAAGATACAAAGTAAACAAGGTTGTGTAATACAGACCAGAGAGGGACTGGTAGGTAACGCAGCACATGTGCCTAAGCTTTCCCAGAGACAGTGATGCTGACGTGAGTGGTGGGAAGGAACAGTCTGTGAGAGGGCAGGGGGCGTGAAGGGCCAGTTTGGGGAACAGCCAGTGTGCAGATAAAGCTGGAGGTTTTTACAGTGTACAGAGACATGCTCAGGGTTTTAGAAGGTGGTACTTGCACAGCGCTCTGACTCTTCTGTGATAGCAACGTGAAGTAGGTTCCTGCACTTGTAGTGGGAACCATTTCTGCTTTATTGTGTATTTGTGCTTTTGCCATGGTGATCCAGTGGAAAGGCTGTCTCAAAGGAGCAGCTGTCCGCTGTGCTGGTTTCCCTGTGCCCTCTTGCAGATACCCTGAACCACTGATGGACAGAAAAGGCAGCCACGGCTGTGGAAATCACTTGAAGCTTTTCTAGTCACACATATTTGCAAGTCACAGACTTAGCATTTACGTATACCTTTGTATCCTCAGTGCCGACCAGCAGACAGGACTGAACTAAACTACTCTTTTAGAAGGCTTAGTACTGCTTTGATTTTTTTTTTTCCCCTCTTATGTCAGGTTATCACAACTCAATAAATAAGGAAATAGGCTCAAAGACATTAAATGACTTTACACAGATCAACAAGTACAAATGCTGGGCCTGAAGCGCAAATGCCATTTGCTTTTCCTTTGTAATTGTTGTTGGGGTGGACTTTCTTCTATCATAATTATTTTGATGTTGTATTAAAAAAAATTTTTTTTTGCACAGCCTTTAGCATCCTTTTTGAAGGTCTTAAAATGCAAAGTTTTGCCCATGTTTAGTTTGTGTCTGGGGCGGAATGAAACAAATAGACCTAATTTTGACTAATAAGCCTTTCAGATCATCTCCCATGCTATGGACTTTCTAAACTATATTCAGGGATATTAATTCATTGATAAGAATCTCAGGCTCCAAGATGAATCTAGACGTATATGCCGTACAGCATAAAGAAAGGCTCAGATTTTCTCTGCTGTATTATTAAGCCTTCCCAATATCATACAGATGTACAAAATGGTCTTTTTTTTAAAACAGTGTTTGGGAATTTATAAATAGAACCTGTGAAGTTTGAAAATTATTTGAAGACCCTAAATCAATTATAAATTACCTTAAAAAGCATTTGGGTGATTTAGAAATGAGACTCACTTTGTTAAAATTAAGATTTCTTTTTTTTTTAACCACTAAACCTGGGAGCTTAAACACATGAGTGTTTGAGACATAACTCAATTATGATATTGTTTAGTAGAAGTCTTCATGCAAAAGCTAGCATGTAGGGCTCCATGGGTAAGAGTGCTTGCTGCTCTTGAAGAGAGCCAAAGTTCAAGTCCCTTCGCCCATATCTAATGACCCAGCTCCAATGGGTAACAGGTTTCAGAGACCGTCTGTTGGCCTGTCAGAGCTGCTGAGCCACTTCACGGGTGAGGAGGGGACCCTGACCGCTCAGCTCTGTCAGCGCTAGGAAGCCTGTGCTAACTCTACAAACACCCCTGTAGCCCGTAGGCCCCATGGTAAGGTTCTTCCTTGACCAACATGTGCCAGCCTCTCAGTTTCAGCCCCAGCACCACAATAAAATATTCTAAAATTCAGACTTAAAAGAAATAAAATTAAGTGTGGTATAATCTCAAAAGTGAACTGTTCATATATAAGCTGTTTATTTGTCAGTCAGAAAGTGTCAGATAATTTTGCCTAATAGTAAATTTGACTCTTTAGTGTTTCTGACGTTTTTATTGAGAACTCCTTCATGTTTGCTATAAAATTCCCAGCATAGCTTTTTTAAAATACACATAAACTGATGATAATGTATAGATTTTGTTCTACAAAGGTTCGCCATACTTCTGTGATACATTTATTTATATCGGTAAGCACCCATTAGGCCCCTGTGAGACATGAAAACGCCTGTGTCCATCCTTCTGTCCAGGCACATCTACTTGAAAAAGCTTATTAAGTCAGTGATTTTCTAAAGTGAGCTAGCATGCCGGACTCACTGCTGTAAATCACCGAAGCATCTGCTGTCAAATTCTTTGTAAAGGATATTTAAACTCTGTGGTGGCTCCTGCCTGCAATCTCAGCACTTACAAGTTCAAGCCTTGCCTGGCCTGCAAAGTTGGGACCTTGTCTCAAGAAAGATATGTAGGTCAGAATGATTTGGGTTTGGCTAAATAACAAGACAAAATAAATGCTGAATTTAATTCATTAGATTTTATATAAATTATTGAACACAGCTTACTTAACAAGAAATTCTATACTTTGTATGTAATAACACAGGTTATGTGTTAAATTATAAGCTATAGGAGATCTTCATCCCAGAGTGAAGGGCGGGGGGATAAAAATCACTTTAGGACATAGTGACAGATGTATTCAATGAGTAGAAAAAAACAACTCAACAATCAGCTTAGAATAATAACAGTCAGTGTGGGCTGCTTGCATTGTTTTAATTCATTAGATTTTATATAAATTATTGAACACAGCTTACTTAACAAGAAATTCTATACTTTGTATGTAATAACACAGGTTATGTGTTAAATTATAAGCTATAGGAGATCTTCATCCCAGAGTGAAGGGCGGGGGGATAAAAATCACTTTAGGACATAGTGACAGATGTATTCAATGAGTAGAAAAAAACAACTCAACAATCAGCTTAGAATAATAACAGTCAGTGTGGGCTGCTTGCATTGTTTTTTAGGTTCCTACAAACTTGATGACTTTTGAGTAAAAGCCTGAGAAAGAAGAGGTGTGCCATTGTTCCCGTGTGGAGCAAGGACCTGCGGAGAGCCCCAGCCGCGCCCTCCCGTGCCAGGGAGAGCCCACGGGCTCCAGCCCAGCCTCCGGAGCTCAGAACCAAAAGCACTAATTTCAGGGAATGAAGTGAGATATTCCCAGAGAACAAATTGGAATTGCAAAACAAACTGCCATGAACTATGCTTCTCCTCTCGGGACCTGTGGAAACCACTGCCTTAACAGAGTGAGAGGAGAGCCAACACCAAATAGTGTGTGTGAGTCTTCTGGCGGTGCTGTGCTTGGAATAAATTGTAGCTAATTTGCATTTCTTTTAACTTTGTACTAATTTTGGAGGGGAAACCATCTTTTTTAGATACACTTTAAAAAGGAAAAACCTTTCTTACGGATTCCATCAGGAGCTGTGTTAGGTGCAGCAAGATGTCCCTGGGGGGGGCAGGCGACAGAGCACCCCACGGTCTGCTTAGCCTCCTCACCGTGAGACGTGGGGTGAGAGGACGGTGTGGGGGGGTGGGGTAGGATGGGGCGTGCTTACTGCTGATGCGGGCTCTATTTAAACACTACAGTGTGGAATCCAGTGCTACACGGGGAGCATGGTCCGCAGGAGACACAGAGGCAAGTGTTCACATGTCGGCAGGCTCAAGAAAAATGGTTGTTTCTAACGAGGGTTAAAGTTCAACTTTCTATATGAATTCACTATCGAGCCACAAATCTGCCTAGGAGAACGGTAATCCCAAGCTGAGGTTTCGGTAGCTTTTTCTCAAGTCAAGTGGATTCTCCGGCCACAGGTGTCATCGCGGGGAGACCCTGCCCTTTTCAGTGTTTTACGTGCATTATGCCAGACTTGTTTTTTATGGAATTTGTTTTCAGTGTAAGGTTCAAAAGCATACTTGTTTAAAAGATTCTTCGTGTATATATATATGTATTTTGTTGTAAGACGAAACAGTTTTAAGAAGAATAAAGGCAAAGTTTGCAGTTCTAGGAGTTAAAAATATAAAACCTTTTTTTGTATGACTTCCCAAAATGTACCAGAACATTTTTCAGAAAGTTAGTTGGTCCCCAACCTGGAAACCAAGCTTTGTTAGTAACTGATCTCGCAGTCTTGAGAGCACTCTCTGTAACATGTTTAATGTTTAAAACTAATGTTGGGCTTGATGTAGCTTAGAATTTTAACCAAAATGGCACTCAAGTAGACAGACTGCTGTGTGTTACAGTGCTCATTGGTAGCACCACGTGGGAAGGCCTCAACTAAGGGACAACTAACGGACACCTCCTAGCAAACTGCTTTTTCTTTGGGTCTCACATAAATTTCTCACATTTGTATCCTTCAAGAATTGTGTACTTTTACCAGAAGTTGTTATCACCAAGTTGTGAAGCTTAGTTACAAAATGCCGTCTGCACCGTAATTCGCTAAAAAACAAATCAGTCCGAGAAAACAAAAGCCCTTTTCTGAGTGTTTCTAATTTAAGTAATTCAAATATGTTTGTCATGTGACAGATACATTATTTGAGGTTTCATTGACAAGCAGGGGAAGGCAAATGGTGCCAGCACAGAATGATTTTTCAAATAATGGTCTAAACTTAACCCATGTTGGGTCTCCATAGACAGACATGACTGAGCAGTCAGCATATTACATTGTAGACTTGGACATCATACTTTCGTTTTGCATTCTTTTCAGCATTCCCTTAGTTTATTTTGCTCCTGAAATAATATTTTAAATAGTTTTTGAGATACTGTGAATGAGAACCCTGTGGCTGCTTATTGCTACGTTGTCATGGATAAGCTGAAGCCATTCCGTTGTGGGTGGATCCGGTCTGTGGAGATGGCGCTGGCGAGGCTGACCTCACAGTTCTGCCAGAGAGAAAGCACTGAGAATGGAGCCATGTGTGACACACCCAGCTCCAGACGCTTGTGGATATGCAGAGGGAGAACCATGCTCAGATCGGACTAGCCAGGTTGTGTTAGCATTGTGGCCTCTGGCTGAAACTATTTTTCTACCTTCAAATTTGCTCTAAAGGTGGGTCATTTTTCTTTTCTTTTCTTTTTTTTTTTCTTTTTTCCAGATGATTTTAGAAACTGAGAGAGATGAGTTAGAGTGGGTGAGCTTTTTTGATCTATAATTCACAAAAAGGAATCGGATTATAATTGAATCAAAGAAAACATTGCCAAACTGTATTAAATATTGGAGTATGTTATTTATTGGTGAACGAATCCTATTATGCGTACTCTCATTGTAAACTAGTGACTCACTGGCTCATTTCCCGTGGACATTAAAGCTCATTGTTTCTTTCATAGCCACAGAGAACTCTTCAGAAATTCGATTAAAATTTAAACTTGCGCTAGTTTCCATGCAGACTGGATGGAATATCCTATGGCCTGGTTCAGTAGTGTGTAGTACTAGCCATATCTCACCTGACAACTTTGAACATAAAGGCTTGTTTTTCATAAGTCTGTTTTTAAAGTGTACCTATGAAAATGACTGCATGGTGCCCCGAGCATTGTTTTAGGCTTCCTGTACTTGCTTTTCAGAATATTTTCGCTATACTGTCCAAAATGTAAGGGTCAAAGGAGGATTGATGAAATACATCTTTCTGTTTGGTTTTGTTCAGTGTATATTTGCGTAAACGATTCAAAAAGGATCCAATTTGGAATTGTATTTTTTCTCTCTTCTTGGGCATATGTTTCTATGGCAATTATGTTTTTGTGTAAACAGTACCATCCACTGTTGTACCACCTTCTGCATCATCTGTTGCTATTGGGTCAGTCAGGATGCTCATCGCTGCAGTTTTGATAAGTGGCTTCTTTCCCCTTCGAGACTTATAAAGAAGTCCAACAACACATTGTTCTCCAAATAGAATGGAGTTATGCTTAGAGCCCTCTAGTTGAAATGGGCCGCTCTTGAGCGCAGCCTTGTCAGTCTCGGGGGCTATTAGCATTTAACTATCCAAATGACTTCAGCGTAAAGTCCTTTTTCCTGATCTTAAATCTGTAAATTATATATATTTAAAACTGTGAAGTATTATATTGATTGGAAATCAGTACTAATAGACTTAGCTCATTGGTTTCTTAGAAAACACACCCTCTGTTGGTTTCCTTCCTGTTTATTGAGGCATATTCCTTCCTGGCTGGGTTTTAAGCTATCCCATTACCTTCCACAAACAAGAGATACCAGTGTTGTTAATAGAAGATAGGCTTTAATCAGAACTCCTCTGCGTGAGGCTTTTAAAAGAATTGGATCCTTTTGAAAACACAGCTTAACTTCATGGTGCCAGGGCAACAGCAGTAAGTACCACCGCTGCTGCTACAAGGCAGACAGCAAGTACTGGGGTGTGTCTGACTTCAGCCTCCTTTTAGGGCTTGTGTTCATTTTCTTTTATATTATTTTTTTAGAAACATAGTTCCATCCTGGTTTTGCAGCCAGGAGGGTATTGCTTTTTTTAAGCCTCTGAAACATAAAAATTGCTATTAAATATTATTGATAAATTACATGTGAACCTTTTCAAAATGACTTAAGTACCATTTGGGTTTGCTTCCCTAAAATGGCTTGTGTCTAAAATGACTTTTCAATTTGAGAATTCCACTGAAGAGGTATATACCAGCTCTTCAGCTCAGTGAGAGCAGTTGCTTCTTACCTGTCTCTAGCCGTAATGTGGGGAAAATTGGGTCCGTGCCTTACCAATTTGAAGGCCATCTTTAGGGCACTGAGGATGGCTAAAAGCCCCTGCCCTTCGACTTGAGAGCTGTGCAGTCCTTCCCTCCATCCACTTGGTCTCTCAGTCCTGAGGAAGACCGCATAGCCACCTGGATGTCTGCAGTCCTCCAGTCTAGTTCTTTTTCAGATAATCCTCCCTCCCTGTTGGTATCTTGTCCAGGTAGGTTAAAAATAGATCCCTTCAGATCAACCTTTTAATGGGGCTCTGAAGAACCTTCATCTAGCTGAGCATATTTGTATTTTGTGTTGTTTAAGCTTAGGTTTGGTGAGAAGGCCTGATGGGAAAATCCTAAAGGAATGTGACATACACAGAAGGCTTCATTGCAGTTTTACTAAGATACTGTCTGTGGTGGCAGCCCCTTCAGCCAGAAATGACATTTATTTTAGTTTCCTCTGTAAGACAGAATGAACAAGCAGCCCCTTATCGTGCTGGTTATTGCTTGTGTGAAAATACGCAAGGGAGCAGCACCAATAATAAATCAGCAGCAAAGACTAAGCTAAGGTCTCAGCCAAAGCAAAGTTTGGAAACATTCTGCTTAGGACATTGGAAACTGCTGTCTGTCTGAGTAGGAATGGTGTTTTCAGCGTCCCTCAAGAATAGACATGTAGATACGCATCATCTTTGGGCCCAATGAAAGGGTTACTGTTCCTTTTGGGTTATTAGCAAAATTTAAAATCTGAATTCAGCCAATTGGTCTGCAAAATAGAGCTAAGGGGATTCATGGATTGCTTGGTTATAGGAAGGCAGAAAATGCCAAATATTAACAGACTATTTCAAGCTTATATGTCAAAAAACAAATGTCATGTCCCTGAAGATGTCGCCTGAAAGAAATACTCACAAAATGGTTCCAAGAAGTACTGATTGAACAGGTGTGACTACGCTAGCTGATGGGACACCAAACTCCAGTGTTTCTACACGTTGGCTGTTGCTGTTCACTCTTTCCCAGCTTCTGAAGAGCCTGGGAGAAGGCGCTCAAACATCCGCAGGCCGATTGCCCAAAGCTAATAATACGAACAAAGAAGAATTTCACAAGCCATTTTCATTCTTTGTCCCAGTTAACTGAGGTACTTAATGATGAAGCATTTACTTGCACTATGACCTCCCTGAGTGATGTGCGACTTGGTTCCTCTCTGGTTTTGTTTCTTTTTAATATGCAGAAGTGAGTATGTGATCTTCAGTGTGTTTGCATAAGCTAACCTAAAAGGAATTTAAGAAGTTTTCTGAAATATTTCTATTGAAATAAATGACTTAAAATTATAGATTGTGTGGTGCTTTGTTAACTCCATTTGCATTTAAAATGCAATCAGTGTTGTCGGTTTGGTTTTGTCTTTTAACTCTTCAAAAGAAATGAATAAAGACTGCTGCAGAGAAAGTTCCCAGTGAGTAAACCCAGAATGAGAGTGCTCCGGCATGCAGTGTAGACAGAGGGATCTCATTCTCCCCACTGAATGTGAGCAGTCCCCCAAAGGCCTGATTGCTGAGACTCTGTCCCGTGGGTCCTTAGGCACCACTTTTTGCCTCCAGTACTAGATGCTGAACCTTGGGCATCATGTATGCTTAGCAAGCATTCTGCCAGTGAAGTGTCGTCCCAGACTCTTACAAGATGTAATCACGGTTGTTTGGGCTGACTTTGTAACCCAAGTGGGCCTTGAGTCCTCTTGTGTGCTATTTCCAAGTAGGTGAGATTACAGGACCACACCACCAGGCCAGCTTGTTTGCTTGCTTGTGAGACAGACGTGTGGAGCTTCCAATCTGTAGAAGTACAGAAGTGCTGTGCTTGAGGTAGGTTATGCCATCCCTTAAGAATTCCTTGTGAGCTCTGAGACGTATGTATCCTATCTAGCCATAACTTGGTTTTTTAAAAAACCTTTTTATAGGAACCGAAAGAGTATGGCAGCTCTCCAGGGGGTCAGCCTGTCCTGCTTCCTTGAGCATATGTCAGTTTTCCATAAATGCCTAGGTCTTCAGGTCCAATTTACTATATAATTCATGTGTCATTAATACCACATTGCCTTAAATACTATATGACAATGTATATCTTTTGCATCTTCAAAATCACCTGCCCTTGAGTCCTGTCTTAGGATCAGCTTGTCCAGTGTAATAAAGTTACTGCCGGCACTTTGTAATTGTTTTTGTCTGTACATTGGTTTATCTGTTCATCTAAGACATGAAATGTCTATCCATTTGTTTAGGGCTTTTACTGCCTATCCAATATTTCAGTTTTCTTCTTAGTGGTCTTACATATCTTTTATTACCTTAAATCTAACTATAATTTGTTTTTACTCTGACTTTTTGTTCATCTTCTCTTACTTTCTGAGAATGCCATTAGTAGGTGCTTATATCCAGCAACATTTTAGCTTGTCTGTAGGTTTTTGTTGGAATCTAACTACAAACAGAACAGTTGTCTGACTTGCCTCCTTTGGCTCACACTAGAGAACAGTGCTGGGTCGGATGCAGTCACAGCATTTCAGAGAACTCAGTTACCCAGTCTTCTCAGTGGACCTCAAGAGTGAAAGACAGGCAGGAAAATGAGTGGCTGTTTACCTTGAGCTGCCATTGATAACTCAAAACTCAGTAGAATGCTGGCCCACAGGACATTACAGTGTCCTTGGATTCGACACACAGTTTATGCCACTGTTTCTGAGTTGGAAAGGATTTTGTCCCCCAGGCGATACCTGCTTGAAGAAACTTGGCACAGCTAGGAAAGAGTTCCCTGGGTACCAAGAGGCAAGGGCTGCCATAAACACGCTACAAATGATTGTCTGCTCAGTGTCAGCAATGCCAGACACAAAACATGGTCTCTGTGCTGTTCTATCTCAAAAACTCAGTATGTTGATCTTGCTTGTGGGAAAAGTTCAGCTTACATCTGGACATTAACTTTCCCCTTTCTCAAAGAAGTTCAGCCTCCTGATCCTAGAAAGATAACCTACATTTAATACCACCAGAATATATCCATGGCCTGCACCACAATGTGTTAAGGTATTTAGTGCTAAAGGACAAGGAGCTGCAGTTTTGTCTGAGGAGGATCAAAGCCTAGAAGGGTAAGTAAGTAATCAAGGTGTTAATTCTGTGTTCAATAACAAAAAACACATTTGAGTTAAAAGCTAAATACTTCAACTGAAAGCAGAGTGAGCAAGAATCTTCTAAATGAGCATGTCTGTGAGTACACCATCCCCTCCAGGCCTCATAAGGCTAGAAAGGACAGAATTGGCCATCAGTGTCTTAGACCAGCTCATCTGTTAAGCTATCTTTCAAGTTAAACTGGAGGCTATTTGCTTTTTGATGTCGTGCAAGTATAAAAACAAATTCTCTTGGGGGGGAGGGGGCAAGCAATATAAAAAGCCATAGCATGGAAGTTGTCTGTCCCACCTGCCAGACTTCCCAAGCTCCACAGTTAATAAAACCATTTTCCCTGAGTCGATTCCTAGAATCATTTATTTATGACTCACACTCTGGAAACATTTTCTACATCTCTCAAGCAAATGTCCAACGTAGGACTCTCAAATGTGTTACAGGACTGACACAGCTAAAGCATGTGAGCAATAGTGCCACCTCAACAAGTACCTCAGATTTGTTACACTTTTTCATCTTAGGGGGTCACATACAGTACCCTAAAGTGGCATCAGAAGGCTTTCTTGCACGAAACAGGTTACATAAAGGGTCAGAAGCTGAGTGGACGAGCTAGCATTTTCCACTTTGCTGTAACAGATAAGTAGCTCCAGATGTTGGGTGCCTCAGCCCACGCATCTGTTAGATGAGACATGAAATTGTCTGTATTAACCATTTGAGGCCTATAAGATGGTTATTTCATGGGCCTTTTTCTAATATTTTTCTTAAAAGCAAGTCAAAAAACGATCATCTATCTCAGGTCCATAACAAGTAGTCACCGCTGAGAATGTTTGACCACAGCAACACAAGCCTCCAGGTTTGAGAAAAGTAAACATTTTTCTGGCAGTGAAGAAAGTTTTTAATAGTTTGGCATTATTAGAAATTAAAAATAGTTGAGTGTGGTGGTGCATGCCATTAATCCCAGCACTTGGGAGGCAGAGGCAGGCAGGTCTCTCTGAGTGAAAGGCCAGCCTGGTTTCCAAAGTGAATCCAGGACAGCCAGGGCTACACAGAGAAAACCTGCTTCAAAAACAAAAGAAAAACTAAAAGTAGTTCTTTTTTTAAAGATTTATTTTTATTCATAAGTATGTATGAGCCTGAATGAGTTTATGCAGTGTGTTTGTATGTGCGCGCACACACACCCACAAAGGCCAGAAGAAGATATCAAAACCCCTGATACTTATCACCTCATTTTCATTGTGTTGTCTTTGAATTTGTTCACCTAAGAGGCATGTACTCTCTGGGGGTTCTGTTTTGATTCACTGAGATGGGTTATACTATCAAAATGAACCAGCCATGGAAGAGGATCCTGGGAAGAAGTGGAGAAGGAAGCACCAGCAATGTGTTGCCCAACTAGATAAAGGTGGAATTGGTAGAAACTTGCAATACACTGTATGGCTTCCCAGTCACACACAGCCTGGGAACATTAAGAACAGAAGTTGGCATGCCAGTCGGAGTCTCATAATGAAGTTGTGTGAGAGACAGAGGGAAAGAAAGCGGGGGGGAGGGAGGGGGACAGAGACTAGCAGACGGACTAGGAAATAGTCCCTCTTTCTGCTGCCATTGTAGATCTCTCACATCTCACCTTAAAAGCTAAGCACTGTCAGGGTAAAAGGATGGAGGAAGGGATCCCAAGCACATGGACCCAGGAGACAAGCAGCCATGGCTTGCTGGCTTCTAATATCGGACAAACTTTAAATCTGGTCAGAGCAAGATGAGTGTGCTTGGTATTGATGAAAGGAACAACCCATCAAGGAAAAATTACAACTCTAGACACATAAGCACCAAATACAGGCTCATCCAATTATATAAAAACAAGAACTATTGCTGGGCATTGTGGCACACACCTTTAATCCCTGCACTCAGGAGGCAGAGGCAGGCGGATCGCTGTTGAGTTCGGGGCCAGCCTGGTCTACAAAGTGAGTCTAGGACATCCAAGGCTACACAGAGAAACCCTGTCTTAAGAAAACAAAAACAAGATCTATTACATTTTAAATCACAGATGAACCCTAACAGTAAGTGACTTCAGTACTCTACCTTCATTATTACACAAATTAACTGGGGGGAAAAAGACTAAACATTATAAATGATGCCAGACATCAAATGGACCTAATACACATCGACAGAACATTCATCCAAATGCCAAAGAATACACCACATTCTTAGCAGCCCATGTAATCTCTCAATAGATCACATACTAGAGCATGTAGTAAGTCTCAATAATGTAAGAAAACTGAACCATCATCCTGAAAATACACTATTAAATGATGAAGAAGACCGAAATTAGTAATAGGTGGAAAGGGGGACACAATAAACACGGAGGAAATTCCAAGTCATAAGGTCATACTTTAAAACTGTATATTCCACCAAATGGGAAAATCTAAAAGAAATGGGTGACTTTCTAGATGCATATGACCTCTAAAGTCCAATCGAGAGTGTCAAATAGGCAGACACCGCTATCCCCTCTCATCACTTGCTGTAGCCATGGTTAACCCCATTGTATTCTTCAACATCGTGGTCAATGGCGAGCCCTTGGGCCACATCTCCTTTGAGCTCTTTGCAAACAAAATTCCAATGACAGCAGAAAACTTTCACGTTCTTAGCACTGGAGAAAAAGGATTTGAATATAAGGGTTCCTCCTTTCACAGAATTACTCCAGGATTCATGTGCCATGGTGGTGATTTCACACTCCATAACGGCACTTGCGGCAGGTCCATCTATGGAGAGAAATTTGAGGATGAGAACTTCATCCTGAAGCACACAGGTCCTGGCATCTTGTCCATGGCAAATGCTGGACCAAACACAAATGGTTCCCAGTTGTTTATCTGCACTGCCAAGACTGAGTGGCTGGATGGCAAGCATGTGGGCTTTGGGTAGGTGAAAGAAGGTATGAGCATCGTGGATGCCATGGAGTGCTTTGGCAAGACCAGCAAGATCACCATTTCTGACTGTAGACAACTCTAAGTCTTTTGACTTGTGGGCATCTTACCCACCAGACCATTCCTTCTGTAGCTCAGTAGAGCACCCGCACCCCATCAGCTCTCAGTACCCTGCAACTCTGCTCTCACTGAAGCTCTTCGGGTTCCATATTATCCTCATTCCCCTCCAAGTTTAGCTGGATTGCAGAGTTAAGTTTATGATTATGAACAAAAAGTAAATAGGAACTGGTAAAGAAAAAAGATTGTCAAATAACTTAAATATTCCTATTATAGGCATCAAGATAAAAAAAAAATGTAAAATCTCCTAACTAAAAATAGCCCAGGACCAGATGGAGTCAACATAGAATTCCACCAGACCTTCAAAAGGACTAATATCAATGCTTACCAGGTTAGTCAGTAAAATAGAAAAGGAACACTTCCAAGCTATTTTTCAAAGCCAGTATTACCCTGATGCCAAAACCAGATAAAGTCTCAGCAAGAGAGGGAGAAAGGATTACAATGTAATCTCCCTAGTGAAAACAGATACAAAAAGTACTCACAAACCAAACTTAAGGACATATCCATGATAGAGTTGCCAATAGTCTAAGAATCAGGGATGGCTCAACATCCTATAAATCAATAAATGTAATTCCCATATAAATGGACTCAAGGACAAAATTATATGATCATCTCAACATGGAACAGGTCTTTGGCAAAATCCAACATCTCTTCATTGTTTAAAAAAGAAAAAGAAAATCCAGAGATTAGATAAGAAAACATTTCAACATAATAAAGGCTACCCGTAACAGACCCATAGCCACCATCAAGTTAATGGAGAAAAATGCAAAGCATTCTGACTAAGATCAGGAAGAGACAAGTGTGTCGGCTCTTCACCTATTCAGTGCCTGGAGCTAGAGCAAAGGGGATAGATAAAGGGGTACAATTCAGAAAGAGACAGCAAAGCGTCCCTGTTTTCAAATATTTGTTCTCAACACTTTCTGCACAGTGACAGATTGACAGGTTCAAATTTAACATACTCAAACCAGTAGATTTTCTATATACAAAGACAAGCATACTGAGAAAGAAACTAGGGAAACTATCCCATTTACAATGGCAAAACAACAAAAACAACAACATAGTAAGCCTAGCCAAAGAAATGAGCTACTTCTTCAATGAAAACACTGAAGGAAAAAAAGTAAGACACCAGAAGATGAAGGGACCCACCCACCCACCCCCATGTTCGCAGACTGATAGAAAATTACAATACTACAATCTACAGATTCAATGCAATTTCCACCAAAACTCCAATGCAATTTTTCACAGAAATGTAAAAAATATCTTAAAATGTACATAGACGCTTAAAGGACTCTAAAGAGCCAAAACAATTCTGATCAATAAAATATGCTGGAGGTTTCTCCAGTCATTATTTCCATGACACCACAAAGCCATCGTAGTAAAACTTGCATGGCTTTGCTAAAAACATCTACCATATGGCCAGCTGCACAGTTCCTGAGCATATCCCAAGGATTCTATATCCTACTACAGGCACATGATCGATGGAATAAAAGTTAGGATCCAGATAAAATCCCATGTGCCTATACCTACCTGAACTTCTACAAAGATGCCAAAAATATATGCTGGAAAAAGAACAACTTTAACAAACGCTTAGAAAACTGTATCCACATGCAGGAGGGTGAATACTTATCTGTTATCCTGCATAAAAATCAATTCCTACTGGGTCAGAGGGTTCAGAGTGTTAAAAGTCTGAAACTTCTGCAGGAAAAAGTGGGATGTACACTTCCAGAGAGAGCTCCAATAAGGGCTTTCTGAATAGGACCAACAATTGAAATAGAGGCCAAGTGTGGTGATGTGCATCTTTAATCACTGTATTTGGGAGGCAGAGAGAGGGAGGGCATTGTGAGTTCAAAGCCAGCCTGGTCTACATAGTGCATAACAGGCCAAAAATAGAAGGAAGAGGAGGAAAAGGAGGAGGAGGAGGAGGAGGAGGAGGAGGAGGAAGAGGAAGAGGAAGAAGAAGAAGAAGAAGAAGAAGAAGAAGAAGAAGAAGAAGAAGAAGAAGAAGAAGAAGAAGAAGAAGAAGAAGAAGAAGAAGAAGAAGAAGAAGAAACAGATCTATCATATGACCAGCTATACGTCTCCTGAGCATTTATCAGAAAGACTATATCCTTCTGCAGAGCTGTATGGATGTCATTGCTTCTCTAGTCACCATAATCAGGTAATGGAAGCAGCCTACATATCTATCAACTGATAAATAGGTGATGAAAATGTGCTACATATACACAGTGAAATTTTATTCAGCTGTAAAGAAAAAGGAAAACATAAACTTTGCAGGTAAAGGATAATACTAGAAAAAATTATACAGTGAGGTAATCCAGACTCAGGAAGACAAAAATACAATGTTCTTATATGTGGATCCTAGCTGTGAATCTTTAGCATTGTGTGTTTAACTTGGAGTATCTGTATAAGTCAGGAAACTGAAAGGGGCCTATTGAAGGGAGGAGGGGTAGCCCTCCAGGGGAAGGATGGTAGAACACATAGCACAAAGGGCTTAAGTGAGGAGAGAGGATGAACGGGGCAGCAGGAGCAGGGGTGTTGTTTTTAACCAAATCTCATTGATTCAATTTTACCAATAAAGACTCGAGACCCAGATGCTAGGATGAAAGCCTGCTAGCTGCACGCAGCTGACCTTCCTCCTCAGCCAGTGTCCCAGAAGGAAAAGGAAAAGGAAACCTTTCCCACAGCCTCAAAAAAACCTTAAACTGAATGTCCCTCTCTCCTATTTCTCGTGCGTCACTCTATCCACCCTCCTGACTTCCTCTCACTCTCTATGGTTTTTTCATACGTTCACTCCCTGTCAACGGGTTGCTTGTTCCGCCTCCTGACCTATGGTTGATTTTATTTAATTCAAGCAGGAAGCTCTTGGGTTAAAGGTGTGTGCTAGGGCTGAGCTACACTACAACTAGAAACAGGTTTTTTTCCAGCAAACAACACAATGTCGGGGTTCACAGTGTGATCAAATATTCTGCAACAGGAGTATGAGAGGGATAACTCTTAAGGACGTTTGAGAAAGCCACATGGAAACATTTTATAGGTTTCCCAAGAGGCAAAATATGTCAGACACATTTATGTCGAGTTAATATATACACATATTTATGTATATCATATATGTGTGCCCAGTACCAGGTGTGAGATATTGTTTTTCAAATTGTTTTTGGTGAGGGAGTTCTTAAAGACCCTCAAAACAAGGATATTGTCTACAAGAACTGGCTGGTAAGGCCCTGTTACTGAAGATACTACACACCTTGATCTTAGGACATGGATAAAGCAAGCCAGTATTGACCAGAAAGTTTCTTCCTACTTGGATAGTACCAGAAGGTGCTATGCTGAGTTCTTAGAGAAAAAAGCTATGAGCCCTGCAAGCTATAATAACCACCAACATGGCCAGAGAGCCCATAGCATCAACAGTGGCACGAATGTTAAAATGGTAACCAGTTGCTCCTCTGTTGGATTTGAAACCCACCCCGCAGAAGGAAACTCATATCTAATACTATAAATCTGGCCAGGAATCTGTGGCCCTGGGGGAGGACCTGCTATTATTATCGTGCTAAATGGACATAGTGCCAATCTGTCTTCTTAATATTCCTCTCTTTACTCATCAATTAGTGTGGCTCTCAGTTCTTGTCAGGATTCTTTCGGCAGTGGATAGGATTTAATACAGAGACTCACAAAGTGCAGAGAATATGTGTCTGTGGACTGTTCAGCCATAAATGAGACATCTGTATCTCATACGTGCATACACATGGAGGGACGGAGGGAGAGAGAGAGAGAGAGAGAGAGAGTATTAAGGAGGTAGAGGAAATATTAGGAATGAAATGTGGGGGGATATGAAAGAATTTGGAGAATAGGTGAATATGATCAAAAACCATTGTAAATATGAAGAGTTAATTTCCAGTTACCTCAGGTGAGCTGAGCTGCTCTAGGCAGGAAAGTTGACTTGACTGATGAAACCTGTGGAGGCTTCTGATAAGGAGATCCACATAACAAACCTCCTGGTATCTACCACTTCTAGACTGGGGGGGGGGGGGTGGTTAGCATGCAGACAGACTCTGCTATCCTGAAAGTTTTTTCTTTTCCCAGTTCTATAAAACCCCAAGAATTCCAGCCACATGTGCAGTCTGATTGAGAGAGCAATTCTGCTTTGGAGATATCTGTCTACTTTCTTTTTCTCCAAGTTGCCTCCATCAATTCCAATCTAACAGTATACATACAGATATGATTATCAAAGACTAAAACAGATTTTTTAGAGTGCCAATCTAATATACACACTGGGGGGTGGGGTGGGGTGATTTTTCATTTGTTAAGATATTCAGCCACCTGGATTAGAATGGGGGCAGGGAGGGGGGCCTGCTTTAGATTTGGAATGTCACCCCACATCAGCTGAAGCAGGAGCTGGGGACTGCCTAGTGTACACAGAAAGCAGTGTCCCTGGATCTGCCCTCAACTCACGTCGAATGACCGCATGGCTGAGTTTTCTCTGTCTCAGCCTAGTTGTGAAAGCCAAGCTCGTCAACCATTTAGTCTCAGAAACCAACATCTGTGTTAAGCCGCTGCAGAAGAAACACAAACAAGTCAGCAGCTATTTTTGGTGCCAGGAACCACTCTGAGATGTTAATGTGAAAACAGGGCCAGTTTACCTTCAGACGTAGAAGAAACGCTCGGACTGGCAAGCAGTGAACTGTAGGTCTAATCAGTGACCCTCTTCCAGGCGTGGTCCTCTGGGGACATGTGTTATGGCTTATGTAACCTGAATCATGTTCAGCCACACAAACATGAGGTTATAATTTCCATTTTAAAAGACAAATAACTACACTTGTGTGATCATGTCTGCTTGAAACTCTTGAGTTCAGAAACAATCTAGAGTGTAGATGAATTGAAGTCCGAATCTAGCCTGCCTTGCATGTCCAAACAAGGTAATTAGATGCATCTGGGACGCATACCTTCTACTCAATTCCTTTCATGTGTGCACACACATGTTCCCATTTCAGGCCTGCACATACACAGGTGCCTTCCTCAATTGCTTCTGCATATTATTTTTATTTGTTCATCTACTTTTATTTATTTTATGGAGGGTGGTGCATGTACCATGGTGCATGCGTGGAGGTCAGGGACTACTTCAAGGAGTTAGTTTTCTCATCCTACACCACATGGGTCCTGGAGCACGCACTTAGGTAGTCAGGCTTGGTGAGAAGCGCCTTTGACAGCTGGGGCAGCTTGCTGAGTCTGCGTCTTACTTTTGAGACACGCCTCTCACTGAATCTGGAGCTCATTGGTTGGCTAGACTAGTAGGCCTCTCAACAGGCATCTGGCTGTGTCCACATCGGCACCTTTGGGATTACGTGGGTACCGGGATGTGAACTCGGGTCCTAATGCTTGCATACCAATCACTTTTTCAACTGAACCGTTTCCCCGTCCCTCCTTGATTTTCCTCTAATTAAAACGTCTTTCTGTCCAGTATTTTGTTTTTCTTCTTTAAAAAAAAAATGAAGCTGATATTCTGTTTTCACGGTTAACTAAAATGGCCCTCGTGTGTTTTTGTTTCTTTAATCTGGTAGCGGGGAGGCCTCTGCGTTCCAGACACTTCCGTAGGACGCATGGGGCTTTTGCCTCACGTGAAGCCCCAAGACAACTCAAGCATTATACCTCCTTCCGGCATCTGAACTCCCAGAAGCCGGGGAGGACCGAGAAAGAGACACACCACTGATGAGGATGTTACATCGCATATCAAAGCAGTGCGGAGGATTTTTTTTTCTCCAGGGGCGACAGCACTAAGAAGTCTAGGTATGTGTTCCCGAAGGAGGCGAAGCAATTTCCAGCTTCCCGTAAATCGTGGGAGGGAAATATTAGCCCCAAAATCTAACCCAAAGAGACTCCTCTGTTTCTATTTTAGAGTGCGCTCTATTAGCATTTTTTTCCCTTTTTCCATTCTGTGTTAGTGTGTTTCTACTTGAGCTTTGATGCTACAGTTCTCTCCCTGAGGATTTATTTAGATTACTGGTTCTCAGCTTCAGCTTTGAATCACCGGAGGAACTGGGTCCTGGGTGCACAGCGGACCACAAGCATCAGAAGCAGGGAGCCGGGACGGGACCTAGGAATTGCTCGGATGTATAAGCTCACTGTACGACTTGAAGGTATATCTGGGAGGAGAACCCTCAACTGTCCGTCTCTAAACATTCTCGCGCTTTGTATAAGACAGAGGTTCCCAACTTCAGATGGCACCAGCAGCCCTGAAGGGCTGCCGGCAGCTGTTCACTGGGTCTCCCACCCAGGCTCTGATTTAGTAGGTTTGTGGTGGAGTCTACCCAGATTAACTTTCCTAACAAGGCTGCAGGTGATGCCACTGAGGAGGGCACTTAGAGAACCACCGGAGATCAGAAATGAGTTAACAAGGGCCTTGCTAAAGTAGCCACCCTGCTGGGAGAATGTAAGGGGGACGGGAGCACCATGGAGAAAATCATCTTATGAGCTGGTCACAAGGACACAATAGGATAAACCCCCACCCAGTTTTTGTTCCACTAGGGACTTGGTGGTGGTGACAGAGCTGAAGGCTGGACAAGGCAAATTGCCCCCCAAAGCAATGGAGACCCAAGAGGAGACCTGACAAACCCTGTACCCTGTTGAACCTCAGCGGGTCACCTCACTTCATGATGGACCCGCATAACCTCTGCAGAACTTAAATGAGAGCAACACCTCAGCTGTTTGCAACCGCAGACGTGAAGGAGCCCTCTCAGAACGGCAGTGAGTGCTGCACGCTGTCCTACAACAATATCTAAACATTCTGAAGCAATGGTGCAGGGGGCGGGGGTAGGGATGGGGGGGGGGACACGGTCTCTATTTGAATGCTTTGCACGGGACCATTCCAGCTCTGCATATTCATTACCACTGTTTCCTCACCAAACGAGGTGCTGAAACGCCATGCCTAGAACCAAGACTCCACTTTACAGACAAGAGGGAAGTCAGCGCATGTGCAGAGCCGGTCCTGTGGCAACAGGAGAAAAAGCTGGAAAGAGCCTCGGTCCTCAAGTACTCCCAAACGCTGCTAAACGAGCCACATGGGAGGGACCTGTATCTGGCTTTTCAGATGTCATGGTGTTCTTTTTCTAAAGAGGGTGAGAAAAAGAAAATGAAGGAAAGGGAAATGGGAAAATGTGAAGAGAAAAAAGAAAGAAAGAGAAAAGGAAGGGAGAAGGGAAAGCTTGAAGAAAAGGAAGAAAAATAGCAGAAAGGCAGGCTGCTGTAAAGAAGTTTACAAATCTGGGGCCTTGCAAGATGGCTCAGTGGGTTAAAGAGACAGAGGTCAGGGAGGGCTGCTGCAAAAACTGCATCTTCCGGAGACAACAGGGAAGTTGCACACGTGAACTCATGGCCCCTGTGACTGCACAAACGAGACCTGCACAAGACCAAGCCAGTTAAAACCTAGCGTGGAGAGGGGAGGAGCTCAAAAAGTCCAGCACCTGGGTGAGGTGCTGATGGCTGCTGGGCATGGAGAGTAGTGGGGGGGGGGGGAGGCGTGGGGAGGGAGCCAGTAATTTTTAGGGATTCAGTTCCTGAGAGGGCATCCACACGTCAATAGATGTGCCTATATCCATGAGCACCAAGTGGACTCGGTAGGGGAAGAGGAGGAGGAGGAAAAGGAAAACAAAATTGGGGAGGCAATCGTTATGGTAAAAACGGGGGAAGAACTGGAGGAGAGGGAATGGGGTTTGAACGTGACCAAAACACACAATGTTATATACATATTAAGTTCTCAATCAATAAAAGAAATCAACAAAAGGAAAAATAACAACCTACAAATGTGAATGCAGGCAAGAATGCTCAGTGGGTGAAAGCACTTCCTATGCAAGCCAGAGGACCTGAGTTTGATCACCGAAACCAACTCCAACAGTGACATGGGAGATGGAGATGGAAATTGCCAGAAGCTTGTAGGCCAGCTAGCCTGCAGAACAGCAGACTGGAGAGAGCCTGCCTCAACTCCTGCCCAACAGTTTCTCATGCAACTTCTACCTTTATATCCCAACTTACTAATTTTGGAAAGCATAACCAATTAACGTTGATTTATTGGACACAAAATAAGGGAAAGAAATATCTATTCCGTATGATGTGTTATCGATATTATTACTTGTTCTTATGCCCACAGGCCGGTGCAGATCTCACTGTTCACCAAAGAAGCCTCCTCGTGCAACATACTGAGACTGCTCCAGAGACCCCCAGCTGGCCAAGCTGCACCCTTGAAATCCCAACAATATGGTGATGCATAATGACAACACCAGGTGACAATCCAGAGTCAACGGGGGAAATTTCACATGGCCACGTCTCCTGATGAAGAAATGCAGGTAATCAGTATCTGGTGGGAAGGGAGAAGCGTCTTCCTCAGGGATGGGTCTTCCTGATAGGTTATCCAATCCCATGTGGTACACACACACACACACATACACACACACACATACACACACACACATACACACACACACACACACACGTATGAGCAACACTAAGTGGACTTACCAAATTTATGTGTGCGTGAGTGTGTTTGTGTATGTATATAGTATGTGTATATATGTATATATGTGCATGTATATTTTATGCAACAATAATTGAAGAAGTCATAAATTTGAGAGTAAGTTGGGGGACATGACAGGACTTTGGAGAGGGGAGATGTGGTAGAAATATGCCTTATTCTGGGTGTCCTTGGGTAGTAGGCATTCATGTTTACATAGGCATACATTTTAGGAAAAATACCCATACACAGTACATACATACATACATACATACATACATACATACATACATACATACGTACATGAATAGATAGATGAAGGATAGATAGATAGATAGATAGATAGATAATAGATAGATAGATGAATGGATGGATGAGAAGGCTGACAAAATGGCTCAGCATGTAAGTGTTTGCCACCAACCCTGACAGCTTGAATCTGATCACCTGGAATCCAAATAGGAGGAGAGAACTGACGCCCACCCATGTGGCATAGTGTGTATACAGCACACAAATAAATAAAATAGAAATATTTTTCAAGGAGAAGAAATACGATTTTTTTTTTTTTGCAGAATACAAGAATGAAATTTTCTAAACCAAACAGATACACTGGAAAAACTACAGGACTCTGGCCAGGCTGTCTCCTCTGCCACCTGCAGTGGAGCTAGGGAGCCTTAATCTACCTTCTCCACCAGCGGGGGCAGTTCAGCTAGAAAAGGAACTCTGTGCTTACTTTGGTCCTTCAGAGCAGGTTCTGCTGGTTTCTGATTCACTTGGGAGACAGACATGCTGCCCCTAGTGGTCAGGCAGGGCAGTGGCCAGCTGCTCTGCTCAGTCCTGTCCTGTTCCTGTGTTCACAGCTCAGCTTGTTCAGCTGTGCTAGGTTCTCCCACAGGGTTAAAGTCCGATTGTTCCTCTCTTCACTTTTGTTTTGGTGTTCTTAACATAATTATGCTTTTGCCACAAAGTATTTCCACTCTCTGCTACAGGCTGAGTGGCACCTCTCCCACAGCACACCAGGGCAAGCCGCTACCAGGGCATCCAGTAAATAGTTCCCAAACAAAGCCAGTCCTGCTTAAGTAGGAGACGGAGCTCTCCTTTGTACTTGTCCTTCTGTCTACACTAGCTATGTAATTGATGTCAAAACTGTGCTCTCTGAGCCTCCCGGTAGGGTTTAAGACAAAGCAGCCCCTCACCCCATTGCCAAGGATTTCTTTCCAACATTTTAATTGTCCCTTTGCTTGTTAGAATGTCTGTCCTAGAGCAGTGGTTCTCAACCTTCCACTTAATACAGTTCCTCATGTTGTGGTGACCCCCAGCCATAAGATTATTTCACTGCTGCTACTTTGTAACTGTAATTTTGCTACTATTATCAATTATAATATACATATCTGATATGCAGGATATATAATTTGTAACCCCTGTGAAAGGATTATTCAATCCCCAAGGGGGTCGTGACCCACAGGTTGAGAACCTTTTCAAGAAAGCCCTGTTTCATATATTCTTAAAAATTATGTACATTGATATATCTGATAAAAATCAAGATATGGAGCTGGGTGCAGTGGTGCTTGCCTATTATCCCAGAAATCAGGAGGTAGGGGCAGGCAGATCTCTGTGAGTTCAAGGCTAGCCTGGCCTATAAAGTGAGTCCAGGATGGCCAGAGCTACACAGAGAAACCCTGTCTCAAAAAACAAAGCAACAACAACAAAAGATGTGGAGCCAGGGAAGATGGCTCGGTGGGTAAAGTGCTTCCTACACAAGTATGAGGACTTGAGTTCAAATCCCCAGCACCCACTCAAAAAAAGAAAAAAAAAAGCAAGCAGCTGAGACTGACAGTGCATGTCTATAACTTCAGGCCTGAGAGAGGACAGAAACAGGAAGACACGTGACCCTCACCTCTGGCCTCTACATTCACACATCGGCATGCACACCCATGAATACACACATGCACAAATGCGCACACACACTGTGATGAATTCTGGCCCTGTGGCAGATTCTAGGGAATTTGAAGTCAGGGTCTCATAGACTTTGGGAAGCAAGACGGTAAAGAAGCAGCACCTAAGGAGTGAGTGGGAGTGACGGAGCTCCCTGCCAGAGCCCACAGGCATAAGAGAGGCATAGTTAAGAATAAGGAAAGGAGGGCTGGAGAGATGGCTCAGTGGTTAAGAGCACTGTCTGCTCTTCCAGTGGTCCTGAGTTCAATTCTCGGTAACCACACGGTGGCTCATAACCATCTATAATGTTATCTGATGCCCTTTTCTGGCATGCAGACATACATGCAAATAGAGTGCTCATGTAAAATAAATAAATAAATTTTTAAAAAAAGAATAGGGAAAGGATAAGTTAGTTTGAAAGCTAGAATAAGATAGGATGGAAATCAGGTGAGAGGTGCAGACAATTAAAGCAGATGTTTATTTAGCAGAACAAAGCAAGCTCTCTAGACAGAAGTGAGAGTGGGCTCCCGCAGAGAGTGGGCACAAAACAATGGGTCCTTTGTTGTGGGTCTTAAAGACATTGTTACGAGTTTTAAAGAGGTGGAAAGCATATTCATTGGGTAAAGTGAGTTTTTTTTTTCACCTCTCAAATCGTGATGGATTGCCCCTTCCCATGATCCTCTAGAAAAGGCCACATTTCACTAGTGCACACATAGGACAAAATGCCTGGGCACCTTAGTTTCTGACAGAGTGGCAACAACCAATCTATAGCCCCAAGGATGTTTAACCACAAAGGTCTGCCCTGGCTGTCGGGAGACACAGCGACACAGCGACCAAGACGCAGCAGAGGTTTTCTTTGTAATCTCATAACTGACCCTTTTTGAGACTGCTCGGGGCCCCGTAGTGATTTCCTGGCTATCAGGTGAGAAACCTGAGACTTTATCATGAAAGCTAGAGCTGGGTTTCACAACCGACCTGTGGGCTGCGCAAACAGGAAGGGGACCCGGACTGTCTGTGGTTCTCCCTTCTCCTAGCTCCAAGGCTCAGCTCCCTCATCTGCTCAAGCTCACTGCAGTGAAGGTGACTAAGAAGTCGGTCACCTGCCCACCTGACCTCTAGGTCCCTCCAGATGCCGTTTAGTGTCCCTGGTGCATTTGATGAAACTTAACCAGTTTAATTCAGTACAGTCAACGAGGCTGTGGCGCTAAGCTTACTCGTCTTATGCGCAATATATTATTTATTCCTTTCAATGACCTTCTGGAGGTATTGTTCCTTCTTATGATACAAGGATTGTAACTTTAAAGCTCAGAGAGTTCACCACTAGCCACCCAGAAAACAGGTAGAGCCAGTAGTCTCTGAACCTCAGAGAACAGCGTCTTTCAGAGTTGTCGCTTGTGGATGAGCCCAGCCTGGTTCCATGTGGCCCTGGGCAAGCAGAGCAAACCAGAGTGGTCACTTCCAGCTTTAGTGCCCAGAGCTAAGTAGTTCACTCCTTGTGATGGATTACAGAACTTAAGGGACAACCCAGATGCCTCCTGTGCTGAGCGCTTGCTAAGGACACTTTCTTACTGAAAGACCATATGGATGCTGTCAACAATGTCTAAGTGACTGTTTTTCTGTCTGTGCTGGGGCACTGCCTCCCTGTGGGCCTCAACCCATGCTGCAGCTGGACCCTGGCATCTGACAAGTTCACTGTCAACACAAAGCACAGAGTGCACACAGCACAAACAGTCCCAAATTGCTGCCCACATCAAGCAAGGAAGGTCCAAGCTTACCCAGGCCACGTGCTGTGGCCTAAAGAGGCGGAGAGGCTGGAAGGAAGAAGGGAGCTTTGAAGCTGGTGAGCAGAGCAGACTGCAGGAAGCGGAAGGGTGTGGTTGAGGTTGAAAAGGATTTACATTGATGTGGCCCAACATGAGGTCGGGAAAGGAATTAGAGCCCAAATTGCTCAGGACTTCATCTGCCAGGGTGAGGACTTGGGGAAAGGGTGCCGCGAAGCAGGCTGAAAGTGACTGAGGTCCAAGGGCCTGTCCCCACATGAGATCAGTAAAGAAAAAGATGACAGCTGTTGGGATTTGGCCTAGAAGCTTCTCAAAGGTCTTTCCTCTCCCTTCATAGCTGCTGGAAAGAAACTGCAGGCCACCTACTGTGGCTATCTGTTTTCCCGTGTAACCCTCACTTCCTCAAAGGACCTTCCCTCAGCTCCCTCAGCAGTTACAGCTCCAGGTGACATGGTCCCTAATCTAGGCACACATGAACCAAAGAGCTGACTCTGTCTTCTTTCCCCCTGCTGTCTGGGATGCACAGGCAGCCTGATTGCAAACCCTGGATGTGGGCTATTCATCAACTGTGTGGTATGGACCACCCCAGCCTCTCTGGAACCTGTAGCGGACATCCCTGCTTTGTTTTGGGGCCCAGACTCTTCAGAACCTCTGTCATGCTGCCTTCTCTGGCCTCAAGATCTCCCTAATAAATCTGTTACCCACAAAAAAGAATTTGCCCCAATGTCCCTGTTGAGCCCCTGATCTGGAAACTTACACAAGGCATTTGAAGGAAGAACATATCTCTGACCCACATGCCCAGGAGCAACTGGTGCTGCTGACTCGCCCATCTGTTGTTAGGATGCCTAGGCCCTTAAAGATTACACAGTGCCCAGCTTGGAGAAAGGGCAGGACAGTCCCACCCACACTCCCAGTAGCCCCTCCTTCGTCACACATGCCATTCAATTCCTCCAGTCTCCATTCCTCACCTCACTGGCCTGTCTCCTCATCTATAGAAACTGCACCAAGCAAGAAAGTTCCTCCTTCCAAAAGTGACAGTGAGGTCGACAGTGGCGCGAGGCCTGCAGCTGCAAGGCCCACAGCAGATGGCAGTGCCAGCCTGAGATGTCTACCCCTGGGTCAGCAGGAACTGACACCCATGGCGCCATCAGCATGTTTATGAGGAGCTGCCATGATTAAACAAACGTGGCTACTCTGCTCGGAAAACAGCTGCAGGAGAAACCCAGCAAGTCTGAAGTGGGGTCATCCTTTGGGGGGGGAGATAAGTGAGAAGTTCCAACAGAAGGGCCAGGAGCTGCTCCGCTGTGACAGCACAGCGTGACTCGTCATCGTCCTTGATGTTATGACTCTGCTGTCACAGACTCCTCCCTCGCTGAGTTCATACTCTGGTGTCCCGCATCCATATTGCAGTGGAGGCCTGGATGGGCATCCCGGGTACCATTGGACTGCTGCAGAAAGAACTGATAACTGGAAACGCTAGGAGGACCACTCGCACAAGCACCCCATCATTCCATCCCCCTGTGCACTGGGCATTGAAAGCAGAAACTTTAGCGTGTCCACATGTGCCAGACAGCTGTGCATTTTGACATATGCTGTGGTATCCAACCCTCACGCCCATCCCATAAAAGAGGAATGGCTGTCTACATACTTACAATGAGAAAATAGTGTCTTGGTTCAAGAGCTTTGCCCAAACTCATGCATTTGGCCAGTGCTTCAGTGGAAAGTGGTACTTGGCTGAAAGCTCCGTTTCCTAGACACCCCCCCTCCTACAGCCTTGAGGTAAGCCCACTCCTGCTCTTACACAGACTGCCAAGATCAGCATTTCTTTTTCCGCAGTGTGATTAAAGGTGCGTAGTTCCATATGGTGATCAGCTATAATACTTGCCTTTAACTATGTAATTGGGAATAAATTTAAGCACTGCAAGCTCTAATCATCCTGAAATGGCATCATAACTAGAGGCAAGTGGAGGACAGTTAAATAAAAACAAAAGACGTAGGTCAAAGCACAGAAAGGTGTGGCCCCTGGTATTTTATGCTTGTTGCTAAAGAAAGTATTATGGGATGGAAAGTCCAAAGTTGTACAGCACAACACAACAAATGGGTTCTGTTTTAGCTTTTTACAGTTTGGAAAGTAAATCAATTTTATTGGCACTTTTCACCCCACAGATATTTTTGTTTACAATGCTATTGCATTCAGTGCATAGCCCTGTGGCCAATAAGCGGCTCAATTAACATATAGAGGGAGGAGAGAGCGCCCTGCAGCAAACTCACCTTCTGGGAGAAGAAAAGGCAGTATATAGGAAAGGCTAAAGATGTGCAAAGTCATTTCTCGGGGGTGGGAACCATGGTGACTGTGAGTGAGGGTGGGGTGGCAGAGGTGACGTTCTTGGCCAGCACTGCCAGATCAAGTGAGTCTCAAAAGGAATCTGTGCTGCCGTGCAGCTCCAGAGCCATGCCCGGCTGTTAACAGTCAAGTTTCAGAAACCCCAAGCAGTCAGTCCTTACAAGATTGACCAGGCTCAGAGTAACAGATTCTTGACCAAACCTGTGCCTCAGGATGCTGGGAAAATGAGCCCTAGAACTAATGGATACGGGGAAGGAGTCTTTCCAATGCTGCTGTCTCGGACTCTCTTTCCAGTGCATTCCAAAGAGGAATCAAGTCACTTGGAAAACTGTTTGTTAGGCAGGAATCAAAGAAAAGGTACTGGGGGCTTAGGGTCACCCCCAGCTCAGCACCAGCTAGCATTAGCCTCCACCTCTCTGATGTCTGCCCAGGGTCGTCCGTGTGCAGCCACTTTAACCCTCCCCGGCTTACACAACTCACACCTCATCTCAGGCACCATCTCTTCATCTCTTCATAAGCTTGGCACCATCTAACCCTGATGGAGTAACCCATGAAATGCATTCCCAAAGCCTCCTCAAGGACGGGGTGTGTCTGCAGGTGGTTGATTTCAAGTCTACTGTGAGGACTCTCTCACCCTCTCCCTCCAAAGACAGACACCCTTCCGCCTCATGCCCAAATGCCAGAGGCGCTGTCAACGGCAACAAATGGTATAGATTGCACAAGTACTGGAAGAACCTGGAAGGAAGAAGAAATCCAATTCCTATTGTGTGAAACAGAATGTGCAGCTGAGCTTGGCCCACGATAGGGATCAAGTGTCCGCAGCTCAGCTGTGTAGGCAACTCGTTCTCTAGCACTGGTGGTAAAGGGGGGGGGGGGGGCAGCCTACTTTACTATGGTCTTAATCACCTAAGGCTGCTAATACAAAATACCAGAGGCTGGATTGCTTAAACAACAAAGGAGGTTCTCATGATTCTGAGTATTGCAACTTCCAAGCTCAAGATAGCGGCCAATCCTGTTCAACTAAGGTCTTGTTTCTTGGCTTGTAAGTGGTCATCTTCTCTGTGTCTTTCCATGATGGGACAGAGAGTTCTAGACACTTCTTTGTCTGAGAAGGACACTAACTGGGGCCATGGAGAGGCCTTGTCTTTGTGACTCCATCTAAACCAAAGACTCCACCTCCAGTACCATTGTGGGCTTCAGCCCTTTAATTGGATGGGTTATAAGTACTCACTCAGTAACAACCACTGACTTTCTTCGTACCTGAGACTCTCTGCTAAGTGGGGGAAGGGTGAGCAGTTTTCCATAGAACTGGTTTGGGATGAAGCCCAGATGGCAGAACCTAGAGAGGTGTGTTTGTTTGTTTGTTTGTTTGTTTTTGTTTTGTTTTCTCAAGACAGAGTTTCTTGTGTGGCTGTCCTGGAACTCACTCTGTAGACCAGGCTGACCTCAAACTTATAGGGATCAGCCTGACTCTGCGTGCTAGATTAAAGATGTGAGCCACCATGCCTGGCCCAGTCAGGAGTATTTGAGCAGTTGGTTATCTGAGCTTCTAGCAAGGAGTAAAGGGGGAGTAACACCCCTCATGCTGGGACACTGTTTTCCTGAGAACTGTACAGGGTCCTTTCAGGCCGCAATTAGACCTAAGACCAGACCTTTCCATCCCTCATCTGCTCTGCTGGCCTCTGAAGCACCGCCCGCCTCCAGAAAGGAAAATTAAAAACAAATTCTCCAGTGGGTTGCTAGTGTGTTTCAGCAAAATTTTACTTTCCATTAAAAGCCAGCAGCTGTCATGCGCTCGGCTCTGAATGGAAACTACTTACTTGCTCTCAAAGAACCTTTCTCGGTTGATGTCACTTAGGGGTTTTATTTTCTTCTAATGAAAAATGGATTTGCATTAGGCTCTCTGGAGTGACAGGAAGCCCCTGGACACAGGCCTGCCTGCCTTGGTGATCTGCCTTGCCCTGAGGAAAACTAATTGCTCTGGCAGCCAGGTTGGAAGATTGACACTGTGGTCAAGACAGGGCATGGCGGGACAGAGGGAGGAAGGCGATAATGGGCCTGTCTTCTCAGTGACAGCCCCACAGAGCTTCTCCCCAGCAAAAAAAAAAAAATGGTTTCTTTCAATAAACACTGCTTTTAAGTGTTGCGGAGGAGGTCTTGGAAAGGGGAATGAATAGTTTAACGTGATTAACGACTTCCAAGGAGGCAGTTTTTCAGAGCCTCAGACACTCGTGTCCACACGGCCTACTGCTAGATCCCCAAACGAGAGCTCTGCTCAAAACAGGCCCCTCAGTGGGCCCACTGTGCGCAGTCTTCCAGGGTCTCTGGTCTCTGGCAACTGGGATGCTCTCTTCATGGCTCTCAGAAACTAAACAAACCATGTGGTGACTGTCATTCCCCCGCTCAGGAGGTTTAAAGAGAAGAACTGAGAGATCAAGGCCAGCTTGAACTAGACAGGACCCCTTCCCCCCCCCCCAAAAAAAAAATCTAAAATAAATCAAAGCCAGAGCAGGAAGACAAAACAACAGCAGAAAGACAAAACAAGCCCCTAGGCTGAATTATGCTGGCCATGTGGCAGGGACTGTGAGCCGGCTGCTGAGCAGTCCTAACGGCAGGGGGGAACCCGGTGCTCCCAGAAGACCAGCTGAGCTCCAGAAACGTGACAACAGACACTGACTCCCACCCTGAGCCCCCAAGCCCAGAGCCTATATATAAACTTGAAACAATACTCAGAAAGGTTCTTGCCCCTCTGGCCCCTCCAGATGAGAGGGGCCTCTTATACACACAACCACTGAGCACCCGTCTCTTAGAGATCTCCGTCTCAAGCTCAGGCTGTACCCAAGCGCCAGGCCGGTCCAGGCAAAAGCTCCCACCCCCCACCCCACCCCATTCCTCTCTCCAGCATGCAGCAAGGCCTTAGACATGTCCAAGACTTTGTGAATAATGTTTCTGACAGACACCACAGCCTTTTCCTCCTCCTGCGGGTGGAGAGCTCAGGCTGCCCCCAGGGAAGACTCCCCTGGCAGCTCCCAGCCAAGCAGCTGGCTCCGGCTCCGGGAACACTAAATTCTGGCTGCGTTTCCAGCCAGGCCTGGTTACTTTAGAATCCCTCTCCTCCCCGACTTTTCAAGCTGGAGCCAGCCAAGGTATTCGTCATATTCCCGAGCTATCTGCTGTTTGATTTATATACACGCAGGGCAGAGGCCAGGAGTGGAGGAGCAGGAGTGATGAACCCTTCAGTCACCCCAGGGGTCACCAAAAGGGTGAGCCTCAGGATCCACCCTTCTCTCAGCTCAGGGCTGAGGATGGCCCAGGGAGCAGACAAGCTCTTGCTTTCATTCTGTGTGTTGAGATGTCTGTTAAAGGCGAATAGCTGTGTGTCTTTTCGCGGGCCTCCACCTAAAGAGCGTTTCTGAAAGGAAAGAAAAAAAAAATCCAGTCTTCTCCTTCAGGACACTGGATGGCGTCTCTTTGGCCATAGAGAAAACGAATAACAGATGAAGTTCCCGTGGACACACAAGGAGGCCAAGACCGAATGTTAATCACCTCCAAATATGTGCTGCTCCCTCCAGCCTCCCTGGCTCTCCTCAGAAGATCTATGATTGGAGACCTTTCCCAGGGGCTGGGGGACTGGCCGCAGATATTCGGGAACTCACCAGAAGGTCTGATGGCACTGACAGCATAATTGCTAGGCAGTGTGTTTAATATGCCTGCGGGTGATTTTTGACTGGCCGGGACACTACCGGCTGCTGCTCTAACTTAGACTTAGCCTTCCGCCCTCCCGAAAGATCGACTGATGTTGTCATCCAAAATGAAAAAGAAAGGGGGGGGAAAAGCCTTTTTATTCCACTGCATATGAAAGCATGAGCTCATTGGAATATATTCGGAGCGAGACTTGGCAGCCTGTGCATGTTTACAATTCCTGGACTCGGGGTCCTGGTGTGGATCAGAAACACTCTGACATCTTTACCTTCTCCATGAAGGTGAACCGGTTCCAAGAATCCAAAGTCCCTTTCTTGGTAGGTAGTACCCAACGTTGACTCTGCTAAGTGACTGACTGCATCCTCAAGGCCAATGGCCAGAGGGAAAGCCCGAGTCTCTGGGTGCCCTGGTACCTGTGTGAACCGTAGCGGGGCTCCCCACCACGCGTCATCAAAGCCGAGGCAGCCGACGGGCCTGAGCAGACATCAGAAGCTCCGAGCTTGCACTGTCCTTCCCTCCACCACCACTCCGAACTTTTGGGTAGAAAATGCCGATGGTCCTTGACTGGTTATCACCAATCTGGGATTCCTTCCAACGCCTTCCAAAACAGTATGGATGCAACATGGGCTGCCTATACTCCGTTCCAGGCACTGTCCCACCTCTACGGTACCTGTTCCCAGAGCCACAAAGAAACTTTAAAACACACTGGTGCCTGGTCTCTGGCCCCAAGGGATTCTGTCTGGACCAAGCGGAGGTCCAGCCAAGCAGTGGAAGCTTCACAAAGAGTTAGACTTTTTTTTTTTTCCTATTTTTAAATTACATTTGCATTTTTTTAATGAGGAGAACATTCACAAATATATTCGTGGACCATCTCCTGTATGTGGCTGCATCCATACCTACTTCCCAAGCACTCAGTCACTGAGTGACGCAGTGAGGCAATAATATTGGTTCTTTATGTATATGTAGCTCTGTATAATTCTCCAAAGTATCTTGTATGTGTGTTTGGGGTTGTATTTTGTACACGCATCCTCCTTACAATTGCTTTCAGAAGCATGCCTGCACCATGTGCATTCTCACTTTGGCCCTAGACAGAGCTGGGAGTCAGAAGAGATGGCGAAGATATGGTCCAAAGTGATTAGGGGACCCTGTTGGCCCTGGCCTCACAGACATGCAGGGAAAGCTCAGTAGGCCTGAACCCTGAGCTCTCTCGCTTCATTCCTCTCACACACTAGCATCCTTAGCACCCTTAGGCTTAACCTAGAGTGTGTGCTGGGCTTTGCCCACATAGAAATGGGGATTGTCAACCCCTTAAATCCTGTCTTCTTCCATTTTTTGGACACATTTTCAAGCCAGGAGATATGACATGGAAGCCATGGCTCTGTGTGGATCAGCTGCTCCAGGCCATACAGGCTTCTACAGGAACATTTTCTAGTGAGGAGGCTGACTTGATATATGTAAGTTTCCAGCCTCTGGAAAGAGCAGAAACCCTTCCATCCTCTCTGCTTTAATCAAGCCTTGGAGGGGAGGGCTGCCAAGGGACCTTTTCCAGAATGTAATGAGCTGAAAACACAAAGCCACCTGCTCTCTGACTCACTGGCCCCCTGATCTTAGACCTTTCACAAGGCAATGACTAAACCTGTGGCTCTTGTCTCTGCTGATGAAGCCATATTAGAGGGACGTTTCTCTTCAGTCAAATGGCACGAAGTGGGTCCTGTCCCTGGTCCATCTGTTGGCCATCCTCATTTATTATTCCACTCCATCTGACTCAAAGAGGACTCCTGCCCACTCAGGAGATAAATCCTTTTTAAAATGTCCTTTATACATCATATTTATTTTTTATTGAAAAATAAAATCATTCATATTACACTTCAGTTGCTATCCCATCCCGTACATCCTCCCATTCCTCCCTCCCTCTCACTTTCACCCCATTCCCCTTCCCTATGACTGTGACTGAGGGGGACCTCCTCCCCCTGAATATGATCCTAGGGTATCAAGTCTCTTCTTGGTAGTCTGCTATCCTCCCTCTGAGTGCCATCGGGCCTCCCCATCAAGGGGACATGGCCAAATATGGGGCACCAGAGTGAGAGATAAATCCTTATCACACCTTTCCAGGATCATGCATGGGGCGGGGCTGTGAAGGTTTGGGAATTTCCTGCCCACCCCACTCAGATTATTCTACAAGCTAGACTGTCAAATACTGGCAGGCGCTGCCCTCCAGGAGGCAGGAAGTCACGGCAGAGTTCAATGGCTTTTAACCAACACCTACACCATGGCCAGTTGCCACGTCAGGTAAACAAACATTAACCATGGCTCCCTGATCATACAGAAGCTTGACTCTGCATGTACACAAACCAAGATGGCTAGAAGAGGATGACAAGGAATACAGAAAAAGGGCTACAGAGATCCAGAAAATATTGTTTCCAGTTGGAAAGCCAGCTGGCTTTTTGGAGAAGGTGGCAGGATTCAAGGTGAAATCTGAGTGTAAGGTTTGGATAGGAAAAACTGCTGATTAGAGTAAGGAAAAAAATGTGACCAAGCCAGGGAAGATCCTCCAAGTAGCTGTGACTACCAGCAGGTTGAGTGCCTGAAGCTGCCGATAGTTTATTGGTTTGGCCCCTGTGATGGCTAGTTTTATGTCAACTTGACACAAACTAAAGTCATCTGAAAGGAGAGGACCTCAATTTAAAAGGTGCCTTCATAAGATCCAGCTGTAGGCAAGCCTGTGGGGCATTTTTCTTAATTAGTGATCCATGGGAGAGAAACCAGCCTATTGTGGGCGGTGCCGCCCCTGGGCTGGTAGCCCTGGGTTCTATAAGAAAGGAGGCTGCATGGTGGCACACGCCTTTAATCCCAGCACTTGGGAGGCAGAGGCAGGTGGATCGATGCAAGTTTGAGGCCAGCCTGGTCTACAAAGTGAGTCCAGGACAGCCAAGGCTACACAGAGAAACCCTGTCTTGGAAAAAAAAAAGAGAAAGAAAGAAAAGAAAAGAAAGCAGGCTGAGCAAGCCGGTAAGCAGCACCCCTCCGCATCAGCTCCTGCCTCCAGGTTCCCACCGAGTTTGAGTTCCTGCCCTCACTGCTTTTGATGATGAACTGTTATTTGGAACTGTGAGTGAAATAAACCCTTTCCTGCCCAAACCCTTTGGTCATGATGTTGCATCACAGCAATAGTAACCCTAACTAAGGCAGCCCATAATAAGTGACTTCAGAGGAGCCAATATAACACTTAGCAGCTACAATGGGGGCCCGTGGAGAAACACAGACAGCAGAGAGAAAACCAGGCAAAGGTGAACCAGCCTGTCAGTAGCGGCTATATGTTACACCAGCCTTATCCTTTGGAATGGATGGATGGATGGATGGATGGATGGATGGATGGATGAAAGAAAGAAATTCCGTAGGAATGGCGCTTCCTACTTTTTTCGGTAAGGAAGGTACTGTGCTGTCTCTTGTCCATAGACAGGCCAAGTTAGACTTTGGGTTTTACAGTCTGACTCAAAGATTGCACTTTTTAATCACAGGAAGGCAGGATCACGCCTGGACTCTGAGAGATGTGTGTTTAAATCTCAGCTCCACCACTTACAAGCTCTGTCACCAGCTCCATAAATCTCCGAGTCTCACTTTCCCATATGAAAGATAATCTTAATGATAATTCCTCAAGTTGGGTATGGTGGCGCATGCCTGTAATCACCAGTACTTGGAAGGCAGAGGCAGGAGGATCACCACACGCTTGAAGCCAGACTCGTCTTCATAGTGAGCGGACTGTGACCTGTTTCAGCACCTACTCCATTCCTGAGTAGAGAAGCAGGGAAAAGCCATGAGAGTGTGGCGCGCAGCTTTCTCCAGCCAGAACAAGGCAAATAGGAAGTGCCGCGTGATCCTCGTAAACCACGGGCTGCTCTCAGCCCTGGCCTGCACCACTAAGGAGTTCCGCATGGGCAGGTCTGGCCTGGCAGCTGGGCCTGGCTGCGAGGTGGATTCTTTCTGCTACCTAGTCAGCCACAGCGAAGCGGTTCCCAGGAAAGCCTTGGTTAATCGGCAGTGGATACCGGAGGTTCAGGAAACACAAGCTCTAGGCTTTCCAGGAATTGACATTTTGGCAAGCCCCGGCAGTCTAAAATCTGAGGTAAGTGCGTCCGCTGATAATGCCAGTCCTAATCCAGAAAGCTCGGCTGCTTCTAGATTCAGGAGGCTAGATTCTACATCGGGGGTTCTCACTCTGTAGGTCACGACCCCTTTGGGACCATCACGGGGGTCAGCTAAGACCATCAGAAAATACAGGTTTTTACATTACGACTCCTAACAGTAGCAAAATTACAGTTATGAAGTAGCAATGAAAATAACTTTATGGTTGAGGGGGTCACCACGACACGAACTGTGTTCAAAGGGTCACAGCATTAGGAAGGTTGAGAGTCACTGTTGTAGAGGACCAAGGCAGCTGAGTTTATTCCTCAGGAAGCACTTTTCCTGCTGGGGTTGGGGACAGTGTCCTACACCACTGTTAGCAAGACCCGCTAAGAAAGTTCAACTGCTATTTAGATTTAAGGAAGGATTTGTGCTGTTGCCTTCTCAGGAGGAATCTACTCAGCCTATAATATATTAAGCCACTTTTGTCTCTTTATCTACTTTCATGGAAGGAACTGAAAGAGGAGGGGGCGGAGCTAAAGGCCGTGGGCCAGCATCAGTTTGAGGAAGGTGAAAGCTTTGAAAAAAATCCTCACTAGCAGCTGTCTTCATTGCTGCCCTAAAAAAAAATGATTCCTCCGGTTTCAACTTTTGGTTCAAGTAGCCATTTCTAGTTCTGCTGACAAGGTGGAAATTGGCCCTGCCTGGGGACAGCATCAGGGACAGCTGGTGGCTGAGGCTTCAGCCTCGCGTGTTGACACCTAGAGACCAGTGCACGCTGTGGGGCTGCGCCTCCCTCCCCACCAGACCTGACACTGGCCAGAGTTCTTGTCATATGGACTGGGACTTCAGGTTTTAGCACACACTCAGGAGTAGGAGGCCTCTTCAGCCCTGTCCTTGTCAGCAGGCTCCTCTCTTGAGTCACCTCCCCTCACCACAGAAGTTCTGCAGTTTTTCCTGACCTCTGATTTGTGATGTCACCACCACTGACCTTGCAACACTAACCCACTCTCCTGCTCTCTAAGCCATTTCCACCACCTCGGCTTTGGGTGCTTGCTTTGAAGCCACTCTCTGTAACCTTGGCTCATCTCCTCTTCCCCTTGACATACCTCTCCTGGGTGCTGGGAAGATAGCTCCTCTGGTAAAGTCCTTGCCGTGCAAGCATGAAGACCTGAGTTCAATACCCAGTACCCACATAAAAAAAAAATTGAGTGAGCTGGGCGTGGTGGCACACGCCTATAATCCCAGCACTCAGGAGGCAGAGGCAGGTGGATTGTTGTGAGTTTGAGGCCAGCCTGGTCTACAAAGTGAGTCTAGGACAGCCAAGGCTACACAGAGAAACCCTGTCTTGAAAAAAAAATTGAGTGTGGCAGTCCAAGGGCACAATTCCAATACTAGAAAGGGAGAGGCAGGTGATTCCTCGGGTTTGCTGGTCAGCCAGCTTAGCTTAATGAGTGGACCTCTCATTAAGAGCCTGTCTCAAATCCAAGATGGACAGCTCCTAAGAAATGACCCTGAGTTTTACCATACATGCACACACACACATCCCATAAATGTGTGTGTACACACGTGCGCGCGCGTGCGTGTGTGTGTGTGTGTGTGTGTGTGTGTGTGTGTGTATGTGTGTGTGTGTGTAGTTTGGGGTTTTGATGAAGAAAGATGGTTGCTTTATGTTTGGTTTTTGAGACAGAGTCTCACAGTGTAGCCCTGACTAGGTTGTGGAGCCCTGAGCTTGCTATGTAGATCAAGCTGGCCTCAGACTTTTAGCAATTTCCCTGCCTCTGCCTTGACTGTGCTGGGATTACAGATTTACACAACTACAACTAACTCCTAATTACTATTTATACCTGGCTTAATCTTTTGACTTTCTACCAATCAACCTTCTTTTTTTTTTTTTTTTTTTTTTTTTTTTTTTTTTTTTTGGTTTTTCGAGACAGGGTTTCTCTGTGTAGCCTTGGCCATCCTGGACTCACTTTGTAGACCAGGCTGGCCTCGAACTCACAGCGATCCACCTGCCTCTGCCTCCCGAGTGCTGGGATTAAAGGCGTGCGCCACCACGCCCGGCTCCCAATCAACCTTCTTAATCAACCTTCCTGTAATAATTATACACATAGCTAAATAAGATAAATTTTTACTCCAACTCACATTTCTAAATATGGACAGAATCTAAACCACCTGGTGGCAACAGAGGTGGAAACAACAAAGACTTGTGGTCATTACTTGAGAAATGCTGAGGGGTACAGCCATTTTGGAACACGGCAGAACTAAATACACATGTACAAAGGACCCAGCAGGCTGGCTCTAAGATTTACCCTAATGAACCGAGAACTTTTATAGACACAAAGACCTGACAGAGAATGTTTATCACCATTTGTACAGACGCGTGCAGAACTGTCAAAACTTAGAAGCAACCACCATGCCCTTTAAGTAAATAAGTAAACACGCATGCTACGGGATATTATGCAGGAAGAAATGAACCATCAAGCCACGAAAGACATATATGGTGCTTTGACTAGGAATGGCCCCCGTAGGCTAATATGTTTGGGTGCTCGTTTCTCGGTTGGTGGAACTGTTTGAGAAGGATTAGGAGGTGTGATCTTGTTGGAGGAGGTGTGTCCTAGGAGTAGGAGTTGAGGTTTGAAAAGCCCACACAATTAGTTCTGTGAGCCTCGTGCCTGTGGATCAAGGTGTAAGCTCTCATGTACCCCTCCAGCTCACGCCTCCTGCCCGGTGCCATGCTCTCCGCCACTGTGGTCATGGACTCCAATCCTCTGGAACCGTAAGCCCAAAATGATCGCTCTTATAGGTCGTGGTATCTTATCACAGCAATAGACAGGCAACTAAGATAACATGGATAAAACTTACATATATTTTCCTAAGAGACAGAATCCAACCTGAAAAGACTTCCTGATGCAGGGATGCAGGATGCAGCTGTGTGTGACATTCTGGGAAAAGCAAATGGTGAGCAAAGTTAAAGGGGGGGGGGGACTAGGGGAGCTGGGTGCGGTGGCGCACACCTTTAATCCCAGCACTTGAGAGGCAGAAGCAGGTGGATCTCTGTGAGTTGGAGGGCAGGCTGGTCTACAGAGTGAGTTCCAGGACAGCCAAGGCTACAGGGGCTGGTAAGGGGAAAGAGTGAGTAGGGGACCTTTCTAAACAGTGTTTTAGGGCACAGAAATAATTTTGTGCGATAGTACGTGGAGAACACATATCATCACACGTTTGTATAAACCCATCGCGTGTACTCCGAGAGTTCACTTCTGTGTGAACTATGGACTCTGGGAAATAAGGATGTTTTGTCTAGGTACCACTGTGGTCAGGAATTGTGGGAGAGGTCATGTGCCTATGAGGGTAGGGGCATTTATAGTAACTCTCCCCATGTCTACTTAGTTTTATTATGAACCTAAAGCTGTTCTACTTAATTGTTTGGAATTTTTTACTTGTTTTGTGTGCTAAGATATAGTTTCGGTGCATAGCTCTAGCTCATCTGGAACTCAGTGCATAGACCAAGCTGGCTTTGAACTTGCAGCGCCTCTGCCTCTGTGTGCTGGGACTAAAGATGTGTGCTACCACATAGGTGCTCTTAAAACCGCTCTACAATATAATCCATACCAGGCCTGGTGGCACATGACCATAATCCCAGCACTCAGGAGCCTAGTGCTGAAGGATCAGAAGTCCATAGCCTGGCCGGGCTACATAAACATAGAGAGATGGAAGAAAAAAAAAAAAAAAGGAGGGGGAGGAATCTATTAAAAATGTCATATATTCAGTAAATTGAATTTTCACAAATATTTAACATTTATTGCCAATTAAACACCTCCAAACATTTAATTAAATTTATAAATAGCCATTTCTCTTAAAGACTTGAAGTACATTAAACATATAAACAAAAATACCATGATTCATCCCAAGCTGTTTAATACCCTTGTGCCATAAAACTCCTAAGGCTGTGTAGATTTCACCCTTTCTTATCCTAAATTCCACACCTTCCCGGGGTGCCAATTTTAACACCTTCCTAGGATTTCAGTGACTTTTACCAAATACTATTTTTTGCCTTCTTAGGGATTTTTAACAACCTTACCAGACCACAAGAAGAAAAAGAGCCACCTCAAACTGTTGGTGCTGCAGAGTCTGGGGCTCTGGGCTTCTGGTTTGGCCTCAGGGTATGAAGCTGGGCTGCAGAGTCCAGGGAGGGGCCACCTGAGGAGGCTTCCTGTATGCAAGCAAACATGGTTGCTTCAGGAAGACTTTTAAAGTCCCTGCCTCTGGGAAGGTCTTGGTAGCCCTGCCTATCCCCCATGGAATGAGGTTAGTAGACTCTGGTTTTGCCGCCATCTCTCACCCATTGCACCGCAGTCATGGTGAACTCGAAGGCTGTTAGCGTAATTACAGCGGAGTCTCTTTTGTGGGGTTGCATGTAACTCACAGGGCTACTGTGAACTAACAGCCTAAGAGAGGAGGCAGGGTATCCATCTGGGTCTCTAGGGTTCCTTGTAGCCCCCTGGAAACTCACGAAGGACCCCTCTTTAGTCAGCAGATCCCCAAGGCTAAAAAGCCAAACTGCTAACTCAGGATTCCTTAAATTAGTTCTCCCCTGCTTTCAGACAGAAACAAGATTCTATCCTTGATTTTTTTTTTAAAATGTATATACTAGGTTTTAATGTATATACTAGGGTATATACTGCTTTAACCAGGTGTGGTGGCACACATCTTTAATCCCAGCACTCAGGAGGCAGAGATAGAGGCAGAGGCATGTGGATCTCTGAGAGTTCGAGGCCAGCCTAGTCTACAGGGTGAGTACCAGGGCAGCCAGGGCTACACAGAGAAACTCTGTCTTGGAAAAGAAAAAAGAAAAGAAAAGAAAAAAAGCAAGTCCTAATTTCTATGAAATGTCCCATGTATCAAAATCAGAACAAATTAATATACCCCATTATATCTGGGCTCCTTTTAGCCTGTCCCCACTTCTCTGTAGAGAGGTTGAGTATTGAAATGAATTCACCATCTTTCTATGGCTCAACCTTGGCCAATTAATGCCCAAACTGTTAAAGTTTGACCTGCAGGCTCTGGTTAGCTCCTCTGTCCTTGCAAGACTGCCCCTGACATTCTCTCCCTGCCCTCACCACCCCACCCCATCTCTCAAAACTGTACGTATTTTATCTTGTTTGTATAAGTGTTTTGTCTGCATGCACATACGTGCACTGTGTGCATGAAGTCAGAAGAAAGCCTCAGATCCCCTGCAACTGGAGCTACGAATGGTTGTAAGCCACCATGCGGGTGCTGGCACAGGGCCTGGCTTCTCTGAAACAGCAACAAGTGCTCTTAGCCTCTCAGCTGCCTCTCTAGCCCCGTTGCCTCTGACAATCTAGAAAGCATCCTGAAGAGCAGTAAGGAACACATCCCAGGCTCATCCTGGGTTTTTTTTTTTCTCCACACTGACACATGCAGTCAGCCATTCTACAAGGAGTCCTGGGAGCTGGGAGAGGGCTCAGTGGTAACAAGCTTGCTATACATGAGCACAGTTCAGACCGCCCAGCAGCCGCGTAAAATGAGGCATGCAAGTGTATAGCTCCTGCGCTGGGGTGAGGGGAGGTAGAAACAGGTAGAAACAGGCAGACCTTGAAGGTTCACTGGCAGCCAGCCAGGCTAACGGAAGCAGCAAGCTCCAGGTTCAATGAGATACCCTGCCTGAAAAAGTAACATGGAGAGCAACAGAGGAAGATACCCAAGGTCTACCTCTGCCTTCATACACGCACACATGGGCATACACATGTATACACACATATGTATATATGTATATATGCCACACACCCCGAAAAACCAAAGCTGGACATTCTGGGTATCTGCTGGTGCTGTGAGCAGGAGAGGATGTGGATGGATGCTGCCAGGCGGGTGACAAGGGCTGTTTGTCAAGGCCATGCATCCTATTTTTATCAATGACTTAACGCCCTGAAGCTCCCACTGCTTTTCTTACCGAATAAGCATCCAGTGACCTCTTGATACTTTGTCTACGCTGACCTATACAATCCACCACAGACCTAAACAGAGCCTGCTTTCCCCATCCTTGGAGCTGTCCAAGTCTGCCTCCTAACCAGAGCAGCACCACCTTTCAGAAGGACACACCCCGCGAGGCTTTAGCTTTCTTTTTTTTTTTTTTATTATTTATTTAGTTAATTTATTCAGATTACACCTCAGTTGTTCTCCTATCCCTTGTATCCTCCCATTCCTCCCTCCATCCCGCTTTCACCCTATTCTTCTCCCCTATGTCTGTGAGGGGGGGGGGCGGGACTTCCTCCCTCACTATATGATCGTAGGCTGTCAAGTCTCATCTTGGTAGAGGCTTTAGCTTTCAACTGTCCCCTCCAGCACACACTGTGAGAGAATGGGAAAAGGGACAATGACCCATGATATATTTAGAGTCTTCTGGTGCAGAGGTTTTGAGGATGGGCAGGGTGTAGGCAGGAAGATCTCGGAAGTCCTTTGTGAGTCTCCTTCTGAACAACAGTTTTGAGCCCAGGAAGTAGAACCAGAGCTAGGGCGGTAGGCTCGGCACTGGGGAGCGCTCTGTATCTGGCACAGAGCCGAGGATGCATGCAGCAGTCGGGTTCTGTTCTGTGTGATTGTCCTGGAAACTCAGATGCACATGGGGCCTGGGGAAAGTTTGCGTTTGACCTGTTGCGCACGAGGTGTTTCCTTTCAGATGGAAACGTCCAGGGCCTGTTGCACGCATCAGTTAGCGTCTCTAACATGAACCACAAGCAGAGGAAACTTCCCAAGGCGCGCAGGTGCCGCGGGCTGCATGCTGCCAGAGGCCGCTCCGGAGGGTTCCGCGTCTCAGGCCGCTGGCTTCTACCACTCGGGAAGGCTCGGAGCCTCTTCTGTTTTCCTACTTCTCATTCTGAGTCGCTGCCAGGTTTCCCCTGATGTTTTCACTTAATACCAGAATTCCAACCAAAATTAGCAAATAGCCCAGGAGGCCGGGCCCCACAGTAGGGGCTGACCACTTCCTCCCGTTGCCAGCCCTAGAGAGCGGGAAAGGGTGGCAGATATCTGGAGCTGAGGCTAAAGGCTGCAGAGGCCCTTAAGAAAGTCCTGGCCATTCCAGAAGATTGTCTTTACCCTTCCCCCCGTCGCCCTCAACTTTTTTCTGGTGGATTCTACAGTCTCTGGACAGACAGCAGAGGCCATGGAAAAAGGAAGCTTCCCAAAGAAAGCCTTCTCTCCCGTCTCCCAGCAGTCCCCTGGGCATCTGTGGGGCATCACTGGCCTGATCATCACTTGCCACAGGGAGCCAACCTCACCTCAGGCAGTGACAAGCCCTGTCCTCAGAGAAGACCACAGCTGCAAAGGTCTGTGCTCATCTGGGATGACACATTTGAGCAAGAGAGCGAGGCCATCTGTTTTTACTCAGGGTTTGGACCCAGCAGCCTGGATCTTGCTTGTTTACCTAATTCAGCGTTAGGTTATTCTTCTTCCTCCTTTCTTGATTGCAAGGGGGTGCCAACTGCAATCAGCCCTGCCACAGCACCACTGTTCCTTCAACGGAGCCAGAGAAAGTAAGCCTGGAAAAAAAAAGTCACTCCCCCAGGCTAAGGCTACGCCAAAGGCCAGGTCTAAAGCTTTATTCCTGTTCTGGACCACGGACCCCACCCGCTGAGTTCAGCCTTCTGACACACTGTGTCCCTTCTCACTTGCAGCTTGAGTTATGCCATCTCTGCCTGGGGGACCGGGGGACTGCCATCATGTCTACCATGTAGCAATGGAGTACTGTTCCTCAATCCTCAAGACACAAGGAAAATGTGACTCGGGTTCTGCAGTCCAGCACCTTGCTTGCACAAATGGAGGCAGAAAGTGCGCGTTAAAAAAAGACAATTGCCTCACCACGAAGAAATGATAGACACTGGATTTAGGACACATTTGCTCTGATCAGAGCTTTACATAATGAACTCGTGTGAGAAAACATCACACTACCCATAAGCATGTACAGTTTTTATGTATCAAATGAAAACAAAAAGAGAACTCCAGTTGGGAGAGGAAAGTTCTTGTGTACAGTAAGGAAATCTTCAAGTGAGGGGGGTCCCTTGGTCCCCTCAATTCTCCCAAGAGCCTGTCACCTCACTATCACCTCACTACTACCTTGCCACCCCAGTGTCCTTCACCCAGGGATGGAGTATGAGTCCAAGTTGACCCCAGTGTGCTAACTGCTTCCTGGCATTGTCCAGAAATGACACTTTTGCTATGTGGCCTCACTCACAAGGGTCAGAGTAAGAGGTTAGTACATTTTCAGCTCCCCATACCTTTTTCTGGAAAGGACATGGGCTGTTGTAACTCCCTGGCAGCGTCATGTTATCCGTTGCCAACAGTGTGGGGGTCCCAGGGTTCTGGGCGTTAGGAGTCTGTCTGTGGTGTTTTTAGGATGGACCATGGAGCTACCTGTTGGCGTTCAGCTCTGGGGAAGAAAGGGTAGGAAGCAAGGCTTGAGGAACTTGTCCTAAAAGGATGGGAGGCATTGAGTTTCTGGGGAGTCCTGCAGGAAGGCTGTGGCAAGAGCAATGGGGTAACTGACTACCTGGTATGTTTGGAGGACCCCCAGAAGCACATCACTGCAAGCTACTGGGCTCTGAGGCCACATGAGGTACAGTACAAAGACACCTCACCATCCAGTGTCCCCGGTCCTTTCCTGGCCTCCAAGGACCTCTGGGCAGTGAGCAGATTTGCAGGGACCGGATACATGTTGACTCTCACGGATGCTGAGAGTTGTAGGAGTTTCTTGGTGGTGGGTGGAGACCCACGGAGAAGTGCTGTCCATCCTGTCGCTGTGACCTTAACTGATCATACTGCAAACTCGCCTGCCTGGAAACTGGATCACCAGGACAAGGCTCAAAGCCCTGAGCATGCCATCAAGGCATGACTGGGTCCTTTTTGTCCTTTCTGGCTACCTCCCCCTCCTGCCACCATCTACAGCTCTGTCTCTTCGCCCAGCCTGCTATTCTGCCTGTGTGCCCCTTCTCACTGCCTTTCTACCTGCCAATCTCCCACACAGACACTTGGTACATAGGAGACACGGCCTTCGAGCCTCAGCATGGGCTCCAGACGCCAGCTTGAGCTCTTCTGCACTGCTTCAATGTGATGTACCCGTCACTGCCTGTGAGGCAACCCACCCCAGCAAGTACAACTAGCTCCTCCAAAGCAGGGACAGCATCCAGTACAGGGCTGGCAGACAGTTTGATGAGTGTCGGTGAGGAGCATGCATCAAGTAAATAAACTAAAGAGAGAATGCCATCTGGCCCAGCTATATCGCCACGGTATATGTCTGAAGAGAGCTAAGACAGCATACCATACCCACGTTTATTTCAGCACTAGTCACAAGAGCCAAGTACAGACTCTGCCTTATGTCCCTTAACAGATGAACAGGCATAGAAAACGTGATGTGCATACACAGTAGAGCTTGATTCAACACGATGAAAGAACAAAATTATGCCATTTGCTGGGAAATGGAGGCAACTGGAACACATCAAATTCAGCGAAATAAGCCAGACTCAGAAAGACAAAAGTCATGTTTTCTCTCATTTGTGGATTCTAGACTTTGTACGGACACATAAAATCATATATATTTGTTTACATACACACACACAAACACACACACACACACACACACACACACACACACACACACACACACCATGCAAGCACAAGACAGACTACGTGCAGGAAGAGGGCTAGTGGTGGGGAGGAGTAAGGAGTAGAAGGGAGAGGCCTGAGAGGGTGAGTGTATTTATGCAAACCATCGCTCACGGTGCACAATGAATATTCACCAATTCACACACTCTTCTCATGTGAATTATAAACTGAGCACAGTGGCTCACACATATGGGACGCTGAGATAAGAGGCTCATTGGAAATTTGAGGTCACAATTGTATGCAGGACTACAATGAAAAAGCAAAAGATGGGCTGGGGTGATGGCTCAGTGGTTAAGAGCACTGGTTGCCCTCCCAGAGGACCAGTGCTCAGCCCCGGCACCCACATGGCAGGTCTCAAATTCCAGTTCCAGTGGATATGGTGCCCTCTTCTGGTCTCCAACAGCACTGCATACACAGACAAACATTTCTGGCACCCATACACACAAAATAAAGTAAATTTTAAAGCAAAATAAAAATTAGAAGTAAGTCCACAAGAGGAGGAGGAGGGACTTCCCCCAGGATTCCTCAGCATCAGAGTCAGCAGATGAGCAAAGTTTCATGCCTTTAGTGTCTCTCTGCTGATGATGACCCAGGCATATGGCCCCACAAAGCTGGCTGCCACTCATTCTGTCTCAGGCTGGCAGGGCAAAGACACTTGGGATGTTTCACTACAGACAGTCCCATCGACTAAATTTAGTAGAGTTTACTTAGCAAAACAAGAATGTGCTAGCTTCAGAACCCCTGTAGGTCCTGAGGACTCCAGGCAACAGTGTCTTCAGGCGGCATCTATAGGAAAATGGCGGGGAGGTATAGAACTACTTACCTTGCTACAGCTTGGCTAGCCAACCAGTTACCAGTGATAGCTACCACACCCTCTCCTTTCTATCCCTTGGCCCTCAGTTCCCCTTCTTCATATAGGGGAACTTCATATAGCCTGTCTTTTGTTTTCATACCATACACACACACACACACACACACACACACACACACACACACACACACACACACACCACCACCACCACCACCACCACCACCACCACCAGCAGCAGCAGCAGCAGCAGTTACACCTTTGCAGTCTACTATATCTCCTGCAGGCACCCAAAGCTTAATCACAATTAAACCCCACACAGGCTTTGCCCGTTAGGCTGAGCATGGCAGTAGCTAGTTCATGCTGATGGCTTCGGCCGTTTATTTCACAGATGACATACATGGAGGCTCCACTTGACCATTCGTTTCACAGTACAGGCCTGTTTAGGCCACAGAATCACCCTTGGCTTCATAGAGCCCTTGATCACCTGTTCCCACATGGCAAGGTCCCTGAGGGAACAGACTTAGTTCCTGTGACGCCGATCACAATACAGATGGGAGCATGATAAAGCACGGACTTGCAAGGGTTAAAATCATAAAGCAAGAATGTTGGGGGGGCAGCTGGGCGTGGTGACCCACACCTTCAGTCTCAGCACTTGGGAGGCAGAGGCAGGCAGATCAATGTGAGTTCAAGGCCAGCCTGGTCTACAGAGTGAGTCCAAGATTACACAGAGAAACTTTGTCTCAAAAAAACAAAACAAAACAAAAAAACAGGAAAGGAATGTTCGGGGCTACACACCCCTTCCAGGACCTGCCCCCTGGGGTTCTTCTGCACACTCCTTCCAGGACCTGTCCTCTAGAGTTCTGCTCCTCTTTTTTTCTTGTCGTGGCAATGGGCTCAAACCCAGGGCCTTGGACATGCTAGGCGGTGCTCTATTGCTGGGCCACATTCCCAGCCCTCTGTGCCCCTTGCCATGATTCGCCCTTTCCATGCCTTCCATCCTGTGCGTCACCGGGGACGCCACGGACTTGGAAAGAGCCCTGCCTGGGTTTCCTCCCAGCCCCACCAAAAAGACAGTGCCTCTTAGATCCTCCACTGCTTCCCATAGTCAGGTGGGAATCACTAAATGTCCATCTGACAGAAGGAAAAATGAAGGCTGGAGAGACCATTGACTTGTTCTGAGACACCTGGCTGGTGTGCCTGCGATCTCCGCTCCTCCTCTGCTGGAGCACGCTGACTCCCAGCCTGGGCCTCACCTCTGTCACTTCTCAACCTTCTGCCTTCTCTCTCCCCTTGCTGTTGTAACCTACACGACAGCTTGGACTGACCCTGCTCCAGGAAATGAGGCATCCAGACTGAAAACCAGGTGCCACAGGCCGTTGGCCCCTGGGATAAGCCTAGGAAAGCATGAGGGTTTGTTTCTTCAGTTGTGTGTCTGGGGTCTGTGAGAAAACGTGACAGGAACTGGTTTGCACCCCCTCAGCCTGCATAAGACCCCATTGCCCGATAGGAGGTCTCACGGGGCTGGAGAGATGGCAAAGCATCTCAGAGCACTAGCTGCTCTTGCAGAGGACCCAAGTGCACTTCCCAGCATCCACAGTCCAGCTCCCAACCCTTCATAACTCCAGTTCCAGGGGATCCAAGGCACACATATGGTGCACATACCTATGTTCAGACAAAGCACATAGGCATAAACTCTTTTTTGAAGGGGGTCCCCTTCCCAGGACGGCTTCCCAGGAGCTGTCTTCCTGACCGAAATAGACAAGCAGGAGAAAGTAACCTGAAGCTGTGACGTACTTGACATGAACTTATTGGAATGAGACAGTTGTGTGTTGCTTTTAATTTTATATGACATTTTTATTGACATGACTTTTACAATAACACTGGAGGAGCTTAAAGGAACAAAGCCAATGTGTAATCCTACCTGTTCCTCTTGCACAACCGTTTTCATTTCTCCCTACCCCTTTGTAATCTTCGGCTGGAAATACACATTTTTTACTTAGTTCTAATCATAGTGTTTATAAGTAATTTTGTATTCTGTTTATTTTACTTAGAACTAGCTTGTAAACATATTTCCACACTCCTGAGAGTTCATGTTGGTCCCTCCTAACATCTGTAGTCTTTTTAATGCCTTGGTTTTGGGATGTGTGTGTGTGTGTGTCTGTCTGTCTGTCTGTCTGTCTGTCTGTCTGTCTCTGTCTCTGAGTGTGAGTGTGTCTGTCTGTCTGTCTGTCTCTCTCTCTCTCTCTCTCTCTCTCTCTCTCTGTGTCTGTCTGTCTGACTGTCTCTGTCTCTGAGAGTGTGTGTGTGTGTGTCTGTCTGTCTGTCTCTGAGTGTATGTGTGTGTGTGTGTGTGTCTGTCTGTCTGTCTGTCTCTCTCTCTCTCTCTCTCTCTCTCTCTCTGTGTGTGTGTGTGTGTGTGTGTGTGTGTGTGTGTGTGTGTAATTGTGCTATGGATGTCTTTGTATAGATATTGTTCTTTTTCTGGAATTATCTTTTTCAGCGGGTCAGACTCCAGGACACTAAGATTTAAGCATCAAATGAGATCACTTCCACAACAGCACTAGTGGCTGTTAGCCTCTTATAGCGTCAGCGACATTGTCTCATGAGACTCGTGACTGTGAGGTAGGCACCACTGTCCCTGGTCACAGATGAGTGGACAGAGGCTCAGACCGATGCAAGCATTAGTCCAGCACATGGATCTAGGACAAAGCATCTGAATCCAAATTTCCTGGTCCACAGAGTATTGGCTACATCCAGCTGCTGACAGCATTTCTAAAACTATGAAGTGCTATACAAAAGCCAGGCATTAATAGTTATTATTACTTCCACCTCCTGGAGCTTGGCTTGGACCCCTGTGCAGGCAACACCTCAGTCCTGCTACACTGCACACTTGGCCTTTATGAAGGGCCTTATTGGGAACGATTGTGAGGCCCCTGGGCCCAATCTCCAGTTTCCAACACAACGTGAGTCTTGATCAGATTCCATTGGCTGCCCCGACGCCGTGAGTGTAAAAAGACAATGGAGCCCCGAAAACTGTTCCCACGCAACCCTCGTAGGGTAAGGCGCTCCGGCTTTTCTGACCTGGTATAGGAATATGGGAGGTGACAGGCTTTAGGAGCCTCTTTGGGCTTGTTGATGGCTCAGAGCCATTCAGGGCTGTCAGGCTATAACCTTAGTGCTGCCCTGGAGGTTTGCTTGAGCCAATGTGAATTCCTGGCTTTAAAGTGTTAGGAGAAAGGAGATGATGCTGGAGACAGAGGGAGGAAAGTAGGGGGGGGTGGAGGGGGAGGGTTGTCTAAACTTTCTGGAAGTCAAATACTCCCCAAGAAACATTTCAGTGTATAAAAGGCTGAGAAACATATGGATTGAATTTTCCCAAAGAATATACATGGATTCAAAAATGTAAGGGTGAGGGTGGGAGTTGGATTCTGGTTTGATGATTGGTTGTTTTTTTTCCCCCAAAGCACATTGTGGGGAATTTTACTTTACTGGCAGCCAAACAGCCAAGACATCCAGAGATGTTAAGCAGACATGGAGTCGTCCAGGTGACCTAGCACCCAGTGTGCCGTGCTAGTGAGCTGCCTAGCCTGTCTCTGTTGCAGAGAGCACATTCTTGCTCACCCTGTGCACTCTGTCCCAAGATAGCACATGTGTCCCGAGAGGATGTCATCAAGGCCTCACATTACTGCACACCTCCACAGTAGCCTCCAGAGGCCGCTTGCCTGGGGTCACCACCGTGAGCTGTAGGTGATGATTAAAGTTAAATGGGGTCCGACTCTGACATTAACCTCTTCGCTTCTTTGGATCATGGCTTCTTCACCTGGAAAATGGGACGGGTCACTGATCTGGGGTTGTATCATGCCCAGAGCTGTGCCTTGCAAACCTCTGAGTACATAGCACTAATCGTACTGGGAGACAGCCAGATGGCTCAGCAGATAAAGGCACTTGATGTGCAAGTCTGGAGACCTTACCTCAATCCCCAGACTCCACGTGGAGGTGGAAGGAAAGAGCCAACTCCACAAGTTGACTCTGACATCCATGGGCATGCAACATCTTACACACACACACACACACACACACACACACACACACACACACACTGGTGCATGCCTACAATCCCAGCACTTTGGAGGCAGAGGCAGGTGTGTCTCTGAGTTTGAGGCCAGCCTGGTCTACATAGTGAAATCCTGTCTCAAAAGACAAAAAGGTAATTATTATATATATGAAGTATACATCAATAATTAGCTTGATTGGCCGGGTGGTGGTAGCATATGCCTTTAATCTCAGCACTGGGGAGGCAGAGGCAGGTGGATCTCTGTGTTTGAGGCCAGCCTGGTCTACAGAACTAGTTCCATGACAGCCAAGGTGACACAGAGAAATATTGTCTCAAAAAAATAGCTTAAGTGGTACTTTTTAAACACAGGAGTTTTAGGTATTAAGGACCTACAGCATCAATTAAGGCAAGCAAGTTATTCCTCAATATCACTGTGACTCAAAGAACTTCTCCTTGCCAATCAGTGCTCCCCATGCATCTCAGGTGCAGGGGCTCTGCTTGACCAGCCTTTACTGAGGGACAAGGGCTGATAAAGCTGCCACCACCCAGGGAGGAGCTGCCAATCACAGTGTGATGATGAAGGAAGGTAGCCTATTGGCGAGTGCCGTACCATCTCCCCAGTGCTCCTTTGGATAGCAGTACACGCTGCTTGTGTGTTTTGTTGGATGCCGTAGATAGTATGCTTGACTTCAACAAAAAATATGGCAGAGAAGGTTGTAGCTATCTCTGAATACAGTATTAACTATGATTTTACAGGAGCATGTGCCACTCTTAGTTACTGTTCCTGGCAAAGGATATAGTAAGTTCAAAGGCATTAAACACATACACACGCACACGCGCACACACACAAACAAAAATCTAGACGTGGTGGCATACACTTTAAAAGAGCATAGTGTACTGCCACAAGCCATTAATCCCAACACTCGGGAGGCAGAAGCAGGCAGATCTCTATTACTTCAAGGCCATCCTGGTCTACATAGTGAGTTCCTGCCCCAGCTATAGTGGCACAGTGAGACCTTGTCCAGATAGATGGATGGATGGATAGATAGATAGAAAGATAGACAGGCAGACATGAAATGAAGGGATGAAGGTACTGTAAGTCAGACTCTATTCTGGAAGTCAAAGCAAGTGACATGAGCTGTGAGCTCTTCTCTTTCCCGTTTCACTGTAACAGGTCAAGCTACACTGCCACAGCCATGCCCCTGTGTAATTCTGCAAATTAATTCAAACATCAAATGGGATAAGAGTCACCCCACATACCTCAGTTTAAGTCCATCCTGATCCTTGCCACCCATGACAGAGTCTAACAACTGCTCCTTAGGAACATCCTTTGAAGCAACGACAGTGCCATCTAACCAGATAGCAACTGGACTTTTTTCTATTTCAACCTCAAGTTGGTGACAGTCATATTAGAGTCCTTGAGTGTAACCGCTCCTGTGTCCTCCAGTCCGATGGCTCTACTATTAAAGGAAATGAGACCATCACCAAGGTTGGCATCTGTCTTTGGACTCTTTTGTTGTTGTTGTTCCCATTTAAAAACACTTGGGTCAACATCTGCAAGGCCCCTGGTTATCTCCTTCCTTCTCCAAGCCTCCTCCCCAAAACAGTGGGAGTTTTAGCGCATATTATTTGTGGGCATTTTACCCATGTGTCTATCTGTGTACTCCAATATCAGAAGATTGTATTGGATCCCCAGGAACTAGAGTTACTGACAGTTGTGAGCTGCCATGTGGGTTCTGGGAACTGAACCCAGGTCATCTGAAGAGCAGCCAGTGCTCTCAGCCTTCTCTCCAGCCCCAGCAAGGTAACTTTATAAAAAATATATTTACCTTTATTTTATGTACGTTGGTGTTTTTCTGCCTGCATATATAGTGCTTATGATAGTGTCAAATCTTAGAGCTACAGACAGTTGTGAACTGCCGTGTGGGTGCTGAGATTTGAACCCAGGTCCCTTAGGAAGAGCAGTTAGTGCCCTTCACCATTGAGCCATCTCTCCAGCCCACAAGGTAACTTCTTAAAACTTGACTGTGAGTGTCCTCGTGCTAAAATGTGCTGCCAATGCCACCAACATGTAGTCACTCATAAGCCATTGGGGGAAACACTTAACCTAGGGCAAGGGAGAGTGCTCAGCAGGTAAAAGCAACACTACTACGTCACCTGATGACCTGAGTTCAGAACCCTGACACCCAAGTCAAAGCCAGACACAGTGACAGTGGAGGGCACCTGCTATTCTAGCACTCGTCCAAGGAGGTGTGGGATGGAGACCAACCCCCTGGAAGTCGAGCACCAGCTCTCCTGGAGTATGTAAACAATATGGGAGACTGCCTCAAACAGGGTACCAAGTGAGGACCAACACCCAAGGCTGTCCTGGCAGTGGCATGAATGTGCTCTCACACACAAGCATGTTAACACACAAAAATGAACACAAAGGCATGCACACGTGCATGTGCACACACACACAGAGTTGTTGTTGTTGTTGTTGTTGTTGTTGTTGTTGTTGTTGTTTTTCAGTTCAACTTAAGATGCTAGGAAAGGGACTGGAGAGATAGATGGCTCAGAGGTTAAGAGCACTGGCTGTTCTCCCAAAGGCCCTGAGTTCAATTCCCAGAACCTACATAGTGGCTCACAACCATCTATAATGAGACCTGGTGCCCTCTTCTGGCATGCAGGCACACATGCAAGCAGAATACTATAAATTTTTTCTTTTTGTAAAAAGTCAGTTTTTTTTATTAATTCATTCATATTACATCTCAATAGTTATCCCATCCCTTCTAACCTCCCATTCCTTCCTCCCTCCCACTTTCTCCCTACTCCCCTCCCCTGTGACTGTGACTGAAGGGGACCTCCTCCCCCTGTATATGCTCATAGGGTATCAAGTCTCTTCTTGGTAGCCTGCTATCCTTCCTCTGAGTGCCACCAGGCCTCCCCATCCAGAGGACCTGGTCAAATATGGGGCACCAGAGTTCATGTAAAAGTCAGTCCCCACTCTCCATTCAACTGTGAAGAATGTCCTGTCCTTTGGCTAGATCTGGGTCAGGGTTTGATGTTTACTGCACGTATTGTCCTTGGCTGGTGCCATAGTTTGAGCAGAACCCCTGGGCCCAGATCTGCCCATCATAATGTTCTTCTTGTAGGTTTCTAGGACCCTCTGGATCCTTCTATTTCCCCATTCTCCCATGCTCTCGCCTAAAGTCCCAATAGAATGTCCTCCCCTCTGTCCCACTTTCCTGATAAGTGATGACTTTCATGGGACATGCCCCTTGGGCTAGTGTGCAGATATAAGTGAATATATACCATTTGACTCTTTCTGCTTCTGGGTTAACTCACTCATTATGATCATTTCTAGTTCAATCCATTTGTCTACAAATTTTGGGAATTCCTTGTTTTTAATAGCTTGAGTAGTATTCCATACTGTAAATATACCACAGTTTCTTTATCCATTCTTCTACTGAGGGACACTTAGGCTGTTTCCATGTCCTGGCTATTATGAATAAGGCTGCTATGAACATGGTTGAGCACATGTTCTTGTTGTGTGCTGGAGCTTCTTCTGGGTATATTCCAAGGAGTGGAATAGCTGGGTCTTGAGGAAGCCCATTTCTCAGCTTTCTGAGATAGCACCAGATAGATTTCCAAAGTGAATACTATAAATTAAAGGGAAAAAAGATAAAAGGAGAGCTAAAAACAACTAGAAATTTGAAAAAAAAATACAACAGAATCAAAAAGAAGAGGAAAGGACATCATGTTGGAGGTAGACAAATAAGAAAAAAAGGAAATAATGAGAAATATGATAGAAAAAAATACACAAGGAAGCCCTGCAGTGGTGCATAGCTGGGTGCCACTCTAGGTTGGTGGTCAGGGAAGAAAGTTGTAACCAGCTGAGACACAACAAAGAGTTTATGCGCCGTGTGAAAGGCTTGGAGAGCCAGGCAAGAGTGGCAGAGGAAAGGTTCAGCTTACTCCTACTGGACAGAGTGTGGGATTCCGGCACAGGGGTGACATAGGTGAAGGGCAGGTAAGAGGGGACCCACGGTGGTCTAGAGTAAGACCATGACGGGAAGTGGGGGGAGAAGAGGCATAAAGAATGTGGACTAGACAGGACTTTGGGTGACAGTAAGTGGCAGAGGAGGAGCAGGGAACAGCAAGGGAGTGTCAGGGAAGAATGGGTTTTGGTTAGGGGAATACACAGTTGTGACATTGTATTCAATATAAAGAAGGCAAGAAAAGGAGAGAGATGCTGCTAACGGAGGATGGGGCGGGGAATACAAACCCTCCTCTAAAGGGTTAGTGCAGCACCCGACTTGGTGGCACCCGACTTGGTGGCACACTGGGGACAGCTGCCTTTACACTTCTTCCCTCACGGTGTACGGAGGCTCCACAGGCTCATAACACCTGTCATTGTCTCCTTCCCTTTCTTATTGCGCTAGGCATCCTTGTAGGTGTGAAGTTGTGTTTTCCTGTGATTTGACTCTGCTCATATGCTTGCTGACCGTTTGTATACTCTCTGGAGCCATGTCTATCCAAGACCCAGATTTCAAATACCCAAAGCCTCACAGCCACACTAAGGCTCATAGGATTGCCACATGCTTCTTGAGGAAGAAGCCGAGGCGGCCTCAGCTTCGATGAGGAAGCACAGTCTGCCTAACCCCCCCCCCCACCTTCATGCCCTCCTCCCAGACTTTCAAGCACACAGGTGCAAATGCCAAGAAGATCCAGGGTGTGGGTATGAAATCTGACTCCCAGGGCTGGAATGGGGAAGAAGTTCCACCTTCATTTGGAGTGACCCAAGGATGCGCAGAGATGGTGAAGACCGTGCCAGCAACAGGAAGCAGAATGGTCCATTGAAGGGGACCCTTTCAGCCAGGCCTGGATCTGCAGCAGGGAAGGATCTAGCTGGTGTGTTCAGCAGGTCCCCAGGGTTGAGGTCATTCAGGTTTTGTGCTCCCGACTCCCTTGTGCCCTAGGAATTCTCCCAACTTGGCCACGCTCTGCTCCAGCTGCTGTTTCTAGGGCAGGACTCAGACAGACCCTGCCTCACCCAGGGTCACACAACTAGCACTGTGCGTCTGTGCCCCATACAAGGAGCCAAACCAACAGCTGCAGGAAACCTAGAGGTGAGGCAGTTTGCCTGTTAGGCTGTCAGTTGCATCAGAAATTGGTTCCAGAAAACGGCCCAAAGCTCAGTGTGTGTGTGTGTGTGTGTTGTGTGTGTGTATGTGCTCTGACACCATCACAGGCTCACCTGAACCCTAAGAGCTGCAAAGCGAGGTTGAGAGGGAGTGGGTGCCAGGAGAAATAGTGCTGATGATCTGAGGCTGAAGGAGAAGTCAGGCACAGAGCTGCCTTCAGGCCTTGGCAAGCAGCCTTCACCTCTGGAAATGAAGCTCAAGTATTTCTGCCTCTCTTCTCCTGGGGTTTCCTGTTTCCTATTTGGTCTCTGGTTTCCAGGCAACAGCGAATACCCCCCAAACTCCTGACATGCATGGGTCCCTCTTTCTGAGGCTTGCATCTCTAATGAGTTTCCCATCTGCCAGGTCTCCCAGGGCAGCCCATCCATTCTGCTGTCCCCGAAGGACAAAGGCAATAGAAGAAGCCTTGTGGTTTAGCACTGTGCACGGTTTTCCTTTTCTAAGTTCCTCCAGTTTAATGACTCTTCCTGCAAAGTCAGTTTGGCCAGTGTGGGGGCCAGGGGTGGAGGAGTTAGTTAGGGGTTCTGCTTTGATTTGGAAAAGCACTGAATCTGGAAGGTACTCCCAGCTCAGAAACAAAGTGAGGGAGTTCACATGGGCTTACCCCACTGCGAAGCTGCTGGCTGGCAGCTTCTCTCTGAGAAGAGGGGAGAAGAATGGCTTTCTGGATGCTTCTGGGAGTCTTAAGGTGACTCTGACGCTGTCTTAGGTGCCTGGTGACCTGGTTTCTGAACACGAAGGGCGTGGTGGGAATGCAACATAAAATTATGGGGAAGCAGAGGTTTTGAATAACTGGCATTCATTTTTATAGTGCTATACAGTTATGCATAATTTCATAGTTTCCGAGGTTAAATGTTACTTCAAAGCATGAAATACAAACAGCAGTCTCGGTGGTGCTGTCCCTCTGTGAGTCAGCTCCAGGGGCAGCAGCCTCCTTTATTTCCTCTACCTATTCTTAAGTTTTTTAACTGCATACTGAAAAAGGCAATTGATCTTGAGCTAGTTTTCATTTTAGACATTCTTCATTGAATGTTATCAAAAAAAGATGAAGATTTATCTCTCTCACATACAACCTTCCTGCTTCCCAGACATAGTAGAGAGTGGAGAACAGGTTTCAAAGCACAGTTGGTTGGGTATGCGGATCTAACGTTCTGTAGCATGACGGAACGATGCAGTCATTAATTATGCATTTCAACAGATTACAATGTGCGTGTGCTTGTGTGTGTGTGTGTGTGTGTGTGTGTGCACCTGAGCATGTGCATGCGTGCAGGTGTGCAGTGCACCTGTGTCTGTCTGCCTGTGGAAGCCAGAGGTCAATGCCTGAAGTCTTCCTCAGTCGTGCCCTCCACCTTATTTTGGTACAGGGTCTGGCACCGGGCCCAGAGCTTGCTGTTCTGGCTGGCTTGGCTACACAGTAAATCCTAGGGGGCTTCCCGTCTCCACCACCAGGTCCAGCACTGGGATTATTGGCATCTACTCTCACGTCTGACTTTCTTTTTCAAGTGAGTGCCTGGGATCCAAACTCAAGCCCTTTTGCTTGCACAAGTACTTTATGGACTAGGCCAGCTCCCAAGCCCCAAATTAAAACATTTCAAAATTAAAAATAGAAAAAAAAAAGTAAAATATTCAGTATACATTGTACTAAAACTAACTATGCCCAAATACATATAATTAGGCCATATCAGTCAAAAAGTAACGCCAAATAAATAAAAACCAGTATTTAGTACTTATTTTGTTTCTAGGTAAATACTACTCCAAGCTAAACCCCGACTCATTTCCTTCCTTGTTGAGTCTCCATCCCTATCCCATCCCCTCATTAAGGATTGCCTTTATGCGACTAGAGAAAGGGCTCAGTGGTTAAGATCACTTACTGCTCTTCCAGAGGACCAGAGTTCAGTCCCCAGCACCCGTGCCAGGCAGCTCACAATCTCCTGTAACCCCAGCTCCAGGACATCTGACCTCTAAGGATGCCCATACCCACAGGGCACACACAGAGAGACACACCACATGAGGAAAGATGAAAAATAAAAATGAACCTTAATCTTTAAAGATTGCCTTTATTGGTCTGCTTTATTCGCCATGTACTCCAGCAGTGATTTCTCCCCATGCCACTGCCCCCGAGACCCAGCTCCCAGTGGGATGCTTTTATTTTTTTCTTACAGACACCTCTCTCCCTAGCTGTCTTATTCACTATTTGTTGATTTCATAAGACACCATTCAAGGCAGCTTACAGAAGGCTTACATTGGCTCTACAGTTCGAGGGCTTATAGTCCATCAAGTAGAGGTGCACGGCAAGAGGCAAGCAGGGCTGCAGGAGGCTGAACCTCACATCCTCAACCACAAACATAAGCTGAGAGGGCAAACTGAACACTTGCAAGGCTTTAAGCTCAAAGCCCGCCCCAAACAGCGCCACCATCTGGGGACCCAGTGCTCAAATGCCCAAGGCTAAACACATTTCTTCTCTTTTCTTTTTTACAGTTTTTTATTAAATATGTTTACATATACATTTATATTATTACACACACATACAATAAACTACCTACAGCAAGAAGAACCATGAAACAATCAGGAATTATATATATGTGTGTGTGTGTTACATTCACAGTTTTAGCTCTTTGTATTTGGCACCCTTGAAGAAAACATCTTTCCAATCTTGGTTAAGTCTAAAATTCTGAATGTAAATAAATATCTATCATTATCTCTTATTCAAACCACTGTGCCAGCTGTCAGCCTCTTGCTCTTATCTGGACCTGCTATGCTTCCCTTCAGCTTTATTCTGGAGAATTCTATGCCTCTCCCACGTTCCTTTTGGTCCTGTTTTTCTCTATCTTGATCTACTCATTTTGGAGTTGCTGTTCACTAGGGCCCCTGAGGAAGAAGGGTGTATAAGGCTAAACCATCAGGTCCCAAAACACCTTCTGTTTTCACAAGGTGCTAAGCTCGGCCCGGCCTGGGACTCAAGACTGGAAGGCATTTCCCTCACTGTAAAGGCACTGTTCTTTCTCTCTCTGTTTCTCTCTGTCTCTCTGTCTCTTTCTGTCTCTCTGTCTCTCTGTCTCTCTGTCTCTTTCTCTGTCTCTTCCTGTGTGTGTGTGTGTGTGTGTGTGTGTGTGTGTGTGTGTGTGTGTCTGTCTGTCTGTCTGTCTGTCTGTCTGTCCTTGCTTCTGTGCTGGGTCTATCCTCACTGCACCCAGCTCATGTCTGTGTTCTGTACTCAGACAACTCAAGATTAAGTACCTGGCTGTGGGTCTCATTTCTCCACACCTTCCGACCAGTGATTTATGCACTTGGCACTGAAAATCTCTTTGGTGCTTAATTGATAGCGTGCTCTCCTTCTCTGGTCTTTCCCACTGAAACTCCTGCAGTGTGCCATTTGACCTTTCTTATTTTTGTTTTACTCCTGGGAGATTTCCACAAATCGGTGTTCACAATCCCCTGTGGGACAGAACTGTTATTAGTTTTCAAGAGTGGCTTCTTATTCAGCCCCACCCCTTTCTTTAAATGGCACCTTTCTCCTCTAAAAAAACAAAAGAAAACAAACAAATAAAAAAGAAAAGCCTGGGCCTTAAGCTGGGCATAGTAAGCAGGTAGATCTCTGTGAGCAGTCTGATCTACACAGTCAGGGCTACATAGTGAGACCCTCTCAAAACACCAACAGAAAAACAGACTGGACGGGTTTGGCACATGCCTTTAATTTCAGCACTCAGAGGCAGATGGATCTTTGTGAGTCCAGCCTGGTCTACAGAGTGAGTTCCAGGACAGCCAGGGCTACACAGAGAAACCCTGTCTCAAAAAACAAAAAACAAACAAACAAAGACAAAGAAAGAGAAAAAAGAAAGAAAAAACTGGCCCTTGATCTTTCTAAGGATCACTGTAATTATTTAGATGAGCTTTTTCGTATCTTACATTTCCTTCATTTCCTGGATTCCTTTCTCTGTTTATTTTTGTTTGTTTTGGTGTCTGTCTTTAACACTGGAAGTTGTGTAACATGGTTTTAAAAAAATAGAAAAGCTGGAGGGGACACACACAACCAAATATAAAAATCCTCTCTTCAGGGAAAAAAAAAGTATATAAGTTCCCCTTTAAGGAAACAAAAATCTGGTCTTTTTTTTTTTTTTCTTAACTCAGTAAAATGCTTTGCTAGGTAAACTCATTATTATTATGTTAAAAACCTCAAATCAGATTGCATTTTGCTGTGTACTGTACTTTCTGGACTATAGTTTAGAAGCTCCTGGTACCCCAAGAATAATAAAGAAATTAGTTTGCATTAAATCTTGTTTTTACTATAAAAATTGCATAGCAGTACTTCCATTTGTAAAACTGATAGCAGTTCATTGAAAGGAAAGAGCCTTTTCCTGCTCTTAGAGTTTAACCTGGTCGCTGGGGTCCCTGACAATCAAAGCCACCCAGAGCCAGTGGATCCCGGGTTCCTTGTCTCATACCCAAGGAGAAAAAGGAAACTCAGGAGTAAGCCCAGTGAATATAGGTTTACTCAGGAAAAGTGAGAAATAACTTGTCATGTTTAGTTTTAAGGTGACACAAACCTAGAGTGACCCAAAAGATCCTCTCAACTGAAGGATTGCCTCTATCAGATTGGCTTGTGGGAAGTTTTCTTAATTGCTGTTTGATGTAAGAAGGCTCAGCCTGCTATGGGTGAATCCATTCCTAAGCAGGTCGGTGTGGGCTGAATAAGTGTGTGTGTGTGTGTGTGTGTGTGTGTGTGTGTGTGTGTGTGTGCGCGCACACGCAAATATATATGATATGGCTGGAGAGATAGCTCAGCAGTTAAATGCACTTGTTGCTCTTGCAGAAGACCCTGGTTCAATTCCCAGCACCCACCTGGCAGCTCATAACCATCTGTAACTCCAGTCCTGGTGGATCTGATGCCCTCTTGGGGGCTCAGTGGGCACCAGACACACAGTGGCAATCCAATACATGCAGACAAAACACACATATACATAGGATAATTTTTAAAACATTTTAAAACCTGATGTACAGTATTACATTCAATATAAACCCACAGCTGTGAATAATCTTAATGGTTTCTCATAAGAATGTTGAATTTAGAGCCCGGCGTGGTGGCACATGCCTTTAATTCCACTACTCGGGAGGCAGAGGCAGGCAGATCGCTGTGAGTTAGAAGCCAGCCTAGTCTACAAAGCGAGTCCAGGACAGCCAAGGCTACACAAAGAAACTCTGTCTTGAAAAACCAAAAAAAAAAAAAAAAAAAAAAAAAAGGAATGTGGAATTTAGAACTCAGTACATAGTCCTGACATCTGTAAATTCTACTTGCTCATTTGTGCTGCAGCAGGGTGGTGGCTGTGTTAAACTTGAACATTTTGGTAAAGCGAAGTTTGGTTTGCTGCTTTGTTATGCTTTTCTCCCACGCTGGAGGCCCCGGGCTGTCTAGGGTGCTGAGTGGGGCTGCTCTAAGCATGGGGACAGGGCATGCTGGACTCCTGTACAGCCTGACCAGTCCTGACGCCTGCTTGTTTTGCTGCCTGAATCCAGATTTCAGTAGCTACAGATCCTTTTCTCTTCAGCTGGCCAGTTTTCCATAAAGAAATCCTACAATAGCTCTCTTAGACAGTAGCAACCAGGCTCCTCCACGTAAAGATGGGAGAGAACCAGGGCAACAAAGCTGTCTTTGACCTGGCACAAGTTGTGGCAGGTACACAGGCGAGTAAGACCAGAGCCCTCCCCAGCTCGTCTGCACCATCGCGCAGGTTCTGTCTGATGCAAATTATGGCCTCCAGGGATGCTTGGCAGTGTGTGGTCCTCCACCCTCTCTATTGCGCCTGCGCCCTGGATGCCAGCTCTATCTGGCCTGTTTCTCCGAAGGACAAACTTCCTGTCTCTTCCACACAAAAAGAGGGGAGGTGGCCTCTGCTGCTCCTAACCCACCCTTGCTCCTCTTGGCCTCTTGACTTCATTGCCTGCCACCTCCGTTCCTCAGTTCTTAATGGCCAGTTCCCTCTCTCTCGCTCCACTCCATCTTCTAAGCCGTGTTGATGTCTCCTGCTTGGTCCTTGGGAGTTTACATCTTTCTTATTTTTTTTAAATTTCTCAGACGGAGTTTGGAGAAGAAGGAGAAAGAGATACACGTTCAATGCACTCTGCTCAACGCAGCCGGCTAGTTTCTCTCTTGTGAAGACTAGCGATGAGGCTCGTGCTGGGCTCTAGTCCCTTTCGAGAGCCTTGCAGAGTGCTCATCCACTCTGCTCCGTTCACTTAACCAGTGTTTCCTTAGTGCCCCACCCTGTTCTCACAGCCTTTGGAAAACTTGTAAACAGACCTGTCAGAGTCTCTCAAGAAGCAAGATAAGGCTTCTAATCAGCAGATCCCAGAACCCAAATCTAGGTTTTAAAATCAAGTCGAGAATCCTTTCTGTAAGAAAAAATTATAGTCTGCAGCAAGCCTCTTGACAGCTGGGGATCAAAAATTCCAACACAAAAAGCATTTTCTTTGAAGGTTACTGACACGGGGATGCTATTTCTTTTATTCAGGGACATTTTCAACTGACAATAATAAGATAGCTGTGAATTGTGACTAAAACCTAAGCCATATATGGCTTTTGTCCTTTCTCACCTGTAAAGCTGGAATTTCCTAGGAATATCACAGGAAAATCCCATTTACTTATAAAACCACGCCTTACCCCTCTTGTAGAACCCTTGTGGCTCACAGTTTTATCTTATCAGATTCTGACCCTAAGGAAGAGACCGGCACAGCCTCCCTAGAATCTCATTTACAAAAAAGGAGGGGGGAAGCAAGTAAAGTGCCTTAGCAACACTTTGGGGTGCAACTTAAGAGCCACCAAGATGGTACCTATGGCTGATAAGATGCTTAAGCTTGATCGCACTTGCCCCAGCAGCCGCACCGCACTATGCTGTCCACTGTGTCTTGTTTCCCGGAAGCTCCGCCTTGGGAGGAGGTGGGAACTGCTGGGGCATCATGGGTAATGGAACATCGACGTGGGTATCTGTCATGGGTGCTCTAGCTGACCCTCGGGATCTTCTCCACTTCCCAGCTCCCTGATTCTGTGATTTGAATCTACCAGTCCAAACTCCAGTACGTACTCAGGCCAGGATATCCTCGGGAACAGTACTTTCCAGGAGACACTGAAGTGGACCAACAAAGCCAGCGTCTTTGTTGCATTAAAAAAAACTGATTTGCTCTGTCTGTGATTCAGAATGGGACCTTCATGGAGGCTGGAGCAAACTTTCCAAATCTCTCACAGATGCCTCCCTCTGGGAATAAGAAATCAGAACTCCTGGGAATTCTAAGAAATTCTCCCAAGTCATATTATTATCAAATACTTCCACTATTCCTCATAAACTTTGCATATATATATATATATATACACATATATATGCACATACATACATGTACATGCACATGTCTTAGTGTGTATGACATGTAATAAATATTAAGCTTAGGGTATTTATATGGAACTGTTCCTGTAAGGAAACACTCAGACACTGGAGGAAGGCAGTGAACTCTGGGAAATACCATTCAGATCTCCAGCAAAGGAAACAGCAGTAGACAGAGTCATAGTTTGGAACTCTCAATCTTGCAACTTTTTCTAAACTACCTTCTTCTTCTTCTTCTTTCGTGTGTATGCATGTGTGTGGGAACACGTGCCGTGGCATGAGTGTGGAGGTCAGAGGTAACTTGCAAGAGTCAGTTCTCTCCTTCCACCACATAGGTCCCCCCAGATTAAACTTGGGTCATCAGACTTGGTAGCAGTTACCTTTACCTATGGGGCCATCTTTTGTTTTCAGCTTTCATTGTTTCTTGGAACTCCATCAGTAGGGTTAAAAAACAAAACAAAACAAACAAACAAAAACAAACAAACAACAACAGCAGCAAAACAAGAAAACTAGGGATGCTAGGCAAGGTCTAGCACTGAACTGTATACCCAGCACATTATTATTTTTAAGACAGGGTCTCATTTAGTAGGCCAGGCTGACTCTGAACTCACTTTCTCCCCGAGGCAGGCCTGCTAATTACCAATCCTGCCTCAGCCATCTGAGCAGCTGGGATTCCGAACCTGCACCATCAGACCCGGACCACCTATGGGACCTGGAGTCAGCAAATATAAACATATGACCATTGATTTCACTCTGACAATAGCCCCCGGTACCAGGAGAGGTCACAAACACTCATACTAGTGCAACAGAGAGGATGCTTGTAGAATGAGCATCTCTCTTCCATGTACCTTTGTCACTGTTCCCAAAAGTGTCAGCATTAGCCTCCAACTCCGAGTTGTCGGCATTTTGTTGCTGCTGAGGACTGAGTGTTGGCAGAATCCTGTCTGGTCTTCACAGAGAACCCCCAGGGTAACCAGGGCTACACAGCAAGACTCTCCCTCAAAACTCCACACAAAACAGAACAGCATCATGGATGAGAACATAGATGAAGTCGCCTGCGCCCCCCCCCCCCCGCGACTCCCCCTCCCGCTCCCTCCCTCCTGCTCCCCCTCCCCCGCCCCCAGGGCCAGGGTATCACATACCCACAGCCACGCACATACCTGGAAGCTGTCACTCTCCCACCCCTGTTCTACTTTTCAAATCCAGCACTCATCAGGTACCGTCTATGTACCAAGAACTGTTGGAGAGATTGGTGACACATAGATCAGTAAGGGACAGCCTCAAAGACCGCTGCGTCAAAGGAGCAGTGAGGGGCACAGCCTGATGGGGCCTAGGGAGGTGGTATCCATGATCCCAGTCTCTCTCCCATCTCTTCCTACTAGAGCTTCAGCCCCACCTACAAGGATAAACGCTGATTTCCTCTGAAAGGTGACGACAGTCTCTAGCCATCCCTCTGTCCAGAGCAAAAGATGCGGCGTCTCCCCCTGTGTGAGCCACTGTCATTCCGTGGTACGCAAAGGAGAAGAAGGTGAGAGCGGGTTAGACAACAGTGTGGTGCTCTGTTCTGCACTGATCTCTGGCTGTGCAGTCTCTTGAAAGCTTCACATCCTGGGAGGAAAAGGCAATGACTTAGAAAGGCTGGGGACTGAGATTTGCTCTGTTTTCTATTTGAAAAGAGAGGAAACTCCTTCCCCCAGAGGCCCTCAGAGTTGGGCAGCAGAGAGCAAAGACGGTGGGTCAGTTGCTGGAGGAGGAAGGAAGGGGAGGGAAGGAGGCGAGACGGTCCTGTGCAATGGTAGACTTTGCACAAAGCTAAGAAGGGTCAAGTAAGCCTGAAGACACCTCACTTGCAAGGGCCCTCCTGAGTTTCCAGAGACCCCAAAACGATTGGTTTTACACTTACAAAATTTGGAAATGAAAAAAAAATTGGAAGTGTAAATACATTATCCACAGTGCATTCTTGTTCCGTTCTGACGTCCCTAGGTCACACTTCTTCAGATTGAATAGATTGGAAAGGCTGTAGGTATTTTTTTTTAGCCTCTGGCTAGAGAGAAAATGAGTTAGAATACATTTATTTATATGATGTACAGTAATTTCTGTCAAGCTAAAATCATTCCTGGTGGTGCCTCTGTATGTAAGTCATTACATAACAAACTGTAACCTAATTTTGTTTGTTATCCCAAAGCTAACTCAGGGGTCCACTGAGTCCTGGTGGCAGCTTTGGTTGGTCACAGGTGGCTTCTGGTTTGAATATGGCAAAATACCAAGTGAAAACAAATAAGCTGTTTTTTGTTTTTGTTTTTTTTACATCACTTCTCTTTCTGTCCATTCGGTGTTATCTGAATATATTATAGACCCAGAATTCTGATCTTGAGGTCCAGCTAAGTATAGAACCAGGAACAAATACTGCCTAAGATCTTTAAATTGACCTGAGTGGCGGTGGCACAAGCTACCAGTCTCAGCACTCGGGAGGCAGAAGCAGGTGGATCTCTGTGAGTTCGAGGCCAGCTTGGTCTACAGAGCAAGTTCTAGGACAGCCAAGGCTACACAGAGAAACTGAAAGACCCTCGAAGGGAGACCCTCACTCAAGCCTCGGGATGGCACGCACCCAAAGACACACAAACGACTGTCTTGCTGTAAACACATGAGGCAGTTTATTGGCAGAACTCCGGGTCGACACGTATCTCACGCAGGAGACAGAGGGGTCGACCCAGAAGCCCAGGGGTTAGGGGTTTATATGGGCAAGGGTCGGGGGGGAGTGGGAAGTTTTGGTGCGACCACACACGATTGGTTGTTTCAAACATTTGAACATCAGCAAATTGCATAGGCAGATCTGGGGTAAGCTCAGACTTAATCACATGGGTACAGTCCTTGGTCCCTGTCTTTCTTGGAACCCGAGGGTAGATGTTTATCTGAGCTAACGACACATCTGGTTAAACTCAAACCTGGAACATTGTGTGCGGGCCTCAAGGGGGGGGGGAATTAAGCAGACACCATAAGATCGGATGAAGGGTCTTGGCTCATTATTCACTCGACCATATCCGGTACCTGTTTCTCTCAGGAATTTGTCCTTGTGTATTCTCCCTATCTTTTATGGCCAGCCGGTCCCTGGAACACTCAGTAGGCCTCTGTCTCCTATCTCCGCATTCTTTGTGACTTATCATCTGGGACCTTGGGCTAGCATACCTGTCGACCTGCACTTATGAGTTAGAGAGCTCTGCTGTTCTGGTTGCTTTAATGCTAATTAAAAATTTTCCCTTTCAAAACCCTGTCTCCAAACAAACAAAGATCTCTAAACTGGTTGTGATTTTTGTCTTTTGACACTCTGTCACAGTAGCCTCCCCCTCTCCCTTCAGCACATGAATGACTTCTAGGCCGGTCCCTATTGGCTACAGCCTATGAAGCCAGCACAGTGTGAATACGACCTTCCACGCCCAGCACCAGAAGTGGATGGGACGTGTGAGAGAAACAAAGCTCAAAGCTGTCCTGAGTCAGAAGCCAGTTTGTGAAAAGTATTTTCATCCACCATGACTGTAAAAGCAAGGTGTGTCCTGCCAAGTTCATCTCTGGTCAGGCACACAGTGTACACAGGTGAGCACAGCACACCTTTTCCCCCCTAGAGCTGACAGAGCACAATGTTCTGGATCTTCTTCATTTGTAATCAAACTGTAAAGCTACAGGTTTAAAACCAACATTACATAAATGTTTTATCATCTTGTAGAAAAGACTGCACTAGTTAGCAATTCTTTTTATCTTTTAAGTAGAAAATGACATTGTTGGCATATGAAGTGATGATCAAAGCCTATACATCCAAAAACAAATGGGAACATACCACAAATGTGTGCCAATTTAAAAATGTTAATTTCTTGATTTTATGGTGTTTGATTTAAAAACCTATAAGTCAATATGAAACGTTCTTTCATCCCAAAAAGTGTTCACTTTTACACCTAAGTTTTTATTTTTAATACGAGGCTTGGGTTCTGTTTTTAAAGATTTATTTATTTTCATTTCTACATCTATGGGCGTTTTGCCTGCGTGTGTATCTGTGCATCATGTGTGTGTAATGATGCCTGAGAAGGACTTAGAACTGCAGTTACTGACTGTTGCCAGCTGCCACGTGGGTGCTGAGAGCCAAACGTGGGTCCTTGGGAACTGCAACAAGTGTTCTAATCCCTGAGCTGTCTCACTAGTCCTGTGTTGGTTTTCTTTCTTTCTTTCTTTCTTTCTTTCTTTCTTTGTTCTTTCTTTTTTTGTTTGTTTGTTGGTTGGTTGGTTGGTGGGTTGGTTGGTTTTTTGTTTTTTGTTTTTCGAGACAGGGTTTCTCTGTGTAACTTTGACTGTCCTGGACTTTCTCTGTAGACCAGGCTGGCCTTGAACTCACAGCGATCTGCCTGCCTCTGCCTCCCGAGTGCTGGGATTAAAGGCGTGCGCCACCATGCCTCCCCTGTGTTATTTTTCTTACAGAGGCCTCCAAACTTCAAACTCAGCAAAATCTAGACCTGTTTCTGGCCCAGGCATTGGCCACAGCTGTATGCCAACAGCCAATCCTGGCCTTCAGTGCTCCACCTGGTCCCTAGCCCACTCCTTCTCACGGCCCCTCCCTACCCTAGTCCTCATCTCCCGGCCCTGGAAACCATCATCATCTAAAGGAAAGCTTGTTCTTGGGCACATGGGCCGGTGAGACATCCATTAGCTTGGTGGACCCCTAGGTGTTTTCCCTCCAAAAAGCTCGATGTGGCAGCGTGGGTGCCATGGTATTGGCACTGCTTGCTAATGGCCTGGCTAAAGCCATGGCACCAGCAGCACTTGGGCTGGGTCTCCTGTACTCATTTAAATCGGGACCAGAATCTTCAAGATGCCTCAGTGGATAAAAGCACTAATGATGAGCTGTACAAGATCCCTGGGAACCACGCAGAAGCGGAAGGAGGGAACCAAGTGTCTTCTCTCACATGCACACAGAGAAGGTGCTAGATGCTAAAAACAATCAGACAAGCCAGACAGTGGTGATGCACACCTTTGACCTAGCACTTGGGAGGCGGAGGCAAGCAGATCTCTGTGAGTTCAAGGCCAGCCTGGTCTACAGAGTGAGTACAGCCAAAGCTACACAGAGAATCCTTGTCTCAAAAACAAACAAACAAACAAACAAACAGGACCAGCAAGAGTGGTCTGAGGTAGATTGGAGCCCCTAGGTGTACCGTAGGGGCAGATGGCTGCATATCTCAGTCTTCCTGTTGTGACAGACCTGATGCCTGCCTAATGGCAGCCCACGTGAGTGTGGATAGAGCCAGCCCATGCGTGCAGCACCTGTATTGCCCCTGTGTCCTCTCAGTTAAGCCACGCTATTTACCACAAGCTGTCCTCCCTCGCTCTCACTACTGGTCCCTCCCACCTAAGGGGGCCACATTGTTCCCAGTCTCAGGGAGGAGTTTGCAGTTATTCCACATATGCAAAAAGACATCAGAGGAAGCTACGGAGCCCAGGACTGTCCCCTTCACAGTTCTCAGGGCCAAGCCTAAAAGGACACTGACCCCATGTGGCCACATGTAGAGGTGCAACGAGGAGAGAAAGAGGCGGGGGAAAGGCCTCAAATAGAGTTCTTCCCCCTTTACCAAAGCCAAGTGGCCCCTTCAGTTTTCCCTAACCCACCCAGCTGTGTTCCTAGTCATGACACGGAAGCCCTGGGGAAAGACCCACCCCCCTCAGGGCCTGCTGACCCCTTCTCTGGTGACGCGTCCCCACCGACACTTTCAAGCCTGAGCTGGTTCGGGGCAGTGATTTGGCAGGGCTCCTGAACTCGTCTAGGTGGGCAGCTTTGAGATGAGTTCTAAGGACACAACAGATTTTGACAGGCTGAAGGGTGACAGTGTCTGTTTCTCACTCACGTTCAGGCCTTCGTGAGAGCCATGTCCCACATTTAGAGAGGTTCTACTAGTAACGTGGAGTGGGCGCGTGTACGTATTCCTGGACCGCAGGTGTTGGCTGGGCCTGCGCAGGGGTAGGATGACAGCGCACAGGAGGGCAGAGAAGACAGCCGCTGCGCAACAAGGGTTTCGCCTGGCGGAGCACTGAATTAAATGTTCTAGAGGTGTGAGTCTCCAGCCCTAATCCTGTGCTCTTTCCCTGACCACAAGAGGCCTACAAGGAAGCTGCTGTGAGTTCTACAATCAGGACTAGGAGTCTGGTGAGAAATAAGCAACTGTCTCCTGTCTGACTCCACTTCATTCCTAGCACATTTTGTCTGTTCGCATTCTAGGCGTTCTGTTTTCTCCAACACTGTGATTAAGCTTCGATAAGAAGATGCCATGCCAGGGACCGATGAGGAAAGCTGGGCCCATGACGTTCTAATAGCTGTGTCTCACATCACAGCCACTTGAGATATAAGAAGCCAAGCTGGGGCTTGAACAATACAATGAAAATACACACTGGGCCACGCCATTGTCCCCAGAGTCTGTCCGCCTGCCTTGGCAAGCCACAGCATCCAGCCAGCTCCAGGATTGCTCCTGTCCTACCTACCTCAATTCCCAACACACCACACACACACACACACACACACACACACACACACACACACACCTCTGCCACCCCTGCTTAAAACTTTCTCCATGACTTAGTGCAATGGCACAAGTCTGTAATCCCAACATTCGGGAGGCAGAGGCAGGTGGACCTCTGTGAGTTCAAGGCCAACCTGGTCTACAAAGCAAATCCATGGCAGCCAAAGGCTACACAGAGAAATCCTGTCTGGAAACAAACAAACAAACACAAAAACAAAACAACCTTTCTCTGGCACCAAAATAAAAACAGCACGATTGTTTTCACCTGAGGCTTCTTGCGAATTTGCCTGGGTTTTTTGTTTGTTTGTTTGTTTGTTTGTTTGTTTTATTGAGGCATGGTCTCGTGTAGCCCAGGCAAACCTTGAACTGTCAATCCTCCTGCTTCAGCCTCTGGAATACTGGGATTGTGTTAGAACACCGGCCTGTATCTTTAGGTCAGATCCCGAAACTTGAAGAGGGCCACACCTCCCTGCAGTTCGCGCTGGGGCAGAGTTAAGAAACAATCTATGCTGTGACTTGACAGCTCCTAATTTATAATACCTGGCCCTTCCACAGACTTTGCCATGTATGTTATGTTGGACTAAATCATGTGATGTGAGGCTTCTTGCCACTTCTAAAAGGCTATAAAGGTCATATTTTGTTTGTTTCATTCTTGGAGTTGGTCCAGAGAAGTCTCCTCAGGGGGCTTTACTCAGGAAAAGAATCTGAAGGCTGCTATCTGAGGAGGCTCTGCCTCTCCCCAGCCCCACCCACCATCCTCCTCAGTGACTCTGTCTCTCGCTCTCTCCCTGTCTCTTTCATTCTCTTTCTTTTTTAAAGATATGTTTCTATTACCTTTAATTATGTGTGTGGGTACGCGCACGGGGCCCTTGGAGGCCTGAGGTGTCCGTTCCACCAGGAGCTGGAGTTACAGGCTGGGACTGGGAACAGAAGCCAGGTTCTCTGTAAGAGCCACGCACGCTCTTGGCCCCTGAGCATCTCTCTCACCTCCTTCTCGGGTTTCACTGTGTAGACCAGGCTGGTAAAACAAGCAGAAATAGAGGAAATGTCATGATGTCTTGGATTTGTTTTTTCAAACTGGAGAAAGAGTGTGGGCAAGAGAAATGAAACACGAATGGCAAAATCCTGGTCATTAGCTGGGAGAATGTTCACTAAATCTCTCTGTACTAAGTAGCCTTCAATATTTGCATATGCATGGACATTTCCCCCCCCCCCAAAAAAAAACTGTTTAAAAGTCTGGGTCAGGTGACTCTTCTGTGCTGCTTGGGTGCCTGTCCCCATGAGTCCCCTTGTCCAAACTCCAGCCTTTATAGCCCTGGCTTTTATCAAATTGTCACAAGGAAGAGCTCACCAGCCTCTAGCACAGTGCTTGGCAAAGAGAAAATTCTAATCATATTTTTTAATTGAAGAAAAATCCCACTAAGCCATGGCCCTGAGGCAGTGGGGGAGTGTGTATGCCCGTGTTAACACCAAAGGCCATGAGGACACCTGGTCTGGGCTGCTGCCTGGGGCCATGTTAATGTCTGAGGGCTGTGCAGAGCTGGCCCTGCCCCTCACCAGCTGTGGCACTCAGAAGAGCTGGCCCCGCCCCTCACCAGCTATAGCACTCAGACGAGCTGGCCCTGCCCCTCACCAGCTGTAGCACTCAGAAGAGCTGGCCCTGCCCCTCACCAGCTGTAGCACTCAGAAGAGCTGGCCCCGCCCCTCACCAGCTGTGGCACTCAGAAGAGCTGGCCCCGCCCCTCACCAGCTGTGGCACTCAGAAGAGCTGGCCCCGCCCCTCACCAGCTGTGGCACTCAGAAGAGCTGGCCCTGCCCCTCACCATCTGTAGCAGTCAGAAGAGCTGGCCCCAGGTTCTCCTGCACTTCAGTGGCCAGGGTATGGGGGAGATGGCCACTCCCCTCACCTGGGCAGCATAGTAGAGCTTGCCCTGGTGGTGTGGGTGCCTGAGAGCTGGCACTGGAGGAATGGGTGCAGAAGAGCTGGTGGGCTGACCAACTCAGCTACCGCCCATGCCTAGATCCAGGGCTTTGAGTTGGCCCACCGCAATATCTACGTCATCTATGAAGTGCTAGAGTGTGTGAAGGGGCCGGTCCTGCAGAACCAAGGCTGCAGGATCTCCAGGACACAGGGCAACACCAGGATATCTGAGAGGAGTCCTGGTGAGGATACAGTGTTGCTGTTGTAGCAGAAGCCAAGGCCTGGAACCAGACAAATGACTCATTGCAATGAACATTTATAAGTAAAACTGTTTGGGCAAAAAGGTATACTGTGTGACACACCATAACACACTATCGGTTCCACAGCAAGATTTTGTTTGTTTGTTTTCTTTGGGGGGGGGAAGGTTGCAAGAGGGAAGGGTGGCTGTGGAAGGATGGGGAGGTGGGTGTGGTTGGGGTACATGATATGAAATTCACAAATAATCAATAACAAGTTTTTTTTAATCTTACTAAGCCATTTTTGTTGGCAGAAAAGCAAATAAAACAAAACATATTGTCTTGACTGGCATACGGCTCCAGGAATCCTCAGCAAAGGTCACTGAGTTTCAATAAACTGGCTCTTGAGGAAGCGCCAATGGCTAATAGGAAAGCAAATTTAGACACTGGGTCTCTGGGTAGGGAGAAGGAGGAATGGGCACGTTGATTTAAAGATGTTAAAACATGAAGCGGAGGCTGGATCATTCACTTACCCAATTGATATCATTTCAGTGTCTCTGTGGGATTTGTCTGCCATATTGAAGATGCCTTTTCTCCAAAGAAGCTGCTAATATGAGCCTGGGGAGTGGAAGCGTCTGCTTGCTGGCCAAGTGAAAGAGACAGCGGTGCTTGTTGAGGCTCCGCACAAAGGAGGAAGAGAGAAGAGGGCAGTAGAGAAAATGGCAGGAGATCTGGCCCTCATCCCAGTGAGGCTTAAGGGTAAGACCTTCTTTTTTCTTCTTTTATTTTTATTGCTTTTATTTTTTTGTGTGCTTATGTTCTGCCTGCATGTTAGTGATGCCTGAAGACTCCAGAAAAGGGCATCAGAAGAAGCTCTGGGTCTGGAGTCACAGAAGGTTGTGAGCAGCCATGTGGGTGCTGGGAATCGAAGCCAGATCCTGCTGAAGATCTTAATCAATGAGCCACCTCTCCAGGTAAGTTCTTAATTCAAACTGGATTCAACCCAAGTGTCCAATTAAATATTACATATATGGAGACATACAATGTAGACCCTTCCATTCTGCAATACAAAAGGCACTACACTGTAGCAGCACACAGCCGCCTGGATACATAGTGTTGATCTATTAGTTCTAAGATAGGGAGCCCTTGGCATTGGCCTAGAGCCAAAAGAGTGCACATAGGAAGTTCTCTGGGCCACTGGAATTGTTTTTATCTGCCTGAACTGACATTTACAGGAATCCATGTGTACAAAACGCATGTCATGCACGCCAGAAGGTTAATTTTCCTATATGTAATATATATATATTTTAAAGATTTATTTATTTATTATGTATACAGTATTCCACCTGCATGTGTGCCTGCCCACCAGAAGAGGGCACCAGATCTCATAGGTGGTTGTGAGCCACCATGTAGTTGCTGGGAATTGAACTCAGAACCTCTGGAAGAGCAGTCAGTACTCTTAACCGCTAAGCCATCTCTCCAGCCTCCTATGTAATATATTTTGATCTTTAGTGTTTCTATACTATTTGAAAGTTGTTTTTTTTTTTTGTAGAAACCTCATATAGCCCAAGCTCATCTCATCCTATGTAGCTGAGGATGACCTTGAACTTTTGACTTCTGATCCACCTGCCTCTACTTCCCAAGGACTGGGGTTACAGGAGTATGCCGCCACACCTGGGATGCAGCCCAGGGTTTTATACATCTTAGGAAGGCAATCTGGCAACTGTGTTACCACCAGAGGCACACTTTTTTTTTTTTTAAAGAAAAACTGCATACAACCCAACAGAAAGCTCTGTGTGTCCCTATGGGATCTGATCTTCACTCTCTGAGCCTCAGTGGGAAAGACAGAGGGTGGCAGAGGCCTCCTAAGAGCTAGGCATGCCCTGTCATGAAGCAGACAGTCATAAACTTAGTTCCTCAGCCTTCTGTCCTTGTGGCTGTAGTGACTGTTGTCCCACGGGACACTCTAAGCTTACCACTCAGTCTTGATCTTTTGCTTTTCAGTCCTTGGACCTCATCACTCAGAAATATTTGGGGTCTGCCATATGACTCCCCAAGGTCATGGCCAAGCTCCTGCCACTCTCCCAACCCTTCCTAGACATGCCCTGATAACCCTATGAACACAGGCCCTCTGCTCTTCCATCCCACTACAACCCGTGGGCCTGGGTCTCCTTCCCACTGCTCTCAGTCAACACTGACTTTCTTTAAGGTCCTACTCCACTGCCACATAATCGGTGAAGCCTTCCCTGACCATCACACCCTCCTTTTATTGGTCCCAAGAGTAGTCATTTGTCTAATAAGTAGTCAGCATCCTTGCTTGAAATCAAGACAGTGAGTGATGGAGGGCTTTGCCCTTTGGGAGCTTCCATCGTCCTGGGAAAGGTGCCACGTAAACGCAGAGGCAGCTTCAGGGTAATTAAGGTGAGAAGCCACAAGACGGACACAGGGGCTCACTGAAGCTGTCACTCTCCTGAGTGCAGCACTGCAGCACCCCCATGCCCTGACGCCCACTTCATACCGCACTGGGCCTAGAACCCAGGGGTTCTGAGTGTTAGGCATGCATTCTACAAACTGAAGCACATCCTTGGCCTCATACTTTTTTTTTTAACCAAAGACTTTTTAAAGAATACATTTTACAAATACACCAGAGAATCACAAAATGCTGCCTGTACTAGATGCAGTCCTGTACCATAAGTCTGCACATCCTGCGTACTTCAAAATAAAGATACCCCATCTTTTCTTTCTTTCTTTTTTTTTTTTTAATTTATTTTTTTTTAAGACAGGGTTTCCTCTGTATAGCCTTAGCTGTCCTGGATTCACTTTGTAGACCAGGCTGACCTTGAACTCACAGCAATCCACCTGCCTCTGCCTGCCTGAGTGCTGGGATTAAAGGCGTGCGCCACCATGCCTGGCTTCCATCTTTTCTTCTAGATGACTTTCATTGTCAAAGGGCCACTACTAGATGTGCCTTCTTTCTTCATTCTCATTTGCCTTTCTTAACTGTGGCCTTTACCATGTTGCCCACACCAATGGCCAGAAGTCTGTCCAGCCATTTCTTGATTCCCTTCACAGAAATGATGTACAAATTTTTGGCTCCTGTATTGTCAGCACAGTGGATCCCAACTCCTACCAAAAGACCCAGGGAAATATGGGATTTCACTCCAGAGGACCCAGCATGCCCTCTCTTCAACATCCTGGATACCTGGAAAGAGTCAGAAAGGACTTGAGGACAAGGGACCCTGGGATATGACTTCCATACTTTGTATCCTTAATGATGCCCTGGGTAGGCTTGCCAGAACTAGCCTATGAAAATTGCAGAGGATATTCCTGTTTAAAAGTACCACGCATGTCTGAAATTCAAGTAGCCTACTATGAGCATACCACTGCCCTGTGAGTTCTGAGAACAGAGACGCAGCGCTTGAGGCCTGCTGTCTACAGGTGCTCAATAGACCCAGAAAGACTGGCAGAGTGAGGGGCTCTCTGGTACTGGCACACCCTACACACGCCAGGCCTATGAGAGGATTCTGTCGTCTGCTACAGCCCCTATCAGGGCCAGTAAGATGGCTCCATGGGCAAAATGCTAGTTGTCCCAGCATGAGAGCCTGAGTTCAGACCTCCAACACCCATGTAAAAAGCTTAGCATGGGAGCAGAGACAGGCAGATACCAGGACTCACTGGCTTGCCTGACCTATGGCCTGTACACGTGCACACATGGGCACATGTCCTCCTCATACATAGCAAAGACAGAAGGATGCAGTGTGGTGAGATATGGAGTAATATGGAAGCTGGCATTTTCTCAGTCATACGTGCAGGACATAGATGAAAGTGTCTTTGGAGAGCACATCCCTGTCTCTAAGAAGGTACCCCTCCCGGATGCCCTACCTGCCCCATTCCCACCTGGCAGGCTCTCCAAACCTGTCCTCTGTTGAAACCATGCAGCTGGCACAAATGGCTGGCCCGTAGGTGTTTGTTCCGTGAGCAGTGAGTGACATGAAACCAGTCATAGTGAAACCAGGAACCCCGTGTCTCTTGCTCGCTCCTGAGGGACTGGGGTCCTGGAAAGTTGGCACCAGCTCAGAAATGAGTTGCAAATGTCTCAGGAGCAGCAACAGAGACTCAGGATCAGCGAGCTCCCATCTCAGCATCCCCCACCCCCACGCCTCACCCCTACCCCGTAGTGGATGCTGGGTTCAGACCCACATTGCTCTCCAGAGGGTGAGCAAGCCCTCAGGGCCCCACCTCTTCCAGGATTGTAGATGGAGCCCTGGAGGGCACCACGTACCACTGTTCCGCAAATCCCATGGATAAACTCAGTCTCCACTCCAGTTCCTGAAAGGAACACTACCCTGGACTGCTCTGGTCCCTGCTGCTCTCAACCCCAAAGACCTTCTTTGAGCTCTGACAAGGACAAGAAAGGCTCTGTATGCAATGTTTGGCTTGTGGGTGGGTTTTTTTTTTTCCACGACTGCAAACTATCGGCCTGTTGAAAAGTTTGCATTTACTTGTGAATTGCCTGTCTGTGTTTGTGAGTGGAGGAGGGTGAAGACTTAAAGGGTCAAATTTGTTTTCAGTTTCTGTGTAAGTTTCTCCAGTGTTTAACATCTCATTGAGTCTCCCATATTTATTTCTGCGCCATTACGTCATTGTTTGGCGCATTTTATAACCAGAGGTGTAGAGAGCTGCCTCCCCTTCCTGTAACAAACTGGAGTCAGAGGGTAAGGCAGCAAGGAACACCCAGCAGACGTTAGAACATGATGCTGGATGAGGCCAGCTCAGCTCTGAGGAGGAACACAGAAGCACTGTGTGGTGTAACTGTGACGAAAACAAGCCCAAGGCAGAAACTCACTTCTACACACTCTTTCCTTGTAAGCAGGAGAAACCTGTAACAGATTTATCTCACAGATCAAAAGCAAAATTTGATGTTAAAGTTCAACAAAGAGAAAAGAGAGGGCTGGCAAGATGGCTCAGTAGGTAAAGGCACTTGCCTAAAGCCTGAGGGTCTGAGTTCGATCCCCAAATCCACTCAAAAGTGAAGCGAGAACAAAGTCCACAAAATCGTCCTCTGATCTCCAGACATGTGTCGTCATGGCATACATGTGTACACACACACACACACACACACACACACACACACACACACACTCACACTGAAATGCTGGACACATTGACGATAATTAGCATTGCATTCCCTCGCGTCCACTGCTGCTTAGCAGGCCTTTCGGGTGCTCTGCCCTTGACAGCTGGGTAGGGAATCAAGACAGATAATTCCAGTTGCTTATGAATTCTTTGGAAGCCCTTGGGAGTGAATTGTGCTCTGTGTGACAAGCTGCCGCTGTGTTACTCCTGGGAGGGCACCTCCGTCTCTAGGCAGGCCTACCCATGACCTTTATAAAATTCTCAACAGCAAGCAAGTGCAATCAACTTAAATGTCCAATAAGAAGGCACCTGTTAAATAAATCCCATCGTAGCCTCAGCAGAAGCTAGCAAAGACCTTTTAAAACGTGGAGGCAATTTAAGAAAACATCATAATAAACTAGGCCTGGTAGGGCACACTTGTAACCCCAGGATTTTAGAGCCTGTGGTTAGAGGATATGAATTTGAGGACAGCATGGGCTACCCAGTAAGACTATCCAGAGAGAGAGAGAGAGAGAGAGAGAGAGAGAGAGAGAGAGGAGGGAGGGAGGGAGGGAGGGAGGGAGAGAGAGAGAGAGAGAGAGGGAGGGAGGGAGAGAGGAGAGGGAGAGATCACGAATATGTATGACTGATATTCTGTTAAATTAAAAAATCAAAAGTAGACTTTTAGGACTGGGGGTATTAGTCAGTGGTAGAACACTTCCCTAGCATGTAGCCTTAGAGCCTATCCCTAGCACTGCAAAATAAAAATAAACAGTAAGTTTCAAAAGAATGCATACAGGACTCCTGGGGAAGCCCCCAGAATAAACACCTGTGTACCTTTGGCTCTTCTCCAAGGCTCACACAGATAATCAAATAAGCCTTTGTTTCTTTGCTTGCTTGTTTTGTAACTGTAGCCCAGGGTGGCCTCAATCCTCCTGCTTCGGCTCCCCACATGCTGGGATTAGAAACATCTGCCAACTATTTCCAGCATCAAAGGATATTTATGAAAGTATACACCTGCAAAAAAACAGATGTTTGGGGTTTTTTGTTTGTTTGTTTGTTTGTTTTGTTTTGATTTTAAATCTTCCTGGTGCCAGGTATGGTGGCACACACCTGTAATCTCTGCACTTGAGAGGCAGAGTCAGGAAGATCAGGAGATTAAAGGCAGTCTGGCCTACACATGACCCTGTCTCAAAGCAAACCAAACAAGACAAGAAAGTTAAAATGTGGGTGTGCATGGGTGAAAGAGCCACACAGAAAGTTCCAGCATGCCACTGGAGGCAGACCCCAGGTGAGGGTCGTGCAGAGTCATAGAGGATGGCAGAGAGCCCCGTAGGCTTGTCAGAAAGTGCCAAGAAAAAGCCTGCTTAAAAAGGTGAAATCGGCAGGCGTGATGGCACGCTCCTATAATCCCAGCACTTGGGAGGCAGAGGCAGGTGGATCTCTGTGAGTTTGAGGCCAGCCTGATCTACAAAGCGAATCCAGAACAGGCAGGGCTCTGCTATGCAAAGAAACAAACAAACAAACAAACCAAAAATAAATAAATAAATAAAAAAGACTCACTGGAGCATGAATTACAGAAAACAACTTCTCAGATACTGGAAACTTTGGTTTGGGGATTCAAGAACACATCGATCTGGGCATCAAATACGACCCAAGCACTGGCATCTCCGGCCTGGACTTCTATGTGGCGCTAGGTAGGCCAGTTTTCAGCATCGCAGACAAGAAGCACAGGACAGGCTGCTTTGGGGCCGAGCACAGGATCAGCAAAGAGGAGGCCATGCACTGGTTCCAACCAAATTACGATGGGATCACCCTTCCTGGCAAATAAATTTTATCCAAACGGCCAATAAAAATTCCTCAGAGGGGAAAAAAAAGACTCAAAATGGCAAAATTGTTAGAATAAGTGATGTTTGAGTTTGTAGGAAGGAGCTATAGTCAATTGGCTCCACCAATCAGATGGAAATGGTAATGACAGAAGCGCCACGAAAAACAATTAACAACTCCCTCTGAAACTAACTGAAAGCATATTAATTAAGCTTCAATTGGAAACTCCAGACCTTCCTCCCACCTGCCCAGGGCTGAGCTGCGCACGTTGGAGGAGGGCCCAATCCTGACAGTCCTAGTTCACTGAGCAGCAGAGAAGCCAAGGTGGGACACGGATGGTTGAGCATGCTGGAAATCTTAAATGTACTTAAAATCCACCCTCCGGGATACCAGAGAAGACCACCGATGAAGAGGTGACTCAGCAGAGGCGTGAGGAGGACGGACACTGGGGAGGTGACGGGACAAACCTGGCACTAGAGCACTGAGTGCGGGCTTGCTGGCTGTCACAAGCCCTCCAGAGCTAAAGATGGTTCTGCGCGTGGTGCCTCTCTAGCGCCCTCTACTGCCAAGACTTAACATGGTGTTACTTAGCATAGCGTTAACCAAGAGTGGGTCAGAAAATTCAGGAAGTTACAATGTGTGCTGAGCATGTGCAGACTTTTTCTCGTCCTTATTCTATAAATAACACAACTACTTACATATTAATTTTATGTATGTATGTGTGTCATATAATTGCATTGTATGACATAAAATACATGTGTAGGCCTTTGAAATTCGATATCCTTTTATAAAAATAATTTGAACATCTGCAGCGTTTGGTATTCACATTCTGGCACATGAGGAACAGAGGGTCTTGCCTACAGACACCAAGTGATGACTCTACTTCTAAGACCCAATATAATTTTTATTTTTTTCTCCCAATATCATTTTCACAGAGCAGATAATACAGGGTACAATTGGAGCTAAAGGGGTAAGAGTAAAAATAGGTGCAAGATCTTCTAGGTAAATAGAAAATGAGATAATAAACATCATATCCTTGGCCCAGGCCTTGTCGAACAAATGAGTTCAGTTTGAGTCACTATACTGGGTGATGACTTGGCCAAGGTCTTTTCTCTTTCTGCCTTTTGGGGCAGCTGAATCGAATTCTTAATGAAGACAACAGCAGTTAACTGTTGGATTTTTCTGGAAGACCACAAAAGTTTGACTGGGATGTACACCTGGCAATTGGTACTGTGGGTGGTCCGAAGGCTGGATGCCAGTGGGGAGGACGTCAGGTGAGACTGTCCATCAGCAGAGTATTGTGCTACTCCGGGAGAGAGTTAGCAAGCCTAGATGAGTGGCAGCAGTGGCAAGTGGGAAGGAGCAAACTATGAGCCACTCCCAAAGAAGTCACCTGGGCCCCACCCACACCCACCATCCTCAGCCGTGGCAGGGAGTCACACACCAGGCTTGAAAGGAGTTAGGCTGCAAAAGCCGATGACTTTCCCTTCTAGAATGCCCCATTAGTTAGGGAACCTCTGCTGCATGTGATAGAAACGCGCTAGCAACCGCCTAAGCACCCAACATGAGTTAGGAGTTCTAGAATCAGTTTTTCAGTAGCTAAGAAGGACCCAGAAGACAAAAACATGAGGCACTGCATGTTGTATGTTAGCAGTGTGTGTCTAAATTGGCATCTCCACTTTGCGAAACTGTCTCAATCCTCTAATGGTGAACAAAGACATACCCCGAGACCCAACGCCTGAGTGCGCCCTAGCATTCCTCATAGCAGAAGTCGCTTACAGCAGCACCAGTTTTAATAGCTGAAATTATGAAACTATCTACATGCCTGTCCAGAATCAACATGTATAAACTACAGCATGTTCTCCAAGTAAAATTGCGTTCCGTGGTGAGAATGTGTGATCTATAGCGATAGAAAACATGGATGAATCTCACAGACATATTAAAAGAAAGATACCAGATACAGAGGAGAACTGTATGCTTAGGAAAGGGCTGTGTCCATCAGGACCAACCAGGTTCCAACCTGTGGGCCATGACCCCCTTGAGGGCCTCATAGCAGACCTTCTGCATATCAGATATTTACGCTATGATTCACATCAGTAGCAAAATTACAGTTACGAAGTAGCAACATACTAATTTTATGATTGGGGATCACCACAACGTGAGGAACTTCAGCAGGAGGGAGGCTGAGAACCACTGGCTCTGTACGAAGTCTCAAAGCAGGAAAAGCTGTCTGCAATGTCGGATGGTAAGACAGAAGCTACTCCTGGGTACAAGCAGGAATGAGAAGGCCACCATGCCTGACCTCAATGTATTCTTTTAGCAATATTGATATATCCGCAATGCTAAGCAGCCACCATCACTGGCCATCTCCACAACCTTTTTTTGCAAAACCAAAACTCTGTATCCATTCACCTTCATTCTTACCTCTCCCCAGCTTCTGGTAACTTCCATTTGACCTTCTAACTCTGAGGTTTGGGTAACTCTAGGTTTTCATATATAAGTGTCATTCTTCTTGTATATAAATATATATTGGGAGCCAGGTGTGGCGGCGCACGCCTTTAATCCCAGCGCTCGGGAGGCAGAGGCAGGCGGATCGCTGTGAGTTTGAGGCCAGCCTGGTCTACAAAACAAGTCCAGGACAGCCAAGGCTAACACAGAGAGACCCTGTCTCGGGGGAAAAAAAAAATATATATATATATATATTGGTCTTTCGAGACAGAGCTTTTCTGTGTAGCCCAGGCTGGCCTTGAACTCAGAGCACTGTACTTGCCTCTATCTCGTGAGTGCTGAGATTAAAGGTGTGCACCACCACCACCTAGCTACTCTTCTCTTTAAAAAAAAAAGATTGATTGATTGATTATTTATACAGTATTCTGCCCACATGCCAGAAGAGAGCACCAGGCCTGTGAGCCACCGTGTGGTTGCTGGGAATTGAACTTAGGACCTTTGGAAGAGCAGGCAGTGCTCTTAACCTCTGAGCCATCTCTCCAGCATAGGCCAAGAGATTTAAAAGTATTCGAGCTTGTTTTCTGACTACAGTGACAGATAACTTGAGATCAATAACAAGAGGGGGAAAAACTGAAATTCACATACATGTGGAAACTAAACAGCACACTCCTACATTAGTGGCGGCTGGAGAATAAATCTCCAGCAAAATTGGAAGCTACTTTGTGGCAAATTAAAACAAAAATCACAAGATACCGAAATGTGCAGGATGTAGATAGCATAGTTCATATAAGAAACTTTGGCAGCTGGAAATGCCTATATTTAGAAAAGGATGAGCCGGATCAATATAAAGGAGAGGGAAACACAGGTTGCTAGGGGAATCGAGAGGCGGGGCACTTAGCTTTTCAGCAAAGATGACATTTTAAAGGATGAGTAAGGCTGGAGGAAAGTGGGAAGGGAATTCCTAGCAGCACCAAGAGCCTTAGCGAAAGCACAGGGACGTGAACTAGCATGCAGTTCGCAGTGCTACACAAAGTTCAGATGCCTGGGGGAGATCAGGTGGATGAAGCCCACCCACACTGTGGAGAGCTACCTGCTCCGCTTGGGTCATTCCTTCCAAGACAGACCCAGAAACAATGCTCCTCTGGGTGTGCTGTGGCTCATCAAGTTGGCACAAATTGAACCATTAGTATAATTCAAGGAGAAGAAAACGGGGTGAACTTAGCACTGGTGGGACGGTGGGGAGGGAGGAGCTGGCTTCAAACACCTTTCAAGTTCTCAAGAGGTCTTCCTCCCCCTTGCTCACTGCTGGCTGTATGTCTCTAAAGAGAAGTGATTGGCTTCTCGTAGAGGTCTTCCAAACGCCAACCCGCTTATCCCGAAAACAGAAACCAGCCACCCATAATTGGCTTGAACTATCTATAAAGTCATCAGTTCAATTTGTCTTTGTCCTATAATGATGCCAGTCTTGCATGGTCAGGCCTGGGAACATGATCCTGACTTAGTCGTTATTAAGACAATGATTATCAGCTTCGGTTACATGGTAGACTAAATTGGGGGAAGAAATCCTTTTAGGATCCAACCCATGATAATTAAATTCTAAGATTTGAATATGAAGACAGGTCTGCCTATGCAGCCTGCTAGAGAAGTGTATCCCTAGAACATTCCAAAGGGTCTATAAGAGAGGCTCAAGGAGCATCTGCTGGACCACGTTACTGTTCATGGAAGATGCTTCCTGGCTTTCAGGACAGATGAAGAACTCAGAACTTCCATGTAACTGCAATAACCTTATGCAGTAAGTTGAGTTCATAAAAAACCAACGCGTTGGCCGGGCGTGGTGGCGCACGCCTTTAATCCCAGCACTTGGGAGGCAGAGGCAGACGGATCGCTGTGAGTTCAAGGCCAGCCTGGTCTACAAAGCGAGTCTAGGACAGCCAAGGCTAACACAGAGAGACCCTATCTCAAAAAACCAAAAAAAAAAAAGAAAAGAAAAGAAACCAACGCGTTTAGGTGGGAGCATAACGGTGCACACCTTTAATCCAAGGGCACAGAGGCAGGCAGATCTCTTGTGAGCTCGAGGCCAGTCTACATGGTGAGTTCCAGGTCAGCCAGGGCTTGTTTCATAGACCTGCTCAGCTTCCTCTGCATAGGCATAGCAGATGTTAAATAGTCAGAGCATGTGGTACCATCCTGGCCATATTACAAAATGGCTGCCTTTGAGAATTGGCAATAGGGATTTGTAGAATTATCTCTGCTCCAACTGCAGAAGAGCCATCTGTGGCACTAGAGAGAGTGTTCAAAGATGTGACCCTGGACATTTACTGAGGCATGCACATCACAGCACAGTATACAACTTGGTCATTAAACTGCTGTTGCCATGCAGGGCAATTAAGGAAATCACAGCTGTGACAGCCATGCTCCTCAGGGTTCTCCCTAACCGGAAGACTGTTTTATTATTGTCTTTCTTTCTTTCTTTCTTTATTTCTTTCTTTTCTTTAATGTACCACTTGCTCCCTATAATATTTTAACTATTTTCTAAACACTGCTTCAGAAACTATTTTCTAAACACTGCTTCTAAAAATAGACCTAAACAAATTTTACAGTGAGAAAACAAAACAAAACAAAACAAAATGGTCCATACTATCTTGGGAGTGATGATAAGACTGTAAAATTCAGATATAATAATGTTGACTCAACTCTGTAAATATTCTAAAAGGCAGAGAATCATGTGGTTTAAGCTGGTGAATGTATGGGGTAAACTAGCGAATGTATGGACTGAGTGTTATATCTCAAACCTTTTTTTTTAAGATTTTATTTATTTATCATAGATATACAGTATTTTGCCTACACGTGTAGCAGAAGAGAGCACCAGATCTCATTATAGATAGTTGTGAGCCACCATGTGGTTGCTGGGAATTGAACTCAGGACCTTTGGAAGAGTAGACAGTGCTCTTAACCTCTGAGCCATCTGTCCAGCCCTGTTATATCTCAATAAAGCAGATCTTCAAAAAAATATTACAAGGCTCGAGCTGTAGAGACGGCTCAATGGTTGAGAGCACTGACTGCTCTTTCAGAGGACCCAGGTTCAATTCTCAGCATCCATTTGGCAGCTCACAACTGTTTGTGACTCCATTTCCAGGGTATCTGACATTCTCATACCAATGCACATAAATTAAATAAATTATTTTTTAAATATTTTATTTAACTTTAATTCATGTGCATTGGTGTGAGGGGGTCAGATCTTGGAGTTAAAGACAGTTGTGAGCTGCCATGTGGGTGCTGGGAATTGAACCTGGGTCCTTTGGAAGAGCAGGCAGTGCTCTTAAGCACTGAGCCATCTCTCCAGCCCATAAATTATTTTTAAAAATATTACAAGGGTAGAAAAAAAGTAACTGGAAGATTTATGCCACTTTCAGAACACATAGGCCAGAATGTCTCAGCAGAGAATCTGCCTGTGTGTGCGTAGGTAGTAGTACATGATGCTGTCTGGGCCATGGATGCCTTGCTCAGACGGTATTGGCAGTGGTGCCCTGCGAAGGGTCAGTTGGGCAGTTCATTGCTCAGGAAGGAGGGGCTGGGAGAAACTCTACAGAGCTGATAGCAAGAGGAAAGGCAGAGCTACTGTCCACAGAGAGCCTCTTGTAGAGGCCGCTGAGAGCAGGCACTTGCTCCTGGCAGGGAATGGCAGAACCGTGTGTACTTCAGCACTCCCTAACCTTCCTTGCCACTCTCTCCCCGGGCTCCTGGAAAGAGTTTTCTGAGGTCTCTCCTCAACCTGTTTGATGTAGAATTCACTTAATCAGTTTCAGGAGGATCCATCATGGTGGGTGTATTACGTAGGTTCAAAGAAATTCTGTGTTGCCTTTGTGTGCAGGTATAGTGAGACTTTTTTGGCATATTTAAAAACGCAGAAATCTTATGGGAATGTGTTTTTGTTTTAATCCCAGGCGTGGGAGATGGATCTGCTTGCGACTGTCCACAGCAGCAGACTGTGGTTTGCCTCGTGCTCTAGCAGGTGCACGATTTTCTGCAGGTGTGTGACATCTGGAATTCTGGGGACATTAAAGAGGGTGTGTAAATGTTTGAGTCCCAAGAGGGGCTGCAGCAGCTCCCGATTCCTCTTTTGCTGCTGCTGCTGCTGCTGGAGGTGGTGGTGGTGGTGGTTGCTGTTGTTGTGGTTTGTTCAGTTGCTGTGCACAAAGAGATAAGAAAAAGAAATTGAATATACTGGTGGTGAAGATCAAACTTGCCCCAAGGAGCTCGACACTCCAAGTCCGCAGGAAGCAGTCCAACAATAACAGCGCCCCCTTTTCCTCTCTCTCCTTCTATCTCTCCTACCTACTGGTGGAGGGCTGGAAGGGGGAATAGGGGTGGAGAAGGGTGGAAGAGAGAAAGAAAAACCCACAAAGCAGCAGGACCTAGGAGAAACTGCTTTCCTAACGCCTAGCATGTGTTGGAGGCCTGGGACTTGACCAATTGACTGAGGCGTGGAGGTTCTGGAGCAGTGTTTAGAAAATAGTTAAAATATCATAGTGAGCGGGCGGCAGGCACCTAGTCCTTCCGGGACCCGCTGTCCTGAAGCTTCTCTTTCAAAGGGCATGTCTACACATCCGTGTACATTGCTGACTCCGCAGAAGACTCAGGAATCAACACAGCAATGCCTTTGACATTGAAAGGCTTTGTACCTGTGGGAACAATGTCAGAGAAATCCCCCAAAGCCTCATTAAGCCATGCCACTGGAGAGGTCCAACCAAAGCACTGGGCTCCCAGGACATTCAGGGAAGGAAACACAGCTCAAAGGCCCATGGAAAACCTCAGGGACAAATGGCATGCAAAGATGTTTAGCACTCCTGAGGCTGGAGAGGGACGATTGTCACTGGCAGGGTAAGTGCACTAGACAGGCATGCTGGGACTGGTAATGCCAAGCAGGAAGGTGGCCTGGTGAACTGTGCAGGCCGCAGGCAAGCCTCTGGTAGAGTTCCACACTTGAGCTAATAATGAATAATTCCCAGCTGAGGGTGCTCTACTGCCCTTCCCGAGAGGGGGCAAACACTTCCAGCTCTGTTTTCAACTCCATGAGCTGCATGTAAGGCATGGATCTGGAGAAAGTGCTCCATTACATACAGTTAAAGTCTGTGGCTTTAAGAAGAGCCTTGCAGTTTGGGGGCAGGAGAGAGAAAAGCCAAGAGGAGATTAGCTAGATACTTACCCACACACAGCACACGCCCCCCCCCTTCCCCCCCCCCCCCCCCCCCCCGTGACTAGGGGAAGGAATATAACCACACAAGCGTTCTGACTTCTGGAGAAGGAACTCCACTGAGCCTGAAAGCTTCAGGGGGATCGGGCCCTCTTCATCTCCAAACGGCTGAGGTTTAGTCTGATGCCTGGCCCTCCATATGCGTTCAGTAGATGAACGGACGTACAAGCGAGCGAGCAAACAAATGAACAAATGGACACATCAACCTGTTCGGAATTCCAGTTGTACCTTCTCACAGTACTGCACAACTTTGGGTTCATGGTGTTATTCTCCGCTCCCCTCCATCCTTCCTCCCAGAGGAGGAAGTTCAGAGTCTGTGCTGCGTATTTCCAGCGCCCTGTCCTCCCTGCGGCTGCCCTCCTGTGTACTAGTGATGTGCGCGCCTTACTGACATGATCGCACCCCTGGCGACACTGAGGATGTCTTGACTGTGGGTGCTGTTACAGGCCTGAGGGGAGCAGAAACTGATGTCATGGAAGGTTAGGCGCAGTGCTGGTGTGGTTCACACAGACACAGGGAGCCCGAAAAATGTAGCCTGGTGACGGGGAAACTGGGAGGCAGGCTAGTTCTGAGTGAACTAGTTCTGAGTGAATCTCTTTGACACAGAGATGCTGAACCCTCTGAGGAAGAAAACTATACAGCAGTGTGTGGGATGGATGTGAAATTAAGCACTTTGACTGGATTGCCTCTATGGACCAAAAGCCCTCCATCTTTTAAAATCCTTAAACACAGAGGGGCATCATTCCCCGGAAGCTGGGCTCCAGGATGAGCAGTGTGACAGGGCCAGGATCCATCCTCAGTGTTGTTAGAATGTTAGAATGACAGAGAAGATGGGACACTTTTGGGCGCAGTGTGTCAGAGGAGCCGTCAACTTCTTCCTTTGTTTCAGGATCTTCTGGTCTGGGAAGAAGAGCTGGCTGCAAGCAGACCCATGCTCCTGTTGGGAAATAAGGCAGCCTCTCATTACCGTCCAGCCAATTTCCGCAAGAATTGTGCACTCCATGGTCAGATAGTGACCCCAGCCCTTTTCAATTGCATCCAGGAAAAGGCTGACACGGGGTGGCCTGTGTACTCCTGGCAGTGAGTAATGCTTCCAGTACTGACTAATGCTGCTTGCTTTCCCTCACTAGGTTATCTGGGGTTGGGTGTCAAGTTCAGCAGTTTCGCTGGGCCTCCTGATTGAAAGCACTCAACACACACACACACACACACACACACATACACACACACACACACACAACTAACAACCAACTTCACACAATAATGTATTTTCTCCACACATTTCCTATTTAAGCCTCCCCACAATCCTGTGAAGTAGGTTCTGTGATTAACTGCCATTTCCCAAGGACTCTCATACTCAGAGGCATTAAATGGCATAGCCAATAGCATACAGCCAGGGAGAAAAAAAAAAAAAGTCAGATCATTTCTTTCCTGCTTAGTCCCCATCCACCCCCATACAAATCGTATCCCATGCAGAATGTACATCATCATCTTTTAGGGTCAGGCAGACTATGTGTAAGTTGACTGTATGGTGAATAATGGATGCATTATACAATGGATGCTGTGTGTGAGAGTGAAAATGACACGCGTTAAGGGGAGGAGCCATCTCATTCACCAGGAGTCTAGTGGGTAGGTACAGGGCACTGGAAACCAGGACGCGTCTGATTTGCCCTCTTCGGGCTTACAGTCCACCGCAAGGGACAAATCTAATACAACTGCTATTACAATAAAATAATCAGGGTTTTGTTAAGTGCTGCTGAAAAGGTTCAGTGGGGAGCTCTGCTCTGGAGCGAAGCTGGAGCGATTCCCAGGCTGGGAAGTCTGGCCTCTTTTGGTCAGGGAAGGACACTTTTAGGCAGCATCTCCAAGGAGAAGTCAAGACAGAAGAGCGAAAGAGAGAAGAAAATCATTTCGTCCGAAGAGAACGTCACCTAGATGACAGCAGGAAAGGAAAAGTAAAGGTAAGAAAGAAGCCAGAAGCTAGTTTATGTAAACGGGCTTGGAGAAACCCACCGACGGTGCCTGTGGAGTTCAGCGCAGCGGGAGTGGGAGTAAAAGGGTTAAAGAGGGCGGGCCGGAGTAGCCCGGTAGTCCCGCCCACCCGCAATGTGGGCGGGGCTGCCCCGAGTGCGCGCTGGGATTGGCCGCGGGGAGGGCGTTCCGCTAGGACCGTACCAACAGCCGGGCTGCGCGGAGGCGGGGGTGGGTGTGGAGCGGCCGGCTCCTCGGGGAGCGGCGGCCGGGGAATGGCCGGGCCGGCGGCGGTGGGCGGGAGCCGCAGTGGCGGCGGCGGCGGCGGCGGCGGCGGCGGCGGCCGGGGGCGGTGAGCGCGGCGTGGGGCTGCCCCTCCCCGGAGGCGGCGGGGGCGGCCGGGGCCGCGCCGCACCGCACCGCGCGGGTGGCTATGGAGCGAGCCTGAGGTCCACCAGGTGAGCGGCGCGGCGGGAGAGGGCGCGCGACCCCCGCCCGGGAGCGGCGGGCTGGAGGGAGGGCGGGAAAGCGCGGGCGGCGGGGGGCGGGGCACCTCCCTCCGGGGCTCTGCGCGGGGCTCCTGGCGTCCCCGCGAGGCTGCGGGTGGCTCGGCCGGTGGAGCCGGCCCTGCTGAGGTGCGGGCGGTCCGTAGTCCTTGCGGTGACCGGGGCTTGCAGAGCACGGTCCCCAGAGGCTCCCAGCCGTGGCGTCGCCCTCCTGTCACGCTAAGCCGGTGTCTGCGGCCCAGGGAGCAGCGCGCTCTCGCTGGGTCCCAACCGGGCCCGCATGGTAGCTGAGGAGCGCGGGTGACCTGCAGGCCCTGGGCCGGAGAGGGCAGCCTTGTCCTGAGGTCGGGCGCTCGGAGCGCGGCGGAGCACAACTTGAACCGACACTGTAGTCCACAGTGGACTGCGCTGGCGGTTTCATTTCCGGGTGTGATGGCCCTTCGATTAAGAGCGAGCCCAGACGTTGTCTTAGTGATGAATGTGAACGTTGTCAAGCTGTGTCCTTGATTGTGGAGTCTGATAAGACATTCTTTTTAATCAGGAACCCCTGATCTTTCAGGCTCCCGATAAAAAGAAGGGGATACAGGGCGTGGATGGTCCTTATACAATTACTTCGTTTAAAGACTGTATCTCCAGTAGGATGGGTAAGGAGTTTAGGGTTTGGGGAAAGGATATGTTTTTACACTGTCGCTTGCTTCTAGAGCGTCATCTCTACTCATCTAGAGGTTTGGTAGCTCACGTTAGAAGGAAGAAATTGCGATTTTTTTCCCCCACTATTGAGGTCTAGGACTTTATAATGCAATCAGCAATCGGGTAAAGTCAAGATTGTCATTTATTAACCAGGCTTATATTGCTTGGCTTGTAATTTCACTGGTCTAGTGATCTGTTTGCTTCCTGTTCCTTGAATTTGTACAAGCCTTTTGCACTAAGCCAAAAGCATTTCTGCGTGGTATTTATCCTCCTGAGAAACAGGTTTGAGTATTAAACTGCTAAATTATTTACATAGGCTCTGAACCAATTTAAGGTAAATTTACATTTAAATTATTACATTAAGTTAATAACTTTCTTGAAGATGTTGCACTGTGTGTCCCTGATCCAACAGTTCCCCATCAACAAGATGCCTGGTCCACGTTTGAAAGTGCTTATCAAAGGAGAACAATGCAAGGGATCAATCCCTGTGCCCCTTTAATCCCAGCACTCGGGAGGCAGAGGCAGGAAGATGTCTGTGAGTTCGCGGCCAGCAAGGGCTACATACTACATAGTAAGACCCTTTCTTAGAAAACAATTAGAGGAAAATAAGAAAGGTACTGGTGGGTAATTCTAGCCCCACTCATTGTAAATAACAAAGATGGAAATGGATGGAGGGAAAGAATAATTTAAAAAGGGGGAAAAAATCTGGCCTGGTGGTGGCAGGGGCAGCTGCAGCAGCCCGTGGGAAGCAGAGGCAGGCTGATCTGAGTTCGAGGCCAGCCTGGTCTGCTAGCGCCATGACAGCCAGGGCTACACAGAGAAATCCTGTCTTGAAAACAAACAAAAATCTGGGATTCATTGCTTTCCTTGTGAAAATGGGGTTGATTTGCTTTGTTTCCTTAGAACTAGTGAGAAAATAAGTGCATTTTATTTTGAAAGCACTTGCTTTGCTTTTTAAAAATATATTTTGAACAAAAGTGTACTTTGGAAAAAGCAAGTCACTGGTGTTTATTTTTCATAATCTTTTGTGTCATAGAATCATTTTATGCTGTTAATGATTATTTACTTTTAGTCACTTTTGGTTTCATAGATTTTTAACGTCCATACATCTTTAAAACTTCTGGGTTTGTTGTTGTTGTTTTTTCAAGACAGGGTTTCTCTCTGTAGCCTTGGGCCATTCTTGACTCACTCCTTAGACCAGGCTGGCCTCGAACTCACAGAGATCTGCCTGCCTCTGCCTCCCAGAGTGCTGGGATTACAGGCGTGCCCCACCATTCCTGGTTTGCTTCTGTTTTTAAAAAAAAATCTTCTGAAATTTTAATTCTTAAATGAAAATTTCTGTTTGCTTTTAGGGCATGAATTAGCTCCTATGACTACCATTTCAGTGCTGTAAGTGTCAAGCCAGGGACTTCAGCCTTCAAATCGATAACTATTTAAGATCTCATAATAGAGACTTCTGATAGATTGCTCACAGTTTTAAACAGTAGAAGGAGCTGTGGATGTCCGGTTAATCTGTGATTGAGTACCAGGGGATTTTTGTGTATTGTGATAGGGCACAATTACCTTGAGACCCTACAATTTTAATTCAAGTAGCATATTGTGGGTGTACATGAATTATTTGTTGGTTGGATTAATAAATGGAAATTAGTGTGAGGGAAGCATCAACATAGTGCAAATACTAGTTTGTTTGGTTTTTTTTTTTTTTAGCTCCCTCCTTCAATCAAAAGGAATAATAAATAAATAAATAAAATAAGGGCCAAGATAATGTGTTTCTGATTTCTGTTGGAAATGTGCTATTAAAGTGGATGTCTGCAAAGGGTCCTGTTTACTGTCTCTGTCTTGAGATTCAGCCCTGTGATTATCTGGTGTGCCAGCCACCTGCAGCCTGTCCGAGCGCTGGTCACAGCGAGCTGCACAGAGTTCCTCCTGCTGCCTGCACTGGCTCACTGAGCAGCTGGGTGGACAGCCAGTGTTTTAGAGTTAATGGAAACCCTCCAGCACCTCACACCTCTCCCTCTTCTGCTTCTTTGAGCCTCTGTGACTAATGAGTTCAATAACGTGGGGCTGCAGAACAGCAGTCTTTCCCTTGCTACTGAAATTCCTGCCTAACTAACTTACAATGCCCACACGACGGCGAGAGCTGCCTAGAGGAGAAGGTAACGCAGAGATCCTCTGCTACGTGCGGTTGGTTACAGAAATTAAACTATTCTGCACATAATGAAAAGATCTTCTGATAGGGTTTTTCCTGCCAAACCAGAAGACGTGCCTGCCTGTAGACCTAGAGAAGCTCGGGGGAGGCGAGAGCTGAGTGTCAGTTGGCGCAGAATGGGGCAGTGTGCTTTGCTATGTCTGAGGTCTGTACTTGGTGGGAAGGTGCTGGCCACGTTGGAGGAGACTTGTTAATTTGGGTACGTTGTAAGAGGAGGCCAGGGAATATGAAATTATGAGTGAGTGCATGAGAAGAAAAGAGCCAGCCGGGCGTGGTGGCACACACCTTTAATCCCAGCACTCCGGAGCCAGAGGGGCAGGTGGATCGCTGTGAGTTTGAGGCCAGCCTGGTTTACAAAGCAAGATCAGGACATCCAAGGCTACACAGAGAAACCCTGTCTCAAATAAAAAAGGAGGAGGAGGAGGAAAGAGCCACATGTGGCATAAGGAAGTCTGTGCTCCCAAATGCTGACTGTGTGCATTGTGTGCATACCTTTGCCTCATTTATGTAATGTTGAGAAATAATTTACTACGTGCTAATTCTTATTTTAGGCATGCTTTTGTAGGTAAGGTCGTACAATATGTAGTGTACTCTGTTTCTTTTTAAACAGTGTAGTCTAATCCTTGTCTCAATTTCAGGATTACTAGCATCCATTACTGACAGTAATTGAACAAGGGTTTGAAGTGATTATGAAATGTAGGCTGCTTGCCCTGGCTTTTTTTTTTTTTTTTGAGACAGGGTTTCTCTGTGTAGCCTTGGCTGTCCTAGACTTGCTTTGTAGACCAGGCTGGCCTCGAACTCACAGCGATCTGCCTGCCTCTGTCTCTCCCTCCCTATTGCTGGGATTAAAGGCGTGCGCCACGGTGCCAGGCACCCTTGCTTTTTTTACTTAGTAGATCTGTTTTTAATAGTCTGCCTGTACAGCTTCTGACCTTCTGTGGAGTAGAAGCCTAGGCCACTCTGTTTCCTCAGGTCAGATTTGAGATGGTTAAGTAAATAGGCTTGTTAACCACTCTTACGGTTGTCCAAAGATCTTTTTAATTCATTTCTTTTTCCTTGGCTTGCATCCTGTATGTGTACTCTAGTCATGTTGTTCTTCCTGGGGACAGAGTAAGACTGGAGAGAAGAAGACTCGGTGAATAAGGTTCTTGCCATGCAAACATGAGCATTTGAGCTCATATCCCCAGCACCCAAGTAAAACCTGAGCACACGGCAGCTTTTAATCCCAGCGCTCCAGAGGCTGAGACAGGGCCCACAGGGCAAGTCAACTAGTCAACAGCGCAGTCAGGGAGCTCTAGGTTCAGTGAGGGACTCTGCCTCAGGGCATAAAGTAGAGACGGATTGAGGCGCTCACACACATATACACCCCACACATATGTGCTTCTACATGTGTGAATACACATATGTGTGAATACCACACATGCATAAAAAGAAAACAAAGAAGTCATAGTGTTGGCTCTTGTTTCAGAACTACTGTAATACTTGAATGTCTGGTTTCAGTCTTATGTATCATTCATATGTCTTTCTTGGGCAATGTCTTCTTCAGTTTTCTTCATTCTTTCTCCTGATATCTCCAGGTTACTCCCAGTTTCAGCCAACGCCAGGAACCAGGTTAGCAATAGTGTGAGACTGGTGTAAGCGTGGTATGCAGATGGTAGTAGCTTAGGCAATTTTAAGTTGAGTGTGTAAAATTGGTAAACATAGTAAATATTTCTACCGTTTTTACTATGTTTCTGAATTCATTATAGATCTTATTTCTCTATGTCCGTTAAAAAAAAAAAAGGCCATCTCTAAACCATGCTTATAGCCATAATAGTCTTTCCCTTGCTGTTCGCTTCTGTTAGGTCCTTGGAAAATACAAAGAAAGAGTGAAACATCTCCTGTACTCAAGGAACTTTCTAGATGGATATGCCAAAAAGGTGTGTGTACATGTGTGCTCGTACACACATATATGCCTCCATACTCTAAAAAGAGATCATACTTGGCGTAACCTAGCCATCATTTCAGCAGCCCCGCTTGAGTTTCTGTTACTTTGGAAAGTGATTTCCTGAGGTTTGAGGGATATATGGGTGAAAACTAAGGTGCTAAGTAGGCCTGGTGGTGTTATTGAAGTCCCAGGTGGGAGGATCATTTGAGCCCAAGAGTTCTAGACCAGCCTGGACTGCAGCAATATACTGAGATTATGTCGATACAGTAAGTAAATGAATAAACATACATTAAGGTATTATTGCAGATACTTACATACCTTTAGGCTAACCTGAGCAGCAGTATATTGAGATTCTGTCTAAACAATACACAAACAAACATTAAAGTGTTATTATTGCAGATATTTACATGCAGTGATTTGCACCTAAAGGCAATTCTAACTTAAAAACATAAACGTTAGAGGAAAATATTTGAAATTCCATATTCCCACAGTATATATGAATAACGTTCTTTAACACAGCCTTAAGTGGTGGTTGTGTACTGATAACTGGAGTAATGAAACACCCAGGACATAGGAAGCCTCGATACACTTTGTACCTTTGAAGCATTTTCCACTGAGTGTCTGGGTCACTGAATAATGCCTGTCTCTGTTGTGTGAAAGGTATAATTGTTTTTCTCCTCCACTTTTTTTTTTTTAAGCAAAAAGACTAGGAAGTTGTCTTGAATTAAGGTTTAAGTGGGAATAGGTTGCAAGGTTTTTTGTTTTATTTTGTTTTGTTTTATGTATTTTTTAAGATAGTTTTTTGTTGCCGTTTTTATTTTAGTCTCACACCTGAGGGCAGTTTCCTTAATGCTTCATTAAAGCCTGGTGGTCATTTTTAGTTGAATTCCTTCACAGGGAGCTGTTAAAAGACCTCACATGGAAGATTCTTGTTTTGGTTTTGTTGTTGTTTTTTGTTTTTTGTTTTTGTTTTTGTTTTTGTTTTTCTTTTCGAGACAGGGTTTCTCTGGTAGCCTTGGCTGTCCTGGACTCACTTTGTAGACCAGGCTGGCCTCGAACTTTCAGCGATCCACCTGCCTCTGCCTCCTGAGTGCTGGGATTAAAGGTGTGCGCCACCACACCTGGCAGATGTTTCTTATTTTATAGATATTGTATGGATGTTTAAATCAAAACAAAAATATTAAGGAAAATATAATAGACCAACTTGGACTGTGTGGGAATTAGGTTTTTTGATTTTTGTTTTTTAAGTTTTAAGACAATTTAGCCTTAAACAGTTAAGAACAGAGGTAGCTTTCTGAGTGAGAGCCCTGTGAAAGGCATGCTGCATTTCTGATTTTTGTGTGAGATAAAATTTAGATCTGTGCTTCCCACCTATTGTAGTTACACTGACCATGGCAGAGTTTTACTTATTGCTAAGGGGCAAAGGATATAAATTCACAGCAGCTAATAATAGTGCAACTCACTGCTGTAATGTCAATGCCAGTTAAAAATCAGAGGGTCAGTACATCAGGGTGAAAGTATTTTTTCCCTCTGTATTAAGGGTTTAGGAGTTCTGCTATTGGCTTTGGCTGAAATACAAAGATTGGACATTATAAGCTTAGCACGTATAGTTGTATGAATATGTGATATTAGCCTTGATTGCACTGCATAATTATATGTAAGGTATGTAGGTAGATTTAGTAAATGATCCATATTAGGGTTGACTAAAAAAACACTCTCCAAAAATTGTATCCTGAAGCTTATGCAGTGCAGTGTTCCTTTCTAGGTGAGGCTCTTAGGAATTGATTGGATTATGAGAGTGCTAATTTTATCCATGGATGAGCTCACAGGCTGGCGGCTATTAGTGGCCTAGCTGGAGGTAGGTCAGTGGGGTGCTTTTGAAGAGTGTGTCTTATCCCTAGACCATGTGGTGAACATCTTTGCTCTGCCATGTGCTTCCTGTCATAATGTTCTGCCTCCCCTTGGGCACAACACCCCTTAGAGGCTGAAACCTCTAAACTCAAGCTAAATGTTTCCTCATTTAAGTTAATTTGTTCAACTATTTATCATAGCATTGAAATTGAGTCACACAGTTAAGATGAGAATCTACTTCCTGTGTTACTTTTAAGAAACTGTTTCTTCTTAAACATCTACAATATATGGCAGGAAAAAAATAAAAGGAGCATCACTTTTACAATAGAAGGCATTAGTAATCATTTATAAATATAGCCTGATATAACTGCTTACCAGTCTGATCTTTATGCTTAGTGATCAATTTAGTGTCACCAGCCCCCATCTCCATGTTGTTTTTATTTTTATATTTATTTATTTGGTTGGTTGGTTGGTTTTTCAAAACAGGGTTTCTCTGTGTAGCCCTGGCTATTCTAGACTCGCTTTGTAGACCAGGCTGGCCTCAAACTCACAATGCTCCGCCTGCCTCTGCCTCCCAAGTGGTGGGACTAAAGGCGTGTGCCACCATACTAGGCCCTCCCAAATTGTTTTTAGCCGTGTGCCTTGCTCTTCTACCCTCCTCCTACCCCTGTATGTTTAACAACACCAAAAGAGCTGATAGGAGACATATTAGAGAAATGATCTATAACTGCTTCAAAGTATATTTGCTTAAGATGGTATCATGTGTTCTCATGTCCTGTGTTCTCAGCTGGTTGGTTACTGCCCACCTGATCCATGCTGGGGTCTCATGGATGGCTCTGTGCATCTCAGAACTCACTGGGACCAGAATGCCTTTGATTGCTCTCCTTACCTTCTGGTATTTGATCTGGGATGGCCAGTCTAGCTGGGTGCATGCTAAGCCTCTTTCCATATAGGTCATCCATGGGACAGTCTAACCAAAGTGTCTTTACGTAGTGCCTAGATCCAAGAAGTGAATGTGGAAGCTGCCAGGTGTCTTAATGCCTAGGCTCAGAAGTGCAGCACAGCCATCTGTATAGCCTTTGATCAAAGCAAGCCGCAAAGAAGCTCAAATCAGGAGGAGAAAAACTAGACCCCACCCTTTGGTGGGAGGAAGTGTTGATGTTTATCTATGGAAATAGTCAACAAGAGAATCCTTAATTAAATTCCAGTCAGGTCTGTCTGAATGTAGACAGCCTCCACAGGGAAAGACACTTGGCTCAAGCCTGATGGCCCGTGAGCTCAGTCCTCAGAACCCACATGGAGGTCCTTTGACTTCCATGCGTGTCTTGGGTATGTTCCCCCATTCATTCATAATAAATATCAAATTAAGGACTTTGCATTGAGATTTTTTTTTCTCCTTATACTTACCAAATTTTCAGTTTTGGTGAAACCAGCACTTTCCAAAGATAACTGGTAAAAAGGGACCTTATAGTGTCTCCTCAGGATGAGAATGTGCTTATAGTGACCCCACACTAGCTACATAAGGTCTCCCCATGCCACACATCCCCTGGTCCTCTGCACAAAATGCCTGTGACTGAATACTTGTTTTGTGGTACTTTACAGTCAGGAGGCTTCCATTTCTGTAGGAAGAGCTTGATTTGACTGGACATTCAAGCAAACAAAACTTATGTTCACTTTTACTAAAACTTTCACTTTTTATTGCTGTGAATAAAAGTTGGGATTATCGTGAAGTTGTCAAATCAGAGGGCCAGTCAAAGGTGCTCAGCTATTAAGGAGGCTCGGAGCCTCCCTGGAGCTGTGACCTAAAGGACCTCCCTGTCCCAAGTAAGTATTGGGCCAGGTGTTCTCAAGGTCCTTAGCTACTGCACATGTGGATTTCAGTTGCAGTTTATAGACCTCTGCATCACTACGATTTTCTGTGTGTCTTCTCTGAAGCATTTCCAGATTCTTGAACAGAGACCTTTATGCTAACATACAACGTTTCCTTCCCTCTGAGTCAGAAGCTCTTGTAGAGCACCTTACAGTGAAAGGTTTGTCCTTCCAAACATACATCAGCACACAGGGTTGTGGTATGTGTGTGTGAAGAACAAAAGTAAATGAGCCTCTGTGACAAGCGCCTCGTGAGCTGCTGAGGAGTGAAATAGGGGTTCCCAGGAAGACTCCCCATAAAGGTCTGCTTTACCAGCTTGGAGCTTGGAGACGTCTGGCAAATGTTCCGCTTGCGCTGCCTCTTTTATATTTAACACTCTCTGAGGTATGTTACCACCCCAAGTCTACTTGTTCTTTGAAGTAGGCTCTGTTCCATATAACAAACGTGAAAATTAATGACTGAGGTGTAACTGGACAGTGTTGCTCTGTGTGAGCATTTACAGCAGGAGGTGGAGACATAAAACAGAACAGGCACACAGTGCTACTTTGGGAATGCTAGGGAGGCTTTCATACCCAGTGACCCTGCTTTTATTTTCTTGTATCTGAAGTGGAGGATCTTAAAACTCCAGCTTGCAGAGTATATAGTTTACTGCTTTCCTCTAATCAAAAAGCATAGTAATATAGCCTGGAAGCTGGGTCTTGGCACCCTTTCTCAAATATAAAGGAACAAGGGGATCCTCCGAGGGAGCCATGTTTCTGATCAGGGAGTTAAGAACCATGTAGGAGGCAGCTTAAGACAGAACGTGGTTATGCACTGGCCAAAAGTCGGGAGCTGCTAGCGGGGTGGGAAGGGGCTAGAAACCCCTTGGAGCTGGGCCCTAAGAGGATTGGGCTGTAAACAAGAGGAGCTAAGGAGAAAAGGTGTTTCAAAGATGTTGCGGGTAAGGAAAGGTGGAAGCAGAGGGCAGCTAGACATCCAAGGGAGAACCAGTGACAGTACCGTAGTTCATTTGGTGGAAGCCAAGGTGGACAGTGAGAGGGCTGCCTCACTCAAAACCACTCAGAGCAGTGCTTCTCAGCCTGCCTAACGCTGAGCCCCCTAAAATAGGGCTCCTCATGCTGTGGTAACCCCACAGCTACTGTTAGAATTGTAATGTAAATGTCTGTGTTTTCCCACGGTCTTAGGCCTCTTGACCCCCACAGCGTCGAGACCCACTACTAGTTGGGCTTTATTGAATCCTGCGGGTCCAGAAAATGTGTTCTTTCCAGGGCTGGGAAGGAGGTAGTGAACACTACAGTGAGCTGGTGCTGGAGTTGTCGAAGTAGAAAAGAGTAGTGAAGGACAGTGCCAAGGCACGGCAGGCACGTAGGCACAGCCTGCAGTCCCACCACTCACCACACTAGGGAGGCAGTGGATCAAGGCCAGCCCAGTGCCACTGCAGTCTTATTTACCTGATGTGGCAACTCATCAGTCACAAACATGAAAACTCACTTCCCTTTTCCCCACATCTGCTCTCTGTAGTTCTTCAAAGATGAATAGTGATAATGTAACAATTGAATTCAGTTCCCCCAACCTAAGTTTCCGCTCTACCTGAATAGATGAATTGTTTGCCGCCCTGAATTGATGAGTATATTCTTCTGAGGCCTTTCCTAAAGGTAATGAGATTTCAAAACTTAAACGCTTACAAACTGGGTTTCGGATTTGAACCTTTTTGTCTTAATTTTGGCACTGCTAAAACTTCTTTTGTGTTGGTGATTAGACAGAAAGACCAGGCTGGGCTGTATAGCTCAGTGTTAGAGCACCTGGGTAGCATTCACAAGGCCCTGGGTGCCATCCCTAGCACAACAAACCAAACAGGCCTGAGCCTGAGGTGATGGGGTGGTCCATGTCTGCAGTCCCTGCAAGCGGGGAGAGGGAAGCCAGAAAGATTGCTTCAGGTTCAAGGTCAGCCAAAGCAAAAACAGGGCTGGAAGTGCTACTTGTGTATAATGAGGGAAGAGTCTCTTTATTCTGCATAAACTGTGCACAACCAGGAGATACGTACTATCAAAGTCTAGTTGACCAGACTGCAGTCCCAGAGTGCATTTTATAGAAGGGAAAAGCCTGTGTAGCTGCCCCCTTTAGCCAGATCTGTCCAGTGTTCATCTGTGACTACTTGGGCTGGATTTCTGTTTCCTGTATCACTGCACCCTGTAATGTGTACTGTTCAACAAATGAATGAAACAACAGTATCATTAGAGCTAATACTGAAATCCACTCTGCTAACACTGCTGTTGTGCGTAATTACCAGGAACTGCTTTTACTGAGTTCCTTGCCAGATCCGATACCGTCACAATTACATTTAGCATAATGAAACCCATTACTTTGTGTGCTAACTTAAAAAATAACTAAATAAAAACAATTACATTTTTAGTTGTGCTCACACAGCTTTTGTTCCAGCTTAACAGTGTGATGAGAAATGGTGCTGAAGCAGAACAGGTGGCTGGGGATAATTGGGACTTGAATTGAACTCTCGCTTTCTGCTTCCTTCATGAAAAGAACAGGAAGGAGTGATTGGCTGTTGAGAGTGAATGGCACATTAGCTGGCTCAGGGCAAGGCATTTTGCTTTTGGGTTGTTTCCATTTGTTAAAGAAAAAAACCTCAAATTTCGATGGAGTGTCTCAGTGCAGTTGTTTGCTCTGTTTTTTGTATTGGTCTTATTTCTTAGATTAATGGTTTGAGTTGTTGAATGAATTGCAGAATGAAGCAACACCCTGTTATCTTCTTGTCATTTATTTTGTTCCATTGCTGTACAGTACAGGCAGTAGGCATATAGCAGAGTAGGCTTGTGCACATTTAAGATGGCTTTGTGGAGCTGGGCAGTGTAGCCCATGTCTATAATCACAGCACTTGGGGGATATTAGCAGGGAGATTATGAGTTCTGCCTTAAACTACAGGAGACCTAGTCTTAAAAGCCCAGTGGAGTGGAAAGCAACTTCTCAGCATACAAATAAAACTGAATTGCATGTTTTGACACCCTCTGTCTTGAGAACTGTCCTGTGTGTGGTGAGCCCACACTGGAAGCAGTACTCATTTTGGTCCATGACATTAGCATCCTTGCTGTTCGCCTCACCATTCAAGACATAGCAGTGTTGCTGTCGTCAGATTGTGAGCTGTCTGATCCTAGTCTATTAGTGGCCAGATGGTTTGGGGAAATGTTTTTCCTTTACTTAATTCATCCAGATTTGATTATCCATATTTTACCAGGAAAAATAATTAGTGGGGGTCTGCTTAAGGTGAGTCCATGTCTGAGTGCTATGCTCAGTCACATGCACACCAGCTGTGGCCTGTCTGCTTGCTGCACACTTGTATTTGAAAGGAGTTATGCCTCTCTCCAGGCATGACAAGGATTCACTTACAGATCTTTTTTTGTTTGTTTGTTTTGTTTTGTTTTTCAAGACAGGGTTTCTCTGTGTAGCCTTGACTATCCTGGGCTCGCTTTGTAGACCAGGCTGGCCTTGAACTCACAGCAATCTGCCTGCCTCTGCCTCCCGGGTGTTGGGATTAAAGGCGTGCGCCACCACACCCAGCTTTTTTTTTTGTTTTTTGTTTTTTGTATTTTGTTTTTGTTTTTCAAGACAGGGTTTCTCTGGGTAGCCTTGGCTGTCCTGGACTCGCTTTGTAGACCAGGCTGGCCTCAAACTCACAGTGATCCACCTGCCTCTGCCTCCTGAGTGCTGGGATTAAATCACTTAACAGATTTTGACCAGTTAAACTTGAGTTAGGAATTTTGCATAGCGGGCTGGAGAGATGGCTCAGAGGTTAAGAGCACTGACTGTTCTTCCGGAGGTCCTGAGTTCAATTCCCAGCACCCACATGGTGGTGTACACGCAGGCAGAACACTGTATCCATAATAATAAATTAATTAATCTTTTAAAAAAAAGAATTGTGCATAGCTCAGAGTTTTGCTTTTCATTTTACCCCCCCACCACCATTTTGATAATTTTTGGAAATACATATAGCAGCCCAAATGGTTCCTGACCATCCTCCTTCCTAATTAAAACAGGAACATGTTTCTTTTTTTTTTTTTGGTTTTTCGAGACAGGGTCTCTCTGTGTAGCCTTGGCTGTCCTGGACTCGCTTTGTAGACCAGGCTGGCCTCGAACTCACAACGATCCGCCTGCCTCTGCCTCCGAAGTGCTGGGATTAAAGGCGTGCGCCACCACGCCCGGCTAGGAACATGTTTCTTATAATTTCCGTGTACCTGGTTCTTCCTTCTTAGGTCTCTCCCACACTGTTTTCAGTTAATGCGCCTTCTCAGGCTCAGTGTTCACAATGAGTCACTAAAAGGGTAAGTAACATATTAGGGGCTTGCAAAACGCAGAGGTAGAAGGACGGGATTCCTGATCAAACTGTGCTTTGACTTTGTCTGCAGGAATTGTGGAGGAATTGCCTGCAGTGAAGAAATATGTAATCATGGATTCGCCTTGCTAACCACCACCACCTGTTCTGATAAGCCAGGAAGTGGGTCGAGGAGAAGGAAAAGGAGCCAACATGAAGCTAAAGCAGCGAGTTGTGCTGTTAGCAATACTCCTCGTCATCTTTATCTTCACCAAAGTTTTCCTGATAGACAACTTAGATACATCAGCTGCCAACCGAGAGGACCAGAGGGCTTTTCACCGAATGATGACTGGCTTGAGGGTGGAGCTGGTGCCTAAATTGGACCACACCCTGCAGTCTCCTTGGGAGATTGCAGCCCAGTGGGTGGTGCCCCGGGAAGTGTACCCTGAAGAGACACCAGAGCTGGGAGCAATCATGCATGCCATGGCCACTAAGAAAATCATTAAAGCTGATGTGGGCTATAAAGGGACACAGCTAAAAGCTTTACTGATACTTGAAGGAGGACAGAAAGTTGTCTTCAAACCTAAGCGGTGAGTCTTCATCTTAGAAGCTGTGCGTGCTGGTTGCTGACTCGTTCAACTTGGGGTTTATATAAGAGCATTCTCCTTGCTGTTCTTTTCAGTAAAGTGACAGAGCTAGACTGGAACACCCCAAAATCCTTCTATTTAAGTCTCTTTAAAAGCCAGGTGTGGGCCGGGCGTGATGGCACACGCCTTTAATCCCAGCACTCGGGAGGCAGAGCCAGGCGGATCGCTGTGAGTTCGAGTCCAGGACAGCCAATGCTACACAGAGAAACCCTGTCTCAAAAAAACAAAAAAAAACAAAAGCCAGGTGTGGTTCAGACCTGTCATCTGCACTCAGGAGAGTGAGGCAGAAGGGTTGTTACAAATTCAAGGGCAGCCTGGACTATAAAGTTACAAACAAACAACTGAACTTTTCAGCAGAGCTAATCTTGATTTCTCTGGGGCTTTGTTTGTTGGGTTGCTTGTTTTGAGACAGTTTCTCTGTATAACCCAGGCTGGCCTCAACTTCTTGATCCTCCTGTATCCATGCCTAGCTGCTCATTTCTAATATACTAAACATCTTCAGTTTGGCAAATATTAGAGATACAAGATGAATAGAGTAGATAAACAATTTAGTGCAACTAAACACTGGATATCCGAAGCTCAGGGATATGGAGTTAGAATGGACTTGGAATGGGGGTGCCTCTCTCAGTGCCGAAGCAGTTTCAGGATCATGGAACAATTAAGGAAGAATACAGATGAGTCCCATTAACTACCTTTCCTTCTAGTTTCCCCCTGTTACTAATGCTGTTCATTAATCCAATTGATGAGCCAATAATACTATGTTAATTAAAGTCCATGGTTTTGGCTGGGCCTAGTGGTGCACACCTTTAATCCCAGCAGTTGGGAGTCAAAGGCAGTCAGATCTCTGAGTTTGAAGCCAGCCTGGTGTACGTCATGTGTTCTAGGACAGCCAGGGCTCCTTGGCAAGACCCTCCTTCAAAAAAACAAAAGACAAACCAAAACAAAAAAGGGGGTTGGGCATGGTTTACATTACAATTCACTCTTTTGGAGGTTATAGTTTGGATTTAGACAAATGTTCCTCACTGTAATATCTTGTGGAATAGTTTCTCCTCCCTAAAAATCATCTGGGCTGCACCCTCTTCCCTCTCTGCTCTTGAACCCTTGACATCTACCAGTTTCTGATGTTTCCATAGTTTTCTGTGAGTGAAATGTGGTATGATGGTTCATATTCATTTGCTGAAGTTAGTCAGCAGTTAATGCTTTCAGAGTGGGACTAGACATTTCTCATCTCTCTGTGAAACGTTTTAGAGAATCATACCTTTTGTTTTCTTGCTAGAGTGGAGGAAATAATATGGGGGCAAGTTGTATAAAATTTAACTCCCCTATTAATGCATTATCCATAGTAAAGCACAGCTGGAGTATGGATCCATTTAGAATCCCAGAAATGGAAGGGGTCGGCGTTTGTCTGGACCTGGAAAACATTGGGCAAGTTAAAAAATGCAATAGAATGCAGGTGTGGTGGTGCACATCTTTAATCCTAGCACTCAGGAGGCAGAGGCAGGAAGATCTTTGAATTTGAGGCCCTCCTGGTCTACATAGTGAGTTCAAGGGCGGCTAACTGTGTAGAGACCCTGTCTCAAAAAGCAAAACAAGGAATGCAGTAGAGCTGTTGTGGTCGTGCAGACCTGTTACCCCAGCACTTCCAAGCCTGAGGTAAGAGTCCCAGTTCAAGACACTGTCTTAAAAAGGAGGAGGAGGAGGAAGAGGAAGAAGAAAAAGTCTGACTGGCTGTTAATGTGGGAAAGTGGCTATGTAGACTTGAGATCTAATTTCTCTTGAGTGCACACCATTTGCCAATACCTTTAATGCATAGTCAGTTCCGTTCCTGTTTCCACAATAAGAAGCTGCTTTGACAGTGGCCTCCTGGTGATTTAGTAGAGCTGGGGCTTGGCACCAGACTGTCAGAATTTTAAACAGCTCCTGTTCTTCCGTACAGTTTGTTTGTTTGCTTCCAGGAAGCTTCATGATGTGGAGGGCCACCTGTGAAAGTCAGACATTATTAGCTTAGGGGTTTTTTTTTAGAGAGAGAGAGAGAGAGAGAGAGTGTGTGTGTGTGTGTGTGTGTGTGTGTGTGTGTGTGTGTGTGTGTGTGTGTGATGCATATGTGCTGTGGTGTGTTTGGAAGTCAAGGACAACTTATAGAAAACAGTTTTTTTCCTTCCACCACGTGGGTCTCAGGGATGGAACAAATGTCGTCAGGCTTGGCGGCAAGGCTTTCACCTGCTGAGCCAGCTCAGTAGCCCACTAATTTAGTTTTGAAGTATAATTCTTGATCTTTTGGGTCATAGCGTAAGGGATTAATAGCATAAGCAGTGTGGGGATGAAAAATTGTATGGAAAGAAATTAGTTCTGACTATCCTGTGTTTAAATGACCCACATCTACTGTTCGTACGCTACAGAACGAACGGCGACCGCGTGTGTTGGAGACAGATATTCCTGGCAGCTGTAGATCATGGGTTTTGCACATGCGCTTGAGATGCTCGAGGAAGGCACAGTGGAGGCTGGAAAGACCAGACTGCTGCGTAGGAGACAGGGCGAGGGACAGCTGCATCAGCCCTACTCACTTTTGCTTCATCTCATAGCTCGTCATCACCCCGCCATTCCTCCACCTTGCTCTCCCAGTTCCTGAATGCCATTCTCTTCCCCTCCCCTCTTTCCTTAGACAGGGTCTCAGCCCTAGCTGACCTGGAACTCATGTAGTCCAGGGTGGCCTTTAACTCATCCCCCTGCCTCAGCCTCAGTGCTGGGACTAAAGGCGTGTGCCACTATGCCTAGCTCCTTCATCTTATCACTGTGCGCCCCAGCTTTAAAACACTCAGAGTCTTCTCACTGTGCCCCAGACAGTCTATCCTCCACAGCCTAACAACAGAGGTCCCCGAGTGTGGCCTTCCTGCCTGTGCTCAGCCTTATTCTTCCACTGCTCTTTGTTTTGTCAGGAAAGATAGCCCAGCTCTTCCCTGCCATCCCCTGAACAGCTCGTTTCTGCTCCTCCCCTCAATGTAGATGTATCCATTCTAGAAATAAATTTATTTTTACAGGCAACAACTGCAGTTATATTGGGAAAAGGACGTAAAGCAGGGAGCTAACACTAGATAAAAATGCGTGGATGATCTTAGTACATGCTGAAAGGGCCCTTGGTGAGGAGAAGGAGACCCAGACTCCTAGCTTTTCATATTTCACATGCTAAAGCATGAGCTAAAGATTCAGACCTTGGGCAGGGCCTGGGGGCCCACGCCTTTAATCCCAGCCCTGGAGGCAGAGGCAGGCAGATCTCTGAGTTAGAGGACGGCCAGGGAGACACAGAGAAACCCTGTCTGGGGGTGGGGGGAAGAGGGGGGTGGGGTAGAGGTTGGAGAATTCAGATCTCAGGGCTGGGAGGATGGCTCATTTGGTAAGTTTGAGCCTCAGAACCCACATAAAACCCAACAGGAATGGGCTGGGGATATGGCTCCGTGTAAACTGGTCTGCAAGCATGAGAACCTGAGCTTGGATCCCTAGCACCTACATGAAAAGCCAGGAGTGGTGACTGCAATCCTGATACTAGGGAGGTAGAGACAGGCGATCCCCAGGGCTTGCTAGGTCACAGTCTACCTGTCTAGTCAGGGTTCTATTGCTGTGAAGACACCATGACCAAGGCAACTCTTAGAAAAGAAAGCATTTAATTGGGGGTGTGCTTACAGTTCAGAGGCTTAGTCTGTTACCATCATGGCAGAGAGCATGGCAGCAGCAGGCGTGGTGCTGGAGCAGTAGCTGAGAGTCACATGCTGATCCACAAGCAAAGAGGGGAGCACGGCTGGCACGGGGCTCTGAAACCTCAAAGCCCACCCTCAGTGGCACATTTCCTCTAACAAGGCCACACCTACTCCAACAAGGCCACACCTCCTAATCCTTATAATCCTTTCAAAGAGTGCCTCTCCCTGGTGATGACTAAGTATTCAAATATTTGAGCCTTTGGGGACTATTTTTATTCAAACTACCACACTGGCTAAAGCAACAAGCTTTGGGTTCAGTAAGAGATACTTCTCAAAAATAATAAGGTAGGAAGCAATAGAAGGAAGACATCTCTGCGTCTGGCTCCCCCAGACACACACACACACACACACACACATATCCATACACATACTTGTGAGAACAAAGACAGGCATGGTGATATATGCATGTAATCTCAGTACTGAGGAGACTGAGTCAGGGAGATCCCTGGGTCCCACTGGTCAACCAGTAAGTTCCATGTCAATGAGAAACTGTTTTAAAAGTTTTTTTTTTTAATGGTTTTTTGAGACAGGGTTTCTCTGTGTTGCCCTGACTGTCCCGGGCTCACTTTGTTAGGTGGTACTTAAGGAATGACACCCTGGTTATCCTCTAGCAAAGCTCCCGCTCTACTAAATCACTAGGAGGCCACTGTCAAATCAGCTTCTTACTGTGGAAACAGGAACTGAACTGACTAAGCATTAAGGGTATTGGCAAATGGCACGTACGCATACATACCCATACAGTTAGTGCACATAGCAACCCTACAGACACATACAGCGCAGAATTCCTCCCTCCTGACGCCCATGCGGTTCTTTCACTTAATTCCCGCTCCTCTTGCTCTCGAGCTCATGCCTTTCCTCTGAGCAGCTGTTAGATGTATTGGAGAGGTGTGTGGTGCTTTAGCAGGAGGGTGGGCTGTGCCTCATCACGTACCTTCTTGTGACTGTGCTGGAGTCCTGAAATGTATTCAAGGGTGTTCCCCAGCTGTATGGCCATCTACACCTGTGGTTGGGAGGAAAGTGCTTGTTATAGTCAGCTTTTGCTGCAGTGCTGTGCCTTGAAAATAAGCTTTAGACGAGGGTAATGACATTGGTGGTCATGACTTGGTGTAGTTCCATTTTCCACTTGGTGATGAGTGTTTTAGCACTGGAAATCCCGTGTTCAGTGGGACTGCTTGCTCTTTCCTGAGTCTCAGCTTCTAGTTCACAGTTTGCCCTATAGGTCCCCGTTGGTTCAGGGATGCAGGTGGGCAGCCACAGGTGAGTTTAATATTTTTTTCCTTCCAATTAGCAGATTTAAATTGTATCTCTAAAAATGAGTTGTTGAAAGAAAGGTGCCGGCTTTCCTTTATGTAATGCATGTGGCATATAAAATCATCAGAACGCTGTTTAAGATGAAAGAGACCTTAGAAGTTCCCTCAGTCCAGTCCCTGCTCTTACAGTTAAGGGATGGCTGACACCAGGAACAGAGGCTTTGCTCGAAGCTCTTCTGCTGCTGCCAGTCCAGGGTAAACTTGAAAAGAGGCCTGGAATGTGGCTATTGAAACTGCTGCTTGCAGAGGCAGCTTTCCCTTTCCATGAACAAAACAGGGGTGTCAGGAGGAGCTTCCCCAAGATATTTAAACTTCTCCTACAGCCTTACAACAGGCATTCTGGTAAGCAACAGCATTCTTTATTTATTTTTCCCAAAATGTTAATAAGCATTTTAAAAGACATTTACTAAGCAGCATGAGCCTGGGTGGAGTACCATGCTGGAAATCCTTCCAGAGACTCACCTTGCGGCTGTACTTAAACTACAGCGAATGACTTTTTTAGGCGTAAACCTAATGTCATCCACGATTTACTCAAAGAGTGATTGTTGAGGTAGAAGCAGTATTCTGGTTTTTGTCTCAGCTCATCTCTTCATCTCCCAGCCATCTGTGTTAACACCCAGTTCTCGGTGTTGACAGAAGAGGAGCGTGTGGACCGGCTCAGGCTTGCTGTCACTCCCAGTGCTGATGTAACTCACGTCTGCATCTGTGTTTCCCATGCCCTTTGCAGGTACAGCAGAGACTACGTGATAGAAGGGGAGCCATACGCTGGTTACGACAGGCACAATGCAGAGGTGGCAGCCTTTCATCTGGACAGGTAGGTATGCGTCATCTCTCAAGGGAACTTGGGGACTTCCTCAAGACATGAATGATGCAGTAATAACATGGGCTTGTTCCCTGTTTATAGCTGATGATATTTGTGCTATTGTAGTTCTGTAAGTGCCTAATATTTGAGTGCTGCCTAAAAATCCACAGTAAATTTTTTAAGACATTTATTTTTCTTTGATATATATGGGTGTTTTGTTTGCATGTATGTCTGTGCATCCCATGTGTGTCTGGTGCCCAAGGAGGCCAGAAGGCAGCGTTGGAGTCCCTGGAGCTAGAGTTCCAGATGTGGGCTTCTGTGGGAATGCTGAGAACCAGACTGAGGTTCTCTGCAAAAACAGCAAGTCCCCTGACCAGAGCCACCTCTCCAGCCCCACTAGGGTTAAACACTTGTGACCCCAGACTTTCACTTCCTATTACTTCACTTCATTTTTGGCATGCCTTATGTTGTCAGAGTTGAAGATATTAATTGGTAAATACAATGCCATAATGAAAACAGAAGTTTGAATTCAAATCTCTGTATTGAATTGGCCATTAGTTGGGCCTTATAGTCCTGTCGTTTTCTTTCTGTTGTAATATGGACTCATTCCAAAGCTGAACATATATAGCATGGAATTGAGAATGGATTTTGTTGTTCTTTTTTTTTTTTTTTTTTGGTTTTTCGAGACAAGGTTTCTCTGTGTAGCCTTGGCTGTCCCAGATTGCTTTGTAGACCAGGCTAGCCTTGAACTCAGAGCGATCCACCTGCCTCTGCCTCCTGAGTGCTGGGATTAAAGGCATGTGCCACCACGCCCAGCGATTTTGTTGTTCTTTATACAACATATACACAGCTTCAAAATCAGAATGATTAACAACAACAAAGTCACCAGGAATTCTGTTATAAAGCCAGTAGCTGGTTGTGGTGGCACACACAGTCTATAACCTTTATGAAGGAGACAAAGGCCCTGGGGACTGGGACTTCAAAGCTGGTTTGTCCTACATAGGGTATCTCAGAAAGCTGGAGGTGTGGGGACCCTCTAGAAATATCGATACTGTTTTTACAGGCACCTCTTAGCCAAGTTGTGGTTCCCAGTTCCTCCTCACATGCACTCAGTCTACAGTGACAAACACTAAAAGACATGATTGTGGGCTAGGGAGAGGGGAGGTGGCTCGGGGGTGCCTATCTATAGGTGACCCCTAGCAGTAAAAAGAGAGCAAGAGAAAGAGAAGCTGTTTTTTTTTTTTTAATGAGAAAAATCAAAAAAAGAAAAGGCAAATTTTTGTCTTTTTCCCAATTAGGAAAGAGAGAGAGAGAGACAGAGAGACAGTAGTAGAATATGGATCAAGAGCACAGAGAACAGGGATTGGAGAGATAGCTTAGTGGTTAAGAACACTTTTTGCTACTCTTCCTGAGGACCTGGGTTCAATTCTTAGCACCTACACAACCATCTGTAACCCCAGTTTCAGGAACTTCAACAGACATGCAAGTAAAACATTCAGACATATACAGTACAATAAATACTTTTTTAAATTTTTATTTTTATTTTATGTGCATTGGTGTTTTGCCTGCATGTATGTCTGTGTGAGGGTGTCAGATCACTTGGAGCTGGGTTACTGACAGTTGTGAGCTGCCATGTGGGGTCTAGGATTTGAACCCAGGTCCTCTGGAAGAACAACCAGTGCGTTTAACTGCTGAACTATCTCTGTAGCCCCAGTAAATACTTTAAAAGAGAACAGAGGGAGGGGAACAGAAGGAGAAAAGCTATTACACAGAGAAACCCTATCTTGAAAAACCAAAAAAGAAGGTCTGGAAAGATGGCTCAGAGGTTAAGAGCACTAAGGTCCTGAGTTCAATTCCCAGCAACCACACGATGGTTCATAACCATCTATAATGAGATCTGGTGTCCACTTCTGGCCTGTTGGCTCCCATGCAGGCAGAATAATATATAAATATAAATAAATATTTTTTAAAATGAAAACCTAAAAAGAAAGAAAGAAGCCAGATGGTAGTAGTGCACACCTTTAATCCCAGCACTTGGGAAGCAGAGGCAAGTGGGTCTCTGTGAGTTCAAGGCCAGCCTGGTCTACAAACTGAGTCCAGGACAGCCAGAGCTATGCAGAGAAACCCTGTCTAAGTAAATAACTAATAAGAAAAGTGAAAGAAACACATATAGAGCTGAGCACATAGTGCTCAGCTGTAATCCCTGGGTTAAACAGCTAAGGAAGGAGAAGCAGTTTTAGGCTAGCCTAGGTTACTATATAAAAAGACAAGTGGATAAATATGGTGAGTAGTTATGAGAATAATAGCAGTTATTAGACAGGCTTCTTGACACTAGAAATGTTTTTAAATCCTTTTAAAACCATGGCTTGCTATTTTCACCCACTGAAATGACAGCTTTTTTTTTTTTAAATGTTTTATTGTCAGAAATATATTGAATTCATATGCTGCTTAAAACATTGTTAATTTTGTTCTTTCTGTTAAGAACTGGTTGTTGTTTTTTTTTGTATCAGAAATCTTACTGTTCATAGCCTTTGAAAAAATATAACTACATTTTAGTGCACATATCTAAGATATTTCTAGGAAGTACTATGAAAATATGAAAGAAAAATAAAAAGTATATACAGACATACCTTACTAGCATTTTGTAGTAGAGAAAACTTGGTAGTAACTTAATATCTCTAGGTAGGGAAAAAGGTACATGAGTATTTATAATACTATGGATGTTTGCAGCCTTTTAAAGGAACTCAGGCAGAGTTGCACAAATCCATCTCATTTAATGGCACACTAGAATTAGACTGTCCCCAACCTAGTCTGTCTACTTTCTCCCTCAAGACCTTCTACTTTCTGTTTACTGGACACCAGCAGATCATGAAGGAGCCTTATTTCCTCATTTCTGGGAATGTATACCCAACATAGTAAATTTCATCAGTCTAATGTATTTAGAGCGATATATCTGTATTATTTTATCTTGTAATTCCCCAATTATTGGCAAAATATATCTTTCCATAATGTTAGTTGGTTAAGTAGTGAATTATCCTCTGTATAGATGTGGTTACTAGTAAGCCGCAGTGGTGGCTCACGCCTGTGACCCCAGCACTTGAGAGGCTGAGGCAAGATAACTGCCATGAATTCACAGGTAACTTGGGCTACAGCGAGAGCCTGTTTAGAAAGAAAAAAGATAAGTCAAATGTATGTTATGTTTATGCATACCTGTGTGTTTTTATAAATTTCAGAGAAAATGCTTATGCCAACATGTAGTTGCTAGGCTTGAGAATTAAGGGTGATCCTAGTTTTCTTCATTATCATTTTTAAAGTTCTGCCCCTCTAAATTTTCTCTAGGTAATGTGTAGTTTTGGGAATGTCATTTTAAAAGAAAGTAATAGTTGTGGTGGTGTACAACTTCTTATCTACTTACTTACTTATTTATTTGTTTGTTTTGAGACAGGGTTTCTCTGTGTAGTCTTGGCTGTCCTGGACTCATTTTGTAGACTAGGCTGGCCTTGAACTCAAAGAAATCCACCTGCCTCTGCCTCCCAAGTGCTGGGATTAAAGGCATGTGCTACCATGCCCAGCCAGTGGTACACAACTTTAATCCAGGCCTTGGGAAGCAAAAGATCTCTGAATTTGGGGTCACATGGTCTACTTAGCAGTTCTAGGACAGTCAAGGCTACATATTAAGACTATCCAAAAAAAGTGGGTCTGTCTCCAGGTGCTGGGATTAAAGGTCTCTTGTATGTAGGAAGCCAGCCTGGTCTACAAAGCAAGTTCCAGGACATCCAGGGCTGTTATACAGAAAAACCCTGTTTAAAAAATGAAAAACAAATAACTACAACAAAACAACAGCAAAGAAAATAAAAACAAATAATTTTCTAGTGCCTATTAGAAAGGCCTTCAAATGTGTCTTTATTTAAACTGTCCTGTGGGTGTATTTTTTAGTCAGTTTCCAGTTTGTCAAAATTTTATCAAAGCTTTTAATCCATGTGAGGCTAAGCACAGTATTTTCTTAGTAGTTATTTCGAGTTTGGTTATGAAACATTTTTAGCAGAAGCAGAGGGTACTGTGACACCATGTTCCCGTCCCCTAAGGCTAACAGTTTCTTATATTTTGCCTGACTTGCCCACTCCTTTTTAGCTGAACTGTTGAATAATCTACATCTTGACAAACTCATGAATATATGTACCTCTAAAAACCAAAATTTACTCACCTACCTACCCACCTCCAGAACCTTGGTATCTTTAGCAGGATTGGCCATGGTTTTTGAGATTTACTTAAAATGTGTCTCCAAAGATTTCTCTCTTCTCTCCTCAACCCTCAAAACTAGGATTTTGGGTTTCCGCCGAGCTCCCTTGGTGGTTGGCAGATACATTAATCTGCGAACAGAGATCAAGCCTGTTGCCACGGAGCAGCTGCTGAGCACCTTCCTCACTGTAGGTAAGAGATCAGAGGGTATTTAAATAGGGGGTGATCAGAAGGTAAACAGGCAGGGCATCATTGAGCAAGTGGATTGATCACATCTCTTTTATTCATAAAGAACTCAAAGGAATATAAAAGCAAATATGCAGCGTGGTCTTGTGTTACTGTGGAACTTAGGTCTAACAGTGGGAGTGGGAAGTGAGAATTTATCCTTAATACACACTTCTTGAAGTAAGAAGTGAAGTCATTTACCAGTGGCGAAAATGGTAACTTTATTTCTGCTTGATCTTCCGGCTAAGTCTCAGATGCAGGATTTGGTCTAAATCAGTTACTGTCTGCATATCATTGTCCTGGTTATTTTTTATCTATGTGTTCTCTTGGGAACTGTCTTCTGAGAAGTCAGGACACCCAGGGCTAAGGACATGGCTCAGTCAGTAAAGTGCTTGCCATGCAAGCATGAGGACCTGAGTTTGGATCCCCATACCCGTGTTTGGAAGTGGGCACCTGTAATGCCCGCGCTGAGCAAACAGAGACAAGCAAATCCTTGGAGCTCACTCTCCTCCCAGTGTAGTCAGCTTGGTGGTAGGCTCCAGGCTCAGTGAGAGGCCCTGTCTCACAGAGTAAGGTGGGGAGCAGTTGAGGAAGGCACCTATCAACTTCTGGTCTGCACGTGCGTACCCCTCCACATAAACATAAATAATAATGAGTGGAGGAAACCTGCAGCAGCGCTGAGACGGTCAGAAGTTCTCCTGTAGGATTGCATTTGGCCCATTGCTCCTCCTTCAAGAGTTAGTCCATAACTCATGGACCTGGGTGTGAGTGCCCTGGCCCTGGTTCCCGCTGTCTTTCTGCAGTGCAGGGCATCTGCTCATGCTGTTCTTGTTGTGTGCATGGTAAACAGGAGGAATATGGAGATCCTGTGCTCTCTTGGCCTCTTGGTGGTGATTCTTTTGGTGATTCAGTGTTCTACTTCATAGTATAAATTTTGGAACAGACATTGAAAAACGAACTTCACCTTGCTTTTTACAAGAATGAATAGATTCATATTTTAAAATGAGGTAAAGCAATGCCTGTCTCAAAAAGTAAAATCTTCAAGAATGGTAATACAATGTGGAAAACTGATTTCTTTTAGTGACAAAGTGACAGGAAATTCTAATGGTATGGTTCCGATTGTCATAGTTGGTTGAAACACTAAATCTCAGATAGACATTAGTGAGAATAAAGTTGTAATTTTCCAGTTTACCCCACCAGTCCTCAAGTTAACATTGATCAAGGCTGAGACCAGACGTGCAGAAAGAGTGCGAGCTCAGGTTGAAGGTGCTCGTGGGTTTAGCCAGTGAGGAGAGGAAGGGTTAGGACAGGGTCACTGAAAGGCCTATGTGTCATGCTTGGGTGCCAACACTCCTTAGGCAACGGGGAGCTGCTGGGAGGGGGTAAACAGGAGGCGAACAGATTGGAATTTAGGAGGTGAGGTGTGGCGGTCCTGTAGAGGGTGACCGGGGACGAGGAGAGTCAGGAGGTGAGCGCCAGTGAAGTAGTTCTGAGAGACAGAACTAAGGGAAGGATGGGACAGAACAATTGAGAGGTGTTTGAGGACTGGTGTAAGCAGTGCGGTGAACATCTTAGCTAGGAAGAGCAGCACGCAGAAAGGAAAACTTAAGACTGACTCTAGATTTCTAGGTTGGCTGGCCAAGTGGCTACAGAGCTGAGGGGGTGCAGGAAAGACTGAAGCGCTACAGAAAGAGAGGATGCATCTGATGCTTCAGGATCATCTAAGAGTTTATGTGTAACAGCTAAAGGAGAAAGGCCGAGATGGGGGCTTAGATTTGATAGTTCACCCACGGGGAATAAGGAGAGCTCTGCAATCACATAAGCGGTTTCCGGAGCTGAGTATGTCCACACAGTGGTCAGAGGCCGGAGGCTGAGGCTCACCAAGCATGTTGGGGATACTGAGTCAGGAGAGCACATTTAGTGTCAGACACACAGTAAGCACTGGCACAGACTTGTTTCCCTTTCACCACCTAGTGGTGGAGGAGTGAGCTGCTTGGAGCGCTGTAATTACATGCTCAGCACCAGCCAGCGGCCCCCCCTCCACCCCCCCCCTACCCCCCCACCCACCCCCCCACCCCGGCTGAGATAGTCTATGTTGTAAGGGCTGGCTGTATAGCATAGGCATGGTGGTAGAATACCCGCTCAGTATGCAGCAGTCTCTGCGTTTGATCTCCAGCCCCAACCCCCACATTTGTATTTTACTCCAGAATCTGAATAAACCACAACCTCTTAAGTAATGCATTATACTTCTTTTCTTAAGAAAGACTCCTATTTAGCAAACCCAAGTGTTTGCATTTTCCCCATAGATTGTTTTAGTTGCTTTGTTTTGTGTGTTTTAATTATTTTTGGGTTTTGTTTGTTTTTTTGAGACAGGGTTTCCCTGTGTAGCCTGGGCTGTCCTGGACTCTCTTTGTAGATCAGGCTGGCCTCGAACTCACAGAGAACCACCTGCCTCTGCCTCCCAGAGTACTGGGATTACAGGTGTGCACCACCACACCTGGCTGTGTTTTAGTTTTTGGAATCGGTAATTCATCAGCTTGTTCACATGCTTACACCATCAAAAGGACCTACAATAACACATTCTGGTTCCCTGTTAGCAGTTTATTTCTTTTTGTACATGCACGCTTGTATTTAACTCTTATTCTACGTACTATGTGGTACACTATAGGTGCTTAGCACCATGCGGTCCCCCGACTGAGATAGTTTTGCATTGTATTCTTTGTACTTAGCCTAGCAATAATCTCTCTTAGTAATTGGTTCCTTTTTGTATGACTATAAACACATATTAATGTTTAGGTCTGCCATTCTACACAATCTACAGCTTACTATTCATACTTCTATATTGCATTCTTTTTTACTTAATTATAAAAACCTTCGCATTGTATATTTGAGAACTTGTTCATCCTTTTCTTGTCTAACTAATGTATTATTCAGAGTTCTCTAAATGAACAGAACTAATAGAATGAGTGTGTGTGTGTGAGTGTGTGTGTGTGAGTGTGTGAGTGTGTGTGTGTGTGTGTGAGTATGTGTGTGTGTGAGTGTGTGTGTGTGTGTGTGTGTGTGTGTGTGTGTGTGTGTGTGTGTGTAGGGGATTTATTTCACTGCCTTACAGGCTGTGGCCTGGGTAGTTGAACAATGGCCTCTCTCGATGGAAATGCCAAAGACCCCAGTGTTGTTCAGTCCATGGCGCTGGATGTCTCAGCGGCCCTAGAGGACCCTGGAGAGCTGCTGGCCTTCAGTCTGCATTGGAATCCCCAAGAAGTCAGCTCCAGTCCCAGGGCAGGATCGCTGCAGCCACAGGAGAGGTGAATTGCCAGCAGGAGAAACACAAGAAGGCAAAGCAAAAGATTTTTTCCATCCGGGTGTGGTGGCACACGTCTTTAATCCCAGCACTTGGGCGGCAGAGGCAGGTGGATCTCTGTGAGTTCGAGGCCAGCCTGGTTAACTGAGTGAATTCCAGGACAGCCAGGGCTACACAGAGAAAACCTGTTTTGAGCAAAAAACAGTTTTCTTCCATGTCCTTTTATTTTAGCTGCCACCAGCAGATGTGGCCCAGATTTAGGCTAGGTCTTTCTGCTTCAAACAATCTGATCAAGAACACCCCTACGGGTGTGCTTTGGACCTTGGCCTTTAGTTTATTCCAGAGTTACTCAGGTTGAAGACCAGATTAGCAACCCCAGCTAGTTAGAAAGTATTCTGTTTTAAGTCCCTATAACCAGTCCTTTATTGGACTTATATTACTCCAGTATTTTGTATGTACAACTATTATTACCCAGAATTACTTTGTACATATGCCACTTCATACATGAGTAGAAATTTCTACAAGTTGAAGTGCCAGGGTCATGTGCACCTAGAGTTTTAGTGGGTGTGGTCACATTACCCCTCATAAACACTTAACTAATTTACTTTACCGACGGCAATATGAGAGTGCCCCTGCCCTAGTGTCATTAATAATGCATCCTGAAACTCTTGGGGTTGTTTGTTTTATATGTAGCATCTTTTCATTTGCTTAAGAGCCATTTGTGTTTTTGTCAGTTACCTGTCTTTTTTGCACGTGTGTGTTGTGCACGAGCCTAGTGGGTACTGTTTCCCAGGTGTGTCTTCATCGCTGTGGTCATTGTTTGAGACAAAGTCTTTCCCTGACGTGAAGCTCCACATCTGAGCTGGCTGCCCAGCAGGGCCCAGAGATCTACCTGTCTCTGCCTATTTGCATTTCCAAGGCCAAGCACAGTTTGTACTGCCCAGGACTTAATCAGCTATAGTGCACAGCACACCCACGAGGCTGTGACTACTCTTTACCTTAAGATTCCCTCCTTTCTCTCTTTTATTTTTCCTTTTTGGTTTTTTGAGACAGGGTTTCTCTGTATTGCGCTGGCTGTTCTGGAACTTGAGCTGTAGACCAGGTTGGCCTTGAACTCAAAGATCAGCATGCCTCTGCCCCCTGAGTGCTGGGACCAATGGTGCCATTGCTAGCAACCTTAAGATTTTTTTTAAAATAATTTCAACTAATTGAAAGTAACATATAGGATACTTATAGTTACAACAAATTTATAAAAATATAAATTTAACTTGATTACATTAGAAATACTGACATATTTTAGAGAGAAAACAGACAAGACTCTTAAAGGTCACAAGAAAAAATAATAAACTGTGAAAATGATTCTGAAATTAGATCAAAGACGAAACCTTTTGATTGTTTGGTTGGTTTTCTTTTGGTTTTTCTGAAACAAGGACTTTCTCTATAGCCCTGGCTATGTTGGTACTCCCTATGTAAGCCAAGCCAGCCTCAAAGTCACAATGATCCTCTATTTACCCCAAGTGCTGCATTTAAAGTCCCAATTGAGAGAAAACTGTTGACTGGCTATCAAAAGGTAAAAGGCCTCAACCTCTCAAGGATACTGATGACATGCACTTGTAATCCCAGAGCTGGAGAGGCGCTCTCTATAGATGGGCACTCCACAACCCTATTGATGTCCAGTTGCTTCCCCAGCCCCAACCCATCTTTCAGTATTGGGGATTAGCTCTAGAACCTTGTGTATGCTGAGCAAAAGCTCCACCACTGAGCATCACATCCCAGGCAAAACTATATAAATACTCCATTTCTTTCTTTTTTTCTTTTTTTTTGTCCAAGACAGGGTTTCTCTGTGTAGCCCTGACTATCCAGGACTCACATTGTAGACCAGGCTGGCCCTGAACTCACAGTGATCCACCTGCCTCTGCCTCCCAAGTGCTGGGATTAAAGGCGTGCGCCACCACCACCCAGCTTCTTTTTTCTTTTTGGTTTTTCGACATGGGGTTTCTGTGTGTACCCCTGGCTGTACTGGACTCGCTCTGTAGACTGGGCTGCCTTCCAACTCACAGAGATCCGCCTGCCTCTGCCTCCCTAGTGCTGGGATTAAAGGCGTGCTCCACCACACCTGGCTTAATACTCCATCTCTTATCAAACTATAATCCACAGTTTTAGCACATTGATCATACCATTTGAATCAGTTGTTACGATAGTTGTAAAATGGTAGTTTATACTTCTGCCATTGCCTTATAGACTTATTGGTAGACATTCTGTTCAGACAAGAACTCCCCTCATACATTTATTCATATAATGATGAATTCATTGACTTAACTTTCTGAGTTGTAATTTCTTAGTATTATTTTTTAATGCTGATGTTCTGACTCTAAAGATGAGTCTGTAAGAACCCTACAGACCAGCTCCATGACCTTTGGGAACAATTGCACTGTTCTCTGAGCACTTCCTTACAGCTGGCAGTGTCCACGTGCTCCAGGCTCAACAGTACCTCCCCTGATCAGTCCTGGAGGCAGCTGCTTATTCCACAAGCTGTCTTGTTTGTTTGTTTGTTTGTTTGTTTGATGTAATATTAAAATGTTCTTTAGAGCCAAGTTAGTGGCACATGCTTTTAATTCCAGTACCTAGGAGAGTTGCAGGCAGATAGCTCTGAATCTGAATCCAACCTGGTCTACAGAGCAAGTTCCAAAACAGTCAGATCTACAGAGAAACCCTGTCTTAAAAAAACAAAAAACATCTGGGCAATGGTGGTGCACGTCTTTAATCCAGCAATCAGGAGGCAGAAGCAGGCGGATCTCTGTGAGTTCGAGGCTAGCCTGGTCTACAAAGAGAGCCCAGGATAGCCAGGGCTGTTACACAGAGAAACCCTGTCTCAAAAAACAAAACGACATATATGTGCAAATACATATACACACGGCCGTGTTTTATCTCTGGGTGTATATTGAAACCAGATTCTCTGATTCTAATTCATGACAGGATGTACTTTAAGCGTCGTACTTTCTCTGTTAATTTCCTTTTTCATCTGTGAGAAGTCTAGCTCTCTTACCCTTGGTCTGTTTACTTACCTGCTCCTGCCTGCCCCATATGTGACCAAACTAAGTATGTGTCTGCTCTGTCTCTTAATTATTGTGAGTTGAGAGCAAGACTGTAATGGTAGTTGACTTCTGAGAGAGAGGCCAGGTGGGAAGGAGACAGGAAGATTTGCTTTCTCTAGCCTTTCATTCATTGCAGATTTTGTTACACTGTCTGCTTTTAGTACCTACAGCGGAAAACACCTGTGTGAAATGGACTAACATCAGGATTTTAATTTTTGTGGTGCCTGTTTATTTAGCTGTTCAGTCTTGTTTGGGGAGAATTGGGTTCTTAATTTTCCTTCTTAAAAATGTCTGGCTCATTTCAATCCTGCAGGGAACAATACCTGTTTCTATGGGAAGTGCTATTATTGCCGAGAAACAGAGCCAGCGTGTGCTGATGGAGACATGATGGAAGGTTCTGTCACACTCTGGCTTCCAGATGTGTGGCCTCTGCAGAAACATCGACACCCCTGGGGCAGGACTTATCGAGAAGGCAAACTGGCCAGGTAAATGCTCCTGTGGGCCATGACTTAGTTCTTCACTGTGTCAGGCCAGTTGTCTTCCTGAGTGGAGCAGCCATCTGTGCCAGAATAAGAACAGTTGTGGATTAGGGCAAACCTGCTCAGGCAGGGCCCTGTTATCAGCAGTGCCGGTGTGTCAGCCATCTTTCTGTCACTAAAAAGAGAGATTTAGCTGGATGGCGGTGGTGCACGCTTTTAATCCCGGCACTCAGGAGGCAGAGGAAGGCAGATCTCTAAGTTCCAGGCCAGCCTGCTCCACAGTGAGTTCCAGGACATCCACGGCTGCACAGAGAAACCTTGGCCTGAAAAAAATAATAAAGGAGAGATTAATTTTGCCTCAGTTTGAGAAGGTCACTCCATAATCAGTCACTTAGCCACACTGCTTTGGGCTTCCGGTGGCACAGTACATGATTGCAGAAGCATGTGGTGGCAGAGGCTGTTTATCTTATTGCTCCTTGAAAGCAAAGATAGAAAAGGCCAGGAGCAAACTAGCTAAACAGGGACTCCCTGAAACATCCTCATAACCTCCTCACAGCACGTTCCCGGTGAGTAAACCTTTATCACACCGTAAAGGTCCAATAGCTCCTGAACGTTTCACAGGTTGAACCAGGCTTTAGTACATGGTCTTTAGGGGACATTAAAATATAAACCATAGAGGAGAGGGAGGGACAGAGAGAGGTGGGGGAGGGAGCGAGAGAGAGCAAGCGAGAGAGCGCACGCACGCTTGATCTTGCAAAGGGCCTAAATTTGATTTCCTGCTCTCACATTTGGGGCTCCAGCTTCAGGAATCCAACAGCCTTTTCAGATCCTCACTGGCAACTCTTTCCATTTGGTGCACTTACACACACACACACATACACACACACACACACACACACACACACACACACACACACACACACAACACACACACCTAGGTATGCACACAAGTACAACACATAAATAAAAATAAACTGTTGTTGTTGTTTTTAAAATATAAGCCATAGCGTGTGCAGGTGACCTCTGCAGGCTCATGTATATCTCATGCCCTTGGCCCACTCCAAGAGTTCTCAAGTCTTAACTGTCTCAGTGTTGCTGAGGCCTACATCTAAAGTCTGAGACATTAGGCAAATCTTAAGCTATGAGCCCTATAAAAATTTTTTAAAAGTTATATGCTTGTAAAATACAGTGGCACTGGAGAAGCATTGCCATTCCAACGAATAGGAAAAGAGCCAGGATGGGGCAAAAGCAAGAACAGACATAGGCAGTGAGCCAGCCACTGGGTAAAGGTGCCTGCTATCCACGCCTCAGCTGTCAAAATTCAATCCCCAGCTCCTGTATAAGAAGAGAGAACCAGCTCTACAGATTTGTCCCCTGATCTACACGTGTTCTGTGCCACTCACACCCAACACATATGTCATGAACCCATGTACACACATAATAATAATTTTATTTTTAAAAACTCTAGCTCCATGTCCAGAGCTAAGGGCTGACACTGGTGTAGCATGAGCTACAAAAAGCTTGGCCAGCCCTCTCTGTCCCTGTGGGTGAATCCCACAAAGCTCCTCTCGAGACAGTTTTGCTCGCTACCCATAGCTTTCCTCAAAGGGCAAACATTCCACGTTCCTGGTATCTCAGGCTTTACTCACAGCTTCCTGCTTCACACTCTTAGGCTGTTGGCAGGAATTTCAATTCTGTCTGTACCCTCTCGAGACCGCTCTGGAATCTGAGTAGAAGTGGGTCCACGATCCTTAAATTACATATGCCTGCAGCACTAGCAGCACGTGGAGTGCCAAGGTCTGGTGCTGTGGTGAGCTCATCCAGGTCCTTTTGGACCATAGTGGCTTCTTCGGTGCCTTGATGGTTGAACACAGAAGTTTAGCCTGGCACGGGCAGGATCTTGCAGGCTCCTGAGATGCCTCAAGGTACCTTTCCTACCTTCCTAGTGTAAAGCTCTTGGCTTTTTGAAAGGGCGTTAGTCTCTCAGCAGTTATCTTGGCTTGAACTTTATATGCGTTTCTTCCCTGGTTCAACTACAAGCTTTTCAGATCTTTTTGCTCTGCATTTTGCTTCCACTTCTCACAGTAAATATGGCTAGAAGCAGAAATTCCCACGCTGGTGCCCTCAGGCTGCCTCTGCTGTGTAAGCCGATCTACAAAGTCTCAGCACGCGTACAAGGCAGACAGGTTCTCTTAAGAATGTGGCATGATTAGCATGCTAGCCCATTTCCCAGATAATCCCAAACCTATCAGCTCAGCTTTTGCTCTGTGTTCCAGCCAGCCTCTGAACCCCCCACCAGAACTTCCCAGCAGTCTCTACTTTCCTTAGCATGCTTCTCTAAAATTTTCTAAATTAGCAAACCAATCCCAAAGGCCTCTGAACCTCCCTGTCAGGGATAGTCACAGCAATGGCCCAACTGTCTGCTTTAGCTTCCTGTCTCTAACAAAATACCTAACATTTTAAATGAAGAGAGGTTCTTTTGGCTCACAGTTTCTGAAATTTCAGCCCAGCCTGGACTATTACTTTGGGGTTTATGGTAAGACGGTATCAAGGCAACGCATGTCTGCTGTGGAGGAAAGCTGCTCTCCTCATGGTGGCCAGGAAGCAAACATGAGAGAAGGAAGGCAAGGCAACCATGTCCACTGTCTAGGCTTGCCCCCAACAACTCATCTTCCTACCGCAAGGCCCCACCTCCTACTCACATCACAGGCTGGCAACCACAGTCAGCACCTGGCCTTTGCAGGGCTCTTAGGAGCTGAACTGCAGTCCGGAGTGGTTGGCACCCAGTAACCCCTGTGATGCTGCTTGCCTCCAGGTGGGAATACGATGAGAGCTACTGCGATGCTGTGAAGAAAACGTCCCCCTACGACTCAGGCCCACGCCTCCTGGACATCATCGATACTGCTGTGTTTGATTACTTGATTGGCAATGCTGACCGGCATCACTACGAAAGCTTTCAAGATGATGAAGGCGCTAGCATGCTTATCCTTCTCGATAATGCCAAAAGGTACGGAGCAGCAGGACCGTGGACCGCCCGCGTCTGTGTGGAAGAGGCGCGGTCTCTAGGGCACTGTGCAGGCAGCTGTCACACACTGACATGAGTCAGCAGTAGGAGTAACATGCTCACTTCGGCTCATGCTTTCAGGAGCTTGTTCGCTTCATTGCTTTGGGGCCTGTGATGAGGCAGAATCATCCTCGCTGGAAACACATTTCCGCATCAAGAGTGTATGCCAGATCTAACTTCCTTCTGCTGGGCCCCACCTCCTTAGGCGTCCTCACTTGTAGGTAGTGCTAAGACTGGCCACTAGTGCCCTAGCAGTGGGGTGAAGGACTGGGGACCAAACTGTCCTAGATGTAGTCTCCCAAAAGCCTCACCTCTCACAGCCTCACAGTGGGGATTAAGTAGCAACAAGAGTTTGTGGGCATGTCCTCCTAATGGGGACTTCAGCATAGTGGCTGTTTTCCATGCGCTGTCCTCAGGACTTGGTGATTCTCCAGTCATTTAGGGGAGCAAAGAGGTGGCTGTTTTTTTTTCCAGAGCCACCATTCCTTTGCTAACGGAATACCATTTTTATATCGTCTCAGCCTCAGCCCTGGGCAGTTCTTCTGGTTTGACGCTGCCATCAGGCTGACTTGCAGGAATAAGGTTTTAGTGCCTTTGGGAGACTCTAGCGAGGAGAACCTGAATTTCCTTCCAGACCTTTAGGAAGTGTTACAGGGTTAGGATTTCTGCCTTCTCTCTCTGAACTGAGAACTCACAGTGCGGCCCCACAGTTATGCTCCAGTGTCTTGTCAGGAAAGGGGTCCTTGTTACCTGAGCGTATTTGCTGCTTGATACTTCAGTTCAGGCTGTTAATGGCCCTGTGTCTCATTAGTCGTGCCTGGCTTATTTTTAATTTAGATGATTTGAGCTGTTGGAGCATGAAATTGTCTAGCATCACAGTTGGGTTTTTGTGAACATGTTCTTGCTTTGATGCTGAGAAGGGAACAAATACTTGCGCCTCATTCACTCTCTTAATTTAATTTTCAGCTTTGGGAACCCCTCGCTGGATGAGAGAAGCATTCTCGCCCCTCTCTATCAGTGTTGCATGTAAGTTATGCACAGCAGGTGTGTCTGCCTGCACTTCCTTCTTCAGTTCAGGTACCGGTACATCACTTTTCTTGACCTTAAAGCATCCCAGTTGCTTTTCCTTCTTCTGTAACACAGAGCCCCGTGAACCCTGACAGAGCAGATGGAAAGACAGAGGCAGGTCACCCAAAGCTCAGAATTTATTTTTAATTTTGCATCAATAAGTTTGTAGTATCTATAGTAATATATGTGTGTTTGGCTTAATATCTCTACTACCTGCTAAAAACAGTCTAGCTAGACTTTAACCCCAGCACCTAGGAGACAAAAGCAGACAGATCTCTGTGAATTTGAGGCTACCCTAGCCTACATTGTGAGTTCTGAGACAGCCAGGATTACATTGTGAGGCAATCTCAAAAAAAATTTTTTTAAGATGTATTTATTTATTAAATATACAGGGTTTTGCTTGCCTGTATGCCTGCACACCAGAAGAAGACACCAGATATCATTATAAATGGTTGTAAGCCACCATGTGGTTGCCGGGAATTGAACTGAGGACCTTTGGAAGAACAGCCAGTGCTTTTAACCTCTGAGCCATCTCTCCAGCCCCTACGAAAAAATATTTTAATAATTTAAAAAAATCTGTTACAGCCTGTATTCTCAGCTGCTATATCTGAAACCTGTGGTTTCAAGTCTTCCCATCTGGAGTTTGAATATTTTACCTTGAAATTATCTAAGCAAAAAATAACTTTCTCGGGCTAGAGAGATGTGTCAGAGGTTAAGAGCACTGGCTGTTACTTCCAAAGGCTGTGGGTTCAATTCCCAGCAGCCATGTTGTGGCTTACACCCATCTGTAATGAGATGTGGTGCCTTCTTATGGCATACAGGCACACATGTGGGAAGGATACTGTATCAATAATAAATAAGTAAATCTTTTCTTTTAAAGTGAGATCAAAACCACCCATGCTGGTCTTGAGCTCATTAACAGAAGATGACTTTAAACTCCTTATATTCTGCTTGTGGTGGTGGCGCACGCCTTTAATCCCAGTGCCTGGGAGGCGGAGGCAGGCAGATCGCTGTGAGTTTGAGGCCAGCCTGGTCTACAAAGTGAGTCTAGGGCAGCCAAGGCTGTTAAACAGAGAAACCCTGTCTGGGGTGGGAGGAAGAAATTGTTAAAACAAAAATAAAAAAATAACTTTAAGTATTTAATAAGTGATTTAAATATATTAGAGAATAAAGAAATTGAGAAGCAGTCAAGAAGATGAAGTAAAGCCTGGCGCTAGGAGCTCCTGTTTCAGGTCCCTGCTCCTGGACTGGCTTTGAAGTTTACATATCAAGAATCAGTGGGACGGGCTAGACAGATGGCTCAGTGGCTAAGAACACTGTCTGCTCTTCCAGAGGACCTGGGTTCAATTCCCAAAAACCACATGGCAGCTCACAACTGTCTGTAACTTCAGTCCCAGGGGATCTGACACCCACACACAGACATACATGTAGGCAAAACACCAATGTGCATAACATATAAGTAAATAATCAGTGGGATTTGCCTCATTTGGCTCCTGGTCAGCCCAGAAACATGGCATCTGTGGCTTTGCCTTCTTTCTCTTTTGTTTGTTTGTTTGTTTTTCCACTGCTAAGACTAAATTCAGGGCCTTGTGCCTACTAGGCAAGTGCTTTACTATCGACCTATACCTTAGCGCCTCTCCCCGCCCCCACTTCTTCTGTTGTGTGAGTGCAGGTGTGCATGAGTGTGCACGTGTGTGTGCATAGGCTGGAGGACAGTCTTGGGTGTCATCTTCAGGAACTGTCCACCTCTCCCCCTTTTTATGAGATGAAGTCTTTCATTGCCCGGGAACTCTCGAGGTTGGCCAGGCTGGCCGGTACGCCCCAGGGGTCGCCATCTGCACCTCCATGACTCTGATGTTGCAAGTGTGGGCCGCAAACCTAAGTGCTTGTGCTTGCAGGGCAAACACTTTACTGAGGTATCTCTTCAGCCCACCTTCTGCATCCGTTCTTTTTACTTCCTTCCTTCCCTAGCTCTTTCCCTGCCCCTCCCTTCCTTCTTTTCTTTCTTTCTTTCTTTCTTTCTTTCTTTCATTTTTTCTTTCACTATATAGCCTAAGCTGGTCTCAAAATCCCAGTACCCTTGCCTCAGTTTCCCAAGTACTGGGATTACAGATCTGTACCCTGACAGTTAGCTTTTTCCTGTTTCTTTTTCCCAGTAGGAAACAGGAGTCTTTAGAAAGTAATATTTATCTTGGTTAGCGCCAATTCTTCTTACTAATATTGGGGACTGAAACAGGTACAGTACAGGCAGTCAGCAGCTGGCATCCTGATTTGCAGAGGACGGGATGACTCTAGAAACCCTCTGACCACCTCCGAGGAGCGTTTGTGGGCCTGCAGAGGGAATCAGAGTGGTCAGATGCCAACACTGGTCCTTATGGACCTGTAACCCCAGCACTGGGGAGATGGTGTAGGAGAAGGAGCTCGGTACCATTCATAGCCGTCCTGGGCTACATGAGACCCTGTCTGAAAAAGGACCTCTCTCTGACCTAGAACTTTCTCTGTAGACCAGGCTGTCCTGGAACTCACAGATATCCATCTGCCTCTGCCTCCCAAGTGCTGGGATTAAAGGCATGTGCCACCATTGCTCAGAAAAAAATAGATATTCTTAAAGTAAATGTTTTTCTATTACGAATGGTAGAATTTTTAAATTCAGAAACATTTGAATCATGAAGTTAAAATCCCCGCCCTGAGTATCCAAGGCTAAGTCCTGTTAACATCACGCACTTCATTCTCGTCCTGTAGTCTCACCACTTTAATCATACACTTTGTTTTCCCACAGACAGGGAAGGAAAGTTTTTCTCCCTAACTTTCTCAAATCTAACATAATAACATGACATTTCCCCATGCTATCAGTTGTCAAACCTTTTTAATGGCTGCATGATGTTTCCTGACAGAGTATCCATAATTTGAAGTATCTCAGTTGTTAGACTTTAGATTGATTCAATTTTCTCCTATAAATATGTATACATCTTTGTATGTGTCTAATTACCCCCCAAAATTCACATCGTGACAGTACAGCTTACTTCTAATACAGAGACAAGTCTGAAATAGAAGTGATTTATTTAAAAAAAAAAAAAGGCAACCAAAACACAGAAACTTTTCTACCATGCAAAGCTTTAAGCTGGATTGGATGGTAAGGTGTTATGTAATTTCTTTTAAAACTTTTTCTTCCAGCATTCGGGTTTCTACCTGGAATAGACTGAACTACCTAAAGAACGGAGTGCTTAAGTCTGCCTTAAAATCCGCCATGGCCCACGACCCCATCTCCCCTGTGCTCTCCGATCCACACTTAGACACTGTGGACCAGCGGCTTCTGACTGTCCTGGCCACTGTCAAGCAGTGCACTGACCAGTTTGGGATGGACACTGTGCTGGTGGAAGACAGGATGCCGCTTTCCCACTTGTAACTCAACACGAAGCAAGTGGAACTGATTTTTACAAAGATAGAGAAACAGCACAATGAATTCCAAATGGTATGTGACGGCCTGGAAGCGGCCAGCAGCGGGCTCTGGTGGTAGAAGACAGTGGCCCTGGCAGTGCTTGGGGTTTTCTGCAGTGGAAGCTGCACACCACAGTTGCAGCGGATCACCTGACGTCCTTCAAGCTGCAGGCACCAGCTCCGCTCAGTCTTTATTCCCACACCCAAGGCCAAGCAGCTGTGACACTGGCTAAGGCATTGGTCCCAGAGTGTGTGTCTGGGGTGAACCTTGCCATCCTTTCTCCACACCCGTGGATTCTGTGCAAACATTTTGCAGTTCCTCGTGTCTTTCAAAAACAAAAAACAGAACTAGTCAGAGTGAAAAATGTCCTGCTCCTCCATTGTGGCGTCAGACAAAATAGCAGTCTGCTGCGGGAGACCCATTTTTAAGGTGGATAGAAGCAAGGGAGAGAGCAGGAAGGTGTTGGGCTCTTAGCTGTTGGGTGGTGTGGATGTGACATCTCAGGGAAGGGAGGAGGGAGGACTCACTCTGGAGAACCAGGAGGACAACTGACCTAGTAGCAAACAGCTTCCCGTGTGATTAGGTTTTTAGATGTGTCCAAGGCAGACAGTCACTTTAAGCAGAATCGCCTCTAGAGGAAGTGCTATTACAACCCACCCACGCACGGCCTCGCTGGGTACGACAAGTTTATCCACCTTTTGCCTGAGATAGCAAAGCAAACTAAACTAGGATGTCAGGTACCCGTGATCGCTGCGTCCTCAGTGCTCTTTCCCCTCTCTCAGCGGCATTGTTTATTTTGAAGCAGACTCTTTCTCTAGCCCGTGCTGATCTAGAAGTTACCATATAACCCAGACTTGCTTTGAGGTGGCAGCCGTGCTCCAGCCTCAGCCTTCCACATGCCAGGATTACAGGTATGAGCCACCCAGCCCAGCTCCCACTGCTCTTCTAAGGTGAACTCATACCCTGCCAGGTGAGTGGCCTGTGACGCTGCTCCTCCTAGGAGGTCGATGGCCTGGTCTGTGCCTTTCTCAGGAGAAAGTGTCCTGCTGGTGTCTGGACTAAGCTGTGGTGTGGCCCGCAGGCAGAAGAGTGAAAGATTTTAACCATCTAAGCCTTGAAACAGAGGAGATTATCACAAAGAGCCTTAATATTTTGGTTCTTATCAAATCCAGATTCTGTCGTGTCTGGTTTGGAGTTCTGAGCCCATAGTGTAGTAGAATTCTTCCATTTCCATGTCTGTATTCTGGCAGGGTAACGTACATGGAAAGAGCTGCGTTAAACTACAGGGCTAGGGAACGTGTCTGGGACGACGTCGGCACTCAGAGCTGTGTGTCCCCTCTGCATCTTGTCCAGTTCAAGACTAGCCTTTCAGCATTGTGCTCGACATTTAATGCCAGCCATGGAGCCTGGCTGGACGCAACTACCTTCTGAGTTTATACCCCAGGTTCCTCACATTGAAACCTAGTAGCCTATAACCACTTTTAAGTGGCTTGAAATTAGGAAAGTTTGCACATTTTGTGTACATTTTGAGGTAGATTAAGAATAGGCTGTGTTTTGGGGTTTTTGTTTTAATTTGGCGTATTGAACTTAAGAAAACAAATATTAACACAAAAGGAGGTATTGGAAACTGATGCTGTATACAGCCAAGGAAAGTCACAGTTGGACGCGAGGTTAGTGTGGTTGGCACTTGTGAAAGTGGGAGCCAGTGGAGCAGACTGCAGTGGCCATCCCCTCGGTGCTGACTAAGCTGTGGATAGGCATTCTGTCAGGCACCTTGACACCTTGGTGACGTGAGGAGGAGCTGTTCCCAGACAAGCAGCCTCACTTGCAATGTTGAAGACACAAGATTCTTCTAGGGAAAAGAACAGACAGAAAGCTGCTTTTTAAAAATGTGTCATCTTCAGAGCAGTTACAGAAAAGTCATTTCCCGCTTCATTTTCACCCTCACGGCATTAGGAGGTACTCGGGTCCACAGTGGACACAGTTAGAGTTGAGCCAATAGAGTCAGCTGTGACATGACAACTAGACTATAATTGTGTTCTAGGTTGGGATTGGATTAAGCTAGGAAAGGTGGATTTGGGTGGATCTCGGCGTGCTGCAGGGGTGGGGGCAGCTGGAAGCTCAAGCCCCAGATTTATAGACACGAAGTTCTGTTGAGGAAACAAAAATAGATAATATTTGAAAAATATTGTAACTCTGGCATCTTTGGGGTCATTTATTAGCACTGTTACAATCAAGGCACTAGGGGCATTTGGCCAGCTCTAAGTTACCTTTGCCAGCTGGACATCCACACAGATGGATGCATTTACTACAAACCTAAGAAGCCAGAACCCACTGCTGTCCCCTCATTTCCTCCCACTCCCTAAATACATGTATTCTGAAGTCGAAATGGGGAGATCTTGGTATAGGATTTTATTCTCAAACTGTTCCTTAATCTAAGGCTGCATTGTGCTTTGGGGAGGGCTATAGGCAATCCCCTTTTAAAACAGTAGGCTTTGATTTGCTGAAGATGTTGGGTTTGTTTTTGTTTTTGTTTTTGTTTTTAAGATATGTCTCCCTGTTTGCACTCAGGGTAAAAGTGTCAGACTAAATTTTAAGAAGAAAATAGAGGAATTCAGGTATACTCATCACAGGTTATTTAGCCAAGTGAATCCTGACAGTTTCAGTTTTTCCTAGTGCTGGAGACAGCATTGCCATCCAAAGAAGTTCATGTTTCCCTGAAGACACTCACACTGGCTTTCTGTCCCCTTCCTTCAGCCTCCCTTCTCCTTCCTCCCTGGGTCTCTTTGGTTATCTTGTGATCATAAACAGCTGCTGTTCGCAAGCTCTCTCAGCAGTCATGTGATCTGGGTTTCAGGGTGGCTGGTGGAGGCGTTTGGGTTAGCGTGCCATGTCTGGATGCCGAGGATAATGGTCCTAGTTTGACACAGGAAATACGCTGAGAAAGGACTAGTAAAGTTAGGATGTGCACCAAGCATTGCCTGAACTGTCTGCTAAGCCAGGTGACCTGTCTGAAGCGCACTCCATGGGGGAGGCTGGCCTTTTTTCCCCCGTTTCTCTAGTCTGGGTGTTGAATGGAGGCTGGGTATTGTCTGAAACAAGTTTTTAGGACCTAAGGTGATCCTTACAAACTCTTGGGGGAAGCTGGGAATAACTTACTGGGAAGCTAATTTATTTGTCTAAAGGGTAGTGTAGGCATCACTACCCTCTTGTCTGATCTGTCTAGGATTTCCTCTTGGCGCTCTTGTGTCAACAGAGGTTGTCCTCGGTAAGACATCAAACACGTTTCTCATGTGTTCTATGGGTTTCAATGCTGAAAAATAAAGATTTTAATATATATTATTGTATTATGTTTTCCTATTAATCCTTTTTTCTCTCCCTGGTGCTTCCTACTCCTTTTTTCTACCTGCTGATTTAAAGGGACAGACATTAATTACATCCTTTGCCTCTACTCGAACTTCCTTAGGGATTGCTTCCAGTAGGGGACAAGTCTTTGAAAGGCCCACACCATTGTAGCTATACCAGAATTATATATATGCATTGTCATAGGACTAGTCTTCAGAGCCTCCTTAACAACTGAACTCTATTAGGAATTTATTAAACAAAGGTATCTTTCTTACAATCCGACTATCCTATCAGGAGGGAAAAAAGATTAAGGAGAACACAAATGAAGCCTCTGGGTATCAGTTCCACAAGGCAAATCCTTTGGCATAATTCTCTGGGTTTCTCCTCTACCTGACAGGATAAGTTTGCACACTCCTCACCCGAACTCCAGCCTCTTCTCTGCTGCTCCCTGCACAGCAAGCTCTGATCTCTCTCACTCCGATTCCCCAAAGTCCTCTTCCTCAAGAGGACTTGGCAGCACAGTGCACCGTAGGCAGGAAGAAAGGGCTGTTTTCCCTGATTTGAATTCTTACGGTACCCAGAATGTTTGTTTTGAAAATGGAAGCCCAGTATCTAAACCCTCAGCCAGACTGGCACAGTTGAGATTGCCTCTTGCTTTGCACGTAGCTGCGCCAGCTCTTGACCAGAGCACACGGAGGCCCAGTTCTGGCACTTGTTTCTCCCCAGCTCACCGCATACAGATCGTTCTAGTTTTCTGTTGCTGTGATAAAACACCATAACCACGGCAAGTTATAGAAGAAAAAGGTTATTTGGGTTTACAGTTCAAGTGGATAAGGGCCCATGATGGTGGCTGGACCAGAAGCCGTGGTCTTCCACCTTCAGCCACAAACATGAAGCGGGGCCGACTTGAAATGTCAAGTTTTGGGGTGTTTGTTTGTTTTGGGGGGGGCAGGTTCCAGACAGGGTTTCTCTGTGTAGCTGGTCTGGACTCACTTTGTAGACCAGGCTGGCCTTGAAGTCAAAGCATCTGCCTGCTTCTGCCTTCCTGAGGGCTGGGATTATAGGCATATGCCACTGCACCGGGCTTAGTCTTGAAACTCCTTAACACCAGTCAGTTCCTCCCACAAGGCCCTACCTCCTAAACCTCTCAGACTTCTGGGGGCCAAGCTTCAGATGCCTGAGACTGAGGGACATTTCTCATTCAAATGATTATTGGGGTTTGAAAATCCAAAACAAGTCAAGCAGGCACAAGAATCCAGCAAAGCAAGATCTCTACTTGAATTGGGCAGCAAAAACTGACCAGCGGAGCAGGGCGTGGTGGCGCACACCTGTAATCCCAGAACTCGGGAGGCAAAGGCAGGTGGATCTCTGAGTTCGAGGCCAGCCTGGTCTACATAGTTACCTGGGTGTGTTCTCTCTTGAAAGAACAGTTGCAGACCATGGGGATTCCACAGGTGCTGTTGGCCACTGAACTTGAACATTTTAACAGGTGGAGTAGGAAACTTTCATCCTCATGATTTCAGAGTTTATCAAGTTTGTTTATGGAGATAAGACACTTGAGTTGTTCCCGAGAGATTGTTTTCAAGGAAAATGGTTCTGGCTACCTTTGGTGGGATTAGGAAGATGTCCTTTGAAAAGTGAGGTCCCATCCAGATAAATTCAGTAAGGTACTGAGTACCCATTTTCTCTTATGTTGCTTTTAACAAAATCTCAATTTTACCAATAAAGACTTAGAAGCCAGATGCTGGGGTGAAAGCCTGCTAGTTCAGTGAGGCAGAGAAAACACCCAGCTGCCCTTCCTCCTTAGCTGTCACAGAAGAAATGCCCTTTCTCCCATACAATTCAAACACCCTACAAATAGTGTCCCTTCCACTTCCTGTGCGTCTCTACCCACCCTCTTTCCTTTTTACTCTCTGTGGGTTTTTTTTTTCCTTAATAATCCTATGTTGACTTCCTGTCAGCTGGCTCCTTGCTCCACCTCTTGACCTATGGTTGACTTTATTTAATCCTGTTTACAATTTTCAAGCAGAAAACCCTTGGATTAAAGGCGTGAGCTAGGGCTGAGCCACATCACAACTAGAAACAGGGTTTTCCAGTAAATAACACAATCTCAGAGTTCACAGTGTGATCAGATACCCCGCAACACTCTTAACGTGTACCTGTCACATACATGTGCTGACTCACATGGGGTCCCATACTTCATGTTCTGCATTTATGACACACACTCAGGCAACGCCAAAGCCTCGGATCTCCTCAAATATGGCTGAGCACTCACAGCTCCCTGTAGTTCCCACAGTAGCCTCTAGGTGTCCCCATCACCCATGAGCCCTTCTGGCCTTTACTAGCCAGGGGCCACTTGTCCCAACCCCTGGTCCAAACACTGATGTGTGATTTCTTGTTTCAAGGTGGTACTGACTTCTTGGTGAACCACCTACCTCCAAGCTTTGTTTTGAAAATGCCTTGGAATCAGCCTAAGGATTTCCCAGCTACTTTTATCTGCAGTGAAATGTTAATTCAAACCCAAGCACCTCAGAGATTGCTAGCACTACCCAAAGGTTGCACAGGTGAACCTTAAAATTTGGGTTGTTTGACAAAATTGCTTTTAGTTTTTCATTTTGGTTGAAGTTAGCACTTAAGCAGGCACTCTGTGGAACTCATTTACAACATGCTTATGAGTAAACACTAGTAACTAAAGCCACCCTCGCTCCTTCCAGAATGCCATTTTACACATTCCATATACGTGCCCATACGTGGAAAAAATGTGACAGCCCCGGGTGAAAGTAATCTTGGGGCCTTTGCCCTGTTAAGACACCACTGACATTAGGGCCCAGGGATTGAGGACAGGACCCTGGACTCCAGCCAGGCTATTGTATTGCAATTCGACCATCAATGGAAGGAGGGAACCAGAGGAGAGACTAGGGGTTCTAGCCAGACTGCGAAGAGGAGGAGAAGGAGGCAGGCGAAGAGAGGGAGAAGGCTGGAAGGTCAGACCATGAGCGGTGCAGATTGCTTCTGTGCAGTAGAGGATCCGTGGGCATGCCCAGAGACGCCAAGGGATTCGCCCCACAGAACTGACACCAGGAAGGATTATTCTCGTTCTCCTTAACCTCCTTGCCATCCTGTTGAGGATAGTCGGGTTGTAAGGAAGATACCTTTGTTTAATATATTCATAATAAAGTCTAATTTTTTTTTTGTTTTTGTTTTTCGAGACAAGGTTTCTCTGTGTAGCCTTGGCTGTCCTGGACTCACTTTGTAGACCAGGCTGGCCTCAAACTCACAGAGATCCACCTGCCTCTGCCTCCCAAGTGCTGGGATTAAAGGTGACCACGCCTGGCCCATAAAGTCTAATTGTTAAGGAACCAGAGTCAACATGCATACTTACTACATGAGGGAATAACACTAACCGTGTACTGAGCATGAAACATGCAATTAACTCTTCTCCCCAGGTTCCCTAGGACATGGGGGGGGGGCGGTCAAAGTGTGGAGCAGTCAGATATCACCCAGTCTGATAATCTCTATGGCCAGTTGGTGGTGGCACATGCCCTTGAATCCTAGCACTCAGAAAGCAGAGGCAGATCTCTGCATTCGAGGCCACCCTGGTCTACAGAGCAAGTTTCAGGATATCCAGGGCTACACAGAGGAAATCTGTCTCCAAAAACAAAACAAAAACCCAAGACATAATCAGTATGTTGGATTGTCGTTCATGCTCAGATACTTATTGAGTGAGTTAGTGGTTTCAAATAAGCATAAAGGTGTGCATCAGTTTCCTGACAGATACCGTAGCAAATACCAGAGAGAATTACCAAGGAAATGGTTTGTTTGGTTTGTAAGCTTAAAGGTTTCACTTTACTACTTCCAGGTCTCTGGAGAAGGGAGAGCAGAGCACACTGTGTTAGGAGCAATAAGAACAAAACTGCTCTCCTACAATTCTCTTTCAGGAACATGCCCTCTCCTCTGCAATACCCCCACACATACACACACACACACACACACACACACACACACACACACACACACATGCACACACACTAGGGCTCACCTCTAACTAATTACATCATCTTTTCCATGATGCCAAGCTGGGGACCAAGCCTGGGTTCTTTGGTGCTTTCTAAACATAGATAGGGTCTCACTATGTAGATGTAGCTGGCTGGAACTCAGTATGTTAACCAGGCTGGCCTTGAACTCATAGAGCCTCTGCCTCCTGGATGCTGGCATTAAAAGCCTGCATCGACATGCGCGCCTGATCAGCTTGGTAAACCTAGCTATGAGTGAGTGGGCAATTACTTAGCCTAACTTATGTAATTCTCTCATGATACAATTTCCCCTTAACTCGGGGGTTTCCAGAACTCAAATACCTCCCCAACCCGACTTCTCCTTGTTTCTGGCGGACTGGCACCCGTGAAAGCCTACTTGTTGCTGTTTGATGCTGTTTCATTTCCCTCTCCAGAGGACCAGGGGCGCCCCTGGCCGCCCAGCTCTCCACTACTCATATTCTTTGGGCTGCCTCTCCACGCGGCTGACTCTCCTGCCAGCAAAAAGCTCCCTGCTTGACCGGCTGATTTCATCACCTTCCTCGTTGGCAGAAAGCTGACCTACGAGGGCAGGACACCAAAGGGAGTCCTTATGTGGGAGGTACAGCTGTATGGTTGGCAGTGGCCATTTTAGAGCCCGCTGACACCTTCCTTGAGGCCACAGGCATGCCCCAGAATAGGCTGCGTCCCGAGGGGTGGGCAGGGACTCAAACCGAGTTCCCTCAGTCTGGGACACCAGCTTGAGTTTCGGTTCTGAGAACAGCCGCTGGCCCGGCCTCCTGGAGGGCGGGCTGGTCACCACAGTGACGCCAATCCTGGGCCGCGCCGGCTCCCGGGTGCGGTGGGTCCTGGGTCCGGGACTCTTAGACGCGGAAGCGCTCAAGCCGGTCATGCTTCGTGGTGCGCTCTGGCTGCTGCTGCTGCTGCTACCTTTACGCACCCCGGGCGTGCAGGGTCACCGCGATGCCACAAGCCGGGGGCAGGAGGCCGATGAGCAGGCCCCTTGGCCCGACATCCAACGCCTGAAGGAGCAGCTGAGGACGGCCGGGGTCCTCTCTAAACGGTACTGGGCGCTCTTGAGCTGCGCCGTGTGGCCCGACCACTGTGAGGACCAGGAGACCCCCGTGCCACCGCTGGGTAAGAGCGGCCCGGCTGCCGACCCCTTGCTCACCCTTCAGCTTCACTTTTCCCGTCACGTGTCGCATACCTAGCCAGAGCCTCGGCTCAGGGGGCTCGGCCACTGCACTCCACCTCCGAGCATCTCCGGGTGCTGCCCCCTGGTGCAATAAGAGATCTGGCTCCTCTGCTCCCCCCGCCCCACCCCCCCACCTGCCCGATTCCTCTAGACATTCACGGCTCCCCATTCTTGCCTGCCTCATTGATGGCTTAGGGAAAGTACTTTGTAGACACACTTGGCGACTGTCCCCAGCCCCAGATACATTCGCTTTCTGTGGCTCATGGAGGCAGCGCATGAGCACCCACCGGAACCTGGCTGGGAGTTGGGGGCCTGAATTCTGGTTTGGGTGCTGTCACTGAGAAACCTCAGGGTTGTCTCCTCTCTCATCACTATCTTGTCATCTTATAGCATCTCCTTTGCAGGCTGGAGCCTTCCTTTGTGGGGCCGGCGGTCGCTGGATATGTTCACTGCGTGGTTCTGCCGCTTTCAGGACTGCTGCACCGGCGGGGATTGCAGGATCTCCAACAACTTGACAGGTCGGAGCTTGCTTAGTTTCCCCGGTCCAGGCGTCTGGGGGAGGGGCTTGGCGGCTGTGGAGAAACTTAGCCCTTCTGCAATAAGGGGGAAGTCGGGTCTGCAATTATTTGAGGATCTTTCTGACAAACCTGAACTCTACGCTTTCCAGAAAGGGCACGCCAACATTGATGGTGTCCTTAGCGGGTATTACAGTCTCTCTGTCATGTAGGAACACGTACTCGGGTACTTGCTGTGTGGGTGTTTTCCTAGAGCCAGTCCTCAGACGTGCTAGGCTCCTCAGACGTGCTAGGCGAGTACGCAGTCCCCAGGCCTCCGGGTTTTTTGTTTTGTTTTGTCTTTAAGATAAGCCTTTATTTAGTCCCAGCACTTTAGTCCCAGGCAGAGGCAGGAGGATCGATGTGAGGTCGCAAACTCCTGAACCAGGGATGGGAGCACCTTGAAATGTGGCACGGTCCCTCCACACTAGCCTGCCCACCCAGTATCCAGAAAGGTCTTGTTGTTGTTGTTGTTGTTATTGTTGTTATTATTATTATTATTATTATGTGCTCTGTCTGCGTGTACACCTGCAGGGCAGAAGAGGGCATCAGATCACATTATAGATGGTTGTGAGCTACCATATGGTTGCTGGGAATTGAACTCAGGACCTCTGGAAGAGCAATCAGTGCTCTTAACCTCTGAGCCATCTCTCCAGCCCCTTTGATTTCTTAAATTCTTCAGAATGACTGTTGCCTATCATCTGCTGTAAGATCTGCATTCTTGCTTCTTGTTCTGAGGTCAGATCAAATGATAGAAATCCTGAGGTGTGGGGGCGGAGGAGGCACACACGCGCCCCGATGCCTCTCACTGTGACCTCTTTCCTTTTTCTAGGCTTAGAATCGGACCTGCATGTGCGACTGCACGGCCAGCATCTCGCTAGCAAGCTGGTCTTAAGAGCAGTTAGGGACTACTTAGAGATGCCCCAAGTAGGCAAGGCCCTGGCTCTGTCATTCCACGGCTGGTCTGGCACAGGCAAGAACTTCGTGGCACGGATGCTGGCGGACAACCTGTATCGGGACGGAATGAGGAGTGACTGTGTCAGGATGTTTATCTCCACGTTCCACTTTCCACACCCCAAGTATGTGGATGCATACAAGGTGAGGCTGCAGCGCTGGGGGAGCCCTGCTGGTTTGGCAGGGGGTAGGCCCCTGCTGAAGGAGGTACTGACCCCACAGCAGGGAGGCTGCAGAGCAGCCTAGCACAGGATGGAGACAGGCAGCTGCAGGGACAGAAGCTGTGACAGACAGCCATCCTCCGCTATTGTGGGGCCTGTGGTTCAATATTAAAGATGTGCACAGAGATAGCTATATGGTTTTTATTTTTCTAGACACATTTTTTCTGTGTTGCAGCCTTGGCTGTCCTGGACTCCCTTTGTAGACCAGGCTGGCCTCGAACTCACAGAGCTCCACCTGCCTCTGCTTCCTCTTCCCGTTGTGCTGGGATTAAAGGTGTGTGCCACCACCACGCCCAGTTTTCTGTCTTGGTTTTCAAGACAGTGTTTCTCTGTGTGTAGCCCTGGCTGTCCTAGAACTCACTCTATAGACCAGGCTGGCCTCGAACTCACAGAGATCTGCTTGCCTTTGCCTCCTGAGTGTTGGGATTAAAGGTGTGCGCCACCACCTCCTGGCTCTGAGGGTTCCTTAAATAGTGGTTCGATCCTTCTGCACCAGCCTCCGGAGTCACAGGCATGCACTATGCTCAGTTTTTAAACATGCAGTGCTAGAAGTTGCACTGAAGGCCTCCAGCCTTCAGCATGGCAAGCAGTCTGCTGCTTAGCTATACTGGCAGCCATTTTTAAAAGGCATAGCATCACATATATCACGTGTGACTCCCCGCTTCTTCCTACTACGCTTGTTACAAGCAAGCAAGCCTACAGATAGAATGCTTCTGCTGTTCGGAGGGTTTTCTCACTTACACATGTAGTAAAATTAGCCTGAAAATGAGCAGCACACAGCTGTGACCACACCCATGTGGAGAGTGTGTAAACTGGGAAGATTACTTCAGCCTTCAGGGCAGAGTTTGCCTGAGTCACCTGGTGGTTTTTGCTATGGCTGTGGAGTAAGGGGCTGGGTGTCCCGAGCCTCTGCTGTGCTGTGCTAGTGTCAGGCAGTCAACAGCTCAGCTTTCCCAGTCCTTGACTGCAGCGACACCGCTTGAGAATGCTAGCTTCTCCACTAGAATACCAACATGTACACACTCTCACACACGCGCGCATGCCTGGGTGTGGAAGGGATGAAGACACCAAGGAGGCGGAGATGGACAGGTAGTGTAGGCTTGCAGAGCTGCCTCTGAGAAGCAGCTGTGCCCAGCTCTGAGGCCCATGGTGGCACACACCTTTAATCCCAGCACTCGGGAGGCAGAGGCAGGTGGGTCACTGTGAGTTCGAGGCCAGCCTGGTCTACAAAGGGAGTCCAGGACAGCCAAGGCTACACAGAGAAACTCTGTCTCCAAAAACGAGAGAGAGAGAGAGAGAGAGAGAGAGAGAGAGACATACACACACACACACAGAGAGAGAGAGAGAGAGAGAGAGAGAGAGAGAGAGAGAGAGAGAGAAAGCAAGCTTATGTTCGGTGGAGGGTTCACTGACTTCTTGTGGCGGGGCACCCCACATGGTAACCCACAAGTTACATATAGCCTGTACACCAAGATAGAGCAGACTGGCTCCCTTGAGATCATGGCCCAGTCTGGGTGCCCGTGGGCTCTCTGCTTCAGAAAGGCCAAGGGAAGGTGGCTGGCAGCCTCTGGGCCCTGGAGCCTATCTGCTATCTCCTGGGTTTCTGAGCCCAACAGCCCAACTCCTCTGCCCCCTGGGGAGGGGAAGGCAGCCCTTAGTTCCAGGATGGGACTTGTTAAGTCCTGGAGAAGGCACCTGGCTGGTGCTTGTTCCCCGGGCAGAGAGGCTTCTCTCACGAACTTCCCAGCAGGTTTTCATCCCAGGTGGGGATGCTGAGCGCAGGTACAGGAGAATCACCTGGGCAGCTTGGCAGCATAGTGGGGGCCAAGCCCGGGGCTTGGGTTTGGTGGTTGCGGTGGGTGGAGCACGGCCTTAGGCCTTACACTGCACCTGGGCTGAGGAAACAGGAGGCTGCTCGCCTTCGAGGTCTGCAGCTCCCTTTGTCCTGTGCAGGAGGAGTTGCTGAGGCAGATGCAGGAGACACAGTGGCGCTGCCACCAGACCATGTTCATCTTCGACGAAGCCGAGAAGCTGCACCCGGGGCTGCTGGAGCTGCTTGGACCGCACCTGGAACCGAGGGCCCCCCAGACACGAGGCGCTGAGCCGCCCAGAGCCATCTTCCTCTTTCTCAGGTGAGGCCTGAGCAGGAGGCCTGGGAGGGCAGTACTGACTGGCAGCGGAGGCAAAGCCCTCGGTTTGGCAAGCGATGCTGAGCCCCCCTCTCTGATTCTCCCTGGTCACTTCCCACAGACTCTGGCAGGAACTAGGAAGGAGGAGCTGCCTCGGAGGCCTTTGCAAAGACCATCCGCAGCTTCTTGGTGGGGGTGGGGGTTGCCTTTGTTTGGTTTTGGAGACAGGGTTTCTCTGTGTAGCCCTGGCTGTCCTTGACTCGCTTTGTAGACCAGGCTGGCCTCGAACTCAAAGAGATGCACCCGCCTTTCTCTGCCTCCCAAGTACTGGGATTACAAGCATGCACCGTGGCCCCCGGCAAGAGGTTTGCCTCTTTTTACGTTTTCCTATAGTGTGTTTTGATCATATTCACACACATCCCAACCTAGTTACTGGACCTCTTCCTCACCTTCCTACTCATCCGACTTTGTTTCCTTTTTTAAAAAAAACCTATCATGTCCAATCTGTAATGCCCAAGTATTCTTGGGCGCGTGATCTTCCATTGCGGTTGATTTAGCCAGGGCTACACGAAGGAAAATGGGACTTCCCCCTCTCCCAGTAGCTAATAACTGCCGATAGCTCCTTAGCTAGGGTGGGATTTGGTGCCCACCCCCCAACCCCCCCCCCTCCCCCCCCGCCGTTGAGATTTAGTTTATTTGGGGGCGTGCACAGATCTTGAGCATGCTGTCACAACTGCTGTGACTTCATATGCGCAGCTGCCCTGCCATGTGCAGAAGACACTGTTTCCTCGTCGTCATCCGTGCTCTTCCACTCTTCCGTCTTCCTCTTCCCAAATGGTTCCTGAGCCCTGGGAGGAGACAGTGAGGTATTTCTGTTCCCTCTGAGGCTGGGCCTTCTCCTCCGGCCACCTTGGCTAGTGTGGATCTCTGTGTCAATTACCATCTACTGAAAATAGGCGCTCCTCTGATGACAGTTGGGAGACACATTCACTGTGGGTGTCGTGGTAAGTCATTAGGGGTCCGGTTAATGCTATAGCCCATAAGCAGAATAATAAGTGGCGATTCTCTTGTAGACCCTAGCCGTAGATGCTTGGCCCAGTAATGGTACAGGTTGTTGTTGTTTGTTTGTTCGTCTTCGAGACCTGGTTTCTCTTGTATTCCTGGCTGTCCTGGACTCGCTTTGTAGACCAGGCTGGCCTCCAACTCACAGAGAGATCTGCCTGCCTCTGCCTCCTGAGTGCTGGCGTTAAAGGCATCCGCCACCACTGCCTGGCTTGTTTTTAAATTTTTATTTACTACGTATACAATGTTCTGCCTGTATGTGTGCCTACCTGCCAGAAGAGGGCACCAGATACCAGATCTCATTATAGATGGTTGTGAGCCACTCTGTTATTGCTGGGTATTGAACTCGGGACCTCCAAAAGAGCAATCAGTGCCCCAAGTTTTTGTGTTTCTGCATGACATTTAAGATTCATTTTCTAATTTTTGTGAAGAACTGCGTCGAAATTTAAATGGGGATTGTGTTAAATCGGTAGATTTCTTTTGGAAGGGTGGTCATTGTCACAGTATTAATCCTACTAATCTATAAACATGGAAGGTCTTTTCATCTTCTGTCTTTTTTTTTAAGCCTCTCAATTTTGTTTTGTTTTTTTTGGTTGTTGTTGTTTGTTTGTTTTTTGTTGTTTTTTGAGACAGGGTTTCTCTTGTAGTCATGGCTGTCCTGGACTCACTTTGTAGACTAGGCTGGCATTGATCTCATAGAGATCCACCCGCCTCTGCCTCTCAAGTGCTGGGATTAAAGGCGTGCGCCACCACTTCCTGGCCCTCTCAGAGTTTTTGCTGTACATGTCTTTCACTTTCTCAGATTTACTGCAGGGTATTTTTTGAGGCCTCTGTGAATACAGTCATTTCCTTCATCTCTATCTTGATGTGTTTGGCATGTGTATATAGGAAGACTACTCTGTTTGTTTGTTTGTTTTTTTATCTTACTACTTTGCAGACCATATCGGCTGCTGTATCCCTTCCAGTGGCGCCTTAGAGTCTTTTAGGTGTAGAATCACATCATTGCCAGTAAAGATGCTCTGCTTTCTCCTGGTCTCCTTCCTTTGTCTTACCCCCCTCACTAAGGCTTCAAGCATCATGTGGAACAGGAGGCCACAGAGTAGGCATTCTTGTCCTGTTCCTGATTTTTGTGTAAAATTCAGTGTTTCTTTCTTTCTTTCTTTCTTTGGTGTCTACATGCATGCACAAAACAATTTTATCAATTTCTCTTTCACTGCTTTCAAACTTCAAAAAAAATATTTATTTATTTATTATATATACAGTGCCCTGTCTGCTTGTATACCTGCAGGCCAGAAGAGGGCATCAGATCACATAATAGATGGTTGTAAGCCACCATGTGGTTGCTGGGAATTGAACTCAGGACCTCTGGAAGAGCAGTCAGTGCTCTTAACCTCTGAGGCATCTCTCCAGCCCTTAAGTTTTTAATTATTTCTGTACTTAAGTTTCTTTAAACGCTGTCGCCTGGGACCTGGCTGCTTCAGCATACGTGATGGGTCTTGGAGTCTTCTCAGGGTTCTGTGGCTCTGGGAAGATGCAGGGGAGGGGGGGGGCGGGCCGGGGCGGGGAGGCGGGCCGGGGCGGGGAGGCGGGCCGGGGCAAGCAGCCGGCAGCAGGGCCTCCTCAGGCCAGTGCTTTGGGATGGTGGTCTGCTCCAGGCCATAGAATGGATGCTTCTCTCGGTCGGTTGGCCTTCTGCCTCGCCACCTCCTCACTTCTTTTCAGTCCAGCTTCCACTCTCATTGGTGGGGCGGGGGGGAGGGGGGGAGTGCTGGAGTGCTCATCAGTCTGCCCAAGTCTCATGTCTTGGAACTTGTCTAGGGCCCTAACCTTGGATCCATGCTTCACCCTGGTACGCCAATTGTTGAACCAAATGTTTTTTTTTCCTATGCCCGTTCTAGCTCCCAAATAATGAAGCAGAGACCTATTATATTTATTAATAAGCTTTAGAGCCTATGAATGGGAAGCCGATGAGCAGCTGGGACTTCTGTTCCCAGTCTGGGGTGGCGAGTGAGGGGGTGGTCCCAGGTAGAGAGAGGAGAAGGAGAAGGTCAAGGGCTGTGAGGTGTTGTCATGGAGACAAAGATGGAGCAGGTACAGGCTGGGGAAAGACTACATGACAAGTAGCATGATGCACATGGCTGGGAAGCAGCCAGGCTAGTGTAGATGAGTTAGAATAGATCAGTATCTGCCGGCTGTAGTGCTCGAGAGCTTATTAATAAATGTAATAGGTCTTCATCTCACTTGGGAGCTAGAACGGGCGTAGAAAAAGCCTTTTTATTTTAACAGTATGCCCTTAAACCCAATAGCCATCTCTTTCCTTAGATAAGGGAGGGTTTTTTAAATTAATATTTATTATTTTTTAAATTGTGAGTATGTGCTTTCATGTGGATATGTGCATGTGAGTTTAGTGCCTGCCAAGGCCAGGGGTGTCAGATCCCCTGGAGCTAGAGTTATAGGAAGTTGTGAGGCCCCTGATGTGGGTCCTGGGAATTGAACTCAGTTACTCTCTAAGGGTAGCAAGCACTTTTAGCCACAGGGCATCTTTCCAACCCCGGGGAAGTTTTCTTTTTCCCCCCTCTAAATTTTTGTTGAAAATATTTTCTATGCCTTAATCTAGGTCTCCTTCTCCTTCTGTGCCTGTTATTTGCAGATTTGATCTTTCTTTTTAAAAAAATATTTATTTATTATTATGTATACAGTGCTCTGCCTGCATGTACACCTGCAGGCCAGACGAGGGCATCAGACCACATTATAGATGATTGTGAACACCATGTAGTTGCTGGGAATTGAACTCAGGACCCTGGAGGAGCAGTCAGTGCTCTTAACCTCTGAGCCATCTTTCCAGCCCAGATCTGATCTTTCTTTAGAGTCCCCAAGTTCCTGCACCTTCTGTTCTTTGGGTTGTCTTGGATTTGACATTTTGAGTGGGTGATTGATTCAATTCCTTATGTAGGCACCTTGTCCTGATTTTTTGTTTGTTTGTTTGTTTTTTGGTTTTTCAAGACAGGGTTTCTCTGTGTAGCCTTGGCTGTCCTGGACTCGCTTTGTAGACCAGGCTGGCCTTGAACTCACAGCGATCCACCTGGCTCTGCCTCCCGAGTGCTGGGATTAAAGGCGTGCGCCACCACGCCCGGCTGTTTGTTTTTGAGATGTGCCTTCATCACATCATTGTTGGTAGTGGCTCTCGGTATGGGACACTTGTCTGCTTTGTGGAGGGGGTGTTTGAAGCGCTGCTTTCTGTAACCCAGCTTGTCAGGTATTTAACCAGCTGAGGCTTAGGTTGGAGTCTTGGGGCAAAGCAGTGTGGAGGTTCCAATGGGGTGTCAGAAGTAGCCCCAGCTCAGCCTGAGCCAAGTGAGGGTTGTAAGGCCAGAAGCAGGCCTCTTGTTGAGTTAAAAGATCCTCACAGCCAGTCTTCCTGACTTTTCCTTAAGCAACAGGTACTGGCGGAGTTGGTCATGCAAATATAGAATCTGTACTGAAGGTGAGGTGGGATGTGGTGGAAGACAGTCACAAGATGTGTGGTCCCTGGGCAGATCGTAGAGGTGGGTAGAGCTCTCACTGTGGGTCTAGTGCCCTTGCCTGGAGAGGGGCAGTCCCTGGGTCACCAGGATGAGTAGGGTTGGCAGGGCTGGATAGAGTTAGCATCAGAAGGTCACAGTCCCTGCATAGAGATGGGGTGGAGTGGGGGTTGCTAACAAGAGTCCAAGAGCACCAGGCATGGTGGTGCACGCCTATAATCCCAACACTCAGGAGGCAGAGGCAGATGGATCTCTGTGAGTTCGAGGCCAGCCTGGACGACATAGCGAGTCCAGGCCAGCCAGTGCCACACAGAGAAACCCTGTCTCGAAAAGCCAAAAAAGAGTCTGAGAGCACTGGTTTTCAAGTCAGCTATTTGTTCCAAAATCAAGTAGAAAAACAGTAAGTTGCTCAGGGTTTCCGCTCTGGAAGGGCAGCCTCTTCTCTGAAGGCCAGCTCTCTCACAGTGGAGTGTGTGAGTCTGCTGAGCGGGAGCAGCCCTCTCCAGCATCGATGTGCTTTTGTTCCAGGTACCCAGATCCCCAAAATGGCTTTGTGGAGAAGAAATTTGTCCAGTACGAATGCTTCTCCAAAGCCTCTGGCAGATTTGGAAACCCGTTGCTTACTCCCTGGCTACAAAGCCAATCTTCCTCCACAGGCTAGTACTGCTCACAGGTGGGGGTGAGCTTTTCTAGGCGGCAGGGTGCCCTGGGGAGGTAGGAGTGACTGTTCTCTGGCTGAACTGTGGAAGGCAGGTTTGAACTTAGGGTGGTTCCCTAAGACAAGATGGGACAGATTTGAGCCTCTGCCGTCGAAAGGCAAGGACGGAGTAGACTAAGGATCTCGGGGGGCGCTTAAGAGAAAAGAGGCATTTGTTAACATATCTAGAATGCCAAGGTGAGGGCCGATCCCAGCTCCCACAGTGTTTACCCCCTTCTGAGGCAGCAGGGCCTCAGCTGTCCATGGCATCCTCACATGCAGAGGCTGCTGAGCGGTCCCCTAAGGCACGGACTCTCCTACCCAGCTGCTTCACAACTTGGCAAAGTCTCAGGTGTTGCAATTGCCCAGTGTGACCCAGTGACCCTATCTCAAGGCAAGCATTTTGGTCACTGACCAGCTGGCAGTAGTCCTGCCCTTTTCCCTAGAGACCTGACCTCAGTGGACTGACTGAGGCCACGTCACTGCACACTAGTTCACACGGGTGAAGGAGACACCACCTGAGGGCAGTCAAGCTTGCCTTCCAGGGAGTTCTCTTACCCAGGGGCTCTCACATAGACAAGGCAGTGGTCTTCGATCAAGGAAAGGCTGTGAGCCAGTCTGCCACAGTCCTTGTCCAGTCATGTAGGACCACAGCCACCTGTGCTGAGGTGCATGGAAAGTAGCTACCTCCAACCCCTTCTCAAGCTTCCCTGGTGCTTGAGACTCAAGTCTCTGTACTTGATTTCTATAATGAACATCAGCTTCCCTTTGTGGTAAAGATTCATGCATGTGGGGGGGGGGTGTTGTGTGTTTGTGCGTGTACACACACGCCACCCTGTGTGGAGGTCAACATTAGGTGTCCTGTATCACGATCTTTCTTGTTCATTTTTTTCTTCTTCTTTTTTAAGACAGGGTCTCTCTGCATAGCCCCAGCTGGCCTAGAACTTGCTATGGGGCAGGCCTGTAATTCAAAGAGATCCATGTACCTCTGTCACCTGAGATAATTAAAGGCGTGTGCTACCACCACACTTGGTTCCACTTTGTTTTTTGAGACAGGGTATTTCACCAAATATCTCTCTCTCTCTCTCTCTCTCTCTCTCTCTCTCTCTCTCTCCCCCTTATAATATTCTGCCCACGTGCCAGAAGAGGGCACCAGATCTCATTGTAGCTGGCTGTGAGCCACGACGTGGTTGCTGGGAATTGAACCCAGGACCTTTGGAGGAACAGCCAGTGCTCTTAACCTCTGAGTCATTTCTCCAGCCCCCGTTTCACTGAATCTTGAGAGACTGGCTGGCCATCCAGCCCCCAGAGCTGAAGTTATAAGTGTGTACAGTCGTGCCCAGCTCCTCACATGGTCGCTAAGGACCTGAACTCGGGTCTCCATGCTCAGGCAGCAAGTGCTTTGTCCACTAAACCATTCCCAGCCCCAACACAGCCAATTTAACCTGCAGTTTGTTTGATATTTTGGGGGTGGGTGGGTGGGAGGCATTTTGAGACCAGGTTTCTCTGTATAGTCCTGACTGTCCTGGACTTGCTTTGTAGACCAGGCTGGCCTCAAACTCAGGAGAAATTCTCCTGCCTCTACCTCCCAAGTGCTGGGATTAAAGGCATGGACCACTGCACCTGGCTCCCTTAATTTGCAATTTAATCCTGAAATACACCGGAGAGAGACCTGCTGTTGAAATGAGGTTTTGGTGGCTTTTCTGCCAGCTCTCTTGTGGCACCTGATGGCACACAGAGTAGGTGAAGCCCAGGAGGGCTTGCCTGCCCAACACGGACAAAAAGCCAATTTTACAGTGCTAAGATTTCACAAGAGTAAGCTGACAGACAGTAAACTAGGAGGCAGCCAGGCCTGGCGCAGGACAGAGTGCAGGACTGACTAGCTGTGATGAGTCCACAGAAGCACCTGAGGCAATGCAGTCCCGAGCAGAGGTGGCCACGATCCTGCCCTGGTCCTTCCTGCATCTGCTGATGGCATTGTCTCCATCTCCTCTAGGGTCCCATTCTTCAGGTTCGGCTCATTGGAGACTTTTGGTCCCACTTGGCTCCAGAGGGTGTTTGAGGTCTGGCCTAGAGTTCCGTAAGTGGGTCCTGAGGAGCAGTACACATAGTTTTCAGGGGCAAGGGCAGTACCATTTATGGCTTGGTTTCAGAGGTGCAGTTGAAGTGATCAGGGACTCAAAGCCCAACCCTTGCCTGGCTGGAAGAATTCAGGCACTTGCTATATGGCGACACCATGACTCGTGCCTCTGTCTGACAGTAGAAGGCCCCAGAGTCACATGGCAAAACTGGAGCTGTTGACCTCGCGGGCATGTGCACCTAGAAGAGGGCTGATAGTGTCTGTTTTCTTTGAGCTGTGGGCAGGGATGAACTGAAAGGGCTCTGAAGAACAACTCTGTGGGTGTGAGTTATCCGTGAGCACTGCGTGTGGACTGCACAGTGGGTATTTGGTGCCCTGCCTCCTGAGTATCTGGGCCCAGTTTCTCATTTTACACATAAAGGAAGTGAGGCCCAAAGAGGTTCTGGATTGAGTCTAGCGTAGTTTACAGTTGGTGACAGCTTGTGATATTGGTCTTTTCAGCACGTAGTCAGCAGGGGCCTGGGGAGGGGAGGAACTCAGCGTCTTATCTACTGTAGCATGATGGTACCAGAGTGCAGCCCTACCGAGCTGAGGACACTGAAGGTAGTGAAGGCTTCCCGGGCTTTGTCCTGTGTGAGGTACAACCTGTAATGTGGTGGGGGAGATGGCACTGGTCACAGGCAACACAGGCTGTCAGTTCAGAAGCAAGCTGCATGTAGAGCTGATAAACGTGCAGAACATGTGGACTAGGGCCCCAGGATCACACAGAGAGCAGGCAGGTAGACTTCTGGGGTGAGATGAGACAGCACTGGGGTCTGAGTTCTTGGGGTTGAGTGAGTCACCTCACTGGCCTGCTGCCTAGCCCAAACTGTGGAAACCAGGCTACTGCGGCAAACCCGGATGGGGCAATCTCTGGTGGTAGGTCCAGGCTTGCCTCTGTTGATGCAACTATGTACACAGAAAGCCTCCTGACAGGTTGCCCAGCAGATGTAAAAATCAGAGAAGTGACGTAAGCAATTTCTGCAGGTCTGGACGGTGTGTCTGATGGGAGCCTTGTGTTCCTCCATTAGTGCCACATGGTCCCAGAATCACACTCATATCTGACTACCTGCAGGTCACACAGAACTTGAGTGTTCCCTGCACTGAGCACAGAGTCACAGTGTGTTGTAGTGACATTTTTCCCCCATACCCGTTCTAGCTCCCAAATAATCGACATGGACACCTGTCACATTTATTAATAAGCTTTAAGCACCATAACTGGGCAGATGTAGTTCTATTCTAACCTATCTATCCTGGCTACTTTTCAGCCATGTGCCCCGAGCCATCTAGTCTTGTCCAGGCCTCTCCTGCTCCATCTTTGTCCTCATGGCCCATAGCTCCTCATGGCCTTGTGACTTCTCCTTTCCGCCTCCCCCATACTGGGAATGGGAAACCCACCCTAACTCTCCTGACCAGCTATTGGCTGTTTAGCTTCTTTATTAACCAATCAGAGATAACTGGGGAGTGATTTTTACACGACCTTGACAATACCAGAATCTGTTAGCATTCATTCAGCTAACTGCCACTTCAGCAATTAGCAACCGTGTTCTAGGAAATAAAAAGTGGCTAATAATGGTTATTATTAAATCCTATAATTATCATGGCTCTTTTGTTTAACCTGCTATCAAGCACTAAAAAGACACAGGCACCTGGTAGAATTTTAAATAAGCCTCATTTCACATGGGGCTGGGCAGATATAACCCCCCTAAGCTACCCTGTTACCTCCCAGCCCCACAGCCCATGCCGTCCGCCTTCATCTCCCTATCTGGGCTACTTCCCAATCCATAACTCCATAACACTTGTGCTTTTCATCTGGGCTGCTCTCTCCCACGCCTCCAGTCCTCAGAGGAAGCCCCTCCCAGCCACGTGGTGCCCGCTGCACTACTCCATGGCGGGGCCGCTTCCTCCTCCTCTCGTACATGTCTCTCTCCTTCCCATGATCCTTCTGCCCTCCAAGCCCTCGAACCGAACCTTAGCTCCGCCTCTCCCAGCTGCCCTGCCCAGATGTGTAGGCCTTTTATTTAGCCAATCAGGGATAATTTTGGAGGCAAGGTTATACAGCAACATTTGGGATACGTAATAGTCTGTTCTTAGTAAGAATCTAGAAGGGGAGGGGAGGGGCAAACAGTTAACATCTGAATACATGGTGGCACTAGACCAACCCTCACAATTCCCCCTTTATGTCTAATTTAAAAAAGCTAACTTTGAAGGTGTCTGTGACCTTTTTATTTGTGCTACGGCTAGTGCTTTCTTCTTTGGTTGCTTTATTTTTCAAAATAATATTTTTAGCTAAATTTCTAAGAATATTTTACAATGCATTTTGATAGTTTTAATTTTCTTTTCTTCCTAGAAAATTTCCTAGGACACATATTGACTATGTGTCTTTTTAAAATATTATTTCTTTTTTTGGGGGGATCATAAAATAATTACATCATTCTCTCTTCCCCTTCCTTCCTCAAAACCTGCTTTCTTCTTCCTATCTTTGAAAATCATGGCCATGTTTTCATTAACTGTTGTTACATGCATATATGGATGTATATATACATATGTATTCCTAAATATAGCCTGTTCAGTTGGTATGTTACTGATATATATGCACAAATAAAAAAAATATATAATGCCAAAAAAGCTATATATACAGTAAGAACAATTATGAAACAACTATATAAACCATTAGGTAAGGCTTAGATGTATAATGTCTACTCATATGTATTTGGCTACCTTGAAGAAAATATTACCTATTCTATCTTGGTGAGTCTGAAGTTCTGTACCTAAATTATCTCTTATCATATCTTGTATGTATCAATCTAAAACATCCTTTTAGACTTTAAACTATCTTCTTAGCTCCTAAATAACTAAGCTTAATTGTAAAACTATAACTATTTGGTCTTCAACCTCATTAGAGATTTGAGAAGAAATAAAATTATTATCTGAGTAAGAAGGAAGTGCAGGTTAGCAGCTTCCAAAATAAAATAAAATGACAGAGACAGTTTGATGCCTGGACAGTCACCCAAAATCTCTATAATGTTGGAGTATCTGGCCCAGTACATCTGATAGATATATTTGTGATGCAGGAAGCTTGTAAAATACACACACACACACACACACACACACACACACACACACACACACACAAGCAAGCTTCTCTTTTTGCTTTTTGTTTTTGTTTTGCAAGACAGGGTCTGTCTATGTTAGCCTTGGCTGTCCTGGACTCGCCTCTTTCCTCTGCCTCCCCAGTGCAGGGATTAAAGGTGTGTGCCACCATGCCCAGCAAGCTTCGCTTAAGGTAGCTGCGCCTCTGAAATGCATACAGCTCCTGTTACCTGCTCTTTGGCTAAGAAACTGCCTTTTACCCAGGATTTCTCAGGCTGTAAACTTAGATTCAAGGCCCACGTTGGACACCATGATACTAATTAATAAAGCAACGGTTTTATTTAACCCCACTAGCTTCCAAAATAAGTGACATAGATGAAGAAATTGACACAAGGGGGAAAAACCTTGACAAGCAAAGAGCTGGGCAGGTATCAAACGTCTAAGCTATTTAGCTACACAACCCAATTACTTGCCAATAAGTCATCCTTTCTGGGCTAGATCTGCTCCATCAGGCCACATCTTCTTCCTCCATCTTCTGTTCCTTTTCCACATCCTCTCCCCATGGCCCCCCCCCCCCAAGTCCCAGGAACCTAAAACTCCACCTACCTGTCATCAGCCAAGTCCCAGGCATCAGCTGTAAATTAGATAGCACAAGCTTTACACAACAAAGACAGGTGTACATGAACTCAATGTGCTCATCTGGGCAGCAACCAGGTCTTGGGGGCCAGTAATTAGCATTAGAATACATAGCACCAGCCCAGCCCAGCCCCCAACACAATCGAATGTACAGAGATACACCTAAATACAGTGTGAATAATGGTCACTACCAGTGTTTACCTGAAAAGACTAGGAAAGCAGTGCCTTCCTGCTCCGGCTCCTGGAGCAGCCTCCCGCCATCCAGGAACTAGTACTGGTGTTAGGTACCACGCATGAAGTGAGGATGAGTCAGCTGTTAACAAGAGCGTGTTTCTTTCAGCAACCTTGGGGGCAGTGTCATCAATGAGGTGGTCCTGGGTTTGCTTATGGCTGGATGGTCCAGGGAGGAAATTACGATGCAGCACTTGGAGACTCCCCTTCAAGCTGAGATCATGGAGTCCGCAGGTAAGTGACCAATTCAGACCCGTGCACAGTCCTTGCCGAGGGCCACAGCTGGAGGTGATTAGTGTGTGCATCAACTGTGAGATAGTGAGGGTGTCTGGACAGTGGAGTGCACAGGGCAATCTCAAATTGCCAACTTCTGCTAGCACAAGTACAAGAAGGCCTAAACTCGTTTCCTGAAAACGCCCTCTGAAAAGGGCCACTGGCCCAGCCCCAGAAACAACTGCGGTCTCTGAGGCCCATAGACCAGCAGCAAATCTCCCCAAGAGAACAGTGCAGGTGGCTCAGCCCCCAGCCGGAGGTAGGATGGCTACACCTGTTTCCTGCACCAACGCATGCCACATCCTGGTGGCCGTGCCCTGCCACACATGCTATAGCCATAACTCACCGTGCTTCTCCGTGTCTAGAGCTGCACGGCTTAAGTCTCCAGTTCAGTCCCAGTTCAGACTCCATGTAACTTTGGGTCTTGATTTCAGACAGCAGCTTCGGCTCCAGCCGTCTCGTGAAGGAAAACCTTATTGACCTGTTTATCCCCTTCCTGCCTCTGGAGTACCGTCATGTGAGGCTGTGTGTCCGGGATGCCTTCCTGGGCCAAGACCTCCCGTACACAGAAGAGGCCCTGGATGAAATTGCTAAGATGGTGACGTACGTCCCCAAGGAGGAGCGGCTTTTTTCCTCCCAGGGCTGCAAATCCATTTCCCAGAGAATCAACCTCATCCTGCCTTGAAAGTGACTCACTGTGTTCGCTGAGCAGAAGAGAGGCCTCGGATCTGCAGGGCACACTGGTGTCAGAGCAACCACTGCTTCTAGCGGTGTGCAGCCGGCAGTCCCTAAGAGGCGGTTCTTCAAACCACGGGGTGCCTTAAATACCTGCATTCTAGACATTCTAGAACGTGAGCCAAGAAGTCAGAAAGCAGGCAGGAGGTACAAGTGCCAAAGGGTCCTCAGAACGGTCCCTACCTATGGTCGCCTCACACCATAGCTCTTCCTGGAAGGTGGACTGAGAACGAGCCTGAGGCTGCTGGTGTCTTGGGCTACAGAACAAGGCAGAAGGAAGACCCTCAGCCCAGCAGGAGTGTACTCCAGGATGCAGGCTTGGCTGGCTTTCGGGTGAGGGTGCTGTTGGCTTTTGTGTGTAAGCAGATCAGCCAAAGGCTAAAGGGTAAACCACGCCCTTTCAAAACATGCCAGAGACAGGTGTGGCACATACCTGTGATGCCAGTACCAGAGAAGAGAGCACTCAAGAAACCTGAGCTGCCTTTGAGTTTGAGGCCAACCAGCCAGGCTTGACAAACAAAAAGACACACGTGTGTAGTTATGACATGTTCTGTTCTACAGACTGATTTCTCTTTTTAGGTGCCTTGCTATGAAATGTCGTATGCGTAGATTAAACTGTATTTTTCCAACTATTTTTCTTACTGAGACCACGTAATTGCACTCAGTACTGACGGGAACTGATGGAGACAAGGTAGGTGCTAGCCCTGGCAGGCTGGCCAAGCATGTGCTGGTGTGCCAACTGGCTTCCTGTCCACTGTGGGGCCACATCAGCCAAGGGCAGAGTTGTACCAGCTTCTTACTAAGAGGCTCCCTTGACTGCTTGCTAGCAACACAAGGTCTCCACTCCAGCTTTGACAAGGGAGGCTGTGGTTCCTGAGGCTGGTGCAGGTCTCCACTGGTCTCCATGGCATCTGTGTTCTGCCCTTTACTCAGCCGGTCCCTCCTTCACTTTTGAAGCACACAGTCCTTCCCCCCTTACTAAAGCCCTCCTCAACACTCTCACCTTTAGCTCCTGTAAAATGGACCATTTAACAGTTGGGTGTACACGAGAACTCGCCAGCCATATTGGGTACTCTGTATTCAAACAAAGTAAGTCAAGGAGTGTAGTTTGGAAGCAGGACCTTGAATTGCAAAAGCAGCTCACAGAGTTCAAGGGTTTAGGTGCTTTGCTGCCACCAACCAGGGATGGAGATTTAACAACTCAGATTTCTTAGAAAGCCAGACCACAAGGTGGTTAGTAAGCATAAAATGCACAGTGAGACTTACATTTCCTGTTTAGCTGGGTGGTGTCTTTCATCCCATATTCAGGAGGACAGAGCAGGCTAGGGACAGACTGGACTACGTAATGAGAACCAAGTGAACGGCAACAAGAAAAGCACGTAAAGACTGGCCCTGTGCATCAGCCAGACACACTCTTCTCCCTCTCAGGACAGGTGAGGTTGGGGTGCTGAACAGGTCTAACCTGATCTAACAGGAATGATCCTAGAAATACCTCGTGGTCACAAGGGCATAAAAGTAGAAAAGCAGAGGAGGAGCTTCAGAAACTTACCAACTCCCCAACAACCAACAGGTCAGTGGAGAGGTTAAGTAAGATGAAAACAATCTCAATTTTCTTGAGATTTATTTAGTTTTCTCATAAAACCTATAAGGAGAGCAGTCTGAGAAACGACACCATCACATACATCTCAGGGTAGTACTGTGCCCTAAAGAACTAGGAAAACACTAAGCTCAAAATTAGTGTAACAATTTTGGCAAGAGGCTGTCAAGCTTTAAAAAACCTGGGCTAGCTGGGCATGGTGGTGCACACCTTTAATCCCAGCACTTAGGAGGCATAGGCAGGAGGATCTCTGTGAGTTCAAGGCCAGCCTAGTCTACAAAGTGAGCCCAGGACAGCCAGGGCTGTTACACAGAGAAACCCTGTCTCGAAAAACAAAAATGAAAAGAAAACAAAAACAAAAAAACACAAAACAACAACAACAACAAAACCTGGGCTGTCTAGTGAGTTTGAGACTGGCTGGGGTTATACAGTAAGACCTTGTCTTACTGTTTCTTGCCTTTTTGAGACAATGTCTCCTATAACCAAAAATGTTTTTGAATTCAGTATGTACTGCCTAAAGGACTGACTGTTTTGCCTTCATCTTCCAAGTGCTGTAAGTACAGGCATGTGCCAGTACACCTGGACTTATTTGCTGCTGGGCGCAGGGCTCCTTGCATGCTGGGCAAGCGCTCTACTGACCCTCAGTCCCAAGACCCTGTTTTTAAATAAAGACGTTGGACTGCACACTAAAGACAAAAACAAGGATCAGTAAGAGGGTTGATAGTTCTTCCTTTTTTTGTAAGATAAACATGACCTTTACTAGCTAAGAAAAAGAGAAGCAGTGGGTGGGAGAAGATACAAATAACAGAAAAGGAGATATTACTACTGGTATCACAAAAACATGAAGGATTCAAAAAACCCATTGTGATTAGACACCAACAAGCTAAGTCTTGAGGAAACAGACAGCCTGAACAGACTTTCAACAATTATTATATGACAATAATTAGGAAAAGTCTTATAGCAAAAAAACCCAACAAAACAAAACAAAACAAAAACCCCCAAAAAACAAAAACGCAAGCTCAGGACCTGATGGCTTCATGCTGAAATCTACTTTAAAAAAAAACTTTTTTTTTAAATTTTATGTACATTGGTGTTTTGCCTGCATGTATTTCTGTGTGAGGGTGTCAGATCTTTGAGTTACAGACAGTTGTGAGCTGCCATGTAGTTGATGGGAATTGAACCCAGGTCCTTTGGGAGAACAGTCAGTGCTCCTACCACTGAGCCATCTCTCCAGCCTCCCCTGAAATCTTTTTAAAAAGCTAAAGTCTGAGATGGACATGGTGGCTTATGCCTTTTAGTCCAGAGGAAGTCAGATTTCTCTAAGTTCAAGTCCAGCCTGGTCTACATAGCGAGTTCCAGGACAGCTAGGACTACAGAGAGAAACCCTGTCTTTATAGTAAGTAAATAAGTAAACAAACATAGTTAGAACCTGGGTGTAGTGAAACTCATTAGTAATCCCTGCACTAAGGAGGCTGAGAAAAAGGGTTTAGAAGCTAAAGGTTGGTTTCATTAGACAAACAAGCACTAAATATCAGTTCTATCTGCCCCCCAAATTGGAGAGGAGTACTTCCAAACTCAATCCATGAGCATTACCTCGACAGCAAAACCAGACAAAGATATAAAATAAATTAAGTCCAATAAAACCAACAATAACCCTCCACCCCAAACCCAAAAACCTACAGCCGATATCCCTGATGAATACAGATACAAAAATCCTTAACAAAACATACAACCAAACCGGGTGTGGTTCAACATCTGTAATTCATTATATGCCATCTATCACACTAGCAAAATGAAAGGTAAAAACCACATGGACAGGTCAATAGATGCAGAAAAACCACTTGACAAAACTCATGATTAAACAAACAAACAAACAAACAAAAACTTACTTGGCAGGTGGTGGTGACATACGCCTTTAATCCCAGCATTGAGGAGGAAGAGGCAGGCAGATCTCTTGAGTACAAGGCCAGCCTGGTCTAGAGTGAGTTCCAGGACAGCCAGAGCTACACAGTGAAACCCTGTCTTGAAAACCCAGAAATAAATAAATAAATAAATAAATAAATAAAGCCCAACAAATCAAGTAAAAAAGCAATGCGCCACATGCCTTTAATCCCAGCAGAGGCAGGCAGATGTCTATGAGTTCTAGGCTAACCTGGTCTATAAGACCCAGGACAGCCAGGACTGTTATACAGAGAAACTCTGTTGGGAAAAAAAACAAAACAAAAAACTCAACAAACAACAGCTGGTATGAATGATGAACACATCTGTTAATTCTAGCACTTAGGAAGTGTGGGCAGGATAATTAAAATCAATACTATGTCTATATACTAAGAGCCAACTCTCTGAAAAGGAAACCAAGAAGACAGTCTTATTTATAATAATAACCAAGGCTATAAAATGGCTGTACACTGAAAACTAAAAGTACACAATGATAAAAATGACCGAAGACACAATCATGTTTAAGAGCTAGAAGATTCAACAGCGTAAAGTTCCATACTATCAATGAAATGCCTATAAAGACATTTTTTACACAAATAGAAAAATGATCCCCAAATTCGTATGAAACTGCAAGATCCTTAAGTAGCCAAAGGAATCTTGGGACAAAAATAATACGGCTGTACTATATTACCTGACGTGAAAGTTATTACAAAGCTGTAGAACCAGAACCAACTTACACACATTAAAATTAGACTTTCAAAAGGACTGCTTTAAATAGGCTATAATGTATAATATCCTAGTGTACACCTAATTTGGGGAATATTGAAAAAATAAACACAAACCTCACTACAGGAAGTGAGAACAGAATGTCAGACAGCTATCTGCACTGATGTTCAGGGCAGCGCTCTGCATGGTAGGCATGCAGTGGAGCCAGCCTGAGATTCCACCAGTAGATGACAGGGCCCAGCATCCGGAAGAGGTACATATGCACAATGGGTGACATTATGCTACTTCAGATGACCCAGGCACAGAAGGACAAACTGCATGACCCCACTCGTGTGGAATGTTAAAAAAACTGATCTCATGGAGGCGTAGGAGAGTATACCAATGCTTGGGTTGACGCTGGGGGACAGAGGAGGGACAATGGTGAAAACATCAGTGGCTACCGTGACGAAGCCACAGCCAGGTGAGAGAACTCAAGTCAGGTGTTTTACTGCAGTGGGTGACGACAGTGGTTAATGGTATTGCTGAGTATTTCAAAAGAGCTAATGAATAAAATTCTGAATATTTCCACCACAAAGAAACCAGGTCATGGGTATTGTAAACACTGGTTGTTGCCGTGTGCACGCTAGAGAGACACACTACTCTCAAGGAATGTGCACAAGTGAGCCATAAAGATACCTGGACCTAGGACTGTGGTTCAAGTGTTAAGAGCTGGCTTACCATGGATGAAGGCCCTGGGTTCGAATGCCAGCACCCATATAAACAGCATGTGGCCCTACACAACAGGAACCCCAGCAGGGGATCCTAAGTTCAAGGTCATCTTTGGTTGCATGGCAAGTTTGGGGCCACTTTGGGAAGGAAAAATGAGACCCTGTCTCAAAAACATGGGGGGGGAAAGTTAATTATGAGTAAGACGGTTATTCTTTGAGGATCTATACTTACTATTTTAATACCTGTTTCAAGGCGCTTTAAAAACCTATTTGCAGTTGTGCTCAGGATGGATTTTCAGAGAATTAAATGTCTCTGTGTAGCCCTTTGCCGTTAGACACATATCACACATTACCTACCTGGTATCTGCCAGCCCAGGCTCAAGAAGGTACCGTATGTGCAACACTCATCACAGAATGAGGATTTGTAGCACAGTGTATACTCCAGAGAGCATGTGCCAGAAGGTGCTTACCAATCCTCTGTTGCATGCCTATGAAAATCTGCTTAGCTCCCTGTCAACTCAGTCCTGGGAGAAATACTCCAACTCAAGCTCACTTTGCCGATAAAATATTTCAACCTTTATTTAAAACAAAACACAACTTGCAAACCTTGTGAGACACAGCAGGAAGCAGTCCCTGCCAGGGCATCATTTATTTACATCAAGTTTAACACTGTTAGCAGTTCACAGTCAGACAACAGAGTGAGAGAATTAAATTAGAAAAACAATTGAAAATATATTACAATAACAATTAAGAACAAATACTCGACAACAGTGGTAGTGTGACCCATGACTGACGTTTTTTAGTTAAATCCCATATGGTCTCACTGGGCACTGTGTCCCTTTAGCAATGCACACAGTGCCTACTGTGGGTGTCACCCTCTGTGCACCACCTACGCCTGCAGTGTAACCTTTGGTATAAACATTAGAGTTTTAAAGAGTCTGAATTAACAAGTTTTAGGACAAAGTTCTATCAACCATCACAAACTGTTCAAATTTATTTTTACCAAGCAAGCACAAAGCTGCTGTTTCTCCACTGATAGTCACTACAGAATCAGATTGCAAAGTGCAGGGTCTACAAAGAAGGGGTTTGTGTGTGCCGTGTGCTCAGGGAGCGGCTCAGGGCTGCTCGCTCCCCAGGCCACCATGTCTGCCCTCAGGGAGAGGAGATAAGGAGCTGCAGGAAGTACCTCACCTTCTCATTTTCTCAGGGTCTCAGGAAATACTTCTGGTGAAGTTCAAGTGCTATCGTGGAAGCTGGCCACGGAGATGATGATGACGTGGCCCTGACACCAACACTCTCGCCATTCACAATGCACGGCATGGGTCTTAGCAACACCAACAGAGTGTGGGAACTAATGGCCCTGGAGCACTGCAGCCCACTGCAGGATCCTCACTCAATAGTGAGCTTGTTATTTTGTAACTGCTGAAAACTAGGAACTTACGTATATGAAAATTTTAAGTTCCACTTGCCCTAAATTGTATGGTCACTAAAAACAAGATGTTAAATCCTATTCAGAGGCTCACAAACAAGCCTAAGCAAGCTCCACTCACCGAATACTTCGTTTTCCTTTGACTACCTTGTCGGCATTTGACAATCCCTCTGCTGTGAGCTAAGGGTTAAGGTCTGTGCTCTAACGCTCAGTCCTTAAGATGATGGCAGATGTGCAGCCACCCACTCAGTGTGCCACTCACCTGTCCTCTCTGGCTAACAGGGTTCTGCTACTGTGTTCAGGCATTCAGCACCAGGGAAATAAGAATATTATTACGTAGGAGGGGTAAACAGTCTCAGATTTACAGGTATACATGGAGAAAAGGAAGTGTGTGAGGAGGGGAGGACAGGTCCAGAAGGGGCCTCCTTCCCTCAGCTCATCACACAGGGCTTGAGAAAGGTGCAGCAGCAATCTGCCAGTTTGCATTTCGTGAAAACCATCTTTGAAGGTACAAACCTCTAAGGATGACGTCTGGCAGCCTCTAATCAAGATAAACTGCCCAGACCATATCCTCCAGGGACACCCAGGGAGCTAGTCCAAAAGGAAAGTTATTATCACAATGGAACAGGAACATGTGGCATACAAAGCAGCAGCCTTACAAAGACAACTGGAGCCAAGATCAGCTGCCCGTGCTCTCGAGCACTGCGAGCCGAGCCAGCCTCCTCAGTAGCAGGACCACAGTGAAGTTGGGCCGCTGTGCTGTGCTGACCCATGCAGGTGACAGGAACCACCACTCCAAGCATTACTGACCGCTACGCTGGAAACTCGATGCACAAGACTCTGGAATAGGCCAAGTTTTAGAGGCGATGGCAGCACAGGAGCCATGGGAACCCTTGGGCTGCCTCTGTGAGTCTGTGCACTGGGTCCCTTGGAGCTGCCTTACTCTAGGATTCTGCATGCCCACAAAACCCAAACAGAAACAAACAATTCCAAAGAACTGGGCTACCGGCTTGATGAAGCTAAGGTAGCTGACAGGAAATATAAAAAGTACTGGCCATAGCAGATGCTGAGGGCATAAAGGTGGATCCCAGACGCAGATGGAGCATGCAAGATGATGAAACAGATCACTAAGTACAGAAATAAAGATGACTCTCAACCCGATACCAACTCCCCTCAAGATACAGCCTACTGACGACAATGATATCACCAGCAGAGGTAGAAAAATGACTATGGAGAGGTCAGAGCAGAATGAAGCTGCATGTAAGCCACCGCCACGTGACTGACTTGCGTATGTGATAGTCTAACAGATAATCTAAGCTCAGCTACTTTTTTTTTTAAAGGAGAGATGACAAATGTGAAAGTAATTTATAACTGATAGAAAAATTCTAGAAAGTCTCCAAGTACATCAGTCTTCTACCCCCAACCCTTCCGAGCCCCCAGGACGTGTTTTTAAAAGATACTGTCAACAGGGACAGGAAATGAGTCTGCTCCCACCACAGCAAGGACACCAGGAGCTGAGCATGTGCTGGACCACTGCTCCAGAGAAAGAGGGCCTTCATTTTCCAGTCAAGGCCCGGAAGAGCTGCTGAGCTCCAAAGGGAGTAACAACTACCCTCATCCCCCCAAGTCTCAGTCTGTGGCCCAGGCTGGTCTGGCCTTAGCATCTTTACTGCTGGGATCACGTGCCGTCACTTGACTACTTCTTAAAGATGAGAATTAAACCAAAAAAACTGGTCCCCAATTTTCTGAAGATCTTCAGCTCTGAAGGTTTAGCAACCATTTGCAGTATCTCTACATATTCATTTAGCAGTTTCAAATACACATCTGCACCAGACTAGAGGGGTGATGCTCCAGCTGCTGGTCCAGGCCAGCTCATCCTCTATAGACATTCAGAACACAACTGTTCAGCTTGATTGCATTTGATTTCTCAAGGTGCCTTCACACACACTATCTCATTAAAATGACACTAGTTTCTTTCTAAACAAAAAGGAATGTGGGATTAGGTTTTTCGTTTCTTGTCTTTAAACAACTGAGGTGGTACTCTTCAACTACAAAGTGCAGGTTCTGTGGCTGAGGTCTAGAAGAATGGTGCTATGTTCGCCTCGTAACTAAAGGCTTGCCGGCCACACTGCTCCAAGGCCCTCTTGGGCAGGGCCTGCCTGGGCCTGTGCTCTCAAGTGTGCAGCACTATGCAGAAGGATTGTCTAGCTGAGCATCTCACAAGGCAGCAAGTGTGGAGAGATGCCACAATGTCAGGACTCCTGAGTTCTAGCCGCAGCTCTACCACTGACGCCCCATGACCAGCAACAGCCATGCTCTCTGGCCCCTCTAGAGGACTACTGTGTGCTCCTGGGTTAACACCCACCATGTGCTCACTGGGCACCTTATACAGACGCCATCTTGAAAACGACCAAATCAGTTTCTTACACGACAATCACACAGCGTTAGCGTGTTCAATTCAGTTAAACTCACCCAAAACACATCTTTTATGAAGGGCCAATGTTAAGGTCTCTCTCTGAATGTCACTGTGGGAATCACCTAAAACTGTGAAATATAATTGTACCCAAAGCTGCTTAAAAAAAGCTTCCTGTAAAGCATAATTAGGATATATTCAATATAGAGCACTCCATGTTTAGGTGGGAAGCCCAGCTGAAATCACAAGACTCGCATATGAAAGCAGTCAAGCTGTGGCAATCCAGAGATGTGCACAGACTAAACAGCTTGAGGAACGGCCAGACACCCCTGAACAGCAGCTTTCTCTCTTGCCATCTGCTTTGTTTTTAGGCAATATATTACATTTTTCAGTTTGCAAAAAGCAGTTTTCTCTGCTTTAGATGCAAACTTTTTAATTTGCTGATATTTTTTCTTTTTTCTAAGCTGGTCCCTTGCTGGTAGATACAAGACAACCCTAAATAAATTCTTTCATAACAAGTTGACAGTGCCTCCATGGCCTGAGGCCTCAATCCCTGACAACTCCACAGTTCCTGGTCATGTGGAGAGAGTGTGCCACAACAGTCAACGCTACTCCTGACAGTGCTGAGAGAAAAATCAGTTCAACTCAGGGATGTGGTGAGGACAGGATGTAGTGGGCAGGACAGGACTCGTGAGAACGGCCTTGACTTGGTGCTTCAGACTGAGGAGAGCAGAGCTGAGACACTCAGCGGTGCTTCTCCAAGCCTGTTTTCACAACTCTGAAGGGAAAACCGACAACAAGCAAACAGAACAAGACCCAATCCTGAAAACGACACCCATCCCCTCAGACATCCACATCCCACAAGGGAAACGCTAAAAAAGCAGCATTGACAATGGCCTCCCACTTTAGCTTTCCACTCATTACCTGTACAGAGCTAAGTGCTTAAATAAATTCAAGTTTATGGGTGCATCCAACGTCGGGGAGAGGTGAGGAAGGCGGGAGAATTCTCTTGCAGCGACTACGGGGGCATTAGCCTGTGGAGCACACTAACCCTGCAGGGGCTGTCTCCTCCATCCCCAGCCTCCTCTTACCATGAGCCTTCTGGAGCAGCAGGGATACGCATCCATGGTTCCTTTCTTTCTAATGAAAACTAAATGTCTCCTTTGGTCAGGGATGCTAAATGCAACTTGAAATAGTTTCCCCTTAGGATTCTGTAAGCACAGCAGTTCTAAAGTTTCTTATTTGTGATTCAGCAAAGAGAATGAAAAGTGACCCAACGTAATAACACTAAGTAAAGAGTTTTCCAGAGAGGCTCTCAAAGGGAGCTATATATCAGCCTGCAAAACACTCTTGAGAACGTGGGCTATTATCTCCAATTAATAGATCAAAAGATGGGGCAGCGACTCGACTTGACAGCCGATCAATGACAGTCAGGAAGAAAACGCTGCTCAGTGCTGAATTCCCATCTTCCCACATTAATACTCCGTTGGAAGAAGAAAAAATCACAACATTTTTGTTTTGGGTTCTCTTTAAAGAACAAAAGAGGTGTTCACAAAATTAAAAAAATAAAATAAAAATAAAATCAATAACCATAATTACGCCCAGCACCAAAACCATCAATAATATGTAACCTACTAATGTTCTGTTCCATATTTCTCCATTTGCTCCCATAACTGTAAGCAGGGGAGGGAAATGCCCATTCTTCAAAGGCAAAACCTATTTGCAGGTTAAACTCTTAAGTTTCTGGGTCTAATTGGTGCTCCCTGAAAATAACCTCCTTCTATTATGCACTATTAAAATAGAGATGAAAGGACAAAATAAATAAGTATATACCCAACACACACTCCAAGTGCAACAAGGGGTTGGGGATATGTGAGCAAAGAAAAGGACCATGCGAATGAAACTCTGGAGGCAAGCCCTTAGTGAAAGCGATGCCCCCTACTGTCCACCCAGAGAAGTTTAAGGTATTAAGGATGGGAAAGGTACAAGTAGCCATGTGGATTAAGCAAGCTCCTCTCAGGCCTCTGGGCCAGCCAGTTTCAAAAAGGTACTGTATCTGCTTGGGATTTTAATTAACAAAAGGATACATATAGCTGCTCAAGTGGCCATTATGTCAGTATTCAGGGACCTAGAAGGTCTCTCCTATGAGGACCTGTAGGGACCACTCTCTTCACCATCACTGCTGGGTAATGCCCTGAATGCTGCCAAAAATAAAGTAAGACAGCCTGCCCAGCAAGGGACAGAGAAGAGCCACAAGGCGGCCCCCATGCCCATGGTTTACAGAGAGCCACCCACTAGCAGCAAGTGGACACTGCCCGCTAGGAAGTAGCATGCTAGAAGAGTGGGAGAACTGACTCCATGGAGTTTTGGAGGTGTCAATCGGACTATACTTCCCTTGCACTCTATACTCCTTGCACCAGCACCCCTGGCAAACAGGACAAAAGCAGACGGAATGGGCCATGTTTCTCAGGAGTAGGCTAGCAATCTAATTTGCAGTTCTTGCTACAGCAGCAATGACCCATGGAAGCAAGACCAACAGCCTTGAGGAAAACATCTGCTATGTCCCTCACATTGCTTTCTTCTGTTCCCCAAATTTGCAGGGCAAACTCAAACACAACCAACCCCAGGACCTGCCAGGTGAAGGCCCATTTTGTGACACAGAACTGTGGACCGCCACAGGCCGTTCCAAATAGGAGGGGCTGCGCTTTCTTATGATGTACACATGATGCTCCCTTCCTCCCAGTGCAGTTTCCAACTCTGTCCACACTGCCCTGATGTACCAAATTGACTTCTTATCTACTTCTGTGACTTCCTTTTTGCCATTTTGAGATGAACCTGTAAACGTGAGCGCGCAGGGATTTGAGGTACTTCACACAAACACACTCAAGTATCAGTCTTTCACTTTCGAAAACAAGAACACAGGAAAACGAGTCCCTTCCCTCTCCCCTCAGAATGTGTGCATTTTCCCACCAGGCTGACATGGCTACCTCTGCACCACATCGCTAATTTCCTGTACACATGACAATAAGTTATTAAGGACAGGGTTTGTCCCAGGCACACCAGCAGATGTGGAAGACACCTGCAGCTCCTGTAGGCTAAGTTCCAGTTTGCTCACAGCCTCTCGGAAGGCAAATTTGTTGCGAGTCTGAGGGATGCAGTCCACATACCCTGAGCAGTAGTCGAGCAGCTGGTGCCCAGTGTCTACCAGTTGGCTATTGGGCACAGGTTCCGTGATCGCACTGGACAGTAGGTCGGCACACTCCAGCAGGGCCTCTTTGCTGATTTTGTCAGCTGACATTTTCTCAGCTGCCTGTTTTGTTTTTCTCAGGGCCACCTTAGTACCTGCTGTGCCATTGGCCATTTTGGCTGGCGAGATGGAAGATGTGGGCAAAGGCACTTGGGGTGGAGGCATCACTGGCCTCCCAGGTTTCCCACTGCTGGGCACTGGCCCTGGAGCTGCCTTTTTTCCTCCCTCCTGGGCTTCTGCAGTGTGCTGTCCTGCAGCCGGGGCAGCCAGCTCCTCCTCGGGGTCTGAGCACGTGGACGGATGCTGCAGTAGTCTCATCACTGGTGGTGGGGGTGGGGCACACTTTGGTTTTACACGACGGGGTCGGTCCTTGTCTCCAGAGGATGGGACCTGATGCTCAGATAAGAGCTTGAATTTGTTCCCCTGAGAGTCTGTGCCAATGAGCTGCACATCAGCTGGAGTGTGTTTCAGAGTGGGTGAGATAAGGACTGGCACTTTGTGGTTGTGAGTGGTTGGGAGGACAGCTACAGCCTTGGCTGGAGAAGACCAGCCTGGCTGCTCTCCATCCTCTGGGACTCCAGCGACTCCAAGTCGCGTCCCACCATTCCTTTCCTTGCCTTTGGGCGCAGCTGCCACCCCAGCCACCCCTACCCCTGGAGAGTCACTCTCTGTGGTGGCTGGATCAGGGCCTCTCAGGGGAAGAGCTGTGGCTCCTCTGGGCAATAGTTTGGCTTTTGGTCTCTCCCTGGCTGGAGCAGCACCTTCCTCAGCCTTTTTTGGAAGCATGTCATTAGCCCTGTCCACATTCTCTTCTGGTTGAGAAGAGGTGGACACTGTCCTTTCCAGCTGGAGCTTGGCCCTCTGGCAGTTCCTGGGAAGGGTCATTGCCATCCTATCCTGCTCTGGAAGCCCTGAGGACATGGAAGATGTAGAGTTTGACCTCGGAAAAGGCTTGGAAGCGTCATCACTGGCTGTGGGTTTACCTGCTCGCAAGCCCAGTGTCTTTTTGATTAAGCGTGGTGTAAAGAAGCCTGTGATCCCAGACCACCCACCCCCAGCAGTGCCACTGCCCCCACCCCCACCACTGTCGTCATTACAGAGGTTCCTCTGGGCAAAGCTCCCCCCATAGCACTTGGCTGGCACCAGATTCGACTCTTGCTGGCCGGGAGCGAAAGAGAACCCATCAGCATGCTGAAGAGAAGCAACAGATGAGAAGTTACCCGTGAGTTCGTATTTCTTGTGGGGCTGATTCTCCATTTCTCGAAAGGAGCTGCTGCGTTTAGGGGGCGTGGGGGCATTTCTCTTCTTCATGAAGGAGCTGAAGAAGCCTCCCTTCCTATCCCTGGTGAAGCATGTCTCTTTGGCGTCTTCTAAGAGGCTGCTGGGGGACTTATCCCTTTGCTTTCGAGGCAGAGCTGGGGACCCGCTGGAAGCCTGTGCACTTCTAATGAACCCTGCTGAGAAACGGCCAATCAGTAACAGGAAAGACAAGAGGCAAGCCAGTTAGCATTGCCAAATTAGAAAGCTCTGTCTGCATTTATTAAATGTCAGATTCAGTGACAGTGTTCCAACTGTGTCATATATGGACATTAGTGGTGACACTTGTTGGTCCCTTCTCTAGAATACAGATGCACTGTGTCCTCTACCCTGGAGCTAGGGGTTGAGAACACAGAGCTGGCGGCAGCTGTGTGGGGCCGAGGCCTACGAGCACCACAGCCTGGTTCTTCAGGGGTGCCTTCCGCTCTGACCCCTCCTACCTGGGGCTGAGCTGGAGGCCAGGCTCTCGCAGGCATCAAGGCCGCCATCTACGTTCTCTTTGTTCTCCCCCTGCTTCTTCAGGGTCCGTGTCTTGGAAGGAAGTAGAGGTAATCGAGGCAGGTGTGGGACCACAGATGAGGAGGAGGCAGCTCTCCCAAGCTCCTCAGCTACCTCTGTAAGAAAGATGAAGGCTGGTGAAAAAGACAACTTTAAGACAGAACAAGGCATACAACTGAAAAATGGAAAATGGAGAGCAGAATACTGAAGGACACAGAACAGCCTGCCATAGCCCCAGCTGCTCAGAGGCTGAGGCTGGGGTGGTCCCTTCAGCCCAAAAAACGACACTAGCCTGAGCAAAATGGCAAGATGTCATCTTGAAAACAACAAAAATAAATTATACAAAACAAACAAACAAATTACATAATACATACACACACACACACATGAAGTCAGAGTATAAAATCTTCGGTGTGCACAAGCATTCATACATGTGGATGCCAAGTGTCTTCCCCAATTGAGAAAGGGTCTCTTACCAGCCTAGAGCCCACTGTTTCAGCTAGACCGACTGGCCAGTAGGCAGAGTGAGCTTCCTTGTTCCATCTCCCACAGGTGTGTGCTGTCACGGCCAGCTGTGCATGTGGGTGCTGGAGGTCTAACTCAGGGCCTCTGGCCTGAAAGCCAGCCACGTCACTAACTGAACTACCTTCCAGCCCCAGCTGTACTCGTACAGACGACCTCTTTTACTCAGCGTCATCCCTACAGTTTTGCATGGTATTGCATGTGGCAGGATCTCTTTCTCATAGCCACAAAGTATTCTCATGCATGAGACTAGCAAAATTCATCCACCGGCCTCTTGATGGCTAGGCTGGATGTTTCCTGTTCAGACACTGGGAATACGCTGCTAGGAGTTTCTCGGGTCACAAGTCCCTGTGCATCTAACTGGGTCCTGGGGCGCACACTGATCTTCATCAGGTTCTGACCAAAAGCAGCCATGATGCCTGTCTCCACATTACCAGGAGTGCCTGCTCTGGTTACTCACTCCGCATGCTTGCAAACCTGGAGGCTGTTACTCCACAGCGCATGGACTTTTTCAGCTTTACTCACTCTGGTGGGCGTGTCATGGACTCTCACGGTTTAATCTGTACCTCCTGCTGCCAAGCGATGTTCTTCATGGCTTCACAGACTCACTGGGCATTTGAATAACCTAACTCACTACATGCTATTCAGATGCTGAATAGAGGGGATGCATGTCTGTCTATAGAAATTTCTATTTTTAGGTTACAGTTTTCACTAAAAAAGGAGAGTAATATAAATTTATTCCACTTCATGCAAGTGAAACAAATCAGTGCTCACTCACTCACTCGCGTGCTCTCTCTCTCCCTCTCACACACACACATATACACAGACACCCCAACTAACCAACTACAACAGGCAGAAAAACAAAAACAAAACCAAAAAAACCCCTCAATCTTTTGAGCTGGGGATGTCACTCAGGTGTTGAAGTGCTTGCCTAACATTCATGAAACCTTGGGTTCAAGCCCAAGTAACAAAATTAAAACTCAAAACAACAACCAACCAACCAACCAAAACCTGATTATCAAAATAATACTCATTCTATTGGTCACCCTTGGCTGATTTAACTTAGTGGGTTTTTTTGAGACAGGGTTTCTCTGTGTAGCCCTGGATGTCCTGGAACTCATTCTGTAGACCAGGCTGGCCTCGAACTCACAGAGATCTGCCTGCCTCTGCCTCCCAAGTGCTGGGATTAAAGGTGTGCACCACCTTGGCAAGCTTTGCAGTTTTTGCTGAGGCAAAAATATACTTTATTCTTTATTCCTAAACAGAAATGAAACAATCAATTACATTGTATAATCTTGTTACCACTCAATAAAAAAAAAATTCCCCCCAGACAGGGTTTCTCTGTGTAGCCCTGGCTGTCCTAGACTTACTTTGTAGACCAGGCTGGACTCAAACTCACAGCGATCCACCTGCCTCTGCCTCCAGAGTGCTGGGATTAAAGGCGTGCGCCACCACACCGGGCTTACCACTCAATAAACTTTAATTATACTTATTTGATGTGTGTGATATGACAACTTGAGAGAAGGATGAAAGTATTTTTATTGAAATGTCAATACTGTACTTCTGTTTCCTCTTTCCTCTTATCTCATGTCACTAATCACTAGAGGATGACAAAATTCAACTCCCAATTTCTTCTAACCTTTTAAAACTTTAAATGATAAGATGAACTCTACTCACTTATGAAAGGAAGGTAAACTATGTACAATACTTTAGAACTGTATCATAGTATCTAATAGGCAGATGAAACTAAGAATTCATATTCTTAGCCGTCCAAGGACAGATCACAAAAAGGCAGGTTATTAACTTTGTTAGTCTCATAACGCAGCTCAGGACAGCCTGGAACTTGAGCTCTTGGTGCTTCAGCCTCCTGACTGCTGAGGTAACTGCTGTGCCTCCACACCCTGCTCATTGTTTGAGTCTGTCAGGAGCACTAGACACGAAAGCAAGCAACTTCCTGCCTGTGCCCATATACTTCCTGTATATATCCATTACTTCCTGCATGTGCCCATGTATTTCCTGCACATGTCCATATATCCATTTCTTGAGTAAGAACAGGCTTATCTCTATTGCTGGTCTGATATACTTAAAGATATAATTTAAGTATTCAGTTAATATGTTTATATAATTAAAAGTCTGCTTAAGTTGTTCCTACTTGTTCATATAATAAAGCTATACTCAGATGTCATATCTGTCTAGATAAATCTTGATTATACTGTATATATTTCTAGAAATGGAATTTTATGTAACGGTTTTGTTTTTTTGTCTTGGTCTTGCCTAAGATGTGGTTTAGAGGTAGAATATATATGTATTTTAAAGATTTATTTTTAAATATTACACACACACACACACACACACACACACACACACACACGAGCACAGGTATCCACAGAGGCTAAAAGAGGGTACTGGAACCTCTAGAGCAGTGGTCCTGAGCCTTCCTGAGCCTTCTTAGTGCTATGACCCTTTAATACAGTTCCTTATGTTGTGGTGACCCCAAAAATGGGTTACAGGTATTTGTGATTTGCCCAGAGTGGGTGCTGAGAACTGAATTCTGGTACCATCTCTCCAACCCCTAGAATATTTTCATACTTTTAATCTTTTTTGTATTATGTTATTTAAGAACTACTAGTTACCATTTTCTTTGTAGAGACTGAGTAAATTTTAAATCAAAATGTAATTTCAGTATCAAATATGAAATAAAAAAACTCAGAACTAAAAAAGTATAAAAAAGCAGTAACATGGTCCGGCATGGTGGTACACGCCTTTAATCCCAGCACTCAGGAGGCAGAGGCAAGTGGATCTCTGTGAGTTCAAGGCCAGCTGGTCTACAGAGTCCAGGTCAGCCAGGACTATTACACAGACAAACCCTGCCTCAAAAAACAAAACAAAAAGCAGTAACACAAGAATAAGAAAGACCAAAGGTCAACTTATTATCTTTAAGTAGTCAGAAACTGTAGGTAAGAGCTTCTCAGTTTTGAAATTACATCAGCACCCTGCCCCTGGTCACCCGTCATCAACCCCTGCCCCAGGACTCACCTTCAGAGATGCTGGAGTCATGGAACATCGTTTCAAAAGCCTGGTGGGTTTCAGCAAAAGAGGGCCTGTCGGCAGGACTCCACTTCCAGCCTGCAGAGAAGAGAACTTAAAGCCTGCTTGGCAGACTGATCCAGTGGCACACCACACAATGGGTCCAGCTCCATGGCGTGCGCCTATCAGTTACTGCATGTGCACGTCAACTGTGGGGTGAGTGCCTGCCTCACAGACCCTGCCTTGGAGGTGTGAGTGCTGGTCCTATTTAGCCTTGGTCCCATTCCCATTACCACAAAAATGAGGTAAAGGTGGGGAGAAAGTTTAAAAAATGCCAAGTTTTACTCTATTAGTAAAGTAACTAAGGGGCTGGTAAGATGTCTCAGTGGATAAAAGTGATCGACACCAAGTCTGACACCCAAGTTCAATCCCTGGGTATCACATGGTGGAATGAGAAAATTTACATACAAATTCTCTCTTGATTTCCACTGCAGCACGCCCACAGACACACAGACACACAGACAGACCCATGACTCATAAACAAACAAACAAACAAACGTAATTTTAAAATGAGTTGGCTGGGCTACTGGTAGCATACACCTTTAATCCCAACAGTCAGGAGGCAGAGACTGGAAGATACTATGAGTTCAAGGCCAGTTTGCTGGACACTGTGTTCCAGGCCAGCTGGGGCTTCATGATGAAACATTGTCTCCTTTCCACTGCCCCCACAAATGCCCAAGTGCTTAAAAATTCAGTGTATTAATTTAGAAGTTTAGCCGGGCATGGTGGTGCACACCTTTAATCCCAGTACCCAGGAGGCAGAGGCTGGTGGATTGCTGTGAGTTCAAGGCCAGACTGGTCTACAAAGCAAGTCCAGGACAGCCAAGACTACACAGAGAAACACTGCCTTGAAAGACAAAAAATAAAATAAAATAAAATAAAGTAAAAAGTAAGAGGGGGGTAGCATGAGACACACGTGCTCAATAAGAACATAACAGTAATGTGTGAGCACAAGTACGCTTTCATTTACTACTCACCTTACTATGTCTGTATCTTTAAGCACTCTGATGCTTTTGTTCTCATTTGTAAGAGACCACTTTTTGATTTTTCTGTGTGTAGTAAAGGCATAGAGTGTGTACTTAGATGCCCACATGTAAAGCATGTAGGAGCCAGGGGAAACTTTTTCTACCGTTCTATTGCCTTGACATAGGTCTCTTACTGAATCAGAAGCTTGCCACTTAGCTAAGTATGGTGGTGGGCCAGTGAGCTCCTGGGATGTTTTGAGAGCCCTGATGCTGAGGTCACAGACATGTGCATCTGAGATGGGCTTTTTATGTGGTTAACGGGGATTTGAACTCAGATCTTGATGCTTGCAGAGCAAGTGTTCTTACCCACCAAGCCATCTCCTAGCCCAGCAGAGGTTACTTTAGCAATCACAGTCTCCAATAACCATTCATATCTAGCTCAAAGCAGACATCACTCAAACATATTATACAAACTCAACACCTCACTGTCTTAAAAACATTTCAAGACAGGGTTTCTCTGTGTAGCCTTGGCTGTCCTGGACTCAACTTTGTAGACCAGGCTGGCCTCAAACTCACAACAATCCACCTGCCTCTGCCTCCCCGAGTGCTGGGATTATAGGCGTATGCCACCACGCCTGGCAAAGTGTTTTTAAAATTTATTTACTTATTATTTTACATACATGAGTGCTCCCTCTTCATGAATACCAGAAGAGGGCATCAGATCCCAGTATAGATGGTTGTGAGCCACCATGTGGTTGCTGGGAATTGAACTCAAGACCTTTGGAAAAACAGCCAGTGCTCTTACCCCGAGCCCTCTCTCTAGCTCCTCTCTTATTATCTTATAAAATATACAAATGTTTTTGAGAAATTGGCACTATATTTGGGCCACAACCAACAACTATTCTCAGGATTCCAGTAAGATTCAATGGTCCATCAAACACTATGCCAGCTGGCCAATCAGTGACAAGCTCTATAGCTGTTAATGACACTGGATCCAGTATGACACGGTGGAGAGCAGAATGGTGCCAATTTCATTAACCATCCTATTGCTGGTTCCTTTTCAAAGCTCACACATGCAGAACACTTACATGCTCTCATGAGTTCATACACTTTAGGGGGGCATCCCTCAGGCTGTTCCATGCGGTATCCTTTTTCCAGGAGGTCATAGACTTGAGATAGGTCAATACCTGGATATGGTGACATTCCATAGGTGGCAATTTCCCACAACAGTACTCCAAAAGCTGTGGAAAGGGATTAAAAAAAAATATTTCTATTGGGCCCAAGTCCAAATTTCTATATGGATCTGGTCTATTGAGTCTCTCTAGTTAATTTCTACTTCTCAGGCAGTAGAAATTAGGTCCAGGACAAGGACAAATTCTAAATGAAACATCATCAGACCTTACTTACATAGTGTGTTCACTATGACAAAACTCTGGAGATTAGGTCTGAAATGGACTCTCCTTCAAGGCATGGGCTTCCCCTCCACACTCCCACTAGTAAAGAGGGCTCTGAAGTAGTCCAGGCTAGCCTAGGACTTACTATATAGCCCAGGATGGCCTCTACACCTTGTGTTCCTATTCCTTTAGTCTCCAGAGTGCTCAGATCAGAGGCCGGAACCACCATGCCACGGTCTTTAGCTGTTTACACAGAGTCTCGTCATATTGTCCAGGCAGGTCTCAAGCTTACGGACTCAAAGCATCTGAGCACGTGAGCATCCAGCATGCTGGAACTACAGGCACCCACTCCCATACCCCAGTGGTGGCCCTAACAGCCTTTTCCTTGTTGCTACACGTAACCTGTGCTGGGGATTGACCCAGCGTCTTGTACTCACTACACAAGCACCCCACCACTAAACTGTATTCCATCCCTACGTGGCTCAAGCTGGCCTTCAACGTGCCAAATAGCCCAGGCTGGCCTCACTCCACACTCCTGAGCCTCCTACTTCGGTCTCCTGAGTAAGTTTCACAGGTATACCCACACTCGTCCCCACCTGCTTCCACTATCCCCTCAACTTACTTTTTCAAAAATTTGAGTACCATAAAAATGCTGAAAAACTAAAGGAATTACTTAGGCATGGTGGCACGTGCCTGTGGTTCTAGCATTCAGGAGGTCGAGGATGAAGAGCTGCCCCAAGCTGTGCCCTAGACTATGTAGTGAACACCAGGCCAGCCACAGCTAATGTTAAAAAAAATTATTTAAGACCATGTACAAAGAAAAGAAAACAATCCATGAGAGAAATTATGTCAGCCTTACCCCAAACGTCAGATTTAATTGAGAAGGTGTTGTAGGCCAGACTCTCGGGCGCGGTCCACTTAATAGGGAACTTGGCTCCAGCATGAGCAGTGTAGGTGTCTCCAGTCATCAGTCTACTGAGACCAAAGTCAGCCACCTTTACCACGTGGTTCTCACCCACCAGGCAGTTCCGGGCCGCAAGATCTCTATGAGAAAGAGACCACTGCATTACTCCAGCTGATGGCGAGGAAGATGGGTGTGAACGCTCCTGCATCTCTGTGCTATAGGCACAGTAGGTTAGGGAATGCTAATCAAGCCTGCAGTACTTTATGACAACCAGAATACAGATATTGGCAAAATGAATCCCTCTTTTAAAGTACAATGGGGTAGCAATAGGGCCCTTCCAGAAGGCTTTAAAACATTTTCCTAAGACAAAAGGTAACTTTCAAAATGTGGCCACTAGGTGGAGCAAAGGACCTGGCAAAACAGCTTCCAGGCTGGTGACTTTAACAGAAGGATTCTCTCTGTGAGAAGTTCTGCCAAGTGTTCCCTTCCCCTTCAGGTCAAGAAAGACAGTGTGTGGCTAGTCAGAGGCACAGCCAGGTTCACACACCTGTGGATGAAATTCTTCTTCTCCAAATACTCCATTGCAGAAGAGATCTGAGTGGCCATGTAGAGCAGCACAACTGCAGTCACCTCCTCGCGGCTGCACTCCCGGAGATAGTCAAGCAGGTTCCCGTACGGCATGTACTCAGTCACAATGTAAAATGGCGGCTCCAGGGTACACACACCTGACCAAGAACAATTGGACAATCTTCACCACATTCTATGAAATAAATACAACAAAAACTTAAAAACAGGTTGTTGATAAGGGTGCCTGTTTCCACCATCCTGTTCTCTGAAGCTTCAGTGAACTTTTTCAGCATGCCTGTGAAGCAGAAACAGTTTCTTGTACTAACCTGACAAGGGGCAAGGCCAACATTTCTACAGTTTGTATGTGCCCACATTCCCCCTCAACTGTGTGTGACCCACATAGATTTAAAGTAACAACACTTAGGCTTATGGTGAAGTGGACCTCCTGACTCTAAAACTGTTTTCATAGGCAATGATTTCACTGATAGATGTTTGTGTGTATGCACGTGTGCGTAGCACTAAGCCTCACTAGGACGTGATGCTTACTAGGCAAGTGCTCTACCACTGGGGTGCATTACTGTAGCTGACTACATCTAGCATCCCACCACGGTGCTAAAACAACACAGAACAATCTGCAAAACCACGACCTGAAGAGAACAAGGGCCTGGGACGGGAGCATGGCCTAGGAAATGTATGGTTTGGCTTCTTACCTAACAGCTGTACTAAGTTAGGATGCTTGATTTCCTTCATCACTGCAGCTTCTTTGAGGAACTCTTCTACCTCCATGGTATCTTCCTGTGAAAAGTAGAAAGTAAGACAGACAGGAGGTCAAACCTGCCTCTTATTCACTTAAGTCAACTCAAAAGCCTGCGTCAGCTATAAAAGTAAAAGGAGGATGGAGAGGCTGCACGGAAGTTATGAGCACCAGATGTTTGTAGAGAGGACCTGGGTTTGGCCCCCAGCACCCACATGGCAGCTTACAATCCCCTGTACTTACAGGACTCTGATGCCCTCCTCTGGCTTAGTTGCAGCAAAAACACTCACATACATGTAATAAAAATATTTTTTAAAAAAAGTAAACAATCATCATTTGAGTATTTTAGCATATTTCCTTTAAAAACTTGCCTACAATTTATTATGCTCTATAGAAGAATAACTAAGAATAACAGAGTAGATGGAAATTCAGTTTTCTGGTAGTTTTGTTTGATCTTCCGATGAAAGAACAAAGCACATTACAAGTGGTGGCGGCAAACCCTTTAATCCCAGCACTCAGGGAGGAAGAGGCAGGTAGATCTCGAAGTTTGAGGCCAGCCTGATCGACAAATAGAGTTCCAGGATAGCTAAGGCTACACAGAGAAACACTGTCTTGACTGCCCCTTGCCCACAAAACAACAAAGCGCATTTGCAAAGCTTCACTGTGTCCATCACATTCAGAATACGCTCAGTAACCAGGGCTGACGACTACCCATGAGGAGAGCTCATAAGAATGCCACACACTCTGTGTGGCAACTCTGTGATTTATACCAGGAGGCTTAAGAAAGAGACAGTAAGATCAGGAAAAGCACTTGTGTGAACTTAAAAACAAGAGGTGATCTAGTTGGGCGTGGCAACGGCACCTGGAAGCCCAGCACTTGGAGGCTGAGGCAGGAGGATTATGACTTGAAGGCTAACCTTGACATCTTAGTGAGACCCTGTCTTTTCTACCTTAACTAAAAAGGGTGTCTCTGCAAGGAGGAACAGGGGGAGGGGCAGGAGGGCAGAGACCAAAATAGGGAGCTCATGATTCGTAGACTGCATGAAGAATTCTGTTTTCAGCACAACTATAATTTACTTCTACGCTGAGCTCTGTATCAACAGCCTCCAGAGACAAGCCTCTCCACACGTGGGCTGCACTGCAGTGAATAATCTGGCGCTGCTCTGTCAGCAACAGTACTAAGTTAATCACCACAATTTGCTGAAGTGCTTGGCACCCGTGGGCGGAAAATGTTCCAAAGTTGAAGAAGGGCACGCCGATCTTTCCGAGTGATTCAGTGCACACAGAGACGCCTGGAGATTAACTCTCAGCAACCCACCTTCAGGGTTTTCACAGCAACTGTGAGGCTGTATTTCTTCCAGACGCCAACATAAACCTCTCCATACTGACCGCCCCCAAGTTTGTGCTTCATGGTAATATCTGTTCGTTCCATTTCCCATTTGTCATGGATAGGAGACACGCCATAGACGGTTGGCTTGTTACACTTGGGAGCTGGGTAGTGCAGTGTGGTCACCAGCCCATCAGCAACAGTAGAGTGGTGGTGAACAAGCTCCGCCAAGGTGCTAAAGCGGCTCTCTGCAGTCACGTACACCTGGTGAGGAGAAGCAAAAATGTGAGGAAAGAGTTACTGTATTTTTAAAAGATTATTTGTATAATTTATTTATTTATTATGTATGCAGTGTTCTACCTGTATGTACACTGACATGCCAGAAGAGGGCACCAGATCTCATTACAGATGGTTATGAGCCACCATGTGGTTGCTGGGAATTGAACTCAGGACCTTTGGAAGAGCAGCCAGTGATCTTAACCCCTGAGCCATCTCTCCAGCCCAGAAGAATTACTTTTAAAAGCATACATTTCACTGGCATGGAGACTTGAAGACACAAGAGTGTTTGTTTTTGGGGCAGGGTCTTAACTATGTAGCCCTAGTTGTCCTTGAACTCGGAGATCCACCTGCCTCTGCCTCCAGAGAGCTCAAATTAGAGATGTGCGCCACCACACCTCGCCTGTTCTGGGTTTTTGTTTTGTTTTTTGTTTGTTTGTTTGTTTGTTTTGAGACAGAGTCTCCATTATGCAGCCCTAGCTGGCCCTGAACTCGGAAGCTTCTCCACCTTCAAGGCACAAGGATTACAGGTGTATACTGTTGCTGCTAGAATCCCAAGAAATGGTCGTAAGTAAGTGGTAATGCTCAGGACAAAGGATATGGCCTCATCTAATGTTAATCATCTTTCCTACTCTTTCTAAACTGGCCTCGAAGGAGATGTTGAACAGCTGCAGGTACATCAAGCATCTAGTCCTCAGAACATCTTTAAGCGGCAAGACTGCAGAATGTGTAAACCAGGACATTTGGAAGCCTCTGGAGGAAGAACACCAGGACTTACAGGTCAGCCTAGGCTAAAGCCAGACCCTGACACAAACAAACAGACTGTGCAACTGAACCTGAGAGAAGGAATTAAACAGGCACTCAGGCTCTGCCTCCTAAGCTAATGCGTAGGCCCTCACAATCTATGCAGAACATAAACTGACAGACACTAATTTATATATTGGGAGGTTAGTATGAGTGTAACTTTTATTTAATATCACATAATTAATTATAAATTGTATTTATTTTTACAACACCCTTTTTAAATGTCTAGGCCATTAAAACAGAGACATAATTGGATTTCAGAGTTATTAACAAGATGCTTGCTAATTTGTGATAATTAGAAAGAAGTGTTATATAAGATAGCGGTCTTTGGCTTTATCCTCTAAGGGAGTATGACTTAATTACTGACTGGTTAATTTACCCGGAGTCCCTCTATATAACCTAGTCTGGTCTCAAACTTACGATTTTCTTGCCTCAGATTCATGAGTACTATGATTGTAAGGCATGCGCCACTGTGCTCAGGCTACTGCTTAAATAAATAAGCAACTGTTTAAAACAAACAAATGAAGTCATTTTATTATATATAAAAATTACATAATTTTTAAGTAGAGAATCTGGTCTTTTACAAAATAAACTCCCCCACAGCATCACTCGCACCCAGAACCCTCACCAGCTGCTTAATGCTACAAAGGTTTCCACTTCCAGCATGTGGGGCTAGTTCTGTCAAAACTGCATGTACAGGAAACCATACAGTATGTGTTGGCTAGTGTCTGCTTTCTGTCAGTTCTCTTTATTAATCTATAATTCACATGCTATAAATTGAGTATTTTAAAGTATACAGTTCAGTAGCTTTCAGTACATTTACAAGGCCCACTAATCAACCACCACTATTTAATTCCAGTGCAATGCTTTTTATCATTCTCAACAGAAAACCCACAGCTGTCGGCAATCACTCCTACGCTCCTCTCCATACAACTTTCTGGCAAATACTAATCTGTCAATCAACTTTATGTGTATGAGACTCATCTATAGGTGAGGCCAGAAAAACTCTCTGTACAGGGATGGAAAACAGGTATCTTAGCCTTGAGGCTATAGAGAGGGCTCTGTAGCAACTGCTCGGGTCTGCTTAGAAATAGAAAGTAGCCTCAGATGCTAAGAAACAAATAGACATGGTGATATGGGCAGCTAGTAGGCCACAGCTTCCTATGGACTTTTGTGTAGAACATTGTGTTCATTTGTTTCTGTAGGAGACTCTATTTTAACAATATACTATAACTTATTAGTCAATCACTCTGCATGGGACTACCAAAATACTGTTGCTGTGAATCAATGTTCTCGAATAAGCCTGGCACATATGCACGCACATTTCTGTTGCATAGGTGTAAAGTGCCCCCAAAGCCCCATGCTAAAGAGCTGGTCTTCAGCTGGAGGCTTCAATCAGTACGCATCTTCTCTCTGTTCCCTTTCTGGTAGCTATGAAGTGAGTGAGCAGCTGTGTTCCACCATGTGCCCACCATGATGTTCTGTCTGACCACAGCCTGAAAGCTGCAGAGTCACTGGCAGTAGACTGAAGTCTTTGAAACCAGGAGTTAAAATGAGTGTTTGGCCAGGCACTCCCAGCACTCAGAAGGCAGAGGCAGGTGGATTGCTATGAGTTCGAGGCCAGTCTGGTCTACAAAGCGAGTCCAGGACAGCCAACGCTAACAGAGAAACCCTGTCTCAAAAAACCAAAAAATAAAATAAATAAATAAATTAATTAATTAATTAAAAAAAAAAAGATGTTTGACTGTTTCTCTCTGAGACAAACAATAGCAAAACAACCAACAACTGCCGGGTCTCTTCTCACATAACAAACTCTGGTCCCATTCACTTGGGCCACAGACAACACATTATGCTTGTACATCAGTACAAAAAGAGAAAGAAAACTAGTAATATATTTCCTATTCTGTAATAGCTATTATACTTTACAAAAATTGTGTCATTTAGTCCTTACAGTAATCCTACAAAACAGAATTTAGTAACAGACAAGGAGGAGACTGAAATCATAATTTAGTGGTTAAGAGTCCAATTCTCCTGAAGAGACTAGAGTTGAGTCTCCAGCACCTATACAAGGAAGTTCACAATTCCAGTTCCAGGGGCATCTGAGGCCCTTTTCTGGCTTGTGTGGGTACTGCACCCACATGCACAAACCCACATTCTATATACACTGTTAATAAAAATCAAAAGTAAATGAAAATAATAGCAGACGATAAATATCATAACCACGGCCCTCTGAAGACAGGCAGGATGGTTGCTACAAGCTCACACTCAGCATGATCTATATGACAAGTTCCCACAGGGGTGTGCAGAGACCCTAAATCTGTCTAAATCAGCACCACCACCACCAAGCCACCACCAGGCAAACTGAGACTTAGGTAAAGTCTCAAGAGTTAATAAACACAGTACAAAGCACAGCAGTTGTGCCTGCTCTAAGGCCCATGTTTCCCTCCTAGTGTGTACATCATATAGAGGGACGAAAGGGGGCTCAACTTAATGGACCACTCAATGCAACAGCTGTCCTTAGTTTCATTTTTGTTTTAAAATTTAATTACTACTATTGTTTTATGTGTGTGGATGTTTGTGCACCACATATATAACCGGTGCCCATGAAGGCCAAAAGAGGGTACTGGACCCCCGAGAACTGGGGTTGCAGATGGTTATGAGTCACTATGTGGGTGCTATAAGTCAAGCTCAGGTCCTCTGCAAGAGAAGTCAGTGCTCTCAACAACTGAGCCATCGCTCCAGCCCTATACACTTCCCATCTAACATTTCAGTCTACTCAGAGGGAGTTTCCTAACATACACGCGTCTAAGAAGCTGGGGGAATCTACTTAGAACTCACACTAGTGACAACCCCCAGTCTCCGAACTCTGCTACTCTGTGAACGTTCTCCTGGAGGCCCATCTCCTTACCAAAGGCTTAGGGCTGACTTGTAACTTCTACCTCTATGTACTTGGTGAGCTGCTGTATGTGCTGATGATTAAACAGCTAACCTGTATACATCTCTCATTCCTCAACTTCAAATATGGTTTAGCCTTAATTATCTCTAATGTTTAACCTGTATTACTGAGTTGTTTTGAAAAAGGCAAGCTCTAACATGCTAGAAACCACAAATTCACAAAGTGAGGTAATACTTTATTTTTACATCAGACTAAGAATGATTTTCTACTTTATTCCTGTCCAGTACATTTCCACTGAGCAGCCAGTCCCTACGTACAGGCGGTTGCTGACAGGTCTTACCTTGCTGTCTGTGGTGGTATTGATCCTGTAGTGATACACACGACCCTCATACCTGAGTGAGATGGACAGCTGCCCAGGGCTGCTCTCACTCTCCCGTACCAGGAAACTGCCATTGATAAGGCTGCTGAGGAGATACTCTGCTGCGCTGCGGGACACAGGCCCATGGTACCAGGAATGCTTCTCCAGGCTGTTCACTGGAGTGATGTAGTTGCTAGGCACCCAGCCCTGTCCATTCTTGGAGCGAACTTCACTCCACTCGCCATTCTGGTTGTAACCAAGGACTCGTAGCTTTTCACCTAGCCATGAAGTCATCACAAAATGAAAGAAAAAAAAAAGTTAAGACTCTTTCAGACTCAAGCAGTATAGTGTTAACCCTGTGTGTGTGTTCCAGAAAAAGGTGTTGGATCCCCTGGAACTGGAGTAACAGGCAGTTTGAATTACCCAATACGGGCACTGGGAACCGAACTCCAGTCTTCTGAAAGAGCAGTAAGTGCTCTTAGCCGCTGAGCCGTCCACCCAGCCCACCTGCCTACCCTTCTTTTGTGGGAGTCTCACTTAGCCTAGACTGGCTAGCCTCAGACTCATGACTTCTTCAGTCTCCCGAATGCTGGATTAAAGACATGTTCTAACACTGGGATAGTACTCACTCCTCAAAAGAAAAGTACAATGTATTTTCACTTAAAATAGATATGACAAGCCGGGCGTGGTGGTGCCCGGCTTTAATCCCAGCACACGGGAGGCAGAGGCAGGTGGATTGCTGTAAATTCGAGGCCAACAAAGAGAGCCCAGGACAGCAAAGGCTGACACAGAGAGACCTTGTCTCGAAAAAACAAAACAAAACAAACAAAAAACCAACCCCCCCCCAAAGAAACCTGAAAAAAAATGACATACATACATACATACATACGATTCAGGTTAATGAACAAGACTTGTTACTTAGATTTTGAGATGATACCAAGGCAACAAAGCTGTCAATGTAAGCAAACACCTCCCACCTCCAAAACTCCCAAGCTCCAACACAAGGAGTTTTCAGGAAGAGAACTCTTAAGAGGAGGCAGCGGGAGGGGCTGGTGAGGACTCTCAAAGCTCAAGTGTTTCCAGGACTCAAGGTTTAAACGTTCCATTTTCTCAGTTTCTTCCTATTTCCCATAAAGAATGAATCACTCTTTTCCATTCCTCTAAAATTAGTCTGCTGAAACAGAAAAGAGCACTAAAATTGGAACCCCAAATCCCAACCACTTGGTAAATCTTTCTATCAGCTTCAATCTCTCTTTCCTTTTTTTCTGAGACAGGGTTTTTCTTGGCTGTCCTGGACTTGCTTTGTAGACCAGGCTGGCCTTGAACTCAGAGGTCTGCCTGCCTCTGCTGGGATTACAGGCATGTGCCACTGCACCCTGCTCCAGCTTCAATCTCTTGATATTGTTATTAAAACTGAAAACATCTAGTGTAGACTTCAATATACACTTTGCCCCATACTTGCAGCACGGACAGTGACATAGAACAGTAACCTAAATGTCCATCTATGGACTCTGTAGTACTAGAGGATCTTCTTTCCAAGAGATATGAACTTTTCTAGAGAGTTCCCAGCTGCTATCAGAGCTGGAGAGCAGAGGGGAGCCACCTGTGTATAGGGCTCAGGAGACACCAGGTGTCTCACCATTTCACCTGAGACACCTAAAGACGAGAGAAAGTACCCAGAGGCCTATGCAGGAGCTCACATATGTATGTATTACATGCTGTGCATACATAGTAAGACGTGAGTATCTGATACTGTGGTGGATATCCACAAATGTGTATAGTAGGTAACTATGTGTACAGAAGAAAGGAACTTGCTAGGAAACTAAAGGTGTGTACAAGGGTAGGAGTTTATGCACATGCATGTGTGCACACACATCCACACTGCTGCTCCCTTACACACTGGAACCGAACTGCTAACACAGGTCATTATAATCAGGAGATCCAAAACCTCTTGAGTTTTGTGCTTTGTGCTTTTTCCCCTTTCTTCTTCTTTCTCCCCCTCCCCTTAAATAGACTCTTCTCTGGAGGTCCTGACTACTATGAAAATGGACAGGGACGCAGACATTGTACATGTCAGCACAGGACAGAGTTTCACTCTGGCCAACAGTGTTTCTGCTTCAGTATCTCAAAATGCGGGGATTGCAAATGTTCAACACAGAACTTTTTTAAAAAACCTATCTTATGTGTACAAGCACTCTGCCTGTGTGTAAGTATGTATACCGTGGTGCCTGAAGAAGCTAGCTGAGTAATGAGATGGAGTGGTCACCACTGGTGGCTGAAAACTGAACCAGCATCCTTTGCAGGAACAGCACATGCTCTTAACCACTGAGGAATCTCTCTAGCCCCAAAACTTTTCTTTATTTAACTCAAGCAAACTATCACCTTCAAAAAAGTAACTAAGTATTATTATCATCATCATCACCATCATTTTTTTTTTTGAGACAGGGTTTCTCCGTGTAGCCTTGGCTGTCTTTGAACTCACAGAGATCCACCTGCCTCTGCCTCCTGAGTGCTGGGATTAAAGGTATGCGCCACCACTGCCTGGCTAGGTGTTATTTTTTTTTAAGGTTTTTTTTTTCCCTTAAAAATGTGAAAAGAAAGGCATGATGTCAAGCACCTCTAATTCTAATACTTGGGATATAAAGATAGGAACATTAGGTGTTCAAGGCCAGCCAGTTTCATATCAAGATCAAGCCTAGCTTACATGAGACCCTGCCCCATTAGCATTAACAACAATAACAACAACACAGCTTTAGCATGACATCTTTTTATTAATAAGAACCTGATATAAAAACCAGGTATTTCATGGCTTTTAGAGGAACCATTGTCAACCATGATATAAAGGCTGGAAGCCCCAGGTCCCTGAGCAGCACACTAATGGCTACTGTAACTAATTAGTAAGGCTTGGTCAATGTTTCCCAGGTGAGTAGACTATCTTGGAAAATAGTGCTGAGGAAATTTTACCTAGCCAATAATGTTCGCCAAACACCCTCCACTGAATTATCATGCTAGATACCAGAGACCCAGCCATGTAAAGAGCTACCACACAACACAACACAGCCAAGAAGTCCTTTGCTTTAGCTTCAAACTCCACATAAAAACTGTTGTTCTGTGCACACCCACGCCCTCCACACGCATTCTTATCCCGACACTGGCACCAATAAACAGCACCCTCCTGGCTGAGCAGAGGAGGGCCTGCATGTCCCCTTTCCCTGCGTCTCTGGTGTACACACTCACCCTCTCTGAACAAACATACCTATACCGCAGCCAGAGAAACTCGGTTTGGGGGCTGGAGAGAACACTGGCTGCTGTCCAGAGGACCTGGGCTAGGTTTCCAGCACCCACACGGTGGCTCACAACCATCTCTAACTCAGCTTCCATGAGATACAGCCGCTCTTGTGATCTTCACGTGTGTATGTACGGTACACATGTATCAAGACAGGCAAAAGGCTCATACACATGGACTAATTGAAAAAAATAGGTTTAAAGAAATTCAGTTTTAAGGAATTCTGCTCTTAGTAAATTTGAAAGCACTTAAAAACGGATGTACTAGGGCTAGGTTTGTAGTTCTTTGGTAGAGTACTTGCTTAGCTTACATGGGGTTCCAAAGTTTGATCCCTAGCACTGGAAAAAAAAATGGATATTTGTAAAAAAAAAAAAAAATTTATATAGAAACATTTACACCCAGTCAGGGAAGATCAGCTGACTTGCCATGGCATCATCATCTCCACTAAACAAATAATCACTTGTAATCATTCCATTAGTTAAGTATCTTGGAATACATTTTCTCATAGTGGAAGGCTTTACAGGTTCAAAAAACAAACAAACAAAACAAAGCAGTGCAGGCAGACTAACCCAACCCAACACACGGGTACAGTAAGGAAATCCCCAGTCTTAGTCCTTCCCATACAAGTCCCACTATTTCATTGGTGTTCAAGAAATTGGTGATTTTTATCTGATCATGTTCTTAAGTGTTTTCTAGAGGCCACTGAAAATAGTCTTGTTTTCTCCCCTGCCTCTTTTTGGTTTTCTGAGACAGGGTTTCTCTGTGTAGCCCTGGCCATGCTGGACTCCATTTGTAGACGAGGCTGGCTTCGAGCTCACTGAGATCCTGGGTGCTAGGATTACAGGCGTGCTCACTGTGTCCGGCTTCTTACTCTATTAAAGATTCTACAGCAGGACAGACCCTTCCTAACTGTTCCTTTCACTGGCCCATAGAAACAAGCTGGCTGTCTAGGCTAGTGCAATTGAGAGTTGGACAACAACAAAGTAAGAACCATGTATCTGATCTAAGCACTGACTACTCTCTCTCTACACAAAGTCTTGCTCCAAACAGTGACAATGTTGCTAAACTAAACAGCAGTGCACTTACCTGCCAGGGGGTTGGCTTACACTTTGGGTCTCACTATGGACTGCTAACAGTCCTCAGAGGGGCAGTCAGCCCACATGCAGTGCCGGGTGGCAGGAGGGTTCTGCACTGCACACTGTTTTGGTCACATTCAATGTAAACAGATGATGCTAGCCGAGATTTAGAGTACATATTCTAACAACATGGACTTTCCCTGAGGTGTTTTTAAGTCAATTTATTCTTAATAAATCCTGGAAATAGAACTGACTGTTTTTAAGGCATTAGTTCAGAAGCACATAAAAGAGAACAAAACAAACATGCCCTGGCACCAATCACCTGGTCAACATCAGTGGCTCGGCCAGCACAGGCTTTTCATTTCTTTGCCACCAAGAAAGCTGTAAGGCAGAATTCAAAGAAGTCTCACCTTTAGTGATACTGAGTGTGTTGTCACCACTTGCCACAAAGTCATAAAGTGCAACAAAGAGGTTAGGGTCGCTCTCAGTGGCTCCCAGCAAGTTCTCCTTGGAGCTCCACCTGATGGCTTCATTCAGTGCCTGAGACTCAGCATCGCAGCCGTAAGGGCGGTGCAGCACCTCTGCAAGACACAACAAGGGAACGGAGGCAGGTGAGTCAAGCCAGTGCAAGGGCAGCGTGTGAAGCGCTGCTCATACTGGGAACTGTCAGTTACAAATAAGCCAGGAGTGAGCTCCAGGTCACCCTCCACTGACCAGTGAATTCAAGGCAGGCCTGCGCTAAATCAGAACTAAACGAAGAGCAAAGGTGCGGTCCTCTAAAGCTGAGAAACAACACTTACAAACAAGTGCTAACTAGCTTTATAGAGCATGCGTGCTGCTTTGCTGTACTAATGACTTGCAGGTTTTTGAAGGTGGGTTGAGTCAGGATCTCAAATAGCCCAGGCTCAGAGATGCTAAGAAGTGGAGGGCGGCCTTGCACTTCTAATCCTTCTGCCATCTACACTGCAAGTGCTAGGATTACAGGAGTCTTCTTCACACCCAGCTAGTGTGGTTAATGGCCTGAAATATGGATGTTAAGAAAACCTTTTAAGCTAGGTGCTTGTATATGTCTTCACATAAAACAAACCAGGGGAAGTAAGTTTCTTAAGAAGAAGTATCATATAAATCAAGATCCTCTATTTACAAATAACAAACACAGACACAATGCTTCTAGCAAGATAAATCCTGACACTCTGTGCTGAACAAAGCGAGGCATTACTGAGCCGGGCATGGCAGCTCACACCTATAACCCACCACTCAGGAGGCTGAGGCCAGGAATTTGAGGCCAGCCTAGACTACACTTTGAGATAAGTGAGACCTTATCTCAAAAACAGTAAAGAAAGAAAAAGAAATACATTTTAATTTAGCACAAAATACTGTTAGCATCCAAAATATCCTTTTATGTTATAATAGTTTACAACTGTTCACTTCTTTAATTTTTTAAAAACTCAAATCTCCTTTCCTGGGCAGTAGATTTTTGTAAACTATTAGTAACTTAATCAAGGTTCTAGAAAATGCCACCAATGCACTCCTGAGTTTCAATTATGCACACCAGCCTTGTGAGATCTGTTTCTTCCCCAAGGCTTTATAGTTTCTGAATCTAATCCTGTACTATATTTGTTTAAAATTACCTGATTCTCATAGCCTAGTTTGGTTACACAAAACAAACAAACAAAAAGAAACCCCAGTGTTCTTTCAATAGCAACTTTCTTGGTGCAAGGGACTGTGTTCCGTGGCTGTTTGCCAAGGCAGATGGCCCATCTACGTCAGGTAACGTTTCTCTCATGTCTCTTTCCCGGTTTATTAAACATTCATTTAGCCATATTTGAAAGGGGAAACAGCTTTGCATCTGTGGTTCCATTTTGTTTCAAGTCATTCCCTCTTCTCCATCTCCATCAAAGCCTTTGTTCAGATCCCCAACAGATCTCACCTGGACTACTGCCTCCAGTCTTGTCTCCCTCAAATCCATCCTCCACACAGCTGGCAAAACGATCTATTTAAGACAAAAATTGGACCACATCACTCTTAAGCCCCTTTAAGAGTTCATCATCAAACTCCTGTCTCCGCATCCTGGCTTCCGACCTTCTTCGCTGCGCCACGGCTCCCCACACCATGCCCCCCTCATCTGAGCAGCTCTTCCTGCAGCCCATTACACTTCCGCTGTAATGGCTTTTCCCACTCCTCTTCTGTGTGCATGTGCACAGTAGGTATACATCTTTGTGTGTAGAGGATAGAAGACAGTTTTGTTGTTATTCGTTAGGAGCCACCCACCTTCTTTTTAAAATAGGTGTCTAACTGGCTGAGGACTCAAGTAGGTTAGTAGGCTGCCTCCCAGCACTGGAATTACAAGTGTTGTTATGCCCAGCTTTTCAAAACATGGGTTCTGCGGGTCAAACTCAGGTCTTCATGCTTGAAGGCAAGCACTTCACTGAAAGAGCCATTTCCCCAGCCCCCCTTCCTATTTTCTCTTGACTAGCTGACTCCTCACTTTTCAGCACTGTGAATCTGCAGTCTCCCCGAGAAACCACACAGGCATTTCCTCTGTGTGCTCTTGAAAAAGCAGTGCATTAATCCCTCCTCTCTAGATTTCTTTCCCAACCTCAAAATGTATTTAAGGATAACAATCACTTTCCCCCAAAGGTTCCATAATCTGAACTCAATAGCTGTTAGTTGCATGATAGCCAACTTACACAAAAATGTAAGCGACGGGACAACGAAATGTATCTTCATCTTAAAATACACTAACCAGATGAGTGTGGTGCTGCACACTTTTAATCTCAGCATTGGGGAGGCAGAGCAGGCAGATCTGTGAGTTGCAAGTTCCTGGCTATTCAGAACTCTAATGAGTACATAGTGAGAGACCCACCCCTCCACCCATCCCAGTCTCAAACAAACAAACAAAAAACCACCAAACCAAACTACCCATTAACTAACATTTAGAACTTGGTTTTCTATAGTGTTCAGAAGATGCTGAAACCAACACAAACCCAACAAAGACGAAAGTAGCATATGTGTGTGTGTCTACCAAATTTTGTGAAACCCAGCACCTTCAAAGTTAAGATCCACAGAGCTAATATGAGCAAGCACACAAGTGGTACTCTGCATGGATTCTAAACACAAAGGCCAGAAATCACCAGTGAGCACAGCTGCTCTCCAGTGCATATCTCACTTCCAGCCTGCACCTCATTCCAGAACTCTCCATCTCATTCAATGGTAATTATATCTTTTCAGGTGCTATGGCCACAACCTTTGTGACCATTCATGACTCCACTCTCACTCTCAGAAAGGAAAACATCTATGGGGAGGAGTAGTAAAGGAGGCTCTGCAGAGCTTGACAACCTTGCTTCCATCTTCCGTCCTCAGAGCCTGCATGGCAGAAGAACCTACTGTTGCCAACTGTCCTTAGACCTCACATGTGAATGCACACACACATATGAATTGCCATAAACATTTTTTACAGGATTTCTCTATGAAGCCTAGATGGTCTTTAACTCAGAGATCCGAATGCCTCTGCCTTTGAGAGCTGGGATTAAAGGCGTGCACCCACTGCCACCACCATCACCATCACCACTAACTTACAGAAACTTTTAAAACATGCCAAGCCCATCAATTTCTCACTCATGGTTTTTCACTTCTACCAACACTCTTTCACTAAACTACTGATTTCTATGTCTATATGTGTTCCTTTTAAAGCTTAAAAAAAAAGTCCTATTTTGTAACTCTGTTTAAAATTCTTGATCAGTCCCAATTTTTGAGTGAAAATCAAATCCTTAAAGAGCATTTCAGGTCCCTCACAGTTTAATTTGCTGAATTTATCATCACCATCACCATGATGATCATCATCTTTTCTTCTTCTTCATTTTCCTCCTCTTCTTTTTTTTTTAAGACAGGGTCTTACTATGTAGCCCTGGATGGTCTTGAACTCTCAGAGGCCCACCTCCGTCTCCTTTTCCCACTCCTGGATTAGAGGTGTACAACATCACACTCAGATGTTCCCCCCCCCTCTCTAAGATTAAAAAAACCAAAACTGTGTGTATGTGTTGTTTGTATGTCTGCATTCGTGTATGGGTGACCACGGAGGCGAGAGGAGGGTGTCAGATCCGCTGGAGCTGAAGTTACAGGCTGTAGCCACCTGGCACTGGGTCTGAACAACAGTCCTTAGCTAGAGTAGGGTGTGCTCTTAAACACTGAGCCCCCTCCAACCTTAGTGTACCTTCTCCCCGAGCCTTGCTTCACGCTGACCACTACCTTCCTCCTACTGCTTAAACGGGACAGGTATATACCCTGCCTTTTCCCTACTGGCCTTTTCTTCTGCCTAAAATACTTGTCCCAATTACATTTCACTCAAATGTAACCCTCTGAGGATGACATTTTCTGATGATCTTATTCTAAAGAGAATCACCCCTAACAATATCTCCCAGGTTTCCTTTCCTGATTTAGTTCCCAGTTTGTTGCACAAAACATATCACACAATTGGCTTAAACATTATATCTATGCACCTGTGCTACCTAACTCTCCTGGGTGCAATGTTTTATGAGGACAGGAATTCTCTTATTTGTTCACTGAATAGTGAACAGTAGCTGGTGCGCTGCTGCTAATGCACCACCACCCGAGCTCATGCGTGAGAGGCATGGTGGCCCACAGCTGTAACACTAGTATTGCCAAGGCTAAGGAAGCAGGGTCTTAAGTCCCACATCACATAAGTTTGCACAACACAGGAAGACCCCATGTCCAAACCAACCAAGCAATACACAGCAAAAGGCAGCTTACAAACTCACAGCAGGTGCTACTGGCAGAAGCAGCAAACCTTCTGGAGCCCTGTGCAGCTCAGTTTACACTGGACGCTCCTTTAAATGCGATGAACAAAATTTCTGCATTGCCAACTGCCAATACACAGGGAAATATCTGCTCTGCAGAGGAACTCCAGGACCAAAGGAGGGCTATTAAAGGTAAGCTATTACCTTCAAACCCATATTGTTTGACAAAAGAGAAAAGAATGGAGTTCACAGAACAACTTTGTGTAAAATTTAAATCTACAGGAAGTTGCAGGAGATTAAATATAATCAACACACACAAAAATGTTTTTAACTTTTTAAAATTTTTAATAAATTTAATAAAAGCCAACCAATGGTGCACAGCTCTTAAATGAAGTAATAAAGTGCAGGGTAAATGCAACGCCTAAGGAAAAAGGCCTAGAAGAGCCCAGGCCAAGCAGACAGCCTTTCTGTTCCCAGGCGCCCTTCCAGTCTCCGGCTGTTACAGATCTCCCTCCCTCCCTTCCTTCCTTCTTCCCACTCACTCTTTTGTTCTTGTAGAACAAGTTCCTGTCTAATCTGTCTGCACAGGATGTCCACAGAAAAAACCATCCTACCCACTAGCAAACAAAATAAAAATATCTTCTTTCTGAGGCCAAGACTAAGGGGAGAGTTAAGGGACCTTAGCAGGAAGGCTGGGGAACAGTGAGTTAAAGAAATGAGAGCAAAGGAAGGAACAAAGTAGAAGGGAAGGGAACTCCCGGTCTGTGCCTTGTGCTACTAGTTAAGACAGGCGAGACCCGTGAGTCAGCCGTGCTGCACCCACTCCCATGTCAGTGTGTGGGCTAGAATTTTAATTTCTGAACAATGCAAGTTGGTTAACTTAGATAGCAAGTTAACTAATTCTTTCAGTTAACCTCCTGCTAGAGAAGCGGACTGTGGAAAGAAGGCCCCAAACTCTACTTACATGTGAAAAGGTCTTAGGGAACAGAAATATTTTGACAACCAAAAAAGAAGAATTTGTTATCTTTTCTATTGATACACTTGTAGGACAAAACACACACACACACACACCAGCAACATACTTAAAATCTAGAATAGTGAAACAGAAACAAATTCAAATTTGTAGGGAATTTGGATATTTAATGCTTAGCTTATAAAACACATTTTCAATATTTATTCAGTCAGGGTTTTTTAAAAAAATCATTTTCATTATAAATTTGTCAGGCAGTAATTATTTCCTCAAAATGTTTTCATTACTTTATATGATTTAAGATTACTCAATGTATATAATAATTTTCATACCTCTTTTAAAAATTATTTTAGCTGGATATATTATTTATAGTTTTTAATTTAGCTTAATTTTTTCAATCAAGACATTGCATCTAACAACATTTTACATATTATTCATATTCTTCCATTCATTAAGTATTTATTAAAATCTAGTAAGCTGGGTGTGGTAGTGCACACCTGTAATCCCAGCACTTGGGAGGCAGAGGCAGAAGCAGGCAGATCTCTGTGAGTTCGAGGCCAGCCTGGTCCACAAAGTGGACAGCCAGGACAACAAGAGAAATCCTGTCTTAGGAAAAAAAAAAAGTCTAGGAGGCTGGATATGGTGGCACACACCTTTACTCTCAGTTCTCAGGAGGCAGAGACAGGCTAACCTGTGTTTGAGGCCAGCCTGGTCTACATCAACAAGCTCCAGGCCAGCCAGTAAGACTGAGACTCTATCTCAAACAAAACAAGGCTGAGCATGGTGGCACACATCTTAACTCCCAGTGCTGGCAGAAGTAGGCATATCTCTCTCAGTTCCAGGACAGCTAAGGTTACATTGTGAGATCTTGCCCCCTAAAACCCAAAAAGGCAAACAAACAAGCCATATAAACCTCCCCAACCACAAATGCAGGGAGCAGGAACAGATTAAGCCATATTTCATTACTTTGTTCTCTATACCCAATCCCACCGGCCTTGTCTTCATCTCTAAACGTACCTGTCACGTGGGCCACAGGCAACTCTGAGGCATCCCTGCTTGGGCAGGAGAGCAAGGGGTCCTGGTCTCTGCAGTAACTGGTTAGTGGCAGCTGAACAGGCCCCAGGACCATGCCTTTGGCCAAGCAGCTTGAAAGGTAAACTGTTCTAATGAGGAAGCTTTAAAACTTCACTCAGGCAGGAATATCCACGTGGGGCATTACTCAAGTACTCAGTGGCCAGAAGGAACAAAGGACAAGTTCAACCCACAGAGGCGGAGACCTGAGTAAGGGTGGAGTTACTCCAAAGCTCAGGGCTCGGGGTGGGGGTGGTACAACGGCTATTTCAGTCACACAACAGTAACTGTTCAATAATCAGCTACTATTGGTAGGTATAGAAGGTTCCAGTTCCAAGGAGACAATGAGGTGAGACTACTCAGCGTTTCCTTGGAGAAAACCTGTTTACAGTTCAACACCAAACACTATGAAAAGACAGGAAACGCCTAACAAGACTCATCTTTTACATCACTCCAGTTAGCTCAAGAAACCACAAATCCAAAGTCAAAGAAATAGTTAGAGCATGACTCACAAGCACAGGCAGAAGCAGACAGCAGCTAACCGCCTTCCTAAGGAACGGCCTGTGTGGCTCAACGCAAGAAACAAGCATGGCACACAGTGCTGAAAATGGAATGTTGAAATGTAGAAAGGCAAAAGCCTAATTTAAGGATAGTGGGAACAGTTACATAAAAGTTAAGCCTTTAACAATCAGAATGATAGCAAGGCGTGGTGGCGCACGCCTTTAATCCCAGCACTCGGGAGGCAGAGGCAGGCAGAGTGCCCTGAGTTCGAGGCCAGCCTGGTCTACAGCGTGAGTCCAGGACAACCAAGGCTACACAGAGAAATCCTGCCTTGAAAAACAAAAAGCAAACCCCAAACAGAACAGTATATTATGTGATAGACTACGTATGAGCAGAACAAACAAAAAGAGTCAGAATGATTAATGAAACATAAACTAGTAAAGTAAATAATGAATAACTAAGCAGTTCAGCCTACAAAATAATTCAGAGAACATGGTAGCACACATCTGTAACAGAGAGTGGCTAGGCGAAGGCAGGAGGATTGCAAGTTCAAAGCCAGCCTGTACTACAGATCATATCTCAAAAACCTTCAACCACAGCACCAATCATATTAATAATAACACAAGACAGAACTTGTAACTGTACAGCTGGGAAGACTCACTGCATAGACTACTAACTACCTACTATGTACCATTTATTTTTTTTGTTTTGTTTTGTTTTTGTTTTTTGGTTTTTCGAGACAGGGTTTCTCTGTGTAGCCTTGGCTGTCCTGGACTCACTTTGTAGTCCAGGCTGGCCTCGAACTCACAGCGATCCACCTGCCTCTGCCTCCCGAGTGCTGGGATTAAAGGCGTGCGCCACCACGCCCGGCTCATTTATTTAGGGTAATAGAAGTAACAGAAAAATTACAGGAAAGTGGAACCTAAATACCTGCATTAAAATAAAATTATAAAAATAAAAATTGTGGGGCTGGGCATGGTGGTCCATACTTTTAATCCCAGCATTTGGGAAGCAGAGGCAGGTGGATCACTGTGAGTTTGAGGCCAGCCTGGTCTACAAAGCGACCCACGACAGCCAAGGCTAACAAGAGAGACACTGTCTCGAAAAAATAAATAAATAAGAAATAAAAATTGTAACTAACATTGCAAGAGAAAGACTGACTTTGATGTATATGATCAATAACATTTTAAAAACCAAAACCTATGTTTTCAATGAAACTAATTTTTATAAACTTACTGTAGCCACATCATGGGAAAACAAGAATTAAGTGACTAAGGGCTACTTCAATAATGTCTCAGAAGTTCAAAGCCCAGGTGGGATCTCTCTGTAGGAGGGCTATAAACTGTTCTGACAGCACATCTCCATAATCCATGTTCTGCTCATACGTAGTCTATCACATAATATACTGTTCTTGTGGAGTTTGTTTTTTGTTTTTCGAGACAGGGTTTCTCTGTGTAGCCTTGGCTGTCCTAGACTCACTTTGTAGACCAGGTTGGCCTTGAACTCACAGCAATCCACCTGCCTCTGTCTCTCAAGTGCTGGGATTAGAGGTGAGTACCACCATGCCCAGCCAATATACTGCTCAATCAGTAAATCTACTCAAGCCATCTATAATTTTATAGCATGGCCTGGCACTATAGAAGAAGTAAATGCATAAGCAAATGTGGTTATGTATATATAGTGGAATACTATTCAGGCATAAAAGGAATAAAATTTGATATATGTTCAACATATTTAGGCTTTGAAAGCATCACAAGAAGCCAAGACACAAAGGGGCAAATATTTTGTAATTCTATTTATATAAAGTACATTGACTTTTTATATAAATGGAATAAACTTAAATGTTATAGAAAGATACTTTTAACATATGAATCAACAACAGTTTAAAAACCCAAACCTATGTTTTCAATGAAACTAACTGTATAACTTTGTAACTTTACAAAGCTACCTCTGTATCCTTATCATGAGAAAACAAGAAGTGGCACAAAAATGTGAATAAACTTAATGTTACAGTGAAAATGGCTATAAGGCAAATTTTATGTTATTTACATTTAATGATTGGGCTTCAATAATCATTTACTGTATTAAAACCAAGAAATTTTAACAATGAGTACTAATTCTAAAATATCAGATCCATTATCATTGTTCACCAATGTTTTAAGCAACACCCTAAAGCAAGGAATGACCGGGTATGGTGACACATGCCTTTAGCCTTTTATCCCAGAACTTGGAAGGCAGAAGCTGATGAATTCTTGTGAGCTTGAGGTCAATTTGGTCTACAAAGATAGTTCCAGGACAGCTAGGGGCTATTACATAGAGAAGCCCTGCCTTGAGAAGCCAAAACAAAGGACAAACAAAACAAAACAAAACAAAAAGAACAAAAACGGAGCCGGGCATGGTGGCACACGCCTTTAATCCCAGCACTCGGGAGGCAGAGGCAGGCGGATCGCTGTGAGTTCGAGGCCAGCCTGGTCTACAAAGCGAGTCTAGGACAGCCAAGACTACACAGAGAGACCCTGTCTCGAAAAAACAAAACAAAACAAAACAACAACAACAAAAAAAAAAAAAAAAACAGAAAGTGACAACCCGGACCAGGAGTAAGAATCTTAGCAGGCATCCTTGGGGGTGGGGGGAAGGAGCTCCTCAGAGGCAAAGCCACTGTCGCAGAAAGGGCAGAAGAGCCTGGTGTACAGAGAATGAAGTGTGTGGCCACTGCTGAGGGCCCTGAGGCTGCCAGGGTAAAAGCACTTGAGGATTTGGAACTTTATTCCATTACAAAAGGAAACCCGGTGAACTGCCCTAAGCAGGGAAGTCACAAGGCTTGACTTCTTCAAGAGAAAGAGGCTTGGGAAGAGGGGCTGATTATACAGAGAGGAAAATGAGAAACTGCTGGGACTCGCCAGCAGGGTCATGCTGGCTTGCAGTGCAGCGACAGCAGTGCAGACAAAGAAAGAGCAGATGTATTAAAAGACGTGGTTCACAGATGGAAGCCACAGGGCTCAAGACTGCTTAGATATATAGCAGAAGGAGAAAACAAAAGTTTTAAGCTTGAGAGCGTGGGTACGTGCCATGCATACTCAGAAGCAAGTTTGATGAATAAATAAATTTAGAAAGTAGAAAAAACACTTTGAAGCATAAATCTAAAGCTCAGAGACATCTTGGGCTGAAGGTACCACCCAACACCCATGTGGCAATTAACGTCAAGACTCAAGGGGTGCCAGTGAGATAGCTCAGCTGGTAGAAGCACTTGTTACCAAGTCTGATGAGCCAAGTTTAATCCTAAACTCCTACACAATAGGAGAGAGCCAACTCCCACATGTTGTCCTCTGACCACCACATGCACAACAGGATATACACATATACACACAAGTACACCACACCATACATACCCAAAGAAATAACAGATATAAAATTTAAAATAAAATAAATCAAGAAAGGAGCTGAGGAGCTGGCTCAGTTGGTAAGTCACTTGCTACACAAGCAGCAGGATCTGAGTTTAATGCCTAGAACCCACTTAAAAGGGCTAGACTGGTGGCACTCACTTGTTAATCCCAACACTAGGGAGGCAGAGGTAGGTGAAGGAATCCCTGGGCCAGCATAGGCTACTGAGTGAGTCCCAGGCAAAGAGAGACCCCCAGAGAGGGCAGGGGAGGGGGCTGGGGTGAGAGAGGAAAGGAGGGAGGGAGGGAGGGAGAGAAGGAGGGAGGGAGAGACATGGCTCCTCAGCAATAGTACTCAAGGTTAACCTCTGCTTCCATGCACACATGGATGCATACACACATATGAACACACCCATGCATACACACATATGCACACATACACGCTCTAACCATAGGTATGAGATAGTTAAGATACTAGACAGAAAGCATAAGCTCACACTTAATGGACAATGACACAAGTCACTGAAGATTCAAAAATAATGGTAAAAAAGACACATCATCAGCCAGAAGCCAATGCCAGAAGGCAGGCTCTAGAAGAATTATTAAAGGAAGATATTTAGGTGGAATGGGAAATGTGGAATTCTGGAACACCGAGTCTGAAAATCTAGAGTCTGGAGAGATGGCTCAGTGGTAAATAAAGTCTGGTTTCCAGCACCCAGGTTTATAGGCTTATCACCTGTAATTTCAGTATCCAATGCCCTTTTGTCCTTAAGGCACTGCATACATGTACACAAACTCACAGATTCACCAACGCTGGTTGTCTGAATGAGAATGTCCCCCAAATATTGAGAGGGTTAGTCACCAGGGAGTAGAACTGTCTGAGAAGGGTTACAAGGCTGAGGAGGGGTGGCCTTGTTGGAGGAGGTGTGTCACTGGGGTGGACTTGTGGGCCAGGTTGTAAAACTTCTAGCGACTGATGCAACATCATGACTGCCTGCTGCCACACTCTCCCTCCTGATGATAATGGGCTAATCCTTTGAAATTCTGAGCAAGGCCCAAATTAAGTTGTTTTGTAAGAGTTGCCATGGTCAGGGTGTCTCTTCAGAGTAATAGAACATCCACATACTTTTGTTAAAGTTTAGAAACATAAAATTGAAGGGATAGGAAAGCTGAAGATTTAGCTCATTGAGAGCACTCACTAGTAAGCCCTAGGCCCACACTCAGTGACAGGCAAAGATGCAACTGAAGCCATGCACATCTACACAAAACCTTTCACACAGTGGATCCCAGCATCATCCCTAAGAATTAAATAGTGAAGCTACCCAACCTCCAGGTCAGTTCCTGTATGCACACTTAAGACTTAGGGGCTGGAGAGATGGGTCAACAGTTAAGAGCACTGTCTGCTTTTCCAGAGGTCCTGAGTTCAATTCCCAGCAACCACATGGTGGCTCATAACCACCTATAATGAGATCTGATGCCCTCTTCTGGTATGCAGGTGCACATTCAGATACCTGCAGATAGAGCATTCATATAAATAAAATAAATCTAAAAAAAAGACTTATGAAGTAATAAAGAACAAAATACATGATATGATAAACAACCATTCATAGCATTACACCATGGGAAAAAAAGGTCAAAATTTAATGCATGTTATATGCTTCCATTTAGATCACAGGGGTTGCCTAAGACCATCTAAAACACTAGGAAGGTGGAGAACCAGTGACCAAGAGTCTCTTACCGATCTTTCTGCTTACCAGGGCCTACTTCCTCTCGGTAAAGTTTGATGTCAAAATGTGACAGATTTTCAGCACAACTTTACACATATTTATGACTCCATGAAGTAATTATCATTTGCTTTCCTGTGTTGTACATAGCTGTACATTCAAGAGTCTAGCTATCTGAATAGCAGATCTGAAAACAGGATAGAAGTCAGTAAATTTTTTGTCTTTTTGTTTTTACAGTAGTCACAGTTTTTCAACCACCAACACAGTCTAATCTTAAGACTTTAAAAAAAAAAGAAAAGAAAAGAAAAAACCCTCCCCAAATAAGGAGCCTTGTGTAGACATCAGCACCCACTCTGTGCTCCTCTACTGAAGCTCAAAGCTCCCACTAACCTGCTTTCTGTTTCTGTGGACTGCCTGTTCCAAATGTTTTGTCTAAAGCAGTGGCTCTCATCTTCCTAACACTGTCAGCCTTTCACACAGCCCTTCATGCTGTGGTGACCCTCAACCATAGAATTATTTTCAATGCTACTTCATAACTGTAATTTAGTTACTGTTATGAATCATAATGTAAATATCTGATATGCGACCCCATGGGAGTCACGATTCACAGGTCGGGAACCACGGCTCAAGGTAGATTCCTGTACTTTCCACTCAAGTCTCTTGATTGTCTCCCGTCTCCACAGAACTGTTCCGTGGAGAAGGGGGTGTTGGTGTCCTGTGGTGGGAACCAGCCAGCTTCCCTTTCTTTGTTTGCACTTATTTAATAATCTCCCCTAGCCCAAACCAGCCTGTTCTCAGGGAGAATGGGTGTTCACCCCACCCGCTTAAAAACTTTGGCTCTACCACTGTGTGTGTGTGTGTGTGTGTGTGTGTGTGTGTGTGTGTTGTGCAATGTGGATGGTGTGTGTGTATGTGTGATCTGTGGGGATGGAGGAGAGGGGTATGTGTTTTCAATAAATCTTCACTGAGTGGGCAAACCTTGCTTTTCCTGTTTTTTTTTTATTATGTAAAACAGATAAAAAGTGGTCCTTCAACCTTAGATGATCTCACCATGCCATCATCACTTGGAATCTCAGCCCCGGGAGCAAAGACTAGGGGATCACTGGGGCTTGCTGGCCAGTTGCTTAGTCTAAAACAAGCTATACACGTCCTGAGGGATAATACCAGAAGTTGACCACATACACACCATTTATGTACATTCAACTCAATTCCTTCTTAGCATTATGAACTAAATGCTAAAGTGATAAGTTCAGGATCAGACCAAGACACACGGGAACGTGGATAAGCTATTACTATTTCTAGCTGAGCATGGTGATGCAAGCCTGTAGTCCATGTTTCCCAAGACCGAGGCCAATGAAGTGAAGGGCAAGGGCCTACACTTGAGATTGTCCTGACTTGTACACATGGGAACGCGGGGGAGTGGGGGGGGGGGGGCGCGCACACACACACACGCACACACACGGTTTTTTAAAAAAGAACATGAAATATTTCTAGAACTAATGGAAAGCTGAACATTTGGTTCTTTGTATCTGCGGTTCTGTATCCTTAGACCCAACCATTGATAAGGGTGTGTGAGTACGGGGCACCAGGAGGAGTCTACATGTTCACAATCTCCTCCGCTGCATGGGATCACAGGCTCTACACTCCTCACAACAGTTGGCATTCACTTACATAGCAACATTGACCTCTGACCTAAAGCTAGAAATGGATAATTACAATAATGTCTTTCCCATGAGTGAAGGGATGATAGAAAATGAATTTTAAGCAAGAGTAAAGCAAAACAGACATTATAAGAAAAGCACAGATCAATATTCCTATGATTACTAATTTAAAAACCTTTAATAAATTTATAACAAGCCAGGTTCAAAGAACCTAAAAATCAATGTAACATATGTTAACATAAATTAAGGAAAACAATGTCACCTCAATAGTTCTTATTGTGTAGGACAATTTTAAAACAAGCACCCCCCGACTTAAATATTATCATAACTGTTTTTAAAGTGATGCTTAAAAGACATGACTTGCAGAATTAGTGCTAGTTATGTTTAGGATATATAATGCAGCTCCATTTTACTGAGTACCTATCATACATAAAGTACAAGGCACAAGAAGTTTAACTGGAAACACCCCTGTAAGGCAGTCACGGTGAGCACAGGTGAGTGGTAGTACTAGGGGACTAAGTGCATATACTCAAGCATCATTCCCTAAGTCTGAGTCCAGGTTTTGTTTTTGTTTTTTGTTTTTTTAAGAGAAGTATGCCTTTATTCCCGCGTTTCTCAAATTAAGCTGGCTGAATTGGTTGCTTTGAGAAGTGATTTAGTCAAAGAGACCAAATCCCAGATCCCCATCTGATTCCTCAGACTCTTCTTTGGCTTCAGCCTTGGCTGGGGCTGCAGCAGCAGGAGCAGCAGTGGTGGCTGCAGCCACAGGGGCAGCGACCACAAATGCAGATGGATCCGCCAAAAAGGCCTTGACCTTCTCAGCAAGAGGGAAGGTGTAGTCAGTCTCCACAGACAAAGCCGGGACCCTCTTGTACCCGCTGATGATAGAGTGTGGCACCAAGGCAACAGTTGAGTAACCAATCTGCAGACAGACACTGGCAACATTTCGGACACCCTCTAGGAAACGAGAGTGCAGAGTCAGCTCAGTGATGTCAAGCACTTCCGGGTTATAAATGCTGCCATTGTCAAACACCTGTTGGACAATCAGCCCAAAGGAGAAGGGCGAGATGTTGAGCTTGTTCAACAGTGTGGCCTCGCTGGCTCCTACTTTGTTTACAGTTTTTACCAGCTGCACACCGCTCAGAACTTCAATGGTGCCTCTGGAGATTGTAGTGGTGATGCCCAAAGCCTGGAAGAATGAGGTCTTCTCAAGCCCCAGACCTGTGTTCTGGGCTGGCACAGTGACCTCACAGGGGGCGGTGGCACCAGCACAGGCAGCCATAGGCACCTTATTGGCCAGCAGCATGCTCCTAATCTCAGTGAGGTCCTCCTTGGTGAAACAAAGCCCACATTCCCCCAGATGTGAGCCAGCAGCTTCTCCAGAGTGGGGTTGTTTTCCAGGTGGCCCCTGATGGCCTTGCACATCACAGTGTCCTTGCCCATCAGCACCACGGCCTTCCCTCACAGGGACATGCAGATCTGCTGCATCTGTTTGGAGCCCACACTGTCTGCTCCCACAATGAAACATTTTGGGTAATCATCCAAAAGTTGGATGATATTAAGGAGGTAGTTGGACTTCCAGGTCACCCTGTCTTCCCTGGGCATCACAGCGGTGCGTCAGGGATTGCTACACGGGGTTTAAAGACGACATCAACTTTAATGAGGACCCCTGGAGAGAGCCTGAGTCCAAGTTTTACCACTTACCATATCTTTTGACCTTCATCAAGTTCGCATCACTGTCCTTTGCATTACAATGTTTAGCAACCCTGCCCTCTACCCAATGAAGGCCAGTAGCTCCCTTTCTCAGATGTGAAATCAAAACTGTCCCCAGACAGTCTCAAGCATACTCTGGAGGGCCAACTGCTCTCTGATTTAATCTCTGCTGTACTCCTGCAGGAGGCAGGGCTTTGACAAAAGGTGTAACTGAGTAGCACTCAGACCCAATCCCTCACACTTTGAAGCCAATGCAAAGGAAGATTCACACAACAGCTTTTTGCGAGGGGGATGCATTCTTACATTTCTTTTTATCCCTCTCTTCATCCACCAGCTTTCCCATTTAAGCAGATTTTTACAATTTGTAATTGGAAAGCTGACCTAGTGTTCTAATATAGTTTATAAAAATGTTCAAGATCAACAGATGGTCCAAAAAGGATATTCTGGTTAATACTGGTCGGCACCAACTATTACAATCTTCTTCTAGTTTTGTTGAGTTAATAAAACCAAAAAGAAGGATTCTGTAGGGTAGGTTCCCTGATTTCAATGCACAGCATAACCATCTGGGGACCTAGCAGAAAATTAGTATTACCACATCTCACTTTGTATTTCCAACTTGTGGCCTAGAGCAGGACGAAAAGATTTCAGTAACACATTTCTAGTACAGCTCCAGGGTGGTCCCAAACTTTCAAATCAATGCCTAGAATGTAATGGGTTATAAAGTCATCAATAGACACTGAAGACCTGGCTCACAGGTTAAGAGCATGAACTTCTCTTGCAGAGGACAGAGTTCAGTTCCCAGCACCATGTTAAGTGGCTCACAAGCACTTGTAACTCCAGCTCCAGGGGATCTGACACCTCTACATGACACAGAACAACAACACGGTAACAAGGAAGAGCCAATGTTGATGGTGTCACAGAAGCCAGAGACCTTGAACAAGATCAATGACTTGTAATGGATGTTTGCAAGTGAAGATGAGTGGACAGAGGGACATACTGTAGGACACACTGACACGCTGCACTTCCACAATGAGATGTTTTCTATGTTTTTATTTATTTTTGTTTGTGTTTTTCACTTTGGGGGAGAAGCTGCAAGGTTAGAGGGGATATGAGGTAACTGAAAGATGAGTGGGACTGGGGTGTATGATGTGAAACAAAGAATCAATAGAAAGCTTTTTAAAAAGTCACAAAGGGGGTCTGGAGAGATGGCTCAGAGGTTAAGAGCGCTGACCGCTCTTCCAAAGGACCTGAGTTCAATTCTCAGCATCTACATGGCAGCTCACAACTGTCTGTGACTCTAGATCATATACCCTTACACATACATGAAGACAAAACACCAATGCACATAAAAGAAAAAATTTTTAAAAAGTCACAAAAGAGTCAGGTGTGGTGGCACACGCCTTTAATCCCAGCACTCAGGAGACAGAGGCAGGTGGATCACTGTGAGTTCAAGGCCAGCTTGGTCTACAAAGTGAGTCCAGGACAGCCAAGGCTACACAGGGAAACCCTCAAAAAACAATATAACAAAAACAAAAAACAAACAAAATGCCTTGCACCTTCATGTTTCATGTATCTACTGCATGCCATACTACATCCATTAGTACTTCCCAGTCAAACAGGACCAGAGTAGATGAGGATGAATCTAGAACTTCCTATGTTTATGTGACCTTGGAGAATGAGGAACAGTACAGCTAACATGAAAAGCAGCTGGACAGTTGCTTGTAATGTAAAATACCTGACTATTCCCATTACTAAGTACTGACACTGGAGAAATGGAACTTTAAATTTATCTTTAAAAAACTGGATGCAAATGATGTTTTAAACCTCTTTCCAAAAATTTCCCAAACTGGGGCTGGAGAGACGGCACAGGAGTTAACCAAGAGCAACTACCTGCAACTCCAGCTCCCGAGGATCTGGGGCTCTCTTCTAGCCTCTCCAGGTACCTGCACACATACAACACGCATACACCCAGACACACATACAGAAAATAAAAATCTTTTCCAAAAAAATCACCGCAAAGTGGACAAATCTAAATGCCCTCCACTGGGTCACAGCCTGTAAGCAACATCTGATGGCCATCTGATGGAAAGCCACTGGACAATAAGAGAGTACATCACGGACATGCTCATGTTGCCTGACTCCAAAGGCACTATGCTGAGACCCCCAAAGAAGCTGCCCACAAAGGTCACACAGTCTATGTTCTCATTTATGTGACATCGCTGGAAAGGCAAGACTGCAGTGCTAAGAATAACCAATGGTTGCCAGGGGTTACAGACAGGAACTGTGATGACAAAGGAATATTACATGATGACTGGCTCAAAGGGAATTTTCCAATTCCCCAAAATTTTAACAATGACATCTTGTTGGGTGAGAATGGTTGTATTACTTGTGGGACAACATAAACTTGCAAATGTTAAAACTGACAGAACTGGCCAGGTATTGTAGTGCATTCCTGCAATCCTAGTCCTGGGAAGTCTGATGCAGGAGATTTAAGAGTTTAAAGTGAGAAAAGGCTGTATAATGAGACCTTTCTCAAAAAACTAAATAAGCAAATAAATTCATAGAATTATACACAGACTTCTACACCAAATTTTTTAAATGTTACAGTTGTTGAATGGTTTTCATGCCAGTCCCACGAAAACTGAAAATACTGTAACCAGCACATCACAAAACACAAATGTTATATCTACAGACAAAAATGTACAACTAACCTGGAGTTTCAAACTTATTTTTGATATAAATAGCTTCTGCTCATAAGTGTAGTAAAGGGTTAGTAAGGGCCTTTCTAAACACAAGAAATACATGGAATTCAGCACGCCAGGTTCTTTTCATCTTAGCAGAAGTACATCACTGCCTTGTAGTCAGGGCATGAGCAATGAACTATCTAAGGGATGACAGGAATGTGCCAATCCTCTTTCCCCCACGGAATTCCCAAGTCCACACAGCTAGCACCTGGTACAGTGACTTCAATGCAAGCTTGGAGCTGACATTCCTTGGGGGGGACTCACAATAAAACTACATCATTCCTAAAGATCTATAATACAATCCTTTGTAACATAAGCAGTCAGCTGTTTCAATGAAACTATGGAAGCATGCAACAACTGTGCCTGCTCTCTCCCTCTCCCTCCCCCCCCCCCACAGCTTTTGTACATAGAATGCACATGTCTCCACAGATATAAAAACCAAGTCAATCCAGTGTCTTAGTTTCTTTTCCTGTTGTGATAAAATACCATGATATGGGGGCTGGAGAGATGCCTCAGAGGTTAAGGGCATTGGCTGCTCTTCCAAAGGTCCTGAGTTCAATTTCCAGCAACCACATGGTGGCTCACACTCATGTATAGTTAGATCTGATACCTTCTTCTGGCATGTGGGTGCATATGCAGATAGAGCATTAATATGCATTTAAAAAGATATTTTAAAAACACCCTAACATATATAAGTTAAGGGAGAAAGGGCTTGTTCTGGCTCACAGTTCCGTGCTCAGTCCATCATAAGGAAAACCATAGTGGCAGGAGCTCAGGGAGCTGGTCCCTCCCATCACATCCATAATTATGGAATAGAGAACAAGGCATGAAAGCATCTTTACTGGAACTCAGCATACTTTCTCCACCCAAGGGTCTCCTGACAACACTAACTGACATGCTAACTTGAATAGTGGAAATCTCACAAAGCCCACCCCTAGGTTAAAAAAAAAAACAAAAAACAAACTATAGGCAACCAGTGGATGCTGAGAAGAGGAGAATCTGTTTTCTCCAAGGAGGAATCCCTTCAAGGCTACCCAGTCTCAAGCAGTCAGCTCTAAACACATGTGCACAAGAGCAACACTAAATGGGCTTAGTGGGCTATATGCACATAAATGTGTGTGTGTGTGTGTGTGTGTGTGTGTGTGTGTGTACCTATGTAATAATAACAACTAAGAGGAGGAGGTTATGAATTAGAGAGGGAGTGGAGGAACATGAAAGAGCTCCTTTCAGGAAGGAGGTAGTGATGGTCTAACTACATTACTCATGTACAAATCCCCAACAAATTACAAAAGATTGATCTTCTCACATCAACTACAAATACAATCTCTTACAGGCATTCTCAGAGTCTAACTTTAACGCAGACGTCCCTCAGAGGTATGCCAGAGGCTTGCCTTTTCTAGGCATCAAGTTGATAATATTAACCATCACATGGTGATGTGCAAAATGCGGACCTATCAGAAATTTTAGTCTACTGATTATTAAAGTACTTATTAAGTATCTACTTTTGCTAATTACTAAAACATGGCTAGAGATACACGAGTAAGCTAGAAAGATGTGATCTGCGCACAGGGCCGGTCAGGTTCCAAACAGCCGTCTAAAAGTGGTTGTTCCAAGTGTTCTTTGGAGAGTTGAACATCCCGTTCACAGGGCCACATACCAGATACCCTGCCTATCAGATATTTACACTTACTTACAATAGAAAAAGTACAGTTATAATGTAGCAACAAAAACAATTTTATGGATGGGGTCACCACAACACGAGGCTCTGTATTAAAGGGTTGCAGCATTAGGAAGGCTGAGAACTGCTGATTTAAGTAAAGTAAATGAAGCATGGCAGTATGCAGCCAGACATGGCGCTGGAGAAGCCGAGAGTTCTATACCTGGCTCCTCAGGCAACAGAAATGATACCACACTAGGCCTAGCTTGAGCACACGAGACCTCAGAGCCTGCCCCACAGTGACGTTCTCCCTCCATATCTGAACGCATACCGCCATGCTTCCCACTGTGATAATAACTGACTAAAGCTCTAGAACTGTAAGCGGGGCCCAATGAAATGTTGTCCATTATGAGAGTTGTTGTTCCATGGTGTCTCTGCATAGCAATAAACCCTAAATAAGACACAGGTCAAATTAATTTTCTCTGGCCCTGACTCTATGACTGCAGTTTAGATTCTATTAATTCATTGTGGAGGAATGCTGAGTGAATGTATCAAGCGGCAATAAAGCGCTGTTTGGCCAATCAGCTGGGCAGAAGGACAGGAAGTGGGAGGCGGGGCTTCCTGGAGGAGAGGAGAAAGTTTGACGGTTGGGGGGGGGCGTTGATGGTTGGAGGAGGATGGTGGGGACTTGACGAGGACCGGCCCAGGGGTCACAGTGGCAAGAGCTTCGAGTAAATGTATGTTATAAGGTTTAGAGTAGTTTGTTTAGTTTACAAGTAGATTAGATCAGTTCAGACTCTGCCTGTCGAAGTGCTGGCAGCTTTAAAGTACGTTTCAGTCCCCCTCCACACACACACACAAAATACTGTAACAATTCACCATTTTTTTTTTGTTTTGTTTTTGAGACATGGTTCCTCTGTGTAGCTTTGGCTGTCTTGGAACTCACTCTGTAGACCAGGCTGGCCTCAAACTTATAGAGATCCACTTGTCTCCACCTCCCAAGTGCTGGGATTAAAGGTGTGCACACCACCACCGGCTATCATCTGAGTTTTTGATGGTCTGCTGACTGTCCTCTCAGCTTCTGGTCTTATCTAACACCAATGGGATATGCATAAATAGCCAAAACTAACTGACTGACTGACTGACTACCTACCTATCTACCTTCCTTCCTATAGACACATGCTTCCTCCAACAAAGCCCCACCTCCCGTTAGTGCCACAGGGGATGAGCCTAAAATAGCCATCTTCATTCAAACCAGCACCGTAGTATACAACTTGTGCATATATGCCACGTTTTCTTTACCCACATATGGCTGACAGATGCTTCCTAGGCTGCCCCCATAGGTTGCCTATGGTGAACAGTGTTTTTAACCAGTTTGTCTTTCTTGAAACACTTGGTATACCACACCACTAAGAAAAGCACAAAACTCAACAGTAGTAAGACCTGAGAATTATCAGAAGAACAAGGGGAAATCAAACACACTTCAAGAAGTAATCTGGAACAGTCCTTGTTAGGAACATCATCTTAATGCTACCCACCTCTACAGAAGAAATCTGATAGCAATAGTAATAGTCAATAGTCCAAATAGTCAGTAGACCAAATAGTAAATACCTTTCTCTAAAAAACTGCAAACCTCTAAGTGTTAAATCTGAGAATAGTCATGAATTAAATGGGCAGTAGGAAATTAAATAATTTGTATTAGCATTATTTTTTCAATTTAATTGTTTTTGAGAAGTTAGTCTGCTCTGGACTAAAGTTCTGACTGAGTGGTTATCAGTCGCCCCTGTACCTAATGATCACAGATGCATCATGACACTGACACGGTCACCACCTCTCAATAGTGCACTGCATGTTCATGTCCTACTTACAGCAAGTTGGTACTACACCCCCAGTAGCATGCTTTCCACAAAGAGAAACCCTGGCTGAAGAACAAAACAAAACAATCCAACTCTGATGTTCACTGTCACAGGTGCTCCTTATTAATTACTGTAATAGTTCTCAAGAGCCAGGTATGGTGGCAAACATCTGCAATCCTAGCACCGAGGAGTCTGAGGCACGAGGACCGTGGATTCAAGACCATCCTGAATAGACAACATGACAAGATCCTGTTCAAAAAACAATCCCAAGAGAAAAAACAGGAAGGGCCAAATCTAGTCTATATTAATAAACAAACACCTTTAACCCACTAAAACTAATTGAAGAATTAATATCCAAAATAATTTAGGTGGAAATTATCTGTACAAAAAAATTAAAACACACACAAAACCAAATACTGAAAATTAATATTTTCAAACAGAAAGATTACAATTAAAAGATGACAGAAGGGCCTGAAATGATGGTACATGCCTTTAATGGCAGCAGAGACTGGTGTACCTGTGAGTGAGAGGCCCCTGCTCTAGGCATCACATTCCAGCCCAGCCAGGGCAACATACAACAGACAAACAAGAAAATGGAAGGCATTGGGCATGGTAGTGCACTGCACACCTTAAATCCTAGCACCTGGGAGGCAGAAGCAGGTGGATCTCTGTGAGTTCAAGACCAGCCTGTTCTACCAAGCTAGTCTAGGACAGCCAAGGCAATCTTGTCTCTGAAAAATGACAAACAACAACAAAGGAAAGGAAAGCCCTAGGGGCTGAAGAAAGAGCTCAGCAGTTAAGAGCTGTTCTTCCAGAGGAAGAAGTTTAATAACCAGCACCCATATGTGGATCGCTGTGAGTTCAGGGCCAACCCGGTCTACAAAGGGAGTCCAGGACAGCCAAGGCTACCCAGAGAAACCCTAGCTTGGAAAAACAAACAAACAAAAATATCCCCTCATTGGTACACCCATCACTTGGGTTTTAGTTAATTCCAGATGGAATCAAGTTGACAACCAAGAATAGCTGTCACACCTAGCTTAAGGAAATTCAAGTAGTTTAGTTTATTTAGGAACAAAAGTCTGCTTCTGATGTACAGACCTTAGGCGGGAATGAATCAATAGAAAAAGCATTTTTTAAAAATCAGGGTTTGATATATCCTAGGCCAGCCTGAATTTACCATGTAGATGAGGGCAACCCTGAACTTGTAAGCCTCCTCAGTGCTGGGGTTCCAGCCATGCCCCACCACACCTCGTTTGGAGAAAAAGTCCCTATTTCTGGTGAGCAAGCAAAGAATACATATACTGTGAGCTGAGTATGGTGGAGGTAGAGGCAGGAGAAAAACATTAAATTCAACTTCAAAGTCATCCTTGGTTATATAGCAAGTTTGAGGCCAGCCTGAGCTATATAACGTCCTGTCTCAAAAAAGAAAATGACAAAGAGTAACGTTCTTGCCTTGTCTGGTGCCCTGAGTTCAGTCACTGGAGCCCATACAAATGTGGAAAGACTAGTCTACAGTTGTGCTCTGACCTCCACACTTACACCGTGGAACACATGCGCACTCATACACACCTCCCACAAATAAAGCCGTTTAAAGAAAATCACTAAACAAAGCAAAAACCACTATAACCACACAAATAAACATTACTGGTGGAGCCCTGGGCCTTGGTTACAAGCCCGGTTGCTATACAAAACATCCTGATTATTTCAAAGATGCACTGAGATCTAACCCAACGCTGAGGCTTCTGCCAAAATGGCACAAGTCAAGCTCCAAGAATAGTCCTAGAAGACCCAACTACAAGCATCCTGGGAGAGACTGTAAAAAGCACCCTACTCTAGGACTGAAGAAATCACAATGGTAGTCAGGTATTGCTACCAATTTCCACTATATGCACAGAGATCCCAATAAACATTCAGTAAAGAAATGTGGGACTTAACAGCAACTGCTTGACTTCATTTAACCATTAATCCATTTAATTCCAGGGAGTGGGGTGGGCAGCTAATGCTCACTTCTTTGCAAATCTCATTCAGGTAGTATAGAGAAAATCAAAAGTATTGGAAGGAACTTTTAAGTTTTTTGAGAGAGAGAGAGTGTGTGTGTGTGTGTGTATGTGTGTGTGTGTGTTTCTGAGTGCAGGTTAAAGGACGACTTGCAAGAGTCAGCTCTTTTTTTCAACCATGTGGATCCTGGGGATTGAATACAGGCTGTCAAGCTTGGTGGCAAACACATTTACCTGCTTAGCCATCTTGCTGGCTTCTAAGCCACTTTTGAAGTTCTGATTTTTAAAATGGGCTGGGATTTTTAGAATGCCTTGGGCTGGAAAGATGGCTCAGCAGTTAAGAGCATTGACTGCTCTTCCAGAGGTCCTGAGTTCAATTCCCATAACCACATGGTGGCTCACAACCATCTGTACTTCTGTAATGGAATATGATTACCTCTTCTGGTATGCATGAAAGCAGAGCACTCAAATAAATATATTAAATCTTTTTTTTTTTAATGGAGGCCTTTCCCCCTAACAAAGTGAGGAAGGTTATATATTAACAGAGTATGTTAGCAGTTAAACAGTGGCTTTTGAGTCATGCATTTTATAAGAACTGGTCACAGTCTTCTCAGTCATCAGTAACCAAGGGGAAAACAGCTACTAAAAATGGTACTCCTGAGTAGCTACAGGTACACTGCAGTAAAGCCGCTTTCTCACACAGTGTCCATGTGATGGCCTCGTGACTCAGGGATTCTACTCATTACAAGTACAGTATGTTCTGCATGCACTTGCTCCCAACAAATATACTTACTAATGCATCTGTAGAGATATCATTACATACAGAATAATATACAAATTGCAGAACAAAAGGTTCAAGTTCCAACGTGTCAAAATCTCACTGACATTACAACTGCATCAAGGCACACACTCATTTTAGCTGTTAAATCTTTTTTAAAACTTTTTTTAAAAAACATTTATTTCTAAGAATGTTCTATTTGCATGTATGACAGAAGGCATCAAATTCCACTACAGATGCTCATGAGCCACCATGTGCTTGCTGGGAATTGAACTCAGGACCATTGAAAGAACAGACAGTGCTCTTAACTGCTGAGCCATCTCTCCAGCCCTTAGCTGTTAATCTTATATCCTATTTTGACCGCCCCCTCCTTTATGAGAACTATTCACTTAGGTTTGAAATTTAAAATCACCCTTGATTCCTTTGCCTTAAAGTCTCACTAAGTATCTACACCTAATGCCTTTAAGCATCACAAGCAGGACTGCAGCCCAGGTTGTGCTGTTCTGTGCCTCTACCTCAGAATGCTAAGAGTACAGAATCCCAATTCTCTAAAACTTCTTACAAATACCAAGCATTTATTATGTTACTTTATATATTACTCTTGTTGCTAGCAAGACTTTTGGATGTAAATTGTACAAAGAGTAAATTTCTGAACAGATTATGACTTTTAGAGCCATAAAACACACATTTATAAATTTTGATATTTCAACACAAATGTACTTGAAAAGTCTTTTATTTAAAAAAAAGAATGTAAAGAGTCAAATAAAACAAAAAATAGTACTCAAAATATTTGAAAGGGCTGTTATTGATAAGCATATAACATTTCTGTGCTGTTATATAATTAACTTGCTCTTTAAGGCAAGCTAAAGAAAGGGAGACTAGATATGGTGGTTTATGCTTGTAAATCCTGCACCTGGGAGATAGAAACAGGATCAGAAGTTCAAGGCTAGTCTGGAATACATAAGTTGTTGTCTTAAAACAGCAGCAATGCCAGGAACTGTGCCACATGCCTGTAATCCCAGCACTCTGGGAGGCAGAGGCAGGTGGATCTCTGTGAGTTCAAGGCCAGTCTGGTCTACAAAGTGAGTTCAGGATAGCCAGGGCTCTGTTACAGAGAAATCTGTCTCAAAGGCCAAAAAACCAAAAACAAACAAACAAAAATGGGACATGTCAGCGTAAGCCTTTAATCCCAGCCAAAGGGAGCCAAAGAGTTCAAGGAGAGCCAGGACTACACAGGAAAATCCTGTCTTTAAAAAAAAAAAAAAAAAAAAGAGTTGTTCATAGTGTCTCTTCACAGTCATAAAACTCTAAGACAAATTGCACACATAAAATTAGTGAGATGAAAAAAACTGTATATACACTTTACAACAGTTTTTTAAAACTTTAAAAACTGAATCTAAAAAAGCCAATCAGCTGGTATGGTGGTATAAGCTTTTAATCCCGAGGCAGAGGCAAATGAATCTCCAGGAGTTTAAGGCCAGCCTGATCTACAGAGCCAGTTCCAAGGCTACACAAAGAAACCGTGTCTTGAAAAACCAAAGTAACCAAATAAACAAAAGATTAAAAAAAATATTAAGCCAACCTTCCATAGGCAAATAACTGGCATGGAAGAGTTGGCCTAATGAACCAAGCAAAGGAGGAATCAGGCTTTGGGGGTTTGGTTGGTTGGTTGGTTTCTGTTTTGTTTGTTTGACAGAGTTTCTCTGTGTCGTCCTGGCTGTCCTGGAACTGGCCCTATAGACCAAGGCAACTTGAACTCAGAGATCTGTGTGCCCTTGCCTCCTGAGCCCCAGGATTAAAAGTGAGTGCTACTGCATCCAGGTTAATTCTAATTTGTTAATTTAACATGTTTAGCTAAATAAATACATTTTAATTTCCAACCAATTATTTGCATATTAAACTTTCTTCCTTCCCCTCCACTCAAACCCAGGGCCCATACAATATTCAGCAAACACTCTACCATTAGGTTAAATCCTTGACTGGCTATAAAAAAAGTGTTCAAGCCAAAAAGGGTAAAAAAAAAAAAAAGAAACCAAGACATTTTTAATATGCTTATAAGTTCTTTGACTGTTTTACAAAATCGCTCTCACAATTGAGAAAACACACAGGAAACATAAAACTGTATGGTAAAATTATTTAAGATTTATCTCTTTCAAAAGGAAGAACATCTTTAAAACACTTCCTGTGAGAACAACTTATCAAGTCATTGATTCTAAGGAAAACACTGTACCAACTGACATTAGGACACAAAAGAAAAGCTATACTAAGGAGAAAGGGGAAATTGGGAAACAACTGCACTTACACACTTACATCTAAGCAAGAGTATAATTCAGTGAGTCACCAGTTTAAAATGTTCAGAACTCAGCTATACTTATCTAGAAGGGTCTGGCTTACATAATTCAGTACAATTATTTAGAGTGCACAGATAACTCCTCCACACGAAGGTGAAGGCTGTAATTCTAAGCTTCCTATCTCAAATCCCAGTCCTGTAATAAGCAACCACATTACACTAATTATGACTGTTACAATAACTACTCATTGGGATTATTTATAACTGATTATTTCACAAGTCAGGTATCTAAGCAATTTTCACCTTGAAAGGGCGAGGAAAGTCTAGCTCTGAGGTAAAGCACTGCCTAGTGTGTCAACGCTCAGCTCAGTCTCTAGCACAACAGAAAAGAGCTAATGAAATAAACTTTAATACCCAGGAATAACACCACAAATTATAAATACTAGAAACAGGATTTCTTTTTTTTTAATTTTTATTTATTTATTTTACTAATGCAAAGCACTTGTTTCTCAAGATGGCTCAGTGAGTAAAACAACCTGCCACCAAGACTCAACCTCAGGACCCACGTGGTAGAACAAGGGAACCAACGGGCTCAAGCTGCTCTGACCTCCACACACACTCTGTGACGTGCAAACACACACACACACACACACACACACACACACACACACACACACACACACATTCACATGAAACAAACGGTGGGGTAGAGCCAGGCGAGACTAAGGTAATAATGAGCCCTGGTCTTCAGTTCTCAAGAACCTCACATACTGGAGCCAGAAAGATGGTCCAGCAGGTAAAGGCACTTGTGGCCAAGCTCTTTAACCTGAGTTTGACCTCTGGGGCCCACATGGTGTATGTACGGAGAGACCCAACTCCCATAAGTTACCCTCTAACCTTCATTCATGCACTGTGCCTTCTTGGTGCATGTACACACACACACAATGAATATAGTTTTAAACTTTTTAAAAATAATGTCAGGAGGCTGGAGAAAAGGCTCCGTGGTTATAAGCACTTACTGCTCCTGCAGAGGAGCAAGGTACAGTTCTGAGCACCCACAAAACAGCTCATAGCTGCCTGAAACTCCAGCTACAGGGGATTCAGCACCCTCTTCTGACCTCCATGGGCTCTTGCACATACGTGTGTGTACATACAAAAACACAAAATAAATAAAAATTTAAAAGTATCTCACATACTAATAGGAGAATCAGCCATTATAAAATAAAGACATAACCATATGTTTTGGAGACCATAGAGCAAGAATATCTACTAGTTAAACTAGATGTGGTAGTCCATGCCTATAATCCCAGCAATTTAAAGATTTATTTATTTATTATGCATACAATGTTGTGTTCACATGTACACCTGCACACCAGAAGAGGGCACCAGATCTCATTATAGATGGTTGTGAGCCACCATGTGGTTGCTGGGAATTGAACTCAGGACCTTGGGAAGAACAGCCAGTGCTTTTAACCTCTGAGCCATCTCTCTAGCCCCCTAACCCCAGCACTTTAGAAATGGAGGCAGAAGAATCAGGAATTCATGGGCAGCATCAACTAGGTAGCAAGCTGGATGTCAGCCTGGACTATATGAGATGCTGTCACAAAACATAAACCAAAATATAAAAAAGAAAAAGTGTATCTACTAGTACAGACAAAAGCAAAGGCCTCTTGCAAGAACTCTAAGAGCCAGGAGAGCTCAACTGGTCAGATGCCTGATGTGTAAACATGAGGACCCGAGTGAGAACCTCAAGTACACGTAAAAGGCAGGCAGTGCAGCAGCCCACCCTGCAGCTCCTGCACCTGAGAAGCGAAGGCAGAAGGATGCTTGGGGCGCGCCAGCCAGTCAGGCTAGCTCAACCACAGAGTTCAGTAAGCAAACTTGACTCAAATAAGGTAGATAAACAGGGAGAAAGACCCCACACCACCCTCAAACTCTGGCCTCCACATGCGTTCTTACACCTCCATCATATCTCTCTCTCTCTCTCTCTCTCTCTCTCTCTCTCTCTCTCTCTCTCTTCCCTCTCTCTCTCTCTCTTCCCTCTCTCTCTCAGCTTGAGTCCATGAAAGCTGACCACACACTCACCTTGGAGTAGCTGTCAGGAAGGCTGGAGGGAGGAAAGTGTGAGCTGCTGTGCTCTATGCTTCTACTACAGCAGGCACTACACAGGAGCAGCATCTAAGTCTACCCTCTCTCTCCCCTCTTGCTCCATCACAGGACTACTCCAGGAGAGAGCTGCAAGGTTTCAGACCAGGAGCAGGTGGGAGACAAGGGACCAGAGCAAAGGGGAGCTTAAGGATCTCTTCCAGGCTGGGCACTGTTTCAGGGGATATAGCAATACCTAAGATAAAACCAGAGCCTACTAAAACATCTGATAAGATGGCAACTTGTATATCACATATATTTTACCATACTTTGAAATAACTATATTTTAAAAGAAAAAATTTTAATTTTATATAGACTTTAACCAACTTAATATAAATAAAAATTATCTGAAACTTAGGAGTACTACTTTTATATTTCAGCAAACATTAAAGATGATGTTGGTTCACATCATATTTAATAATCTCCTTATTCTTTTTTCCAATTTACAGGACTCTTCAAAGTCTTCTCTCTACCACAACAACAACAACAACAACAAAAAGTAAAACAATACAATTAAAAAGCACGGTTTTGTCTCACGAGGGAACGGGGCAGGGAAGTCACATATCAAGTAGACAACTCAATACCTAACTATCTTTGCAACTTGTAATGATGCAAACTGCCACCATAAAGAATACACATGCATTGGACAGAAGTGCTCTAACCACACAGCTGCCTGCCCAAGCACACTGCTGAAAGACTATAACATTCCCACACGGTCTGTCTTCCACCAGCCTAAAAGGGAGTTTAAAGAAAACGGACACATTTTCTGATATGATAGATATTGATTTACATTCAGAATTTTAGACTCACCAAGATAGAAAGGATGTTTTCATCAAGGTTGCAAAATACGAACAGCCAAAACACTATCAATGTAACATTTATATAATTCCTGATTGTTTTGTCATTCTTCTTGCTGTATGTAGTTTATTGTATATATGTGTAATAATATAAATGCATGTGTAAAAATTAATTAATTAAAAATAAAGAAAATGGTCATATTTAAGCCTTTGGTGTGGTATGCATATATTCATAAGAAGGTCAAGCTAGATCAACACTCCCAGTCAAAGCCTCATCACCCTCGGAATCCTCAAGAAGATGCGCTGACAAATGGGCTCAGCAGGTAAAGGCACCTGCTGCCAAGTCTGATAGCCTGACTTCAAATCCTAGAACCCATAGAGCAGAAGAAGAGAATCAATTCCCCAATTTGTCTTCTAAGCTACACACACACACACACACACACACACACACACACACACACACACACACACACGCCCACTTTTTTTTTTTTTTTAAGAATCTTGAAGAAAAAAATAATTTTACTCCGGATCATTCCTGATCATATTTCAACCTCAGGCTTGGGTTACAATCAGTGCAATCATGTACAAGACCTGGGTTCAGTCCCTCAGTGTGTGTGTAAGAGTGCGGGGGGGGGGGGGGGGGGGGGAGGAGGGGGGCCTGTCCTGATTTGAGATTACCATTCAGGTACAAAACTAGAGAAATTATTATATTTTGGTAAAGGAACGCTGACAATCAGATTAATGAATTCTGAGCCCTGGAAAAATCCCCTAACTTCTCCAGCCTCCATCCACAAAACACACAAAAAAACAATTCTTCCGCCATCTGTCTCCAGACCACAATGCAACGGCCACCAAGACAGAAGCTGTGAAAACATCATTACTTAATCCCAGTATCAATATGGTTCTGATAGATGCTTAACAAGTGCTGAGTAAATAAACTTAAAATGTCTGACTCCAAGGTCAGGTGTAGTGGCATATGTCTTTAATCCCAGCACTCGGAGACAGAGGCAGGAGGATCACTGTGAGTTCGAGGCCAGCCTGGTCTACAAAGCGAGTCCAGGACAGCCAAGGCTACACAGACAAACCTGTCTGGGGGATTCAGAAGGGGGAGAGAGTCATGTTCCATTTAACCTGCCTCTTAGGGAAAAGGAAGAAGTGACAGGGAGATTAAATGTGTATTTCTGCAATCTTTAGTTAGTAATGTGTTAACTTTTCAAAACTAAATAAAATTTAAATTTTTAACAGTAGTAACAATGCCTGAATTAAGTTAATTCTCTAGTTCATTCTTCACTGTCAAGGTACAGGACACTTAATGGGGATGCAGCTCACTGTCTCTAGTGCAAGGCCCCAGGTTAGCTCCTTATCGAGGGAGAAATGAAACAGTTCAAAGATGGACAGCACTAATGACAAAAACATTACTATTTCTTACTCTGAGGTGTTTTAATACTATCCTTAACAAATCTCAAAAGCACGGAAGAATCTAAAATGTTCCCCTTACTCTCTAACTAGCACCTACACTGTCACTAGGAAGTTACTTACATTCATTAGCTCATCCATAGAGCTTAAACATGTCTGCTGGTTACAAAGCCTGACGACAAGAGCACAGAGCTGTGACTTTGGATCACGCTGAGTACCCTTCCTTTAATCAACTCAATTCTGACACTGTTACCTACAGATGGCATCGGACTGCATTGGTTGAGGCCTCAGTCCCATGTAACTGTTCCCCACTTCTAATGCTAGTACACCAGGGTTCCTACAACATCTTCCTTTGGGGTTTTTGCTCAGGGAATCCTTTTTTTAAAAATACAGAATATCACTGGAATAGAAATCAACAGATGAAAGATGAGAGAAAGAGAGAGAAAAAAAAAGACATAAACCCCAAGCCCTGCAGGAGCTACTGTTTCTACACACTCAGCTACCAGCAATCTGCAGGAACCTAATCCTCTTGGGTCTCGTAGAGGGTTCATTATATAGGTCACTGATAAATAAACAGCTACTGACCATAAACCCATCTTTCATCTCTTCTTCCCTTCCCAAAACTTGGAGTAGGGCTCAAAGCAAAACAAGCACTTATAAAAAGTTGAACTGTTAAAAAAAAAAAAAAGAGTTGAACTGTTATTAGAAATTACACTGCCAAAGAAGAGAGCAAAGAATATTCCAGAATATATGCCAGTCTATGCAGACTGTAAAGTTATAGGTCTGGTAATTAACAAGATGGGATGAGAAAGGAATTGAGAAAGGAAAACACGTAGAGTCCACGTCTCTTTATGTGTTCCTACAGACACTTGGCTCTCTTGGGAACAGTGCTTCTCTCAACTGCCATGAAGCACAAGGCAGAAGTCACTACAGAAAAGGAGATCCCAAATGATGATAGGTAAAAATTATAAAATCTTGAGCTGGGAGCGGCGCGCCCGTTTTAATTCCAGCACTCATGAGGCAAAGACAGATGAATTTCTGTGAGTTCAAGGCCAGCCTGGTGGACAAACCAAGTCTAGGACAGCCAAGGCTATGCAGAGGAACCCTGTCTTGGAAAAAAAAAGAAAAAGAACATTATAAAATCATAATCTAAAAAGCAAGTACTGATTCGCCAGCTTCAAGAAAAAAAAAGACTATGGGACAATGAGACTTAGGACTTAAATGTTCTTTTCTTTGTTCCTTCCTTCCTTCCTGTCTGTCTTTCTTTCCTTCCTTTCTTTCTCTCATGTATGTATAGGGGAGTTACTGAGTACCAGAAGGAGCAACAGGCTGTGCCATTACAAAAGTACTGCCTAAAGCCTTATATTCAAATTCAGATAATGTTATATACCTGTCCCTTTCTTCAAAATTACATTAATATGATAATAACTATAGTATAACAATCTTGTTCTCCGCATATAAAATTATTCTATATGTGTATTCTCGTATCACTTAATCTGTGTTGTTCCAATTTTAGTTGCAGACTGCCACTAATCTACATTCAGTTCAGATGTTTTAATTAATTTACTTTACATCCCAACTGCAATTTCCCCTCTCTCCTTTCCTCCCAGTCCTTCTCTGTTTTCCCCCTACCCCATCCACTCCTCCCTTTCTCTTCAGAAAAGGCAAGGCCTCCCATGGACATTAATCAGGCCTGGCATATCAAGTTTCAGTAAGACCAGACACATCTTCTCCACTGAGCCTAGATGAGGCAGCACATTAGGGGGGAAGGGGTCCCAAAAGTAGGCAACAGAGTCAGAGACAGCCCCTGATCCTGCTGTTAGGAGTCCCACATGAAAACCAAGCTATAAACTGTTACACATGTGAAGAGGGCCTAGGTCAGTGCCATGCAGGCTCCCTGATTGGCAGGTCACTCTCTGCGAGCCCCTATGAGGCCAGGTTAGTTGATTCTGTAGGGTTTTTGTTTGTTTATTTGTTTGGTGGAGTCCTTGACCCCTCTGGCTCTTACAATCCTTCCTCCCCATCTTCTGCAGGAGTTCCCAAATTCTGTCTAATGTTTAGCTGTGGTCTCTGCATCTGCTCCCATCAGTTGCTGGGTGGCGCCTCTCTGATGATGGTTATGCTAGGCTCCTGTCTACAAGTACGGCACAGTATCATGAAGAGTGTCAAGGGCAGGGTCCTCTCATGGCATGGGCCTCAAACTGAACCAGTCATTGGTTGCCCATTCCCTCAATTTCTGATTTTTAAAGGCTCATTAAAAAGTAAGATATTTGGGGCTGGAGATATGGTTCAGAGGTTAAGAGCACTGGCTGCTCTTCTAGAGGTCCTGAGTTCAATTCCCAGCAGCCACATGGTGGCTCACACCCATCTATAGTTAAATGTGATGCCCTCTTCTGGCATGCAGGTTTCTTGCAGATAGAGCACCTGTATACATAAAGTAAAATAAGTAAATATTTTTAAAAGTAAGACATCCTCATTTAAAAGGCTAAGGTGTAGCTTAGTGGTAGAACACCTGCCTGCATATGTAAAGACTGAGTTCAATTCTCAGGACTGCAGATAGAAAAGGTTGAACTAGGTTTAGTCCCAAGTACCAGGAGGTCTGAGGCAAGAGGACAGCTTAAGCCACAATATTTAGTGACTAGCCTGCGCAACATAGCAAGGCTTGTCTTTTGAAAGGGGTGTCCTAATAAGTAAAATTTGATTGAGCAAAATATTTTCTGAAACGTTAAGCTTGGTAACTTTTTCCTTTTGGGTGGGGGGATCAAAAACATGAAGTTTGTTTCAAATGGGAAGTTACAGAGCCTAACAGGCTGCGTTAACTCTAAGGCACATGCTGGGATCTGGGTGGGACTTGAGTGTGTACTCCGTCCATGTTTTTAAATTTAATCTCCATTATGAAGTCAGAACTTCAATCTGTGATGTTTACAGGTGAGTTCTGTAGGAAGTGGTTGGGACTAAACAGAAATGAGGCTTCCATGAATGAATCCTGGTGGCCTGTAGGAAGGTGCAGGAACCAGGAGGCGGATGGGAACAGACACACACACACATTCTTGAAAATTTGCTGTATTAAGTATGGAACTCAGTTCAAGGCCATCCTCAGCTTATTCCTAAATTCAAGGCCAACTTGGACTACAAGACATGCTGGAGAAGTGGGAGGCAGAAAAGGATCAAGAACACACTCTTGTGCTCTGCTTTATGTTTTTCTTTAAATCACACTTTTCTATAAATCACACTGCATTGTATTTTCTTATGTAACTAGAAAGAAATGGAGACAATAACAAACCGTTAAACCTTTAGCTAGTTGTTCATGTTTGTTTTAGTACCAGGGTCTTGTAGCCCAAGCTAGGCCTCCACTTAGATCCTCCTGCTTCTGGCTCCCTTGGGAGTCCCAGTGCTGAGACCACAAGCACACACCACCTATCTACCTGTTAATACTCCTGAAAGTAACATGAGCATCCTTCCAGTTACCTGTCTCTATAGCTAAAAACAATTATTTTCTCAGTGTTTAAAAGAACACATATAATGAATGTTAAAAAGAAATGATAACTCTAACCAAATACCAGCTTTCCTGATTTTCCACAGAGAGGTATAATATTAAAAAAAAAAAACCAAAAACAAAAACCATAAGAAACATGTTCTGTACCAAAGAAGAAAACTATAACTTTTCCCCAAGTGATCAAAGAAGTCAGTTTGAGGTAGCACCATCAGAAGAAGTGGCCAATAAAATTTTATATTTTATGTTTTTGGTTGTGAGCCTAGCTTTCAATGGCTGAGCCATCTCTCCAGCCCGAATTTTTACCTTTTAAAGACAAAGCAGGTCCAGTAAGATGGCTCAGTGAACAAGGGGCCTTGCTGCCGTGCCTGATGATGCAACCACACTCTGCCCTGGACTCCACAAGGGAGGAGAGAACAGACTCCTGCAGGTTGTCTCTGACTTCTTCACATACATCAGACCAGTAAGTGCAAAATAAAATTGCAGCAAATTCTTACAAAAGATATACAGTGCTGTCAAAATTAATAGGCCAAACCATCCCTAAAAGTCTACTTTCTTCCAAATGAATGAGATAATGTCAGTTACACTAGAAGGAAGGTGGTCTTTAAGCTGCAGTGGTAACTGGGTATTCTGCCTAGATAGTGGAGTAGCCCCTAGTGGCCTGGTGAGGAACAGTTTTTAATTTAATAAAACACAATAAATTCACTTACGAAAACCCTCCTTTTTCACAAAGTGAAAGCAGTATTCACACTGGTCTTTGTAAATGTCATAATTTTGAGGTCAATAAAATTCTTACAAAACAGAAACCTATTTGTTTTTCCTAAAGCACTATTTCTAATATAATCTCTTCAAAGGATTTTTTGGGGGGTTCTCTATGTAGCCTTAGCTGTCCTAGAACTCACTTGTACACCAGGCTGGCCTCGACTCAGAGATCTGCCTGTCTCTGCCTCCAGAGTGCTAGGTTTAAAGGGGTGCACCAACACCACCATGCCAAAGGACTTTTATATAAAAATAAAATTTGAAAGTAAAGTCAATTTACTTTAATATTTTCCTAGTAATACAATTTAAACAAAGGAATTTATTATGAAAGTTAAAATACCTCACTGATCTAAGAGTCAACAACCTTACTATGAATATTAGGCAGGATACTTTTCAAAAACAACAGCTGACAAAACTACTCACTCATAGGGGCATAGAATTTGTTTACATATCATAGTATTTCTGTTAGTGTAGAATAAGAAGAAATAACTGAAAAAGAATTGTGTTTGTTTTTACTGAGACAAAGTTTCCCTATGTTGCCTCAGATTTACAACGATTCTCCTCACTCTGCCACCTCCTCAACCTTGGGACTGCAAGCCTGCACCAACCACTCTGACCATGGGTGAAAACAAGGCACTAGTAACAATTTTATTGGAAAGAAAAAAATGCCTACTTGTGATAGCTTTGGCAGTCAGCTTGACTACATCCCGACTTAATTAAACCCCCAAGCAGCTGAGCACACCTGTGAGGGTTTTGGATTGTTTAAGGTGGGAAGGCCCATCCTAACCTTCCTGTGGCAGCCAATATAAAGGACATGGAAGAAAGAAGCTCTCACTGGCAGGCACACAGGACCTGCTGCTGAGGCACTCCTTCACCGGCATTAGCGCCTACTTCTTTGGGATTCCATGTGTTCTGAAGACCAGCTGAGACACCCAGCCTCCTGCACTGAACGACTTCTGGATTCTTGGACTTTCCATCAGAAGACAGCCATTGTTTGAGTAGCTAGACCACAACCTGTAAGCCACTCCAATAAATCTGCTTTATATACGTATTCATTTTATCCGTTCTGTTTCTCTAGAAAACCCTAACTAACCCACTACTTCCTATTTTTTTGTAAATAAGCGATGTGCTGACCATGCAGGACCAAGCTTTCCTCCGAGGAAAGGAATGTCGCCTTTCACCATCCAAGTGCTGCTCCTTTTGTCTACAGCACTTCCACCCTCTTCCTGTGGCCTAGCTTAGCTCTTGCCTTCAAATCTCACCTAAAATCACCAATCTCCCAAAGTAAAATCCCTATATTATTGTCTCTCATATAGCCATGTGGCCTCTCTCCTTGATTTATTTATATAATGACTGTCACGGGGCTATTCTATCTTCCATGTTATTATAAAGATAAAAAAAAGCCATTTGGTCTAGAATAATGACAGATACCACATTATTAACATTAGCTCCATCAAATCTACCAGATTATAAAATGCGTTTCTGCCTCTTTATTTATATATATATATATATATATATTTTTTTTTTTTTTTTTTTTTTTTTTTTTTGGGAGACAGGGTTTCTCTGTGTAGCCTTGGCTGTCCTGGACTCGCTTTGTAGACCAGGCTGGCTTCAAATTCACAGTGATCTGCCTGCCTCTGGCTCCCGAGTGCTGGGATTAAAAGACATGCACCACCATGCCCCGCCAGGCCAAATTTTTTTAAATTAGACTTTTCTTTAAAGAACTATCTTAGCAGAGTATGGTTGGATACACCTATCACCCCAGCACTTGAGAAGCAGAAAGAAGATCCAAGTTCCAGGTCATCTTGGCTACTCAGTAAGTATGAAACCACACTGGGCTGCTTAAGATTTTATCTCCAAAAAGAAAAAAGGTTGTTTGTGTTTTCCCCCAGTACTGGTCATTAAACCTGTGGTCTCACACACACCAGACAAGCAAGCACTCTACCACAGAACTACATCCCCTCAGCCAAACTCTCTGATATTTCTTTCAAAAAGGGAAGGTTAATTCCCTTGCTGGGTAGACTTAGAAACTTGTTTCTAACACACAGAGTACAATGGGAATAAAGCTGTGTGTCTCAGTAACTAGCTCATAAAAGGCTGTGTGGTAGTCTATTATCTCTGGGGAAAGCTGCCATTAATGTGAGGACACTCCAGAAGTCTGTGGAACAAACCTGAGGCTTCCCAATGCTGAAGACTTGTGTGAGACACCTTAGAATAGACAAACCTTCAGATGACTGAAGACAGCAGGCAGTTTAACAGCCAAAACAGCCACATTAACTTGCTCTCATGTTTCTGACACTCAGAGAATTTGTGAGATAATAAATGTTGGTTGTTTTAAAGGCAGATACATTTGGGGTAATTGGATATTCAGGGACAAATATAATTAATACATTGCATTTAGCCAAGGCTACACAGAGAAACCCAGTTTGGGTTTCAAGAAAAATTTATGTGCTTCAAGAAAAAAGGAGAATGATGGTGAAGCAAACAAAAGGACACCAGCATCCAGGTCCAACAACTCAAGAACAAAAAGCAAACAGCTTGATCCAAAACCAGGCAAAACACTTGTAAATTTCCCCCCAAGAAAGTTATGCAAACTGTCAACATCATTAGTCATCAAGAAATGCACATCAAAGCCATACTGAGACACTGCTCATAGGCCCGAGCACGGTTACTGTTGTTTAAGTATAAGCATAATAAGAATATGTGGCGAAATTAAAGTCTCTATATGCTTACTGTTGGACGTATGGTGGTTTGAACAAGACGTGTCCCCCACAGGCACTTGTGTTTGAACACTTGGTCCCCAGCTGGTGGCTGCGGAAACTGTGTCACTGGAGTGGTCTCTGAAGCATTCATAGCCTCACTTCCGTTTTCTGCTTCATGCTGGTGGCTGAGAATGTGACATTCCAGCTTCCTGATCCTGCCACCTGCTGCCAGGCCTCCCTGCCATGAGGGACTCTAATCTCCCTGGAACTGGAAGCCAAAATAAAACTCTTTCTTCCATAAGTCATGTTGGTCATGGTGTTTTATTAGTGTGTCAGTTTCCTTTCTCTTGTGATACAACAGTCTGACCTAAAGCTCTTTGAGGAGGAAAAGCTCTATTCCTGCTTACAGTTTATACCAGTTACTTTTCTGTTGCTGGGATAAACACCATGACCAGGCAACTTACATATGGAAGGATTTCCTTGGGCTACAGGTCCAATGGGACATGAGACCATCATGGCAGGGAGTCAGGCAGCAGGCATGGTAGAAGTCACACCTTGAGCCACAAGAACTCTTTCAACTCTCAAACCCATCCAGTGACATACTTCCTCCAACAAGGCTGTACCCGCTAAGCTTTGCCAACAGCACCACCACCTGGGGACCAAAGGGTCAGACATCTGAATCAACGGGGCACATTTCCATTCCTACCAGCACACAGTGGGAATGTAAAATGGTGTAGTCAGCACAGAAAACACGATGGTGGGTCTTTAAACAGAGAATTACCATATGATCCAACAATTTCACAGCTGGATATAAGCCAAGTAAACCGAAAGGTACTTAGAGGCATCTCAGTTGGGTATAGTGGTCCACACCTCTACACCCGATGATGCAGACAGGAGGATAAGGAGCTCAAGGTCATTCTCAGCTACAGAGTTCAAGCCTAACTGGGAAGAAGAGGCCGTCTCAGGGAAAAGAGACAAAAAGAGGTATCTGTACCTCACGTACATAAGAGCATTATTTACATGAAACTCAAAAGGTGAAAGCAACTCAAGTGGTCCATAGACAGAAGGCTGGACAAACCGAATGTGATACCCGCTTACAATGAAGTACCATTCAGACTTAAATATAAGATCTCTGTAGGGCCGGTGGGATGCTCAGTGGGTAAAGGTGAATGCCACCAAACCTAACAACCCAAGTTCAACCCGTGGGTCTTACAGGGTAGAAGGAGAGAACCAACTCTTCCAGGCTGTCCTCTTATCTCCACATGTGTGCCATGTATAAGTGGGCATCTACATATACACATAATAAATAAAATGTATCAAGAAAAATCCGAAAAGACACCTGGTGAATAGTAAATTCATAGAGACAGAAAGAAAAATAGTGGTTGCTAGGGGCTTGAGAGATGGGGAAATGAGGTAATGTTTAATAGATTCAAGCTTGGTCTGGGAAGATAAAGAGGTCTGGAGAAGCTGGGCATGGTGGCTCACACCTTTAATCCCAGCACTTGGGAGGCAGAGGCAGGTGGATCAATATGAGTCTGGTCTACAGAGAGCTGGACACGTAGGGCTCCACAGAAAAACCCTGTCTCCAAAAAACAAAACAAAAAAGAGTTCTGGAGAGCCAGGCGTGGTGGTGTACACCTTTAATCCCAGCACTCAGGCAGGCAGAGGTAGGAGGATTGATTTGAGTTTGAGGCCTGCCTGGTCTACAAAGCGAGTCCAGGACACAGAGAGACCCTGTCTCAAAAACAAAGAACAAAAACAAAAAACAGAAAACAAAACAAAACAAAAGAGTTCTGGAAAGAAATGGTAGTATCATCCAATCAAAATATACTCAAAGCCAATGATCTGTGTACTTAAAAGTTGTTAAATATACATTTTATGTGATTTGTGCAATACTTTACCACAAAAACAACAACAACAAAATGAAAGAGTTTTTTTTTTAAAAGTAAAAGAAAACTTCAAGAAATGAAAAATAGAAACTGAAATGAGGTTCAATAGATTAAACTGTAGATCAGGCCAGTAAAAGAAACTTTGAAGAAATAAAACATTGCATGGTAGTACAAAATACACACACACAAACTGAAGAGAAGTTAAGTGACACAAGGACAAAAGAAAAAGTCCAAGATATGCCAAGATAACAGGAGGAGAAAATAGCTGTAGCGGACGGGCTACATGGCCAATGTTCAGCCATCTTGTCAGAGCCTAGGTTCTTATTTCTCCAGAAACCAGCTGACCTTGCCGTGGGTCGGCAGTTAGACACCTGTTGTGGTTTATTGGGGGGCTGGTCATTCTAGACCCCCGAGCTACTCCTTTTCCGGTAAGACTACTGATAAAATCAGATTAAAGGCCAGCTGCCTGAGAGCAGTAGTTCCGGGAACTTTTTCCCGACTAACCAGATCTTTCACAATTTCCCTTTCTCTCTGGAATTTCTCCCTCTTCTGTGATTATAGTAGCTGTTAAGGTAGACACCTGCTGGAGCATTCCAGAGTTAGGTATCCACAGCAACCTTTGCTTACACAAATACCCATGCCTCTGTGCCTATATAAACTCTGTGAATTTTTTCAATAAACGGAGTTTGATCAGAATGCAGACTTGCCCCCTTCTTCGTGTCTAGTGTTCTGTCCCTATACAGGAAAATTCTCCTCCTGAGCGTTAGTACAACCCCGGCCAGCCGGGGCAAATAGCAAAATGAGAAGACAATATTTGAGGATATAATTGCTCAGACTTTTCTAATACTGTTGTTGTTTCAGAAAGCACAAAGGATAGCAGGACAAATAATTAAAAAGCTAGCTAAACTGCAGTGAAAATGCAAGACACCAAAAACAAAGAGACTTATAAAGCCTCCAGATGGAAACGACAGCTGTCTTCAAGAAGTCAATTACTTTCTCAGTAGCAACAATAGAATCCAGGAGATAGTAAAACTAAATGTATTTCAAAGCTAGCCAACTAAGCGCACTTCAGTTCTGAGGGTCTCCCTGGGATGGTGGTCCTGCCTGCAAGCCCAGCACGCTGTAGAGACCAAGGGAGAGAGAATCACTTGAGCTTGGGAACTCAAGAGCAGACTGGACAATATGACAAGCAGCCTTCTTAAAACATTCACACAGCGCTGCAGAGCGGTAAGACCACTACTTGCTGCTCTTGCAGCACATCTGACTTCAGTTCCCAGAACCTGTGTCAGGCAACCCACAGCTGCCTCTAATTCCAGCACAAGGGATCCAACGCCCTCTTCTGGTTTCTATGAGCACCTACATACACATGTACCTACACAGAATCCCACCTACTCACCCACTCTTCATGGCACTAAACTCTTCATGTTCTGTGCTGCAGATCAAACCAAGGATATTATACGTGCTAGGCCTTCCAGCTCTAGAGTGAAGTCTTTGTTTTTGAAACAAGGTGTCACTATGTAGTCCAGGCTGGCATAGAACTCTCTTAAGTTAGACCAGGCTGGCCACAAATTCATAAAGCTCACCTGCCTCTGCCTCCCAAGTACTAGAATTAAAGTTGTGCACTTCTATGCCCAGCTTACTATAGTATTTTTTTAAAGATTTATCTATTTATTATTTATACAGTGTTCTGCTTGCATGTACCCCTGCAGGCCAGAAGAGGGCACCAGCTCTCATTAGAGATGGTTGTGAGCCACCATGTGGTCTCTGGGAAATGAACTCAGGACCTCTGGAAGAGCAGACAGTGCTCTTAACCTCTGAGCCATCTCTCCATCCCATGAAGTTTGTTTTTTTTTTTTTTTAATAATTTTTTAAAAGAATTGCAAAGAACACTTACTTTTTTTTAAAGATTTGCTTGTTCGTTTGTTCATTATGTATAGTATTCTTCTGCAAGTACACCTGTATACCAGAAGAAGGCACCAGATCTCATTATAGATGGTTGTGAGCCACCATGTGATTGAGGGAAATTGAACTCAGGACCTTTGGAAGAGCAGCCAATGCTCTTAACCTCTGAGCCATCTCTCCAGCCCCTTAATAAGTTATTTTTAACTTCACATGCATTGGTGTTTTGCCTGCATGTCTATCTGTATGAGAGCGTTGGAACTGGAACTCTCTTGAACTAGAGTTACAGACAGTTGTGAACTGCCATGTGGACGCTGGGACTTGAACTCAGGTCCTCTGGAAGAGCAGCCATCTTAACCACTCAGCTATTTCTCCAGACCTACAGCAAAGTCTTAACTGGATATATTACATCTAAATCACCAGGGAGAAGAATTTTCATCTAGAATGTACCTGCTTGGTTCAATACATATTTATTCATTCATTTTAGGTGAGTTTGATACATTCTAATTAAGGAAGAAAAAAAAGGCTGAGAATGAATATAAAACAAAATACCAACAACTAGAGTCTGGGCTGCTCCTACAAGCTTTCTCCACTCTTCAGCAGTCTCTGAGGCTTGTTAACACACACGTATCAACCCATGTCCAGCACATTCATAACTCAGTGCCTTCTACATTTCAGTGCTCTGAGTCACTTAGAGGCTCCCAATTCTCCTTCTACAGCTTCGTGTTTCTATGAATTACAGAGTCTTAGCAAAACACCAAGAGACTCAGAATCCATAAGGCAGGTATGCTAGCTCAGTCTTGTAACCCAATACTCAGGAAGCTGAAGCAGGAGAATTGCCTGAGTCTGAGGCTAGCTTGTTCTACAAGGCTGGCTTGTAGGTTTTTTGTTTGTTTGTTTTGTTTTGTTAATTTATGTTTGGAGACAAGGTCTCACTATGTAGCTTTGGCTATCCTGAACTCACTATATAGATCAGGCTAGCCTCGAACTCACAGAGATCCACCTGCCTCTGTCTCTCAAGCCCAGCTTCCATGTGAGCTCTAATGAAGCCTAGCCAATGCAGGACCTTATCTCAAAAAGAAAAAGGCAAATATTGACCCTTTAAAAGGAATTTCATATCCACAAATCAAAGGGAGTATTTGTGGGGTGTGCTGTTTTTGTCCCCACACCCCACTGTGGACCCCGAACTTACTTTTAGCTTACTTTACCTACTACCGTATTTGGTGACAAGGAGAAACAAGTGGCAACTATTCACTGGGTACTTGCATACAGAGGCTTTATAGAACCAGGCTACGTTCCAGGTGTAACTATGCAGCCACTGCTGCATCAGAGCCCCCACAGCGCCTCTGGTTTCCTGACTCAGGCAGACCTAGTGAACTCAGACACACCATGTCACACTGTGACTTATTAGCATCGAGTCTGACCAGCCAGGTGGAGGGCTAGAAAGCACAATGAACAGAGGTACCAAGCATACTAACAGTCTACAAGAAAGCAGGCCCTCTTCCAAAAGCAGCTAGTGGAGAGGCAGCTGATCAAACGCTGCCTCCAAGGCAAGCTCTCTACATCTATCTACTTGGAAGGGGTAACATAAAAGCCTCGGCCTCCTCTCATTCAAAATTTCAGATTCTGAAAAAGAATAGAGCTGTCCAGTATCAACCACTTTGTACGGTTTAGCAGACTGAGTCACTCTTTTCAGACCTGAGAAAGGAGGGAAGCTTGCAAAGACCCAAGCTCCCAGAGAGCAAAGTGCCAACCTCCCAAGCAGCTCTTTCTAAAACTGTATGTCTCAAGTCTATTATGTGACCCTTTTTTTTTTTTTTTTTTGGTCTAACTGAGGTATTCCCTCATTTTACCTCCATTTAAACTAATTTCCTTTACTGAGATTTTCATAATTTATCTATTTATGCTCAATCTTAAAATTTACAAACTGCAAATGCGCTAGATACACTATAAAATTATAATAATCTCCATCTATAATGAAGTAGGAAATCTTTAATAATTTAAGATGGTAAAAATTTAATCTTCACTCATTAGGAGACATCATTTGATTTAGTAAATATCATCTACATCAAAAAAGTAACGATAACCTACTGTACTTCTTAAAGAGAAAAGCTGTGCCATGTCTCCAGGTTTCTACTTCTTGCTGGTTGACATGTACACTGGCAAATTATAGACTAACACTGTGGGAGCGCTATCCTTCATCAATCACCGCCTGAGAACTAGACAGGAAGCCCACGCTTCCTTCTTGAAAGAAATTAAATTCATGACATTTTCAAGGAATAGAAATTAAACTCATGACTTTTATTTTTTTGGGGGTTTTGTTTTTTTTTGTTTTTGTTTTTTGGTTTTTCAAGACAGGGTTTCCCTGTGTAACCTTGGCTGTCCTGGACTCGCTTTGTAGACCAGGTTGGCCTTGAACTCACAGAGATCACCTGCCTCTGCCTCCCTGAGTGCTGGGATTAAAGGCGTGCACCACCATGCCCAGCTTTTTTTTGGCTTTTCAAGACAGGGTTTCTCTGTTACACAGAGCCCTGGCTGTCCTGGTCTCTCTTAGTAGACCAGGCTGGCCTCAAACTCAGAGGCCAAGTGCTAGGATTAAAGGTGTGCGCCACCACACTTGGCAAACTCATAACATTTTAAGGAATAGAACATTACCTTGCAGTATTCCTCCACATGTTCTCAATAGTTAACAATGGCTTACTTAGACTATGTTCTGTTCAAAGGGTCACATAAGAAAACTAGTATCAGCCGGGTACAATGGCACACACCTGTAATCCCAGCACTCAGGGAGGCAGAGGCAGGTGGATCTCTGTGAGTTCAAGGCCAGCCTGGTATACAAAGCAAGTCCAGGACAGCCAAGGCTCTGTGTAACAGAGAAACCCTATCTTGACGCCCCCCACCCCCAACAAAAGAAAGAAAGAAAGAAAAAGAAAGAAAGAAAACTAACATCACATGGATACTTCCTTTAAATAAGATCAGACCATGGAAGATGTCTTAGAAGTTAAGAACATGTGAGGGCCTGAGTTCAGCTCCCAGCATTTAGGTTGGGCAGCTTACAATTGCTTGTAAGTCCCGCTCCTGGGAACTGACACGTTCTCCTGGCCTCTAAGGGCACACATACACAAAATCTAAAAGAGGAGACAGAACTAACTATCAGATCTGGGTATGAAGTTCATAATCCCAGCACTTGGGAAGTGAGGTAGGAGGCTCTCCACAAGTTCCAGGCCAACCTGGGTAACAGCTCCAGGCCAGACACAGTGGCACCTACTTACAACGCCGGCACTTGGGAAATGGAGGCAGAACCATCAGGACCTCAGGGTTATCTTTGGTTATATAGCAAGTTCAAGATCAAAGCCAGCCTGGGTCTCAACAGTAATAATAATAGTAATAATAACAACGGGGGACTACTAGACTAGGCTTTGGCTATTTTATCAGTCAGGCAACTCTGACCCCCATGCGTCAGTCACTGAAGCGCACCCTGGGAGTGACTGCTGAAATGGTCACTACTTTGCTTCTGTCATCACTGCTGCTGCTGTGTTCTGTTCCTCAATAAACTGCTGAGCAGGACCTAACGACCTAAGGGGACAGAAATAATAAGCGTTTTTGCTGATGGTGGTTTTTGTTCATTTCTTTGTTTGAGACAGAGTTTCTCTGTCTAACAGCCCTGGCTGTCCTGGAACTCTCTTTGTAGACCAGGCTGGGCTCGAACTCACAGAGATCCACCTGCCTCTGCCTCTCAAGTGCTGGGATTAAAGACATGTGCTACCACCGCCCGGCAATAACAAGCATTTTTTAAATAAAAGTATCAGCATTAGTAGTGTGAGGAATATAAACTTGGGGTGGGCTCTATGAAGAGGTCAAGCCTGTCACCCCAACAGTCAGGAGAACAGGCTCAGATACAAGGCCTACAGTGTGATGCTCTGTCACAAAACAGGTCACAAATGTTTTGTGTTTAAGATCTCTAGTTTACCTGGGCATGGTGGCACATGCCTTAATCCCAGCACTCGGGAGGCTGAGGCAAGTGGATCTCTTTGAGTTCAAGGCTAGCCTGGTCTACAAAGTGAATCCAGGACAGCCAAGACTACACAAAAGAAACCCTGTCTCAAAAAACCAAGAAAAAGTAAAATACCTTTTGCAGGCTACAGATACAGCTCAGTAGTAGAGAGTTTACAACGACTGGTAAGAGCCCCAGCAAGGAGAGGTTCTCTTCCACTACCTGCTCACTGCAAAAAACAAACAAAATCTAGTAATATAGTCCAGAATTAAAAAGTATTACTTTCACTATTCCACTCTCATCACCCGCTCAGGAACCTAAAAAATACTGATAGCATGGGCTTCATCTATAGCTGCCTGGACTAAAAGGGATCCCCTCAGAACCCAATTAGCACCCGAACAGCACTCAGACCTTCCAGAGTTTCAGCTCGAACCCTACTAGACAGAAGCATGTTTTCTCCCTAAGGGGAGGAGTTATTGTTATGTACAAGTAAAGGATGACCCAAGTATTTCGAAGCCAGCAGACCAAACAATGGCAGGCTTTTTAGCTTTGCACTAAGTATTTTCAGCTACCTAATGAACAGAACAAAACTGTACCTTCCCTATACCTTTGACATTATTATTTTTGTGTCTAATTTAAAATGTTTCATTATGACACTTTCACATTTATACACAGTGTACTTCAATCATGAGTACACACACACACACACACAAACACACACAGACACAAACTTGCACATCTTGACATTGAAGCCAGATTATTTTGTTTTTGCCAATGAAATCGAAGAGGAAGTGATGTATTGTCCCTTATGGTTTCAGAGTTTCTACTAATTTCTCATGCTGCCTCTACAACGGTGACACCCAGGTTTCTAGAATAAAGATTATCAGCTTGGGTCTCTAGATGGCAAAGGAAAAAATGGACATAATGGGCATAATTCACCTCCTACCCAATGCCTGTTCACTGGCCACAGTGGACAATGATGTGAGTGCTGAACTTCTGACAGGTCAATCTACCAGTGAGAGAGGAGAGGGAGATTATGAGTATTAACTCATCACCTATTCTATTCTTCTTTTTTTTTAAAAAGATTTATTTACTTATTTATTATACAGTGTTCTGCCTCCATGTACACCTGCACACTAGAAGAGGACATCAGATCACATTATAGATGGTTGTGAGCCACCATGTGGTTGCTGGGAATTGAACTCAAAACCTTTGGAAGAGCAGGCGATGCTCCTAACTGCTAAGCCATCTCTCCAGCCCCCCCCCATTCTATTCTTTTTGTTTGTTTGTTTGTTTTTGTTTTTTTGTTTTTCAAGACAGGGTTTCTCTGTGTAGCCTTGACTGTCCTGGACTCACTTTGTAGACCAGGCTGGCCTCGAACTCACAGTGATCCACCTACCTCTGCCTCCCGAGTGCTGGGATTAAAGGCGTGCGCCACCACGCCCGGTTTCCCCATTCTATTCTTATTGGAACATCTGCTTATAATGGTAACATATAAAAATAAGTAAGAACAGACAGTAATAGTCTCAAATCCAAGAGGAAGGAATACGTGCTAGCTCTGCTGAAGAAGCAGTAACGTGTTAGCTTACACAGCACTAGCTGCAGTACGACTTGAGCATTTTATATAAAGTAACTCATTTGAACTGCAAGGCAACACCAGGGATTAGATATCGTAGGTACCTAGCAGCACATCAGCGACACTTACCAGGATGAGTAGCTAAGAAATGCGAGGGACGAAGAGTCAAGGACAGGCAATTCAGCTCTTCTGGATCCTAAGGATCACGCTATGCTGCATATTGCAAAAGGACAGTAACTAAAGCACTGTGATCCTGGTGCATAATTAAACAGGCAAATCAATATAACAAGAACAGAAAGACTAGACTAGACTCAGAAGCACACAGAATGGTGGACAGGGTATGCATGCTTACTATGAAATACTCCACAACAAATGCTCCTAAATAAAAAATGACTCAAATTCCCAAACAAGCAAACAAAGTTTCAGACTTTGGACCATTTCAGAATTCTAGATTATGGATATTCAATCTGAAGAAAACTATGCAAAGCCTAAAAACTCCCAAATCTGATGCATCTATCCAGCAGCAAGCATCTCAGATAAGGATACTCACTGTATTCACAACATGATAATAAAAAGTATTCAATTGTGATTGTACTGAAATACCTATACCCTTTCTGTCAGGAAATCCAATTCCATAAAGCTAATCCAGAGCTGCAGTAGGTGTCTAAAGTGACATATTCCACGTTTGCCATTGCAGCACTATACACAACCTAATTATAAAATTCACACATACAGTGAAATGACGTATATCATTAAAATAAAAAGGCTTAGGAGATGGCTCAAGCCTTGTTCTGAGAATCTCCTGTCTTAATGTTGTATAAACACTGCTCCCCAATTGTCCTCTTGTATGCCAATAAAGCAGTTTACAGCCAATCGCTGAGCAGGGGAGGAAATAGGGCTGGACTTCCTGCCAGCCAGGGAAGAAGGAATTAGAAGAGGAAGTAGAGGATTGAGCTGGGGGATTCAGCCAGAGGCGGAGGTGCAGGAGAGATGAAGATTGAGCTGGAGCAAAGAAAGAACTAAAAAGCAAGGGGATTTTGGCAAAGATGGGAGTTGGAATAACAAAGGGCTAAGAATAGACTTAAACTGCTCAAGATTGTATTGTACAGCTTTAAAAACAGATATAAAAGAGTCTCAATTATTTGTGTGATAGCCAAGTTAAGAACTAAACTAAGAAAAGCATAGTTTTATAAAAATACATTAAGAAAGGAGCCAAGTGCGGTGACCTTGGCTGAAGTAGGAGGAGCAGTGTGAGCCTGAGGCCAGCCTGAGGCATGGTAAGAGACCCTGTCTCCGGAAAGAAAAGGCCAGAGAGTGGCTCGGCAGCTAATGGCGCTTGCTGCCCCTAGTCTGGCAACCTAAGTCACAGTTAGCTTTAGTCTGAGGAAGTGAATCCATGGGATTGGCCTCTAGGCATGTCATGAGGCATCTTCTTAATTACTAATTGATCAAAGAGGCTCCAGCCCACTATGGGTGGAACCATCCCTAAGCAGGTGGAGCTGTACTGTATAAAAAGGGAGCTGAGCCGGGCGTGGTGGCGCACGCCTTTAATCCCAGCACTTGGGAGGCAGAGGCAGGTGGATCGATTTGAGTTCGAGGCCAGCCTGGTCTACAAAGCGAGTCCAGGACAGCCAAGGCTACACAGAGACACCCTGTCTCGAAAAACCAAAAAAAAAAAGGGGGGGGGGCTGAATGAGACTTCTCACAAGCAAGCCAGACCAGCACTCCTCCATGGTCCCTGTTACACCTCCTACCTCATGTTTTTGTCCTGGCTTCCCCTGACATGGACAATGGCCTGTAAACCAAACATCTTTTCCCTCCCCAAGTTGTTTTGGTTAGTGTTTCATCGTAACAGAAAGAAAACTAGAACATCGCATAAAGGTAGAAGACAACCAACTCCACACATGTATTGGACAACACATCATGCGTACAATATTAATAAATTGCTAAGTTCTATATTTACTGATGTGGAAGAATCAACCAATACCAATTAAGGGTAGTGGGTAGGGAACAAGTCGAAAAACAGTATATATTGTTCAACTGGTCTAAAGTGGGGGAAGAAGAGGGCACAACACAAGTGAGGTGACACAAGAGAAAGGCACTCGCCACCAAGCTTGATGACCAGTGTGTGATCTCCAGAATCTACTTAGGAGAGAATCTGCTCCCTCAAGTCATCCATACTCTAACCTGCACACATACAGCATGGCACACATGTGCCCACACATTTACATATATCCACTAACACAACAGGTATCGAAATATAAAGGTTTTACAAATTAATAAGGCAGAGGGGGTCAATGGCTACATATATGCATATATAGATATGCATGTGTGTAAATATAATGTACCTCCAGACACACAAGAAACTACTGATGCATGCTGCCACACTCACACAGCTGGGAGAAGAGTCAGGGAGACTGCTACACCTGCTGAACTCAGATAACTGAAACCACTGACCCTTCAACAGATAAATCACTACAGCTTACGAGAAAGACCAGCCATTCTGCAGCAGGGATAATTGCCAAAAGAATATCCTAAGAGTTATGCTAAAAAAGAGCCAAGTAGTCATTATACACTACAGACAAGCCAAAACTAAGAAGGCCAGCTGGAGAGAAAGTACACCAGACAGATGCACAGAGCAGAGGAGACACCAAACCCCTGCAGCCTGCAATGGGAAAAGCAAGTACGCCTTGATTTCTCATAGCGTGCCAGCGCCAGGGTTTCCACCAGGCCCCGCAGTAGTGACTCCTGCCCACCGCGGGCCATCATTCTGAGCACACCACCTAAAACGTTTCTTCCCAGCACCTCCATACTTACCTCCGCTAGCTCTCCATTTCCTTCTAGCCTAGCTACATGAGAAAAGTATTTTTAGGATCATTTTAAAATATGCTTTGTCCCTTTTGAGAGGGGGTTGGGGAGAAGGCAGGAACTCCTGTAACCAAGGATGGCCGTGAATTCACTATGTATCAAAGGATAACAAACCTTAAACTGCTCTACCTCCCAAGTTCTAGGACCCAGGTTCTTTGTAAAAGAGGAATAACTGATTCCCTAAGTGAAGTGCTGAACAAACACAGCCTATCAGAAAGTTGGTTTGTGGGACTAGAGAGATGGCTCAGAGGTTAAGAGCACTGGCTGCTCTTCCAGAGGACCCAGGTTAGTTCCCAGCACCCATGTGGCAGCTCACAACCATCTGTAACTCCAGTTCCAAGGGATATGACAGCCTCATACCTATGCACATAAAATAAAATTAAATAATTTTTTAAAGAAAATTGGTTTGTAATAAGACTAAAGATATATACATATATATAAATGGTTAGGCATACATCCAGAAACACTGGAATTAAGCCAAGGCACAGAATATACCTAAATATGATACCTTATGTTAATATCTCAAAATCATCTTAGCCTTAACATTTTCAGACTGCTTTTAGAAATGCATTTGGAGCTATCTGAAAGTGCTTCAACAAAACCAAACAAAAAACAACAGAGAGCTGATGGCAGTGGTGCAGGCCTTTAATCCCAGCACTAAGGGAGGCAGAGGCAGGCCGACCTCTGTGAGTTCAAAGTCAGCCTGGTCTACAAAAAGAGTTCCAGGACAGCCAAGGCAACACAGAGAAACTCTGTCATGAAACAAACAAACAAAACAAACAGAGGAGAAACTGGGAAACTAGGACTATATATAATTCAGGTAGAACACTTGCCTAGTATATGAGAGGTCCCATTTCTATACACACCCAAATAAAATAAATGTAATTTTTCAAAAGTTTTAAGTACTAATAACCATCACCTTCTGGGTACTTACCATGTACCATGCATTCCGGGAATTTTACACATAACAATAATTTAATTCTCACATCAACTCTGTCAGGTAGATACTTCCAACACTATTATTTTATTGATGAGGAAAAATAGACAAAGAAAAAATAACTTGCCCACAAACACATGACTTCTAAGGTCTCATAAGATTCTAAATTTGCTTACATTTAAGCAAAATCATTAATTTATTTGAGGACCTTAAACTCACACAGTCTAACCGAAAGTCTGTGCTATTAATAACATACATTACAAACTGTTTCAGCCAGCTGTGGTGGTGCATGCCTTTAATACTAGCACTTGGGAGGCAGAGACAGGTGGATCTCTGTGAGTTCGAGACCAGCCCAGGGCAACCAGGGCTACACAGTGAGACTCTAAGTCTAAAAATAAACAGTTTAAAGCTCTATGCTGTAATTGCAAGGATTCACCAAGAAAACACAAAAGTCTCAAGAATATAATATAAACATAGGCCTCTAATCCCAACACTTGGGAGGCAGAGGCAAGGGAATTAGGAATTCAGGCCAGCTGTGGGTATACAGATGATGCCCTGTTTCAAAGAAACAAAGGCGCCAGGGAGATCATTCAGCCAATCAAGTGCTTCCCAAGCAAGAAGACGCGAGTTCTGACTCCAGCATCCACGTGACGTGTCAGAGCAGGCAGCATACACCTGTAATGGAGCACTGGAAGGCAGAAACAGAAGGATCCCTGGGATATGCTGTCCAGCAAGTCTAGTCAACTCTATGAGCTCCAGGGTTAGTGAGAGACGCCATCTCAAAAATAATGTGGAGGAATTGCGGGCTTAGCCCAGTGGTAGAACACTTACTTGGCTAGCGAGCATACGTATGTATGCACACACACACACATACCAAAACTAGACAAATGCATGCAAAAGCAAACAACAATGAAAAGAATCTTAAGTTTAAAAAAAATGTTTCTAAAGTTAGGAAGGTTACTTTGCTCAGCGCGCCACCATCACCCCCTCCTTCACTGGGCACTGGATGTGAGGATTTCCACAGACTAAGCAAGAGCTCTACCTTCAGCCCAGGCCGGTCTCAGCGTCCACGCTGCTTGGAGACTCACCCTGTAGCCCAGACAGGATTTAACTTTGGTTTCTTCTGCTTAAGCCTCCAAAGCAGAGGGGATTACAGGTCTGTATCACCTATTTTTATTTCAAACTGTTTTTTTAAATATATTTCCTGATAGTAATGATCTACACTTTTATTAAGTCTAAAACAAGAGAGAGGTACAGCACAATTTCTACAAACTAGTATCAAATGAACTAACCCACTGTATTTGTTAACTGTTAATAAAGGATACACTACAGCTCCCCGCTTCTGTATTATGCTTTTGGAACATAAGGGAAAAGTGGGTACAACAGAGAACTGAAAAATACAAAAAAAATTTAAGATCAGGTTGCTGGGGGCTGGGACTGCAGCTCAGCTGGTGGAGTAGCTGCAGATGCTAAGAGCCCGTGTCTACCCACCACAGCCCATGCAGCTGTACAAACTGGTGAGGAGGACCAGAAGTTCAAGGTCACTCCCAGCTGCAGGCTGAGTTCTAGGTTGGTCTGGGCTACAGGAAGAGTCTATCTAAAGGGTGGGAGAGTGGGAACCCCCCAATGGCAGGAAGCAATCTAAGTAAGACATCCTTGTGTGTAGAACCAGAGGATGTACGGGTCTGTCTTTTGTTACACAGACTTCAGTCAAGAACACAGTGGAGTGAGGGTGAGTGCACTTCCTTCCTCCACACAGGCTCTGGAGCAGCGTCAACTGCTTCAACTCGCCAAGCGTCATCTGCCTGTCAGCAAACCAACTTCACTGAAACCACTATTCTTCAGGTGTCTTCCCATTCTAAATCTTACACCTCTAAGAACCAAAATCACAAATTTCTCCTTAAAAACTACCAATTACTTTCATATATATACTACTTGCTCTCAGGAAAAAGAAAAGCAAACCAGGGCTGGAGAGATGGCCCAGAGGTTAAAAGAACTAACTGTCTGTTCTTCCTAAGGTCCTGAGTTCAATTCCTAGCAACCACACGGTGGCTAGCAACCATCTATAATGACACCTGGTGCCCTCTTCTGGTATGCAGGCATACATGCAGGCAGAATAATGTATAAATAATAAAAATGTTAAAAAGAAAGAAAAGAAGAAAAAACCAGAGGAAAATTTGGAGAAATCCAGAAATTCAAAGAAATGACCCAAGTGACAAGCTCTGTAACTCTAGTCAAAGTTTTTGTTGTTGTTGTTGTTCTTGGTTTTGTTTTGGTTTGGTTTGGTTTTGTTTTTTTTGAGACAGGGTTTCTCTGTGTAGCCTTGGCTGTCCTGGACTCACTTTGTAGACTAGGCTGGCCTCGAACTCACAGTGATCCGCCTGCCTCTGCCTCCCAAGTGCTGAGATTAAAGGCGTGCGCCACCACGCCCAGCTTGGTTTTGGTTTTGGGTTTTTTAGTTTTTTGTTTTTTGAGACAGGGTTTCTCTGTGTAGCCTTGGCTATCCTGGACTCGCTTTGTAGACCAGGCTGGCCTCAAACTCGCTGTGATCCGCCTGCCTCTGCCTCCCAAGTGCTGGAATTACAGGTGTGCACCACTACACTGCCCGGCCAAAGATTTTTAAAAATATTTATTTATTATTTTATATATATAGTTGTCTGCCTGCATGTATACGTGAAGGCCAGAAGAGGGCATCATATCACATTATAGATGGTTGTGAGCCACCACGTGGTTGCTGGGACCTTTGGAAGAGCAGTTGGTGCACTTAAACTCTGAGTCATCTCTCCAGCCCCTAGTCAAAGATTTTAAGTAATAAAAAGGCATATTAGGGCCGATGAGCTGGGTTAGGAGGTTTTACAACTGGGTTCAGTACCTGAAATAAAAGAACTATTGTCCTCTGATCTCCACACATGCCCTCAAATAAATGAGTCAATGTAGTAAAAGTAATAAATGTCAGCTGACTACTGGTCTCCCAAAACACTTTTAAAAGATATGGTGGCATGAGCCAGGCGTGGAGGCGCACGCCTTTAATCCCAGCACACTCGGAGGCAGAGGCAGGCCGATCGCTGTGAGTTCAAGGCCAGCCTGGTCTACAAAGCAAGCCAGGACAGCCAAGGCTACACAGGGAGACCCTGTCTCAAAAAACAAAAAAAAAAAAAAAGAAAGAAAAAAGATGTGGTGACAAAGCTGGACGTAGTGGCGCACACCTTTAATCCCAGAATTTGGGAGGCAGAGGCAGGCTGAGCACAGTGAGTGCCAGGGCAGCCTGGTCTACAAAGCATATCCAGGACAGCTATGTCTACACAGAGAAACCCTGTGTCTGGGGGCAAGGTGGGGAGGGTAAATACCTTTAATCCTAGAACTTGGGAGGCAAAGGCAGACAAATCTCTGAGTTCATGGCCAACCTAGTCTACAGAGAGAATTCCAAGCAGGGCCACACAGAGAAACTTGCCCTAAAAATAAACAAACAAATAAATAAATAACATAATAAATATATGAAAAATGTTTAAAAAGTAATGCCTAGACACATTTTGGATGTCACAATAGGAAGTAGAGCACTACTGGCAATAATTTAGTAGAGAAAAGGAGGCTACATCCCATAATACAAGTTCAGCCCCCAATACAATTTATCATTTAGCTCAAAATATTACAGAAGTTGAAAAACTTTAACAGCTTCTGTGATCATAGTGACAGTCCTGGAAACAGCACTGTGACCAAGAAGTGAGCACTATATGCACTGTCCTACTCCTCAGAGCAGAAGTGAGCACTATATGCACTGTCCTACTCCTCAGAGCAGAAGTGAGCACTATATGCACTGTCCTACTCCTCAGAGCAGAAGTGAGCACTATATGGACTGCGCGACTCATCAGGGCAGAAGGGTAAACAATAGCAAGAGTAACATGAACTCAACTAGAAAGGAGAATAAAATGAGCAAACAAAAGCCAAACAAGAAACAAAATAAATACTAGCTGCGTTTTTAGCAGCCTTCCACTTCCTGTTTCTGGACAGGCCTTGCTGCATTCCTGCCCTTGAGTCTCTACATGGCCAGTGAGCTATCTATGGACTGCATGAGCTGACCTCTGTTTCTTAAACCTACAGAGCCCTGCCAACACACACCACCCACAGAAACTGCTGAAGCAGAGAAGCACCAACTCTGCAGAGCAGGAAGGGCTGAGTGCAAGCAAAGCAACAAAGAATTTGATGAAATTTGCTAACTAAACAGCTATTTGTCAAAACGTCAATGTGAACTAATCTATAATATAAAGACATAAGAAAAGACAAAAACTATGGAAAATAGAGAAATAATCAAAATATTTCAAGCTTGAAAGACATCGAACTCCAAAAATGATATCTGTAAAGATTCCTCCTTAAAACAAACTTCCCTCTAGTACGGTGGTGCACGCCTGTAATCCCGGCACTCAGGAGGCAGAGGCACGTGGATCTCTGTTAGTCCGAGGCCAGCCTGGTATACAAAACAAATGCAGGATAGCCAAGGCTATCTTGCAAACACAAAACAAAACCTATAATAGCATTAGAATTTTTGTAAATAACAGGTCTAATTATAAAGCATAATAAAAAAATTAATGAAACAAAATGATAGATTAAATTTCACAAAGTTTTACTTAAAGACTTAAAAAGCTAAGAATGGCTGATCACTCTGGAAGCCACCGTAGAAAGGCTGGCTAGAGTTCGAGGCCACCCTGGACTACGTATGAGCTCCAGGCCAGCTAGGGCTACTGTGTGAGACTGTTTCAAATAAACAAATAAATACGGTAAAACACACTTGAGCTAAAAATCAGGCAATTAAGGCGGGGTCGCATATTAAGATAGAGGCAGATTTGAAGTACTTTTTAAACCCACCAACAACTACAAAGAACACCCAGGTTGCCAGGCAGTGGTGGCACATAGCTTTCATCCCAGCACTCGGGAGGCAGAGGCAGGCAGATCACTGTGAGTTCAAGGCCAGCCTGGTCTTAAAGTGCGTTCAGGACAGCCAAGGCTACACAGAGAAACTCTACCTTAAAACAAAAACAAAACAGAACACCCAGGTTTGCTCAAAGCACTGTCACTGACTATAAACTATACTATATATGACAGACATCATGTATCACTATTGTTAAATACCAAACCCAGGACAAATGGCTGAGGTGCCTGTTTAACATATCAAAGTGGACCTGGCCTCCCGGTTCTCCCAGCATCCCCTCAGTCCCTACCTGTTACAGGATATGGCTGGCATACCCCCACACTCACCCAGAACTCTCCATCCTAGGGTCTGAGTTGCCCTTCCCCCAGAGCTCTTCCCTATTAACCCAGACATTCTGGTTACCTGCCCTTTTGGTACCTTTGGCCTCCTGGCCGCTGCACCTGGCTCCTTCTCTTCCCTCTTTCCCTACCCTACTCCCCTCAAAGCCCAGCTCAGGCTCATGGCTGGACTCTCTCCCACGTCTCTGCCTCTGGCTATGCGCTCCTACATCTCCTAATAAACTTTCTCCTCTACTGTACCTAGAAGCAGTCTTGTCCTTTCCTTTCTATTTCTTTTCTTCTATTCAGCTATTTGCATAATGAAGATGTATATGCATGAAAATGTCAGGGTAAAAACCATGTGCATGGTGGCACAATCCTTTAATCCCAGCACTCGGGAGGCAGAGGCTGGCAGATCTCTGTGAGTTTGAGGCTAGCCTGGTCTACAAAGGGAGTTCACGACAGCCAAGGCTACACAAAGAAAGCCTGTCTCGAAAGACCAAAAAAACAAAACAAAAAACAAAAAAAACCACATTTGTTTATATGCTAAACAAAACATTAATTAAAGGGGGGAAATAGTTGTCTACTGTGTGTCCACAGATCTGGGATGGAGAGAGAGTTCAGTAGTTAAAAGCACCAGTTGCTCTTCCAGAGGAATAGGTTCAATTACCAGCACCCAAATGGTGCCTCACGCCTTTCTGTCACTACAGTGCCCCCTTCTGGTCACTGCAGGCACTGCACACACGTAGTGCACAGACAAGCAGTCAAAATACCCATATACATAAAACTAATGTTTCTTAAAATAAACCTTAAACTTCTTTTTTTTAAGACAGGGTCTCTTGCTGGGCAGCGGTGGCACACGCCCTTAATCCCAGCACTCGGGAGGCAGAGGCAGGCAGATCGCTGTGAGTTCAAAGCCAGCTTGGTCTACATGGTGAGTCCAGGACAGTCAAGGCTACACAGAGAAACCCTGTCTCGAAAAACCAAAACAAACAAACAAACAAACAAGAAAGGGTCTCTCTACATAGCCCTAGCACCTGGAGCTCACTATGTAGACCTACTTGGCCTCTTCCTTCCTAAGCTGGGATTAAAGGCGTGCGCCACCATGCCAGCTACTTATTGGCTACTATATAAATTCCTCTGTGGTACATTTGTGTCCTACATTTAGTTATCTTTGTTCATTAATGCATTCTTCAAAGCAATGGAAGAACTACTACAACACAAAGTTTCAGGCACCAACCTTTTTAAAATAAAGAGCAGATGGGTATTATAAACGATATTTGTTAGTTTTCAAAGAATATTTTCTTCATAATTATCTGGAACCACAAAATACTAAGTGGCAATTTTGGTTTTTATCTCAGTAGTGTTTTATATTTTTTATTAGTTTTTTTATAATTAGCATAGACGGCATAGAGGAAAGAGTAGATTACAAAAATATAAGTATACACTATTAAGCTATAGAGCATACCTTTGACCTTGACCACATCCACTGAAAGACGTCTAGGCCTCTAGGACAGCAGACCAGGGAACACAAATGGTCTGAGCCTGCTGAGTACTGTTACACTGACCAACACCTAACACTGGCAGGAGAAGCCAGAGACTCACCTCACACTCACACAATGAACCGAGAGCCCTGTGTAGCTGTTTCCTTAAGGAATTCAGACTAAATCTGGGATACTGCTATATTAAGTATGTATTCATCCATGCTTTTATTTGATTGGAAGTTTGACTGAAAGCAATACAGAAACAGTGTTCCAATTTGTATGCTAGCCTCAGAGTATACATGCAACCCAAAAAGGCAGTGATTAATAACAAAAAGATTGTTGCACAAAACATCTCACTTTCACAAGCAAGCGTCTTTAACATTTGAAAATACGAGACGTGAAGACTGGTGTTAGGGCTAGAGAACCGGCTGGGTGCTCAGGGGCAGACGCTGAACGCCTGAGCTCGGCTTCCACCAGGTGACCCATGGTACCTGCAGCTCCAGCTCAGCGGAGCCAAAGCCTCTGGTCTCTACAGACACCTGCACTAATGTGCACACAACCACGCACCGACGCACACATAATTTAAAATGATACGAATCAATCTTTTTGCTGGGTATGGTGGTGCGTTCCCTCAATTCCAGCACTCAGAGGGACAAGGGGATCTCTTAGCTGGAGGCCAAGGCTAGGGTAGTATCCTCTAACCTCTGAAATGAAGATGTTCATTAATAGCTATCTGAGCAGCAAGTTTTTGGAAAGCATTTGTCTAAATTATACCTAAAAATTCTCTTAAGAGTCATTAACATGTATAATTAGAAAATATAGTCTAGACATAACACAGAAAGAGAGAAAATGCTCTGGGCTAGCACTCTACAGCTAAAAATCTCCTGCAGCACAGGCCTGGAAATAAAATGGTTCTTAGATGTTCATGGCGTAGTAATAAACTAGAGAGAACACTTTAGGCAGTTAATATAAACTCCCCAAGATCGCTGCAGTACTTCACCTATATATTCTGTTATGAGATGATGCCTCTCCCCACACGTATTTATGTTTATGCTCAAGACAAAAATCCTATCAGATGACCTTCCATATGTGGAAATCTTGATGTCAAAGAAAAAAACAGCTACCTACAGTTTTGTTTGTTCTTGTCTTCTTTTTCAATATGTCCGTGTGTGTGTGTGTGTGTGTGTATGTGTGTGTGTGTGTGTGTGTTACATGCATGTGTAGGAGGGTGAGTTCACTCACATGGGCCCAGGTAGAGGCCAGACACTGACATGAGGATATCTTTCTCAATCTTTCTCCACCTTATTTGAGAATTCAAAAGACTAGAGCCGTTCCTAATATGCCCTCTCTGCCTGATGGCTGTGGATGGAGAAGTGAGCTCTCAGCTGTCCCTTCTGTTCAGGAGCTCTGAATCATCTATCTAGTGTCACCCATGACTAATAGAGAACCTGGGTAGTAGGGATTTTATATTCACGACTTTCAATCCTCCTGCCTCAGCCACCTGACTGCTGGAATTACAGGCATGTTCCACTGTGCCTAGATAGACAGACAGACAGACAGATACATACATACATATTTTTCTGGCCTACATGGTAAATTTCTTGCCAGCTTGTGGTATAGAGTAAGATGCTATCTAAAAAAGAACAACAAAAGTTTAATTCTCATAACAATTAGTGACCACTGCCAGACATGACAGTTCTACAAGTCCAGCACTTTAGAGGTGGAGGTACACTAGAAAGTTCAAAACAGCCTACAAGCCCCACATGGGGGCGCACATCTGTAATCTCAACATTTGGGAAGTAGAGGCAGGAGGGCAGGGAATTCAAGGCCATCCTCGGTTATCAAGTTCCCCGCCAACCTGGGCTACAGATTCTGTCTGAAATAAAGAACACCAGCCGGAGCTACACAGAGCCCATTTCAATGAACAAAAATGCAGTAACTGGGTGCTACAGCAGATCACAGTATCTTCCTGAAGCATCACTTCACTCTAGGGGTGTGCTCACTGCAGCAGATCGTACTATCTTCCTGGAACGGCACTTCATTTGGGGTGTCCACAAGTTATTCTGTAAAGACTTAAAAATGCTCCACAGATACAAAAGTGAAAATTCCAATGATTTAAAATAGTGAGTTTAAGGAAAATTATTCAAAACTTATAGTTTGTGGTTAAATTTTAATACGACTTTTAGAAAGTAGATAAGGAAGCACTGCTGACTCGGAATCTTTTAACTGTTAAAGGTATGCCAGATACTAAAAGAAGAGTAAGCAGCTAGGCAAGCACACGGGAGGCTAAGGCAGGAAGAGCTTATCTCAAAACAAACAACAAAAAGGCCAAGTATACATTCAACCCTAGGTTACTAGCCCAAAACCTCAGCTCCCCAACAAAGCTTCATCTACAAACTGACAAGTCATACAGCACCCCATTCTTTCATACCGAAAAACGGACTGCTAGCTCATTCACTCTAATTACATTTCTAAAAACATTCTGGCAAAGTGAGTTATTGTACCTACTTACTGACAGTATCAACAGTTTTTTTAAATGCCACTCTTGGCTAAAGGAAAAAAACATGGACTCACATAAACTTTTCTAAGATATATATAGGATCAAACTTACATTAAAACCTGTATGTAAGCTAGTGAGACAGTTCAGCAAGCAAAAGCAATTGCTGTGCAAGTCTTGATGATGTGAGTTCAACTCCAAGAACCCACGACAAAAAGGAGAGAACTGCCAAAAACTGTTCTCTGACTTCCATGCACACCTGCATTCAAATGCACACGCACACACACTGCTCATACAAATATACACAGAGAATAATAATAATTTTTTAAATTTAAATCTACAAGTAAGGGCCGGGCGTGGTGGCGCACGCCTTTAATCCCAGCACTCGGGAGGCAGAGGTAGGCGGATCGCTGTGAGTTCGAGGCCAGCCTGGTCTGCAAAGTGAGTCCAGGACAGCCAAGGCTACACAGAGAAACCCTATCTCAAAAAACCAAAAAAAAAAAAAAAAAAAGAAAAAAGAAAAAAAAAATCTACAAGTAAACTCAAGTGCCTGTCACACTTTATTTTTAGTGTGCGTGTGCATGCATAAGCGGGGTGTGTGTGTGTGTGTGTGTGTGTGTGTGTGTGTGTGTGTGTGTGTGTGTGTGTGTGTGTGTGTGTTCCAGTTCTTTGAGACGAGGCCTTGCCACACAGCCCTATACCCCAAGCTAACCTCAGCAGTCCATCTGTCGCAGCGTCCCAGGGCTGGGATAGTGATATATGCTAGTTCCATGACCTAGAGTGACAAATTTGTTCTTGCTATGTAGACCTCATACTCACAGAGCAGCTAAGCCTCAGGTGTGTGTCTGTCTGTTTTTAAAAACACTACAGGGGGTTAAAGGCAGGGCTTTTGCTGTGCTAAGCAAGCGCCTGACCACTGAGCAAGTTCCCTAACCCTTAGCAGCACCCACTTTTCTCTCCTTAAGCACAAGCAAATGTCTTCACATTACTAACCCCAGCTTCCCGAGGCCAGGCTACTCTTCATGGGTTACTACTGTTAGAAGCATGGAAGTTCTGAATTAAATAGGTACATTAATTAAATCAAAAAGTTCTTCCTTGCGCTAGCTGCATGGCTCAGTGGTAAGAACTTACCTAGCTTGTAGAAGGCCCTCAGTTTAACTCCCAGGACCACCCACTCCACCAAAATTGAAAAGGAACTTACTTTTCCTTTATTTCTTCTACTATGTCTTAATTCTTTTCATACTAGTCTTTGGCTATCATATTCACATCCTATCCATCAGCTTTTAATTTTTAACCTTGCCAATAAAATAATTATTATCCCAGTAATCCAGGTTCAAACCCTTGATGTTAACTTTGATACGTTCTGTTTTGTTTTGTTTTTCAAGACAGGGTTTCTCTGTGTAGCCTTAGGTATCCTGGGATTTGTAGACCAGGCTGGCCTCGAACTCAGTGATAAGCCTGTCTCTGCCTCCCTCAGAGCTGTCATCCTCATTTTTAATAATAACATTGATGAAAACAGGTAAGACCAAGCTATCCTTGAACTCAAAGAGATCCATCTGCCTCCGCCTCCCAGGTCCTGATAGTAAAGTTGTGCACTACCATGCTTAGCCCACCCTGAACTCATAAGATGCACAAGGGTGCTCTTAACTACTGCTCTCTCTCAGGGCCTGGGTTCAGTTACCAGCACCCATAAGGCAGCTCACAATTGTCTAGTTCCAGAAGGAGACTTGATGGCCGCCTTCTTGCCTCAATGGCATCAGGTATACACACACACACACACACACACACACACACACACACACACACAGCAAAACACCCATATGCACAAAAATTCATTTTAGTTGATTTTTTTTTTTTTTAATGGAAACAGCTCCACTTATTCAGAAGTCCAAATGGCTACCCATCCCTGGGATCACCTCTGTGCGTGCTACCGTCCATCATCACTTCCTTTGAAACCCCTTCCTCTTGACAAGTTTACAAGTCTCCTGCCCTTCCCCCAAGCTATGTGGGGTGGTACACTGTTTACCCTTTACTTTGCTTTTATATGTATTATCAGTGAAACTCTAGTTTGCTATCTCTCATCCAATTTCTACTAGCCAGTCCTTTCTATGAAAGTCACGTCTACACCATCAGCCCCTCGGGTCTTAGGCTGTCTTATGGGTCTTCCACCCTCGTCTCTATTCTGCCCTCCTCTAGAACAGCGCTCTCAAAAATGGTCAACAACACTCCAGAAGAACAAAAGAATCCACTTGGCTTCGGGGGAAGGAATTAATACTCATTCATCCATTCTTTCTTTCTTTTAACTGCTGCTGGGGCTTGAACTCAGGCCTCAGTTATGCTCTGTGTACTCTGTCGCTGATTTACCGCACTCTATACTTAATTTTCCCCACTCTACCCTTTCTTACACTCTTATTTCTGTTTGTTAATCACATTACTAGAACAGTAGCTCGTGTACATCATTAATAAAGGCACACAAATTAACAAAGCATATGCTCAAAATTTGCATTTATCAAGAGTTTAGGCACCTGCCTCCAAGTCTTCAATATCTGGAACCCACATAGTTAAGGAAAGAAGTGATTTCCCCAAGTTGTCTTCCGACCTCTGCATATATGTGTGCACACATACAAAATAAATGTTATTTTCAAGTTTAAAAATAGCTCTTCTGAAAAATATGTGACCGACTACGTGGAGCACCTATGCACACACACACATATGGCTCAAAGAAAAACTGATGTCCATATCCACACGGAAGCCCTACCCATGCCCACCTATCTACAGCCCCGCCAGCCATCTCAGAATCCTATGAATCCTACTCAGCTTCGCAGAACAGAGTGGTCCGTCAAAGCCCTTCATTTTTAGTTTGGAGAAAATTCACTGTTGAAAGTAAAGAGACACTAAAAGGGGTCCACAGTTCACCATTCTGACACTGCTCACTGCCTGATTAATAAAACACCGAATATGCCACGATCTCTTAAGATTCAGTACCTATTTCCCGGTTCCTCGGGGCACGACTCGTTCCCGTCGTTAATAACCGGTTTATCCTCCCACCTCCTGAACCTGACTGAGCTCCTACCTGCCTTCATCCTTCTGTCCCTAGGGATAACATCCTCTGTTCCACAGTCGCTCCGTCCTGTCCCAGGGCAGCCGACGGTCCAGCCAGGGTCCCCAAGACCCCCCTGCCCCCTTCTCTCCGCCGCCGCCCCCAGACGCTGCCAGCCAGGCTGGAAGAGCCCAGCCGGGCGGGGGGAGGGGTGTGCCTCGCCTCCCGTGACTGGCCCAGATGGCAGCCGATTCCGCCCCCACTCGCGGGCACCCCTCCAGCCCTCGCCCCCCGGGGGGCTGCCCGTCCGCCACGCACCTCGCCCCGACCCCACCCCACCCCCGGCCTCCCTCACACCCACCCTCCGTCGGCTCCGGACACACTCACCGTGCTGGGTGAAGACATTGAAGCCGGTGTCTGCGGTACGCCCCGCCGGGTCCCGCCTGCGGCCCGAGGGCCTGGCTGCGCTGCTGCCCCGGATCCCGCGCGGCTGCGGCTGCTGGAGCCCCGGCGCCTCCCCGACGCGGCCCACCTGCTGCCCCATCCCGCCGCTCGCGTACTCCCGCGCCCCCGCCGACCCCTGCTCACATTCCTCCTCTGCTCCGGCCTCGGAGCTCCTGGAGCCGCTCCGGCCTCTCCGACCCAAGCCCAGGGCCCCCCGGGCCGAGTCGCCGGTGGCTCCGCACGCGGACTTCCTCACAGCAGCCGCCGCGCTGCTTCCCAGCGACTCACAGACTCTCCTTCTCCCTCCCTCTCCGGCGGCTCCGCGCCCCAGCCGCCGCCGCCATCTTTAAACCACCGAGCTCCGGGCGAGCGTGGGACAGAGCGTCTCCCGCCCCCCTCTCGCCCAAGCACCTCCGCTACTCGGAGGGCGGAGCTCCATATGGCACCGCCCCGCGCCGCGCCCCGCTGGGTGGAGACCCGGGCCCACCGGTCCACGGAAGCTTTTAGGGGTGAGGGGGAGTCTCCCCGGGGGTGGGGTGTCCCTCGAGTACTTCACCGCAGCCGGCCTCCGGGTCTGAACCTGCCGGTGCCGACGTTCGCCCCCGTTCGGCTCCGCAACTCTACCTCAGGTGGGGGAGTGTGGGCGTCCAGCCTTTCCTGTCCCACCTCCACCTGTCAAGTCAGAGGAGGCTGAGAACCCACCACGTGCGCAGCTCAACAGCAAACAGCTGAGGCTCCTGAATCCCCGGGGTCGCTGCCATCCAGTTGAGGAGCCCTTCGCACACACTTAGCAGCAGGCCTAGAGTGAGGTTTGACATGGTACAAAATTAACGGGGACATGTGTGCGGGGTTAACTTCATTTTAATTTGGGCAAATATTTCCCAAGTTGCATTTGTTTAGATTGTGTGCGCTTTGCAGTCTTACTGGTGTAGCCCACCCAGCTCCTCGGGCTACCATGGATTTCTCTTGAACTCGTCTGTCATCTACCTGACCGCGTGTGTTTCTGTTTGCTTTGAAAACGCCTGACTGTAAAGCAAATCTTCCCACAGACATGTTTTCCTCATCGTGCACGAGGTCAGGCCCTCCTTTGTTGACAAGGAAAAGAAATCACTTTGACTTTGTTTCTGAGTCAGAACTTACTCATCTTTAGCTTCTGATGTCTAAATAAAGACACGTGCAGAAGAGAAGTGATTTTTGTAGACGTACACCGTGTGCCATTGTCTCGACATTCTACCCCACTACGAGCTCTTTCATCTTAATGTTGAGCCAGTTGTTTTTGTTTGTTTTGTTTTGTTTTGTTTTGTTTTTGGTGGTTTTTTTTTCTCTCCTGAAAGACTTGGTGATGCTTATTTCCTGCTATTCCTTTGACTTCCTTGTTAGTTTTATTCTTAAAAGGATCAGTTCCTGGACATTGCTCTTGAAATTTTGCTTTCAAATGAGGAAGAGAAGAGTTGGCAAAACCCATACAGTTCTCCCTTATGCATCTTTTGTAGAAGCATGCTAGATCACAAGTAAGTGTGGGTGAGACTCAAACTCAGTGCTTTGATTCCCGGCAAGTGTTCTACCCCTGAGCCACATACCCAACCTCCAGCTGGTTTTGATATCGATACTCGCTATTATAAGAGCCTTGGGGGCTGGCGAAAGATGGGCTAGCGTCAAAAGTACGCGTACTTCAAGCCTGACCTCCTGACCTTGGAGTCCTAGAACTCACACCAAAACCTCTACTAGTCAAAGTGAAAAGCCAGGTGTGCTAGCCCAAGCTCTGTGATCCCAGCTGATCCACCGGAAGGTGAGAAGCAGAGACCGGAGGGTCTCTAGAAGCTCACATGCCAGCAGGCCTGGCTCACAGGTGCAGTGGCTAAGGGACCCTAAAAAAGGTACAAAGGTGAGAACTAACAATGAAAGTAGTCCTGTGACCAGCACGATTGCACACACACATGCACACTAAGAAACTATTAAGCTATTCCATTGTTAGATCAGGCATGATGACACATGCCTTTAATCTCAGTATATCTTTGTGAGTTCAAGGCCACCTTGTCTACAAAGGAAGTCCAGGGCAGCCAGGGCTATGACAGAGAGAAACCCTGTCTCAACAAAGAAACAAAAAATTCCATTGCCACCCAGGGTGCGGCCAGATACAACTGAATTTAACTCCCATAGGAAAAGAAACACTACACTTTAGCACTGGATAGAATGTGAATTTTCACTTATATAGAAGTTTTCCTGTGTTTAAACACTTTTTCCCCCCTGGGAGTCATGTTGTACCTCTGACATTCTAACAGTCCAGAGGCAGAAGGATCACAGGTTCAAGGCTACACTAACAACATCATAAGACCCTGCCTCAGACAAACAAAAATGACATCACACCTCCATGCAGTGGTGTCCTCTTGGATTCCCAGAATGTAGTTCCAACTACTAGGTGAGCTGACACAGGAAGATCCCTTGAGTCCATGAATTTGAGGGAGACCAGCCTATGTGACACAGCAAGATGCTCTCTCAAAATACTAATTTTTTTTAAGTCACAAAATGGTCACAGATACTGAAACAACTAGTTCACAAAACATAAAGGGATCGTAGAAGTAGAATTTGGTTTTATTGTTTGGTTTTTATTTACCGGAGAATTTCAATTTGGTAACAACAGTTTGGTTTCTCTGCTAATTCATGAATGAAGGGCGGTAATTGCTGTGTAGGACAGTGCTGTGGTTAAGGGCAGGGACTCTGAAATTAGAAGGCTTACACTCAAAACTTGGCTCTGGCAGGACAGAGAAAGTTGTATGCCTGTAACCCCGGAAACTCTGGAGTCTGAGACTAGAAGTCAAGCCAGCTCAGGCTAGAGAGTGAAACCACTGGTTTAAAAAAAAAAAAAAGCCAGCTGTAGTGGCACAGCACTCAAAGGCAGACAGATCTCTGTGAGTTCAAGGCCAGCCTGGTCTACATAGTGAGTTCCAAGATAGCCAGAGCTATATAGAAAGACCCGTCTTAAGAAAACAAGCCGGGCGGTGGTGGTGCACACTTGTAATCCCAGCACTTGGGAGGCAGAGGCAGGAGTTTGAGGCTAACCTGGTCAACAGAGTTAAGTCCAGGATAGTCATGGCTTACACAAAGAATCTCTGTCTAGAAAAACCAAAAAAGAAAAAAAAAAGAAAAGAAAAAGAAAACAAACAAAGTCTTCATTTAAATATATACTATTAGCACAAAAAAAAAAATAGGGCATTAAAAAGATTCAGAAGTTCAAGGCCAGGCTTGTCTCACACAAAGAAAAAATAATAATGCAACAACAATAGTAATACAATGCTTGTGGAATCTATTTACATATAGATTCTCCAAACACTAATTCTGGGTTTGTTTGTTTTTCCCCTTTTTGGTTGTTTTCTAATGTAATTAATTTCTTTGTTACTTAAGAATTTCATATGTATATACAATGTATTTGCTCATGTCTTCCCATTCCCCTCCCCTTCATCTCACTGAGCACGGACAGCCAACCTACCAGTGGGCGTATCCCCAAAGACCACTCTCCCTCCCCAGCAGCCACCACCTCCTAGTAACATCCCAGCCAGGAGCGGGGCCTGATGGGTATCTCCTCTACTCATGCTGGAATTTGACTGCCTTGGTCTTCCTCAGGACTCATGGAGATAGTAAAGCTGCCCTGAGCTCATGAGTGCAGCGGCCATGTCCTGTCCAGACAGGGCCAGGGTTAAGAGCAGCCCAAATCTGTGGTGTAAATGTAAATGTGTAGAAGGTGATTTGACAATCTATAGCCATTTAGCAAAGCCATAGTAATTCCCATTAGGGCCTGTGAACCTCTCAGCCTTGGGATTTTGACAAGATTAACAGTACCAAGGATGAATTCCCTGCTGTGGAACAGGACTCAAATGCAATTTTTGTTGTTGTTTTGTTCTGTTCTGTTTTGTTTTGGGCGGGGAGTTATTTTGTTTTTGTTTGTTTGTTTTGTTTTTCGAGACAGGGTCTCTCTGTATAGCTGTCCTTGGCTGCCCTGGACTTGCTTCGTAGATCAGGCTGGCCTCAAACTCACAGAGATCCTCCTGCCTCTGCCACCCTAATATTTTGCATGTGTCACCACACCTGGCTTCAGATCCAATTTTTTTACAAGATCATTTGGCCTGGGAGGAAAGGAGGAGGGAAACTGTGTTCAGCATGTAATATATGATAGAAGAATGCTTTTTTTAAAAATCCCTTGACCCCATAGCAGTTATGCCACTATTGCACCAGGGGGCGCATCTTGCCTGGCAAGTCAGTGTTGTCACATTCAGGGTCCAGCACTGGTAAGACCACTGATGTCTTTCCTAGTGGCCTACATTTTAGTACTATGAAAGCTAGACAGCAGGGAGGAAGCTTCCCAGCCAATTCCAGATTGAATTATCTCTGTTCCACAACTGAAGGACACGGCGTCTTCAGCGGCATACTTCTAGTTATGGTAGGTAATTAAGAGCAATAGCAATTGGTGAGGTGGCTGAGCAGGTAAAGGCATTTGCTACCAAGCTTAATAGTCTGAGTTTGATCCCTGGTACTCACATGGAAAGAGAGACAATTGGACTCAAATTGCCCTTTGACCTCTACATGTACCCATGACTTGTTCACACACACAATAAAGAAATAAATGAATAAAATTTTCTAAAAAGCTGCTGCTCAAGAATGCTAATTAAGGGGGGACAAGAGCAAAAGAGCCTGTTTTGGGGGGAGTTTCAAGGAGCCCCAAGACCAATTACTTGTAGGGAGGTGTGTCAATACCCAGCCCTGAGATTTTCACTTACTAGCCCATGTCTTATGGAAGAAGCATTGTTCAGACTCTTAACTATTTATTTATTTGGAGAGGCTTTCACTATGCTATAGAGGAATTTTAATGCAACAACATGGCTGCTCTGGCAAAGGATCACATCCTTTGGCCTAGGTCTGTATGATCCTGATGGAAAAACAGACACACCCTTAGCAGGCACCTTAATCTCTCTGGCTAGAATACAAACACGCCTTTAGAACATCTTTAATCCCAGTGATGTTTAAGTGAGGGACAAAGTGACTGAAAGGTCTGACATAATGAGTCAGAGATCGGATATGCCCAACTCTCATGAGAACAGACAGGAAAGAGAAGCTACTTAAGAGGAGCACAGGGAGAGAGAAGAGTTCAGACAAGAGTTCGTGCAGTTGGTACAAGCAGTTCATTGCAGGTGAGTTCATGGATTTCAGAGGCAGTTTCCTCAAGCAGAGCAATTCAGTGAGAAGTCAAGAGAAGGAAGTTTGAAACAGTCAGTTTGGAGAGGAGTTTGAGCCAGAACAGCTGAGTTGAACCAGCCAGCCAGAGTTCAGAAAGAACTAGAAAGGGTGAGCTTATTCAGCAGTAAGTCTCAGAGGCTGAAAACATTGTGAACCTAGCTTAGGAGAGGCTGGAAGCTGAAGCCTTCATGGTCTGAGGTTGCAGAAGATTAGATGGTACAGAAGATGTAAGCTTCCAGGCCTAGGCCTAGGGATAGTTAGCTAGACACACTCTGGGATCAGCCCAAGCCATGAATTCATAAAGTTCTCATCTCATCCCCTCATCTGAGGAAATAAAAACATTTAAACTATGTAGCCTTGGCTATCCTGGAACTCACTATATAGATCGAGCTGGACTCAAACTCCCAGAGTTGGGCCTCTGCCTCCCAAGTATTGAGGATTAAAGGCATGCAAACCACACCCAGCTTTATTATATTTGTTGATTAGCTTACAAAGCAGTTGGTTTCATAAGGATTTTTCATACGTCTTTAGTTTTTTTTAATCCACCCTCTTCTACCTTTTCTTCCCAGCTCAACTCCCTTGCCCCATGACCTCTTTAACTTTTTTTTTTTTAAGACAGGATTTCTCTGTATAACGTTGGCTTTCCTGGGCTCACTTTGTAGACCAGGCTAGCCTTGTATTCATGGAGATCTACCTGCCTCTGCCTCTAGTGCTAGAATTAAAGGTGTGGGCCCCCGAACCTGGCTCATCCCTTTAAGTTTTAATTTCCCATGTTCCCCTCCCCATTTCTTCTATATCTTGTGTTCTACTACGCCCTCCTCCCATTAAGGCCTCTTCCTCTTCCCCTCTCTCATGGGCTCTTTCTGGCTTCCTGCCTCCTTTTTTGGGTTTTGAAACATGGTCTCTCTCTGTAGCCCAGGCTGACCTCAAGGCTATGATTACAGTCGTAGGCTGCCACTGCTGTTTTGTTTGTTTGTTTGTTTGTTTGTTTTGGTGGGGTCAAGACAGGGCTTCTCTGTGTAGCAGTGGCTGTCCTGGACTTGATTTGTAGAACAAACTGGCCTCAAACTCAAAGAGATCTACCTACCTCTGTCTCCCCAAGTACTGGGATTAAAGGTGTGCATTACCACGCCCATCCGTTTTTGTTGTTTGGGGTTTTTCTGTTTTGTTTGCTTTTGGTTTTGGATTTTTGAGACAAGGTTTCTCTGTGTATCCCTGGCTGTCCTAAGATCCCTTTGTACACCAGGCTGGCCTCGAACTTACAGCAATCCACTTGCCTCTGCCTCCCGAGTGCTGGGATCAAAGGCTCACACCACTGTGCCTGGCTTGTTTTTTGTTTTGGTTTTTGGTTTTTTTTTAAAGGCAGAGCCTTGTATGAAGCTTTGGTTGGCCTGGGACTCTCCATCCTTCTGCTTGCCTCACTTTTTCAGGGGCTGGGATTTACAGATGTGCACGCTGTTAGGCCTGTATACACTGATCCCTACGATCCTATTTGGACCAACATAAATAAGTACAGACTTAGGACACATCCACAGTCTTGCAGCGTTTTCTACTCCCCTGTTTTCAGAGCAAGAAGAGAACTGAGAATTCAGAATGGAAGGCAGAGGATTGACTATGGAGGGACTGGTTAACCAAGTATAAAAATACATCACCCTGGGCTAGAGAGATGACTCAGAGGTTAAAAGCACTGACTACACTTCCAGAGGTCCTGAGTTCAATCCCCAACAACCACATGGTGACTAACAACCATCTATAATGATATCTGATGCCCTCTTCTGGTGTGCAGGTGTACATGCAGGCAAAGAACTGTATTCATAATAATAAATAAATCTTTTTTAAAAAATACACACACCCCATTCCTTATGCTAGTCAGCAGATACATCAGAGTTCCATGCTCAAAATGATTCCTAGTACTATCTTTACCTGAACTGAAGGTAGCTGGGAGCTGTAGGCAGTAACTGGGTAAAGAAAGCAATAGGAGTTAGAGGAATGTGTAGTCCCATAGTCCAGTAGAGTGCTCGCCTATTATGAGCAAGACTCTGGATATGATCATTGGAGAGGTGCAGGGACAGGAGGAAGAGATGAAGGTGAATGAGAAAGGAGGTAGAAGAGGAGAGGCAGGCAGGCATAGTGCACAGAGGCCCCTAGCTGAGAGGCTCACTGCTCAGCATCTTTACTGTCCTCACCACGGAGCCTTACCACATTTGCAAAAGCAAGGAATTGCTGAGCAATGCCTCCCTGACCCTGCACCTCAGGGGCCTAATTTCCAAGTGCTTGTCATATTTAAGAGTTTTCTTTTTCCTTCCTTTCTTCCTTTCTTTCTTTTTTATTTATTTTTTATTTTATTTATTTATTTTTTGACACAGGGTTTCTTTGTGTTGCCCTGGCTGTCCTAGACTCGCTTTGTAGACCAGGCTGGCCTTGAACTCACAGCGATCCGCCTGCCTCTGCCTCTCGAGTGCTGGGATTAAAGGCGTGCGCCACCACGCCCGGCCCATATTTCAGAGTTTTCATAGGAGCTCCCATGGCCTCCTCTTCTCTACGTCTAGATGGACAGACAGGATTGTCAATGCAACCCACAGCTCTCACTTCAAAAGGAAACCAGGATGAGTGACTGTGGCCCAGCAACACAGATCCAGGGTGCCCCAAATAACATGTTTAATGTGGAAATGGTTTCATGAAGTTTTCCTAGTTGCAGAACACAGAAAATCATAGTTGGAGGCATTTTTAACGTATATTGACAGAGCACTGTGTAGGCAGGTTATAGCCACATGGGAAAATGTCTGCTACAGATCTCAGATGCTACCTGATGATATTCCTAGCTAGAGGGGGTGCAGATTACACACACTGGCGAAGAGGGGCAAGACTAGTGGTCAGCTAAGTTGACTCATTCCAAAGGTTTTGCCTGACAGTGACAAGGAGGGAGGTCAGGGGGCAGGAGAGATGGCTCAGTAGTTAAGAGCACTGACTGATCTGCCAGAGGACTTAATTCCCAGCACCCAGTGGCTCACATGCATGTAGGGAAGATAAACCTGTTTTTGTTTTGATCCCAAGTGTGGGATGGGAAGAGAGGATTATATTTACCACGTAGATGTGAGAGGGCAGGATGTTTACCACTTAGATGTGAGAAAGCAGGATGTTTTTCCACTTAAAAGTCAAACCACTTAGTGGAGGACTTGGTTGTTGCCGACTGAAAAACATCCTTGAACAGACTGAGAGGATGTGTGTGTGTGTGTGCGCATACACACACACACACACACACACACACACACACACACGCCAGAAATAGGAGGAGAGTCTTTTCTTGGGACTTGGTTTTTAAGGCTATTCACCCCTGTACATCTGAAACTCCTAGAAAGAACTGCTCCAGGGAAAGCTTCAAGGCTTTGGACTCCAGCTGAGGCTTCAGGTTCCAGTTTTTCCAGATGCCAGCAGCAACTTTGGTAGAGTTGCTGGTCTGCTGAAATCCTGCTGACTACTACAGGAGAATCGTTCCTAGGAACTGACACCCAGAAGGTCATTCATTCTTAATTTCCTTCATCTCCTTTCCCTCTAATTTAGGGTAATCGGGTTATAAGGGAGGTAGGCTCATTTAATAAGTTCATAATAAGGTATAATTGTTAAGAAATTTGAGCCTACATATGCACACAAAATAAAATAGCCATACACATGAAAAACACTGTAAAGATGTAAGGTCAGACACAGAGGTGGGCAATGGATGGCTATTAAGGCTGTAAAGATAGCACAGGATAACTTGGCTCGCCTCAGTATCTGTCACATTCCAGCTTGCTATAATCTTGACGTTTTCATCAGCCACCGGCTTTGCAAAATCTTTAACATAGGTGTGACTTCTGGGAACTTCAATTGATCTTGTCAAATTGAAACACTGTTAGGATCAGGATTTCTCTGCTGGATTTCGCTACTACTTAGCCTCCTCCTGCTGCCCCCAGTTCCTTGCCTTTAGCACCAACCAGTTCCCTAAACAGAAACTATTTATGGACCAGCAAGATGGCTCAGTGTTGTAAAGGTGCTTGCTGCCAAGCCTTAAGACCTGAGTGTGATAACCATGAGTCACGTGGTAGAATAAGAGAACCAACTCCCAAAAGTTGTCCTTTGACCTCCACACATGGCTTGATTGCTCACATTCTTACACACACACACACACACACACACACACACACACACACACAAATAAATACACTTTTTAAAAGATTAATTAATTAATTAATCAATTATGTATACAAGTACTCTGCCTCTATGTACACCTACAGGCCAGAAGAGGACATCAGATCACATTATAGATGGTTGTGAGCCACCATGTGGTTGCTGGGAATCAAACTCAGGTCCTCTGGAAGATCAGCCAGTGCTCTTAACCTCAGAGCCATCTCTCCAGCCTAAATAAAAAAAACTTTAAATAAACTTTATTTCTCTTTTGTTAGCCTATACTCTTCCTCCCCTTTGTGATATAAAAAGTCTAAAATTTCATGCACTGTTTCAAAGTTATTTTCCAGGATACCTTGGTTTATAATCACCTAAGAAGGTGTTAGAGAGAGCGTCTTCAGGCCCTGCTCCTCCTGCCTCTAGCTCGCCTGCAGTAGGCACACATGCTTTATCCAGTCAGCCTAATCCTGGCATGTCTTCCCTGTGCTATGGCTTCATATGACCCTGAGTGCTTCTCCCCTTTACAGTACTCAGGAGCCTGCTCAGGTCCTTCCTCCACCATAAGAGGGCCTCGGACTTCAACAGAGAGGGACCTAAGAGTCTCCTGTGAAACAGAACTGTTAACGATTCTTTGCCCATAAAATTAACTTGCTTTCATCTACATCTTCCAAATGTGATTAGTTTCTTATTTTTTATTATTTGAAAACTTCATATGTGTACACTGTGTGTCTTGGTCAAACCCATCCCCCAATAGTTTAATCTTTGGTGCATAGCTCGGTGTCGTAGGCTTAGAGAGAGTGATAGAGATAATCCAGGTTAGTCTTGACTCTCCGCTATAGCTAGTCATTGCAGTGAGGGAATCCATCTATGTTGAATGTCCGTCACTGTCAGATGGTCTCCCCACAGAGAAGATAGCGCACGCTCACTGGAGGTCTGGACTTGTAATTCATCTGGAAGCATAGAGGGGAGGAGAGAGGAGGGGAGGGGAGGGGAGAGGAGAGGAGGGGAGGGGAGGGGAGAGGAGAGGAGGGGAGAGTAGGGTAGGGGAGAGGAGAGGAGAGGAGGGGAGGGGAGGGGAGAGGAGAGGAGGGGAGGAGAGGAGAACCCACTTGCAGCTTCTATCTGTTCACTCCTGGTCCTGGTCCTACCCTCCAGCTGCACAGAGCAAATCTTGGTCTTTCTTCTACATGACAGTCCTTGAAATACTGGGAAGCCATCTTGAATCTCCCAGTATCTTTTTCATTGCATCCTTGCATCTGCTAGAATGTTTAGCTGTTGATTATATGTTTTTTGTGTGTTTCTTCTTAAAAAGATATTTTTTTTTACTTTTGTTTATGCATACGTGTGTATCTGTTGGGGTACATGTGCATGAATATAGTACTGACAGAAGCTGGCAGAAAGCTCCAGGCCCCCAGAAGCTGGAATTACAGGCAGTGTAAGCCAGCTGATGTGGGTGCTGGGAAGTGAACTCCTGTGCCCTGGAAGAGCAGTTTGTACTCTTAATTGCTGAGCCAGCTCTCCAGCCTCTGCTTATATTTATCTACCTGTTCTGAAAACATTTGTGTAGACAAATGGAAATGGAAAAAGAACGCTGTCATTGTAACCACAGCATTTCTCTGAAATGGTCTGCCCATGTTGGGTTTTAACGGCTTTTTTTTTTCTCTGCGTTGTCGTATTAAATCTTTAAAGGCCTCTAGACTGCCAAATGCAGTCGTGCTTATAGATCAATACTTTAAAAGTTGTTTTGACAATAATGAGGGAGAGGCAGGGAAGGAAGAAGATGAAGAATTTTGTCTGGCTGAGATGGAATAAGGCATTCTCTTTGAAGGTGAAGAGACAGAGTAAGGGACCTCCTGTTGCTCCTTTTAGCCCCCAAGAGTCTAACATTCAATATTTCTTTGATTAAAAAACCTTATAAATTATTAACAGACTGTTTCAAACAATTGGCAAAGTGCTACACAGATGTTACCAGTAGCACCGTCTATTCATTTTAAATTAATAAATTAGTACTCACTTCCTTTTCAATGGTAATAATGAAAGAGCTGCCTAACCAATCCATTTTACACGTAACCTATCATCAAGCGCAGTATAATGGGCTCAGGCCTGGACTGGAGACTGTGGGAAGCGGAGTTGTTTTAGTAACCCACTGTCACATAACAAACCATTTGTTGGGAATGGTTCCCGCAACCAAAATCCCCCCAAAGCATTTGGCAGGTAGAGATAGGAGGATCAGCAGTTCAAGGTCATCCTCAACGCTCTAGTGAGTTCAAAGCCAGCCTGAACTACATGAAACTGCTTTCTTTTTTTTTTTTAATGTAGTAAGTAACTTTTACCTTTCTTAAAGATTTATTTATTTATTTTATTATGTATATAGTGCTCTGCCTGCCAGCACAGCTGCAGACCAGAAGAGGGCACTGGACCTCATTATAGATGGTTGTGAGCCACCATGCCATTGCTGGGAATTGAACTCAGGACCTCTGCGGGAGGAGTCAGTGCTCTTAACCTCTGAGCCATCTCTCCAGCCCCATTTTTTTGGGGGGGGGCAAGGTTTCTCTGTGTAGCCTTGGCTATCCTAGACTCCCTTTGTAGACCAGGCTGGCCTCGAACTCACAGCAGTCTACCTGCCTCTGCCTCCCGAGTGCTGGGATTAAAGGTGTGCCCCACCACGCCCGGCTAAATTCTGCTTTAAAAAAATAAAAATAAAAACAAAAACAAAAACAAAAACCACTGACTTACTGCTTTGTCTTTCCCTGTGGATTGGCTATTCAGCTCAGGTAGTTTAAGCTTGGTTATTTCTGGATAATTTTGCTGGAGTGGTCAGCTGAGCAAGAATGCACACGATGGCCCCATTCATGTGTGTGGCAACCAATGCTGCTGCCAGTTGGAGAATCTTCTTTTTTCTTTTGGCTTTTTGCGGCAACGTTTTTCTGTGTGGCCTTGGCTGTCCTGGAACTCACCCTGTAGACCAGGCTGACCTCGAACTCAGGGGTCCGCCTGGCTCTGCCTTCTGAGTGAGCCCCCACCGCGTGGCTCAGTCGGAGACTCTTGGCTCTCTCCTCTGTAAGGCTTCTTGCTACGAACCACACCCCTCTCTCTCTCCATATAGCACAGTCCCCACATCCCAGTACTCCATACTGGTTTAGAAGTCACTATATAGTCCAGACTGGCTGAGAGTTGACTCCTATTCTCTTGCCTCAGTCTTCCTGGTACTAGGTGCTTTGTCCTGCACAGCTTGATCCTGGAAATCTGACTGCAGTGACACAGGAGCAAAGAAATGACTGACATTGAGGAAATGAGAGATGCCCATACAGAAAAGCTGAGTTTGCTAGGATGGATGGCTCCTGGGAACCAGGGCATTTATTATAGACAGCACAAGAGAAGAATTAGCTAGTCTCAGTAGAAGGTGTCTGGAAGGGAATGGTCTTAGGTTGTGGATATCCAGGAGAGAAAAGCTGTGGTTGATAATTTTTTTCATATACTGGTCAATTGTACTTGGGCCAGAAGAAAGCTTTGCTAGCCTCACCCCCGGCCCCAACCCCTGCAGCCTCCTCCAGCCTCACTTAAGAGAGCTTTTGCCATTTCCAAGGGTTCTGAGGAATTGACATTCTTGACACGGCTATGCCGTGCCAACAGAACACATTCACTCATGGTTTTATTCATGCCCCATAGCTGGGATTGTAGGCATGTGCCCAAAGGACCGGTTTATTATGTCTTTGCAAATCCTTTAAGTCTGAATGAATGTCTCTTGTCATTACTAGCACCACTTGTAAACTCAAGGTACTAGATTCTCACATTGGGGCCCAAGGTACAGAATTATAGACATCTCAAACACACACACACACACACACACACACACACACACACACACACACACAATATTTGAATATTTGTCTGGATAGATGGCCCAGTGGTTAAGAGCACTGGCTGCTCATCCATAGGACCCAAGTTTGGTTCCCAGCACTAACCTGGTGGCTCCCCAGTATCCCTAATTCCAGATTAAGGGATCTAGCATTCTTATGGCCTCTGGGGATGATGCACATACATATACACACAAAGCAAAGCAGTCATAAAAATAAACAATCTATTTTAAAAAAAGGCTGAAGGCAACACTATTTTTAGTGTCAATTGGTCCCAACATAAATGATCTACCTGCTGTCATGGATGCTTGCTACCCTCCCTCCATTGTCTCAGGCTGATGTCTCCACCTCAGTTAGCACTCTCTCATTGTCGCATTACTGTGGGTCCTGTAACTTTAGGGCAGCTTGTAACGCTCCGTCTTTGACTTTGCCTGCGGGTTAGCCGTTGTGCTTGTATGAGTATGCTGCTAGTTTACTGTTGACTATTGTGGCCCTCTGTGCTATGCTAATGATAGGAGAACCCACATAGGTTAAAAAGGTGAGCAACCAAAATACAGTGCACTGCACAACTTGTGGGAAAGAACTTGGCATTAGAGGGCAAGAACAGTGACTTCAAGAACGACTCTCCACTTGGGGATGGTGGTCGAGCAAGAGAATCACCACAGTTAGAGGCGACAGAGCTGGAGCTGTAGATGGAGACTCTTGTAAGGAAAAATGAAATCCTGCAAACTTGGCCAAAAGCCCAGGGCTCAGGAAGTCACGGGCCCTAGGGAAGAAACTACTATTGTTTCGCCAAATGGAATGTTGTCAAACTGTCTTCTAAATACTTGCCTTTTTTTTTTTTAAAAAACCTATAGACTAGTGCTGTTCTCAAACCTTGGCCAGAGGAGTTTCTGCAGTGGACAGCAGTTAGAGAAGAGATTTATAAGTAGTCAGAGGACTGAGAATAAGTGACTAAGAGTACTCAGCTTTAAGTGGGATGTCTATATCAATTCTCCCTAGCCTCAAGGCACAAGGAATGTGACAAAAGAGAAGGTAAGAAAGAGTCCAAGAGGCAGATGAAGGGCAGGAGTGCTAGAAGAGCCCAGGGCTGTCGCCTCCACATGGTGTGGCCACTGTACTCACCAACTCAGTGCTATTAGAGTTACCAGCACAAGACCAAGACAGCAAGGCCAGCCAGCGTTCCAGCCAGTGTTCCAGCCAGTGGGCAGCGCTAACCGGACTCAGTAGGTTACAAAACAAAAGGAGATGAGAGGAGGATGAGAAGGGAGGGGTTGGGTGGGTGTCAGAGGAGGATGGGAGAGGGAAGTTGGAGGCAGATAGGATCGAGATACACTGTATATATGTATGACATTGTCAAAGAATAACTAAAAGATTAAAAATAGATGGAATCTCAAAAGTACAGGATGAGAAAGGCAAATACTGCTGTGAGGTGCGAACATTGCTGGATGTCAGTCAACCCAGGAATGACTCCTTCTGGTGAGAAAAAGAAGAGAGAGAGAGAGAGAGAGAGAGAGAGAGAGAGAGAGAGAGAGGAGCAAATACTTGTTCAGTATCTTTTTTGTTTGCTTGCTTGTTTGTTTTTCAACACAGGGTTTCTCTGTGTAGCAGCCCTGGCTGTCCTGGACTTGCTTTGTAGACCAGGCTGGCCTCGGACTTACAGTGATCCACCTGCCTCTGCCTCTGGAGTGCTGGGATTAAAGGTGTGCGCCACCACACACGGTGACCTTCAGTTGTCAGGAGGACCTCATAAGGCTGGCTCATGCTTTGTGAGACGAGGCTTGGAGCTGGCCTAGGTGGCTAGAGTAAAATCCATCTGAAAACTTAATTCCAGCACTGGTGTGGTCCCTCAAGTGCCTTTCCCATCATTAGAAAGGAGACACATGGTCTCTCGTTCTCCACATGCAGGCTCATCCAGGCTGACGCTGATAAAGCCCCTTGCTCAGATGAAATAGGAACATCTCTGTGGATTCCAAAGGCAATTGGGTGTCATTGTGAAAGCCATTGTTCTAGATAAGGTAATAAAATAGGGGGGAAATGGGTGGCATAATTGTTGGAGAAACACTGCCACAACTTGAAATACTATTTACAAGAAAAGTCACATACTGCTGATGTGACTGCCTTGCAGGAGCGATAAGCTGCAGATGGAATTGTACACGGCTGCGCAGGTGATGTTTGCCACCAAGCCTGATAACTAGTCTGATTCTCAGAGTCCACATAGTAGGAGAGAACCAGTTTCCACAAGTTGTCCTCCACTCTGCACATACACTGTGGCACACACCCCTTTCACGCAAAATAATAACAACTAGGGCTGGAGAGATGGCTCAGAGGCTACCCAGCAACCACATGGTGGCTCACAACCATCTATAATGAGATCTGGTGCCCTCTTCTGGTGGGCAGACACACATACAAGCAGAACATTGAATACATATTAGATAAATAAATCTTTAAAAAATAATAATAACAACTACAATTATGAGTCTTTTAAATTGTTTTAATTTTGGGTTTTCGAGACAGTGTTTCTCTGTGTTAGCCTTGGCTGTCCTGGACTCACTTTGTAGACCAGGCTGGCCTCGAACTCACTGTGATCCACCTGCCTCTGCCCAAGTGCTGGGATTAAAGGCATGCACTACCACGCCCAGTTTAAGGGTTTAAAAGTAGTTCAATGAGTAAAGAGCATTTTTTTTTAAACAAGGGGCATTTTAATAGAGTCCAGGGATATCAGCTCTGGGCAGCCCCTCAGGGCAACTTCTCAAAACTCTTCATGGTGGGCAGTGGCTGAATTTTTTGGCCAGCCCAGTTTCCTTTATGTTGCCACAGCCCACTGTTAGGCCTCCTGCCCAGCCAGAGGTTCCATCCTGCCTTGCTGATAACCTGCTGGTTAAGATTAACGCTGGAGGGGGCTGGAGCGATGGCTCAGAGGTTAAGAGCAGTGACTGCTCTTCCAGAAGTCCTGAGTTCAGTTCCTAGCAACCACATGGTGCTCACAACCATCTATAATGTGATCTGATGCTCTCTTCTGGCCTGCAGGCATACATGCAGGCAGAGCACTGTATACATAATAAATAAATATTCTTTAAAAAAAAAAAAAGATTAACGTTGGAAACTCAGCCTACAGTGGCAGTACACGTCTCCAGCACCTAGAGGGTAGCTGGATAACGGCTGTTCCATTCACTTTCCGAAGCAGCATGCCATACGTCCCTGCAGCTCGGATATACTGGGCTCCTCTGCCAGGCTCACTTTCTTCATTGTTGATGAGGGTCCCCACAGGCAACGCCCCAAGAGGATATGCATCTCCTTCATGAACAGCCACTGCCATCCTGCCTACACAGTTAGAGTTGAGAGTCGTATCTCCTACCTTCGTGTTTTCTGTGGCAATGATCCAACATTTCCGGCTGCCCCCAGCAGTCAGAGCTATGTCTACAGACCTGCAAGGATCATGGGGGACCATGACAATCTTCTCCTCAAAGGGTCCTGACTTGGTTTCCTTCCCGTAGAAAGTTGATCATTCGATAGTTCTGCTTGTGGCCCCCACCAATACCCTGTCCGCGGATGCGGCCTGTATGGTCTCGACTCCCAGATTTCCTCATCTTCACTGGTTTAACTGCGTACTTAGTACGGCTCTTCCAGGAAATAGACTTGGCACTAAGGTTCACAGACATATGCACCGGTTGGTGAGAAGGCGACACCAAGGTGGAGGGCAGTTGAAAGAGGGTGTTGTATCTGGGCAGCAGGGAGTAGAGTCGGAACCCGGGTGGGGGATGACAGACTCAGAGAGGCAGAATGCTAGTGCTAGTCAACGCACACAGGGCCATGGGGTGACCTGAATCCTCTGGACTCTGCTTGTTTTTCCAGTAAAGAGCACTTTTGAAGAGAACTTAATTTTATAAAATGTAATTTCTAAGAATTTGCATCATAATTCTAATTAAAATCCGTTTGGTATGAGGCACCCATTTTCATATGTATGCTAAATTATGACATGCATATATATATATATATTTAGAGTCTCCTAGGACAGCTGGCTGCATTCCATCTTGATGCTCCAAAAAGTTGCTCGGGGAGCTCAAAAGATGGCTCAGAGGTTAGAGCACTGCTTGCTCTTCCAAAGGTCCTGAGTTCAATTCCCACCACATGGTGGCTCACAACCATCTTTAATGAGATCTTGTACCCTCTTCTGGTGTACATGCAGGCAAACACTGTATACTTAATAAATAAATAAATAAATCTTAAAAAAAGAAAAAAGTCGGTAGGTCTGGTGTTGGCTGTTCCCACACCCCGTGGTCTCAGGCTCTTTGCACAGGCGCTGTGCCAGGGACTCAAGTTGCAGCTGTAAAAAGGCAGAGTTCTCATCTCTTCCAGGAAACTGTAGACTTGGAGAGATATCAGTCAAGAAGCTGATAATTAGAGTAGACTGGGCTAGGTGCTGAGGTAAGGGAAGTGACCTAGCCGCAGAGAAGTAGGGAGCAAGGCTTCCACCAGCACAGGAATCCAGAGGACCAGCAGGAGTCAACCTGGGAAACTGGGGACCGGGAAGGGAGGAAGACAGCATCCATCCAGCCCATGCTAGACCTGAGAGAGCAGAGGAGTGCTGGGAAGTGATCCGAAGCACAGCAGATAAGGCTGTGAGTGGTCACAGCATTGTGAGACTGCAAGGCATGAAACATTACATTTCCACACAAGCAAGCCAGCATAAGGCTTGTCACATTTGAGGTGCAAGTTCGATTTTCAGTGTTGTCATTTTGATATGAGGTCCCACATAAGGTAAGAGGTCTTCAAGGTAAGACCCCTCTGCCTCAGCCTCCTCACCTGGGGTTACAGGCAAATACCACAATTCAGCTCAAGTTTTTGTTTTTTCTGTTTTTTGAAACAGGGTTTCTTTGTGTAGTCTTGGCTGTCCTAGACTGCCTTTGTAGACTAGGCTGGCCTTAAACTCACAGAGATCTGCCTGCCTCTGCCTTCTGAGTGCTATAATTAAAGGCCACCAAGCTCGACCCACTTTTTTATGCATCCCTGGCTGGTCTGGAACTCTCTCTGTGTAGACCAGGCTAACCTTGAACTCATGGTTATCTACCCGGCCCTGGCTCCCAAGTGCTGTGATTAAAGGACAGCACCACATGACCAGTATAGTTTTGATTTTGAATAAAGTTTCCTTTCCACTTTGAAAAAAAATAGTATAGTAGTTATTTATTTACTCACATTCTACACACACACATGATTTTACAATTATTGACATTTTGCTCTCTGCGGATCTCTGCATACTTACCCTTTCCCAAAATAGCTTACAGGTATCTGCATCTTTATCCTGGAAGACCTGGGCCTGCATCTCCAAGAACAGAAGCATTCTCCTACCATGAGCAATGCCCTACCCACACCTAAGAAGAACAACTTTGAGCCAGATGCGGTAGTGAGCGCCCATAGTCCCAGTCACCTGGGAGCCTAGGGCCAGAAGATTGTGTGAGTCTGCAGGTTGCTAGCTGGGCAGCAAAGCAAGACCTCGCCACAAAAAGAAGAGAAGAAGGTGCAAGAGGGAAATTAAAGAAAATAGACATCAACCCAGTCAGCATCAGCCGGAATTTGGTCAACACTCAGGTTTCCTCAGGTGTCCCCCAGATGTCCTTTATAACTGTCCTCTCCTCCCATTGTAGCTCAATGCTTGCTGTCTGGACTGCTCCTCTGCTGTGCCCAGGAAATGACAGAGCCTCCTCAGGCTTGCCTCTTCTCCTTCAAATTAGCCAAAGTTTCGTAGCATTCTAGTTGGGTTGTATCCACTGGCATCAGTGATTGGATCGGTAAGGAAACCAGCTGGAGAAGCCACTCACGACAGACAGCACAGAACCGGCCAGCAGCCTCTAGATGTCTCCCTCAGACAGAGAAATCCATGGGAGTAGCTACCAAGATCTTTCCAGGGCAAGTTGAGTTAAAAAGATACTTCTTGTCCCCCTCCCAATGTTAACCTGCCCCTTTCTACATTTGTTTCCTCCTAAAAACTAAAATACCACACGATTTACCTTCATTGCAAATTTCTGAAACCCAGAAAAATCTAACTACCTCGCTTAATTCTTGACATCCTAAGTAAACAGCCTGACTGCACCCCATCGAGCTGCGTCTTTTTTCTTTTCCTGAAGATTGACTTGCTGTTATTTATGTGTATGTTTGCGAGCCTGCATTAGCTTCTGTGAGCCATTTACAGTGCAGAGACCAGCAGAGGGCAGAAGACAGCTTCCGATCCCACGGAACTGGAGTTACCCGACTGTTAGATGCAGGCAAGTTGGGAACTGTCTCTTAGTGTAAGACTCAGGCCTAGCCCGGTGGTAGTGGTGCACACCTTTTATTGCAGCACTTAGGAGGTAGGCTGATGGATCTCTGAATTCCAGGCCCAACTGATCAACAGAGCCAGTTCTAGGACAGACAGGGCTACACAGAGAAACCCTGTCTCAACAAAACAAAACAAAAACAACAAAGACTCAGGCCTAAACCGTGTCTGTCATGTTTCCTCTCTGCTCTAGCATGCTCAGAAGCATTCCGTTTGAGACATGCACCGACACTGCAGGTCTGTTGAGGGCACGCTTTAAGAGCAGCGCTTCTCAGTTCTCTTTGTTCAAGCCAGGGTTCTACTAGAGCATATCTTGCCCCTGCCTGCCTTTCTCTTTGTTCGGATAATAATGTCGAGACTCATTTCCACTGGGAGGGAAGAACTCTTCTGGTCTCCCACCAGACACTTGTGCTTCTGTCCTGGGCCTAGGGTGTGACCTTCTGGTGGAGGGGAAAGGACCTGGGTACTGCAGTTGAAGGTCAAGTTGTAAAGGTCCTTTACTAACATTTCTGACTGTGAGCCTGCTGAGTTTGCAGAGGCAATTTCTTTACAGGACATCTGAAAGACCTTTGGGGTCACAGCTGGGGTAAAGTATTTGTATGGCTCCACTGAGCATCTGCTGAAGCCTCAAAAACAAGCTCCAAATTAGCCAAGAAAAAAACTTGCTTAGTACTAGCCTGGCGTGGCAGCACACGCCTTTTATCCCAACACTGGGGAGGCAGAGGAAGATGCATCTCTGTGTTTGGGACCTGCCTGGTCTATATGGTAAGTTCCAGGCCAGCCAGGGTACACACTAAAACCCTGTCTCAAAGAATAAAAAGCTTAGCCTTGGAAGAGACTAAAGACGAACACTCTTTTTTTTAAAAGATTTATTTATTTATTATTATGTATACAGTGCTCTGCCTGCATGTACACCTGCAGGTCAGAAGAGGGCAACCGATCTCATTATACATGGTTGTGAGCCACCATGTGGTTGCTGGGAATTGAACTCAGGACCTCTGGAAGAGCAGTCAGTGTTCTTAACCTCTGAGCCATCTCTCCAGCCCCCTAACTCTTCTTCTTCCCCCTCTTCCTCCTCCTTTTTCTTCTTCTTCCTCCTCCTCTTTCTCTGCTTCCTCCTCCTCCTCTTCTTCTTTTGTTTGGTTTTTCAAGACAGGGTTTCTCTGTGTAGCCTTGGCTGTCCTGGACTCACTTTGCAGACCAGGCTGTCCTCGAACTCACAGAGATCCATCTGCCTTTGCCTCCCAAGTGCTGGGATTACAGGCGTGCGCCACCACACCCAACTCCCCCAAACTCTTCTTAATGCCAGGCATGATGGTGCATGCCTTGAGGCCCAGCTCACAGCCAGTCTGAAATAAGTAAATCTTTTTTATTGTTTGACATTTTCCCTTTTTTGTATTTAGATAAGCAGAGAGTAGAGAAGTAACATGGGATAAATCTAAATAGGAATCCACCAGAAGCCGGAGGGGATAAGGATAATGGGGGAAAGAAAATGGCCAAAATACCTTACATAAATATGTGATATTTATCAAGAGTAATAAATAAATACTTTTTTGAAAAAGAATTCATGCAGAGGTACGTGGCAGTCTGAAGGAAAATGGCCTGATAGACTCATAGGGACTGGCATTATTAAGAGGTGTGGAAGGAAAGAGGGTACTGGGAGTGTTAGGAGAGAGTTAGGCAGTGTAAACGGGAGTGTGGACAATGGTGTGAGAGGGTGAATCCAGAAAACATGGCAGCCTTGGAGGCGTGGGTAAGGGAGACTGGCATCTGCCTGCTGCAGGTCAACCGGCAAAAGAAGTATGGCAGGCCACCCCCAGGCTGGGTGGGCAGCCTGCCACCTTCAGGGTCCGAGGTGTTTATTAGAAGGCTACCGCAGGATGTGTACAAACAGCAGCTGATCCCACTGTCAGCGCGTGGGCTGCCTCTCTGAGTTCCGCCTGACGATGACCTCCAGTGGCCTCAACTGCGGCTTTGCCTATGCGCGCTACAGCTCATGGCCTGGTGCCCAAGCTGTTATTGCTACACTGCACAGCCACCACACTGCACAGCCACCACACTGCACAGCCACCACACTGCACAGCCACCAGCTGCGTCCTTCTTGCCAGTCCTAGTGTGCCGAAGCACGGAGAAGCGCGAGCAGACAGTGGACAGGCTGCCTGCGAGCTTGAACCGCGTGCGCTACTGCTCGCCTGGCCCGTGACCGGCTGGGCTCTGCCTGCAGGAGGCGCTGCTGCTACCCAGCCAAGTTCAGCACAACCCCAAGCTGCAGCCATGGCCAAAAGGGGCTCAGGCTGCTCTACAGCTCCTGTGTCAGCGAATGAAGCTGGGCAGCCCAATGTTCCTTCCTGTTTAGCAACAGGGCCCGCGGGCTGGCATCGCTTTTGGTACCAGGTTGTGATCCCCGGGCATTCAATGCCTTTCAGTGGCCTCATTTAGGTTTGTGCTGCCTTCTGATTGGCAGGATGGACGTGACATGGCCAAGGATGCTGTGTCTGCCCAGCTGCTGGAGACACTGAGTGAGTCTAGGAGCAGCTTATGGTCTCCTGGGCCTGAAGCAGGTCCTAGGGTTAAGTGACACACACACACACACACACACACACACACACACACACACACACACACACACACCCTTCTCGCTAAAGGCACTCTAAAAGAGTAGGATTGTATGGTCTCCTGGGCCTGAAGCAGGTCCTAGGGTTAAGTGACACACACACACACACACACACACACACACACACACACACACACACACACACACACACACCCTTCTCGCTAAAGGCACTCTAAAAGAGTAGGATTGTGGGAAGCCGTGCTAAATTCTGCCACGTCAGAAAGCCTGTGCTTAGGCTGCACGCTGTGACCTTCCAGCTGCTGAGCTCTGCCAGAGGAGGTCTTTGTGTTCCAGGCCATGCTTGGACTATTTTACCTTTGAAAGAAGTAGGAAAGTCCCTACTGAGAAACACCTGGAGGGTTAAGGAAATCCTTTCAGAGAGCTACTCAGTAATAGGAAGTTCTTACAGAGAGCTGTTCAGGCTATTGTGTTCTTCTTGTCTTGGGAGCTTGGGAGAGAGGGATCAGAACAGATCCTATTGACCTTACTATGTATAAGACTTTATGTCTTACTTGTCCGCATTAAAGGAATCTTGATCAGAAATTTCCTAACTTGATTCGTTATTTCTCTCGTCTCTGTGTCCTACTTTCAATCTCCACTCCCTCTTTCAGGTGAACCCTGATTCGATATTTTCCCCCGGCTGGGACACGACATAGGATGAACCTGTGCCAATCCCCAGCCCAGCAAGCCTGGGTAGCCACAATTTGATCCCAGAGGGACAGAGACCTGGTGACAAGTTTCCCTGCTGGAACAGGACCCTGTCACATCTAAGTGCTACTTTAGCTGGGAGGAACCTTGTTCTCCCCCCTCAATGAGCCCAGGGTCTGGTTTGACCTCTGAGCTAGAACCCTTGCTCAATTCCCAGCTTGACAAATCAAATATTCACCATACCCACACAAGAGCTTGCAATAAATCTTTGTTATTATTTGGAAAGCTAGCTGAACCAAAGGGCCCTTCCTCCCACCACTTGTCACTGGTTTAGGTTTATACGGTTTGTTTGTCTGTTTTGTTTTGAGTTTTATTTATATTAAAAATCCTGGTTGGTATTTTAAAAAAGAGGTGTGGCCATGTTGAAGGAAGTGTGTCACTAGGGGGTAGGCTTTGAGGTCTCAGAAGCTCAAGCCAGGTCTAATGTTTGAGTCTCTCTTCCTGCTGCCTGCAGATCCAGATGTAGAACTCTTCAGCTCCTTTTCCAGCACCATGTCTGCCTGCATGCCACCATGCTTCCCACCATGACAATAAAGGACTACACATCTGAAACTGTAAGCCAGCCCCAATTAAATGTTCTCCTTTTTTAAGAGTTGCCATGGTCAGTGTCTCTTCACAGCAATAGAAACTTTAACCAAGACAGGGTACTCGTATGTGCTCCAGGAGAGGAAAAGCCATCCAGAAGGGTTGGAGGTTGCTAAGTAAGAGAAACTTTGATGAATGGGACTTTGGGAATCCGTTTATAGGGGAGGGGGGTCTCATCTTCCCTCACATTTGTACCAGTTAAGATAATAATAGTTATTTCCTGGGTGCTGGTCACTGTGCTTCAGATAATATGCTAAGCACTTTGCACACATTTCTTGGTTTTCATTTTCGAGACAAGGTTTCTCTGTGTAACAGCCACAGCTGTCCTAGGACTCGCTTTGTACACCAGGCTGGCCTTGAACTCACAGAGATCTGCCTGTCCTCTGCCTCCTTGAGTGCTGGGATTAGAGGTGTGATGGTACCTGGCTTCTTGTGTACCCCTTTTAAAAGCCTAATAATGAACCCATATGCCATAACTGTCCCAATTCTCAGACAGGAAACTCAAGGCAACCAAAATACTCAGACCCTGGACCTGGCTGCTTGAAGCCTATGATTGTTTGTTTTTGTTTTGTTTTGTTTGGTTTGGTTTGGTTTGGTTTGGTTTGTTGGTTTTGATTTTGGTTTTGGTTTTTTGAGACGGGGCCTCCCTGTGTAGCCCTGGCTGTCTTGGAACTCATTCTGTATGTCGATCAGGCTGGCCTCAAACTCACAGAGGTCACCTGCCTCTGCTTCCTGAGTTATGGGATTCCAGGTGTGCACCGCTGCTGCCCATAGAAATCTTGTTTTTATGAGTCCTACTGTAGCACAAGTATTTGTCACTCTGTCCTGTGCGATCTTGCAAGTGTCAGCAAACTCTTAAGATTGTAGCTTTTGGGTTTTTTTTGTTTGTTTGTTTTTTGTTTTTTGATTTCCAAGGGAGGCAAGGATTCTACTGTTGAGTCATATGCCAGCTCTCATGTTGCCACTTTATTTTCTGTTTGTTTATTTTAGTGTGTAGACACAGGTGCTGTGGCACTTGTGGAGGTCAAAGAACAACTCCCAGAAATTGGTTCCAGCCAGATCATCAGGCCTGGCTGCAGGTACCTTTAGCCGCCGAGTCACCTTGCCTGCTCTGCTGTAGAGGTTTAAATAGTCACCCTTTCCTCTTCCCCACGCCTCTCCTCATCGCCATCATTACCTGCTTCTTCCCTTTTGCTGTTCCTTTCTTTTTAGATTTTTAAAAGTATGTTTCAAATACTCTTTGACAATTGCATGCATATGTACCGTGGATGCTGTTCCATTTGGGTGTTTTGCTTGGCAGGTTGGATGGGACGTTTGTCAGCGGCCACTGCTATTAGGGCATGATATCTTAGCACAGAGGAAACCCTCACAAGTACAGGACCTGCCACTTGTCCAGGGGACCACACTTAGGGATATGTCTGACCCAGCAGCCTTCATGGATAAGCTGCTTCTCAGCTACCATGTCTTCAAATCCGTCTGCAGTAACACTTTGTGATGCCCCACTGGTCTGAGCTGTAGATCTTCTGATAGTCAGGGACCTTGAACTTGGTCCTTCGCGGCCCTCAGCCACACATTCCTCATTCTACAGCTTGGTGTGGATGGAATGGTGCTGGGACAGCAGGATGCTGGCCACCGTGCTCAGGAGCGTCCCATAGACATCCAACACTCCTGCCTGGAGCCTGTGGTCCCCAGCACATGTCAGCGTCTTGATGTGGACACGGGAAGGGGCAGAGCCTTGCCCGAATAAGAAAGCCATCTTGCCACAACCGTACCATGTACTTGTTGGCACAGACATGTGGTCTCCAGGGCTCCAGAGGAGAGGCACTCTACCTCATCTGACACCTCAGGCCACAGAGAGGGAAGCCATCCACTTTTGCCTTCTTCCACCCCAGATCAAAGATGCGGGAGTTTTGTGTATGGCTTGTTTGTTCCCTCCTTTTTCTTTTCTTTCTTTTTTTCCCCTTTTGGTTTTTTGAGACAGGATTTCTCTGCATAGCCCTGGTTGTCCTGGAACTCACTCTGTAGATCAGGTCAGGCTGGCCTCGAACTCACAGAGATCCCTCTGCCTCCCAAGTGCTGGGATTAGAGATATGTGCCACCACTTCCTAGCTTCTACTTAGGGCAGAGTTCCAGTGCAGCCCAGGCTACACAGGGAAACCCTGTCTCAAAAAAACAAAACAAAAACAATCTATGCCTTTGTAGAAGCTATATATGATTTCATAAATGCTAATGATGTTTCTGAGTACCTGTCATTCAAACAGGCACTTTTTGGTTCTTTAAGTATAAGAGGAGGGCTAGCTAAATGGCTAAGTTTGATTCCCCAGGACCACATGGTGGAAAGAGAGAAGTGATTCCCATAAGTTGTTCTCTGACCTCCAGATACACACTATGGTAAACACATACACACGAGGATGTAATACAAATTTAGCATGAAAATGGAAAAGCATGTTGTCTGTAAAAGCCTTTTTGTAGAGTACATGTTTAGTGAAATGCCGTTGAGTTGTACTTGGTTTTATTTTTTATCAATGGACTTCATCAACCACATCCAACTTGGACCTGATGAAGTGCCCACTGAAAATGACTTACATCCCACACAGGGCTGCCAGATTTAGCAAATAAAGACACAGGTGTCAGCTTGGACCTCAGATAGACCTCAGGGAGACTCCTTTAGTATAGCTGTGCCCTCCATATGTCAGGTAGGCTACATACTTAGCATTTCTTGCATGCCTGCCTCCGGGTCTTGCAACATCTTGACACATTTTTGTTGTTGTAACTGGGGTAGGGTGTTAGTAGCATCTAGTAGGTAAACAGTGGAGATGCCCAAGTATTGTATATACACAGGGCAGATCTCACAACGAAGAGTTATCAGACATGGGAAGTGCTAGGGTTGAGAACCCTTATCCTATCCCATGGCCGACAAAATAAAAAGGTGGCTCAAGGGGCTGGAGAGATGGCTCAGCAGTTAAGAGCACCGACTGCTCTTCCGGAGGTCCTGAGTTCAATTCCCAGCAACCACATGGTGGCTCACAACCATCTATAATATGATCTGATGTGCACTGTATACATAATAATAATAAATAACAAAGGTGACTCATTGTCTCAGCGGCTCGGAGCACTTGCAGAGGACTTTAGCTTGATGTCCAGAACCCACATTGGGTGGCTCACAACTACCTGGAACTCCAGCCTCAAGGAGAGTCAACACCAACCCTCTTCTTACTTCTTCAGACACCTGCACACACACACACACACACACACACACACACACACACACACAAGTAAAAATAAATGTTTCACAGGCTGGAGATGGCTCAGTAGTTAAGAACATTCATGACATGTTCATATCTGTTATTGTCTCTCACACACTTCATCTCGGTTTGAACTAGCTACATTTAAGTGTCTCTATTAGGCCCATTGTTTATGAAGCTGGTGCCTCTGGATCAGACAGTTAGCAAAACAGCTGTTTCAAATTGATGGCATTTACCTTCTGGCCTAGCATACAGCCAACTTTATATGAACTAGAAAATAATTGTATTTTTTTCCCAAAACTTGTATCCATTTACACCAAGAATCTAAAATACTTATGTCAACTTTTTTGTTGTTTTGTTTTGTTTTTTGTTTTCTTCAAGACAGGGTTTCTCTGTGTATCCTTGGCTCTCCTGGACTCATTCTGTAGACCAGGTTGGCCTCAAATTCACAGAGATCTGCCTGCTTCTGCCTTACAGAATGTTGGGATCACAGGCGTGTGTCACTGTACCTGGCACTTATGTCAACTTTTAAAGGTTATATATAAATTTTTAAAAACTTTATTGCAAAAGTGTAGCTAGTAAAAAGAAAATTAATGAGCCTGGCCACCCCCCACCCCCAAAACTATGCAACTCAATGAACTTCTTCCATACAGTTAGGTAGCCATTTGGAATGTATACTAAAACTGTTAAATATATTTTTGTGCACTTATCCATCACCAAAAATGTCTCTCTCTTCCTGCTGCCTGTGGGTCTGGATGTAGTACGCTCTGCTATTTCTCCAGCACCATGTCTGCCTGTGTACTGCCATGCTTCCCACCATGATGACAACGGACCGAGTGTCTGAAACTGTGAGCCAGCCCCAGTAAAATGCTTTCTTTTATAAGAGTTGTTGTGGTCATGGTGTCTCTTCACAGCAATAGAACACTAAGAAAACTTTTACTATTTTTCTCTGTGGCCCTGAGATTCACAGGACCACATGTTCTGAGATACTTTTTTTGGGGGGGGGTTCCTATCCTTCATGGACACATCTGCACTAAATGTGAAGAACATACTATCTTGGGAGGCTTTCTGTCAATAGTTAGCTCTAAGCGTCAACATGACACTCAGTCACCTGAGAAGCTCAATTGAGGTATTGCCCAGATCGGATTGGCCTCTGGGCACATCTGTGGGAGGACTATCTTGACTGCTAACTAGTGTAGGAGGAACTGCCCATGGTAGGGGGCACCATTGCCTGAGCAGGTCGTCCTGGGCTGTATAAGAAAACTAGCTAGCTGGGCGTGGTGGTGCACAGCTGTAATTCCAGCACTCGGGAGGCAGAGGCAGGTTGATCTCTATGGGTTCGAGGCCAACCTGGTCTACAAAGCGAGTCCAGGACAGCCAAGGCTACACAAAGAAACCCTGTCTCGAAAAACCAAAAAGAAAAAAGAGCTGGGCGTGGTGGCGCACGCCTTTAATCCCAGCACTCGGGAGGCAGAGGCAGGCGGATCGCTGTGAGTTCGAAGCCAGCCTGGTCTACAAAGTGAGTCCAGGACAGTCAAGGCTGCACAGAGAAACCCTGTCTCGAAAAACAAAAGAAAAAAAAAAGAAAAAAGAAAACTAGCTAAACATGAGACAGCAAGTGAGCCAGGAAGCAGTGTCTCTCTGCGTTCTTTCCAAGGGGGGAGAATTGTTTATATATGTGTGTGTATCCGTGTGAATGAATGCCTGGAGTGAGTGAACATGCCTGTGGAGACCAGAAGACAGCAACAGGATCCCGTGGAGATGTAGTTACAGGTGGTTGTGAACTACCTGAGGTGGCCCTGGGTGGGACAGGAACTCGGATCCTTTGGCAGGAAGTGCTCTTAGCAGCGCCATCTCTCCAGTCTCTTCTTCCACGGTTTCTGCTGCCAGGTTCCTGCTGAACTCCTGCTCTGGCTTCTCTCAATAGTGGGTGGTGACCCGGAAGATGACACAAACCCTTTCCTCACTGTGCTGCCTTTAGTCAGAACATTTTATCATGGCAACTGAGAGAAAACGCAGACACTTTCTTGGAGAACTTTGTACGTGTACACATGTGGAGGCCTGACGTGGTTAAGTGGCCTGGCCAAAGCCTTCCCAGTCAGTCCATGGCTTCCCATCAAGTCCCCCTTCTGCTCCCTTCCTTTTAGCTGAAGAGCAAATCTATGGTTCAAGCATGCTGAGCTCAACTTCTGCCCATGGACTACATCCCAGCCCAGACTGATGATTTCATTAGACAGTCCTCTCAAAAATTTGGTGTTTTTACAGTTTATTTCATTTCAGGTACCAGTAACTAGTCTCAAAGTTATTTTCTAAACCTAAGGTTGCCAGATCAAATATTGAATGTCTTGTATTCTTGCTAAATTTGGCAACTGTGTCTATATGTCACTCTCAAGATCACCTCCTTTTTGAAAAAAAAATATATTTTTGAGACAGGGTTTCTCTGTGTAATCCTGGCCACCCTGGAACTTGCTCAGTAGACCAGGCTGGGCTCAAACTCAAGAGTTCCACCTGCCTCTGCTTCCCAAGTGCTGGGATTAAAGGCATGGGCCACCACCACCTAGGGACCACCTCCATTTTTTTCTTCTTCACCTCCTTCTCTTCTTCATCTTTTTAAAATTAATTCATTCATTCATTCATTCATTCATTCATTCATATTACATCTCAATTGTTATCCCATCCCTTCTATCCTCCCATTCCTCCCTTCCTCCCACTTTCACCCTATTCCCCTCTCCTATGACTATGACTGAGGGGGACTTCCTCCCCCTGTATATGCTCATAGGGTATCAAGTCTCTTCTTGGTAGCCTGCTATCCTTCCTCTGAGTGCCACCAGGTCTCCTCATCAAGGGGACGTGGTCAAATTGGGGCACCAGAGTTCGTGTGAAAGTCAGTCCCCACTCCTCACTCATCTGTGGAGAATGTCCTGCCCATTGGCTAGATCTGGGTAGGGGTTTGATGTTTACTACATATATTGTTAGTTGTGCCATAGTTTGAGCAGAACCCCTGGGCCCGGATCCGCCCATCATAGTGTTCTTCTTGTAGGTTTCTAGGACCCTCTGGATCCTTCTATTTCCCCATCCTCCCATAGTTCTTCTTCATCTTAATGCTTTATAATGGACCCAGTTTCTTCAGTCTAATAGCTATATAGGTGTGTCATTTGTATTACTTGAATATTTTATTGATTCTATCACTGAAATTCTTTTCTGCCTTACCCTGCAATGTTTGGGGTGCAGAAGTAATGACATATTCTTACCCTGTTCTTCTGTGACAGCTTTTTTCCAAGATTGTAACTTTCCATTCTGCAGAGAATCTCTTTAAGCAGGAAAGTAAGTAATTCAAAGTAGATTCAGGAAGTCCCAGAAACTGACCAGATTCACTAGGTGCCTCTCCCCAGCCATGCGCCACCCCCACCTACCCCCCCCACAGCCACCCCCTCTCCTTACTAGGATAAATAATAAAAGCCCAGAGTCCCTCTCAGAAGGAGTTGAGCTTCTGAGAAGACTCTCAGACAAGCCAAGCTGCAAAGAAGAATCCAAGGCCTGAAAAGCTTCCTGGAAGAAGCAGGGACCAGCAGTGCTGCCTGGAAGAGGTGTAGACCAACTGAGTCACTTGGAAAGGACCCTCCAGCCTGTTGAGCAGCCTGCAGGCTGTGCACTGTGCTCCAGGTTTCTAGTTTTTATGAGCTGTCACCATTACTGGGGTGGGCTTTGGTGATGCGGCCATCTTTGAGTCATTTCTGCTTCTGTAAGTAGCCCTTCATCCATATTTCTGTAAGTAACCCCACTAAAACTCATGGAGTCACCAAGTTGGACTTTGGTGGCTGTCATGACCCCTACAGTGGAGTCTGTGTGACAAATGTTACTGCACATTTGTGTGATGACCCCTGCTCAGGGAGAGCCTCCTGGAATGGGCCTGATGTTCCTGCCAGGGGTAACTGAACGCAGCCCTCCTTTTTTTTCTTACTCATTTGTGTTGGAGCATTCTACCTTTATTTTTTTCTTCTAACCTTCTCTCATATCAGAACTTTCCAAACATGACTCTGTTGCTATGAAACTCCCTAACTTGAGACTGCATCCAAGGGCCATTCAGGCTTGGAGTTTACCACCAAGTTTCTGCTTGTTAAAGAAAACATGGCTAAGAATTAAGCATCAGTTAATAGTTTATATTATGACTTACAAATAAAGCGTCTAAGAAAGCTCCAGATAGTGATGCTCGGATAAAAAGAAGAACTAAGAAAAAACTGTCTTGACACACAGATGTTTGGCATAATGAGAGAACATTGACCTTTGATAAAGAGGGCACATGCATACTGATACCAAGCTAAAGACTTAAGAATGGTGACTCAAGAAATAATGACATTATTACTTTGCATCTTGTATTTTGAATTGTGTATAAAAAAAATGTAACCACAAAAACATTCCCCGTTTCAAAAAATGTGTATAAAAATCTACCTCGCTTGCCTGCAAAATACACTCAGATCAAGCTCCCCTGTGTTTGACTCTGTCACTTCACCTATCTTTGTCTACCGATGCTTCAAGAACTCCTGTTCCCAAGGACCTATATTCGACCAAGACAGTCCGTGGCAGGTGGTGTCCATACTTTAGCTTGTGGTGAGCATACATGTATGTGGCATCTCCCCAGGAAAAGTTCTGTCGTACAGCACTGGTAAAATCCATGACGTATGTGTTTTCTTCATGCTCTTTAATCTGCTTGAATTAAGCTGAGCTTGATCTAGACTAGGCTCACCTCTCTCACGATTTAGATCCCAAACACAATCGCTCAAACTTTTTCAACCATTAGCCTTCATGTAATGGCACTGGTCCTGCCTCAGAATACAGAGTAAAATCAGGGAGCTGGTTGCATAGCTCAACTTCCCCAGCATTCCTGAGGTTCTTGGTTTGATGCCAAACCACATAAACCAGACAGGGTGGCACACACCTGTGAGGAGACGGAGGAAGAAGGAGCAGGGGCTCAAGGCCATCCTCAGCTACAGTAGGAAATTTATGATCAGCTCAGGCTACGAGAGAACCTGTCTCAAAAGGAAAACGAGGACTGGAGAAGTGGCTTCGTGGGTAAGAGCACATATTCCTCTTGCAGAGGACTCAAGTTTGATTCCCAGCACCCACATCAAGTCACTTACAAATGCCTGGAACTCCAGCTTCAGGAAGCCAATATTTCTCTGACCTCCTTGGGCAGAGACACAGACACACATATATACACATAAATAGATGATAAAACTTTTAAAAACCACAAAAACCTCAAACAATAATAGTAAAACAGAAACAAACAAATGAAGAAACCCCACAAGCTTAGTCATTTTAAAGTCACCATTTTGCTGGACAGGATAGCTGTGGTGGCTTGAATGAAAATGGACCCCCATAAACTGGGTGCACACCTTTAATACCAACACTCAGAAAGGCAGAGGCAGGTGGATCTCGGTGAGTCTGAAGCCAACCTGGTCTACAAAGTGAGTCCAGAACTTCCAGGGCTACACAGAAAAATCCTGTCTTGAACAAGAAGAAGAAGAAGAAGAAGAAGAAGAAGGAGGAGGAGGAGGAGGAGGAGGAAAAGAAGAAAGAAAGAAAAAGAGAATTGCCCCCATAGACTCATAGGGAGTGACATTACAGGAGGTGTGGTCTTGTTGGAAGAAGTGTGTCACTGGGAGAGGGCTTTGAGGTTTCAGATGGTCAAACCAAACCAGTGTCTCTCTCTCTCTTCCTGTGACTCCAGATATAGAACCCCCAGCACCATGTCTGCCAGCATGTCACCATGCTTCCCACCATGACAGTAATAAGCCTCTGAACTATAAACCAGCCCCAGTTAAATGTTTCCTTATAAGAGTTGCCCTTTTTCACAGTGTCTCTTCACAGTGAGAGAGACCTTAACTAACAAAGTAATATACTCTGTAATCTAGTAATTGGGTGGCGGAAGATCAGGAGGTCAGGCCAGCTTAGGCTACACTGTGAGATCATTTCTCAGGAAATAGTAAATAAACAAACCAAGTTATTATTTTGGTGAAATAGATATGGAAGAGGAACAATGGAAAAATAACGACTTAATGTCAGGGGTTTTATGTGTGAGAATCAAGCCAGTTGATTTTGTTCATTTTGGCTTTGATGCTGGGGATGGAACCCAGGGCCCCTTCTTGGGAAGCAGGCACTCTGGCTCTGAGTTCATCTGCAGCTGCCTGCCCTGCCATTAATCCAGCCTGTTCTGGGAATTAGGCTGTCAATACTCCCTTTATTGATTTCTTGGAGTGTCAGATAGCTCGGTTTCAGTTTAATGACCTAGAACTGTGGCATGGTCTACAAAGAGAGTCCAAGACAGCCAAGGCTACACAGGGAAACCCTGTCTCGGAAAAAAAAAGTGTCTTTCATCTGGTACAGAGCTGATGTGACAAAAGAACCAGTCACTGCTTGTGTTTCTTCCCCATTTTCCATCTTACATAAAGGAATAAATGGAATTTTACATCTCAAAAAGGGGAATGAAGGTGTCTATCGTATTTCTGGTAAGGGATGTGTTTTGACTAACTGCATCACTCAAACTAGTCAGGACACCTTTATGTTGCTGAAGCAACACCCCCATGCTATGCTGCCTATGAACATCACTGGGTCTTGGTTTAACAATCCTGGAATTGAGGCACTACATAGAGCTACTTTATCTTTAAAGCAAACAAGAAGATTTGTGGCTTCTCTTATTTTAGGAATTTCAGCACTGATAGCCACTATCTCCAGCTTTGCGGTTTCCACCACATCACTTATTAAAGAAGCCCAGCCGGGCGTGGTGGCGCACGCCTTTAATCCCAGCACTCAGGAGGCAGAGGCAGGTGGATCGATGTGAGTTCAAGGTCAGCCTGGTCTACAAAGTGAGTCCAGGACAGTCAAGGCTACACAGAGAAACCCTGTCTCAAAAAAAACAAACAAAGAAGAAGGAGGAGGAGAAGGAGGAGGAAGTAGAAGAGGAAGAAGAAGAAGAAAGAAGAAGAGGAAGAAGAGGAGGAGGAGAAGGAGGAAGAAGAGGAGGAGGAGGAAGAAGAGGAGGAAGGGGAAGAGGAGGAGGAGGAGGAGGAAGAAGTCCATATAGCTCATTATGTGCATCAGTTGCCTCTCTGACATTATTTTATCAGGAAAACATTGATAGAGGACTTCAGGATACAGTTAATGCTCTTGAGGAAGCAGTTTTATATATGGGAAATCAGATTCAGAACATCAAAGTTAGATTAGCAGTTCCGTGCTGTTTAGTGTTTAAATGGATTTGCATAACTCCATTACAATATAACGAATCAGAACACGAATGGGTACGTATGCAGAGCCATAGTAAAGGACTCTGGAATCATTCTGACTTGGGAGTTAATCTTGATCTACTTCATGGAAAGATAATTGACATTGGTAGCTCACATTTAGGCTCTGCCTCTCTTGAAGAAGTGGCTACTGCAGTTTCTCTGCATTGGGTAACCTTCTTTAAACATCCTCATACACTTTGGTGTTAATCAATGGTGCTTTTGCACTCGGGCTATTCTTACTCTTGGTCATCTGTCTCCCAGTCATCATTCGCCAGCTCCAAAAAGCCATAGACGCCTTGACAGTGGACCCGAAGACCATTGAATTATTACAGAAAGGGGGGAGATGTCGCAGACATGAGGATAAGTCGTAGAGGCTTTGCTTGACAAAGTTCCAGGGACCTCTGACTGTCCAGCATGATCACTAGACATCCAGAGCAGCTGCTGAGGCTTTGCTTGACAACATTCCAAACATCTCCGGCTAATCACCACTGCCCCCAAATAATACTAAGAATCTGAATACACATGCTCCGTTCCTTAGATTCATTTTGACCCATGATTACCCTCTCCTGATCTGATGGCTCCCTTGTCAGACGAGTCTGCAGTACTCTACGAGTGGAAGCCTAGCTCAAAATGCAAAGAAGTAATTATAAACGAATGATAATTAATTACACTACTGTCTGCCCCACGAAGACGCGCCAAAGAGTGCCACTCCCCAAAGACCAGCTCCAGGAATGGCGAAGAAGAGAGAAGAGACGTGGATCCGCAGCAGGGAGAGTTGAGCAGGCGGTGAACGGCTGGTTAAGGGAGCACCGGCATGTTGTAGCTGAGTGCTAGTGGAAGTGCTATAGGAGTAGACAGGGGAGGAAGAGCCTAGAGCCTGGTTCCCAGCTTAGTCTTCTGGAAGAGCAGCCAGTGCTTTTAACTGCTGATCCATCATTCTAAGCCAAGGATTACTTATTTTCAGGGTCTTTATATATGTTAGGCTGTCCTAGAACTTTCTGTGTAGACCAGGCTGGCCTCAAACTTACAGACATCCTCCTGCCTCTGCCTCTGCCTCTGCCTCTGAGTGCTGGGATCAAAGGTGTGACCACTACGCCTGACATGGGTTAAATTCTTAAAGATTATAGTTTACAAGGTTTAAAGATCAAGCAAAGCAGCCTGCTGGTGGTGGTGCACACCTTTAATCCTAGCACTCAGGAGGCAGAGGCAGGCAGATTGCTGTGAGTTCGAGGCCAGCCTGGTCTACAAAGCAAGTCCAGGACAGTCAAGGCTACACAGAGAAACCGTGTCTTAAAAAACAAAAACAAAAACAAAAAAAGAAAACTCTGGCCCTCTAGCCCCTGGACCAACAGGTAATTGAAGTGGCCCCCAAATAAAGTAAGTGTGTAAAAAATCAAAGCCTACACCCTCCTCTTGTATGCAGGTGCACGTGCGGATAGAGTACTCATATATAAAGTAAATAAGTAAATCTTTTTTTAAAAAAAGCCAGATGTGGTAGTGCATGCCTATAATCCCAGCACTTACGGAGGCAGAGGATCTTTGTGATTTTGAGGCCAGCCTGGTATACAAAGTGAATCCAGGTTAGCCAAGACTACACAGGGAAACTCTGTCTTGAAAAAAACAAAAACAAAAAACAGATTTTCCTTTTGTAAAAATGGGGACAGACCAATGAGATAACTTAGTAGATAAAGACATTTGCATCCAAGCCTAATGACCTGAGTTCACCACTCAGAACCCACACAGTGGAAGGAAAGAACTGACTCTGAAAACTTGTCCTCTGATCTCCACATGTGTTCCATGGCACAAGTACATGTATACATGCACACTACTGTAGTGGAAGTTTTGGTGTCTTTAACAACGCAGTTATGTTATGTAAATATGTTTTTGTTTTAGTCCTAAGTGTGGGATGTGGGACTGCCTTATGTCATCCACAGCTGATAATTGCCTCCAGAGACTCTGAGAGCGGTGTAGTCTTTGCTAGCTGGAGATAGTTTAATCCTGAGGACTCGGAGAAGGCATAAATCTGAGAGCCCAGGGAGAGAAGGCAGGAGAACTTCCAGGAGATAGCTGGAGGAGGAAAAAGGCTGCCTGTTCTGAATAGATCGCTCAGCAGCTCAGCAGTTAAGAGTACTTGCCGCTCTTGGAGAGGACCTACATTCGATTCCCAGCACACACCTGGCAGCTCACCACCTTATGTAACTCTAACTCTAGCCCCCGGGGATCTGATGACCTCGTCTGACCTCCTTAGGCACCAGGCACACACATGGTACACAGACATGCGTTTGAACAAAATACTCATGCATATAAAATGAAATAAATACATCTAAAAATAAAAATGAAACAAAAACAAGACCTCACTATATACCATTAGCATCCAACACAGCAAGATTTACCAGGGATTTAAAGAAACAGGTACACAATTATTCCTTGTTCCTTGTTAGCACAAACTTTTAGAAATTGATGTAGCAATGCCAAATAAATTTAAAACATGCTTTCTTTCTGGGCAGTGGAGGCTCATGCCTTAATTCCAGCACTCTGGAAGCAGAGGCAGATGGATTTCTGAGTTCAGGGCCAGCCCGGTCTACAGAGTGAGTTCCAGGACAGTTGAGGCTCAAAGAAACCCTGTCTCTGAAACAAAACAAAACAAAACAAAACAAAAGAAAATAAAACATACCTTCTCTTTAAGCTAGGAATTCAAATTCTAATTGTCACAGTCTTACATTCATAGAAACATGTTGCAACTTCAGAAAACGAAAATGTGAAGGCAGTATACTTTGTTTTGGGGATTGACAAATGGCATTATGTAACTGAAAAGTTTGTTCTTGTGAGTGAGACTGTAAGGTCCAGGGAGCTCTCGGGAGACAGAGGCATTAGTATCACTACGAGTTCAAGGCCAGGCTAAGAATTCTAGTATACTCAGAGAGACCTTGTTCCCCTCCTCTCCCCTGCCAAAAAAAAGGAGGGGTAGTGTCAATGCATGCATTTAATCCCAGCACTCAGGAGGCAGAGGCAGGTAGATCGCTGTGAGTTTGAGGCCAGCCTGGTCTACAAAGTGATTCCAGGACAGCCAAGGCTACACAGAGAAACTCTGTCTCAAAAAAACGAGAGAGAGAGAGAGAGAGAGAGAGAGAGAGAGAGAGAGAGAGAGGCTGTAAGGTGTCATGTGAGCCATATTGTTTGGACTTAGGAATGAGAGAGCAAGCAATGCTAACATGGTAAAGCTCAAAATTATAAACATAGTAGTCCTAATTAAACACTACTTGTTGTTTTTAATATCCTTATTTGAAATGTCAGGGCTGGCTAGATGGCTCAAGGTTAAGGTGCTTGCTGCCAAGCCTGACAACCTGAGTTTAATTTTTGGAACTCTCATGGTAGAACAAAACTGACTCTGATCTCACACACATGTCACTATACTCCCACCCATCATATACATAAATATGTATGTATTATAATTTTTCTAAGACCCACCCACGCCTTATCTCTGTAGGCAATTTTGGCTTTATCAATTGTGCTAAAGTTTCTTGTCCCTAGAGTAGAGGACGTCTTTCACTTTTCACATCCCCTTAGTTATTTTCCCTGTCTTTTTATCCTGCTTCAGATACATACATATATACATACATACATATATACATACATACATACATACATACATACATATGTTAGAGGAGGGTCCAACTGTTTCAGTGCCCTGAAATCTGGTTACTGCCCCACCCTGCGTATTGTTATAAATGTTGAGCTATCTCCTGTAACCAGGTGCTGATAAAAAGTGTTCCCCAATTATCCCTGATTGGCTAAATAAAGATGCTGAAGCCTATGACTGGGCAGAAGAGAGGGAAGTGGAGATTGACACAGAGAGACCCTGTCTCAAAAAACAAAAGAAAGAAAGAAAGAAAGAAAGAAAGAAAGAAAGAAAGGCTCCTGAGTGATCTTTGGGGAACTTGAGATCTGGGCATAACAACTGGGGACAGGGATGAGACTCACCAAAACAGAGCCACAGAGGCCTGTCACCTTGCATGGAACAGTGTGTGGCTTGCCAATCTTGTTCCCCCAAGTAGCCGCTCCACACAAGGGACGATGGAAAGCTTGGCCAAGATGATGGCCCCTTGGATAGCAGTGGATGCCTCCTTGGAGCACTTAACACCAAGACCAAGGTGATCACTGTAGTCCCCAATAGTGACAAAAGCCTTGAACCTGGTCCGCTGGCCAGCCCATGTCTGCTTCTGCACTGGCATGATCTTGAGAACCTCATCCTTTAGGGATGCGCCCAGGAAAAAGTCAATAATCTCGGATTCCTTAATGGGCGGGGGAGAACAGATAAATCTCCTCCAAGGACTTGATCTTCATGTCCTTAACCAGGCGGCCCAGCTTGGTGACAGGGATCCACTGCTTGTCTTCGGCTTTACATCCATGAGCCCTGTGGCCTTGACCATGGCCATGGCCTCGGCGGCCCCTAAGATCCCTAACGTTGACCGTGGAAGCCAGTGCGGCCTCCTAATCCTGGGCCCCTGGGTCCTCCGGGCCCTTCTACTGCACTGGCATCATCTGTCATTTGGTGTTTTCCCGAGGAAGAAGAAGCCATTTTTACTTTTTTAACACAGTGGCTTCGTTCCCAAAGACTGATGGCAGGAGCTGCTGAAAGCCTAAAGGCCTCGGCTCTGGAACTCGCAGAGTATCACTTCTGCTGCCTTCTATTGGTTACCTGAACTCATACCCTAATGCCACACAACAGGCGCTTTACCTAGTTAGTCTCTTATCTCCTCAGCCCCTACATAAGCATTTTATCAACTAAAGGCAGTATCCAGAAATTAGACTTCTTAATTTTTTTATTTATTTTCAGATTTATTTTGTCTTACGGATATGAGTGTTTTGCTTGCATGTATGTACGTTGAACCATGTACGTGCCTGGTGCCCAAGGAGATCAGAAGGCATCACATTGCCTGGAGCTGGAGTTACGAGCGGTTGTAAGCTGTTCGATGTGGGTGCTGGGAATTTAATTCAGGTCCTTGGCGAGAGTAGCAGGTGTCATTAACCATGGAACAATCTCTCTAGCTCCAAGAAAATGTTTTTAATAAACATAATAAATTGTTAATTAGCAAAAAAAAAAAAAGGATATGCCTAGGGGTTGGAGAGCTATCTTAGTCTGTAAAGCACTTGCAGTGCCAGAATGAGGCCTGGAGTGAGCCCCAGAAAACATGTATAAAGTTGGGTGTGATGGTGCAAACTTGGAATTCTGGAGCTGTGGAGGGAGAGACAGAAATCCCTGGGGCTTACCTAGCCAGCCTGGCCTAATTAGTGAGCACCAGGTCCCAGAGATAAACCCTGTTTCAAAATCAAGGGAGATAGCTGCCTTGTCCTTTACACAGGGGCACACAGACTCTCTCTCTCTCTCTCTCTCTCTCTCTCTCTCTCTCTCTCTCTCTCTGAACTGTTTTCACTGTGTGTGGAAAGAAAGGCCTCTGAGCCGGGCGTGGTGGTGCACGCCTTTAATCCCAGCACTCGGGAGGCAGAGGCAGGTGGATCACTGTGAGTTCGAGGCCAGCCTGGACTACAAAATGAGTCCAGGACAGTCAAGGCTACACAGAGAAACCCTGTCTCGAAAAAAACCAAAAAAAAAAAAAAAAAAAAAAAAAAAAGAAAGGCCTCTGGAAATTCTCCCAGAGACAGACAGAAAAAGAGTTTTGTGGCTGGAGTGCGGGAACACTTGGTATTAAACTCTCAATGTATCATCAGTGCGTTAAGGTTAATTAAAGGGAGCATTTAAGAGGAGAGAAATGGAGCAAATTTTAGTCTTTATGAGGAAAAAAACAGTATGAATCTTAAGCTCAGAGAGTTTTCTTCACATCTGTTCTTTTGTACTTTTTATTGACTGTGTTGGCTCATCCTATACTTTAAGGTTTCGTAGGGAACAATCAGGGCATCTGTTTAGGGTTTCAGTGTGACTAATATTTATAGCTTCACTTCAGAAGGCTCTAGCACCTGCAGATGCCCTGTTATTATTTTCTGTATTTATATGCCCCTGAAGGCACCACGGGGCAGGGATAACTGCTGTGAAGTAAATTCAGTAGTAAGGGTTCTTGAGTCAGACAAAGTCAAGTTTAAGAAAAGAATAGAAACATAAGAGCAAAAAGAATCAAAAGGCTGGTGCGATGGCTCTGTGGTCAAGGGGCTCGCTGACAAGCTAGATCCCCTGGGTATGTACGGTGGAAGGAGAACTGATTTCCCCTCATTGTCATCTGACCGCCACGTGTATCATAGGTCGTACATGCAGAGAATATATAAGTGTGATTCAAAATAGAAACTGTCTTTATATCTGTGGTGTTTGAATGCTTGGCCCATAGGGAGTGACACTATTAGGAGGTGTGGCCTTGTCGGAGGAGGCGTGGTCTTGTTGAAGGAAGTGTGTCACTGAGGGTGGGCTTTGGCGTTTCAGAAACCCAAGCAAGGCCCAGTGTCACCTCTTCTTCCTGTTGCCCGCCCATCTGCATGTAGAACTCTCTGCTGATTCTCCAGCGCCACGTCTACCTGGATGCTGCCACGCTTCCCACCATGGTGATCATGAGCTAAACCTGTGAAACTGTAAGCCAGCCCCAATTAACTGTTTTGTTTTATAAGCGTTGCCTTGGTCATAGAATCTCTTCACAGTAATAGAAACTAAGACAACATCCATGGTTATGATGTCGTCTGGGAACTGGCTGCTCTTGCAGAGGACTCAAGCTTGATTCCCATCGTCTAGACGGAGACTCACAACCGTCACTAACTCCAGTTCCCAGCCCTCTTCTGGCCTCCAAGGGCACTGCAGTCTATGATGCACAGACTTGCTTGCGAGCAACACACACACACACACACACACACACACACACACACACACAATTAAAAAGGGGGGATTTTCTTTTTTTTTTAATTTTTTTATTTTTTGAGACAAGGTTTTATCTGTGTTGCCTTGGCTGTCCTGGACTCACTTTGTAGACAAGACTGGCCTTGAACTCACAGAGATCCACCTGCCTCTGTCTCCCTGAGTGATGGGATTACAGGTGTGCACCATAATGTCAGGCTGGAAATTATATTTTTCATTAATCTGGTAACTGAAGAGATGCAAAGGGTCTGATGTGGGGATTTGTTCTCCTGGAAGTCAGGGTCTGGATTGCAGTGGCTCTGGCCTCTTCCTTCAGGGCTTCCAAACAGATGTTGCTTTTTCTTTCCTCCTGTTAATGTTTGATGTTAAATACACGCGGCATAAGGAATGTTTGATTACCCAACAAGGTATGGGCTTTCATTAAGTCATCTCTTTATTCTAGTATTCATTTGCGCCAACAGGGGGACATCTGTGACTCATCCAGACGACTTTGACTCTAATATTGACACCAAAGGCTAGTTTTTGTTTGTTTGTTTTTTCAAGACAGGGTTTCTCTGTGTAGCCTTAGTTGTCCTAGACTCACTTTGTAGACCATGCTGGCCTCGAACTCACAGCCATCTGCCTGCCTCTGCCTCCCGAGTCCTGGGATTAAAGGTATGCACCACCATGCCCAGCCACCAAAGGATGTTTTATGAACAGTTTTCTTTCCTAACCTCAAATATAAGAAGGTTATGAGACCTTTATTATGAGATTCTAATCTTTGAACTAGGAAGTGTTGTTTCTCAGGGGTAAAGTGCGTGCTTAGCATGAGAGTGACGCCAGAAAGGAGGGGAAGGCAGGCAGGAAGGGAGGGAGGGAGTAAGAGAGAGAGGGGGGGGAGAGAGCAAAGAGTTAATCTTGGTATTTTTCTATTAAAGATGTGTTCTTGCCAGGTGTGGTAGTGCATGCTTTTAATCCCAGCACTCAAGAGGCAGAGGCAGGCAGATCTTTGTGAGTTCGAGGCCAGCCTGGTCCATAAAGTGAGTCCAGGACAGCCAAGGCTACACAGAGAAACCCTGTCTCAAACTGCCCCTTCCCCCAAAAAAGATGTGTTCTTACTTTGTAGCTTGGAGTGGCCTGGAATTAGCTCCTTATGTAGGCCAAGCTAGCCTTGAACTTGCTGCAATTTTCCATCTTTGGCACCCTGAGCAGGGGTTATATAGGTGTGTGCCACCACCATACCTTGGGGTAGGAGGTGGGGAGAGCAAGTGAGCAATTCTTTTAAGAACTCCTTAAGGATGTGACCTACAAAGCTCAGTGTGGTGGGATGTGTCCCTAACCCCAGCACTTAGAAGACAGAAGCAGAAGGTCCCATGGTTCCAGGCCAGCCTGGGCTACATAACCAGATGCTATAGAAAAAGCTCTCGGAAAAAAAGGCAATCATACTGATCTTGACGGTGAAGAGATGGCTCAGTAGTTAAGAGCACTGGCTGTTCTTCCAGAGGACCCTGGTTCAATTCCCCGGCACTCATATGGCAGCTCACAACTGTCAGTAACTACAGTTCCAGGGAATCTGATGCCCTCTTCTGATCTCCTCTAGCACTAGGCGTGCACATAGTGTAGAGACACATATGCAGGAAAGCACTCGCACACATGAAGTAGGAATAAATCTCTTGGAAAGATGGGGCTGGGTGTGGTGGCTCATGTCTTTCACTCCAGCACTCAGGAGGCAGAGGCAGGAGGATCTCCTTGACTTTGAGGCTATCTTGCTCTACCCAGAGAAGCTCTGTCTCAACGAACAAACAAACAGAAACAACATCCAAAAACCAAAGACCAAAGATTGGGTTGGAGACATGGCTCATCAGTTAAGAGCACTGGCTACTCATGCACAGGACCTGTTCAATTCCCAGCACCCACTTGGCAAGCTCACAACTGTTTGTAATTCCAGTCCCAGATCCTGTAACTCTAATTCTAGGGAGATCTGACACCCTCTTCTGGTCTCAAAGGGCACTGCACACACATAGTGCACAGACAACAGTCAAGCACTCATACACATAAAAATAAACGCTCACAATTAAAACACACACACAAATAATTACAATGGATAGAAATGGTCTCATTGGCCTCTGCTATTAAACACTGAGACCACTGTATAATCAAAGTATGAGGCCAGCAAGGACTAAAGAGCTGTGAGGCTGGGGAGCCCATAAAGTGTTTGCCTTGCAAGCCTGAGGACCTATGTTTGATGCCCACCCTCCCACCCCACACCAGAACCCACGTAAAATATCCTGCTGTGCATCTGTAGGTCCAGTTCTGGCAAAGACTTGAGAAGTAGATACCTGGGACTTGTTGGCCAGCCAGCCAAGCCAATAAGAGACACTGTCTCAACAACTCCAAGAAGATGCCTTTTGAGACCAACACACACACACACACACACACACACACACACACACACACACACACACCCCCCTCTTCCACATATTCGAATGATTGTAGCATCACCAAAAGCACCCAATTAAGAGTCTTGATATTTGAGTCCCGTCTGTTTTTACTAACTACTTAAATATCATTGGGTAATGCAATTAAACCTGCTTGTTTTCAGTTTTCCCATCCCTAGAACCAGCTGGTCCCACAGTGGCTGACTCTTGCAAGTACCATCACCTCCCGGGGCCGCCAGAAGCCTTTCCTTTAGCTCTGACTCCTGTCTTGGAATCTTTAATCTTTATTAAAAGGTAATATTTGCCAAATCAACTGGGCTTGCGCATTTAGCAAAATGATCTCTTCCATTGCACAATCGCACAGTCAAACTGAGAGAAGACAATTAATCCTGCTGACATATCCCTGTGTCAGACTTGTCTATAAAACATCAGGAACAGGCTTGCTTTTAATTAGGATTGCTAGGTTTCCTCAGATTGTCTGGAGGCGAGGCTTCCAGAACTGTTGCGATTATGTGTGTAGCCTCTCACCCCTTCCTCTCCGCCTTCTCCTCCTCTATGTTGCTTTTGCCCTAACTTTAAGTGGCTGTACTTTCCCAATACTTTACAATGCCCCAACACCTACTTCTTCCTAATACCTTTTTGTCTACCTCCCTGCCCCTGCCGTTAGTCAGTGCCTGATGGGGGCTTGGTGGTGGGTGCCTGTAGTTCCAGCAGGCAGTGGGGACCAGAGAATCAGGAGTCCAAGGCCATCAGCTGGCTAGATATGGAGTTTGAGTCTCAGAACAGAGAGTGTTGTTGACACGAGAAAACCAGCTTTCACCCCAAAGGAAGTAAGAGTTTATTCTGGAGCCAAATATAATTAATCATGCCTGGGAACACAAATTTAGGTCACCTCAAATCCCATCTCCCAAGGCAGCCATAGTTTAATTAAATCTTTATAACAGAACAAAGAAAGTTGTGAATCAAGATGCTTAGAATATATACAGGTTGCGTTTATTTATTATTTATTGATGGGCACATGCCAGGGCACTCCTGTGCAGAAGGTCACATGGAGCTGGTTCTCTTCCCAACATGTGGACTCTAGGAATTGACTGAACTTAGGTCACCAGGCTTGGAGACAAGCACCTTTATCAGCTGAGCCATCTTGCTGGCCCCAAGACACTCAAAAAATAAATACATGGGTGATAAAAGAAAAGAAGAAGACGGGGAAGAAGAGGGTAAGGAAGAGGAGGAGACACTGGTAGAAGCTGCAGGTTGGGTGGGTTACAGCAGAGCTTGGAAACCTTCGCTGTAGGCATCAGATGCTATCTGACGACACTTAGCTTCTGGGTTGGAGGATGACAGGCATCTGTTGCTGCATTCTGAAGGACATGTGCAAAAAATGTACTGAGATGGACTGGGCACGGTGGTGCGCGCCTTTAGTCCCAGCACTTGGGAGGCAGAGGCAGCAGATCTCAGTGAGTTCCAGGCTAACGTGGTCTACAGAGCAAGTCCAGGGCAGGCAAGGCTACACAGAGAAACCCTGTCTCAAAAACAAAACAAAACAAACATACTGATGACATGGCAGACATGGACATACCAGGCTGGGTGTCCTGTAGACCCAGCTAGGCCAGGATCTGAGGTTCCTGCTGAGCATTTCTTGTACCTTGTGTGTACAGGAACTCTCCCGAAACTGCTGGAGGTAGGAGGCTGCAGCTTTCTCTCTTTTCTTTTCTGTTTTTGTTTTGAGACAGAGTGTCCTGTTGTGTGGGCTGTGCTTAAACTCCTGGTAACTGTGAGCAGGCCCTGCACGCTGGGAATTGAACTGTGGTCCACTGGAAGAGCAGCCAGTGTGCTCTGAGGTGACGAGCCTCGGTATTGGTTATTTGAGAGCTATACAGTGTGTTTTTAATCACATTCATCCCCTCTTCCCCTACTCTTCACAAATCCACCCCCACTCCCTCCACACCCAACTTTGTGTCCTCCTCCTTCCCCCATGAAGATCATAATCCCAGCACTCGGGAGGCAGAGGCAGCAGGATCTCTGAGTTTGAGGCTAGCCTTGTCTACAGAGCAAGTTCCAGGACAGCCAGGGCTACACAGAGAAACCCTATCTCAAAAAAACAAACAAACAAAAACCCAGGGGTGGGGGGGACCTAATTTGTGCTGCCCAAATATTTGTAGAGGTATTGTCTTCCGCTGGAGCATGGCCATCTTCTCAGGGGTATACTCTTAGGGAAAAAAACTCTCTCTCCATCTACCAATAACTAACAATTGCCATTACCTCTTTAACTATGGTGGGATTGTGTGCCCAAGACCCCTGTTCATGCTGGGGTTTGGGCAGGCCTCGGTTTGCCCGTATTTTGGGCTTACATGAGCTTTGTGCATGCTGCCAGGACCCCTGGGAGTCCACCTGTGCAGCTGCCCTTCTGTGTCCAGAACATATTTTCTTATAATCATCCATCAACTCTGGCTCTTAATCTCTTTCTGCCTCCTTTTCTGAAATGATCCCTGAGCCTTGGGGGTGGGGCATGTGCAGAATATACGTTCCATTTAGGGCTGAGAGTTCTGCAGTTTCTTCTTGTTTGCACATTGGCCAACTAGTGGCTCTCTGTCTTAATCAACATCTACCATAAATAGAAGCTTGCCAGAGGAGGGTAGAGAGATGCATTCACCTATGGCTACAATACATTGCTAGTGTTAGTGTTAAGGAGTGGGGGACCTGATTGTCTCGTGTTTGTGTTCAAGATAGGCAATCGAATCCAGCTCATTCTACAGGATCCCTTTCAGCTCCCGTCTCCTCGCCTAAACAGAGCTTTCTCTGACTCTTCCTACATACCTCCCTGCCTTTGGTAGTTTACCCATCCTCCTGGTTTGCCCCAGACTATTCCAGACTTATCAGTGATGGTCCCATACCCCCAAATGCCTCCTGCAAACTCCAGACGTTAGGATATAGATATGATGTATCCCAAGAAAGGCTCAGAAGATGGGGACTGATGCTTGAAGTCAGCCACTGGGAGTGCACCTTTGGAAACTGTATTGTCCTGGGATCTTTCCCATCTCTCTACATCCTGCCACCATCAGGAGAGCAGATCTGCTCCACTAGACCCCTGGCTAGGACAGACTGTGCCCCCCGGGGGGACTATGATGCCCCCACAGGCCTAGAAACAATGGCGCCAGCTGTGGACTGGCATCTCTGAAACTCCCAAGTGACAATAGATCCTTCATCTTTTAAGCTGTGTCCTTGGGTACTTTGTCACAGCTACAAAGTGGCCATCAAGCCAGTTAAGTGTAAGTCAAGACTGATGACCACCCGAGCTGCCCTCCAAGCTGGGAGGGCTGCCTTTAATTTTCTTGGCTCTCTGAACTCTCACCGTTGACCTGGTACCTGTCATGTTTTACGTTACATGGCAGCCACTGGCATATAAAAAAATGTTTCAAGATTAGCTTATACACACGGCTTAAGGGCAGAATGGTGTCTTTCATCATAACATTAAACCAGTGTTGGGTGCATAAAAGTCACTCAAGAGGTGGAGTTAAAGAACTCATTTGAAGAGAAAAATAACTCTCACCGGTTGCAGTTTGCCGTCCAAGGAACTAAGGGTGAGATGGCGCACACCTGCCTCCATTTCTCCTCCTGCTCTCAAGGCTGCTCTCATGCCTTCTGTTTACCTTTTAAAACCTCATCTCTCACTCCTCCGTCATGTTTCCTAAACCCCAACTGATGCAAGAATGTCCAGGAGGGAAAGAGAAAGAGTGTAACGCATTTTCCCAGAGATAAGTGCTTACCCAGAGATTACTGTCAGCAGGGGTGAGTGGGATGTGTGATCTTTGGCACAATTAATGTACTTCGTCAGATTTCTTCACTTGAAACAATGTGGCAGACCACCTGAAAGTTCTAGAACATATATGCACATATGTATGTTTATGTGTACATCTATGTATACATATGCCTGTGTGTGAAGCAAGGCTCTCAAAGGATAAACTCTGGCATGCTCAATTTTCTTCTTCTTTCTTTCCTTCCTTTCTCTTTTTCTTTCTTTCTTTGGTTTTTAGAGACAGGATTTCTCTGTGTAACAGCCCTGGATGTTCTAGAACTCACTCTGTAGACCAAGCTAGCCCCAAACTCACAGAGATCCTCCTGCTTCTGGCTCCCTAGTGCTGGGCCTAAAGGCATGTGCCACCACTGCCTGGTGGGCATGCTTAAAATGTAAGAACTATATGAGCTTTAACTGGCTTAGGAATTGGGTACTGCTGAGCAAAATGGTTGAGTGCTCTACAAGGGGGCAAGAGAGGAAAAAGAAACCACTGTTTTTATTTGTTTAGTTAGCAAAAACTTTTAAGGCGCGGAGTGTCCATCTTTAACCCCAGTTCCCAGAATGCAGAGGCAGGCTGTGAGTTCCAGGAAGCCAGAGCTACACAGTGAGACGCTGTCTCAAAAACAAAACAAACAAACAAACAAACAATCAAACAAACAAAAACCTGAATATGAAAATGTACATGCCTCAACTTTATGTTATAGTAAAACTGGTCCTTGGGAAGAGGGCAGATACCTCTGCTGCCCAGCCATTAATGTCCTCTGGGACACTGGGCAGGGGTAGCACATGCTTTTATCCCAGCACTTGGGAGGCAGAGGGAAGTGGATCTCTGAATTTGAGGCTAGCCTGGTCTATAAAGTGAGTCCAGGACAGCCAAGGCTACACAGAGAAACCCTGTCTCAAAAAACAAAAAAAAAAAAAGAAAAAGAAAAAAAAAAAAAAGAAAAACAAACAAAAAATTGAAGTCTCCTGGGGTGCCGCCTGCCATGATAGGGTTCCAGTATTATTATTCTGTGGCCTGCTAGTGGTCATCTCCACATATACATTTTAATCTGAAGGTTCATAAAGGGATCAAATCTCTGAGGTATTCCTTAGATGTGTCTGTCATCTCTTCATTTCAGTGATAACATCCTGTGCACACATTTCTTCAACTAGGGAGGATAGTTTTCAACCCTTAAAGCTAGAAACTGGCAGGCAGCCTGGCTTTTACCTAATAAGGCTTGGTGGCTCCTTTGCATCTCGAGGAGAAACTTATCTTTTTGAGACAGGATTCCTCTGTGTAGCCCTGGCTGTCCTGGACTCACTTTGTAGACCAGGCTGGCCTCAAACTCACAGCCCTCCGCCTGCCTCTGCCTCCTGAGTGCTGGAATTAAAGGTGTGTGCCACCATTCCTGGCTGAGAAAAAAACTTTTAAAGGTGTCTGTCATCAAGAAAAAGAAAGTAGAGCCTGAAGAGATGGCTCAGTGGTTAAGAGCATTTATGTGAATAGGTGTTTGGCCTGCATGTACGCCTATGCACAACTTTCAAGCCTGATGCCCATGGAGGCCAGGAAAGGGTGACTGATCTCCTAGCTAGCACCTGAGTTATAGAAAGTTGTGAGCTGTCATGTTGGTGCTGGGTGTTGGGTCAGTGTTCATTGGAACAGGAACAGCTCTTTTAACCACCAAGTCATCGCACCAGCCCCACACTTGTTGCTCTTTGAGAGGACCTGGGTTAATCAATCCCAATTGCCTAGTAGACGATCTTAGTAAAACAAAAACAAAAATAAAAACAAAAACGGGGGGGGGGGGGGGGGGAGGGGATGGTTTGAAGACAGAGTTTTGCTCTCTATCTCAGGCTTGCTTTGTACTCACTATGTATCTGTGGTGGCCTTGAACTCTGGAAATCCTTTTTCCTCAGCCTCCTAAGTGATGGGATAACAGGTATGGACCACAATGCCAACCAAGCTTTATTCAAATTATTCTTTTTAATTTTTTTTGTGTGTATATGTGTATGAGCGAGTCCAAGTGTGTGTGTCATCCCAAGAGACACATGTCACCATCGCACAAGTCTCATTCTGAGTAGGTGGATCTCTCACCTATATTAGTCCTTCATTGTGCCAAAAAGCACAGTGAGTTTGGTGTTCTAGGTTGGGTAATTGTTCTCTATTGCATATGCCTTGTGTGTCCTGAGGAAAAGAAACTTGAGTTTCAACAGCTACCCCTCTTACCTGCTGTATTTCTGAAACACACCACATCTAGAAAAGTTCACTATTTGTTTTTCTGAGACAGGTCCCAGGTAGGCAGACTGAGTTTGAACTCCTGGTTTTCCTGCCTCTACCTCCCAATCCTGGATTATAGACATGTGTCACTACACCAAGCTTAGAGGACTTTCTGCGGTGTGCTTCCCACTTCTTATATGTGTGATTTAGTGAGATTCAAAACCTATTGATTGAGCACCTACCTACCATTACAGTGACAGATACCATACAGGGAGGACAGTATGGGTGCTAGCATGCATGTTGGAGATACAGGAGAGAGAGAGACAGAGAGACAGAGAGACAGAGAGACACATACAGAGAGAGAGAGACAAACAGAGTTGTGTAGTACAGGTGCATGTGTGCCATAGTGCATAGGTCATAGTACAACTTATCCAGCCTGGTTCTCTTCTTCCACCTTCTGGAGACAGGGCTGGAGACAGGGCTTCCCTTGTTTACGTCATGCTATAGACGCCAGGCTAGCTGGCCCTTGGCCTTCCAGGTGATTCTACTGTCCCCAGCTCCCAGCTTGAGGTACAGATGCATGCTGCCATATTAGGATTTGTTGTTGTTGTTGTTGTTGTTGTTGTTTGTTTGTTTGTTTGTTTGTGACAAGGTCTCACTCTGTAGCTCTGGCTGTCCTGGAATTCACTCTCTACACCAGGCTGGCCCCAAACGCACATCGATCCGCCCACCTGTGCCTCCTGACTGCTGGGATGAAAGCTTTCACACACTGCTTAATTTCATTGCATTTCTCTCCAGCGTGAGCTGTTTCTTGACTTCATCAGTACAGAAATATACAAAGGATTTATCATGATGGTGTGTGTGTGTGTGTGTGTGTGTGTGTGTGTGTGTGTGTGTGTGTATGTGTAATAGGAAGTATGTGTTTCTCCATTCTGGAGACAGGGAAATCCAAAATCAAGGCACTGGCACATTCAGTGTCTGGTGAAGGCTGTACCTACTTAGTGGATGCTGTCCCCCTCACTGTCCTTGGGTAGCACAGGGAGTGAGGGAGCTTCCTGGGTCCCTATGTAAGGCACTGATCCCATTAACCAGAGCTTCTCCAGACCAACCAAACCACTTTCCAAAGGTCTGACCTCCTGATACTATCTCTTCGGAGTTTAACACTTTACTGTTTGAGTTTGAGGACACAAGCGTTTAGTGCATCACCAAGCCAGTAGGGAGTCTAGGTATGCTGGCCCAAACGCCTGTAATCACAGTACTCTGGAGGAGGAAGAAACGTACGGATCAGGATCCTGTTCAAGGTCATACACTTCTTAGCAAGCTCCTGGGCTACGAGATGTCAGATAAGGAAAGCACGGACTGTGGGTTCACTATAGGCAGGCACTGAGATGTATATCAGGTAGGCAATCAGGTCCTTTTTATGTTTTGCTTGCGAGACAGAGTTTCTCAGTGTAATCGAGTCCTGGCTGTCTGGGACTCATTTTGTAGACTAGGCTTGCCTCAAACTCACAGAGATCTGCCGGCCTCTGCCTGGGCTTAGAGGCATGCACCACTGCGCATGGCCCGTAATTAGGTCCTTTGATAATATACTACTTAGAGCTAGAGGGATGGCTCAGTGGCGGCTTTTCTATAGGACCAGTTCACAACAAACTGTAACTTTAGTTTCAGTGGCCCCAATGGCCTCTGCAAGTACCAGCCATTCATGTGGTGCGCAGACAAGGGCAGGTGAGCACCTACAGGTTTTTCTCTCATGGTTAAAAGCAATTCGGGAGGCAAGTCGAGCGGATTTCTATGAGTTCTAGGAGTAGGAATTTGGGCCTCTTCTCTCTTAGAAAGAGGCCCAGCTCCCAAATAGCCCACATCCCTTCCCCCTGTGTTTGTCTGGTGTTTACTTTTGAGACAGGGCCTGGATATATGTAGCCTGGGCTAGTCTGGAAGTCACAAAAGTCCTCAGTGCTGAGATTACAGGTATGGAACATCATACTAAGTCCATGTGTATGGGTGTGTGTGTGTGTGTAACAGAGTCCTGGCTGTCCTGGAACTCTCTTTGTAGCCTAGGCTGGCCTTCAACTCAGAGATCCCCCGGCCTCTCTCTCCTGAGTGCTGGGATTAAAGATGTGTACCACCATGCCTGGCTTCAAACGCTAATGCTTTTGCCTTTGTTACGTTTTTCTTATTTCCTTGTTTTCTTTTTCATTTCTCTTCTTCTGGAACATATGTATATTTGGGCAGCTTAGTGGAAGGGGCTTGCTTCCTTCTTTTAGCCCAAAGGGGATTTTTCAATTCCATGAAGAAAAGAGACTCTATTATTAGATAAGTAACAGAAGCTTGTTGGAAAAAACAAAACCCCAAACACTGTATTAAATTATAAGAGCAGAAAAAAATTTGTCAGAAACAATACCAACTTTTTTTTTTTTTTTTAGTTTTTTTGAGACAGGGTTTCTCTGTACAACAGTCTTGGGTATCCTGGACTCACTTTTGTAGACCAGGCTGGCCTCAAACTCACAGTGATCCGCCCACCACCACACCCAGCAACAATACCACCTTTAACACTATAATCTTCATCTTTGTTTACAATACTTTATGCATCTTAGATATGTACAAATGTGTTGAATTTTGTTCATTGATTTTTTTTCCATTTTCCTCTATGTGTGTGTGTGTGTGTGTGTGTGTGTGTGTGTGTGAGATACTGTGGGTGCAGTGCACATGTGTGGTTGTGATTAATATAGTATGTATGCATGTGAGTGTGTGCATGTGAGGTCAGAGGTAAATGTCAGGAACCATTCTCCAAACCTTGCTCAGTAAGGCAGGGTCTCTCAATCAAACCCAGAGTTTCTGAACGCGGCTAGTCTGGCTTCCTCTGGGGACCCCTTATCTTCATCTTCTGAGGGTAGATTTATAGGGGAACTGGTGTTAGGTTCAAGCAGCTTTATGTGGTACTGAGACTCTGGCCCTCATACGTACCTGGTAAGTGCTCAGTCAGCGACATTTCCTCGGTCCCAAGAACGTTTCTTGTCTTTGTTTGTTGAACAGAGTTTCTCTATGAATCCCTGGCTGCCCTGGAACTGTCTCTGAAGGCCAGGCTGACCTCCAGCTCAGAGGCCCACCTGCCTCTGCCTCCTGAGTTCTGGGATTAAAGGCATGGGCCACTATGCTTGGCTTTCTTGACTATTTTTGAAAGATTTCATTTTAATTTTTATGTTTGTTTGTTTGGGTTGTTTGTTTGAAACAGGGCTTCTCTGTGGAGCTCTGGCTGTCCTGTAACTCACTCTTTAGATCAGGCTGCCTCTGCCTCCCTAGTGCTGGGATTAAAGGTCCGCTCCACCAATGCTCTGTTTATTTTAACTTTTAGTTGTGTGAATGCAGGAATTCCGAGAGGCTGCTGGTGAAGCTCCATGGCTTTCACACCCTTGGCCTGCGGGTGCCACTATTTCACATAGTGAGGTCCCCCCAGTATTCAAATTGGGTTTGGGCCAATTTGGTAGTTAAGGTAGTTCTTTAAGATAAACCCAAAATATGTGTATAAGTTGGGGCTCAACATACAAATTTGTTATTTAGGAGAAAGTTTATGTTAGTAATAAGCGAAATAATAATTTAATGATTTACCTTTTATTTTTATTTATTTGCTTTTTGTTGATAGGTTCTCTATGCACCCCAGGCTAAATTGAAATGACCTCTGTTGTCTGCTCAGCCTCCAGAGTATTGGTACTGCAGGTGTGAACCACCACCTCCCAGCTCATTACACTGCAGGTGTGAACCACCACCTCCCAGCTCATTACTTCATTCAGTATTTAGCATGTGACACATAGATATTGTGTTAGGTGCTTCCAAAAAATATAAAGAAGACTGAAGTGCCACCCTCCAGGGCTTTTCAGGGTCACTTGAGTATATGCCCTCATACCTGGCCCTTGCCTCTTTTTTTCTGTATGCTTAAGTACCAGCGCTTGGGATGGCATAACAGTGTACTTTCCACTCGGCGTCATTAAGGCAGATGTGTTCCCCTTAATGCATGAAGACGGTCAGGGTCTTTTGTTGCTTCGTTTTTTCTTTCTTTTCCTCCATTTCCTGAAATTCACTATGCAGACTAGGGCAGTCTTGCGCCACCTGCCTCTGCCTCCTGAGCACCAGGATTGGAGGCATCCATCAACGGGCCCTGCTCATGGTCACATATTTTTAAAGTCCCACTTCTGTTTTTGGCTTCTTTGTATAAAACCTAGGACATTCCGGTGAAGGCGCTCAGAGCCTAAGCTCAAGCTGTTGCTCTCTTCCTTCACACCAAGATTTATTTGTATGTCTAATTAAAATGCTAACTGAAATTAAAATGTTTGTACTTTCCTTTTTTCTTTCTTTCTTTTTTTTTCTTTTTTCTTTTTTTTTTTTCTGGTGCTGGGGACTGAACATAGGGCCTTGAGTTTACTGGGCAAGCCCTCTCTTGAGTCAAATCCCCAACCCCTGTGCTTTTTTGTATTTGATTTTGCTGCATGAAGGCTAGTTTGACTGCCTCTAGTGCAGTTCCTTCAGGTCTCAGGAGGAGTGGAGTAACGTGGTTTAAACATTAAGCTGGGTAAAGCTTTTTCTCGCTCTGTTTCCAGGATGTCTTACCTCTGCCCCCATTAATTCCTGCTGCCCTATTTTCTAAGTCAAATTCTGGATACATCATTAGCTCCCACAACCCAAAATACTATTTCTTTCTGTCCTTTAACCATCTTTCAAATATCAGCTTCCCTTTTCTTAGAGGCCAGACAAGTCTCAGCGTCTCTGTGCGGCCAGGCTAAGTAGTTTCTGGTCCTGCCTCCATCTCAATGCTGGGCTGATGCACTAGCACCATCATGACTAGGTGGGGTGGGGCTGGGGATCGAACCCTGAGCTTTCAGTATGCTGGGCGATCATGCTACCAACTGAGCTACATCCCCAGTCCTCTCCCCTTTCATCTCTCTCCTCATTCTTTCTATCCCACTCGGCTATTGCCTAAGCTGGCTCCTCCTCATCTCACCCATATTGCACATCACCCTTCTAATTAATCTACCCACCTCCAGCTGCAGCTCTGTCCAGTCAGGTCTTCTAAATCCGGAGTCCCTCCTTAGCATCCATCGCCAGCTCCCCACTGTCTGTGAGAGTCTGAATCAGACATGCTGGCTTACAAATTCAGTTTTATCCCTTGTTGTGTCTTAGGGAGTACCCTATATAGTTAAGGAGACTCAGCTACCTCTGTGTTTCGTGGTTCTGGCTCCGTGTGTGTGTGTGTGTGTGTGTGTGTGTGTGTGTGTGTGTGTGTGTGTGTGTCTTATAGTATGGACCCTTTATTTTGAAAACTCCTCCTTCCTTTCCCTGACAAGTGTCTGATAAGCTTGGGATGCCTCCTCTTCATTCTCTCTCCCCTCTCTGCAAGTTTATCTGATCTTACTATATCCAGAAGAACAAGGACAGACAGACAGACAGACAGACAGACAGACAGACAGACAGACAGACACACAGTGGTTGCCAAGGTTTGCGTGGAAAGCTTTGAAAACAGGGACTTATCAAATACAATGACCCTTTTAGGTAGGCATTGCCTTAACTTCCTTTTTCTTGTAACATTTGTAACAAAAGGCCCAGTTAGCTCTCTTCCCAATGGACAGTCTCATTGTACTTCATGTCCCTAGAAACTGGCTACAAGTACTGTAAGTGTTATTTTTTTTCCCTCCCTCTTTTTGAATATGATGAAATTAGTGGCATTTAACTAAGTCTTGATCTCAGGATTAGGTGATGTGAGATTTTTACAGGCTGGTGTAGAAGACACTTGGGTTCCAGCCAGAGGCTTTGTAGTTTCTCTGTCACCTCTGCACTAGATGATATTGCCACCCTCCTCATTGCTCAAAGAAATGACCTGTGGTTACCTTGTGTCTACCTTTCTTCACATCTGACCTCAGGGAAGTACCCTGAACTCTTTCATCCTCTATTTCCACAGCAACTATCCTGATCCAGGTAACTGCTACTATCTACCTCATATCCTTACCCAATAACACCTTTGTTACCTTGCTTCTCTTTGTTCCATTTCTCTTCTTCTCCAAAGATAGGTCTATACAACAGGTAAAAAAGTAAACATCTGAAAGGAAAACAAACAAACAAAGCCACAACAAACCCCCGTTGGGTGTGATGGCACAGGCCTTCAATACCAGCTGAGGCAAGTGGATCTCTGAGTTAGAGGGCATCCAGGGCTACATAGTGAGGCCAAGTTTTAACTCCCACCCCCATCCCCACCCCCACAGAAGAAGTCTTTATTTTCTTTCCTTTGCACTTATGAATATGAATCCAAACAACAGCATTGGGCTCCTGTTCAAGGCTCCAACCTTAGGGTGCTCCTCCTCTGCAAGTGTGCTCCAGCCTCCTGCTCCTCAAACCAGCTAAAGTTGTTCAATATCAGTCCCTTCCCACTCATTGTCCCCAGTCTAGAATGTTCTTCCTGCCTGTGGCTGGCATGACTAAATCTTTATTTAAGTCTTAGTTCAGATCACCTCAGAAAAGTCAACCTTGCCTTTGTCTTTACAAAATTTAAGTGGCTAATTGTCGTATGTAATTTATGTCCTCAAATTCACTGTATTATTTTATGAAAACCTGGGAAATCTTTAAAATTAATTATGGCATTATTTCAAAATTTCCATGACCACTCTATATTTTCTCACAATCATCACTACCTGTAATTGTCTTATTTTTCTTCCCCATTAGAAACATACCCATGCCATTGAGGGGCTGCTTCTATTTTGATTCACAGTTGTGCTTTGAAGTAACGGAACATTCAAGTAATTTAAAAAGTAGCCTTGAGAATAGTCCAAAACCAGTTCAGATAGATTTAGGACATAGATAAAGCCATCTAGGCCTTGGACTTCTCACAAAGATAGATGTGGGTGAATTTAGGGTAAAGGTGGGTGAAAGAGCTAAAAACAAGAGTCCCAACTCCCTGTCGGCCTGCAAAACTTGAACTTTGGATCCTAAATCTATCCGTATCTCTCTCTCTCTCTCTCTCTCTCTCTCTCTCTCTCTCTCTCTCTCTCTCTTTGGTTGCAAGGATGCTTTGTTGTTGCTGTTGTTGTTTTGTTTTCTTGAGACAGGGTTTCTCAGTGTAGCAGCCTCGGCTGTCCTGGACTCGCTTTGTAGACCAGGCTGGCCTCGAACACACAGAGATCCGTCTGCCTCTGCCTCCCAAGTGCTGGGATTAAAGGCGTGCATGCGCCACCACCGCGCAGCTCCGAGGATGCCCCATTATGTCAACTGACTCATTTCGGTCTTATCTAGTTTGTGTGTTGTTGAAGGACAGACTAAGTTAATTTAGACCACAGAGCTATTTATGACAGGTTTTCGGCCATCGCTTCTGTCTTGTTCCTCTACGGGTCAGTGTCAGCATTAGCGCCAGACACATCTCGTCCTAAGCTACTGCACGGGCTGCATTTTCGGACGCTCAGGAAGTTGACTCCATCCGCTCGAGGCTACACCGGAGTAGGCTTAGGGTGGAGCCAGAAAGCCAGGTATCTGGAGACGCCCCGCGGGTACCCAGCGCTGGGGAGGGGGCGTGGCAGTGGGCGTTGCCAGGCGCCGCAGGACCACCAATGGCATCCCGGAGCTCGGGGCGATGCGCGTGACGCAGCCGCGGGCTGGAAGGTTGGGGCGGAGAACCGGGGTAGGGACCGGCGCTTTATCTTCCTCCGCAGCCGGGCTGGCGGCGTTGCGGGCTTCTTAGAGACATCCGAACGCAGCGACCCTCCCGCCTAGACCACCGCAGCTGCCCTCTGGCCGCAGGTAATCCCAAGCTTCCGCTCCCTTCCTCCTTTCCTGTCCAGATCTACCAAGCGGACTGCGGTGGCGGCGCCGCTCCGGCTCTGCGGGCCTGGCCTGGGCCGGACTGTCCCGCCGAGACGCTGCTTGCTGCCGGCAGCCAGGGGAGGATCCTGCGGAGTTTGGAGGGGAGAGCGGGAAAGTTACCTGCAGCCATTTGGAATACTGGCGGCCTTTTCAGTATCAGAGATGGTTTGATGTCCCCTTGAATCATGTGGCGTCTCTCAAGCCAGTCGGTAAAGAAAGTTGAGAGTTAGAAGTCATCGCATTCTTTGGAAAGCGACCTCAAAAAAAAAAAAAAAGCGCTCAGGAAGTCAGTCCCCCCTCCCCCGCCCCCGATGTGAGCGGGAGAGAGATATGTAAGGGAAGAGATGGCACTACCAGACACCAGACTCTATAGGGGCAGGAGCACCAAAACCTTTAGTCAAGCTCATGTTGTTTTTAAGTAGCAGTGGGGAATTAAGTTTCTGCCTTTGATCTTAAGTGTTAATAGGCATGTAACGTTTTAAAAAAGGCATGTAACTTAAGATGTGTGTGTGTGTGTGTGTGTGTGTAGCGGTTATTTGTGAGAAACTACTGTAAGCTCCATTCTCTGCATTTTATATAAAACTAGTTGTAATACTTTTAGGTAGTTGACTCCCCCCCCCCCCCAAACTACTTGCCTTCTTCGTTAATGCAGACTCCCAACTTGAATGTATTTTTTTTTCATTGTTTGCTTTCAACTGGGAAATATAAAGGACTTGTTTAAAAAGCCAGCGCAGGCAGCATGGGAGTGGGGCTTGCAAAGAGCTCTGAAGCAGCGCGGAGTAAGCGGAGTAAAAAACGTGGAGAAGCACACGGTGTAGCGTGTCACGTGCTTAGAACTGGTCGGGGTGGGGGGTCACTCTCTCTTATAACTCACATCAACCTCCTGAGTGCCTACTGTCTTCAGGCCTGGGCCGGTTCTCCAGATTCCTCCCTTGTCCCTGGAAGGCTTCCTTGTATCTTCTGGAGGCTTCCCCAGGCCTTACGTTCTTTGCCCCTTTCTCCTCACATTCCTCAAACCAAAGGTCACTTCCCTGTGGGAGCCACTCATCAGTATCAGCCTTTACCAACAGTTAATCTTCTGTTCCAAGTGACACTGTCCTTGTTTTCTAGTGGACTTTGCAAGGCTAGTCTTATCTGTTTTCTGCCTTCTCAGGGTCTGGCTCAGAACCTGTCATGAACGGAACTAAAGAGTTGGGAGGGCCAAAGAAGGAGCTTTGAGAAAAGACTAGCTAGGGAGTGCCTGTTTCCTCTGGAAGTTCCGTTTGTCAGACAGGACTCTCAGGATTTTTTCTTTTCTTTCTTTTTTTCTTTCTTTTCTTTTCTTTTTTTTCTTTTTTTTTGCCAAGTTGGATAACTTAGTTATATTTAATCATTTGTAAGTAAAATAAACTCAGATGTAAATAAAATTCTCATGTTCTTCATTCTTGTCAACTGACCCAGTCCTGTTAGCTACATGAAGAGGTTGTAGGGTAGGACAAACCATTTTTGGAGGGAAGAAAATGAAGACTTTGTACATTGGATTATTAATTTCTTCTCTTCCTTCCCTTCCTCCCATCTTTTTTGTTTGTTTTTTGAGATAGGGTTTCTCTGTGTAACATCCCTGAATGTCCTGGATTCTCTTTGTAGACCAGGCTGGCCTCAAACTCAGAGATCTACCTGTCTTTGCCTCCTGAGCGCTTGGATTAAAGGCGTGTACCACCATGTCCAGCCCTAACCTTTCTTTTGGCAGGATCTCATGTAGCCCAGACTGCCCTGACAAACTGTGTAGCTAAGAGTGATCTTGAGCTCCTGGTTCTCCTGCCTCAGCCTCCCAAGTGCTAGGATTACAGGTGTGTACTTGGATCTGGGTTGGATTGTAAATTCTATCCACAGTGGATTCTCTTTCACTGAGCCGCAGGGAGTTGTTCGCCTGCAGTAGGTTCCCAGTATTTATTTGTCTATAGATTTATAGGTTCTTTTGAAATCTTTGCTGATGAAAACACTGTGGGCAGGCTAAACTTGACATTTCTTTGGGACATGATTCACTTGTTTCTCTAATTCCTTTTATTTGCTTTCTGGAGACAAGTTAGGAGCTTACCACAGAATATTACGTAACTTCCCTGTAAGATTGGTTTCTTACATCCTTGTCTAATCAGTATGTTACATTTTAATACTGCGAGTGTGTGTGTGTGTGTGTGTGTGTGTGTGTGTGTGTGTGTCTGTCTGTCTGTCTGTCTGTCTGCCTGTCTGTGTCTGCGTGTGTGTGTGTGTGTCTGTCTGTCTGTGTGTGTCTGTCCGTGTGTGTGTGTGTGTGTGTGTGTGTGTGTGTGTGTGTGTTTAGCTTGCAGGGTGAAGGTGCCACACATGCCACTATTGTGAATATGGAGGTCAGAGGACAACTTGATGCAGTCGGTTTTCTCCCTGACCTTTACGTGGCTTTCAGGGATTACACTTGGGTTGTCAGGCTTGTGTGGCAAGCATTTTTACGCACTCAGCCAGCTGACCAGCCTCACTGGTCCACTTTGTCACCTAAAAGGAGGATGGTTCCACCACGCAAATCTACCTCTTTGCAAAGGAAGTGGAAATGTGTGTGATGGCTCAGGCTTCTAATCCCAGTACTTGGAGGCAGAAGTGTGCAGATCTGAGTTCCAGGGCAGCCAGGGCTACATAGTGAGACCTTGTCTCAAAAACCAAACAATAAACAAAGCCCCAAAAGAAACAGGCCAAAAAAAAAAACCCCAAAAAACAACCCACCAATAAATAAAAAGTACGAATGTTAAGTGAGCTAGTGGCGCACCGCCCTTGGCGCTGAGCAATACGGATGGCCCTTACTTTCCCTCCCTGCTGGGCCTCTTATGAGAATAGTCCTATGATCTGCTTTCAGTTCCTCAACACATTTTGCAATCTACTCCAACATTTGCCCTTCCTGAAAGCAACTGTACACGTAGTTAATAAAAAGCCCACTTTAGCGGTCTCCACATTGTTAAACAGCTGTCCCAAGTTCTACCTTCTTGTTCTTTGTTTTCGTTTTTTCGCTTTTTCCAGACGGAGTTTTTCTGTGTAACAGCCCTGGCTGTCTTGGACTCAGCTTTGTAGACCTGGCTGGCCTCGAACTCAGAGATCAGCCTGCCTCTGCCTCCCAAGTGCTGGGATTAAAGGTGGGCACCAAGGGGTGTGATGGTGCGCGTCTTTAATCCCAGCAGTGGGAGGTAGAGGCAGGCTGATCTCTGTGAATTTGAGGCCAGCTAGGTCTACAAAGCGGAGGCCAGGACAGCCAGGACTATAAGAGAAACCCTGTCTCTAAAACCAAAACAGAAAAAAAAGGCATGCAGCATCCTGCCTGGCTCTCACCCTTTTTTTTTTTTTAAAGTAACTCTTATTATTAAAAAAAAAAAACCCACTGGGCATAGTGGTGCATGCTTTTAATCCCAGCACTTAGGAGGCAGAGACAGGTGGATCGCTGTGAGTTGCATAGTTAGTCCAGGACAGACAAGGCTACACATAGAAAAACCCTGTCTCAAAAGCCAAAAAAAAAAAAAAAACTTCCAAAAGCCTTGCAAATAACATCACACACCTTCTTTGTGTGTGTGTGTGTGTGTGTGTGTGTGTGTGTGTGTGTGTGTGTTCTCTTGAATTCTCCCTGGTGCTGACCCCAGAGAATCCCTCTGCACCCTCTCACTCCCCCCCTCCCCCCCAGCAATTTTTTGCTCCTTTTTCTTCTTTAATCTCTTTGCTTTTTGCTTTTTAACTTTTTAAATGCCCCATAATACTGGGGAAATTACTTAACCAGCTAGAAGCTGATGCTACTATCTCCTGCTTACCATGTAAAATAAGGGCTCTGTAAATAGTAGCCTGGTTATTTCCTGGGTAACTGTACCTGGGAAACTTCCTAAACTTGTGCCTTAGACTTAGCTGTCAGTGCACTGATGCAGCCCAGATCCCTGGCTTCAGCCCAGACTTGTGTGTTCAGGGGGGCTTTTATACCTTGGGTGGCCTACGGGCACACAATTCTTTCTTCTCCCTTTAGTTAGCTCTATGGTATTCCTAGCCTTTGTGAATTAGCATACTCACTTGGGATCTGGGAACAACTGCCTCCTGTGTAGCCAGCTACAACACCGCAAAGACTTCTTGGAATTAATCATTTGTGTAAAATTATCTCCTGATCTCCCTCTTATCTCTTCTCTCTTCATTTCTTTTTCCAGTAAACACATGTCATGGGAGTCTTCAGGCTTTATTGCTTTGTGAGCTCATTGCTGGCACTGCCAACCTTGTTTTTTTTTTTTTTTTCCTTTCCTTTTTGTTTTCCCTAGACAGGGTTTCTCTATGTAAACTTGGCTGTCCTGGACTCCTTGTAGACCAGGCTGGCCTCGAACTCACAGTGGTATGTCTGCCTCTGCCTTCTCAGTGCTGGGATTAAAGGCGTGCGCCACCACACCTGGCAACCTTGCTTCTCTTTGACACAGCCTTCCTTTTGGTTGTGAGTTAATCTTCCTCAAGATAAATATTACATCCTTCGGGGACTGAACTGAGGTCCTCCCATGTGCTAGACAGATGAAACCCCTACCTTTCCTTTAAACAAGTGTAATTCTAATGTTGTGTTAGAGAGGGAGAAGAAAAGGAAAAACAAAAACGGTAGTAGGGGGTGGGGGAATAGGGTTAGAAGAGTACCACAGGGGTTAGTGGAGGCTTATTTATTAAGTGTGTGCATGAAAATGTTTGTGCATGCATGTGCATGTGTGTGACAAGAGTCTCCTTATGTAGTCCAAAGTGTCCTCACACTGATGCCAGCTTCTCTGCCCCAGACTCCCCGGTGCTGGGGATGCAGGCATGAGCCCCTCCGTGCCCAGCCTTCAGTAGTGCTTTTGACTGAAGCAGCAGATGTGTTAAGGGATTAGAATTAGGTATGTCACGATCCGAGAGGCAGCTGGATTCACCTTGCATTATATCAGGAAGAACAAACAAGCGTGTGCAAAGAGTGGCTGCTAGTCCTGTCAGCTGCAGTGGAGATGACAAAAGTGGGATTGGATAGAACGTCAGTACTTCACGCTGGGCATGATGGTGCACACCTATAATCCTAGCACTTGGGAGGTTGAGGCAAGAGGATCGCCTCACACTCAAGGCTAGCCTGGGCTATAGAGCAAGACCCGTCCCCTGAAAACAAAAGGCTGTACACGGCTGGGTTTGCGTTGTGTTGAAGCCAATGAAGATCAGCTCTATGGAGCCAGGATACGGAAAGGATCTCTGAGTAGATGACGTGCTCAGGGACAGGAGAGATGGAGAGGAGAGAGAGAGAGAGAGAGAGAGAGAGAGAGAGAGAGAGAGAGAGAGAGAGAGAGAGAGCGCCAAAATGTCTGGAGTATACAGTGAAGAGCCTTTGGGGGAGGGGTAAGGACTGAGGGCCGCTGAGAGAACCTGCAGGCCAGGTCTGCTTGGGTGTGTGAAATAGGCACGGCAGCCACTTGTCCCAGGTCTGTATCCCAGCACTGCCTTTTAAATTTTAAGAGAGAGGGGGAGGGGGAAGGGAGGGGAGAGGGCGAGCAGCGGCGGTGGGGGTGGGGGGGGCACTTGCTTGTTTCTGCATACATACACTCACCTTAGGTTTAAATATTTTTTTTATATGTGCACATTCGTGCGTGCGTGCGTGTGTGTGTGTGTGTGTGTGTGTGTGTGCATGCGTGCGCGCGCGCTCCTTTGGAGGTCAGAAGAGAGTGTTACATGAGGCTGTGAGCTGCCCACCCATTATGGGTACTGGAGACTAAATCTGAGTCCTCTGCAAAAAGCAACAAGTGCTCTTTGTTTGTTTGTTTGTTTTTTGTTTTTCCAGACAGGATTTCTCTTGTAGTCCTGGCTGCCCTGCACTCGCTTTGTAGACCAGGCTGGCCTTGAACTCACAGAGATTCATCTGCCTCTGCCCCCTGAGTGTTGGGATTAAAGGCGTGCTGCACTACTCTGCCCTGCGTGCATATTTTAAAGCCCACGGTCTCCCTTGTAGACCTCTCTTTTGCTATGCCAGTGCTGTTTTTATTTCTGACTTCTACTTCTGTCCTTGTTAGGGTTTTGTTGCTGTGAAGAGACACCATGGCCATGACAGCTCTTATAAAGGACAGCATTTCACTGGGGCTGGCTTACACTTAGGAGGTTTAGTCCATTATCGTCATGGTGGGAAGCATGGCGGCATCCAGGCAGACATGATGCTGGAGAAGGAGCCGAGAGTTCTACATCTTGATCGCAGGTAGCAGAAGGAGACTGTGTGCCACACTGGCATAGCTTGAGCATAGGAGACCTCAGAGCCCGCCCCCATAGTGACACACTTCCTCTAACAAGGCCACACCTTCTAATAGCGCCACTTTGGAGGCCATGCCTTTTCAAACCACCATAGCTTCCTTCGAAGGAATCATGAACGGTCACTCCTACTTACCACTGCTCTGATTATTTTGGTCAGATAATTAGATGCTCTGGCTTCTTCTCAGACTGCTACATAGATGACGTTCAAATCTCTTATCAGTAGTCCAGACCAAACATACGTTTATGTGAGTGTTATGCCTGTAAGCATGTGTGTGCATCACATGAATGCTTCCTGCCCTTGGGGTCAGAAGAGGGCATTGGATCCCCTGGAACCGCCCTTAGGGATGATGTAGGACGCTTTGTAGGTGCTGGGATTGAACCCATGGCCTCTGTGAGAACAGCCCATCTCTTAACCTTTGAGCCATCTCTGCAGCCCCCGTATCCGGCTTCTGACATGAGTGCCGTGGATTGAACTCACGTTTTTGGACTTGCACAGGAAGCACTCTACCCACAGACTCCCAACCCCCAGGTTTAGGTCTTTGCTATATTTTGGGTTAAGTTTTGCCTAGCATGTGAGATAAGGGCCTGCCCGTCTTAGCCTGTAGACCAGACTGGCCTCGAACTCATAGAGATCCACCTGCCTCTGCTTCCCTGAGTGCTGGGATTACAGAAGTGCACCACCAGGCCTGCCTGCTTTGTTGGATATCTAAAGGCCACAAGAAAGTTGCTTTTCTTTTTATTCTATCACTGAAAAGTGTCAGTGGGTTTCACTTCATCCTCTCAGTCATCACTGAGAAAAGGAATGCGTATGACTTTGTTGCCACAGACGCAAGTGCCTGTGACTCTGACTCAGCCTGGCTTCACAGCGCTTAGTTCAGTTACCAGAGAAAACACAAGCAATCTGGCGAACAGGACTCTGCTGTCATCCAGTGTCAGTAGAGGAGGGCTTGTGCTTTTTGTTTCTTTTATTGTGCGTGTGAATATATGCTATGTGTGTGTGGGGGTGCTGGCATAGGGTGTCTGGTCCCCTGAAGCTGTAGTTTCAGGCCATTGTGAGCTACCTGGGGGGGACTCTGGGAAACAACACTTGTCATCTGAAAGAGCAACAACCTCTGAGCCCAGAGAATTCTTGTTTTTAGCCCTTTCTCACACATGGCGTATTCAAGGCTCAATCAACGAATACTTTTTCTCTTGAAACCATCACCTTGATTCCTGACCTAGCCTCTCTTTGAGCGCTAAGCGTTTGCACTTATTACCACTGCCTTGGTAATCATACCCCAGCTTGTGGTTTCATGTGTGACTCTATCTAAGAGACGTAAAATTAACATCTGCCTCCAAACTGGAATAGTGCCAGCGGCCCAAGGAAGGCCTCCCTCAAGTTCATCTAGACGGTCCAAAGGACGAGGAAAGACAGACGGATAACCTGCACCTCACCCGGCCCCTCCCTTTCCCCCCCCCTTGTCCCCCCCTCCCCCACCCCCCTTCTGACCCAGTGACTGTTGTAAAGTCTGTAACAGTTGATGGGAACCTGGCTTGGGAGCAGTGCCCAGGGTTAGGGCAGTAGAGGTTCGTGCAGGTTCATAGTGCAGACCTCAGGTAGTCGCCATGTACGGCGGGCACTATGGGTGACTGCAGACTCAGCCCCTGTAAAGCGGAAGACAAGTGTCCTGGGGGGAAGTTGCTTGTGTGCGAGCTTCATCATTGCCGTTCCCAGGCTCTGCTGTCTTGGAAGATACTTCATCCCAGGGCAGGATGGCTTGTTTTACCACAGTCCAGCGTGCAGAACAGCTGAATGGTGGCTGTGGAAGATGGAGGTCCTCTGGCTAGGACTCTGATCACACATCTTTGTCACCTTCTGCTCTTTTTCTTTTGTTTCATGTTTTTAAAAAATATTTATTTATTATTATGCATACAGTGCTGAAGAGGGCATCAGATCACATTATAGATGGTTGTGAACCACCATGTGGTTGCTGGGAATTGGACTCATGACCTCTGGAAGAGCAATCAGTGCTCTTAACTGCTGAGCCATCTCTCCAGCCTCTGTTTTATGTTTTTGTGTTGTTGTTGTTGTTGTTGTTGTTGTTTTGAAGCAGGATCTCTCTTTGTGGCTATCCTGGAACTCAAGATAGACCAGGCTGGCCTCAAATTCACAAGGACTCCCCCCACCCCCCCACCCCACCCCCGCTGGGATAAAGAGCATATGCCAGCATGCCCAGCTCCTCTGCTTTTCTTAAGTTTTCATATGTTCTGTGCTAAACTGTTCTTTGAGAATGAGGGCTATATCTAAAAGAAAGAAAAAGGGGGGAAAAAGCCCTTGAAACTAGCCAATTATTTGATAGGGGTTAATTTCTTCAAATTTGTTGCAATATCTTAACTCAAAAAGTCTTAAACACCGTAGTGATGTGAGACCCAACTAGCCAGATACTTACTTAGTTCAGAACTTTTAATTTTTAAATTAAATTGATCTTTTTGATACTATGTTCAAATCCAGGGCATCAGCCATGCATACTAGGCAAGTGCTGTGCTTCTGAGCTTCATTCCCCACCCTCTTCAAATTTTAATGGACACATAAATATTATGCACACTTAAGACGCGCTGTGATGCTTGCCTGTGCACTGATCAGCCAAGACAAATGGCTCTTTCATGTTGGGACTCTCCAGCATCTTTATTCCTGTTCCTCTTTCCTAGTAGGCAGCGCAATGGTGGGAGCAGAGAAGATGTTACTAAGAAACCGGCAGGCAAAACTTGGTGAAAGTTTTGAGCAAGATGAAGCCCAGAGAAATGCCTCCGACGCACAGAGAAATGGTAAGGGTTATGTTTCCGAGGTAAATTAATGAGCTAGAAAGGAAGTTCACTGTTCTAAGGGCAGGGCTTGTAGTTGTTTATTACAAATTCATATTGGTGAATGAGTTCATATAAGTTAATTTAGTGATGGGCCGGGGACATGGTTCAGTGGTTAGGAGCATTTGTTCTTGGTAAGGACCCAAGTTTGAATCCCAGCACCCATATGATGCTTAACTGTCTGTTAACTCCAGTTCCAGGGAATCTGCCGCCCTCATCTGGCCTCTGAGAGCACTGCATGCACATGGCACACAGGCATACATGCAGACAAAACTTCTGTACACGTAAAAGTAAACAAATTCACTCAATCAGCCTAGTCTACCAGTAATAATTGAAATGTCCTGGTGGATCCTTGGTTACAGAAGTGATCAATGGGTGTGTGTTTGCATTTATGGAGCTTCAAGTTCCATCAGTGGCAGAGCCCTCAAAATCATGCTGAGGTGGGGGGTGTAATTCACCGATGGCCTGGCTTTGTTCCCCAGCATAGCCAAACCAACCAGCCATACATACAAACAACAACAACAACAAAAACCCCATAATTGAATTACTATAAATAAGTATACTCTAATAAAGTTACTAATCTTATAATAGATATAATGAGCTAAGTTGAGTAGGGAGCAGGGTGTGGACTGATGCAGTCTTAGGAGCAAGGGAGAAACTGGGGCATCTGTTATTTGCTTCGTGCGTTAAGAGTATGCTATAGCTCTTGCTGAGGCTGAGGACAGCAGGCTTGGCGCTCCAACCCCCGTGATGCCGTCTACTGCATCAGGAGACTTATCTTCTGCAATGACGTTTGTATAGTTTTGCTTTCAGCGGGGGTGTGGGGGGTGGAAACTCAAGACCTGTTTGGTTAACAAATAGGGAAGGACTTTTAGAGGCAGGTTGCCTTTGGCATCCTCACACTTCCTGTCATGAAGAGGCTCTGTTTGACTATGCCTACTTAAAGCAGCAGCAGCCAGGGTGCAGCAGGGCTGTGAGTGAGGCTGTCTGTCGAAAGTTGGCATAAAGAGGCTTATCGACAGACTCCTAACTCTGTGGGACATGCTGCGAGGGGTGGGTCGGGCTCTAACGTGATATAAAGTGACATTTATGCAAAGTCGGATGAGCCAGCATCGGAAAGAAGCATTTCCTTCCCTCCATTATTCACAGGCCTTGGTGATAGTCTGGGTTGTCTCCTTTGCCTAGATTTCCACGAATTAGTTTTTCTTTTCTTTTCTTTTCTTTCTTTCTTTCTTTCTTTCTTTCTTTCTTTCTTTCTTTGTTTTTCTAAGGTTGGTACATCTTAGAGACTGGAGACGTATTACTGAAATCTGCTGTCACACACTGTTGTTCTCTTTATATTTTACCTTTTAAAAAGCTGTTTTGTTTTGTTAGGAGGATTGTTCTGTGTAGCCTTGCTTCAGTCTCCCAAGTGTGGGGCTCAGAGGCCTTCGGCACCACGCCCAGTTTTCGTGCAGGGCTTCCTGCTTGCTAGGCAAACATTCTGTTGAGTGAGATCTCCAGCCGTGGGTTGTAATCATTCTCGGTTTTAGTGCAGCTGTTAAAAATGTAATGTTGTTTAGCTTAAATTCAGAAGTGTGCCGCCCTCCTTGTCTCAATACAGGTAATGCTGATTGGAAAATAAAGTCGGCACTTACTGTATTTTAAACCACTTTAGTGCTTGTGGAATCGGATGAGTGACATGTGACCTTTGCGTGGCAAGGGCTTGAAGGCCTTTCAGTGTGGCTGAGCAAGCAGGCCAGCCTTGGAGCTTGTTGCATCACCTCACATGTGTTGAATAAAAAATTTCATTTTAATAGGGTTCTTGGTGGTTCATATACAGGTTAAAATTTGAGAAACAGCTTTTATTTGTTTAGTTGCCTGTCTCCCCCCCCCTTCCCCCCCCCCAGGGTCTCATGTAGCCCAGGCTGGGCTGGAACTTGTTATGTAGTTGAAGTTGGCCTTCATCCTCCTGCCTCTCCCTCCCTGATTCTGGGACTGTGGGTGTGCGCCACCATGTCCAGCCTGAGGCACAGCTTTTAGTGTGTAGAAATTATCCAGTACAGCAGCGTGAGATCAGAGTCAGAGTCTCCTGGCGAGGCCCCGGGGGTGAGGTGTGCAAGACCCTGCTGGTGGTGCTCGTTGCTCTCTGTGCCCTGATGCCACCGCTGTGAAGAGCCTTGACACTCAGCTTCCTTATGCTTCAAAGGCCTTCAAGCCCTTGCCACTCAAAGGTCACATGTCACACACCTTTAATCCCAGCACTCAGAGGCAGAAGCAGGGAGGTCTCTGTGAATCCAAAGTGAGCTCAGATCTCAAAAAAGCGAAAATGGTGGTAATTTTTGGGGCGGGGTGGGGGGGTGGGGAGGTGTGTGGCGGCTGTAGAGATGGCTTAGTGCTGAAGAATGCTCACCATTCTTCTACCCCCTTCCCCCTCCCCCACTCGCCACTCTTGCACGGAGTTCAGTTGCCAGCACCTAGGTGATGGCTTGTAACCATCCCAACTCCGGTTCTAGAGCATCTGACTCCTCTGACTTCCTCAGCCACCAAACAGAGAGACACATGTAGGCCAAGCATTCATACATATAAGATAAATAAATCTTAAAACAAACAAACAAACAAACACAAAAAAACTTGTGTGTGTTTGAGGCAGAAACAGAAAGGCCTGCCAGGGTTACACAGTGAGACTAGGTCTCAAGAACAAACGTCCAAAGCAGAGACCACTGCGCAGAGGCTGGCTGTACATGCCTAAGTGCTGCGCAGAGGCCGGCGGTACATGCCCAGTGTGGCGTGGACTCCCGAGCGTCTTACCCTGATGCGTGATCTCAGTGGCTGACAACCTTCCAAGAGGCTCTCAGGCATGAGATCATGGCATTTCCATAGGTGCCTTGGGTCTGATTACAGTCTGATAGGTAAAACCAGGGGTCATAAAGGTTTTTACTGTGAATAAATTTCACATAAATTTTTAGATTGCAAGAACACTGTAATTTACGTCAAGGAAAGGAGCTTATGTTCTTAGGCATGATCCAGAGCTATCTAGACAGCCTTTCTTGTTTTTTGTTGGTTTGTTTTTTTGTTTTTTGTTTTTGTTTTGTTTTGTTTTGTTTTTTTGAGACAGCGTTTCTCTGTGTAGCCTTGGCTATCCTGGACTTGCTTTATAGACCAGGCTGGCCTCGTACTCACAGAGGTCCACCTGCCTCTGCCTGCCGAGTGCTGGGATTACAGGAGTGGGCCACCACACCCAGTTTATTTGAACATTCTTATTGGAGATGTCTTTTCAAGAGCTACATTCTTTATCAGCAGCCTTTACTGACCATTTTAATTTTGTTGGGAGCATTTCTTTAAGATGTATTTTTAGTTATTTGTTTTTGTGTATAGGGCTATGTGCACATGTGAGTGCAATTGCCAATGGAGACGGAGGCAGGAGAATCAAAGAGTTCTAGGCTAGTTTTACCCACATAGCAAGTTTAATAAGGCTAGCTTCTGATAGCTAAGACCTTGTCAACAAAACAAAACAAAACAAAACAAAAAGACAACCCCTTACTCTCTGAAAATTTCTAAGCTTAGCTGTTCCGTGGATGCAGACATGGGTTTCTTTTAGTCATTTTTATTTTATGTGTGTAGGTGTGTTGCCTGTTTGTGTGTGTGTTAGGGTGCCACAACCCCTGGAATAGAGTTACAGACAGTTGTGAACTCTATGTGGCTCCTGGGAATTGAACCTCTGGAAGAACGGCCAGTGCTCTAGACCCCTGAGCCATCTCTTCAGTCCCCGCCCGCCCCCCCCCTCCCCCCCCCCCCCCCCCCCCCGCAGATAGCTTTCAAATGACTTATTTTTATCTCTTCATGGTGAGCATGGTAAAGCTAGGATGAAAGTAGTCTAAAGAAAATGGTCAGTGAGGTGTTTATGTATTTGAGTATTTTGCCTACAAATGTATGTGTGTACCGCATGTGCTTCCGGTACCCATAGAGGTCAGAAGAGGGCGTTGGATCTATAGATGGTTATGAGTCACCTAGCATGTAGATGTTAGAAATGGAACCTGGATCCTTCTCTCAAGCAGTAATTAGAATGTTCAAATCAATCTGACATTTAGTAAGCCACAAAAACTTGCTGGTTAATGTCTATGAATTAGCTAACTCTGTACTTAATGCAAGCAGACAAATATGCTTTAATTTTGTTGTTGTTTTGAGACAGGGTTTCTCTGTATAGCCTTGGTTGTCCTGGACTCAATCTCTAAACCAGACTGGCCTTGAGCCTGTAAAATGACTTGTCACATGTAGCACTCTGTGGTCACCAGGAGGAGCACACTTGCTCTGAGCTTAAGTTTCTGTGTGTTCTATTGCTGGCTGACTGGGACCTCAGAAGGCTCAGTTATTCACTGGCCATGTGACAGTGAGCAAGATGTCCATTTCTTTGAATCAGCTTATTTCTTTTGAAAATAAAAATGGTACAAGCTCCTGCTTTTCTCACGGGGTTTTAAAGCTTAAATTACTGATGTATGATACATTCTTTACAGTTATCAGTGGAGTGGAGTAATTGGTTGTGTATGAAGCAGATCTTGACAGTGTTTGCAGTGATTAGATCAGGGTAATTGGCTTATCTGTCGCCTCATGGTTCTGCCTTGCATATCTTCCAAGTTCCAAGGTAAAGACTTAGCAGTCCAGAGGCCACAGTGGCGCCACAGGCAGGGAGGGGTAGTGAGAAAGTAAAGGCAAACCATCTTTGCTAGGCTCGGGCGTGCTATATAAAGAGGAAAAATGTCCACAATGCTTGGGTCACAAGGGTTAAATGGATCGTTGGAAAGAGCTGCTGCTTATTTCTAAAGTATTGCATCTCAAAGTCAGGATTTTATTTTTGTAATATGCTAGTATGTCCAAACCAAATATACTGTCTTATGACTTCCATTTTAATTTTTTAAAATTTAAATTTAAGTTTACACGCGAAGAAATGGGCTTCATTTGCCTTTTGTTGTATGTTTCCTAATTATTGATTGTGTGTGTATTTGATGTACATGTGTGAGTGTGTGGCACCTGTGCCAGGGCATGTGTGGAAGTCAGAGGGCAGCTTTGGGAGTTGGGGCTCTCCTTTTACTCCGGGTTCCAAGTACTAAATACAGGTGGTTGAGCTATCTCACAGCAGTTGTTGCTTTGAGACAGCATCTTACTCTGTAGCCCAGGTTAGCCTTGAACTCGAGATGACCTTCCCTTCATGCTCTCCACCCCCACCCATCACAGTGCTGTGGTGTGGCTTCAGAAGACAACTTCTGGGAGTTGGTGCTCTTTCTCCTCCTGCCGTGGGAAATCAAAGTCAGGGCGGCAGCCCTAGCTGCAAGCACCCTCCCCAGCTGAGTCATTGCTGCCCACAGCTCAGTTTTTGTTTTGTTTTGTTTTTTGTTTTTTTGCTTTGTCTTTATTTTTCAAGACAGGGTTTCTCTATGTAGCCTTGGCTGGCTGGCCTGGACTTGTAGCCCAGGCTGGCCTCGAACTCACAGAGATCTGCCTGCTTCTGCCTCCTGAGTTCTGGGATTAAAGGTGTGCAGCACCATGCTCGGCCTGCTCAGTTGATTGTTTTGTGTGTGTGTGTGGTTTTTTGTTTTTTGTTTTGTTTTGTTTTTGGTTCTGTTCTGTTCTGTTCTTTTTGAGACAGTGTCTCTCTGTGTAGCCCTGGAACTCACTCTGTATGTAGACCAGGCTAGCCTTGAACTCAGAGATTTGCCTATCTCTGCCTCTTGACTTCTGGGATTAAAGGGGTACACTGCCTCTGAGACCTCCCAGCTCAGTTTTAACAATAGATTTCCTCTTAAGATGGCATCTGCCCCAGCTCTCTGAGCTTGGTGTTGTTCTTGTCAGCTGCCACCTGTCCTGCAGAGAAGTCACTTTCTAAGCCAGACCAGACAGTTTGAGGCTGGTGAAAGCTGGCCCTGCCTGTGGGGAGGCTGCTGATTTCTTCTCACGAGGCTTCCTGGTTTACCTTCTGTGAGGTAGGTGCAACGAACCAGGAACCACACATCCTGTCACTCTGCGTTTGCCAGCTGACTACCATGCCTGAAGGATTTCTGAAACGCTTCCTTTCTCAAATAGAGCCTTTTTTTTTTTTAAGCTGGAGTTACAGACAGTTGTGAGCTGCCATGCAGGTGCTGGGAATTGAACCCAGGTCCTCTGGAAGAACAGCCAGTGTTCTTAACCTCCGAGCCATCTCTCCAGCCTTGAGTCTTTTTTCTTATATGGACACTTTCATACATAGAGGCAGATTCCATGGGCCAACTTACTTAGAAGTCTTATTTTGTAACTTTAAAAAAGCTTATTAAAGCCGAGTGTGGTAGTGCACACCCTTAATCTCAGCAACACTTGGGAGTCAGAGGCAGGCGAATCTTGCAGGTGAGTTCCAGGTCAGCCTGGTCTACAAAGTAAGTCCAGGACAGCCAGGGCTACGCAGAGGAACCCTGTCTCAAAAAAAACACAAACAAACAAACAAACAAACAAACAAAAAAGCCATATTAAATAGAGTGTTGTTGTTACCATCTGTAATCCTAGAATTTGTGAGCTATAGGCAAGCAGATCAAGAGTTCAAGGCCAGACTGGGCTATGTTAGATATTGTTTGAAGACAAAACAAAGCTTTACTTAGCTGGGCACTATGACGTGTTGGTAATCCAGACTGAGGCAGGAGGAATACTGTGAGTTTGAGGCCAACCTGGGCTATATAGTTAGTGAGTACCACCTTGGAAAACACTGATTTACTATGCAACTGATAACCTAGGAGATAAGTATATAATATCTGCCTTTTGGCAAAAAACATATTAAATACAATATTGTAAAGTAATGTGAGCTTGACATTTGACCCAGTTAAAGTCCCAGGACTCTTAACAAGTATTCATGCTATTTTCTTTTTTTCTGGAAAAATCATTTTGGCATAGGCTTACCATCAATTTTCTTGTCATTTGAGACTATGTATACATGTGTATATATATGCATAACATATACATATAATAAAATGTGCAAAGTATATATACATAATATATATTTTTATATAATTTATTTTCCTTTATTTGCATTGCTAGGGGTCTAACTCAGCCTTAGCTCAAGCATTCTACCACTGAACTATACTCCCAGCTCCTTAGCTCAGATATTGACTGTCACCGTTTCTTGCACGGACGGACACACACACACACACACACACACACACACACACACACACACCCCTACACACACCTGTGTTCCCATAGGCCTTCTGAGAATTATAATCTTCTGTCTGTGTACCTGTCCTCAGAGTCCAAAGGCAGAGTTTTGTGTATACAAAGTGGGTTTGGAACTGAATAAACAGATGTCACCTATGTAACAGTGTGGTTGTCATCTGAGCGCTGACATAGTAATAGAAGTCCAGGATTGTTATAGGGAATAGGGCTGGTGAAAACCAGCAAAGAAAGAAAGCCTGTAAATTATTTCTCTTTCTCTGTCTGTCTGTCTTCTTCTTCTTCTCCCCCCCACCCCCCCCACCCCCCCAGTCTACAACTTTCAGTAATCTGCTCTTTCCTTCTAGCACGTGGATCCTGGGATTGGACTTTGGTCCTCCGGCTTGCTGGCAGGCAGGCATCTTTACCTGCTGAGGTGTCTTATTGACCAAAAGAATTTTCACTAGATAGGTGCCTCAACCAACTGAGCACAGCCTAGGAATACTCTTCAGATGTGTCTGTTAAAGTCGTGGGTTTGTCAGTATTAGCTAACTTTGTCCTAATCATCTTCTCTTTTCTTCCTCTCTTCTTCCTTGTCTTCTTCCTCTTCCTTTTTCTTTTTCTGAGACAGTCTCTCTGAATTCATGACTGCCCTGGTGCTCACACATTTAATCCCAGCACTCAGGAGGCAAAGGCAGGCAGGCCGAGTTTGAGATCAGCTTGGTCCACATAGCATATTCCAGGCCAGTCAGGGATACACAGTGAGACCCTGCTTAAATAAATAGATTATTTATATGGCAATGCTAATGTCTTTAGTTTTTCTAACCCGAGTCCTTCCACTTTGCCCCTGGTCTGTAAGCAGGAGGAGTTTCTCCATTGTTCTTAGAACTCTTATTTGTTAGAACTGTTGGAGGCCTTGGCTCCTTCTGGGACCTTCCCGGAGGAACTGTACTTATCTGTCGACAGTCTGGGAACACAGCTTGAGTTTCCTTTTAAACAAACACACTCTGAGGTTTTTGAGATAGCAAAAGTTAGGGTTGCAAAATCCACTGAAGTGTTGCAAGATTTGGAAGGGAGGGGGGACAGGGACAGGGACTGTCCCATCTTGCAGGAGAGACAGGCACATTTCCTTTCGGTTCCCTTCTGTTTCTGTCCAGGACACCGAGGACACGGCCATATAGATCCTTAGCTGTAAGGAGATATTCTGTTAGTTAGACTTCCTGTTCTGAAGTGCAAACAGGCTCTAGGATTCTGCAGTCTATAAGGAACCCTGTGCTTTGGGTCCTGTTCCATGAGAGGACTACATGCTGTGTGGTAGCCGGTGTGCAAAAACTCTAGCATTGGCCAAGGGTTCTGCAGTCTATAAAGAACCCTGTGCTTTGGGTCCTGTTCCATGAGAGGACCGCATGCTTGTGGCAGCCGGTGTGCAAAAGCTCTAGCATTGGCCAGCATGCGGGTGCTTGTCACAAGCTCCCTAAGGTTCTAGCTCCATTTCCCTTTCGCTCTGTGCATTTGGACCGGCTTTGCAATTAATTGTGTATTAATGTGTGTGTATGTGTGCACGTGTGAGTGCAGGTGCCCTGGGGGGCTAGGAGAGGTGTTGCACGCCCTGGAAAAAGGGGCAGGAGGTTGTGTGCAGCCTGACTGGAGTGCTGGGAACAGCCTCGGGTCCTTGGCAAGAGCAGCAGGCACTCTTAACCACAGAGCCTTGAACCCTCCAGCCCCAGCAACGAACCGTAAAAGAAAGAAAGGAGTTTTCAATCTTAATGTCTTATTCAGTTTCCCCATAGTCTCAAGTGAAGATCGGTTCTGGGGCCCGCTCTCTCACATTGCCAGCAGCGGGCCCATCACTGTATGTGTAATCTCCCTGGATTGCTCCTGCTTCTTTTTGAAGGACCCTGCTGTGTTTTGCATCATGATGCATGCGTTCATCTTCATATTGGCTTGCTTTCGACTTAATGTTTTTACCGCTGCTTGGTATTCAACTTATAAAGCTCGGTTTTAAACACTCAGTTATTTTTTATCTTCCTTAGGTCACATCACCATGAAACAGCTGATAGCCAAGAAGAGGCTTTTGGCAGCAGAGGCAGAGGTACGTGTTTTTTTCTCCCCAAGAAGCAGGAACACGGACGGGGCTTTAAGTAAAGAGACATTTTAAATAGTCTTCATTTATTTAGCTAGGCTTTATTTTATTTTTTTAAAAAATAGGTTTTCATGTAGCCCGGTACTGACCTGATCCTCACATCTGCTCTTTATCTTATTACTGTTATTGTGTGTATGTGTTGGCCACACACCTGGAGGTCAGACAGCAACCTGACAGGTCAGTTGTTTCTTTTCTGATGTGGGTCCCTGAGATTGAACTCAGGTTGCCAGGCTTGGTCGCAGGCACCTTTACCAGCTGAGCCAGCTCTCTGGCCTCGCCCCATTTGTGTCTTTAATTTTTTTTTGAGACTCCCTGTCTAATCCAGGCTGGCTTGGAACTGTAGCACCTCCTGCCTCCATCTCTCCAGTGCTGGCATTAATAGTGCCCGCTGCCTCATCCTACTTGGTAAAGAAGTATTTGCCTTTCTTGTAAGTTGACATCATGCTATGAACGGGAAAGATAAGATCTGTCACCCTGTCATCCGTCCATCTGCGTCATCATCTAGCTTTTTACAAGCAAATCCGTGAGCAGCTGGTGTGTGTGTGTGTGTGTGTGTGTGTGTGTGTGTGTGTGTGTGTGTGTGTGTGTGAAAGCGCGCGCTTTGTGAAAATACCTGCCTTGCTTCTTGCTCTATCTGCTTCCTTTAACTGTTCTGAGTCTAGAATCTAGTTACCTGTCAGGGAAACAGAAATGATTTTAAATACTAGTGTGGAGCCATTTTAAATGGGGACACGCTGTCCCCATGAACCATATAGGCTCAGCAGTGCCTTTAAGTTTTTAAAAAAGATATGATTGTAATTTGACCATGGTAAACTTTTCCCTTTTCCAGTGAGATCAGTGTCAAAGCTCACTGAGAAAGTTGAAGATCACTCGGTGTCTAGTGACCTGTTCTAGTTTCCCAGTTACCTTTCAAGGCCATAGAATGATATTTCCCTCCCTTTTCATTTGTTTGAAACACAGCCCTCTTGAGCCTTGGATGATGCTATCACTGGAAATATTAGCACAAGAGCCTATTTGCTTAACGTTAATAGGTTATTTTACACACGTCCCTCTCCTAGCCAGTGGTTCTCAGCCTTCCTAACGCGACCCTTCCGCACAGTCCCTCACGTTGTGGGGACCCCAACCATAACGTTTTTTATTTGCTGCTTCATAACTGCAATTTTGCCAGTGTTACGAATTGTAACATAAATATCTGACGTGTGAGTACTGGGCAACTCCTGTTTTCCCTCAGTATTTACAAAAGTATGATAAAAGATTTCTGTAAGCGGAGGAAAAGCTGAAGTGGAAGGAACTTTTTATACAGATTTATAAATCCACTGGGGAAAGAATGAGGAAAGGGAAGTAGAAGTGAGGAGAGAGGCGGGTGGCAGGAAGGGCACAGAGTTGGGGAAAGTTACACAGATCCAAGTTAACTTTTTGGTCTTGGTTTTGTTATTTTGGGACAAGCTCTTGCTATGTATGTAGCCCAGGCTGGCCTTGAACTCAAAACAATCCCCCTGCCTCAGCCTCAGAGTGCTGAAATTACTAGTCTGAACTACCATGCCCATTCAAAACTTGTAATCCCAGCACTCACTAGGCCCAAGCATTTCAAGTTCAAGGTTAGCCTGGGCTACATAGTAAAACCTTGTCTTTAATAATACTAAACACACTAATAAAACATTTGCAAGGTAAAGATGAATAGGCTGTTTAAGTGGAAAGTTAAAGTGGATACGTATGTTTTGGCCTAGTGTGGGCTGATTAAAATGAGAATATTGCAGACTAAATTGGGTGATTTTTGACATAAGGGCTCCATCTCAGGCGGGCCTTAAGTTCTGTAGCCGAGGATGACTTTATGGATGCTGAAATGTCAGGCTGACAAAATCCTGTGTGGTTTGTGCTGTGCCGAGAGCAGACCCTAGGCCTCCTGAATGTTAGGCGAGCATTCCACCAGCAGGTCTGAGTCCACAGATGCTCTCTGCCCGCTCTTTTTGAAACAGAAGCTCAAACTGTTAGCCTAGGCAGGTCTCAAACAGGAAGCAGTGTCCTGTACCACTGTGCCAGCTCGCAGCACCCTGTTTGCTTTCAGACAAAATGCTTGTGTTTGACTTAACCTGAACAAGGCCTTCCTTCTTATTAGATTACCTGTCATGTTCAGGCTACATGTGTACATTGACTTTTTAATTTTTTTTAGATAGAGTCTTTCGGTGTAGCTCTGGTTCTGGAACTTTCTTTGTAAACCAGGCTAGTCTCAGATTCATAGAGATCCACCTACTTACTACGCCTGCCTCCCATACACATTGATATTTCGTTGTTTTTCTCCCAGAAATCCCATTTGGTACTGATCATGTATCTAGAAAATATTTCAGATGTTTGGTGGAGGGCGATATAGTGTAATGAAGTCTGAGGTTGTATGACCCAGGTTTTCCCAAGTCTACAGCTGACAAGTTTTGGGATTTTGCACACACCACTTCTTTTTGTTTGTTTGTTTTGTTTTTTCGAGACAGGGTTTCTCTGTGTAGCCTTGGCTGTCAGGAGCTGTCCGCCCAGAGCTCCCCCTCCCTGTCCACCCAGAGCTCCCCCTCCCTGTCCACCCAGAGCCCCGCCCGCCCTGCTCCTTGTGCTGTTCCTTTTGCCTGGAAGGGTCGGGGTTTCTGTTCAGAGCCACTGAGAGGGTGAAGGGCTGTCTGCGCTGAGCCAGGCACTGAGTCAGGAGCTGAACAATCCGCAGACTATTAGCGGCCTTGTGGAGTCAGCATAAACTTTCTTAAAGCCATCTTTGAAGACATTGTGATTAAAGCCTGTGGATTTTTGAGGTGCTAAAACGCTGGGCTCTGATTGGCTTGCTCTGTGCTAATTCTCTTGGCCTACTTGAAAGTTTCCCAGCATTTGAAAGAGTTATTTTACTCATCCACAACTCTGCTCTTGTCTCATTTCCATACTCAGTCCATTGTAGCTTCTTTCTGGAGTTGCTGCTCTCTGAGTTGTGGATCTGAGCCAGTTTGTAAGTCTGTGCCTAAGACGTTGGTCCATCCTGCTAAGACGTCAGCACATCCTGCTCATCCCTGAGCTTTTACCGTGTAGGTTCCTAACCACAGACCTTAGTTGTTCCCCCTTGGTGGACTCTTTCCGGTGATCTGAGTCAGCTGCTTGTTTAAAATAGACGGTTCACTTGAGCTTCAGAATACAGTACATTTGTTTGCTGGGCTTCTGTTTGTTTGCTGTTTATCTAAACACCTTCCTTCTCTAGTCAGCTTCTTTCTTCTCCTTCCCCATCAGTCCATCCCTCTGGGTCCCTTGGCTGAGTGAAATTAACAGAGTAGATGCAAGTTTGAGAGACTGTCACTGTCAGTGGTGAAGCCCCCTCCAACGCCCTGTCACTTGAGGTCACTTCACTCAGGCGTTACCCGGATTTACTGTGCTCACATTTTGAATTCTAAATAAGCAGTTTTGTGTGCTTGGAGGACTTGGAAGGTAGAAGGCCCCTCTGGTAGCTGTGTTTTTTCTCTTCCCTCTCACACAGGGAGTGACAGTGTAAGTAGTTGCTCGTGGTCTCTCCGTGAGGATTTTTGAAAGACACTATGGTCTCCACAAAGGCAGTTTTCCTGAGTTCCATTGGCAGCAGCTTCTGTTGTCTTTAATTCTTCAGAGAAAGAAAGACATCAAGACACAAACATTAGGCTCTAATTATAAAACTGTGTGTAAGCTACATTTAAGTGATTGCCTTGGATTCCTGAGGTACCCACTTCCAAATTTGAGCTCGGGGAGATTAAAAGGGAGTTAATCCTTGTTGGAGTGCTTTGTGCGCCTTTTGGGGTGTCAGGGAAAACTGGAAGCCTTCTGTGTTAAGCTGGCTGTCACCATTACTGCCTGTAAGTTCCTGTCTCATAGTGTCCCTGTTGTCCTGTTACTCAGGGTTGTCCTTTCTGTGCCACACTGTGTTTTTCCTCATTGTCGGACGAATACAGAAGTTCCAAATCTGTCGGCAGGTAGTGGATTGTGTATGTGTGTATGGTGTGTGTGTGTGTGTGTGTGTGTGTGTGTGTGTTATGAATGTGCAATGTGTATGTGCAACACTCGTATGCCACAGTGCACATCTGGAGGTCAGAGGAGTCCGTGTTCTCTCTCTCTCCCCAGGGTTCAGGGGAGTGAGACTTGGGTTGTCCAGGCTTGCAGTGGGAGCTCTTTCACTTGCTGAGCCCTCTTGGTGACTGCCTACCCCACCCTCTAACTTAAGAAGGCAATTATCGTGAAGACCTGGCATTGTCAGTTTTTACTGACATTTACATAGCACGCTTTACCAAGCCCCCATGCTTTTATTGCCTTGACTTGATACTGGGGTGTGTTACGCTGGTGCCAGAGCGTGAGGAGTGCTGGCAAAGAGCGGTGCCTGGAAACCTTTAGCAGGTCTCAAGAGCTCAGCCCCACCCCCGCCCGGCCAGACAGGGTGTCTCTGTGTAGCCTTGGCTGTCCTGGACCCACTCTGTAGACCAAGCTGGCCTCCAACTCACAGCGACCCTGCTGCCTCAGCTTCTCTTTTAGTGCTGGGTAGGTAAATAAATGATCAACGCTCCAAGTACAGGGAGTGCTGAGGCCTTACATGGCTTGTCCCCTTCTCCTGTTTCTGACTGCAGCTCTTACCACTTTCCTGTTTCAACACTGAAGAACTCCATCCCTGTTATTTGTAGACTTACCAAGGCCATCGTCATGCTGTAAATTCCACAAGGACAGCGTCCTGGGCTTGTGCGTTATTTATTGCCTCTAGTACCTCAGAATTTGTCCTAGCCCTGGGCGGGATCGAAGCATTCTGCCGCCCCTTCTAGGTCAGTATTCTTCCACAAGTCAAAGCATTTTACTCTTTTGAAACATTTTCTTTTAAGGCCTTGTGTGGGTGGTGCTGACTTTAATCCCGCGCCTGGGAGGCAGAGGCAGGTCTTATATTCCCAGTTGTATCATCTGTGAGAATATGTTAACATATTGTCACTGCCCTTCATGTAATTACATGAATAGGAAAATTTTTAGGCTTTATATTTTATTTTATTTACTTATTTCCATTTATTATTATTATTATTTTTTTCTCTAGACAGGGTCTCACTAGAATAGCTTAAGTTATTTTAGAGCTCATGTCTAGCTCAGGTTGGTCTCAACTCATAGCATATTATAACCTGAAAAGTACATATATTAATAACATATAAATACATTAAAAGGCTAGAAGTTTTTGTCTTAAAATGTTAAGAACAGCTGGGGGCCCAAAACAATAACAAATTATATATACTTTTTTTCTTTTTTTAAATATATTCTATTAATTTATTCTTAGTACATCTCAGTGGTTATCCCATCCCTTGTATCTTCCCATTCCTCCCTCCCTCCCATTTTCCCCTTACTTCCCTCCCCTGTGACTGTGACCGAGGGGACCTCCTTCCCTTGTATATGCTATCTAGGGTATCAAGTCTCTTCTTGTTTGTTTGTTGTTGTTCTTGGGTTTTTTGTTGTTGTTGTTTTTGAGACAGAGAATCCTCTTGCTTTTGTTTCCTAAGAGTGGGATTACAGTATACACCACTTCACATGGTTCTACATATCTATTCATGTTTTATGATTAGCCAAATACAGTTCCGGAGGTAAGAATCAATATATATGAACATAGATATAATACAGAATGATGTGCTTTAAAATGTAAATCGTGGGGGCTGGAAAGGTGGCTCAGTGGTTAAGAGCACTTGCTGGCTCTTGCAGAGGCCCACGGTTTGGTTCCCAGCCACCCACATGGTAGTTCACAAAGCTTAGTTCCAGGAGATCTGATGCCCTCTTTTGACCTCCTCAGAGACTAGGCATGTGCATAGTGTACGTATATACATGCATTCAAAACACAAAATAAGTTGACTCTTTTAAAAAAGCTGTTCAGAATATACATAGTGGGAACTTGAGAGCAATGGGATATCTTTAGGGGAAAAAAACTCATGGTAATTAATATAATATAGATATAATGCATTGATATTTATTTTCTAAATAAAAGTATTACAAGAATTGTCTCATTTGTGTCTGCTGTGTGTGTGTGTGTGTGTGTGTGTGTGTCCTCACACTTGCTCTGCCTGCTTCCACCTCTCATTTAGACCCTCAGGTACCTTTGATTTTAGTGTCCTTTGTTAACTTACTGGGTGGTTTCCTTTGGGATCCTTTTAGGGGACTTAGAAAGGGCATATTGTGAGGCATGGTGCTGTGTGACTCATCCCAGCACTTTGGACGTGGAGGCTGGAAGACCAAGGTCAGCTTTTTGTGTACATAGCAACTTTGAGGCCAGCCAGGCTACATGAGATCCTGTCTGGGGGGTGGGCGGGGGGCAGAAAAAGAGGGCCTACACTTCTAATGGGGTATACATTCTTGTTGTGTTTTCATTGCCATGTCTGAAACTGCGAGTCACCTATAGAGACTATTTCTTCTGCTTTTACTCTATGAGCTCCCTTGTTTGGTGTGGCTCTCTATTGAACCAGCTCTGCTTAAGGAGCCCTTTTAGAGAAACATTAATGCCCCACAAGCATGTGCTGACATTTTCCTTTGTTTGTTTTAAAACTTCAGGAACTGAAGCCGCTGTTTCTGAAGGAGGTTGGCTATCACTTTGATGACTTTTGTGACGAATCTCATTGAGAAGTCTGCGTCCTGGACAATGGTGGCTGTGCACTCACAACCTTCTCCATTATTGAAGAGATGAAAAAGAACCACCGAGCCAAGTGAGTATGTGACCTCTATACACACATGCGTGTGCCGCCCTCCCCAAAATAAGTAATTAAATAAAATGGTAGAAAGTAAACAAAACATCAGGGCAGTGTGCAGGACAGGTCAGTAGCAGTATACAGTGTGGTGGGTGTATACAGTAGTATACAGTACTGTGCCTCGCCACGGGGCCTCCCGGGATGGGTGGGGCTGGAAGTGGAAGGTCTGCTCTTTCAGTTAAACGTCTGACATAGCTCCTACCTAAATAAGTATTCCCGCCCCCACCTCAGATCACTGTCAGGAGTGGTGAGACAGCATGCATGGTGAGATGCAGAGTGGCCCGTGAAGGTTAGCTAACCAGTACAGTTAATGGGAAGCGATGCACCGTCTTGCTCACAGGATAAGCTCCTCATCATGCTTGTCCTACTTAGGTTTGGTTGTATTCTTTTCTTTTTCCAGAGATCTGAGAGCACCTCCAGAGCAAGGGAAGATTTTTATTGCAAGGCGATCTCTCTTAGAGTGAGTGATAAAGTGCTTTTGTTAATTATCAAATTGATGGATGAAAAAAAAAAAGCTGTCCTGATTTATAGACTCTCTGCCCTGTCTATGTCTGCCTATCATCTGTCTGTCTGTCTCTGTCTGTCTGTCTGTCTGTCTGTCTATCTATCATCTGTCCCAAGTCCATAGAAATCATGAACTTTGGTGATGTTTTTGCCTTCCTTCTGGCCTGTGTTCTGGTTCTTGTCTGGCTTCTCTAGGAAAGGAAGACATAAAACGCCTATCTGTCCTCTGAAAACTTCTTTGACGCTGTGCTACAGAGAATTTGTTATCCAGAGGGTTAGAGCAGAAGCAGTGGGAGGGGGTTTCGGAATTGCTGCTGTCTTAATGTGCATGTCTTTCCCACCTCATTTTCTTTCTTTCTTTCTTTGTTTTAAGATTTTATTCATTTATATGAGTATTCTATCTGCATGTACACCTGCACACCAGAGGAGGGCCTTAGAGGGTATAGGTGGTTGTGAGCCACCATGTGGTTGCTGGGAATTGAACTCAGGACTCTGGAAGAGCAGACAGTGCTCTTAACCACTAAGCCATCTCTCCAGCCCAGATTAAGCATCTTGTAAACTGCTTTAACAAGTGTATTTGCTGTGTGATACTTAAAATTACACATAGATTATTAATTTATGATTTTCTTCACATGTATTTCCAGTGAGCTGTTTGAAGTGGACCACATCAGAACAATCTATCACATGTTCATCGCGCTCCTCATCCTCTTTATTCTCAGCACACTCGTGGTGGATTACATTGATGAAGGAAGGTAAGACCAAGCGGCCTGGAGGCTGATGTGAAAACTGACCTTTTTTTTTTTTTTAAAGATTTATTTATTTATTTTATGTATATGACAGCTCTACTTGTATGTACCCCTCCATGCCAGAAGAGAGCATCAGATCACAATTACAGACGGTTGTGGAGCCCAATATGGTTGCTGGGAATTGAACTCAGGACCTTTGGAAGAGCAGACAGTGCTCTTAATCTCTGAGCCATCTCTCCAGCCCAAACTGACTGTTCTTATTTGCTGGGAAAAAAACCAAAACAAAACAAGGCAGTTGACTTGATGATGCCTTTTTTTCTCTCCTAAAAGTAAACAAGTTTCTTTACTCCTCATTATGACTGTCATTATTCAGTTCTTTTTTAGAAAGTAGTCCAGCTAGGTTCCGACTCACTGTCGCTGAGGATGATCTTGAACTCCCGATTTTCCCTCCTCCCTCTCCCTACTGCTGGGCTGACGGGTCTGCCACCACCTCCGCAGTCAGAACTGAAGCGCGCTATCACTGAGCTATACCCACTCTTAGAGCGCTCTCTGTACTGTACAGGGTTATGCGCGGCCATTTTTGTGCAAGGTGGATAACAGTCCCTGAGCTCACTTTCCCCATAGGGCACTTGCCCCCCCACTCCCTCCTCTTAGTTCCCTTTGCTCCCCCAGTTGCCTCCACTTTCATGTCATACACGACCCTGTATGTCTATAAAAGTCCAGGGACCCACAAATTGATAGAAAACACTGAGGCTGGCTTAATTCCCTTAATAAGATTATTTCCAGTGGTACCCGTTTTCCTGTAAGTGATACAACTTCATTCTTTAGTCTGAAAAAGTTCCATTGTGTAGATAAACTACGTTTTTCTTATGTGTCCTCCATCGATGGGCATTTAGGTTGGCTCAATCATCTAGCTGTTGTGAACAGTGCTATAAGAAACACATGTGGGGGCTGGAGAGATGGCTCAGCAGTTAAGAGCACTGACTGCTCTTCCAGAGGTCCTGAGTTCAATTCCCAGCTACCACATGGTGGCTGACAACCATCTATAATGTGATCATCAGATTCCTTCCTCTGGCCTACAGATGTACATGTATATATAATAATAAATGAATCTTAAAAAAAAAAAAGAAACACGTGTGACATTTGATGTGTTAATGTTGTAGTATTTTGAAAAGCTCTGCTGCGTGTGTGTGTGTGTGTGTGTGTGTATGAGAGAGAGAGAGAGAGAGAGAGAGAGAGAGAGAGAGAGAGAGAGAGAGAATATTTTGAGTTCTTTAAATTCACTGCGTCTCAAAGGTTCACTTCTTTTCTTTTACAGGCTGGTGCTTGAGTTCAATCTCCTGGCCTATGCCTTTGGCAAACTTCCTACTGTTATTTGGACATGGTGGGCCATGTTCCTGTCCACGCTTTCGATCCCTTATTTCCTGTTCCAACGCTGGGCCCACGGCTACAGCAAGAGTTCTCATCCGCTCATCTATTCCTTTATCCACGGGTTTTTCTTCTTAGTCTTTCAGCTTGGAATTCTAGGTTTTATGCCGACATATGTTGTCTTAGCCTATACGCTGCCCCCGGCCTCCAGGTTCATCGTTATACTTGAGCAGGTAAGGACTTCCGTGAGCGTCATGTTATGGGAGTGATGCTCTGCCTAGGTACGAAGAGTAGTAATGACCTAACAGTGATGCTGTCACTAACTGATGCTAGTGCTGGGACCGTGTGCATAGGTAGCTCGGTAGCACACCTGTATCAACTTTAAGTCCCAATTTTCCTGCCACCTGCTCCCAAATCCTGGGCTTGCAGGCGTGCGGCACCATGCCTAGCTTTAGATCTGAAGTGTTTAACGAGGTAATGTTTAAAAAAAACATTCATTTCTATTTCATTTATCTGGATCTGAAATAAGTCATATTGAACTTTTTATTTGTTTTGTTTGTTTGTTTGTTTGTGAGACCGGGTCTCTCTACATGTCCTGGAACTCTTCTCTGTAGACCAGAACTCACAGAGATTCACCTGTCTCTGTTGGGATTAAAGGCATGCACCACCATGCCTATATTGACCTATTTTGAAATACTTTTTTTGTAAAAGCCATTTAGACTATATGTTTGTAGTTGAAAAACTCCACTTTTGAAGTGCTGAACTCACCAGTGGTCACCTAACTACTCTTGTTAAAATAAGAGGTAAGTTTTAAGTTGTTTACGCTCCACTGGGAGTTTTCTGGCTTGTTTTAACTAATGGAAAGGACCACTGGAGACTTGGTGTGAACACTTCCTTTGAGGTTCTGGAGTTGTGTGAGGCAGGAGCTATACCACTGGGCTGCTGCATTCAGCTCTTAACACCCCCCACAGCATTTCTCTGTGTAGCCTTGGCTGTCCTAGACCAGGCTGGCCTCAAACTCACAGAGATCATCCTGCCTCTGCCTCCCAAGTACTGGAATTAAAGTCTGTGCCACCACTCCCAGGCCCCTTGGACAAATTTTTAATGACTCATTTTTGTTTTTTTATAAACCTGTAATACTTCTCTTAGGTGCAAAATAATTGGAGTGGTTTGATGTCCTTGTTTGGAAGCTTCCCCACTGCCCCTTTTAAGGCTAACTTGAGTTGGTATATTGCAAATTTAAGCTCTTTTGTGTGATCACTAGTCAGTGCAGATCTGAAGTTACTTATAGGAGACAGAGCAGAGATAGGATGTTCACTTCCCCTCTCTTTTGGCAGATTCGTATGATAATGAAGGCTCACTCGTTTGCCAGAGAGAATGTGCCACGAGTGCTCAATGCAGCCAAGGAGAAGTCAAGTATGTATCTCTGTCGCAGGAAAGACTGTTGATGGGCTGTCCATCCTTTGGCGTCCTAGGGTGACACTGCATTCTGTAGAGAGTACAGTTCGCTCTGAGTGCCTGGGATGCATATTGATTTGGAGGACTCATTATTTCCCGACTACTCTGTTTTGTCCTTTTATCTGCGATGCAGCGAATTTATCTTTAGACTCAGCTTAGCATTCGTGGAATGTTAATAGCCTCACGCTACCTGTGTCTGCTTACTCTGCAAATCCTTGCTTCCTGCTCTAGAATTTCTATCGTAGTCACAGTAATGGCTTAGAGAGATTGACAGTCCTGGGTTTGCATGCATAACAAATCATTTTAGTAGACCAGAAAGAAAAACAGGAGCCAAGAGGTCATGTTCTTCTGGGTTCTTCTCTTTCTGTCTGCCTTCCTTCCTCCCTCCCTCTTTCCCTCCCTCCCTCCCTTTTCCTTCCTTCCTTCCTTCCTTCCTTCCTTCCTTCCTTCTTTCCTTCCTCTCTTTCTTTCTGGTTTGTGTGTTTTTATTTTTTGAGACAGGGTTTCTGTATATAGCCATGAGTGTCCTGGAACTCATTCTGTAGATCAGGCTGGCCTCAAACTCACAGAGATCCTGCCGCCTCCTCCTCCTCCTCCTCCTCCTCCTCCTCCTCCTGAGTACTCTGTCCCCCCCCCCCCCCCCCCGAGTGCTGGGATCAAAGGCCTGCACCACCACCCCAAACCCTATTCTTGTTGCCTGTGTTGGCTCTTCCAGTTTGCTGGGAGAAGTCAGAGATCTTGTAATCTAGTAGTTTTCCTTTTTTAGGCACAGTTCCAGTACCCACAGTCAACCAGTACCTGTACTTCCTGTTTGCCCCTACGCTTATTTACCGTGACAGCTATCCAAGGTAACCTTGAAGTGGGGAGGAAATGTCCCAGTGAGGGGACCGCTTTGGAGGAGGGCAATCCATACAGGGCTGTAGAGAAAACTGAATGCCTTAAGTGGTCATTCTCGTAGGCCAGTTCTACTGAATAAGTCTTGATAGGATTATATAATTTTGTTATGGTTTTGATGTTAAAATTGGGGGGGGGGGAGGGGGTTGGAGATGAAATTCGAGGCTTCCAGGCACGCAAAGCACACACTGTCCTGTTACGCTGTTCCTCAAGCCCGTAAACGATATTCTGTGTAGAAAAACATTGTTAGATAATTTACATTGTAGATAAGAGGATAAAACCGAAGCAGTTCATTGCTTATTTTAGAAAACCTTTCTTCTCTCTCTTTTTAGGACTCCTGTTGTACGATGGGGTTATGTTGCTATGCAGTTTTTACAGGTAACTTATAAAAAGTGCCTAACATGTTATTGATTGGTAAATATATATTTTTTTTATTGTACAAATGGGCTTCTTGCTGGGCGATGATGATGCACGCTATTAATCCCAGCACTCAGAAGGCAGAAGCAGGCAGACCTATTAGTTTTAGGCCATCCTGGTCTACAGAGTGAGTTCCAGGACAATCAGAGCTACCCAGAGAAACCCTGTCTCAACAATAACAGCAAAACCCAAACCAAACCAAACCAACAAACAAACAAAAAAATGAAATGGGCTTCTTTTTTTTTCTTTTAATATATAATTTATTTTATTTTATGTTCATTGCATGTGTGTCTGTGTGAGGGTGTCAGAGCCCCAGAACTGGAGTTACAGACAGTTGTGAGGTGGCGTGTAGGAACCTGGGTCCTCTGGAGGAGCAGCCAGTGCTCTCTTCAGCCCTAAAAATCTTTTTGATACAGGGTTTCTCTATTAGGTAGCCCTGGGTATCCTGGACTCACTCTGTGGGCCAAGCTGGCCTCAAATTCACAGAGATCCGCCTGCCTCTGCCTTTTAGGTGCTTGATTAAAGCTGTGTACCATGATGTCTGGTGTTCTTTCTCTCTCCCTCCCCCCCATCCCCTCTCTCTCTCAGTGTTGGTTGAGTCAGGGTGGTGGCATATGCCTTTGATCTTAACACTTGGGAGGCAGAGGCAGGAGAATCTCTGAGTTCTAGTGTCAACTAGGACTGTATAGTGAGGCCTTGTCTCTTAAAAAAAAAAAAAAAGGTTGGTAATGTGTGTCAACAAGCAATCCAAAAGCTTCCTGTAAAGCTACCCTGATGCAGGAGATGGTATGTGCCTTGCCAGCATCAAAGGTCATTTTTTTTCCATTAAAGGAGAGTATTTAAATTAAAGTAAGTCTCTTTTGTTATTTCAGTAAGAGCCTAGATAGATTTCCTTTGCCTTTTCTGCATGCTTTGAACCCCCCATTTCTTCCTCACTCATTTTGAGAATCACGAATCCCCCAAGTTCCCATCTTAAATTTTGTTTAAGTCAAGCCCTCGGTCGTGGAATGGGCTCTCTTGCTCTAGGCTTCATAACCTTGTTCTTAACAGTTGTCTAAAAATGCTATTTGGGCCAGGTGTGCTGGCATGCATCTATAAACCCAGTACTCAGGGTGCTGAGGCAGGAGGATTATTGAATTTGAAGCCAGCCTGCGCTACAGCAAGATAGGGTCTTCAGTCAATGATTAGGAAAAACCAGGGTAGAAATGAAGCTGGAATAATCTCTCTGAAGGAGTGTGGCCATCTTACATACCGGGGCTAAATGAAATATGTGTTGTAAACATTAGCCGAATATATTTTGTTTTGTTTTGCGGGAGAAATGCCCTCCCTCTCTCTCTCTCTCTTCGCCAAGATCTCGTGTTTTTCTTTGCTGTGCTCAGGTTTTCGGTTGCCTGTTTTATGTCTATTACATCTTTGAGAGGCTCTGCGGCCCGCTGTTCCGGAACATCAAACAGGAGCCCTTCAGCGCCCGAGTCTTGGTCCTGTGTGTATTTAACTCCATCTTGCCAGGTAACCCGGGTGCTCACTAACGTGCCCATCCACATACAGCCGGGAAGGACGCAGGGAGCTGCCGTCTGTAGGAACCGCCGGCTCCCTGTGAACTTAGCTGTATGTGTGCCCGTCTACCACCCCTCCATCTGCTCCTGGACGGAAATGGTCTGGTTTCCCTTGTCGCTTAAGTTTGCTTCCTCCACCAGTGGGCAGCCCACATTTCTGTGTGTCTTCCCTTTCCTATTCAGGGCTCTGTAGTCTCTCAGTCTCACCAGGCCGTCAAACACCCATTGCTCAGCTATTACTAACCCCCTGGTGATAAGCCCTGTAGAAGGTTTAGCCATTTCCAGAATGACCTGTAGGAGACGCAGCATGCTCCAGCCACATTTTGAAGTCTCAGTTTGCCGCTATTTCTTATCTTTCTGTGTTTCACCACACCTGGTCTCAATGTGCTTTTTTTTATGGTAACACACAAGTTCCTACTGTGTGACCATGATGAGGGCTCAGGTGTGAATGATGCAAGCACGGTGTTTGTGCACTTCGGGAAGCGCACACTTTAGAGCTTCCTTAGCCTTCTTGTCTCTACTTACTAAATTTTAGTAATGGCACTGTCCCCCGTCTGTTCCTATTACAGGAATAGCTCCCCCTGGGGAGCAACTCTGTCACAAACTCCTTGAGAATATGAGGATCATATTTTAAGATTTTAAATTTATTTTTATATTATGCGTATAGTGTTTGCCTGAGTGTATGTGTTTGCAGTGGCCTCCGAGGCCAGAAGAGGGTGTCCCATCTCCTGGGACTGGAGTCACAGACAGTTGTGAGCTATCATGTGGGATCTGGGACTCGAACCTTGGACCTCCAGAAGAGCAGTCCATGCTCTTTAACTACTGAACCATCTTTCTTGCCCCAAGGATTGTATTTTAAAGCCGCTTTCAGTTTATCCTGTACTGTCCAGCAAATACTTTATGAATCCTTTTTTAACAAGTGAATAAAATAAGTGGGCATGCAAAGGGTATTTTACAATATAGTGTAATAAGAACAGTATAATGTGATATGAGTACACTAGCTTTGTGGGCTTTGTTTCCCATGTTAGAGTTGACATCTAACATTGGGCATTGAAAACTATACTCAGCTGGGTGAAGTGACGCAGGCCTTTAATCCCAGCACATAGGAAGGCAGAGGTAGGAGGATCTCTGTGAGTTCAAGGCCAGTCTGGTCTACAAAGTGAATCCAGGACAGCCAAGGCTGCATAGAGAAACTCTGTCTCGAAAAACAAAACAAAACAAAACGAACAAACAAACAAAAAACAAAACAAAAAAGAGCCCAACTATTTTGTTTTGCTTTGTTTTTCTGTTTGTCTCCCCAGTGCTGGGATCAAAGGTGTACACTACCATGCCTGGCCAATCAAGACATTTTTTTTTTTAAAGATCTATTTATTATGTATACAGTATTCTGCCTGCATGTACACCTGCATGCCAGAAGTGGGCACCAGAGCACATTATAGATGTTTGTGAGGCACCATGTGGTTGTTGGAAATTGAACTCTGAACCTCTGGAAGAGCAGTCTGTGCTCTTAACCTCTGAGGCCATCTCTCTAGCCCTCAACTAAAAAATTTAATTAAAAAATATTCCCTGGAGAAAAGTGGTGGGAAGGTTTTCAGACAGAAGGATGCATAGAAAGGCCTGTGGTATCTTAGCATCCCATCGTAGATGGTGGTTATTACACCCAAGGGAGAGTTAAAAGGACTTGGGCACCAAAGTTCAGCTGTATGTCCAAGCATCTCTTTAAACCAAGCTGGAGTCATCCACTTTCTGTTAAAATTACATAGAAATAATTTGTAAAGATTAATATATTTGTGTATTTATTATTTATTTATTATGTATACAGTGTTCTGCCTATATGTAATGCCTGCATGCTAGAGGAGGGTACCAAATCTCATTATAGATGGTTGGGAGACACTTTGTGGTTGCTGGGAATTGAATTCAGGACCTTTGGAAAAGCAGCCAGTGCTCTTAACCTCGGAACCATCTCTCCAGCACCCCCCCTTTTTTTTTTTAAGTTAAAAAGAAATAATTATGCTGGGCGTGGTGGCTCACTCCTTTAATCCTAGCACTTGGGAGACAGAGGCAGGTGGATCTTTGTGAGTGTGAGGCCAACCTGGTCTGTGAAAAAAGTTCCAGGACATCCAGTGCTACAGAGAGAAAAACCCTGTCTCAAAAAAACAAGTGCAAAAGAAAGAAGGAAGGAAAGCAAAGAAAAGAAAAGAAAAGAACTGCCTAGCTTTCCGAAGCATGCCGCATGAGAATGGGTGAGCTGGAGTGCCCGGACGCCTCATGGCCACATCCCAGCTAAACACACACTCAAGTGCTCACAATGGCCGGCTGTGTGCGCTGCGCGGAGAGGCCCTCAGACTGTCGCTCTTGTTTTCAGGTGTGCTGATGCTGTTCCTTACATTTTTTGCCTTTTTGCACTGCTGGCTCAATGGCTTTGCTGAGATGATGCGCTTCGGTGACAGGATGTTTTACAAGGTATTGTATCCTCGCTCTCGTCTTTCCACATCCTGTTTTCTTTCTAATTGTATGTTTCTCTGTGTAGTTGTGACTGCCCTGGAAGACTATATAGACCGGGCTGGCCTCACAGAGATCCACCTGCCTCTGCCTCCTGAGTGCTGGGATTAAGGGCCCGTGCCACCACGCTTGGCATGTCTAATAAATTTTTTTAAATTACTGGGTGGAGAAATTGGGGCATACGTATACCACAGAGTTCATGTGTGTTCAAGAGATGGAATTCAGGGTGTTAGCCCTTTGGCCTGCTGAGCCATCCTGCCTGCCCTCAAATTTCATTTTATTTCCATATTGTTCAGTATCAAGTTTTGTTGACTAGTATTGCCCTCTTTTTGACACAAGTCCTGTGAGATAATTTTTTTTCTTCCAGTCTTAACAATGTTAAATCTGAAACTCGGATACATGTGTAGTTGACATAACACTCACACCTGCTCCCCTTAGATAGCAGACGGGAGGCTGAGGCGGGGTGATTACCGGGAATTCCAGGCCAGCCTGAGCTACAGTAGAGTAAAACTTGTCTAGGGCTGTCAGTGCTGGCGCACTCAGGAGGCAGAGGCAGGCAGATTGCTGTGAGTTCAAGGCCAGCCTGGCCTACAAAGCAAGTCCAGAACAGCCAGGGCTCTATTACACATAAAAACCCTACAAAGAGCGTATAGTTTTCTGTTGGTGACTGTGGTGGGGAAGTGTTTGTCAGAGGGCACTGTGCCAGCGCCAGCACCAGCGTGTCAGATTGACTGTTGGGTTTTATTAAGTGGCCTCCTCAGGTCAGTCCGCTTCAGACTGTCGAACAGTTCACAGGGGAAATGATTTCCTTCGCTTCCGAGGGTGTTGTTTCTGCTTCCAGCGGTATTCTTAGACGTCTGAACGTGGCCATGTCAAGGGCTGTAGTTCTGACTTCTAGTCTACCATTCTTTTCTCAAAGACAGGAAATGTGGACGGCAAACTTTAGATGTCTGATTCTGTTAGTCTTACCTTCAGATTGGGAGCAAGAAATACAAACAGGACGTTGGGAGCACCATCTCGCCCCCTTAGTGTTGCTGTGGTGCTCTCCTCTCGGTCAGTCGGTTTTCATGTGTGCTACATTCTCATGTTTACCGACTGCTGTTGTGGCACACGCTAGATTTAAATTGTAGGTGTTTTCTGTATCTTGCATCTTAGCATGTTTGATAGTGAGACAAAAGGCACGCTGAGACTTAGCCTGTGTAGAGCGCCTCCATCCGTGAGCATTGAAGACTGATTGCCCAGTGCCGTTTCAGATTCTTAGCATTTGTGTGTGGACTAACAGTTTTATCATAACGTACTCCAGCCTTTATGTCAGGCATGTGTGCACTTTGGAAGTGGCCAGGGGGTTTGTTGTGTGTGTGTGTGTGTGTGTGTGTGTGTGTGTGTGATATTTCATACTTTTTCTTTTTTCCTCAGGACTGGTGGAACTCTACGTCATACTCCAACTACTACAGGACCTGGAACGTGGTGGTCCATGACTGGCTCTACTACTACGCTTACAAGGACCTCCTCTGGGTAAACAGCAAGACCTAGTTGATGCTATGTAAGAAAGGAGGATGCTGAGGGACCTAAGAGATGGCTCAGTGGTTAAGAGTGCATGCTGTTCTCCCAGGAAACCTGGCTTCTCGGTTCGGTTCTCAGACCCCACATTAGGCAGCTTACAGCCACATCTAACTACCATTCAGGGGGATCTGATTCTGGCCCCTGCACGTACCTGTATGCATGTGGTACATGAGTATACACGTAAAACCACAAGAAGTGAACCTTTACAAGAAAAGTCCAGCACAGTGACACATACTTCCCAGTACTCGAGAGGCATAGGCAGGTGGATCTCTGAGTTCAAGGCCAAGCTGGTCTACATCATAAGTTCCAGGGCAGCCAGAGCTACAGAGTAAGAACCTGTCTCAAAACAAACAAACAAACAAACAAACAAACAAAAAAAGCCAGCCAAACAGACATGGAAGGGGTCTGTGAGAGCCAGTGCTACACAAGCTGGGAAAGGTTGTTTAATAGTCAGTGAAGACGGGGTTATAGTTTCTTGTCCATTTCCCTAGATGTTTACATGTAGGCACCTATATGCTGTGAATGGTGGTAGCTGTGAAAACCGTGAACAGTAGCATGCCTTCTTTGGACTTCACTACCTGGCTACAAAATTACAGTTCTACAGGTGTAGGAGCTGAAGTGACCTACCTTCCGAGGACCTTTGGGAATCTCGTTGCCCACAATTGATCTCCCTTTACCCCTAACCTCCACACACTCCGTCCTTCACCGCCCCCCACTATCTCCCTCTCACTCCCTTTCCCCTCCTCCCTTTGCCGTCCTCCCTTTGTAGACCGGGCAGGCGTGAAATTTCCAGAGATTCCTTCCTCTGCCTACCACACCCACTTTCCTTTGGATTTGTCTCTTTGTTAAGAGTAGATTTGGATTGACGTCTCTCTCCATTCAGAGACAGGTTTATGAGAGCCATGCTCTGGAGCATAACTAAGTATTGTCTGTACTTCCGGCTAACGGTGGTGTCTCTGAAAGCAATTTTCATTGTTAAGCAGGAGGGTCATCCACCTCGGTGACTGACCGCTTCCTAAGGAAAATGGCAGGCGGTGACTCACAGTGAAGTCCCAGGTCCGCCTCAAGCAAATCTCTGGTTTTAAAATCATAGTTTTGGAAAGGGTGCCGGCCCTGGGTTCTGACGATTGAGATTTGAGCCTGGTGTGGTTCCGTTAGCACTTGGAAGGTGGAGGCAAAAAGATCCAGAGTTCAAGACTATTCTGCGGGACATGAAGCCTGGCTAAATAACGTTTCTGGAACTTCTCAAAATGGCGCCCCAACTTGGAAACCAAGCGCTGGGCACATGGTTTAGGCAGGACACTTCCTATCCAAACAGCATTGGGACGCTCTTGTAATTTTTTCTAATGGATTTGGATTAACCTAAGGGGAGTAGGTTGATCTAAGGTTCGGAAAGGCGGATAGAACTAAGCAGGGGCCGTTAGCGCATGACGACCCTGTCTCATGTTGGTGTTCCTACTTCCTGGCGTTTTAAAGCTACTAACTCTTTGATATTTTCTTTTTCTTTGTGCCTTAGTTTTTCTCCAAGAGGTTCAAAACTGCTGCCATGCTGGGTGTCTTCGCCCTGTCCGCTGTTGTGCATGAGTATGCTCTCGCCGTCTGCTTGAGCTATTTCTACCCGGTGCTCTTTGTCCTCTTCATGTTCTTTGGAAGTGAGTGACGCGGCCTGTCGTGGGTCCTGGCTCGTACTCCAGAGGCGAAAGCGGGACAGGGAGGGAGACTGCGAAGTCACTGCAGCAGCGCTGGGTGGCAATGCCAGTTCAGGGCAGTTTGCTTAGCAGCCGATCAGAACGTTGACTTTGAATGATCGTGTGCAGTCGTGTCCACAGGTGTTTTACACACTGGAGGGAGATGGGGGGCCTCTTGGGGACCAATGAGAAACACTGTCACTGTACAGCTCCTGAAAAAAACAGGCCCATGCTCGAGTGTGTGGAGAGGAGCCCATAAGAATAACTCCGTGAAATATGTTTTCCCACTGTTGGCATCCTCCTAAGTAGGGACTGCTAAGTGTCAGTAGTTCAGTGTCATTCACGTGTAGGGTAAGTAAGCAGGATAAAGGATGTGGCGGAGTGGCCGGTGCTCACTGCTGGGACTCAGCCCCTGCCTGGATTTGGGCCCTCATTCCCCCGCCATAACTGCACTCTTGTTCTCTTTCTAACGTCAGTGGCTTTTAACTTCATTGTCAACGACAGTCGGAAGAGGCCAATCTGGAACATTATGATGTGGGTTTCTCTCTTCCTGGGCCACGGAGTCATTCTGTGCTTTTATTCTCAAGAATGGTATGCCCGTCAGCACTGTCCTCTGAAGAACGTGAGTCGCCAGCCCGGCTAGGGTGCCTGTCACCCCTGGTGTGAGGGGGTGGGTGGCCTTACGGAGGGTGGTGCAGTAGTGGAGAGCAAAGGAAAACAGTGTCGGGCAGCCCTAAGCCTGGGATTGCGTCTTACTTTATTTTGCTACTCTTTTCTTTTTTTTTTTTCCCTTGTGGTTATGCTCAAGTTTGTTTGTTCTATCTCTCCTGTTTTGGAACTTGCAAAATCCTTCATCTTAAAATGGCTCATGAACTTTAACCTTAGCTAGAGTCATGTGCCTACTCCTTATCCTAGTCCCGCGCAATTTAAATTCTAGACTAAAACTTTAAATAAGCTGTCACAATGCTAAGAGACACAACACCTATTGACCATTTGATCCATCCATGGTCCATGGAACTGATTGCAGTTTACTGAACTTCAGAAACTATTGCAAAGCTTCGCAGTTGAATTCATTGGTGCTATTGGTAAAAAACATCTCAACATCTTTTGAATCAGGGAGTTTCTTAAGCCTTAAAGGCCAGTGAAATGCTGGGAGTTAGCTTAGAATACAGTATAAGGGCTGGAGAGATGGTTGAGCCGATTAAAAGCACTGGCTGGTCTTTCAGAGGACCCGAGTTCAAGTCCCAGTAGCTCCATGGCAGCTCACAACTGTCTGTAACTATAGCCACAGGGGAGCCAATACCCTCACACAGATATTCATACAGGCAAAACACTGATGCACCTAAAAATAAAATAAATAAATTATATATTTATCAGGCATGATGGCGCAGGCCTTTAATCCCAGCACATAGAGGCAGAGGAAGGTGGGTCTCTATGAGTTCAAGGCCAGCCTTGTCTACAGAATTGAGTCCAGGACAGCCAAGGCTACACAGAGAAACTCTGGGGAGAGAGAGAGAGAGAGAGAGAGAGAGAGAGAGAGAGAGAGAGAGAGAGAGAGAGAGAGAGAAGAGAACAGTATATAATGTTCTGCCCATAGCTAATCCACACCTACTGTTGACATAACTAAACGGTTCTTCTCTTTTTCCGCCATCGTAGCCTACATTTCTGGATTACGTCCGGCCACGTTCCTGGACTTGTCGGTACGTGTTCTAGAATCCCTGGCTCTGCCTCCGTCCTTGCCACTGAAGATTGGACATTCTTCCTGACTCCGAGCCAGCTGTCATCAACAGATGCTGAATGTATCTCTGCCACGTCGTTGACTGCTCTGGCCTTTCCAGATGGCTCACCTGAAGCTGGGCTGTGGGAAGTTCACTTAGTGCTTTTCTTGTTTTGTTTCCTTTTGGGGAGAAAGAAGACCAGTAGCTGAGCTAATGGCAGATTTTTGTGGGGTAATCTCAGCTCAAGCCTTAGTAGCTTTATCTGTTTATTTCCTTGATTATATCCAACCAGAGACTAAATATATCTTGGCCATGAATTAACCAAAACACTTAGGAAGAAGTTATTTCTGTGCCTCTCTCTGGCTTAGAAGTTTTTCATGCACACTATTAGGAAGTCTGCTAGTTAACTGTGCAATTAGGGAGAAATAAATTCTGATATTTCTGGTAGAAAGAGAAAAAAATATCTGTTTTCCAAAGATAATCTTGTTATGCATTCTGCTCACATCTTTTGTTGCTGTTCTGGTTTGCTCTGCCTCATGCCTGGGAATAGAACCCAGGGCCTTGCTCAGTGGCAGCGCACGGAACTGCACCCAGTGCCTAAGTTGTATATTCATGAAAGGTCTGATCTATTCTTTTTTTTTTTCCCCATTTTCTGTATAAGTTGTGATTTTTTTTTTTTGAAACAATTAGAATTCTTTTACCTTGAACTCAATCCTAGTATAAAATCAAGGGTCAGAAGTAGAAGGGGAAAAATATATTTCCTTTTGAAACTTCAATAGTCATTTTTAAACAGATTCACTGAGCTGTTCATGTATCTTAACTGTTCTATCACAGAAGTCCTGTGAAAGATTTTAGTACTGTTGGTTTGGTTTCGGTTTATAAAAGGCAGGATCTCGCTATGTAGCCCAGGCTGGTCTTGAACTTGTTATGTAGCCTGGCTGGCCTTGAACCCATGACCTCTTGCCCCTGCCTCCCAAGTGCTAGGATCACAGATGACATCACCAAGATTTTTGTTTTAAAAACTTCTTTGAGGTTAACTAGCGTACCTTCTTTGGTACAGTTGCTTCAGTGTTTAACAAGCAGTGACTTTCCCCGTGAATTCATACTGGAAGTATTAATCTCACTACTAATAATACTGAAATGGCTACTAAGGGTCCAGAAGCTGGCTTCTGGAGCATCTGCTCAGTCATTATTATACTTTAGCAGTATATTTTTAGATGAAATAAATTACTGTGTGATCATTTTTAAGGACATGTACTCGTTATGTGACATTTCCAAGTTCTGAGGTGCCCATTCCTCACCTGGTGTGGCGGGAGGACCCGCTGTGCTTGTGTGCCTAGGTAAGACTGTGTGAGGCTGGTGCATTGGAAGAGTAGCCCAGACCATGTAGCTAAACCTCCTGCCCCAAGAAATGAGCCTTACAAGTTGCTTGCACACCTACTGTTCTACAGCACAGCCATTTGAGAGACGTTTCGGTATCCCGGCAGCTGTCCGTACAGTTTCGGGAAGTCTTTTCAGAGTGATTTTAGACATCTTGTTGAGTCTCACAGGAAGATACATAGAGCCCGTTACAACCACTCTTCATTCGGCCATCCCGTCTCCAGCTTCAGCCCCTGCCTCACTCACCACATCTCTAGATGAGCTGGGTCTGTCTGAACATCAGCTCCACCGTGGCAGACACAGTGTTTGTTTGTTTGTCTCTGTCCCCAAACAATAGTACTCTGTATTGTCACAGAACCATAAACCCTCAACAAGCCTGCTGCAAACAGAGCCTGCTAAGTCCTGTCATGCGACTTAAAGATTTAAATGAGCCAGTCACTTGTATGTGTGATGGCATTTTAAATATAAGGAGGGGACAAATTGGCTTGGGACTTGGTCATAAGCCAGTCTTCTACAGCAAGGGGATGGGACTTCAGGGTGACCCTCTCTGAGACGTCATATGTGTGCATTTTCAGGAAAGGGCGTTACTCCATAGCAGTTCTCAAGTTTGCATTTGGTGGACAGATTGAAGCTGCTCTCCCTCCTCTCCCACTCTTTTTCAGACAAGGTCTTTCTCTGCAGCCCAGGCTTGCGTGGGCCTAACATCCTCCTGCCTCAGCTTCCTCAGGTGCCAGAGTTTACAAGCATGTGCTGCCGCACCCGACAAGGCCTTTCTCTGGGGATTTGTTTTCTCCCAAGATTTTAGGTGATGATAATGTGTGGAGGACTACAAACTACTTAATCCTCAGAGCATCTTAGGAGAACTTCAAAAATCCAGAACCCTTAAAGAGGTGGCCACTTCAGTTAAAGAAGGACTGGCTTGGTTGGCAACCATGACCATGTTGGAAAAAGGAGCCTTTTTTCAAACTACCCTCTGAACTCTTTAAAAAGAAAATAAAACCAAAACCTCTTGCTCCAAGTAGTCCGTTTATTGTTCCCTGTTGTGCCATGGGTAAAAGTTGTTTTCTGTCGTGAAACTTCTTATCATTTACCAAGTAAGGGATTTATACTTTCCATAAGAAGTACTAATGACAATAACTGATTTTAAGTGACCATACAAGAAAACCACTTTATGTACAGTATTTCATTTGCATTTATATGTCTGTGTTGGTCATTTATTAACTCAGTACTGGATGTTTTTATTCTCAGTCTCAGAGGGAGAGGGTCAAGTTTAGTTTTTTTGGTAGTGGACTAATGTACTAAAATTGTCTGGATAATAGGGTTTCTCTACATAGCCCTTTCTTGTCCTGGAACTCACGTAGACCATGCTGGCCTTGAACTTAGAGATCTTCCTCCCCAGTACTGGGATTAAGTTGTACACCACCATGCATGGCTGGAGCTGCTTTTGTCAGTAATTACAGCATTTGACAGTGAGGAAAATGCACGCCTGTTTCTGCTTTATCTAAGGTAAAAGTTAGTAATGTTGGCAAGTTAAGAGAGTACAATGTAGAAATAATTTATATTTGTAAACAGATTATTATAGAACTAATTCCTTTATGATATGTAACTTGTTTTGAAACTTGAAAATTATTCTTACCCAAAAATTGAACATTAAAGATTTTTCTAGACAAGTCATATTATGTTTGAAAATTACTCATTTGGTCTATAGAACCTAAAAAGATGGAATTTAGTCTGGTGGTGGTGGTGGCGGCAGCGGCGGTGGTGGCAGCGGCGACGATTGCGGCTGTGCATGCCTTTAATCCCAGCACTCAGGGAGCGAAGGCAAGTGGATCTCTTTGAGTTCGAGACCAGCCAAGGCTACACAAAGAGCCCCTGTCTTGGTGGGGTGGGGGAGGAGATGGAATTTCTTAGTTGGCAAGAGAGCTCATTACAAAAAAGGATCTGTTTTGCACAGGTATAAGAAACTTTGAGGGAAGTCCAGTTCCATGTTCGTGGGAGGGGGATGGAGCTGCAGTGGTGGTTCTCAGCCTGTGGGGCTCCAGGCTCGGGCCGAATGACCCTCTCACGGGGGCCGTGGAAAACACGAATCATAACAGTAGCAAAATTACAGTTATGAAATAGTAACACGAATAATTTTATGGTTGAGGGTCACCACAACATGAGGAACTGTATTTAAGGGTCGAAGCACGAGGAAGGCTTCGAACCAACTGTCTTAATTAATGGCATCATTTAAAATAAATGAATTGTGGGTAGTCATCCTTGAAGGGCCTCCCTGTTGTTTTTAATTACCAGTAAGGCCTAATAATTGTTTATTATCAGGCCTTTAATTATTATTACTTCAGTATGCCCAGCTAGCAACCAATCAAGACTCAGACACTTGTTATATTTTAAAATAGCCTTAGTTAACCTGGGGCAGGATATCAATCCCCTAAACTACCTTCCAGTCCCAGGCCATCTGCTTCTAATGTCTATTAAGCCACCTCCCATCCATAATCCCAAGTACTTGCTAATGTTCTTCATCTGGGCCGAATCCCCATCCATGCTGGTCACTTGCTTCTCTTCCATCTAACCCATGGCAGCCTTCCTCTCTTCCCTTCACCTCGGGTCTCTCTCCTCTCCGGACCCTTTTCTTCTTCCCAGGATTCCTCTCTTTCTAAGCTCCAGAACCATAGCCACACCTCTATTGCCTTTTGCCCTGCGCAGGTGGGATGGCTTTTTATTAATTAGCATCAAAATACTTCAGACCAACCTCCAACAATTCCCCTTTTCTGTCTAAATAAAAAGGCCATTTGTTTTATATACAGTAAGTACAATTATGAAAAATTATGAAAACCAATAGGTAAGACTTACATACATAATGTCTAATTAAAAGATATTTGACAACTTTGAAGAAAATATTATCTATATAAGTCTAAAGTTTTGAACTAAAATAATATCTATCAAAGCTCAAATCTATCAACCTAAAAGTATTTATCTAGACCTAAAAGTATCTTTGTAACTCCTAAACAACTAAGCTTAATTTTAAATTGAACTATCTGGTCTTCATCCCCATCAGAGACTTGAGAAGGAATAAATTTAACTACCTAAGTAAACAGGAAGTGCAGGTTGGCAGTTTCCAAAATGAAAAAAAAATGACAGAGACAGTTTACTGCCTGACAGGTCACCCAAAACTCTCTGTAACATTGGAGCATCATCTTCGGCCTTCTGGCCCAGTTTACCTGACAGACATTTTTGTGAAGCAGGAACCATTGAGGATTTGCTTACCCTGTCTTGGCAGAGTCAGACCATAGACTATGTTTACATCTAAGCTTGCTCATTTTAGGCAGAATTTTGTCTGTGGGAGAAACAAGGACATTTGCCCAGTTGCTGTTTTGCCACACTCGAAGCCATCTCCACCAGGAGATTCTTCAATGCTCAACATCTTTGTGGAGGCTGGGTGCTGCCAGGAGTTAACCTGTCTTATTGTCAAAGAACCCTTAAGTTAATAAAAACATTGGTAAATGCCATATTCTGTAGGTCTCTGAGGTTTCTATCTGTAGAATCATATCTGCTAAACCTAGCATGTATATTTCTATATTTGACATGACCATGATCAACAACTGACTTGTATTACCTAATTATCCTAAACAGCCTACAATAACACTATCCGAGTATTGGAAGTTGTATATGTGCAATACCTCAGAGTAGAATTATATTGTGTGAAGAATATTAAATTTGAATTCTATTTTAATGTATAAAAATTAGACTTATTTTGTATCAATATACGAAATTCTATATCAATGAATTAAAATTAACTTGGTAACAAGGCCTTAAGTTGAGGGGTAGATTCAATAATCTGCATTTTGTCCTATCATCCCTACATATCTCTCTACTCCCCTTTCTTTCTTTCTTTACAACCCCTATCTCCATACCTTTTAGTGACAATATATATCTGTAGCCCAAGAAAGCAACCAAAAACCTACCCGACCCCCCTTAAGGGAAATGGGGTGTCTTTCTCTTAAAGTTTCTTCAGGCTGATCTGGGGTGGAGAATACTTATTCAGGGACCCAAATAAAACTGAGGGGAAAAAAATGGTTAAACAAGCTAGGAATAGTATTTGTGGTTCAGTCTCTAAATGTTGAGAAGTTTCAGGCTTAATATAAGTCCTGTGTGGGACAGTTTGAAATGCTGGACCAATTGGCATCAGGAGCCCTCTTTGAAGCTGTCGTTTGCTGATGAGGAACAGCAACCAAAGCACTTGGAGCTGGAACATGAAGGATGCAGGATGTTAGTGTCTCAGCATGCTGGAGGAATGAATCCTGTCAGGTCTGTTCCAGCGTCACTGTCCAGTTCTTTTAATCCTGAAAACATAATTTCTCACAAGCATTATACAGTTTTGAAACTATACATGTATGAGGTGTGCTTGTTCTGCAGTTTGAATTCATGTAAACTTACTTAACTTGGCAGTCTCTCTTTTATCCAGATCTATTTTATTTTGACCTCTTTCAAAGATGAAATATAACATCACCATTAGCAATGAACATAAAATTATCATCATATTGAAATCAAAACAAGATTGTATAGTTCTAAATGTCCTTCTCTAGGCTCTATGGTGCCCGATGTATTCCTGTTTTTGAGACAAGCTGGTTGCCCTGAGCAAAAGAAAAAGGAATTAAGCTTTAAATAAACTTTATATAAACTCTTATTTTAGGGTTTCTGTATATCGTAGGTATCTTGTACCTGGCGTTTCACATTTGTTGTGGGTGTTTTTTCACATCCCTTCTCGACGGGAGGCGTGCAGCTTGCATGTCTGTCTCCCCTTTTAACCTTGGTCCTCACTTTGACCAACAAAATATATTTCTTATACAGTAGGTGTCTTGTACCTGGCTTTTTACCTTTGTTGCGGGTGCTTCTGTCTCTTCCCTTCTCTATGAGGGAGCCATGCAGCTTCCTGTCTGTCTTCCCATGCAACCTTGGTCTTTACTTTGAACAACAAAATACATTTCTTAGGCCAATTTACCCTTTGGCACCGTATCTCCCATGGACGTTCCACTTTTAAGGAGAATGCTGGCCTTTTTTAGAGGAGCTACATCACTTTTCTTTACATAAGCCTCAGATTGATGTGTATCCATCCTTTAGTGCACATATAATTCATTGTTAAGAAAAAGAAACTTACATAGTAAATTTAAGGAAAAAATTTCAGTTTAAATCCTAGGCTGTCTCTTACCAGCAGGGGGTCACACCCTGTGGAGACCAGGTTGGTTCAGTAACTCAAGAGTTCCTCCTGGCTTTGTCTTTATTGTGTTGGGATTAAGGGCTGGTGCCACCAAGGTCCTGTTCAACTATTTTATCTCGATTCAGTCAAAATCATTAGAAATCTCAAGGAAAAATCATGCAAGGAAACAAGAAAAGTCTAAGCCTTGGGCCAGTTGTGCCAACTTAGGCTTCAGTGAAATCTTGTCCACCATCCCTTGGAATTTAGTTATGGATATCTCCCACTCATGAGTTCTTTCTCACCTTTCCTTAATAAAGGTACATTTACTCTGCTCAGAAAGGGCTGGAAGAGAGAGAAATGGTTTGGGGTTTGGCAATGTGCTTGCCTACCACACACAAACTCTTGGTAGGCTCGTCCTAGATGCAGCTGTGCCTGGACCCCCAAACTGAACAGGGGTGATACACACCTGTAATCCCAGCTCTAGAGGCAGGGGGAGGAGGATCAGAAGTTCTAGGTTGTGGTGTGATGCCTCACATCTTTAATCCCAGCACTCACAAGGCAGAGGCAGGCTGATCTCTGTGAGTTTGAGACCAGCCTGGTCTACCAAAGAGAGTTCCAGGACAGCTAGGGCTACACAAAGAAACCCTGCCTCCGGGGGAGGGGGGGGAGAAAAAAAAGTTCTAGGTTATTCCTGGCTACACAACCAGTTGAAGTTGGAAATCAGCCTGGGGTACAAGTGACCTGTCTCTCAAGCCGTATCTCATAAAAAGAGACACAGAGTATCTACGCAGGGTTGCTCCTCTTAGTAGGTACAGTGATATGCCCCACCCCATCCCACACCCGGTGCCGCCAATACCCGGATTGAGAACCAGGAGGGAGGTGACTATTCCACAGCATGAGCGGTGGTAGGGACTTAGATCATAGCGACCTGGGGGGCAGAGCTGCCTGCGTTACATGGCCAGCTTTCCTCATCTGTAAGATGGGGATGCTAATTACCTCATAGGACTGTTGCAGAGCACCAGCCCTGGCAGAAAACAGCTTTATTGCATCCTTGTCCTCCCTACAGCCAAACCTAAGTCTGACCTGTTACCTCTTAAAAATTGCAAGGTCCCAAGAAGCACTTGCTGTACTTTTATAAAAAGCACCCCAGGGACTGTTGGGTTGGCCTGCTCCAAGATGCAGCTCCCCTGTCTTGCCTCCTGAGAGAAACGGGCAGGAGCAACCATACCTCATCATCTAAAACGAGATGGTCTTCGCATTCACTCGGGTTTTGTTCTCCCAAACCCCCTTCAGGTTCACCAGCTTTACCATTAGAGGAGGTGACAAGCTTCTGGAGAGCATCACTGCTGCTGTTGCCTAGGTATCTGCAGCAAGTGTTTAGAACTGGTGTGCATATTTCATAGGCAAGTCCTAGAATTACAGAGGGGAAGGGACCTGGTAAGAGCCTCTGACAGGGTAAAGGATGCTCACTCAGGAGCCTTCGGGGGCACGGTATGGGGATTGAGCCCTCACCCTTGTGCATGCTGGGCAAGTACTCCACCACTGAGCTAGAGCCCCAGCCTTAAAGGAAACGTCTTAGCAGAAGATAGCTCATTACTTTGATTAATAAAGTGCCTTGCTTGCTAATCTGACGCGGTAATTTCACCTAAGCTTTTCTAACGCTATGCATAATGACCTGCGGCGGCAAAGAAATCTCAGACTCCAGGCATTGGTGGCTGTGACACTGGAGGGACCAGGACAGGGGTTTGATGACTGCAACACACATCAGTGGCACCTGTGGAGGAGTTTGACTTGTTTTTGCCACCAATGCAGCTTCTAGTAGGGAATGCAGCGTTACACCCTTTGTTGGAATAAACCATTACATATAAGCCCAGTTTACAGAGATGATCAACACAGCTGGTTGTTGAACACAGACCGGAGCCGTCTCTGCTCTCGGTTCAATAGGCAGCTGAAGAACAAGCAGAAAGAAGCTGTCGGCTGTCAGTCGGTAGGAAAGTTCTGGAGTCTTAGAGATCCTTAGTGATTTATTTTTTCTTCTGTAAATGCTTTTACATCAATTTAGACTTGAGAAAAAGAATGCACTGTCTTCAGAACTGACTCAAACTGCTTTGTGTTTAAATTGGAAAATGCACATATTCCCCCCTTTTCTCTGTGCTCGGTCTCGTCTTTACGCCACCACGTGCCATTTCTACTTCAACACGCCCCGAAGGTGGGGTGCTTCCCTTCAGGCGAGTAGACGGCGCGCCTGCGGTGTGTGTCTAACTGAAGGGTAGCCGTACTGTTCTTGACTGTTGCTGAAACAGGCAGCCTGCACACCTAGTGGTTAGAGATGCAGTCTGAATAGCCACGTGTCAGGGTGCTGCCTCTTGGGTGTGAAGAGAGCTGAAGGCCTGGCCTAGGCCTGCCATTTAGACTGTGCAGCAGCTGCCTTCAGTCCCAGAAGCAAAAGCTGTCTTTGAAGCACGTGTGTGTGTGTGTGTGTGTGTGTGTGTGTGTGTGTGTGATTAAAGATAGCTTCTGGTTGTCTTACTTGCTTCCCCTGAATTTTGATTACCTCTTCCTGCAGATCTTTAATCATGAACTTGTTTAATATATGTTGCTCACATTCCTCCAAAAACTTCTTAAACTTAGTGTTCATACACAAAATGGCAGAATACTGCATATGTAAAGAATGTGGTAAATAAATATATTTAGAAAAAAACCTTCAGTGTGTGTAGTGTGTACATGTGTGCAGTTGTTTGCACCTGTGGGTGCATGTGGAGGTCGGAGGACATTAGGTGCCTTGCTCTATCACTTTCCGTCTTAGTCCCTTGAGCCTCCTTAACCTGGCTTCACCCTTTTGACTAGAAGGCTGGTCAGCAAAGCACGTGTGTCCACCCACACCCAGGGGTTTTTGTCTTGTTTGGTTTTGTTGTTGAGACAGTCCTATACTGAAGCCTTGGCTGGTCTGGAGCTCCCTACGTACACCAGGCTGGCCTAGAGATTTGCCGGTCTCTGCCTCCCCGGTGCTGAGATTAAAGGTGTCCGCTAACATCCATGGGTGCTGGAGCTGGGTTGCACAGGGGGTACTTGTACTCAGTGAGCCATTCTCTCAGTCCCTAATCCAGTGTCTTTTTTTTTTTTTAATTCAGTGTCTTGATCAGCTAACAGCATGGGTATAAAAAAAAGTCCAAACTGTAGTCTCCTCCCCCCCAGTCCAAAAAAAAAAAAAAAGGAAAAACCCATTACCTACCTAGACACCTCCTTGATGGGCTGTCCCCTCCATACTCATAGCTGTTGTCTAGAACAACATTGTGCTGGACTGAGCTCCCAAGTCAAGTCTGTTGTAACCTGTACCCTCACCGGCTCTTCCTCCCTGTTAAACTTTGTTTTCTGGAAGTAATTAGAGCCTTCCATCACTTCCGCACCACCACAGCCTCCTTAGTTACATGTTTCGGCAAAGCATTGGCCTCTGTATTCAGCATCACAGGGCAAGAGCTGCTGCCTCAGAATTTTCTACCTCTGCACGAGCCCAGCATTTGAAGACTTGAGGAAAATCGCCACTGTAAAAGTCACCGCAGCTCCCACAACAGCTGCCAGGTGCTGCCTCCTCCACTGTCCCCGTGGTACAGCGGCCACACACACATAGCTGCTGCCCTGCTTCCCATAACCCTGTCCAGCCATGTCCACAGAGTCCTCCAGAATAGCCAAGGCCACGCCTTCCACAACCACTAGCACTAGCAAGTCCATGATAGCCATCTCTATTGCCACCACCACAGCTGCCGCCACAGCCAGAATTGTCATCACTGTCACACTACCTCAGTGAAACCACCATAGGTTCCATAGCACTTGGTCCTCTGGCTAGAGGAGGCACTGGCCATCCCTTGCTTTGACAGAGCTGTCTGCATGTCACAGTCATTCAGAGTCTGTCTCTGAATGACAGTCTTAACCAGGGCACAGTGCTCATCAGAGGTTATGAAAGCAAAGCCCCTCTTCACACTGTGCTGGCCAATCACGGTGCCAATCGCTCTGCAGTCATGCTGTGTGAATAGGAAGAAGCTGTGCTCTTTGGAGCCCTCAGTGCCACCCACAAAAATCTTTTATTTCAGTTACGAATGCACCTGGTCTTTGAAATTTTTCTCTGGACAGTTTTATTTGGTTTCACAACTCTTCCTGTGTGGCCTTGCATTCATGGGTGCATCAACTTTCTCAAGGCGCTGGAGCAGTTGGTGTAGAACCCCGTGCTCCCCACCCCCCACTCCGTGCTCCTCCCCAGTGAGTGACCGCTCCCTGCTTTGCAGAGTGGCTCCCCATCAGTCTTTTGAAAGCTCAGCTCGTCTGTGAAGAGCTTCCACAGCTGTTGCACTCTTTGCTTAAACTTTGCTGTTCACAGTTCCTTTTCTCTGAAGATATATCTATCTATAGCTATATCTATCTATAGAAATGTAAATTTTTAAGACAGTCTCTTTGTGTGGCTGGAAACGCAGAAAGATCCACCTCTACCTCTACCTCTGCCTCCTGAGAGCTGGGACTTAAGTGTGCTACCACTGGGTGTGGTGGCACACACCTTTAATCCCAGCACTCGGGAGACAGAAGCAGGTGGATTGCTGTGAGTTCGAGGACAGCCTGGTCTACAAAGTGAGTCCAGGACAACTAAGGCTGCACAGAGAAACCCTATCTTGAAAAACTAAAACTAAAAAAAAAAAAAAAAAAAAAAAAAAAAAAAAAAAAAAAAAGTGTGCTACCATGCTTAACACAGGTCTCTTGACTGAATGTTTAATTCTGTAGGATGTATCTTGAAAGGTTTTTTGTTTTGTTTTGTTTTAGAGTTGATTGATAACATCAATGCTGAGAGCATAGCTTTGCACAAATATGCTGATCTAGTTAAAATTCAAGTTTTTTGTTTTTTGTTTTTTAAAGATCTCACGGGGTAGTGGTGGCACAAGCCTTTAATCCCAGCACTTGGGAGGCAGAGGCAGGCAGATCGCTGTGAGTTCGAGGCCAGCCTGGTCTACAAAGCCAGTCCAGGATAGTCAAGGCTACACAGGGAAGCCCTGTCTTGAAAAACAAACAAACAAACAAATAATAAAATAAAATAAAAAACAAAACAAGATCTCTTATAGTCCAAGCTGGTCTAGAATTCAATATGTAGCAGTACGTACAATCAACGTTTCTGGGCTGGAGAGGTGTTTCAGCACTTAAGAGGGCTGACTGCTCATGCAGTGAGAGGACCTGAGTTTGGTTCCCAGAGTTCGTGTCAGGTGGTTCACGACCACCTGTAACTCCAGCTCCAGAGGATCTGACTTCCTCTTCTTTTCTGGGGGGACTTTCCTGCACACCCCCCCCAACCTAAAAGAAATAAATCTATAAAAGTGAACAGCCATGCCAACCTTGAGTATGGCATCCCATAAGAGCTTTCTCTTGTTACATTTACTAACTGTTATATCAACTTCAGAAGTCAGATGCACCATCTTGGTTAATTTGAGCCAAAAGAACCCTAAACCTCCATAAATTATTTTTCTCATTATTCCTGCATGACAATAAATAGCTATTTGGTTCAATAAATCGGCACGCCTAACTTTTGAAGAGACTTCTCCCATCCCATGCCTTGCACTGGAGATACAGGTGGGACTAATTAGGTCATAGAGGGTAGGCAGAGAGTTACTTTGTGCCTGTTGTTTCCATAGGCGCTTCAATGGGAAGTGTTGTATTGTCAACTACTGACCACAACGTGTCCCTACAGTCGGTAGGTTCTTTGGAGAGAAAGTGTCGTTAGTACACTTGAGCTGCTACTGTATAATACAAGATGAAAAGACGTTTACGTCACAGCAGTGGCGCCTGGGAAGAGCCAAGTGCTGGCAGGTCCAGTTTGGTGGCTCATAGTAATAACCATAGCACCTGAGAGGGCTACAGAAATTCTTCTCAAGCCCCACCTGGCCTCCACCTTCCCAAAAGCGAACGGCCACAGTAGAGAGTAAGCTAAAGAATCAATGCCACCGCAAATGCAAATCGGGGGCCGTTTATTTACTAGTAACTTGTAACATAATCCCTCCATTAGCTTAGGTAAGAGAGTCCTACTCAGTTATTTGTCTTCTCCTTCAGCTACTGGTGGTATATAAAGCTGCCCGAAACTAAGATGAACAGCACTTATGAACATGAAATAATTACCGAATGCATTAAAAACTTGCACAACAGAATTGGAGTGTGTGTTCCTTAGCTTACTCCTCCTCCCCTCTTTTTGAGACTAGGTTCTGGGTAAGTTTCCCCGCTGACTCAGAACTCACAGTACACTATGCTAACTTTGAACAGAGTAGAAAACGGAAACGACTCACACCTGCGTCACCTTCTCGTGAGGGCGGGGCAGGGGCGGGACCGTGTGTGTGTGGGGTCTCTAAAGGAGCGTGGTCTGCGCTTGCGCAATCCGCAGCCGGAAGCGCGACTACAAGGGGCTGTCCCATTCCAAGACAACAACCCGACTAAGTATTTGTCTTCCTTATTGCTACTACCCATGACAAAAACCACACGGGAACATCTAGAGAGTGTAAAGACTGCTTTTCTTCTTTTTCTTCTTCTTCTTTTTTTTTTGACGGCGCCGCCGGAGGCAGCTCGGACCACAGGTTGCTAGGACACGGGGTCCTGCGTTGTTATGACGACGCAGGGCGTTCTAGGAAAGGGCCGCTGATCGACTCCTGGCGGGAAACACAATTTGTGGGTACAGCTGCGGGTGTCCGTGTCTGCAGGTTTTTACTGAAAGGACCTGGGGGGGGGGGGCTCTCCTCACTCGAGCCTGTGGAGCTGGACCTTTCTGACCTTCCCGCGGTCTGTAGGGCGGTGGAGCCTGATTCTCCCCGGCTGGGCTCTGACTCTGAGCCACCCATACAACCTCTCTGTCTTGTCAGGTTATCCTAGAGAACACTGAGGGCTCCCCAAAGAAAGAAACCATGCTAGATGAATTCTGAATTCTAATCTGAACAAAAACACTCAAATGGTCTCCTCGTCCATTTGCTTTGTTTTGCTTACAGAATTACAGAGCCGCTTGAAAGGTCCCAACAACGATTTTGATTTGTTTCTGAATTAATTTTCTGCAGGAGTATTTCTGAGAGTGCTAGCAGGCACTGTTTATTATGTCTCTACACAAAGTGTCGAGCACTTCGCTGAACTCCCCATCAGCACCCGAGGTCAAACAGTCAAAACTGAATGTTGTCAAGGAGGAGGCAAAAGGTAAACTTTAAAGATGCCCTGGACAGAACCTTCATGGCCACTGACAGAATTCACAACTCATTCTCCTCTTCTTCTCTGGCCAGCTTGGACAGTCACCAAATCAGAATCCTATTTCCTCTTTGTTTAAATAGTGACAGCTGAATGAAACCATATCGCTTTGGCTTCTTGCTCTCTGACTTTAAGGTAGCTTTTAGAATGAAGTAGTGTAGCTATGATACACAGCCTAGTACACTACGCCTATTTGTAGAAGATTCAAGAATTTTTCTGAGACTCCTCAAGATTTCCATCCTTTGGGTTGGGGCTTCGTGGCGCATGCCTTTAAAGGCAATCTCTGTGAATGTTGAGGCCAACCTGGTCTACACAGCGAGCTACAGAACAGTCAGAGCTACATAGTGAGACTCTGTTTCAAGGAAAAAAACCCAAAACAATTTATGATAAATGGAGACCTGTGCTAGACTAAGAATCAAGTACAGTCACCGTTTTATTCTTACTCGTTAGATGTACACTTTCTCCAGCCTTACTGCCACTAAAGAGATTTTTGATTGGTTATATTTTGCTACATTTCCACCAAACCTTTTATTATTTAGAGGTACAGATGATTCGACTCAGGGACTTACACATTCTAAGCAAATGCTCTACCCTGACTAACTACATAGTCGCTTTTTATGTTGAAACAGGGCAGTCCCACGGAACTGTCCAGGCTGGCTGTACACTCACTCTGTGGCTCTTGCCATGTTCTCATACCCTCCTCTCTCCCCTCTTCCACCCTTCTGTGGGCAGGATGCTGTGCTGTGTGTGTTTTGTTTTGTTTTTAAAGATTTATTTATTATGTATGCAGTGTTCTGTCTTCATGTACACCTCCCGCCAGAAGAGGGCACCAGATCTCATTATAGGTGGTTGTGAGCCACCATGTGGTTGCTGGGAATTGAACTCAGGACCTCTGGAAGAGCAAATAGTGCTCTTAACCTTTGAGCCATCTCTCCAGCCCCGCTGTGCTGTGTTTTAAGTAGTATTTGTTGCTGGGCTTGTCCACGAGAAGCGCCCTTCCTGTTACAAACACACCAGATTGATGAGGCAGTGTGGGAAACTTTTAAGTCCCCAGGACACTCCACTAAGAGCTTTTCTTTCCTCTTACTTTTTTAGGGCTTCCTGAGCTGCGGGAGAAGAAACCCATGGTGGACCATCTCAGACCCCTTCCTGCTGCCTTTAAGAATGAATTCATTCCCGAGGAAGTGCTCCTGTCTCTGAACTCTGCAGCCAACGCTGGCCCCTGTCCTGAAAACTTACTGCCTACTAAGAAACTTAAAGCTCCAAAGGTTCGTATACATATACTTAGCACTGATAATTCCAGAATTTCAGAGGCTGAATCAAAAGCACTGCTACGAGTTTCAGGCCAGACTGGGCTACACTACGAGAGAACCTGTCTCAAAAAACAGATCAAAAACTCCTCATGTCTTTTTCGCAAATGTTTCCATTGCTTGAGTATTTCCATTAACATATTTATTTACCAGGTATATTATTGAGTCTCTCTTAATAGTCTATTTGCATTTATGTTTTTGAATAAGCCTTCTGTTAAAGCATCCAAATGCCCTTGATTTAAATAGTCACGTCAGTAACATTTTCTTTGGCTAGAGCGCCCTCTGCTGGACATTTATGGGTTTTGCTTTGTTTTCCATTAGGGTGCCCTTCCGCGGCTTGCAGACCATGTCTGGCACCACCCTGTCCGAAGGCATAAATTCAAATACCTGATTGATCATCCTGTCTCCCTAACAGGAGCTGGAAGGTAAAGAAGGAACAGAGTGGGAAGCATAAAGATAGAATGATTTTCTCATTTTGTGTGATGGTCTCGGGAGAGGGCAGAAGGGCAATCCTATAGCATTACGGATTGTGGGACTTGCAGTATCACTGATGAGTAATAATTCTGAAAGCATATATGTATGGTTATTAGTAGCAGCTACGAATGCTGGCTGGACATACTTTTGGCTGTTGAATATTTAAAGATTTATTTACTTGCTTGTGTGTGTGTGTGTGATCCTGTGCATGTGACATGTCATGTGTGTCAGATCAGAGGACAACTTGGATGATTCAGCTTTCCCCTTCACCATGTGGGTTCTGCAGACAGAGCTCAGGCTGTCAGGCTTGGTGCCCAAGAGCTGTGATCCACTGACTTCTCCCGCGCCTGGTTTGTTGATTTTTTTGTTTTTCTGTTTTGTTTTTGTTTGTCTGTTTTGGTTTTTTTGTGCATGCACTTGAATACTTCTTCCTGCCTTTTCCTATTTGCTTGTTTGTTTCACTGTATTAAAAGGGACAAGATCCAACAGACATAAGTACAGCTTGCATCTATAGGTGTCCCTTTTTTTTTTTAATATCTTACAGGAAACATGATGTGGAAAACGTTGATGAGTAGGTTAATTTCTCAGGTCTTTTCAAAGGGAACCCTTGACCTTTCATACTGTTTCAGATTAAATCATCAAACACTATTTATTATTTTGTATCATTCACAAAAATACCCTGTCAAATTGTGTTCCACGGAGATTGCAGTACTTTCCACTCATCAAAATCTCCCCACATGCTTGGCTTGCACGCCGTGTTCCTCTGGAAGTTGCCACACTTAAGTAGGCTATTTAATCTTACTGAAGAGACTTTTCTCATCTGTGAAAAGGGACAAGTAGAGTGGCTCAGTTTTACGTGCGTGCAGGGATACTGGAAAGCAGAGAGGAGAGGGTGGAGGCCGGAGCATGTCCAAGCACATCACGCTATTTAAGTGTAGAGTATTATTGCTCAGCTGTGCTGCAGCATTTAAAGGAGCGGCAGAAATGTGGCTGGGGGCTTTTCATGTCCTAAAGATTCTGTATTTTATGCCTTCAGCTCACAGTTTATGATCATTAGTGTAGTAATTAGCAGTTGTGAGCTGTTTGGAGTACATTGAAAAGTTACCTAGTTATATCTGAGTGTGGCAGTAAACTGACACTAAAGGTTTTAGTGTTAAGTGATTTTTAAAAATTTTATCTTATTAATTTATTCTTGTTACATCTCAATGGTTATCCCATCCCTTGTATCCTCCCATTCCTCCCTCCCTCCCATTTTCCCCTTACTCCCCTCCCCTATGACTGACTGAGGGGGACTTCCTCCCCCTTTATATGCTCATAGGGTATCAAGTCTCTTCTTGGATATTAAGTGATTTCTGAGTGGAAGCTCTTAAAATGTGGACATCAAGTAGCAGCAACCCCCAATCCTAGTAGTAACCCTGGGACTTGTGAATATGGATCTCAGCATACGCCCTGTCCCCAATCCTCACTATAACCCCAGGACCTGTGAGTGCAGATCTCAGCCTTTGCAGCTGCTCTTCTGGGGTTAAAGACAGAGAAATTATGGCTTTTGTTAGTGAGCTCAGCAAAAGTACCAGACTCCGAAAATAGAAAAGGAAGGTGATTCAGAGGGTCGGGAGATGAGACCAAACAAGGATGGCAGCAGGGACGAGCACAAGTCAAGGAAGTTAACTGGAAGCTGGGCCTTCCGGGGACAGCTAGGCCTTCCGGGGACAGCTAGGCCTTCCGGGGACAGCTAGGCCTTCCGGGGACAGCTAGGCCTTCCGGGGACAGCTAGGCCTTCCGGGGACAGCTAGGCCCTCCGGGGACAGCTAGGCCTTCCGGGGACAGCTAGGCCTTCCGGGGACAGCTAGGCCTTCCGGGGACAGCTCAGCTGACATCCACCAAAGAAGCAGTCCCAGTCCCAAGGTCTCCAGGAACGAAGTCTGACGACAGCGGGATAAGGACTGTCTTTCACAGCACTCTTGTTGTGGAAAAACACTGTGATTAAAGCAACGTAGGAAGGAAAGCATTCAGTTCATCTTACAACTCTCAGGTCACACGCCATCACTGAGGGACGACAGGGCAGGAACCTGGAGGCCGGAGCTGAAGTACAAGCCGTGGATCCCCGGATGAACTGTGATTACTGCCTTGCTCCCTATGATCGTTCAGTTTGCTTTCTTTTTCTTTCTTTCTTTTTTTCTTTTTCTTTTTCTTGTTTTTTGGTTTTTCGAGACAGGGTTTCTCTGTGTAACAGCTCTGGCTGTCCTGGACTCACTTTGTAGACCAGGCTGGCCCCGAACTCACGGAGAACCACCTGCCTCTTCCTCCCAAGTGCTGGGATTTTAAAGGTGTGAGCCACCACCGCCCGGCCTCAGTTTGCTTTCTTATACACTCCAGGACCACCTGCTCAGGGGTGGCACTGCCCACTTAACCATTACCCGAGAAAATGCCCTACAGGCAAGCTGATGGAGGCATCTTCCAACTGAGGCTTTTCTCCCCAGCTAACTCTAGCTTGCGTCAAGTTAACAAAACAAAAGAGAACAGAAAACCAGCGCACAGGCGCAGCCATGCGTCTTCCAGGCGTCCACACTACATCTCCACTAACAACTTGATTTTGCACATTGGACCCTCACACATGGAAAATGACATACTCAACTGGTAGGGACAAACAGTATATTTAGAGCACAGCAATAAAATACAAATGAGAAAGCATTTACCCTCTAAGAATCTTTATTTGTTGGCTCTGTCAGTGTTTAATGCAAAAAATAAGTCTCGGGATTTTAAGCAGAAAATCATTGAATGCAGAAAATTGACTGCTACCAAAATTGTTGAGGCTCAGCAGGTAAAAGCACTTGCTTTGCAAGCCTGGTAACCTGAACCTGTTCCCATGCATCAGGAAAGAGAACTGACACCCCAAGATTGTTCTCCAACTGCCGGATGAGTGCTATAGTAAATATCTGTGTCTACATTTACACCCCCCCCAACACACACCAATAATGAAGTAATATATTTTGAGATATGGCCTTACTGTATAGCCCTGGCTAACCTGGAACTTACTATGTAACCAGGATAGCCTTGAACTCACAGAGATTTTTATCTGCTTCTGCCCCCCAAGTGCTGAGATTAAGGTGTCCATACCACACCAAGGGAAGAATGTAGTAGATGTAAAATTGTGCATAATTGTATATTTCTATAAAAAGGGAGGGAGGATATAAAACCTGGTGCTTATCTGAGTGTAGTGCCTGCAGCTCCTCACATGGGTGTGATGTTCACATGGGCAGCGTCACAGACTTCCTGTGAGCGCGGGAAAACCTATCCTTTTTTATTAAATTAAGTTTCAATATGACATTCTCTTTTCTTTTTTCCTCTTCTTCTTGTGTGTGTGTGTGTGTGTGTGTGTGTGTGTGTGTGTGTGTGTGTGTGTGAGAGAGAGAGAGAGAGAGAGAGAGAGAGAGAGAGAGAGAGAGAGAGTGAGTGAGAGTGTTTCACTCTGTAACGTTGGCTGGCCTAGAACTATGTAGTCAAACAAAGCCATCTGTCTGTGGCTCTTGGGTGTTGAGACTAAAGTCTCATTAGGATGTTTTCATACACATGTGTCATCAGGCTTTATTCTGATTAGTCCCCCTTCTGCAGTGCCCTCCCCCGTGCTCTGGGTGTTTTTGTCCGATAACATTTTTTAAAATGTGTGTGGTAACGCTTACTATTTTTTTGTTATGACCTCTGCATATGACATATTTTAATACAAATGACCCAGGTCACTACTGTGACTTCATTTACTTACATTTTTTTATCACTACACTTATTTATTGCATGTGTGTGCTCATACCATAGTGTGCATATGGGGAACAGAGAGCAACTTGTTGTCAGTTGTCTCCTTGCACTGTGAATTCTGGTGACCAGACTCAGTTTATTCAGTAGTTGCTTTTATCACTGAGGATCTTGCCTGCCCTAGATGACATTATATATGTTGTTCCTTATAGTTCATTAGCATTGTGTTGTGTGTTGGTATGTGTGTGTATGTGTGTGTGTGTGTGTGTGTGTGTGTGTGTGTGTGTGTGTCACAGCTTGCTTGTGGTGGTTAGAGGAAAATTTTGTTGGGTGGATTCTCCTCTTGTACCTTTATTTGGGTCCCACCTGTCATGTCTTCAGCCTTATATGGCAAGTGTCTTTACCCACAGAACTGCCTTGCAGGCCCCTAGAATCTTTTTGGAGAGACCCAGCATTGGAGTAAGGCAATTATTCAAAGGAAAATGAGAGGACTAGCACTTTGATGAAAAAGGAATGGACACCTGGCCAGCAAAATCAACCAGTGTCCTCTGTAGCAGCAGCAACATGGAGGAGAGGATGGATAGGAGCACAAAGCAGGCCAGAGTCGGCTTTAAAGCTGGATGGAGGGATGCATGTTGTTTTATTTTATTTATTTATTTTCGAGACAGGGGCTCTCTGTGTTAGCCCTGGCTGTCCTGGACTCGCTATGTAGACCAGGTTGGCCTTGAACTCACAATGATCCACCTGCCTCTGCCGCCCGAGTGCTGGGATTAAAGGCGTGCGCCACCCTCCCCACCCCTGCCCCGGGCGCATGTTGTTTTAATTGAAAATCACTGATCATTCTATTTTACTAATAAAGACTTAGGAGCCAGATGCTGGGGTGAAAAACCTGCTAGCTCAGAGAGACAGAGAAAGCACTCAGCTGACCTTCCTACTCAGCTCACATCCCAATGGAGAAGGCCCAAAAAGCTCACTAGCTCAGCTGACAGCCCAGGAGGAAAAGGTCAAAAACTCCAAGGCCAAAGGCTTGCTAGCTCAAAGCCCAAGAAGCCAAAGGCCAAGGAGCTGAGGAGCTCAAGAGCTAGAGAGCAAAGCTAAAATCCCAAGCTAAAGAGCTAACGTGCCAAAGACCCCGTCTATTTCTACATGCTGTCTTAAATACCCCTCAACTCAAAGTCCCTCCTACTCCTTAATCCCTGTCAGCTGGTTTCTTGATCCATCTCTTGACCTGGGATTAACTGTATTAAATCCTGTGTACTGAGAGCTCTTGGATTAAAGGCGTGTTTAAAGCTGACTGAACCACACCTTAATCACCTATTTACAATAATCAGAAAGTTCTTGGATTAAAGGTGTGTTCCGGCCCAACCACAAGGAACAGGGATTTACAGTTCATTCTCAGGGATCACTGGCAGATTTTTACAATTCAGAATCTCAGGGATCACAATGGGATCAAAGATAGGTTTTCACAGTTCACAATCTCATGGATCACATTGAGATCAAATATTACACATTAAATACATGATGCCTTAGGAGGATAAGTCTGACAGAAGTATATAAGACATACATACCCTAGACATGTTGGCCGTAGCTTGGGTATCCAGGGCAAAGGACGGGAAGGGGTTGAGTATTGATGCTGAGATTTTGGTGACAGCCTTAGGGAGCAGAGGAGGGTGAAACAGTCTACAGATTTGATGGCTTTGACAATGAAGAAAGTGTAGACCATGGTTCTCAACCTTCCAAATGTGGGAGCCCTTTAATTCAGTTCCTCGTGTTGTAGTGCCTCCAACCATATAATTGTTTTATTGCTACTTCACAGATGTGATTTGCTACTGTTGTGAATCATGATATGAATATCTGCTATGCAAGGATGTCCGATATGCTGTAGAGACCAAATCACTGCCATTTTGTGTTCAAGGCCTGAGAACCACACACACGCCCCCATAACCTGGAGTTCCTCATGAGTTTCAAACATACAGCTAGCAACTGTTCCTAGGAGCTTGCATTTGAGGCCAACCAATCAGAGCCACAGGTCACGGCAACCAGGACATACAAAAAATTCCCTCTTGTGATCTGGCCATGGTCCCCTTGCTTAGCCCTGGTCCCCCAGCCAATCAGCCTAAAGGACTGTATCTCTCCAACCTATCATGTAACAGCGAGGCTTGGAAAACCCCAGCCCCTATGGGTTTTTTTCCCTTTAAAAACCCTGCTCCCCTAGTACTAGGGGCCGACATCCTCCCTCCTCATGAAGGGGCTGAACGTCCAGGCTCTGAGCTTGAAATAAACAAGACCCTGTGTGATTTGTATCTGGCTGATTCCTGGTGGTCTTTGGCAGTCTCATGACTTAGGCATTACAATGCATCACCTGTAACAGCACCATTTGACCCCCCCCAAAGGGGTCACAACGCAAAAGTTGAGAACTACTGGCATAGAGGAATGTGCAGGACACAACTTCTAGAGGACACAGAAAGTCCCAAGGAGCGGCCTCTGGGGTTGACAGGAGAACCAGGACTGTTGCAAACACGGGGAATCCAGGAGGTTGGGTTCAGACAGGAGTGGTCCAGGTGGGAAAGTATTCTAGATTGCAGTGTCAGAAGGGAGGTGCCGTCTCTTCTGCAAGGTACTATCAGGAAGTTTAACAGAAAGACAAAGATGATAGACAGAAGCCAGCTAGCTGCCTCATGATGACACAACAGCAATGCATGGTCACCGAGAGATTTTTAGAAGGGACAGACTTGTTACGAATGTTCTGGTAAGTGTTTGTCAGCTCAGCACAAACTAGAACTACCTGGGAGGAGTGGCCTGTGGGGCATTTCCTTGATTAGCAATCTTCTCACTAGAAGCAGCACCCTCCCTGGGCAGGTGTTCTAGGTCGTATAGGAAGGCAGGTTGAGCAATCCATGGAGAGCAAGCCAGTAAGCGCAGTTCCTCTCTAGGCTGTGCCTCAGCTTTCCCTGATGGCCGCCTGGGACCTGAAAGCCAAATAAGCCTTTTCCTTTCCCAGGTTGGTTTTGGTCAGTATTTTATCTATTTTATCACAGTGGCAAAAAGCAAACCGGGAGAGGGAGTGTCTTAGAGGGCAGTGGACGTTTTCTACAGAAGTTTCCAACGGAATGAGATTCTGGGGCTGTGGATCAAGACAAGCTTCAGCAACCCACAAGCGGCTGGAAAACTGGGGAAAAGAGGTTCATTGGAGGTTGAAGGGGAGGAAAGAGTCGGTGACCTGATTGGGAAGGCTGTGGCAGTCAGGAGGGAGAAGTGGGCAGATTCCTGTCTGGTGCCCCAGTCTTGTACGAGCTGGGAAGTGCTGGGCCAGGTGTCGGAAGGTTTACCTTGCAAACTCGGAGGGGCCTCCACTCAATAAGCCGGTGCTGGATGCTAAATCCAAGGTCACCAACCAGGAGAGTGACCACAGACTCCAAAAGCCGTGGACCCTGCCAGAGTGAGCCTCAGCCAGTTCTTCTGTGCCCACCCTTCTGCCTGCCTTGCTTGCTTCCTCCCCCTGCCCCGTGATTTAAGCTTCTCCACCCAGAGAGTTCAGATCCAATACTGTTGTACCTTGATTAGGCAACTTTTGTTGGAAGCTTATGCATTTTCTGTGAGTTCTGTCAGCTGTGGTCCCTTAAGTGTCCTTATATGGCAGTGGTGCTAAAAGTGACATGCTGAAACTGAAGAAGAGCCAGTCCATTGGAATGAGAAGGCTACAGTCTCAGAGTCTCTCCAGACAGTGCAGGGGCATTGTTGCTGTAATCAAAGATTATTCGGTTGGTAAATTGCTATCGTCATTCTAAAATAATGGACTCACCTTCTGGCCCAGAGCTGTGTGAAAATCAAAAAACATTTATTCAATGAAAATCACACTTCCTTTTTCCCATGTTTTTAAGAAAAAGATCAGATAAGCAGGAGGAAAAAAAAAAAAAAAAAAAAGAGGTAACCAGAGCAGTTTTGCTGACTAAAAGTCACCATTTTACCAACTAGTAGGAAGTGTGTGACTGTATTCACTCTTAGAAAATTTGACTTCTAAAACATGTTTTTCTTATTTTTTAAGGGATATTTCTTTTCTGTATGATGTTAAATATGTAAGAGGAGAGGCCAGGGAGAAGAGACTCTGCCCGCCAGGTGCAAGCAAGTCCTCTCAGCCACAGGGTAGTGCCATGGTGCCTCATAATGTAAGTGCGGAGGGTCCCTCTCACTCTTGGCTTTTTAGAGTATTCCCCTAAGCTGACAGTCTGCATCAGACCACAGCAGCCTGCAGTGCTCCACAGCCCACGTGCATCCTGGTTAATTCTTTACAGAAGCAATTACTGGGAAAATAGAAGGCTCTTCTAAGCCATGAGTACGTGCTCACTGATCTTAAAAGCAACAGTTAACTGGTTGGGAAATGGCTGGAGATTTCAAGACAGCCTAACTGACTGCCCTGTGCTTAGAGGTAATCATTCTTAAGCAGGTATATGATGGAAAAGAGCAAGTCAGGCAGAAGAGATGCCAAATGTACAGTTTGAAGAGAAAGAGAGCACCAGGAAACTTAATGATATTGCCAAGGCTTGTGCTGAGGGCCTGACTCACACTGAGTAAGGGGAGGGGAGGGATGAGCCCAGCCCCTGGGAGTTCAAGGCTAGCCTAATTTACATAGCAAGTTCCAGCATATTTGGGGCTACATAGAGAGACCCAATCTCAAAAAAAAAGAAAGAAAGAAAGAAAGAAAGAAAGAAAAGAGGACGAGGAGAAAGAAAGGAGGGGAAGGGAAAAGGAGAATGAGAGGAGGAAAAGCCATCAGCCATCATTTGTAGCTCTGAACTTTCCCTGGGAAGGGAAAACCTAGTCTTTCTGATTTGGTACCTTTATTTTTCAGAGTCCATTTTTAAAAAGTTCTTTTATTATAATTTATTCACATTACATCCTGATTGTTATCCCCTCGTTCTTATCTTCCTGTTCCCTTCCTCCCTCCCTTTTCCACCCTAGTCCCCTCCCCTAGATCTCTGACAGGGGTGGGGGTGGGGTGGGGTGGGGTCTCTCTTTCCCCACCGTCTGATCACGGTTTATCAAGTCTCATGAGGGTAGCCTGCATCTCCTTTCTCTGTGTGGCCACAAGGCTGCCCTGTCATGGGGCACTGATCAAATAGCAGGCACCAGAGCTTCTCCTCCCCCTCCCCCCACCCCCCACCCCAGCTCTCCACACACATGGAGCATGAGCTGTCCATCAGCTCCATCTGAACAGAGGGGCTAGGTACTCTGCATGCATTGTCCTTGTTTGGTGCATCAGTTTGTGCAGGCCTCCCTGGGTCTAGATGCATTGGCCTTGGTGGTTTCCCTTTGGGGCTCCTGACTGTTTTGGGTCCTTCCACCCCTACCCCCCAACTCTTCCATACAACTCTCAGCTCTCTGCCCAGAGTCTGGCAGTCCCAAGCCCCCACTGGGTGGAGTTTCTATGTTGGGCTAATATCCACTTATAAGTAGTACGTACCATGCCTGTCTTTCTGGGTCTGGGTTACCTCACTCAGGATGATCTTTTAGTTCCATCCATTTGCCTGCAAATTTCAACATTTCCTTGTTTTTGATAGCTGAATAGTATTCCATTGTGTAAATGTACCACAGTTTCTTCATCCATTCTTTGCTTGAGGGACATCGAGGTTGTTTCCAGGTTCTGGCTATATAAAGTTGCTGTGAACATGGTTAAGCAACTGTCCTTGTTGTCTGGTGGGGAATCTTTCAGGTAGATGTACAGGAGTGGTACAGCTGGGTCCTGAGGTGGCACTATTCCCAATTTTCTGAGAAAGCGCCAGATTGATTTCCAAAGTGGTTGTACAAGTTTGCACTCCTACCAGCAATGGAGGAGTGCTCCTCTTTCTCCACCTCCTCGCCCCAGTGATGTACCTCCTTCAGTAAAAGCCACACCTCACCTCCTTTTCTTCTTTCTTTCGGGTTTTCAAGACAGGGTTTCTTTGTGTAGCACTGGCTGTTCCAGAACTTGCTGTGAAGACTAGTCTGGCCTTGAATGCGTAGAGATCCTCCTGCCTCTGCTTCCTGAGTGCTGGGATTAAAGGCATTTACCACCACCGCCACCCAGTTTATATTGCAGCTCCTAACAGTAGCAACATTACATTTGTAAAGTAGCAGCAGAGTAATTTTATGGCTGGGTGGGGGTGGGGGGTGGGGGGGTGGGGTGGGGGGAACAAAGCATGAGGAACTGCATTAAAGGGTCATAGCATTAGGAAGGTTGAGAACCATTGATCTAGATTTTGGTATTTTTGAAGGATCTTAAAATTAGTCCTTAAATACCAGGAAATGCTTATTATACCAGGAGAAAATCTGTCCTCACATTCATGCTTATTTTTCCAATGTATGTCCAACTTAAAACAGTTTTTGGCCTATGCTATGACCCACATTACTAATATTATTATTTATCTTATAAAAATCTCTCAATTTAAAATGAGGCATGGTAGTGCACACCTTCAATTCCAGCACTTGGGAGGCAGAGGCAGGCAGATCTCTGAAATTGAGGCCAGCCTGGTCTACAGAGTGAGCTTCAGGACAGCCAGGTCTACACAGCACAGAAAAACCCTGACTCAAAAACAACAACAAAAAAACAAGTCTCTTAATTTAGAGTTGGGCATGGTGGTGCACACCTGCGACCCCAGCGGTTCTGGGAAGCAGAGGCGGGAGTCCCAGCCAGGCAGGGTTACTGTAGTGAGTGAGAGCCTGTCTCAAGAAGGCAGCCAACAGATCCTCAGTCACCAGTGCTGCTCCAGTGTCTCAGCTAAGTAATGGCAGCCTGTCGGGATAGGGACAGAAATGTGTGTCACTCAAGGTGTTTTCTCACGTGCTAATATGTTCATCCTTTTCTTTATAAGCAGAAGACATTAGCAGACACGTTGGTTCCTGAAGAATTTCATATTGTGTCGAATACAGGCGTTGTAGGCTTGGAGTATTATGACGAGTGAGTACTGTGGTGTTCTGTTGAATATCTGACCAGCGCTGGCCTCTCCTCTTCATACTTAGCAGATGCTGAGAAGAGCACACCCGTTCTTCTAGGGAATGTTTGGGCGAGCTGCCCTAGTACCATCAGGAAAGATTAAGACAGAAGCAAAGGCAAGGTCACTTAAGGAGATGGGCCTAAAGGTTCCCGCTCTCTCCCTCCTTCCTCCCTTCCTCTCTCCCTCCCTCTCTTCCTTTCTTGTATTCTGATTTTCTTCCTTTCTTTTTCTCTCGTCTTCTTTCTCCTTCTCCTGTTTGTTTTTAGAGCAGAGTGAAGCAAGAAAGAATTCCTGATAGTTGACTCTAAGGGAGGAATACAAGAATTTTGGGTTTTCATGATTAAATAGTTCTGTAACTTTTCCCTTCACCTAAATTTTAATATTTTAAAAAGTGGAACTTTAGGAGAGAAGACGCAACACTTAGGACCACTGGCTGCTCTTGACGAAAACCCAGATTTGAGTCTCAGCATCACAATTTACAGCTTCCTACAACTCCAGTTCTAGGGGATTTGGTGCCCTCTTCTGGCCTCTGACATCATCTGCAGGCTCGTGGTACACATACATACACTCAGCCATACTCACATACCCATGAAAAATAAATCTTTAAAGCAATGGACCTTCGAGTTGTGTGTGGTGGTACATCCCTGTCATCCCAACACAGGGAAGCTGAGGCAGAAGGATTGTGAAGTCAAAGTTGTTTTTCTTTTTCTTTTTGGTACTGGGGCTTGAACTTAGGACTTTGTACATGCCAGCAACAGCTCTACCATTGAGCCACATTCTAAGCCCACCCTGCCATCTTTGAAAATGCCAAAAAGAACTGTTGTTGTTGTTGTTAATTACACCTATTTATTTGTGTGTGCTGTGGGGGGATTACACATTAGAGAACAGCTTTTAGGAGTCACATCTCCCTCCACCATGTGCCTTCCAGGCATCAAACTCAGGTGGTTGGACTTGGTGGTGAGTACCTTTATGTGTTGAGCATCTTATTTTTTTGGGGGTGGGGTAGGGTTTCTCTGTGTAGCCTTGACTGTCCTGTACTTGCTTTGTAGACCAGGCTGGCTTCGAACTCACAGAGCTGCTTGCCTCTGCCTCTGCCTCTGCCTCTGCCTCTGCCTCTGCTGGGATTACAGGCACCACTGTGCCTGGTTCTGTTGAGCATCTTAAAAGTCTTAAAAAAAAAGTCTTATGTAATTCAGATAGGTCTTGAAAGGAGATGAGCTTAAACCAGTCCTCCTGCCTCTACCACCCATGTGTTGGGATTGCAGGCCAGTGTCTTTGTTTGTTTGTTTGTTTGTTTGATTTAATGAATCAAGGAGAATTTTGTATTTTGATATATCAAAAAATGGAATTAAATATCTTTTACCAAAATTGTTTCACATATGATCACTGTCATATATTTCTGTGTTGACCTTTAAGGATGATGTTGTATACACATAAAGGACCTTTAAAAAACTGTGTGTGGGGTAGGGGGGCTGAAGAGATGGCTCAGAGGTTAGGAGCACTCTCTGCTCTTGCAGAGGTCCTGAGTTCAATTCCCAGCAACCACATGGTGGCTCACAACCACCTATACTGGAATCTGATGCCCCCTCCTGCCCTGCAGGCATACATGCAGATAGAGCATTCATATATATAAAATAAAAATAAGTAAATCTTAAAAAAAAAAATCGTGCCCAAGATTCTGAATCCTATGAGGCCTTAGCTTGTCATGTTGTGATTGCTCCCATCTCTGCTCCTCGAATGAGTCCCCAGCAATTTCTCTAGAGAACATGTGCTTCTTAGTGGAGGATGGCTCTCAGGAATGAACAGGTCAGGCGGTACCCGCCCTCCTTTCCTCGTCCGCTCTCTCTGCCCAGGGCCTAGGTTCCTACCACTGTCCTACACTCTTCTTAACATTTCCCTTCTCTGTGTGTTGCAGCAAATACACCACTCTCCTCACAGACAGTGAGAACAGGCTGCTGCTCTTCCCATCCATGTAAGTACAGGTGATTTTCTAAAGTGTTTCTGAGAAAGAATAAACTACATACACATATGTTCCTTTTCTTGGTGTTTTGTTACCCAAAACTGTTCTAGTCATAGCAGAGACCCAGGAAGGTAACAGTTGCCTGTAAGACCATCATTTAATTAGCTGTGTTCCTGTGGCCAATTGCATAGTCAGACAGCATACATAGCATGGTACTAAAACTATAGTGTGCTTTTATGTTCTGTACATCAAGAGTTAGACTCTCTCTGCATTGCTGTCTTTCTTTCTTTCTTTTTTGTTGTTGTTTTTTTCTTTTTTTCAAGACAGGCTTTTTCTGTGTAGCCTTGGCTGTCCTGGACTCACTTTGTAAGACCAGGCTGGGCTCGAACTTACAGAGATCTGCCTGCCTCAGCCTCCCGAGTGCTGGGATTAAAGGCGTGCACCACCACTGCCAAGCTCTTTTGTCTTTTCTTTTTTCTTTTTTTTTTTTTTTTGAATTTTCGAGACAGGGTTTCTCTGTGTAGCCTTGGTTATCCTGGACTCACTCTGTAGACCAGGCTGGCCTTGAACTCACAGCAATCCGCCTGCCTCTGCCTCCCGAGTGCTGGGACTTTTGTCTTTTCTTAACCTTGGAATAACTCAGTGTTAAAGCTTGGTATTTATGGTTCCCTCCTTTCCCCTTTGTTCGTGCCATCCCATATGTGCTGAGAGAGCATCTTTAGGGCTTATTAATAATAACAATAAAAGATAATAACTACTATTATTATTATTGATTTTTGAGAAAAAGTTTCTCTGTAGTCCTGGCTATCCTAAAACTCCCTCTGTAGACTAGGCTAGCCTTAAACTTAGAGATCCACCTGCCTCTGTCTTCTGAGAAAAATTTTTTTCTTTTATGAAAAAAAATTACACTATTTTAATTTTCATTGTTTTAAACTATGTTACTGGTATACCACTAAATAAATATATCTGGGCCTAACCCTTTAAATAGTCCTTAGTATTCCATAGTCTGTATATTTCCTGAAACACTTTATATTTTTATTTTCATCTGAAGATGACCTGATGAGATGTCATTTTCCTAAGTCTGTCCCTTTGATCTTTAGGAAACCTAATAAAAGAGTAGAAGTGATCCAGCTGGGTGAGGTGATGGAAACTATGCTGGAGAGGGCTGGAGTGGAAAATGAGGAGTACGTAGGACCAACCAAGGTAACTGCTAGCCAGAGCAACCTGTGGGTAACAGAGTGTTCTTGGAAGGCAGAGTGCTTGCCTAGAAATCCAACTCTGCTATTTATTAATGGGTAGCATGGGTAAAATCTCATGTATTTGTTCCTCAATTTCCTATTCTATTGGTTAGAAGTAATAATAGTACCAGTCACATCTGGTAGTGATCAGATGGGGGTAATTTGCACATCTTCCAATATCTATCCTTGTACTGGTACATTTAAAATTGTCTTTACTGGATGTTTTGTTTTGGAATAGGATCTGTGTAACCCAGGCTTGCCTTGAACTCACTATATATCAGGAGGTGGCTTTGAAATTTTGTAGATGTTCTTGACCTTCTGACCCTCCTGTCTCCATCTTTCATCTTCCAAGGGTTCCAAATAGACCCCAACACTTATGTGGTGTTTGGGATTGAACCCTAGGGCTGATAAGCACTTTACCAACTGACTCATGTCCCTAACCGTTCTCTTGGTTATAGCTGGTCATGATGGCATAGGTCTATAGTCTTCTTAGCACTGGAAGGTTGAGGTGGAAGAGTTTCAAGTCCCAATCTAGCCTGAGCTATATAGCAAGTACTTATTTGAAAACAAACAAAAAGAAAAGGCTGGCAAGATAGCTCAGTGGGTAAAGGCCCTTGTCTCCAGATCTGATGACCATGCATCTGATCAATATGTGATGGATAAGATAGGATTACCTCATATTCAAATTTTATAATTCCCCAGTTGTCCCTCTAATGGGTTTTATAAGCTATCTCCACTCAGTCCAGGATCCCAGGGTGCTTTTAGTTGTCATTGCTTTGAATAGCTTCAGCCGCAAACAGATCACCAGCATTTCTTTGCTTTTCCTGCCCTCAATACCCTGTCATCCATAGGCTATTTTGCTTATAGAATCTGCCTCAGTTTGTTTCTGTGATATAGGCTCATGATCAGAATCAGGATTCGTTCTGGTAGGTACAGTACAGAAGTGGCATTGATATTTTCAGTGCATCACATAAAAGCATCCAAAAATTAGCTAGATTTTATTTCTGGATATGTAAATATGTGAATGAAATCACAATAAGTCAACAAGGTTCTACTAAACAATGCTCACTGTCAGTGTACTTATTCTTAAAGAGATTCAGCTGGTCCCCAGTGATAAGCGCTGCTTGTCTGGCTTGCCTCTGCAGATGCACCAACTGTTGCATGTGCTGAAGCAGGAACAGACCATTTACAACACAGTATTTCATGAGCTGATTCGACAGGTCAGTGTGGATTGTGCAGACAGAGGAGAGCTACTGTCAAAAATCAGGTTAGAACTGCTAATGGAATGCTCCAGGTTCCCCACTTCAAAAATTGTAATTGTAATTATTAGAACATATTAGTTACTCAAGTTAATAGGATTCACTGGACTACTGCCATACATACATTTTTAAAAATGTGTTTGAGTTACGTGTGTATCTACTTGAGAAAGCTACAAAAATATCTCTATGGTATTAATTTGTATTTAGTTTTAATTTCTGTAGTAAAATCTTCATCTTGGTTTAAGCTCTTGGTAAAAGTCCGAGCCTTTGTTTTCTCTTCTGAGTGAAGGTTTCCATGTTCCTATCCACTCATAAAGCAGTGCCTACTCGGTGCCCAGTATTGAGAGGTTTGATAGGCGTGTGGAAGATCTAACTGAACAACTGTTGACCATTGAGCCAGCTCTCCGATGTTTGACAATTATTGGAACAGAACCTAATGTAGCTCAGGTTGGCTTCATACTTGTTATATAGCCAAGGCTGGCCCGGAACTCCTGGAACAAGAGGTATGCACCACCATGAATGGCTGTGGTGAGATTTAAACGAGAATACAGAGCTGGTGAATGAATAAAGGCCCTGCAGGTAAAGTGCTTGCCATGCATGCCTGATGACGTGAAATCCACAATGAAGGAGAGAACCAACTCCAGAAGTTTGCCCTCTGACCTCCACATGTGCCATGTCACCTACACACCTGTGAGTACATGCAGCCCTATCTCAGAACAATAATGACTATATTAAACTTAAAAATAGAAACAGAAATAAGTGCTCAACATATGTAGTTATTAATGGTGAAGATGATAAATGCTATTGTTACTATAATAATCTTTCTTATGATTTTGGTTTTATCCAGAGAGTTGAAAGACTACACTGGCCAAAAAGTCTATCTGTATTTCACTTTCTATGGAACCAGGGGGAGTAGTAAGAGCTTTCTGAACATCTCTTTCTTTTTTAAATACAGGATCTCACTATGTAGACCTGGCTGGCCTTGAACGTGTTGTTAAATATCTGTTATATCATCATCATTATCATCATCATCATCATCATCATCATAATCATCATCTTCTTGAGTCAGGTTCTCACTATGTAGAGCAGGCTATTATTTTTTTTAAATATATTTTTACTGATTTATTCATATTACATCTCAATAGTTATCCCATCCCTTGTATCCTCCCATTCCTCCCTCCCTCCCATTTTCCCCCTACTTCCCTCCCCTATGACTGTGTCTGAGAGGGACCTCCTCCCCCTGTATATGCTCATAGGGTATCAAGTCTCTTCTTGGTAGCCTGCTATCCTTCCTCTGAGTGCCACCAGGCCTCCCCATCCAGGGGACGTGGTAAAATATGGGGCACCAGAGTTCATGAGAAAGTCAGACCCCACTCTCCACTCAACTGTGGAGAATGTCCTGTCCATTGGCTAGATCTGGGTAGGGGTTTGAAGTTTACTGTACATATTGTCCTTGGCTGGTGCCATAGTTTGAGCAGAAGCCCTAGGCCCAGATCCGCCCATCATAATGTTCTTCTTGTAAGTTTCTAGGACCCTCTGGGTCCTTCTATTTCCCCATTCTCCCATGCTTCTCTTACCTAGAGTCCCAACAGGATGTCCTCCCCTCTGTCCCACTTTCCTGATAAGTGAAGACTTTCATGGGACATGCCCCTTTGGCTAGTGTCCAGATATAAGTGAATATATACCATTTGACTCTTTCTGCTTCTGGGTTAAATCACTCATTATGATCATTTTTGTTCAATCCATTTGTCCACAAGTTTCAGGAATTCCTTGTTTTTCATAGCTGAGTAGTATTCCATAGTGTAAATGTACCACAGTTTCTTTATCCATTCTTCTACTGAAGGACACTTAGGCTGTTTCCAAGTTCTGGCTATTATGAATACGGCTGCTATGAACATGGTTGAGCAAATCTTCTTGTTGTATGCTGGAGCATCTTCTGGGTGTATTCCAAGGAGTGGAATAGCTGGGTCTTGAGGAAGCCCTATTCCCAATTTTCTGATATAGCGCCAGATAGATTTCCAAAGTGGCTGTACTAGTTTGCATTCCCACCAGCAATGAAGGAGTGTTCCTCTCTCCCCACATCCTCGCCAGCCTGTGGTATCACTTGAATTTTTGATCTTTGCCATTCTGATAGGTATAAGATGGAATCTCCGAGTTGTTTTGATTTGCGTTTCCCTGATGACTAAGGAGGTTGAGCATTTCTTTAAGTGTTTCTCAGCCCTTAGATATTCCTCTGTTGAGAATCCTCTGTTTAGTTCTGAGTCCCATTTCTCAATTGGGTTATTTAATTTGATGGTGTTTAATTTCTTGAGTTTTTTTATATATTTTGGATATTAGATCTTTGTCAGATGTGGGGTTGGTGAAGATCTTTTCCTGGTCTCTAGGCTATTGTTTCATTCTGTTGACAGTGTCTCCTGCCTTACGGAAGCTTCTCAGCCTCATGAGATCCCATTTATTAATTGTTGACTTTAAGGCCTGGGCTGTTGGTGGTCTGTTCAGGAAATTGTCTCCTGTGCCAATGTGTTCCAAGGTCCTCCCCACTTTTTCTTCTAACTGACTTAGTGTCTCTGATTTTATGTTGAAGTCTTTGATCCACTTGGATTTGAGTTTTGTGCATGGTGACAAATATGGGTCCAATTGCATTTTTCTACACGTAGACATCCAGTTAGACCAGCACCATTTGTTGAAGATGCTATCTTTTTTCCATTGAATAGATTTGGCTTCTTTGTCAAAAATCAAGTGACCATATGTGTGTGGATTCATATCTGGGTCTTCGATTTGATTCCATTGATCAACCAGCCTATTGCTGTGCCAGTACCATGCTGTTTTAATTACTGTGAGCAGGCTATTCTTGAACTCACAAAGATCTACCTTCTGGTACATAGGAGAGACTGGGATTAAAGGCATACACCATCGTACCCAGCCTATCAGTTTCTTTTTAAAAATATTTTTATTGTATACGAGTGTGTCGCGTATGTATGAAGGCACAAGGAAGTCAGAGGTCAGAGGACAACTTTGCAGTCAAGTGTCTTCTTTAGCTGAACATGAGTCACTGGGTTTGTGTGGCAAGTGCCCTCATTTGCTGAGCCACATCTGCAGTCCAACACGCTTCCCTCTAGTGTGAGTTGTTATTCTGAATTTCCTCCTCCCGCTTCTGTCTGGTCTGAGAAAATAGAGCCAAAGCCATTAGAGACTGGTTGGGGAGAGGAGCACATAGAATACCATGAGGAGTGCCAAACTGGAATAACACAGGACAACAGCCTACAAGGTCTTTTTATATTTAGTCGGCTTGAGGAAAGTGTCATCTATGAATTCAACTATATAAAGGTCTCTATTCAAGGCACCCTTGCTATTAATATATACATATATGAATGACATTGTTCCTCTCTCAAAAGAGTTTATAATTTAGAAGAACTAAAACATGTCCGTGTTTGGGTTTTTTTTATTGTTGTTTGTTTGTTTGTTTTGTCTCAGACATTGCTTATATTGCTAACAGCCATGTCATATCTCTGTTTCTAACTCTCAAGCTTCGGGAGAGGAGCCTGGGTTCCTGCATGCCTGTTGGCTATTTCTTTTCCTAGCATTACTTTCTTGCTTGCATGCTTGCCATGTGTCTTTTCTCTCTCCTTCCATTTGTTTCTCCTGCAGACAGAAATATACACAAATGCTTGACCAAATCGCCCGGCAGATGATTGAGTTTTACAAAGATTTGGTGACTCAGAGGATGATGGACCAGCGCATCCTAGAAGAACTGTATAACTTCAAGAATGTGATTGAGGAATTGACCAGGTGAAAGCTTTGAAAGCCAGAGCCTGTCTTTTCCTTAGTGAATGATGACCGTGAAGAGGCTGGTTAAAGGGGAAGGCACTTTGCTTTCAGTGCCCAGCAAGAAAACCAGGAGACCGGGCTGCAGTTGGTAGAGAAGCAGAGGATGGGTTACTCATTTTAACTGAAAGCCAAAATTCTGTCTACGTTTGATAGAGAAGAACCTGTTCCACATTACAGACACTTGTCTCTATGTCCAGAGCACTTCCATGATTGTAGATGCTAAAGTTCAAATTCCAAAGAAAATAAATACAGGGCCCAGGGGTCCCGCTCAAATTAAGGCACCAGTCAAGGACAATACAGGCGGTAAACTTTAACCCCCTACCGAGATCTAACCAATGGGCAGAACATTCTCCACAGTTGAGTGGAGAGTGGGATATGACTTTCACATGTACTCTGGTGCCTCATATTTGACTATGTCCCCTGGAGGGGGAGACCTGGTAGCACTCAGAGGAAGGACAGCAGGTTACCAAGAAGAGACTTGATACCCTATGAGCGTATACAGGGGGAGGTAATCCCCCTCAGGAACAGTCATAGGGGAGGGGAATAAGGGGAAAATGGGAGGGAGGGAAGAATGGGAGGATACAAGGGATGGGATAACCATTGAGATGTAACAAGAATAAATTAATTAAAAAATGCTAAAAAAAAAAAAGAAAATAAATACAATAGAGCAATCATGGTTAGTGGGCTGTTATGGTTAGTGTTGTGTTCTAGAAGATGCCACATCATTCTGCCTCTTCCTGTCAGCCCAAGTACATTGTCAAACCTGAAAAGATTCTGTCCATCCTGTGCACTGGGGGTTTTGGTTTGGTTTATGAGGTAGAAAAGGAAGGGGGGAAGACACACAGTAATTGAGATTATGTGTAAATCTGATTTGTAGGGGAGAAACTTTTTGGAAGTTTCTAACTGTGAGTTTGAAATTTCTTTGCTCTTCGCCCCCACCCCTCAAGGGAACTTTGTCTGGTTCGGGCTCATGACAAGAAATTAACATCAGAAGCAGAGAAAGCTCAGAAGGACCTGGCAGAAGCTCTTCTGGAAGCAGAAAAGAATGCCAAGTGAGTTGATCACGTTTATATTGCTTGATAATGGAAAGAAGAGACAATCAGTTCGCTTTCCCAGGCCTCGGTTGTCCTGTATGTAAAATCCAGGTGGCATTAAGGTTAAAAGGGACCTTCAGAGCGGGGCGGTGGTGCATGCCTTTACTCCCAGCACTCAGGAGGCAGAGGCAGGTGGATCTCTGTAAGTTTGAGGCCAGTCTGGTCTACAAGGCGAGTCCAGGACAAAGGGAGTTCCAGAACAGTCAAGGCTACACAGAGAAATTCTGTCTTGAAAAACTTAAAAAAAAAAAAAGGCCCTTCAGGTGTCATCTCTGGGTCAGAGTCCGTTAATGAAGCCATATGGAGACACACCACTTTTATGTCCTGCCCCTGACCTGCCACTCTAATGGCACATGTCACAAAGGCAGACCCTTATAGAATTAATGTGGCAGCGCAAAGAAATGAAAGTACTTCTTGTATTCCAAGAGACTGGAGCTTTTGCTGGGTCACAAGCCAGTGCTAGTAACATAGCCTGAGGCCTCTCAAGGCTGATATCCTGCTGTGTATCAGCCTGAGGGTTCAACCTGCCTTAAGAGAACACGTAACAACGAGCCTCACTTGCCTTGGATTTCCCAGGTAGTAAACTCTTACAACTTAAGCTAATGCACAACTGTGATCTTACTTTCTGTGCTCTTCGATGCCCTGATCCAGAACAGTGCATGTGTGTCATGACATCGTTTGCTGGAAACAGCAAGTCCAGAGATTGAAAGCAGTCTTCTAAAATGAATATCCATTGTGGACATTGGTTGGTAAACAATGATGTTTGTAGTCTGGCTCACTTGGCGTTCGTTGGAGCCGGCGACTTCATTCATTGTAGACCTTTAAGTGTGCCCAGACTTTAATTCTCATAGCAAAGTTAACATCAATGAGGAGAGTGTTATTTGTTACTGTTTGAGTTCATGTCCTGTTGCTGTGAAGAGGCACCATGACCACAGCAGCTCTTATCCAGGGGCTGGCTTACAGGTCAGAGACTTAGTCCATTATCATCATGGCGGGAAGCATGGCGGAGTGCAGGGGAAGGAGCTGAGAGGCCAATAGGCAGCAGGAAGAGAGAGAGACTGGGCCTGGCTTGAGCATCTGAAGCCCCAGAGCCCACCCTCAGTGACACACTTCCTCCCACAGTGCCACTCCCTGCTGACCAAACATTCAAATCTATATGAGTCTCCGGGGGCCATCAAACCACCACAGTCACTTTGTAACTTTCTCTTTCTTTTTCTTTTTTCTTTTTTTAGACAGGGTTTGTCTGTGTAGCCCTGGCTGTCCTGGACTCATTTTGTAGACTAGGTTGGCCTCGAACTCACAGAGATCTACCTGCCTCTGTCTCCTGAGTGCTGGGATTACAGACATAGGCCATCATGCCTGGCTCACTTTATAACTTTTATGTTTATCATTTTTATCACATTTACGTGTGTGTGTGTGTGTGTGTGTGTGTGTGTGTGTGTGACACATACGTGAAGGTGAGAGGACAGTTTAGAGGGTTAGGAGTATTGAGATTAGATGCATGTGACAGCACCAGACTCTGTAATGTTGTTCCTGGAAATGTGAACATCAGGCTTGCAAGGCTGCTCTTACTCATCCAGCCATCTTTTGGAGCTTATTCTGAATTTTTTGTTGGCTACAGTGGTCTTTAGAAGGTTACACTGGCCTTATTATTTTTATCATGAGTATCATAATATTTGTAAATATAAACTTTTAAAACTTCACTCTAAAAAGTGTTACCAATATATTCAGCAAGTATGCCATCGTTACCTTATGAAGGAACAAGTTGCTTATTCTCATAACAAAAATATATTTAAAGTATCTAAATAGTTCCAAGACAGTCAGAGCTGTTACACAGAGAAACCCTATCTCGAAAACCAAAAACAACAACAACAACAAAACAAATCAAACTAACCAACCAACCAAACAAACAAAAAACATAAAACAAAATAAAGTATCTAAATAGATATTTCCTAATTTTTCTCAGGATAGTGGAAGACTACCACGACCTGTACACATTACAGAGAGGGAGGATGGAGAGCGATATTAAGCTGCTAATGACAGAGAGAGACATTTGGAGCTCGGCCACATATGAACTGGCCCTAAAGGTTTGTTCCTCTCGCTTTCTACTCAGATCCTATATCGACTAAAGTTTCATTTGACATTTTTTGTTGGTTTTTTTCAAGACAGGTTTCCTCTATATTACAGCCCTGGCTGTCCTGGAACTCAATCTGTAGACCAAGCTGGCTTCAAATTCATAGAGATCTGCCTGCCTCTGTCTCCCAAATGCTGGGATTACAGACATGCGCCATCACCACTCAACCTGTTTGATAATTTTTAATAAAACACACAAAAGGTACAAGAAAAAAGAAAGTGTATATTTATTTATTGATGAATATCATAGGCTTTGTGGGCACAGAAAGATGGAAAATCTCTTTCCTATGCTGGGTAACTATCTAGTGTGAAATTCAGGGCTGTTTTCCTCTTTAACCAGAGCCTGGTAGCTATGCCTCTAAATTCTTTTCTCTCTTCTGGTTTGGGCATATATTAAAACCTATAGCTTTATTTTATTTTATTTTTGGGTTTTCTTTTTCTTTTCTTTTCTTTTTTTGTTTTTGTTTTGTTTTTGTTTTTTTGTTTTTTCAAGACAGGGTTTCTCTGTGTAGCCTTGGCTGCCCTGGACTCCCTTTTGTAGACCAGGCTGTCCTCAAACTCATAGAGATCCGCCTGCCTCTGCCTCCTGAGTGCTGTGATTAAAGACTGCCCAGCTTGGTTTTTCTTTTTCTGAAAAATATTTTATTTACTTTTAATTTATGTGCATTGGTGTGAGGCTGTCAGATCTTAGAGTTAAAGACAGTTGTGAGCTGCCATGTGGGTGCTGGGAATTGAACCCGGGTCCTTTGGAAGAACAGGCAGTGCTCTTAGCCACTGAGCCATCGCTTCAGCCCCTTGTTTTTGGTTTTTCAAGACAAGGTTTCTCTGTGTAGCCCTGGCTGTCCTAGAACTCGCTCTGTAGACCAGGCTGGCCTCTAACTCACAGTGATCCACTTGCCTCTGCCTCCTGAGTGCTGGGATTAAAGACATGTGCCTCCAGGCCTGGCATTCAACCAATTTTTTGAAAGCATCGATGCACTAAAATAATAAAATGCTTGCAAAACATGTTCAAGAATATGCTAAGATTATGAATCAAGTTGTGAGGTTTTATCCCAGCGGTTCAACATACACAAATCAATAAATATATACAACATATAAACAGACAAAAATCACAGAGGTATCTCAACAGACACAGAAAAGGCATTAGAAAGAGTTCAACATCTCTTCTTGATAAAAAGTCCTCTGGCTGGGAGGTAGTGGTGCACACCTTTAATCCCAGCACTGAGGAAGCAGAGGCAGGGGGACCTCTGAGTTTGAGGCCACCCTGTTTACAGAGCAAGTTTCAGGACAACACAGAGCTAAACACACACACACACACACACACACACACACACACACACACACACACACACACACACAAACACCCCCCAAACAACAAAACAGAAACAAAATCCCATAACAAAGTCCTCAAGAGACAAGGAATAAAAGGAAAATATCTCAATACAATAATGACTATCTAAACTTTAAGTGGGGAAAAACTGAGATGGTTTCCTTTAAAATCAGAAAAGAGGGTCTGAGAGAATGGCTCAGTCAGCATAGTGCACAAGGATGAGTTCAGTTCCCAGCACCCATGTTAAAAATCCAGGTGTGGTCACATGTCTTTAAGCCCAGCACAGGCTGGGGGCTGAGCCAGCCAGTGACGGTCAGTCCAGAGAGAGACCTGTGTCAGAAGATGAGGTGGAGGGGCAGGAGAGATGGCGAAGTGGAGAAGAGCGCTTGGCATGGAAGCCTCATGATCTGAGTTCAGTTGGCAGAGGAGAACAAACTCAAGTCATTCCCTGCCCTGCACACGTGCACCCCACTGAGCACCCCACCATCTTACACACACACTAATTATAACATAAATGCAAATGTTATGGAACGGTAAGCTGGAGGGCGACGGAGGGCAACGGAGGAAGACATCCCAGGGCAGCCTATTTTCAAGCAATGGGTTTTAAGAAGGCACCCAGCCCCTGTTTCCTACGTCACAGAGCGACAGAATGGGGTTCCTGTCCTCTGCGGACGTGTCTGCCAGAGGAATCACCAACTCACCCAAACTTGCAGCTGTTTGTGAGCTTTGTGAGCACTATAGGCATGTCCTGTGTGGGGCTGCTGCTGTTCCCCAGCCAGCCGGCCTTACCTTTTGGGTGAGTCTTCTGTTTGGGTAGGGCTGCAGTGGGAACTCTGTTCAGCTTGGCTTCTTTTTCTTTTTTCCTTTTCTTCAGTGTGTGTATAAGTGTGTGTGTGTGTGTGTGTGTGTGTGTGTGTGTGTGTAAGAGAGAGAGAGAGAGAGAGCGCTTGAGTGGAGGTCAGAGGACAGTTTGATCCTTGCCTCTCCCCCTACCCTCATCTCTCTCTCCCCACTGTAAACACAAGGCTACCAGGCCTGCGAGCTGCCAGAGTCTTTCCTGCATTCACCGTCTTGTAGGACGCTGTGGGTAAAGAAGTACACTGCTACCCTGGCTTTACCTGGTTTCTGGGTTTTTGAAGCCAGGTCCTCACATTTTATCTACTGGGCCATCTCTCTAGCCCCAGCTTGGGGGCTTTCCCATGTATTGTCTTTCTTCTTCTTAACAGTTTTCAGGTAACCTGTCATTATCTTTGTGACATTCTGAAACTTGCCCTCTGTTTGGATTAGTCTGTATTTTCTTTATTTGGATGGCAGTTTATGATTTTCCATCTTACCCAGAAGCCTTGAAGTGTAATTCAAGTACAACTTGAATTTTGCTTCCAGTTCAATAGTTTATACAGTTTGTGATTCAAGTTAATTATTTAAGAAATTTGGATTGAATTAATGACAATAAAAACCAATATGTAAAAACATTATAATAAATAATAGTGTTTAAAACTTTTAGGTTCCTGATTATAGTACTCTTTTTTTAAAATAGGTAATTGAAAGAAATAGAGTCATACTGGCTAAAAAACTCTACCTCAGTGAAAAAGGCTGGAATAAATATGCTAAGCATTTCATTATTATGCTGTCAACTAAGGTAACTCCTACTTTACCTAAGTCATGGATAAAATGCTAAATCTATAGATTCTTAAGTACAGTTCTATATTTAATGCTTTATTGTGTGCAGAATGAAAAATATAAGAGAAGGAATAAAGGCTTTTAGTTACATTGTCTTCCATTGTAACCAAAGCAGCACATCTAGTAATACTGCAGAGTTCCAGAGAGTTAGTCACTTATTAGGGCTTAAGCTAAAATACAAGTAAGAGGTGGTGGTTGAGCGTGTGAGGGTCATGCTTGTAACCTCAGAACTCAGGAGGGTAAAGCAGGAGGGTCACAAGTTTGAGGCTAGCCTGGGCTACAGAGAAAGAGAGGAGGAAGAAGAGGAAGAGGAAGAGATGGAGGAAAAAGGACATATTAGTGATACATTCATAAACAATTTTATGAGAAAATTTATTGATTTATTGAACTCTGGCACTTAGTGCATTTTCACCAAGTCAAATCATTTCCAGAGTCATTAAAGTCCCTCCCTTTTGAGCACAGCAAATGTAGATTTGTTTATTTGTTTGCTTGGTTTTTCGAGACAGGGTTTCTCTGTGTAATAGCCCTGGCTGTCCAGGACTCACTCTGTAGACCAGGCTGGCCTCAAACTCACAGAGATCCACTGCCTCTGCCTCCGAGGTGTTGGGATTAAAGGCCTGTGCCACCATGCGTGGCCAAATGTAGATTTACTAAGGAAAAGTGAGAAAGAACTCAGGAGCAGAGAGGGCTTGGAGGGAGGAAAACCTTCCAGTCATTTGACCTTTTTTTATATTTATTTTTAAATTTATGTGCATATTTGTGTGCCTGTGTGAATCTATGTGTACCATGTGTGTGCAAGTGCCCTCAGGCCAGGGAAGGGCATCAGATCCTCTGGAGCTGGAGTTACAGGCAGTTATGAGTCACCAGATAAGGAAGGGTGCTGGGAACAGAACTCCAGATTGACCCTCTGCAAGATTAGAAACTGTTCTTCACCACTCAGTCATTTCTCCAGTGTCATTTAAGTGTTAAGATGACCCTGAGGTACATATTAGGGTCTTTATTTTATGGATAATAAAGATGAACTTTAGGTTAAATGGCACTGTCTAGAATTTACATTTGGGTCTGCTTGGCTTTCCAGTTCCTGTCCTTGAACTGGTTCATATTGCAAAGGAAAAATTCTTGTCCTTAATAACACATACCACAGAAAACCCATTACTGTACTGTCAGTGGTGGGATTTTGGAAGTAAAATACCTTTTCAGCTCCTTGACCCACTTCCTATAAATTCTTCTAGTAATTCAGTATTAACAAAGGCCTGGTACATGTCAACCGATGTTTATTATATGGATAAATGAATACCTTGACTCTGCATTTCAGGACACTGGAGACCTTGGAACGCTGCAGAAATTGACAGAAAAGTGGAAAACGTTGATGAACAGATTAAAGGAGGATGTGGAGCGTACAGAGGAGTCTACAAAGGACAGATCCCAGACCATGAAGGATGGCATTCTCAAATGGCAGCTGTTCTTCAGGGCTAACGTGTGAGTCTGCGAGAACCTTGCTTTTCTGATTTTCCTTCCAGTATGTCTGGTAACTCAGCCAACACCATCATTAATTACTCTAACGCTGAGTTTGGGGTACACAAGAACATCTATTATTGGCCCAGAGTGATGTTCTTCATAAGGACCTTAGACACAGGTGCTTCCCAGTGCTGGACACCTATGTAGTCTTCCTGACAGCCCTGCCACACTGCTGCTGCCTCATTCAGCTCCAACTCTTTGACTTTCCCTTCCTTCCTTCCCCACCTCTCCTTTCTTTTCTTTTCTTTTTGAGACAGGATTTATTTGTGTAGCCCTGGCTGTCCTGGAACTTACTTTATAGTCTAGGCTCAAATTCAGAGATCCGTCTGCTTCTGCTTCCTGAGTACTGGGATTAAAGGCATGTGCTACTGCCATCACTCCATTTGTCCCCCCCCCCGTGTCTCTCTCTGTCTCTGTCTCTCTGTCTCTGTGATGTGCATGTATGTTTGTGCCTAAAGAGGTCAGAAGAGGGCATTGGATCCCCTAGAGATGGAGTTGTAGGCTGTTGTGATTTGCTTCACTTGGGTCCTGGGAACTTCGGTCATCTGGAAGATCATCAAGTGTATATGGTCTCTGTGTGCGTGTGTGTGTGTGTGTACACAGGCCTGCAGAACTCAGAAGACAACATCCCTGTCTTTCTGCCTCATTTGAGATAGGATTTGCCATGTAAGCTCAAGAGCTTCTAGATAACCTGTCGCCATGCTGGCATTACAGACAGCGTTTGCTAATGCTTCCAGCTTTTCTGTGGGTCCTGACGACCCATTGGTCACCAAGCTCGTGTGTCAAGCACTTTCCCCCATGGAGTATTTCCTAGCCTAGAGTCGTCTGAAAGGGGAAGGAGCTAGCCATAAAGTGGCTCAGATGAGGCTGCGTGACTGAGTCATATGTGCACAGCGAAGGCTAGTGGGAACCTGTATTTTGGATGCATTTGGAGTAGGTGACCTCAGTTCCTGTTACACATGTGACTCAACAGGTGCCTGTTGTCCTGGCGCTCACGTTCTAGACAGAAAACAGAGGAGAAAGCTGATAGTCAACCTTGGTGTGACTGCGTATGGGTCACTCTGGACACCCCTGGAGCATCTGGGAGCGGGTTTCTAGAGAGGCTCACCTGAGGACAGAAGACTCATGTGCCCATAAGTGCACTGTCATAGAGACACATTTTAAGCACCATTTCTATTTTAAATTTGATATAGTAGTTCCAGTTTTTCAAAACCTTAGAAGACTTCCCAGTTACTAGAGGTGAAAATTCTGAAAGCCAGAGTTGGAACCTCCCTGAGCGGCTTCGCGCAGCCCTCTTAGCCGTGAGGAAGCGCAGGCGCCTCCCCCTTGTTCTTCGGGAACTTTTGAAGAGAACTTTCTCAGGCTAGCTATGATAGCTGTCACCTGTAAGGCCTGCTGAGGTAGAGGTGAAAGAATAAGAGTTCAAGGCCAGCCTGGGCTACTTAGTGATACCTTATTTTTATAAGCATTCTTTACGCAGTCACTGGCAAGACTCTGTTGCTAAGCATGCCTGCTTTTCTGAGTTCTAATTTTAAAACTGTAACTTGGACTCTCCCTCAATTCTGTCTCTTTTGTCATTAGTAGACAAAAGCTTAAGCATGCTTTTCCTACACTGGACTTTGTTACTGTCATTTTTTGTTTGTTTGTTTGTTTCCGAGACAGGGTTTCTCTGTGTAGCCTTGGCTGTCCTGGACTCACTTTGTAGCCCAGTCTGGCCTCGAACTCACAGTGATCTCCTGCCTCAGCCTCTTGAGTGCTAGGATTACAGGCGTGCACCACCATGTTCAACTTGTCATGTCCAGCTTGTTACTGTTTTTTCTGAAGACACCGTCTTCTCCTCCCCCATTCCAGTGCTGCTCCACGGTCTCCACACCCAGCTCCTAAAATCTTTTCCTCTCATCTCTGCCTTCTTTTTGTCATCAGCTTTTGGGGTTTTCAGCTTGCTTACTCAGTTGTTTTTCTTCCACACTGTAATAAAATTATCTTCAAGCTTCAAAAAAAATATTATTTTGTTGTTTAAAAAACAAACAAACAAAACAAATAGCCAGGCAGTGGTGACACACATCTTTAACTCCAGAGTTTGGAAGGAGGGGCAAGTGGATCTCTGAGATGGAGGCCAGCCTGGACTACAGAGCAAGTTCCAGGGCAGCCAGATTTACACAGAGGAACACTGTCTTGGAAAACAAAGCAAGCAAGCAAACAAAAACTCCCCAAATTAAGAAAATAATAAATAAAAATATAAAAGAATAAAAACAAAACAACTTTCTCCTTGTGAATGTCAAAGAGACAAAAGGGAAGTTTCCATAAGAAGTTGAGACTCCTGTCCCTACTGTTGTCATAGCTTTCCATTAGACTTCCTGTCCATTCATATATTGTTGGCAGTGGTATGTTATTTAGCAGAAATTGTGAAATAAAAAAAATATTCTTTCTAAGTTAATTAACTCAGTAAATTATTATAGTAGCAGTTTTCTTTAACCAGCTAGTTCCCCAATGACTGATACAGAGAGACTATGATTTATTATTAAGCTGTAGGCACTATGATGGGCAGATTCTGAGCTATTTTAATCCTAGTTCCTTTTAAAATCCACATAAAGTCAACGACTTGCCAATCTGATGACTCCTGGGGCGGCTTCTGCTCCATAGTCTGTTCACCATTTTGCCTCATGGTGACTCCTGTCTTCCCAGCCTCTCCTCCTATTACATCTTCTCCTGCTCCTCCAGCTTTTCCTTCCCCAAGCCTGGGCACCTAAAGCTCCACTTCCCTCGCAGCTACCCAGTCATAGGCTTCAGCATCTTTATTTAGCCAATCAGGGGTAACTGGGAAACATTCCTTATCATCACATGGTTACAGGAAATAGCCCAACATTCATAACAAAGCCATGGCAGGGCAGTAACCAGATCTGAAGGCACTGAAACCAGCATTTGAAAACACAGTTGTAGTCGGGCATGGCACATGCCTTTATTCCCAGCACTCAGGAGGCAGAGGCAGAGGCAGAGGCAGGCAGATCTCAGTGAGTTCGAGGCCAGCCTGGTCTACAAAGAGAGTTCCAGGACAGCCAGGCCTACACAGAGAAACCCTGTCTTGAAAAAACAAAAACAAAAACCAAACCAAACCAAACCAAACCAAAACAACAACAACAAAAAACACAGTTGGATCTTCTTCCAACAATAGTTTCTGCTTCACAAATATGTCTGTCAGATGTACTTGGTCAAAAGGCTGATGATGATGCTCCAACAATGGACTGTCTCCATTATTTTTTATTTTTGGAAGCTACTAGCTTGCACTTCCTGTTTACTTAGGTAGTTACTTTTATTTCTTCTTAAGTCTCTGATGGAATTTAAGACCAGATAGTTATAAACTTAGTTGCTTAGGAGTTAAGATGTTTTAAGGTCTAGAGAGATGTTTTTAAGTTGATAGGTACAAAATAAGACAGAGAATAACTTAGGTACAAAACTTTAGACCCACCAAGATAAGATGGTATTTTCTTCAAGGTTGCCAAATACCTTTAGACTAGACATGAGTATAAGCCTTAAACCTATTGGTTTTGATAACTTATTTCATAATTATTCTTACTGTACAGTTTTTTTAAAGCCTTTTTAATTAGACAAAAAGGGGGTTTGTAACAGCGTGGTCTGGTGCCTTGTATTTGATTGTTATTATTTTGCTCCCTAGGTCAGCTTGCTGCCTTTGACTAGCAGACACTCATGTACCCTATAATGACATTTGTAACCTTGCCTAAGAAGTTAATTCCTGATCTGCTGAATAAAAGGCCTCCACCTGGGCAGGACAGAAGTGAGGGGTGGAGCTAAGCTTTGAGGACTCTGTGGGGACAGAAGGATCACAGGGGAGAAAGATGGGTACAGGAGAATCACTATTGTAAAGAGCCACGTGGTCAGGAGGAGGAACTCTGGAGTTCCACATGGGAAGCAGCAGCCCAGATGAACAGCATAAACAAGGATTCTGGGATTGTGGATGGGAAGTAGCCCAGATAGAAATGATTATAGCAGATGGCATGGGGTGGGGCCAGGGAGATAGTGGGAGGTAGTTTAGGGAGTTAATATCTGCCCAGGCCTAGGAAAATAAGGCTTATTCTAAAATATAACAGGTGTCTGTGTCTTTAGTGATTATGATACCAGGTTAGAAAATATGCCATAATTATTAAGGCTATTTAATGATAATATTTATTAATAATACATATTGACTGAAACAAGAAATTCTTATGAACACCCCAGGCTTGAGTTCTCAAAACGAGAGCTCACTCTTTAAAGAGATACTCTGAAGGTGGTAAGCCCTGTAACTTGGTTAGTTAGAATTGGAATTTGTTATTTCTAATTGTGAATTTTAAGAGGAATGCTCATGAGGAGAGAGGCTGGGCCTGGAGACTGTACTGAAAGATAGCAGAGGTAAAAGGTGATGCTGTTGTTCATGTGCGGACTTGAGATTTTCTTTGTGCATCCCTTGTTCTGAGACCTTTATTGCTCTTTTTCCTCTTCCAGTGGAAAGGAGATCGTAATCCCTAATAAGGGAAACCCGTTCACTGCAGCCCTTATAGACTTCAAGGAGTACCAAAAGGTAAGGCTTTCTCGACATAGTCTGCTAATCCAATGGCTGGTGGCCAGTGTGCTGGCTCTCACCCACATCTGAGCCACAGTTCTTCCTTTCAAATGCTGTATTAGGGGCTGCAGAGATGGCTCAGCAGTTAAGAACACTGACTGCTCTTCCAGATGACCCGGGTTCAATTCCCAGCACCCACAGGGCAGCTCACAACTGTCTGTAATTCCAAGATCTGACACCTTCACAAAGACATACAAGCAGGCAAAATATCAATGCATATAAATTATAAAATGGTATATCAAGGTTTGTGAGTGGCAGAAAGTGAAAAAATAGCATCACTACTGGAGCCTTTAAAATATGTCTAAGTATTTTTCAGTTCTGCTTCAGATTTGTGGGTTAAATGAAGGTAGGCTATGTGATGAGAGTGGCTCTGATTCTTGGTCGAATTTCCATTATAAGTATTGTTTCTGCTCCCCTGTATGTAGCTTTTGTATAAAGAACAAGTTGGGAAAATATACGTAACATAAAACTTACCATTTTAACCATTTAAGTGTATAGTGTAATGGCATGGAGTACATTCATACTGCTACAAGGTCACCTTTCAAACTGAAATGCTACTCATTGAACAGTAACTCCCAGTGTTTGCTTGTTCTCAGCCCCAGCAAGCATTTTTGTATTCATGGTGAATTTGATTCTAGGGTTTGGTCATCTAGGAATGGCTTACTTCCCTCAGCATATTGCCTTCAAGGTTCATTCATGTTTCAGGATTTACTCTCTTTTTAAGGCCAAGCTGTATTTTATTGTGTATGTAATATACATACATACATACACACACACAAATATATATATATATATATATATATATATATATATATATATATATATAATCTTTTCCATACATTATTAGGATGTCTTTTGAAAGCTTCAATCTTTGAAAATAAATTTGATTAATTAAGTCACTATTATGAGGGCCAGGGATATGTTATAATACCACTAAGTATAACACATGCAAGGCTCTAGTTCAAGCCTCATCCATACCATACACACACACACACACACACACACACACACAATTATGTTATAGTAGTGGAACATAGGAAAATGTATAATGGCATTCAATTAATTTAAGAAGAAATATAAAATTCATGACCTAATGAAATCTCATACAGAGCTCAAGAAGTGATTTTTCGTGTGTATATGCTTTTGAGACTAGGTCTGGAGTGGTCCATTTCTGATCTGAAATTTACGATGTAGCCAAGAACACACTAGAGTTCCTCCCAACCTCTTGCCTCCCAGTCCTGGGCCACGGGTGCACACCACCGCGCATGCCCACTTCCTCTTCTCTTGGAACGACTTGTAACAATTGCAGGACTGAGGAACTTGACTTTTCTAAAGACAGTATATTTGAGTGATTTCTTTTATTGTGGTAGTTTTGACATGTATAGATAAAATTGAAAAGTGCTTTATTAGAAATTATAATAATAGGCCAGGAGGTGGTGGTACACTTGGGAGGCAGAGGCAGGTGGATTGCTATGAGTTCAAGGCCAGCTTGGTTTACAAAACAAGTCCAGGATAGTCAAGGCTACACAGAGAAACCCTCTCTCAAACAAACAAACAAACAAACAAACAAACAAACAAAAAGAAATAATAATTCTTATTTAGTTTATTAAATACTTTGTGATGCTGAAAATGCAATTCACCCACTATCTTCTTTCGACAGCTCATGATGGAGGTTTTATGATTGCATCTCATACATTCCAAAATGGAAGCCTAGGAAGGTACTTAAGAGTTAGCTGTCGATGGCAAATGGCAGAATGAGACTTTTAGCCTGAGTGTGTCTATCCCCAAAGTCTTATAAGAAGAGTACAAACACTAACAATAACCCGTGAACCTCCAGGATGACTGAGGACCGCGAGGGATGGAGGTGGGCGGGTGGTGATTAATAACGCCCTGTTCCTCTCTACCTTACTTTCTAGTTGCTGAATGAGGAGAAAGAAAAGTTTACAGGGGATTTTCTGTTGTCCAAATATGATTCTCTCAAGATTATTAAACACACACAGGAAAACTGGACAGACATTGGGTTTGGGATATTTGGTCGCCATAAGACTATGGATGGGGAGTTGCCGCCCGAGCACCAGTACATGGAAGAAATTACAAAAACCATAGGCAGTCTCTACAAAGAGTATGAAATAAGAATGAACGGTGACAACGGTGAGCAAAACAAGGAAAATGGGATTGCCTGGAAGTGTAAAGAATTCTAGCTGTAATTACAATTAGAGTTAGAAGAGTTAAAATCTAATATAGAAACCAGGTGTGGTGATATATGCCTGTAATCCCAGCACTTGGGGAGTCAGAGGTGGGAGGGTCTCTGTGAGTTCACGACTGCCAGGGATACACAGAGAAGCCCTGTCTCAAAAAATAAAAATAAAACAAGACAAAAATCTAAGATATAAGCACACACTATTACAGTTTTTAAAAATCAAGTAAAATAAAGCACTGAATATCATTTTGCTGAGATATAGTTTAATATATAATATGAGCCACATGTTGAAAGTATAAATGCAACATACATAGGCGTCTGCATGCACCCCACAGTCAAAGCCTCAGTATTTATTACACGTCACCATGACTCCTGATCAGTATTTATTACACGCCACCATGACTCCTGATCAGTATTTATTACACGCCACCATGACTCCTGATCAGTATTTATTACACGCCACCATGACTCCTGATCAGTATTTATTACACGCCACCATGACTCCTGAGTCCTGTGTCTTTCAGTTCTTACCCCTTTGTCCCTTCACCCATACCCTAGTCCGAACTCCACTTTCTATCCCATACGGTTCCACTTGACTTTTCATACACAAAAGAAATGTGCCTTGTGCCCTTCCATGTTTCTTTACGTAGCATCATGATATATTTAAGGGTCATTTATATTTACAGCATGTATCAATCTTTTATCCTCTGTCTCCCCTTATTTTGAGTCAGGGTCTCTCTAGGTAGTTCTGTCTGTCTTATGATCTCTATATAGACCAGATTGACCTTGAACACTGTTGTCGTCTTCTTCTTCTTCTTCTTCTTCTTCTTCTTCTTCTTCTTCTTCTTCTTCTTCTTCTTCTTCTTTTTCTTCTTCTTCTTCTTCTTTTCTTCTTTCTTTCTTAAAAACATGGCTTAGCCTCAAACTTGACATCTTCATGCCTTAGCCTCCCAAGTGCTGGGCACAGTTATTTGCCACCAAGGCTGCCCTTCCATCATTTTTGTGACCAGATAAACTATCAGATAAATTGTATGTATACACCTGATTTTGTATATAGTTTCAACTGTTGATAGGCAATTGAGTTTGCCTCTCTTTTCTGTTTCTGTTTCTCTTGGACGGAGCTCCACGGCAGCTCTATGTTTAGCTTTCTGAAGACAGGGGGACACAGTTTTATATCCTCAGAAGCAGTTAAGAGGTTCTGATGTTTCTGCTTCCTCAGTACTACTGTGGCCATCTCACCATCACAGTGGATGTGAAATACTGTTTCATCGTGATCTTGATTTGTAATAAAGGATACCAAATGTTCTTGTGAGACTTCTTTAGCCATTTGTCTATCTTCTTTGGGAAAGTACCTGGTGTGTGTATGTGTGTGTGTGTGTGTGTGTTCATTTTATTATTACGTTGTAAGAGTTCTTTTATTCTAGGTACAAATCACTTTTTAGGCATGTGAACTGCAAACATTTTCTTCCATTCTATTGTTTGCCTTTTCAAGTTCCCATTGGTTTTGCTTGAATGTATGGCTGTGCATCACATGTATGCAGGGCCTGCAGAGGCAGAAGAGGGCCTCTAATCCTCTGGAGCAGGCAGGTGTTACAGATGATTGTCAGTCACCATTGGGAATTGAACTTGGGTCCTCTCTCACCAACCCAAAGTTGAGACATTTTGTAAAACAGAAAATTGGAGTCATCAGTTATTGCTTTGGAACGGTCTTCTAGCTTGGCTTTGTATGTTAGGGTGCCCTGTTTGAGGGCCAATGTGTTTATCATGGCTATAGCTTTTCCATGAGTTGGTCTTTTTAATAGAATAAGATCTCTGTGTCCCACTTTTTAAGAGACATCTCTAATTTTGTCACATGAAGTATACATACATGCATGTGCACAATGTGGGGAAAAATTGATTAGCTGCCCATCATTACGCCAAGAAACCCAGGGTGAGGGAAATGATCGCTAAAGCCATCTGTGGATTTGTAGTTAGATTCCTTCAGTCCACGCTATTCCCACTCGCTGTTATGTGTCATAGATCTGTCTCTCTCAGGCTTTTCAGGGAGATTTGACTACTTGCTAACCATAGTAAAAAAAAAAAAAAACAACAGTAATTACTTTAAAATTGTGATTTCATAGCCAGTTTATTGAATATGTTATATAAGTTATCTTTCACACTCTGGCCTAGACACTGTCTCCCAAACTCATGCAATAATCTCATACAGGGAATAGCTAAGACAGCTCTCTGAAAACTACTTTACTAATAGAACCAAGAGCCCTTCTAAAACTGTTCTGAGCAGGAGCCAGTGTTATCATCACTAAGTGCAGCAGTAATATTATTATTAGGGGTCTATTCCTCTCTGTGAGATACCTACATGATTATTACTCATCTTTTAAAATGTTTGCAGCCACTATTTACCTCTGTAGAGCTTTTCTGATATCTCTCTGACAGCTGTTCCTTCTGTTTACTTTATAACTATTGGTATACTTTTGTTTTTGTTTTTCAAGACACGGCTCTGGGATTAAAGGGGCACCCACCATGCCCAGCTGCTGTTGGCATACTTTAGTTATTATTCACATTATTCCTTGGTATCTATACATACATTATGCTTCCTGTAACTAGTGCTTGTTAGATGACATGCTCACAAGAAATATCTTTAACTTTTAGCCCTTAAGTATAGGGTTAATAGTAGGAGATGAAAGGGACCAAAAAGTAGGGTATGTCCACATTCATCAGATTAGTTATTTTATGGAAGGTGGTGATGAATCTTTTTCCAGAAAGGAAGCATAGAGGCCGACTCAGTGCTTGTTGTATTGCATGAATGTCTGAGCCCACACCCGCAGCTACAATGTTAGTAAGGTAGGTGTGGTGAGGTGTGCTTTCAGTCCCAGTATTGGAAGGTGGAGGCCGAAGGATCCCTGGGGCTTGCTGGCCAGTCTGTCTAGCCAACTGGTGAGCTCCAGACTCAGTAAAAGGCCCCATCTAAAATACATAAGTGGAGAACAATTGAGCAAGGTGCCCAATGTCACCCTCTGGCTTTCATGTACACAAACAAACACAGCCGACAGCACACCACACACACACAGATATTCATATCTGCAGATGGAGACTGGATACATCCTAGAGCCAGATGGCTTGCTGCAGATGCCTACCAAATATTTACTATTATTTTTCTATGAAGTTATTTCAGAATGTTAAAGAGGATATAATTCTTTCAAAATCATTCTGTGAGGCCATCTTTATCCTGATATACAAAGCAGGAAGCAAATGATTAAAAAAGAAAGCTATACCCTTGGTGAACATAGATATAAAAATCCTCAAATGAATGCTGTCAATACAAACAACAGCACATTAAAATATTTTTGTTTGTTTGTTTATTTATTTAACATCTAGCCTGAAGTTTTCCCTCCTCCTCTCCCCTTGGTCCCTTCCCTTCTCCCATCTATTCCTCCTCCAGAGAAGAGCAGGCCTTCCATGAATATCCATCTGCTAGAGCATATCAAGTAGCAGAAAGACTAGGCACTTCCTTTCCTATGAAGGCTGGACAGGACACCGCCATTCCTTCTATGGTGTGGTAGTTTTGGGGTTCAGTGGAAGTCTAGTATGCTTACAGATCTGCTTCTTAGTAGATTCTGTATGTAGACCAGGCTGGCCCTGAACTCACAGAGATCCACCTGCCTCTGCCTCCTGAGTGTTGTGCTTTCAGGCATGCGCCACTACACCACCACACCTAGCCCTCAGTAGATTCTGAAGTCTAATTTATTCTCACTCCTTAGAAGATGGACATGGGAGATAATGAAAATCCATTCTCCCAAACCCATGGAGATGCTAAAAGTGCATCAATGTATTTTCACTACATCGTATATTCTTTGGGAATCCTTTTCAGTAAAAGATTGTGGTTACCCTAGTCCACTGATGGCGTTGGTCAATGTAAAGCTACAGGAAGAGACATGGCCCTAATTTTCTATAGTAGCAATAGTACAATTTTAAATAAAATGAAAAAAAAAAGAGGTAGTAGGTTTAAAACAAAGAAATCAAAATGATGGGACAGTTCTCAAGGTAGTTTGTACATTCCTGATTACTTATTGATTCACTGGTGAGTGCAGTGGGACCGTTTTCCTCAAGCATGAGACAAACAGCTGGCTTATGGTCATTTCTCTGTGTACCTATAAGAAGGCAGTATTTTCACTTCATCTTTCAAAAACGAGATGAGACACAGAGAAGCTATTTTCTTCTGTGACATCACAATGAAGTAGTCCACTGGGTTAACAGTAGGATCCAGGCTCTGTTCTTCAGGGGCCTTTGGGTGTAGAGGTTGCCATGAAGACCCAGTCAGTGACCCAGGAAGTGGCTTCAGAGCCATGTCTCCTCTCTCCTGCCATTTACTATCCCGGGGAGAAGCTGCTCATCATCACTGCTCCTTCAGACAGAAAACTGTAGTTAGTGATTTCTGAGCTTAATGCATTTGATTCTTCATGGGGAAAAAAAGAAAACTAGAATACAAGCTCATCAAAGAAGCATCCCATGGTCACACAAGCACTTGCTGCAGAGTTTTTTCTTGTTTTTTATTTACTAATTGAAGGCTCTTGTAGACCTAAGCATGGCCAACATGGCTCTGGCAGGCCTTGCCCTTCTCCCATTTCTCTGCCTTGCTAAACTATTAGATTACATTCCTAAAGCTAGCCCTGAGTTCTATTCCCTTATTTGTCCAGTTCCTCCTCCTGAGCCTGACTAACAAGGCCCAGTTATCAAACTATTGAAGTCTAGCAATCAAAAGCCCCCTTTGGATCACCTAATTAGCATGCCCAGTTAAAATTAAATACCTCACCTAACATGAGGTTTCCCTTTGTAAACTGACATTTGCGTATCTCATGGTCACATCTGTCTCTTCTCTATTCAGAGGCAGTGCTTCGTCACGTGTGCAAATATCCCTACCCCTTCTCCCCGTTCCTTTTCTCTTCTCCCTCACTTTCTTTCTTTCTTATTTTTTAAAAGATTTGTTTATTTATTATTATGTATACAGTGCTCTGGCTGCATATACACCTGTAGGCTGGAAGAGGGCATCAGATCATATTACAGATGGTAGTGAACCACCATGTGGTTTCTGGGAATTGAACTCAGGACCTTTGGAAGAGCAGGCTGTGCTCTTAACCACTTAGCCATCTCTCCAGCCCTCTCCCTCACTTTCTATCTCTTGTCTTTGTCTCTTATTCCCTGCCCTTTGTCCCTCTGGGAAAAATAAATCATCTTTACACTGAGAACTTGGTTTGGGGGTATTTTATGTCAATTCTGTCCTTTCAGAAATGAGTCAAGGTTCTCTGGCACAAGATAGACAAAAAGAGGTCTGTCTTTGCCTAGATTTTATAATCTAGTATTAAAACAGTGGTGTCACAAGTAGTTTGCTAATGTTCCCTCCTCCCCCCACCCCATTTTTGTAGGTATCTCTAAAATTCTTCCAAACTTGATTATTTCTCTGGACATATGTACTTTGAAGTTAGAGAACCTCGTAGAACATTCTAGTATGCCCCCTGAAGAGTGGCTTGAAATTGATGAAAAAATTAATGACATGAAGTTTCAGTTGGACATGTTGTTGAACATTATTGGCACTGTTCCACAGTACATGGACATGGACACGGGCACGTAAGTCCCTGGCTCTTCCCCTGGGGTGGATGCTTCTGAGGCCCACTGTAACAACCTAGTTGTTCCACCCCACTCCCAGGTGTGGGCGGCTGTAGTCAGTGGCAAAGCACCTTGTCATTCTCCTCAAAACGAAGCTTTGTACATTATAGTGAAGCAAGCTTTCTGTTACTGTCACAAAACACCAGCAGCTGGACTCTATTCAGAAAAGAGGCTTGGTTTTGTTCACAGTTTTGGAAGCTGAAAGTCTGAACCGCGTGGTACCAATTCTGTTGAGGGATATAACTAAGAGCATCATGGTGGGAATGCATACAGGAGGGAGGGAGTCACATGGCAAGCCAGAGGTATCCAGCTCATTCTTTTCCAGCAACAACTCTTTGTAGGAACTACCCAGAATCCCCTGAGAGCACGCCCGTGACCTAATTACCTCCTAGTAAGCCCTACCCCTAAAGGTTTCATGACCATGCAAAAAGCTAAGATCCCAAAACATGAACCCTGGCGTGGAGAGATGGCTCAGTGGTTACAAGCACCGCCTGCTCTTCCCGGGGTCCTGAGTTCAATTCTCAGCAACCATTTGGTGGTTCACAACCATCTATGATGTGATCTGATGCCCTCTTCTACAGATAAAACACTCACATACAATAAATAAATTAATTAAAAAAAAACCCCACAAACCCTTGGGAGAAAAAAAAAAAAGCATAGCCTAGCCCACGCATCCAATCTAGCTTATATCCCTTCCCCCAGCTGTAGGCTTAGTCAATACTAATATGCTTCATCTCTCTGCATTTCTCCATTATAAACAGTTCATACGAAAGAAATATTGCTGCAGAAGTAATCACTATCAAATATAGGCCCACTATCCAAAATACAGTAGTATTAAAAAAGTCACCTTGTAAGTGCCTCACTTTGGGGGAGGGTACTGATAGTATTATACTCACTGATTAATATCAGTTACTGTATTTGGGAGTGGGAAGAAAAAAGTAAAGAAAAAACCCCTCAGGGTAAAACTAGTAGTTAGTATTGGAGAGACAGAGAAAAGATAGAGGAGGAGGAGGTGGAGGAGGAGGAAGAGGAGGAGGAGGAGGAGGAGGAGGAGGAGGAGGAAGAAGAGGAGGAGGAGGAGGAGGAGGAGGAGGAGGAGGCGGCGGCGGCGGCCACTGTGGCTGAGGGGTGGGTGGCAGGAGAGCCAGCAGGACATAATCAGGTAAGGCTATTCCCAGCCCTCAGAAGGCCGAGGCACAGAGATGCCACGGACTGCGCAGCTGTGTTCCTCGGGGGAGGGAAATGAAAACAAGTGCCAAGAGCGTCACACACGGTTCTACTGCTGTGAGGAGACGCCGTGATCAAGGCAGCTCTTATAAAAGGAGGCATTTAATTGAGGGTGGCTTCCAGTTTCAGAGGCTTGGTCCATTATCATGGTGGGAAGTGCGGCAGCTGGAATAGGTGGAAGCTACATCCTGATCTGCAGGCAGAGAGGGAGCCCCGGAGCCCTCAGTGAGGAGCTGCCGCCAATAAGGCCACACCTGCATGCAGAGAGGGAGACATGGCCCCGGAGCCCTCAGTGAGGAGCTGCCGCCAATAAGGCCACACCTCCTAACCCTTTCACTGCCTAGTGTGAAGCATTCAAATAAATGAGCCTACAGGGGCCATTCTTTTTGTTGTTTTGTTTCGCTTTGTAGATCAGGCTGGCCTTGAACTCACAGAGATCCCCCTGCCTCTGCCTCCCAGAGTGCTGGGACTACAGGTGTGTGCCACCTTGTCTGGTTTATGGGGGACATTTTTATTCAAACCACAATAGGGGGATACGGACCAAGAACAGAGGAGGGCAGAATTGGCTTCCTTAAAGTGACAGTGAGTATTAATTAAAGAAGGAGAACTGGGCTGGGTGAAAGTACACTGTGTGAAATAGCCCCGCCTGCTGGAGCGCTGCTGGGTTCAGTTTCCTGTGTGAGCCTTGGTCGGCCTTCCCAGGTCCTGAGAAGCCTGGTGTGCCTCTGAATGGCCTTCTTACCTGGGTGCTTTCCTTTGGGAGATAAGATTATAGATGTAGACAGGCGGTGGTGGCACACGCCTTTAATCCCAGCACTCTGGAGACAGAGGCAGGTGGATTGCTGTGAGTTCGAGCCAGCCTGATCTACAAAGCGAGTCCAGGATAGTCAAGGCTACACAGAGAGACCTTGTCTTGAAAAACCAAAACAACAACAACAACAACAACAACAAAACAAAACCACACACACACACACACACACACACACACACACACACACACACAAAACCAAGCCAAACCAAACCAAACCAAAACCCAAAAGTCCTGTTGCAGGTGCCCTGCCTTGTGCCCTTCTGTCCTGGGCATCCGGATTCTAACCTGTGTTTAAGCTCCCCTGCAGGCTCTGGCTCTGCTAGAGTTTCCACCTTGTCAATTTCCATTCCAAAGAAAGACCTTTCTCCACCTAGCGGTGTCTTGGTGTCTTGGTGGCCTGGATCCGTCGTGTAGTCCCAGGTGGCAGGACACCAGCCCAGCATTCCATAGCTATACCAGCCCTACACAATCCTTCAGTAGGTGCCCCTTACACATTCGCTGACGGGCTTCTCTCTTCTGTTCTCACAAACGTCCATTGCGAGAAGCACTGTCCAGATTTTCTGGCTTTATATTGAGCAATGTTCACATGTGGGTTAGCCCCCCACTGATAGCCAGGCCCTTCAGGTCAGATTCTGTTCGTGTTTTGCAAAGTTCTAAATTTTACTTTGCTATCAAATCAAGAAACGCCAGGTACCAGCCACCTCTTCTAATAGCTATTGTTTTTCTTCTCCAGTATATTATTCCCGGAGGGGTCTGGCGGACCCTAACTGCATATCTGAATCTCAAAGGTTATATTACTTCTTTTAAAAAAAGAGTTTTTTAAGGGAGTCTGGAGAGATGGCTCAGAGGCTGCTCTTCCAAATGTTCTGAGTTCAATTCCCAGCAACCGGCTCATAACTATCGATAATGTGATCTGCTGCGCTCTTCTGGTGTTAGGCATACATTGCAAGCAGAATACTGTATACATAGTAAACAAACAAATCATTATAAAACATATTTTTAAAATTGTATTTTATTTTACTTTTTTTTTTTCAGACAGGATTACTCTGTGTAGCCTTGGCTGTTCTGGACTCACTTTGTAAACCAGGCTGGCCTCAAACTCACAGAGATCCTCCTTCCTCTGCCTCCCCGAGTGCTGGGATTACAGGTTAAAAATTTTTTTTAAAAAATTTAATTTTATGTGTATGGGTCTTTTGCCCAAATGTATGTCCGTGGACCTGGTGCCTATGGAGGTCAGAAGAGGGCATCAGGTCCCTTAGAACTGTAGTTACAGACGATTGTAAGCCCTCATGTGGGCACTGGGAACTGAGCCTGGGTCCTCTGGGAGAGCAACAAACAACAGCAGAGCCATTTCTACAGCCTCAGTGTCTGCTACCTTTTAATGTTACTGCGTGGAGAACAAGCTTCTAACACAGTAACCATGGAGGGACACACTCAAGCCACATCTGAGCTTCAGTTGCATCCTCATCCTTGTTTCCAAAAGTCAGCACCTCTGCCCCTTCTTTCATTTCTGAATGGAGTCACTGGACCTTGCCCCTGCTTTTTCTTGGCACATTGAGCTAAGTGTTTATTAATTGTGTTGGCTACTTTTGCATAAAAAGGTGGTTCTTTGAAAAAAGGATGTGTTAGTTAGGGGTCCTCCTGCTGTAATAAAACATCATGACTACAGTCAACTTGATGAGAGTTTACTTCAGCTTACAGTTGCAGTTCAACTCCACACAAACTCTAGTCATTTGGGAAGAGCAAGTCACAACTGAGAAAAGGACCCCATAAGACTGGCCTATAGCAAATTTCTTAATTAATGATTTATGAGAGTGACCCAGGGAGTAAGCAAGTGGTCAGTTTGCTTTCACGGCTTCTGCTTCAGGTCCTGCCTCGAGAGGTCTGCCTTAAATTCCTGTCTGACTCCCCTGGGTGATGGACTACAGCCCTGTGTTTGGAGACTGCCTAACCTGTATTGTTTTTTTCCATAAAATTGGGTGATTTTGAGCCATTGTTTCTTCCCCTTTCTCATCATTTCTGAAAGCTTGCTTTCTTTTTCTTTTTTTTCAGTGCTCTTTAATTTATTATAGTTTACTTATATCACATTCCAATTGTTGTCCCCTCCCTTGTACCTTCCTGTTCCCACCCTCCCTCCCTCTTATAGCCTAGTCCCCTCCCCTAGACCTCTGACAGAAGGGGACCTCCTCCCCCACCTTATGACCTCAGCCTATCAGGGCTCATTCCGATAGCCTGCCTTCCCTTCCTCTGTGTGTTGCCAGGTCTTCCCACCAAGGAGGAAGTGATCAAATCGGGGGCACCAGAGTTCATATCGGAGGCAGTCCCCGCTCTCCCCACAACCTTGGAGAATGAGGTGTCCATTGGCTAGATCTGAACAGGGGGTCTAGGTTTACGGCATGCATTGTCCTTGGTTGGTGCAACCGTTTATGCAGGCCCCCCTTGGTCCAGATCCTCCAGTGTTGGTGGTCTCCTTGTAGGGTTCCTGAATGCTCTGTGTGCTTCCATTCCCCATTCTTCCACACCCCTCTCACCCGGAGTCCCAGCATTTGTCCCAATCCCCTGCTGGATGGAGTCTCTCAGAGGACATCTATGCTGGACTAATATCCACTTATAAGTGAGTGTATACCATGTGTGTTACCTCACTCTGGATGATGATCTCTAGTCCATCCATTTGCCTGAAAATTTCAAGACTTCTTTGTTTTTAGTAGCTGAATATTCCATTGTGTAAATGTACCACAATCTTTATGCATTCTTTGGTTGAGGGACATCTAGGTTGTTTCCAAATTCTGGCTATTATGAATAAGGCTGCTATGAACATAATTGAGCACATGTCCATGTTGTATGGTGGAGCATCTTTCAGGTAGATGCCCAGTAGTGGTACAGTTGGGTCTTGAGATAGCACTATTCCCAATTTCCTGAGAAAATACCAGATTGATTTCCAAAGTGGTTGTCCAAGTTTGTACTCCCACCAGAAGTGGAGGAATGTTTCCCTTTCTCCACATCCTTGCCAGTATGTGCTGCCACTTGAGTTTTTTATCTTAGCCATTCTAATGGGTGTAAGATGCAATCTCAGAGTTGCTTTGATTTGCATTTCCTTATGACTAAGGACATTGAGCATTTCTTGCTTTCTTTCTTTCTTTCTTTCTTTCTTTCTTTCTTTCTTTCTTTCTTTCTTTTTCTGAGACAGGGTTTCTCTGTGTAGTCTTGGCTGTCCTGGACTCACTTTTTAGACCAGGCTTGCCTCACCTGCCTCTGCCTCCCAAGTGCTAGGATTAAAGGCGTGCATCACCATGGCCCGACAAGCACAAGCATTTCTTTAAGTGTTTCTTATCCATTCAATATTCCTTTATTGAGAAATCTATGTTTATCTCTGTACCCCATTTTTAATTGGTTTATTTGGTTTGATGGTGTTTAATTTCTTGAGTTCTTAATATATTTTGGATATTAGCCCTTTGTCTAATGTAGGGTTGGTGAAGATCTTTTCCCAGTCTGTAGGCTGTCGCTTTGTTCTTTTGATAGTGTCTCCTGCCTTACAGAAGCTTTTCAGTTTCATGAGGTCCCGTTTATTAGTTGTTGATCTCAGGATCTGAGCTATTGGTGTTCTCACCAGGAAGTTGTCCCTGTGCCAATGAGTTCAAAGCTCTTCCCACTTTTTCTTCTAAAAGATTTAGTGTGTCTGGCTTTATGTTGAGGTCTTTAATTCACTTGGACTTTAGTTTTGTGCAGGGTGATAAATAAGGGTCTGTTTGCATTTTTCTATATGTAGACATCCAGTTAGACCAGCACCATTTGTTGAAGATGCTATCTCTTTTCCATTGTGTGCTTTTGTCAAAAATCAAGTGTCAAAAAAAAAAATCAAGTGTCCATAAGTGTGTGGGTTTATTTCTGGGTCATTAATTCAATTCCATTGATCAACCAGCCTATTTCTATGCCAATATCATGCCATTTTTTATTACTGTGGCTTTATAGTACAGCTTCAGATCTGGGATGGAGATTCCTCTGGAAGATCTTTTATTGTACAGGATTGTTTTAGCTATTCTAGGTTTTTTGTTTTTCCGTATGAAGTTGAGAATTGATCTTTCAAGGTCTGTAAAGAATTGTGTAGGTATTTTGATAGGGATTGCATTTTGAATCTGTAGATTGCTTTTGGTAAAATGGTCATTTTTACTATGTTGATTCTCCCAATCCACGAACATGGGAGATCTTTCCATCTTCTGATATCTTCTTCAATTTCTTTCTACAGAGACTTCAAGTTTTTTTCATGTAAGTCTTTCACTTGCTTGGTTAGAGTTACACCAAGATACTTTATATTATTTGTGGCTATTGTGAAGGATGTGGTTTTCCTAATTTCTTTCTCAGCCCATTTGTTATTTATATACAGAAGCACTACTGATTTTTTAAAAAAAAAATTAATCTTGTATCCAGCCACTTTGCTGGAGGTGTTATCAGCTATAGGAATTTTCTGGTGGAATTTTGGGGGCCTAAGGCCAGGCCCACCCATGCTCCACGCAGTGTGGACCCCTCTCAGTCAGGACACTCCAGTTCCGGTGCTCTGTTAGCTCCCAGCCCAGTCCATCAGCTCAGTCGCAGACACTGTGCATGGCACAATAGGAGCCACCATCTTGGATTGCCCCGGAAGCTTTCAGTAGTTTAGTTTTTAAAAATTAACTCTCATCGTTTTCAGTGGGGAGTGGACCATACTGATTCTGCACATTGTCACGAAGCCAGCCAATCACTGAGATGATTTTAAAATTAGTTAGCATTATACAAGAAGGTCCTCCTAGCCTAGGAGGGAACATCCAGGTGCACGAATGTTCACGGTCAAGAGAGAACATTGCAGGTACACTGTCCCAAGTGCATCATGCCAGTTGACATCTGTCTAGGAGTTAGGAAGACTGTTCCAACCTAACCAACATATCTAGCAGTTCAAGGCTTTGAATCACGTTTGCCTAAATTCTCAAAAACTTCTCAACCCTGCCCCCCCCCTTTCCTGCTAAATCAATCCCCTTTCCCCTCACAGATGGTGACTTGTATACCCTAGTCAAGTTTCTTACATTTAATTTGCCTGCTTTGTTCCTGCAGGTCACTCCAAGGACATATATTTGACATGATTCAACAATTGCTTTTGAAGATAGGCAATGAAATCAGCAATGGTAACATTGAACTTCTTCGTCACGTATGTATTTGTATGGATTTTGCAGGATCCAATTTTGCTTTGGTTGGGGATTTTCTTCAAGGAAAAACAAGGCCCAATTGAAGTAGGCAGTGGGAAGAGCAAAATGGAAGCTTATATAGTAATTATTCAAATGATTTTCAATGGAAAAATAAAGTTTAGCAGAGTGGGTATCACGTGACGGACTCGAGCTCTGTCTGACGACATGGGGAAGACATTCTAGCACTGTTAGGACCTCAAGGCATTGCTCCAGCAAGCCTTTCCACAAATGCTCGCTTTACACCATCGAGACCCACAGAGTCATATATTTGTTCTCTTTTATAGAATTCATTCTTTGCCACAGGATCATTTGAGAACATCCTTATATACTTCCTTATTAACACTGGGTATTTTAGTGTAGTTAGTCCATGTAAGCAATGTCAGACACTGGAAATGCCCCCTGGTGACTACAAGCATGGGTGTTTGAAAGTGGAAGAGTGTGTCTTTTTCTCCAACAACCAGGCATTTCACTTTCTAATCCATTTTCAACCACCAGTTTTTTGCCGTTTTTTCTTTGGCTTTGTTCTGTTTTCTCTGTGCTATTTGCCTGTCTGAAGCATTAGTCTGTAGCATTTTATTTATTTATTTTTTGCCCATGCATGTAGTGTGTTTGCCTGTGTGCATGTGTGTTTGCAAGTATATGTATGAGCATGTTTGTGGAGGCCACAGGTTGGTGTTGTCTTCTTTACTTTCTCTTTATTTGTTGAGGAGGGTTCTCTCACAGCATCAGGAACTCATGGATTCAGTCACCAACTCAGCTAGTCTAGCTAGCCAGCTTGCTCTGGGGTCCCATTTCTACCTTCTGAGCACTGGGGAACAGCAGGCCACCATGCCTACCCAGTTTTTACCTGGATTTTGAACTCTGGCCTTCAAGCTTATATAACAAGTGCTTTATTCTGTAATTCTCTTAGCAAAAATGATTTGAGGAAGAAGTTATTTCTAACTTGCATATCAGAATTGTGAATACACTTTCTGTTATAAAATATATACAAAAGTCAAAAGACTTAAAATAGTTTAAAACAATTTTGAAATGGTTCAAAACACTGATATGATCAAACAGTCCCACCAGTGCTGCTTCTTAACTGTTTCTACCTGCAGGCTGGGGTCCTGGTTAAAGCCTCTTGTAGGTCTCCTCAAAGCTCAGCTTACTTTGATGTTTTTTGCTGAAACTATAGCTCAGAAAGAGACTCAGATCCGAAGTGAAGCTCATCGCTAGGCGCATCTGTTACATGACGGCACTCATTTTTGAGCCTGTGAATTGTGCAATGGATTCTTTTTAACTGACTAGTAAAATTTTCCGCTGGCCACGACATCCATTGGTTGTTCTTGCAAACAGTAGCTAGAGTAGTATTTCCGTATTTTAAGATAGTTTCTCAGTTCATTTTGTAACAGATTTGAAATTTACTTTCAGGCTTTTATGTAAAGAGGTAATTCAGTGGGGTATGGTGGTGTGTACCTATAGTCCCAGCAGTTAGGAAGCTCAGGCAGGAAGATGGTCCTCATCAGTTTGCATCCAATCTGTGCTACATAGTATGATCTGGGAAAGCCTGGGCTACAAAGAAGACCTTGTCTCAAACACACGCATGCACGCACACACAAGTGTGTAAGTAAGTAAACAAACAAACAAACAAAGCTAGTCTGCTGGTCTGTGATCAGTTTTCAGCAGCCAGTTCACACCAAGATGGAGCTACAAACAGCAGTGGATTTACAAAATGTCCTCTCCTTAGTACATTTCATTTACTAATTCTCTCTCACTGTCTTCTCTCTCTCTCTCTCTCTCTCTCTCTCTCTCTCTCTCTCTCTGTCTCTCTCTGTCTCTCTCTGTCTCTCTGTCTCTGTCTCTCTCTCTCTCTGTCTCTCTCTCTCTCTCTCTCTCTCTGTCTTTTTCTGTCTCTCTCTGTCTCTCTGTCTCTGTCTCTCTCTCTGTCTGTCTGTCTCTCTCTCTCTCGTGAGCAAGCATGTGTGAGGTTTGTGCCCAGGTATGTGGGTGCTGGAAGAGGCCAGAAGCATCAGATCTCCTCAACTGGAGTTGTAAGAGTTTGTCAGCCACCTGAATTTGGGTCCTCTGCAACTGCGACATGTACTTTTAACTTTTGAGCCAGCTCCTCCGCTTCCTTTAGTTTTTACCTGATTGAAAGGATTCACTAACAGGATGCATGTGCTTGCTGAGCATTGTACTTCATTGACTTGACCCAGAGGGGGCATCACTGCTGGAGCCTCTGTGACCACCATGGCCAATAGAATAATGACCTATGGAAGGCAAGAAGGCAGTTGGGTTCAACACGATGCTGGTTCAAACTTCAAAAGTCTGACACCGCGTGGCTTATTTTAGGCATATGTAAACGCAGCACAACTGGGTGAAAACTTTTCTGGTGATAATTAACTCAATCCTGTGTGCACAGCAAAGTGGACATAAAACTCTTTAAGGAACAAAGTAAGCTAAATAAAAGTCAGATGTGACTACATAACCATCGTTTGTAACACACATGTGATGCCTTCTGCAGGATAGACTCTGTAGAGTAACTGAGAGAAACAAGCTTATGATGCAATGAGGATCCAGTGTGGCCTCTGGTCACACAGATAGCACAGAGGTCACCAGGCTAGAACTCATGTCTGCCTTCTGGGTGGATAGCAGGCCTTGCATTCCTCCCCTAAAAGGAACAACCCTGTATGCTAACATTCCAGGTTCCCCTCGTGCTTATTTATGTGTGAGCCCGAGGACCTCCGCGCCTCCTACCCATCACTCCCTTGTTTGTATTTGATGTTGACTTTCTACACAACTACCAACCAACAAACTTTGAAAAGATACTATATTATCAAAAGTGATATGATGAAGAAGCTGTGGGCTGTCAGCTTCAGACTGCTTATAACATACATCTCAACGAGTTACTCGTAGAGCAAGAATGCCTTGGGGCACAATTTGGCAACTTGAACCTTAGTGACTTAACACTCTTGGTCAAGATGAAGAAGTAAAAACTAGTTTAACACATAATAGTGAGAAAAGAAAAAAAAATAGGATTACAGTAGCTAAGTAAGTATATGATTTCTTTAAGAATTGTGGGTTGTGGAAAGTTGGACATGAGTATGATCATTCCTATTTTTGTTTTATTTTTATGTGTATGTAAGTGGTGTGTGTGTGTGTGTTTCATGTGTGTATGTGTAGGTGCATGTGAGTGTATGTGTGAAGGCCTGAGACTGATGCCAAATAGCTTCTTCAGTGCCTCATCTACTCTAGTCATTGAGGCAAGATCCCTCCACCAAACTCAGAGCTGACCTATATAACTAGTCTTGCTAGCCAACTTGCTTTGGGGATCCCTGTCTCTGCTTCCCAGAACTGAAATTATAGGGATACAGGCATGCCCACCCAGCATTTAGTTGAAGTCTCTTGCTTACAAGTGCTGCAAAGGGCAAATCATCTTCCCCAGCCTCCTTCCTGTTTTTATTATTTAAACATAATATAGCCTTTGTTTTTTTAAAATGGTTGTTTGAATTGCAATCATTTCAACAGGTGGATGAACTGCACATAGCTATGGTTCAGTGGATGGTAAACTTTCTGACTATAATGCTTCCTGACTTTACTGACCACGACACTCTCCCAAAGCTGGATGACGATGAACTAGAGACCACTGAGGAACACGATGTAGGCGTTGCAGAATTAGAGTTAAATGGGATTTTACTGGCTAAGCGGTTGGCACAGTTCTCCAGCTACTTGTACAGGTGACGCCTTCTGGTTCCTGCACTGCTGTCCATTTGAAGGCTAATGCATGTGAGGTAGAACAGATATCAAAATAACAGCATTAGGGATTGCTTTAAGACCTTGAGAGAAATATTAGCTCGAGGCGGGAGGGTCATGAGTTCAAGGCCAGGGTGGCTATGTAACAAAATCCTGTCTTGGAAGAAGAAAGACATGGTGGAACACGCCTTTAATCCCAGCACTCAGGAGGCAGAGGCAGGTGGATTGCTGTGAGTTCGAGGCCTACAGAGTTAGTCTAGGGCAGCCAAGGCTAAACAGAGGGGAAAAAAAAGAGAAGAAGAAAAAGAAGAAAGCAAACCTAGTTCAGGTTTTTCAACTTGCTTCAACCCTGTGCCCAGTGGCAATATAGGATCCTTTTGGAAACAGTATTGGCAGAAGGAAGATAGAAAATGTGCTATGTAGGCCTGAGTGTTAGTTTTTAACAAAAGGACTGGCTTACTTGTATAAATAAGATATATCTTGTGCTTTTATATGTGCTGGGAAACACTTAAATGCTTGTAGTCCTGGGGCTTAGATGATGACTCAGTGGGTAAAATGCTTATCATGCAAGCGTGAGTGCCTGGCTTTTGTGCCCAGCACCCATAGAAAAGACAAACATTATGTTTGCTCCCCATGCGCAGGGTTGGGAGAGCCAGAGATAGGCAGATCCTGGAGCTTGCTAGCCAGTCAGTCTAGCCAAACAGTATGTGCCATGTTCAGAAAGAGGCTCTGTCTCCAAAAGTAAAGTAGGGCACAATAGTGGAAGATACCTGACACAAGCCATGAGCCCCTGGCTTACACCCCTCCCCCAGAGAGAGAGAGAGAGAGAGAGAGAGAGAGAGAGAGAGAGAGAGAGAGCGCGCGCAAAATAAAATAAGATGCTTCTAATTCCATGAAAATTTGAATTTATACCTTTCATCTATTTCACTAAGTACTAACCATCATCTTTTATAAAACGGAAACAACAAAAACAAAAAAGCAAAAACCTGAGCTGGGTATGGTGGCTCACACCTTTAATCTCAGTACTCAGAAGGCAGATTTAGACAGCTCTCTGGTCCAATAGTGAGTTCTAGGACAGCTAAAGCTACATGGAGAGATCTTGTCTCAGAAAACTGAATACCAATCCAACAAACCAACAACAACAAAAACTCCAAAATGTGTTTATGGCGGCACATGCCTCTAGTCCCTGCATTTAGGAGATGGCCACAGGAGGACCAGGCAATAGGGCCAGCCTTGGCTACATAGTAAGTCTGAAATCTGTTTGGGCTACATGAAGTACTGTTTCAAAAAGAAAAACAATCTAAAAAGTTAGAAGAATTGTGAAGGTAGAAGATTCACGAAGATTCACGCCAAGTAAAGATGAGGGCTGAAAACTGTAACCTGTGGACTAAGTTGAGAGTTGCTTGTGGTTACATTTAGTTTTGGAAGTAGCTCATAAAACCAAGCTGAGTTTGCCTTTATTTCAACTCAAGTTTACAAATGTTCAGAGAAAGGAATGTGGCAGGAAGGCCACCAGGGCGAGATACTTAGAACAACAAATTATTGTCCTGGTAAAGCAGTACTGTGATTATTATGGTAAATAAGTGTGTCTAATGGTGATTGGATTTTAAGCACTTACAGGATCAGTTATGAGTAGATTATGCTAGGAATATTAGTCAGGTTGAAATACCTGAGATAATTAATTTATAAAGATAAAAGTTTTGTTTTTAGCTTATAGTTTGAAATGTTCTAGCCCATGACTTCTTGGCCCCAGTGCTTTGGGCCTGAGTCCTGGTGGCACAGACTTTGGGAGTCTGTGAGAGAACAACGTCCTCATTTCATAGCAAGGAAGCAAAAGGAGAAAAGAATGGAATAAAACAGGCCCCTCCATTGGCACCTTCCAGAGTCCTAATGGCCTCTGGTAGGCTCTTCTCCTGCCGCGTTCACTAGCTCCCAATAGTGCCATCTTGAGAGGAGAGGACCACCTGTGTAGCATGTGACCCTTGGGGGCGACACTCATCCAAATCCTAGCACTGAGGGTATGTGGACTCACTGTGGCTTCCTGTTTCTCTCCAGTTCCTGCATAAGCATGGTGAGAGCGATGGTTCTGATCAGAGCTGCTCACCTGAAGAAGAACCCTGCTAAGGACCTCCAGGAGCTGGAGAAGATGAGGGTAAGAATTGTTTGTCTTAGTTTTGCTTTGTTTTGTTTTTAGCAGATTTTTTTTCAAGCCTAATTAACTCAAAACAACTGTGCATACTTGAATTACATAATTTCACAATTCTATAATATTCATATGGCCATTAAAACATTCATTATAATAGAAGTGGTGGCTGGGCATGGTGGCACACACTTTTAATCCCAGCACTCAGGAAGCAGAGGCAGGGGATCACTGTGAGTTCGAGGCCAGCTTGGTCTACAAAGTGAGCCCAGGAACAGTCAGGACTACACAGAGAAACCCTGTCTTGAAAAACAAAACAAAACAAAACAAAACAAAACAAAACAAAACAAAAAAACAAAACAAAACCAAAAAAAATAATAGAAGTGGTGAATATATCCAATGCTCTGAAAGTTTATAACCCTTGACAGTCTCTCCTCTCAGACTTGTTTTATCCCCAGGGAATATTTGATCCATTTTCTGATACAAAAACCTATCTTCAATTTTTTTGAACTTATAAAAATGGAACTTTATAAAATATACAGAGATATTTTGGGTTAGGAAGATTTATTATCAGGTTAAGAGTATTTATATATCTCTGTATCTATGTTTACATACATGTGGGTGTCATCTAAGGTCAGAAGGTGTCAGATCCCCTGTATCTGGAGTTACAGACAGCTGTGAGCTGCATGTCATGCATATAGGGAACGGAGCTCAGGGCCTTTACAAGAACAGCAAATTCCCTTAGCCAGTGAGCCTGTGCCCCAGCCCCTTAGCCAGTGAGCCTGTGTCCCAGCCCCTTAGCCAGTGAGCCTGTGTCCCAGCCCCTTAGCCAGTGAGCCTGTGCCCCAGCCCCTTAGCCAGTGAGCCAGTGCCCCAGCCCCTTAGCCAGTGAGCCTGTGCCCCAGCCCCTTAGCCAGTGAGCCTGTGCCCCAGCAACTTAGCCAGTGAGCCTGTGCCCCAGCCCCTTAGCCAGTGAGCCTGTGCCCCAGCCCCTTAGCCAGTGAGCCTGTGTCCCAGCCCCTTAGCCAGTGAGCCTGTGTCCCAGCCCCTTAGCCAGTGAGCCTGTGCCCCAGCGCCTTAGCCAGTGAGCCTGTGCCCCAGCCCCTTAGCCAGTGAGCCAGTGCCCCAGCGCCTTAGCCAGTGAGCCTGTGCCCCAGCCCCTTAGCCAGTGAGCCTGTGTCTCAGCCCCTTAGCCAGTGAGCCTGTGCCCCAGCCCCTTAGCCAGTGAGCCTGTGTCCCAGCCCCTTAGCCAGTGAGCCTGTGCCCCAGCAACTTAGCCAGTGAGCCTGTGTCCCAGCCCCTTAGCCAGTGAGCCTGTGCCCCAGCAACTTAGCCAGTGAGCCTGTGCCCCCGCCACTTAGCCAGTGAGCCTGTGCCCCAGCCCCTTAGCCAGTGAGCCTGTGCCCCAGCAACTTAGCCAGTGAGCCTGTGCCCCAGCCCCTTAGCCAGTGAGCCTGTGCCCCAGCCCCTTAGCCAGTGAGTCAGTGCCCCAGCAACTTAGCCAGTGAGCCTGTGCCCCAGCCCCTTAGCCAGTGAGCCTGTGTCCCAGCCCCTTAGCCAGTGAGCCTGTGCCCCAGCAACTTAGCCAGTGAGCCTGTGCCCCAGCCCCTTAGCCAGTGAGCCTGTGCCCCAGCCCCTTAGCCAGTGAGCCTGTGCCCCAGCAACTTAGCCAGTGAGCCTGTGCCCCAGCCCCTTAGCCAGTGAGCCTGTGCCCCTGCCCCTTAGCCAGTGAGTCAGTGCCCCAGCAACTTAGCCAGTGAGCCTGTGCCCCAGCCCCTTAGCCAGTGAGCCTGTGTCCCAGCCCCTTAGCCAGTGAGCCTGTGCCCCAGCAACTTAGCCAGTGAGCCTGTGCCCCAGCCCCTTAGCCAGTGAGCCTGTGCCCCAGCAACTTAGCCAGTGAGCCTGTGCCCCAGCAACTTAGCCAGTGAGCCTGTGCCCCAGCCCCTTAGCCAGTGAGCCTGTGTCCCAGCCCCTTAGCCAGTGAGCCTGTGCCCCAGCAACTTAGCCAGTGAGCCTGTGCCCCAGCCCCTTAGCCAGTGAGCCTGTGCCCCAGCAACTTAGCCAGTGAGCCTGTGCCCCAGCCCCTTAGCCAGTGAGCCTGTGCCCCAGCAACTTAGCCAGTGAGCCTGTGCCCCAGCAACTTAGCCAGTGAGCCTGTGCCCCAGCCCCTTAGCCAGTGAGCCTGTGCCCCAGCCCCTTAGCCAGTGAGCCTGTGCCCCAGCAACTTAGCCAGTGAGCCTGTGCCCCAGCCCCTTAGCCAGTGAACCTGTGCCCCAGCCCCTTAGCCAGTGAGCCTCTGCCCCAGCCCCTTAGCCAGTGAGCCTGTGCCCCAGCCCCTTAGCCAGTGAGCCTGTGCCCCAGCCCCTTAGCCAGTGAACCTGTGCCCCAGCCCCTTAGCCAGTGAGCCTGTGCCCCAGCAACTTAGCCAGTGAGCCTGTGTCCCAGCCCCTTAGCCAGTGAGCCTGTGCCCCAGCCCCTTAGCCAGTGAGCCTGTGCCCCAGCAACTTAGCCAGTGAGCCTGTGCCCCAGCCCCTTAGCCAGTGAACCTGTGCCCCAGCCCCTTAGCCAGTGAGCCTGTGCCCCAGCCCCTTAGCCAGTGAGCCTGTGCCCCAGCCCCTTAGCCAGTGAGCCTGTGCCCCAGCAACTTAGCCAGTGAGCCTGTGCCCCAGCCCCTTAGCCAGTGAGCCTGTGCCCCAGCAACTTAGCCAGTGAGCCTGTGCCCCAGCCCCTTAGCCAGTGAGCCTGTGCCCCAGCCCCTTAGCCAGTGAGCCTGTGCCCCAGCAACTTAGCCAGTGAGCCTGTGCCCCAGCCCCTTAGCCAGTGAACCTGTGCCCCAGCCCCTTAGCCAGTGAGCCTGTGCCCCAGCCCCTTAGCCAGTGAGCCTGTGCCCCAGCCCCTTAGCCAGTGAGCCTGTGCCCCAGCCCCTTAGCCAGTGAGCCTGTGCCCCAGCCCCTTAGCCAGTGAACCTGTGCCCCAGCCCCTTAGCCAGTGAGCCTGTGCCCCAGCAACTTAGCCAGTGAACCTGTGCCCCAGCCCCTTAGCCAGTGAGCCTGTGCCCCAGCCCCTTAGCCAGTGAGCCTGTGCCCCAGCCCCTTAGCCAGTGAGCCTGTGTCCCAGCCCCTTAGCCAGTGAGCCTGTGTCCCAGCCCCTTAGCCAGTGAGCCTGTGCCCCAGCGCCTTAGCCAGTGAGCCTGTGCCCCAGCCCCTTAGCCAGTGAACCTGTGCCCCAGCCCCTTAGCCAGTGAACCTGTGCCCCAGCAACTTAGCCAGTGAGCCTGTACCCCAGCCCCTTAGCCAGTGAGCCTGTGCCCCAGCCCCTTAGCCAGTGAACCTGTGCCCCAGCCCCTTAGCCAGTGAGCCTGTGCCCCAGCAACTTAGCCAGTGAGCCTGTGTCCCAGCCCCTTAGCCAGTTAGCCTGTGCCCCAGCCCCTTAGCCAGTGAGCCTGTGCCCCAGCAACTTAGCCAGTGAACCTGTGCCCCAGCCCCTTAGCCAGTGAGCCTGTGCCCCAGCAACTTAGCCAGTGAGCCTGTGCCCCAGCCCCTTAGCTAGTGAGCCTGTGCCCCAGCCCCTTAGCCAGTGAGCCTGTGTCTCAGCCCCTTAGCCAGTGAGCCTGTGTCCCAGCCCCTTAGCCAGTGAGCCTGTGTCCCAGCAACTTAGCCAGTGAGCCTGTGTCCCAGCCCCTTAGCCAGTGAGCCTGTGTCCCAGCCCCTTAGCCAGTGAGCCTGTGCCCCAGCAACTTAGCCAGTGAGCCTGTGCCCCAGCCCCTTAGCCAGTGAGCCTGTGCCCCAGCCCCTTAGCCAGTGAGCCTGTGCCCCAGCCCCTTAGCCAGTGAGCCTGTGCCCCAGCCCCTTAGCCAGTGAGCCTGTGCCCCAGCCCCTGGCCTAACTTTTTTGACTAAGTAGTCACTCTGAGACTCAAATTGTTAATTTTATCAAAAGCTCGTGCTTTTTAGTGAAGAGTAGGTATCTTGCTCATTTGTCATCAGTGGAATTTGAAAGGAGGAAGTAGTTTTGGCTCATGGTTTCAGTCTGGGCTCAGCGGGCTCCTTTGCTTTGGATCTGCACTGCGGTCAGGCATCATGGCAGAGGGGATATATAATGGGATAGAAATGCTCACCTCATGGCAACTGGGCAGCAGAAAGAGACAGACAAGAAGGGGCTAAGGACAGGACTTGCTCTTCAAGACAGAACCCCTATGAATCCAACCAAGTCCTACCCTCTATTAGCATATTCCTCACAACCTTTTCAATGGATTAACCCATCCATGAAGTTGGTAACCCTCATGATCTACCTCTCAATAGCTGTAGACCAAACAGCCAACTCAGGAGCCATCCAAGGGAACACTTCCTAAAAGCAACAAAAGTATTTTACTGTATGGACACACAAACGCACACACACACACACACACACACACACACACACGCACAATCTTCATTATTTTTATCACAAGTTTTGTAACCTAGTGGTAGAGGTCCTTAACATTTGTCTTTTTAAGGATGTACCAGGTCTTTTGTTTTTCTATGTGAGCTTTAGCTTATTGATCTCTTCAGAAGGTCTGATGAGTGTTTCATTCGAATTACATTTTAACTATTGATCAGTGGGTGGAGAATTGCCCCCGCCACAACCATCTTGTGTCTTTGGATCTGTTAATACAGTATATATCTTCATTCAAGTTTTATTTCATTGAAATTTTGTGATTTTCAGCATATAGTTCTTTTTCATCAAATTTATCCTTATTTTATTTTGGTGTTACTATAAGTATCCAGTATTTAATGCTGAGAATCAAATGAATACTTTATTGGTACTGATATATAGATATAGATATAGATATAGATATAGATATAGATATAGATATAATGTTTAGCAAAGAGTTTAGTATAGAACTAAAAACCATAAATAGGGTTTGCTATTTCTATTTGTTGTGTGACAGACTTTTCCTGAGGAGACACAATACAAACATGCCTATTTACTCCAGAAAGGGAGCCCACAACAGACCAAAGTAATAATTATACCAAAGTCCAGTTTAGTGTATTAGTGAGTTTTATTGGGGTTAATTGTAGGACTATGAATGAGCGGTTACTGACAGGAACAGAAATCACTCTAAGATGGCTACATCACCAAAGCCCACTCCAGCATGTGAGACAGCTCACAAAAGCTGGAAACCTAGGGCACACTGCACAGCCTGCAGGCAGGTCAACAGGTTGGAGAGTCCTTTCCAACTGGTGGCTCAGTTGGTCTGAGCCTTTTTCAGGCAGCTCAATTGATCTCTGCTGCTGGGCTTGTCTGAATGTAACTCTGGGCAGGAAGGGAAGGAGTCTAGTGAATCTGGTCAGTTTCAGGGACTTCCTAAAGGTGTTCTGAGTTGTTTATTTCCTGTGTTAAGGAGCTTCCCTGCGGCAGAATGAGAAGTTTCAATCTTAGAAAGAAAAAAAAACCTCTTACACAACACTACTGTTATTAGCAAACAGTCATGTTGACATGGTCAGTTACAAAATTTACTGGGACAGATCATTTAATTGTTAGTAAACCCATGAATCCTTCTGTATCTGGCTTTATGGTACATCACCACACTTTATCCTATTACAACCCAAATCATAAACCCTGCTGAGAGATAATGTGATTTAGGCCCACATTTGTAGTAAGGTACTTCTGTGCAAGCCTTTGACCTAGCTGGACAGAAGGAGTCGCAGTTAGAGGAACTGTGCTTAGCAGGCCAGTGGAAGTCAGTGAGTGAGTTGGTATAGTTTGCTCTTTTCCCTGAGTAGTAATTACGCTGTGTCTCTTCCCAGAGAGAATGTTATGACTGGATCAGCACATGTTCGTACCTCCTTTCTGATATCAAAGGCAGGAAAATACTGTTACTGACATACGAGGAAGCAGAGCAACTCCTTGGAGAAGAGGTATTTACCACACATGGTATCATTTGCTTTGTAAGGTCGTTAGTAAGGTCATATGGTCATATTCGGGTTCTACCTGCATCTCAAGGTACGTAAGTTGCAGCATCTTTTGAAGTTGCTGTTCTGCATCCTCACCATAGACGCTGCGAGAAGAGAATGTGTTTCTGATGCAGAACGTCAGCAGCTCCTCTTCCTCCCAAGAAAGAGATTCTTCCACACGGACAGTTTTAAAATACTTTAGCATTCTTTGTGTGTGTGGGGGGGCATATGTGTCTGTGCCTGTGGAGGCTGGAGTTACATACAGGCATGTACTGCCTGATAGGGATGCTGGGAACTGAACCTGGCTTCTCTGCAAGAGCAGCAAGCCCTCTTAGCTGTTGAACCATCTTTCCAGCCCATGCAACAGGTGACGTGCACCAGGTGATCTTGAATCTACCTTTTCTTCCTCTCTTTTTTCTTTCTCCTCTCCTCCCCTCTCCTCCCCCTTCTCCTCTTCTTTTCCCTCCCTCCCTCTCCCTCCTTCCCTCCCTCCATTATGAAACAGAGTCACACTTTGTATCTCCGGTTGGCCTTGAACTCACAGAGATCCCTTTGTCTCTGTCTCCTGAATGCTGGGATTAAAGGCATGAGCCACCATTTCCAGCTTGAATCTTAAGGAAAATGGCTTTCAGATAAGTTCTCAAGGAACTTCCTCAGACCCATCTGCTTCGGTATACACCCTTCCTCCAAGTGCTCACCAGGGTTTCGTCCTCTTTTCATCATTTAATCTGTGGAATATTTTTTTCTTGTGTATCTCTGATATCTTCCCAGTGGTTCCATCTAGCCTATCTGGAAATATATAACTTTACAAACATGGTAATTTCTCCCATTCTAAAAAATATGTTAATTTCTTTTTGCCTCATTTCTCTCTCTTCTTCCATCATAATCACTTTTTTAAATGGTGCTGATCTTACCTGGGTCCTAATGAATGCTGAACAAGCTCTGAGTCATAGCCCCTGGCCCACTGGGTCCTGTTAAAATTCTAAAGCTACTGTGAGTCATGAGAAACTGTGTTGCCTGCTCTAGAATGTTCAGTGTCCTATTTAACCTGGCTCCTCTTTAGCACTTGGCTCTGTTAACTGCTGATTCCTTTGGCAAACTCTCCTTACAGGATAAAATCCCCTGGATTGTATCCTCTTTGTGCCTACTTATCCTTGTTTTAGTCATCCACAGCTGTCTGTGTATGACATGTTGAGACTCTGTCATTACCCTTTCTACATGTCTACATAGTCTTGCATTCGTTGTTTCTTGTGTGTTGACATGGGGTCTCTTGTAGCCCAGATTGGCTTGAACTGTTTGGGATAGGTTGCTTTTGGCCTTTTGTTTTGGTTTTTGGTTTTTCGAGACAGGGTTTCTCTGTGTAGCCCTGGCTGTCCTGGACTCGCTTTGTAGACCAGGCTGGCCTTGAACTTACAGAGATCCATCTGCCTCTGCCTCCCAAGTGCTGGGATTGCAGGAGTGAGCCATCATACCTGGCTCATCCTGTGGTTCTGCCTGCCACCTACTTACCGATGATCCTAGACCAGTGCACACTGATTGTTCAATAAGTCACATAGTTCTTCAGTCTCTGGTAAATTCTGAAGATGTTTCTGTTGCTATGACAGCTATACCCCACAAATATGATCTGATGGCATGCCCCCTGGGTCTGAGAGGAAGATGTTTCTATATAAATATTCATAGGACTTTAAACATCACCTTTAAAGAAGTTATGCATCGTTAACAAAACTTTTTCTATGTTGACCAGATCTTAGTCAGAATTATTTCTCAGTTAGCTACTGAAAGATCTTATTGACACCATAACTCTTAAACTACAGTATAACTCTAGAAACCTGGTTAAGTAGCACAGTTATGACTGTGGTTACAAACTGAATCTAGGGCAAACAAGCACACAGAAACAGCTGGCTTTGGTGGCAAACATCTGTAATCCTTGGGAGGAAAAGGGAGGATGATTAGGAGTTCAAAGTCATCTTTGGTTACACAGCGAGTTCTAGGCCACCCTGTACTACAAAAGGCCTTCCTGTACCACAAAATGCCTTATACAAAATAAACAATAAACATAAAGGTTTTTAAGTTTGCATAATCATAGAGACATGAGTGCAGATGGGACCTTAGAGGTGATTTAACAGCCTTGCATGTATCTGACTCACAGAACCTTAAGGGAATATCCAGACTTGATCATGTGCCCAGGTTTGAATATCTTATGCCAGAGATGCTTTCAGAAAGATCTAGATATTTAATGGTGTGCTCTTGATAAGAAGTTGAGCACTGAACATTAGTTTTTCTACTAAGATAAGTGCACTGTGTCTCCTTGTATCTTTTCCTACCAACTGCTGATGATTCCTTTTGCTTTAATCCCCCTAATTCAATGCTTGAGTTAATATCTTTGACATACTATCCCAGTACTTGGCCATATTCAATCAAAGTCTATTTCTGGATTTCCTATTATTTTTCTTTGACCTATTATTCGTGAATCATTACCACAGTATTCTATTTTCTTTTGAAGATTTATCTCTATTTCTAAAATTATGCACACGTGTAAGTGCAGTGCCTGTGGAGTCCAGAAGAGGGTGCTGCATGCCCCGGAGCTGGAGTCACAGGCAGTTGCAAGCTGCCCAGCAGGGTGCTGCAACCTGACCCTGGGTTCTCTGATGATGGTTGCCATGATGGTTGCTCTTGAGCCTCACACTGCAATGGTTTATTGCTGATATCTTAGCACCCAAAAGAACTAGCCTTCCTCATGGATTTTTAAATTTTTTCAACATTTCTTGGCTTTTCTCATTTATTCTTTATGTAACTTTATAATCTAGCTCTAGAAAAAAATGATTTCTTAAAAACTAGGATAATTGCAGGGGGAGGGGGCTGGAGAGATGGCTCAGTGGTTAAGAGTGCCACCCGCTCTTCCAAAGATCCTGAGTTCAATTTCCAGCAACCACATGGTGGATAATAACCATCTGTAATGTGATATGATTCCCTCTTCTGGCCTGCAGGTGTGCCTGCAGCCAGAACATTGTATACATAATAATAAATTTAAAAAAAATTTTTAAAAAAAGGCTAGGATAATGTTAAATTTATATATTAGCTCAGAATAGGCAGCTTTCTAATGCTAAACTGTCCTGATCAAGAACATGGAGTATAACGTGTACTTTTAAATTTATAAATGTTGCTAAATAATTTGATCACCTTTGTTAAGTTTGTGTCTAAATATTTTATTTGATATTTCATACCTTTCGCATTTTAGTTTTACATGCTGTGTGAATTTGCTCTATTATTTAAATTTTTTCAATTGGTTTTCTTTTGAGTTGTCTAGATTTTTAATAATGTCATCTACAAAAAATAGATTTATGTTTTTCTATCAATTTTGATAACCTCTTTTTTTCCTTTGTTTTCTTGAGACAGGGTTTCTCTGTGTAGGTAGTTCTGGCGGTCCTGGAACTGTTTCTGTAGACCAGGTTGGTCTTGAACTCAGAGATCTGCCTGCCTCTGCCTCCTGAATGCTAGGATTAAAGGCATGTGTCGCTACTATCCAGCTCAATTTTGATAATTTCTAATGGCTTTTTAATTGTTAAATTATCTTGACTTCTTCATATTCAAGTTAAATAACAAAGATAGAAAACAGACTTTTTCCTTTTTTAAAAAAAGATTTATTTATTTATTTATTTATTATGTATACAGTGCTTTGTCTGCATGTGCACCTGCAGGCCAGAAGGGGGCATCAGATATCATTATAGATGGTTGTGAGCCACCATGTGGTTGCTGGGAATTGAACTCAGGACCTCTGGAAGAGCAGTCCATGCTCTTAACCTCTGAGCCATCTCTCTAGCCCGACTTTTTGCTTTTTAAAAGATGTGGTGTACACGTGTGTATGTGTGGGTATGCATGAGGCGGGTGAGGGGGTGCACACATGTGTACGTGTGGGTATGCGTGAGGTGGGGGGTGAGGGGTGCACATGTATATACATGTGAGTATGTGTGAGGCAGGGCGTGAGGCGGTGTACACATGTGTATGTGTGGGTATGCGTGACGAGGGTAAGGGAGGTGCACACGTGTATACATGTGGGTATTTGTGAGGAGGGAGGGGTGGGGGTGCATTCATGCAGGTAGCTTCTGAAGGCCGGAAAAGGGCACTGGAATCTGGAGCTGGGGTACAGGCAGTTGTGAGCTGCCTGAACTGGCTGCTGAGACCAGAATGACAAGTGTTGCCAGGTGGTGGCGCACGCCTCTAATCCCAGCACTTGGGCGGCAGAGGCAGGTAGATCCGCTGTGAGTTCTGTGAGTTCGAGGCCAGCCTGGTCTACAAAGCAAGTCTAGGACAGCCAGGGCTACACAGAGAAACCCTGTCTCGAAAAACCTTTTAAGATCTCCTTTCTGTCTTTGGCATTTCTGCGCCCTCTGATATGTAGGGACTTTTTTTTTGGTTGGTATTTAAATAGGCCCCTTTCAGGCATTGGACACTGTTAACCCCTTTTCTCTCTGTGCTCTCAGTGGCTCTCAGACTTCTGGGGCTACTTTTGGGATCCTTTTTCTTCTCTACAGCTTTATCTAACTAGTTTCTGCCTTAAGTTCTTGTGCCACTCCACACGTTTATGTGGAAATGGGATTTATTTTCTTAGCTTTAACTAACTGCATATACCTGTTAAATATTTAGCCCTGATGGACTCTAGACTCCGGCTGCATATGTTTACGCTTAGCCATCCCCATGGAGCCTAGAACACACACAGCCCAACAAACACTCCTGTCACTCCCAAACCTGCTTCCTCTGTCCTGTCCATTCTCTCTGAGTAGCATCACCTTCCACTAGCAGCATAAACCATCAGCTATGTGCCACCCAAGATGTACCTGTTCCCTAACCATTTTGTTTCCATCTATAGGTCAGTAAGGATCCCTTCTTCAGTATCTCCGGGTCACCTTTCTCTTTACTACTGCAGACACTGTATTCACTCTCTCCTTGGACTCCTTCCTGCCTTCCTTTTTTTTTTTTTTTCTTTTTCTGACTTTTCCTATTGTGAAAACAATTGCTTTAGAATTTATATCAGATCAACAAAAACCAAAATCTTTTGCTGCCTTTTGGATGTTTTTGTCACCTTTTAGACACAGTCTGGTCCCTTAACGTGACGGCCGAATCCTGTGTTAAGGTTGTGTCTCTTGGGTCCATTTGCCTCAAAGGTTCTGTCTTAAGGAGCCACTTTCTTCTCAGAACCCCTCTGTACCCTCTTTCCTCTTTTCATACTACAAGAAAAAGGACTCCACAGTTAGTGCCTCCTTGACCAGCCTTCTGCCACCCCTGTCTACTACATACTGTAGGTTGGATGTTTCCAACTCATGCTACATCCTAAGACTGTGCTGTCTGCAAAATGGTGAGCTTTATAAGGACAGGAACCACTCTTACCATTATTCGCATTCTTTTTTTGATTGTGAGACTAGCCTTTTTTTTAAATAGCTGAGTCATCTTTCCAGCCCTGTGTTCTTTTTTTAAACAGCCCATTGTTATTTTAATTATTCATATGTGTATAGGTTTGTGCACATGAGTGCAGGTATCTGAAGAGGCTGTCAGATCTCACTAGAGCTGTTGTTCTAGGTGATTCTGAGCTGCCTGATATAGGTGTTGGGAGAAGTATGTGCTGTTAACCACTGAGCCATCTCCTTACCCCTCCACCCCCGTTCGTGTTCTTATTGATAGCAAAATACTTGGTTGTAGGATTAGTGCTTGTTTACTATGAAATTGTTAATATATATATAATATGTATTATATATATTACATTTATAATGCTGTTACATTGCACAGGAAGCTACAAAAATTTATTTTGACTCAGAAAAACCTTTTATTGGTGATGATGATGATGATGAAATTGTGGTTAAGAAATCTGAGAGTCAAGAAGAGGAGAATGAGGCAGCAGCAGAAGCAGCAGAAGACGTAGTAACCGAGCAGGTAAGATTATATGCTGGGCATGGTGACAAGCGCCTATAATCTCAGCTATCTGGGAGGCTGACACAGGGCTCATTTGAGCCTAGGAGCTTAAGACTGGGCAATACAGTAAGAATAAAACAAACAACAACAAACCAAGAAGACAAATAAAAATGATGTGTAATTATTTAGGAGTAGTTTCCCTCTTTTCAAAGATTAAAGTGATAACACACAGAAGGGGGAAGTTGGTCTCTTGGAGTGAACGCTTCAGCCTCCCGCCTTCCCCATCCAGATGCAGCCGCACTGCAGGTATTAATTACAGTCACCCAAGTGTGTCCCGTTCGCTTCATTCTTTCCCCTCTCACTACTGGCAGCACAGCCCACCCGCACCCCGCTGCTGTTTCTTTTTACCTTCATTGCTAGGGTTTCCAAAAGGAAGTTTAACTTCCCTGTGCCTCTGCTTCAGCTCCCTGCTGTGCTGCCCTCTCCTTCTCCCAACCTCTAGCTTTTCTCATCTTACTCCAAGTCTCTCTATTCCTGCTGAGGAATTTGTAGCAGTGAAAACTCACCCTGGACATGAGAGTAGTGATAACAATACAATAACAGCTACCAGTGACTGAGTTAGATTATGAGTTTTGTGCCGTGTGTGCTGCCTAGTATAACAATTTAGGGCACATATCACCTCATTTATAGATAGGAGGTTTAAGCTCCTAAAGGTTGACAGACCTACCTAAAGCCATATGGTTTCAAGTGGCAGAATCAGCACTCAAAGCCAGACAGTTATGGCAGAAGAGCCCTCCTAGACTGGCTGCCACGGTCCCTGGCTTAGAGCCCATGCTTGCCCAGTGCTCTCCATCTTTCTTGATTTATGTCCCTGCACACGGAGTAAGTGTTTCCGTAGGAGCTGGCATGATGGCTGTCAACCTGAGTTCTATCCCCAGAATGTAAAGATGGAAGGAAAGAATTGACTCCACAAAAAAAAAAGTTGTCTTCATTCGCTTGTGAATGCACATCCTCCACACTAATAATATTAAAAGTAAAAAAAAAATATTTCTTTGACCTCAGACTCTATTATTCTAGGTCTTATATTCAAAATAAAGGCAGGAGGACAGAACAGAATTAGGCACAACACCCAGACCTCTGTTTTCAAGCATTTTCTGTTTTATTTTTAGCAAAGTTTTTGTGTATGGAAGATCAAATACTTTCCCATTTGTTTACAGAGTACATTAAAGCCATCACCATCTTTGAGCTTACCCAAGGCCATTCCTTTCTATTTCACAAGTACCTATTCAATCTTCAATTTTTTTTCCTGTGAGCAGGACCCCCATGTGTGTGTGCACACAGCCCTTAGAGCACACCTTTATGCTAACAGCCATTGCATGACACGATTTTCATCTTATCTGCTTTTCCTGCTGTTTTGAGTTCCTGTATTAGTCAGGGTTCTCTAGAGGAACAAAATTTATAGGATGAACATATATTCATTTGACTGTATATTTATAAATACATGTTCATAACCATATATATTCTCTCTATATATATGTATACATATATGTATATATATACATATATACAAAATATTAGGGAGTCATAGATATGGCTCTTATTTTTCCATCTTGACTTTATTTAAAAACTCATTCTCTTTCTTCCCTGTGTCTCTGTGGAAAGCTCATTTTATGGCCATGGTAGACATAAGCAGCTCTTGACTGGCTTCTAGCCCTCTGCAGAACACCATTACTTTAGGTGTCTATGGATAGGCTACCTTCTACCAATCTCCTGAAATGTGGTGCTACATTTTATGTGTATGTTCGTGTGTGTGTGTGTGTGTGTGTGTGTGTGTGTGTGTGTGTGTGTCCAGTAGTTGTTCAGTCATGTTTCAGCTGATCTTCAGTATATGCTGGACTCCTAAGAGTGGACTTGCCAGCAAGAGTGGCTGCCAGCAAGCAAAGAGAGAAGCTTCCTTCTTCTATGGCTGGCTGCCTATATAAAGGGCATGCCAGTCTATATAAAGGGCCTATTTAGGTGTGACCCAGATTACAGGTGGATCTTTCCACCTCAACAGATATGGATTAAAACTGGGTCTTCCCAGTTCAAATGATTTAATTAAGAAATATCCATCACAGGTGTATCCAGCTGTTTCAGTATTAGTCAATTCCAGATACAGTCAAGTTGACAGCCAAGAATAGCCATCACACTTTTAGGGTCTGGAATGAACCTCTTTGTTTTACTCATAATTGTCTCCTCTTGTGCCCGCTCCTCCATCCCCATCCTTGTCAGTGTTTGGAGCAAACACTGTCTGCTGGGTGGAGACAAATGGGAGGCTGGAGTTTCGGCCAGGGCTCTGGCGACTTGCTGTGCTGTATGTCACACGCTGGCTGGCTCACGGGTCCTTGGTTTTTCTGTGCTCTAGAAACCTTCGACATCTACAGACAATGAAAAAACCGTTAGATACATTTGGAAAGATGAAAATATTCATTGCAAACCTCTGTTTGAAGAAGAGATATTTTCATCCTGGGTATGTAACTAAAACCCAACTAGGAAATTTAAAACTACTTAGCATTCTTTGAAAAACAATATGGGTCTAATGTAGCTTTCAGTTTCTTTCAGCGGACTCCTGGTTAATGTATTTTGCAGATTTTTTTTCTCTTTCAGAACTGTCTTTAAAAGACTTATTTTTCCATTTTGACTTTACAAAACAAAACGTTCTCATTCTCTCTCTTCTCTGTGTCTCCATAGAAGGTTCATTTTAGGACCATGGTAGACATAAGCAGTTCTTGATTAGCTTTAAAATATTATTTATTTTTATCTCATGTACATTGGTGTTTTGCTTGCATGTATGTCTGTGTAAGGAAATGAGATACAGTTTTGAGTTGCCATGTGAGCGCTGGGAATTGAACCCAGGTCCTCATGTGTCATTCTGTGCCTGCTTCCCTCCTAATAGCCAGGCTTGTTGCACACAGAGCTGGATCAGAGGAGTGAAACTTAGCTGGGGGGCGGGGATGGGTGCGATGCAGAACCTGGGCCAACAGTGAGTGCACAACAAACAGCCTACTCAGGAGACAGTGTCAGTGAGACAGCTCATTTAATTGGGGGGGGGGACAAAGACTATTTAAACCTTTGGGGAGTGGGTAGAGGCTTTTGGGGTGAGTGTACATCATTGGCCAGCCCCCAAGGTGCTGGAAATGCCTTGTTTGCATGAAGAGGAATTCCAGGTGCTTGCTGGCTATAATCTTAAGAGAGGACGTTTAACCTGTAACCTGGTCACCAGGCTATGTGACCACCTCAATGGTGGCAGAGGTGGAGGCCATAAGGCTACATGTGCTGAGACCTGCAAGCCTAGGACAGGGATGGAGCAGTCCTACTCTTGCCTGTATAAAGATGAGGTTCTCAGGGTTTGGACATGCCTTGACCTCGCTCTTGCTCCCCAGCCCCACGCTCTTCCCTGGCCTCTGGCTCTCTGCAGAACACCACCACTTTAGGAGTCTATGGTGGACTACATTCCATCAATGTTGTGAAATTTGGTGCTACACTCTATCTGTATGTTTCATAATGTGTAATTTTCTGGGTTAAGGAAAGGAATCAATTTATACCACCAAACTGCCCAATCAAAACATTGGGAGACTTTCAATTGTTAGGCAGTGTGATTCTTTAGACTGGGTGGTTGCCTGTGGCAGCGAGGTGCTATGTCAGCATAGTGGTGGATGGCAGCTCGAGCACTTAGGTAGAGGTCAGCCCGGAGTAGAGGTGTTTGCAGTGAGTTTATCTCAGGACATTATAGACAATAAAACTCATCAGCGGTAGAAAGAACACATAAGTCATGTCGGGCCAGTTGGGGTGAAGAGAGTACATGGGGGATCATAAGCACATGTTCTCAAAGTGGAGCCCTGTGAGAAGTTTAAATTAATGCGCTGTCTCATTCATTACAACTCTGAGGCAAGGGCAGGGCGTGGTGGCGCATGCCTTTAGTCCCAGCACTCAGGAGGCAGAGGCAGGTGAATCGCTCTGAGTTTGAGGCCAGCCTGGTCTACAAAGCGAGTCTAGGACAGCCAAGGCTACACAGAGAAACCCTGTCTCAAAAAACAAAAACAAAAACAAAACAAAACAAACAAACAAACCTCCCCTCCCTCAAAAAAAGATCTGTCTGCCAGTCCCGGGCAAAGCTGTTTTCTTCATTGAACTTGTTTTCCTCAAGTAAAAACCCTGCTGTTTTGTCCAGAGGAGACACTGGGATCGGGCTGTGGAGACAGGCAGGAAGCAGAGGGAGCTAGAAGCCTGTAGCCTGGGGGGTGGGAGGCAAAACTGAAGAGCATTGGTATGGGGCCCACTGCTCTGGGTGCCAGCTGTGTTAGTGCGCTTTCTATGCCATGGAATGGTGTCTGAGAAGGCCAGCCAAGAGGAAGAAGGATTTAGTTTGCTCCTGGTTTCAGCCCACCATCCCCTGGCTCCAATGTGTCAGTGTTGTAGTGAGCAAAACAGTTTGGCAAGAGCATGCAGTAGGGCAGGGCTGCCCTCTTCAGTGGCAGGAGATGGGAGAGGGGGAGGGGAGGACAGGGAGAGGGAGAGAAGGAAGAGAGGAGAAGTGGGAGAGAAAGAAAAGGAGGGAAGAAGGGAGGGAAGGGGAGGGGAGGAAAAAAGGCCCAAAAATACCTTTCAAGGACATCACAAGTAACCCAGCTCCTAAAATCTCCACAAAGTCCCATACTGCTACCAGCTGAGAACCAGGCCTTTAGCATATGGCCTTCGGGACATTTCTGAGCCACTAAGCTGTACTGACTTGCCTCTCCTCTGTGAGGAAGGTTACTCTTGCCTCCAGGAATGGCTTGGTTTTATTACCTCTGAAAGCTTTCAGCATAGCAGCATGTTGGGTCCCTCTCTGGATCATAACAATTCCAACATCTCATTAGAGAGCTAACTGCCCAACTCTGAGATTTCAGACCAACTGGTGAAGCTACGGACTGTTTAAGTTCAGCAGTCACCACGAGAGAGCTGCTGTGTCTTAATGTGAGTGCTCTGATGTATGACAGGGTTGCCTGGCGCTCAGCTCCCCTAGCCAGCAAGCAACACACTAGAAACAGGCGACATAAGGGTCATCTTAAGTTCTTGGGTCCTGACTGTCCATAAAGAATCCTAGGCACGAGGGCTGAAGAGATGGCTCAGAGGTTAAGAGCACTGCTCTTCTAGAGGTCCTGAGTTCAGTTTCCAGCAGTCATATGGTGGCTCACAACCATCTATAATGTGATCTGATGCCCTCTTCTGGCCTGCAGGTGTACATGCAGACAGCACTGTATACATAATAATAACTAAATCTTAAAAAGAAAAAAAAAAAAGAATCCTAGGCATAGCACAGGTTTTCTGGATCATTTGGGAATACCCTTGAGAAGGCAACCAGGAGACAGATTTGGGCTCTGCGGTATTTTTCAACTCAAGATAGGCATTCTGTACTTGCTAGTCATTTGTCTGCTTTTTTATACCATAATACTATATACTCCAGGTATAGAGATTAAAAGCAATGATTAATTTATCCATCTTATAACAACAATAGGAAAGGGCCCTTAAAATATAAAAGTGTGTCCAAAGCAGATAGGGCACAAAATCTGGCAGTTTGGTGCTAAGAACTGTGTCTATAGGCACAGGGCCTGGATCCAAACCTTTTCAGGGCACTTCCAGGCTAGAGACGTTAGTCCAGGCTAATGTCCCTAGGAAATCTGGGAAGATTGAGCCCCACATGCCGAAGGTAGACGGTCTCAGGAAGAGACTGGCTTTAAGCTACAGTGTGTGAGCCTAGGCCAAGAGACTCCAAATACATGTCTACGAGCTGTGCCACCATGTTTGTCTCTGCCACACCCTCAGGGGAAAGAGTGAATGCCAGAAGGAGGTCCTGAGTACAAATGGCATTCCAGGCAGTAGCTGTGACTGCTTTGTGGCACCTAAACCAGTGCACAGACCCTACCCAACATTTTCTCTGCCTGGCAAGAATTACACTTTTAAGCAATTATGACATTCCCTAAAGAATGTAAAAATCTTACTGGATTTTGCAATGCTGTGTAGGAAGTGAAATTATTAGCAGTGGGTTATTAGGAATTAACTGTGAATGGTTTCCTTTCTTTAACCTAATTCATCAGAGAAACATGTTTACCCTTCTTACTTTTACAGTGTTTAAGCTTTCCCTTTGTTACTGTTTCTCCTGCCCTCCCCTACACCACTGTCTCTCATGTCTTCCTGTAGTATCTACTTGGAATCTGCTGTGCTATTTGACCTCAGGCAGTGTCTGTGGACTTTTTGGTATCAGGGTTGTGAGTAATCATCTACTGGATAAATATGGGCACTAGAAAAGAATATTCTAGACAGTTGCTGAAGATGTAGACTATTATCTGTTGGGACTCTCAGCTCAGTCACCTCATGTTTTCTTTGTCAGAGAGAACTAGCTATAAAAGGTGAATTGGACCCAAAGTATGTGGAAGCAATGACTGTGATCGGACGCATGCAGGAGAAGCTGGTGTAAGTACAGGAACAGCGATGGTAAGAGGATAAAGACCGCTGGCCTCGAGCTGGCCTGCGCAACCCACGCTTCTTAGCTGGCCTCGAGCTGGCCTGCGCAATCCATGCTTCTTAGCTGACCCGGTCCTGCTTGTTTTGATGTCACTAGTGGGATAAATACCCGAAAGTCTTTGGCTAGAGGCAGTGAACTGCACTGTTGTGTGTGGTAAGGATACCTTCCTTAGCCCACAGTGGAGATGGCCGCTGGTGTGGAGAGTTGCAGTGTGTACACATGTCAGGATGGGTATGAGGAACCATCCAAGGCAGTGTATGTGGGAGACGACTTGAGGAAAAGAATGCAACTGGAGAAAGCATTGTACTTCAGAAAGAATGTTATATCACCCAGAGTTGCGAGGACAAGACAGTCAAGATGGCTGACAAATCTGAGACGAATCTGCCATACAGATATGACATATACCCTACATTTAATGTTTTATGTGCATGTATGTGTGTATCTGTGTGTATGCCTGTGTGTATTTGTGTCTATGTATGTGTGTGTATGTTTATGTCTGTGTATGTGTGTCTATGTAGTGTGTATGTGTCTATGCATGTGTGTCTGTGTGTCAATGTATGTGTGTATGTGCTTACATGTGTATGTGTGTATGCATGTTTGTGTGTGCATGTGTATATGTCTGTGTATGTTTGTGTGTTGCATGTGGAGGTGAAGGGACAGCTTCCCGAAGTCAGTTCTCTTTTTCTGCTAAGTGGGTCCAGGAGATGGACTCAGGTCGTCAGGCATGGCAGCCAGTGCTTTTACTTACAGAGCCCTGTCACCAGCGCCAAGTGAGCTCTCGTAAGTACAAAGCGTGTCTCAAACTGGTTTTCTTGATTGTAAATTCTGGCTTAGAGGTGTTAGAGAAGAAATGATGTTACAGGGGTTAGTTGCTGCGTTCTACCAGTTTTGTGACGCTACCATGAGCTACTGGTGGGCATTCTCTGCCTGCTGATGGGGAATTTCAAATACACCAAAGTCTGACCTCACTAAGAAATGAGAACTAAGTTGTTCTCTAAGTGACAGTGTCACTGAGCTGTCACCTGGAGCAGCCCCTGGGCCTCCCATTATCCATCACTGCTGAGCCCCCTGCTTCCCACGCTGGCGCCCTTCAGATAGGTTCGTCTTCTCTCCTGGCAGTTTTCACGTGAGTTGCTGTATGAAGGAAGTGTACATTTCACCCCTGTCTGTTCTGTTCCCCTGGGCTTTGTCAACACCAGAGAGATTGACAACAGAGCCAGAAAGGCAGAGGAGAAGTTTGATGAGGCAAACGAGAAGCTGCATTACACCCTCATAAGAAACAGGGACCTGGAGAAGGAACTAGAAGAAATGGCCAAGAAAGTCAAAGGCGACTCACGGGTAAGGGTACGAAGTGCCAAGGAGGACGAGGATGAGGACGAGGATGAGGAAGACTATGAAAAAGACGGGGGCCAAGACAGGGAAGGAAGTAGACATGAGAAAAAGTCCTCGAAACATGCAAAGAAAGGTGAGATTTGCTTTTCCTTTTATGAAGAAAACTTGGCTGCACTAGAGATATTTTAAAAGAGCATGAGTATTTTGCATTCATTCCTTTATTGTGGGGAAGCTCCAATTGTACATAATACATGTGTGTTCATTCCATGTGTGCATGTATGCATGCGCATGTGCACACACACACTAATAAAGTTTTAAAAGATAAAAGGAGATTGATAGAGGACCACACCTGTATCAGGCTCTGGCCTTCACACATGCACACGTGACTGCACCACACACACACATGCATACACTACTCACACATGCATGTATCACACAATACACATACTGCACATATGTGTGTATCCTGCCCACAGACACACACATATAGAAGTAGCAATAGAGTTATATAAATATACTTGTGGGAAAAACATATTTAAATTTGCTAGTACATATAGCCATTCCTTTGAAGCTTGCATTACTTTTATCTAGTGATTTCATTCTGAAGAAACTATGTAGCATTGTGGAGTATACTTATAGTCCTAGATTCTCAGGAGGCAGAGGCTGGAGCATTGCTTTGATCTCATAAATTTGATACCAGTCTGGGCAAAAACAAGACACCATATTAAAACAAAAACAAACAAAAACACTATGGCTGGCAAGATGGCTTAGTGTCTAAAAACATGTAGGCACAGGACTGATGACCTAACTTCAACCCCTAGATCCCTTGCTAAGGGAGAGGGAGAGAGAGAGAGAGAGAGAGAGAGAGAGAGAGAGAGAGAGAGAGAGAGAGAGAGATACCTACAATGCTGCCTTCTCAGTTCCACATATACGCCATAGCACATATACTCCCATGTATGTGCATGCACGCACACGCACACATACAAGCAATACAGCATGCAAACCAAGGTGATTACCTGTGAGGTGGAGATGACACACACCCTTCCCCTGCTGAATCCTTCAGACAGCCTCTGTCACCTTCCCCTCCCACATAGTCACCTTTTAATGTCTGTGCTAGGAGAGCAGGCTTGATGACCAGAGGCGGCCTGGCCCCACCTCAGGGCTGCATCTCATATAGTGTGTGTGTGTCCGGGAGGCTAGAGGGAGGGGCAGGAGACAGCAGAAGACTGCGGGAATAGACACACACCAATGCTCCAGACGAACTCCGCTCGAATGGCACTTTCTTTCTTCCTTGATGCATAATCCTTTTATGCCAGGACCTAGAATCAAGTAATTAACTGGCCACACATAAATGTTAGGAAACCTGACCTCAATAACCAGTTTGGAGTCATTAGTTGGATTAGAATTATTCAGGCCAAATGTAATTTAAAAACTGTTTCGTGTGTTGTTGTTGTTTACTTAAAATCGTTTAATGCATATAGAACATCAGTCACTAACAATACTGTAATTGTTTTTTATCTTTTTAGATGGAACCCGGACTAAAACTAAGAGCAAGCCCAAACAGACTCCCTAGGGAATGGAGTTCATGGCGGCCATGCCCCAGAACATGCACACGTGCGTGGACTCCCTTAGCAACAGTCATTAGCAAAGCGATGCCATCCAAACCAAGAATGTCCTCTTCAGAAGCATGGTGGCGGCCATAGGGAGTCAGTGCGTGAGTTCATTTGCCAGATTAAAATCAGCTTATGAGAAAGTATGCTGGCTCTTCAGTTGATTTCCGAGAGCGCTGTCAAAAGTGGTCATTTCTATGAAGAAAATGCTGCTGTAGACTCAGGAAGGAGGAAGAAGCAGCTTTGTGCTTTGACTCAGCAGAGGAGATCCTGCTCCTTTGCCAGATTTCAGCCACAGATCTGAGTTTCCGATTTCAGGCAGTCTTATGATTGCTCTGATCTCCATTATAACCCTTTAACTAGGTGGGGGAGATGCTGTTGATTCCATTTCTCAGAAAGTGAGACTGAGGCCCAGAACAGCTCTCAGTCTTCCTGAGTCAGCAGCCCCAGCTGCCTGGATTTGTCCAGACTGCCCAGCTGTGGATCCCATGGCTTCCTTAGCACAGCGCTGTCTTGCTGGAGACTCACCAGAATCTGTTGTTTTCTTTCTTTGAGGACCTCAGCCATCTGCTCTTTGCATGTCCCTGACCCTACAGGCATGGAAGATAGTTTGTCCTGTACAAGTGAGCTGTGAATGACAAATGGATGTTGTGTCTGTCGCTTTGTAGGGCTCCTTCCTACGCCTGTGTCTGGCCCACTTGGTTTTGTGTGTCTCTAGCTCCAGCTGTCACTGGAAAATTGCTGCATTTGTCTTAGTTCCACATAGCTGCTGTTCCTTTGGCCTTTTCACCTAGAATTTTAGACCTTTGCCTGATCTTTCCTCCTCAGAAATCCACTGACTCCAGAGTCCCTACCCTTATTTACACTGAACCCCAGGTAGGATTGAGGGATGGGTTCAACAGTGCTTGTGAGTTACCTATGTCTACTGGGCAGAGTCAATTGCACTCTGTGCTTATCAGACAGTTGGGTGTGCTCATGGCCCAACTGACAGCCACAGCGAAGGCTCTTGCTTACAGCTTCCGCCTGCTAGGTCATAGCCCTGCTTTCCTGTTTCCAAAAGACATCCCTCAATAACACTGGAAAATCTAGGGGCTTTTTATTTTTTGATAATTATAGAATATTTTTTATTAATTTTCTACTGCACAGGAATGAATGGACATCCCCGTACAAATTCATAGGTTCCATCTGTGAACACAAGAGCATTGTTCCTGAGAGTGTATCAAATCCTGTCAACTCCATCAGGGAGAAGGCACAATCTCTAAGTGATATGTCTACTGCTACCCCGATTACAATGGCATGTTTGGTATCCAGGACTTTATTAGTTGGTTGCAGACCACAGAAACCCACTTTTGCAGAATAATTTTTTGGGAGGTTCTGGGGAAGCTCATGGAATTGAAATGTTTAAAAGCTAGGCTGGGAATAAGCTGAACAAGCACCTTTGGGAGAACTGTGCTGTAATGATTGCTTTACCATCTCACCCCAGTTTTACTACGAACACAATTCTCTGTTCCCTTCACCTTTGCCTTATTCTGCCAAAGTCCCAGGTTCCCAAGAGATAGAAAGTCTGTGTCATGCTCAAATGCCACACTATGAATATACCAAGGATTCTGTTCTAGTTTCCTTTCTGTGTGATAAAACACCGACCAAAGGCAACCTGGGTAGGGATGGTGGAGAAGGGGCTAATTCCAGCTTACAGTCCCATTTCAGAGTTCATCATTCAGACAAATTAGGGCAGGAAGCCAAGCAAGCACTTGAGGCAGAAACCATGGAGGAATGCTGCGTGCTGGCTCACTCATTGGCTTATACTTAGCTAGCTGTCTTATATAGTGAAGGACCACCTGCCCAGGGAATAGTGCTGCCCACAATAGACTGGGAGGTTAAGTCACCACCACCCCCAGACAGATACACAAAGGCCAACCCTCAGTTCAGTTCGGACGCCCTTCTTGGCTAACTCCAGGATGTAAAGTTGACAGCTAAAGTTAACAAGGCATGTTTGTGGGAAGTTTTACAGCCTTTTAGACCTCCTGTACTTTCTTGGGTCTCTCAAACAATGCTGATAGAGGAACTCTTTGTCCATCCCTGGCATTGGGCTGTTGAGGCCCGTTGTGTAAAGGCAGACAGTCAGATGGGCAGACACAGCTGTGTGACCTCATCGCCAGTAGAGAAGAAACTTATTGGCTGTCTTGTGGATTTGACAAATAATTGAGAAAACCAACTTAACAGGGAGGTAGATTTTCTAGCTCAGGGCTGGCTGGTCTGTTTGGGCTTGAGGTGATGCAGACCATCATGGTGCTGGGAGGGTGTGGTGGAGCAGCTGGAAGGCACCAGGGACAAAATATGCCCTTCAAAGGCACGGCCTCGTCTACCCACTTCCCCCAGCTAGGCTTACCCTTCCATAAGTCACCACTTCCCAGTGGACATGGACGTTGCTTCATGTTGCCCGTCACAGCAGTCAGTGCAGAAAAGAGAGCTGAATCATAAAACTGTACTTTATTCAGACACCAAGTAATCAGAGATGACAGCAGAGTAATATCTCAGGCCCATCTTCAATCTGATCTCCAACGGATTAACAAGGGAGAAGTGGAGATGGTCGGGGACAAGGGCAGTCGGCCCATCATGCTAGACTCAGTCTAGCCTCTCTGGTCAGGAGGTCAGCCACATTTTTGAGACCTGTGATGGACATTTGTGCTTCTCTTGCTATTATCCCTTGTATTTCCCTCTCATTCTGTAGATGTCTGGGCCTATACACTCCTTGAAAGTCAAGTTAGTTTCTGATGGTATCAAGTGTTCTCCTCCAGGAGCACCTAGGCTGTGGAGGGTGGTTAATGCAGAACAAACCATAAGCAATGTACTTAGCTAAGACATCAGTTCTCTGCGTGCGAGGATTGCTTTCTACCATATTGGGTGCAAGTGTGTCTTTACAATACCAGGTATGAAAGTGCCCTCACTTTCTTTTCTGTGCCCTGCCATCCCCTATGTCACTAGTAACTCTTATACCCATACGATCTATATCACATGAAGGACAGCATCCTGGCACACGCTCCTGATTGGTTATCAGCACAACTTCTATTTTTGTTTTCTTAAGAGAGAGTTTCTCTGTGTAGCCCTGGCTGTCCTGGAACTCTCTCTGTAGACCAGGCTGTCTTTGAACTCATAGAGATCCACCTACCTCTGTCTCCCAAGTGCTTGGATTAAAGACCTGCACCGCCATCACCTGGCTTCAGCATAACGTTACCAGGAAGAACATTCTCCAGCACCTAGGTGTTTGCACTGATGTATACTGTACATGACAGCAAGCAGTTAGGACCCGATATGAAAATCTCTGAGGTATGCCTGTGCTGAAACAAATGCCACGAGTAGGAGCCAAAGTTAGAAAGCATTAGGTTAGGTAATCATATCTAAGAACCGTTAGGCCAAGCAGTTGTCAACCCCTTTCACAGGGGTCACCCAAGATCATCAGAAACCACAGCTTTTTATGTTGTGGTTCATAAGAATAGCACAATTACAGTTATGAAGTAGCAATAAAATACTTGTATGGTTGGGGGTCATCACAATATGAGGAACTGTATTAAAGGGCTGCAACATTAGGAAGGTTGAGAACCACTGGTTTAGGCTTTAGTTACTTTTTGAAATGCTGGCACAGGTGACTCTATTTTCACTGTTGGTTTTGAGACAGGGTATTGCTATGTAGATGTGATAGTTTTGTTTGCCAACTCGATGTAACCTAGAATAACCCCAGAAGAGGATGATGAGGGATTATCTACATTAGATTGTCCTGTGGGCGAGTCTGTAAGGGGCTGTTTAAGTTAATCAATGTGGCAAAATCCAGCCCTCGGTGGGTAGCACCATACCCTAGGCAGGGAGCCCTGAACTGAAAGGCTGGATAAACTGAGCTGAACTCAAGCTTTCACTAAGCATCTTGTATTTGTTTCTTCCTGCACTGTGGCGTGACCAGTTGCTCAGGTTCTTTCCTGCATTTCCACATATAATGTGACTAAGAACTACTTCAAGTTCCTGCCCTAACTCCCTACAGTCACAGACTGTAACCTGGGAATGTGCACTAAATATACACTTTCTAAGTTTCTTGTTGCTGGAATCTTTCTTTCTTTCTTTCTTTTTCAGAGACAGGGTTTCTCTGTGTAGCCTTGGCTACCCTGGACTCACTTTGTAGACCAGGCTGGCCTCGAACTCACAGAGATCCACCTGCCTCTGCCTCCCCAGTGCTAGGATTAAAGGTGTGTGCCACCACTCCTGGCCCTTGCTGGAATATTTTATCATAGAATAGAAATGAAACTAGAACAGAGTAAGAAGTGGGGTTGTTGCCTGACTATGAGGCTTTGACTTTGGACTATTTTGTGAGAGAACTTGGAGGTTTAGGCTGGGGAAGTTGTTAAAAAGCAGCCATAGAGTTCAGTGGGCTCTTTCGGTGGGAGACTGGAAAAATGCTGTCTCTTAAGCATAGGCCTACCACTCGGTGTGATAAACACATCGACAGGTGCTCACAGCAGCACTGGCGGGTCTGCAAAGACCATGCTGAAGGAGCCGGGAAACACGCACTTATGAATCAAGACTAAATCTCCTGCCTGTAATTACTATGATGAGATAATCCACCTGTGTTTAGACTCCTTCTCTGCCACTGTCATTTCCACTGTGTTCATGCATGTGGCCTTCTTGTGACATCACAAATTCAAAAGGCATCCTATTTGGCAGCCAAACAAGGGCAGGGAGGACTGGATGCCTCACTCAGGGATATGGCTTTATATGGCAAATAACCATTGCTTTCCAGCCCCTACAACATAGGAGAGTCCTTCTTTTTGGGATTTAGTGGTTCGACGGGTTGGGAAGAATTTGGGTAGCTGATGCTTCCTTGTGCTCTGCTGCTGGGAGGAGACAGAAGGTTTAGCATGTCAAACGGTAAAGGCAGAACCACAGTGGATGGCTTCTCTGTGGACAGCGACTGCAGAGTGTGCAGGTATCGAAGCTGAACAGCGGCCGGAGTGCCTGACAGGATCTCCGCTGCCATGCGCAGGGACTCAGAGGCAGCCTTCTCCCCTTCTGCAGCGATCATCTACGGAACACAGGCAAAGAGGCCAGCCTGGTCACAAAGTGAGTCCAGGACAGCCAAGGCTACACAGAGAAACCTTGTCTCAAAAAAAACCAAGAAACTTGTTATAGGTCATAACAAGTATAGATGGAGTTTAGGGGGTACTGTTAATGTATGGCGGGCTTAAAACTTAGGAGGATTTTGCTTGTCAAATGGAGGACAGGCTGGTCAGAGTTCCAGGGACAGACATGGAATTTTAACTTGGTCAAAAAAATGGGTAAGCATTGCAGAAGAGAAGGCTCTTGGTCCCCCTCTCACAGATGCCACCCAATGCTGGGCACAGATAACTGCCCAGATGCAACTGTGCCTCAATGGCCACTTCCCTCCCTCCCTCCCTCCCTCCCTCCCTCCCTCCCTCTCTCCCTCCCTCCTTCTCTTGGGGTTTTTTGTTATTGATCATTCTGTGTAATTAAGAGTCTTTTTCTTCATCCATGCAGTTATTTGAGAGGAATCTGCCTCTTCATTCCCTCATTATTCTAGGGATGCTGGGACCTCCGTTATCCAGGGAAAATGTAGCACAGGACAGGAGGGATGGCTCGGGAAGGTTACAAGGAGAGAAGGTAAAAGCAGAAGAGCAGGTAGCCTGTCAACAGAACTTTGGGGAGAGGCTGAGGCGCCACACAGTCAGTCCTGTGAACACACTGTCACCAGTGCTGAGGGCACAGCAGCATTCCGCTCAGTTCCTGCACCAATGTGGACCACTCAGATGTGTGCGTGGGAGGACGGGGTGTTCAGGAGTAGCTCACCCGCACTTTGGCCTGTCTTTGTGCCTCAGCTTCCACAGCCAGAGAGTGCTGAAGCCCAGCTGGCAGCCTCACATCCTTACTGAAAAAGAGGACAGTTATATAGGTGCATGCCCTGACTTTAGCAGCCAGGTCACTCCCACAGACCTGTCCCTGTCTACTGTTGTTTCACAAATGAATTCTTTTTTTAATTTAAAGATTTATATTCTATGCGAATAGGTATTTTGCTTACATGTCTGTCTGTGTGTGGATATTTTGTGTACATGTCTGCCTGTGCACCACATAATGCCTATTAGCCATGGCGGTCAGAAGAGGGCAAGTGGAGGTATAGATGGTTGTGAGCTGACTGGTGGGTGCCGAGAATTGAACCCAGGCCCTCTGCAAGAGCAGACAATTCTCTAAACCACCACGTCGTCTCTCTAGCCCTGAATAGCAAATTCTAAGTGAACAGATAGTGCTGTTCCTAGAGTTGATGTGTAAGATAAAGAGTGAAGAACACATCTGGGTTCATACTCTAAGTGTAGGTGTGGCCATATGGAAACCCCATGGGGCTATGGTATTCTAATTACATGGGCCATATTTCATGTTCACAATTTGTGGTCATTTTTCTCACTTAAGATTTCATGTAAATCCAAGCTATTAAATTTGAATAATAAAAACTACTCTGAAGAGCCATACAACTAAAAACAAAGACCAGAAGAATTCATTTAAGTTTAAAAAAGAAAATTGACTTTGAGGAGAAGAAATGAACAAATAAGAACAATTCTAGTATTCTGCATAAAAACCACAGAAGGTGTCATTATGGTACCTTCCATAACAGCCCCAAAGTTGTTTTTACATTGAGCAGTGTAAAGACAAAATTTTGGATTGTCATACAATGAGATATTATTTGAATGGAGTGAAATACAATGCATGCCCCACCATGGGTAAAAACTTGAAAAAAAAATGCTAAGTGAAAGAAAGCCAGACACAAACGCCTTCTGCTGTGTGACATGCCCAGATAACAGGCACACCCACTGAGAAAGAACTCAGGGCTGAGGTCAAGGGGTTGGAGAGGTCTTGCTTGTGGGTTTTGGAGGGATGGAACATGAAGTTAGACACCCAGAACTAAAAGCACTAAGCTAATAACAAATTTTGATGAAAATGCTGTTTTATGTAAAAGGTCCTCTTGATGTATTACAGTTGGAAACTGGGAGGACAGTTGCTTAGATGCTGTAGCAGTTGCAGCTTGGCTCTGAGACGTTAGGTCATTTTCCTCTACTATCAGGGTGGCTGCAATATTTGAAATAAGTTTTCAAGTATTGTTTCTTTTGTTTGTTTTTCGAGACAGGGCCTCTCTGTGTTAGCCTTGGTTATCCTGGACTCGCTTTGTAGACCAGCCTGGCCTCGAACTCACAGTGATCCGCCTGCCCCTATCTCCCGAGTGCTGGGATTAAAGGCGTGCGATACCACCCCCGGCTCATGTATTGTTCTTGCTGGTTACTTTCCTACTTACATTTCAGTTCTCTCCACTTTGATGCCCCAGATACAGGTCACTGAATCCAAGGCAACCTGTGGAGGAAAGAGTTGAGATGCCTGTGAGACCTGGCTTCTCTTGGTGGGAGACCCTCCTGTGCACCAAGGTCCATGGTTCTGTCCTCAGAACTTGTCCTTTCATAGGGCACCGCTTTTCAATGTCACAACAGTGTCTGGGACAGAGATAGTCAGTTTGCACAGTGCTGTTAAATAGTCACTGTGGATCTAAAGATGATGTAGGGACCTGAATAATGGCTCCCAAAGGTGTTCGCGCCCCTAGGAATTTTTAGGATGTGGTTAAATCACAGGTTCTTGAAGGACATAATCACAAGTGTGTTCATCTGAGAGAAGGTTTGACTCCAGAAGAGACGATGTGATGACAGGAACGGGGACCGGGCTGGCGCACTGTGCAGGTCAGGGCTGGCAGGCAGAGGGAGGATGCAGGTGGCTCTGGATGCTGAGAAAGACCAGGTCATGGGTTCCATCTCAACCTCCACAAGGACTCTGCCATGCTGGATTCGAGCCCAGTGAGGCTGAGCTGTACTCTGGCCTTCGGGGCTACGGGAGTCCAGCAAGCTCGTGCTGTTTCGAGCCACCAGATTTGGGGAAATTTGTTACATGAGCAACAGGGAATTAGTCCAGATTTGTTTGTTTTCAAATGCACCCCCTTAAATAACCAGCGCCTCTGGGCTCAGACCTGCCGATGGCTACCGGTTTTTGTTTGTAGGGTTGCTTTCACTTCCTCAGTGCTGTGGTGCCGGGTTCCCTGAGCTTCTTAGCCCTCTAGGCCTTCTGTGATTGACGTTGGAGGGAACCAGAGAAAACATGAACGGGAACTCATAGTCTGGGAAGAGAGATGTATAACGCCTAAATCATAACTCACTGCAGCAAACCTGAGCTTGGGCATCATGGCCTGGCCCTTATCGTCAGAAGGGAGAGGCGGAGGGAACAGCGGGGACCATGCCGAGTGGTTCAGATGTCAGTGTAGGAGCGAGCGCCCGCAGGCCACCCATCATCTCCTTCCAGTGTCGCTGTGTTTCCCAGTCATGCACCTGTCCTCAGGCTATGAATACTAGTTATTCCTTACACTCCCGACAAATCACACGCATTTGCACACTGCATTTTGTTTTCTCACGTTAGTGACTGCCCAGATTCTCTAAAGCAGCTGTGGTCAGTGCGTTTGGTTCTTGTGGTCCCTCCATTTTACACGCTTCTTCCTAACCACCTCCTAAGCCAAGTTTGGCGTCCCCATGACTTTGGTCCTGGGCTGGGTTCCTAGGGGTAACTGCCACCTGACTGGTGAGCTGCCCGCAGCCCTGCTTTGCTCTGCCTTAATATCTCTTGCCACTGTCTTAGTAATCGAGGCATCTACCCAGGCTGTAGACAAGACGGCAAAGCTGACTGCCTGAGGACTCATAGGACTGCTGAGAAGAGATTTTTCCCCCTTTTCAGTGTGTGTGTGTGTGTGTGTGTGTGTGTGGGTGTGCGTGTGCGTGCATGTGCCCATGTTTGTGAATACGAAAGCCCAAGGTCGACACTGAATATCTTTCTCTATTGTGCTCTACCTTATTTCCTGAGATAGGTCTCCCACTGAACTGGAAACTCATCAATTAGCTGGACTAGTTGGCCAGAGAGCCCCAGCTCCTGCTCTGCCTTCCCAAGTTGGGTCGTGTTGCCACACCCAGCTTTTTACACAGCCCTGGGGATCCAGACTCAGAACCTCATGCTTGCACAGCAAGCACGTTACCCACTCAGCTATTTCTCCAGTGGCAGCTTTTACTTTTAGTCCCTCCTCTAATTCCAAATCAGTTAAGTATGAACAATTGGGCAGTTAATCATAAAAGGGTGTGTGGTATCTGGTCTCTGTAAGCCTTGAGTTTACCATAATTTACCTTTGGGCACACTGTGCTGTCTTCCCAGTGAGATTCAGCATCTGGGAACCATGTCTCCTCACATTACTACATGGCCACCAACCATCCTACTCACCCCCACCAGTCCTACCCTTCCCACCTATGGCTGCTTCCAACACTATGTTGATACTTCAGTGTGCTGAAGGTCACTGGGGGAGTGACCTTAGGCAAGAGAGGGAAGCAAATCTGTACCCCAAGCCAATGATGTCATTGACAGTCTGCTCCCCAAGGGATAGCGTCTTTAACAAATGACCAAGTCACCATTAAACTCTTCTTGGTACCTTTACATCTTGGGCAATGGTCTTCCTTTCCAGGAGAATTTCAGTAAGGGATCGATGTGCCAAGAGGCGCTTCATGGTGTTTTGCACCAGGAACTGGATGGCTTTAGACACATGAGCAAGACTGCTCAGAAGAAGAGAGGCATTTTCCATGCGGTAGTAGCAGACAGCATCTATCTCCATTATAAACATATCTTTGGTTACCACCTAAGTGGAAGAAAAGGGTTTTTTTTTGTTTATTTGTTTGTTTGTTTGGTTTCCTTGTTTGTTTTGTTTTAAAGATTTATTTATACAGTATTTTGCCTGCATGTGAGCCAGCAGGCCAGAAGAAGGCACCAGATTTCACTATAGATGGTTGTGAGCCACCACGTGGTTGCTGGGAATTGAACTCAGGATCTCTGGAAGAGCAGCCAGTGCTCTTAACCTCTGAGCTTTCTCTCCAGCCCTGAAAGAAAAGTTTGAATGCAAGCTGTATCTCTGGACTCCTTCCTGTGTGGGAGAAGGGAACTAAATGCATTTGAAGTTCTTTTTTAAAAAAATATTTTCTTTATGTATTGAATGCTCTACCTGTATGTACACTTGCATGCCAGGAGAGGACAGTAGGGGGTATAGATGGTTGTGAGCCACCATGTGCTTGCCGGGAATTGAACTCAGGACCTCTGGTAGAACAGACAGTGTTCTTAACCACTGTGCCATCTCTCCAGCCCCCTAAAGTTCATTTTTCTACTACTGAAGTTACAGTGGAGAAAAACAAGAGAGTAATGGGAGATTGATTATTCAAAATAAACATATATTTAATGCATGAAGGTTTTATCAAGCATACTAAAGAGTCAGGCATAGCAATGCTTGTCTCTTGGAGGAAGAGAAAGAAGGAAGAAAAGTAAGCATCTTTGAAGAGAAACCATTTATTTTTACCAAAAGAAAGAATGGGAAAGAATTTTGTACAAGGTGGGAGACAATTTGGTAAAGGCTTATATCTCTGATGGGGAAATATGGACGTTGCTTTTGCTTTGCATTTTTAAATTGTGGTAAAAACATATGACATAAAATATCCAGTCTACAATTTAGTTACACTAAGTACCACCCTGAGTATAGTTTGTGGTTCAACCAGCCTCTGGGATGCCTTTCATCTTACAAAACCGAAATCAAATCACTATTGCCCAGCCAGTTCTCCAGAGCCCCAGCATCCAGCATCCTTCCTGTCTGGGTGAATGGGCTACTCCAGGTACCTACTGGACGTAGATCATATACTACTTGGATTCTGTGGTTGGCATTCTCACTTAGCACAATGTCCTCAAGGTTCATCCTCGTTATAAATAGAACATGCCAGAGTTTATTTCCTTTTAAAGGATGAGTAGCGTCTAATTGTAGGATGCACACTGTGTTTTGCTTATCTACTCAGCCATCAGTGGACATCTGGGCTGGCTGCTTCTAGCTAATTTTTTTTGAGATTTCTTTTAATCTTTAAAAATTACTATTGGATATGTATGCCCACGCATATCCTGCATGTATGCATGCATATCTCTTGTGTGCAGTGCCTTTGAAGGTCAGAGGTGATGTTAGATCTCCTAGAACTAGAGTCACAGAGCCACCATGCAGGTGCTGGGAATTGAACCTGGGTTCCCTGGAAGAGCAGTCATTGCTCTTAACTGTGCTCCCTCCCTCCCCCCCCCAACTCCTGCTTTTACTTTGAAAAGATCTATTTTTATTTTTATGTGTGTGTGTCTGTCTGTATGATTGTGTGTGTGAGTGTGTGTATCTGTGTGTGTGTATCTATGTTTATGTGTGTATCTGTGTGAGGGGATGTCATGTATGTGGGTGTCCACAGAAGCCAGAAAAGTGCACTGGATCACTGGGACCTGGAGTTATGGGCAGCTCAGGTGCTAGGAACTGAACTCTCGTCCTCTGTAAGAGTGCAGGTGTTCTAAACTATTAACCCATCTCTTCTGTCTCTGTTCCTACTTTTTCTTACTATGAACATTGAGGAAAAATATTTCTCCAAGATCCTCCTTTAACTCTTAGAAACTTCTAGCCTATAGAAATCCTATTTTTGCCGGGCAGTGGTGGTGCATGTCTTTAATCCCAGCACTTGGGAGGCAGAGGCAGGCGAATTGCTCTGTGAGTTCAAAGCTAGGGTGGTCTACAAAGCAAGTCCAGGACAGTCAAGGCTACACAGAGAGACCTGTCTCGAAACTCCCCTTCCCACAAAAAAGAAAAGAAATAAAAGAAAAAGAAAAAAAAAGAAAAAGAAAAAAAGAAGTCCTATTTTTAAGTTTTGGAGAAGCCACCCTGTTGAGTAGCTGCATCCTACAGTACTGCACCTGCATCCTACATCCCACCAGCAATGGTTACACCTGCATCTTACATCCCGCCAGCAGCGGTTGCACCATCTTACATCCCACCAGCAGTGGTTACACCTGCATCTTACATCCCACCAGCAGTGGTTACACCTGCATCTTACATCCCATCAGCAATGGTTACACCTGCATCTTACATCCCGCCAGCAGTGATTACACCTGCATCTTACATCCCACCAGCAGCGGTTGCACCATCTTACATCCCACCAGCAGTGGTTACACCTGCATCTTATATCTCACCAGCAGTGGTTACACCTGCATCTTACATCCCACCAGCAGTGGTTACACCTGCATCTTATATCTCACCAGCAGTGGTTACACCTGCATCTTATATCCCTGCCAGCAGTGGTTACACCTGCATCTTACATCCCTGCCAGCAGTGGTTACACCTGCATCTTACATCCCACCAGCAGTGGTTACACATGCATCTTACATCCCACCAGCAGTGGTTACACCTGCATCTTACATCCCACCAGCAGTGGTTACACCTACATCTTACATCCCACCAGCAGTGGTTACACCTGCATCTTATATCCCCACCAGCAGTGGTTACACCTGCATCTTACATCCCACCAGCAGTGGTTACACCTGCATCTTATATCCCCACCAGCAGTGGTTACACCTGCATCTTACATCCCACCAGCAGTGGTTACACCTGCATCTTACATCCCACCAGCAGTGGTTACACCTGCATCTTACATCCCACCAGCAGTGGTTACACCTGCATCTTACATCCCACCAGCAGTGGTTACACCTGCATCTTACATCCCACCAGCAGTGGTTACACCTGCATCTTACATCCCACCAGCAGTGGTTACACCTGCATCTTACATCCCACCAGCAGTGGTTACACCTGCATCTTACATCCCACCAGCAGCGGTTGCACCATCTTACATCCCACCAGCAGTGGTTACACCTGCATCTTACATTCTACCAGCAGTGATGAATTTCAGTTTCTCCACATTCTCTTCAGACTTGTCACTTTCTTTTCCCCTACTGTCATATTTTTCTGCACTTTGGTTGTGAGCCTAGCCATCTCTCTAGCCTTTGTTATATCTTCTTAATGGCAGCCTCCCTAATAGGTGTAAAATGATTTGCATATCCTTAACGATTAGTGATGTTGAGCATATTTTCATGTTTGCTGGCAATGTGCATATCACGTTCTTCATATACAGTCTTCAGAGAGATGTCTCATCTAGGCTGTGTTAGTCTGTGTTCTCCAGAACAATAGACCCGACGGGGGGGGGGGGGAATGGGGGTGAGGGAGAAGAGAGGGAGAAGAGTTAGATTATTTTTAAAGGATCAGCTCATGTGATTATGGGTGCTTGTAAGGCCAAAATCATGAGTCTGGAGACCCAGAAAAGCATTATTACCTCTGGGAGAAAACGTCCTCCTTTTCAAGCCAAAGTCAGTTCTTTAAAACCTTAAACTTACTGAATGAAGCTCACCCATATTACCAAAGGTAAACTACTTTATTAAAAGTTTGCTGACTTAAATATTAATCTAATCCCCCAAATACCTGCACAATAGCGTTCAGATTTGTTTAACTGAAGCCTAGCCTAGCCTAGTTGATATACAAGATTAACTATTATAAATTCCTTTGCCCATTTTAAAAGTTAGGTTGTGGCTCTTGTTGTTTTTGTTGACCTAAATGAACTTTTTAAATATCCTTATAAATATAAATGATTTGAAAATGTTTTTCCATTACACAAGCTACCTTTCACTCTGTTGACTGTCTACCTTGATTATTATTATGAATTTAATTCTGATACAGTTCAACTCTCTACTTTTATTTCCTACTTTTGAGCATAGTCACTTTGATTTGGGATGGAGTTGGATGGTAGCCCATGGAAATGTCAAGAGAAAGCAAATGTTCTGTTTAGCTTACCTCATGGAAAGGTATCTCTAAGGTCTGGAGACGGAGGTCAACCTTGTGGTAGGTGTCCAGGCAGGGCAAAAAAAAGAACAGGCCTATACAAGGGTGTGAAGAAAAAACAGGTGAGCAGCAAGTGTGAAGGCCGCTAGAGATGTTTTAGATGTAGGCTGCATTGCTCTTCCTAGCCTTCATTACCCAGAAACCATTGGGTAGCTTTACTGTAACTGCAGTATGTCATTTAAGTCATGTAATTCATTATTCAAATGGAGACACTTTTGAAGGCAAAGGGGGATTACATTATTAAAAATAAACTCAGCATATCAGTTATAAACAGAGATTATTCTAGAAAACTAGACCACTTGGTCACTTTAGGCCTCATAATGGTCATTCCTGATCTCTTACAGATTGGTCTCTCCACTGGACTCAAGCTCTGTAAGTTGGTGTGCATGAATGTTAACCTTAATGTGTCTTAGGGCCTTTTAGGTATTGTGTAAAATTATAAAATATGTGAATGACTGGTACATCAATTTAGAGCTGACAACCTCTAAGTGTTATTTCTGAAACAGTGACTAACAGTATCGTGACAGCAGCTTTGTGTCGGCCAGTTAGTCCTCACTTACCCCAAGTGGTATACATACTCAACATGCAGTATCTGTAGATTGGCCAGTTGAAACTTTCCTAAAACCCCTTAAATGATTTAAACTGTGGTGGTTTGTATAAGAATAGCCCCCATAGGCTTATATATTTGAATCTTAGACATTGATCGTGGTGCTATTTGAAAGGATTAGAAGGATTAAGAGGTGTGGCCTTGTTGGGGGAAATGTGTCACTATGGGTAGGCTTTGAGGTTTCAAAAGTCCATGCCAGGCCCAGGCCCAGGCCTAGTCTGTGTCTGTCTGTCTGTCTGTTTGTCTGTCTATCTGTCTCTGTCTGTCTCCCTCTACTTCAGGATGTAGCTCTTAGCTATTGCTCCGATGTCTGTCTGCATGCTGCCATGCTTCCCACCATAATGACAATGGACTAAGCCTCTAAAATTGTAATCAAGCCCCCAACTAAATGCTTTCTTTTACTAGAGTTGCCTTGGTAATAGTGTCTCTTCACAGCAATAGAACAGTGACTAAGACAGAGACCCTTCAGGAGCCACAACTTTGTGAAAACTAGTACCAGCCCCCAGTGACAAGGATGTACGGGGCAGGGGCAGCCAGTTAGAACCTTTTCTCAGCCCCCAGTAGAGAAGGTTTCTGAAAACCAGGTCGTAGCAAGATGCAACGCATCATGGAACTCTATGGAGTCTGGTTCTATTTTGTGTGGACCTGTATATTGGGTTCTGAATCTTTTTTTTTAAAAGATTTATTTATTTATTATTTATACAATGTTCTGCCTTCACATACACCTGTATGTGCCAGAAAGGACACTAGCTCTCATTACAGATGGCTGTGAGCCACTACATGGTTGCTGGGAATTGAACTCAGGACCTTTGGAAGAGCAGTCAGTGCTCCTAACCTCTGAGCCATCTCTCCAGCCCTGGGTTCTGAATCTTGAATCTCTGATATGTGGATCTCCTAGATTGCTTTCCATTTTTAACTTGTTCTTGCATGCATGGCTGAGAACTGAGACCCTCTCAGTATATGCACAGTGGGATTTCACTTTCTTATGCCTTCTTGGCTGTCTAGTATCTCCAAATCTAAACTATTAGCCTTCTTGGACTAACCATCCTTCTACCTGTATGCCCTGAAGTCAGGTTGGACCTCCTCTGCATCTTCAGGTCCTATCGATCAGAGAACATGCCTTATTCCTCTAGTCCCTGGGAGGCAGCACACTGTCTGAAACGCTAGACAGATTCAGCCTCTTCTACCAACTTAAAACATATTTGTTGCTAGACGCTGAATTTTGCGTGACCTCCATGATTTAATCTGACCAACTAGCTCAGATTTTCTCTGAGAAGTCACAGGCTTCGGACTATACACACACCAATACTCAGACCAATCCTGAGCTATAGGTCTGCAGATGACTTGCTACTCCAATTAGAGTAGCCCTGGTTTGGGTGGGGCTCGCTCCACTTGTCCTTTCTCTTGGCCACCTGTGTGACCTGTCAGTAATGCTTTCTGAGGAACTCATGACACCCTGCCCTAAACTAACAGAGTGAAATACAAGTATGTTGAATCAAATAATTTCATATAATCTATCATAAAGATTATCACTATATATGGATTAAAGAAAACAGCAACTCATGAGATGGGATACGATTTTAAAAGCATGGAGGATAATTCTTACCGGGACCTTTGGCTCTTCCGGGAAGCAGATGTCCCAGTCGGAATATGATTACTCTTTCATACTCTTGTATGACCTAAAGGGAAAGCAATACTTTCCAGTGATTTCAAAGGAAAACATGGCTTCAAAAGACCTTTGCACAAGAGTGATTCTAGGCTACAGGAATCTTTTGTCAGCCAGCCAGGGTGGTGCATGCCTTCAATCCCAGCACTTGGGGGGCAGAGGCAGAGGAAGATGGATCAGTGAGTTGGAGGCCAGCCTGGTCTACATAATAAGTTCCAGGATAGCCAGTGCTATACAGCAGGCCCCTGTCACAAAACAAAACAAAACAAAACAAAACAAAACAAAACAAAAATCTTCTCAGTCCTAAGAACAAGCCCAGGCATGGCAGTTCATACCTAGTGTCGCAGCACTTGGGGGAAGCAGAGGCAGGAGGATCACCTGTGTGGTCTACATAGCAAGTTCCAGGACAGCCAGTGTTCTAAAGACCTTATCTCAAAAAGGGAGTAGGAGCTAGAGGGACTGCCCAATGGGTAAAGCACTTTCTGCACAGTGTAGTCAGGACCTGAGCTTGAATCTGCAGAACCCATGTGAAGCTGGACATGGTAATGCCTGTCTACAAGTCAAGTGCTCCTACAACGGGACTGGAGGCAGGGACATATGAATCCCAAGAAGCCTGTGGGCCAGCTAGCCTGATGTGCGCAGCCAAGCAACAAGAGAGCAGCCTCAGGTGGAAGGTGAGGGCGCCTGAGGTTGGCCTCTGACCTCCACCTGTACATTGAGGCAAGTGGTCCTCCATCTCACTCCTCACACACACAGAGAACAGATTTCTATTAACATTTAATGTTCTAAAATCTATACACAGTAAGTGTAGACACCAGGGGAACAAGACATTAGCTGTGTTAAGGAAGCTATGATAGGGGACAACTTATGCCAACAAATTAGCTTAGAGAGACATAAAACTACCTACACTGAATCAAGAAGATGAACAACTGAAGATATTCAAATGCCAAGTTATTTTAAACTTCCTACAATGTAGGAATTCTTTTATACTGCTGCCAGGGTTGTAAATTGGTCTCCTCATTATGGAAAACAGTATGAGTATTCCTCAAAAATAAAAATTAAAAAAATGCCTGTCACTAGCAGTTCTACGTCAGAAAATACAAAGTAAATTAAATCAGTTTCTGTTTTTGTTTTTGTTTTAGAAAGACAGGGTCTCACTATGTAGTCCTGGCTGGTCTGTAACTTGCTATTTAAGACAAGAGTGGGGCACACGCTGGAGATGCTATTTAGCCTTACAGAGAAAGGAGAGACTATTTTGTTAAGTGAAATGAGCCAGATAGAGAAAGACCACTATTGCACGTTTTTACTTTATGTGGAATCTGAAAAGGTTGAGTTCACAGAACACAAGAGCATAATGTTGGTTATCAGAAGCCAGGAATGAGGGAGCACGGGAGACACGGAATCCTCAAAGGGGAACAGTTCCTCTGTGCAGATGCACGCATCCTGGGATCTCGTTCCGATATGGCGACTGGATTGTATTTGTACACTATAATACTATACTTGAGGTTTACTAAGAGAATCAACTGGTCTCAAGTTTTTGTTTGTTTGTTTGTTTTCAAGACAAGGGTTCTCTATGTTATCTTGGCCATCCTGGACTTGGCTTTGTAGACCAGGCTGGCCTCAAACTCACAGTGATCCACCTGCCTCTGCCTCACGAGTGCTGGGATGAAAGACATGCACCACCCCTACCCGGCTGGTCTCAAGTTTTTTTGCCACACAAAAAAATCCTAAACAAAACCAGTAGCCTAAATCCAGTAGCATATAAAAAGACTTTACATTTACTTTATGACCAAGTGGTGTGTGTGTGTGTGTGTGTGTGTGTGTGTGTGTGTGTGTGTGTAAGGACTGGATTTAGGCTACCGGTTTGTGTGTAAGGACACACACACACACACACACACACACACACACACACACACACGATTTGCTAACATATTGTCCTAGCCATGACAGAAGACCTATACCAACAATTTGCATATAAGAGGTGTAAAAGTAAAAGAGTACCCTAGGGGCACAGGGCAGGAGATGGCAGGTTAGGAGAATGAAGGAAACTTCGTGATTATACTGAGCCAGGTCTTGAAGGAAGCAGAGCTTTCCTGGAAGGGTAAGTAGGTATCAATCACAGACTGAGAGTGGCCTGGTTTGGTCTGTGAGCAACAAGAGAAAATCACTTCTTGGGTTTATGTGGGAACTCACCTTTATGCAGAACCAGATGGACAAAGGGAAAGTTATGATGACAAAGAGCAGGGAGGCAAGGACGAGAAGCCACTCACAGGCCCCCAACCCAGAGGACTTGATACCTAGGGAAACAGTCATGTTGAAGCATCACTGCAAGTCTCGGGTATTGTCTGTGTGAAGGGTTGTGTGGGCCAACAGGAGGTGGAATAAACTGGGGAGGCAAGGAGAATTGGGGGACAGGGAGGCCAGGGGGACCAGTTGATTCTAGTTCTGGCCCCATCATTTCATGTCCACAGATGACTTTTAAGCAGGGTACAACCTCTTTAAACCCAGTTTCCTCACCTATATAACCAGATGTTGACTGATTGCTATCTCATAATTGCTAGCCCATAAGCTATAGTACCAGGGTGAAATGGCATACGCATATGAAGATGCCAACTCGTGCTTGACAAGGGTTCTACTGTGTCAAGTGTCCACAAGCTCCTGGTACTCCAGTCTGACTTTCTTCCACTGGGAGAACTAAGGTGTTCTGCAGTCTTTGGAAATCACCTATTTGGCACAGTATTAGGTTGTCTCTGTTAAAGGGTGCTATGGAGCAGGGTGTGTGTGGAGGGGCGTGCTCCTCAGCCATGCTGCTTCAGTGCCAGACTCTTCAGAGAACATCTAGGCTTTCAGGGTTGGGTTGGGACAGTTAAGGTGTCCCACTGTTTGGACTGGGAACCTGTTTTTCTGTCTTTCTAGAATCACCCAGACCATTGTGTAACCCAACCCCTGCTCCAAAGGCCCTATTAATTCTGTTCCTCTAGAAACTTCTACCCAGTGCAAGCAAGCTATTTAATTTCTCAAAGCAGTTTCTCTCATCTGTGAGATGTAACTAAACAACTCAAAAACAAAACACGCAGTGTGTGCCTGCCATGTAGAAGGGGGTGCTCCACAAACGGGGATCCCTCCCTTGCCTACTTCCCTGCCGTGATCTGGACAAGTTAATGTGTGTCTCTGTAGCATTGAACCCAACAACCTCTCCTAAGGACCAGGGTTATCAGTTAGGTGAACTGTCAGAGCAGCGTAGTCTGTTTACACTATAGCCAACTGCAGGAGGCTTCCACAAAGAGCTGTTTATGACTGAGCAGATACTGCGTAGCTGATAACTAGGAAATGCTAACTCTCCATGTAGCCAGCAGACAACAACTTAATGTGCTGTTCCCTACTTTCCTCAAACATCTGCTAGCCTCTAATTTGGACATAGTTTTTTTCCCCCTTGCATTTGTTATGAAAGGACTGGAAGTAAATACACTTCTCCCTAAGAGCTGTGATACCCGCAGAGGTACCAGGGCTACCTTTGCATCCTCTCCTGTGATATGGTGTTTTCCTTCAGCTTGCAAGGATTTAGCTGAGATTGTGCAAAGTGCCTTAGGAGGCTTATTTTATTCTCACATCTACCCTGTGAAGTATAATTTGTAGTCAATGGTCGATAGTAAAGACACTTTCTGTGGTCAAACTGCTGGCAAGTGTTTGAGGCTGAAATTTAAACTCTGGCTCTTTGACTCTGCCTTTGCGTGTTAGGAGGTGGGTCGGAGGAGACCATTCCGAAGAACGGTTAAAATAATCTTAGACTTAAGACTGGTGGGCAAGGATGAGGGAAGGGGTGGCGCACAGCTGTTGCTCAGAGCCACCATATTAAGTGTCCACAGGTCCACGACCACCAAAGCCAACACTGTGGGTTCCTTTGCACTTTGACTGGACCCAGCCCTCTCCCAATTCGATTGGCAGCTAGGACAAACTATTTAGCTGATGTTCCTATTTGTATTTCATTTGATGTACTTTGGTCTCTACCACTCCCAGAAACTGGGATCTCTGATGCAGTCTGTCTGGCGTTGTCACCGTGGGGCAACTTACTGCGCTTGTTGCCCTCCATACCTTCCTCAGGTCGCTCGCTCTCCAGCAGCGCCACCACTTCTGTGCCTTCCTCAGCAGAGCCCCGAACCTCATCCACGTCCACAACTGTGGCAGTGGCAGCGGGAGCTCGGGGCTCTGCTCGGGTCCCTGTCCGCCCGGTGCTCCGCCGCTCTGACCCAGCGTCCGGGCGCGCACGGTCTCTGCTGCCCCTTCCAGCCTTCGCCTTCTTGTCCTCCCTAGAAGAGGACCGGCCACCTCGCCCGTGGGCCTCTCTGGAAGAGCTCCGAGCCCTGGTGTCCATTTTCAACGCAGCGGGTGCAGCTGCTGGCAGGGCTGCCGCTCCAGTTTTCTGAGCGGTTGAGACACTAGGACCCTAAGGGCCTGGAAGGAGGTGCGAAGGGCGGGGACTGAGGTGGCCAAACCCACCCATAACCCAATTGTTATTCCGGAGTCTGAAGAGATCTCGCCCTTGGACCTCACAAGACAGGATGCTAGGCTCTCAGAGGACCTGTGTGGGAGAGTCCCGGTGCCAGTGTACCCGGTGGCTTCGAAAAAGACTACACCAGATCCGCGAACTAGGGAAGGTAGCTCTGCTTCCGTGGTTAGCAGAGGATCTGCTTTAATTTCCGTGTTTGGAAAGGCTCGCTTCTCTCTCCCAGGTCCTGTTCCCATGCTTTCTTGAAGGCTGGCGTCCAGCGTTTTCCAGGTTCACCTGCCAAGCTGCTTCCAGTTGCAAAGCAGGCGCTGCCTCGCCCTTTTGGGAAGGAACTTGACACTATAGATTCCTCTTGTATTCCATTGTTTCTGTCTGAAACAGAAGTGTGTCTAGGGAACTTTTAAAGCACAGATCAGTTTTACTCCAATAGAGCACATGCTTAAAGAAATGTTAATTTATTCTTTATTTTCAATATTGATTTCACACTTTTCTTTCAAAAACTTTAGTGATGAGAACCTGAAATAAATTGATCTAGAAAACTATTGTTTTCTCTTATGTGTTCCAGGTAGCCACAGCAATACAATATTTAGTAACCATATAACTTGAAATTAAGTACAATTCTAACCCTGAACTTTAAATTTTTACAAATTTCACCTGTTTTGCCTTCGTGTGTGTGTGTGTATGTGTGTGTGTGTGTGTGTATGTGTGTACCTTGCATATGACTGGTGCCTGTAGAGGCCAGAAAAGGGCATTAGATCCCCCTGGAACAGAAGTTATTGCTCTAAGTTGCCGTGTGGATGCTGGGAATCCAACCTAGGTCCTCTGAACAGCAGCCATGCTTCTCACTGCTGAGGCACATGCTGCACTTGACACTGACTCCTACATAATGAGAGGGCAAGTATTTCAAAAGCTTGGCTCAGTGAGCACTTCCCATCTAGAACAGCTGCCTTTGGGCCACAGGAGAGAAGGACTACAATTTTCGTCTCTGTATCTAAAGTGACATAAACACCTGCTTACAAGTTGGTTGGGGTTATAAGTGATGAAAGAGTCTGAAAAAAAAATGCATGAAGGTCCATGAAAAAACAGCCGATTCAGCGTTCCGGGAGGTGGGGGAGTTGGGGAAGGCACTGCAGAGTCAGCAGTGAGTCCTGCCGGTCAGCTACGGTTATGATGCTGATGTTTTCCTTCAGATTCCTTTTTAATTGAAAATGTTAGTCACACCTTTGCTGAAACTATTCTATATACTCATAAGCGTTTAATACTTTACTCCTTGTTTGGATTTGTTGAGACTGACGTCTGTAAGAATAGGACAACTAGGAGGAGGAGGAGAAACTCCTTGTTGCCTTGTGTACAAGGTGAGAGAGCCTGATTGTACAATGTTATGCTTATTCCCAGTTAGTGCCTTCAAATTTGATATCCATATAAACGAAGGGGTGGACATATAGCTATACAGATTATTTCATGGAATGTAAACAATGTATTGGCACTAGACAAAACTTCAAACGTTACCATTTGGGACCTGGCACCTACAAAGATGTGCTAAATTTGATTTAGCAGGGTCCGGGGAAGTGAGGCTAGTGAAGCAGATGCAAGGCTTTGGGGTGGGGATGGTGTGACTCTAGAAAATATGTCAAAGAAGATGAGGTTTTCTGAATCTATTCGTAAGCACCTGCTTATGACTTGCTTCCATTGTGAATGGCAATGGCGGTACCCGGCCGTCTCTTGATATGAGGGGACTTGTAAAAGGTCTTGAGAGACTTAGGAAGCTGCACAGTTGGTCTCAACTGCAGCTTCTCTGGCAGATCTACCTTCTAGAAGAGGGTTTGTTAAATCACTACTGGAGCAGACTCTTCTTGATTCAGTGCATCTGGGTAGACCTGAGACTCTGCATTTTTTTCAAGGCAGGGTTTCTCTGTGTAGCCCTAGCTGTCCTGGAACTCGCTCTATAGACTAGGCTGGCTTTGAGCTCAGAGATCTCCTTGCCTTTGCCTCCTGAGTGCTGGGGTTGAAGGCATGCACCACCACTGCCTGGCTGAGACATTGCATTTTTAACTTGTTCCTGGATAAGCAAAAGGCAGACATAGGTCAAGGGAAGCCCCTCCCCCTCCTGGCTTTCTCTCCCTTTCTGTGCAAGATATAAAGAACCAGAGAATAATTTTATATCATAAGAGTCTATAAAGACATGGAAACAGAGAATTGTATGATCAAAGAGAAACATCATGGTCCTACAGGTGCTATGGGACTGTGAGGAATGGGAAAAAGAGCCCCCCACTCCAACACGCATATACACAGAGAGCTGAAGGAAAGACACAGAAGGCTAATGCAGAGGCCTGGGCTGGAGCTGAGGTTTATATATATAATTTACATTTTTAATGGGGGCTAGAGCAAAGTTGTCTTCCAGTGAGGGTAATACTTGGTTAAGATGCCTAAGATCGATGTCAAAGTCCTGGAGTAACTGTCAACAGACGTGAATCTCAGTATCAAAGTGGGCATTAATGTTCAAAAGCTTGGGAGACAGGAATAACGTGTCTATCATGGGCTTTTAAGTAGCCATTCCTTTACTATGCTCTTCAAAATGTTCTTTAAAGCTGAGACCGTAGCTTAGAGTATCATGCCTGCCCAGCATGCACAAAGGCCATGGGTTCAGTTCCCCAACACTGTCAAAAAGCTCCAGAAATGCTTACTGACGTTCCTAAGACAAGAATGCTTGTAGGAGCAGCTGCAGTTGAAATTCACTCCCAGACTGCACGAAGTGCTGGGGAGGAGACCAGCTGGAGGCAGTTAATTTCCAGACAACAAATAGGCTACTGGTCATCATAACAGTGAGGGAGGAAATCCAGTAGTGGCCTGACCCACAGAGTTCTCTGGTCAAATGTAGGACTCAAGGAATGAACTCCAGAGTCCACTAAGACTGTGTGTGTGTGTGTGTGTGTGTGTGTGTGTGTGTGTGTGTGTGTGTATAGCAATAAAACTAACTAGCAGAACACAGGCTTTAATTTTTTAGAATAGAGACTTGTCATGTCTTATAAAGACAAGACTTTTTGCCCTCTTCTAAGCACTAACTCCAGATTCCAGATCCTCAGCCTTTAAGTGAATTTCTCCAAGACTGAAACATTCTGTCCTACAGGGAAGCTTCCCATCTGCCCGAGGAAGCAGTAAAGGCTGAGAGGCCCTTTTAGACCTCACTAAACCAAGCTACAAAGATGACTCTGGGACCAGACCAGCTGCCTGCAAGAGTGACTGACTGAGTGACTGGGAAAGTGCACTCTAACCCACTGAGCTGTCTGCAGGGTGTGCCCTATGCTCCAAGTTCCCAGCTTTTCTGAGCTGTCACCCATCTTGGGATGGGCTTTGGTGATGGAGCTGTCTTTGAGTGATTTCTGTTTCTGTAACGCCTCACCCATATTTCTGTAAGTAACCACCCCAAAAAACTCATTGGTTTATGAATTTGGGCTTTGGTGGTATCTGTCTGCGGTCTGTGGTGGGCTCCCTATCGGGTGAGTAGATGTGGGTTGCATCTCCTCAGGAAAACTTTTATCACACAATGGCAAACATTCACCAAAGACCTTGATAGCTCCTACAGATAGCTCTTCTAGAGAAAAGAAAACACTCAAACTTTGCAGTGGCCACCGTTTGCCAATTCCAAAATTAATAATTGCATCGCCTGCATGCCATCACTATTTTAAGCTTATACAGCTTAGGAGATACATGACACTTTGCCCAGGTTCACCTCTGCATAGGGATGGTGAATTGTTGGAATAGGTAATTTTAGCAGTGGGTGGGCTTCCTACGTCGGCATATTCAACCACGGGTAAGATATTCTTGTGATAGGAGACACTGAGTGGTGTGAAACACGTACATTGAGAGCGGTACCCCTGGACATCTGCAGGGGTCACAAAGACACCAATGTTCCCATGTTCTTCCCAAACAGAGGATGCATCTCCTGAACTCAGCAACTCCATACTGTGCATGCTCTCCTCTCTCTGGTAACCTTTTAAAGATTCAACTTTTGTTTTTACTACCTGTTACGGTCAGTGCATCAATTCCGAGCAACCTACAATCACATAGGAAGAGAATCTCAGTGAAAGATTGTCTAGGTCAAGTTAGCCTGTGGGATATTTTCTTAATCTGGTTACTTCCTCTGGGATGACCCATCCTGAACATGGATGCCACCATCCCCTGGGTTTGAGCCCTGGACCATGTAGCTGGTGACTAAACATGTGTGCGTTTATTCTCTGCTCTTCACTCCAGATGTTACATGTTGCATTAAGGTTCCTTTCTTGACTTCCCCAGTGACGGATTATAACTTGGAACTGTAAGCTAAAATAAAGCCCTTTCACCCTGGCTGCCTTTTTGACAGGGCATTTCATCACCACCACAGAAATGATCTAGAATATTATCCACCATTCTGTTACACCCTGCATCAAAGTCAGACATGGTGGTCCACGCCTGTAATCTCAATCCTGGGTGGAGGCAGGAAATTCTAAGTTTGAGGCCAGCTTGAGTTACACAATAAGACCCTTTCTCATTAGTAGGAATAACATTAATCTCTATGGAATACCTGGTTCTCAATATGTTACCGTTTGTTACCTTGAATTATTATAGGATATGAGAATCTGGGATGATAACATTTTTTTTTGTGGGAGTCATTCAGTGAGCTATCTTCTGAATCTTTTATGAAAACATTTTAACTTCATTCTCTTAATTTTGGCTTGCCAAGGTACAAGGATACCAGATTCAGCTGGGTGATTTTGCTTGGATGGTAGTCTAATTTCCACTGTTTTACAGATAGCTGTGTATACCTAACCTTGGCTGTCCTGGACTCACTCTGTAGACCAGGCTGGCCTCGAACTCCCAGCGATCTGCCTGACTCTGCCTCCCGAGTGCTGGGATTAAAGGCATGCATCACCACACCTGGCTATACCTAACATATTGATTCCGTTTCTCCCAGGCTTTTTCTAAGAAGGGATTTTTGTTTTATTCTGAGGACTCACTGGGCCCTTAAAATATGAAGATGTGTTCTTCCTAAAACTTGTTGAAATCTGCAATATTTGGGCTCATGTTTCATTTTAGGGTTTTCCTTCATGTTAATTTACTTATCAGCCACTCCCGAACTACTATCAACCAAATATATCAATCTTTTCTAGTCCTGTTTGTAAGAGATTCCTTAATATTCCTCGTTCATTGATATGACAGTTTGTTCTCTTGGAATTTTCATTTATGGATTTCAGGCTGAAGAATGGTATTAAGTGTGCATAGGGATTCAACCCCCTTTATGCAACCCAGTGGTCTCCAACTGGAGCTTTTCCTCTCTCTACTTCCCAAGCGACAGGTTCAACAGGTGTGATTGCCTCACCCAGCCTCACGTCTCTTAATGTGAATTCTTTGACTATCTTTTAGTCTGTCCATTTACAACTGCATATTGTTAAGGGGAAAGTTTTCATACTCTGCATTTCTATTTGCTAGTTTTTGAGGACTCTTGACAAATCCAACAAATACATCCAAACAAAATTATCCTCAAGTCTTCACTCATCCCAAAAGCCCACCTATCTCTCCCTCCCTCCCTTCTAGAAGTCTCTTCTAGCTCAGCAGTAATTCTCAAGCCAGAACCAGACTTGCTCTTAATTCTGCCCTCTCCCCCTCCCCCCCGCCCAAGAATCGCAGACCCACGGACCCAACACGTCTTCGGGTCCGAAGAGGCGGGGTGGAGAGGGCGGGTGCCTCCGCCAAGCGGATGAGGTTTCCCACAGGTGCCTGGGGGCGCAGGTGTGGGGAGGTCCCGCGGCCGCACTCGCGTCTTCCCAACGCTTCAGGAGAAGGTAGGCTCGGCAGCGCGCTACGCCGCCGCCCCGGAAGGGAGACCAGCCTCGTCCGCACCCGCAGGACGGGTCTCGGCTAACCGTCACATCGGCCGCGCCCCCTCGCCGCGTGGAACATAGTGCGCGGGACTCGACGGCCCGCGGTGCGCAGGCGCGCGACAGCCTTGCGGGCTCGGCTTCCCGGCGGCCTTCCTAGTGCGCCCGGGACTTGGGCAGCGCGCAACGGCAGCGCAGGTGCGGGGGAGCGAGGCGGGCGAGCCGCAGCCAGGTTAGCGGCGGGAGGCAGAGGGATTCGCTACCGCCGCCGTCGGCGTGCCTTCCCGTCTCAGGTCACGGGAAGAGCACGGGGCTGACGGGAGGACCAGCGGGCTTGGTGAAGGCAGCTCGCCCGAGGGAGGGGAACAGCCCTCACTCCCCCCTCCCCCCCCCAGGCCGCCGGAGCGGGGCGAGGAGATGGAAGGCCTGCGGTCGGTTCGCGCTTCTCGCGGTCGCTCCTGCACCGCGGCCTAATAACCTTGGTTCCCAAATAGTGGCTGAGAGAGTCCGGCTGAAACTGAGCTGCAGTGGGGAATGACACCCCCTAAGGAGCTTGAGAGCGTTCTCCCGCCCGCACACCAATGGGCCCGGCCCGCCTGGGACTTAATAGCAGCCCGAGGCAAAGATTGGGTAGTGCTCATCCCTGCAAGCTGAGTTTTGGGGTTTGTGGTGAGTTGTGGCAAGGAGGGCTTGTGATGCAGGAGCCTTGACCGCTCTTCATGGTATTGCTTCAGCCTTATCGCCTATAAGACTTACATCTGAGTTTTTTATATTCCATGGCTGGTCGTCGTTAAAGGGTTTGTTTTCGTTGGTTTTGTTTTTATAGCGCAATGTCTGAACAAGAGCGTATACAGGACTGCCTGAGGAAAGAGATAAGGTCACTTCTTATTTCCACTAAAGATGGTTTGACCCCGCAGCAGTTGGAAAAGGAGTACCTTTTGATGGTTGGCAACCACCTACCTCTCCGAATCCTTGGCTATCGGTCCACTATGGAGCTGGTGTTGGATATGCCTGATGTGGTTAGTGTCTGTCCCTGTGGGGATGGCACCGTAATACTGAAAGGTAGGCCTAAGATTTTGGAAGGTCTAATACTCTTTATAATTAATACCACTCAGTACAGAACTGTTCTAGCTCTACCATTATCCTGTGTCCCAGGGCAGTGGATCTTAACTGGGGGGGGGGGGGGGAGGGGAGTTGAGGGTGGTCATAGGCGCCTTTGAGGTTGTGGGCAAAAGTGAGAGCAAAGGAAAAACAAAACGACCCCTAAACCCCCTAAATCTCTAGACGAATGGATATTCACAAAGCTACATTTGCGTAATTTTAGATTACTGATTTTTTTTTTAATTCCTAAAACTCATTTTGCATTTCATGAAGCACAAAAATGTGATTGAAGGCAAATTTGTTCGTCTCGAGAGTCTTGCGACACCATTAGCGCTAGCTTTCGTCTGGTGGAGGAGTTAGGAAGCTATTGGTCAGAATGTAAGAAACCGCGGAACCCGGAGCTCCGCGTTACACTATCCACGCAACAGCTCCTTGGGACGTTAAAAGTTGCCCGTGTAGTTACAGATACGGATGGTAAATGGAGTATGTTTTTCACCTGAAAGTGATCCCCCTGCCCCCATGTCTCTTTAGCCATTCCAGATGAATCCACCAAAGGAATAGCAAGTTTAGTTGCAAAGCAGAGGAGGAACCATAAGGTCCGGAACTCCATCCAAAAGGGAAGACCCAGTGTTTGCTCTGGCCGGGTGCCTTACCGGGGAAGGGTGCCCCCTATACTTCCGGCGGTTGTGAAGAGTGAGTTGAAAGACCTTTTGGCATTGTCTCCTGTTCTCCTTTCTGACTTTGAAAAGGCGTTTGCCAAGCGCTTTGGACGATCATTTCAGTATGTGCAGTATGGGTTCCTCTCTATGTTTGAAGTGCTTAATGCGGCGTCAGATGTCATTTCTGTAGAGCAGACCAGAGCAGGCTCTCTGTTGACACTGAAGAAGAGTGTGTCAGAGGAGAAGCAGAGAGGATGGCCAGCAGGTAAGCCTGTCTGCGTGTACGGCTGCATCATGCCCACAAACTCAAAAATGTCATCACCTAAACAAGACCTGCACCAAGACTACAGCAGTTGATAGCTCAGCATTCTGGGGGACTGCTCAGAAGGCTCCATTCACCCCAAGGTGAAGAGCTTCAGGCCACTGATGGCTGCTGAGAAAGAATCAGTCTTCTCTGGGTACGAGCCCTATGACGGGTTTTATAATCCCAAGCAGTCAGCCCTAAATATATCTACATGTGAGCAACACTAAATGAACACAGCAGGCTGTATTTGTGTGTGTGTGTGTGTGTGTGTGTGTGTGTGTGTGTGTGTGTGTGTAACAATAATGTAAAGGTCACAAATTTGAGAGGAAGGCGTGGGAGACATGGAAAGAGTTGAGGGGAGAGAAAGAAGTGGAAATGATATACATACAGCACTCATGTATGAAATTCTCAAACTTAAATCAGAAAAGATAACTGTGGGGCTGGAGGGATGGCTCAGCAGGTTAAGATGGCTGCTCTCCCAGAGAACCAGCACTCGGGTCCCATCACTCACAGAGCAGCCTGCAGCTGTCTGTGACTCCAGTTCCAGAGGATAGTATCCCCTCTTCTGGCCTATGTGGGCACCAGGCATGCATGCGTCACACAGACACACGCGTGACATAACACGATACACATCAAAGAAAACATGAAAAAGAAATGATTGTGCTGTGGATGAACAAATGTTAGAGCAATCTTGGGAAGGAGGATTGAAGGATTAAACCCCATGAATTTGATAAAGCTAAAACCTGGCCACCAGTGCAAGTTGAATAATCTTAGGCAAATTAGTTCATCTGAATAAGCCTCGGCCTCCAGATCTCTGCAGACATAATAGCTGTGTTTGGAGTTGTACAGAAGACCTTCCATGAGGCAAGTTCTGTAGAGAACCTGGCATTTTGTAAGTTCACGCTGTGTGGCAAATGAGGTGCCATAGTAACGTAATCGTCACCCTAGACTCTAGACAGACTGTGTGTACTGATCAGGGAAGGGGCGCCCATTTCAGAGAATTTTGTGCCTGTTTTACTGACCTTTTTCTCCAAAGTCTGCATTTAGATTAAAGTAAATGAGCCAAGAGAATGTGCCATGAATTTGCAAAGCAGTGTTTAAACCGGTGGATGGTATAGGTCTATAAAGCCATGAGGATTTGAGTCAGAGAGGTCTCTGGATGCCAGTGAGTTTTGGGGGATACCCCTTCAACTTTATCAGCATTCTTTGGGCTCAGGCTTAGGAAGACCCATGTGCTTTTGAGCTTACAAAAGGGCTGGGTGTGCAACTCAGTGGTAGAGCACTTGCCTAGCATGTGCAAGGCCCTGGGTTTGCTTTTTGCCACTGGAAGAAAAAGACAACTCTTATTATGTAAAGCAGTTTGCCAACTTCGACTGAATAGTGGGAGTGCACATTCTCTCCCAGTGGCTCACGTTTCCCACCCATGGCTCATTCCCCATAGCTCCAGAGAGCTCAGAAGTAATTGATATATTTGGTAGACTTGATCTTGGGGGTAAAGCAAGCACTAACTGTGATGGTTTTCAGGGATATGTATTGTACTACAGAATACAGGCCCCAGTAGAGAACTTATATTTTAGGATCCTCTGCTTTGTAGCATTTCCTCTTTGCTTTTCCTTACAGCCACCATGAAAAGCATAGCTTTACACAAACTTCTTAGTTGGGCACTCTTTGATCTTTGAAGTGAAATGCAGTTCTTAAGATTTTTTTGCCTATAAAGTGCTACTTCCCAGTTATATTCAGGTGGCCTTATATGGCATTTCAGAAAGCTGTAATATTTTTGGTAACATGGTTTCTTAACATTTTAAAAATAAACGACTAATCACTTACATTGTATGTAAGTTTTGTTGAATATATACTTTTTTTTTCTTAACTTTTCTTCTAAGTTGAGGGCTGTTAGATCACAGAAGTCTTTTTCTACAAAATCCTTGGGAAATTGCTAGTCACTGTTTCTTCTTTCTTCCAAAAGGTAAAATTTTTACTCAGCCTTTTAGAATGAAACAACAGGGGTCGTATTCCACAAGATTCCCAGGAATAAAGACGCGCTTTTCACAACCCACCTCAAATATGGAGCCACCAAAGCAAGTGCTGACCATGGAGAAGATGCCCACGGCTAATGCAGTGCAGACCTCAAGGCTGAGCCACAGTGAAAAATTAAACCAGGTGCGTACAGTGCCTGAGCTCAGGGTAGAAATGGGCTGAAAACAGACTTGAGTTCAGTGGTGTTACCGCTTAGACCTGACGGGAAAGCATATTCTCCCCAGTGCAACACATTTCCTGTCCTCCGTTCTGGAATTAGGACATTTATATGCTGATATAATTCATCAGTCCTTTTTAAAATCCAGTATATCCTAGCATGTATGCTACTTGTCTCATTTAAAAATTTTAAAATCAATAAATCATTATTTAATCTGTTTTGGGGAGATATTAAGTCCCCTTCTGTTTTATGAATACCTTTTAAAAATTATTGTTAGATATTTTCCTTTTTTGTTTGTTTGTTTGGTTTTTGGTTTTTTTTGAGACAGTTTCTCTGTGTAGCCTTGGCTGTCCTGGACTTGCTTTGTAGACCAGGCTGGCCTCGAACTCATATCAATCTGCCTGTCTCTGCCTCCTGAGTGCTGAGATTAAAGGCATGTGCCACCACGCCTGACTTGTTAGATATTTTCATAATTGTTTGACCTATAGGATTATAAATTATATCGGTAACAAGTTTCACATTATAATGTCTAAGAAATTGTTGTATTTCAATGGATATATGTGCTGAAGCACCATCAGCCCCAATCTGCAAAGGCATCTCCAAGAGAGTCACCATCGCTAACAAATGTGTAACCTTAGAATTGTGCTCTTCAGAACTGAAGGCAAACACCTATTGGGATTCTGAATATGAACCTATAGCATGGTACAAATATTTCAGTTCTCCAAACTGCAAAATGGAGCACAGAAGCCGTTGTGTGACCTTGTTCCAAGGCATCACCAAACAGGATCTGCATTTATATTTTAGCATATAGGACCTTGACACAATACATACAGAATATCCAGTCTGACCATGCTGACCTATAGCTAAAGCTTTCCTATCCAGCATCTCAATAAGCTGCCATTCTGAAATTCCCTCAAGCCTTCGTGGACTTTCCTCACCTGGAACTGCCTCTTTGGGTGTTGTTCTAAGTTCCAGATTTGATTTCTCTGAAGGTTTCCTGTTTTGATTCAAAGATTCCTCTAACCTCTGTTATATAGCCTTTAATTTAGCATCTAATTTCTCAGTCTTCTTATTCTGATCTCCCCAAAGAGGATATACAAACTGCACTTGTCATTGAAAAAAAGTATTTGTATGCTAAGAGAGACAAACTCAAACAGAATCTGTTAGCACAGTGTCGTTGTGTCTTCCTCCACTTTAAACACAGACAATGGTCTGCTTTAATCTCAAAACCTTTTCCTAAGGGCTTTACTTCCTTAGACCCAGCTTCCCTTCTAGACCTTACCGGTTTGGATGCTTGAGCCTTCTCACTGTCTCAGGCTCCTGTTTCCAGGAAGAGGTGTTTTCTGTATCCCTCAAGGGATCCTGACCCCTCTTTCCAGGAAGTTATTGGGTTCTAAGTGTTTGTTCCTTTGGCCTGTGTGAGTTGAGCCAGGAAGTGCACCTCCTCAAAGGGAATTAGTTTCCTGTGGTGGCTAGGAAAGTCTAGATTTGAGAATCTCCTTAGCCAGGGCTTCCTAAAGAACTGCCTTGCTGGGGGTTTTGTGTATCAGTTTTTGTTTCTCTGAAGCTGCCTGGAGGCCTTGCTGCTCTGTGGGGGTCTAATCAGAAGCTGTGAGCTCTTGCCTTAGAAACTGGTTGCTCTCTTAATGAACAGAACTAAAACTTCTCTGTAGTTTTATTTTCTGTCAGTCTGGGCCCACTTGGTATGCCAAAATGTTAAGACTATTTGTATATAACTGTGTGTTTCTCAGTTTCTTTCTTAACCTGGGTATCACACAAATAATGAGACTCTTTTACAGTTGCTTAGTAATAAGCTTCACAGCACAATAACTGAGCAGTTTTACTCTATTCCAAATCCTCTAAGCTTATTTGGCTTCCTCCCAGAGTACATCCCAGAGCTGCTTTCCCTGTTACAGCTCTCCTGGCCCTCTCCTAGGAGGGCCTCCCCTACTTCCTCCTCTAACTCCTCCCCTGGCTGGCAGGACGTCCAGCCCTATTCACTCCCCTGCTCAGTGACTGGCTGTAAGCTGATTTATTGGCATATCAGGGGACAGTTGGGGAGCAATGTTTATACAACATTGAGACAGGAGATCCTTAATTCATCTGGGCCACCTGCTGTTGTCTCCGCAGAAGCTGCGGGTTGAGCATTCTTCAGGCTCAGCTCTTAGTTCTGCACTGTGACTAAACATCACTACATTTCTCTTTCATGTACCCCCAAGTTTCTAATTGCTTAGGGCAGAAGGGTATGAGCCATATAGAAATTTTTTAAAAGATTTATTTATTATGTATACAGTGCACATCAGATCACATTATAGATGGTTGTCAGCCACCATGTGGTAGCTGGGAATTGAACTCAGGACCTCTGGAAGAGCAGTCAGTGCTCTTAGCTGCTGAGCCATCTCTCCAGCCCCATATAGAAATTTTAACTGAAGGTAATTATTTATCTATATGTGGTGGTTTGAATGAAAATGGTCCCCATAGGCTCACAGGGAGTGACACTATTAGAAGGAGTGTGTCACTGTGGTAGGCTTTGAGGTTTCAGAAGCTCAAGCTGGGTCTGGTGACTCACTCCCTCTTCCTGTCTGCTGATCCAGATGTAGAACTCTGGGCCACCTCTCCAGCACCATGTCTGCCTGGGTGCTGTGATGCTACCTATCCCCACCGTGATGATATTGGACTAAACCTCTGACCCGCAAGACAGCTCCAGTTAAATGCTTTCGTTGACAAGAGCTCCCATGGTCATGGTGTCTCTCCACAGCAATAGAAACCCTGAGATCCCTATAGAAACCCAAACTCATAGCAAAGTGTTAGCCTCTCTTCCTTTCATAATGATTTCCTTAGTTTTAGATTTTTCCTGTGTAGATTTTTTCACAGCAATTTAGGGTTTTTTTTCTATTTAGTTTTTTTTTGTGGAAATTTCCTCATTTTTAGATTTAAAATTTATTAAATTTGTGTGTATATGCATATATCCACATGGAGGTCAGAGGGCAGCTTGAGGGAGTCAGTTCTTCCTTGCTTATATTACATACAGGAGCATTCCCCTACTGCTCTTTAAGAAGGCCACGCCTTCCACTGTGCCCTGACTCACACTCCCCTCCCTTCAGGAACCTTCCAACAGCCTGTGACTCAGGCATTAGGGAGTCACTAAGTATTTAATAAGTACTTAGTAGCTTTAGAAGTGAATGGCAGGCATCCCTTCTGGACAAATCCCTTCTGATTAGCTGAAGGCTGGAGAGCCTGTTACAGATAATGTTGTTTATCGTCAAATGTCCCTCAGTGTCTAGTTGCATACACATTTTATTTACATGTTTACTGTAGTATAAAATATCTAATGGTACTTAATGCTTTTCTGTTACTTAGCTAGGCGTATGCACATATGACTGTGTGAGTTATATTCATGTGAACGCAGATGCCCACAGAGGTGAAAGGCTGGGAACTGAGCTTGGGTCCTCTGCACGAGCAGTAAGCGCTCTTAGCTGCCGAGCCACCGCTTCAGCCTTCACTGCCACACGTTACGAGCAGGGTTTGGCCTGCTTGATTGAACTACGTTTCCTTTTGTAGACTGTTCACATTTATCTATGGCTTTTTATTGATTTGACTTTTTCTTTTATCCACAGTTGGAAAATACATTCAAGTCAGTCATTGCACAAATTGGACCTGGTGGCACTATTGATCCAGACCTAAAACACAAGATAAAATTTGTAAGTGCTTTCCATTTCTTGAAAACAAAAATAATTGGTACTCATGTGTGGTTTAATTTAACTGCCTGCAGTGATGATTAGTTTGTATTAATATATCATTGTTTCTAAAATTTTAATATGACATACTAATTATTAATATAAAATCAATCAGTAAATGTTCACTGAAATTTTAAACATGAAATTGTTTAGAAAATGGCTCTTCCATAAATGATCCCTTCCCTTCTTTTCCTCCCTTGCCCAACAGATCATTGCTGACAAGTAGTTCAAATCTTTCCAGTTCAATTTTCTGCCCTGCACATGTAATGTTGTTACAAATAGTTTGTATTGCCCAGTGTGGTTTTGTTCCATGTTTTCACTTAAGAGGGTCTGTGAGGGATTAAAGTTTGAGTTCTCTGGACCTTGGCTATTTTAAAAAATCCTGCAGTCAGAGTTCCTTGACCGTTTATGTAGCATAGCTTGCTAGCAAAGGCACTGAACGGTAGATTTATTGAAGATAAAAATTATTCCATTATCCTCTGAAGGAATTGTTCTGAACAAATGGCCCTCTGCAGACAGCTGCACTTCCGGTCATATTTTAAATGACAACAATCTTACTTCAGCTGCTCTTTGATCTCCTTAGTGCTGATTTACACTTTGCTGTGATTGGCTGCTTCACTGTTTTGCATTACTGTGTGTGGAAACCTTTTGGTTGTAGTGTATTGGCCACTGTAGTCTGCCCTGAAGATTTTTGGTCCTGGTGTGAGTATGAAAGTGCGTTACGACACCTACTGCCCTAGGGCGTGCCACTTCAGTTCCTGCGACTTTGATGGGAGAGAGATAGGCAAAGCTGATACGGTCAGGCAGCCTTCTCTTTTTGTTTTAGAAACTTGAACAAGTGTGTAACAATTGTTTGTTCAAGGCTGTTGACAATTAACACAGCACCAAAAAATAGAGGGAAAGTATTCATTGATAAAAGATTCATTAAACTAAGATTATCATGTGGCTCTTAAGAAAGTTCAGGCATGTCTTTATTGTTTTCCAAGACAGTGTACTCTTCACAGGTTGCTGTGCTTTAGATAAGAGTTTAAAGACAGCTATTGTTGGCATTGTCCATTCATGTAAAAGGATAAGTAATGGAATCTGTATGTGCATCCTTCTGAAAGGATGGTTTCTGAAGTGCAACAGCCATTACCTCCTGGTCACAAGATTTTAGAGGAATATTTATATTTTCCTCTGATGCATGAATTAGAATTTTATATAAATGTATCTAGAAGATTTAGGAAAACACAGGAAAATTTTATACTGTATTGCAATTAAAACAACCCTGCTTTTAGGGACGTGTTGCAAAAATTATGCAAATGTGTAAATGAAATCTTTATGGTGATAATGATTTTAAAAATAACCAATCTTAATATTCTCATTTTACCTGTGTTTAATTTTCTGTTGATTAGGTTGTATCTAAGTTCCCACAAGGTTTGTTTATTTCTAAACTGCTTGGAGAATTTGAGGTAAGACACCAGCCTACTCTTTGCATTGCTTAGTTTTCCTATGATAGTCAGGTTTGCCATTACGACTGGATCCTCTAATTCTGCTTTTAACATTTAAACCACCTTGTGCATTTTAGTGGCTTTTTCTTTCTTGTGATAGTTAAAGATATGGCTAGGAACAAATAGTTCACTATGGAGAGGAAGAATATATTTACTACTTATTTTTAGAACATCATTGAAATAATGACTAACATTTTTATAAGTATGCCAGTACCAAGAAGAGATGTGGAAAAATAGAACCCTCATGTACATTCTTGATTTCATATCCAGTAATGATATCAGGAATGAAGATGCTATAGAGACATTTCAGATAATCCAAAGATAGAGAAGTGTAAATAGGCCTGAATTTTTTCATATAGGAGCATAGTTTATTATAAAATACTGTAGATAAAATTTAGACAGTAGGCTATTTAACAGTTAAGAAAGCATTCTGCTTCAAAGAGAAAAAAACATAATATAGCTATCTGATCACTAGTGACATAATATTTAAAAAATAACAAAGGTAAAATATATATGGAATAGTTATTGATTTGGTAGAAATATAATCCTTAATTTTTAGGAATAATTTGCACTGCTCTCTGTGCTGCCACAAATCTGTAATTATCAATATATATAAACCCACACTTGTGTGCTTTACTTTAATATCCTAAGCAGTACACTTATATACCAGAGAAATGTCCGTCAAACCTTCCCTTAAATCAAGGAGACACACAAAGTGCATGTGTTGCATTTCAGCTACAGTACAGACCTGCTTATTACCCATTTACAGATTAAAACATGGCCTACTTTCTTTCCCAATTATTGTAAATTTTTGTGTTGCTAACACCATGTGATGGATTAATATGCCTGTTCACAAATTAACTGCGTCCGTGCTTACACATGTAAAAGATTTTCCTTTCACTGGAGCAGTGTAAATTCAGTTTCATTAAAGCCAAAGGACTAGTGTGGCACTCCCTCATAATTTTACCCATGGAGTATCATGTGCTTACTTTGATCCACTCTTTTGCTCCAAAAATCTGCAAAATTTTGTCACATTGGTGTTTGGACATATTAGGATAAAACTGAAAAACATTTTCAAGCTAAGGCATTGAGAAGCTAGAACCATAATTTTTCAATAAACCCTTTGTTTTGAGAGGGAGATTGTATGTGCCTGCTTATGTGTGAGCACATGTTTAAAGCAAATCAGTGAAGGAGAAGAAAAAATATTTTGGTTCAATTATGCATTTATGAATGGAAAAATTATAATGTAAATTTCACTCATTAAAAACTTAGATAAAAATGACAACATTACAGATAATTTTTCATTTCACATGGAGAACTTAGAGACTCAAATATGAGTACTCCAGATAAGTTTTATACAAATTGGAGGCATCTTGAATTGTTAAGTATATTTATATACATAAAAGCTTATGCATGCTTTAAACACAGTATTTTTAAAAAATGAGAATTGAAACCAAAAGTATGACCAGCACTGGCATTGAAATGTTCTGGTTTTTCTATGAGTCTGACGTAGTGTTAGTGACTGTGCTGCACTGAAACATGTAATGGTGCGTTCTGAACCATGATTTGTTAAACATAATAACCCACATCCCAGAGTGTTTAGGCTGGTCATAAACCTACCAAGGTGCGAGTCATGTGCATAATCAATTACAGGCAGTCTCTGGTATAAATGCTGTTCAGCAATACTTGAACTGCCTCCAAAATTTTTGCTTACAGGTAGACATCCAAATAAACCAGTGAAACATGTCCTGAAAATATGGGCACATTTTAAACATTAAGACAATTTTTTTAACCATAGAGTCTCATAGTATGATGGAGTAATAACCTACATGGGAAGAAAACAAAAAAGAAAAAACTAATCAGTATAGTGCATGATTGATTCAATATAGTTCCAGGGAAGAGTCCAGTCATGATTGCAAACTCCTTCAGACCAGCCATCGGCATTGTTGCGCGCACCCTGTTTTAAGGACAGCAACAGCTTTTTCAATATAGTTCTTGGGAGCCCAAGCAGGATCCTATACTGCGTCACTGCAGCTTCCTCATCTTCATAGTCCACCAGAGGAGGTGGCGGAGGAAATGGACAGTCATCCGCACATGGAAATGTCATCCGATGGAGGAGGTGGTGATGGAGTTGGGCTATCAGCAACTGGGCCTGCAGTGGGAGGTGAAGGTGTAGGCACAGCCGTGGAAATGCCAGTCCTACTGTTGCCACTGTGTTCTCGACTTCCACTTCCTCCGCTACTTCTATCCTTGGTCTGTTGCCTGGACGGTGCTGGCTTCGAAGCCACGCAGGACTAGTCGTGTGGTCATTAGGAACTGTTGGAGGCTTAAGCAGCTCTAGGGTTTTGTAAGGGGTATTCTGTCCCAAAGTTCCCTGGCCTAACAAGGGAGGAGGGAGGAGGCTTGGTGGGTTTCTGCATGGGCGGATTTGTTCTCAACAGTGCACCAGTTTTTGTGGGCTGGTTATTTCCATGCTTAACTCCACGTCCCACATCATCCAGAACTGTGTAGTTGATAGGCTTCCGAATATACCTGACAGGCTGCTCTATATTTATAGGTGCTATTATTTTGTGAGTTCTTGATGTATTGTTATTTGTTGTCAAAGTACCAATCTCTTTAAGCCACTTTTTCTTTATGAAATGATTGATGGAAGACTCCATCCTCTGAAGCTGAAATGCTTAGATATCCATCAACTGGAGAAGCAGCACTTGCTAGAGATTGAGTTGTATGTGGTTTGGTCTCTTCTAGAGCTTTTCCCTTGTCTGTCACCTGGATGCAGTAGTTGACACACTAGTCCGTCACCGGGTTAGGTCTGGTAGCTCTCTTGCCAGACAGGATCTCCTCCTCTGGTAACAGCTGCAGCTCTGCCATTTTCCACCCCTCTGCATTGCTTCCTCTTGAGTTAAAGAGACAGAGGCAGCTGGGTCTGCCAGGAGCAGAGGCTAACCACCCACCTGCCCTCTACTGTGGAGCTGTAGACCTGTATTGTAAGAAAAAAATAAATAATATACTATAGGCTAAGTGAAATGATTCCAGATTAGAATTGGAGTCCTCAAGGAGAGATGAAGAACAAAGGATAAAGGAGACATGTAGCTATCTAAAATTCAGACTGCTCTCTTTAACCAATTAAAGCATATTACCATTTAAAGCAAAATGATGGCCTCTAGCTGGATTTATAACATGAAGATGATGTACTACGTATGAAAACTATAGCATAACAGATTGTGCAGATTGCAATTTCTTATGCTTTCTCTTACATGGAGAGTAAGACTAAGAAGTTAAGGGTATATATTATAATTCCCAGAACAACCGTTAAAGATTAAGGGATAGCCACAAAGTTACCAGATAAAACCAATTGTATAAATACATGCAGGAAGGTGGGCAAAGAGAACAGAGGAACAAGATGTGGATGGGGCCACTGGAACTCGAAGGTGGTGGGAGAGGAAGACAGAGGAACAGGATACACATGGGATCAGCATATGGAGCAGGAAGCTCTAAACCTAGATACACTGCTGAGTTCATAAATGTAAGTGGACTAACTGCTGTCTTAATGCACCCTGTGAGCCGGGCAGTGGTGGCACACCCTGTAACCCCAGCACTTGGGAGGCAGGGACCGGCAGATCTTTGTGAGTTTGAGGCCAGCTTGCTCCACAGAGTTAATTCCAGGACAGCTGGACTACACAGAGAAACACTGCTTATGTAAATACAGTGCTCATGTGTGAAACTCTCTCTCTCAAAAAAAAAAAAAAAAAGACTTTTAAATTTGACAAAGGAAAAAGAATTGTAGAGGGTGAGGGAAGGAAGGAATAAGGCAGATTGTTTTTTCCCCAAATTACTTTATGTGATTAAAGTTAATATAATAAAAACCCAAAATAAATCAGAAAGCAGAGGGGTTCACTGAAAAAGGTGGAGAAGGTGCACCATGCAAGCACTGAGCATAGGAGAACTGCAGTGACCTCAGGAGAAAGGATCTCATCTAGGATAGGAGACATCCCATAATGGTTTAGGGTCAGTTCTTTAGGGAGACAGCCATAAGCGTGTATTCACCAAGCTGAGCATGGTGGCACATGCCTTTAATCCCAGTACTCAGAAGGTAGAGGCAGACTGATCTCTCTGAGTTTGAGGCCAACATGGCCTACATAGTAGGTTCAAAGACAGCCAGGACTACACAAACACCAAAAAAAAAAAAATGTATTTACCTAAGAATATTTTACATAAACTAAAATTTGACAGAACATTAAGAATTCTATAAGTATAGTCAGAAACTTCAATATTAAATAAATCATAGAATACTCTTTTAAAACTAGGTTATCTTATAGCAGTGTGGTACACGAAAAAAATATATGTATACACTTTATAACCAAGCAAAGAAAGAAAGAGTGGAAGATTTTATTGGAAATTAACTTGCAACCTTAGGGATTACCAGGCAGGAATTCAGTGACCCGTAAGTCTTCCCCAGGAAATCTTCTAGGAGTAAATTTCAGGTAATTACCAGAGAAGCATTAGCACTGCAGAAGGAAGTACAAAGTGAAACCAAGTGACAGTGTGAAGGGCGAGGAGCAGGTCCACCCTGAAGTACAGTTACACAGGGTGTACACCCACAGGGTTTGTTTTTATTATGTGGGTGGTGATGCTGCTGTTACTTGGAAACTCTTGTTCTGTATTGCTCTGTAATGTGCCATGGCACACAGGAATAACTGCATGATAATTATAATGCATACAAGAATATTGTAATTGCGTAGGTTGAACCTGGAACATGGCAGCAGATCAGTAAGGGAGGCTGAAGGCTAGGTTCACATCAAAAGGACTTACACACCCGACTGGTTTCAGGCTGGAAGCCTGTCAGATACATTTAATTCTGTCAGTGCATACAGTTACACAAGTTACCTAGACAACCTGGAAGATGACAGAGAACGATTCATCTTGCAGCATGGCAAGAAAAGGTTCATATTAGGGCAGGGATGAGCTGAGTGGCAGAACACTTACATAGCACGTGCCAGGCCCCTTCCAGTCCCAGCCCAGACTCCTGTTCGGTGATTTGCCTTGATGCTCCATAGTGAACTGCATAGCTGGGTACCCACCAGTGAGGAAGGAGAGGCAAATGCCTGCACAAGTGTCCCTGCTCAGTAAGGAACCGCATGGCAGAATAACACTTAGCACTTTGAAAAGAACCTGCTACGGTGTGCCCCTTTTTAGAACACACAGAGTCGTTAGAGCCTTGCCAGAGGGATCAAGCCCAGCTTGATTCACTTGCCAATTTGCAGGAAGTAGTGTTTGTACTACAAGTTTGCCATATGGAAAACGCAGGAGGCTGGCAAAAGTAGAAATGATGTAAAAGTGTATGTGCATATATTTGAAAGCATATGTCTAACTCTGACTAAAATCAGTAGAAAAATCAGTGGACTTGGCAGGAATTAAGGGGAATGGCATAGAACTGTACCAACTTCCTCACTGCTCATGGCTGAGAGCCAGCAGAGCAGGAAGCACACCCGAAGAATTAGGACAAAATAATCTGACTTACCAATGCATTGGCTCAGTTAACCACCTAAGCTGTGTTCATATAATAATAATTGGAATTACTTTTATTGTAGCTGAAAAAGCAGGATGTATAGCTTATGTAATCCTGTTGGTGACAAAGCACACTTAAGTTTGGACAATTTATGCAAAGTTACACAAAATTGGTAATAGTGACTTCTAGGGAGGTGATTGCTAGGTGACTGATGCTAGGTGATATTTAGGGTGACAGACACTTGATTTTTTTAATGAGTGAAACTTTTATTTATAAGATTTTTCACCATTAATTTTTTTGTAAAGTTGTTTTTCTCTCACAATTTTCATATGTATATGTGTGTTTATATGTGCATATATACATATATACATATTTATATATAACTTTGAGCACCCTGTCATTCTTTTTATCCTCTTCACCCTCCTGAGGCCTGTTTTTGCTGAATACTAACTTGGACCGCTTGAATATACTATTAGCAATTACTAATTTGAGGTGGAGAGATGTCTCAGAGACCTGGGTTTCCAGCCCCCATGTCAGATGGCTCACAACTCCCTATAACTCCAGCTCCAGAGGATCCAACGCCCAGCTTCTCAGGGCACTGGCAGTTGTGCACATACCCACATGCAGACACAATTAAAAACAAAATCTAAAAAAGCAAAGCAATTATTTATATTTTAATCCTCCCCACCCTAGTTTTATATTCAGCTAAGTTATGTTTTCATAGTTAATACAAGTATTTGAGAGACTGATAAATATAAAAGGAAAATCAATTTTAATATGTAACATGTGAAGAAGTAGAGAATCTAATTCTAATTTGCTACCACCCCTGCCCTGTCCTCTACTGGTGTGCTGCTGGGTGGCGGGAGATGTGGCCTTCGAATGATGTGACTGAGATCCTGGCCCCAAGTCATAAAGGCTTGAGTGCAGTATCAGAGCATCACGTGACAAGGTCTCTGCCACAGCTGTACTACCCCATGAAGGGCCAGTCATTTATAGTGTTGTCATCTGAAGGGCTTTAGTTCAGAAGCCAGTCTTCACTTCCTTAAAGCCTAGGCAGGAGAGAGCAACCATTGGTGTTAAGAACAGCACAGATGTGCGTTTGTGTGTAATGTTTGTGTATGTGTGTACACTTGCATGTGTGTGTGTGGCACCTAGAGGTCTGCCTGGAGTGTCCTTCCTCAGGAGCTGGCCACCTTGTGTCTGGAGACAGTGTCTCTCTCTGGGGCTGCCAGTTAGGCTAGATTGGCTGCCAGTGAACCAGGCTTTTACACTTGAGCTCCTTAAGTATTTAAGTTGACAAAGTTGCAATTAAAGCCTTGCCTAACATATATCCAGAGTTTTCATGCTTTTCTATTTTTTTTTTATGACAGTTAATTTTTAAAGAGCAACTTTCACCAAAACAATTAGGGTTCTTAAATGTGACAGAGCTTGTTGGTGCTCTTAGTGACATTCTCCGAGTTGAGTTCAGTGAAGAAAAGCAAGACTTGCTAGTGTTTGATGCTGACCTGAAGCCTGCACCACCTGGTGAGTTAAACTGCTACAGCACAACCTCATTTTCATTGTCCTTTTTCAGGATAGGGAAGAAGAAAGCATTAAGAGTCATCATTAGACTCACATGACCCAAACACCTCACATATCAGCTGTGAAGTGTTTGAATAATGACCTCCTTTTTAGTGATAAATTTAGTAATGTTAACCTGTATTATTAGTTTAAATTTTTAACTTTTTACAACTTAACTTATATTTATTTGTTTGGGTTTTGGTTGTTGTTGTTTTGAGACAGATTTTTATTATGTAGCCCAGGCTGGCGTGGAACTCACTGTGTAATCCAACTGGTCTTAGCCTTATGAAAACCCTCTTGCCTGAGCTTCCTGAGTGCAGAGCTTCTAGGCATGAGCCACCATTTTAGCTATTTCTTGTCATTCTTTAAAATTATTTTATGTGCACAGGTGTTTTCTCTGTGTGCACCATGTATGTGCAGTGCCTACAGAGGCCCAGAGAGGGTCAGGACCCAGGGATGGAGTTACAGACAGTTAAGAGCTGCCACGTCAGCGATGGGAGTCAAACCCAGGTCCTCTGGAAGAGTTGCCAGTGCTCTAACTATGGAGCTTCTTCAGCCTATTATTTTCTTTATTGTCCAGTTATTAGTAATTCTGAAGGGATAATTCTGAGTTGGTTATTTGATAAGTGATGCTTATCAGGCTATGCAGCAAAAGCTTCTTACAAACTCACAGAGCCAGACTGTATCAAATATGTGTGAGGAACTTCCATGTATATATTTACAATAAATAAACCCCAAACCAGTGTCCTCTTTTTAAAAATATTTATTTATACATTTTTGGTTTTCGAGACAGGGTTTCTCTTGTAACCTTGGCTGTCCTGGAACTCACGCTGTAGAGCAGGCTGGCATTTCCTCTGCTCCCCAAGTGCTGGCATTAAAGGCGTGAGCCACCCTGGCCTGGTTGCTCTTTTTCTATTTCTGTATTTATTTTAGGAAACCACATTGCATTAACATCATTATATTTTTGTTTTTAGCTCAGTTTGGTTTTGTTTTAGAATTTTTAAAAAATATTTTATTTAATTTTAATTTATATGCATTGGTATAGGGGTGTCAGATCTTGGAGTTACAGACAGTTGTGAGCTGCCATGTGGGTGCTGGGAATTGAACCCAGGTCCTTTGGAAGAACAGGCAGTGCTCTTAACCACTGAGCCATCTCTCCAGCCCCTGTTTTAGAATTTTTATTGAGATAACTTTATATTACCATGTAGATAGCTTCCCATGTATTCTTTACTCAGTTCCCTCAGTGGTAACACTGTGCAAAGGTGTGAACAATACGGTACATTAATTTTAAAGATATGTGTGTGTGTTGTGCACGTGTGTATATGTCCACCTATGGGGAAGCCAGAGTATAACCTCAGATGGTGGCCCTCAGGTGCCATCTTTTTATTTACTTGTTTATTTTGAAATAGGGTTACTAGTTGGCAGGGAAGCCCCAGGGATCCTCCTGGGTAGCTCTTGAGGTCCGGGAATCCAAGCGTGCGCACCTCATGCTGAGGTCCTTTGCTCACCTGCTGAGCTCATGGACGCCACAGCTGGACTGGAGTGTTGTTTCGCTCCTTGGCAGCTTACACCCCAGTCCCAGGCACAGGAATCCTCTTGGAGTTGGTGGTCAGGGTTAGCCACAGAGATGACCCAGAGCAGTACAGGATGCTGCCTTCAGGTGCCTCACAGAGCTTGAAGACAAGTCCCTGTTGCTGAAGACACCACATACTGTGAATGTAGGACTTGGAAGATTTGAGCTAGATACGATCTGAATTTGTAGAATTTTTTAACCACTAAAGCTCTTTAAACCATTCAAACAACACAGTGATAGTTAATGCTTATAGCTTTAGTGATTATATTTTTTGACCTCTTATAAATTATATACTTAATTATAACATAATTTTCTTTTTCTTTTTCTTTTTTTAAGATTTATTTATTTCTTATGTATACAGTGCTCTGCCTGCATGTACACCTGCAGGTCAGAAGAAGGCATCAGATCTCATTATAGATGGTTGTGAGCCACCATGTGGTTGCTGGGAACTGAACTTAGGACCTCTGGAAGAGCAGTCAGTGCTTTTAACCTCTGAGCCGTCTCTCCAGCCTAACATGATTTTCTTATGCAGAGCATTATTATATAAATATTGTATCTTTGGTTTTTATGCTTAATATATTGTTTTCCATATTAGTATGCTTTTCATTTTTACCTTTATACAGTTCTTACATACTTACTTTATTTAACCAGTGACCTGTTGGTGGACATTTAGACTGTTTGCATTCTTACTGTTACCAAAGCATGATGACTAGTATTTTTAACTTTTTATTATCTATTTTTGCTGTTCAGGGGATGAAACTCAGGCCCTTATTCATCCTAGGCAAATATGATTAATATTTTTGTGCCTACATTTCAATGTGCTTGTGAGTTTGTTTCTTCAGCAGCTATTTTAGTTGTAGATCTGAGGAGTCCTGTAATGTGCCATCCCCGGGTACTCATCATGTATGCATAAATTTCAGTAAGATACGTGGTTGATCTGGGCATGGTAGTCCATGCCTTTAATGCCAGCACTCGGGAGGCAGAGGCAGGCCGATCGCTGTGAGTTTGAGGCCAGCCTGGTCTACAAAGAAAAGAAAAAAAAAAAAAAGATGTGGTTGATTGTGGAACTCTCTGAGTTAAGGCATAGATTACAGAATATTAAAAAGTTTGCACAGTGTACATTAAACAACTGTTCATTGCTTAGTTAGAAGGAGAAATTGGAAATGAGGATGTTGAAAGTCTCCCTCTGGATTTGAAGTTATCCCACTCCTGTTTCCCAGTGTGAGAACGTCTCCGTGTGTCTCTGAATCTGAAAGTCTGCAAGGACAAATGCACATTGCTCAGTGTCTCCCTGGCGCCTGGCACACGGGGCTGCTAGGGGCAGTGGTTCCAGTGGTGTAATGGATACGTGGGCACTCTCTGGCTGTTTCAGGCAGAACACTTTCATCAGTCAGAAATTCGTGTTTAGTTCAACCAGACAAGAAAACAGAAGCCAACGCTTGGGCCTCCAGTCCCTCTAGAAGTTCACTGTCTACTGTAGTGTTTAAGAAGTCCGTGTGGGACTGCCCTTTGAAGAGCCACAAGGAGCCGGAGCAGAGGGTTTATAAGAAGCCTAATGTGGTGGTGAAACCCCTACAGCTGGTAAGTGAGCAGTCGCCCTCGGCTAACGGGCGCAGGGACTGGATGAACACTTCTTTAACCAAAATGCTCCGTTAGAAAAAATATAAAAATATTTTTTGGAACATATATTTCTTGGCAGAGAGCATATTCTTTGGCCCAGCAGCCCTGTATGTGGCATTTCCTCTCGTTTTTCAGTTTTCCACTTCCCAGAGCCTGATTTTAAAGCTTTTCAGATGGTTAAAAATCGGAGACTTCTTATGGCACCATGGATTTCTCTGTTGCTCAGCCTGGGGGCGTGCAGGAGTCCCAGTTCTGGTCCTGCCTCTAGGAGGCTGTGTGTGTTTGCTTCTCCTGTTTCTGGCTGTACTGTTACTAGGGAATTGGTTTTTTTTTGTTGTTGTTTTTTGTTTTTTTTATTCCTCATTGTGGCTGGCTGTTCAGTGGGGTGAGCAGTTTGAGATCCTGCTGTGGGAGGACAGCCTACCTTACCCCTGCCTGAATGTTTTGAAAGTCATGTTGCCCATTTTGTTAAAGACATTTGCTTAACACTCTCAGCATTTTCTTTTCTTTCTTCTTTTTTAAAAAGAGATTACACATAGGAAGCCTATACAGCCATGTGGAAAAGAGATTCATACAGATAAATACAAAAAACTTAAAATTGTGTGTAAACTAAGATTACATCAAACAAAAACAGTGACTGCTAGGAAATGAATCATACTTCTAACATGATAGTTTAAAGTCTGGTATAAAATCGGGTAGCTAAGAACTTTGGATATTTAATCTGGCATAATCCTCAAGCAAGCTTATTAAATAAATAGTATTATGTAGGTAAGGAAACTGCAGTGAAGCAGTTTATCAAGATCACCCAGCTTCAGAAAAACAGAGAAATCAAAGTCAGGTAACCAGCCTCATTGTGTGGTAAAACCACAGGTTCTTCATCCTTTGTAGGATGCCTTTTTTCCTTTTTATTATAATATATATATATATAATTACACATAGATTCAATATTTTCATAATGTAGTACTTGAAGAATTTTTTAAGTGGTGGCTGTAAATGGTAGATCCTTTGTGAAGCATTCTGAATTATAATTTTGGCTTGAGCCCAAAATCTGGGTTTTTGTAATTTCCCAGATGATCCTGATAATAAAGATGACTCCTGAAATAAAATTTGGGAGATAGAGTCATAGGATTTGACATGTCTCTTAAAAGCTTTATATGATTTCTTTCTCTTCCTGCCTTCCCTTGTAGCAAGTAGAAATGAACAAATCCCAGCTCAGCTCGTCAGGGGCAAACCATGATATCCCACCAGACGCTGTGCGTGCGAAGAAGTTGTGCCGACTCCCCCCGCTAGACAGCAGCACGCTCGTGGGGGTCTTTGTTGAGTACATCATCTCTCCCAGTCAGTTCTACATCCGCATCTACAGCAGGGACTCGTCAGAGTTGCTTGAGGACATGATGATAGAGATGCGGTAGGTGCTCCCGCTCTCGCTGTGGTCCCGTTTGTCCCTACTCAGAATCCTCACACACTTTGGTCCCAGGACTCAAAGTAACGAAAAGCTTTTGCTTACCAGTGGTGTCATATAGAAACTTAAACTTCAAATTTTAAATATCTGTTTTTAAAAATCCACATGATGGCATGATAATTAACATTTTATGAACAGTAACTAAAATTTTCTAATCCAAACATGGGCAATAGCTCTTCCTATCCATATACAGAGTATACTCCAAATTCCTCTGTGGATGCTAAAACTATGGATTGTACCAAGCGCTATACATCTGTATGTGTATGGTGTATTTTTCATATATATACTTTGCTAAAATTAATTTATAAATTAGATAAAGTAAGAGAGTCACAGAAGAAACTGTAAGATAGAACAATTGTGCCCATGTGCTGTGGTAGCAGTTGGACTGACATGGTAGTACTCCACGCAGCTTGAAGGCCCCCAGCAGTGGTTGAGACCTGGGCTGCAGAGGGTAAGGCGGTTAAGAACTCACCATTGCTACTCAGTGTGCTATGCAGTTTTGAATTTATCAATTACTCCTTGAACTTTCCATTTAAAGTTGATCTTAGATAACTGAAACCATGGCAAGTGAACAAATGAGCAATGGAGGAACTTGAAGTCCTCTGCCTCATAAACACAAAAAGGCTATGGGAAAATTATTTTTTGATAATGTCAAAAATTGACAAATACGTTATAAAATTAGATGCAGGTTAGAATTTGATTTTTTTATATGCTCATATTTTAAAATTGGTTGGTCTACAACAGCTGTTGGAAAAGAACCCGGACAAATTATATAATTGCAGGCCCCAGTACCAACTAAAACACAGGGTCCTCTGTTTAGAAATCATTAAGAATTTCAAGATAAGTAACTGCAGAGCAGTTAAGCAAGCATGAGGGAACTATGAACATGAAAACAGTCCTGAGTGAGTTGTACCTGTGTATAATTCTAAATGTCATGGTTTGGTTGCTTGTGGAGTGCTGCCTTAACTGAACTGTGCAGCTCATCCAGATGTGTTTCATTCTAGAATATTGAAAAGGAAAAAAAAAAACCACACTTAATAAACAGTATTAAACTGAGGTCTACCTGTCAGTAAGGGATTTGTGGGTGTTGAATGAACTTATTCTCCGTGAAACGACTGTGTTTATTATTACTGCTGATGCGATCAGAACAACATTAACTTTCAGAGTTTGTTAGTTTTGATGTTGAATGCCACGACTTTAAAAGTCTATAAAGTCTTGCTTGAAGGCATGAATTTTATCATTGACAATATGTAGTCTTAGTGAAGTTTTGTGAAGATATGTTTCAAATGCTCAGCTCTGAACTGTATTATTAGTGTTATGGGCCTGGGGTCATGCAGAGATTCACCAGTCTGATCATGCATACATTTTAGCAAAGAAGGGGCTTTGTTCAGATACTAGTTCTGGATACTTATCACGCCTGGGCTATGCCAGAGAGCGCTCTCAAGAGGCATCTCTGGAGTACATTAGTCAGAGATTAGAAAGGTAAAACTCACAGGGCTCCATACTCCTGCCTTCATGCAACCAAGGACGAGATCATACTCTGATGGACACATTCAGCCGAGGTGCAGTCATACACACACCCTTCCTGGGTGCACTCGGCCAAATGAGCTTCTTTACAGGAGTGAAAACACTGGATTGTTGTCTTTCAAGAGCAAGATCAGGCAATTACAAGAACAGCCCCAGGATTCCAGGAAGTCACCTGTCCTTGGTCAAGTAGAGCTTACAGGCTAGAGGCATTTTTATTTTAAATTTTAAAACATAATCTTCACCATCACATTAGTCAGTATTTAAAAGAAAATGGTGTTACATTAAAAATCAACTAGTTGCTGGGTGGTGGTAGGTGCACACCTTTAATCCTAGCACTGAAGTAGAGGCAGGTGGACCTCTGTGAGTTAGAGGGCCAGCCTGGTCTACAAATTGGTTCCAAGACAGCCAAGGCTACACACAGAGAAACCCTATCTCAAAAAAACAAAACAAAACAAAATCCAAAAAGCAAAAGCAACTAGTTATTTTTTGTTTTTAATTTTACTTTTTTGTTGTTATTAGTTTAGTTTTGTTTTTTTGAGACAGGCTCCCTCAAGCTCACAGAAGTCCTTCCTCTACCTCCCGAGTGCTGGGATTTGAGGCGTGTGCTACCATGTTTGGCTTGGTTGTTGTTTATGTGTCGGTGTGGGAGTGTGTGCATGTGAGCACAGGTGCCTATGGAAGATATCAGATACTATGGAGCTGTAGGTCCGGCTGGTTGTGAGCTGCCTGATGTGGATGCAGAGAACAGAACTTGCGTCCTCTGCTAGAGCAGTAGATGCTCTTAACTGCTGAGCAATCATTCCAATGCCTACAGCTGAAAATTGGGTCCCCACCAAAGGCTAGTTTAGGTCATAGTTCAGGTACAAAGGGCTTCTCCTTGAGATATTTGGGGAATACTGTGTATGTACTTCAATTTCTTTGTCATAGATAATTTAATTGCACTGCCATATCAAGGATTTTATTTTTTCTCCTTTCTTTATTTTATTTCATTTTATTTTTATTTTTTGAGACAGGGTTTCTCTGTGTAGCCCTGGCTATCTTGGAACTCTCTCTGTAGACCAGACTGGCCTCAAACTAAGAGATCCGCCTGCCTCTGCCTCTGCTTCCTAAGTGCTGGGACTAAAGGTGTGCATCTCCACGCCTGGCTTGGGCATCAGGGACATTCTTAAGTGAAACTGGTTGGCCTCGTCTGTTTGTTTGTTGGCTTTTGTTGTTGTTGTTTTGTTCTCTTTAACTGAAATGTGACAGTGGCAGGTGACAATAGTTTTGACACTGCCTTGATTCAGCTAAGGCACATGGTATTTACCTATTGTTACCTTTACAGCACCAGTGCATATGTCAAAGGGCAAGGTCTTAGTTATAGTATGAAAATAGCCGAATTATATGGAAGAATACCAGGGCCCCGAGGGCTTAAGGACTGTTATTTGATTTTTGTCTACTGAAAAATTCTGTCCTTTGTTAATAAATACTAAGAATATCTGATTATATTTTGTCATATTAATAATTTTTTATATTTATAAGAGCATTGCATATTTTTCTTATTTTATCATATTGTATATTTTTATACAAAACCTCAAGTTACCTGACATAATGCAAGTCAAGTAATAATCCCTTAGAAAGAAATACTATCATGGCTCAAATGATGGCTTAGTAAAGTGCTTGCTTTGTGAACACAAAGACCTTAGTTCTATCTGTAAATGCCAGGCAGTCCTAGCATTGGGGGAGCAGAGACAGGAGGCTTCCTGGGGTGGGGCCCACTGTCCAGCTAGTCTAGCATAATTGCTGAGCCCTTGGCCAGTCAGAGACTTTGTCTCAAAGGAGGTGGGCAACATTCTTGACTGATAGGTGAGGTTGTCATCCCTGGCCTCCATGTGCGTTTATGCATGTGCATGTAGCAGGCGCACATGCACCCACACCCACATACACATACACACTCACATGTGCATGCATGCATATACACATTAGAAAAATCATCACATATTCTACTATGTCTGTGCGACTTAGTACATATTTTAAAGTATTATTATCATCTCTGAGATCTGGGCATTATTCAACTCTTTTGGTCTAATCTTATCTCCAAATTGAGACAATCTAGTGCCTACTGCAGAACTGTGGCAAGTAAAGCATTTAGAATCTAGTTCAGTGTTGGCTGCTCTTTGTGTATGTATGTGTATCATGTGTGTAAGTACACACATGTGTGCATATGCAGACCAGAGGACAGCCTTGTGTGCCATTTCTTAGGTGCTGTCCATGAATGCATATGAAATTAGAAGCTGTAAGATGAGTTCTTTGGGACAGGCTCTCACGAGACTGCAGTTCGTTAGTTAGGCTGGGCCAGCGAGCCCCACAGACTCCCAGGTCTCCATGTTTTTCAACAAAAGCACTTGTTGCTGTACCCAGCATTGGTGTTTTAATGTGGGTTCTGGTGATCAAACTCAGGCCTTCATGCTATACAAGCAAGCATCACCATCCAACCATCTCCCCAGCCTGGGTGCTGCTGTCACACTGTAGCTGCTCTGTGTCTGGTTGTTGAGGCCCTAGTACTACAAGGATGCATGTGTAAGACATGCTCTTTGCCTGCGTGAGCACACTAAAGCTGGGAAGATAGCCAGGGGGATAAGTGGGATAGAGTGGGACGCGGTGGTTCTGTCTGCGAAGGCTTTATAGCTGGTATTTGAACAAGGCCTCCTAAGCAGGGCTTTGCTAGTTGATGTGAGAGTATGTATATTCTGGCACTAAGGTCAGCATTAATGAAGGATTGAATGATGATATTTGGGAGCAGATAAGAAAGTAGAGTTAGCACTGGTGATGTTGGGAGGACCTGACCTGATATGGAATTGGGAGATGTAAGAGCCGAGTTGTTAGCACCACGGGAAAGCATTCTTTCAGACAGAAATCACTGAGATCTTTTTTTCTTAAAGGTTAGGGGAGGACCTTCTTAGAATTTGGATATGAAATGTCCCGAGAGGCTCATGTGTTAAAGGCTTGGTCCTTAGTGCACTGTTGGGTGTTTACCCAAGTGACTGGGTCATGGGGGCTCTGACTTGATGAGTGGACCAATTCATTGATGGCTCCATAATTTAGAGACATTATTGGGAAGTGGCTTGAAATAGGAGGTGACACTTAGCTAGAGGAAGTAGGTCACTGGGGAAGTGTCCTTAGAGGATGCAGCTTGTTCCTGTGCCCTCTCTCTCTGTTCTTTCCACCTGGCTGCCATGAGATAATAAAGGCTGTGGCTCACCTCCTGCTTCTGCTCACGTTCTGCTTCACCACAGTGAACACGTCGCTGAGCTGAGGTCCCTGAAACTGCCCCTGGTTGTTTCTTTCTGTGTGTTTAGACAACAGATTTAGAGGGCTAACTCCATTCATAGTAAAGCAAGGGGTGAAGAAAAGGTCAATAAAATGGGCAAGTCTTTAAAAGGGAGGGAGAGAGAGCAGAAAGGAACAAACTGGGGAGAAATTAGGAAAGTAAAACTGTCAGTTGATAAGAAAGGGAGTAAAAAGTTTTGGGGAGAGAATATGAAATATTTCACCATGAAGACTGTTGGCTTAGAGATTGAATAGGTATGAGAAACTAGGCATTTCTACTCACTGCATCTAAGGTGAGCATCAGATAGTTGGCAGTAAAGACTTGGCAGTCGTAGGATTTTGGGTAGCCAAAGGTTTGTCTCTTCCTGCAAACGTGGATGTTCCGTGGTGTTAAAAACATTGATGTTCTCTTCCACTGTTCTGGATAATGCGTTGCCCACTTAGGATGTAGCCAGCCATCGTCTACTAGGTCCCTTGGTAGCTGATGGGAAGGAGAAAACAAAGGTAGAGGGTGTGGGCCACATCATTGCTTTGAAAGACACAACTTGAAGTTTGCACATTTCACCTTTAAAAAAATTGTGATAAAGTATACAGTAATTTCAACGTTGTGTGATTTTTCTTAAATCCTGATAGCTAGAACTTTTTATTCAAAGAGCCACACCTAGATCCTGGGAAGTCTATATGGGTAGTTAAAATATGGGTTCCTTATTGCTAGGGGATAAGGGGGAAGAGAATGGGTAAGGAGAGAGGACCTATAGCATGGCTTCCAGACAGTTGAAAACACAAGCTTTGATGTTGAGGATGCAAGGGTCTTGCAAGGAGAGTCCATCACTCACAGTGAAATGAGATGTGCAACTGGGTGAGATGTTACACAGGAGGGATGGCAGTGTTTGAGAGCTGCTGAAGCCACCGTTCTCAAACCGTCTGCATGGTTAACTAAGATTTTGCTATTCTCTCTATCCTCAGCAAGGAAACTGAAACACAGAAAAGCACAGCTGCCAATCTTTTAAACAAGGGAGTCAGGATTTGAACCTCGGTTTCTGCTTGAAACACTCCAAAGAACCCAGATTTTAAGGCAACGTGGAGCCTATTTAAAGCATATTAATAAGGAAGGAATAGGAGAGAGTTGTGTAGATGGAGTAGCCAAGGGCATGAAAGGAGATAGGCTGAAGAGAGAGACTCTTAAACTTGGGGTTAGCAAGCCATTGGGGCTTTTTTTTTTTTAAAGGAATGTTTTTTTAACTGAAATAGAATTGCACCACTTTCCCTCCTCCCTTTCCTCCTTCCAGCTCCTCCCTGATACCCCACCCATCCATCCACATCACCCCCCTTTCAAGTTGATGGCCTTTTTTTCTTTGATTATTATTGCTACCGGCATATATATATGTGCATCACAAATACATGTAAACACAGATTGGATGTGTGTCTGTTGTTTCAGGGCTGACCACGCTGCATTGGATAACTGATGCCGGGGCTCATTCCTGCAAGGGGCCAGCTCCCCTTCCCTTGTTGTTACTGGTTGGCTGTAGTTCTTTGTTTAGGGGTGAGACCCCAGGAAAATTTCCCCCTTTCCACATTAGTACGTCCCTTGATACTGCCGTTGTTCTGGTCTTGTTTGTGTGGCCATTTCTAGGTAAGACTGTTTCACAGTAGATTTCCTGGTGTTCTGGCTCTTAGAGTCTTTCTCTCCCCTCCTCTGAGGTCTTCCATGAGCCACAGATGCAGCAGAGCATCCTTTTAGGAAGTTCCATGGAGTGAAGTTGGGTCCTAGTCTATTCAGAGAATGTAATATATACAATGTCTTGTTAGGTGGCAAGACAAGTATGTAAGTGTTGTCCTTGGAAGGAGTTCATTGATGAAAAGAAAGGATTTGGATGAAGAAATTGACATTAGGGCTGGAGAGATGGCTCAGCGGTTAAGAGCACTGGTTGTTCTTCCAGAGGCCCTGAGTTCCAATTCCCAGCAACCACATGGTGCCTCATGACCATCTGTGATATGATCTGATGCTCTCTTCTGTCACGAAGATGACCATGCAGTTAGAGCACTCATATACATAAAAATAAATAAATAAATTTAAGAAAGAAAGAAATTGACATTAATAGGCATTAACAAATCAGAGAAAATTAGTTATTTTCTTTACTTTTTACTAAGACGTTCTTGTTCTTGATACATCAGTAAAAATGACATTATTTTTGTCTTACTCTTTGGATTTTTCTGTATTATGAAATTCTACAGGCGCTGTTACTCTAACCAGCTGGTTTCTGATCGGTACATCATGCCGGAATATTTTATTCAACCAGGACATCTTTGTTGTGTAAGGATTTCTGAGGACAAGTGGTGGTACCGGGTTATTATCCATCGGATCCTTGGGGAAAAGGAGGTTGAAGTATTCTACCCAGACTTTGGAAACATAGGAACGGTCCAGAAGTCCTCGCTGAGGTTCCTCAAGTGAGTTCAATTTAGCAAAATTGCTGGAGCAATGAAATTCTGAATCATGGAACTTGGGGCCTGGGACCCTTTGTCTCTTGCCATGTTCCATGCAGTCTTCTTTACATCCCTTATCATAGGGCATATTTGGCAAGGGATCATTTAATATGTTTTTAAAAGCTTTATTTTTATTAATTGTGTGTGTGTGTGTGCATGTGTGATCAGGTGCTGATAGAGGCCAAAGCTACAGGATTCCCTGGTAGGTAGACGCTATGTAGTTGTGAGCTGTCTAACGTGCGAGCTGGGAACTGAACTCTGTCCTCTGCAGAAGCAGCGTGCTGTTAGTTACTGAGCCATCTCTCCAGCCCCTCATCACACTGATGGATGGACGATAGCCGCTTTTGTCTTCTTTCTCTTGATTATTAATTTGAATGGACTGTGAGAATAAATTTTCATCTTTTCTTAAGAAAATGACTCAGGGTCCTGCTAAGAGGAGTACTTAAGCAGCAGGGCATTGAACAGCTTCTATTGGTGCTTTTATGAACACGGTCCTCTTCAGAAACTTCTTACGTTTTGTAATTTGTTTCTTAAATTACTTTCAAAGTACAAAGTATTAATTTAAAGTGTCAGAATTTAATTGAAATGTTCTGAATAACAAAACAAGAAATGGATCAGAGACTCAAGAAAAGCCGTGTCCATACGTGATTAAATAGTCATATATTTGGCTTTCTGCAGATGCTGCTACACAAAGCTTCCAGCTCAGGCTATACCTTGCTCTTTGGCATGGGTGAGGCCAGCAGAGGTATGTTTGCTTGTTTCTCTCTCATTAGTGAGCAAGATTTAGGTCCTTATTTTGTGCCAGTTCTCAGGACACAAAAATAACATGTGAAATGATTATATGTTGTATGAGAGATAGACATGTGGGCAACATCTACGTCATGTCATGTAGTATTTGCTGTCACCTACTACAGTGTATGAGAGCAGCAAAAGAAAGTGAGCTTTTTTGTTTGTTTTTGTTTTTTGAGTAGCATTGGCTGTTCTGGACTCGCTTTGTAGATCAGGCTGGCCTCGAACTCAACAATGATCCGCCTGCCACTGCCTCCCCGAGTCCTGGGATCACAGGCGTGCACCACCGGGCACATTGAGATATTTTAAGTAGATCTTGTTGGCACAGAATATAGGATAAGCTGGAGTGAATAATCTACAAAGCAGTAGCAGTCGTTTATTATTAAATACTGTGCATAATTGTACTTGGTGTACTTTCCAGTGACTGGCAGCACAAGTTGATACCACTACCACCACAATGTGAGTAATGTGTTGGGCCATGGTGTCATTCAGTGTTGCTAAGCAGCAGGAATGTTCAGGGTCCGTTATAATCTTACAGAGCACTGTAGTGCTACTGTCTCAAATAGAGCTGTGCTGTTGACTGCTGGGAGTAGCTACATATAGTAATTGTTGGGTTGTCTATTTTCTTTGATAGGTCTACATACTTGTTTTTGTAGCAGTGTTATGGCTATGTTACTACACTCTGTGATCTGGCTGAAATCTGGTATGGTGACCCTTTCAGCATTACTCTCTTTGCTCAGGTTTCTTGGGCTAACAGGCCATGTGTGCTTCCTTCTGTATGAATTTTAGGATTTTTTTTCTGTTTCTGTGAAGAATATTATGGGGTACTTATTGGGATTGAATTGAATCTGTACATTGCTTTTGGCAGCATGGCCATATTCACAATATTAATTCTACCCTAGTAATATGAAGATCTCTCCATATTCTAGTGACTTCCTCAGTTTCTTTCTGCAGAGGTTTAAACATTTTCACATTCTTGGTTCCGTTTTTTCCTACATATTTTACTTTTTGATGCTACCCTGAGTGGAAGTGGTTCCATGAGCTTTCTTAGCACGTCTGTTGTTATTATTTTGTCAAATGGCTACTGGATTTTGTAAGTTGATATTGTATTATTCCACTTTGTTAATGGTGATCAATTCTAGCCATTTTCTAGTGGAATTTTATTATCTTTTGTATGTATAGTCATTTAATTTTTAAATTTGACTTATTGGACTATTTGTGTCCTTTAATCTTCCCTTGTTTTATTTCTCTAAGTAGGGACATTGACACTGTTGAGAAGGAGTGCAGATGGTAGGCAGCCCTGTCTTGTTACTGATGCTAATGGTATTCCCTCCAGTGTTTCTCCACTTAGGATGATGTTGGCTGTAGATGGCTTTATCCTGCAGGTGAAGGGGTAGCTCAGCATAAATATAATGAATGCTATAAATAAGCTTAAAGACAAAATCATGTGATTATCTCAGTAGACACAGACAAGGCCTTTGACAAAATCCAGTGTTGTGGGCCCTTGTCTATAGGCAGAGAAGATGCTTCCTCCTGGTAAGCTACAGACATAAGTGAGCAGAACCCCCTGCTGGTAACAGCCCACCAGACCTAAATGTGTTAACCCACACAAAAGCTGTCAAAATGAAGAAAAACATATCAAAGGTACCCTGGAGACAAGCCTGGGAAAGTGTCCTGGGAGTGTCTCCTGCTATTCAAGTAAGCTTAGTTAAAAAACCCAGAGGCTGGAAGGTTGAGCAGTGCAACCCTCACCCCTTCCCCACAGCCTTCTGCCCTTGCCCTTTTCTAAGCTTAGTGAATTAAAATCGAGTTGTTTGATTCTTTTGTCTTTATTTTTAATAAAGTGTAGTCTGGCCTTTTATAAGCCAGAGGCCCCCTTTCCCTTCTGGAAGGGATGCAGATTTCTCTTGTCCCGACCCAGCTACCCTGCGCTCCCTCCCTTCCCAGAAGGCCTTCTTCTTGACCGTTTCTCAGGACGGAGCCTTCTTCAGCTAGCCTCCACAAGGCTGAAGAAAAAACTCTGGGGCTAGATTATCAGCCCAGCCTCCCGGAGAAATGAACGCACACAACATGGCCCCATGAGAAAAGCCCTGGAGTAGGAGCAGAGGGGCTGTCTCAACATTACAGTAAAGACTACATGACAAACCCTCCGATGTCTCTACAGCATGGGTACCTTCGTCGTGGTGGAACTGAACACCGTGGAAGTAAATGAGAGTTGAAGTTGCCTTCTTTTTCTTGTCTGGTTAGTTAGTAGTCACATGTTGGCACATGGTAGCGTGCTTCTTGGCCTTGTGTATTATGGGATAGTTTAGCTTCTTGTGCTGGATGGGTCTTAGAAGAAAAATGATGCATATGTGATAAAAATGACTCATCTAAAGGATGTTATTAAAAGAAATTCAAAGTGGAACTAAGAATGTAAATAAGAATTTAAAGTTAACTTTCTAACGTACTATACGTTAATTAAAACGAATTTTTAAAGCATAATTGTAAGGAGTGCTTCCTCTTGGACTTCACCTTTCTGATTGGCAGATCTGCCTTAGTGGTCTGTTACCATTGGTCATGTTAGTATTTCATAGATGCTCTGATTTGTAGCCTTTCCTTTTTAATTTTATGCCTATGTATGTTTTGCCTTAATGTATGGATATGTAATAAATATGTGCAGTTCACACTGAGGCCAGAAGAGGGTATTAGAGCCCCCAGAACTGAAGTTACTGTTGATTTTTATTTTATTTATTTATTTTTTAACTTAAAAAATTTTTAATTAATATTTTATTATTCATATTACATCTCAATTGTTAGCCCATCCCTTGTATCTTCCCATTCCTCCCTCCCTCCCACTTCTCCCCTACTCCCTTCCCCTATGTCTGTGACTGAGGGGGACCTCCTCCCTCTGTATATGCTCATAGGGTATCGAGTCTCTTCTTGGTGACCTGTTATCCTTCCTCTGAGTGCCACCAGGCCTCCCCATCCAGGGGACGTGGTCAAAAATGGGGCACCAGAGTTTGTATGAAAGTCAGACCTCACTCTCCACTCAACTGTGAAGAATGTCCTATCCATCGGCTAGGTCTGGGTAGGGGTTTGAAGTTTACTGCCTATATTTTCCTTGGCTGGTGCCATAGTTTGAGCAGGACCCCAGGACCCAGATCTGCCCGTCCTAATGTTCTTCTTGTAGGTTTCCAGGACCCTCTGGATCCTTCTATTTCCCCATTCTCCCATGCTTCTCTTACCTAAAGTCCCAATAGGATGTCCTTCCCTCTGACCCACTTTTCTGGTAAGTAAAGTCTTTCGTGGGACATGCCCCTTGGGCTAGTGTCTCAATATAAGTGAGTATATACCATTTGTCTCTTTTTGCTTCTGGGTGAACTCACTCATTATGATAATTTCTAGTTCAATCCATTTGTCCACAAATTTCGGGAATTTCTTGTTTTTAATAGTGGAATAGTATTTCATAGTGCAAATGTACCACGGTTTCTTTATCCATTCTTCTACTGAGGGACACTTAGGCTGTTTCCATGTTCTGGCTATTATGAATAAGGCAGCTATGAACATGGTTGAGCATATGTCCCTTTTGTGTTGTAGAGCATTTTCTGGGTATATTCCAAGGAGTGGAATAGCTGCGTCTTGAGGAAGCCCTGTTCCCATTTTTCTGAGAAAGCACCAGATAGATTTCCAAAGTGGTTGTACTAGTTTGCACTCCATACCCAATCTCAAGCTGTACTATAGAGCAACAGTAATTAAAACAGCATGGTACTGGCATAGCAATAGGCTGGTGGATCAATGGAATCGAATTGAAGACCCAGAGATGAATCCACACACATTTGGTCACTTGATCTTTGACAAAGAAGCCAAATCTATTCAATGGAAAAACGATAGCATCTTCAACAAATGGTGCTGGTCTAACTGGATGTCTACATGTAGAAAAATGCAATTAGACCCTTATTTGTCACCATGCACAAAACTCAAATCCAAGTGGATTAAAGACCTCAACATAAAACCAGAGACATTAAATCGGTTAGAGGAAAAAGTAGGGAAGAGCGTGGAACACATTGGCATAGGAGACAACTTCCTGAATAGAACACCAACAGCCCAGGCCTTAAGGTCAACAATTAATAAATGGGACCTCATGAGGCTGAGAAGCTTCTGTAAGACAGGAGACACTGTCAACAGAACAAAGCGACAGCCTACAGACTGGGAAAAGATCTTCACCAACCCTTCATCTGACAAAGGTCTAATATCCAAAATATATAAAGAACTCAATTAAGCACCACCAAACCAAATAACCCAGTTGAGAAATGGGGCTCAGAACTACACAGAAAATTCTCAACAAAGGAATATCAAATGGCTGAGAAACACTTAAATGCTCAGCCTCGTTAGTCATCAGAGAAATGCAAATCAAAACGACACTGAGATTCCATCTTACACCCATCAAAATGGCTAAGATCAAAAACTCAAGTAGCACCACATGCTGGCGAGGATGTGGAGAGAGAGAAACACTCCTTCATTGCTGGTGGGAATGCAAACTAGTTACTGTTGATTTTAACCTCCTTGTGCGTGCTGGGAAATGAATCAATTCTAGATTTATATCTTAGCATGGATGTCTTGTGCTATTATGTTTTGATAATAGTTATGAGCTATGCGAAAATTACTGGGTAGAAAACTAATATGCACTGAGATAAACTGTTAGAACTTTTTAAGACAAAGCCAGAAATCAGTTCATCTTTTTCCTCATTGAGCTAGCTTAGGTTACCTCATAGTTCATGACTTAGGGGTTCACTTATGTGTGTACCCGTCTATGTGTGTATGTGTATCCTGGCAAAATATTGAGCACTAATGTGTTTATTGTGTTAAGTAAAATATATACTAACTCTTACATCTGATAATTATTATATTCTTGAAATAAAATTAAATAATAAAGAAGTAAATAAAAATGAGCATTGTTAGGATGGGACCCCAATTATTCTGTGCTTTCAGCTCTTACCTACCTGATCCTGCTCCGTTTACTTGTTACAGCACTCACATCATTCACATGCTCTCTCCCTCTCTCTCTCCCTCCCTCTCTCTCCTTCCCTCCCTCTCCCTCCCTCCCTCTCCCTCCCTCCCTCTCCCTCCCTCCCTCTTCCCATGCTCTCCCTCCTTCTCTTTCCTTTTGCTGTATGTGTGAGCCCATTACAAGGAGGAGGAGGTCTACTAGCCAGGAAATATCTTACTAGGATATGAAACATTTCAGACCTTGAGTTTAGAATTTTAAGACTGTAGATTCATGAAAAACTAATGTTTATGTTTAAGCTGTGCAATTTCTGGCATTTTATTAGATCTGTCCAAGTTGATTAACATGTACATATTGAAGTATTAAATTTGAAAACTACTAAAATACAGTATACATTTATCTTAAATTATCTTTTTAAAAATATTTATTTATTTTTTATTTATACAGTATAACGGTTGCATGTGTGCCTGCATGCCAGAAGAGGGCATCAGATCTCATTATAGATGGCTGTGAGCCACCATGTGGTTGCTGGGAGTTGAACTCAGGACCTTTGGAAGAGCAGTCAATGCTCTTAACCTCTGAGCCATCTCTCCAGCACATGATCCTCTTATGTAATGATATATAGCATAAATAATGTGCTACTTCCCCATTGTAGTATTTGTAAATCTTCTATTTTTAACAGTCCCTCATATATCAAGCTTTTGTTAGCAATTTTTATAAATATAGTTATTTTACAGTGTCTAACATTCAATAATATTTTTGTCAAATACTTTACATATTTATATAAATTGCCTTACATAATACTTTAAAAATAGGAAACCTGAAAATTTCAAGTAATTTAATGTGTGTAACATGATAAATCATATGTGTTGTTCCAACACAGTCTCTTACACAAAAGTATATTTTGTGCTATGTAGTATAATGAAAATTAACACAATGACAAATGAGGACATTGAAAGGCTACCTAGTCCCTCTCTGAATATGATCTAATATATAATAAGCAGTTACAATAACCAGTTTTCTTGAAGGGATGAAAGAAAATGAAATACTGAATTTTGAAGATATTTATTTTGTTTTGTAAAAAATTGGTTACAAAAATTATAACAGTGGGGCTGGGTGTGGTGGCATCTGCCTTTAATCCCATAACTTGGGAGCAGAGGCAGGCAGATCTCTATGAATTCCAGGCCAGCCTGGTCTACAAAGCAAGTTCAGGACAGCCAAGGCTACAGAGAAACCCTGTCTCAAAATAACAACAAACAAACAGCGTGTGTGTGTGTGTGTGTGTGTGTGTGTGTGTGTGTGTGTGTGTGTAATTATATATTTCTCAAGTCATAATCTACTCCCACTCTTTGCCTGAGCTCTTCTACTTGAGCTGCATTATTTAAGATTTTGTCTGGTGACGGTCATGTAGTGGCAGATTTAGTAATGTTTATCAGAACCCAACGTTATTTTGTACCACTTTTTGTACATGCATAAGAGGTTGAATGCAGGGCCTCGTGCTTGCTAAGTACAGGCTGTCCCGCTGGGTGACAGTCCCCCCCCACCTGCTCTCCTCACTGTGGTTGCGGGCTCTGGGTTGGCTCAGTCTCCCTACATTGTTACATTATCACTAGCTTCTGGTCTCCTTCCTTTTGGAGAAGTCACTTGTCAGTCTGGTGGCTTTTCCTTTAAAAGTCCTTGGCCATGGCTTTGCCCTCTTTGTTTTTAGCAGTTTTAAAGATTTTCCATTTGTCCCTTACATTCAGTTTCAGTATATGTTTATGTATAATGTGATGCTTACTTGTGAATGTGAATTTATTATTTAACCTACTTTGTTCATTGGACATTTAAATATCTATGGGTTATTAGTTTTGATTAAACCTTGTGAATTTGAAGTTGTTATTCTTTGATTGTTGCCTATGCCCCATAATCATATTTTATTCTCTCTGTTTCTATCTGTCTTTTTCTGGAACAAAAATTAAAAGTTTTAAAGGTAAGTTCTTCCAAATCTTTTAACTGTCTTCTGTATTTTTATGTCCACGTCATTACAAAGTAGGCAATTCTTGTTTTAAATTATCTTCCACTGTGCTAGTTTACTTTTTAATCCTATTTAATCAGCTAATGAGTGCTATGAAGGTTTTAGTTTTTGTTAATTGTGTTTTTACTTTCTGAAATTTAGTTCAGTTGTATCAGGTTTGTTTTTTAAAATCTGTGTGTTGGGGCCCGGAGAGATGGCTCAGAGGTTAAGAGCACTGACTGCTCTTCCAGAGGTCCTGAGTTCAATTCCCAGCAACCACATGGTGGCTCACAACTATCTATTACGTGATCTGATGCCGTCCTCTGGTATATACATGTAATAAATGAATAAATCTGTAAAAAAAAAAAGCTGTGTGTGTGTGTGTGTGTGTGTGTGTGTGTGTGTGTGTGTGTGTGTGTGTAGCAGTGGTGAGAGTAAGACATCTCTCCAGCCACCTTGTGAGATCCATGGCCTGAGCTGGGGTGGCAGGCAGATGCACAGTGCCTCTACCCACTGAGACATCTCACTGGCTGACCTGTACTCATTTATATAGACTGCTGACCTCAACAAGAGTTTCAAACTAAGTTGGTAGTTTGTTGTTAATACTGCCTTAAGCATAAAGTTAGTTTTATAATTGATTTAGTAATAAAAAATGTTTCAAGGTTTTAGGGGTTTCTTCAATGTTGTTTCTATGTGTTGTCGTAGATGGTTCATGATTTCTTCAGGTATTATTTTAGATAACATTTTTACATTTTCATTGTGTGTGTGTTTGTGTACATGCGTGCGTACATACATGGACGTCAGAGGATAACTTGTGAGATTTGGGCCTTTCCTTCCATCATTTAGTCTTGGGGATCTAACTCTGACTTGTCAGGCTTGAGGGCAGGTGTTTTGACCTGTGGAGTGGCCTCCGATGTCCTCGCCTGTCTGTGTATGTTTTCCTTTATGCTGCTGTTGTCTTGGTAATTTGTGTGTCAGAAAGGTTGCATGATGCCTGTCTCCAGAGAGGTTTTATATTTGCTTCGGCCAAGTGTCTCAAACTCCTGCTACTCTGCAGTGTGTGATGTAAGTTAAAACTTGAAGTTCGGTGCACAGCTCTGGTGGTGTGAAAATGGAGCTACAGCTCCATTTGCAGTGTGGTGTGTTTGCCTCCCTTTTGCCTGGAGTATGTCTCACAGATGTTAACGTAGACCCCCGACCGCTGTGGACCCCGGCTCTGATAACTGTCCCCTTTGGCCATCAAAACTGAAGTTCAGATTTGCCCGAATCAACAGGTATTCTGAAGGCAGAAGATCTCACTCTCCCGTCCATTTTTGGCTTGACAATTTCTTATTAGCTTATAAGTCTTTGGTCTTTTTTTTTAATAGTAAATTTTGCATTAAATATTTAAAATAATATTTTACCTTGAATTTAATTTTTTGCCTCTAAGGTTAGTCTTTAACTGACTTTTTTGTTGTTTGTTTGATTGTTTGTTTTTTAAATAAGCCTTAGCTGTCCTGGAATTCACTCTGTAGACTAGGCTGACCTCAAACTCAGAGATACATTTGCCTCTGCCTCCCAAGTGCTGGGATTAAAGGCGTGTGCCACCTGCATGGCTTTAATTGACTTTTTTTTTCTTTTTAATGAGAGTTGCTCAGTTGATAGTTATTTACATTTTTCTAAATCTTTTTATTATTTTTCTTTTTAAATTATTATATATTATAAATTATTATATAGTATGTGCTTATTTCCCTCACCATTTTACCTTCCATATCTCTGTTACCCCTTTTATTCTTATGCCCACTGGATTCAACTCCTTAGAATATTTGTTTATGTGAGATTGTTCTAATTCATCTAATATGATGATTTGCGTCATCAGAAGTTGGGTCATGCAGAATTATCATTTTTACGTTATAAGGAATCTCCACACTGGTTCCCATGGTAAATGGGCTAATGTACACCCTGGCAGCAGTTCTTTGTCCTTTGCCTTCTCCAGCACCTGCTGTGTTTTTTCTGGTGATAATTGTGTTGACTGATGTGTGGTGGATTCTCCATGTAGTTTTGATTTGCATTTCTTTGATGAATGGTCTTTTTATTTATTATAAATAAATAATATACTATTTATGAAAATGAGAGTTTTTCATTAGATAGATTTTTACAGTCATGTTTATCTAACCATATTTTATGTGTTAGTCTAGATTTTTAGGATTTTGGTTTTTTTCACATAAAACTCTAGTTTATAACAATTCATTTTTTTATATGATTACTACAACTCATGCTTAAAATCTTATCCCATAAGTATATCTGTGTTGTATTTAGGAACAATGGACATCCAGAGCTATTTTGCACTTCCAGAAGCTATGTGGTTTGAAGCCGTTAGTGGGGGTGGTGGATGAGTATATGGACGGAATCCTTAATATTTTTCTTTGTGACACATCCTCAAATGAAGATGTCTATTTCCATCATGTCTTGAGGACAGAAGGCCATGCTATTGTATGCCGAGAAAATGCCCCATCCAAGGTAGAATGCATATTTTGTTCAACATATTTTGTTTAAATGTCGCACTTCAGCGTATAAAACAATCTCGTATGAGCAGTTACTGATTTTCTCTTCAATCTTAGAGATGTCTGTTAGGTTTCTGGCTTCTTAATGCAGAGCACCCTCTTCATTTTCAGGTGACTGTTGAAGCCAGGCCATTACCATCACCACCACCACCTCCACCACCACCACCATCTCCACCTCCACCACCACCTCCACCACCACCACCACCACCACCACCAAACAACTCCACATTTTGCTAATTGTTCTTTAATCCTTTGGTGGAAACTTCTGTTTAAAACAAATGATTTAATTGCTCTAACCCTGAGGTATTTAGTTATCTAATATTTTCCTAGTAAAGAACAATATTCTCTTATTTTGAAATTAGTGATAGTACATCTACATTTCTCATCCTGATGCTATTTTATTTTTGTAACTAAAGAAGTATCAACATGGGAATTTTCACCTTAACAATGTTAGAGAATATGTTTAAGTTTTGCAAGTGCCAGCTTGTTCATCTTTTCTGGCTTATTATATAATGAAATGCTTCATCCTAGGGCTTCAGAGACCTAAATCCGTTAGCGCTCTACACTAACCCCAGCGGAGTGCCGGGTGATACAGTTCTGCCTGAGCTGGCGCACCCTTCTTATCAGCAGTGTTTTAATGAAGGCAGGGAGCAACAGCACCAATCCAAGGTGAGTGCACTGCACAGCCAAGGAAAAATCTCATTAATTATAGTTCTGTCCTCACTTTGTAGATTAGTGAAGGCTTCTGGACAGAAAATCTGGGAATCCTGCACAGGGATAGTAACAGTGACCTTGTCTCTCTTTGCCAGTGTTGTCCTTTGCGTTGGTTCTGTTTGTTCCTCAACAGTTCCTCTTATGCGCCAAATGTCCTGCCTCCTTTGTGTGGCTGTGCTTCCCCTACACTGATGATGCCAATGCTATTCTTTTAAAACTACCTTAGTGCATTTATTCATTGTGTGAATGTGTATAGGCGCATGCATGCTGCAGTGCACATCTGGAGGTCAGAAGAAAACTGCGGGTGTTGGTTTTCTCTTTCAGCCATGTGGGTCCCAGGGCTGAAGCGTGGGCTGCCGGGCTTGATGACAAGTGCGTGTACACAGTGAGCATCTCGCAGCCCGGGCCCGTCTCATTTCTCTTATACTACTCAGTTGTTGTTTGATTTTGTTGTTGTTGTTGTTTTAGTGTCCATATTTCATACTCTATAATAAACAGCCAGCTCCCTCACCATGGTGATGACAGTATTATAATATTTTTCCATTGACATGTATTACTCCAGCCCAAATAAGAGTAGAAACAGTCATTGATCTAGTGATGTACCACAGGCGCTGCTCTAAGTATTCCCATAGTAATTTAGTCTCCCGAGCAGCCTTACTGACATGGAGGGAAAGTGAAGCCCGCACCAGGAACATAATGCCTCTTGAACGCAGTAGCAGGGACATTGCTCCTCTGAGTCTGACATCCCAGGACAATAGATATGGGGCCAAGACTATTTGATGTTTTAAATTCAAGGGTAAAAGTGTTTTGATTACTGACAGAAGGTCTTTTATTTTCTTTGCATGAAGTGAAATATAAAAATATCCTTTTGTTTAATAGACACATCTATGTATTTTGGACATGGTAAAGCCATTTTGTAAGTATTTATTGACTATTAAAAAGATTCAAAGGCAAGGCCATATTATTAACTACTATTATTTTAACTTGTCATGAAAAATATGTAAGAAGTGGGTGTGTTAGCTGAGTGGTGACAACATACACCACACTGCCAACACTTAGGAACCTGAAACAAGAAGATTACAAGCTTGAGACCTGCCTAGGCTACGTAACAAGACTTTGTCTTAAGCAAACATAAAAATACAAATGGCTCCTGCTGCATTTCAAAGGCAAAAAAATTTTAGCTTTCCAGTTACTGTTAAGATTAGCTTGGAGCTGGAGACATGGCTCAGTGGTTAGCACCTTGCTGCTCTTGCAGAGTACCCACCCCGGTTTGGTTCCCAGCCACCCACACAGTGGCTCAGAGCTGCCCGTAACTTTGGTTCTAAGGGATCTACTTCCCTCTTAAGACGCCTTGGGCTAAAGGCACACAGTGTGATACACACACAGCCAACGCATTCATACACATAAAATAAAACTCAGTTTTTTTAACGATACATTTACTTACATATGAATGTTTTGCCTACATGTAAGTAATACACCACAGTGCATGCATGCCCACGAAGGTCAGAGAGGGCATTGGATCCCCTGAAACTGGAGGTGTGGATGGTTGTGAGCCACCGTGTGGATGTTGGGAACCAAACTTGAGTCCTCTGCAAGAGCAGCAAGTGCCCTTAACCACTGGTCCATCTCTCCAACCCCCTAAAATTGTTTTTAATTAATTTGGTTTGTTTGGCCCATAACAGGCCTGAATCTCTCCTAATCATTCTTACTGCATTGGAATAATTGTATTTCATCATTCTTAAATAGTGGTGAATTCATTGTTTAACCTTTTTAGATTATCTTATTATCTGTTAGTATATTCAGATAACCTCAGTTTGGTTCTAGAAATGAAGTACCATCTTTCGTGCAAAAGGGAAAAACTGTAAACTCTCCTGGTTTAGTCTGTGCTTTGGCACAGCAAAGCTTCCGTGTGCTACCCACACGCACACCCGCTGTGTTGGGCATTCCCGCCGTTGTTAGGTGTCATTCTGAGCAGCGCCCATCATCTTCCCTGCACCCTCTCAGGTGTCCTCCTGCCTGGAGTATGCACGCTGCGTGTCCATGACGCTGTGCTGGGAAGACTGCACTGCGATTACCCGATTGTGTTTTCCCCAAGTTTCAGTCCTTTAGATCTGAAACCTTTGGGTTCTTTGTAGCTGCAGGCTGTCTTGTAGGCTATTGAGACCATGTGCTCGACAATTCCTGTTTCCAGCTGAACAGAATGGGTAAAATTAAAAAAAAATAAAGGAACACTTATGTGCATGTATGAACTATGGTGTAAAATTTTCACCAAAACTTATAGGAATGTGGGTTTGGAAACAGCATTAATATAGAATATGATTTCTCTTTTATATCCACTAGCAAGATACTCATGATGAAAAGCCTGTAAGTCACCTTATGTCTGTGTCTGAGGAATTATTAAAGGATTCTAAATTCAGTTCACTGACAACACAAAAGAGCTGTGAAGAAGATCCACAGTGGTCCATCCTGCAGCCCAAGGGTCTGAAGGAAGAAAAGGAGGTAAGAGGTGGTTTTGAAATTGAGTTAATTAGTCTGTCTTAAGCCCCACTGCTTTCATCTGCGAGGACCATTCTGACACTGACTTACAAATGATCTCCTTGACAGTCACCAAGACTGTAGCTGTGGAACAGTGCCCATCGCAGGAAAGAAAAGCACTGGTGGGGCGAGATGCATGGGTTAATATCCCAAGATGGAGTCAAGCATGGCAGTGTCAGAAGTCTTGAGAAGCAGTATTAGGAAAACTTACCAGGAAATACATATACATTTTTGGGAGGATATATTTTTATTTTAACTAAGTGTTTATATGCACATAACCTGGAGTCCCTCATGACACCTGCATTTTCTGTTTTCTTTTTCTTTTTTCTTTCTTATTTATTTATTTATTTATTTATTTATTTATTTGGTTTTTTTGAGACAGGGTTTCTCTGTGTAGCCTTGGCTGTCCTGGACTAATTTTGTAGACCAAGCTGGCCTCAAACTCACAGAGATCCACCTGCCTCTGCCTCCCAAGGGCTGGTATTAAAGGCGTGCGCCGCCGCCGTGCCTGGCTTGCATTTTCTGTGTTCTAAAACAACAATTTCATCTAATTTAGCTGTTTTGAAATTTATCTCTAATTATTTCACTAAATAGTATATTTATTATTTCCTGGTTTTTCAGTTTTAATGTCTTTGGATTTCTTGGCATGAAAGAAAAGTTTTATCCCTTCACCACACATAACTTAACCTTCCTTGGTCTTGGTACAGTATATCAAATTTCCTCTAGCCCACTCAGTATTTATGAGTGTAAATGCTAGGTTCTGCAGAGCCAAATGGTATGCGAGGATGCTTTTCATGTATACTTTTGAATACTCATTTTTGTTTATTCTTTAAATTTTTTATGGCATATGTTTTTTTTTATTATATTCTTTCTCCTCCCCTGAGAGCACTTGCTGTTCCTGCAGAGGACCCAGACCCTCTCCTCCTCCCTACCTAGGCAACTTCATGCTCTTTTTCTCTCCTAAAAGAAAATAGAGTTCTAATTGTGATGGCCAACTATTCCTGAGCATGGGCCTGCCCTGGAATGTGGTTTCATTTCATTGAAGGAAATGGATTTTCCCTCTCCTCAGCTATGGTTGAGAGTAGCTTCTGGGGTAGAGGGAGGAATTTGTGCCCACTTTCCCTCCTTAGCATGGGCTAAGAGTTTTATCTGGCCTCATGCATGCTGCCATGTATTTTATGTTGACATTTCTTTCTTTTTAAATTAGCTACAGCAACATGGACTTTATTTTGGTGTACTTTTCTGTCAGTTTTAATACCTGTACAGCTGTATGTGTTCAACACAACAGTGTGGTGCAGAATAGCTCCAACACCTGAAATGAGCCTGCTTCCTGTGTCAGTCAGTTTCTCCCACTACTGACCCGCAGCAACTGTCACTGCTCCAGTGATCTGTAGGTCTGGACCTTTTCAGTATCCCACTGTCTTGGTTACCTTGCTTAGGTTTGTAGAGCCTCTTTAAAGCAAGTAGTGCGGGGCTGGAGAGACAGCGCAGCAGTAAGAGCACTTGCTGCTCTTGCAAAGGACCCAGGTTCAGTGTCCAGCAGCCACACGGCAGCTTACAGCATTCTGTAACTGGTTCCAGGGGACATGACACTCTCCCTGGCCTTCACAGGCACACATGTGGTGCACATGTATGCGTGTAGGTACTTGCACATACAAATTAAGAGAGAACGAGAGAGTGTGAGTGCTCACATTGTATCATTTTAATTATTAATTTTTTTAAACTTTAGAATCAATGTATCTCTGTCTTGATTTTGTCTGTTGTCATTCTGTGTTAAAATTTATCTTGTGATTATTTCGCTTTCTTTCCATTTAGTCTTAGTGTTCTTTTATTTTAATTGTTGAGATGGAGGTTTAGATTGTTGATTTGAGACCTTTTTCCTAAGATTAACATCTCTGCTATATGTCTGTGTACAGTTTAGTCACGCTGCACAAATTTGAATTTTTATTATTATTTTCAGTTAGTATTTTTAAAATTTCTTTTGAAATATCATACTTGACCCCATGGGGTTATTTAGAATTGTTTAACTTACAAATTTGATTTTCCTGTCTTTTTGTTACTTCTGTGTAATGTGTCATGATATAGGAGCATGCTTTGTAAGCTTCAGGACTTTACATTTGCTCAGGTTTGTTTTGTCAACACAGGATGTAGTTTTTGGTTATAATGCCTTTGAAAAGAATGTGTATTCCATCTGGGGTAGGAAGTTCAGTTGGACCCAGTTGGAGCAGAGTCAGTCAGCTCCTGCCTGTCACGGCAGCGTGGGAAGAACATGGAGGTCTCCAACTCCAGTCTTGGATTTTATCTCTTTTCCTTTTTTCTGATATATTTTGAGCCTCTGTCTGTTCAGGTGTTGTCATTGAGGGTTGTACTTTCTTGGTGAACTGACCCTTATCCTTAGGACATGTCTTTCTTTGTTTAGGGTTACTGTTTGCCAAGGAAGCCTGCTTGTCTAATGCCAGGAAAGTCATTCTTGTGTGTGTATATGAGCAAAGAATGTATTTTCCCTTCTAGTAATTTAAAGTTTCCTGAGGCCATATATTATTTACTCAATTTTAAAAGTTTAATCTGATGACCTTTAGATTGTTTATACTCAATGTGATTACCGTATTTTGGTTTTAGATTTGGTATTATATTTTTATTAGTGTCACTTAGATTTATGAAAATTTATGCTTCAATTTTAGCTGTTTGTATAATTTTTAAGTGTTTTGTTTAGACTTTGGATTTTTACACTGGATTCATACAGCAGTTTACCCCTGAATTGCATGTAGATAATATTTAGTATGTAGCTATCTTATCACCAAATAAGAGTCTTTCATACGAGTCTTAAGTATCAAATATATATACTGAACATTTACAATGTTATATTTATTTCCTTTTTCACTTTCAAACACATTATAAAATATTCAAGAGTAAATAGCACAGTATATTTACCCATTTCATTATTGGTTTGTTTGGTGGTTTGTATGCCCTCGAAAATTCAAGTTCCCTTCTAGTTCGTTTCCTTTCTTTCCAAAGAACACCCTTTAGCAGTTCTTTTAACAGAAGACTGCTGATAATTAACATTTCTTTTCTGAGAATTTTCTTCATTGCAAGGAATATCACAGGCATGAAAGATGTATTCCCCAGACACCGAACCCTCTGGCACAGATTCCTTTCTTTCATAACTTTAACGTTTTCATTCCACTTGGTTTCAGTCCTGGTAGTTTCTGATGCAAAATTTATTGCCATTAAATAGTTTTTCTGTGGGCAATATGTCATAGTCATCTGGCTGTAGCCACTGGTTTCTTAGTCCTCAGCAGGCTGACTGTAGTCTTTCCAGGCATAGGTTCCTGTCCTCAGCAGGCTGGCTGTAGTCTGCCAGGCATAGGTTCCTGGTCTCAGCAGGCTGGCTATAGTCTGTCCAGGCATAGGTTCCTGTCCTCAGCAGGCTGGCTGTAGTCTGTCCAGGCATAGGTTCCTGTCCTCAGCAGGCTGGCTGTAGGCTGTCTAGACATAGGTTCCTGTCCTCAGCAGGCTGGCTATAGTCTGCCCAGGCATAGGTTCCTGTCCTCAGCAGGCTGGCTGTAGTGTGTCTAGACATAGGTTCCTGTCCTCAGCAGGCTAGCTGTAGTCTGTCCAGGCATAGGTTCCTGTCCTCAGCAGGCTGGCTGTAGTCTGTCCAGGCATAGGTTCCTGTCCTCAGCAGGCTGGCTGTAGTCTGTCCAGGTGTAGGTTCCTGTCCTGAGCAGGATGGCTGTAGTCAGTCCAGGCATAGGTTTCTGTCCTCAGCAGGCTGACTGTAGTCTGTCCAGGCATTGGTTCCTGTCCTCAGCAGGCTGGCTGTAGTCTGTCCAGGCATAGGTTCCTGTCCTAAGCAGGCTGGCTGTAGTCTGTCAAGGCATAGGTTCCTGTCCTCAGCAGGCTGGCTGTAGGCTGTCCAGGTGTAGGTTCCTGTCCTCAGCAGGCTGGCTGTAGTCTGTCCAGGCATAGGTTCCTGTCCTCAGCAGGCTGGCTGTAGTCTGTCCATGCATAGGTTCCTGTCCTCAGCAGGCTGGCTGTAGTCTGTGCAGGCATAGGTTCCTGTCCTCAGCAGGCTGGCTATAGTTTGTCCAGGTGTAGGTTCCTGTCCTCAGCAGGCTGGCTGTAGTCTGTCCAGGTGTAGGTTTCTGTCCTCAGCAGGCTGACTGTAGTCTGTCCAGGCATTGGTTCCTGTCCTCAGCAGGCTGGCTGTAGTCTGTCCAGGCATAGGTTCCTGTCCTAAGCAGGCTGGCTGTAGTCTGTCTAGACATAGGTTCCTGTCCTCAGCAGGCTGGCTGTAGTCTGTCCAGGTGTAGGTTCCTGTCCTCAGCAGGCTGGCTGTAGTCTGTCCAGGTGTAGGTTCCTGTCCTCAGCAGGCTGGCTGTAGTCTGTCAAGGTGTAGGTTCCTGTCCTCAGCAGGCTGGCTGTAGTCTGTCCAGGCATAGGTTCCTGTCCTCAGCAGGCTGGCTGTAGTCTGTCCAGGCATAGGTTCGTCTCCTCAGCAGACAGACTGTAGTCTGTCCAGGCATATTTTCCTGTCCTGAGCAGGCTGGCTGTAGTCTGTCCAGGCATAGTTTCCTGTCCTGAGCAAGCTGACTGTAGTCTGTCCAGGCATAGGTTCCTGTCCTCAGCAGGCTGACTGTCGTCTGTCCAGGCATTGGTTCCTGTCCTCAGCAGGCTGACTGTAGTCAGTCCAGGCATAGGTTCCTCTCCTCAGCAGGCTGGCTGTAGTCTGTCCAGGTGTAGGTTCCTGTCCTCAGCAGGCTGGCTGTAGTCTGTCCAGGCTTAGGTTCCTGTCCTCAGCTGGCTCGCTGTAGTCTGCCCACGTGAAGGTCCTGTCCTCAGCAGGCTGACTGTAGTCTGTCCAAGCATAGGTTCCTGTCCTCAGCAGGCTGGCTGTAGTCTGTCCAGGCATAGGTTCCTGTCCTCAGCAGGCTGGGTGTAGTCTGTCCAGGTGTAGGTTCCTGTCCTCAGCAGGCTGGGTGTAGTCTGTCCAGGTGTAGGTTCCTGTCCTCAGCAGGCTGACTGTGGTCTGTCCATGCATAGGTTCCTGTCCTCAGCAGGCTGACTGTAGTCTGTCCAGGTGTAGGTTCCCTCAGGTTCAGGCTGCTTCCAGATTACTCATCTTTTACATTTACCTTTCTCTGCAGTTTAGTAATTTGTAGACATAGTTTCTTGTCTGTTTGGAACCAGGAGCCTCATTTAATCCAGGTGAGTAGTCCACCACAGGCTTCAGCTTTGACTTTCGGGTTAATTTCCTACATTGTACTTTCTCTTAATCTTGACTATGCAAATGTTAAATTTTTGGAATTGTTTTACAGATACCTGAACTATTTTATCTTTTTGGGTTCTTTTCTCCAAAGTCTTTTCTATGGTATTCAGACTTGATAATGTCTATGGGTCTGTCCTCAAGTTCGTTTTCTGTTGGAAGAACCTGGGTAGCTCTTCATGGATAAAAATAGAGACACCATGACCTTTTAATATTTCAAAGCATATGCTTTAGCTGGGCATACTTTCACGTAGCTCATTTAAGCTAACCCAACCACCTAGTTCCATTCAGCCACATGGCTAGCTATACCTTCCAGCCTTGTAGTCAAGTCCGTCTCCTCTCCTGTCATTTGGTGAAAAGCTTTCCTCTTTCTTCTTTCCAGAGTCCTTTCTTCCTACCAGGAAGTCCTGCCTTCCACTTCCTGCCCAGCTATAGGCTGTCAGCAATTTTTATTATCCAATCAGAGATAATTTCAGAGGCAACATTTACACGATGTCATTTTGGATGCATGAGACTTTACTTGTAGGACAATAAGGACCTTGGAGGGCAAGCCATTAACATTTGAATACATAATTGCTCCAGACTAACCCTAACAACCTACTCTTTCCTACTACGTAAGCAGATGGTCAGTGATTTCAATAAACAGCATAAAAACTGGTTTGGTTCTGAGCCATTCCTGAGGTCCCCATGTGGAGATGCAGGCTCAGCTGGTGCTGCTGTGAGAAGAGGGAAGCTTGAGGAGACAGACCAACTGGAGGAAGTCCAGTGTCTGTGTTGGGGGTGTGGTTGAAGAGTAACCTGGGACATTGAGCCCTAGCCCCTTACCCATCACTCCCTTGCCTCTCCAGGCCAATACAAGGCGAGAGGCTGTAGTGGTTTGAATAGGAGTGGCCCCCATAGGCTCATAGATTTGACTGCTTGGTTACCACTATTTGAAAGGATTAGGAGTTGTGGCCCATTCCAAGCCCAGAGGAGTCTTTCTCTTCCTGCTGCCTGCATATCTGAATGGCGAACTCTTGTTATTTCTCCATCACCATGTCTACCTGCTCTTTGCCATGAGAATAATAAACTAATCCCCTGAAACTATAAGCAGGCCCTAATTAAATGTTTTTCCTTTCAAAGGGTTTCCAAGAAGATGATGTGTAGTTTCTTTTAAAACTCAATTACAGTCAGTCCCCACTCTCCACACATCTGTGGAGACTGTCCTGTCCATTGGTTAGATCTGGGTAGGGGTTCGAAGTTTACTGCACGTATTGTCCTTGGTTGGTGCCATAGTTTGAGCAGAACACCTGGGCCCAGATCCGCCCATCATAATGATCTTCTTGTAGGTTTCTAGGACCCTCTGGATCCTTCTTTTTGCCCGTTCTCCCATACTTTGCTCACCTAGAGTCCCAGTAGGGTGTCCTCACCTCTATCCCACTTTCCTGGTAAATGAAGACTTTCATGGGACATGCCCCTTGGGCTAGTGTCCAGTTACAAGTGAGTATATATCATTTGAGTCTTTCTGGGTTAACTCACTCGTGATCATTTCTAGTTCAATCCATTTGTCCACAAATTTTGGGAATTCCTTGTTTTTCATAGCTGAGTAGTATTCCATAGTGTAAATATACCACAGTTTCTTTATCCATTCTTCTACTGAGGGACACTTAGGCTGTTCCATGTTCTGGCTATTAGGAATAAGGCAGCTATAAACATGGTTGAGCATATGTCCTGGTGTGCTGGAGCATCTTCTGGGTATATTCCAAGGAGTGGAATAGCTGGGTTGTAAGGAAGCCCTATTGCCAGTGTTCTGAGATAGGGCCAGATAGATTTCCAAATGGGGAGGCCCAGTGGCATTCAGAGGAAGGATAGCAGGCTACCAAGAAGAGACTTGATATTTTATGATCATATGCAGTCACAGTCATAGGGGAGGGGAGTAGGGTGAAAGCAGGAGGGAGGGAGGAATGGGAGGATACAAGGGATGGGACAGCAATTGAGATGTAATATGAATGAAGTAATAAAAAAATGAAAAAATCCTCAGTTATGTTATGTAAATAGGTTTTTGTTTCAATCCCAAGTGTGGCACATGGGACTGCCTTAGTTTGTCCACAGCTGGTAATTGCCTCTTGTGGCTTGAAGGAAAGGGGTGTGGTCTTTGCCAGCTGGAGTTAGTGGAATTCTGTGGACTCTGGGAAAGTATAAATACCAGAGCCCAGAAAAAGGAAGGAGGAAGAAGGCTGCAATTCATCCTATTGCGTTTGCTGGACTGCTAGATATTTTGATGCTGAGATTGGTATTTACCCAAAGAACCCAATGACCCTAACTAGCCCAGACTAAATCTAAAGAAGTCTATGTCCCCTTTCTTCCTACCTAGAGGTAGAGGCTTAAGGAAGCCTCAAATAAAAGAGAATTTAAAAGATACTGCCTACAATGATGTCTCGTCACAACAGTAGAATGCTGAGACAGCAATAGTTTATCACAAAGAGTCATCAATTCAGGGCCAAGGACCTGTGGCGACAGGTCCTAAGGCCTAAGGGAGAACCAAATGCTATTTATTTTGTGTTAAATGGACATAGTATTAAACAATTCCTAATGACTTACAGTTTTTCTCTGCCACACCCTTCTCCCATGATGTCTCTGCCTCACCATAGGCTTCAAAGTCATGGAACCATTGCCCCTTTAAGTTGTTTTGCCTCTGGTATTTTTTCAAAGGTACGAAAATAATACAGAAAACTGATGCCAGCTATAATGTTTTTGTTTTTGTTTTTTTTTTTGAGAATATGGATAGTTTTTATTCCCTAGTAGTAGGAAAAGGAACATACTTGGTTTATATCACCAAACTATAATTTCAGTGAAAATGTCATAGTTTTTATGTTGAGCAAGAAATTATCTTATAGTACAAACAAACACTCAAAACAAACTAGAAAACAAAATGTCACAAATGGAAACATAATAGATGATGCATTCTGCAGGCTTCACTCGTGAGGTGACAGAGGGAAATAAGCACCATTAATTAACAACTTGTGAACTTCTGTTCTGTCTGTTCTCTGTTCTGTCAGGGCTCAAATCTCCGCATGTGTCCTAGATGCTTCCCAAGGGAAACAGGACTGCATCTGGCATCGAGTATGGCAAGAGAGAAAAACACTGGCTAACTAGTCAAACAATACCTTATTGACAGTTTTTGTACTTTCAAAAGGAGTATAACTTTTGAATCTCAACAGATCAGAGGAAGTGATAAGTAAAAATAGGCATTGAATTTCTCATGCCACCTCCTGTTTTAGCAGGCATCCATCCTGTTCTCTCTCTTTTTTTTTCCTTCTTTTTTTAAATTAATTTATTCTTGTTACATCTCAATGGTTATCCCATCCCTTGTATCCTCCCATTCTTCCCTCCCTCCCATTTTCCCCTTATTCCCCTCCCCTATGACTGTTCCTGAGGGGGATTACCTCCCCCTGTATATGCTCATAGGGTATCAAGTCTCTTCTTGCCAGCTATAATGTTGTTGCTGTGATTCCATGAAAATGTGGTTTGGAAGTCTTTGGAATCACTGCCTTGTAGGAGGAATTTGGAGGAGACTAGAGAAAGACTAGACCACCGTAAGCCAAGCTTAATATTATATAAGCCAAGTTTAGTTATGAAGAAGCTTAGAGGATCAGAGTGCTGGTGAATTCACACAGTAACGGTTGTGCTTATTAGGTGTGACAGCTATCCTGGGTTGTCAACTTGACTGCATCTGGGATGAGCTAAAACAGGGTACACCTGTGCAGCATATTGTCTTAATTATTTGAAGTGAGAAAACCCAGTTCTTATCAGATGTCTGTGGGAAGACACACCTTTCATCCAGACCTTGCCAGGTGGGAAGACTGACCTCTAGCTGGGCCACACCGTCTGCTGGTGGGCTGTATGAGAGACACGGAGGAGGGAGCTTCTGTCTCTCTTTCTGCTGGCTGTCTTGCTGGCAAGTCTGTTCCTTCGCTGGCATTAGAGCTGGCTTCTTCAGGGTTCTGGAGCATACTGAAGAGCAGCTGGGACATCCAGCCTCAGGGCCTGAACAACTCCTGGATTCCTGGGCCTTCCACTCCTAGTCAGCCGTCATTGTGCTCTGTGGACCACAGCCTGTAAGCTGCTCTAATAAATCCCTCTCTATTTATAGAGGGAGTCACTTTCTTAAGTTCTGCCGCTAGAGACTCTTAATACATTAGGTTTTACACAGAAGTGGGAACTCAGCTGGGAGCTTGGATAGAGGTCATTGTGCACTGGTTCGTGTTCTGGGATTATGTGTATCTCAAGGTGATGGATTAGTTTATATGGGGAAGGAAATTCAAGGCAGCATAGAAGTCAAGCTTTGGCATAGTTATCACTGGTTGCTTTTAGCTAGATTTTTTAATAGTGTGAATTGGGTACAAAAGGCATAACAAAAAATTACAAAAAACTTGGAGTAGACCAGAGAACAATCTATCTCCTTCATCCCCTCTCAAATAACTAAGTTTAGTAAAGACCTTAGTGACATTAAAAAGTAGTTCAGAGAGAGCAAGCAGAGGAGAGGCACTGGCCATGCTCATCACTTTAAAGAGAAAAACACTTGTCACATGTGCTTCTGTTACCCGGGAGCTACTCCCAGGCACCTGAAATGTGGGTCAATGTGCTGCCTCTGATGCACTGACTACCAGGAGGCTTACACTGTACCCCCAACAGCTCTGTGGCTTCTGAGAAGAAAGACATCTCACCCACTCTCCAGCTGGGGTGTCTGGTTGCCAAGATAAAAAAATCTAGAGCCTCAGCTAATAAATAATATAAAAATGAACCCAAATATGAAGAAATTTCAGGTGAACATGACCGTGGATGTGGACACAGTCAACATCCAGCTCCTCATCTATCCTGAGGAGTTCTTACTGTGGGTCTGATAAGCAAGGTAAACAGGAATGTGCTGAGTGCCGTGTCTCCCTGGTGCCGTTGCTCAGAGCTAGTCATGGGAAGCAGCAAAGAATGGGATTTCCAAAGCGTCCTCTAGTCAACAGGAGCCCACTGTGCTGTTGAAAGAACATGACTTTGGGTTTGAGAAATTTTGAGGTCTATGCCACCAGCTCCCCTTGAACCCTCAGGTACACAGAGTATAGATTTTCTTTGACCTAGTATTGAAAAACATCATCTTTGGGGGTATTGGTGATGGCTCTACTATCTTTACGTTCTTTAAACTTCTGACAAAGAGCTATTTTGTTCATTTTTTGCTCCAGCACACTAGCCTCAGGGTGATGGAGCCCTGGACATCTAGCTCTTGCTGGGGTGAGTCAGGCATTTATAGGTGTCCAGTTAGACTGAGACAAGGAAATAACCCCTGAAGCACAAAACCTTAAAGGGAAATAGCTATGTGATCATAACCATGGCTAAGAATTTTTGTGCTTGGTACACATATGGCACAAAGGCATTGCAGAAATACATGGAGGGTATCGTGAATACTGATCAGAGAAATTGCCTTTTTTTTTTTTTTCATTTTTTCAAGACAGGTTCTTTCTGTGTTAGCCTTGGCTGTCCTGGACTTACTTTGTAGACCAGGCTGGCCTTGAACTCACAGCAGTCCACCTGCCTCTGCCTCCCGAGTACAGAAATTACATTTTAAACATAAAGTATCATTGTTTACATTTCTGTTCTCATTCATATATTGTGAGCTTTCAGGTGAACCAGTGTTCCCCCTTTTATTTGCTATGACAATAATTTTTGTGGAATAAGTAGGTAAAAAATTAGGTATTATAAAAGAGTAGTTTGGAGTGGAGGGATAGCTCAGTGGGTAAGAGCACTGGTTGCTTTTGCAGAGGACCTGAGTTTGGTTCCTAGCACCCACATAGTAACTCACCAGTTTGTGTCTGTTGCCCTCTTCTGGCCCTGGATACCAGATATGCATGTAGTACATAACATTGCATGTGGTACATAACATGCATACATGCAGGCAAAACACTGATATGCATAAGCTTTTGAAGTAGTTAAGTACTTTGAATCAGGACAATAGATGCTTTGAGGGCATTAGAAAGACTTAACTTTGGAGAAAAAAAAAGCAAAATAAAACCTTGAGTTGTGGGGTTTCTTATTGTTCAGCCACCTGGGTATTCAGTGGCCCTGGCTGCGGCTCCACTGATGACAAAACTTGACACTAGAGTCTAGCATCACCCCTGGCGCTGCCTTTTCAGGCATACAGAATGTAAGAGTTACAGGGTCACAGAGGCTTTCGCTGGTCTCAAAGGAGAGCAGGCAGGTGGCAGAGTCCCTGTGAGAAGCTCTTAAAGGTGCAGGGTGTTAGCCTGAGTGAGGCCAAAGTCGTAGTGGAAACCCAGGAAGTTAGAGATGGCAGGAACATGGGGTATCTGCAGAGGAAAGCTATAGGCACCATAGGCTGCAGCTAGACAGGGAGTGGGTCGTCAGAGCCCTTTGCCACCCCCTGCGCCCTGTGTACAGAAATTACTGTTTGCCCTGCTGGGTTTTGCTGGTTTTGGTCCAGCCTTTTTATGATATTCTCCTGTTCCTCAGTTGGAATAGAGGCTTTACCTCTGTGCTATCATAAAGTTCATTATTTTTTGTTTGGTTTTTGCTTTTGAGACAGGATCTGACTAAATGCCTCTGGCTGGCCTGGAACTCAGAGAGATCTGCCCTCCTCTGGCTCCCAGGGTCCACCGCTAAGATTTTTCTTAGGTTTTTTGAGGAGACTTTTGGCTTGTAGTTTTGAGCAACACGAGAACCATTAAGGCTTTGGGACTCCTGAAGGCAGGCTAGGGGTGGTTTTCCACGACATAGACATGAGACTTAAGAGATGTGGGTGTAAAATGTCCCTCAAAGGCCAAAGGTTTGTTTGTGCTAAAGGTTTGTTTGCTCGAGTGTCGTATTGTTGTAATGTAGTAGAAATCTCAGGATACAGGCTTCTTGCTTTCCCTGCCTCTTTTCTTCGACCATGCGTGAAGAGTCTACTCTGTTACATGCTCTCACTGCCCTGATAACCTGTCCTGTCTCCACAGGTCCATTGACGGTGCACTGAGACTCTGAAGCCAGAAGTCAAAATAAACTTCTCTTCCCTTTGAAATGTTTCTTTTAGAAATTGAGTGGTGGGAAACTGACTAATGCAAAAATCAAAAGACAAAAACATTTCATTTCTCCTTTTTTATTCCACGTTGTTTTACTTCCAAAAATACCTCCAGAAGATGCTCTGGTCTCCAGTAGATGGAAGAAAGTAGTTGCCTGCGCCCCTGGAGTACGCTAGGGTACTGGAGATGCTATTGCTCCTTACACTGACTTTCATTCCCCTTTACTGTCTGACCTCGGAGAACTTTGTTTTTGATGTTTTACTTGTTACTTTAAAAGCTCCTGAACTTTTATGTTACACACACACATACACACACACATCACATGTATGTATGTATGTATGTATGTATGTATCTGGTTGCTTCCCAGTTTTTCCCACTGTACACTCAGAAGTCTGTGATAAGTTATGACATCTGCTTTCCTACACCCAGAAGGTGGCATCTTCTCCTCTCCTAACCTCTTTATCATGTACATATCTCAAATGTCTTTATTCCTGTAGCATTTCAGAGTTGGGAAAATGCCCCGGCCCACCGGGGTTCGACTAATGCTCGGGAGGAGAGCATCTGTATGGAGACAGAACACTAGACACAAAGAAGGGGGCAAGTCTGCATTCTGATCAAACCCCGTTTATTGAGAATTTTTACAGAGTTTATATAGGCACAGAGGCATGGGTATTTGCGTAAGCAAGGGTTGCTATGGATACCTAACTCTGGGATGCTCCAGCAGGTAGGTATCTACCTTTACAGCTGCTAATTGCAGGAGACAAATTCCAGGAAAGTCATGAAGGATCTGGTTAGTCAGGAAAAAGCGCCCGGAACTGCTGCTCGCAGGCAGCTGGCCCTTAATCTGATCTTATCAGTAGTCCCACCGGAAAAAGAGTAGCTCGGGGGTCTGGAATGACCAGCCCCCACAATAGACCACAACAGGTGTCTAACTGCTGACCTACGACAAGTTCAGCTGGTTTCTGGTGAATGGCAGACTTCTGGAGAAATAGGAACCTAGGTTCTGACAAGAAAGCTGAACATTGGCCATGTAGCCTGTCCTCAACAGGAAAATAGTAATAAATTGTGTACTAAACTTGTGTCTTGTCTTGGGGTTAGGAAAAAAATAATGCATTTCAATTTTAAAATGTGTTTATGTTGGGTAATAAAAATTAAAAGTACTTCTTTGTCTTATGATATATTCCAGGATGAGATCCCTTCAGGAATGCCGTGCCTGGAGTCAGTGGCCATAGGCGGTGATGTTTGGGATGAGAACTGGCTGCCTCTGCAGGCTAAAGTGGGGAAGGGAGGGGGTCCTGCCTCCCGTCTGCTTACCTCAAGCCTTGTTGGGAAGAAACAGTATCAGACACATGGAGAAATGACACAAAAGGTTAGATTCTTGATATAACAAACAGCAAATCATAAAAATGGAAATCTAGTAGACTAGGCTTCTAGAAAGTTGTACATACTGGAATTCAAAGGAATTTGTCAGGCTATAGTTCAAAAGAATACATGATTTTTAAAAAAGTAGGTAAATACAAAATCTAGCTAGGAGAGTGGTATAAATACCACAGTGCTGTATTTATTGACAGAAAACCAGCCCATCTTTCTGTTGGTTAAAACTCCTTGCTTCCTTGCCACCAGCTTATCTTGCTTTGAGATCTTGTGTCACTGTGTCTTGATTTACTGTTCCACTCTTTTCTTTATAGGACTGGTGTTTTTCTGCATCTAAAGATATATGGGATGATTCATGGCAGACCTTAGGCCTTACAAATGACATGAAAGGAGGAAGTCAAACACCAGAAGGGCCCATTGCTCAAGGAAAAAATGCTGGCATTACCGGAATTGGCAAGGTAAAAATCTAATTAGCATTATTATAATGAAGTGGATGATTAATTTTCATTCTCAGAAATTGTGCCTCATGTATGCCCTTCTGCGTCATCTGATGGAGACAGCCACCACAGACACACCGTAGGCCCATCCAACCCAAGCAGCTCTCTCTCCAGTTAAGGCTGTCGTCGTCTTAGAAGATTCTAGGCTGTGCCAATTGACAGAGCTGACTAGGACAGCTTAGCTCACACTTGTCTTCCTTCTTATTCCTCTTTGGCTTTTACTCCTTAAGGCCTTTGATGTAAATTGAAAGCCTGGTGAGTTTCTTTTCCCTTGGCGAGCCTCGGACTCAATCCTCTGCCAGCTGCAGTTCTCTGCGGGGTTTCATAGACTCTCTCTGTGACTTTGCAATAGGACGGGGCAGAAAACTAGAGAGAGCTGTGAGCTGGATGTTGGGCTGTTCTAGTCACTGTCCCTGAGTGTGACTGTCAAGGCCTCGGTGTATTGTCAGACTCAGATCTGACCTCTGATTAGCCTGTAAGACTGCAGCTTCTGTTTGGACCTCAGCCCCAGGCCTGAATAGATGCTTTAGTTTAAATGCTGAGGTGACTACGGGACCTGCTTTGTTTTCTGAAAATGCACCTGACTGCCTGTTCCCCAGGACTTTCCAATATTGTAAAATCTAATTTGTCCAATATTTACAATGCAGTGAAGTTGAGGGGCACTGTGACTAGAATTGGAAGCTTTACTAACATTTTTATAGCTTATATCTTCACATCAAAGAATCGAGATTTGTTCAACCAGCTATATCTGATTCTCCTGGGGCTTTTAGTAACCATACTTTGTTTTATATTTAATAATTAAAGCAATGATAGGCACCAATGTTATGTTTAAAAAATAACACAGTAAGGTCTAAGGTGATAAAACATAAGAAGGTTCCAGGCAGCAGATATTATGTTATACGGAGTTTATTAAATGAGCATGGGGGAGAAGGAAAAGAGGGGAGCGTTCCTCAGAGGGGGGGGGACAGTGTAGAGAGAGGGGTAGAGGGTGTGAGCCACGTGGAGGTTTGTCCTTTTATATGGCCCTGGGCAGGGCCACACCCCTCCCGTGGTAGGTAGGCAGTGACATCACAGGTAGGCAGACTGAAGCAGAATACTAACACTCTGGGCCTTTTCAATTAATGACAGTTAATTTCCCCAGGGCTTGTCTGTAAGGAGTTGTGAACTTCATGGTTATAAGGAGCCCCATCTCTGGAGTCAAATAGCTGAGCTTAGCTTTTGGGATTTATTGTCTCTATGATCTCTTTACCAGCAGGATAAAAGATAACATTGTTAACAGTGAGTAAGCACTTACTGTTTTGGATTCAAGAATCCATAATGCCAGCTCAAACACCAGCCCCAGATTGATGGATGTTTATTTGAAACACTGAACAAAAACTGACTGGTCAGGGACATAATCTGGGCTCAAGAGCCAGATTATGACACCAATCTGTTTTTTTTTTTTTTTTTTTTTTTTGGTTTTTGGTTTTTTGAAACCCTACACAGGGTCTCTCTGTGTTAGCCTTGGCTGTCCTGGACTCGATTTGTAGACCAGGCTGGCCTCGAACTCACAGCAGTCCACCTGCCTCTGCCTCCCAAGTGCTGGGATTAAAGGCATGCGCCACCACCACCTGGCTAAGGCAGGCTTTTTATAAGAAAAACTGTAACCAGGTGGGAAGCAAGGAGAAGGGCAGCATTATATCATTTTGACCAGTTAAACACAAGAAGAATAGATTTTGTTTGGAGCACAATGTATCCAGGTGGCCAGACAAAGCATTTTAAGCTGACTGGGTGGGATTTAGGGTAGGGGAGCTCTTGGGACCTTTCCAGCTCTCTGGGAGTAAGGAGCGTAGCAGGATGTTGGGGCCTTAGCTCTAATAGAGCATCATTTATCTTTAACCCAAGCAGAACATGCATTTATCATCTGTTGTTTTACTGTAAGCATCAAACATTGAATCTTCCTGGTTTCAGGCACATAGGGCCTGAGAGCTTGAACTTAATTTCACCTTGTAATCCAAATGGCTCCTGGTATGCTAAGAGTGTTAGCTGGGGTTAACAGAGGAGCCACAGTTACACTAGGAACTAAAGGAGGCCTCAGTGGAGGGGCTGTGGAGTTTAAGCAGGTTACAACACATACTAGCTACTGCCGCTGTTGTAAGCACTTCATGTACGTCCCTGCCAATTCATTTGACCTTTTTTGTTTGTTTTCGAGACAGGGTTTTCCTATGTAGCCTTGACTGTCCTGGACTTTGTAGACCAGGCTAGCCTCAAATTCACAGAGATCCACCTGCCTCTGCCTCCCTGAGTGCTGGGATTAAAGGCATGCACCACCATGCCTGGCTTTTGGTTAATCTTTTTTTAAAAGAAGTACTGTTATCACCATTTTAAATGAGGAGGTATAGACATAGATTACATTGCCAAAGGTTATCCTAAGTATTTGTGTTAGTCGCTGTTTTGATGCTGTGATGAGACACTATGACCAAGACAGTTCTACAGTTGCAGAGGGTTAGTGCACACAGGCGCCACACAGGCAGCCGTGGTAGGGAGAAGTCGCAGATTAGCCTGATTTGGAGGCAGAGAAAGACGAGCCTCTTCTAACAAGGCCGCACCTTCTAATTCTTCCCCAACGGCTCCTCAGCTGGAGAGCAAGCAAGCAAATCTATGACCCTCTGAGGCCTTCCACTTCCAGCCCCCAAGGTAGTGAGGTTATTCCATAAGGCTGTGTTTGGCATATGGTGAGCACACATTAGTTCATAAAAGTAGAGATAATGGTAGTAGCAGTAGCAATAAATAAATGCACAGGCTGGGGACCATGTATACTGGGGGAAAGTCTTAATTTTAAATTTGTTTTTAAAGGACTGACAATTTGAAGATAGGCCTGAATACTGAAGAGAGGCGTCTCTGAAGTGTTTCTGAAGTAGGGCCTCAGTAGGATTCTGTAAAGTCAGACCTGTAATTTAGACGTCCTATTGAGGTCACTTACAAAACTCCAAAGAAAGTCATGACTAATGTCTTACATTGGAGGGTAGACACTAAGAATAACTATCAGGGGCTGGAGAGATGGCTCAGCAGTTAAGAGCACTGACTGCTCTTCCGGAGGACCTGGGTTCATATCCCAGCACCCACATGGCAGCTCACAACTGTCTATAACTCCAAGATCTGACACTCTCACACAGACATACATTTAGGCAAAACACCAGTACCTATTTTAAAAAAATAAATATCAGCCCACTCTTGTGGACAAGGTGGATGAGAGAAAAATTAGATGCAGAAATTTGCCTCCTGGATCAACATCAACTTAAGGGCTGTCTGCAGCCAGAGGAACAGCACTCTGGGAATTGCATGTGGTGTTTTTCTCTCGAGCAGAAGGAACAATGCTCTGTTGTTGGGAATTGCATATGGGTGTTTTTTCCCCCTTGAAGTATCATGTCTTCGGGGTGTGGTCTCTGGCATGGCAGCATTCAGATGTTGGAAACTAGTATGATGTAATTGACCTAACTACATCCTAATTGGGGACATTACTCTCTCAGATTGCATGTACGTGCAATGTGACCAACTTTTTATTAATCTTACCGCTCTAGTAGAGCCTTCCAGAGGTCTTATACTTGTGTCTACTGAAAGAAAAATTTCCCTACTAGGAGGAGGAACCACAGCATGTATGAAGTTGACCCCAGGTTTTAGAACACAGTAAGCTTAGGGTAGAGTCAAAAGCCTGTTGTTTTCTCCTCTAAAACTGTCAGTGTAAGGTCGTCCAGGGCTCCAGTGTCCTGTCCCGCCTGTGCCGGCCAGGAACCCTGCCTCCTATTCTAGGATGTATGCATGGCAAATTCTGGCAAGGCTCAAACTGTTGACAAGAAAGCATGCAGGAAAGGGGCTCACCTTCTTTTCCTCTGCTGAGTGCTAATTTAGTGCTTGATTTCTTACCTGGCTTCAGCTACATTTGATGTTTTGACCTCTTGTTCCTTTTTGAATCACCATCTTTCTTGGGAATTTGTGATATTATTCTTTTTCCCCCTGATATCTAGCATAATTTCTCAGCTGTCTGTCTGAGGGGTTCTGCGTTATCCTTTTACTCTGTGCCAAGGTTTTCATTTGTCTTAGGCAGATAATCTAACGAATATGTAATAGTTCTATGTCTCACATTTTGAGAAACTGCCAGACTGTTTTCCATAGTGGCTGCATCTTCTTCCATTTCTACCAGCAACTTGTGTGCTTCAGTTTGTCCACATTCAGGGTAACCACGTTGGTGTTATTAACATCACAGAAGATAAAGATCCTGACCTGTCGTATGCTGTGTGCACTTCAACACTGGGTACACGGCAGAAGGAGGGTGTGACTCTGCTGTGTGATAGCACTCACACCATATTTGTTCTTAAGAATAAAGATTTCTTAAGATGAGTTTTGAAATCTCATTAAAATACAGACAAGCTTGCCTTCTCCAGAGTTTTACTTTTTAATTGTGATTGAATAAGTAAGCACAAAGGGTTTAATTCCTGTGCTGGCAGTCGCCTTTCATGCCTTCGCTCGGTTTCTCCTGTTCTGCAGCAACCGGACTTACAGTATCCTTTGGATTCGTCCACACTGCCCAAACTGGAAGAGTTCTACATCTCTCTCATCAAGTCACAGCAGTCAGTAGAAGGGGGCCTGTCTGACCCGGCCAGCATTCAGACTCAACCTCAGCACAGCCGAGTGTCTTCAACAGCGCCAGGTTCAACTCCTGCAGTGGTTGACTCTCCAGAAAACCACTCTGGCTCTGGTAGGTTTGTGTGTCGTTGTGCATGCTCAGTCAACAAGCAGGACCTTTGCCATTTGGCTGAACCTGTCATCTCTTTGAAAGATGGCTAGTGCTGTCATTCGCTCCACGTTTTCATCTCAGCTTTGAGCTTGGGTCTCCTTACCTTTGCCACTTTCTTGCTTGCAGCTTTGGCAGGGTCTTTACATTTATATAAAGTTTCAAGTACATGGTTCCTTGAGTTTTGGCAAATGTATTCAGTCATGATATTTCCATCATCCTGAAGTTTCCTTTTGCGCCTTTGCAGTCCTTTACATCAGCTTGTCACTGTGCCTTTTCTAGAATTATATAGCATGTAGTTTTCATACCTGGCTTCTTTCCTTTTTCATCATTTTGCAGTGTTTTTTTCAGTTGGCTATTTATTTAGATGTGATTTTTAGGGCATATGTTCACTATATGCATAGCTTTTTAAACTGTCAAAATGTGTTCCAAAGTGGATGTATTATTCACGCGCCATAAACAAGGTATGGAATTTGTGAGTACCCCACATCCGGGCCCCCAGATGTTATATTAAGTGTTTGGTTTTTTTAACTTTGGCTATCTAGTGGCACATGAAAGGCTATGATAACTATCATTTGGATCTTTTGTTTCCCATATTAGCCATCTTTTCTGTGCCTATTTGTCACTATACCCTCTTTAAATTGTTACACAAGTAAAATCCTATAATAGTACGTTTTCATCCCAGCGTAGTATATGCTATATGCCCATAAACCATTCTTATTTTTCTTTTATAGTCAGTTTTTAAAGAAATTTAAAAATAAGAAAGCCTTTTATTTGTATTTGCTTACATATTTATTGTTTCCAGTGCCCTTTATTTCAAAGTTTAAATGAGGGCTCCCAGACTAGAGAATAGGGCTAGAGAGGGGTTGGGCGGTAGTTTGTACAGCATTCACTAGGCCCTTGAGTTTAGTCCCTGGCATCCCCCAAATACATGTATTTCATTTTTTTGAGCATATGACCTATGCAAGACCTGTACAAAAACAGTTGTGAACAAAGGTTAAATGAAACTGTGAAGCACAGAGCTGAAAGCATTTAAATACTGAAGTTAGTTTCCTTTCGGTCGCACACGCACTAGGCCTCTGGATGCCCTGACTCACTGATGGCTCTTCACTCGGCCTCGCCCTCTGTGGGTAGCATCTGCCCTGTGTCCCAGTGTGACTTTGATCTCGGGTGATCTGTTCTTTATCTCCACATTTCTGTTTGTAGTCTTTGTTTTTCAGTTGTTTCCCATCATGATTACATTTTTCTTTCTTCTTAACTATCTAGAGTCCCAGCACCCACTTGGATGTATTTTCTCTTGAGATTCTTTCTGAAACTTACCATCTGTGTGCTCTCTTGGTATGTTTGTTATTTTCTCCTGATTCTAAGTCAGACTCTACATCCTTGGATCCCGGACATTGAACTGTATGTTGCCTGGATTCCTTCCTTCTGTCTTTCTTAGGCATGGGAGGTGGTAATTGCACTTCTCAACATTGGCTTCACACACCTCTAGATTGTTCCCTCAGGAGCCACTGCCCTTCAGCACAGTTGCCAGCAGATTCCTGCTCTGTGCTGCGGCTGTCTGTTTAGCCACATGCCCCTCCTTTCATGTATTTGTGTCTTTTTCTCTCTAGTGGGCATGGCTTACAATTTTATGGTCAAAGTATTACTTTTTAGAACACACTGTCAAATCTTCTGTGGCAAAACTTATCACATGAACCAGAAATAACATATCATGTGTGTTGTGCTTAGCATACAAAGATAAAAGGGATTGTATGATTAGAGGGAAAAAAGTTATTGAAATTGATGTTTTGAAGATAGCAGTGCTCCTCTATCAAGCGTGTGCAGTGGTCAGACTGTTGGAAGCAGACCAGCTACACTGCTGAGCAGAGTCACATTCACCTGAATTTTGTAAAGCAGGATTCGTTGGTTCGTTTTTTTTTTAAGACAGAGTCAGCCTTGCTCTATGGCCCATACTGGACTGAACCATGCTATATAGTTGAGACTTGTCTGGAAATTACTAACCTCATTACTCTCCTAAGTGCTGAGATTACAGGTGTGTGCCTAGGATGCTCCATGAAAGCAAGGCTTTGTGGAAGAAATCCAAGTTAGTCACTCTGCCCCAGAACATGGCTGTGCTTCCCTTAAAACAAGATGCTACCTTGCGTAGCACTGGCCTAGGAATCAGCTTCTTAAATCTGTGAGTGTGTAAAAATGTATGGTAGTAAAAGGCTTTAAACACACAACCGACAAAACGCAACTCAAACCTTTTTAAGATTTATTTATGTACTTCATGTATATGGGTGTTTTGTCTGCACACCAGAAGAGGGCATTAATCCCATGGGATGAGCTGCCCTGAGGGTGCTAGTAATTTAACTCAGGACCCCTGGACGAGCAGCCACAGTGCTCTTAACCACTGAGCCATTTCTCCAGCCCCTCAATTCAAACTGTTAATGAGTGCAGGGTGCTTGTGGTACACGAGCACACGCTGCCTCACAGTGCTTTGCTTCAGCCTTTGTCCTGTACACTTAAGACAAGCATCTTGCGCTGTGCATGCCAACACACCGTGCGACAAGTGCTTTCTAGAACACCCTGGCTCAGCCTTGAGATGAGGGTGTTAGGAATTTCAGTGTTTTATTGTGCAAAGTTTTCTGCTCTTATAGAAACATAATGGTTTACCAAAAAGGTAGTGGCTAGGAGCAGGATGTAGCTCAATTAGTAGAATCCTCACCTAGTGTGCACAAAACCCTGGCTTCAACCTCAAGTACTTCTTTTTTTTAATATTTTTTCTTTTTTTACATATACATTTGTATTATTACACATATATACAATAAACTATATACAGCAAGAAGAACCATGAAACAATCAGGAATTACATAAATATTACATTCATAGTGTTTTGGCTATTTTTATTTAGCAAACGTGGAGAAAACATATTTCCTATCTTGAAGAGTCTAAAATTCTGAATGTAAATCAATATCTATCATATTTTGTCATTATCAACTTAAAACATCTATCTAGACCTAAAAAATCTTAATCCCTAAGCAGTTAAGCTTAATTATAAAACTAATCTGATTTTCAATCCCATCAGAGACTTGAGAAGGAATAAAAATTAATTACCTGAGTAAACAGGAAGTGCAGGTTAGCAGCTTCCAAAGTGAAAAAATTAACAGAGACAGTTTGCTGCCTGAACAGTCACCCAAAACTCTGTAACATTGGAGCATTGTCTTCAGCCTTCTGTCCCAGGATATCTGACTGACATATTTGTGAAGCAGGAACTAACTTCAGCACGTGGAGATGGGGCAGGAGGATCAAGGGTTCTACAGAGTGAGTTCCAGGGGGTGGAGCGTACCATGCGATAACCCTGTATTCAAACAAACAGAAAACAATACAGCATAATGGTTTAATAGTTCAATTATAGAAAACAAAGACTTTACTTACTATTTGTCAATTGTCCTTCCTTAACATCTAAGAGGATTGCAATGCCTTCAAATGTTTGAATTATTGTGAGTTTCATTTTTTTTAATTGAATGAATTTTGCCTTTAGGATTAGGGTAGAATTTCCAACAACTTTTGAAATGGTTCTAAAACATTGATGTCATTTTGTAATACATTTTGGCAAAAGTGTTCTCAGCATTGGTAATAAAATTAAAATACTGATAACTGAAAAACATTGAATATGTCTGTCTTCATAGTATCAGATACTTAGCCAAGATTCAATCCTTTGTGTAAAAAATAATGGCATCCCTCATACTAGTATGCGAATTTGATTGTCTTTAATAATTGTAAAATTACATGTGTGCCAAAGATGTTTTAAGAATAAATGTATGATTTATCAGTAAACATTTGGTTTATATACCTATTTTATATACTAGGCTCCTATAAAACTTTCTCAGGCAAAAAAGGGGTCTCCAGGGGGAGGAATTAGCACTGGTCTAACACACCCATTTCAGACTGTCTCCTCTCGCATCCTTGGTCACTAGAAACTCTGGAGAGTGAGAGCTGCAGCATCTCATCCTGTTGACGCGGTTATCTTTGCATACATAAGTCAGCACAGAAGGTGCTTGATAGCAGGCAGGCTTTTACAGCGTTGTCCTGACTGCATTGGCGTGGAGTTAGACCACTTGGCTATAAAGGGTGCCTATAGAGCCTCATTTGCTCTGAGCTTATGCGCTCTTCACTGAGATTTGAACTTCATCCAGTTTATCTTCTGACACTCCTAAACTATCTTCCTTTCCTGACTCAGGTGTTTCCCCCTCTCTTGGTCCTCAGCCTGACAGTATTTATTTTATGCCAATCAGGATTCAGATTCATTTCTTCCCTATCCCTGGTTGTTTTCTGAGTAGAGCCCTCTGACTGGTGATTGTCCTGAGTCAAAAAAAAAAAAAAAAAAAAAAAAAAAGGCTGTAGCACATGTTGGTAAAGAACTAGCCTGGGAGAACAGGCTTGAAAAGACTCTTTTGTTTTTTCTCTTTTGTAGTGGAAAGCGCTCCAGGGAGCCTAAAGAATGAAGATTCTAGTAGGCATGCTGCCTCGGTGCTCAAGGACAAGCGCCAAGGAGCCCTAGACCAGCTTTCTTTCATGTTGTCCCCCCAGCAGCAGGTGACCCAGAAGCTCTACATTCCTCGAAGCACAGCCACGGCTGTCTTGGGAGCTGCTGCGCGGCTAGCCACCTCCAGGAGCCTCCTGCACTGGTACCCCAGTGTGAGAGGATGGAAGCTTGAGGGACAGAAGGCAGAGAAAAATGAAGTGAAGTAGCTTTGGGTAGTGATAGGTGGGTCTTTCTCTATGACCATATGCTAGCTTTGTTTTGCTAACCACTTTGATGTGTGAGTATTGATATTTTGTGTTCATTTTTATTTTGGTTCATGATTTTGCTTCATTTTGAATAATTTGGTTCACCTTTGTTTTAATGAAGTAGTTTAAAGGTATTTGTGTATATGTTTCTGTAAGTTTCTCTTGTACATATGACTGATAAATGAAAGTTGAAAAACCAATGTTTTGTGATCGATATTTAGCAAGACAAAAAGATGTTCACATCCCTGTCACACAATGGCCTCTCCAGGCCTCTAGGTGGGGATTCGCCTGCTGCAGGACTGGCTGCAGCGTCTGACTCAGCTGCCAGATCCGGCCAGGTTCCTCTGCTTGCCAGCCCCTCTGTGAAGTACGGTTGCATACACTTTCCATTGTGTTTAAACCCAGGACATCCCTAGGGCCTTCTCATTTCACAGGTTCTAACTTGATGGAACAAAGGAAGAACCTTGGCTGAGGAAATGTGGCGCCTGGGAAGACTGGGTTTTCTGGAGCCATAGAGCTTAAGTGATGCCTATGTCCTGTAGCTTCCAGCTCAGTGCCTTTCCAGAGCAAAAACTTGCAGGTCCCTTTTATGTGCTTTAAATTATTTGTGCCAGAAGACACAGTTACACTTCCAGTAGATGAGTCCAAAAGAGTGATTTTGACGGCCAAAGAAAACTTTTGAAATTGATAGGCAGTGGGAGGCAGCTCACAAAGACGTTACGCGTAGATAGCCTACGACGAGCCAGTTGCACAGCCATCGTATCTGAAAAGGGGTCATAAGAAATGGGAAACTGGGCTGGAGAGATGATTCAGAGGTTAAGAGTATTGGCCGCTCTTCCAAAGGACCTCAGTTCAATTCCCAGCAACCACATGGTGGCTCACAGCCATCTATAATGGGATTTGGTGCCCCCTTCTGGCAAGAAAGTATACATGCAGGCAAAACCTTGTTAATATAATGAATAAATAAATCTTAAAAAGAAAAAAAAAAAAAAGAAAAGAAAGAAATGGGAAACTAACAGCCCCCCCCCAGAGAATTCTTTCTAGAACTGTCTCTTAACTTTTGTGTTTTCTAACATTTTATCTCTTTTTAGACTTAAGCTCCAATATAGAGCCATGAGTGGCATTGACGATATTATTCATAATTAGGTATCAACCCCAATGCACTGAAAATAATTCATTTCCTACATCTTCCTTGGATCCTGACAACTTTTATGTATCAGTCGAATGCATAACAGTGTCAATAAGTCTGTCCAGTACTTTGACTCAGCATCGTTCCTAACAGGTGTCATTTGTCGCAGTGACTCACCAATCGGCTGACAAGGTTCTCATGCTGTTGGCTTACCTGAAGTTCTTCAAGCACTGGCTGCTGTTTTAACCATGTACACAGAAAACACGAAGTGTTCAGTTAAGGAGCTCTGTGATATTTAGTAACAGAAGTAGCGTGTCCCCTTTTCCATGTGAAACTGAATTCTTGGTCTTACATCCTATTTGCCTTGGATCCTTTCCCAGTCTAGTGTGGTGGTGCCTGCCTATAATCCCAGTCCTTAGGAGGCCAAAGCAGGACACTCACTGAGAGTTCAAAACCAGCCTGGGCTACATAGTGAGCTCAAGGCAAGCCTAGACTACATAGTGAGACCTTGTCTTCCGACAACAACAAAATCTATTGGATATCATCTTGCTTTCTGTTAAAATAAATGGATAAAAGTAAAACTGATTGCTTCTTAATTATCTCTGTTTTCTTGGTTACATAATAGACAGTGGGATCAAAGAAGAAGGATTAGCTTAATCTTTGGAGCATGTAATAGCATTTTCTTTAAATATTTACGGGGTTCAGGCTTGCTTTGTCAAAAATGTCTAGATGCTTATGTTTTTGTGTTGAGGGATGAACTATTGACTTGAATGTGTGACCCAGATACTTAGTGGAGTAAAATAAAGAGTTTATATAGTTAGAAAGTAGATTGGCCTTGTTGGCTAAACTGCTCGTCCTCGTTTTTGGCAAGACCTTTGCAAGCCTTTGTTGTATTATCATCTTATTCCATGAACCTGGAAATTCGCTTGCTGTTGGGACACTTAAGCTCCTGGCAGCTAGCTGCTCTTCAAAGACTAGACTTTTATTTATGGCACTGTGTCAAGCCCCTGTGAAGCAGCAGCCAGCCTTAAGATTCCCCTTCGATGCCATCCCACAAGCCAGCAAGCTAATCTGTGAGTTGCCGCTCAGTATTCTTCCTTTGCTCCACACTCAGGTCCTGCAGTGCAGCTCTGCCTAGAATAGATTGTTTCCAGGTGGTTTGCAAATTCTAAAACTTTTCCTTCATCTGTCATCCTAGTGAGCCATAAGTAGGAGCCAAAAACTGGATTCTACTCATTTCTTGCTATAACAAATTACTCCATAACAAGGTCTTTTTTTTTTCTTCCTACAGTGTGGTCTCTGATGGAAGCTCTCGTATGATGCTGTGTGTATGAAATCAGTCGACTAAGCTTGTGTATGCCATTTCAGACACTAACAGGCAAAGAGTAGCCAGTGGAGTATTAACTGCTCCCTAGGATACCTTCTTCCCCGTGCCTGCCTGACAGATACAAATGGGCCAGAGTCGGAAGTAGAAAACTGGGCACAGGGTGTAGCTGAGTGTGGAACACTTGCCTGGTGTGGCAGGGCCCTGTTCCCTGTCCCAGGCACTGCAGATGAGTACAGAGATCCGTGGTGGTGTTGTTACAGAGTAGGAAGGTTGAGGGTGTGGCATCCTCTTCCAGGCCACTGTGGTCCAAGGATAGGCTGAACTGGGAGGCCTGTGCCCAGCTGCAAAAGCCAAACCAAAAAAACAAAACAAAACAAAAAACAAAAAAAACCAACACTGTTTTCAAACAAAGAAAAACAAAACCTCAAACAGACATGCTGGAAATAGGGTGCAAGTTTTACCGATAAGGCTAGATCAAGCAATCAAAGACAAGATTGAAATACTACATTCAGATAGCAGTAAAGGGGGAAAAAGCATAATCAAAGATTTGAAAAACTCTATGAAATGACAGCTGATGAAAGGACAAACAGAATGTGGCATATGTCCTGACTGGATCATATGGGTGGCATGTTGGAGTGTGTTTGAGAGCTAAGAGCATTTTATATTGCATATTTTAGACAATGGGGTATCTGTTTCTGAACTGTACTTTGCAGAAACCTTTTCAGCAGCAACTGATGTGGGTCTTCCTTCCAAGTACTTGAGGCTCAGAAGTGTCTCCAGCAAACCTGCTCATCACTAGCTGTTACTGTTACTTAGAACTGGACACTGGTCACCTCTCTGGTGCTTGAGAGGTGAGCTGATGCAGCTTCCTGACCATTTAGTAACTTCCCCCCTCTTCAGACTGGGCTTGTGTCCTGCTGTGGGGGGTGGTTCTAGCCCCTCCTCTTTGGGGTTCTGCACTCACTCTGCTACTCTTTCCTTATCACTAATAAGGCTCTAGATTCTAGGCAACCTTGTTGCCAGCACTGGGTCAGAGGCTTTCAGTGTCCCTGTGAGGCTTGGATCCAAGTCCACCACCCTGACTTGCCTATTGCTTAGGATGCTAGGTTCTCCTCAATAGCTACATGAGGCACACAGACACAGCTGTTTGCACTCCATCTCACCTCAGGGTAGCAGATCAACAGAATCACACCTACTCCTATGACATTCTGGGGGATCTTGTACTTCTATTCCAAAGTGGCGAGGCCCCTCTCCAGTTCATCTGTTAATACATCCAGACTCAGATGAATAACATACTCTTGATACACAGAGACTAGCCCCTGGCTCAAGGTCACCACTGACTACCTTACATGGGATGAAGCCCTCAAAGAAAATAATTACAATAGCTATCAACCAAGCTTCTGAGATCCAGCAAAGCTATCTTTTAAAATTGACAGAATGGGGCTGGAAATATGGATCAGTGTTTAAATGCGCTTTCTGCTCTTGCCCCAAGTGGAAGCACCCAACTGCCTATAAATCCAGTTCCAGGGATCGAGGACTCTAACTGCCCCCCCAAGCATCCTGAGCAAAAGTGTTGCTTGTATACAAACACACAAGTCTTTTTAAGAGATACAAGCATCCTGAGCAAAAGTGTTGCCTGTATACAAACACATAAGTCTTTTTAAAAGATAGACATTTTTAATGTGTGTTTCTGTACATGGGTATGAGCATATGAGTTAAGATCTCCAAGGAGGCAGATCTCCTGGATCTGGAGTTGTAGGTAGTTGTGGGTCACCCGATGTAGATACTAAAGGATGAGCTTGGGTCCTCTGGAAGGGCTGTATGAGCTTGTGACCACTGAGACATTTCTTCAGACAATAAATACATATTTTTTTTAATTGATAGAGAAATAAGTACACTTCCAACCAAGGGAAAATGGAGGCAGCTCATGACCACATCTGTGCTGCAGAAGATGCTTAAAGGGATACTGTACACAGAAGAATGACAAGCACAGCGAAGAACAGTGTTCATGAGGGGACCAGGTGAACAAAGGAAAGTTGGGAAGCAGTCCATCATGCCCAATGCAGTAAAGCAGAAAACCCTCAATACTAATGGGGGAGAAAGAAAAGAGCAGACAATAATCCAACAAAAAATAACAAACATCCCAATAATAACCTTAAATGTAAATGAACTCAACTTACCAATAAAAATAAGATGACTAGAGCTGGCTTTATTACAAAACAATATTCAGTTGCCTTTGTTGCAAGAAACACACTTCCCTGGCAAGGACACTCACAGTCTAAGAATGTGCTAGGAAGCAACCTATCAAACACCTATCAAACAAGTGGAAGGTCAAAACAAGCTGGCTTAGCTACTCTGAAGCCTGATAGGACAAAATCAGAAAATATAAAAAGAGCCACTATATGTTAATAAAGGTAATGATTCATCAAAAATCATCAATCCAGGCGAAGAAACTGGCAATAGGCCATAGGGACTAGGGGAGAACCTAATGCTATTTTCTGTTCAATGGACAATGTTAAAACAATTCCTGATGACTGAGAGCCATACCCACAGAACAATGCCTCTCTCAGCAGAGAACCTTCTTGCAGCAGATAGCTGTTAAAACAGAGACCTTCAACTAGTCAACGTGCAGAGTAAGACTACAGAGTGCTAGCCCTAAATTGGACGCACGTATCACACCCCTCCTATAAAGCTCAGGGATCTTCCAGAAATAGGAGACGGAGATAGTCTAAGAGCCAGAGATGAATGAGAACTTCAAGGAAACAGCACTTTCCCAGTACAGCAGAGGAGTTGCACTTATGAACCCACAGCAGTGACAACAAACACAAGACTTGCACAAGTTCAAGCCAGACAAGAGTCCTGGCAGAGCCACTAGGGTCAGGGAGGGGACAGTGGGCATGAAATCCCATCAGTAGTTTAAGAGCTTTGGGCAGTTAATAGCTGCTGGGATGCTGGTTGGTTAACTACTCTCTAAGGCAGTTCCTGCTCCCCAAGAGCAGCTGAGTAACACAAGCTATATTCAGTGGGAGATGGAATTGGAGGGTAGGGAAGTGAGATCGATATGGGAGGAGATTAAGGGAGGGAGGATGTGATAGTTTTGGCAGTCAACTTGACTACATCCGGACTTAACTGAAACCCCAAGCAGCTGAGCACACCTGTGAGGGTTTTTGTTTTTGTTTTCTCTCGACTGGATTGTTTTGAGGTGGGAAGGCCCATCCTAACTCTGGGCCACACCTTCCTGTGGCAGCCAAAATAAAGGACATGGAAGAAAGAAGCTGTCACTGGCAGGCACACAGGACCTGCTGCTGAGGCACTCCTTCACCGGCATTAGCGCCTACTTCTTTGGGATTCCATGTGCACTGAAGACCAGCTGAGACACCCAGCCTCCTGCACTGAACAGTTTCTGGATTCCTGGACTCTCGGGAGACAGCCATAGTTGGACTCGTTGAAGGCCACAGCTATCAATTCTTGAAGCGAACACGGGGCTGCTGTCATAGTGGCTGCAGTTGGCTTTCCCTCTGAACCTAAGTCCAAATGATGGCAATCCACCAGGAGGACTTACATAAAATAAACAAAAACAGTGGCTGAAGTGGGAAAAAAATTGCAAGCTGGAAGACATACTTTCCAAGAGAAAGTCAACACACAGCAAAGGTACATAAATTATGAAACAGCGTTTCACTGTGATACTCCTACAAACTGACAGCTCCTCAGAGCCAGAAAACCAAGATGATGAAATCATGGAAATACTAGAAAAAGACTCCAGAGTCCTACTTTTTAGAAGGATCGGTGACCAAATAAAAATGTTATATAAGCAAGGAAATTAATTCAAGACCCGGACAAGGAAGTTACTAAATAAACTTAAGATATATATATAACAGGACCCAGACCCTACCACAACTGCCTCCAATATGCAAGTACCATTCCGGCTATAAAACAGAGTACATACACAGCACGACATGCCCAAGCTAAAAACAAAAGCCTAATTCATCAAAATCCATACTCTGGGTTGTCTCTAAATGTACTAACCTTGCTTTCTAGCTTCTGTGGTTCCACTTCTAGCTAACTGTTTTTGTTAACCAAAGTATGTCAGCCTGGAACATGGTTTTTGTGCTTGAAAGTTCACCCTGAGTAAGGCTAGGAACTACACTGGATCCCAAACACTCAGTGTTGTCTCCTGCTGCCTAATAGAAACTTTCTGTTGGCTTAAAGCCGTGCCCGAGAGGTCGTCTGTGGCAAATCCCCTACAACAAGGACCTGGACAAGAAAGTTACCAAAGCAAATTAAATAACAAGTTAGAGAAAAAAAATTGAAACATGGAAGAAAAAAATCCATGCAAGAAAACTGAAAAAAAAATCAGGAAATCTGGAAATAAAAGAAATAAAAGCCACACCAAAAAGCAAAAACAGCAGAGAAGACTAAGCAAAATACTAGGTTTCAAGGATGAAGAACGAAGTCACAGCAACAATACATATATGGATGTCCATAAAAAAGAACATCAATGAGCAAATCTGCCAAGAAGTCTGAAATTCATTCAGGAGAGCAACCTTAAAAATCTACAGGGTAAGAGAATCAAGTAGAAATGAGAGCAGAAACCCTGAGACACTGCCAAGACCACCAGAAGAGAAATGATTACAGCTGTAAGTACACACATTAAAAACAAACAAAACACCTCAAATAAATAACCTAATGGTGCACCCAAGTCTCTATAAAAACAAGAAGTCCCCAAAACCAAATGTAACAGATGACAGGAAATAATAACGATCAAAGCAGAAATTAAAGTTTAAAGGAACAATATACAGAACCAAAGAGTTGCTTCTATGAAAAGATTAGCAATCTAATTTCTAGCCCCTAGCTAAACCAACCATAATTTTTTTAAATTGATAAAACTGAAGGTGAAAAGAGAGTTGTTGTAGTGGAATCTACTATAACACACTCCAGTGATACCAGCTATGTGGAAAAGCAGGCAGAAAGACTGTAAGAGTGAGAGGGGAGGAATGAAACCAAGGAAACAGTCTTCTAGACATGACGTGACTGACGCACTCTTGAACTCGCGGAGACTGTGGCAGTGTGCACGGACCTGCACAGGTTGAAGTCAGATGGCGCCTCAGTGGAGCCCCCATCTCTCTAAATAACAGCCACTTGGAAAGGAAAGATAAGATTGTTTAAGGTTGGTTTACTGCTGGTCTAATTGCTTAAGGATGATTTACTGCCAGTCTGGAAATCTCTTGTTTTATGATTAACTCATGACCCTGACTAAGTTTGCCCACACTTTTTCAGTTTGAATGCTCCAATCATGTTAAAGATTGCCTAACCCCCTTGGGATTCCCTGAAATGTCTTCAAAAGAGCCTGTGAGCTCACCTCAGGGTGGCTATTCTGTCTAAGTGGTGACTCCAGCATGCTGGATTTCTGCAGAATAAATGTTTTTTGTTGCTTGCATACTGTTTGAGTCTGGGGTCTTTTCTTCAGCACACTCAGGACCCTAACAAGAACAAAGATAATAAATGGAATTAAGGGAGTGGAGACCTCTGGACAAGGACCCACTCAGCTAGGCTTCCATTTTGTGAAAAGTACTTAAAGTTTAGGTCCAGGTGTGGTGGTAATACCTTTAATTCCAGCACTCAGGAGACAGAGGCAGGCAGATCTCTGAGTTCAAGGCCAGCCTGGTCTGCAGAGCAGGTTCCAGGACAGCCAAGCTCAGGCAATGAAGGGAAACCATTAAGAACTAAAAGCTGAAAGGATGTAAGTAAAGAGAAACCATGCTTCGGCCCCAGCAAGCAGGAGAACTTGGCAGCTTCAGTCGTGTGGTTCTGGTATTAGAGTCAAGGGTAGAAAAAAGTATAACCAGACTGTCTCAACCCACAAGCTCCCAATAATGACACAGAGACCCTTTATTATGTATAAAAGCCTAGGCCTTATAGCATAGGCTTGTTCCCAACTAGCTCACATGACTCAATTACGAAGTTTATCCTAGTCCGTGTCTGCCGGATGGCCCGTTACCTCTCCTCATTCCTGCTCCGTCTGACTCCTCCTGTGTGGCTGGCAAGTAAATCCCTGAGTTTGACTCTTGTCCAGAGTTCCTCTCTCTGCCTGGAAGTCCCTCCTTTCCTGCCTATCTCTGGGTCATCACGCCTTTATTAAATCAATCCGAAGGTGAGGGAAGTGTGTTTACAAAATATCAAGACTGGTGATGCTTCCTAAAACTGACAATACCAAAGTCGGACAGTACTCATCTCTCTGCTGGTACAGAAATCAACATTTGAACAATACAGCGTCAACCTTTACACAGTGCACAAAGAAATTATCCCAACAAGGAAGGTGTTATGAGATTGTCCTCAGTGACGAAGGAAAGCCCCTGAGGCCATGTGTGTGGCTGGGGTGTCCCTGCACGGAGACCCAGAGAGGCCATCCTGTGAAGCTGGGCAGATGAAACCTGGATTGCCTGGGAGACCCCAGGATGTTAGAGATGCCAGAGCTGCGGGATACCTGCGGAGGAGAGCTGCCAACAGGGAGTGAGACCAGCCTGAGAGGAAGAAGTGTGTTGCAGGCAACAGAGACGAAAGGACTTGGAGGTCTGAAGAGCTTTGGCATCAGACATGGAGACGCAGAGTTTGGAGTTTGCCCGGCTGGCTTTCGGTCTTGCATTTGTCCAGTATTTTCTCACTATGCTCCCTGCCCTATGTTTTGGAACAGTAATGTATGTCCTGTGCTATTGTGTTTTGGAAGCATGTGATTTTAAAATTTTTTGATATTATAGGGAATTAGAGTTAAGAGATTATGAGTCTCAGAAGAGAGGTTGTGTAAGACCCCCTCCCCTGTGCACCCGCCATAGCAAGCATAGCAGCAGTAACGCTATCTTGCAAGGCAAGACTAGAATAATAGGTTCCCAGAATAAGATGAGGCCTGGGGCCCAGAGATAACAGAAACAGTTTGTCCTTGTCAAACAGGGTATTTATGGTAGGCCATCTGGCCCCAGGGAACGGGTAAACTTCCCTGTTCCCAGAGCCCATTTGATGACCGGGCCATAACCTCACTTCATGTCAAACGAGATATTTATGGTCGGCCATCTGGCCCAGGGAACGAGTAAACTCCCCTGTTCCTAGAGCCCATCTGATGACCGGGCCATAACCTCGCCTCATTTAAATTTACCAATCAGAGCCCTGTAACTATGCTTCTCGCTTCTGTACCCGCGCTTCCCGCTAAAATCCCTATAAAAGACCCCCGAAAGACTCGCTCGGCGCGCCAGCCTCTCCAGAGACTGAAACGCCCGGGTACCCGTCCCCCTGCAATAAAGCCTCTTGCGTGTTGCAACCGAAACCTTGGTCTCGCTGGTTCTTGGTGGGGGTCTCCACGTTAAGACCACCGTGCTGGGGGTCTTACAGTTGAACTTGGGCTGTGATAGACTACAGGTGCTTCTGAAGTTGGACTACATGCACTTTGCATTATGTTATGACTACAGGCCTATGGGGACCAGGGAGTGGGATGTGGTGGTTTGAATAGGTATGACCCATCCCCCATTTATTTTGAATGCTTGGCCCATAAGGAGTGGCACTATTAGGAGGCATGGCTTTGTTGGAGTGGTTGTGGCCTTGTTAGAGGAAGTGTGTCACGGGGGGTGGGGGGGGGGTGGGGGGGGTGGGGAGGGGACGGACTTTGAGGTCTCATATATGTTCAGTCTATGCCCAGTGTAACACACAGTCTCCTGCTGCCTTTGGATCAAGACGTAGAACTCTCCACTCCTTCTCCAGCACCATGTCTGCCTGCATGCTGCCATGCCTCCTACCATGATGATAATGGACTAATCCTCTGAAACTGCAAGCCAGCCCCAATGAAATATAGTCCTTTATAAGAGTTGCCTTGCTCATGGTGTCTCTTGACAGCAATAAAACCCTAAGACATTGTACAAAAATTATTTTTAATTAAAAAATAAAAATACATATTGTATGAAAAATGTTTAATAAGAAATTAAAACCACTTTCCCCTTCCAGAGTAAAAATATAATATCAAGTAAGCTGTCTAGTTATCATCTTTTGTTCTAGTACCTGTGATTTCTAGTTTATGCTAATTAGTTTCATAGGAAGAGCATCTTAAGGGGGTATTAGTCAGATCAGGCTGTCATGTGAGCATGTGTGTGAGCATGTGGGTGAGCATGTGTGTGTGGTAGACTTTGATCGTTAATTGAGGTAAGAAGTTTCACCCTGAATACAGGTGGAAACAATCCACTGTGGGAAAGATTAAGCTTTGTCACAGGTGAAAGCAGTCTTGGCGGGCTTTACCCTTGGGGCACACCATGAATACCTTGTGAGAGACTGTTTGGAGCCTTCCTGGGCTTGGAATTCAGGAAGCCTACCTGGGAACCCCACCGTGGCTATTGTTTTCCTAATTGACCCTCGAAGGGAGAAGAAGACCGCCCTTTGCATGTGACTGGGAAGGTGGTGGGAAGAAAAACAAGAGGTTGAGAGAAGGCGAGCTGAGAGCGCGGAGAGAGAGGAACGGAATGGACCAGCTCGTGGGTCAGAGAGACACCTAAAGACCTATCCCGTGGAACGGAGACTGGAAGGTTCATTCTTCTGTCCCTTTAACCTTTTTTCCTTCTTTCGTATGCTAGTTGGGTTGTATAATAAAGTTTAATTGTTAATAAACAGAGCCAACAATCCACTGACTGGGACTGGAGTACATAACAGTAGAGAAAGCCAGCTGACTAGCAAGCAAGTGTATCATGACTGTTACGTGACTTTTTAAAAAAATGTGTGTGAGTATTTTGCCCGTATATATGTTTATGCACCTTACGTGTCCCTGGCTTGTAGGAGCCAGAAGATGGCATTGGATCCACTGGAACTAAAGTTGTGAACTGCCATGTGGATGCTGGGAATTGAACCCAGATCTTCCGGAAGAACAACCAGTGCTTTTAACCACGGAGCCATCTTCAACCCTGTCATGTGACCCCCCCCTTTTTTTTTTAAAAGATTTGTGTGTTTATATGTGGCTATGTACACCTGTGAGCATCATGCCCATGGAGACCAGAGACACTGGGGTCCCTGGAACTCCCTGATGTGGTAGCTGGGACCTAAACTCAGGTTCTTTTGCCAGAGCAGCCTGTGCTCTTAACCACTGCGCCATCTCTCCAGCCCTGACTGTGTTTTAAACTCCTGCCACCTAGACTTCCTGATGATGGCCTGTAACCTGCAAAATGAGTGAAACGAGGATAGGAGACTATTAAATGTGTCTCCTATTAAAAAAAAAAAAAAAAAAAAAAAAACAACCGAAAGTTAAATTACCTCAATAATCAGGCAAACCCCACTGGAGCACCAACTGGATTCTCTCTAAATGTCCCTCATTTATTGAGTTTCTGTATCCCATTTTAATGACCCACCACCACCCCACCTGAAAACCGCAGCCTTTTCTGTGGGTCTGAGGGTTTGTGTTTGGGGTTTATATGAGGCTAACGGGAGCAGCTCCTCACGCTTCTCCTGAGGTTGGTCCTTCCCACTGTGCCTTGGTCTTCTCTTTCATGTTTACAGGAGTGTGAGGGGCTGCCACTGAGACATCAGCCTTTATGTGTATCTTCTGGGCTGACTCATGGTCCCTTCCTGCCTAGGAAGAGCACATGTTTTGGGGTCTTTTATATGAGGTCAGTGCACATCATTGGGAGTTCACCCTGACACCTCCGTCCTGTAGTGCTGGAGCGTGTACCTCTTGTCTTTTGTATCCCTGTGATAGTGCATGCGGAATTCCTAAACTACCTGGGCCAAGGCTGCCTTTAGGGACACACAGAACAGAACACAGGCAGGCACTGGAGAAATGGCAAAGGGAAACGAACAAATGCTCGAAGAGCAAACAAACAAACATGCTATGGCCGAGTGCATAGAAACAGAATAGGACCCAACAACTGGCTCAGAATAAGATGGCAGGCTGCTAACCACACCAAAGAGAGGTTCAGGGCCCAGAAGGAGCTGGCCAGATATCGTCCCAAGGAGGCAGCACAGACAACAGGCACAAAGTACCCACATTGGTACATGGCACCAACCCAGGTGGTTCCTCTGGTTAAGGCTGGTCATCTGTGGGGCCCTGTATATGGACACCAAAACTGTCGACATGAAACACACTCTCACTTCAAAGAGAATAATAGATTGTTCATTATGAGCCAAATATGTGTGCCGAGGGCCCCGGACCACACATTTAGGTTGCTCCAAGCAACATGTTACAACATGGAAGTGCTTTGCAAAGCGTGTACAGTTACAGAACAAAACAGTCATGAATCAAGGCATTTCCAAATGCACGGATGATGTAGAACACATATAAGTACATTATACACCAAGGTGTAGAAAACTCAGCTGTGGGTCTCAAATGAATAGATGTAACTTAGTGACCCACTAAGAATACATTCCAAAAACTTTAACTGATAAAAGGATGTCAAGTGAGACACAGAGGCAGGCAATGAATCACTATGAAACAGACTAAAGATAGCCCAAGATCTGCAACATTCTAACTCTCCACAATCAAAACACTCTAATCATTTACTCAGCCTGACGTAATCTTCAGCATAGATATGGCCCTTTGAGGAACCTTAGTTTATACTCCTAGAACCCACATAAAAACAGAGAAATTGATAGACTCGATTCAATCCTTATCAAAACACTAATGGTTTTCCTTATAGAACTAGAAAGAAAATTCTAAATTTTATATAGATGTGCACATGGGGGTGGGGCTAGGGGTGGGGAGACAAACCTAAATAGCCAAACCTCTTCTAACAAAGGGCAAAGGCAGAGGCATCACAACCACTTCATCTGGTAGTGCAAAGCTTTGGTGATCAAGAGAGCATGGGCTGGACATAAAACACACAGACCAGCATCCAAAGGTAAACCCGCACCAAAGGCAACAAATTTCAACAAGGTACAAAGAACACACACTGGAGAAAGGAGAATCTTTTCAATAAATGGTATTGGGGGAATTACACACACACACTCAGAAAGATGAAACTTGGCCCCCTACTGCTGATCAGTTATAAAAACCTCAAAGTAGATAAAAACGACTTAAGTGTAAATGCTGGAGCCATGAAACTGCTAGAAGCAAGGACAGGGGAAGCCTTCAGGCTTCTGAAATGTGCAAGGAAGGGGGCAGGGCAAGGTCCTCAGGGCACGAGGAATAAAGGCAAATATATGTGGATGAGACTAGGAAATTGTCATGGAAAGTCAGCAGGTGCAGTGGTAATCCTATAGGATGGGAGAAAGCATCTGCAGACTGTACATCTGATACCCAGAGTTCAAAGGAATCTTTTAAAACTCAATAGCAAGAAAAGCCCATTTTCACCCAATATATAGCAGGAACCCAATTTCAAAATTGGGCAACAGATCTAAATAGACACTTCTCAAAAGAATGCACAGTATTTTCTTTATGAATGAAACATCAGCAATTAGTCAGTCAGTAACCATCGGGGAAATGCAAATCGAACCCAGAGTTATCAGCTTACTAAAAAAAAACAAACAAACCTAAAAGTTAGTGCCAGTGAACATATGGCAAAAAATAGAACTTTTGTACTGTTGGGATATGAATTACTATAGTCATAAATATAGCATTGAGATTTCTCAAAAGCTAAGAACAGAACTGCCACTTAAGTTAGCACTTCACTAGCACAAGGGTATTCAAAGGAAATAAATCAGTATGTGGATGAGCACTTCGTGTTCATGAGGGGTTCTTCACAGTAACCAAGAAACGGGGAAAAAAGCATCAATCAGCAAAGGGATGGGTTTTAAAACATGGTGTGTATACACAGTGGAATATATATTCAGTCATAAAAAATGAGATTGGCTGGGTGTGGTGGTGTGTGTGACTGTAGTCAAGGGCTGAAATGGCAGGATAGCTTGAACTCATAAGTTCAAGACTGTGCTCGGCCACAATGGAAGGGCGGAAGAGAAGATGGGATTCTCTGTTTGGCAGTGGGTGGACCGGAAGCTCATTGTGTTAAGTGTCAAAGACAAATGCCACATGACCTCACTCCTCACAGGTGCTGGGAAGGGAAAAGACTGGTCAGTGTGTGTGGAGTCAGTCAGGAGCAAGAAATTCTGTTTCACTGTTTCGTTGTGGTAGCAATAAATAACAAATAGAAAAAAAAAAAAAAAGAGATGCATCTCTAAAAGCCAGAACAAGGCTTTAAGGCAAGTGTTTGAAGAGATATATTTGGCCTGAGATGAACATTATACAAGTATACTTGTATTGAACATATATAAGATGTGTGGCTTTTACTTTCTAATACATCAACTAATCAAAACGATGGGTGTGGTGGCGCACGCCCTTAATCCCAGCGCCCAGAAGGCAGAGACAGGCGGATCACTGTGAGTTCGAGGCCAGCCTGGTCTACAAAGTGAGTCTAGGACAACCAAGGCTACATAGAGAAACCTTGTCTTGAAAACAAAACAAAACAAAATAAAACAAAAAACCATTATCCAAGTGGCAGGTACAGTAGCAGTTTGTAAGCCTCACTTTGCATGTGTGTCACTCAGGGAGCTTTCAAAAACTTTCCACATTAAGTGAGTAAATTGCAATCTAATATTTTTTTTTCTTGCACAAAGATTCTGATTTAATTGATTCCGTGTGGTTCTAATGAGCAGCAGGTTGACGGCTACCGCGCAGAAGGCTGACCCGAACCCCAAAGAAGAAGAGAGCTATGGCTCCCAAGAGCACCGTGAAACCTTCAAACTTAAGAATGGCAAATCTCAGGCAGGCAGAGCAAGCACAGCCCCTGAACCAGGGACGTCCCTAACTTCCAGTGCCACTTCCTGGCAGCATCCTCTCCCCTTCCTGCTCCTGGGGCTCCCTTTCCTCTCAAGCATCTTAGGCAGAAAGCCACCTTGACAGGTCAAGGCTTACCCTCAGGCCCACTATCCTGAGAATACATTGAGAACTGCAATGCTGTGAAGTCAGGCTTGTTTTAAATAGCTGAAAAGGCGACTCCGGCCTGGGTTTGACCAATGAACGTTGAAATTCTATATTCTTTTGTCTCTCCTGGCAGCATTTCCCCCACTGCGTGCTGTACAGATTTCATGTGAGCCATGTACCTGAAACCGGACAGCTTTTGGCCCGCCTTTTAACAGGGACCTAAGGTTTGGCCCTGGGCAATGTGGCAACAATATTTCCAGCTGCTATCAATGTTTGCTCACAGGACAGCAGCTGAACACGAAAGATGGGTATATGACCCTTAGCACGCTGCACTTCTGGTTGTATTCAAAAGGCATCAGTAGAGCAGCCGGCCTGACAAAAGGCCCAGGGAGCCTTGAGGGAGCTGCGCAGCCCAGCGTGAGCTCTGCCCCTTTCTACCTTGCAGGTAACAAACCGGGGTCCTTCTGCAGCCGCTCCTCAATGAGGGGAGGAGGTGGAAGCCGCTTCTGAGTGCCTCCCGGGGCTTCAGTTGTGGGCATTGTACGGCCAGGACTCCATCACTGAATTACTTCTGAGCGCACTAATCAAATAATTAGCGTCTTGATTCCCTCTAAGGGTCAACAAATGGATCCTGCCGGAGGCTGAGTTTTGCCGTTCCTCGCGGCTAGGGGGCGCTGGAGGACAAGCGCTCTGTGGCCACCCGAGCAGTGCTGGGTCTCCTCGCCTTGAACTTCTGTTAATGTGTTATTGCACTGTAAAGATTTGAGTTAAGTGTGCAGTTTGGAGGTCATCTTATCCAGTCACTCGGTTGGGTTGTCCAAGGAGAATGGTGACATCAGTGGAGGCAGAAAGGAGAAAAAGAATGACCAATGGGAAAGCAAGGAGGCAAAACAAAACAAAACAAAACAAAACAAAAAAAACGGGTGGAGTTTTTGGAGTCTCCTGAGCCGCCTTCTCTTTGCTTCTCCATCCCCTTTAGAGCCTTTCACACACGGCACGACCAGAACTGTGCCTGCCACAGGCCCTGGAGACCACCATATCACCAACCCACCAGGCAGCCCCAGCCCTGCCCATCGGTATGTGCCCTGCTGACCACACTTCCTCCTCGTGCCCTTTCCGTCCAGGACCTCCCACCTCCAATTTCTGTTCTTGCTCAACCTTGACATCTTTCAGAGCCCTCTTTCCCTTTCCTTCTTAACCAGCCAAGCTCACTCTCCCAAACTGACTTTAATGCCTACTTGACCTCTTCACTAATACAGCCAAACATTTCGAACTTAGCATATCTAAAATGGGGCCTGTGATGTCAACCCTGTCTGCATCCCAAACTATGCCACGTGCAGTTTTCTGTAGCCCAGTGGACTGATCAGTGATTCTCAACCTTCCTAATGTTGGGACCTTTAATACAGTTCCTCAGGTTGTGGTGACCCCAACCATAAAGTTTATTTTTGTTGCTACTTCATAACTGTAATATTGCTAGTGATATGAATCATAAAATAAATATTTTTGGAGATAGAGGGTTGCCAAAGGGGTCTCGACCCACAGGCTGAGAAACGCTGCAGTAGACGATAGCTCTCTTCCTTCCTGTACCAAATCCCTGGGTCATTCCAGAGTGTTCCTTTCCACTCCTAACATGTAATCAGTCAGGAGTCCTACTTCTACCTTCAGAACAGATCTGGAACATCGCCACTTCCCCCCACAGTAGTCAGGAAACCTTAACTACAAGCTCCTACACGAGATGCCTCCATACCATCCCTACAACCTCCCCTCACCCCTGCATCCCTGCCCCCGACCCCCACCCCCATGCCTTTTTGCTGCCTTGTGTACGTAGCTCTCACCTTCACCCTTCACCTTAGCTGTTCTTCCCCCAGCATGTGTTGGGGTAGGTATAGAGTTAGGGGACTCAGGAGCAAGTGGATTCCCAAGGGGGCATCTTAAACCCTCCAGCTGCTGGCCTTTCAACGTTCTCCCATCAGACACCATTTAAGAAAATGCTCTACAGGCTGACCCACAACCCCAACATATTGGAGGCATTTCCCCAACTGAGGTTCCCTCTTCTCAGATGACTCAAGCCTGTGTCAAGTTGACATAAAATTAGCTAGCAAAACTGACCCCTTGTCAGCTTAACACACAACACTTTTGTTTTTATTTTTTGTTTTTTGTTTTGTTTTTCAAGGCAGGGTTTCTCTGTGTAGCCTTAGCTCTCTTGGACTCACTTTGTAGACCAGGCTGGCCTTGAACTCACAGAGATCTGCCTACCTCTGCCTCCTGAGTGCTGGGATTACATGCATGAGCTACCATCCCTGGCTGATATACAGAACTTTTAAAATCATAAACTTTCTTTTTTTGGTTCATCCCTAAGATCTCAAATTAATAAATATCACAGTTATAAAACATAAACCTTAAAAGGTGAGGCTGGAGAGATGGCTCAGTGGTTAAGAGCACTGGCTCCTCTCCCAGAGGACCCAGGTTCAATTCCCAGCACCCACATGGCAGCTCACAACTGTCTGTAACTCCAGTTCCAAAGGATCTGACACCCTCACACAGACACACAGGCAGAACACAAATGTACACAAAAATAAATAAATATTTAAAAAAACATAAAAGTCCCACAGTTCTTACAAATTTAAACATTTTAAAAGTTCAGTCTCAGCCAGGCATGGTGGCACACGCCTTTAATCCCAGCACTCGGGAGACAGAGGCAGATGGATCGCTGTGAGTTCGAGGCCAGCTTGGTCTACAAAGCGAGTCTAGGACAGCCAAGGCTACACAGAGAAACCCTGAAACCTTGTCTCAAAAAACGAAAATAAATAAATCAATAAATAAAAATTTCAGTTTCTGTAAAACTATAAAGTGTCTTTTAAAATCCAAAATCCCAAGGACTCCCTGAGAACCCACAGGCCACCCTGGCCAGGGAAAAAGGGAAGCTAACTGCAGATCTTCACCTCTCCCTCACCGCCTCCAAATCCAATCCCCCAGCCTCATCTCCAACTCTGTAGCAGACCACCTGCTGTGGTCACTCTCGTGGATCCTCCAAACTTCCTTTGGCCCACTCGTTGCTTTACTCCAGTCCTTAACTCCAACAGTCATCCCCTAGGAAATCACAGGCCTCTCTCTCTCTCTCTCTCTCTCTCTCTCTCTCTCTCTCTCTCTCTCTCTCTGTCTCTCTCTGTCTCTCTCTGTCTCTCTCTCTCTCTGTCTCTCTCTCTCTCTCTCTCTCTCTCTCTCTCTCTCTCTGTCTCTCTCTCTCTCTCTCTAAGTCCACGCTCCCCACATCATCCCCAGCTTTGTTGCAAATCTTCTGCTGTGACCTCTCCTGACTCTCTAGCAACCAATCCCAGGGACTAAGACAATCCTGCTGAGCACACTGTGTTCCTCCCTCCTGTGGGCCCCTCAGCCCCTCCAAGCCCACCCCCATTCCTAAGTCTCAGCTCCCAATACCTAGAAATGGATTTTGCCTGGAACCCCCACTCTCCCACTATCAGTGTGTGAGCGTCAATATGTGGTGTCCTTCACTATCTCTGTAGATTAGTTTTGGGTTGAAGTCTATTTTGTCAGATATTAAAATGGCTACAGTGGCTTGCTTCTTAGGTCTGCTTTCTTGAAATAATCTCAGTGTAAAAAGGACCCTATATGCCCAAAGGAAAAGTCTACCAAAAGGACATTGCATTTCTTAATATCTGTGCCCCAAATGCAGGGCACCAGAGTTTGTAAAAGAACTATCAGTGTGGGTTTTAATCACACATTGACTCTCACACACTGACAGTGGGAAGCTTCAATATCGGACTCTCACCTATTGGTGAGACAAAACTAAACAGACAAAAACTAAGCAGAAATGCTGGAGTTAACAGACATTATAAGCCAACTGGACCTAACATATTTACAGAGCATTTCACCCAAACACAAAAGAACACCTTCTTATCACCTCAGGGCTTCCCTCCAAAACTGTCCACATACTCACACACAAAGCAAGTCTCAAAAGGCACAAGAAAACTGAAATACCACCCTGCATCCTAGCTCAGCACTGTGGATTAAAGCTGGATAGCATCAACAACAGAAACTCAAGGAAACTGAACAACTTTCTTCTGAATAAAAAAAAAAATAGGTCAAGAGGGAAATTAAGAAAGAAATGAAAGACCTTCCAGAATTGACTGAAAATGAACACATGGCATACCCAATCTTATGGGACAGATGAAGGTGATTCTAAGAGGCAAGCTCATAGCACTAAGTGCCTATATTAAAAACAAAAACAACAACAATAAAAACTGAAAATATCTCATACCATTAACAGCACACCAGAAAGTGCTAGAATAAAAAGAAAAAGTCACACTCAAAAGGAGTAGATGGTAAGAAATAGTCAAACTCAAGGCTAAAATAAACAAAATAAAAACAAACAAACAAAAAACTAATACAATGGATCAATGAAACAAAGAGTTGGTTCTTTGATGAAGATTGAAAAACCTTTATTCAAATTAAGTAAAAGGTAGAGGAAGAATACATAAACTAACAAAATCAGAAATGAAAAGGGGGCGTAACAGCAGATACCAAGGAAATCCAGAGACTCATAAGGACGTACTTTAAAAACCTATACTCCACCAAATCGGAAAACCCAAAGACATGAATAATTTTTGATAGGTACCACTGTTACAGTCCAAGAATAGCTACACAAACTACTCATATGCCAATCTTACTCAGATATTGATGGCTTATTGGATGCACAGCCCCAAGACTGATAGTGACAAAGCATTTCAGCTCTCTTTACGTTGATGATTGAGATAAAGGGTAGGGGAACTTGAGGACTTTCCAGTTCCCTCTCTTGGGGATTTGGAGATCTTTAAGCTTCCTGCCAGTCCTGTGAGAAAGGAACACAGCAGGGTATTTTGGTTTAGCTCAAGCAGAACATACATTTATCATCTTTGTCATTATTCTTATTCTAAGCAACAAGTATTGAATTGCATACTAGGGAAGACAAAAATGACTGTTCTTATGTTAGGCAGTAAGGCTTAGGCATGTCTCTATGTTGGTAGGCCTCAATACCACCTACCGAAGTTAAATCAAAATCAGATGAGTGATTTAAGCAAGTCTATGAGCCCTAGTGAAATAGAAGAGGGAAGAAAAAAAGCCTAAGGCCAAATGGTGTTAGTGCAGAACTCTACTAGGCTTTCAAAGAAGAATTAAAGCCTTTATTGCTCAGACTACTTCACTTTATGAGGCCATGGTTACCCTGATACCCAAGTCATATAAAGACCAATGAAGAAAGAAAATTACAGACCAGTTCCCAGTATGAATATATAGATGCAAAAATACTCAATAAAATACTTACATATCAAATCCTAGGACACATCAAAAAGATCATCCACCATGACCAAATAGGCTTCATCCCAGAGATGCAGGGGTTGTTCAACATATGTAAATCAATAAATTTAATCCATCATATAAACAAACTAAAACACACACAAAAAAACCTCATGCATTTATCTCATTAGATTCAGAAAAGACCTTTGATAAAAATCCAACACCCCTTCATGATAAAAGTTTTGGAAAGATTAGGATACAAGAGACATATAATATGCAACTCCACTAAAATCAGGGACAAAACAAGGTGGTCCACTCTCTCCATACCTAATCAACATAGTACTTGAAGTATTAGCTAGAGCAATGAGACAACTGAAGGAGATCAAGGAGATACAAATTGGAAAGGAAGAAGTAAAAGTATCTTTATTTGCAGATGATATTATAGTGTACATAAGTGACCCTAAAAATCCCACTGGGAAACTCCTTCAGCTGATAAACACTTTCAGCAAATTATCTGGATTTTAAAAATTAACTTTGAAAAAACCAGTATCCTTCCTATATACAAATAACAAACTGGCTGAAAAAAACACAGAAAACAGTATCTTTCACAATAGCCTCAAATAATATAAAATATCTTGGGGTAACTCTAACTAAGCAAGTGAAAGACTTGTATGATAAAAGCTGCAAGTCTTTGAAGAAAGAAACTGAAGAAGCTATCAGAATAAGGAAGGATCAGTAGGATTAACATAGTAAAAATGGCCATCCTATCAAAAACAATCTACAGATTCAGTGCAATCCCCATCAAGAATCCCAAAACAATTCTGGAATTGTGGAAACACACACACACACACACACACCCCAAAAACAAAAACAAAAAACCCCAGCATAGCTAAAAAAACAATTTTGCATAACCTAAGATTTTATAAAGAAGCCAGAAATACACATTGGAAAAAAAGACCGTATCTTCAACAAATGGTGCCAGTCAAACTGGACAGCAGCATGTAGAATAATCCTAGTAGATCCATACTTATCATCCTGCACAAAACTCAACTTCAAAGGCATCAAAGACCTCAACACAAAACCAGATATGCTGAGCCTGATAGAAGGGAAAGCAGGGAATAACTTCGGACTTCACTGGCACGGGAGACAACCTTCTGAACAGAACTCCATCAGCACAGGCACCAAGATCAACGGTTAACAAATGGGACCTCATGAAACTGAAAAGCTTCTGTAAGGCAAAGGACACTGTCAACAGAACAAAGAGGCAGCCTCCAGAATGGAAAAAGATTTACCAAATATACATCTGATAGAGGGCTAATATAAAAAACAAAGCAAGCACACACACACACATACACACAAACACACACCAACAAAAACCAGATAACAAGAAAACAAATAACCCAATTAAAAAATGGGATACAGATCTAAACAGAAAATTCTCAAAAAAAGGAAACTCAAACGACTGAGAAATACGTAAAGTAGTGTTCGACTTCCTTAATCATGAGGGAAATGAAAATCAAAGTGACTTTGACATTTCAGCTTACACCTGTCACAGAATGGCTAAGATCAATAACACAAATGACAGCTCGTGCTGAGAGGGAGTAGAGTAAGGGGAACAGGTCTCCGTTGCTGACGACAGTGCAAACTTGTACAGCCACTGTGGAAGTTCCCTGGGAACTGCCCCAAGATCCAGGCATATTCCCAAAGGACGACTCATCCCACCAAAGAGACACTCGCTCAACCATGTTCAATGATGCTCTATTCTTCATAGCCAGACATTGGAAACAACCTAGATGTCCCTCAACAAATAAGTGGGAAAAGAAGTGTGTTACATCTACACAATGGAGTATTACTCAGATGTTAAAAGAAAAATGAGATCACAAACTTTGCAGGAAAATGGATGAAACTAGGGGAAAAAAAAAATCATCTGAGTGAGGTAATCCAAACCCAGAATAATAAATATGGTTTGCATTTGCTTCTATATGGATTTTAGCTTTTAAATCAATGATAACCAAGCTGCAGTCTTTAGAACCACAGAGATTAGGTACAGAGTAAGGGATTAGGGCGCCACAGATAGGTCTCTTTAGGAAATGGAATTGTTATAGGAAAATGGGGGGCTGGACCAGGAAGGAGATCAAGGGTGAAGTGGGAAGAGGAAAGAGGGAATCCGAGGAAAGACAGCTAAAGTTGAGGGCCATTTGAGGGGTACAAGCTTCTAAAACCTACACATATATGACGGTGATCTAATGGCAGCCACATAATGAGTGAGATAGAGACCAAACTAGACATCTCTTGTCACCAAACGAAGCTTGCAGTCCCGGGCCTGGGTTTCACGCAATTGAGTTGTTGGCCAAAGGGGTCCCGTGGGAATCCCCCAACAACCCAGGCTGTTGCCAACGCTATAGGTTTCTCTCCGCAAACTGACAGCAAGGCCCCGTTGCTGAAGACAACACCCACAGAACTCACTGACCATGGAGAGGTTCCAGCTGGTGCCTACGAAGAGCCTCCACCCCCGTGTTCTAGAGTCTGTGGTGCAGGAAGAACTCTGCACGCTACCAAGACAGAAACAGAAACACCAACTCCGCCATAGACTCTTCGCTCTACATAGGTGTCCTGCCTGCAAGATGTGAAGATATGCCAGGGCAGTGCGGCACAAAGCTTGTGGGAGGAGCCAACCGATATCTGATTTGACTCAAGGCACACTCCGAGAGACGGAACCCACACTGGACACTGGGAGTGGATCACCCGGGGACCTAGGGAAAAAACCTAATACTATTGTTCTTAAAAAAAAAAAAAAAGTTAGGCCAGGCGTGGTGGCGCACGCCTTTATTCCCAGCACTCAGGAGGCAGAGGCAGAGGCAGGTGGATCGCTGTGAGTTTGAGCCCAGCCGGGTCCATAAAGCTAATCCAGGACAGCCAAGGCTACACAGAGAAACTCTGTCTCGAAAAACCAACCAACCAAACAAACAAACAAAAAAACAAAAACAAAAACCAAACCAAAACAACAACAAAACAAACACAAACAAAAAACAAAACAATACAAAAAAAGTTGCAATAAAATGAGTTCTAATGACATTCTGCTAAGCTCAGAATACAGTGCCTTGCTCAGCCATCATCAGAGAAGCCTCCTCCTGCAGTAGATGGGCACAAACACAGAGACCCACAGCCTGCAGCTCTGCAGAGAGGGAGAGACCTAAAGGGGACACGTCCATCAAATCCCTCCCTCTGAGCGCGGAAAACCCTGCCAAAGAGGAGATAGAAGGAGTGTAAGAGCCAGAGGAGATGAGGGACACCAAGAAGACAGGGCCCCCTAAGTCAGCATGATCGAAGCTCACGTGAAGTCACGGAGAGCGCGGCCCCCACACAGGGCCCGCATGGGGCTGCATCAGGTCTCTATGTGTATGTTATAGCCCCAGGTTTAGTGTTTGGATGGGATTCCCGAGTGTGGGAGTGGGTGTGTCTCTGATGCTTATGCCTTTTCTTGGGCTCTTTTCCTTCTGTTTGTTTGTTTGGTCTAATTCTGACGTGTTAGTTTTTGTTTTATCATATTATGTTAATTATATTACTATCCCTTAGAAGCCTGTTTGTTTTCTAATGAGAGACGGGGTGGGGGGGACAGGAGGGAGAGGAACTAGGAGGACTAGAAGAAAGGAAAACAATAACCATACATGTATATGAGTATATAAAGTGAAAAATATTTTCAATAAAAGGAAAAAAATCCAAAAATCTCTTTTAAAAAAATCAAAGTCCCTCAATTGTGGGCCCCTATTAAAAAAATAATAATAATAAGCTAAATACTTTCCTACTTCAAGAGGAAAGAACCAGGGCACAGTCACAATCTGAACTGTTGGACCGTAGAGTCCACTCGGGTAGTAGGGGGTCATCGCGAGAGACCACTCGAGGACCACAGTGTTGATGCAAAAGCACAAGGTTTATTGCCGACACGCGTCAGGAGGCCTCAGCACTCACTCGGGAGGGAGGCAGGCACACCCCAAGTCACTGTTACAGACTTTTTAAAGGCTAAAACCGCAAAGGTTAGGAGGGGCTACTTGTCCTATGTTAGGATTGGCTCTGGTGGTCGCTAAGGGTGCTTGTCTAAATGTTATTGGCTATTGCAGGGAGGGGTGTTGGGGAGTTTCCAGAGAATTTCCAGATGGTAATTGTTTACCTTAATTGAAATTGTTTATCTGGGTTGGCCACCTTGATCTCAGAAACTGAAGCTGAGCTGGCCTTCAATTCTTTTTGGGTCGTTTTCCCAAGCTTGCCTGGATCACGTTCCCAGGCTGGCTGAGAGAGAGGGCCTTACAGAACAAAGCAAAACCAAACTCGGACAGTGTCAACAATTCCAAGTCCAGTACCTGGAGTTCGCTCACGATTTTCCTGGGTCACGTCTCCAGCTCTGTCCTCTGCAGCACACACTTGGCTTTCTACACTCGGCAGCCTCCGCTCCACTGCTGCTGCTATTCTTGGTGGTCATCCCACGGTATGGGCATCTCCGGACTCCTGGGGGCCTCCTACTGTAACGGGGCTGCAGGGTCCCCACTAGCCTCTCCTGGGTTGTCTTTGTGGTGGGAAACCTTCAGTTTTCCCCATGACCTGTTCGATCCTGCTGCTTCCACTGCTAACCCAGTTGCCCCTTCACCAGCGGCCTCTCCTCAGTGCCAAGCCTCAGCCTCTGCATGACACCTTCATGCCTTCAAAACCAGGACCCCTGGGAGGCTCTTACAACTACCAAGTTTGGCTGCCTGCCCAAGGCCCAACGTTGGCCACCTCTGCACACCGCTTGCGTATGCTGACTCTGAGCAAACGCTTCTCAGTCTTCACCTCCGTGACACTGGCCTCTTCTTAATCACAGTTGATTCCCCAGCCCCAGCTGAGCAGCATTCGCTGGTAAAGGTTTTACTGGAGCCATCTGGTCTCCTGGTAAGCACAGCTGATTCTTCACCTACAGCTGACCAGAACCACAGACTCGCCCTACAAATGGCCGCATAGTCTTTGCTTCCCTCTGAAAGGTCACGAGCCAGGCCTCCATCCCCTGCACTGCTCCCGACCGTCGTCTTATCTTCCACACTCTACACAGCAACAGCCCACTCAGCTTGCCACACTCGATGGCTTTTTCTAGCCCAATGCACCACAATCCTTCCACCGTCCTCCCAAAAGCATCATGGGCAGGTCTGTCTCAGCAATACCTCACTATCCTGGTCTCAGTTTCCCTTAGGGTTACTACTGCTGTGATGAAACACCATGATCAAAGGGAAGTTGGGGAGGAAAGGGTTTATTCGGCTCACACTTCCACAGTGCTGTTCACTGAAGGAAGTCAGGATAGGACCTCAATCAGGGCTGGCACCTGGAGGCAGGAGCTGATTGATGCAGAGGCCATGGAGGGGTGCTGCTTACCGGCTTGCTCCCCATAGCTTGCTTAGCCTGCTGTCTTATAGAACCCAGGACCACCAGGCCAGGGATGGCCCCACCCACTATGGGCTGGGCCCTCCCCCCATCAATCACTAATTAAGAAAATGCCTAACAGGCTTTGCCTACAGCCCAGTCTTATGGAGATAGTTTCTCAGTTGGAATCTCCTTCTCTCAGATGACTCTAGCCTGGGTCAAGTTGCCATAAAATTAGCCAGCACAGAGAGAAAGGATGACAACAAGCCTCATTTTTATCTTCTTGGTCCCAGCCCCTGCACTGAACTTCAAGGCTAAGGGGCCAGAGATAATTTCTACACAGAAGGACCTTATGGTGAGGCCAGGCTCTTGCCTGCCTGATAAAATTCAGAATTCTCTGCACAAGCTGCAATCCTCTAGATCCTATAATCTGCCTCTCGGTTATTTCCTGCTTTGGTAACCCCCAAGAGAAAAGCAACCTGAATGCTAAGCAGGAGCAGCAAGAAGCGCATCTGCTGTAACCTCAGTGTGACCCCATGCAGTAGCTGGGGAGATGAATTAAAGCAAGGAAGCCATTCGCGCGCATCAGTCTCCGCTGACGTCAGCAGGAAGGCGGAGCCCAGAAGCAGATTTGCGGCTGACAGTCATTTCCCCCCAGCAAGTCCCAGAAGAGCCCGGAAGCCATTCCAGCTGGAACAATGTTTACTCAACAGCTTTGTATGAATTCTTAACCCACCTCATCTGCACTATTGCATGTTCCTGTAATATGACTAGAGAAATTCCCATCCTGATGCGTAATTGCAGTTTGCGGAAGTGCCGTAGTAACCCAGCTAAATTACAGACGGAAGAAAGCAAGTCTTTGGAGTAGGGTACTACAGAGATCTTTTCTTTATTGTCCCCCATATTCCAGATAGGCTCCCGGCATGGACATAGTAACTTGAAGGTCATTTTCTAACTCAAGGAAAAATGTATGAGCAACCTGCTTGGCACCGGCTCTGTAACTTCCTGTTTCCATGGTGCATGATGAACGTTACAAAATGGAATATCTGAGACTTGAATTTATAAGAACATTTTAAATAACAAAGGGATAAACATCTCAACAGCCATTTTCAAATTTCTTCGTAAGTTTCTTTTAAAGTTATTGCTGGAGTGATGGCTCAGTGGCTAAAATGGCTTTGTGATCATATTTCATTGTATCCATGTCTGCAATTTTTCATAATAAAACATTTAAATGAGAGAAATGCCAGTGAGAGTCTGAGAAGGCCAGAGGGTAAAGGTGCTTGCCACTAACCTAAGCCTAACAACCTGTATTCAACTAGCACAACCCACATAATGGAAGAAGAGAACTGATTCCTGCAGGTTGTCCTCCGACTTCCGCACATGCTCTGTAGCTGTGTGCACTCATAAGTAAATGGGAGAAAAATAATAAAATGAAATGGCAGTTAATATCTCATTTGTAGTTGAAAGAAATCTCCATTAATTGAAAAATCAAAAACCCACTAAGTACCTTCAAGTCTGTCCACCACAGACCTCTGAGGCAGGAAGGAGCTAAGGACAGGCTCTGTGCCCACGACACTGTCAAGGAACATCTGCGGCCATGTATCATGCAGAAGTGTAGAAACTTGGTTGTTGTTACCCAGGGCAGGAAAACACGGGCCAGGTACACGGCTTAGGGACTGCGTTAAATCTACCACACCCTCCACATTGGCCTGGTGCTGCCGGGCAGACAGGGACACAGCCTTCCCTTCCCACTGGAGACTGGCAGGACAAGATCACACCCAGTACGATGAGAAATACAGTTTCTAGAGTTTTCGTTGCTGCAAATCCTCCATAGCCCCATAAAGAGGTGACAGTGAAGGCTGGTTGCCAAAACCACTCTGCCTCAGAAAGGAAAGATCCACAGATGAGCAATGTTTGTCTCATGGGAAAGAGAATCAGGCAATTTTCCCTTTGTTGCCTCTTGTGTATGAGAACTGTGTGGCTGCTTTCCAACATGGAGCAGCTTCTACAATGAATTAAGAGTTCTGGCTTTTAAATTAATTAGTTAATTTTAGTTTTTGAAAAAGTGTCACTCTGTAGCCTAGGGTGGCCTAGAACTCACTTTGTAGCCCAGGCTGATGTCAAGCCTCTCAAGCAGTGAAAACTACAGGTGTATGCCACAGCCTCCAGCTCAGGTCTTCTAACTAAATCAGTCTCACTGATGACATCCCGAAACACTTAATCTGCACAATATGATGTTCAGAGGAAACGTGACTATTAACAAGACAGGTGGCCTATTAGGTGTAAGTGCACAAAGGCGATTTGTGCTGGCCAGTTTCTATTTCAACTTGACACAAGCTGGAGGAGGGAACCTCAGCGGGGACAATGCCTCCATAAGATCAGGCTATGCACGCCTGTAAGGCATTTTCTTTCATTAGTAACTGATGTGGGAGGGCCCAGTCCATTGTGGGTGGTCCCGTCCCTGAGCTGGTGGTCCTGGGTTCTATAAGAAAGCAGGATGAGCAAGCCAGTAAGCAGCACCTCCCCTCCCCCACCCCCCACCCCACCCACAGCCTCTGCATCAGCTCCTGCCGCCAGCTTCCTGCTTTGAGTTCCTGTCCTGACCACCTTCAATGAACTGCAATGTGGAAGTTAATCCGAATAAACCCTTTCCTCCCCAAGATGTCTTTTGTTGTGTTGTTTCAATCACAGCAATAGAAACCCTAACTAAGTAAGACACCATTCCTTCTCTCCAGTGCCACTGCAAGCATCCCAGGGGATTCCTCTCCTGCTAGAAACTGGAGGTGGCGGACACTCTTTAGTGTTTAGGAAGTCCAATGAAGGGCTGGACAGATGGCTTGGCAGTTATCTGGGCAATCATGAGGACAACAGTTCAGATTCCAGCCCCGACCCAGCAAGCTAGGTGCCCCATGCATGCCTACTATCTGAGCTTTGAGCAGTGCAGAGACTTGAGGATGGTTAAGAATAGATGTCTACCAGCCTAGCCAAGAAAGTGTGCGCCCCAGGTTCAAGGAGAGACTCTGCCTCAAAGGGAAAAGTGGAGAGGGCTGGAGGATGCATGATGCCCTCTTCTAGACTCCACATTCAAGAACAGGCTCAGATACCACCCCACCCTCACTCCTCCACACACAAATTCTTCTTCTTCTTCATCATCATCATCATCATCATCATCATCACCATCATCATCATCATCATCATCCTCAAACCCAGTCCAGTGGATGTCACATTAAAATGACCAACTCTGAAGGACTGTCTCCTCTTGCCAGTTCAGACAGCCATGGCCTGAGCTGTGGGTCTCAAGCACCAGAGGACACAGCCAAGGGGACTTACTTGTCTCCTTAGATGCACCCTTCAATTTCTCACAACTATTTCCACAAACCAGCTATAATGAGAAATTCTTCCATACACCTGGGGGATAAACTTCACAGCTTTCCCAGGCTCTCCTGGGTTTTATCGTTTTTCATTCTTATCATTACTTTAAAAATAGTCTCTCTCTCTTTCTAAGTAGCAGCAAGTCTTATCCAGGGTCAGATAGAGTCTTCAGATGTCATTTTATTGAACACTTCCCTCCTGCAGCAGCTGAGAGGTCTGTGGCAGGAGGGTCACAGCCAGCATCCCTCTATACCTCACAAGCCCTCCCTACTTGCTAGCACGGGATTGTGCTAAGGAAGCAGAGCCCAGGCCTGTGCTAGGGAGCAGGACTCTGGGGCAGAGGCTGACCCTAGATGTTGCTCCTTCTCTTGTGGAGATTTCTCGTGGCACTCAAGACCACCTCTGGTCACTGTGACCTCTCCCCTGTGCTATGAAGGGTCCCGTCTCATGGGACACTAGGATTTCTGGCCAACTGCTCTGATTTCCGGCAGTCCTTCTACGTCATCAGGGGCATGCATCCCCTGAGCGCTCTCTTTGGCTGATCTGGAGGGCCTCCAACTGGTTGAATGAGCTGCATCTATATTAGAGCCACGCCCACACCAGGGAGGGTGATGTGCTGTACTCAGGCCATAGATTTAAGGCTGACACCGCATTCAGGATCAAGCCCTTCTCCCGCCTCCGTCGGGCACTAGTGAATGGCACTAGTATGGGGTTGCAGACTTGGAGTAGGGGTAGGGGGTAGCGGCAACGGCTGCTGCTGCAGCCATTAATCTGAAGGTGAGGGAAAACCATGAACGTTCTGCCTAAGCTGTGAAGAATTCTGAGTACTGGTTTTACTATGAAGCTTATTTGTGGGCAGCTTTGCAAACAGTGAGCTAACCAGGAAGGTTGATCGCTGGTTATTAAAGAGCTTTACAAAACTTCAGAAGCACTGAAGGCTGAAGGGTGGGTTTTCTGGAGTCCTGATGGGACAATTGCAAGCATTGTGGTCAAGAGAACCTTTTACTGGGAGCTGGGGAGAGGGCTCAATGGTTAGGGGCACTGCTTGCTCTTGCCAGGACCTGGGCTGGATTCCCAGCACCCACACGGCAGCTCACGACTATCTGTAATTCCGGATCTGGTGATCCAACAGCCTCTTCAGGCCTCTGAGGGTACCAGGCATGCATATGGTACACAGGCATCTACACATGCAAATCACCCATACACATAAAAGAAAAATAAATAAAAATGGGAGGGGGCGGGGAGTGTTTTCTGAACACAAAGGAATGGAATCGTTCCCTTTTCAAGAGAACTACCAAGCTACAGCTCATAAAGCAGTGGAAGGCAGCTTACAGGGAAAACATCAGCTGTGTTCACGGGCCATCCTCCGGCTTTCCTGCCCCGATGCTTTGGCACTGCTGCGCTCGCACACCTGCTCCTTTACAGCTCTGCCAGCTGTTGCCTGCTAAGCCGTCTGTCCTTCAGGCACGCATGTCTGAGGTTAGTGGAAGCCAGCAGTGATATGCAGTAGTTATGGCTCGTGGACATTTCCACTATAGGCTTTAGTTTTCAGTTGAATATTTAAAAGGAAAAAAAAGCCTAATGATACAATTATAGTCTCATGCAGCAGTGAAAAAAATTATTTTGGTGGTCTTAAAAAAAAAGCCTGAAGCCATTCAAAAATACCCTCACAGAATATCTATTTAAATGTATCGGCACCTGTGGTGATTTAAATACCACATGGCCCCAGAGGTTCCCGCTGGTGAATGCTTGGTCCTCATTTAGCACTGTTTGGGGAGGTTCTGGAACCTTTAGGAAGTGTGGTCCTGCTGAAGGAAGTCACTGAGGGATTTAAGGATCCGTAGCCTCACCCCACGTCACTTCTTGCTCTCTCTCTGTTTCCTGTGTGTGGTTCAGGCGCGCTCTCTCAGCTTTCCACTCCTTCCCGCCTGCCTTTCCTGCTCTGGTGGACACCTAGCCCTCTGGAACCATAAGCTGAAATAAACTGTGAGTTGCTTTTGGTCATGCTATTTTTATCACAGCAACACAAATGTAACTAATACAGCACCCAATGTCCCAGGTGAGTTATGACTGAAACTAAATTGGCACCAATCTGAACTATACTGGCTTAAGTTGTCATTTTAAACTCTAACAGCAACTGCTAAGGCAAAAACCAAAAACAATATAGGGCTCAAAACCAATATAATTATCAATATAATTGATAGTTATAACAGCAATATAATTATTAAAATGCACTTGACAAAAATCTAGGGCCCTTTCATTACAAAAAAAACAAAAACCATATTAACAAAGTAAGAAGAGAAGGAAAAACTTTGTCAGCTGATGAAGGTCACTGATGAAAAACTCACTAGTAATATTTTATTGTGAGTAGTGTTAAGGAGTGATACTCACCCACTCAGACCAGCAGCAAGGCAAGGATGCTCACGTGTGTAACTTATATTCAGTATTATACTTATGGTTCCAAATGGGATAGTTAGGATATAACTAAAGGATATAAAAAGACACTCAAGTGTGTAGACAACATGATCTTGTATAACAAAAAGCTGAGAAATGCACACGTGCATACACACACACACACAGGTAAAGTTGAGGACTCAAAATTCGTATACAAATGTCAATTGCATTCTTATATACTAGGAAACATTTATATGATAATAAATTTAGAAAGAAATTCCATTTTCCTTAACATCAAGTAAAATGAAACCGGAGGAAATGCAAGGAAAGATGGCTAAGGTGTGTAAACCAAAAACTACAAATCCTGATTAATAAATAAGACCCACATGGGGCCCAGGAAAATGGCCCCCAGTAAACCACTTGCCACACTAGCACGAGGACCTGAAACTGAAAGGTCAGGAGCACTTGCCCTTTTTGTAATCCCAGCCTGGGGGAGGCAGAGAAAGGCAGACCCCTGGAACTCACCAGCCAAGCAATCTAGTCAACACGGTGAGCTCCATGTTCAGTGAACTCCATCTCAAAAATTAAAGTGGAAGGACCAGAGATGGCTCAGTGCTGGAGAGCACCTGCTGCTCTTGCAGAGGGCCTGGTGCTGCTTCCAGCACTTGACTGATGTTCACAACCATCTCTGGTTCTAGGGCACCTGATGCCCTCTTCTGGCCTGATGGGAACCACACAGGCACACATACATACATACATACATACATACATACATACAGGCAAGCATAAAAACAAATGTTTTTAAAGTGAAAATAATAAAGTAGAACGTGAAAGATGAAGATGCTCAGTGGTAAACACTCACTTTCATATACACAGGCACACAAATGCACACACATCAGCATGCACACATGTGTGCATGCAAACACACACAAAGATCCAAACCAGGCCCTCTGAAAGAGCAGCAAGTGTTCTTTTTTTTTTTTTTTTTACATTTTTAAAATTAATTTATTCTTGTTACATCTCAATGGTTATCCCATCCCTTGTATCCTCCCATTCCTCCCTCCCTCCCATTTTCCCCTTATTCCCCTCCCCTATGACTATTCCTGAGGGGGATTACCTCCCCCTGTATATGCTCATAGGGTATCAAGTCTCTTCTTGGTAACCTGCTGTCCTTCCTCTGAGTGCCACCAGGTCTCCCCCTCCAGGGGACATGGTCAAATGTGAGGCACCAGAGTATGTGAGAAAGTCATATCCCACTCTCCGCTCAACTGTGGAGAATGTTCTGACCATTGGCTAGATCTGGGTAGGGGTTTAAAATTTTTTGCCTGTATTGTCCTTGGCTGGTGCCTTAGTTTGAGCGGGACCCCTGTGCCCAAATCTGCCTATCATGATGTTCTACTTGTAGGTTTCTAGGACCCTCTGGATCCTTCTACTTTGCTATTCTCCCATGCTTCTCTCATCTAGAGTCCCAATAGGATGTCCTCCCCTCTGTCCCAGTTTCCTGGTAAGTGAAGGCTTTCGTGGGTCATACCCCTTGGGCTAGTAACAGCAAGTGTTCTTAACTGCTAAGCGAGCTCCTCAGCTTATAAACCAGTTTCTCTTAAGTTGATTTTTAAAAAGTTTTAAGTTTTTTATTGGCTTTTTTATGTAAGTGAAAGTCTACATCTGATCAAGTGTTGTTGACTTCACAGGTAGCCAAGGAGGAAGATGATACGGACAGCAGGCCTGCCTTAGATTTTTCTGATTAAATGGGTGCAGGGTTGGACATATCTTACCTGTTTTATAGCTCCATGAATATTTCCAGATCATACCCCCATCCTACCAACACGTGGGTAAGACTGAATCTTGCCAGACATGGCGGCCTATGCGGATAATCCCAGCCTTTGTGAGCATTCCCAAGGACATCAGTGGCTACAGAGTGAAGCTTCTGCCTCCAAAAACAAAAGAATATAAACAAAAAGAGACTGAACTTGGATTTTTTTGTTAGATATTAATTGTACAAAATATTGGGTTTCACTGTGGCATGGATATATAGCATTTGGTCATATTCATTGTTCCATTACCCTTGCAGATAAACTTAGATTTTCAAGTATTCCTGGCTTTGCTCTTCAAGGCTTCATAGTCAGAAAACCGAAATGCAACTCCAGATAAGTCACTTGACTTGATACCAAACTTCATCTCCTAGACTCTCAAAACCATGGCTTCCCAGCCCTCATGCCTCCTGAAGAATATTTACAAATTGTATCGCTCACTGATACTTGTTTGCGGACTCACGTCAGCGTCTTGATGATGTCAGGCACACAGAAGTGATCCACGATGTTGTTCAATTTCCTTCGCTGTGCTGATTTCTGTCTGAGCCCCCAAACCTTCAAGAAGGAATTGCTTCCCTTGATTTGAAACACGTACGTTAGAGAAGAAAGGACTGACAGTCATCTACAAATGACTGTGAAGTCCAGCGGACTCTGTCTCTCCTTCATCGCCGAAAGGCATTACATAAGTCTGCTGCTCCCTGCCTACCACTTGGCAAGAGGTAGAACACGAATCTCCAGGGTTGTCCAAGAACAGTGGGTCCCAGAAAGAGGAGACTGACTCGTGACAGAAACTCTGAGGAGAGCTGCAATTTGCTCCCATGATTTATGGTCACCTTGCCTCGGTAATGACTTACACCATTTGGTGCAGGCCCACAAAGCACTTCAGCAGAGGAATGGGCAAACTACCTTCCAGAACCTGCCTTGGGCTCCCACAGCACACAGGGCTCACCCAGCACACAGGGTTCACAAGTCACCTTTCTTCCCTGCAACATTTTTCATCTGCCTAATTGTAGAAGATAGGCTTGAGTTTTTGCAGGAAAACCACTTTAAGATTCATGAATGGCAATTTCTTTTTTTTTAGTTTTACTTATTAAGTTAAAAAAAAAGATTTATTTATTATGTATAGCGTGTTTTCACCTGCATGTATACCTGCAGGCCAGAAGAGAGTACCAGATCTCAATATAGATAATTATGAGCCACCATGTGGTTGCTGGGAATTGAACCCAGGACCTTCAGAAGAGCAGTCAGTGCTCTTAACCTCTGAGCCACCTCTCCAGCCCATGAATGACGATTTCTAATAAACCAGTTGTGGAGTTGCGTTGACTTTGACACAACTTAATGTTACTTGGGAAGAGAGAACCTCGATTTAGAAAGTTCCCTACAACACTGGCCTGTGGGAAAGCATGTAGTACATTTTCTTAGTTAGTGCTTGATGTGGAAGTGACCAGCCCATTGCAGGTGATGCCAGCCCTGAGCAGGAGGTATGAAAGAAAAGAGGCTGAGCAAGCCATGGGGAGCAAGCCAGGAAGCAGCACCCCTCCATGACTTTGACTTCAGTCCCTGCCTTCATGTTCCTGGCCTGACTTCCCTCAGTGATGGACTATGGCCTGAGAGTTATAAGAAGAAACACACCCTTTCCTCCCCAAGTGGACCTGGTGTTTAATCAATAGAACCCCAACTGAGATGAATGGCTATCACGGGTCATTCTCTAGGCCGCAATCAACTTTATCAAATGCTTGACCTACAGCAATGGGAGGTGTGAGCCCTGCATAACTAAGACTGGGGACCTGGGATGGAAGCTGGAGATAGGAACTTGGGTGTGGTGGTTGGAGGAAAGGAGAGGAAATGAGGAAGGTCCTCGGGGAAATGACTCTACAGCTTTTTCTATGAGTAGACAGGACACTGGGACAGTCCTGGGGTGCTGAGTGCAGCTCCGTCAAAATGGCAGGGAGAACTCCTGAGCCCAGTGCCTGCCCCTCTCTGCCACAAGCGTACAGAGGCATTCACACATCAGATGGTACCTCTGGCCAAGACAGACCACAGCTTCTCTTCCAGGAACTACAAGTGGAGAGGCCTAGTCAGATGTATCTGTGGCTGACAAGAAGAGACTGGATGCAGCTTTGGAGGATGCTGCCATGGACCAGGTTCCAGGCAGGGCCAGTCTCTCTCCTTCTCTCTGCTGCTTCTGGTCCAGCCTCAGGCTCATCGTAGGGCTCAGGTGAGAGCGTGCAGGGAGTTCCTGGTTCAGACAGGTTTCCTTGCATTTCCATCCATCCTGTGACAATTTTAGAGTGCTATGCTTGTGTGGCTGTTTGCTTTAGCTCCTTTTTGAGATGTCACTACATACGAGCACTTAGGTGGCCAAATCCAAGCCACAAGGATAAAATGACAGACAAAGCCGCCAGGGTAACTTACAACTGAGGCCAAGCTGATCCAGTAGAAGGGGAAGAGGGTGAAATGGCTTTTGTTATTAAGTCCCTGTCATTGCCAAGACCTGGATTTACATGCAGTAAGAAGGACCTGCTTGTGCCTGTAATCCCAGCACTCGTGAGAGGGTGAGCCAGGCTAGAGGCTTGCACTCACTTATCATAAACGCTTGTGTGAAGCTGGCCAGCTGTAGTTCCGGGAGAACGTTCCTCCTCATCTCCAGGGTACCAGGGCTGGGCTGAGGCTTCTGCTTCTCTTCCTGCCAGCATCCTGAGATCCCGAAGTTTCTCTTCTTTGAAATACATTTGTTCCCCAAAACCCTCCTGCGTTCTTTACTAATGAAATGCCCTGAGGCGTGTGTCTGCGTGCATGGGGGCATGTGCTCAGTACACACTCCTATCTGTCCCTGCCTTGCGCCGCTGCACAGTTGTTTCAAATGTGTGTGGCTTATCCATCCGGCCACCCTTAAACTTCTCTGAGCTCCCTTCAGGTGGGTATGGACTGTAGACACTTTGATTTCATTTTTATGTATTGCTGTGTGGAGCACAAGAGTAAACCAGGTGAGAGTTCATTCAATACAAAGATGAAGTGAGGAGGAGAGGGGCTGGGGAGGTCAAAGGAGAAAGAGTCACTAGGCTGGGCCAGTCTGAGAAGGCGTCTCCCTGCCTTTAACATATGTCACTTGCTATAGAGCATGCGCCAGTTGCTTCTTCTTCATGAGCTGGCCTGGTTTTACAGAAGGGTCTTCCTGCATCATAACACCACTGCCACTGTCATTTCTTCCTTGCATAGTGATACCTCTGCCTCCAATGGGGGATTTGTTGCAGAGACACGCTGAGTGCACAGCCCCTGAAAATGCCTAGCAAAGTTTACATCTGTCCTCTTTTCCTGTTCTCGGAGCACTTTCATCACCATCCTTTTTTTTTTTTTTTCCTTCTAACCTCTGTTTCTATGAAAAGATTAATCTTTATGGTTCAGCTCTCTAAAAGAAAGCGCTGCTAGCAGGAGAGGCAGTGAGCGGGTGCTTTCCCACGCTGCGGCTTCGGGGTGCTGCACTTCTGCTCTTTAATCTTGCCGCTGTCAGGCTCCATTAGGAGGCCTGAGCATCAGCCCTCCTACCTTTGGGGCCTGGCCTTCCATCAGCCCTGGCTGAAACAAGGACGATGTCTGAGACTGGTATAAAAAGAAAGACAGGCTGTGTGTTCCAACGAGCAGGGCTCTAACTTAGTACTCTGCTGGCCTGGTCCCCTCACACATCACAGGAGGCTGTTTGTCCTCCCAGGGGTAACTGGTGGCAGCCTCTGGTGGGAGCTGTCGGAATGCCACGTGATGGGTCTAAGTGATGGGTTTCCTCCTCTGAGGGCACAGAATGGCCCTGGAGGAGACAAGCCCCCACCTAAGTGAGTAAGCAAAGACGTCAGCTCAGGCAGAAGGGCCAAGCTGCTCCCGTTGACTCGGCTTCTTGTCTAGTCCCCTGAGTGGCTCTGCTGAGTCAGAAGTAACATTTTGACTCTTGCCTCAGGACTGGCAATAAGTTTCTCAGAAGGAAGCAGCCCTGCTGCATGACTTCCCTTCTGTGCAGTTGATATAAAGTAGAAGCCGGCGCCACAAAAGGAGCTGAAAGTAATGCTTCTTTGGCTCACATTAGGACCTTTGCTGTCACCAGTGGAAAAAATATCAAGAGCTCAGCTGTGCCAGTTATTGTGCAAGATCTAAAACCAGAGTGTGTGTATGTGTGTGTGTGTGTGTTATGCATGTGCACATGTATATATCCATGTACATGTATATATCTGTGCATATATGTCCATATGTGTATGGTGTGCATATGTAAGTATGAATGTGTGTACATGTGAAGATGTATATGTGCAGATATGTATACATCTACGTATATATATGTGCATATATACATGCATATATGTTTGTCTGTTTATATATGTGCTGTGTACTCTTAAAGTTCTTGATATTTTTGTATTTTAAAAAAAGCCCTCATTTGTATAAAAATTTTCTCAAGCCTTTTTCATATGACAAGAAGTGAAAGCAATGATTTTCATTCTTGCCCATGCAGATAGCACTAGGTAGGAGATAGCAACACCTGTAAGGAAAGCAAGGCGGGTCAGACCCTGTCGGGATCTTGTTCACAGCTAATGTTGAGTAAAGACTTCATCTTTCAGGGAAGATCAATCAAACCGCACAGCTTTCTTTGCCAAGCTAGGTATTTATTGTGGATATTCCTTTGTTTTGTTTTGTTTTTAGTTTTTTTGTTTGTTTGCTTGTCTGGTTGGTGTTTTGGTTTTTCCTGAGGCAGGGTTTCTCTGTGTGACCTTGGCTATCCTGGACTTGCTTTGTAAATCAGGCTGGCCTCAAACTCACAGTGATCCACCTGCCTCTGCCTCTCGAATGCTGGAATTAAAGTCATGCGCCACCATGCCCAGCTTTATGGATATCCATTTTGTCATTTAATAATTTTGTTTAATTCAGAATTAAAATGAATTTGTGAATGAGAAAGTCACCTGTGGTACCTGTTTGCTTGAGTGATACAAACGCTTAGCTGTGATTCTCTCATTAGGCCAAAGCAAAGATATTTCTATCTTAAAAAGAAAAATGTTCAAAGCAACAGAAAGCAAAGTAAGAGTCCCTGTTTGCTGTAACAATGCCCGAGTCGTGGAAAAGTGTTGCAGGAGCTAAGGAGGTGACTTATTCAGTAAAGAGCTTGTCACATACACACAGGGACCGGAGTTCAAGTCCTGGCTCCAGCGTAAGAACATCCCGGCATGGTAGCTGTAATCCCAGCACTGGGAGGTGGAGACAGGAGGATACCTGGGACTCACTAGCCAGCCTGGCCTACTTAGTGGGCCCCAGGGATCCAGTGGAAGATCCTGTTTCAAAAAAAAAAGAAGCAGATGGCTCCTGAGAAATGACACCTGAGTTTGGCTTTAGTGTGGCGTGTGCAAGGCATCCATTTTCACATGTAGGGCACATATGTGTGTTGTTTCGTATGTACATACGCATGTGGAGATCTGAGGTTCCCCCTAGAAATCGGGCATCTTGCTCAAATCACTCCCCATCTTGTATCTTGAGGCATGGGCTCGCTCTGAACCTGGAGCATGCGCAGTCAGCTACTCTGGCTGTCCAGTTTCATGGCGTGATTCCCCTCTCGGAGGAGGCTGCCACGCCCACCAGCTTTATTTATATTCTGGGGATCCTAAGTCCAGACCTCACAGCTGCACGGCAAGCGTCTTGCCAGTCAAGCTGGCTCCTGAGCCCTCCAGTTCTGTACAGTCAGCAAGGCAAATATATTTTGTGTTGGAGGCTTGAAGCAAATTGAGACAGAATGACCTGAGCTGTGAGAAGGAACATGGATTTATGAGGAATATGCCATACAAACCACAGGGGATGGGATTACAAAGTTGCTACTTGAGGGCTGGAGAAACATCCTATGTGATGGTGAGCTCATCATCTCCAATGTGAAAGCCTTAGAAAGCAACACTGAACTAATTACAAGGATCCAGGGTTCTGCCAGTACCAGACCAGCTGGAAAGATTTTTAGCAGAAATCGGACAATTGGCTCGATAAGACATGGACTGTAAAACAAAGTATATGTATGTGATACATTGTGCGATTGTCGTTTGAGGTAGTCTCAGTCTGTAACCCAGGCTGTGACTCTATTTAGCTCAGGCTAGCCTTGAACCCAAAGTGATCCTCTTGCCTCAGCCACTCAAATGCTGAGGTCACAGTGGTGAACCACCATTCCTGATGTGTGGGGCACTTTCAGCTGTAATTGCCTTGCGGTGAGTTAAGCATGCGCTGGACCCAGGCCTCCCAGCAGACTCAGGGTTGCTCAGACTGCAGTGCTGAGAGCTGGACTCAGGATTCACTCTCTCTCTCTCTCATATGCAGTTTGCCTAGTAGTAAAAAACGGTCTTTCTCCTTGGGCCTGTTTTCCTATTTGCTAATACAGTGTGTTAGATGGTTTTAGCCAAGGACAAATATCGCATCTTTGCATAGGACCAATATGATGCTGCCCTTTCCGCTCCACTCCTATGTGTAACACAGGCCGCACATTCCAGTTCTTGTGGAAACACAGAAGAGCTCAGACTAAAAGGAAGATTTTTTGTTGTTGTTGCTAAAAGGGGATTGTATTAAGAAATATAGGGCTGGAGAGATGGCTCAAAGGTTAAGAGCACTGTCTGCTCTTCCAAAGGTCCTGAGTTCAATTCCCAGCAACCACATGGTGGCTCACAACCATCTATAATGAGATCTAATGCCCTCTTCTGGTGTGCAGGTGTGCATGCAGGCAGAACATTGTATAAAAAATAATTAAATAAACCTTTAAAAAAAAGAAATATAAATATGTTAATGACTTGTCTATTTCGGGTAGCTAAAAATAGTCCTAAGGTTAACTAATTTCATTTCTTTAAATAATTCTCCTTTAATTTACAGTGTTATACCTGTCACAGGACCCAGTTAGACAACTTGTAAATCTGAATTTGAGAGGGCTCCCTAGTCATTTACTGAATGACCTGTAGCTCTCTTATGATTTTCTGCTCAAGAGCAGACTCATCTTTAAACATCTTCTGGTGCCCCAGGCCAAATATAAATTGAAGGTCAGCTGCTCCAGATGGAAGCGGACACTTCTGAACTCCTTGGTGCTGGCTGTGTCACTTTATTAAATATGGACCCTGATGCTACATATCCACATAGCGTCACACACAGTTTACCCTGTGGGGAATTATTTGAACTTTGGGAGGAAAAAGCTGCTGAGTGCTTAGAGAATGGGTTGTTGTGGGAGTTTGGAAGAAAACGACACCGAGAGCGAGCGGCAAGCAGCCTTCCCCCGTGGTCCCTGCTTCAGTTCCCGCAAGCAGGTTACTGCCTTGTGCTCCTGTCTTGGCCTCCCCTGAAGACGGAGTGTGGCCTGTGAGCTGAGGAAACTCTTTCCTCCTTAAACAAATGCTCTCCCTTTTGGTCACAGTGTTTTATCACAGCAATAGAAAGCAAACCAAGACATTCTGTTTGCTATAAGTTAGCTCAATCACACACACACACACACACACACACACATCATACACCACACACATACATACACAGACACACACACACACACACACCCCACACACAGACACAGACACAGACACACACACACACACACACACACACACACACACACACACACACAAATGAAGCAGGCGCTAAGGAGGTGACTTGTTCAGTAAAGAGCTTGCCACATATACACAGGGACCGGAGTTCAAGTCCTGGCTCCAGTGTAAGAAAATCCCGGCATGGTAGCTGTAATCCCAGCACTGGGAGGTGGAGACAGGAGGATGCCTGGGACTCACTAGCCAGCCTGGCCTACTTAGTGGGTCCCAGGGGCCCAGTGGGAGATCTTGTTTCAAAAAAATGAAACAGATGGTTCCTGAGAAATGACACCTGAGTTTGGCTTCTGGTCACCACATATAACACACACACACATAATTTCAAACATTAAGGTAGAATAAAAAGACAAAGAAAATTAAGGGCACGTGAGAAAGAAAAGACGCCATTCACTCTGGAATCTAGTTTACCTTTCTTGCTAACTGAGGTGACAAACTGAAATTACCTACAGAGACAACGTGTGTTTCCCCAGAGACATCTCAAACGGGGGCGTTAAAATCAAGAAACAGCCTGTGCTCACTTGTTTTGTTACCTCGACAGGTAAGCTGTTATCATCGCTCCCTCATCCCAACCCTAACGATGCATCTCATGAACCCGCCTTACAATTGCACTTCCCAGGGGGAATCTTTAGGATAAGGAAAATAAACCAGTTCCTATATTTTTGCTTGAACTTTAAACTTTACTTAAATTTCCAGTTTTGCTTAATTGTTGAACCTCTGAACAATGTGGCTTAGAAAGCCACAAGACTAGCCTTGTGCTGGTGGCGCACGCCTTTAATCCCAGCACCCAGGAGGCAGAGGCAGGTGGAGCTCTCTGACTGTTAGAGGCCAGCCAGGTCTACAGAGTGAGTTCCAGGACAGCCAGAGCTACACAGAGAAACCCTGTCTCTAAAAACCAAAAACAAAACAAAACAAAAAGATATATGAAGCCACCGAAGAAGCTCCCAAGTACTTCTTGGAGGGGGAGGGGGGCGAGAGTACCCTCTCTTTTCCCCACCTAGGCCTCCTGAGTAGCAGTGTTACAGACTTGAGCCATTCAGCTGAGCTCAAAGTTAAGTAAATTATATGAACTTCAGACCTGCAAAGGTCTGAACCATTACCTTCCTGGTTTTTAAGTCACTTCTTGCATCTTACAAGTAGACCCCCAACTCCAAGGCTGGTGAGAGAAGGCTATAAGGCAGGAAACTGGGGTGGAGAATGGGGTCCTTTCAAAGAGCCCCAAGAGCTCTTAGGAAAAAAAAACTTGGCAAAAAGGAAGGTCAAAACAGCTTCCTCCCCTCCCCTCACCCTACTCCCATCTACTAACTAAATCCAGCCTCCACATAGATAGAGGCGCCCCAGGGTGTTCAAAGGTGGCCTGCAGTCTGTTATGATGCTCCACTCCGGATGAAGAGCTAAGACACTGATGCTCTATGTGGTCCATGCAGCTGTAGGTGGAGCTACACAGAACAGATTAAGGGCCACTCTATGCAAATAAGCCCCAATTCCCAGCACTGGTGGCAGGAATGGCCAGGTCATTGGTGTCACCCTGAGCTACCCGCTTCCCCTTTGCTCCAGCCTGCTTCCTCCCTGGGAAGTGTATCATTCCTAAGAAACTGTCAGAAACAGAAGAGCCTGGGACTCCCCTGGAGGTGCCCAGGGAATCCCAATACTGCTGAGTCAGCAATGTAACTCGGTCATTTCCCACAGGTTCTGCCTCTTTTTCTTTTTACATGTGTGCTATGCGTGTTTGCATGTGTGTGCATGCACATGTGGGAGGGTGCACGTGTGTGTGCATGCACGTGTAGACCTGAGGCTGATGATAGGAATCACCTGCAGTCAAACCCAAAGTCTGCCCCGTAGGTCGAGGCTTGCTGTCACCAGGCCTTGGAATCAGGGTTCTTGTGAGATGTTCCTAGTGATTTAAGGAGCAGGAGCTTGGTACTCCTCTAAGGGTTTGAGGTTTATATTGTAGTCAAATTTACTTGGCTTTGAGCCTGGTGTGGTGGCTCAAGTCTGAAATCCCAGTACTCAGTTTACTGAGGTGATGTCCTGCTATTGTCTCCTGAGGCTGGAATTACAGGCAAGGAGCCACATGCCCACCAGACATGGCCACGAGATTCTGGGAGCATCAGTCCTTGCACAGCCTCTGAGCCACCTCCCCAGCCTGGTCTGAGCTGCCTATTCTGACCCATGTGGAAATAGGTCCAAAGGCAGCTCTCTCCACCTGTTCCCACAGCCCACCAATCCACTCACAGGAAAGCCTTTAAGTTTGGAAAGTTTGCTGAAGATCTGGGAAAAGGTTTCCAAAGGGACTGCATGCCGCGTCATCTTCTGTGTGCTAGTGCCCACTGTATCATCTCTTCATCTTTGTTTCTCCTATCCTGGTAGCAACAAAATCTTCTTGTTGTTTTGAAGAGAACAATTTATTGGGCCGGAGAGATGGCTCAGTGGTTTTAAGGGCACTTGCTGCTCTTTCTGAGAATCTGGGTTCAGTTCCCAGCAGCTCAAAACTACTTCTAACTCAGGTCCCGGAGATCCAGCGCCCTCTACTGGTCTTCAAGAGCACTTCCATTACACTAGCCTGCCTCTCAGATGTAGGTGTCTTGGGGGTTCTGGAGTACACAGGAGCTGGAAGGCTAACATAAGGTGGGACAAATACAGCTTTCTGAGGTTGTCACCCACACTGGTGACACAGCTGCAGGGTATGTCACCTACACTCCTGTAACTGTGGGAAACACACCCAGAGGCTCTCAGGCTGTGCCTTGCCCTGGGTGCCTCCACTTTACAGCCACCATTTACTTCCTGAGTGCAATGCTGAGGCAGGTGATTACATGTCACCCTGCAGACACCACTCACCAGGCACAGACTGGCAAATAATCATTCCGAAGGAAAATGCTTCCATCTTCGAACTAGGGGAGGAAGAAACAAGCTCACAGGCATCTTAAACCCTATTAGGAAAGCCACACCCAAGAGCTTACAGGGCACTCCAGACACCCTCACCAGGACTCCCAGAAAGAGAAAAATACTTAACACATCAATGGTGACTGACCAACTGACCTGTCATCTGACAGTCAGTGTGCATGTCATAGGACTGACATCAGAGAACTCCTAAATTTCTCCAGGGCTTTGGCTCAGTTCAGCGCTATGGACACAATTTACTCACACTGTATCTGTTTCTTGTCTCTATGGCATCCAGAGGCCTCTGTACCCCACCTCAGCAGCTCAGCTCAACCCTGTTGTGATGTGACCCTGTAAGCTTCTACAGACTCCCCCATGGGGTTGGTGAAAAGTTCATCTACCTCTCTGGATCAGTGGCAGGCCTGGGCTAAACTCTCAGCTCTGCTGTGGCTGCTTTAACCCTTTTGTTACCATTCTGTAAGTGTGTGTGTGTGTGTGTGTGTGTGTGTGTGTGTGTGTGTGTACACTGGATTTATAAATACTGTGTGATATGTAATGTGTAATCCAAGAGTTTCATCAGCAGTTAAGGTTAGAATAAAAGAACCTGTTTGCCAGTGGCCCTAATAAAGGAAACAGACTACCTGGCAAATGTCAGCCCGCAGAGCTGGTATAGCTTTGTGGCTTATTGTTATTTGGTAAAATGACATTGTAGAGAGACAAGGATGAGTCTCCGTGGTCCTGGCATAGCATGCTCAGGGCAGTTACCCCTTGCCTGTGCTACTTATTGGCTCACGAGACTACCCTTGCATGGAAGTGTTCCTCTGGTCGGTCACTGCTACCCTATCTGGGGATGAAGAGATGTCTGTTCAGGTCTTTCCAAGAAAAGCAATTCAATGTCCTCGTTTCAAAGAGCAAGTCCGTGTCCTTCCTGTTTATTAGCATAACACACGCTGCTGGAGCCTGCAGTCAAGCATATTGACATTTTTTCCCCAGCAAAATGATTAACACCAACTAAGATAAAGGCATATGAGGCCTCACTGTAGTTTAATTTTGCTTCCCAGTCAGTTCACCTCAGGGACCGTACTTGAATAGTGTCTCTCTTTAAAACGTTGACTTTCAGAGATGTTTGAAAGTTAAATTGTGGATAAAAGGCTGCGAGCCTGCTAAGGAGAAGCCAGGAAGTTGGGCTTTTTAACCCCGCTCCCCGCTAGAGAAGGAGTTGGTCTTAATCACCAGTTAAACAGTCCTTGACATCTTTGGAAAGCAACAATTGAATCCCAGCTCTGATGTCATGTGGCTTGACAGCCAGATGGCAGAGTTGGCTAAATGCAAGAAATTAAATTAACACACACCCCCTTCTTTTTTTTAATATCTTCCCAAGTCTGTCCAGACTGCTATAACAATATCACAGACTGGGAGGGGATTATACACAGCCACTGTTCTGTAGGCTAGGAACTCCTCAGTGGTGACCCTGGAAGATTATGTGCAGGGGAGGCCACTTCCTGGATCATACGTGATGTCTTCCTGCTGTGTCTTCACTGGGAGGAACGGTGAGTGAGCTAATACACTAAGCTCACTAAGTGTATATAATAAGTGTATATAATACACTAAGTGTATATATTAGCAGAATCTAAAATTAGTAATTTAAGCATCTATATCCAGAGCTCAGAAAAGATGGAGCAAAATGAAACCAAAGGAAGAAAGGCCAGGGCGTAGAGATGCAGGCCAGCTGGCAGAGAGCACCTCTAGCGAGCACAAACCCTGGACCCCTCCCAAGCAGTGCACAAAACTCAGGCATGGAAGCAGAAGGTTGTCCTTTGCCACACAGCAAGTTGTAGCCTGTGCTACACGAGACACTGTCCTGTGGAGGGAGAGGCAGGGGATAAGAGTATACTGGAGGGAAAACCCAGAAGTCAGTAAACTGACAATATTTTGAGCTAATAAATGAAGAGCTGACATTTTAAAAGACTAACAAACTTCAAACAAGAATGACAAGAAAAGCAGCAGAGACAACACAAATTGCCAGTGTTTCCACCATGAAGCGAGGCTTCACCACAAGCACTGCCGTTGTGAAAAGGAACAGAAGGGGACGGAACGCAGACTCTGTACACACAGCGTGACAATGGGGAGCAAATGGATCAATCCTTCAAAAAGTGCAAACTGCATCTCACCCAGTATGAAAAGGGCTATTGAACAGCCACACAGCCACAAAGGATATTGAATTTACAATTTTAAGACATCCTGAAGAGAAGTCTCCAAGCTCAAAGAGTTCTACAGAAAAATTCTACCAAACATTTAAAGAATTAACGTCATGTCTTCCAGAAAATAATAGAAGAAATAGTAAACCCAATTCATTCTAAGGAAGCAAGCTTTACCCACATATCAAAATGAAAGGCAGTAAAAGACACACATACACAATTACAGACTTAATTTGATTTAAAAAAAAAAAAACCCTAACAGATTATCATCAAATAAAATGTAGTGAGACTCTAGCTAGGGCATAGCTAAGACCTCTAGCTTTCCCGAAGCCTTGGGTCTCATCCTCAGGGATGCATAAACCAGTCAAGGCAGCAGATGCCTGTAATGCCAGCACTCAGGAGATGGAGGCAGGAGGATCGTAAAGTCAAAGGAACCCTTAGCTAGGTATCAAGTTTGAGCTCAGCTTGGGCTACATGAAACTACATCTCAAAAATTAAAAAATAAAGTAAGTGACTATAGAAAGGCTCTAAATAGGCTACAAATAAACCTTATTATTAATAACTTCAGAATACCTTCAGTATATATAATAACCATAAAAGTTGATAAGATGGCACTCACCTAGCCTGTAATCCCACTTAAGAGGTGGAAACAGGGCTGGAGAGATGGCTCAGTGGTTAAGAGCACTGCCTGCTCTTCCAAAGGTCCTGAGTTCAATTCCCAGCAACCACATGGTGGCTCATAACCATCTGTAATGTGATATGGTGCCCTCTTCTGGTTTGCAGGAGTACATGCAAGCAGAACACTGTATACATAATAATAAATAAATAAATCTTTAAAAAAAAAGAAGTGGAAACAGAGGCTCAGGTGTTCAAGCGCAGTTTGGTCCTGCTTCAAAACAACAATGAAAAAAATATTGGTTTTATTTATATATTATGAATTATATTATATATACATTTATACATACACACACTGAACTATCTAAACCAGGCATGGTGGTGCAGGCTTTTAATCCTAGTACCCAGTCTGAAGCTGAAGAATTTCTATAAGTTCGAGCCCAGCCTGGGCTACTTAAATAGTACCAGACTAACCAGACCTCCATAACAAGACCCAAAATTAAAACACCAAAATTAAAGCTGTGTAGTGGTGGCACATGTCTTCAATCCCAGCACTTACAGCACAAAGGCAGTCAGATCTCTATGAGTTTGAGGCCAGCCTGGACTATTGAGCAAGTTCTAGGACAGCCAAGACTACAGAGAAATCCTGTCTCCAAAACAAAACAAAAAACAAAAAAACAAGCAAACAAAACTAAGACTAAGGCAAACCACCCAAACAAAAACAATTCACTGTCTGAAAAAGAAACTAGGAAAACAGCTCCATTTGCAACAGCACCAAACCCACAAATATTTAGCCACCAAGAAAGGAGATAAATGACGTGTACACTCTACATGATAAATATTAATGAAATAAACTAAAGAAAATGCAAGGAAACCACAGTGGTAGGGTACTTCCCTTGCATGCATGAGGCTCAAGGTTTAAACTGAAAGACTTAATAGTGTTAAAACACCCATATTCTCCAGTGTGATCTGTGGAGTCCATACCATCTCATCAAAACATCAATGTCATCTTTTATAGAAATAAAAAATAGTGATCATGAAATTTTATGCAACGGAATTAAGACACGCATCTCCAAAGCCATACAGATGGCCATCACTAAATGCAGGGAATGCAAATCAAAGTTACACTGAGATGTTGCCTCACGCTAGTTAGGATGGTGATTATGAAAAAGTAACGAGTTCTGGTGGGAAAACTAACATCTACAAGTTGTGGCGACCTAAGTGAGAACGGCCCCCACTGGCTCATATGTGAATACGTAGTTTCCAGTCAGAGAACCATTGGGGAAGGGTTAGGGGGTGTGGCCTTGCTGGAGGAGGTGTGTCACTGGGGGTGGCCTTTGAAGTTCTGGTACCATGCTCTAAGCCTTAACGACCATGATAGTTTATCCCTGCAATGGAATAGCTAAGACATAAATATAGTATACATATAATATGTTATAGATGCACAAATAAATACATATGGAGACAGAGATAGAGAGACAAAGAGAGAGAGAGAGGAAGAAGAGAAAGGGAGAGGGGAGGGGTTGAACTCAGTTTCTTAAAGAGATATCCACACTCCCATCTTCATTTCAGCATTATCTTCCTTAGCCTAAATGTGGAAAGAATCCAAATGCCCATCAACAGATGAATAGATAAAGCAATATGATGTCTGCAATATAACTCCAGCACCTGGGATGAGAAGACAGACAGATCCCAAGTTCAGTGCCGATCTGGCTACATAGAAAGACCCTATTTCAAGAAAGTGAGGGGAGGAAGAGGAGGAAAAGAGGAAGAGGAGAGGAAAGAGGCACAAACACCACTGAATCCAGCCAGTGCTGTGGTGCTAACACAGCTGCGCACCAAGCAGTGACTAGAACAATTTCCAGTACCAGAAAGAATAGAAAATGGAGTGCTAGTGGCTAATGGGTACAGAGGTTTTAGTTGAATTTTTTTAAAAAAAATGTTTGTGTATGTGTTTTCCTGTATGAGTTTATGTGCACGATATAAGCAGATGCCAGAAGAACTTGTCAAATACACAGATTCTCACACAAGATGAAGAGACACAAGGAAACGGTCTGGGGCAGTGTGTGAGTACCACCTGGATTCGGGTGATAGTCCCATCAGCATCCATCAGGTGGGGGCAAGGATGTGAAGCTGGGTCAACCTCACGGCTAGTGAGGAGAACGCCGTGGCTATTCTTGAAGATAGACTGGCGGACGCGTGAAGCACCCAAGTGCATGGGACCTAGCACTCGAATGCTTGGACGTCCATCCTGAAGATATGAAACATTAGGTTCACGCACAATTCAGTCTGTGAACGTTTGTGGCAACTTCATTTGTAGTAGCCTCCAAACCGCAAACAGCCAAAACTGTGTCTTCCAATGAGAGAACAGGTTAACAAGAGGCGGCAGGCATGTGTAGGCGGTGGGATATTGCTCAGTTAACAGAAATAAAGGAGATGCTGATACACAGGACAACAGGAAGTAATCTCCAGAGAATGCCTAGGTGGCTTCTCTTATAAAGTGTGCCCAAAACCACACATTTCTGGAAATGAAAACCAATACAGCAAATGGTTTCTAGAAGTCAGGGGTAGGAGAGGCTCAGAAGGGAAGTTTGCATTCCAAAGGACACTAAGAGGCATTCTTGTGGTACAGACATGTTTTATATCTTGACGATGTTGGTGAAAATATCCACCTTGCAATCTTGTTCTATAATTTTCAAGATGTTACCAATAGGGAAGACTAGGTAAAGGGTATGTGGATACTTGAAACTATTTATTAATAGCGCTGTGACCTTGGACTTTGGTCCCCCTTCCTTTACCTCTCAAGTGCTGGGGTTACAGGCATTGCCTGGCATAGGGACTTTATACTGGATTGGGGATGGAGCCCAGAGCTTTGCGCATGCCAAGAAAGCGCTCTGCCAACTGAGCCGCATCCCTGACCTTCTTTGTACTGTTCCTCAAAACCACCGGTGAGGGCTGGAGAGATAGCTCCACAGTTTAGAGTCCATGCTGCTTTCCCAAAGGACGGGAGTGTGATTTCCAGCACCCACGTGGGGCAATTCATCATCTCCTGTGATGCTACCTAGAAACAGTCTGAACATCAAAAGTGTATAACTGAATTGTGATGTGAACAACCATGTAACCAAAGAGGCATCAAAGAAAAAGCACAGGCAGAAAACCTGTGCACGCTTGCTGTGTTGTTCTGCTTTATAGAGAGCTTAAAAGCAACCAGAAGTAGTAATGGTGTTCAGGGATGCAATCACAAATAGACAAAGCCTTAAACCCGCACGAGGATGTGATGCAGGGGTAGGGAAGTGGAAGAGGTGTCGGAGCAGCTCTGGGTCCTGGCAGTAACTGAGATGGTAGTTACATAGACTGGGTTGTTAACCTGTGTGCCTTGCTTTTCTGTGTAAAGGTCTGCAATGGAATTGCAGGGCTCTCATGTTTTGTTTTGCCTTTGAAAAACAGATGAGAAAGACATGTGGGTGTGAGATCTGATTGTGCAAAAAAAAAAAAAAAGGCGATACATGGATATGTGGGCGGTGTATTTGAAACCTGTGAAGAGAGAGTAACAAAGTGTTGAACCACAGAAGTCCCCTGCAGTGATAGGGTGGAGGGGGAAGCTGGCCGCAGATGGTCACTTTCTTAAAAACAGTGAATCAAGAATAATGAAGTCATCTAGCCTGATGATGTCTTTCTTATTCCTTGATTGGGTCAGACTGGGAACCTATAATCTCTCAAGGTCAGAATTTTATTTTATTTTTCTCAAATCTGTCATCCTTTCCTTGAAGAAAAATGATGTCGTGGGAAAGCTCCCTTAATTGAGTTTCTCGCTCCTCCAAATCTGTACTCCAAACAGAACTGTCACACAGAACCCTGAGAAAGGAATTCTGGCCTGAGAAGCTTTGGCTAGGCCAGCTTCCCTTCCTCCCCTTCCCTGTTCTCGGGGCAAACCTTCCAAGGACTACTGTATACTCTTCCTGTTTGGGGTACAGTTTCCCTAACTCTCTGTCTTAAAGCACTTGTCGCCAAGTCTGATCATCTGAGTTTAATCCCTGGGAAATACATGGTGTAAGGAAAGAACTGATTCCTGTAAGTTGTCCTCTGAACTTCACACAGGGTCATAGTATGTACACCTGCTGACAGAAATAGATGTAAAAAAAAATTTTTAAAGAGATGTCAGTTAAGAAATCCCTAGCATCACTAACCTCCTTCTTGTCCCTTTCCTGACAGATCTGACATCACAAGCACACACTCTAACTCTTTCCCCTCGGGTGTCGCTAGACTCCCAGGTCTGAGAATAGCAAAAAGGAAAAGAAGCCTTTGAGGTAGCTGTCGAGGCAACCTCTCAGTGGACAGCGACACACTCTGGCGCCTAAATTCTCATGCTAGATTTTTCATACTGGACCCCATCTGCAGCTCGCCAAGCCCTCGCTACTGAGTCATCCCTTGGGAGACCAGACTCCTGGGGTCTGCTTTTCTTGGGCTTAAACGCAGTGGAGCTGGGTGAGAGGTTTTTCTGGACGACCACTCCAACGAACTCCTTACAGGCTGGGGATTCTCCTAGGATTCCCGCCAGCGCCAATCAGGTCTCTCAGCACCTGCCCCCATCCCCCGCCACCTGGAGGAGCTAGGAGGTTCTGGGCTGGGTACTCGGACTGCGCGCTCTGAGCCGGGGCGGGCAGAGCAGCCTCACGTGGGCCGGCCGGGCCACCGGAGCTGGGAGGAAGGCACACAGAGCCCAGGGCAGTGCCTCGAGAGAGCCACAGAGGAACGGAGGAGTCCTGGCCGCCGGATCTACGAGGTAATTACCCACGCAGAAGGAACCAGGCGGCGAGGCAGAGCAGCGGACGGATCGCCGGGCTCGGAGCGTGGATGTGCCGGGCCCCGGAGCGCTGTCGAGGGTGCCCGAATTCCCAGGTAAGCGCACTCCAGAACTGCCTTGCGCAGCGCGCCCCGCCTGGACCTGGCTCCGCGCTCTGCGTCCTCCTAGCTCCCGCAAGAGTAGCTCCCAGAGGCGCGGTTGGGCCACTGCTGGCCTCTGAATCCCCTGACCTCCACCAGTCCCCACCGATCTGCCCCGCACCCTTTTCCCAGGCTCCCGTTTGTTTTCACGGGGCGGGGCTCAGCGGCTGAGCCTCAGCGTTGGCGACCTTCTGGGACCCTTGGAGACCACTCACAGGGCAGGCGACACCGGGTGCTTCCCCGGGATCTCCTAGGCACCGGGAACTAAACAATAGTGGGTGCGGGGCGGGGGGGAGGACGGGGGCGGCTGGAGGGCGCTGCCCTGCTCATCAGCAGCCGTCGGTTGATGCGTCCAGGTTCCCTCAGGCTTGCTAGGGATTTCCCTGAAGTTTTAGGAAAAAAATGAAGGCAGAGGTGCTTTGTGGTTTCAAGGGGCTGTGTGTGGTGGTGGTGGTGGTGGTGGGGGAGGTGCAAAACAACCGAAGGGAGCTGGCGGACAGGCGTCTTTGCCAACGTCTCCAGGTCCAGGGCAGCCTGGCGGTACCTGGCTGTTAAGAGATCTGGCTCCCTGGCAAAGTCCATTGCTTGCTCGCTCGCTCCTGAGTCCCCAGGCCCATCTCTTGCACCTGCATCCCGGACCCCGTGTCAGCCACGAGGAAGCTTCGGCTAGTGGCACCAAGGCTTGACCTAAATAGAGACCAGGCATGGAGGGACAAAGGCTCCTACCGGGTCCTGGTCACCCCTAGCTTTGCTGGCGCATGTTAGTGCTTCAGAAGACTCCTTAGAAGGGTGGCGTCCTCAGAGCCCTGAGACTCAGAGGGCAAAGAATGAAGGCAGGAATGAGATCTAAGAGCCGTAAGCACCTTAGGGCTGCCTTTGGCCGCTTTGATTTTTATTGAGGGAGGGGGCGGGGCGGGCGTTGTTTTTGTCTGTTTTGATTTCTTGGTCTCACCAGGACCTTCCTTTTTTTCTGCATGGAGCTGTGGGGCCCTGGCCCTGGACGGTCGTGCTTTTTAACAAGTTTAATGTGGCCAGCATCCAACATTCTTTGAGCTTTTCCACTCTGGGAGGGCAACAGATCCTCTTCTTAGTACGGGGCCACATTGTTGGCCTAACTGGAGAAGAACAGGAACTGGGGTTCTCCCAAGTAGGCTGGGGGACCGATTCTAGAGAGGCAGCCTTGTACCTGCCAGGGATTGATGTATGCAGTGGGTTCTCTGTGTCCTGCCCGTGTCAGAGCCTGTCCCAGGAGAGACAGTTCCGGACACAAAAAGAGACAGGAAGAGGGACCAGTGATAGGAGACAAGATTTTGTACATTTGCTTTGCTGAAGATTCCCTAGGGTTTGCAGTCTTCGAAGAAAAGGCAGCCCCTTTCTATACTAGGGAGGTTTCTGAAAGCCACAGACAATTTTGATCCTGTCCCCTTCAGACCTGCCAGAGGTGAACCAAAGGAAAGAAAGAACAAAGGCCCACTCTGATAAACAGTTACACTTTCTCAGCCTCAGCACCCAGCTCTCACGCAGGAAAAGACCTAAGCCAGCCGAAAGAGACAAGTCTCGTTGGCATCCAGAGAGAACTCAAGTGTGGTTCTCTAATGTGTGTTAGTCAAATCAGCAGCCAGTCTCCTCTCAGTTCCCCCATGAACAGGCTCACAATTTCCACCATCCCAGGGAATGCAAGGAGATGCTGTCGGCCTGAATGGAAAACTTTGAGTCCTCCGAGGAGACAAATAGAAACCCTGGCTGTGGGCGATGCTGCCAAAACTAGAGATTTACCTTTGGTGACCTCCTCAGAAACAAGATCTCATCACCACGGAGTGTGGTGCTGATGAGAGAACAGTGCTGGCTGGCATGCTGTCAGAGAATTTGCTGTTATCTCTTGCCTCCGCATCTGTTATTGAAAAGGGAGCATTGTCCTTCGTGTACAACATCCTCTGGCAACAGGGAAACCTGGCCTAGGGACAAGCTGGTGGTGTAGCCTTTGCTCAGAGGCCCAAAGTAAGAGTTTAGTGATCTACTTAGGCTGTGGAGGAAGCTAAGCGGCCCAGATGAGGAACTGGGAATGCTCATCCTGCCTAGGGAGGGAGAGCATCCTTTGTGAAAAGTATCCAGGGGGGTTAACTCTGGCCTGGTGGTTACTAACTCTGAGGAAGGCCACTGCCACTTAAGCACCACTATTAAGTATCATCTGTCTGTCAAATGCAAGGCGTTGCAAAATCAATATTACCTCCCTTTTTGACGTGAGGAGTCTGGATTTGGAAAACAAAATAATTTGCGAAGATCATAAAGCTAGTAAGTAGCAGAGCCGCGCCTAGAGCGCAATCTCTCAGATTCTAATACTCCGCCGCCCACCCCCAAACCCCACCCCTGCGCCCCACCCCCACCCCGCGTGCCCCACCCCTACCCCCATCCTGCCGTGATCCCCAGAACCATGCTTCTCTCTGTAAGAACCAACAGCTCCTGGTGCCCCAGATCCAGAAGCATCGTGAGTAAACGCTTGTTTTTTTTTTACAGATGCTGATGAAAGTTCTGGTCTAAAAAAGCCCAGTGCTGGTCACTGGCTTTTATATGCAAAGTACAGTAACCTAGGCCCCGCCCCCTTCAGTCAGCAAACAGTGAAAAGAGTGATTAGGGTGAGGTTCTGGGCAGACAGGCGCTCTCATAAATTACTGGAAGGAAAGCCAAGTGGTACGACCTCTTTGGAGACATTTTGGAAATACCCACCCAGATTAAAACTTCCCGGCCCATCTGTCCCAATGACTCCATTTTTAGGGATTTAACTCGCGGCTTGCTGTACTTGCGCATGGACACAAAGATATGAGTATATGGCAGCATTATTTGAGCTATGGAAGGAGAGCCTATGTATTCATCAGAAGGGAGCATTGTTGGATATTCCGTCCTACTTCCAAACAGTCAAGCACTGTCCTCATCTATAGGAAAAGAATTGGGAAGTTTCCTGTATAACTAACTGGTGGGGATGTTTCCCAAGGAGGAAATAAGATGTATAGACTGTTATACTATGTTATACAAGAGAAGGTTGAACACAGACGCAGAGGCTAACACTATCGACCCCGGGGGCCGATGGGACTGTGAACCCTTTGTTTCTTTTGAACTTTGAACCGTGTTACGTTTCAGAAAATCCTTTTCCTGCCCTGTGCCTGCCATACTCCCTCACGCACTTCTTCAGCTGAAGTGTTGGTGATGCCTTCCACTTCCTTTGTGGTGCTCAAATTCTTTGGACCAAAGCCAACGGACTCAGGGCCATGCAGAATTCCTTTGAAATACGCAGGGTTGTGCTTAGCAAGCGGGAAGAGGAGATGCCTTTGGAGAGGAGGCTGTCCGAGCTGTGTAGACAAAGCATGGTTATCCAGCCGTGAATACACACAGCCATCTTTCTTCTCATGTCTCACTGCTATCGTGGGACAGGGGACTGCACGGCAGTCCTTGGTAAAGGACTAAGAGGAGTGTGGCGACATCGGGAGATATGTAGCTCCGTTTCTGGGGGTCGCATGTGGACCCGAGATGGGGAGGGGTATGTTTGGAAAAGCGGGTGTCCTAGTCAATGCTCTACTCCTGTGAAGAGACACCATGACCAAGGTAACTCTTATTTTAAAAAGAACATTTAACTGGGGCTGGTTTACAGTTTCAGAGCCTTAGTCCATTATCAGCGTGGTGGGAAGCATGGCAGCACCCAGGCAGATGTGGTGCTGGAGAAGGAGCTGAGAGTTCTACATCTGGATCCACAGGCAGCAGGAAGAGAGAACCCTTGGACCTGGTTTTGGCTTCTGAAACCTCAAAGCCTACCCCCCAGTGACACACTTCCTCCAACAAGGCCACGCCTACCCCAACAAGGCCACACCTACCCCAACAAGGCCACGCCTACCCCAACAAGGCCACACCTCTTAACCTTTTAAATATTGCCATTCTTGAAGCATTCAAATACGTAAGCCTATGGGGGCCATTCATATTCAAACCACCACAACAGGTTTGAAAATTATTCTGGGGTGGAGCTGGCCAGGTAGCTTAGTAGTTAAGAGCACATGCTGCTCTTCCAGAGGACCAGAGTTTGGTTCCCATGTGCAGCACCTCACTTGTAACTCTAGCTCCAGGGGATCTGACGCCCTCTTCTGGCCTCCGTGGGCGCTTGCACACACGTGGCATACACTCATGCAGACCCGTTAACGAACAGTTTATAATTAATTAACAAGAAAGTCATTCTGGAGTCTAGGGTTCTATGACCCTCAGAGTATTTGATCAAGGAAGGAGGTTTTTGCTGCATTAAATAGAGTTTCCAGAGGTACCCACTGATTATTTTTCATCAGCGAAGATGCCCAGTTTACTACCATTCCCCTAAGAATTCTTGTCCCATGGCAACCCAGACTGGAAGTAAAGACTGTAGAGAGGATGGGATGCTAGATACAGTCCTCGCCTTTCCATAGGCAGAGCAGCCTACTGGCTGGATAACGGAAAGACTCCGCCAGCCACAAGGTCGACCTTTCCAGGCCGGAGCCACTCTGTGACGCCCTCTGCTCATCCTGCGCCATTTGCCCTTGTTCTCTGCACAGTAACTTGCGATATAAATATGCCAGCATCACCTGGGCACATACAGACCTGCTTGGATTATAACCAGGTGTGGCTGGGAAGTCCCATGCTTTGCTGGCCGGAATCATTGCAATATGTGTGAGTTTGTATATGTCACAGAGCAGGGACAAAGCTATCTGAATTCTTGGTTAGATTCCTATCTCTCTTCTATCACATATATATGATATAGATGATACATATATGATAGGACTGAGACAGCTCGAGATGTCCCCCAGGGAATGGTGATTGTCATTGCTTTGGTCCAGATACTCATGGTATAGAAATGTGTCTGTACTAAGGAGAAAGGTCAGCAGGTTATCTCTCGGGCCTTGGGTCTGAGCTGGGAGTCTGTCTGATGTTTAGAAGAAACAGCTCAAGAGCCCTAAGAGCTTTGCTCTCACGTAGCTCACTGGTGAGAACTCCTTCTGACTTCTGTATCACTTCAGAAAGAAACAGCTTGAGTTTTTCCCCAGGTAAATTCTGACACACACAAGGCAATTGCTTTTTTTTTGATGTCCTGTGGTTGCCTGCAAAGGTGGGAACAAGAAGCTGGCCTGGGCTTTTAGCCAAGGCAGCTGGAATCCAGCCATCAAGGGGAGAGCTGGAAAGCCCACTCAGTTTAAAAAATAGAAAAAGATGCTTACGTAGCACGCTGGTAGTGAATGGTCAGCTCAGCTCGCTGGAATTGGGAAAACACACATTGCTCCAGGCCCTGGGAAATTGGAGCCAAGCAAGGCATGGTCCATAGGCTCTAGATACCCACAAGGCAGTATGGGCAAGTCAGAAATGCTAAGTACAGAAACAGGTGACTTGCTGTCAGGGGCAGAGGCGCTATATGGACCAGAGGCTGAAGAAGTGTCTCTGGTAGATGATTAGGTCCTTTGGATGTGATCCTTGAAGTAGACCTAGGCGATAGAGTGGTTTTGATTGACAAGCCCAAGAGAAAGGGCAGAGCCAAGAGAATAGCTTGGGCAAGACACAGGGTTACAGTATGACGTAAAGAAACATGGATATAGCCTCGTAATTTACGCAGCTTCTGCTGTAGGCCCATTTCTTTTTCTTCTCTTCTTTTTTTTTTCTCTTCTCCACCTCCTCTCCTCTCTTTCCCCCTTTTTCTATCTCTTCTTCCTTCCTTCCTTCTTTCCTTTTTTTGTTTTTCTTTCTTACATCTTTCCATTGGTGCCCAAAGCTTACACACACTAGTAAGTACTCCACTATTGAATCCTATCTGCAGCTTATGGCATTCAAAATTATTTATAGAGTGGAACTATTTATATCCCTACACATCAATCACTAGATATGCATGTATATGTGAGGTGTGTACAATAAAAAGCAATATGTCTTGGTGACGCCTTCTAGATATTAGAAGTGAAATGCCATGGACCTGTAATACTGTCCTAATTTATATAAGGTAAGCTTTACTTGAAAAACAGCAGCAGATGGTACGTTATATAACATATGGCAAAGACCACCATTTCTGTTGTCCCAGGTCGCTGTGCTTCAGTGGGTTCTTCAGTGGGGACACCAAGCACAGGGAAAGGATAACGCCTGCCTCACCATTTTGTTCACTTCTTCATTTACTCACTTTTGCATGTGACACAAGTGGTATTCTAACTGTGGAGGGACAGGCGGGGTGGACACTGCCATGGTCTCTGTACCATCCAGGAGCGCACAGTGCATGACGGAGATCACAGCAAGTGTTAAGTGCCGTAGTGGAATTGGGGACAAAGGACTGCCTGAAAAGATAATGTGTGCTTAGTAAGTACTGGACTCTAAAAATGACCAAACAGCATGATAACCAGTACTGCAAAGAGAACAAATTAGACGACCAAAAATATTCCTTTGGATTTGGCCAGTGGGGCTCAAAATTCTTCCATGTAGTGAAACCCAGGAAAATCATGATTCTTTTTGGAGAGTAACTATGAAATATTCGTACATCACAGTTACTGAAAACCTAATTTGGAACTAAGTAGGAAAACATCTTGTGCTAGATTCTACTGTAGGTACCAACTGTCAAGAAAACGTATAAAACAAAAACATTGAGTTAAAATATTCTATCAGCCCCCTCTTTCCCTATGAATTGGGGGGAAGACTACCCAAATTCTATTTTAATGCAGGAAAGCCTCACACCAGCTGGTAGAACACCAGGATGCCAAGGAAGTATTGGCATTTGGAGATTGTTGATGGTTTCAGCAAGGACAAATTCAGCAAAGTAATGAGGCTAAAAAGCCAGATGGGATTGGACTGAAAAGTGAGCACTGCATTTTCAAAACACCGGCAAGTATTTATCAAATGTCCCAGGATGCACTGGTGAGAAGGAAGGGAAACAGCCAACGTCCCAATTCTCATAAAGCTCAAAGTTGCTCAGGGGAAATAAACTGACCACTAAAGAACCATGAAGAGATGCTGTGATTAAAGCTACAGAATAGCACATGGTGTCATAATGATGTGTCTGGGAGGAGGAGGAGAAAAGCTCAGAAGCTGAAAGAGGACACCCCAGGAAGGTGCAAAGGCCATCCTTAGAGAGAGCATGGCATCTGAGGTACTAAAGGCCGCTGGCTGTAGGGTTTGGAGACTGAGGGAGCATTCTACAAGGTGAGTGAAAGAGGGCGGGAGGAGGAAGAACACAGAGCTTTGGTCACATTACGGATTTTGACGAGTGGCTCTGAAGGACTATGCAGCAGGGCAGCTATAATGATTGACCTTGATGACAACTTCACCGTATTGAGAAGCACCCAGAGATTAACAAAGCCTACTCTAGGCGCTGGGAGGATGGAATTTCCAGAGTCTTAACTCAGGGCAAGAAGAGAATGTGAGCAACACTATATGCTAGATAGAGGGTTGGATGGAAGAAGAGAGAAAGGGAAGAGTAAGCCTGCTAGAGCAGTTCTCTCCCCCTCTCCCTCCCCCTCCCCTTTCTCCCTTTCCTTCTCTGTCTCCCCCTTCCCCCTCCCTCTCTCCTCCTCCCTCTCCCTCTCTCCCTCCCCCTCCCTCTCCCTTTCCCCTTCCCCCTCCCTCTGTCCCTCTCTGTCCCTCTGCCCCTCCCCTTCCCTCTCCCCCTCCCCCTGTCCCCTCCCTGCTTCCCGGCTGCAATGAGGTAAGCCGCTCTGCCATCATAGCTTCCCTGTAGATGGGCTGAGACCTCTGAAACTGTGAGCTCAAATGAACTTTCCTTCCTCTTAAGTTGACTTTCTTGGGTATTTGTCACAGTAGCAAAAAGTCTGTCAAGCAGTGACATGATTAGAATTTCTATTTTTAAAGAGTCATTCTGGGGCTGGGAGATGACTCTATGAGTAAAGCATTTGCTGTGCAAATGGAAGACCCTGCGTTAAGATTCCCCAGAACACATAAAGCTGGATGCAGTGGTGGGTCTGTGATTCTAAGACTCCGCGGCAAGGAGGGATACAGGGACAGGAGAATGCTCAGAGGCTTGCAGGCCAGCGACCCTGGCTTATACACTGGCAAAGAGAACCACACACATGAGAATGCACATACACATATGTGCACACACTGCACACATACCCAACATAACAGCACAAGTCCTAGCCAGAGCCTTTAGGGAAGAAAAAGAAACAAAAGGCATCGAAGTAGGGAAGAAAAGAGTAAAGTGGTCCCTATTTAAAGAAAACTCTCATCATGTCACAAAAATGTTAGAATTAACCAGAGAATTTGTTAAAATACAAGTTATAAAATTGACAATGCATGTTCCCCACTGTGTGTGTGTGAGCACGTGTGTGTGTGTGTGTGTGTGTGTGTGTGTGTGTGTGTGTGTGATATGTGTGCATGTACATGTAGACATGTAGACATGATCTCCTCTGTATGAATGTGTGCAGGCCAGAAGTCACTACAGATGTCTCCTATCGCTCTCCACCTTTTTTAAAAGACAGTCTCTCACTGAACCTCTGGATCTTGATAGTCAGGCAACTAGATGATCCGCAAACCCAGATCCTCCTGCCTCACTAGCCCCAGTGCTGGAGTTATGGACCGGAACCTCTGTGGCTCGCCTTTACATGTGTTCTGGGAATCTGAACTCTGGGTCTTTATGGTTATGCAACAGGTGCTTTTCCTCATCTCCCCAGCCCCAGGTACATTTCTATATATCAACCATCTAGTCATCTGATTAGGACAACAGTCACACACACACACACACACACACACACACAGAGAGAGAGAGAGAGAGAGAGAGAGAGAGAGAGAGAGAGAGAGAGAACTCAAGAGAAAGTAAAATTAACAAAGGAAGAGGGAAAACTTCCACACTAAAAACTACAAAACATTGATCAAAGGAGGCACAATCAAATACAAGGCTATCCCTTATTCACAGATTGGAAGGCTTAATGTTGCTAAAACACAATTAGACTTTGCTGATTTTTTTTTTTATTGGTGTCTTTGGTGAATTCATTGATCAGTTCTAATACTTTTTTTTTTTAGGGCTTTGTGTGTTGTCATGTCATCTATAAATAGGAACAGTTTTATTCCTTTCTTGCCCTGTTAAAATCCCAGTGGCATTTTTATAGGAACACAGAATAGGGAGCCAGGCAGTGGTGACCCATGCTTTTAATCCCAGCACTCGGGAGGCAGTGACAAATCTCTATGAGTTTGAGGCTAGCCTGATCTACAGAGCTAGTTCCAGAACAGCCACGGCTTTACAAGAACCCTGTCTTGGAAAAGAAAGAAAGAGAAGGAGGGAGGGAGGAAGACAAAACAGGGACGGATGAGAGTGCGCAGCAGGGGGAGGCACGCACCACTGGGCCTGGCGGTCCGAGTTTGATCCCTGGGATCCATATGGTGGAAGGGTTGGTCTTCTAACTTCAGCACACGTGCCGTGTGATGCATATCCCCCAACCCAGACACAGAACAAGTAAATACATGATCGCTAAATGTAATTTTAAAATACGCACATATAATCTTAAAACCCATGTAGAACCATAAAGCTCCTCAAATATACAAAATGGTCTTGAGCAGCCCAAAGCCAGAGACGCTGCAACCCTGCTGTCAAAATCTGTTACAAATCTACACTAATTAAATAGATTAGAGTGAAAATAGATAGACATTTAGACCATCCGAGCAGAATTTAAAAGTTCCTAAATACACCCACTTTTGTTTGTTTGATTAATCTTCACCAAAACCGCCAAAACTATGCAGCGGGCAAAGGGCAGCCTCTTCAGTGCACATGGAAGAGAAAACTAAACCTGTGCCCATCACCACACACACAAAAACCCACCTCAGAGTGCACTGCAGACTTACACCTGAGGGTGGGCCTCAAGTGTAGCGTTCTTGTCATTGTGGTTTTTAAAGCCAGCGGGAAGCATCTTATTTAACAGTAAGGTTATAAGTGAAAGGGTCATTTGTAGTGAGAGATTACTGAAAGATGGATGCATAGCTGCCCTCTGGAGGAAAGGGACGTCTCTCCCTGTGTTGGCAGAAGACTTGGGCAAAGAGCATCCTTCATCCCAGGGTACCAAGGAGGAGGAGCAGATGAAGTCAGTCTGCCGAAGAGAAGAAAGCCAAAGGCGAGGCAAGATAGAGGAAAGGTTTAGGACTGGTGTAGGGAGGATTCGGCAAAGAGACAAAGAGTGAGCTAGACAGCGCCAATGTATTGCACGTGTTAGCTGTGTGACATTGGGCTGCTTTCCTAATCTGTAAAACAAAACTGATAACCATGAACTCTCACCCCCAAATAGAACTGTGGCTGACACAGAGTAAGTGACCAACTAAGGTACGATGTCACCGTTCACTTCCATCCTCACTGTCAGTAGCTAGCACTTATTTAGTTTTAATTTCAAATATTCACTAATTCTCCCAGGCACTTAGTACCCTAGGAGTGGTCAGACACCACTGAACCACCCAGCTCTTTTCTCTCTCAGCACTTGGAGGCCTTTCTGCTGCTTCCTGCTGAGGGATTGTATGTGCTGTTTAGCGGGGGCCAATTCTATTAGGAGACTTAATCATATGGGCACGGAGCCAGGGTAAGAAAAGATTCAATTAATTCCAGTGTCCAATCTCTTTGGACCTCACATGAATAGAGGACAAGCCACATCTGGAACCCGTTCCTTTATTCCTTTCATAATGTTTATTGAAGCAACTCTAAGCCAGGCCTGCAAATGGGGCTGAGACGCAGCAATGAATAGAAACAGTTCTGCCTTCGTGTTATGAATCTGATAAGGTAAATGTTGCAATGGCTGCCTCACAAAGTTCTGGGGCACCCAGGAGAAAGAGCCCCTAGCTACACCTGGGCTAGACAGAGAAGACTTTTGGGGCAGGGTTGGGGAAATTGGTGTTTGAGCTGGAACCTAAGATATCGTCTTAGATAGGCAAAAAAAAAAAAAAAAAAAAAAAAAAAAAGCCTTTCTGGTCAGAGAGAGGTTCTGGGAGTAGATGATGTGGCCAGGAACTGTATATAACCCAGTCATGTCAAAATGTGAAATGTCCATTTATAGAGATATGAGAGTAGACGGCAGCATAGTGTGCTGTCTGCTTGGCTGAGGACTGTGGCTTGATCCCATAGGAGATATGGGGCCAATGTACATTTCTGAGCTGGGCACAACACTCTCTGACTTATATGTTAGAAAGCTCTGTCTTGCAAACAGCGGAGGAGCAGTTTGGGTATAGGAGTTGTGTAGGGTGGGGTAGGGGTGGGGATACGGCCACAGTCACTATGATGAGGGGCAGAACGATTGTCAGGAGACTGGAAGTCTAAGTGTGGGTTGACAGCTCCAGTGAAATGAATCCTGGTTATGACCACAGTGGTGGGTGAGCGAAACGCAAGGCGTAGCCAGTGGCATCAAGGTGTGGAGGAAACGATTCTCTCTGTGTTGAAGTTTTCCTGGATCTTCATCCAGATGAAGATGCTGAAATTCTTCCTGAGGAAAAGTCAGTGATAGGGTAGGGTGTACAGCAAACAGCACGGGCTTCAAGACAGTGGAAACAGAACCCTCTTGAATTCTGAAAAACAGAAGAGATTCGTGCAGGATTTAAATTGTTGCCTCTTTCTTTTCAAGATGAAACAATCATTGCAAAATAGTTAGGCCACAGGCCCAAGATGCCAGGACCCTGAGCAACTGCTTCTGAACTACAAAAAATTTTGCAGATAGCTGCCCATAAATTTAAGGTCTTTAAAGATGGGCTGGGTGTGGTGGTACGCACCTTTAGTCCCAGCGCTTGGAAGGCAGAGGCAAGATCTCTGTGTTTGAGGCCAGCCTGAACTACACAATGAGTTCCAAGACAAGCCACAGCTATGTAGAGCGGCTCTATCTCAAATAAACAGACAAACAGACAGATCTTCAAAGTTATCTAAGTTCTTCTGGAACCACCACAACCCATGGTAACATCTTGATGGGGTCCTTTTCCCAGGATCCTCAGGAAACCATTACCAACATCTTTGCTGAGGCTGCCCTGACACACAGCACATTTTGTAACTATGGCAGTAGAATTAGGTGAATAGCATCCTTCACCCCAGAATATAACCTATCTCTTAGCAGATAGGCTTCCTTGCTGCCTCATATCTTTTGGGGGCACCTAGTGTGTGGCCCCTGCTGCTCTGGGAACATTAGAGGATTCTAGAATACTACGCATGACCTGTGCCCTCACAGTACTCATAGTATAATTATAAAATCCAGATGTAAAACACCTGGAACAAAGCAGGACAGTAGGTGCCTTATATAGCTTAATGGGCAGAATTGGGTACTAATAGTTTATGGAAAAAAAAAAAATAAGCAGGTTGCAACAATCTGGCCATGAGTTAAGGAGCCAAGCAAAGACAATGGCATTTAAGAACAGAGAAGAAAGGGTCTATTCCAGCCATGTGTTAGAGTTGGCTTCCATGGGGGGCATCATCGAGAGCTGGTAAAACCTGCAATGTTTTATGTTGTTAGGAATGTGCCATTCAAGAGGATTTGGGGGCAGGGATCCCTCTAGCTCGTAGAGAACAGAAGCATTCCTTTGCTGTTCCCTCCTGACTCCACCAGGGGCCCAAAGCAACAGCTCACCCTGGTCTTGAACTGGAAGCTTCAACCTATGGAGTAAACTCTGCCGCTTTGTAAAGTTCACGCGTTTTGTTATAGTGATGTGAATCTGAGTGACATGCTTAGAAAATGCATAGAATGTGGCGACTGGACTTTAGAGAAGAGAAAGAGAAGGGCTGACCCACAGGTTTCTAGGCTTTGAGGCTTTGGGTGGGGAAGGAGGAGGAAAACAAAGGAAATTTACAGAGCAAGTTTTTAACCTTTTGTATTGCTAACGCCTACGGGGCATTTAAGAATATAATGTTTTGAGAGGCACAAATCTGGAACTCAGGGATCAACTGTGATCCTATAGGCACCCAAGGTAGACATGTTGGGGAAATGACAGAAACTTTGAGGGACCCATGTTTACAAGTGCGGTGGTGGAGTCAGGAGGGACCAGGCTGTCAGTGGGTGTAAGTAAAACCAGGAGAGGCAGTGCTGTGAGAGGCTGACGAGAAAAATGAGAGATAAGTTTCAAGGAGGAGCAACTGGTCAATAGCAGAGTATCTGGGAGCAACAGCAAGGAGGTCATTGAAGACTTTCTGCAGAAACAGCTTCAGAGTAGCAGGCGGGAGCTGGGGGCCAGGCCTCAGCGAGCCCAGAACATTGTGAGAAGGCAGAAGCAGCAGATGCAGATGTCGGAGCTGTTTGGCTGCGGATGGGCAGAGAAGTATAGCAGTAGGGTGACAGTGGCTGTTGCAGGGTTGTGAAGACTTCAAGGGTACTTATTCCTCAAAGCTGCACCCTGAAGAAGAGAAACTGTGTGGAAGCAATGAACTGTTTCTAAGAGTGACAGAAACTTGATAGTACCCATGAGCTGAAAGGACAGAGCCAAGAGGGAAGAGAAGGAAGAAGGACAGGAACTGTCATGTAGTAAAGACTGTGGGGAGGGTCAGACCTAGACCTAGACCGTGAGTGGGCCTTGGGTGAGCCAGAAAAACCTTTTCTTTTAAATGATTTCTTTTTGTTCTATGTGCATTGGTGGTTTGCCTGTGTGTATGTCTGTGTGTTGTGGGGGATGTTGGATCCCCTGGGACTGGAGTTACAGACAGTTGTAATCTGCCAGTTGGATACTGGGAGTTGAGCCCAGGTGCTCTCTAAACAGCTGAGTCATCTCTCCAGCCCCGCTTTCAGACTTTATATGGGAGGTAAAGAAGATGAGGCTTTGGGTAACCCTGGGTAAGATTAGTTAAGGCTAGGATTGGGGCAACAGAGATGGGTGGTTCCCTCCTGATGCTGTGAGTCTCCTCCAGCACAGAGACAATGTTGTTTGCTAAGAGTAAAGAGGATGGAGCGATATGAGGAATGAGAAGAAAGGCAAAAGTTTGGAGCGGTCCCTAAGGAGGATCAAAGTGTTGTAGATGCAATGTTTTGGGGCTAGGCGACTGAACAATGACGATTGTGTTGACAGGAACGGGAGTTGTCACTTTGGGGAGGAAATGATAGCTATGTTTTTAAGCCTGTTATGTTCAGGACAGTGGCAGAAAATCCATGTGAACAACACCTACAGGCGTCAAGACCATCTCAAGGGAACATTGCTGCTAAAAGCCAGCATCTTCTTCAGTCTCCATCCTCACTGACCTGGGGTCATCTCTGCAGACACAGGGTGGTGAAGACAGAGGTGTTTGTAGCGTGCAGTCTCCACACACAGACTGTCACAGGCTTAGATGGTGAGATTACTGAATTCCTGAAGCTCCGTTGGAAAGGCCATGTAAGAAAGGTAGACGGCAGAGGATTCTTCTGGATGCTTTCTATCTACTCTTTGTGTTTCTGCAACATAGCCCTGCCCAAAAAACATGCCGATGATGTCCTCTGCGGAGAGAGGCGTGTTTACTTAAGGATTCCAGGCTTGCCTCAATCCTCACCCGATTTCCAAATGCTCCCCTTCTGGAAGATGAATGATAACCAGGTCTTCTGGAATTTCCAAATGCAAATTAAGGGGGTGGGCATTAATTATATTTTATATCTTTATTAACTTTAAGTGGGTAAATATTTTGCCTTAAATCATGTGTATGCCTCGTCCCTGTGGAGGTCAGAAGCGGGTATCAGATCCCCTAGAATAGGAGTTACAGTTACCCTGTGTGGGTGTTGGGAATTGAAATCTGGTCCTCTGCATGAGCAGTCAGTGCTCTTAACCACTAAACCATATCTTCAGCCCCAAAAATGAAGTTTTTTTTTTTTTTAATTGAAGTCCAGATATTTTACTACAGTGTTTGGGAGGGAAAGACTGCATGCAGTTTCCTGGAAACTGGCCTGGTTTAGTTAGGTTGCTACTGCTGTGATAAAAAGCCATGACCAGAGGGACTTAGGGAGGAAAGGGTTATTTGGCTCCTGCTTCCACACTGTAGTCTAGCATTGAAGGAAGTCAGGACAGGGTCGTAGACAGGACAGGAACCTGGAGGCAGGAGCTGATGCAGAGCCCATCCGGGAGTGCTGCCGCCTGGCCTGCTCCACATGGCTCACTGGATATGTTTTCTTTAAGAAGTAAGGACCACCAGCCCAGGGATGTCCCACCCACAATGGGCTGGGCCCTCCCCCATCAATCTCTAATTAAGAAAATGCTCTACAGGCCTGCCTATAGTCCAATCTTACAGAGGTATTCTCTCAATTAAGGCTCCCTCCTCTCTGATAACTCTAGCTTGTGTCAAGTTGACATAAAACTAGCCAGGTCACCGGGCGGTGGTGGGGCACGCCTTTAATCCCAGCACTCGGGAGGCAGAGGTAGGTAGATCGCTGTGAGTTCCAGGCCAGCCTGGTCTACAAAGTGAGTCCAGGACAGCCAAGATTTCCCAGAGAAACCCTGTCTCGAACAACAAAAAACAAAAACAAAAACAAAACAAAACAAAAAAACTAGCCAGGTCAAGCCCTTTTATAGTTTAAGTGTAAAAATAACAGAAATAAAATTTTAAAAAAATCTAACATTTCCCCACCCCCTCCCCACTCTTTATCTTAGTTCTGTCTTTATATCTGCTTATGCTTCTATACTTCCCAGACTCTCTGTGTTTCCCGTGAGTGTAAGTGTGACAGGCTAGCACTTCTCTAGACACACACACACACACACACACACACACACACACCCACACACACATACACACACACGGCTCCATTCTGTCCTTCTTTCCTGGCCTCTGTCTACCCACCCATCCTCCCAGGGCAGCGTGGCTGTGCATGTTAAGAAGGTTCTTAAGTACGTTCCTCTTAGATGACAGAAGAGTTCCTTGAGTTCTCCGCTCCCAGGATGCCGCACTGGCAAACTTAGGATGCCCAGAATCCCCGCCCCCCAAAGACCAGCAACTAGGGGTGATACCTGGTATAGCAGCCCCAGCATCGCAGTTGGTATCAGCTCTTCTTGAGAATGCCTTGTTGAATGTCCCCCACTACTCAGCTCCATATCAACACACACCGTGTGTCAGACGCAGGGCCAGGTGCTAAAGAGATGGGGGGGAGGTGGACGAAGAAGCAGCTCATTGTCTAGAGCTGCGTCCCCACTGTCACTGCTGATACCTGAGTCACTCGTTTAGCTAGGTACCCTGTAGAATGTTCAACAGCACCTTTGACCTGTTCCCACTAGATGCCTGCAGCATCCACCCCAGTGCGACAACCAGAACTGGGTCCAATTGCCAATTATCTCCTTGGGGTGCGGGGGGAGGGGTAGAAGCATTGCTCCATAGTTAAGAGGGTAGAAATGATCAAATAGAGTCCAAAAATAAAACCACAATTACTTAGCATAAAGATGTTAGGAGGGAACGAACCAGTACCAAGGCCATGAAGCAAGGCTCAGAGATGAGTAACTGGTGAAGCAGAGACCCAAGGGTAGCAAAGCACCGGTTACTAGGTGGTGAGGTGATACCAAGGCAAAAAAAGGCTCAGTTATGTGGAGCTCGGAAAGAAAGATCATGGCTGGGACATATAAAAAGCACAGAGAAAAATGGTTAAAACAAAACAAAACAAAGGGGCTAGTTGGCATGCACAAAGTCCTGGGCTCGAACCCTAGGACTGCATAAGCTGCATGTGGTAGCTTATGTCTGGCTAGTAGCATTTGGAAGGTAGAGAAAGGTAGATCAGAAATTCAGCGTCATCCTTGGCTACATAGAGAGTCTGAAGCCAGCTTTAGTGACATAAGACCCTGTCTCAAAAAGAAAGATAATGGGGGCTCAGGTAAAACAAAATGAAACTGACTAGATAATGCAAGAGCTTTATAGCCTAAGCTTTATAGATTAATTATAGACTAAGAATATATTCTGAAGTAATGCAGGTGGCCGTATAGGAAGGTAATGGACACGGAATGTGTTGTCATGTTCACGTACATGTATGCATGTGGGTGTGCATGCGTATGTACACATATATATGTAGAAGCCAGAGGACAACTTTGGATGTTGTTCTTTGGATGCCATCTGTCTTGTTTTTGAGATAGGAGCTTACTAAGGAGGCAAGGCAAGGCTGGCTGGGCAGGGAATCATAGGTGTCCTCCTGTCTACATCTCCAACATGTACTACCATGCCTGACACTTTCATGTAAGTTCTGGGGATAGAACACAGATTCTAACACTTGTACAGCAAGCACTTTCTTGGCTGAGCCCAGCCACAGACTAATATTTGTAGACTGTCATCTGTCTACTGAGTGGCAATCAGTAGAGCAATGGTTATCATGGTCTGGACAAGAGACGGAGAGCGACAGCACAGAGGATGACAGAGGCTGGGATAGATTTGAGACCTGTCTTGTTTGCTTTGCATGACTCATGTACCTTGGGCACATCCAAGAGTTCTCAGAAAAAGCTCCAGATAGCTTTCCTTTATTGTAATACCGATGAAGCACCCATTGTGAGCACCCAGTATGTGCACAGTATGTACCATACTAACCCAAGAACTAGACAAGAGATGGACACGGAAGGTATTAGAAGAGAAGGGGCAGGATTCTAATAGTCTGAGGTGTTGGCATCCAGGGAGGAGGCACTAACCCAGCCTAAGGGGAGAAGATGCAGAGACTGACCCTGATTTTCAAAAAAAAAAAAAAATTTAAACTCGTGAATGGTCACGCCGGGCCTGGCACCGCCTTGCAAAGCCTTAGAGGACGTGGACAGAAAGGGAGCACCAAGGCAGGAACACGGAGAGCCGAAGCTGCTAAGGCTGGCAAGAGCCATAGCAGAACAGGGAAGGCAGTGTAAGAGGCTCAGGACCAGCTCACAGTAGGTGGGAGACTGGGGCAGGCCTGAGGAGGAGCTGGGGCGGCGGGGGTGGGGGATGGGGGTGACCAGTGCCAGGAGCTCCTTACTGTCTCTACATGCACAGCCTCTCTCAGAGCTCCTCTCTCACGCTCTACAAGGGTCCCCAGCCCACTCCTGCCATATCAAGCAGCATGTACTTCTGCAAACCTCCCATGTCCTTCCCTCGTGCCCCCCCAAGTGCCAAAAGAGAGAACACAAGGTCGCACGCACACTTAAAGCAATCTTAAGTTAGTCCATTTACCGTCCATAACAAAATGACTAAGGCTAGGTACTTGTGAAAGAGGTTTAGCTATCTGAGCGGCATGGCGCTGCTTGTAATGAGGACCCCCTCCCCATTGACAGTACTACTTAAAGGTTAGAAAACACGCAAAAAAAGGAGAGGTCACATGGCAAGGCAGAAAGCCAAAGAGAGACCCCAAATGGGCCACTGTATTAATTTTCTTGTTGCCGTGACGAAATACCCGACAAAAGCCACTTAAAGAAAGAAGGGTTTGCTTTGGTTCACAGTTTGAGGATGCAGATCCTCATGGTGACAGGGAAGTCATGGCAATGGAAATTTGAAGCAGCTGGTCACAGTAGGAAGCAGAGAGCAATGTAATGCCTATGACCTGCTAGCTTCCCCGCCCCTTTATTTTTTATCTAGAACCCCAGCCTATGGAGGTGTTGCCCACAAGGAGGGTGGGTCTTTCCACCTCAACTAACCCAATATAGCTAATCCCTCACAGCCAGGGCAAGCTCAGGGGCTTGTCTCTGGTGAATTTTAGACCCTGTCAAGTTAACAATCAGTATTAACATCCCGGTCACATTTGTTATTTTGACACGGGGCCTCCTGTAGCTCAGGCTGACTTCAAGCTTGCTTTGTAGCAGACGATGTCCTTGAACGTCTGCCCTTCCATCCTCTGCTTTCCAAGTGAGTAACAGTTGCACACCAGCACCCTCAGTCTATGTGGTGCTGGGGATTAAAACCAGGGCCCTGTGCATGGTTAGGCAAGCATCCTACCTCCTAAGCCACATCACCAACCAGAGGTACTCTTGTGTAGAAACCTTTTCTTGAGAACAAACAAGGGCCTTGCAAAACTATTTCAGTTTCCTCTAGATTTTTGATACAGGGTCTTATATAGCCCAGGCTGGCCTTGAACCTGCTTTGTAACTGAGGATGACTTTCCAATCCTGATCCTCCTGCCTCCACCTTCCAGGATCTGGGATTACGGTAGATGCCATCACGCCTATTCTTCAGTGCCTTTGTTTGTTTTTGTTTGTTTGTTTTGAGGCAGGGTTTCTCTGTATAACAGTCCTGGCTGTCCTGGACTCACTTTGTAGACCAGGCTGGCCTCGAACCCACTGCCTCCCAAATGCTGGAATTAAAAGCGTGTGCCACCCCCTCCTGGCTCTTCAATTCCTTTTGAGGGCAAGCCCTCAAGGACCAAATTATTTCCTGCTACCTGCAACTCTTTAAAGCTTCTGACACTCCACCCTCAGGGTTAAACTCCTCAAACATGAATGTTTTAGGGACATATCCAAGCCTAACCAAACCATGCAAGTATCAGCTGAAATGCTTAATAATAGAAGGTTTCTATGGTAAGCTAGCTGCCTCTTAAAATGATGTAGGAGCAGTTTACATGATATGTTGTTAAATTTTAAAACGCCGGGAACACAGTATAGTCTCAGTTCCTGTAGGTGTGCTGTGTGCATGTGGACAAAGAATAAAACAGCAGCTACACGTATCTCCACGTGAACAGATTTCTAAGGAACTTTAGACCTTATCTTTTGACTCATGTCATTTAAATTATCAAACACACAGTTGGTACATTTATGATCAGAAACAAACCCCCCAGCAGAGCTGCTCTGGGGACCTGCTTGGCGGAGCGCAGAGGAGCACTTGACCTCTGGCTGGTTACTGTGACTGCACGCTGTTGACACAGCAGTATTTTTGCCCAGGAGGACTGCAAGCGAGACTAATTCATTAAGTGCTTCCAGTCCCGAAGATGACAGGAGCCAGGAAAACATAAAGTCTTGTTACTCTGACAGCCGGTAGCCTTGATGTCTGCGTGTTTATTTATTAACTGGACTGCATGGATCCATTCTCCCACAAGCACTGGGCCTTGCAGCTGACCTTGACACAGGTCTCATTCTCACACATGATTAAAACCGCAAGAACAGGGTCCTAGGAAGCAACATGAATTTGAATGACAGTGTCGACCAGGGCTGTAAAGCAATAAGAGATGTTGAGGGGGTTGGGTTCCCCCCCCCTCTCTCTCTCTGTGTGTGTGTGTGTGTGTGTGTGTGTGTGTGTGTGTGTGTGTGTGTGTTAGGCATCAAGTACAAAATGTTTTATACACACCTCCCCTTTTAAATCGTAACAATTTGTGAGGAATTCTTCCCATTTTAAAGCTGCTGAACCTGGGATTTGGAGAGCATGAATAACTAGCAAACAGCAGAAGTTAGATCCTAGTATCGCTAATACTAGATTCAGTGCACCCCCCTAGGTCCCTTTTTAACAGGCTGCTATTACGAGCAGGGAATTTTAAAGCTTGGGAAACATTCTATTGATTTCGGCTTAGAAGTTTCCCGGCAGGAAGTAGATGCCAGATGCTCTTTGTTTCAATGGATGGATGAATGAATGAACAAAAGAAAGAAAATTCTAAAAGGTCGTGTAATCAGATCAAGGCAGGGAGAAATAATCGCGTTAAAAACCCATCTCGTAAATAGATGCTCAAGTGAATGCAGCAAAAAGTTCTGTGGTTCTCTTTCCAGGGCCAGATTTACAGGTGCACACCTGCAGCAGAGCAAAAGTCAGGGGAGTCGCCTTGCTGGGGCTCAGGGTACTGGGGAGAAGGGGTGCTGGCCTGGCTGAGTTCCCAGGCACCAAGTTAGATGTCTGCTGCTCTCACTTGCTAATCGAGCCCTTCTGGCTCCTAGCTGTTTGCCTGAATCACTTATGGTCTGAGGACACAGAGAAAAGGAGTCTCAAACATAGAAGCCTCCTGGACCAGTCGGAAGAGAAGTGCTTTCTTTTCCTTTCCCTGTGATGTATCAAACTGACAGGCTTCCCCTGGCTTGGGTGAAGAGCCGTTTCCCTCCATGTGTGTGCTGTCAGCTCTAGGAATGCTCAACACTGGTTATTGGGTCAGCAAGTAGAAACCGAGTGAAGCTTTGCTCACTTCCCTCTTTGTTTAGTTATCTTCTTATTGTGCACAGTCAAAGACTCACACACACTTTTTCCCCAGCTCAGAACAGGAAATGAAGCCATCGCGCCCTGACTACTGTGGGGGACACAACAGAAATACTCCAAGTATTTCTCTCCCGGGAGTTCAGAGTGTAGGAAAGCCATGTTCCCTCTAGCCTCTGTAGCTCTCAGCTGAGACGGCTAGAAGAAAACAGCTTAGTAAAGAAAAGCAAGCTTTTTTACACCTAGGCCTGGTACATACATGGGGGAAATCAAAGGTGATGAAGCCCAAATCTCATAGATGTGGCTTAGGACTCGGGTTCTGGCACTAGCTTCAGCTAACGATAGAGAGAGGAGCATATAGAGCCATGGTTCTCAACCTGGGGTCAAATGACCCATTCACAGTGCTGGCCTATGACCATCAGAATACACAGATGTTGCCGGGCGTGGTGGCACACACCTTTAATCCCAGCACTCAGGAGGCAGAGGCGGGCGGATCTCTGAGTTCAAGGCCAGCCTGGTCTACAAAGCAAGTCCAGGACAGCCAAGGCTACACAGAGAAACCCTCTCCCGAAAAAGAAAAAAGAAAACACAGATGTTTACATTACAATTCATAACAGTAGCAAAATTACAGTTATGAAGTAGCAATGAAGATAATTTTATGGGGCCAGGTTGTGGTGTTGCACACTTTTAATCCCAGGACTCAGGGAGGCAGAAGCAGGCAGATCTCTGTGAGTTTGAGGGCAACCTGGTCTACAAAACAAGTCAAGGACAGTCAGGGCTACACAGTGAAACACTTCTCAAAAAAACCAAAATAATAGTAAAAATAAATAATAATTTTATGGTTGGAGGTCACCACAACATGAGGGACAGAATTAAAGGACTGCGACATTAGGAAGGTTGAGAACCACTGTTATGGGCGAGCCACTTTTGGAGAAAGTGCGAGCCACTTTTGGAGAAAGTACTGGCATAATGTGCACATGCATTTATGTGGATGTGTGTTGTATACACAGGTGTGTCCCTGTATGGATACGTATGTAGAAGATTAAGGAGGATTCTGGGTGTCCTCTGAGGCAAAGTTTCTTGCTAGGCTGGCAGCCAGTAAGCCCCAGTCATCCTACGGTGTCCGTCCCCAGCAGCATTGGGCTTACAGGTGTGTATGTAGCCACAGCCAACTTTTTACGTGGATGCAAGGATTTGAACCCAGGTCCTGTGCTTGCACAGCAAGTACTCTTGCCACCAAGCCATCTCCCCTGCTCATAACCCTTATTAAGTGAATTAAAATGGAAGCTTTCTCAGTTGATGTGTGTATGTGTGTGTGTGTGTGTGTGTGTGTGTGTGTGTGTGTGTGTGTGTACTGGAGACCAAACCTAAGGCTTTATGCATACTAAGTAAGTGCTCTACCACTGAGCTGTGTTCTCAGTCCTTCTACTGGTAAGACTTAACTGAGATTCATTTGTGCTTCTCTTCCAAGCACAAATGTGCACTTTCCTATAAAAGAGTGGTTTTCCCTCAGAAAGATAATTTATGCCATGCTCTCACAGTTTCCCTAGTGTCCATTGTGTCTCAGCTCAAAGCATCCCTGTGCCAAACAGGCATGTCTTGTAGTGCATAGTCTAGTCTACAGCAGTGTCCCAGAAGAGCGACTAGCTCGCAAGCTGACTTACAGAGGCACAGCAGCGCTGTTGAAATGAGGCTTTGGGAGCACTCTCCTGACTGGCTTCATCTTCTAGAGAATCTTCTAGATAGGGAGATGACACTTCATTTCTGTGTTCCTTTTGCTCTAACAAGGTGTAATTTTCTAGTTACGGGTCTGTTGAGGACACAGAACCCCTTAGAGAGCCGTAATTAGCAGGAGAGAAAGCGAGTGGTCTCTTGGTCAGCTGTAGTAAATCCCACTTAAAAAAACAAAGGCCAAAACTGGCCCTCCTTACTCAAATAAGCAAATGAGGCAGGGAAATCCAAAGCTTTGGACTCGAAGTTCCAGATGACTGTCTTCCCTTGGTCCCGGAGAGATACTATCTCAGGCATATAGAAGAATTTATCTTCTTGTCCCTCTGTCACTTTTTTCTTAGCTCAACCTTGCCAAGAACATCCAATTTGGATTGAGGAACTGCTCTTAAATTTTATTTATAAGGCCTTATATACATGCTCGCTCTCTCTCTCTCTCTCTCTCTCTCTCTCTCTCTCTCTCTCTGGGTAAGTTCTTTGAATTTAATCTGAAAAGTCAAAAATCACTCTTGGACTAAATAGAAACCTGAACCAATCTAATAATCATCCTAGACTAGGCTTGATTCCCACGGCTGGTTGGTAGCCAACTCTTCTGACCCCGCTCCCATCTCACCACAGGAGTGCTGAGATACAGACGTGTGCATTTGGGGTTTTGGTTTTGAATGTACATTCCAGGGTTTAAACTCACATCCTTAGGTGTGCACAGCTAGTGTTATGTTGCCCATTGAGCCATCTCTCTGCTCCTCCAGAGACATTCTAAAGCCCAGAGCATGACTCCTGCGGCGCAGGTCAGACATAGATTGTGTTGCTGGATGTATTGGGTATGGGATCTGGGGAGAGGAGCTCAGGTAGCAGGGAAGCCTACAGGCACCAACACTCCAGGCCAGCTTGGAAGTCTGTGGGAGGCCTGTGACAGGCAGCTAATGACAGTGGTTGAGGAACTGAGCTGGGGAGGAAGGGTTGCTTATTTTCCATATTCTAATTGGCTCAAGGCTATGGCTTTAATCACACCCTTAAAGGTGGCCCACGCCTTTGATCCCAGCACTCAGGAGGCAGAGGCAGGCAGAATTTTGTGACTTCATGGCCAGCCTGGTCTATAGAGCAAGTTCCAGGACAGCTAGGGCTCCCCAGAGAAACCCAAAGAACAAAACAAAAAACCCAAATCATAACCTTCTTGCTCTCCCATGTCACAAACTTTTTTTCCCCTTTGGTTTTGATTTTGGTTTTGGTTTTTCAAGACAGGATTTCTCTATGTAGCCTTACCTATCCTGGACTCACTTTGTAGAGCAGGCTGGCCTCAAACTCACAGAGATCTACCTGCCTTTGTCTTTGCCTCCCTGAGTGCAGATTACAGACATGGGCCACCGCACCCAGCTTGTGAACTTGTTTTGTTTTTAATGATTGATAAAGTTATGGTGACCGCTAACGGCCAGGATGTATGCATATAGCAACTGTCAGTCAGAAGGGCTCAGGAGAGACAGAAGTACCCAAAGCTAGGGCTATTTCCCAACTAAAACTGCTTCCCAGAGAATGGCCTTAAATCCTTAGATTGGATGCTTTCCCAGGCCTCAGAAGCTAATCTGGTTCTTATACTGTCATGATAGGAGGACCATTAAGCTCTCTCAGACAATCTGAGTTCCAATAGACATGAACAGTAGGCCCTCACACACGGAGATCGCTTCCCTCGAGGGAAGTACTTCTTGCCATCCCTCTGCCAGTGTCTTCCCTTAACTGCGCTGTCTTGCACCACAACCACATTACCATGGAAGGCAGAGAAACTGGGCTCTTCCATGCACAGATACCAGGGAAACTTTGCCGGGACATGTTCTGGAGAAAGCTGGGCAGGCCAGAGGTCAGTTCTACCCGCTGCTGTCTGGGTTCCCCGAGCCAAGCCTGTACTCTCAGGCTAATAAGCCTGAAAGCACTCACAGGCCCTGGTGCCCCAGCGAGGGATTCAGGGACTCGGCCTTCCCCAGCCTCCCCCTCCGCCCCAGCCCATCCTGCCAGCTCTCAGCACCAGTGGAGCTTTTAATCTCCTGCGCGGCTGCCTGCTGGAGTGTGCTACACATTTGTATCTGTCACTCCATATCGCCTGCGCGCCGCTGCTCTTGGCAAACAGGAAGCCTTCTCCTCTCTTCCCAGAATGCTCCCCAAGGACAGCCCAGCCCTTGACAAAGGCTTCTACATTTTTTTTTCCTTTCTCTTACTGGTGACACCCCAACACACTCTCCTCTCTCTCTCTCTCTCTCTCTCTCTCTCTCTCTCTCTCTCTCTCTCTCTCTCTCTCTCACACACACACACACACACACACACACACACACACACACACACACACACACGCGCCACCTACTCCTACTTTCCCTACCCTATCCAGTCCCCGAACACCCGATTCCTACAACCTTGTGGAAAGTAGTCATTTGCTAATTATCTTCTAGCCCCCACCAACCACATTTTCCCAAGCGGTTCCCCAAAAGGAGAGTGACAGTATCCGAGTGTCCTCCCAACAGAGACAAGTCATCGTACCCCAGAAGTCTGTGAACATCCTTCCAATTCTTACAGCTGAAAAGGACCTAACTATGAACGCTGTAACAGAGAGGCTGCTTAGGTAGAGAGCGGCTGTCAGGGAGAGTGGCAGCGCAGGAATGGGGCGGAGTCGTAGGCGGAGATAATATGAGCGGAGTAGGATAGCGTCTGCACTAAGGGGCCGTTAAACCCGTTGTCTTGTATGGTTGCTCTTAAGTCAATTTTTAAAAACGCTTAAAATGTACGAAGAAGGTTGGAGAGACGGCTCCGCAGCTAAGAGCCCTTACTGATCTTGCTGAGGACCCTGGTGTTGCTCCCAGCACACGCACCCTGCCTGTAAGTCCTCGTCCAGGGGACCCAACTCCCTCCTCTGGCCTCTGTGGGCTCCTGAACATTCCGGTGCTCATAAAATCACGGAGTTCAATATCCTAAGCTATCGAGCAAATGCAAGTGAACTACTGTGAGATTTCGCCTTACCCCATTTTAGAATGGCTAAGACTTAAAAAAAAAAAAAAAACAACAACAAATGCTGGCGTGGGTGTAGGGAAAGAGGAACGCTTACTCGCTGTCAAGTGCAAACCAGTGCAGCCATTATGGAAATCAGTATGAAAGTTCCTCAAAAAGCTAGAAATAGATCAACCATGTGACCCAGCTTATTGATCATATTCCCAAAGAACTGTATCCTGCTACAGAGATACTTGCTCATCCATATTCATTGAGGCTCTAATCACATAACCAGGAAATAGGAACAGCCTCGATGTCCATGATCTGGATAATGAAAATGTGGTATACAATAGAATATCATTCAAACTATAAAAAGTGAAATTTGTAGGAAATGGGTGGAGTTGGAAATAATTATCCTGAGTGGGATAACCCAGACCCAGAAAGACAAACACCTCTCTCTTGTATGTGGATATTAGCCTTAAATCTAGGTAAAGGGTTGTGACCCACAGGTTGAGAACCACTGCTCTACACCCACTAAATGCTAACCCTGCCTCTATTATACCCATATTGACAATCCACTTTTTACTTTATGTTTCTAAGATTTTATGGCTTTAGATAGTCCATAAGAGCAGAATCAGAGGAGTTGCCTCTTTGTGAACGGGGCACAATGTCCTTGAAATTCATGCATATTGTACCATATGACATGATTTCCTCTTTTAGGCAGCATAGTATTCCATGCCACATACGTCCAACCTTTAACCAACCCTTTGTTGATGAGTATTCGGATTGCTTCCTCAGGTTTTTTTTTTTTACACCTTACTTTGCAGCTGACTACCCACATGAACCAAGTTAATTACCAAATACCCTGCAGCCGGTGGAACGCACTTATTTAGAATATTATCTTATCTTCTGAACTATCATTTAGGGGTGTCTGATCAGTGGGATAATCTAAGCTAGACCCTTTGAGGATTCTTCAGGCTGTGGACATGGGTGATGGCAACCGTTGTTGACGGTACCATTGTCTTTGTTGCCCATAACGATACCCGGCCTAGGCTTTGGCATGGCCAAATGTTTTCTGTATATGGACATTGAATTTTGTTTTTTATGATCCTAGGGGAAGTGTGAACTTACTTGTGTTAATGGTATTATATCATTTTTTCCTTTCTTTTTACCTTTTATCTGTTTATGTTGTGCATATGCGGGAGAGGGGTGAGTAACCATAAAAAGCTGGAGGTTGATGCTGGAATCACCCTCCACTGCTGCTGCTGCTGCTCCTCCTCCTCTTTCTCCTCCTCTTCTTCTAAAGATTTATTTATTTATTTATTTATTTATTTATTTATTTATTTATTATGTGCACAGTGCTCTGTCTGAACATAACACCTACAGATCAGAAGAGGGCATCAGATCACATTATAGGTGGTTATGAGCCACCATGTGGTTGCTGGGAATTGAACTCATGACCTCTGGAGAAGCAGTCAGTCAGTGCCCTAAACCTCTGAGCTATCTCTCCAGCCCCCTCCACTGCTCTTCTACCTCATTCAGTGAGGCAGGGTCTTTTTGATCAAACCTATGGTGCTGACCAATATGGCTAGTCTATTTAGCCAACTGGCTCTGGTGATCTCCTGTCTCCGCTTCCTGAGGCTGGATTACAGGCCAGACACCCTTGTCCACCTAGCACTGACATGGGGGTGGGGGTGGGGGCAAATTCTAGAAATCACATGGATACAGCATCTTCTCAGCCTTTATGGTTTTAAAGAGACTTTTAAAAACTGTTACATTTATTTAGTTCATGTGGGGGGTGTGTGTGTGTGTGTGTGTGTGTGTGTGTGTGTGTATACGACAGAGGTAGGGGAGGGAAAGCATGCATGTCGTGGTTAGAAGGCAACTTTTGGAATTGGTTCCCTCTTCCATCATGTGACTCCTTGGGCCTGAACTCAGGTCATCAGGGTTGGAGACAAGTGCCTTTCTCCACTGAGCCATCTCACAGGCCCCTCTTAAGAGACTTCTGAAGATGACACACTGACGTGTTTATTACACATAATGTATAGCATGTACTACAGAATCATCAGAAGGTGCGCTGAGGCAAGGAAGGTTCCTTATACCATTTTCCTACTCTTGGCCATGCTTGAAGCATCCCAAAATAAAAGGGGCTCATTTTAGAATACTTTTGGCTTTTTGTTTTTGTTTTTGTTTTTTTTTTTTCAAGACATGGTTTCTCTGTGTAGCCCTGGCTGTCCTGAACTCACTCTGTAGACCAGGCTGGCCTCAAACTCACCGAGATGCACCTGCCTCCGCCTCTTGAGTGCTGGTATTAAAGGTGTGCTCCACCACCGCCTGGCTTTGGAATGCATTTTAATCTTCTGTTTGGATAGTGCCATGCTTGCTTCCTGCTCCATTGGAACTCGACATATCATTGCTGGAATTGGAGTACATTTTACTATTAATTGCTTCTTACTGCGCTACAACTCTCTGCCTCCTTTTCCCTCATTCTGAATAAAAAATCACCACCGCTGTGCCGACCATATAAGCTCAGCAGCAAGAACGGGAGTGCCATGGAGACAGAGGTGTCACGGCAGGAAGGCTCAGCATTCTCCATGGGACACCCCCCACATCTTGGGGCCCAGGCTTTCCTTCCTGAACTTGGAGTCCTTCTCCTCTACACATCCCTTTTAAATAATTATAACATATGCTGGGTGATGATGGAGAGCATCTTTAGTCCCAGCACTGGGGGTGGGGGGTGGGAGGTGCAGGAAGGGGGGGGGCAGAAGCAGGCATGTCTCTGAGGCCAGCATTGTCTACAGAGCAAGTTCCAGGACAGCTAGAGGTAAACAAAGAAACTCTGTTTTGGAAAAAAATAATCACAATTTATTTTACTATTCGTTCATTTATTGTGATAGGGTCCCATGTAGGCTAGGCTGGCCCTGAACTCATTACATAGCTGAGGATGACCTTGAACTCTCAATTCTCTGCCCTTGTCCTCCCAGTACTGGGATTTTATGTGAGCATCACTGCATCCACCTTTGCAAAAGACATTCCTATTAACAGACACCAACCTTCCTAGCTGCTAATCAGTTTGGATACAGCACTGTATAAATAAAATGCTATTGGTTTGTTTGTTTACCATATTTATTTCTCCTTTTTGGCGGGGGGGGGGTTTGATTTCGGTTTTGGTTTTTCAAGACAAGGTTTCTCTGTGTAGTCTTGTTCTGGACTCACTTTGTAGACCAGGCTGGCCTCGAATTCACAGCGATTCATCTGCCTCTGCTTCCCAAGGGCTAGGATAAAAGGCGTGCACCACTACCACCCGCCTATTTCCCCCTTTTCTAATCACCCACATCCAACCACCCCTAGCTATGACTGAATTTTCCCAATTATCCCATGTTTGACCACTACCTGAATCCCAGCCACACTGTCTTACTAGGTTATTGTAGCACCTGCTAATGAGTCCTTTGTCACTCCTACATTGTCCTTCACCCATCTCTCCTCATCACTCACGCTAAGGCAGTTGTCACCTACCCCTCCCACTGTCCCTGCCTGAGCACAGGCCCCAGCGGTGGTCTCCAGGGCTCCTGTATATCTCACTTTTCATTCTGCTCTTCTCCTTGCTGCCCCCTGCCATCCTGGAACTGGTGGTGGTCTTCAAAAGCACCACGCTTGGTGGAGGGAGAGACAGCTCAGTCGGTAAGAGCACATGCTGCTCTTTCAGAAGACTCAGGTTCAATTCCCAGCACTCACACAGTCTACAACACGGTTTGCAGAAGGATCCAAAACTCTCTTCTAGCCTTTCTAGGCACTATATACACCCGGTGCAGAGACATACACGCAGGCAAAACAAAACAACAAAAAACCAATCATACAAATAAAAAATCATACAAATAAAATTTTGTTTAAAATCTTTTAAAAACAGAACACCCAGCCTTGGCACATGCTGCTTCTCTGCCTAGGACACTCCCCTCTTCCCTCTCTTCTCCCATAAACCTTTGGCCCAGAGAACTTCCCCAAGGTCAGCTGGAGCTTACCTCCTCTGAGAAGTCTGTCTTGACTTCTCTCTGAGTCAGTGGTACCCCTGCCCTGCTCACACAGAAACCCCATCATCAGAGCACTTTACCCTCTTTCTTAGTATAGGTGTTCCGTGAATATTTTTTTTTAATTAACAGGAAGGAAAGAATGTAGCATCCCTGATTGTCTCTAGATAACCCCATGCTTTCACAGTGCCCTGGTTCCATGGCCACTGAAGGCTGTTCTACTATGGTGAGCATGTGGTGAGGGCCTTAACTGGTGGGTTATGTGCCGCAGTACGGTCTTAGCTTCAGCTTCTCACTCTGTTACCATCTCAGCCCAGGCAGACCAAAACAGTGGCCTTAGGGCCCTTCCATGTAACTGGGCTTTTTGGCTACTTTATTGGGTTCTTATATCTACCAACCTTCTCTGCCCCAGTTCCTTCCAACCTCCCAACACTTGGTGAGAAAAAAGGTTAGAGGGATAAAGAGTTAAAAACCTCTTTAGACTACTACCTGCTGATTAGGGTCATCGAGTTCCTTGGGGGCAAGTCCAGTGTTCACTGTTGTCAGAATATCTCCAACCAGCAACTAGCAATACAACAACAGCAAAAGCAGCAGCAGAGGGAAGCAGAGGGAAGGGAGCAGATGCACAGTGCCTCTCACTCCGCTCAGGGCTCTCACATTTATACCCTTTCAAGAGGCCCCAGAATTCTTAACGTAAACTATCTGCAGCTGGCAAAAATAACACCCCTCCTAGAGCATGAGACAAATCATAGTTAGCAGCTGTGGACAATCTGAAGCAGCCCCATATCCCACACCTGGGATTAAAACAAAAACATTCACATAATATAACTGGGATGTTTTTGTTTTGGTTTGGTTTGGGTTTTTTGTGCCCCCTGCCCCAGACAGGGTTTCTCTGTGTAGCCTTAGCTGTCCTGGACTCACTTTGTAAACCAAGCTTGCCTTGAACTCACATCGATCCGCCTGCCTGTGTCTCCCAGAGCGCTGGGATTAAAGGTGCGTGCCACCATGCTCGGCTCATAACTGGGTTTCTTAAGAAACCAAAATTCTCACTAAATTCTTCCCAGTGGCCTCACAGCTCCTGCCATGATGGAGTTTCCAAGGGTCCCTTCCCAAATGTACTGCCTCTGCTTGACCCTCTACCCACTTGCCCCACAGAGCCTCACTTGATACTGGGCTCCCACCTCACCCATCACATACTTAGAATCCATCAGCCTTGAATCTCTGGGCCTCACAGAAGTACCACTGTGAGAGCCTTGGTCATTTTTGCCCTCTCCCTGCCACATTTCTGCCCTTCCCTCATTCTCTCCTTTTGACTCTGAAGTGTCTCTCTGTCCTATGGTTCCACTCTTTCCTTGCCTGCTGTCCTGGCTAGTTTTTATGTCAACTTGACACAGGCTAGAGTCATTTGAGAAGAAGAAAAGATTGCCTCAATTGAGAAAATGCCCAGATCAAATGGGCCTATGAGAAAGCCTGTCATGCATTTTCTTAATGATTGATGCGGATATGAGAGGGCCTGGCTCACTACAGGACATGCCACCCCTAGGCTGGTGGTCCTGGGTGTTATCAGCAGGCTGAGCAAGCCATGGGATGAGGAGCAAACCGGTGAGCAGTGCCCCTCCATGGCCTCTGCTTTAGCTCCTGCCTCCAGGCTCCTGCCTGGAGTTCCCACCCTGACTTCCCTCAGATGGAACGTGACCTGAGAGCTGTGAGATGAAATAAATGCTCCCCTCTCCCCAGTTGCTTTTGATCATGGTGTTTTATCACAGCAATAGACATCTAGCTAGGACATTCGCTGAGGCCCTTGTGCCTTCACTGCCTTTTCTAGTGTCTGGCCTATTCGTGCGTTCCTAGCTCTTTCTTTTCTGATACACCAAGCCTAGATCATCATCTCATGAAAAAAAGTCCCCTACCTGTGACTCCCATCCCAGAATCATGACCCTCTGCTTCCTCTCTTCATTGAGACTAATGAGCTCCTTGTCACCACAGCTCTACCATTCTCACACTGACAATAGTGTCAATATTGATACCACCCCATGCAGTTCCCAAATGCTAAGATGGTGCCTTGGCATCAGGGTGTCAGTGGTCATTCTCTCTGAGACTATTCCTCTCTTAGGACACTTATGGCATCGTGGCCATAGACGGCCATGATGGGGCCTTGAAAAATGACAGGCTGTCCTTAATTCTTCCCTTAAGTTCCAAGGAAACAACAGGAGTTCCCTGCCCTTAGAGTTACGGGGAGGAGGAGCGATGGTCCGGAAGAGGTTCCATGCCACATGACCTGGCCTCCATGCTACAAGCCAGGAAGACACTGATGACCACTGGCTATAACTCAGGTTCACCTTGGATCTGGGGTCTGAGTGGGGGTAAGGCCTACAGCTGCAAGGGCACGGAGAAGACTTGTGGTAAGAGCTCCCAGGTTTCCAGAAGTACTACTTATCAACTCTAAAGAGAGCTGCAAGGGATATGGCCTGATTTCTGGGGGGGTGGGGGGGAACTCGAGGGAGGGCAGGGGGGGACAAGAACAGGAAAGGGAAGAAGCCAGGTACACAAGAGCTCTAGGTAGCTTGTCTTTAACCTAACAGCCCATACGGGTCTGCCTTGCGCTCTGTCCTTGTCCGCTCTTTTACTCGGCTGCTGACTTGTCCCATCTTCCGAGCTCTCAGTATAAGTTCTGTGAGATCCTGTCCCTGCCCACACATCTACACAGCTGCTCCGGTGACAGCCTTGCGTGGGCGTTTCCTGGCTTACAAGCCTGCAGCCCAGCCACCTCTGCTGCTCTTATTTTACTCTTTAACTCTGACAAATACCACACTTTTCCTATCCAAGCAGCAAGCCCTCTGGACTTGCCCCCCTCTGGCATCAGCACTTTCATTCTCCAATTCTGCCGTCTTTGGTACCTACGCTGCTCTACCTGGCCATCCCATAGGTTCTGTCCACTCTGTTGTCCCTGGAATTCTCATCAATTTCCTTTGAATTTCTCCTGTTCCTTACTTTACTATGTGTGTTCAGTCTCATTTCTGAGAAGTCATGTGATCGCCTTCTCTGTCCCAGACCTGGATCCCCCCCCTGGATTCAATCTATATGCCACCAGGTCAACATCCGCTCTGCCAAGTCCATCCGTTAACCAGGTAGTTGTCAAGATACGGCCCTGGTCTAGCTTCCGTGACACCTGAGACCTCACTCTTGGGCCCACTCAGCTCCACTGTTTCAGAAGCTCTCTCGGCTGGTGCGCGGCAATCCATGGTGAGTAACTCGGACACACACTGAAGTTTGAGAAGTGCTGTTCTGAAACCCAGCTCAGGGCATCTCCCCTCTTCTAAAGTCCTAAAATACCTTATGTAAGTTCAGTTCAGATTCAGCCAGATGTAACAAATGGGGAAAGCACTTGAGCCACACAAGGATGCATTTTGAAGAAGTCAGACCACGGTTAGTCTCCAGCTGAGCCGGTAGCTCTGTGGTGCCCCCAGGAGCACAGGGTCAGAGCATTTCATGCCGACTCCCAGAGCACAGATCCTTCTCATCATCAAAGCCACCTTCTGGCTCAAGAGAGCTGTGATAACCCGATCCATCACAGGCTAACACTGTCTAGGAGAGAAAGCGTGAGAGTCAAAGGGGAGCCTCCTCCAGCTGTGTCAGTTCTTGATAAAGCAGCCTTCTGAGAGATCCAAATAGCACTTTCACTTAAAAGCAGGCCATCCCAATTTGGTCACGTGGCTGTACCAGGCACACACTGCGGAAGCCGGGAACCATGGTCTATTGTTTTGGATGGCAATATGCCCAGCTAAAAAAATTAAGTTTCTCTCAAAAGGTTACATACCGTATAATTTAATTCCTGTAATATTGCAAGATGGCAGAGTTACAGAAAGGATTAACAGATCAATGGAGAGAGAAGGTGACCATGGCTATCAAAGGATGGCAGGAAAGATAACTGAGCATGGTGGCCCATCCCCGCACTCAGGAGGTCAACAGTTTGAGGTCATCCTTGGCTACACAGTGAGTGTGAGGCTAGCTCGGGCTTCTTGAGACCCTGCATCAAAACAGCAAAAGAAGAACATGACAGAATCCTGTTATGAGTACTGGCTGTGTAGTGGTCCCCAAAAATCTACATGTGTGACATGTAGCATCGAGCTAGATACACATATACTCCTGGCATGACACTGAGCAATTGTTTGTAAGACACCATTCAAAGCAACTGGATGAATCTTTTTCTATATTGTTTCTCATAACTGCTCATAAATCCACAATTATCTCAAAACTAGAAAGCTGGGGGTGGGGGAGGGAAACTAAAACAAGATCAAGGAAGGATTGATGGTTTTGTTTTGTTTTGTTTTGTTGGTTTTTCGAGACAGGGTTTCTCTGTATAGCCTTGGCTGTCCTAGACTCGCTTTGTAGACCAGGCTGGCCTCAAAATCGTCTGCCTCTGCTTCCTGAGTACTGGGATTAAAGGCGTGCACCACCACGCCCTGCAGAAGGATTGATGTTAGAAGCAGCTGCCTGCCTCCCCCAGAGCTCTAGCCCATCCTCCTGTCAACAATCCAGGCTTCTGAGGATGCTCAGATGCTTCCTGATTATACCTACTGAGCAACTTATACTTTTTCAGGCTGCCATTGCTGATGTGGAGGCATTGCCACCTGGAGGATGGGCACCAAATTGCCATTAGAACTCAGGGCTCACTGCCCTTTTCACCTGAAGAGTCCTATGGAAGCAAAAGTGGCCCCAGCCTTCACAGTGGTTCTCAACCTGTGGGTCACAACCCCTTTGGGGGTAGCATATTGGATATTTACATTATGATTCATAACAACAGAAAAGTTACAGTTATGAAGTAGCAGCAAAAATAACGTTATGGCGGGAGGTCATCGCAGCAAGGGGAACCAGCTGCATTATAGCGTCTCAGCATTAGGAAGGCTGAGGACCAATGCTTCTGAAGCTTTCCCACTGAGGAAGCACTGGTTCTCAACGGAGCAGATGACCTAACAGTGAAAATGTCCTCCACCTGATTGAAAGGGGCAGAGAGCGGACGGACTGTGAGCCCGAGGTGTTTCTCTAGTGACCTCAAGGACACCAGACAACACCGAGACATTTTTTTGGCAACTATTAAAGAATTCTGCCCTGTCACCTCTCTCCGTGTCTGTCCCTTGAAGCATTCCCTGGCACCAGCTGCTTCCTCGCTCCTGGGCGGCTTTGCTGAACCTGACTGTGTCCCCTGGGGCAGAATCACACTGCTGCCAGGAGCTTCTGCTCAGACAGAACCCTATTCAGAAGCTCTCTTTGAGACAGGGTCTCCCAGTGTTCCCCTGTCTAGCCTGGAACTCACTATGTGAGGCCAGGCTGCATTCAAACGCGTTGTAGTCCTAGGTCTACCTGTCACCATGCACGAGCCTGTTTTTGCTCAAAGGCTGCTAAGGAGAGGTGATTGGGGAAGAATGTATGGAAAAGTAGCACCTCAATGATGAAAGGATTCTGCAGAGGGGGGGGAGAGGGAGGGAGAAAGGGAGGAAGAGAAGGAGGGAAGGAGGAGGAGATTGTGGAAAGAGAGAGAAGAGGACAGGAGAGGAGGGAGAGGGGAGGAAGGGGGAGGGGGAGCGGAGAGATGAGGAGATGAGGGTCCAAAACACAGGTAAGTAGAGGTAGAATTGATATAAGCACAGACCCGGGGGACTAAGGTACAGAGCCAACATCAGAGGGCATAGAAAAGAACACAAACGCATCCAAGCTTCCTGGCACAGCACCAAGAGCAGAGAACTTATCCCTAAGGTGGGATAAGCCCACGAAGGCAGATGCTGCCAGCTTATGGGCACAATGGCGGCTAGGCCTGGTGCAATGCAAGAGGCCCCCTGGACCTCTTGGCCCTGAGCTCATGGAATGGGGCCGGAAGGGTAGGGGTAGATGTTTGGGGTTTACTGAATTCTCTGAACTTATGCACAAGAATTCTATGAACGTGTGTTTTTCATACAGGCACAGCCATAGCTTTCATCGGCTTTCAAAGAGCTTCCACAGCCCTAAATAGCTGAGAATGACGTCTGGTGATCTGAGAAAAGGGCCAGGATGTGAACTAAAGTGGGGAGGGGAAACAGGATAAGGCCCAGGAGGTCTAGGGAACTAATTAGAGCTTAAGAGGAGGTACCTAGCTTTGGCAAGTGAGCTGAGCTGGCACACACAGTGCTGGGCCTCCCACATCCCAGTGCGTAGGGATGTCCTGGCTTCCTCTTGGCCAGGGCAGAGGACATGGCCAGGACACCCTGCTGCTTCTCCCAGCTCTGGAGGATGCTCCCCTGCATGGATTCCTGCTAAACTAATCCTTTAGCTTAACTTAGTCCCTCCCCCAAGCTCAGGGTGACCTTCTGTGTACCCATAAACTACCCATCGTACTGGGAAGCGCTTCCACAACCCTCTGCAGCTCCCCTGTTACAGATCCAACACACATGTCATTGGGGCTGCTGTCTGTCTTGACACAGTTGTAACCCCAGTGATGGTCTGGCTAGCACAGTGTCTGGTGTATGGCAGACACTCAATATTCAGTCCTAATTGGATGAATAAAGAGACAAAAGGATAGGTTGTCATTGGGTAAGGACGTATGCTCCTTGTACGGAGAGTTTTGAGCACCCAGGAAAGGGGTTGGAGTGGGTCATTAATCCAGCAGGAAAGAAGATGAAAATGTCCGCAGGTTTGTGAAGTAACGCCACAGAGGTTAAATCTAGGTTGAGCCGCAGAATATCCCAGAGGGTCCTCGACAGGGAAGGGTCACCCTTATTAATTCTCTGCTATAAATAACAAAAGCAGATGAAGCTGAATAAATTCAACACAGAGAGAGCATTATGGAAATGTTTACATGTAAATATTTGTAAAAGAGATGAGCCATGAGTAGGCAGTAGCAGAGGCCTGTGTTTAATTTGCAATCTAGTCCATAGGCCAGCATTCTACCCAGGGAATGCCGCTTACTCAGGGCCAGAGCTAGCAAAAGGAGAGGCACGTGTGCCCTGAGCAGAAACCATCTGAAAAAGAAACCGCCTCCAGCTTTGCCCAACTTACCGTCACTTGTTCCCTCCACACTAGTGTATAGGAGGTGTGTGTGTGTGTGTGTGTGTGTGTGTGTGTGTGTGTGTGTGTGTGATGTGCGCGCGCGCGCTGGCCCTGGAGTGTGTGACTCCTTCCTTTCCATAAGGATGTCAGCTCTACCCTCTGCCTGGCTAATTATCACATTATAAGATGGCTTTTCATTAGCAATGCTGACGGCCGCCCCTTCGGGCTTGGTTCCCCGCCCCAATTCATATAACATAAAATGACTTCTGTTAAGTGTCCAGCTCGGTGGCATCTAGTGTGTTCACATTGCTGGGCAACAGCAATCTCTACCATCGCTCTCATGGAGACTCCATGCCTACTCAGCAGTTATCCTATCCTCTCTATGAATTTTCCCAGCATGGAAACATTGTGTACATGTAATCATATAACATGTGAAATCTTGCACCTGGATCCAGTCACTCAGAATAATACATAGGGATTCATCTGTGTCATAGCACGTGTCACAGTGCCGGTCACTCCTTTTCATTGTGGGATTGGACTCCATGCATCTAATGATGTATATCTTTGTGTTATTCATGAGTCATTCTGTCCTGAACATGTATATAAATATTTGGTTTTTCTATATATTTGCCTAAGAGTATAAACCCTCTAAGATTTTGCCCAAAAAAAATTTAAACATGAATTTAAATTCTCCCAGAATATTTTCCAAAACCCCAGTGAAAAGAAATATTATTTATGATAGGTTTAGGGTTTTGTTTTTCATTCTTTTTTATGACCAAAAAAAAAAAAATGTTGGGTTTTTTTTTTTTACATAAGGTTTCTCCTCTATGTAGCCTTGTCTGTTCTGGACTTGCTTTGTAGACCATGCTGGCCTTGAACTCACAGAGATCCGCCTGCTTCAGCCTCCCCGAGTGCTGGGATTATAGGTGTGCACCACTTCACCTAGCTTGTGACAATTTTTTAAATGTAAAAATCCTTTCATCAGAAAGCCACCCTAATCTCTAATTCATTAAACGTAGAAAAGCAGAGATGAGCTAGGCTGGTCACAGAGGCCAGGAGCTGAGTGAGTTTGACCTCTGGTTGTCCCAGAGCATCTGAAGACCCTAGACCAATGGTCCTCAGCCTTCTTAATGCTGTAACTTTTAAACACAGAGCCCCCATCTCCAGCCCACGAGCAGAGAGCTCCCTGTCACTGCTGCCACCAGAGGCCCCACTTCCTGGCACAATGTACGTGGATGTTGGTCCTCAGATTATTCTGAGAGACACACTAAGAGACTGCTTCTTAGTGGGATGTGTGGCATACGCACATTTAATCCCAGCACTGGAAGGCAGAGGCAGGTAAATCTCTCTGAGTTTGAGTCAGAATGGTCTACATAGCAAGTTCCAAGCCAGCCATGGTTACATAGAGAGACCCTGTCTCAAAAGCAAAAAAACAAAGAGCAAAAATTGAAAGAAGAATCTGCTTTTTGTTACCTAAGCATGGCAGTATGTGCCTGCGTACCCAGTACTCTGGCAGCTCAGTAGGACCACTTGGAGTTTGGGACTAACCTGAGCTACACAGTCAGGCCTTATCTCAAAAAAGGGAAGGGGTTGGGAGGACAAGTTCTGACAAGAGAGCTCAGTTAATAACATACTTGCCACACAAGCATGGGGACCTGAGTTTTATCAAAGACCTAAGTTCGATTGCCAGAGCTCATGTAGAAAATGCCAGGCTTGGTGTCATGTCCTTGTGAGCTGAGACAGATCCCCAAGGTTCACTGACCAGACAGTCAAGCCTACTTGTCAAGTTTCAGGGTAGTGGGAGACCCTGTCTCAAAACAGGAAGATGGACAGTGCCTGAGGATGATACCCAACATTGTCCATTGTCTTCTGGCCTCTACACATATGTGTACAAGAGCCTGTGACTCTGCATATACATGTGTGCCCACACACACACACACACACACACACACACACACAGAGCCCACACATGACAAATAAATCTTTGATCTGGGATTTCTTTTCTTTCTTTCTTTCTTTGTTTTGTTTGTTTGTTTGTTTGTTTTTTGTTTTGTTTTTCGAGACAGGGTTTCTCTGTGTAGCCTTGGCTGTCCTGGACTCCCTTTTGTAGGCCAGGCTGGCATCGAACTTGATCTGCGTTTCCTAATGATAGGAAGAATAGCAGCATTCTGCGTAAGGCTTGAAGGAAGGCTAAGGTGGCTGCGGCCAAAGGTGCAGGGATCTGTGTAGCTGGACACACAGGCTGCAGCTCAAAGGCCTAGAGTCAGCATCCACGTGCCCGGCATGGGAAAGGGGAGTGAGGCAGGGCCTGGATTCCATTCCTGTTGCTGGGGGAGGGGCTTAAGGGTTTTGTCAATGTGTAATGAGGCCGCTGTGACTCCTATGGAGCTCTCAGCCTGCTCCTTTAAGGGGATGCTTCTCAAGACCTGAAAAGAAGAGCTGGCTCTCCCCAAACCCTGGCCCGTCTGAGCTATGTCTCTCTTTTGCTTGGCTTGCTGAGAAACTGAGAGGCGAGCAGAAGTCGCATCCAGCAGTTCTCTAAATCAGCTCTTCCAACCTGCCTGTGGCCTTATCTAACTTTCACCTGATACAGAAGCACCTAAAATGCTTGCAATAATGTAAAAGAACAGGAAGCGCCTTCTCCTCTCACAGTCATGATTTCCTGCTGTCTTCCTACCACTGACTCTCAGCCTAGATCCAGAAAAAAACCCAGATCAGAGCCTTACTCATCCCCCTGTTGGTGTTAGGTCCAAGAGGAAACCACCCCAGAGCCGACCGGAGGAAAGAAGGGGAGCCCACAGCCTGGTACAGCCACTGTCAGCTTCAGTTCATCTGCTTTATGGAGCCAAAGATACACCAAGCATGACCTCCAGCCATGAGGCACTGCGGAGGGCAGGAGGGCATGGGTGCTGATGAGGGCACCGATTTCTTCTTCGGTTTTGCATAGAAGTGGAGCATAGCGTGACCATAAGCAGAAAGGAGAAAGAAGTTTTTCTAACCATAGGATCCGGCAGGGGAGGTGGGAGGAGGAAACGAGCCTTTGATCTGGGCTTTGTGACAAATGGTGGAAGGGAAAGGCTGATGTGAATGAGAGGGAAGGATTGGGGATCTGTGGCTGGACACACGGGCCATAAGTTCAAAGGGCCGCAGGGGTGAGCACTGCACATCTGTGTGTGAGGCATCAGGGACGACAGAGAGGCAGGAGGCAGCCAGAGGCTCGTAGTAAGGCCCAGTACTGCCCATGCCACCAGCTAGCACTGTCCTTTTGAACCCTGTGGGACACAGCTAACCAGCTAAGCATGAGCTTAACGCAGGCTCTGGGGGTAGTCACAGGACAAAGGAGAAAGAAGGCGGACTCCATAAGACAGGGACCAAGTTAAGCATCAATCATCCTCCTGGCTGGAGAAGTCTTTAAAAGGCGCAAGCAAGGAAGCAAAGTTATCCTTTGAAAAATCATTAAACTGAGCACTCTCCATGCACTCCTATACTGAAAAGATAACAAAATACTAACAGTGATTTTCTTGAGTATTAAGAATCTGGGCCGGGCTGTTGTTGCCACTTTGGGGGTGTTGTGTTTTGAAACAGGGTCTTGCTATGTAGCCTTGGCTGGCGTGGGACTCACTATGTAGCCTAGGCTAGAACTGAACTCACAGCAGTGCTTTTGCTCCTGCGCCCCAAGTGCTGGGATAGCAGGTGCGTGCCACCATGGCCAGCTCTGCGCCCCGAGTGCTGGGATCGCAGGTATGTGCCAGCTCTGGGTGTTTTTATGTCTTCCCTGTGTTTTGCTTTCATGGTATTGTTAGAATCAGAGTCAATAAAAGATAAAAATAAACAACAGTGTTATCCTGGCAGGTCTGTGGAGGAGGAGTCAGACTGTATCAGAGCACCAGCACAGGATGAGGAGTTAGCCTAGGCTGTTAGGGATGAGGAGATGAGGAAATAGGGGTGAATGGGCTGGAGCCTCAGGAATACCCATTGTCTGGAGCCAGAGCAGTCCCAGGAGAGGCCAAGGGCCTCCCACCCATCACCACCCCTGCTCCCTTAGGACTTTAACGAGGCCCGCTGAGGCTGGTGACTTGGATGGCTTTACAATGGCACAGAGCCAGTTTCTCCCACAGAGTCCCAGTGGGACAGGGTTAGTGAGTCTCAGGGCAGGAGCCCAGGTAGTGACAAGAGGATGTTTTAGTCAGAAGAACAGGCTGAAAATGCTACAGGGAGCATGGTTTGACTTCTGGACACATCGGGCTGAACACTGAGTGGTGATAGACATTCCTGTGTCCTGCTCCCCCGATCCCGGTGCCTTTTGGTATCTTGCCGTATGGAACAGATACGTTTCTGTTGTTTTTAAGAAGAGGTCACAAGGCCTCCAGAATGACAAGTGGAACTCTAAGGCTGTGAATTCACGTGTGGCTGAAGCTTTAGTTAGAGACCTGGTTTGACCACCAGCTGATCAAATCCACTCCGTGTACTGATGTTTTACATTGATTTGTCATACTATAGACAGTCTGTGTGATAGGTAGAACTGCTTGGAGGCATTTTATTCCATAAGAATACTATACATCATATGGAGAGTCATATGTAGCTGTATGCTATTCCTGATATGATAGTACTGTTTCTTTCTGGAAGATAACAATTGTTTTCGCAGAGAATGTATACTCTGAAGAAATGCCCTGGCTGTGACCCAGTGCTTGACACTTGGCTCAGCAGCCAGAGCACAGGCCTAGGGGGCTGAGGCCAGGCAGGTTTGTACGAATATAAGCCATGGCACAGGGCACTGGGTGTGGTGGCGTATGCCTTTAATCCCAGTACTTGGGAGACAGAAGCAGGCAGAACGCTATGAGTTCGAGGCCAGCCTGGTCTACCAAGTCCAGGACAGCCAAGGCTACACAGAGAAACCTTGTCTCAAAAAAAAAAAAAAGACATGGATGGCATAGGTTCAAAGGAGAATCCTCCACATGATGGGCCAAAGGGGCACCGATTTATGCTATACATAAAAATCTCAAGGGTACTCATAACCAGAAGGAGAAAATAATCTGTAAACTCAATCTCACTTCTGTTCAGAAATTCCGTGTGATTTGATTATGCCCTGTTATAAGCACATTAAGGAATTGTGGATCTTGGCTCCCAAGTGTGAAATGGAAATTTTGAATATAAAGCATACTTATGAAAAGGTAAGCAGAGTTATTTATCAATGACTGTAGTCAAGACAAGATCTCAACTTAATCCATCTGATTTAAGGACGGTGCCTGCCCCAGGATTGCTTGCACTGACCATCTTTATGGTTTCTTAGGTTTGCTGAAATGTTTCACCCTTCATGCCGAATCAACGAAGCTTCTTAACATTGGTCAAACATGTAAAGTTGTATCAAGTAGACTAGGGCTGCACTCCTAGACTTACATCTTGGCAATGAGAGGACAGAAGACACTTCTTAGTCCTAAGTGTAGCAAAAAACCAGGAACTTGAAATAAGTTTTGGTGCTTGGAGATCTCAGAAGAAGAGGCAGGCATCCTGTGTGCATCACGCAAAGGCTGTTTAGTAACCAAAGTAGAAAGCAAAGCATATACACAAGATGGCTCTCAGAAGCAGTGGTTTAACAGTGGTGGACCGTAGCTGTGAGGGAGAGGGAAATGGGACGCCTGCTTCATGAATATGGAGTTTATCTGAGGGTGATGGGGTTGTTTAGAATAAGGGGCGATTGCGTGCAACCCTGTGAGTATCGAACCCTCTGCCTCCTCATCTAGTTCCAGAATAGCCAACGGCGCATGCTCTTGATTGGTTGACTGCTTTGACTCCCTAAGAAAGGGCTTCAAATGAGCAGGCTTCACGTGAGCAGGCTCCTAGGAATTGGTGTGTGGTTGGCCTGTGGGCCCTCAGGATGGTTCCCTGAGGCAAGAGTACCTTTTCTTGGAGTGAATCCTTACCTCCAGCTTGGCAGATCCCTCTGGGATTCGTGGAAGGGAAAAGTGAACGCGGGGAAGAGAAAAAAAAATGATTCCTTGCCTTGAGCATGAGTTGTTTCCAGTTGCCTGCGATGTGCACAAATTTGTTTATGCCGTCAGAGAAGCTGTGGGCCAGCTGCTGCTCCTTGATGCAGGGACGTTACCTCTCCCGAGCTGACTCCTGCGCTGCCCCAGGGAACGAACGCGGCATGAGCTCAGGGTGCAACGCGCATCCCGGACAAGGACCAGGCCCCTCTGCTCACGGATATAATCAGCTTTGATGGGCAGAGGCTGGGGCTGTTTTCTTCCAATTAGAGCTGTTACAGGATTCTGGCAGGGACAGCAGTGGGCTTAATTCAACAGACCCGGGACTCATTGAATTAGCGAATGTAGAAGGGATGAGGAGGGCGCACATGGGAGGGAACCTGGGGTAGCAAGAGGGTAGGGGGAAGGGTGCCCACACGGGATTGGTCAGGAAGGACACAGTGAGCCCTGGCAGTGTAGTCAGGGTCACCAGGCAGGCCAGGTGAGGCAGATATCTTTTGGTACTTGAAAGTTGGTGGGCGTCGTGGGCGTCTGGACTTTCAAAGGCCCGTTGTCTCGGCTTCTGGACAGTTTTGTGTGTCCTTTTTTCTTCCTAACAATCTTCCCTCTTGCTGCTATAAGTCGCCCCAATGGGCAGCCTTCTGGCTTGAAAATAAAGAACGGCAGAGAACCGGCCTTGAAGGTTCCGAGTCTACATCTTCATTTTGCGGGGGCGGGGCTGAGGTCGTCGGGGCGGGATAGGGGGCGGGGGAAACCGTTTCCTAGGAAGATTCAGGAACTTGTCTGAGACCACCTAACCCTTCAACGGCGATGTCAACGTTGCAATCCAGCCTCCCACCCCTACGTGGCGCTGTCTCACCATACTCATGATGACCGTCCTCAGAGTCTATGTTCAGACCTGGGATTTGCATTCCCAACCGCCTGAAACCCATTCATTAAAAAACAGAATACCAAACTCAAGTCCACATAGTCTCAACTACCCGTAGAGGAAAACACAGAGAAATGGCTGTTGTTTCTGGCTACAGAGATGATTTCTGTGGATAACAAGTGTTAATAGTGGCCCATCCTAGCAATGGCCTTATGTTGATCAAATTGTGAGTCCACCTCTGTGTTGCTAAGTGACTGTGACATTTTTATAAAACTCTCTGGGAAAATAGTTTTGACAATATTTCCTTTTTAAATGTAATCTAAAAGCTAGGCGTGGGGGGGGGGGGCTCATGCTTGCAGGCTGGGGCAGAAGGGGGGGGGGGCTCATGCTTGCGGGCTGGGGCAGAAGGATTGCTGTTAGTTTGAGACCAGCCAGAGCTACATGGTGCAACTCAGTGCAGAATGAAAGTCTTCCTCAGAAAGAAAAATGTACATTAAAGAGTTGCAAAGGTCCTTGATGGGGGGTGGGGTAGGGTGGGGTGGGGTGGGGGAAGGGTGGGTGGCTAGGTGGCTAAAGGATGCACTGTGCAAATATGAAGGCCACAAGTTTGAATCCCAAGAACCCACGTCAAATCCGGGCCCAGAAATTTATGTCTGTAATCCTAGGACTCCAACAGCAAGATGGGGAGGTGGAGACAGGAAAATCCCCAGAAGTCTGACTTATAATGCGATGTACATCAAAGAGATTGTGCCCCAAAACAAGGGCAGGCATCTGAGGTTGTTCTCCAACCTACACACCCACATACACTGTGGAGTACATGCATGGACACACACACACACACACACACCACTGAAATTAAATAAATAGAATTGCTAGAGATGTAGTTCAATGGTGGGGTATCTGCCCAGGGAATAATGGGGGAGAGAGAGAGAGAGAGAGAGAGAGAGAGAGAGAGAGAGAGAGAGAGAGAGAGAAAGAGAGAGAGAGAGAGAGACGTCAAATTCTAATTTAAAATAGCTGGTCAGATGGTCAAACACAATTATCTTTTCTATACTTCTCAACATCCCATTTAAAAAATAAAGGGAGGGGGCCGGAAAGATGGCTCAGCAGTTAAGAGAACTGTCTGCTCTTCCAGAGGTCCTGAGTTCAATTCTCAGAAATACATGGAGGCTCACCGCCACCTATACTGAGATCTGATGCCCTCTTCTGGCCTGCAGGTGTACATGCATATAGAGCACTCATATACATAAGATAAGTAAATCTTTCCAAAAAAGAAATAATAGAGGGATTTGGAAAGATAAATTTTTATTATTTGTCTAGGAAAAAAAAAAACAGGGCAAAGAAGGATTTTAAGATTTTCCCAAGGTGGTCACATAGTGGTAAGTAACAAACCTAGAATCTGGTCCTAAGCCTGAATGACTGCTGAGCCACTATGGGGACTGCCACATGCTTTATTTACTTATTTATTTATGTATATTCTTTATTGTACTTTCCAATTTCTTCATAACTGAGCATGTTAAAACCATAACATAAATTGGACTTCCTGGAGAGCTAGGTCAGTGGCTATAAACAACGTTTCCCTAATCACACCTACTTTGTTCAAATACTGTCGGTCTTCACCCAAAGGACATATTTGAAATAGGATCCCATAAGAAGAGATCCTGGCTCCTCTGATGTCACCAAAGGTCTGGCCCTTCTGTGTGGGAGGTGAAAGCTGCTCCTGGTTGGCAGCCACCAGCTGCAGGACTCCTAGGCAACCAAGGTTCTTGAGACTGTGCACAGCTGATTACATTTCAAAGCAGACATGTGTTTCACCCATGAGAACCCCAAGCTTTCTAGAACCTACTGCCATCCCCAAGAATGACCTGGCTGTCACTGATGTTTCCTGTGTCCGTGCCTTGAGGGATCCCCATCTTCTCTTTCAGAGTAGACGGTGGGGGAGGTAAGAGTGTGGAACCCCAAACTGCGTACACTCAACCATCACTTACTGGTGGGATGCCCTCAGTTGTGCCAAGCTCGAAAACAGAGGCAGTTCTTCATAGTGAAGTTTGTTACTCAATTCAAGCAGGCATGGTGGCTCATGGCTGCTATCCCATCACTCTGGAGCCCGAGTCAGGAGGATTGTCTTGAGTTGGAAGTCAGACTGATCTATCTCTAAAGTGAGTGCCAGGCCAGCTGTTAGGATTTAAAATTAAACGGTGAGACGCAACAGAACTGATATGGAGAGATTGCGTTGGGAGAAGGGAAATGGAGAGGACTTAGGGCCTGAGTGAGCCAAGAGGGTAGAGGGAGACAGAGACAGAGAAACAGTGAAACAAGACAGACAGACAGAGAGACAGAGACAGAGACCGAGACAGAGAGAGAATACAGAGAAAGGAAGCACCCCTTAGAGAGTATGTAAGAATAGGAGTGCAGAGCAGGCGTGGTGGTGCACGCCTTTAATCCCAGCACTCAGGAGGCAGAGGCAGGCGGATCTCTGTGAGTTCAAGGCCTGCCTGGTCTACAAAGCAAGTCTAGGACAGCCAAGGCTACACAGAGAGACCCTGTCTTGAAAAAAAAAAAAAGAATAGGAATGCAAGAGTGAGAGATGGGTAGCAGGCTTATCCTTTTATAGTCTGGCACACACCTGACGGTGGGCAGGTGATGATGTCAGAGGTTGCTAAGCAACCTGGAGGCAGATCATATCAGCTTGCAGACTAACAGATCTGCTTGTGAGCAAACACCAGCCAAGGTTACAAGCAAGACCCTGTCAATAGGGTTTGGGGGAGAAGAGCAAGGGGTGGGGAGAAAAGAAAAATAGATAAATTCTAGTTAACATGATGCCAAGCACATGCTGGGTTACCTTCCCTGACCCCAACCCCAGTGTCACCTTGAGCAGCTCCCTTTGCACTCCAGCTAGTGTGGCCCTGGATATTTTCATACCCAGATCCAGAGGAAACATGCCTCACAGGACAAATTCCTGCCTCTAAAGGGAAGTACTGACCCAGACTTCCCACGCCCTCCTCTAGGGTCTAACCTGAGGAATATAGTTTTCGTCCCTCATCAAGGAAACTTCCCCACCTAAGGCTCAGAGAACTTGGGAAAGGTGGGGGCAGAGCCAGATGATGGGGAAAAGCCCAGGAGAACACAACCCTGCACAGAGCTACAGGCAACTGAGGAAAGCTGGGGAAAGAGGAGCACACCAATCGGCTGTCCAGTCAGCCCTAAAAACACACATACAAGTAACATTACACAGACTGAACAAATTCTATTCAGGAATGTGTGTGTGTGTGTGTGTGTGTGTGTGTGTGTGTGTGTGTGTGTGTGTGTGCATGTGTGTGTGTGCATGTGCGTATGTGTGTGTGTGTGTGCGCGTGCGCACATGCAATAACAATTAGTGGAAAAAGAGGCTATGAATTTGAAGGAGAGCAGGGAGGGGTATGTGGAAAGAATTGGAGGAAGGAAAGAGAAGGGAGAAATGTGATTACATTATAACCTCAAAAAGAAAGAAGAGCCTTAGCTTTTGAAGAAAACACAAAACCAGAAAGAAAAATGGAGAAATGTTTACTAGATTGTTTTTACATGGCAGCGGAAGGGGATGTCCTGAAGACACAGCTATGTGACACATCACAGTGAGCAAACGCTGGAGGCTGTGGCTTCGGCTTTTCCTCCCAGGCCCTTTCTTGTGGTTATTTTAGTCCACTGAGTTAAGAAGCAACTTGCGTTCTCCCCGCCTTAGCCTTTCAATTCTGTCCAACACACTGGACTCTTCTGTTGCCTGGCTACCAAGCAGGTGGTCCCAAATGTCAAAGAAAAGCTGCCCAGCCTTAGAAATTGTCCACAGACGTCCCTGAGGGAGGACACATAAATATAGACCATAAAGAGATAACTCATGTCAAGCCCAGCTTCTCCACCATCTCCTTGCTGTGACTCACAGAGCAGTTAAAGGTGCAGTAATAATCCAGCCTGTCAGGGAGCCTGCGCAGAGCCGATGGTTCAAGCCCCCACCCCTCACCCCCCATCCCCAACTCCCGCCTCCCCCACCAACACCCTGATGAGATTCAGGCCTCTCCTGCTGGTATATGAGTTACCAACTGCTTGTTTCGAGAAAACCAATTAAGAGACCATAAATTGCAATCAACTAGAAAGGTCACTGCGCAGGCTATAAATACAGGCGTTTCTAAACCAGAGTGGAAGTCTGCACTGCAGTTCTTCCCTCCGCCCACATCCCCCAGCTGAGGGTTCCTTTGATAAACTGAAAGAACATCCAGGCCAGCATCAAAAAGGCATTCCCTGGCTTTTTATTTTGCAGCCGACCCGACCCTCTCGCGTGACCCTGGGAATTCTTAGCTTCTGGCTACACTGTTTGTCTTGAGCTGCCAGCCCCGACTTCAACAATCATTTTCTTTACAGGGCAAGAAAAGGCTGACAGTTACCACAAGGGAATAATAATGTATAATCCCACCCTTCAAAAGCAAAAGTATGCAGGGATGAGGCTGTGCACACTTGTAATCCCACACTCAGGAGGCTGAGGCAGGGGATTACCAGTCTGAAGCCAGATGGGGCTACATGGTGAGACTCTTTTTTTTTTCTTTCTTTCTTTCTTTTTTTTTTTTTTTAAGATTTATTTATTATGTATACAGATCTCATCAGTGCTCCTAACCTCTGAGCCATCTCTCCAGCCCTGGTGAGACTCTTTCTAAAGAACAGAGTAAAAAGGAGGGAAAAGGTAGCACTTTGGATGGCTATCTGAGTACATATTGCTTTTCGCCGGGAACATGTTTTATTTAGGAGGTGGCACTGTTTTGTAGCCTGTTCATCAGCACTTTACACTGATGCTTTTCCGCAGTACTGTACGTAGATGGCAACTTAGTTACCTGTTCCTGTTGTTAAGCATTAGGTAACTTCCGAACTTGCCTTCAAGCAGAAGGATGCAGGGACTATTACTGACTTGAAGTTTTCCTTTAGACATAATTGTTTCCTTCTGTTATATACTTGAAATGAAATTGCTAAGCTCTTGATCTCTAAAACTGGTCACGTTGCCAAATTGCCTTCCGGAGAGGTCAGCTCTGTTTACCCTTTATATGGCAGTGTGCTTGTGACCATTTCCCCCATGCCCTTGCCAAAAAGCTATTTATACACATTTCTAAATCTCAACCAATTTACTGTATTAAAAAGTCATCATTTTAATCTAAAGAGTCAGGGTTGGGGAGATGTCTCAGTCACTAGCATGTCTGCCATGCAAGCATAAGGGTCTGAGTTCAGAAACCACATAAAAAGATGAGGTTGTGTGTGCCTATAACCCCAGCACTGAGTGGGCGGAGACAGGCAGATCCCTGAGGCTTGCTGTCCAGCCAGCTTTGCCAAATAGGTAAGCTGCAGGTTCAGTGAGAGACCTATCTCAAAACAGAATGCAGAGAGGCTGGAGAGACGGCTCAGGCATAAAGAGTACTTCCTGTTCTTCCAGAGGTCCTGAGTTCCATTCCCAGAAACCACTCGGTGGCTCATAAGCATCTCTAATGAGGTCTGGTGCCCTCTTCTGGCCTGCAGGCATACATGCAGGCAGAGCACTGTATACATAATAAATAAATAAAAGGAATCAAATCCATTCTTTAAGCCACAAGCCGTGAGTGCTTCAAGTAGAGCCTGCTGCCTCTGTGGGCCCCCGCACCTCTGAGCCTCAAATCTCTCTCACACACATGTGTGTCATTACCAGGATCCAAGGGCCATTCCCAAGGGTCTGCTAGTAGACGTTGCTGTCTTGAACAGCAGGATGCTGAAATAGTATCTGCACTGTGGCAGCATCAGGCCTGCTGCCAGGAAGAAGGTACAAGACCTTCCAGTCACAGTCACCATGGCGGGGATGAATCTGATAACGTTCATTCGGTGAACCATGACATCCTTTGGCATACAAATCTGAGTTATTGACGTTTGCAGTGAGATTGTTTCAAAAACGTTACGTGGTCATGAAACAAGTGGCAGCAAACCCAACTAGAGTCTCCTGGCCCCTAAGCAATCTCTTTAGCTCCAGACTCTTAATTTAATAGCGCAAACAGAGTAAGCTATTTAGCTATTAGGTCTTTGAGCATCCGAGAGCTCATCCTGAACATGTCTATTCTGAGACTTGCTTGATCTAAAATTAACATAAATAACAGGTCAAGGTATCAGAACGCATTCTTTCACCCAGCTGGTGCTTTCAGAGCTCTTACCATGTACTGGTCCCTAGACCCAGCACCAAAGACACAGAAATGAAAGAGACATAGACCCTGCCCCACAGACATAGACTTCTCCCCAGCTGTTGGGTGCAACTAAATGCATCCGCAATGACAGAAATAAGGCTTAACCTCGGGAGCAATGCCAATCAAGAGAGGACAGCCAGGCAGCAGCTGTGCAGGCCGGATGAGGTTAGGAAGTACTCAGAGGCTGTGCATAAAGTAGTAACACCGTGGGTATGAGGGTGAGGTCTAGGCCCAGGTGTGTCCAACCTACCACCCACGGGGCACCTCCCCCAGGACAGTGATCAGGATGGTGATAAATGGGGTCCAACATATTTGTAGATGACAATGTCATATCACAGGAACAAAAAAGTGGAGGAGGACATCTTTGTGGGGAAGTAGTAGTCCAGGGATGGGGGTCAGAGAGAGGAATAGGGAATAAATATAATCAAAATATGTTATATACCTATATGAAGCTATCAGGAAATAAATGCAAAGAAAAACTTAATAGGTGGCAGAGTGGAGGAGGGAGGGACCGGGTACAGGGCTGGGTTCAGGGAGGGGCTCACCGCAGGGCCCAGGTGAGAGGCAGTGGAAATCAGTAGTAATTGTCTTGACAAAGACCAGCAGATAGGGACCACCATGGTGTGTGTGTGTGTGTGTGTGTGTGTGTGTGTGTGTGTGTGTGTGTACGTGCGTGGTGTGTCTGTATGTCTGTGTGCCTGCATGTGTGTGTGTCTGTGTGTCCGTGCATATGTATGTGTGTACTTTTGTACGTGATGTGTCTGTGTGTGTACACTTGTGTGTTGGTGCATGGGAGCGTGTATGTGTGCACATGTGCACTCGAGCATTTGACCTTACAGCCTGTGGAAATGGGTGGAGTGTGGAGACCTTAGTTACAGAATCATCGAAATGGTTCCAGTGTCCTCCGGATCAGAGATTGCAGAGACAAGTTAATAAATAAGCTTCATTCCATTAAAAAAAAAAAATCCTCTACAAATGGCAGATGTGTTTCTCCCTAGAAGTAAATTTGCCAACCATCATGGGGTCACTTTTTCTTACGGTGTGCTTGTTCATTGTTGCCAGTTTCAGTCTCTAATGCCTCTACATCAGTGCCTCTGACCCTCCAGCCCTGGATCAGTCAAGGGAGGGCAAAACCCAAAAGCCCTCCACCCAAAAGGAACCATTCTGAAAGCACGTAACCCCCCCCCCCATCGGTCCCACCACACCATGGCTTGCTCACTTGGTAAATCCAAATTAATTTTGGTTGAAATAATTGTTACTTTCAGACCATGTTTGCCATGGTCCATTCGCCTCTTTCCTAGGGAGCGTCCCCAGCCTGAGCCTCACAGGGAAGGCCTGTTCTTCTACTGACCTACCATCTACTTGTATGAACCAAAGCCTGCAAGAAACATCGTGGATCTCTATGGCCAGATAAACTCAACCTAGCGTGTGAGATGGGGCAGCAGGGACTCCGCTGTGGAGCCCAGCCCTGCCTCTTCCCAGTTGTGTAGTTTGGATAATGTCTTACTTCCTTTTCTTGTTGCTGTGATGAAATACACTGAGACAAAAAAAAAAAAAAAAACAACTCAATGGACAACGGGCTTATTTCAGCTCACAGCTCAAGGGTACAGTCCCAGTCCATCACGGCAGAGGAAGCTCGGAGCAGCCGGTCCGAGCACATGCGTCGTCAAGAATCAGAGAGCAATTAAGTGTTTGTTCTCAGCTCAGTTTTGTTTTTGTTTTTTTATTTCATATAGTCCAAGATCCCTGCCTGGGGACTGGTTCTGCCTACGGTTAAGATGGGTCTTTCCTTGTCAACTAACCTAAGTTAGACATCCTCAAGAGACCCACCTCGAACTAGACCATCTCTCACAGCTATGCCAGTGACTTTAGATTCTGCCAAGTTAATATGACTCACCAGGACAAGGTACCAGTGGAGATTTCTCGGCCTCCGTGTCTCCACCGCTACATGGGCAGACAAAACATATCCCAGGGATCCTACAGGAATGAAATGACTCGATGGGTGTATCTGATTTGGAAATGTGCAGAAAGACGTAAATGGAGGGCTAGAGGTTGGAGAGGAGAGATGTCATAGAAAGATGAGGCTATCTTTAGTCTGCAATCGAGTCACTCTAGTGGGAGACCCAGCTCTTAGGCCTGTTTCACTCACCATGCAAAGTGTCCTGTGCTCTGTATCCACAATGGCACTGTACTCAGGGCTCAGCGCTTCATGCCCTGGGACAGTCTTCTCAGCACACACAGCCTCCGTCATCCAGGCTCACCCCAACACAGAGAGCCCAGCCTCACGGTGGGAGCAGGGCTCTCTGTACAGGATCTCTTCCACAAGCTTCTGTTTGTAGGTTGTTGGTCAACTTGACACAGGCTAGAGTGATCTGGGGAGAGGGGATCTGAACTGGAAAAAAAAATGCCTTCATCAGATTGCCTATAGGTGGGTCTGTGCGACATTTTCTCAATTGATGATTGATGTGGGAGGGCCCAGCCACTGCCAGCAGTGCCACCTCTGAGCAGGTGGTCCTGGCTGCTATAAGAAAACAGAATGAGGGCTGGAGAGATGGCCCAGAGGTTAAGAGCACCACCTGCTCTTCCAGACAACCAGAGTTCAATTCCCAGCAACCACATGGTGGCTCACAACCATCTATAACGAGATTTGGTGCCCTCTTCTGGCCTGCAGGTATAAAGCAGTCATATACATTAAATAAATAAATATATTTTTTAAGAAAGAAAGAAAGAAAACAGAATGAGAGCCGGATGTGGTAGCGAACGCCTGTAATCCCAGCACTCCAGAGGCAGAGGCAGGTGGATCGCTATGAGTTCAAGGCCAGCCTGGTCTACAAAGTAAGTCTAGGACAGCCAAGGCTACACAGAGAAACCCTGTCTCAAAACATGAGAGAGAGAGAGAGAGAGAGAGAGAGAGAGAGAGAGAGAGAGAGAGAGAGAGAGAGGAGAGAAAGAGAGAGAGCAGAATGAGAGCTGAAGTGATGGTTCAAGGATTAAGAGTATTTGCACTTTTCCAGAAGACCTGGGTTCGGTTTCCAACACCAGGTGGCCTCACAGCTGCCTTTAACTCCAGCTCCAGGGAATCTGACACCTTCTGGCTTCCAAGGACACCCATATGAATGTAGTGCTCATAAACTAACCTGGACACATACAAATAAACATAAATAGAAATAAATTAATTTTCTTTTAAAGTAAGCACAGCAAACCAGGGAAAGTACGCCAATAAGTAGTGTTCCTCATGGTCACTGCTTCTGTTCCTGACTCCAGGCTCCCGTCTTGAGTCTCTGCCCTGACACACCTCCCCGTCTCTCAGTGTTGGGCTCAGTGTTTTGTCATAGCAAGAGAAAGCCAACTAGGACATGTAGTCGGTCAACACAATGCAAAGGCTGCCACTAGAAGACAAAAGGAATATAGCAGGAGTGGGAACCACTAACAGTAGCAGCTAGCTTTGTTGTTGTTTGTTGAGACAAGGACTCATGTAGCCCAGGCTAGCCTTGAACTCGTTGTGTAGTGAATGATCACCTTGAACTCCTGGTCCTCTTGCTTCCACCTTTCAAGTGCTGAGATTACAGGCACTCATCACCATGCATGTACCCCCCTTTCCTGCCCCCCCCCAAGTCAGCTGTTATATGTTTCCCACAGAAAACATGAACTTTTTGTGGACTTTCTCAAAATGATCTGTGGCATGGTTATCATTATCCCCATTTTAAAGATCTTACAGGGGAAAACTGAGGCCCAACGTGGCTGAGTGATTTGCCCAGAATGCACAGCCAGTAAGCTATGGGGGCCAATACTTCTACTCAAGTCTCACTGATGGTCTCTAAATCCACACTGTCAACTCCATACTGGGTAAACCCCTCCAGCCCACCTGCAGAAACACGCTGGTTGAGGGAGGCAGGCAGATGGGCTCTGTAGCTGTTACCTCCCCTGAGAGACCAAATCTCCCCTTCCACAGATCTGAGGAGGTGGCAGCCACTTGGACTGAGATTTGTTTCTCTAGGAAAAGTTCACTGTAGGCAAATCCAGTTCAGGCTCAGTAGGACCTTATATGGTGACCTGCAGGCACCAGAGAGTGAGGAAAGAGGAGACGCAGCAGGGAGAGACATACAGGATGGAGAAAGGATATTGCTCTAAATCCCAGGGCATTCTTACACGGAATGATATGGGAACAGCCAGCCAGTGAGAAATGAACAGACACAAAAGGGCCCCAATTGGAAGACCCGCCAGGCACTAGGCCTCCCTAGCAGTGTTCCTGCTTAGGTTGTTGCTCTCAAAGTCCCAGCAAAGCCCCTCAAAGCTCAGGGAATACTCAACCAGCCTACACATCAAGACCCAGACAGAGGATTTGCGTCTTAAACTCAGACAGCACGTTATCGTCACAATACAGAGGCAAGCAAAAAAAAAAAAAAAAAAAAAAAAAAGGGAGACCCAAGGGACCTAACGTCCTGGGACAGTGTTAGAAGTACCACTGTCCTTAGACTCAGACAGAGGAGGCCCTCCCCACACGGAGGACATGTCTGTGGATCGAGAAGCTGCCGCTAGGTCTCCCTAGCCCTGGACTTGTAGCTGTAGGGTGTTTCCCGAGAACCACGCCTGCTGTACAGCGGAGCTCAGCGAGGCACCGCTTTGGTGCATAGAAGCAAGGCTGGAGTGTTCACGCTTCACGCACATGAGGCCCCTGGGGGCTGCGTGACCTAGTCCTGGATAAAAAGAAAAAGGGGGAAACATTGCAAGTTGACAGCTGGGCCAGCTGTCCCCAGTGCTGTCACACTTCAGCATGGAGCTCTGGGGAGGGGGTCTTAGAATGCTAAAATTGCACCTTGATCTTCTAAGTATTATATTTATCAAGATAGTGTGATAACTTTTTTTTTTTAATGTAACAGTACCTAGCTTGCAGTGGGTGGGTATGGCGAGGGGTGATGGGTAGAAGTGGGGGTGGGGTGACGACGTGCAGGGTGTCTGGGAATTCAAGGCCAGGGACCTGAACAGGCTAGGCAAACACTGCCCCCACTGAACTGTATCCCAAGACTCTTTCAAGATTGTGTCCCTGTGTGGTTTAGGCTGGCCTTGAACTCACTACGTAGCCCAGGATATCTTGAAACTAGTGACCCTCCTACCTCAGTGACAAGTATTAGGAGCAAGACTTTAAGTGGGAGAAGTTGTAAAAGTCATTCCCTCCAACCGCTCAGCTAAAACCAAGTTCTCACCAAATGCTTGACAGTCCTCAGCTGGCCTCGCAGTCACTCAGTCATTCTCTGTGTTCTGCTTCTCTGGAATCAAAGTCTGTCTTCATAGTTGGGAATCAGCATTTGATAGTGATGAATGTGAAGACTTATTCTGTAGAGGAGTGAAAGATAACCGTTAATGACCTTTGACCTTGTGGTAGTTTGAATGAGAATGCCCCCTCCACCCCTCCACCCCTCCTACCATATATTTAAATATTAAATCATCAGGAAGTGGCACTATTTGAGAAGATTAGAAGTATTAGGAGGTGTGGCCTCTTTGGAGGAAGTGTGTCACTAGAGGTGGGCTTTGAGGCTTCACCAGGCCCAGAGCTGCTCTCTCTGCCTGCAGATCTGGGCGAAGCTCTCAGCTACTGCTCCAGAGTCAAGCATGCCACCGTGGACTGAGCCTCTGAGACTGTAAGCAAACCCCCAACTAAACTCTTTCTTTTATAAGAGTTGCCATGGTCCTGGTGTTTCTTCACAGCACTGGAACGGTCCAAATGCTGCCTGGACCACTCACCAGATATATGACCTTGGGTTGGTTTCTTAATCTTTCTGAACTTCAGTGTCCCTTTTTGTAACATGGAAATGAGGTTGTTGTTAGTGATACTTCACTACAATACAAAGTTTTAATTTTTTTGAATTTATAATTTTATTATTTTCTGAGTATGTGTGTTTTGTCTGCATGTATGTCTGTGTACCCTATGCATGATGGGTGCCTGTAGAGGCCAGAAGAGAGTACCAGGTCCCCTGGAATTGGGGGTTATAGACAGTTGGAACCACTATATGTGCCCTGGACATCAAACCTGGGTCCTCTGCAAGAGCAGCCAGTTCTCTTAAGCACTGAGCCGCCCCTGTGGCCCTCTGTTCTAATTCTTGATGTCTTAAGCATCTAGTCTCTGAGATGAGAGGTACATTTAATGACAGTTAAGAGGGACCTGATTGTCACTGTAACTTAGTTTCTTTCACTTTTCCCAAAACAGAAAGGGCTTGGCATCTGACCGAGGAAAGCCATGTGATATCAGACAAGTCACCGGTTCACACTCTGCCCATTGTTTTGTTAATAAAATGTAGCTTCTGATCATCCTCATCACCACACAGAGCTCATGTCAAAAGTCCTTACTCAAAGCTGGTGGCTTGCATTTTTAATCCCAGTATTTGGGAAACTGAGGCAAGAATGTTATCCTAAGTAAGAGGCCAGCCTGACTTCATAGTGAGTCCCTATTTCAAAAAAACAAAACAAGCAAAACACCCCCTACCTAAAACTTATTCACACATTCACCCTATAATTAATACATAAAAGACCCTTTCTGGGGTCTTGCCTTTGGGAGCCCCATACTCTACTGTATGAACAGTTGGTCTGATATATTTTGATGCTAATTAATAAAAGGCCATCACACTAGGGCAGGGCAAATGAGATAGGTGTGGCTAAGGTTCCTGGGCATGGGGAGACAGGAGGATCTTGGGAGGAAGAGAGACCGGAGGAGAAGAGAGGAAAAGAAAGCCGCCATGGGTTAGATGGAGGAGAAGCACGTGGCTGGAGGATCCAGCCCAGATGAAGAACATTAACAAGTATATGGGATTATGGGTGGGAAGTAACTTGATAGAAATTATTAGAAGCAGATGGCATGGGATTGGGACAGGTATCCCATACCTGCCCCACTATGGGAAGCAGTTTAGAGGATTAATATCTACCCTGCCCCAGGTTAACTAAGGCTACTTTAAAATATAACAAGTGTCTGTGTCTTGATTGGCTACTAGTGGGTTATACTGCTTGTAATAGTAATTATAGGCCTGATGATAAACACTATTAGGAATATTAGTAATTTAACAACAACAAGTGGCGCCCAATATGTTGTTGTTGAATTATCAGTATTGCCTAATAATTGCCCCCATCTTGGGCCCCACTTGTTGGCTCTGATTCCTTAACGATTCTACTTTATTGGGAATTTATTAAAGGCGTGTGCCTCCCTTACAACCTGACTACCCTAAATAGAAGGGAAAGGAGATTAAGGAGAACAAGAATGAAACCTTCTGGGTGTCAGTTCCTCAGAGCAAATCCCCTGGCGTAATTCTCAGGAGCCTAGCAGATCCTCTATCCGACGGAAGAAGCCTCACCCTCTCTGGACCGAACCTGGAGGAAACCATCAAGCTCGTCGCCCGCTGCCAAATCCTCCAACCATGCACCATGGGCAGGAACCTCTGATGTCTCTCCTTCCACTTCCTCAATGTCCTTCTCCTCCTGCTTCCTCCTCCGGCTTCCTCTTCCTCCTAATCAACGGTCCTTTTTGCAATACAATATCCTGGAGTCACCAGAGCCCATCTTTTGTCTTGGGCTGAAACACTCTCCCCTGCCCCCCCCCCCCAGTCTATCTTTATCAGTTTGTAGAGACAAAATCTCAGTGGGGTCAAGTTACCCAAGCTACTTTCACCTTGGGTCCAGCCTAAGGCAAGGTTACATTCTCTTCACAATGAACCAAAAGGACTTTATTAAAAATATAATGTGGCCGGTTCTGGTGGCGCAGGCTGGTAGGATTTGCTGAAGGAGGCAGAGGCAGGAGGATCTGGAGTTCGAGGCCAGCCTGGGATACACATTTTTTTTCCTTGGCTTTCATCAAGAACTCATAAACCCACAGCTACACAACACTAGCAAATAAAGCTCCAACACACATGGGGCTGCTCATTATAATATATATATATATATATATATATATATATATATATATATATATATATATATATATACACATATAGTGTGTGATGCATGTTGGTGTCCTGAAGAAGGGACAACTGGCTCCTGGAGGAACTAGATCTAGAAGAAATGATACTTTAGAGATGAAGGTGGTAGGAACAGGAATCCCCATGAAATATCATGAGGAACAAAAGGAAAAGAAAGGCATGGTGTCACATGTTTTATGAAATAGAAATGCAGAACAAAATGAACCCTTCCTCAAATGGCCCCGTAGGCTCACATGTTTGAATGCTTACTCGACAGGAGTGGAACAGTTTTAGGATTAGGAGAGGTGGCCTTGTTGGAGGAGGTGTGTCACTTGGAGCTAGCTTTGAGGTTTCAAAAGCCCATGCCAGGCCCAGCTCCCTCCCTCCCCCCCCCCCACTGCCTTCAGCCTGTGAATCAGGATACACAGCTTCCAGCTATGTCTCCCCCACCACACCTGCCTGTGAGCCACCACACTCCCCACCATGTTGATAATGGACTAAGCCTAAGAAAAAACTCAAAATTAAATGTTTTTTTCTACAAGTTGCCTCGGTCATGGTGTCTCCTTACTGTTGTTATAATGAAGAAAATCCCAATTGTTCTATTTTACCAATAAAGACTCAGGAGCCAGGTATTCGAGAGAAAACCTACTAACTCAGAGAGGCAGAGAAAGCACCCAGCTAACCTTCCTACTCAGCTGGTTTCCAGAAGAGGGGGAGAGAGAAAGAGAGAGAGAGAGAGAGAGAGAGAGAGAGAGAGAGAGAGAGAGAGAGAGAGAGAGCCCTTTCTCCTTCTCCACACTATCTTAAATATCCTTCAGCCAATACCCCTCCTTTCTGTTTGATCCTTGTCAGTCAGCTGGTTTCTTGCTCTGCCTCTTGACCTAGCTTTACTTTATTTAATCCTGTTTACAGAAAGCTCTTAGATCAAAGGTGCGTGCTAGGGCTGAGCCACACCACGAGTACTTGTTTGCAGTAAATAGAAAGCTCTAGGATCAAAGACTGAGCCATACCACCATTAGAAACAGGGTTTTTTACAATTTCAGGGTTCTTAAGTAAGACTGTTGTGGTGGTACATGCTAATGTGCTATACTGAGGAAGGGAAGATGAGGGGGCGGGTCACCAGTTTGAGGCCAGCCTGGGCTACATCTTTAGAGTACTGAGATGGCTTACCAAACCCATGACCTGAATTCCACCCCTGGGCCCCACATGGTGGAAGGAGAGATCCAACTCTCTTCCTCTGGTTTCCATCCTTGGGCTGTGGTATGTGCACATTCGCGCACAATAAATGCAATAAAGCAGGTCACACTTTCTAAAATTCCAAGAGCCTGTGTGTGAGTTGTTTTACAAGTCAGAAGGTTTATTACCCGTCTACATAATGATGTATGAGCTTGTGTCAAGGACGCAAAGTGTGTGGCAAGAGCACGGGACATACAAGATACAGAATGTGTGTGTGTGTGTGTGTGCGCGTGCTCATGCAATCTGTGGCCTGCTGTGGCTTAATGCTAATTAGGGCACTGTGACACTCTTAGGTCTCCACAGTGTCTTGTCAAGTCTCAAGGGGTCTTGGTGAGACACATCTGGGACTAGCTCAAATTTCGTAGTTCCAACAGTTCAAAGGTCTCAGAATTGGCTTTGATGGAACTGGGTGCTTTCCCATGCTTGTAAATTAAAAGGAAAAGCGAACTGAGCTGAAAGTAAGTTCCTTAGAAAGAAACATGAACCGAGCCACAGGCATGGAGATCCAGCTACCGGGTTAATGATACCCTGGGCATCCAGAACACTCTGTCGTCTGTAGACTGCCACACACTAGGTGACTATTGTCAGCCCTAACTGCCTGATTTAACAGAGATATTCCTCCCCACAGGTGAGTATCAGGCATACTTTATGTGATTAATTATAGAGCAGCATTTAAGGCCCATCTACGAGTGGGAAAAAGCCAAGATCTTGAATGACAGCTAAAAGGGACTCCGCATGAGTTCCTTGAAGCTTCCTCCACTGTGGCTATAGCCAGCATGCCCTGGCAGGACCTGAGAACTCCGGCTGCTCTGACCCTTACTCTCCTGAGAGCCTTCTGCCCAGCGCTCAGCTCAGGGCTGTGTCTTTGCTGTAAGTTTAGGGAATTGAAGTGGAAAGGACATCTGTTTTCCAACATCTAGGAAGGTGTGGACAGCAAGCAGTTTTTACACTTCATTCTCCAAAGAAGCCCTTGAAATAAGGATGCCTGGTGTGTGCCAGTTATCCCAGCATAATTTTTTAATTATTAATTTATTTTTATTTCGTATACATTGATGCTTTACTTACATGCATGTCTGTGTGAAGGTACCAGGTACCCCAGACTGGGCCAATTGTGAGCTGCCATGTGGGTGCTGGGAATTAAACCCAGGTCCCCTGGAGGAACAGGCAATGCTCTTCACCACTGAGCCATCTCCAGCCCCCAGCATAATTCTTTTTGTTTTTTAAGGTTTTTTTGAGACAGGGTTTCTCTGTGTAACAGTCCTGGCTGCCCTAGACTCACTTTTGTAGACCAGGCTGGCCTCGAACTCACAGCAATCCACCTGCTTCTGCCTCCCGAGTGCTGGTCCAGCATAATTCTTAATAGCAGCCTCTGTGGTGGGTAATCTTCAGTGTTAAATTAATGGAATTTAGAATTACCATGGAAACCACCTCTGGGTGTGTCTTTGAGGGTGTGTCCAAAGAGCTTTAATAGGGTAAAGAAGACCCACCCTGAATGTGGGTGACACCTTCCTATGGGCCTGGTCCTTGAATGACTGAAAATGAGGAAACAGGGCTGGCGAGATGCCGCAGCACGTCATGCATGTGCCTGCCAGGCAAGCAGGAGGCCCGGAGTTTGGCTATGAAGCACGGCTGTAAAGGCTAGGTGGGTGTGGCGGCCCCACTGTGTTACTCCAGTACACAGTGACTTCACCCGAAGTCTCAACAGAATCACGAAGCTAACCTGGGTTTCCCAGCGCCAAAGCCTGGGCTCCTCCCACACTCGTAGGACCGTGAACTGTGTCACCAGCCAGCAGCAAACCCAGAGAGAGATGTGCACACAAGAAACGCATGCTAAGTTAGTGTGACAGGCTGAGAGAAGGAGGCCACGATGCCCAGAGTGACTGAAAAACTAGGAGTGAACTGAAGAGGATTTGTGGGACAAAAGGGGAATTTATTATAAAACCTGATTACAAAACAAGAGAAACAGAATCTCACCCCAGCCAAGCACGGCAGAGTCCATTGCCAAGTTGTTTTGCCTCGACATTACCTGACTCAGTTTACCTGGTGGCCATCACGCTTTATGTAAGCGTGAGTCCAAATCTGCCCTTGTAGACACCTTCTTCTTCTTCTTCTTCTTCTTCTTCTTCTTCTTCTTCTTCTTCTTCTTCTTCTTCTTCTTCTTCTTCTCTTTATGATAAAGTTCTGAAGGTGCAACTTAATAACTATACATGTGCCGGGTGTGGTGGCGCACACCTTAAATCCCAGCACTCAGGAGGCAGAGGCAGGCGGATTGCTGTGAGTTCGAAGCCAACATGATCTACAAAATGAGTCCAGGACAGCCAGGGCTACACAGAGATACCTTGTCTCAAAACACAAACAAACAAAAATAACTATACATGTCACTGAGTGCCTGTGCTATGAGCAAACAAATGGCTTCCTTACTTTTTAGATGTGTATAGTCTATTTCTTTTCTTTTCTTTTTTTTCTTTAATTATTGGATGCAATGCAAGAAAAACAGCAAACAGCTTAGAACTCTTGTAGTGCAGCCCACCGGTTAGCACACCCAGGGTGGGCGTGCCTTGGAGAGGCAGAGCCCCGAGGACAACGTGTCCTGAGGACTTTAAGCTGCTATGGAGTTTCACTCTGCTTGCTGCCCTTGCAGTCATCACACCCTCATAATCTATGGATTTGTGAAAACTCTAAGCCCTTCACTAGGCAGTATTAGTTTTTTATCTTTTCCAAACATTGCTGCTAAAGCAGATTAATGATTCAACCACCACCCTCAGAAAGAATCTGGAGATGTAGATTGCTATTAAAGTTAGGTTAAACTGGGCGTGGTGGCGCACGCCTTTAATCTCAGAACTTGGGAGGCAGAGGCAGGCGGATCGCTGTGAGTTCGAGGCCAGCCTGGTATACAAAGCGAGCCCAGGACAGCCAAGGCTAACACAGAGAGACCTTGTCTCAAAAAACCAAAAAAGAAAAAAATTAGGTTAAGATGCTTTCGTTTGTGGCTTTGACATAGAAAATCTTGGGGAACAATTTGAAGTTCAGAAAGGTACACTCCTGGTTATTGAGAGATTTTTTTGAAGTCAGAGGACGGGAACAATGGCAGCCCAGCCAGCACTAGCTGATGTGCTTTTCCTCCGGAAGCTGGGCTGGTGATCAAAGTGATGATTAATTTCTTGTACCCATCTTTACCCTCATCTTCCTGATATGATTTAATTAAAAAATTGTTGGCGAATAGGTGTGCGCTCTGAGGATTTGAAGTAGAAATGACTGATAGTTTTGCATATATAAAAGTTTAGGGGCTGGAGAGATGGCTCAGTGGTTAAGAGCACTTACTCTGCTCTTCCAGAGGTCCTGAGTTCAATTCCCAGCAACCTCATGGTGGCTCACAACCGTCTATAATGTGATCTGGTGTCCTCTTCTGGCATACATGCAGGCAGAGCACTGTATATATAATAAATGAATCTTTAAAAAAATTTTTTTTAGTTTAGACTTGTGATTTTTTTTTTAAGATTTTTAAAGATAAGTAATAAAATGATTGATTCTTTCTTTGTAACTGCAAATCACAGCCTGCCAGTAAGAGAACTGACTGAGAAAAATACCTTGCTTGCTTATACTTTGTCAAACTATAATAAGTTGCTTAGATACCAGTATATGTGGGTTCTTAGGAATAATTTGTTTTTCACCTGTAATATGTAAAACGTTTAATCATGTAATGGTATTGAGGAACATGCTGGAATTTTTTTTTCTACATATACTCATTGTAATCATTGACTTAGAAAAATAGAACATAAACCACATTGTAATTTTTCTATTGCTTGAAAGATTTTGCGGGGATATATAAGCTGTGGGAGGTAAAACAAAATTGTTGGAGCTTTGCTTCATCCAACAAGTGTGCATGTCTGTTTGTGTGGGTGTATGTGTGTAATGTGCAGTGTGTGGTATATAGTGTGTGTGTGTTTTCCCCCTTTTTTGCCAGCCCCAGAGAGTTAAGTTTTGATCCCTCAAAGAAAAGTCTGCTGAGTGATTAATTGCCAACTCCACACACACTCCCTCAGTGCCTGACCTGTCAACCTGGTCTTCAGCACTGGCTATAAATATTAATAACCACACCACCACCACTTCCATTACAGGAATTTTCTTATTCGGGATCATTTCCTGAATGTATTTCTAGAAATATGAGTATTGGGTCAAACAGCAGGAGTGTTATTTTAGGTTAGGTGCTAACCACACACGCGCGCGCGCGCGCGCACACACACACAAACAGTTTGTGACGTAATCAAGAGCCTTGCTCTTCATTCTAACTGCATGGTGTCCCATGGATGAACCATGACTCATTTAACGATTCCTGCGCTGATGATGAAAATTCCTCATCAGCTCCTTTGGTCACACGCTACATGGCCTAGCAATGTCCCCACCAACAGCTGGCCAAGGTTACAATGGTGGTCCCACAGCCAACCACGGTTACACTGGTGGTCCCACAGCCGGCCACGGTTACACTGGTGGTCCCACAGCCGGCCACAGTTACAACAGTGGTCCCACAGGGTTACAAAGAAGCTGAAGTTTCCTGTCACCTAGTGACATCCTAAGACACAGTCACCTGTTCACACCTGTTCGGGCTGATGCTGTAATAAACAAACAATTGCACATGGGGCAGCTCAGAGGTTACAAGTAAGATAACCAGAGTTCAGAGCCAAGAACCCATTTAAGATGCCAGCTGGGCATGGCAGTGTTGTGGGAATCTTTCTGGACTAAGCACCCCAGGGAGAGTGGAAGAGATGAGATGTCACTGGTGGACCAAAGCCAGGCCAGCTCCTGAATGGCCTCATCACAAGGTGGGGCAGCCAAGCAAGTGAGATTTTACAGAGGTGCAGTGGCAGTCAGCAGGTTAAGGGCAACAGCACTGTTGTGGCTGTCTCTTCAGATGATTCTGTTCCAGGTAGCAAATACCTGGAATCCAGGTACGCTTGGCAAATAGGCAGTAAGAGCAGTGCTTCAAATAAGACACTAAATAAATCAGTATCTAATAATTGGTCTTTTCAACCTTATTTTGGTTCAGTGGCACTCCTGCACACACACACACACACACACACATCTACATATGTGTGTGTGTGTGTGTGTGTGTAAGCATTATACACATACATATTCAAGCAATACACCCACAAATGAAAATGGAAAAAGGTAAAAAGTACAGTGCATACAATCGTGCACACACATACTTAATGATGGTGAACAGCTGTCACTGGTGTACGTGTTTCCCACACTACACTTTTAATTGTTATTTTAAAGTATGTGTGTGTGTGTGTGTGTGTGTGTGTGTGTGTGTGTGTGTGTGTGTGTACACATGTGCACATGTTTATGGAGGCCAGAGGATAACTTCAGGTCTCAGGAATGCTGTCCACCTTACTGTTGACACAGGGTCTTTCACTGGTCTGAAGTTTCCTCATTAGATTAGGCTGGCCGGCCGGTGAGCCCAGGGGATCTGCCTGTCTCTACCTCCCTAGGCCTCGGACTATAAGCAGGCAACTAACTGTACCTAGTTTTCCTACGTGGGTTCTTAGTATCCAATCTCAGGCCCTCATGCTTGCAAGTCAAACACTTTACTGACTGAGCCCTACCCTTTTGTTAAAGCTTACTGTAAATTAGCACACTGTGTGTGCAAAAGCAGCCTCACACGTTTTCCATTTATCACATACCTTTTTTTTTTTCCTTTTTTTTGTCAGGGTCTCACTGTGTAACCCTGGTTGGCCTGAAACTCGCTATGTAGACCAGGCTGGCCTTGGTTACAGAGATCTGTGCAGAGGGATTTTAATCCAGCAACATGGCTACTCTGGCTGGAATACAGACATGCCCTTAGCACACACCTGTAATCCCTGTGGCTGGAACACAGACACACGCTTAGTTCACACCTTTAATCCCAAACAATGAAGGTAAAGTTAGTTTATAGAAGGAAGCACCCATATTTGAAAGTGATGCCTAACTGAGAGGCAGACGAAGTGATAAATCAGAGAAAAATTTGACAGAATAGAATATGCTCAGCTCTAGGGAGAACAGAGAGAAAAAAGTGACTATAGAGAGGCACCGGAGCCAGGTTGTGGTGGCGCACGCCTTTAATCCCAGCACCCAGGAGGCAAAGGCAGGGGGATCTTTGTGAGTCCAAGGCCACCCTGGTCTACAGAATGATTCCAGGACAGCCAAGGCTACACACAGAGAAATCTTGTCTCAAAAAAAAAAAAAAAATCTACGGTAGGTGGAAGGCTGGACTGGCCGAGACTACTGGAGTGGAATTCAACAGTATGTCTAAAGACTGGAAAGCTAGGGCCGCTTTACCCTACCAGCTCCATTTTTAAGGAGCCTGTTCTTTACAGAGGCATATGTGCACACATGCACGCACAGGAACATTGCTTTTAGTAGTAGTTGTACAGGTACACACCACTTACGAAGGATGTGTGTTGTCAGAAATCCATTGTTAGGTGGTTTCATCACTATACAAACATCACGGAGTGTATTTACACAAACGTAGATGGTATAGGTCAGCCATTGACATGACCTGTTAGACAGGCTCTCCTGAGCTCATTCTGGCTTTGAACTTCCTTGGTGGTTGAGGATAATGTTGAACCCTTAATCTTTTTGCCTCTGCCTCCCACATGCTATGGTTACCGATGTGCAGAAACAGGGCCTCGGAGCCATCTCTGAGTTTTTAAGTATAAATATGCAATTTTATTTAAAAATATAAATTGTTTCCTTTGGGATTTCCCCCAAATTTTAAATAAAGAATTTTAATTGCATCATGTTGTGGTGGAGCACACCTTTAATCCCAGATCTCAGGAGGCAGGGACAGGTAGAGAGGCAGGACAACCTAGAGTTGTGGTAAGAACAGACGTGGGACACATAGCTACAGTCATACATTTACACATAAAATAAAGATTTTTCTCTTATAATGGTACATGCCTCTAATCCCAGCACTCAGGAGGCAAACACAGTCAGATCTGTAAAAGTAATTCTCACTCTGTAGACCATGCTGGCCTTGAACTCACAGAGATCTGCCTGCCTCTGCCTCCAGAGTGCTGGGATTAAAGGTGTGCACCACCAAGCCCACCTGGCATGTGCTAATGCAGCCTCGCCTCGTGCCTAGAACTCCCCAGCTGGCTGCAGAGAAGTTAGCAATGGGAACATCTTGAAGGACATTTATCATTCATGTCTCCTGCCAATTGTGTTTACTTTGTATCTACACACACACACACACACACACACACACACACACACACACACACAAGCTCAGTTTTGCTTGTGGAAATGGCTTTCTGCCTTAGCCACGTATAATTAATTTAAGGCTGTTCTTCTGCCTCTACCAATAAGGCTCCCATAGGTGTTTTTCTCCTTCATCTTTTTTACTTATCGCTCTTATGCAGTGGTTGTCTTGGGTGCCCCTCATCTCTAGTCATCATCTTATTTACTGGGCCTTCACCTTGCTACAGGGATGGAACTTAGCTATCTGATGAAAGCTACGTGCACCTAAGAATATACCCAAACTCAGACTTTAGGAAGCTCATAGATGATCGTCTACTGTATCTGGCTTTTCCCCACCTTTGCATAAATTAGTATCATCCTGTCTTTGAGAGTTGCTAGTAATTTCTACTGGTTCATTTACTTTGGGAAAAAAATCATCCTTCTTTATAATTAAAACCTGTAAAGAGGGCTGGAGAGATGGCTCAGTGGTTAAGAGTGCCGCCTGCTCTTCCAGAGGTCCTGAGTTCAATTCCCAGCCACCAGGTGGTGGTTCACAACCACCTGTAATGTGATCTGATCCCCTCTTCTGGCCAACAGGTGTACATGCAGGCAGAACACTATATACATAATAATAAATAAATAAATCTTTAAAAAAAAAAAGAAAAGAAAAGAAAAACAGAGTCCAGAAAACCCAGGTTCAATTACTGGCATCCAAATGGTGGATAGGATCTGTCAGGTCCAAAAGAAACCTGGTTCGAGTCTTACTTAGCATGTGTGTTTTCTCACAGCACTCCTCACCCGCCCCCTACCCTAAACCCCAAGGCTGAGCTTCGCTTCCCTTCCCACAGCTCCGCTCTCACCACATAACTTAGCCATTGGCCACGCCCCTCTTGGCTTGCTCTGGGCCTCTGTTTGCTGGCCCTCTCTCCTCTTTTCCTCTCTCGCTCCTCCCACCACCTGCTCTCACGCCAAGTCCAGACATCCAGATGCCTCTAGCTGTTTTCTCCCTCACGTCTACAATAAAAATCTCCTCAACCATACCAGGAGCAGCCACGTCCTCGTTTTCATTCAAGAATCATCTGTAGTAGGCCGGGCGTGGTGGCACACGCTTTTAATCCCAGCACTCGGGAGGCAGAGGCAGGCGGATCGCTGTGAGTTCGAGATGAGCCTGGTCTACAAAGCGAGTCCAGACAGCCAAGGTACACAGAGAAATCCTGTTTCGAAAAACAAAAACAAAAACAAAACAACAACAAGAACAAAAAGAATCATCTGTCGCTCCAATCCCAGGGCGTTCACTGCCCTCTTCTGGCCTTTTTGGATACTGCATGCATGTGGTGTACAGGCAAACATGCAGGGAAAATGCCCATAAACATAAAAATCAAATTGTACATAAAATAACTTTCTAAACCGGGCAGGGTAGCACACTCCTTTAGTCTCAGCACTTGGGAGGCAGAGCCAGGTAAATCTACATGAGTTCGAGGCCAGCCTGGTCTACAGAGCTAGTTCCAGGACAGCCAGGGCTATACAGAGAAACTCTAGAAAAACAAACAAAACAACAAAAACACCTTTCAAAAATCCCCTTCTCTCATCTTCATCTCCTCCCCTATCTAGCTCGGTTGGCAGTTACATCACGTCTCCTCTGAGCGGCCCCTTCAGGATTTTCTAAAAATTCTTGTGGACCGGCTCCTTCTGTAAGCAGGCTCCAGCTACCTACGCAGACCCTTCCTACTTACACTGGTTCAAACAGCAGGGCGCCTCCCAGTTTGCCTTCTTCCCCAAATCTGCAGGGTTCAGAAGAGGAGCTGGAAAGGCATTTGAGCAGAAAGCAGAAGGGAGCGTAGGTCAGAAGCTCAAAGTTCAGGGTCACGATCAGCAGCCTTCGGGACAAATGGGAAGGTCAGAGTGGTTCACGTGCGTGTCCATGGCGTGAGCCGATCACACATTCTTGTCAGCAAGACTTGCCCAAACCACCATTACAAAGCTTACAGGTATGAAAAAAAAATTATTTATTTATTTATTTTGTCTCAAGGGCCATGCTTTTTGCCATCACTTCTGGCTCCAGGTTCCTGCCTTTACTATGTTGGTTCTTGCCGTCAATACGGCCCATTGAACCACAGGTGCAGACTCAGAGTTCAGTTTGACTCCATCATTTCAATGGCACAAGAAAAGACAGTAACACTCACATTTGAAGAGGCAGCGTCATCAGAAGTTGTAACTGTAAGATAACACCTGATGGCTAGGCATCTTGAGCACTGCCTGACTGGGATGTTTAAAAGCTGAAGCTGAGTTTATTCACGTTGCTCTTTTAGACCCATCAAACTTGTAGCAACCACATAGTAGGGTGCCTGGCAGTTTGCCTGGTCCCGTCATCTGCACAGCTTAGAGGATGAGCTGAACCAGCTGAGCAGAAAACAGAAAAGGGGAAAGGCCAACATGTTTCTGGCTAATGGTTTGTCTATTTTCTGTCCTTTCAAAGAACCAGCTCTTTCTTTTATTGATCTTTGGTGTTGTCTCCATTTCATCTATATACACTCTGATCTTTTGTTATTGATTTGTAGAGGAATTTTAATTCCGAGCATGGCTGTTCTGGCAAGAGGTCACATCCAAAGACCTTCTAGGTCTGTGTGATCCACCTGGAATACAAACATGTCTTTAATCACAGGAGACAGAGGCAAACAGGTTTGTGGTCAAGGCCAGCCTGGCATAGAGCAAGTATCAGGTAAAGAAAAGCTTAAAGGATCCAGGTATGGTTGTACATGCCTTTAATCCCAAACAATGAAGGTAAAGTTAGTTTGTAGAAGGAAGCACCCGCCGGGTGGTGGTGGCACACGCCTTTAATCCCAGCACTTGGGAGGCAGAGGCAGGCAGATCGCTATGAGTTCGAGGCCAGCCTGGTCTACAAAGTGAGTCTAGGACAGCCAAGGCTACACAGAGAAACCCTGTCTCGAAAAAAAAAAAAAAAGAAAAAGAAAGAATATGATGCTAAAAACGATGCTAAAAGAATTTTTAAACTGGGTCTGGTGGCTCAGACCTTTAAGTCCAGCACTCGGAGGCAGAGGCAGAGTGGATCGCTGTGAGTTCCAGGCCAGCCTGGTCTTAAAACTACTTAAGGACCGGAGAAACGACTCGGTGGCTTCAGGCACTGGCTGGCTCTTCCAGAGGACCTGGGTTCAATTCCCAGGACCTAGCATGGTGGCTCAGGACTGACTGTCTCTAAGCTGAGTTGCAGGAGATCCAGCACCCTCTCCTGGCCTCCATAGGCCACATTCTGCCCTGAGAACTTGAGTGAGGTTGGATTCAAAAGTAAAAAACTAATTCCCAGGCAGGATGGCATTCAGACTGTGGAATGGCTGCTGTTTACCCTCCTCATGCCGAGTCTCCAGGGAGTGGAGTTAAGAGTAGAGCAAAAAGACATGAGAAGTGGCAAGGAAATGGGTGCGAGCAACTTTAAGGTGGCAGACAAGGCACACACGAAACTATTACCATTAAACAGATTGCAACCAGGGCGGGAGACATGGCTTCACGGGTGACCTGCTTGCTTTGCAAGTGTGATGACCAGCTGGGAGGGTGTGGTGGCCCACATCCAGCCCACGAGAGACAGAGGTAAAGAGCCCCTGGAGCAAGCTGACTTGCCAGACCAACTGAAATGGAGAGCTCTCAGTTTTGTGAGAAGCCTTGCCTCAGTATATAAGGTGCACAGCAATGGAAGAAGACTCCCAGTGTCCACATACATTTACATAAAACACACACACACACACACACACACACACACACACACACACACACACACTCCTGCACATATCCATGCCCCCACACAACAGTATTAAAAGCCTCACTGGCTGTAGCACTCGGGAGAGCTGGCCCTGTGTCTTGCCTGGACAACACAATGAAGCTGGGGCATGAGAGCAGGAGAGCTGGCCCTGCCTCCTGCCCATGGGAGCACTGGGTGGAGTAGTGCTGGGGAGCGCCCCCTGGTGGTCCAGATGAGGGAGAGTCAATGGATTGGCCAGCTCAACTATCACCCAGGCCCAGATCCAAGCCTATGAATTGCCCCCAAATGTATATAATCTGTGAATAGTTGGGATTTGTGAAAGGGCCAGTCCTGCTGTTCCAAAGCTGCAGGATCTCCATGACACAGGGCAACAACAGGATAACCGGGAGGAATTCCGTCTAGAATTCAGTATTGTTGGTGTCACAGAAGCCAGAGAGCTCCAACTAGACCAATAACTCATTGCAGTGAACATTTGCAAATAAATATGTGTGGACAGGGCCAAGTATGGTGGCCCACACCTGTATTTCCAGCACTCTGGGAGGGGAGGCAGAGGCAGGCAGATCTTTGTGAGTTCGAGGCCAGCCTAGTCTACAAAGTGAGTCCAGGACAGCCAAAGCTACATAGAGAAACCCTGTCTCAGAGAGAGAGAGAGAGAGAGAGAGAGAGAGAGAGAGAGAGAGAGAGAGAGAGAAAGATGTGTGTACAGAGAGGATAAGGGACTGTTCCCTCTGTGCCACTGTATATGTGGGAGCATAGAACATGGTTTTTTTGTTGTTGTTGTTGTTGTTGTTTTTTCCTGGAGGCTCACACTTAAGAGACTGCCCTGAAACCAGGAGTGATGGTGCACGCCTTTAATCCCAGCACTTGGGAGGCAGAGACAGCAGATGTTGTGAGTTTAAGGCCAGCCTGGTCTACAAAGCCAAGGACAGCCAGGGCTACACAGAGAAACCCTGTCTTACAGACAGACAGACAGACAGACAGACACTACCCTGAGATGAGGGAGATAGCCCAGCTAGCAATGTGTTTATCATGAAGGCATGAAGTCCTTATGTTAGGGTCCAGGTCTTCTGCTGAAGGAAGACCCCAAGGCAGTATGCAAAAGCAAAGAGCGGCTTTTATTCCAGCATGCTGGGATCACCTCTCTCCTCTAGAGGGTGACCCCAAAATGAGCAGGCGGGTTCAATTTATAGACAGAGGGATTTGTGACAAACTTTAATTGATTGGTTAGCAGTGAGGGAGAATATAGGAGGGAATTCAGGATTGGCTGCTTGTTTGGTTAGTGGGGACTTTTTGAGTCATTGAGGTTCTGGCTCTTACTTAGGAATTGGCCTTTAATTTGATTAGATGGGGCCAGCTGTGTTCTTTACCAAGGCCATGAAGTAATAAAAACATGGTATCTGGTCATTTTTGACCTATGAGCTGACTGGCTGCCCATGAGCTGTGGTTTTTCCAGGATTTGTTAGAAACTTGACCTAGTTAGTCAGACTGGAAATCTGAAGCCTGTCATGGACTTGGTCTAGTCAAGCAAATTAGGGTCTTCTGGGAAGGGGAGGGTCTGGGGTCCCTGGGGGAGATCCTCACTTAGTCAGGATCTTCAGCACCAGTGTCAATGGTGGGCAGGCATGATGGCCTGCCTGTAACCCCAACACTTAGGTGGTAGAGGAGGGGCCCTCTGGAGCAAGGTGGCTAGCCAAACTAGACTAGGCAAAGCGACAAATGCTGGGCTCAAGTTAAGGACCCTATCTCAAAAGAGTAAGGTGGGCAGCAATTGAGGAAGATGCAGTATCAACCTCTGGGCTACACACACACACACACACACACACACACACACACACACACACACACACACATTTAAAAACAAGCAAACAAACCAGCTTTGTGTCTCAGAAGTGACTTTGAAATTTTAAACAGTCTCCGAACTGTTAAAAAGCCTTTGAGAACTTTTAAAAGTGAAATGTATTTGCATAATGAGATGAAAAGTGAGACTTTAGGGCCCTCTGATGGGATATTATGATTTTAAAATTACGCTCTGGGTGACAAGGGGTGGAGTTATAATGGTCTGCCTTCATTTAGTCTCATCATGGATCCTGCCCTCTGGTCTTGTCCCTGTAGTGTTGAGGTGGCCCTTATTGCAGATTGTGCCCCGAATCTCCTATCCACAGGATCTGCACAGCCTTAGGGTACACCAAGGCCAAGGTGACATGATGGAAGCCTGATTATATACACAGCTTTGACTTTTCTTGATGATTTGAGGTCATCTTTCTTTCTTTCTTTCTTTCTTTCTTTCTTTCTTTCTTTCCTGGTTTTTGGAGACAGGGTTTCTCTGTGTAACCTTGGCTGTCCTGGACTCACTTTGTAGAGCAGGCTGGCCTTGAACTCACAGCGATCTGCCTACCTCTGCCTCCCGAGTACTGGGATTAAAGGCGTGCACCACCACACCCAGCTAAGGGCATCTTTCAAACAGCACACATCTCTGGGAGTCAGGGCTTGCAGGGGGCACCAGCACAATCCTTGTGCTTCCTTCCCCTCCCCCCTCCTCCCTCCCCCATCCCCTTCTCCCTCCCCCTCCCCCCTCCCCTCCCTGAGCCTTGCAGGTCCCAGACAGGTTACAGGGAAACAACAGTTCCTCTCCTCAAGCTGTTAACCTGCTGTGTCAATTTCACCAGTTAATAAATGACTAGGGAAGGCTTAATTGCATTGGAAAAAAATTGACATCAGCTGGTGCTTAGGCCCCACTCAATTAACTTGTGTTCCTAATCGGGTGAGGCAAGAGCAGCAGCCATTAATTACATGTCTTGGTACCAGCTGCAGCCAGCATTTCTCATCTTTACTCCCTCAGGAAGCGAATGAGGCGACCCTGCTAACAGGAGTTTGGGGTCACTGATGGGCAGGGGCTCCATGGAGAAACAGAGACCCCTGGTTGATGGAGAGTGGGTTTTAGTGTCCCTCTCCATCCCTGCTAGAAGAATGTCATCCTCTAAGGTCCCCCACCCTGACTTCTTTATTGACTCTATGTTCCAAGGCCCGGGGTGATGTGCTTTTGGCTCTTCTGAATTCCCACCTCAGGGCTGCTAATATACTTGGCCCCAAAAAAACAGAACCGAGAACCTGTCTTGGCATGGGTACCAGATGATGCCACCAACTCTGCAAGGTCACTACCCCTCCTACACACTTCCCATGCCACCCTTGCCACCTCCAGAGTGAAACCTCCCAAAGACCTTAATTCCTGTATCACTTTTTAAAAAAAGGGTGGGGGGGGCAGATGGTATGATGTAAGCCTGGTACAGTGCAGACTCCTGTGCCCGTCCACTGTGGCTGTGGCTCTGGGAGGTTTGAGGGTCTCTTAACCTGTGGCCTGGTTGATTCTTACTCTCAATCTGCTTCCAGAGAGCACTCCAGGGGACACCTCAGCTCCTGGTGAAATTCGTGTAGCCCTTCTGGAAGGACAGACAGCTGGCTCAGAGCGAGGACGCTCCATTCCCAGTGCCTCTCCTTGCTGTTGGGTTAAGTCAGTTACTCACGCTCTTCGAACCTGGCTCCTCCCTGTTAAATAATATATCGGAGCCAGCTCTCTTAGAGTCTTTACATTTCCAGGAATCCTTTTTCTAAACTGAAAATCAAGGGAGCAGGTAAATGCAGAAAGGGTGAGAGGTGGTGCAGACGACAAAGGGACCTCTCCAGCCGCATCTGTCTGAGCAGACCCAAACCAGAGGCCCAAGCATTAGCCTGGAGGGGCACTGACTATTCCTTGTGACTGGAACTTGAGGGTCTGTAAAGAACACGGGCAACTGTCTTCTAGGAATAAATTAAAAAGCAACTGAATTGGACCAAGGTGTGATTTGTTGGGATTGCTTGTTTTGTTTCGAGGGGAGGTGGAGAGATTTTCTCCGACTATACTTTAAAAGGATTCTCAAAAAAAAAATCTTTTTTTCTTTCTGAGCAAAACTCATGCAACATTTAACAATAAACAATTGTTTAACATATCAGTTACCTTTATTTTCACTGTAAATGTGTGTATGTGTGTTTGTGTGTGTTTATGTGTGTGTGTGTGTGTGTGTGTGTGTGTGTGTGTTTATGTGTGTGTTCTTGTGGGCTCATGGCTTTCATTTTTACTACCTTACCAGGATAGTGTGCACTCTTCTTAGCTAGAGAAGTGAGAGGACCTTAAGCTCAGCCCTTGCCTTTGGCACTTGAGGGCTGTTGTGAGGTTCCCTTATCCCGGGCAAGCACTCTGGCTCCGTTCCGGGTGGGAGAGAGCCCTGGCAAGTCCTTGCTTAGCTCTTGGGTATCTGGGAACCACATCCAGCCTGTTGGGATTGTCTCATGGACACTCCCGACAGAGCACGGAGTCAGCCACAGCTTTTCTCCCTTAGGGCTGGAAAGGAGGAGGCATTCATAGCTCAGCAATAGCTTTGCTGGAGAGATTCCCTGTAGTTCTTCGTGAAATTACTGGTCTATTCTATTTGTGTGAAGCTGGATCCTGAGAAAGAGGCTCCTTGTATTCCCACCATAGATTCTGCACAGCCAGAAGAGGGTCCTGTCCTAACACTCAGTGGTCTTCTGACTTCTATTAATATGCTTTGAAGTCTCACTCAAAATTCAGTAGGAGAAGGCCGGGTGTGGTGGCGCATGCCTTTAATCCCAGCATTTGGGAGGCAGAGGCAGGCAGATCACTGTGAGTTCGAGGCCAGCCTGGTCTACAAAGTGAGTCCAGGACAGCCAAGGCTAACCCTGGCCAAATGGGCCTCCCAACATGCTGCTTTCTCTGCATCAAAGCCAGCAAAGGAGGGGGTTAACTAGTGAAAGGGAGTCTGACTCTTGAGCCTGTCCTTAAACAGGACCTCCCACCATCTTTATAGCTAGCTTTACTATTCATACCTGACTTACATCCATGAGAAGAGCAACCCTGGCATGGGGATCGAGAACTGCCCAGATGGAAGAGGAGGGTGACGTGTGGACAGGGCTACTCAATGGATGACACTAGCCTTCTTTTCATCTTTTCCCTAGCTCTGCTCTCAAGTCCTGCTGGCCTTGGGTATGCACCAACCCTTGAGCTTTGGCCCAGGGGGTAGAGAAGCCAAGGGTGCTCAGGGTTGCCCTTTTGGTAGGTGGTTTTATAGCTCCCAGGACACCTGAGCCAAGGCTGAGCGGAAATACAGAGAGCTCCCCCTTGAGTTCCCTAGTGGAGCTTGAAAGATGTAATTGAGTTCCTGTCCCCAGTGAGCCTCCTGTCCTGGGTGCTCTTGCTAGTGTTCTGCTGCCAATGCACTGCACCGAGGATTGTAGACAGCAGTGCTCAACAAAGAAAATGAGGACGGGATGGAGTTGACTATAATCTTCCGACTCTTGAAGACCTTCTAGCTTGTCTGACCACTCAACCTCCACATCTCATTAACGTTCCCCTCTCCCGTCTTCTCCAGCAGGAACCCATGCTGCCCTTGGCCACGATGCATCCCCAGCTGCTGTCTGCTCACGTTCAGCCTGCATGACTGAGCCACCACTGCTCCAGCTGTTTCCTGTAAGTCTAAGGCACAGACCAGAAGAAATATTTGGGCCCCAGTAAGATGAAAGGTACAGAGGGAGTGTCATAAAACCCTGGACTCAGAGAACAGGCCCTCAGAAATCTTTAGTGGGCAAGTGTTCCTCTTTCAGGACTCCCGTCCCTTGGGTTGGCCACCACTGAATTGTTCTGCCCCAGTCTGAGAGGGCCTGGGTGGGGACACAGGAATGAAGCTACTTACCAGGCAGAGGACCCACAGCTCTAGCCTTGAGATCCTGGCTCAGACACCTGCTACCCTATGACTTTAGACAGATCTCTGAGAAGTCTGGCCTCTCTACCTGTGTTGTGGGATTTTTTCTTTTTTGTAAGGTCCAAGAAGGTGTATTAGTTACTTTTTGCTGTGAAACAAGTTCAGCAGCTTAAAACAGTACACACAGAACATCCCAGAGTTTCTGAGTCGGGAATCCCACCGTGGAGAGTCTGTCCAGAGGCTGCATCTGGGATTTGAGCTGGCGCTGTGGGTTCATCTGAAAGCTTGACTAGGTGAATGGTAAATAGGCTTGCTTCTCTTCTCACTTGTGTGACACTATGGCTGTGATGGTTCTGTCACTTCTGGGCCACTTGCTATTGGCCACAGCGCACCTCCAACGTGGTCTGGTCACGTGGATCTCCAACATAGCAGCTCACTGCATCAAAGGCAGCAGAGAGAGAGAGAGAGAGAGAGAGAGAGAGAGAGAGAGAGAGCTGCCTCATGAAAAAGAAACATGAGTCTTGAGCCTGACCATAGATGTGACTTCCTATTATCTTTGCTGGTTTTTTTTTTTTTTAAACAGATTCTTAGAAGGAAGTCATAGTTACACTCACACTGGAAGGAAGGGCAATATTCAAGGCATGACTGCCAGGGAAGGCACAGTCTGCCCAGAATAAGAGGGAATATAAGTGGAAATGGCTGGCAAGCTGTGCCATGCTACTTAGGCATAAGAATTTGTTGCCATCTGCATCTAATTGCAAAAAAGGCAATGGTCCTTCTTGAAATAACAGGGAGCCACCACTAAGTGTGAGAACTTAAGTCCAAGTTGTACTGTTAGTAGCAGGCCCTCAGGGAAATGGACTGGACCCGCTCATCTCATCTCACACATTTTATACACACCTCACACGTTTAAGGGCACATGTAAGCAGCTGGGGAAAGCCTGAGCCTTTTTCCACCCCATCCACTCACCTATAACCATGCCAGGAGGGGTCTTTAAAAAACCCAAAGAGCACCAGGCACGGTGGCACACACCTTCTATCCCAGCACTAGGGAGGCAGAGGCAGGAAGATCTTTGTGAGTTCAAGACCACCTTGATCTACACAGTGAGACCCTGTCTCAAACAAAAAAAAAAATATATATATATAGACATATACGCATATATGCACAAGCTAGGTGTGGTAGTTTACACAGGCAACCCTAGTACTTAGGAGGTTGAGACAGGAGAATTGCTGAGAGTTTGAAGGTGTTCTGAGCTAATCAGTAAATTCTGGGAAAGGATGAGACCCAGTGTCTAAAATTCAAAAGAAAAAAAAACCAATGAACTTGCGTGGAAGATGTGTGTGGCACCTTGCTTTCCCTTCACGATCATTTGCAAGCTTTTCTGTGTCAGTTTTCCAAGGCAGAAAGGTGACCTTCTAGGACGGAGTGGCTATGAAGGACACGGTTGGCTTCAAACCCAAGCTGTCGGGTGGCTGCTGCTTCTGGTAGTGCCCACTGTAAGCTCTGTTGCTGCATAGATTCCTGAACACTGAAGGAGGGCAGGCCAGGGTCTAAGGCAGGAGGGAGGCACTGTGCTTACAAGGCTTGCCCATAAGCCCTTGTCTTCAAAAAATCCCAGAAGAGTGCAATAAGGCTTTCAAATCCAGCGTGGTGGCTTCACACCTGACATACCCGCACTGGAGATTCTCATGCAGAAGGATTGCTACAAGTTTGAGGCCAACCTGGGCTACACAGAAAGCTCCAGGCCAGCCTGAGCTACAAGTTGGGACCCTGTCTCGTATAAATAAATTTTTAAAAAGGGAAAGAAAAGAAAAGCCCAAGACTTTCAGTGGGTTGGGTCACTGCATGTCACCCAGTAAGACTGTCTTATACATAAGCAGCCCTCAGCGGTATGTATGGAAGCAGGGGAGGGCTCACTGATGTAAAGTCATCACATAAATTCTCTCCAATGAGAGTCATCTCCTCCCCGCACCTACCCACCAGGTGCTTCAGGAACCCCCAGAAACATGGCCTATCACACATCTAGGCAAAGTCAAATCCGTCTTTACCAGGGATGCTCCGGTTTTTGTGGATGGAATTAAAAGTTGCAACTTGCTGACCTCTAGTGGTCAGTTAAAGTCCTAACTGTCAGCCTGTGACATGTTACAGGGAACCAATTACCCAACTTTTATTAAGTACATTAACCCCTGCTGTGTACCGTGGCGTGATATATACTGCAGGTATGGGAAGCAATATAAGATAGTCATTGGTTGCAAAGGGTTTGCAACTTAGCAGAAGACTCAAGATATTTCTGCATCAAAAGAGAAATAGCTCAGCAAATTTGAGCACTCGTGGGTTTTTTTTGCAGAGGACTCTGATTTAATTTCCCAGCATCCACATGGCACCTCACAGCCATCTGTAACTCCAATTCCAGCAGATCTAAAACCCTGTTCTGAAGCTGGGTGTGGTGGCGCACGCATTTAATCCCACCAGAGGCAGAGGCAGGCAGATCTCTGTGAGTTCGAGGCCAACCTGGTCTACAAAGAGAGTCTAGGACAGCCAGGACTGCTAGAGAAACCCTGCCTCAAAATAAATAAATAAATAAATAAATAAATAATGAATGAATAAATGAATGAAAGAAAGCTGGGTATGGTGGCGCACACCTTTAATCCTAGCACTCAGGAGACAGAGGCAGGCGGATCGCTGTGAGTTCGAGGCCAGCCTGCTCTACAAAGTGAGTCCAGGACAGCCAAGACTACCCAGAGAAATCTTGTCTCAAAAAACAAAAACAACAACAACAAAAAGATTTGAATATGTGGAGAAAGATGACCCATACCTCCCAAAGCCCCTTGGGACTCTCCTCTCCCCAAAGGAGTTGAATGTTAGTTCCTCTGATGTCCTAACGCCTGTTTGCTTCATGCCTAGCCCTAGTATGCCCTGGCCTTCCCAGATCTCGGAGCCTTGTTCCACCAGCTCTACCCCGCCGCGGCGCCCCCCTACTTTTGGTGGTCCATGACCATCTCTCTCCACGTATTCAAGCCTTCCTTGGCTGCCCATTCCTGAGCCCTGGCCTCAATGCTGGGTCCTTCTGTGACCCTTCTCAGATTCTACTCTTCAAGTCTTATTTTGGTGGAAGCTAGTTAAGTTTAAAATATATATTTATAAGCTGGGTGTGGTGGCGCATGCCTTTAATCCCAGCACTCCAGAGGCAGAGGCAGAGCGGATTGCTGTGAGTTCAAGGCCAGCTTGGTCTGCAAAGTGAGACCAGGACAGCCAGGGCTACACAGAGAAACCCTGTCTGCGAAAAAACAAAAAACAAAAACAAAAACAAACCCAAACAACAACAAGAAGTGTGTGTGTGTGTGTGTGTGTGTGTGTGTGTGTGTGTGTGTTGTGTGTGCATTTATTTTCAGGCAGTGCCAGAAAGATGCCAGGATCACAGGTAGGCAGAGGAGGAGACTGATGAAAGACCAAACTGCAGTGGATGGAATGGGCTCAGACTCAAACCCAGGGAGGTTAATTAGGAAGCCAGGGTACCAGTTCAGCCTGAACTAGCACAGGGAACAGAAGAACGAAGAAGATCAAAAGATTCTGAGATCGTTCAGTCAGAGCAGCTGGGAGCATCCTATACCCTGATCAAACTAATGTGCAAATCAATCACCTGAGACCTTTTTAAAATGCAAACTCCCACTCCTTAGGCCCATAGTGTGCAGCTGATGCCTCACAGCTACCACACGCCCACACTGCTGGCCCACAGACGGCCCAGCAAGGCTGCTCAGTACCTCTAAATGATGAAGTAGGAGCAGGCTTTCTAGGAGCACCTGATGGGCAAGTGGCACCTCCGAGTGAAGGGCCAGGTACCCATCCCTTCGCCCAGGCGACCACATAGGATTGCACGGCTTGGTAGGCAGGGCATAGCTGAGGCCCAGCTTCGGTGGAATCATGGCAGACAGGGGGCCTCAGAGGTTTTCTATCTGGAGAGGAAAACAATGCCTTTATCCTGAGATAACAGCGGGACATCCCAGTGCAGTGAGAGTGGGCAGAGATTAATGAATACACCAACCCTGGAGGCCTTTTTCAGGAAGTAACCTTCTTTTCCCAATTTCTCTTTCCCCTTTCTTGTCTTACAGATCTCCTTCCCTTCACTGAATGTAAGTCCTTAAAATCCTCTCTCCATCCTCAGGCTATGGAGCCTTCACTGTCCTGTGGGAGGGGGGAAAGGGGAGGATATTCCTGGAGGACTCAGAAACCACTGCCCACGGGCCAGCCAAAGGCCTGGGTGGCCTCACCCAGAACTGGCCTCTGCCCTGTTCATTTGGCTCCAAGGACCAAGACCAGTTTTTCTAGCCTGACCATGGCCTTCCAGAAGCCAGGATGCTGCCTGCCAACTCACTCTGGGCTCATGTCCCCAAAGGTTCAGAAGCCATTGATATTTGTGCCCAAGAGAGAAGGCTTTTAGGGGGAGCCAGGCTCGGTGGAATTCCAGGAAAATATGTCAAGGCCTCCGAGCAGTGCCTCTTGTGTAGAACATGGATAGTGAACAGGTATCTCAAAAGGTTAATGTGAGCATCCCTGAGCCACTGTGGGGCCAGGGGGTGATACTTAGCATAATGTATCACAGACAAAGCCCTCTAGTATTCCCTCCTGGAGCCATAGGAGCAAGACCTCATGAAGGAGGGGCAAAGACAGCAGCAGGGGTGATAGCTCTGTGTAGGACTTGTCTTGCAAGCATGAGGACCTAACTTCAGTCTCCAAAGAGGACCTGAGTTTGAGCCCTAGAACCCACCGTTTTAAAAAAGGCAGGTATGGTGGCGGGCATCTGTAATCCTAGGGTCAGAGGGCCGGAAACAGGCAAATTCCTAAACTAGTCCACTTGGCAAGGTCTGGGTAGTGAGAGATTCTGTCTGGAAATAAAAATTAAAAAAAAAAGTCTGGATGGTGGTGGTACAAGCCTTTAATCTCAGCATTTGGGAGGCAGAGGCAGGTGAATCTTTGTGAGTTTGAGGATGCCAGCCTGGTGTACAGAGCAAGTTCCAGGACAGTCAAGGCTACACAGAGAAATCCTGTTTCTAAGCAAAACAACAACAACAATAATAATGATGATGATGATGATGATGATGATGATGATGTTGATTGATGGCATCTGAGGAACAACACTCAAGGTTGTCCTCTGGCCTCTTCAGGCACCCATACCCACGTAGACCCTCATACACGCAGACATGCGCATATACATAAAATGATAATAATATAGAAAGATGAAGGAAAGAAATAAAGACCAAACGACTAAAGGAGAAATGGAGCAGTCAGCGCTCGGCCTGTCTTTTCCCTCCAGCAGGCGCAGCCCCCACCCCACCCTGGCTTAAGCATAGCGAGGCCTGTGCCTTCAGGAAGCCCACGCAGGCCTGGGTGCACTCAGCTCCTGTCCTCCCACCTACTGCTGTGCAGAGAATGTGGATCGACTATTCCTCACTTCCCGGCGTGCGTCTTTGCAGAGTTTGATGGGGCGCCGGGCGGATGACAGCGGGAACGGTTGTGATCACTGGCGGAATCCTAGCTACTGTGATCCTCCTCTGTATCATTGCTGTCCTGTGCTACTGTAGGCTCCAGGTCAGTACCATGGGCCTATAGTCAGAGGCTGGGAGACTGCTGGCACGCCAGTTCTCCATGATGGCGGGGGGGGGGGGGGGGGAATTCCCGCACCCTACAGAGGTACCAGAGTGTGCCAGGAAGATGTAAGGGTCTCTTTCACCTTCTTCTCTGACATATTGGCCTTGGTAGGAAAGTCAGCCCCAGGGAGACTAAAGGCTGCTGCAGTGGCCTCCAGCCCTGTCCTTGCATTCATGCATGTGCCTCCCTCTCCGCTTCCCTGTCCACCAGTACACACTGAGGAAAAGGGAGAGGTATTGGCTTGGTAAAATTGGGAGTAAATGCTTGTAGCATGTGGGCCTGTCGTACCGGAGTATATTTCCCTTCCCCAGCAATGAGGATGGCATGAGGTACCCACTGAAAGATGGAGGAAGGTTGTTCCTTATACATATGGGGGGGGGTGCTAGACTGTCTCTCAAGCATCCCTTTTCCTCCCCTTCACCCCCCAGTATTACTGCTGCAAGAAGAGCACAGATGATGAGGATGCTGAGGAGGAGGAGGAAGAGGAAGAACATGACCTTTCCATCCATCCCCGGGCCCCCACCTGCAATGCCTGCAGCTCCCAAGTCCTGGACGGCAGAGGCAGCCTGGCACCTCTTACCAGCGAGTCTTGCAGCCAGCCGTGCGGAGTGGCCAGCCACTGTACCACTTGCTCCCCATACCGCACCCCCTTTTACATACGGACAGCTGACATGGTGCCCAATGGGGGTGGAGGCGAGAGGCTCTCCTTTGTCCCTACACACTACAAAGAGGGGGGAACCCCATCCCTCAAATCGGCAGCACCCCAGAGTTACCCGGTGACCTGGCCAAGTTCTGGGCATGAGGCCTTCACTAATCCAAGGGCTATTAGTACAGATGTATAATCCTTTCACCCTGATCTGCACACACCCAACACTACTGTCCCAGCAGGAGCAATGGAGTGGTGGAAGGGACCCTCCAAGGGCCCCCCCCCCAGGAGGCATCTCAGTTCCTCTGGCTTCCATAGTAGAGGGCTCACTAGGATGTGAACTAGTAAATGCATGAGGTCCTGGGCAGGACCTGTCTCCAGCCCTTGGCCCAGAGGTGGGGACCTGATAAGTCTGCAATGTCACCAGTGTCTCTCTACCACAACCCCTTCCAGTATGCCCAAACCCTTTCCTTGGCTGGGCTGTGTAAAGGAGCACCAGGGAACACTAAGCAAAGGCTTGGGAAGCTTCCAGAGACCTTGTGAAACGAAGTGGGCATGCCTAGGAGAAATGAACAGAAAGGAAATGGTGAGACCTTCCAGAATTTGAGAGGAGAGAGGAAAAGGCATTAAAGGAGCCCCTCGGGAATTGCTTGCTGGAACGCACCCACGAGCTAATTCACATTCTATTTTTTTTTTTTAACTCGGGTTGCCTTCTCCATAGGCATATTGACTCCTGGAAACACCACATCTGCTATCTGTCTCCTCCTCGTGAAACGCATCAAATTAATACTAAGTGCCACGGCACACGGCTGTTTGTGGGGACTTCAGCAAGAAGAGTCTATAGAATCTTCTCTCCCCTTCAAGTTCTTTCTTATGTCCCCTGCTAGAGAACCTTTCCAGGTTTTAATCACTAGAGCTCTAGAAGTCTAGTACTGATCGATTACTCCTGTTCTTCCATGCTTAGCCACAGATGTAGACTCGACCCTATAAGGTCACGTGGATGCCCACTCCTGGGGGCTGGAAGGGGGTACCCTCTCATGTACACCACCAGCAGCCATGTGGCTTTGCCTCCTCCAGGAGCTGCAGAGCAGAAAGGTCCAGCGTACCAACAGCAAAGAAATATCTGACCCAGCGTGGTGGGTGCACTTGGGAGGCAGAGGCAGGCGGATCTCTGTGAGTTCGAGGCCAGCCTGGTCTACAAAAGCAAGTCCAGGACAGCCAAAGCTACACAGAGAAACCCTGTCTCAAAAAACCAAAACCAAAACCAAAACAAAACTCTGGCCCTCTAACCCCTGGACCAACAGGTAATTAAAGTGGCCAGTCTCCATGTCAACCAGAAGAAGGGACCTGAGGCAATGCTGAAGCACTTCAATTCCCAGACGCCTGCACCTCTAGGGGCTGGTGCGCCCCTTGAGCATCCATCTGTGATGAGACATTATAAACAGGACCATTTTATTCCATCAGGGGACATGGCTCTCTCTCCTGAGTTCTGGGGTGGGGGGGGGTCTCCCGAAATTAGACTTTATGCTGGCTTGCCCTCTTTCGGCCCCCTAACTCTCCAGTCTCACGACGATGAGCTATTTTGCTGTCTTACTGTAGTCTCAAGGCCCCACACCTCCCACTCACCACCTAGCAGTGGCCTTATGGGTTTCTGTTTTTGTTGGTTTATTTGTTTTGTTTGGCTTAGTTCTTTTTTCTTTTTTAGTAAGTATGTCTGGTAACTTCTCCAGTTACCACTGTGGTCAAGGGTCACTGTCCCCACTTCTAAGGGTGTAGTTAATGCCTGCAAATTCCAGAGGCACAGGATGCTGTGGAGGGTGAGCCAGAAAAAAGGGCTGGTCTTTCTCCTGAAATCTTGGTTGGTTGGCGGCTTTGACGAAGAACAGGGCGCACCTCACATCTCCAGCCGTAGATAAAGAACACTAGGCCATGCTCTGCCTACTTTCTGTTCACTCCTTAGCCCTGAGACCAGTCAGGTATCTTCACGGACAACTTCCATTTTTCTCCAGGGAAGCAAAACTTGCCTAGATGGGCTCTAAATGTCCCTTAATGTTCCACAAACCCAAGACTTCTTAGAAAGACCAGCTAATCCGCCTTTCCTCTTACCCTCATCCTGGCCTGTGCTGGGTGGATCCTCCAAGGTGTCTGACCCTGGCTGGGTACAGGACATTTGTTGTGGGCTGCAAACCACAAAAAGCAATGGGAGAAAATCCCCACAATTAGAAGACAAAATTATTTCAATTGCTGGTGAAAGGCAAACAAGTCAGGCCTAGGGCTATAGCTCAGTTGATAGAGTTCTTGCCAGGTCAGCACAAAGCCCAGGGTTCAAACTCCAGCATGGTGGGCACACCTCTAACTCCATCACTCTGGACACAGAGGAAGGAAGGTAGGCATTGTTGAAAGTCAACCTTGGCTATGTAGGAAGTTCAAGATCAACCTGGGCTACCCTTGACACACACCCCCGGCCCCCTCCTTCTCCCTTCCATCCCCACTCCCCCCCCCCCCCCCCCCGCCTCAAGAACAACAAAACGTTTGCTCAGCCCCCAAATGAGCAAGCACTGCCACAAAAAGGCACAGCAGGAGGACCAACGAGACAGCTTCCTCTGCTCCCTGTGCAGACTGATGGTTCTGCAGCTCCAGGGTGCCCAGGCCCACCATCTGCCCATCCCGGGGCTCCACGCCACCCTTGACTCTTGCTGCTGGGCCCAGCAGCTCTCCCCAGTTCCTCACCACCACCAGCCCAGTGCCTTGCTCTCCTGTGGGTCCAACAGCTATCATTTCCTTCACCCCAAATAACGACATCATCGTCCGTCAAATGCCTTTTGGTAAACCAAGACAACCCAACCAGCCAACTGTAACCCACTTTTGTACTTGGGGATGCGGGGAGCTCTGGGTACAAAGCACCCTTTGCCTTGGTGTCTCCTGTAGCTTTCTCAGCTTTAACCACAAGTCAAAATCTGGATCCCAGGTGTGAGGAGCAGGAGTGGGGTGGAACACACCTTCCCCTTCAGCCCACAGCATTTGAGGCACAGGCTCTGCCCTAGGCTGCAGGTCACCTGACCCTCACTCTTCACTGCAGCGTTGTGACCCCATCTCCTGGGGAAGAGAAAGCTCACTTGCCTATTCTGTCCCTTTAGCTGTGGAGTCTGTACCCTGAGACACAATTTGTACACTCTTCAAACTGAACCCTAAACGGGAAGAGGAGGAGGAGGAGGAGGGACAAGGACTAGCTCCTCCTCCCCACTGTCCTTCTCCGCGTCACTCCACTTCTCCTGCTGAAGATTTCTTGTCTTGCATCTTTGATATCTTGGAACACAGCCAAGTGAATGTCAAAATAAAGGAGAAATTTTAAATAGAAATCCCTGAGGGTCTTCCGTTCTTTACCTGGGGAGGGGAAGCTGCACATGGCTTTAAAAGGAATACTCGCCTTTAATCCCAGCACTTGGGAGGCAAAGGCAGGCAGATCGCTGTGAGTTGGAGGCCAGCCTGGTCTACAAAAGCGAGTCCAGGACAGCCAGGACTGTTACACAGAGAAACCCTGTCTTGAAAAACCTAAAAAAAAAAAAATAAATAAATAAAAATAAAAAAATTATTTGAACCCCCAAAGTGTACAAAATCTACTCACTTCCTCTCCTCTTCTGCGCCTCAGGTTAACAAAGCTCTCACTTTATTTCAAAGGAACCCTCTTTGCTGAGTCAGCATTCGCAACCAGAGAGGATTTCCTGTTTCATGGAAAAGGGGTTTTAGGTGTATTAGAGATAAGTTCCGGGTTGCAAAGAAAAAGACCACAGTTCCAACGGAAGTGCAAACTTGACTATTCTGAAGAGTGAACAGACCCAGACAGGAAGCGCCTTTGGGTTTTATTCTCACTCAAGGGTTGACTGTCTTTTCCCCGTTGCCCGGGGTCCTCACAGTCGTATTCAGTTGTCTAGTCTGAAAAGACCTAGTTAGTGCCCAGGAACTGAAGGAAGAGGATAAAGATCACTGCACCAGACATTGCGTTCCCAGAAAACAGCACGGCCTTTGTGTAAACAAATACTTACTGGGTGGAAAGGGTTTGGTTTTTTGTTTTTGTTTGTTGTTGTTGTTTTGTTTTGCATAAAAGTCTTACTTGGTGGGAGAAAAAAATTTTTAATGTGAATTTCTTGTTCTAAACACATGTTTTACAGTGTTTGGTTTTTAATTTTGTAGGTTTTTTGTTTTGTTTTGTTTTGTTTTGTTTTTGGTTTGGTTTGGTTTGTTTTTTCGAGACAGGGTTTCCTTGTGTAGCCTTGGCTGTCCTAGACTCACTCCATTTGTAGACCAGGATGGCCTCGAACTCACAGCGATCCACCTGCCTCTGCCTCCTGAGAGCTGCCATTAAAGGCATGTGCCACCACGCCCCACTACTTTTGTAGTGTATATAGGTGTCCTGCAAATGGTTAATTCACTAGGGAGCAGGCAGTACAGACTTCTGCCCCCACGCCCCTCACCTTCCAGGCCTGCACTTTCCCCACCTCTCTACTTTTGGGTCAGATTATTGTTTCTCAGAAGACTTATCAGAGTTACACAGTCAGTCCTGTGTTTGCGTGGGAGGGAGAGAAGGGAGGCAGTTGCCCAGAGACCTCAAAAACAAGAGAGATGGAGTGGAGGCTGGACAGCAGGGAACTGGCTTTGTACGTGAAAGAGAAGGCCAGGAGTAAAGCTGGGAGTGGTGGTACGTGCCTTTAGTCCCAGCACTCCGGAGACAGAGGCCAGCAGATCTCTGAGCTCAAAGGTAGCCTGCTCTACAGAGTGAGTTCCAGGACAGCCAGAGCTGCACAAGGAAACACCCCCCCCCACCCCCCCCACCCCCCCCACCCCCCCCCACCCCCCCCCACCCCCGTCTCTAGAAACCAAAAGAATAACAACCAAAGGTCAGGGATGAAGTCATTGTGTCTCTGTGTGTGTCACACAAGGCTCTCCCCACCTCAGAGATGTGACTGTCACTGGGTGGGCTGCAGCTGGCTGGCCAGGACAAGCCCTTCTCTACTATCTATCAGAGTGCAGCTTTGCCTCAGGGAGCGGCTGGCCTCTGTTCTGCTAGCATGGTTCACTTCTGAGAACCAAGGAGCCTGAAGCACATTTTTATGACGCCACATCCCCATCACCTGGCACTCAGCAGTTTGGCCTCAGGCTTGTAGTGGGGCAGCCATACACCTCTTGAGCCCCCTTTCAGCCTCAGGCCACTGCTCTGTTGGTACCTAGGTAGGAAGAAGAAAGGGGAAGAAAGTCTGGTTGTGGTGGCGCCCCCTTTAATCCCAGCACTTGGGAGAGATAGGATCTCTGTGAGTTCAAGGCCAGCCTGGTCTACAAAGTGAGTCCAGGACAGCCAGGGCTACACAGAGAAACCCTGTCTCAATAATGATGATGATGATGATGATGATGATGCCAGGCGTGGTGGCGCATGCCTTTGATCCCAGCACTCGGGGAGGCAGAGGCAGGTGGATCGCTGTAAATTTGAGGCCAGCCTGGTCTACAAAGTGAGTCTAGGACAGCCAAGCCTACACAGAGAAACCCTGTCTTGAAAAACTAAACCAAAAATAATAAAATTTAAAATAATAATAATAAGGGTGGGGAAGAAAGAAGCAGCTGCCCTAACCTGCAGGTGGGAGGACTGGGTGAGAAGGCAGGAAGCCAGAGGCTGTGTGCTCGCTCCATTTTTAGGCACCTTAGAGACAGGAGGCAGTGTGACCTCAGCAGCAAGGACTGTTTCAAACAGTGGGAGTGGGGGTCAGACATAGCAGGAAAGGGGTGTCTGCCAAAGGGAAAGGGGATTCTAGAGGCTTCTTACAGGAGCTTTGGGAAATGAGTTAAATGCAACTTCCAGGGCTATGTGCAAGCCTGCAGTGTTTCCCTCCTGGAGTTGTTTGTCCAGTCAAGGCTCTTTTGTCTTTGGAGACTGACTTGCCTGGGTTATCAGGATGCTGCAGGAGATAGCCAGAGACTGAGCTTCCAAAGATTTCCAAAGGCAGTGAGGGGGAGAGGGCTGGCGTGTCCACACAGGGGCAGGGGGTTTCAGCAAGCCTTAGGTCCTAAGGGGTCAGGGAGTTCAGTCAGGGTCTGGCAGAGTTTGTTCAGGGCTTATTCCAGTGTTATGGAGTGCTTATACTCTGCAGGTCTGTGAGCTTATTATTCAGGAAGCATTTGATACAATATTTAGGACAAAAACATTTCTGATGATTACGGAGGATAGTTTCTTAGCAGACTCTTCTTTTGAGTAGCCCTGACCTCTTCCTGAAATCTAAACAATGGACAACCTGACAAAACCCTTGCCCCACCAAAGAAGACACACCTTTCCATAAGACTCACCCCCACAATCCTGTGTGTACCAGCTCCCGTAGAGGTCCTTTACCAAAGATGAGCAATCTCCCAGGGAGACTTGGTCCAGGTCTCAGGGAAACATTTGAGCACAACACTTCCTAACCTCATCAAGGTGGAGATGAAGAACTCCATCTCTCAGAGTTCAAGTAGGTGGGACAGTTGTCACCTCTGTAGGGATGGGCACCAGATGCCTGGTGGCTGGGTCACCTTGAGTACCTGAGATCACCTTCCCTTTGGGGTCGCTACACAGAGAAACCTTGTCTCAAAAAACCAAAACAACAAAAACCAACAACCACCAAAAAAAAATTACTTTTATTTATGTATATATATGTGTATGTTTGTACACAAGGGTGTCAGGTCCCCTGGGTGGAGTGGAGAGCTGTGAGGCACCAAATGTAGTTGCTAGGCATTGAATCCTCATCCTGTATAAGAGCAGAAAGCAGTCTTATCCACACACCACTGCAGCTGTCTGGTCTGTTTGTAAGCAAGCCTATCTGAATAGGAGGACTAAGTTCTGTTTTTTGTATAGTTTTTTTTTTCTTTTCTTTTTGTTTTTTGTTTTTGTTTTTTGAGACAGAGCGTCTCTATGATAGCCTTGGCTGTCCTGGACTTGCTTTCTAGACCAGGCTGGCCTCATACTCAGAGATCCGCCTGCCTCTGCCTCCCGAGTGCTGGGATTAAAGGCGCAGGCCACCATGCCTTTTGTAAAGTTTTTAGTCTTCTCAACTTTGAATATATTACCTAGGAACTCAACTACTACCCAGTTTGTGTTTAGGGGTAGATATGTGATTTTCTACTCTTTTGTTTTTTCGAGACAGGGTCTCTCTATGTAGCCTTGGCTGTCCTGGACTCACTTTGTAGACTAGGCTGGCCTCAAACTCACATCGATCCACCTGCATCTGCCTCCCCGGCTGCTGGGATTAAAGGTGTGTGCCACCGCACCCAGCTTGATTTTCTACCCTTATAACCTAAACACTTAAAAATAAAATATGCTGCTCATCTACTATAGCTATATGCGTTTAAGATGCTCCATTCTTAGCAGGATATGGTGGTGCACTCCTGTAATCCCAGCACTTGGGGAGGCAGAGGCAGGCAGATCTCTGTGAGGCCAGCCTAGTCTACAAAGAGAGTCCAGGACAGTCAATAAACAGAGAAACCCTGTCTCGAAAAACCAAAAAACCAAAAAACCAAAAAAAAAAAAAAGAAGTAGGAAAAAAAGCCCCATTCTCCACAAGCTCATCTCCATTCTGGTTAGCCAAAAGCTCTTAAGGTATGCCAACTCTTGAGAAGCTGGGCATGGTGGCAGAGGTGCCTCTCCAGAGGCAGAAGCATGCAGATCGCTGTGAGTTCGAGGCCAGCCTGATCTACAAAGCGAGTCCAAGACAGCCAAGGCTACACAGTGAAAACTTGTCTCAGAAAAAACAAAACAAAAAATCAAAACAAAGAAAATATGTTTTTCTAAATCACCAGAATCAAATAGGAAATTAGTCAAGGAACATTTTGGTCTGAGCTGAAGGCAGAGAGCAGGGCCCAACACCAGAGGAGAGCAGCGAGGGGCCGGAGCATGCATCCTGGAATTCTGCTCACTAATTCAGGCTTGGCAACATTCTCAGAGCGAATTGTTCTTTTGTCCTGGTGTGTGTCCTTGTCCTTCCTCAGGCACAGTCCCTCCTGTTATTTGAGATGTCAGCTGGCTGGCCAAGAAGGGGGTCGGGGTGGAGGGGTGGGAGTGGGGGGGCATATCTCTGTGGTATGTCTCTTGCTTCCTCAGTCCTGAGCTAATAAGCCTGTGCCACCGCATGCAGCTTTTTCAAAATCAGGTCTTTATAGAGATGGAACTCAGGTCCTTGTGCTAAAAAAAAGGCAAGTATTTTACCAACTGAGCTATCACACCAGCCCTGAGACTGATTGTGTATGTGTGTGTGTCGTAGTCCCGGCTGTCCTTGAACTCACTTGTCTCTGCCTGAGATTAAAGGCCAGTGCCACTGTGCCAAGCGCTGAATATCTTCCTCAATTGCCCTTCACCATTTCTTAGAGAGAACCTCTCATTCAACCCAGAGCTTACAGATTCAGCTGGGCTGCTTGGTCAGTCAGCCCCAGAAGTCTCTCCCTTCCCAAGAGCTGGATCTACACATATGTTTCCATGCAGTTTTTGGCTTTAGATTCATTTGCATGTGTGTGTAAGTCGGCGTAGGTCTGTGTCTAAGCAGACTGCAGATTCCTGGGTGTAAGGAATCAGTCATTTGCAGGAAGCTCAACTTGCCATGTATATGCTGGGATCCAAACTCTGGTCCTCATGTTTGCGCAGCAGGCACTTTGTTGAACCATCTCCCTAGCCTCTTAATTTGAATCTTGAACACAAACCACCTCCTTACTGCTGACATCCAAGATGTCAGACACCTCGCCAGTCGGCATGCCCACGTTCAGACCACCTCCCAAGGCTGTGTCTACTCTTCCACTCTTCCCAAGTAGGAGAGAGCCGGGTGCAGAGGGAGCAAAGTGCAACATAAACCCTGGCAAGGGATCCAGGCACACCACCTACTCTGTACCTCTTCCTAACAGCTGCCAACACTTGACACTTCCAGAATCCTTTTGACTCCTCCCACCATTAATGACCACATGCCCATTTCTGAAAACCCTTTATTTTGGAAATTTTAGTCAAAACTAAGTCAACTAGGAAAATTTAAGGAGATTTATTTGCGTATTAACTGGACAATTAATTTGGATAAGGCACATTCAACATCAATATGGAAACAAATGCAAAAAGCAATCATGGCAACAATACTGTCAAAGGCATTAGATCTGTAAATACATAAAGGCAAAATTCCATGGGGCTAAAAAATCTTGGTTGGAGGAAGTAAGAGTGGTGGTGAAAATCATTTCACAGGCCGCTCAGGTATGATGCTCCCTGTCTTTCAAGAGCAGAGCACGAACCCAAGGCGGTGAGGCAGCTGGACCGTCAGCCAGCGCTGTCAGGGTGGGAAGTGCACAGAGCCTCACTACCCCAAGCCTGAGGGCTTCTGGGTGAGATTTATTAAAATTAGTTCAATGATAAGAACTCTCTAGAACTTCTCTGATAATCTGAGAGCTAACTTTAAAAAAACTAAGTTTTACCTGAAAGGGAAAGAAAAACTGATGTCCAAAGACAGTCTCTATTTCCCCTGCTTGCTTCTGGGACTTGGTATTATGCAAATAAGGGATTTCCATTAAAAAAAACAAAAACAACCCTCAAAAAATCCAACAACAAAATAAGCAGACCATCACAAAAATGACTACACACACAAAAGGTTGAAGAACTGAAAATGTGAAAACAATAGTCTAGAAGACAGCACATCAGGTAATAGATGTTAACTCTGTGTACATTTTAAAATATATTTTTGTTTAAAAAGTACTTATGTTAAGCTGGTGTGCTGGCACATTCCTATAATCCCATCATGTAAAAGTCGAAGGCCTGAGAATCACTAGTTTGGGCTACATAGAGACTCTGTATCAAAAACAAAAAATCACTTGTTCTGACCCCAAACTAATATACTGCTTTTTTTCAAAATGATTTTAAGAGGTCTGGGGATACAGCTTAGTCGTAGGGCACTTCGTTTAAATGTCAAGGCCCTGAGTTCAATCCCCAGTACTGAAAAATAAAAAAAATTAAATTAAAAAAAAAAAGGATTTTGAAATAGTAGGTAGAAAACTGATTAGTCCCAGTTGATTGCACTTATGTATAGAAGGAAAGGTGCATTTTAACAAGGTAAACAGTAAAAAAATTGAAAATTAGTAAGTCTCTAAAATTTATTATATCCTAAATTTGTGTTGACAGCAGATTATGTAGAACTGTATTCAACTGAATGAAGAAATAAGTATTTTGTTTCACCTGTGATCTAATCACTGACACAGACTCTATACTTTAGACCCGTTCCTCTGTAGTCTGAGGTAGCACAGGTCAAAGGTCAGCTTAACAGTTCTGCAAGGCACCCTTGGTTTTATGCGATGTGATGCTAGCAGCTAAGCGCGGAAATTAAAGCTGGATATGATGGGATACTCCTGTAACCCCAGCATTCAGGAAACTGAGGTAGGAGAAATTACTGCAAGTTCAAAGTCAGCCTAAGCTACTGAGTGAGGACCAGGCCAGCCAGGGGTATCTGACAAGCCACTGGCATTCAAAACAAACAAGTCTAGAAATACAGAAAAAAAAAAATCAAATATGGCATATGGACTTTTCTTCAGTCCCTGTGTTTTACATTGAGTGACATTCAAAGTCTGTTCACTGTGCTGAAACTTGGTGTTTAGGGTCTTCTTTCAAATCTAATGCAAGATTCCTTCCAAATCCCAAATATTGGCACACAGTTTCTTCATGTGTGCCTCCGTGCCTAACTGAGTATGCCAAAGGCTGTGGCCAAAGCCAATCTGTGTTCTTTCTGTGGCAAATATTTCAGATCACCCGTCACCCATGTCTCTGTGATCCTACCAATAGAAATCTTCTTAGTGTTTCCTAAAATCCCTCCAGACTTAGGTTTCTAGCTTCCTAACTATGTACATGATCTCACAGCAGCCGATGAGGCAACCAGTGCAACAGTGCAGGGCTATTCCCATCCGCGTAAGGGAACAGACCTTTGGTGGGTCGAGATCCTTTGACTAGAGGTTTGCCTAGAGGTCAGGTGCTGATCAACAGCTGTTGGCCCCAGCCTAAAATCATGGGGCGTGGCTTAACAACTGATCCTGGCAATGATTCTTTTCTTTACCCTACATAGAACATCCAGTTGCATTTCTCCAATTCCTTCCCCAGTGCCGTTTCTAACTAGCTGTCAAAAAACAGACGCAGCGTCCCACTTGGTGATGCCAACTGCTGTCACTTGGCTCTCTTCTGAAACAGCACTCAAGCTCTCCTCACAGATGATTGCGAAATTCCAGGCAGGGAGGCAGAAAAGAGCAAAAGACGTGAACAACAGCATGAGGCCACACCTCTACACCCCATGGCTTCACTTTCATTTCTTCTTATCCAAGGTCTTACCTTCTAGAATGTGCTTTCATGCCATCAGTGGCTTCCCAACTTCCTTTTGAGTGAATCTCAGGGCCACTGACATCTTAAAAGAGAACTCCAAATACCAGCGGCCAACAGCAGAGACTTTGTCATAGGAAGGAGGGCTGCTGATAGACACAGGGAAGTGATGCAGCCAGCTGGGATTTTTTTCATTTCCCATGATTTCTAACAATTTCTACATCGGTTCCAATACTTTGGGAACATTCCTTGAATGCAGCTGTTCTTACCTCATCTCATTAACGGAATAAAAACATACACACACCAGGTTCTTCAGTAGGATTTGGAGGGTTGAATTCTATCTCCCGTTTTCATCTACTCAAAGTGCAAATCTGTTTAAGACGCAACCCCACACCTGCATTATTAGAGTTTTAAAAAATAATTATGTGGTAGCAGAGTTCTCTAAAAATTATTCAAATTACAGCTAGTGTCCAAACACCGCCTCAGTTCCCGCAAGGCAGCGGTGGCGCTGCAGGGCCTCCGAGAACCACATCTTCCTCTGCCATGATTCTGCAGACGTAATGGACATTCAAGCAACCCCTCAGTTTTATGTATCCTGCTATATTTTAAACCCGATTTGTTTTAAAAGCCAAAGGAAAACATCAGGCCAATTATTAGCGTTATCAAAGTTCAGACTAGAAAGTTTTTATATAAGTAAAAGCTAAAAAAAAAAAAAAAGCAAGCTTTTTTTCTAAAATAAGGTCACGTGCCTCTCAGCTGCTTCCCCTCATGTGCCAACCACCTCCTCCGAGAGGAGCCGAGCCCTCAGACCGTGCGCGCCTTCACAAGAGGCAGCCCCGCTCTTCTATGCTCTTGACCGGCTGCACGGGCAGCACGAGGTGGGAAATGCGGCTCCACAGCCCGCTCAGCTTGTCTGAGTCCATGTGGCTGAAGGAGCTGGCCGTTTCGGAGCTGGTGAACTTCGCCCAGAGTAAATCCCGCACTTTCTCTTCCGTTTCCCTGGGGCCTACACTTGCTTCTAAGGTCTCCTCCTCCAGCAGGACGGTCAGCACGAGGGCCACATCTTTGAAGGCAGCGTTCTCATGGTCACAATACTTGTAGAAGATCAGGGTGGAGCCCGCGGGAAGGGATTCAAAGTGGTGGACTACAGCGGCCTTATGGCCGTTCTCGAAGCCATAGCTGAGCTCCAAGTCAACCAGCAGCTTGACCGTGTCGCTGTCCTGCCGGGCTCTCTCGGAGCCATCGATGGAGACGGCTGTCACTTTCTGGGAAGAGGTGTAGGCGTTGGCAACGTGGTGGCTCAGGCACTTGAGGGTCTCTCTTCCCTCCCGAGCGGCTGTGAAGATGATGGTGGCTGGCTCGGTGGGGTTTGAGACATTGAGGTGTTTCTGGAGGAACTTACGTCCTCGCTGCCACAGAAAGGAACTCTGCCCTGGAAATTTATCCTTCAGTTGGCTAAACTGAGCCAGGAAGGCCTCCAAAGCAGGGTTCTGGGGCACTTGCTGGGCCGGGGAGGAATAGTAGCTGTTGACCGACTTCAGCACAACAGCTACTATCAGGCAGCCGAGAAACATGGAACCTGCCAGAGGAGAAGGTAACAGAAAACGTGAGGAACGTGAGCCAGAAACAAAGCTTGTGGAGAAAGCAAATGAAACAGATTCCTAGCAAGTGTTATTGGCAACGCCAAGTTCCTTTTGCCTGACTCTTCTATAGTTTCTTTTTCTTGGTTTTTCGAGACAGGGTTTCTCTGTGTAGCCTTGGCTGTCCTGAACTCACTTTGTAGACCAGGCTGGCCTCGAACTCACAGAGAGCTACCTGCCTCTGCCTCTCAAGTGCTGGATTAAAGGCGTGGGCCACCACTTCCTGGCCCTATACTTTCACAGGAGGAATGTCATGAATCTGAGACCAGTCTGGTCTACACAGCAGGAAATTAAAAAAAAGAAAAAGAAAAAAGTCTAACAGAAATACCTTCTTTAATCTCTTGAGGCTATTTGAAGATACAATATCTATGTCAACAGTGTTAATATACTTTGTTATAGTCAATAATGCTTCTGAAAGTGGGTCATGAGCCCTTCCTTCCACATACACACTGGCTAGAGCAGACCACTCTGGAATCAAAACTTAAAATGACCCAGATGGGGTGGCACAGCCCGTAAGTGAATCTCAGTACGTGGGAGTACTGTGATGCCTGCGGCTCACACTGAGACTCAGTCTCAAAAGGGAAAACAGACAGCTGCTGTGCGTCTGAGGTCAGCCTGGACGGCTCAGTGAACCCTTGGCCAGTCAGGACCACACAGCAAAGCCCTGCCTGGACGCGGCAAAACAAGAAGCAGTTTCTTGTTTTCTATGTGGCGTTTTCTGCCTCTAGCATGACAGTGCAGGGCTAAGGCACTAGCTGAGCACGCACAGGGCCTAATTCAGTTCCCCACTGGTGCTCAGGGCGGAGGGCGGCGGGCAGAGAAGCAGCAGATTTTCTCATCATGAGAATTTTCATTTGCTGAGCAAAATACCAAACAGTAGCCCTGGAGGGAAAAAAACTTTTATAACTTTATTGCTCTGTTTCACATTAAACATTGATAAAATGTTTATCAAACATTTTAATATATATGTATGCATATATAAAATTAAAGTTAAAATTGCTTAAACAAAACAGTTTTCTAGGCATTTTCCCTAAGGCTGAGTGGATATAAGTCAACTGCAGCAAGCTCAGGCTGGTCCTTACCATAGGCCCAGACGCTCTTTCTGTCGGTCTTTCTCAAGGTGTCCTGTGCGACCTCCTCCTCCTCCTCCTTCACTAACTGTGTCTCTCCTCCATGACTCTCAGCCTCTACGGTTAGAAGGAACACGGTAGATAGCACACTGTAAGAGTGGGAAGTATCCTTCACCACTTTTCCAATTGTATGACTTTTGCAAATTTTCCTTTTTTTTTTTTTGGTTTTTTGAGACAAGGTTTCTCTGTGTAGCCTTGGCTGTCCTGGACTCACTTTGTAGACCAGGCTGGCCTTGAACTCACAGCGATCCGCCTGCCTCTGCCTCCCGAGTGCTGGGATTAAAGGCGTGTGCCACCACGCCCGGCTAAATTTTCCTTTTATGAAAACCAAAATCGTCAATTAGCTCACTTCTCTCTATTAGGTTCTTTCCCACACAAACAGCACATGGCTTTATTTTTCTACCCATGGTGAACTTCTACAGTGGTGGAAGTGTAATAGTAGATGATGGTCCATCCAATCACGTTCATCATTCATTCATTCATTTTCTCATTCAAAAACTATTCACAAAGTTGTACCCATGTGTTGGATGCCAGAGAGCCAGGATGAAGGAAGTGCTTTCTGTACAGACTACCCTGATGGACACGCGTGACACACAGTAGACATCAGGGACTTGCAGAGGGACCTGAGTTACCAACTCACAGTGAGCCCTTGGTGACTACTACACTTGGGTACTAGAAGATGGACATCTCAGACTGATCTTCAGAGACCTGAAAGCACTGGACAGGATGGGGCATGCCTGTGATCCTGAATCTCAGGAGGCTGAGGCAGGAGGATCACTGTGAGTTTGAGGCCAGCCTGGGCTACAGAGAGAGATACTATCTCAAAACAAGAGCAACAACGAAAAACAACCAAGCATCTATGTGTGCACACGTGTGCATGTGTATGTGTGTGTACTGATTTATACACACTCACCTGCTGCATAACATAATATTTTGTTTTTCAAAGGTCAAAAAATTATAAGTTTGAAGTCATATATCCTCATAAGAAACAATAAGACTTTTTCATAAGTTGCGCTTTTTGGTCATCTTGCATGAATATAAACAGTAAATAAAAACAATTTAAAATATTTAGTTTGTGGGGCTAGAGATATGGCTCAGTGGTTCAGAACACTGGCTGCTCTTCTCGAGGAGCAAGGTTTATTTCCCAGCTCCGAAATGGTGGCTCGCAGCCATCTGTAGTTCAGTTTCAGGGGCTCTGACATCCTCTTCTGACTACACTGAGTACAGGCAAGCATATGGTACAGACATTCTTACAGGCAAAACATCTAAACACATAAAATAATTTTGTTTTAAAAATGCAATTTGTGGGCCATCAAGATGGCTCAGGGGGACATGGTGACTGCCACCAAGCTTGATGGCCTGAGTTCAGTTTCCAGGAGCCACATGGTAGAACTAAATGACTCATGCAAGTTGTCCTTTGACCTCCATAAGTACATCATGGCACCTGCACACACACACACACACACACACACCCCTGAAGAAAATTTAAATGTAGGTGGCAGGGAAATACAGTGACTGAGATAGTCTAGGAGACTAGAAACCTCGCTCCAGCAACCTATTGCCCTGACTGGCTTCCACCACATTCACGCGGCCACGCCAGGCAGGGTAACAGCAGGTCAGAGGGGTCTCTCACCTGGCGCAGGCAGTCGCCTCCTCAGTGCAGCCTGACCCCCAGGGCCTGTGCTGGAATGGGCAGGGCTCTGGGCATCAGTGGAGTCTGCAACAAGTGGCTCCTGGGCAGCTTCATGACTGTGACCGGCTCCCTCTGGGGGCGCTTCAGAGCTGCTCCCCAGGTGTGCATCTGCTCCTCCTGCGATGCCATCCTCACCGCTGCCGCTTCCTCCACCAGGGCCACCAGCACCACCGCCACAGTTAGGATCCAGATCCTCTTCGCCCAGAGGCTCTGAGGAAGGGTGATGCTCTGCACCCTCAGAACTCGGGCTGCTCTCCTGCTCTGCTTTACCCACTCCGTGTTTTCCTAAAGCTGTCTCCTCTGAACTTTCTGACTTGTCACCTGTGTCTTCATGCTCTTGACCACTGGCCCCTCCTACCTCATGATGGTCTTCCTTAGGATCAGATGTAGGACGTGGGACCTGGGCTTCTTCAGTATTACTCGGTGTGACTGTGGTGGCCTGTGCAGGAGAGTTTACCGAGGGATCATTTTCCATATCCTTTTGAGAGTCTGGTAAGATAAACAAGTTTTATTTTAAACATTTCCCCCACAGGTTTATACTCTAACAAGGTCTGTAATTATATACATACATAATACATACATTATTTTTTCATGATTTACAAGGCACTTTTCCTAAACTTTAATTCTGTGGGCTGTCACCAAGCCTAAAACAAGTTGTCCATGTGAATAAAGCTAATAGCTAATACTAATATAAAGGAATTGTGAATATTGACATCATCATCATCAATACTAAATACATCCTCTTAAACCAGGATGGTGCACATACCTACTGCAATCTTAGCATTTGGGAGGCTGGTACAAGAGGCTCATGAGTTCACAGCTAGCTTCCCTGTCTCAACAAGAACAAAATATGTACTTTGTTGTAGGCTCTGTTTCTTAACAATTAAACTTTATTATACAACCCAACTAGCTTACACAAGAGGGAAAAAAGGTTAAAGGGAAAAAAGAGTGAACCTTCCGGTATCCGTTCCACGGGACGGGTCCTTAGGTGTCTCTGGCCTGCGTGCTAGTCCAGCCTGTTTGCTGATCCACGTGTGCTTAAACCTGGTCTGAACTTGTTGTTCCGCCCCCCACCCCACCCCACCCCCCACGCCTGCGGTCTCCTTCTCCCATTGAGGGTCGATTAGAAAAACAATAGTCCAGGTGGAGTCCCCAGGTCTGCTTCCTGAATTCCAGGCCCAGGATGGCTCCACTCAGTCTATCTCAAGATATCCATGGGGTGCCCAAGGGTAAAGGCCGCCAAGACTGCTTTCAGCTGTGACAAAGCTTAACGACTTTCCCACATTTTGTTTCATCTGTATTCCTCCCTCACTTTTCCCTACCCTCCCATCATTTTAACAAAGCACATTCTAGACGGCTCATGACTTTAGTTCAAATACCAGGATATACAGCTCTAAAAGGATGAGGATGTTTTTAGGAAAAATAACTAACACTTTTACCATCTTGGAAAAGGGGTAATTTCTTAATATCACCAAGTATCTGTCACTTGCATTTTCCTAGCTGTCTCATGAACTTCATTTCGTTTCCTCTGCAGTGGTAAGATTGGCTCCAGGGCCTTATGCACGCTAGGCAAATGTCTACAGCTTGGCCACATACCCTGCCAGGCAGCCAACAAGAGCGCACTGTGTGGCAAACCCTGAAGTTGGATGTTAAGTCCACGGGGGGGGGGAGGGGGGGGGCTCCATACACTGTTCTACTACTACACGCTTAAAAACTTCCTTAACGAAAAATTTAAAGTGCGTCCAGCAAGGGGCTCAGCAGATAAAGACACTTGCTGCCAGGCTGACAACTCAGAGTTGCTCACTGAGACCTACATGCTGGGAGGAGGGAGCAACTCCTGCAAGGTGGCCTCTGACCTTGACATCCGCTCACACATCCGAGGAAATAAATAAAGTGTTTCAAATGAAAAGACCTGATGTTCTCTCTCTTCTGAAAAAGGTAACTCACACTTGCCTATTCTATTCCACACACGCGCGTGCACGCGCACACACACACACACACACACACACACACACACACGTGTGTGTGAACATGCACACAAAGAGAGACTATCTCACACACACATAACACACACACTCACACAGAGACCCATACACTCAGACCATACAGAGCCTCATACACACACACATACACACACAGAAACACACACACACACACACACACCTGGAAGCATGATAAAGTCTTTACTTTCCATCCTATGAATGGTCTCCTCTAAATACATGTTTTTTTTTTTAAATAAATGAGTCTACCATCTTTGGTTTTGTTTTGGTTTTTGTTTGTTTTGGTTTTTCGAGACATGGTTTCTTTGTAATAGCCTTGGCTGTCCTGGACTCACTTTGCAGACCAGGCTGGCCTTGGGCTCACAAAGATCCGCCTGCCTCTGCGTCCTGAGTGCTGGGATTAAAGGCGTGCGCCAGCATGCCTGGCTGAATCTACCACCTTTTTAAAAGATGCACAGCATTTTGCTAAAGTGATCATTCCCTAGTAGTATCTAAAACATTTACCTTTCTTATATTATAATTATTTGAAATTATATAAAAAAATAAATATGAAAAAGGTAATAAAGTAATGCACCAGAGTATGATTTTCTTTTTTCACTTCAAAATGTGAGGTTTTGGTCATTGGAGACACCCCTTCTGAACACAGGCCCCATTTCCTACAGTGCAGGCTCCAGGTCTAGTCTTACCTTCCACAGGACCCTGGTAGCCACTGTCGCTCATGTTTGTGTCCTGGCTCTTCAGAGTTTGGGACATGTTTTTAGTGCCTGGGTTCTGTAGTTGAGATATCTTGGTTTCTTCCTGTCCCAGGTTCCAATAGACTCATGCATCCCAGGAGAGGAAGAAGCAAGGGAATACACAGTGACTAAAACAAAACGACAAACAACCGAATGACCGTTTAATCCAGTCAAGGGCAAAACACCAACTTCAGCTCTTTGAATGAAAGCTCTTTTCTCTGGTGTTATTTCTTAAACACTTCAGGAAAGTTGCTTTCTGGTGTTCCGTGGCGTCATATCCCAACCCCAGACCACAGAAAGAAAAGCTCCCCAGACTGTGAAGCTTGCGCAGAAGCCATCTTCTAAAACATCCTAGTAGACTTACTAGTAGACTTACACAAGTGTAAGAAATAAGAGCAAGTAAGCAGGATCTTAAAAGGGAAAATGAATCAAGACACAGACTCCTAGAGCAGATGAGGAGGTGGGCGCTGTGCGTTTCTCGTGCTGCTGGTCCCTGGCCTGTGTTATTCTCTCACATCATTCAGATCAGAGTTCACTTGTGAACGAGTGACTGCGCAAGCGCTGCCTGCAGATTGAGCGAGTGACTGCGCAAGCGCTGCCTGCAGATTGAGCGAGTAACTGCGCAAGCGCTGCCTGCAGATGGAGCAAGCACACATTTGGAATCTTATGGAGACACAGAACCATTCACGCCACATCTTTGGGATGTTCAGAAGACAAATATGTACAAGCTCTCCTCAAAAGGTGGGAAGTCAGGAGCCATTTCTAGGCCTTAAGAATCAAGCCATTGCACGGGTACACTGTTGCACATAATCTGTTCAGTAAGCTACTTAATCTTCATTAGTTAAAATGAGGTCAAGGATTAAACACAAAAACGCAAGTCATAGAGCTTTGTGAAGTGTCACTTTTTGGATAGCTTATTTGAGAGGCATATAAAGCTAGCGTTCTTTCCGTTTTCCCACAGTACTCTCATATACTAACACTTGTAAGCATTTCAACCTCAGCTATCTACTACAGTGCCCAGTGTAGAGTAAAACTTCACCTTTTGCTTGAAAAGTCTATCAAGGGGGAGACAGTTCAACAGGTAAAAACATCTGCCCCCAAAACAGATGACCAAGGGAGGGCCAGGGACAGACTCGGTGGTACGGCTCTTGCCTTACATGTGTAAGACCTGAGGTTCAATCCCTAGTGATCCAAATAAGATGAAATAAAATACAAGATGGACAACCTAAGATTGAGAGCTAGGACCCACGCAGTGAGAGAAAACCAGCTTCCTTAGGTTAACCTCCAACCCCAACCTCCATATACATAACCATGCAATGCAAACACACATAAATGTTTTTTATAAAATGAACGCATGTGCTATATAAGCTAGAAAGAATGGAGACCTTGGAGCATGCTCTTCTTTCTGCTGGCATAAATGCTTATGAATACCTCAAATTTAAAGGTTATCTTTTTTCCTCTTTAAGTTTTTGATACTTCAGCTTGTGTGTGTATTAACACAAGGCCTCATCCACGCTTGGCAAATGTTTCTACCACTGAGCTAGACCCCTAGCCCTCAGCATATGTCCCTTGGCTGTTGCTGTGTATGACAGTGCCTCTCTACATATACCTGGCAGGCAAGAACTTGCTATAGAGCCCACGCTGGTCCTTACCTTGCAACAGCCCCCTGCCTGCGTGCTGGGATAACAGGTATGTGCTACCATGCCCAGCCTCCTAGTAATAACTATAACAGTAAAAGTAAGAACTGGAGACAAGAATTTTCTAGTATATTAATTATAACTAAAAAAAACAAAACAAAAATAAGCCAGGTGTGGTGGCACATGCCTTTAGTCCCAGCACTCAGGAGGCAGAGGCAGGTGGATCACTGTGAGTTCGAGGCCAGCCTGGTCTACAAAGTGAGTCCAGGGACAGCCACGGTTATGCAGAGAAACCCTGTCTGGAAAGAAAACCAAGAAACAAACAAACAAAAATCCCAAACAAATAAACAAAAACAAAAAAACAATATTCATTAAGGGGTAGCTCAGTGGTAGACTTCTATAACTTGTGCAAGGCCCTGGATTTAGTCATCAGCACCACATTTTTAAAAATTATTAACAAAAATATGTGAAATGATTCCATTTAATAGAGTATATAAATGATTAAAACCTACAGTGAAACAAAAACAAGTTAGTGGTTCCTAGAGGGGGGAGTATGAACTGGGGAAACAGCCCAAGGAAAACCTGGGTGTTCAACACATTCCATTTGTCAGCAAGCCTGAAACCTGTGTGCTTACTGTATGCCTTTTATGCTTAACATTATGACAAAAATGATGTCCTAAAATGTCTTGTCTAGCTTCAGTGCAGTAAAAAGCAGGAGCAAAAAGGCCCACCACGGAAATGTCTCCAGCACACACTTCTCCCAGCACAAGCACACTGACGTCAGCCCAGCAGCTGTTCTCAAATCTTCAGCAAGCCCTCACCTCTGTACAGGGTTGAGACAGCAATCCCTCAGAAAACACATGGGACAAACATGTTTTTTTACCTCACCTCACAAAATCACATGGTCTGGTATCTGAGCGATCTGCAGGCCACTGTTTCAGAGTCAGGCAAATCATCTGAGCAGTGACAAGCCCATATAAGGAAGCGATTTCATTTGGAACCTCACAAAGACAATGTGGAGGAGGGTAAAGTGCCTTGAGCCTGTAATCCCCAGCACTTGGGAGGCAGGGGCAGACGGATCACGCATTTGAGGCCAGCCTGGGTTACATGGCAAGTTCCAGGCCAGCCTGAGTTACATGAAAGTCATTATGTCAAAAAACAAAAGTGAACTAACAATAAATGAAAAATATAATTTAAAAAGGTAAAATTTAAAAAGTGAGGCTAGTGATCAAAAATGTTTATGAAGACTTTCTGTAACAAGAAAAGTGACCCTTAACTGTCCAAAAAAGTATTTGACGGTATCTTTTCAGGAATGTCTCTCAAATGGCACAAACATATTTACCTTTAGTGAATTTCTTCCAAGCTCACTGTGAAATGTTGGTTTCCAGTGTCCCATGGTGACCATTTTCTACTGAATTAAAACTTGGCTTAACTCCCTCAGGATCATGTCCACTTTAACCCTAACCCTGAAATCTGCAGCGGTTTAACCATTCTGCTTTATCTTCTTCAGGGCTTGAAGACATAAGTGGTTGCTTACTTTTTTCTGGCAAATGTGGCAAGATAGGAGTACACACATTTATTGTTGTCCTGCAGTTTTCTCTGTTAATGATGACTGGTAACTTTGAGAAAGTGAAAAATGGGTGGTGGCGCACGCCTTTAATCCCAGCACTCTGGAGGCAGAAGCAGGCCTATCACTGTGAGTTCAAGGCCAGCCTGGTCTACACAGCAAGTCCAGGACAGCCAAGGCTAAACAGAGAAACCCTGTCTCAAAAAACAAACAACAAAAACCAAACAAAAAAAGGAAATGTAAATGAAAAATGGGTAAAGGAAGATGTTCTAATGGGTAAGAACACCTACTGTACAAACATGAGGACCTGAGTTCGAAGTCCCAAGGTTGGGTGACAGAGATGGAAGTCTGCTGGTCAGCCAGCTTAGCCAAAATGGCAGGAATAAAGTGAGGACTGATAGAGGAAAATAAGATATTCTCTGATGGCCGTCACATATGCATGGGTCCAAACGCACACAAACTCATGTGGGTATACCACATGCCCACACACACCACAAGAAAAAAGTAAGAAATGTATTTTGTGACCATGAGGGCCTGTAATGACAGCTAGGAGCACGTGGGGTAAACTTCTACCCCGGAAACTTCAACCACAGCCGCCTACACATTTTATAGCAAGCTGGAGAGAAGACAGGATAAGGGAAAGTAGCCTGTGTAGAAAAAAAAAAGTCAGGGCTGGCAGGAAGGGCAGCAGGACCTGCGAGTCTCGGGTGTTGCCAAAGGGATGGGTGGAAACCAAGGGAAGACAGAGACGAGGAGAAGACAGGAACAGGAGGGAAGGGAAGCAAAGAGGAGGAGGAGGAGCTGGGAATAAAGTTCAGTTCAACAGAGCAGAAGGCCACGAGTCCCTCCTGGATAGTTTAGACACGAGTGACATCATGACGAATGTATAGTAGCAGGTTCTGATGATAAAGGCTCTCAAAATGTGTAAACATTCCTTTTTAGTCAACTGTGCCATCACAGGCTCCCAGAACAAAAGAAGATCAGGTATCTTGGACATAAAGCGATTTGTCATCCTGCTCGGGCATCAGAGGACACAGCCTACCCAACGACTGCGACTGTGATTACTTATCGAATGCTAGTTTTGATTGTTGATAGAGTGCTTTCTCGGTGCCAGGCAGCCAAACTCAACCTTTGCTACACTGCATGAAGTAAAAACTATTCTAGTATTTTTGCTACTTTCCAAACCAAGATGTGGGTTAAGAACCTTTCTCCAAGCCAGGTGGTGTTCAAATCCAGCCTGGTTTACAAAGACAGTTCAAGATGGCCCGGGCAACACAGAGAAACCCTGTCTTGAAAACAAAACAACAACAACAACAAAAGGACAAAACAAAAGCAACAACAAAAATCCTTTCTCAAGAACACACACCTAAAAAGATTCAGGACCTGAGGTAAGGTGGCTTGTCTATGGCATCCAACGTATTAACCAACACCCTAAAAACACGTAAACAATGCAAAGGTCCCCAACCTTGGTATAGCTGATCTAGGTTTGAACCAGGAGTCTGGTACACACAGTCTAAGTAAATCTGCAGATTTAACATCCCTCCCATACTGTGCAACCCCCCCCCCCCATGTCAGCTGGCTGGCCTGGAACTCACTATGTATGTAGAGCAGGCTGACCTTAATCACAGAAATCCCAGGTGCTTGTTAAAGGCCTGGGCCACCATGCCAAGCTCTCTAGAACAGTTTTCAAAATGCTTCTTTCAAGGTTGTACAAAGTCTCTGGCAACACCAATTTATATCACATTCATATCTACCAGTAAGATTTTTTGTATCCACCTTGGGTTATCTGTCTCTCCAGGCCTCTCGACCCTCACACCTGAGACCACATGGCTTATGTCTCTGGTTCATGCACCAAGATCAATCTTGTCCTCCCGTCAGATTTAAAGTTTCTAACTGGCTCTACTCGTTCTAACACTACTTTTTTGCCCTTTTTCTCTAGTTGTTTGCTGCTTCATTGCCCTGCTGAACATTGTGTCATGTGGTTGGTAAAGTGCATAACAGCAGGAGGCAGGTACATCCACTGTCTCACACTCAAACCAGTTAAAATGCCCAAAGCCATTCAATAGCGTCCAACTTAAAATATTACCCAGAAGCTAAAAATGCTATTATTTTTTGCCTCATACAAAGCAGTTTTTACTGGGCTTGGTGGTGCACACCTTTAATTCTAGTACTTGGGAGGCAGAGGCAGGTAGATCTCTGAATTTTAGGCCAGCCTGGTCTCTAGAGATCCTGTCTCAAAAAACAACGGAAAAAAAAAAAAAGCAGTTTTCAAGGCATGTTGTCAAACATCCATGGAGACTCAAGGGCAGACAGGGAGACCAGAGACTTGGGGGGTGAGGGGCAGCTCACTTCACTTTTCAAACAACCATGATATAAACTTTGGATGCCACAGCCTTAGATCTGCTTTTTTGCTTGGCTGTTCTTTCCCTGTAACTTGGACAGTAAAACCTCAGTCACCCACATTCCATAATAGCAGTCTCTCTAGTGAAAGTATTTTTCTTCCAGTCTACCTCAATGTTTCTATTCCCAAATCTGCCAGCAATACCAGGAAATTTATAATGGTCATTTCAAAAATGTTACTATTATGTATATATTTATCAACTGTTCCACACTATGAAGACTGTAGCACATACAATGAAAACATTCAGGTCACTTTGATTTTAAGCACTAGGATTTAATCAAATTAATCATAGTTTGATATTCAATTATTCACATACACTATAAAGTGTTCTAATCTATGGTATTTAAAAAATATTTTGAAGCCGGGCATGGTGGCGCACGCCTTTAATCCCAGCACTCGGGAGGCAGAGGCGGGCGGATCGCTGTGAGCTCAAGGCCAGCCTGGTCTACAAAGTGAGTCCAGGACAGCCAAGGCTACACAGAGAGACCCTGTCTCGAAAAAGAAAAAAAAGAATATTTTGAAGCCGGGTGTGGTGGCGCATGCCTTTAATCCCAGCACTCGGGAGGCAGAGGCAGAGCCTGGCCTACAAAGGGAGTCCAGGACAGTCAAGACTACACAGAGAAACCGTCTTTAAAAACCAAAACCAAATACAAGTGACTACTTTTTCAGTCCTCTCTCTGGCCTCATCTACTCATGTAGTTTACAATGTCATCACTCAGAACTGCGGTGAAGAGGATACAACAGTTCTGTTGAGCTGCTCCTGTAAGTATTGTGAGAGCTCACCAAGCCAAGTTAAGTGTGTATTATGATATACCGATGCAGGTCTTAATGTATGGACCGCAGACTACCCACAGAATTTTATAGACTAACCAACTTATAAAAGTGCTCCCAGTCACTGCTTGTTTAAAAAAACTCAATGGTATAAATCCTTTGTATGTTGATACTAGTTAAAGAGTTGGTTAAAACAAAAACTATGTTTCTATTTTGCTAATGTATACATTTTAAGATATACATGTATAATCTTAGCATATGTCTTTGGGGTATAGATATTCTTAATACCTTTAAAAAAATGAAGAGGCAGTAACACTGGCCTCTAAAAAGTATGTTTGGGTTAGAACTTTAGGATAAACTGTAAGGGAGCACCTCATTGCAAATTAGTGACTAACTAGTCTTCACACAATTTAGCAGTCCACCAGGAGAGACCCTCCACCATGATGGACATAAGGCAGACACAGGAGTGGCTCACAAGAAAACAGCCTTTACAGAGACACACAAAAGCCAGGTTTCACACGTGGAAAGCAAAATGTGTTGTATTTCGACAGCTCCTCATTCTCCGCTTCTCACTTAAAGATCAAAGTTTTATCAGCGGAGGCAATGTGCCATATCAGGACAAGGCCAATCTTCTCCTTTGCCAAGTTTTCCTCAGACTAGTGTGGGAACCTGTACCTGCTAGGGAGGTGATTTAAAAAAAAAAAAAAAAAGAGGTGCTGAGACGTTTCAGAAAGATTTTATTTCCAAATTAAGACTTGTAAGAAAGAAAGCCATGTACCCCCCTTGCTTCCAGCTTCTGGCTGAGACTGAAATGTCTGGTACAACAAGCCACACTGAACTCATTTAGAAATGATCACAAGAACAAAAAGCAACCATAAAATCCTCAGGGAGGAAAGAAAAGAACACGGGTCCTTGACAACATCTCTGCTGCTACACAGGCACTGGATCACCTAGAATCTTAAATGGAATCTAAAAATTGTTCAGTGGCTTCTTTGATGTTCCCCGGAGCTTAACTCCAAATCTGATTCCATGATTTCCACGAACAGGACAACACTGGAATGTGGCCAATGTTCAGCAACACATTCTCTCACGCCTAAGACAAAGCGTTCATTAGCCTGTTCTTAAATTATATGGAGTCAAGCTTTATCATTTGCCATGAAGTTCATAGCACAGGTTAATTTTCCATTTCCATGAGAGGACATTAAGTTCAGTCACCACCAAGACAGGACAGTCTTTGGTTATGCAGAAACAGGTAAGTGTAAACTGGCAGCATTCTCAACACAGTTTTTTGTAACGTGTGTAGTAGGTATTGCCAAATAGAATATGACAGGACCAGTTATCAACACTGTAACACTTACACTGCGTCAAAGAATAGATATATATGAAAAAACTTTACATGTATATACATATCTCTCATTACTAATCAATGTATAAGAGGAGCAATGTAGTGTATTAAAATTTATTAGAATCTAGAATCCAGCTACAAGAATGTATTCTCATTAAAGTTAATGGGGCGCACAATGTGTGGAGCCCCCTCCTCCAGGGCTACATTATCTTGTTATACTTAGACTCTAACAATTTTCAGGAGGAGCCAGCTAGTTCCAAAGTATTTATAGGGACCACATATTAATCTGGTTCTAGGTAAATAGTCTGGCTGCAACACTGACTAAATATATGCTTAAAAAAAATGTATAGACCACAGAAGCAGATCTAAAAATGTAAGCAGTTGACGAAGAGACAGTCTGAGTCAGACTTAGAAAAGGGGCTCAGCTTTAACTCAGTCAAAGAGCACTTGCATACATGCACAAGAACACCCAGATTCAATCCCCAGCACCTTAAAAAAAATTAAGAAAGAAAAAGAGAAAGGAAACAAAAACAAGTTATTATTCATCTTCCCCTAGGCTATGAGCACTAAGCCCTTGAGAATCTCCATGATTCTGTTGCAGATCACTTGCTTTGGCCAAGTTTCTTGTTTAAGGTTTTGTCTGTTCTGGACAAGACTAACTGCAATGCAGGATTAAAACCAGCTACCCTGGAGTCATGTATCTTCTTTCTAACCAGTGGAGGACCCAGAAGAAACGGATGGCAAGCTTTTTCAAAGGTCCACCTGGTAAGATTCTGAGGTGCCCACTCCAGGGGGAAAGACCAAGGCAGAACAAGGCTTCTATTAGCAGGATTGTCAGGGTAACACTCAGGGCAGTAATCAGCCCTGTTGATACGGTCTAAGAACACCTGGTAACACTCATTCTCAACAAGTTCAGTTTGGTATAACCAATGCCCTAGCTCTAGACTAGGGAACCACTGCTGGCCACAGTCAGGGCAGTGTGAATTATCTGAGAACATCTTGGCTTAGAAAGACAACACAAAGCAATGTAACAGCACAAGGCAACAAGGACAGAGAGAGAAACGCAATAAGCAAGTCAGTCCTGTCACCGGTTTCCTTTAACAACTTCTCAGTCCAACACTTGAGTGTTAAAGTCTGGCTTGCACCTCAGTGCAGTTCTTCAAGATCTTGTAGTCTGTTTTTCACTCAACTGCAACTCAGTCTCTGTACTCAGGGACCAGTCCAGTCTAGATTACTATCAGTCACTTACTAGCAGCACAGATCACAGACTAGGTCCTTCAAATTCCAGTGTCTTAAGGAAAGCCAAGCTGCTAGTCTGAGCTGGTTGTCTTTCCCTGTGCAGTATCAGCTGATGGCAGTAACACACAGAGGCTCTGCTCTGTTGCTAAGATGCTTGCAAAGACCGAGGCACTGAGGGATCCAGTGAGGCTTCCGTTGGTGCTGGCACTCTTGCCAATGGCACAGTGATGTAGTAGGGTCAGGAAAACCCGGTGGAGTGGATCCAACGGAGTCAGTCTTGAAAGGACCTTATCTGGACCCAGTCACAGAGAAGTCGCTGATCTTGAGTTTGCCGGACGGTCTGGGAATGCGTCACACACCTGTAAATGATAAAACTTCAGACAATGGGGCAAGTCTCACTGTCACGACACACACTGTCATATGGGCTTTGCAGTTGCTCACAGAACGTACATCTGAAAATTATTTCCATTAGTCAAGGTAGATAACAATAGTCTCATGGGGTTCCCCACAACTTAATTTAGGTCAAACCAACCAACCTATTTGGAAGTTACTCTTCTGACTAGGATTTGTGTGGTATGTCTTTTCTTTTTTAGACTACATTTGTTTCTTTCTACTACTTTTGTATTTAGAGAAAAACAGATGTATATCACTTTTACAAAACAGGTACCATGTGGTATCCTCATAGTATGAGGGCACCAGTAAATACAACAGCCCTTCCAACATAGACTTCAATTTAACCAGGGAAAAGCAGCAAACTATTAGACAGTATTCTTTCTTTCTTTCTTTCTTTTTCAAGACAGGGTTTCTCTGTGTAGCCTTGGATGTCCTAGACTCACTTTGTAGACCAGGCTGCCTCGAAATCACAGCGATCCGCCTGCCTCTGCCTCCCAGTGATGGGATTAAAGGCGTGCACCACCATGCCCAGCTTAAGAAAGTATTCTTTTTTTTTTTAAGGACAGTATTCTTAAGGAGCTCACCGTAAGAAGTTAAAAACTCTTTTGAAAGCTAAAAAAGGCATCAATGGGGCAGGTCCCACTGTCATATTTATCTGCACAGACACACATAGTCATTTTGAGATGACAAGCAAAATACTGCCATAAGCAATAGACCCAAGCTACTCTCATGACCCTGAATTAACACACACAGGGTAGGCAGGACATGTGAATCAAGAAGATGGCTGCATGGGAAGTGACAGTTTATCAAATTATAGTAAGTGCCCCCGCCATCCTCCAATAGTTTTTTATAAATCCCGAGGCTCAACCATGTGAGAACAGCAACACTAAAAATAATGTTAACAGGGGCCTCAAAAGCAGAAGGAACCAGCATTGGCCCTATTCAGCCAAAAGAGCTCTCTTAGAGACTGGGATTTTATAAAGCAAAATGAAAGGCAAACGAGCCCTGAGAATGCTATAAAGCAGGGCCTCGTCTACAAAGTGAGTCCAGGACAGCCAGGGCTAAAACAGAGAAATCCTGTCTCAAAAAACCAAAAAATGTACATATACATCCTTAATCTTTCCACTTACAGAGTTTCAAAAGCATGCCTGACTACTACTTAACATGCTGTGCAGCTGAGTGGAAAGCTAAGCAGCAGGGTAACTGGCCCCGTATAGGGAAGAGAGAGAACGGGATGGATCTCAAGTTCCATACAGTCTCTCCTCTATCGCCCCCGCATGGGGGCTGAATCCAGGGCCTTACATGTGCGAAACGAGCGCTTGACCACCGAGCCCAGTTTTTCTTCTTGTAATTTGGTGGAGAACAAAAACTTTTTATCATAAATCCTAATGAGTACCTAAACTTAAAATAGAAATCACAGTAAGTTAGAGAAAAACAGGCAAAAGAGCCTTTCACACAGAGGACAAGAGGAAGTGAGCCTGCTCGGAGGCCAAGTAGGCATCAAATAACGGACAGAGGAGCCCTATCTTAGACATAGTGGTGTGTGCCCAGAATCCCTGTACTCAAAGGCAGAGGCAGGAGGACCACAAGTGTCAGGACAGGCTAGTTACCACAGTGAGTCCCTAAAGAGGAAAAGAGGCGAGCCTACAGAGTGTATGTAGCATTGCTTTTCCGTAAAATTCTAAGCACCACATCTTCATAGAAATATGGTAAAAAGAAAATCAAAAACAAAGCCTGCCTTTTGTCAGGCCCAATGCCAATAACTACACATACAGAGAAAACAATCTTTCACATTTCCTGAGTCCAGAATGGAATCAGTGTTACAGGTGAAGGCTTACTGACTTTGGAATGGATTTTTTTTTAAAGTCACCCACAGAGATCACAGGGCATTTAGTGAGGTATACAGACAGAGCCAGCACATTGTACATTCCAAACAGACTGATCGAACACAGTGGGCCAAAACCAAAGCGTAAAAATGCTTCCATATAACCCAAATACCATACAAAGCACAGAACTGCTACTTTATGAGCACATGAGCACTTCGGAGGCACAGGCTCTAGCGCTGAAGTTCCAGCCAACCAGGGGTAAATAGGATGTCTTAACAAAGCAAACAAGTCTCAATTCTATTTAAATCCACAGAAATGCATACATCAATTAACAGTAATAACTTTACAGGCATTAAACAATTTAACTACTTTGATCCTGCTTCATTCTCCTTGATAAATATTAGTATGAAAACCTCAATCTACTTTCTTGTTTTGTAAGATATATATACTTTTATGTGTATGGACATTTCCTTGCATGCATATGTGTACCATATACACTCCTGGTGTCCACAGAGGCCAGAAGAGGGTATCAGATGCCCTGGAACTGGTTATAGACATTTGTGATACCACATTGGTGCTGCAACTCAAACCTGGGTCCTCTGGAAGAGCAGCCAGTGTTTTTAACCAGTAAGTCACCTCTCCAGCATGACTCCCCCAATCTGTTTACTGTTTGTTTTGGGACATGATCTCATGTAGCCCAGGCTGGCCTCGAATGTCACTAGGCTTGCCCTCCTGATCCTCTATCTTGGCCTTGAGGAGCAGTGGGATTAGGTATACCCACCACCTCTGGTTTTATGAGGTACTAGGGCTAGAACCCATAGCCTATTCATCCTAGGTCAGCACACTACCAGCTGACCTACATTTCTAACACCAAAGCTGCCTTTTTGGTTTACTTGCTTGTTTCTGAGACAAGGACTGTATAGTCTGACTGACCTGAAGCTACTCACTAGGCCAGGCTGGCCTGGAATTAACAGATATTCTCCTGCCTCTGTCTCCCAAGCATTGAGATTAAAGTTGTGTGCTACCATGCCCCACTCCAAATATCCCGTTGATACTGATCTGTAGAATATGTATGGAGAGAGAGTTCAGTGCTTAAGAGCTCTGCTGCTCAGGGGGTTGGAGAGATGGCTCAGAGGTTAAAAGTACCGTGTGTTCTTCCAAAGGTCCTGAGTTCAAATACCAGCAACCACATGGTGGCTCACAACCACCTATAATGAGATTTGGTATCCTCTTCTGGCCTACAGCATACATGTGGGCAGAATACTATATAAATAATAAATAAATAAATCTTTAAGCTGGGTGGTGGTGGAGCACGCCTTTAATCCCAGCACTTGGGAGGCAGAGGCAGGCAGATCGCTGTGAGTTCAAGGCCAGCCTGGTCTACAAAGTGAGTCCAGGACAGCCAAGACTACACAAAGAAAACTTGTCTCAAAAAACAAACAAACAAACAAACAAATCTTTAAAAAAATCAATCAATAAATAAAGAGCTCTGCTGCTCTTGAAGGAACAGGTTCCATTCCCAACACACACATGATGGCTTATAACCACCCAGAACTCTAGTTTTGACCTCTATAGGCACCAATACCAAAAACATGGGCAAAATTCTCATACATAAAATAAGATGAATAAAAATTTAAAGTTTAAAAAAAAAAAGTAAATTTTTTTCTTTTTTTTGGTTTTTCGAGACATGGTTTGTCTGTGTTAGCCTTGGCTGTCCCAGCCAAAGGTAAATGTTTTGATTTCTCTGAGATAATCATTTTAAGTATTTTCTCCCTGGGGTTGTCTAAGGTTAGTCAATAGCCATAAATGCCTTATCTTGAGCTTCATATGCCACACCTAGTTTTGAACTTAGATGGTACAGTAAGGGTGTATAATCTTCACTACTGAGTTCACACGCTTCTCCTCACCAAGTAGACAACTGAGAAATAGGCTAGGCTAGAAAACAGCTGCAAATGTTCTCTCACTCCAGAAACTGACAAAACAGGTGTGGGCATGCACATGTCCAAGCAAGCATGCACGTGCTCATGCGCATTACTAGCACGAGTATGGGGGATGGTGGGAGGGAGAGCAAGCATAAACAACTGTTTCAGACCTTTACTGGCACAGAGTAAGATACTATTACAATATCCTAGGTATTATTATCTCTACTAACTCGTTACAAGGGTTTGGATACCTGAAAGGTGGGGAAGGTGAAAGGGAAAGTTAAGTTAGTGGGAGAAACAAACACCTCTGCCAAGGGAAGTTTTGAACATAGAAACTAAATGCCTGGAGCAGTTCAAATACTATATACAGACTTCTGGTTAATACATTTTTTTTTTAATGCAAAAAAAATCTATTCCTTCTTCTTACTTCTTCCCAAATCCTCTGATGACTCGTATACTTCTGGGCCAGGCTAATCACATAGGGTAAAGAGCAATGCTCAAGGATCCACACAGGTCTGCTAAGAAATCTCATACTGGGCGGCATAACTTACTCAATTTTTTTTTTTGTTTTGTTTTGTTTTTTTGTTTTTCGAGACAGGGTTTCTCTGTGTAGCCTTGGCCACCCTGGACTCACTTTATAGACCAGGCTGGCCTCGAACTCACAGCGATCCGCCTACCTCTGCCTCCTGAGTGCTGGGATTAAAGGCGTGCGCCACCACGCCCCGCCTGACTCAATTTTTTTTAATGATAGGATCTCCCTAGTAGCACAACCTGGCCTTGGTTGGTCCCTTTCCTGTCTCAGCCTCATGTATGCTGGTATTTATTTCCCCCAATTTTACCTCAACTTCCATAATCACTTTGTTCTGGAGTCTTGTTATGTAACTCAAGCTTGAATCCACAATCCTCCTCAGCTTCCCAACTACTATGATTACTGGTGTTTTCTCTACAGTTTATTACTCACTTATCTAGTCTTTTAAAAATGTTATCCTTATGTATCTTTATGTAACCCTGTAGGACCTCAAACTCAGATCTGCCCAGACTGCCTCTACTTCCCAATGCTGGGACTAAAGGCTAGCACTACCAATCTCTCATTCAAATGGGGGGGGGGGGGCGGGGGGCGGCAAAGAATGGTGACCAGCAGTCTTCCTGTTTCTCTGCATCCCATCCCATCCCATCCCCACTATTCCAAGGGCTAGGATTACACACAGGATCTCACTATGTAGCTCTGGCTAGCCTGGAACTAGCTATGTAGTCCAAGCCGGCCTTGACTGTGTGTTACCACCTGATCCTACCAAATACTACTAAGGTGTTATTTTAAAATACTGTTTAGACTTACAGAAAGAAAAGTTCCACTAACGATGCAGTTTCCTTACATAATTTATACAGTATCTTATACAAGGTGCTAGTATTAAAACCAAGAAATTCAACATCAATAAGTCTATTAATGAAGTCACATCCAAACTTCACTAGTTTTCCAATTAATGTTTTTCCTGTTCTAGGTTGCAAGCCAGGACTCTGTTAGATCAAAGAGGCTACCCCTGTAGAAGAAATCACCCACACCCCATATTCTGCCTACTGCCTTCCCTAAACTGCTAGGTAGCCCCTATCACATAACACCTCTAAGGCAGGGTGGATAACAGGATTTACCTCACATCCAATCTGATACCTTCTCTAATCTGCTAACTCTATGAATGTAAGGTTTTCCAGTGTTCTATGGTTTGCTTTTGGATCTATCTTGCTTCCCCCAGTCTTATGTTAAAGGACCTGATTATCTGAAGTCTGCATCAGCAGATCTCACCAAGAACTTGGAAAGAATCTTCCGGTTTAAAACACATTTACTTTTTACTTCTCCTCAGTCTCTAAAATATGAGTTTCTCAAATTTAGGTTGTCTTTTGTGACCTTGATAGTCTGGAAGGACAATGTCAGTTGGGAGAAAGTCTGTCAGTTTAACTATGTGTAACATTTTACCCTGATTTGGAAGACAAAACTTATATATTTCTGTCAAGAATAACCTGAAGAAACAATGTATCCGCAGGCATGGAATTACTTAGACTCATGCTATCCCTGTGTCTTATGGAATATAAACCTTGATCACTAGGCTTGAATGCTGTCTCCACTGTCAAGTTAGTTTCTCCTCCCCCCCCCTCCTCTTTTTCTGGAGACAGTGTTTCTCTGTGTAGCCTTGGCCGTCTTGGACTCACTCTGTAGACCTGGCTGGCCTCCAACTCAAGAGATCCACCTACCTCTGCCTTCTGGATGCTGGGATTAAAGGCATGCACCCCCCTTTGAATAACTCCTTTTTTAAAACATGACTTCATCGTGATGGCCCCTGAACTTAAAATCTTCTTCCTTCAGCTTCCTGAGTAGCTGGTATCATAGGCTGGTGCCATTGCACCCAATTTACACTAATAACTTCATTTCTTTTACTATATTCACCTTATTATCAACAGCATTTCCTGGGAGCTCACTAGAAGTACAAGTTCTTAGACACACCATCCCTGAGACCCACCAGACCTGGATCTCTAAAAACCTGAGGCTCTCACACCAAAAGTTAGTAAGTTTGCCAGATGACCTTTTTAAGAAATAGTAGCTCACTGCACCTGGAGCACACAGCCACACCTGAATTTTCACTTGTATACTGGAATCTAAACTTGGGCCCTATGAAGTTTAATATTTTTAAAATGCCTCTTTAAGGCCGGGCAGGACAGCCAAGATAACATAGAGAAACCTTGTCTTGAAAAACAAAACAAAAAAATAATTTTATTATAAAATTTTATGTTCCCTGGTCTACAAAGCAAGTCCAGGACAGTCAAGGCTACAAAGAGAAACTCTGTCTCAAAAACCAAAAAAAGGGTATTGCCTTTTTTGAAAAGATAACTTAGAGTGGGATGGTGATGGCACATGCATGCATGGCTTTAATCCTAGCCCTCAGAATAGAGACAGAATGGGTCTCTGTAGGTTCAAGGCCAGCCCAGTCCACAGAGCAAGTCCTAGGGCAGGCAGGGATACACAGAGAAATCATCTTGAAAAGCCAAAAATAAAAGAAAATTTGTAACATGCCTTGAGCACAAGTTGTAATTTTACAGTGACCACTAATAAAACTGCAGGTGAATAGCTTCATCTTTTAAGGCACTAGTGCCATTACTATTATTTTCCTATAAAATGTTAAAAGAATGAGCCAACTTGTTATAAAGCATAAACACTGTTACTTTTATGTAAGGTAGTTCTAGGTCAATCCCCAGATCAACCGTCTATAGACATGACTGAACATCCAGAGCAGTCTACAAACAGCCCCTCATAGCACTCTTCTTTACTGTCGGAGCCTGAATGCCGCTCCTGTGCTGACTTGAACTCTCTCTTTATGTTGCGGTGTTCTTAGCCACAAGTGGAACACCACCACCTAGGTGGCCAAAAGCAGCATGACAGTTAAATGAGACAGCAGGAGGTAGCTCCACTAAGTCACAAAAGGGTCTCAAACACTGTATCTTTTAAGTGGAAGTTGCAATAAACAAAAGCCCTGCTGGTTTTCTCTAGCAAATTAGAATTAAGCAAATCCAGGTGGCTGTATTAGAGCTATCTACACCTTCAGTAGGCAAAAACTCACATTTTAAATTTGGTTTTGTCAAGTGCTAAAGCAAAGCATCTAAAAAGCAACACAATTTGATCTGTAGAAGTAATGAAACTACAGGCGAACTTTCTTTATTTCTATCTTGGTTACCAAAATTGTGTACTTTAACCCGTCTAATATCAGCACACAGCAAAGAAAACCAACTAGTAATAGCTGTTTCTATTTCTGAACTTAAATGATTTCACTTAATATTCTAAATGATCTCACAACTCTCCACTTTACTAATTAGGAAATAGTACAAAGTTACCTGCCAAAGTCCTATGATCCTCACAGGAAGCCCAATCAGCTATGACCAAAGTTCACACACATGACCACTGCTCCACGATGCACCCGTGTGGACAAATGCTTGTCTTACTGCACAGAATTTGTAATAAAATATGAGGACTATGTTGAAAAATCATTTGCAGTCAATTTACAAGGGGTTCTTGGGATTCAGAACTAATTAGTGTTGGCTGTAGAAAGCCAAAGTGTGTGCTTTCACAGTGGCCTTGGGGGTGGATAGTACAGTGAGAGGCAGACCAGGCTTCTCTAAACAAGTTTTCCTTTGGGAAATTTAAGCAGTACTTGGATTGGAACAGTTTACAGTAACTATACGTAGGCTATAATGGACACCTGAAACAGACAAGCTTGGCGGCACAACTCTAACCCAGCACTTCAGGTTAAAATGGCCTAATAGTGGGGTCCAGGTAAGCCAGGGCTATATAATAAAGAGACCCTGCCTCAGAAAAATAAGCTGAAAACCCTACTCTGGTTCTTAAGTAACCAGCTAAATTCTGGTTACTTGTTTCTTACAGGAGCTCTACAGTAAGAGGGAAACTTGATTAAAGAAAAAAAAAAAAAAAAGAAAGCTTAACCGAGTCAGCAAAGGTCACATGATTAGTTATCTAGCTGTGGACTCTGCATCCGGATCAATCAGCACTACTTAGGAAAGGGCGTCAAAAGTTTTCATAAGGAGCCTCAAGTTTTTTATTTAAACTATTACAATGCAAAAGGCTTCCTAGGACACTTTTATTTTTAGTTCATCTACTACAAAGTTCTTTAATTAAATGATTTTCTATTTGCAAAGTCATTATATACTTAATTAAAACTGGTAATTCTGGGCCCCTGCTGTAGCTTAAAAACAACAACAACAACAACAAACCAACTCATACATTTAAATAACAACAACAACAAACCAACTCATACATTTAAATACGCTATTTTTAAACCTAAGAACAGGCACTCTGGGTGTGGTAGCACAGGCCTTTAATCCCAGCACTCTGGAGGCAGAGGCGGTGAATCTCTTGAGTTTGAGAACAGGCAGGACAGCCAGGACTACAAACAGAAACCCTATCTCAAAGGAAAAAAGGACAGTTAACACAAACAAAACTGGCATATTTAATTAGAAAAGTTAACTCATCCCAGGATCGATATAAACAAGCATAAAATCTGACAAAGCAGAGAGTACTACAGATTTTGTTCGAAGAAACGAAAATAAAAAAGCAGGGCGTGGTGAAGCACTTGCGAGGCAGAGGCAAGCCTGCTCCAGAGTTCAGGACAGCCAAGGCTCAGAGAAACCCTGGGGGAAACCCTGGGGCATGGGGTGGGGGTGGGGCGCGAGGGACAGGAACAGCGCGAGCAGATGGAAAGGAGGAGGGTGGGGTGGGGTCGGGGGAATACTTTTTAAAAAACTGGCTATGAAACACAGTTGAGTACATAAATAGGTAGGAAAAATAATTAAGGTTTTGTTAGAACTTCAGAGTTTGTCCTTTTCAGCATTCTTAGTAAATGAGAACTTAAATGTGCTATCTTTTAAGCATTAGAATGCCTACAGGAATCGGTATGCAGATAGGTAAGAGAAACGGACTCCTAACCTTAAGAATTCTTGTTTACATTTCAAAAGTTTCAAGTAATTCTACTTCTCATCTGAAGTCCGCGCCAAAAATCTACTCTCACCTTGTTTCATTTTATGTTTCAAAGATTCCAAGTATAGTTTCATTACCCTCCCGGAAATTAATATACCCATTCCAACCTACCTCGATATCTGTTTGTGCCGTAGGGAGGTGGGGGTGGGGAGGGATCCTTTCTCAAAGACCTTTTAAAAGGAGAAAAATAGCAGTTCAGACACTAAAACTTATTAAAGTTGTGTTTTCATTTTGCTTACTTACAAATTCCAGCCAGGTTTTAAATAGTGGGACAGTCAGGATCAGCGGCGCCACTCTGCTGTTTCTCCAGCTCCAGAGCGCTGGTCTGCAAGCCCCAGCCGCCACGGCAGAATGTCGCCTGTCCCGCCCACGTGACGTGAGCTCCGCAGGGAGAAGCCCGCGGAATGCTGGGATGGGTAGTCCCTTGGCTCCACCTCTCCCAGCTCCTCCCACTAAGCTTCACAGAAACTCGGAGCTGGCCTTCCTGCCAGCAGAGGTCCAGCCCCAGCCGGCTTTGCTTTTCAAGGCTGAACTAACTGTAAACATGCTGCAAGATTCTGGCCACCAAGTCCCTTAAAATAACCTGAAATTCACAAGAGCTACAAAGGCCATAACTTCATAGTATTTCCTTGCCCAATCACAAATGTGATTATGTGGCACAGGCCTTTAATCTCAGTACTCAGGAGGCAGAGGCAGGCGGATCACTGTAAATTCAAGGCCAGCCTTGTCTACCATGCGAGTCCAGGACAGCCAAGGCTACAAACAGAGAAACCCTGTCTCGAAAAAAAATGTGATTATGCAGCCAGACGTTGATAATAGAAGCCTTTAATCCCAGTGCTCAAGAGGCAGAGGCAGGTAAATCTCTGTGAGTTGGAGGCTAGCCTGGCCTGCAGGGCCAAGGCTACATAGAGGAACCCTGTTTCCAAAAACAAACAAACAAAAAAGTGAAAAAAGTGATTATGCACAATAAAAAAGATGTGATTAAGGAGGCCAATAGAGAGCTAGTATGGGCTATTGTGAGCCGCCGTATGGGTGCCGGGAGCAGCAAGAGCAGCAAGCACTCTTAAAACTTCAGCAATCTCTGCAGGCCGCCCCCCTCTCCCGCTCTTTCAATAATTAAAAAGTATTTTTAAATGTTTTGCCAGGCATGGTGACACATCTCTTGTAATCCTAGCATCGGGGAGGTTGAAGTAAGAGAATCAGGAGTTGCTGGTACAGTGGCGCACCTTTACTCCCGGCATCCCTGAGACAGGCAGACGGGTCTTTATGAGTTGGAGGTCAGCCTGGTCTACAATGAGAGTTCCAGGACAGGCAGGGCTGTTACACAGAGAGAAGAGAGAATATGAATCAGGAGTTCCAGAACAGCCTCAACTATATGAGGAGTTCTAGGCCAGCCTGGGTTATATTAGATCCTGTATTAAAACCCCTCCTCAGGGGCTGGAGAGATGGCTCAGAGGTTAAGCACACTGACTGCTCTTCCGAAGGTCCTAAATTCAATTCCCAGCAACCACATGGTGGCTCACAGCCGTCTATAATGAGATCTGGTGCCCTCTTCTGGCCTGCAGGTGTACATGAGACAGAGAGCACTGTATACATAATAAATAAATAAATCTTAAGAAAAAAAAAAAAGAATGGTGCCATCTAAAAAAATAAAATAAAATAAAAACCTTCCTCAGTAAAATACTTTCATTTAAAATACTTGAAGTCGGGTGTGGTGGTGCATGCCTTTAATCCCAGCATTCGGGAGGCAGAGACAGGTGGATGGTTGTGAGTCCGAGGCCAGCATGGTGTACAAAGTGAGTCTAGAACAGCCAAGGCTACACAGAGAAACCCTGTCTTGAAAAACCAATATATATATATATATAATAGTTGAAGAGCACTGACTGTCCTTCCAGATGATGGAGGTTTGATTCTTAGCACCCACATGGTGGCTAATGACTGTAACTCCAATTCCAGGGGATCAAATGCCCTCCTCTAGCATGCATCGGCACCAGGCACACACATGGTACGTACTATTAGGTCCTGCTGCAGGGCGTGGCTGGCATGACTTGCCCTCTACCTAGGGGCGAGGCTTCTTCTCTCCCAGAGAGTCACTATATAAACCAGACATTTTGGTTCCAGGGCCCCCTTTTTCCCACCTCCCTACCTTCTCTCTTTCCCTTCCCTTCCCACCCCCAAGCCTGCTCTCCCTTCCCTTCCCCCTCCCGTGCTACTTCCAATAAACCTGTGTTTATATAGCATAGCTTCATCACCAATTAGCTCACTATTTATTTAATCAATCACATACATGTACCAAGTATATCTGCATACATGCAGACAAACCCCCTATACCAATTTTTTTTTTCATTTAAAATTGCTTAATTTAGGGGCTGGAGAGATGGCTCAGAGGTTAAGAGCACTGGTTGTTCTTCCAAAGGTCCTGAGTTCAATTCCCAGTAGCCACATGGTGGCTCACAGCCATATGTAATGAGATCTGGTGCCCTCCTATGGCCTGCAGGCCTACATGTAGGGCAAAACACTTAATAAATAATAAATAAATCTTTTTTTAAAAAAAAAAAGGTTGCTTAATTTAGAAAGCCAATATAAAGAGCAGGAGACTTCTAGATACAGCTTTGCTAGCCAGATATATGAGTTAATACCAGTCACAACTTTTGATTGTGTGTGTGTGTGTGTGTGTGTGTGTGTGTGTGTGTGTGTATCTGTCTTCTCTAACAAATGGCAAATTCTCTCAGTAAAACTCTTCATTCTTTCACATTTCTCAAATTCCCAAAGAAACTGTTTGAAGGTCAAAGCTCAGACTGCCATACTGATGGCCCAAAAATCTTTTATACTACTGGAAATGAGTCTACTGTCTATAATGTTGCCTTTTTTTTTTTTTTAGTATACAAGGGTGGCCCAAAAGAGACTGGAAAACATCTACAGCAGAATATCTGGTTTGACAAGAATTTGCCTTTAACTCATAGTAGCCAAAGTTTGGTATTTGCAAAGTTGCTAGGTGTGGGTGGCAGCTGCCAGAGTTAAGATGACACATTCCTATAACCTAGACATAAGGAAAATTCTAAGTGAATATATGCTAATGCTGAAGTTACCTGCTTCTAACTTTTAACATCCATATCCTTTTGAAAAAGCCATTCATCTGGGTGTGGTGGCACATGCCTGTAATCCAACCACTCAGGAGGCGGATCGAGGTGAGTTCAAGGCCAGCCTGGTCTACAAAGTGAGTCCAGGACAGCCAAGGCTAACCGAGAGAGACCCTGTCTCGAAAAACCAAAAAATAAAATAAATAAAATAAAATTAAAAATAAAAAAATAAAAAGCCATTCTTAAAACTACTTTATAAGTAGTTTTAATTACAAAATAAAACACATGCCAATTATCCAATAGCCTTTGTAACCTCTCATTTTCTGTGATTGACCAATTGTGTATAGAACCTCTTCATTTTTTTTCTTTCAATATATCCTTCAAACCAGAGTTTTACAAACCATCACCTAGGTTTCTTTAGTCATCTGTTGTGGCAGTTTTAAAGAAGTACTTTATATACACATAAACACACAGTTAAAAAAAAAAAACAACAACCAAAAGGAAAAACAAGGGCAGCCTTCTTGTTATGGGTTCCTCTAGTTTCTCTGGCTGTATTCCTTTGTATATAATAAACAGCGCTAAACGAAGCTTCAAAAAGGACATTATCTTGCCTGACTATAAGTCATCTAACTCTTTGTGTTGGTGACCAAATTTATGGACTATTAGTGAAAATTTCAGTAACTGGGAATTTGTGTAAGTTTGAGCAACAATTTAATGTCATTGTTTAAAATACTTTCTAGAAAAGGTAAAAACTTTCAAATTTAGGGCTAGGGGTTTAGCTTATTGTAAACAACTTGCCTAGTAAGCTTGAGACCCTAGGTTCAGTTTCCAGTACTTGTGGGAGTGGAGGTCTATGCATTTATATTATAGAAAGTTCTCCAAGGAGACATGCTATGTAATAGAATGTAGCAGGTTTTTCTCTCAGTAGTAACTTAGACTTTGCAAGTAAATTAACCTTCCTTCAGTTTGTCTAAATTTTCTTATAAACCTCTACATTATACACACGTAAATACGGTATGCAGAGCTGAAATAGTTTTGACCATGTTTTTGTATTCTGTGAATTCGGAAACTCTAAGTGAAATGCAGAAATACCCTATCCAGAATCGAAGTAAAAGAATGGTTCTTAGAACGAGAGTGCTGCCTTTAATCTCCTGTTCCTTTCACGTTGTGTCTAACGAAGCATTCAGTCTTCCCAACAGTGCTGCTGGGGCAGAATTTTCACATCAAAGTTCAGGAATAAGGCTGTTGCGTCTGGGATTCAAAAATGGAAATCCACGCAAGGGATGACTAAACATGATTTTTAAAGGGTCTGTAGGTGAATTAAAATTTTAAGCTGGTTAAGTGGCTTCATAAGGTGCTTGAAAACTATAATTTTCGCCATAAGATGACATGCAAAAATTTTCTCTCTGGTCATTACTCCTACGAGGGACATTTGAAAAGGAGTGGCTAAAAGTAGCAGGGTTAACTGCGCAACAGCTTGGGATCAAGGGCTGAAAACTTGTCCTTTCCAAGAGCCTCTAGAAGCCAGGACCAGCGCCTCCTGTGGTGGGCAACCGGCCACCAGCAGCTTGGCAAAGGCCAACACGTCCTACCACCTCCTCGTCGCCCCACCTTCCCCTCCCTCAAGGCCAAGGACAGCGGCGTCCTCCTCCCCCTTCTCCTCCTCTTTGGTGCTTCCAGCCAGGAGGCGGGGGTGACCCACAGCAGCTGACCCAGCTCGGGCACTGCCTCTTCCCCACAGCCCTTAGGACACACCATGGGCCCGGAGGCTGGTTTGTGGCACACTAGCGACGACGCAGGCGGCGGCCCGGGCGACTCTCAACTGCCTCCCTGACCACTGCGACAACCTCCCCGAAGCCATCGCCACCGCTTGCTGGGGAACCTAACCGCGGCAAAGCCATCTCCACCACCGACTACTCCAGCTACGTAAACAACTATGGCGGGAGAGAGGCGACCGACCGAGGCGCTGGGAGAAGGATGGGCCGTCTACGTCACGCCCAGAGCCCCCATCCGGGAGGGAAGGCGAAAGTTCGCCTCTCAAAATGGCGACAGCAGTGACGCGCCTGCGTACGGAACTCCTCCGTCGCGCCACGGACGACGGGAAGTGAGGTTTTCAGAAGAGCCGCCAGAAGTGTACGGCGACTTCGAGCCCCTGGTGGCCAAAGAAAGGTCCCCGGGGGGAAGACGAACCCCGCCAGGAAAGTTCCGGCCAGAATCTGCGAAAGAGGAAGTGAGAGAAAGCTCTTACAACCTTCGGTCTAGGCAACGGAGACAGCGGGGACCCCAGGAAGCCGAGGAGATGAAGACGCGAAGGTCTACTCGCCTGGAGCAGCACTCACCGCAGCTTCAGCCGTCCCCGGCCACGAGCAGGGCAGGGTTACGGGACTCTCAATCCTCAAGTGAAGACGGCCGAGGTAACAGTCTCAGCTGCCAGCTCGGGAGCGCGCGCAGTGCCGGGCACGGGTGCAGGCGGCGGGAGGCGCGCCCCCGTGGAGGCCGGCCCCGTCAGGGTATCGGTGATTCTGCGGCCCTTTAGGCGCGCACCCCGGTGCTGAGCCCACCCGGACCCTCGGGAGGGAAAGATGCATGACCCTCGGAAAGATGGTGGTGCCAAGTGACCCCGGCGGAGGCGGAGAGCTCTGCTCATCTCTGAGCATCAGTTTAGGGGAGTCTAGGTTGCCTCTTTCTGCAGGCTTTTGCTAGAGGCCGGCGGCTAAGCCATTGTCGGCACTCCAAATTACTCTAGGCTCGCTTTCATTTAACTTCTGCCAAGGCGTCTATCGAAACCACTTCCATTTCCGTCTTCTTCTTCTTCTTAAATCTCTGGGGCCCCAAGTCCCCAGCTAATAAATCATGTTTTTAAGCTAACTTTCCAGTCGATTTCTCTTCCCATCAAGATTAGGAAAAAGATATTTTCCAGGCTGTGAGGAATAACGGACTTTATTGAATGGGCTTGTGACCTAACTGCAGATATGCAAAGTGTGGTGGTCTCTGCCAGACTTCCCCTAGGTTGAAGGCCATCATAGTAATCTCGAGTAGCTAAACAAATCAAGGCTGAGAAAGTACTAGAAGAAAACAAGATTCTATTAATTAGGAAAGCTTCTAAACGAAGCCCCAAGTGCCGGCAGTGTGTGTACTGTAGTTTTAGTTTAAGTCACAGGTGAATCAAATTTCTTAAAAGCATCCTCCTCCTTCCTGCTCTCAGATATAAAACTGAGTCACCGGTGATTTCCAGTAAGCCCCGTATAAATCACCTAATTATGAGGTAAAATTCTGACGTTTTGAGTCACAATGAGATAACATCGCTCAGTAATGGTAGACATTTGATGCATCTAATGACATTTTCAGCTTAGACCACAGAAAACGGCTTGCTTGCAGGTTTACCTGCATTCCCTTAAAACCCTGACACATCTAATGATTGGTTGATTTTGGAAACTATGCTATAGATATGCACGTTTATTCTGTATACATGTTAGTAGTTTTTTTAAAAAAATTTTTTGGTTGGGTTTTTTGTTTGGTTTGTTTGTTTGTTTGTTTTTGTGGTTTTTTGAGACAGGGTTTCTCTGTTAGCCTTGGTTGTCCTGGCCCCGAATTCACTGCCTCTGCCTCCTGAGTGCTAGGGCGCCACCATGCCTGGCCCAGTATTTTTTTTTTTTTTTTTTTTTAAGATGGCAGATTTCTTGAAAGAAAGGAACCCTTCTGTCTGCCTGGTAGCAATTTAGGTTGTTGGGCTAATTCTGTCACGGAACCTAAGCCAGTGTTTGCATGTAGGAAGCAATGTAAATATGTTACTTTTTATTGACTTTCCCACAGAGCTTACTGCACTTAAATTTCACCTCTTAGTACATTTTTAAAGAATTAAAATTTTTTTTCTACCTGCTGAATCTACACCATTTTTGACCGTTGAACTCATCTTTTAAAAAAAAAAAACTTTCTAAAGTAACATTTTTTTTGTCGTAAAACAACAATTAATAGTTTCTTTTGTTTTATGTATATGTGTGTCTGTGAAGCAGCATGTATCTGTGTGAGTATATGCAATTATGTGTTCAAGTTCCCTTGGGAACCAGAAGATGGCATCAGGTCTCTTGGAGCTTGGCTATTGTGAGCCACTCGGACCAGTGTGCTGGGATCCTGGAGGCCTCTGAAAGAGTAGCAAATGCTCTTAACCACTCAACGCCCTCTTCAGACCTTATCATACTGTGTCTTAATAAGAATTCTGACTAGTTTAATTCCCAAGTTTTGAATCTGGGGAAATTGGGTACTTGCAGCTCTGTTTATAGATTAATGTTGAATATGCATATTCTGTACCATGATCCATCCCAGGCATGTAACTTGAACTTTTTCTCTTGATCTTGTTGGTGCTGTAGAGGATGAAGCTTCCCAAGCTGTTACAAGCCAAACAGCCTCCATGAGAACTGTCAGGACACTAGAGGCTTCAGGTAAGACTAGTTGGTTCTTCATCTGCCCGAGGCTCATTAAGAGTCAGCTCTAATTGATAGACTTGTGTGAGTCTTTTCATTCAGTGAATCAAGCCCTGTGGGCAGTCCAAGGACAGACAGGGTGAGCACAACTACTCGGCTGCTTTGTTAATCTTTACTTTTTATTTATTATTTCTTTATTTTAAGACTTATTTAGCCAGGCATAGTGGCGCACGCCTGTAATCCCAGCACTCAGGGAGACAGAGGCAGGTGGATATCTGTGAGTTGAGGCCAGGCCTGATCTACAAAGCAAGACTAGGACAGCCAGGATTACACAGAGAAACCCTGTCTAGAAAACACCCCCCCAAAAAAGGATTTTATTATGTATACAGTGTTCTGCCTGCATGTATGCCTGCACACCAGAGAGGACACCAGATCTCATTATAGATGGTTGCTGGGAATTGAACTCAGGACATTTGGAAGAGCAGCCAGTGTCCTTAACCTCTGAGCCATCTCTCCAGCCCTTTTGTTAAGCTTTATAATGTCACAGGGAGGTATTCTGCCCCCTTAATAGATGAGAAAACGAGCTTAAGAGTACCTAAGATTCTCCCCTGAGATCACATGAGGCATGGCTAAATTGAAATTCAGGCTCAGGTTTGTCTTTTCTAAAACCTTTTCATTTTCCCCAAGCCCTCACTCTCAGCCTTAGGTAATTCTTTGTAGTGTCAGTGGTTATGTCACAGTGCCTTCTGCTTAGTTGTTTCTGCATGGTAAAACCCTGGCACAGTGAGTGTCAATGCTGTCAGCTTAGTCTCACTGAGCTCAGGGTATCAGCTATAAGGTGGGACATCATTGCTTTTTGTGCCACCTAGAAGACAAAAAGTACTGCCAGTTTCATGCTGATATATGGTAATGTGCCATAATTAGATAGAATATGATTTCAGAGATGTTTAAAATGCAATAAAGAAAAAAATGTCTTAGAATCACTGTAACAGGGAAATAGAATACATTTAGTAGTTCACCAAAGTTTTTTATTTGCGTGTGTGTGTGTGTGTGTGTGTGTGTGTGTGTGTGTGTGTGAAGTAGATTCTATGTTTACATGAATTACGTATAAGTATGGACCTCAGGTTGTCAGATATGGCAGGCAGCAAGCCCCGGAGCCATCCCATTGGCCTGAGAAAATGTACTTTATACATATTTTTTTTTTTTTTTGAGACAGGGTTTCTCTGTGTAGTCTTGGTTGTTCTAGACTCCCATTGTAGACCAGGCTGGGCTCAAACTCACAGCGACCCGCCTGCCTCTGCCTCCCGCATGGATAGATAATCAAATTATGATATAGTGCATATTTTAGTCCCTACCCCACCCTGCTTTGGCATGGTGAGGATGCAACCCAGGGCCTAGTGCAGGCGGCAGAAGCTGTATCTCTAGTCCCAGAAGTTGGTTACTAATAGTTTTGAGGTTTTTGGGCCAGAGTCTTGTGTAGTCTAAGCTGATATTCAAACCCACTGTGTGACAGAGGATAACCTAACTTTAAATGCCTGATCCTCCTGCCTCTACCTCCCATGTGTTAGAATTATAGGCGGATACATATACCATCATACCTTGCTTGTGCAACGGAGAAGAACCTTATTTACTATTCATTGTCTTTTGTACAATACGGCCTACTGATTTTTCAGGTTTCTTCATGATCATATATACAATCTGTATAAAAGGTAATTCGCTCTAGTCTGCTCTTGTTATTAGTTCACAAGAGGCTGTCTGTCCCTTAGAGAAAACTTGCCTTTGGTTCTCTATCATAATCAGTGTCTGGGGACCTTTCTTGACCAAATGAGGATGACTGCATACTAAGTCTTGCGTTTCACACACTTTTCTCTTCCACCATCAGTGATGAATGAAGACCCTATAAGTAACTTATGCAGACCCCCGCTAAGAAGCCCAAGATCTGGTAAGAGACTGTTGTGTTGATGTATCTTCCTTATAAGTACAGGGTTACTTCTAGAGGAGACTATTCCTGTGAATCAAAGCTTAGCCAGGCACGGTGGTGCGCACCCATAATCCCAGAACTTCGGGGACAGGAGGATCAGGAGAGCACGGTCATCTTGGCTACACAGAGAGTTTAATGCCAGCCTGAGCTACATGGGACAAACGAAGTCTGTAAGCAGCCAGTGTCAGCTTATTTTTTCAGAAGATACATATTTTCACCTGCCGCTTTTTGCCAGTGCTGAGGCTTGAGCCCAGAGCCTGGCACATACTAGGCAAGCTTTCTCTCAGAGCTCTGTCTACTGCCTGGCTGCCTTCTTAAACATAAATCTTGGATCAGTGGGTACTCTTCTGTGCCCCTTTTTGTTTGTTTCCACCTCACTTTCACATGTATCAAAAAGGTCGGCCCACACTGGTGTGCAGAAAAGGCTTCCGCGTTGGTTTTGAAAGATTATTTTTTACGTGGTGCTATGGTTCTTCAGTGCATGCATGATGCTTTCAAAATAAGGTCGGGGACTTTTTAGTCTTCTTAGTTTATTACTAATAAGACGGAAGGCGTTATGGCATGGGGCTACGAAAGGTTGTGTGTGCGTCAGCTACATTTCCTTTTGACTAAAACCTTGCAAGTCCTTAAATTGGTTTCGTGACTATGAAAGGAAACTAGTAAGGTTCCTCTGTACAGTCTACTTGCACTTTGTGTTCTGTTCATTGGTCCTTTATATTAGGTCTCTGTTGCATCACAGCCACTCCCTTGATGATGCTAAGATGCTAAGATGTCATAAGCGCATGTGGTAAGGAAGTACACAGTGCCTCTCCCTTTCGGTTCTAATTGTTTTCTTGCTGCCTCTCTTACAGATTCAACCTACAAAACAAATGGGAATACTAAAATGAGTGAAATAGGTTTGTTTTTTTTCAAATTCCTAACGGGGTTTTATTGAGGGTTCTTAGTAGCAAAATACACAATTGTGTGCATTTTTGTGGTTTGCTTCAGAAGTTTCCATTGTTCATTCTCTCAGCTTATGGGTCAGTGTCCCTGGAATGAGGGCCTGCTTTAGTTCCTGAGGTTTTATTCTGTGTAAAATTGTCTTCTTACTTGAAGTCACATGAAAATGCGTAATAATAAATCAGTACTTTTTTGTGTGGTGCTAAGGATCAAACCATGGTTTCACACATGTGCGTTTGATCCTAGAGCCACATCCTCTCAACTGGTTTTGTTTTTGTTTTGTTGTTATTGTTGTTTGGGTTTGTTTGTTTTTACTGTGACTGGTCTCAGCTGTGTAGGTAGCTGAAGATAACCAAGAGCTGTTGTCCCTTCCGCTTCCACCTCCCGGCTGCTTGAGTTACAGATGTGTGCCACCAAACTTAAAGTAAAGGGTTTGAGGTTTTGTTTTGCTTTGCTTTGGTTTTAAGTTTTCTTTCTTTTAAGATTTATTTATTTTATGAATATGGGTGTGCTGTCTTCATGCACACCAGAAGAGGGTATCAAGTTGTGAGCCACCATGTGGTTGCTGGGAATTGAACTCAGGACCTCTGGAAGAGCAGTCAGTGGTTCTCTTCACCGCTGAGCCGTCTCTCCAGCCCAAGTAAGGTGGTGTTTATTAGCCTTTGTTAAATTCTGTGAAGAGAAAGAAGTGTCAACCTAGATTCAGAAAGTAATTTTTTTTATAAAAAAAAATGCCCTTTGTCTTTTTGTTGTTGTTGTTGTTTTACTAATTTAAATTATTTTAGTGTTTGCCTTGATGTAGAAGGTGAGATTTCAGCATCTGGTCTTAGGGATCGAGGGACATGGCTCGGGTAAGCACGATTGTTTTGCACACATGAAGTGTGGAGTTCAGATTCCCAGCACGTAGATAAAAGGCAGGCATGGCTTCAGTGCCTGTAACCCTAACTGCTGGGTATTGGAGACAGGTGGATCCAGATGGTCCATAGCCGGATGAGTAAAGCGGGCGACAGTAGAGAAAGATTGCTTCCTTGTTCTTCACGTGCACGAGTATGGGCACACACATACACAAATGAGGAAAAACATATAAAACAATACAATCTGTAGCTTTAACTGGGTCTGTTGGCTCATGCCTCAGACCCAGTGCTTGAAAAAAAACCAGGAGTTCAAAGCTGTCTGAGCTTTACACAAACCTGCGTTGAATGTGGTTAGAAATAGTTATAAATTTTAAAACAAAATAAAAGTGTTTAATTTTTCTATATAAGTAAGTAGTTACAACTTCCTCTATTAAATGTCTTTTTACCTAGGCCTGGGTTGATTTTGATAAAGACTTCAGGATCTGTAGTTTCATGGTACTAAGAAGAGCTTAGCAATGTATACCTTATCATGTGTGTTTTCACTTATAAAAGTTTCTTGGGCAAGGTTGGTTCTGTTTTGTTGAGGCAGTTCTTTGTGTAGCCCAGGCTAGCCTCAAGTTCATTATGTAACTGAGAATGACTTTGACTTCGTTATCTTCCTAACTCCACTCTCTTAAGTCTGGATTTCAGACTTTTGCCACGACGCCCAACTTCCATGAGCGTTTCCTAAATTCTCTATTTAACCGAGCGTGATTTATTTAACATGGAGACATGACTGTAATCCTAACACTGGGGTGGGAGTGGGGACAGTGGGGATCCTGAAACAGGATTGTCACAAGTTCATAGCCAGCCTGATGTATGTTAGAATTGTAGGCCAGCCTTGACTACAGAATAAGAGTGTCTTAAAAAATATAAATAAAGTAAGCTAGGCCGGGCGTGGTGGCGCACGCCTTTAATCCCAGCACTAGGAGGCAGAGGCAGGTGGATCGCTGTGAGTTCGAGGCCAGCCTGGTCTACAAAGTGAGTCCAGGATGGCCAAGGCTCCACAGAGAAACCCTGTCTCGAAAAACCAAAAAAAAAAAATAAATAAATAAATAAATAAATAAATAAAGCAAGCCAGCTAAATAGGAGGGAAATGAAATTAAACCAAGAAGTCATCGATGCTTTGCTTATTCATCATCAGACTGTATTTCATTCTTTCTCTATGTATTCTTTTAAGATTTATTTATAGCTGGGCATGGTGGTACATGCCTTTAATCCCAGCACTCAAGGACACAGAGGCAGGCAGATTCTGTGAGTCTGAGGTCAGCCTGGTCTACAAAGTGAGTCCAGGACAGCCAAGGCTACACAGAGAAACCCTGTCTCAATATTTTTATTCACTTATTTGTATTTTATGCATATGAATGTTTGCCTGTGTGTGTGTGTTTGTGTGTGTGTGTGTGTGTGTGTGTGTGTGTGTGTGTGTGTGTGTGTGCCTGCCTGCCTGGTGCCCATGGAGGTCAGAAGACGGCATCAGATCTCCTAGAATTAGAGTGACATGTGCTTGTGAGTCACCATGTAGGGGCTGGGAATTGAGCCTGGGTCCTCTAAAAGAGCAGCCAGGTCTCTTAACCACTGAGCCATCTCTTTAGCTCCGGCTGTACATCTTGTAGCTCCCATTAAAAAGATGAAAACAAGCCAGGTGGTAGTGGCGCACGCCTTTAATCCCAGGGCTCTGGAGAGGGAGGCAGGTGGATCTCTGTGAGTTCGAGGCCAGCCTGGTCTACAGAGTGAGCTCCAGGACAGTCAGGCCTACATGGAGAAACCCTGTCTTGGAGGGGTGAGGCGGAGGGGAGATGAAAACAAGCCAGGCACACACCTAAAGTCTAAGCACTTTGGTGGGTTGATACAGGAGGATCAAAAGAAAAAGGGCAGCAAGACCCTATAATCCTGTCTTGGAAAAAAAGAAGAAGAAGAAGAGGAGGAGGAGGAGGAAGAGGAGAAGAAGAAGAAGAAGAAGGAAGAAGAAGAAAAAGAAGAGACGAATTTAAAAAATCTTGCTAGAACTCTAATTAGTGAGAACTAGTCTCAGACTGTTTTTCTTATGTTACTAAGTATGAGAGCAAACTTCTTTTTAACCACTTCCTATGTCAAGGACTGACCTACATACTAGGACAATAAAGAGCTATGAGTTTTGTTTTTTGTTTTTCTTTTTTATATCTCAGGAATACATTAGGTAATGAAAAAGAAAGACAACATTAAAAAATCATTAGAATCTCAACAGTTAGGACTGGGCAAGATTGTGAGATTGAAGCCAGCCTGGGCTACTGATTAAAATGAAAACTAACCATTTCTCTGTGTATGCTTGGCTGCCTGAACTCACTTGGTAGACCAGGCTGGCCTTGAACCCACAGAGATCTGCCTGCCTCTGTCTCCCAGAGTAGTACAGGCGTCCCAGGCGTGCACGGCTACACCCATTCTGTCATAACTTTTTATAAGTGCTAAAATAACAGTTTGTACAGAATATGTAGGAAAAGTACCATACATGGAGAGGTTCAACTTTTTAGTTGGAAATGCATTTGATTAAATGTCAAATATGAAAAACTGCATGGTATGACACAGGAAAAAATGTGAACTATGAATCAGGTAAAGGCAGGGAAGAGCCTTGGCAAATGCTACATCAGTCTGCCTTGGACAGATGTCATTATTTTGCCTTTAAAGACCATGCAATGCAGGAGTTACAACTCTTCGATATGGGTGACACCGCTCTTAGGTTAGCAGTCTTTTTATGGGAGGCCCTGAATGTGTGTAGAGGTCAGAGGACAGCTCGCGTGAGTCATTTTTCTATTATATAGGTCATAGGAAAGGAACTTGGTTTTAGTGCTTAGTGGCAACTGAGTCATCTTGCCAGCCCCATACTGGCTTTTTCCAAGTTATGAGATTGAAATGGCAATGTATAGCCATTTGTCAACTTAGCCTTGACTGTTAATAAATATTTAAGGATATTAATAACATTAATAGAATTCTAAAGAAAAGTCAGTAGATAAACAATTTTCAAAGTATGGATACTTTTTTATTTTTTTTTTGTTTTTTAAAGATTTATTTATTTATTTTAATGTGCATCATTGCTTTATTTGCATGTACACCTGCATGCCATTAGAGGGCATTAGATCACATTATAGGTGGTTGTGAGCCACCATGTGGTTGCTAGGAATTGAACTCAGGACCTCTGGAAGAGCAGGCGGTGCTCTTAACCTCTGAGCCATCTCTCTAGCACCCCCTTTTTCTTTTTTTTTTTAATATTTATTTATTATTGCATATACAGTGTTCTGCCTGCATGTACATATCTGGGCCAGAAAGGGTGTCCAATCACATTATAAAGTATAGATGGTTGTGAGGCTCATTGTGGTTGCTGGGAGGTAAACTCAGGACCTCTGGAAGAGCAGCCAATGCTCTTAACCTCTGAGCCATCTCTGCAGCCCCTTCTTTTTTTTTTTTTTTTTTTTTTTTTTAAGAAAGAGAAGCCTGGGTTGGTGGCCCCCACTTGATCAGCGGAGGGAGAGGCAAGAGAATTATGAGGTTTTGAAGCCAGTCTGGGTTACATAGCCAGACTCTGTCATTAAAAACTGAGCAGAAACCTGACTAAATAAAATTTCAGTATACCCTTTTTTATTACTAGAACTGGAAAGATCAGTTTGTTTTTATCTTACAACACAGCCTTTGTCACCCAGGTTGACCCAGGACTTGTGATTTTCCTGCCTCTGCCTCCAAATCTTGGGGTTGCAGGACTGCATCACCATACCTAGTTTCAATTCAGTATTCTTTTGGTGTCGTCCCCCCCCCACCAAGACAGGGTTTCTCTGTGTTGCTGTGACTGTCCTGGACTCACTTTGTAGACCAGGCTGGCCTGGAACTGACAGCGATCCACCTGTCTCTGTCTCCCAAGTGCTGGGATTAAAGGCGTGTACTACTATGCCCGGCTTCAATTCAGTCTTTATGAATGTTTTATATGACGAATAGTTTATAGAGTAAGCCATTTGTGGTATGCTATCTGAATAATTATATAAATTAAAACTTGTATACAAAAAACTAAATACTATAGTAGCCTAGTACTTTGAAAATAAAACTTGAGGGGCTGGAGAGATGGCTCAGCTGTTAAGAGCACTGGCTACTTATCCAGAGGTCTTGAGTTCAATTCCCAGCCACCACATCATGGCTCACAACCATTTGTAATGAAATATGATGTCCTTTTCTGTCATGCAGTCATGTATGCAAATAGAGTGCTTATATGCACAAATAAATAAATCTTTAAAAAGTAAAGAAAACTTGAAAGGTGAGCATGCTAGTGCATGCCTTTAATCCTAGCATTCAGGAATCACGAGGCAGGAGTTGACGCAAAGAGGGAAAAAAAAGAAAGGAAAAACTTAAGGGGTCAATGAGATAGTTCAGACGGTAATGGTACTTGCTGGCAATAGCAACAACCCAAGTTCAGTCCCTGAGACCAACATGGAAAGAGAGAACCAACTTCTTCAGCTTGTCCCTGATCACACATAGATACTGTCAGTAAGTAAAATGTAATATTTGTTTGTTTGTTTGTTTGTTTTGGTTTTTCGAGACAAGGTTTCTTTGTGTAGCCTTGGCTGTCCTGGACTTGCTTTGTAGACCAGGCTGGCCTCAAACTTACAGCCATCCACCTGCCTCGGCCTCCCGAGTGCTGGGATTAAAGGAGTGTGCCACCACCCCCGGCTGTAAAATGTGATTTAAAACTTTAAACTAATAATAAAATTCAAACAGTAAAAAAGTCTTTAAGAAGTGAAACAGTTCCTCTAGTTCAAAATATAAATAAAATTTAGGTCATATTTTTCTACTCCTGGGTGTGTGTGTGTGTGTGTGTGTGTGTGTGTGGGTGTGTGTGTGTGTGTGTGTGTGTGTTATTGCTTTGAGCTACAGTATTACTATATAGCTTAGGCTGCCTCAGACTCACTGGTGATTCCCCTCCTTAGCCACTCCTGAATACTGGACTCACGGTTGTGCAGCTCCATGCCCGGCAGCTTTGCACTTTACTTTTTTAAAAAGGAAAATGAAGATCAACACTGGGGCACCCCGTCTAAGACAGCGTGTCCTGTATCAGACTCTAGCTCTCTGAGAGAAGCATGGTGTTATTGGCAAGTTTCTCAAAGCGATTGGTTTTCTGTTTTCTGGCAAAAATGTTGACAGGTATATTCTAGATGTTGATTCATAAATGCCACTCTTTTCAGTAGAACTTTGACTAATATTATACTAACCTTATTGAATTGGTGTGAAAATTTCCAGATTCATACTATAATGTTTAGAATCACTTTCTGAAATCATACTTTCACCTGTCAGGCTAAAATGAGCAACATGAAGACCAACTCTCCAAAAGAAAGTTTATTGGGGAATTGCAACTGTTTTACAATTCAAGATCCATATGTCATCAGAGACCCATCCATCCAAGCTAAAGAGCAGAAGGAATCTCAGGCAGACAAGTCCACCTGAGCTGTTTTGAGATAAACCTCACTGGCTACAGGGGGTACTGCAGGAGTCAGTGGATCCTAGATACTGTCTAGTTTAGGAACTTGAGGCAGGGGTGCAGGTTAGCGCCTTAGATAGAGTGCTTTGTCTAGCCAAGTACTAAATCTTAGGTGCCACCCCCAGCACCACTAAAAAAGGGAAGAAATAAAATGACTAATCTGAAAATGTTGTTTTTAAACTCCTTGTTACAGAACTTGTAACCACGCAGCCTCCTGGCCGTCAGTTTACTTTGCTTAGGTTTGGCGTAAGTGACTGGTATGATCCTGAAAGCTTTTAAGCCCTTTGAAGAGCAGGTGGAGATAAAAGCTGAAAAGAAATACTCCCAGTTCTGTAAAGTCTGAGTCGCCCTAATCCTCTACAGTTTTAGTCATTATTTTTGCCCAGTTAGGCCGGCATGGTGGCGCACACCTTTAATCCCAGCACTCAGGAGGCAGAGGCAGGTGGATTGCTGTGAGTTTGAGGCCAGCCTGGTTTACAAAGCGAGTCCAGGACAGCCAAGGCTAACACAGAGAAAACCTATCTCAAAAAACAAAAAAAGAAAAAGACAAACTGCCTGGTGGTGGCGCACACCTTTAATCCCAGCACTTGGGAAGATAGATCTCTGTAAATTCGAGGACAGCTAGGGCTACACAAAATAGCCCATGTAAAAATCCTGAGTCAAAGTTTGGTCAATGTGTTTGACTTGTTTATCTTTGAATTCCCCATTTCTGAAGAGCCCTGATGTACATCACCCTGCTAGAACTGAAAAGGGGAATTTGTTTTTTCAGTTCATACTTCTTTGTCACGCCAGTGCTGAGGACCTGTTTGTTCCTTCAGCGTGTTAAGGTTTCGAAGGAAATAGAGGAGTCTGCCAATAGGAGAGTTGAAATGTGCAGCCCTGTGGGACCTGTAGGGACCTGGACTATTTGCCAGAGTACAATTTGATGTTTTCTGCATACAAATTATATTTAGAGTACAAACAAGTCTCTTAAAAGAATAAGTAAACGTTTATTTTTAGCTAAATATAGTTCTATACACCTGTAGTTCCAGCATTCAGGAGATACGTATATTGGGATGAGAGGTTCAAAGACAGCCTTGACTACATAGCAAATTTGAGGCTATCCTGGGCCATCTAAAATTCTGTTTCAGAAAAGCAAAAACAGCAAAAATTAAAGCTGTGGGACTGGAGACATCGGCTCTGAAGACTGCTTGCTCTTCTAGTAGACCTGAGTTTGTTTCCAGCACCATGTCAGGCAGCTTACAACCTCAGCTGTCCGGGCTCTGATGCCCTCTTCTGGCCTCTGCAGGCACTTTGTTTTGTTTTGTTTTTTAAGACAGGGTTTCTCTGTGTAGTCCTAGCTGTCCAGGACTCACTTTGTAAGCCAGGCTGGCCTCGAACTCACAGAGATCTGCCTGTCTCTGGCTCCCCAAGTGCTGGGATCCTGGGTGTGGGCCACCACACCCAGAAATAGATCTTTTTTAAAAGTACATGTTTTTATAAAACTAAAAACCTACCCAGGCATGGTGGTATACAACTTTAATCTTAGCACTTTGGAGACAAGAAGCAGGTGGATCTTTGTGAGTTCAAAGCTAGTCTGGACTACATACTGAATTCTAGGACTGTCAGGGTTACATAGTAAGATCCTGTCTCCAAAAAATTAAATGAGCCTTCATCTATTTAAAAAATTCTTAACTTTTCCCTTTTAAGATTCCTCCCCAGTCACTGTTAGCAGTTCCTGACTCATTCTCCTTAGGACTAGGGCAGAGAGGAAGGGAGAGGTATTCAGGTCAAGGAAGTGTAGGGCCAGGGAGACTCTCAGCCAGAGGCCTGAGGTCTGTGTTGTACTCACTTCCTCCCCTCCCTCCCTTCGTCCCTCCCTCCCCCCTACGCCTCCCCCCTCTGTCATTCTGTAACCCTTTGTTCGCAGATGGAGTTCAGAGGACCTGAGAAGATGATGAGGATTCTGGTTTAGTCTTAAAGTGTTACAGTTGCCATCCGGGCTAGGTGGCACGTGCCTGCCTGCAGAGGCAGGCAGATATCTGAGTTCAAGGCCAGCCTGCTCCATGAAAAACAAAATTAAATGAATGCCCTTTATTTGTGGCTGTAGAGATGGCTCCATGGTTGAGTGTGCTTACTGCTTTGAGGACGTGTGTCTCAGCACCCATGTCACCTGGCTTACCACTGCCTCTCTCTAGGTCCAAGGGAACCAACTCACATGATTTCTGCACACGACAGACCCATACATATGACTTAAAATTTTAATGAAAGCACTTATTTCTAATATGAGCTTATGTCAGATTTATTTCTAAAGTGATAGATTGTTAGTCATTTTATAGAAAAGTTTCCTTTTGTATTTTGTGTTGGCTTTCCCTTAGCTATGTGCTTTCCCCCCTAAGCTTTACTTTTTGATGTTACATGCTTTATGTCTTTATCTCCTAGAAGCTGCCGGCAACCAACAGGTCAATTTCTCTGAAGGTAATTTCGTTTTCACTATCATGTAATATATTCCCTTTCTTTGTATCAGAAGTAATTGGATAGTGATTTAAGAGGTAAGAGCAGAAAACAGTCTTTTTCTTAAAAACAAAAACAAGCACTGTAACTGTTAAGATACGGCAGGCTAAGTTTGGGTAGAATGGAAGAGGGAAGTCCTTACATACTTTAAAGGGTCCATATCTGGTTTTAAGGAAAACTAATACTTTCTACTTCTTGCATGTGTTAGTCGTGGGTTGTGATACTAAAACCATCAGTTTGAAATTCTCATGACTAGTTTATGAAAAATACAAGCATAAATCTAGTTCATTGTTAAGCCAATATACTTTGAAATTAGTCATTTGGATATTGAAATATTTGTGAGTATATGTGCATTACCCATGGGGAAAAAAAATCAACTGGCCAACATTAGTCATATCTGAAATTATACAGTCAGTTTACAGTATCGTTTCTTCCCATAAGTAAAAGTTTTCCAGTATTTCCTGATCATCTGTTCATTTTGGACTCTGCATTCAAGCCTCAGCGTACAGTTTTTAGACATTATTTGTTTAGGAAATAGTTATGTGGCTGAAAGAACAGCAAATACATGAGCTCAGCTGTAGCTCATTTAGAACGTTGTTATTCCAAATAGGAAGCATAGTAGACAAACAGCCGCTGTGCTGTGCACTGGGAAGCCAGGTGCTTGCACTTTACCGTTAACCTGGGTTTAGTCAGAGCTTTTGAACATGACTGTTAGGACTGTACTAGTGTGTCGTCTGCTTCCTTCTAGGAGAAACCGAAGATGATGTAGAGAGCTCTTACAGTGATATCACTATCAAGGTCCGATCCAGGGCTTCTGTTGAGTCTAGAGGTAACGTTGCTTTATATACGTGTAACTCTTCCCACAGAGCGATCTCTTAGTTAAAATAGGGTTTTAAATAATTTTTAAGCCTTTAAAATTTTTTTAAAATCATTTTTAAAGTTTTATTTTTTTTTGTACATTATAAGTATTCCTTCCTATATATAAGTAATATATGTGATTAGTAATGTGCTATCTAACAAATAGCCTGCTTGAATATTTATGGAAAGATATTTTTATGTTCAAGAGCTACTGCCTGTTTTTGAATTCTGAGAAGTTGATCACATTGATACTAAACAGTCTCAGGAAGATTGCTCAGTTTTAGGATCTTTTAGTATTCTTAGGTAATTACTTTGCCTTTAGGTCAAATTCTTAACCGTGTTGGATAGCACAGAGGATTTTGTTGTTAAAGTATGGCCGTCTGTAATTGTGATGGGAATTTGACTTTAAGTGTACTTTATCAGAGAGTTGATTATAGAGAGAAGTTGCAACTTAAGCTTAAGATGCTTATTTGTAGACACTGTAAATGGATGGCTTTTTTAGTCCCGCAGGCATACTACCTCATGGAAACCTCTGTCATTCTCATGGTTGACATCATCACTTTTCTCATTAAAGATAAGTTCACGGGGCTTAACCCCGGCACTGACTTGAGAGGCAGAGGCAGGGTGTCTGTGAGTTCCAGGCCAACCTGGTCTAGATAGCAAGCTCCAGGCCAGTCAAGGCTGTATAGTAAGACCTGTCTCAAAAAGTGAAAATAGAGATAAGCTTGTGGAGCTGCTGACACCCTGAGGGCAGAGTGCTTGCGTAGCATTTGGGTGGGAAGCCCTGATTTGGTCCTCAGGATTACAGAAAATAAAAATAAAAATAAAAATGTAAAACTCAAAAACTTTAGGCATTTGGTATTTTTTTATATCCTACCCCATTTTCCCTCCATTCTTTTTTTTGTATCTGGATTTTGTTTGGAGAGGCTTACTTTTATTTTATTTTTTTCATTAGACTGGGGGTACTGTATAGCACAGGCTAAAATATTGATCCTCCTGCCTCAGCCCTACCCTGTCCGCAGTGGTTCTGACATTAAAGACATACATCACAGTACCCAGTTGCCATCATGATTATTACTGGTTTGTTTTTATGTGCTAACATACAAAGTAATGGGCTGCTTTGTATATTTTGACACATATAGGCCTTTACACTTTCCTCTTAGTTGCCCCCACTTTCTCTCCCACCCCTCATCCTTCTTACAATATTTAATATTTTTATTCTTTCACAATTTCATACATAGGTAATATTTTTATCATATCCCCCCCATTATCCCCTCCATCAGCCTTTGCCTCCTGCCAAGCTTCTGCTTTTTCCCTTCCTCCTTGGTTTGCGTGTAAGTGCCCCCACCACATTTAATTACGCTTGCTTGCCAGGAGCAGAGGTGGGTGGGAGGTTATTGTGTGGGCGTGGGTAACTTACCAGTGGCTACGCCACTGAGGCATATGACTTCCCTTCCCCAGCAACTGTTAACTGCCTATTAGGTCCTTCTGCCAGGTGGAGTCACCAGCCCCTCCCCCATCTGGGATGGAATGCTGATGGGCCGTGGTCTTGTGCACATGCACTTTAGCTTGATCCTGTCCTCCTTGCAGAAGTCCAGAAGATATGTGTGCTGATACGTTATGCAGCTGAGAATTTTTTACAAAATTATGTACTCCAGGTTATTCCCTGTAGTTTATGTTTCGCTCTGTTGATTAAATAATCACCGTTCTCCTACAAAATGAGCACTTAGAAGTGATACACCAATGGAAGCAGGAGGGAGAACAAGCCTAGTACCCACTCCATTCCCAGTTGGCTCAGTAGCTGGTGATTGGAAGACACTCTGCAGCATCACTCAGGCCTTAGACAAGGAGCCCTCCCCAGGGTCTTTGCTAATGCGGATCTGACTTTTTTTTTTTTTTTTTAAATAGAAAAGAAGTGATACATCAAATACTTTTTGTTTTTTAGATGAAGCCACCCATTATCCAGAATCCCTGTGGAGGTTACCACAGAGTAAGTAGTGCAAGTTTATAGGCCACCCCGTGAGAAGACCTGCCCTGTGCTTGTGTGTTGCGCCTTTGCTTACTTATAACATCGTCGATTGCTTTGTTAGTTCACTGATTCAATGTCTTACAACTTTGAAAGTTGTTATCTTTGTTGTTGCAGTGATAGAATACAAACTGTTAGAAGTAATATTTTAAGATGCAGGAAGCAATGACCATTAGTGACATTTACTTTTGATTTTTTTAGGGGTGCTGAGGGGTACCCAAGTTTTTCTAGTACTTTTTAGGCAAGCATTGTATCATTTTGCTACATTGCAGTTCAACAGTTTTCTTAATGTTATTTTCTATGGCAGAGAATATGTAATGAATATTTGCTCCTTAGGTTAAACAAAATAATAGTGTTTTTTCTTTTTCTATTTTTAAATCAAATCTCAGTATTTGAGTTGTTAATCAACTTATAATATACTTCCATGTAAATAGTCAAAACCCTTTTTTCCCTTCCACATTTCCTTTTTGAAAATATTTTATTGACTCTTTAAGTTGTCATTTTTAAAAAATATATAAATTAGAAAAAAATCTGTTCACATAGGCAGTATTATTAGTTGTGGCCTTTAATACGCTTTTCTAAACAGTACTACTTAGTATTTGATGATAGAGTGTGTATGTGTGTACACATATATGTCCATTATTTTCACACCCACTTTTTGTTTTAAGGCCTGTTCTCACTGAATTGCCTAAGCAAGCCTTAAACGTGCAGTCTTCTTGTCTTAGTCTCCTAAGTTTATAGACTTGTGCCTCTAGGACTGGCTGTGTCTAGTTTTTCAAGAAAATATATCATTTTGTTTGGTTTCTTTATATCTGCCCCCCCCCCCCCCGAGACAGAGTCTCTCTGTGTAGCCTTGGCTGTCCTGGAACTCACTCTATAGACCAGGCTGGCCTCGAACTCAGAGATCCATCTGCTTCTGCCTCCTGAGTGCTTGGATTACAGGCATGCACCAACCCTGCCCGGCTCAAGTATGTTGTTCTAGTTAGGGATACTATTGCTGTGATGAATCACCACAGCCGAAAGCAATTTGGGGAGAAAAGGGTTATTTGGCTTACATATCCAGAGTCACTGCCATTGAGGGAAGAGGCCTGGTAGGAACCTGGGACAAGAGCTGATGCAGAGGCCATGGAGCATGCTCCTCATGGCTTGCTCCTCATGGCTTGTTCATCCTACTTCCTTCCTTCCTTCTTTCCTTCCTTCCTTTCTTTCCTTTTTGTTTTGTTTTGTTTTTTTGTTTTTCGAGACAGGGTCTCTCTGTGTTAGCCTTGGCTGTCCTGGACTCACTTTGTAGACCAGGCTGGCCTCGAACTCACAGCAATCCGCCTGCCTCTGCCTCCCGAGTGCTGGGATTAAAGGCATGCGCCACCAGGCCTGGCTGCTTTCTTTCCTTTTTTTTTTTTTTTTAATTTAAAGTTTTCTTTCTTTTAAGATTTATTTTATGTATATGAGTATGCGGTCTTCATGCACACCAGAAGAGGGCATCAAGTTGTGAACCACCATGTGGTTGCTGGGAATTGAACTCAGGACCTCTGGAAGAACAGTCAGTAGTGCTCTTCACCACTGAGCCATCTCTCCAGCCTTTATTGTGCTTTCTTATAGAACCCAGGAATACCAACCCAGGGATGGCACTACCCACAGTGGGCTGCCCCCTCCCCCATCCATCACCAATTAAGAAAACGCCTACAGGCTTGTCTACAACAGTTTTTATGGAGGCATTTTGTCTGTTGAGGTTCCCTTCTCTCAGTCGATTCTAGCTGTGTCAGGTTGACATAAAACTAGCCAGTACAAGCATATATTGCATTTGTATATAGAAAAAGTAAAGTTCAGAATGAATTTATGTAGATACCTATATGTTTCATCATCAGTGGATAACTTATCTTTTCAGGGAAGATTTTGATGCTTACCTAGGTCCCATTGCATCATTTTATAATTATCCTTAAAAACCTGAAGTAGCATCTTTTGCTTCGTGGCTTTGTAGTGCCCACAGATTTGCATATGTGATAGGTATTGCTCTGTATTACACGGTTCGTAATTACTACTGCCTGTATTTGTTTGCTAGTTTCACTACTTTTTGATATGTAATCTTGTAGAAATTATCAATTTTGTTTCCCCCCCTATTTATAAAGAATGGATAATAATTGTTACCACATTAGGTATAAGAATTAAATAATTGCACTTGACACATAGAATACATTTAACCTGTTTCGTTGTTATTTTTCTATAATAAACCATCCATGACCAAGACAACTTTCAGAGCAGTGGTTCTCATCCTTGCTAATGTTGCAACCCTCTAATATAGTTCCTCATGTTGTCGTGGTCCCCAACCATAAAATTATTTTGCTACTTCCTAACTGTAATTTTGCTACTGTTAGGAATCACAATGTAAAGACCTGATGTACAGAATGTCTAATATGAGACTCTTGTGGAGGTCACGACCCACAGTAGAGAGCCGCTGTTCTAGAGGGAAGGGTTTACTCGGGTTTACAGTCCAGGACAGCAGAGTGCAGGCAAGGCAGCAGGAGTAGCTGAGAGCACACATCCCAGACTGCAAGCAGGAGGCCGTGAGAGCACACATGAAATGTCACAAGTTGTCCCCCCTCCAGTGACAAACTTTTTTCAACAAAGCCATGCCTCCTAAGCCTCCCCAATGAGGGCTACCAGCTGCGACCAAGTATTAAATGTTGCCCTGAGACCCATGGGGAACAGCCTGGTTAGGTGGTTGACTGGCTTTTCTTTGTCCTTCCTGTGCTGGGATGAAAGCCTCACACATACTGCAGGAGTGCTCTGTCGCTGAGCTCTATCCTCAGCACAGACATTATTTTCAGAGTGACGATCCTAGAGCTGATGTCTTATTATTGTCCACTGAGTGTTTCTAAGCTTAGAAAAATGGAAGAATAGGAAGGGGAAAATGACCCAATGGTTAAATGTGCTTGCAGAGGACCAGAGTTCAGTTCCTAGCACCACAGTGGACAGCTCACAACTATCTGTACATCTTACATCTTCAGAAGATCTAAACACCTGCTTCTGCAGGCACTGCCACCCGGGTGCACACATGCATGCACATGTGCACACAAAAAATACTTAAGGGAGAAAATATATTTATTGTATGTTCGACTGGTCACAGGTTGGATTTGGTTTCTTTATCCGGAAGATAAGTGAAATGTGTGTATAACATCTTTTTGTTTTTGTTTCCCTGTAGTGTTTGACTTTGCTCCTTTTTTGTGTCCTAGGTGAGGCCTTCGCAGCTTATGAGAATCAGCCTTCAGTGCTGAGTAAGTGGTTAATAATCTGCTCTGTTTCAGTCAGCCCTGTTCCTTCCTTTTCAGCCAATAAAAAGTTCTAACATGGCCAGGCACACGCCTTTAATCCCAGCTAAGACAGGAGGATCTCTGAGATCTTGGTTAGTCTACCCTACAGACTGAGTTCTAGGACAGCCAGGGCTACACAGAGATACCTGTCTCAAGAAATCAAATAAAGTTCTAATACGATTTTTAGCTCATTTCACCTTGTCGTCGTTGTCGTCGTCTTGTTGTTGTTGTTGTTGTTGTTGTTGTTGTTGTTGTTGTTGTTCTTCTTCTTCTTCTTCTTCTTCTTCTTCTTCTTCTTTGTTTTTTGTTGTTGTTGTTGTTGTTTTTTGAGACAAGGTTTCTTTGTGTAGCAATTCTGGCTATATCCTGGAATTCTTCTGTAGTCCAGGCTGGCCTCAAACTCACGGAGATCCACCTGCCTCTGCCTCCCAAATGCTGGAGTTAAAGGCATGCGCCACCACTGCCCGGCCCTTCTCCACTTCTTAAAGCCATCCCACAGTGGTACTTTATGGAGTAGTTACTCTGTGAGGTGGTGCTCTCTTTAGGGCTGGCTAGCCTCAGTGATTTACTTGTAGGATAATTGCCCAACTTTTCTTAATGTAGTTAGAATACAATGGAACAGTTTTGAACTCAGTCCTAGAGACCAGAGTAAAGACATACAGCTCAGTTTTGTCTAGTAAGTGACTATTTCTTGCCATGGGAAGGCTTTTGTCTTCACCGATCTGATCCCATGAAATTATCTTTTACTTCAGAGACTTGTATTTGTCCTGCCTGCTGTCCCCCCTTTCTGTTAGATTTATTATAAATGTTGAACTATGGTATAAACTTAGAAAGTATATGAAATGATGTTTTTCTATGTTTTTGCTTCAGGCTCAGGATGTCAAAAAAACCCTCAGCAGAGGGTTGAACAAGCCCTAAGAATGAGGACTAGAATGGCAGCGTGTGAGTAGACGCCTCACTTTTTCACTATACTTCTATTGAATTACTAAGTACTGAGTTCTTCGGATGAGTCCTAAAGGTCAACTCTGGCTCCTTGATTGTCTTCTTGAGCACAAGTGCAGTGTAGAAAGTGGCATGAGAAAAGCAATGGATGGTGCTCCCAGGCCTCCCAAGCTCTGGCAGCAATGGCTTGTGCATGACAGTGGAGGTGTGCACCTCTAATAATTTAAGGAGTGTGTGTGTGTGTTGATGGACGCCATATAGATAAACACCCCCCACCACACCCCCACCCCGGCAACCTTCTTGGCCCATTATTCCATGCCCTAAAAGCTGAAAGTCACAAATAGTATTTTCATGATCGTGTTCAGGGAAGAGTAAATGTCACCGAATCTAAGAAATACCAGTAGGGCTGGGTGTGGAGGCACACGCCTTTAGTCCCAGCACTCAGGAGGCAGAGGCAGTCGGATCGCTGTGAGTTTGAGGCCAGCCTGGTCCACAAAGCAACTCCAGGACAGCCAAGGCTAGCACAAAGAGAATGCCCCCCCCCCACCAAAAAAAAAAAAAAGAGAGAGAGAGAGAGAGAGAGAGAGAGAGAGAGAGAAATACCTGTAAATTGATTGATAAAATGACCATGCTTTGAACTCAGTCTGTCATTATTTCTGTAGAAATACATTCACATCAGTGCTAATGATGCAGCTAAGGAGCAGGGCACTTGGCTAGCGTACTTGAAACACTATTTTAATCATATGCAAGAACAAAGGGGAAAAAAAATCAAGTCAGATATAGCAAATCCTGTCTATGACTCCAGTGTGTGGGAGGCTAGAACAGGAAGGAGAGGTCATGTCAGCCTAGGCTTTAGAACAAGAACCTATGTGCAAAATCAACCAACCACCAAAAATGTAATGGTTATGTCTATTTTGGCCGTATAAAAACATCCACTGTATTTCTGCCTTGAATGGTGCTTCTCTGCTCGCCCTTCCCACAGTACACCGTTTGCTTTTGGCATGGGCACAGTGTTTCACTGTATGGCCCGCACTGCCTGGAACTCCGTCACGCAACCTCAGCCGCTCAGGGTTAGGAGCGTAGGCATGCACCATCACACCACGGTGGTAGGTCGGATCCCCTTTTTCCTATCCAACCACAGTAGCTCTTTTGCTCCTAGATTGGCTGACTAAACTGATGGAGGTAATCTCTAATGACCACAGTTCACTTTCCTTTAGCAATAAGCTTTATTCCACACATAAATGAGTTATTTAGCTGCTGCACAACGTAATGCCCTTCTCTTGGCTGTTATTTCTTAACGTTGTGTATACTTAATATTAGAAGACCATTCCCTCTTATAATTTGTTATTTATTGCCTCTTAGGAAACCAAATACTAATTATTTAGCATATTAGAATTATGTGTAGCCAGAATTACAATTAAAATCTAGGGTTTTTTTTCCTATTAAGTTAGAGAGACAGCATCTCTCTGTATCACCCTGGCCATCCTGGAACTCACTATGTAGACCAGACTGGCCTCAACTCAGAGAGATCCTCCTACCTCTGCCTCCTGGGATTAAAGGTGTGTACCACCACACCCAATTGAAAATTAAATCCTAAGAAAAAGCTCCTGAAAGTAAAAAAATGCAGTAGTCTGTATACCATGAAAAATTTAGAGCTTCTTGGGTTATTTCTTAATTTTTTTTTTTGTTGTTGTTGTTTTTGTTTTTCTGAGACAGGGTTTCTCTGTGTAACCTTAGCTGTCCTAGACTCACCTTGTAGACCAGGGTGGCCTCAAACTCACAGCATCTGCCTGCCTCTGCCTCCCCAGTGCTGGGATTAAAGGTGTGCGCCACCACGCCCAGCTATTTCTTATTTCTTAATATTGTATTCTAGGCAATAAATAGCAAAGAAAAGATTTTAAAACTTTTTTTAGATTAAATTTTTTAAAAATTATTTTTGTGTATGTGTGTGTGTACATGACCTAGTAAAGGGCTTTGGTTTGGAACTGGAGCTACAGGCAGTGGGCCCCAGGGACTGAACCTGGGTTCTCTGCAAAAGTACCAATTGCTCTTCTTAGCGGCTGAACCATCACTTTAGCTCTAGAATTTTTTCTTAATTGTGTGTTCTGTATTTGTACAGTACCTCCAGAGGTCAGAAGAGGGTGACAGATCCCTTGGAGCTAGTGTTTATGAGCCACCTGATGTGGGATTTGAAACTAATATCTCTACACACACACACACACACACACACACACACACACACACACACACCTTTCTTTTTGTTTTTTGAAACATGGTTTCTCTATGTGGCCTTGGCTGTCCTGCACTCACTTTGTAGACCAAGATGGCCTCGAACTCATAGAGATCTGCCTGCCTCCGCAAGTGCTGGGATTGCAGGCATTGCACCACTGCATCCAGCACTCTCCAAATCTCTTTAAACTTTTATTTTCTCAAAGACAATACGCATTACAAAAGGAAAAATAATTATGTTGGACATTTGTTTGCTATGTAGCAGTGCTGCGGCTGTTGTTGGTTTTGTTTTTGTGAGAACGACTCTTACTGTATAGCCCTGGCTGGCCGGAAACAATGTAGAGAGCAGATTGACCTGCAACCCTCAGAGATCCCTGTGCACCGGCTTCCCAAGTACAGGGATTAAAAATCAGCATGACCGGCCTAGCAGGTTTTTTTTTTTTATCACCAAATACGTAGCTAACTTTAGAATTTTATGTTGCATTCCTACGTCATCTTACATTAGTATAATATTATGACGTAGGTACTTATAACTAGCATTTCCATGTGTTCTGTTGAGCTTGGACAGAAAACTTGACAGAAAATGGCCATACAAGAAGTGTGCGCACGTCGAGCTGAGCACAGTGGTGCATGCCCATAGCCAGGCTGCTGAAGTAGCTGCATGAAGACAGCTGGGCTGTGTGCCCAGGCTAATGGAGAAGGAAGATCATTAGTCCCTTAACAAAGTTTTATTTAGGATAAAACAAGGGAAAGGAGGAAAATACGTGTAACAGTGAACAAGGCCTGTGGCAGCTCTGTAACAGCCTTTATACAGGTTACTCTTCAACCCAAGAGAGTAGTTTAAACATTTCCCCGGATGTTTTTCTTTGTTCTTCGGTTGCTGCTGTTCTGGTTTTTGGACAGGGTCTCACAGAGCCAACGCCAGCCTTCTCCTCCTCCTCCTCCTCCTCCTCTTCCTCTTGCTGCCTCTTTGAGCGCTGTGATCACAGGTGTGCGCCATCATGCCTAGCTCAATTCTCCCTGTCTCATTTTTCTTTTCAGCATTCTGAATTTCATATTGCTCTGTCAGCTGTGTATTTCTGCTTGCTGTGGTGGGGATATTTTTTAATGTCGGTGTTTCAGAACCTGGAACTTGATTTCTTGTTGTCATCTCATGTTAGCACGAGTTTTCCTGGGTATAAAATGACCCAGTTGAGGTTTTGATCTGCATCCTAACCTTTTGGCCAAGGTACAGTCAATGTCTGTACTTCTTTCCACTTAAAATATGTCTAGAGAAATTAGGTTTTTAAAAAAAGATTTGTTTATTATGTATACAATGCTCTGCCTGCATGTACACCTGCACACCAGAAGAGGACATTAGATCACATTATAAATGGTTGTGAGCCACCATGTGGTTGCTGGGAATTGAACTCAAGGCCTCTCTCCAGTCCTGAGAAAGCAGATCTTTTTTGTTGTTGTATTTGTTTGTTTTTCAAGACAGGGTTTCTCTGTGTGGCCTTGGCTGTCCTGGACTTGCTTTGTAGACCAAGCTGGCCTCGAACTCACAGTGATCTACCTGCCTCTGCCTCCCAAGTGCTGGGATTAAAGGCGTGCACCACCATGGCCGGGGAGAAAGCAGATCTTTAAAGTGTGCTTTGAGACCTCTTGAAAGGGGGAGCACAGTTACCAAGTTTAGCGTTAGAGCTCTTGGGTTTTAGCTCTCAGCTCCTCCACTTTCTCATTCAAAACTTCCTGCCCTCCAGCTTTCTTACTGTCAGAGGCACCTGTACCTTTAGCTCAGCACTATGATGAGTCCCCTACTTTAAACACAGTTTTTGAGTTTTACCACATAATTGCTAATGCTTATTTGTGTCATGTACAAATCAGCAACTGTGGCAGGTTCATGGCCTTCAACTCTTGACTTTTATGGGGTGATTGCTGCTATAATCTTGGGACTCCAAAATCTCTATAAGTTTTCGTGTTTCTCTTACTGCCTCTAGTGATTTTAGTGAGAGAGACAGAGTTTAACCTTTGGGCCATGTCCTACCTTAGCGGTTTATACATAGCAGACTTAAAAGTATGTTTATGATTTATGGATTATATACACAGTGCATGTGGTACATATTTAAAGCTATTTGTCACATCATCATAAAGTAGAGCATCACAGCACTGTCATGTATTCCATTTGATACTTGTGACCATCTAACGAGGTACGTAAGAGGAACATCTGATGTATTTGGGACATTTTATTGATTTTTAATAATGCAACCACAACTTCCTGGCATAATTTAAAAGTTTCTAATAAAGTTTCTTGAGCAGAACTAATAACTGAAAAACAATATGGCTCTTAGAGTTAAGATGCCATTTTGTCCTACTTGGTTGTTGAGTGTTTTGGTTTTGTGTATGTTTTCTGGCAATTTCTGTATCTTAGGAGTGGTGACTTTATTCCTGTGGTCTAGCCCAGTCTTCCTCAAGTAGAAGCTGTTAATAAGCACAAGGAAGATCGTTTATGTATTCAGAAGTTGTCCCTATTAAAGTTACTACAGGAAGTGGTCGATGGCTAAAACAGCAAATGGAGGCCAGACCAGTGACGTTGCTAAGCCTGTCTGTCTCCTGAAACAGGTTTGGTTTTGTCTTAAAAATATTAATTAAAATTCTAAATGGTCAGAGTCCCCAGAGGAACTATTTCAGCCATTCTAAGATAGGAAATGAGGATTTAAGATTGAGTTTTCTGTGGGGACACCTTAGTCCTTGTAATTTAGTAATCTATGCTCTACATTTCCCTTCACTTTACAGCAGTTTCACCAGGAAGTGGTTTAGTAAATGGCCATTTCCCAGATGATGTCATGCTTTGTCATGGTGGCCTTATCTTCTTTGACCTCTTACCTTTCTTCCAGAGTTTCCTGTTCTTATTACATAAGCTGCAAGGCTTTCTCTCAACACTAGTGTTTAAATGTTCACTCTGTACTGGATCAGTGTTGCTGCAATTAACTGTGAAGGAGCCTGCGGTGTAGCAGGCATTCGCATAGTCTGCCTGGCCTCTGCCTTCTTTTGGTAGAATTTTCATTTTCTTTCTCTAATGTAAATAAGTGGGCAAACAAAACATAAAATTGATGGTCTTTTGAAATTATTTTTTTTTATTTTAGATAACAGCATTCAGGAATCAGACTATAGAGTCCAGCCTCCATCAACCTCCAGCCATCGTAAGTTTATCTGTTCGTTAAGTGTGTCCAAACTTGGTGGCCTGTATTTGTTTTAACCCTTTTTTGACAGCTGTGTGACACAATGGGTTTGAAGCGTCATATGAGCATTTCCATGGGGAAAAATATGTATTTAATTCTGTGTAGGCAAACTATATGAAACATCCAGTTTCTTCTTGATTTTATTGTTCGTAATACCAAAAATAAATGCTGATAAGGAGGGCGAAAGAGATTGTTTAGCGGGTAAAAACCTTACTGTACAAGCTTCTCACCACCTGAGCGCAGAACCCACATGAAGGAGGAGAGAGAAGTGACTCTACAAAGTTATACTCTGACCTACGTTTACACACCATGGCCTGTGCACACACACATGATACTAACAAATTGACTGAAAGCTGCAGTGTAGCCTGGGCACCTGGAAGGTGGAGGCAGTAGCATCAATAGGTTCAAGGCCAACACTGGCTCTATAAAAGCTTACCTCAAATAAGATAAAACAACAACCAACCACCAAAAAGGAACTACCAAAGAAAACAACTCTAGAAAATGGCAATGAATTTTAATGCAAGAGCATAAAAAAATTCATTAACAGTTTCTGATTTCACATTCCAAACTACATGTAAGACAGTACCACTGCTGGATTAGTGGAAAGGCAGTGCATAGTTGACAGGAGCAAATGCTGCAGATTTTAGAGTCCACGGACCTGTATTTGAACTAAACTGGAGCACTTGCCTCGTATCTAGCCTTGAGGACGTTTTTTACTCCCAAAGCCTGTTTCCATGAATAATGAGCACTAAGCAATCACTAGCAAGTCTCAAGTTTTTGTCTCTCTCTACACTGATAACGTACCCACAAAGAGTTTTAATTACTTTGGAAATGACAGGACTCTTTCTTCTGGATGATTTTTCTTCCCGTCTCATCAGCGGGTGGACGTCTGTCTCCGTTGCTTGGTGTTGTGGATCATTGCTGTAGTGACCCTGGGCTGCAGGGTCCGAACGCTGGGCTGCACGTGCTGAATTCATCTCTTTGGATATATACCCAGCAGTGGTGTTGCTGGGCCACATAATAGTTTATTTTTTAACTTTCTGAGGTACTTTAAGAAGGAAAAAAATTGCGTTAAACCTATTCTTATTTACCTAGAAATTAGTCTCTAGTTTAGTAAACTTTACTTGGAGTCTCACATCTACTTCTGTATTTAGCTAAGAGTATTGTTCAGATAGAAAGAATTTTTAAAGCCTTTTTATGGATTGTGGACTTTCCTTGCAACTTCAACATTGAACAACTGACAGTAACTACTAGTGAGGATGTAGGGGAAAGGCCCCCTTCTTTCCTCCTGGTGGGAGTGCACACGAGTGCAACTGTTACAGAGATTGTCATGGCGGTTTCCCAAAAATCACAGAGCCGCCATATGACCCACTTCTATCAGCCGGGCACACAGCCACAGAACTCAGTGTCTTACCACAGAGCACATCCATCCATGTTTATTGCTGTTCATGACAGCAAGGAAGTGGAACCAGCCTGTATGTTCACCAGCAGATGGACAATGAAAATATGGCATACACACACAATGGAATTTTATTCAGAGGTTAAGAATGATGAAATTACAGAATTTTCAAGGAAATGGATGTATCTGGAAAGTATAACATAAGGAAAGCGGCCCAAACTCAGACAAAAGCTACATGATCTCTTATATGCAGGTTCCAGCCTATAATGTATGTTTGTATATGTACAAAGTATAGTATACTTAAATATATTAAATAGATGTAAATGTGGGTAAAGCATAAAACACTAGAAAGAAGACTGGGAGGGAGTAAAAATAAATGCTAAGGAAGTAGAAATGAGTGCACAAAAGGACATGGCACAAAAGAGGAAAGGCGGTATTTTCTTAAGTGTAGTTTGAAGTGTGAAATCAGAAACTGTTAATGAATTTTTTTGTGTTCTTGCATTAAAATTCATTGCCATTTTCTAGAGTTGTTTTCTTTGGTAGTTCCTTTTTGGTGGTTGGTTGTTGTTTTATCTTATTTGAGGTAAGCTTTTATAGAGCCAGTGTTGGCCTTGAACTCACTACCTAGCTGAAGCTGGCCTTGAACCTACTGATGCTACTGCCTCCACCTTCCAGGTGCCGAGGCTACAGGCACGGGTCATTAGGAAATCCTGATTCACTGAGATGTGCGATGGTCACTAGGTGTGGTCTTTAAAGCAGTGTGTCTAGGCAGATGCATCCCATGCCAGCACTCAAAAGGGGAAGGCAGAAGGACCACTCATGAGTCTGAGGTCAGCCTGGTCTCCATAGAGAGTGTTAGACTAGCCAAGTGTCCGTAGTGAGACTGCCTCTCAAGGAAACGAAGCAAATGGTATGTGCATTTTCTGAATGTTGACATTTGTGTACTGTATACAAGATTACATTTGTAAATGTCACTATCAAACTCAGGAATGAAACATTACCAGGAGTGGTGACTCACGTCCGTCATCCCAGTGCTGGGGATGATAGTGCTGTAGTGAGGAGCAGTGGGAGGGTTGACAGGAGTTCAGTGCCCTCACTCACAAAGTGCCAGGCATATATTGTTCATTTTTCAAGAAATAGCTGTGAAATGCAGGAATGTGACTAGCCATAGATTGGCAATCATTTCTCAAGTAAAAAGGGCATGCACTTTTTAAACTACCTTGCAGTTCAGTTAGAGCCCTTTTCCTTTGGACACCCATAGTCTGTGCTTTGCAGCAGATGTTCTTCTGTTTTTTACATAGGACACTGAAAACGTGTACTCAGACCATTAAAGGTCTTGAGTTTTTTTGTTTTGTTTTGTGTTATGGGTGCTGGATATCGTGCTGAGGGCCTTACATATGCCACACATTTACACCAAGCTACACCCTGCCCCAGCTGAAGCACCGAGCTCGAACAAAGTTAATTTAGCTACTGCCTGAAGGGCAGTCTTAAATGAAACTGCTTCTTCCTCTCCCCCTTTAAAATTTTACTACATTTATTTTTTATGTGCGTGGAGGTCAGAGGACAACTTTCAGAATCAGTTTTCTTCTTATCATAACATGTGGGTACTAGAGATCAAACTCGGGTCATCAGGCTTAGTGACATCAGGCTTAGTGACAGGCACCTTTACCTACTGAGCCACCTACCAGCCCTTCTCCTAATTTTTGTTTTTTTGTTTGAAACAAGGTCTCTCTGCATAGCACTGGCTGGCCTGGAATTCACTATGTAGACCAGGCTGGCCTTGAACTTACAGAAAGCCACCTGCCCCCTGAGTGCTGGGATTAAAGGTGTGCGCCACAACACCTGGCATCCCCAATTACTTTTAACCTTGTATACTGGCAGTGAAACCTACAGTGGCTGTGCTAACACAGCTTAGTGCCTGTTTCCAGGAATTCCTGCCGAAAGCATCACTTCTTCACATCCAGCTATTCCACCGTTAGGGCAACTGTCACCACAGTGGCCAGAACCAAAATTTCTTAGTGTTAATTAGAGACTGCACAACCAAGTAGTGTTCAAGATAGCTGCAGGCCACACTTTGAGATCTGCTGTTCTAGAAGGTCCCTACTACATCTATCAGACTAAAGTAATCAATAAATAACAGATTTGGATGGGCTGGAGAAATGGCTCAGAAGTTAAGAGCACTGCCTGCTCTGCCAGAGGTCCTGAGTTCAATTCCCAGCAACCACATGGTGGCTCACAACCATCTGTAATGAGATTTGGTCCCCTCTTCTGGTCTGCAGCTGTTCATGCAGGCAGAGCACTGTAAACATAATAAATAAATCTCTTAAAAAATAACAGATTCATAAGTGGGATTGCAAGTTATTTATTGGTAAATGAAGTGATCTATGAAAATGCTATATAAATTAAAAAGCATTATGCAAATAAAATGGTACCGTAATTATCTCCAGTGATAATGACAAGTTCAGTGCCAGAGTTTTACACCATCAACTTGCATGCCACAAAGATAGATTATATAAGTATAGTTAATTTACACAGACAAGTAGCTGCTCTAGTGTATGGGAAACACATTGAATCCTTTTTTTTTTTTTCATCCTTTTTTCCCCCTTGGCTTTTCAAGTCAGGATTTCTCTGTGTAGCCTCGGCTGTCCTGGCCTCACTTTGTAGACCAGGCTGGCCTCGAACTCACAGAATCCCGAGTGCTGGGATTACAGGCGTGTGTGCTAACCGCACCCTGCTTCAAATCCTTTCTTCATATATTTCAGAAATATTCTACTTTATATACTTAGCCATGTTAACTGCTGATTTTTCTAAATTAAGCAGTGCTTTATAAAGCACCTATCATTTACTTCCCAACTATTAAGAAAATGCTCATAAGTTTTACTTTATAGTTTTACTTCTGAAATTATGTTTACACCATTTCATACTTAAATTCTTTCTTTAGAACCATCTTTCTTGCATATATCACATAGATATAAAATCTCCATAGGTCTATGAGCTTTTATTGAAGAGGATATATTTATTTCTGAAGAAAAAAAAAATCCAGCTCCCTTCTTTAAAGTGTTCCCTCTTAGTCATCCAGAGCCAGGCATACCTTTAATGCCAGCACTCACAAGGCAGAGGCGGGGAGGTTGCAGCTCAGCAGTTGAGAGCGTGCGCTGCTCATGCAGAGGACCCAGGTTTAATGTGATATGTATGTCCTTTTTTCCTTAGCACAAGTAGCCATACAACCTCAGAATGGATCTCGTGTCAAGACAAAATGGTGGTGGCTGGGTCTCGTTGCCGTCCTTGCTGTGGCAATGTTTTGGTTCTTTCATACTCCTGCAGTAGAAACCACCGCCGTTCAAGAATTCCAGAACCAGATGAAGCAACTTCAGTCAAAGTACCAGAGTCAAGACGAGAAGCTGTGGAAAAGAGGCACAACATTCCTAGAAAGACACCTGAACAGCTCTGTCCCTCGGCCCCAGCCCGCCATCCTGCTGCTCACTGCAGCCCAAGATGCTGAAGAAGTGCTCAAGTGTCTGAGTGAACAGATCGCCGATGCCTACTCCTCCTTCCGCAGTCTCCCTGCCATCCGAATTGACGGGGCCCGTAAAGCTGATCAAGACAGTGACGTTGTCAAACAACAAGTAGATCAAGAACTGGACGACGGGTTTAGAAATGGCCAGAATGCAGCTGTGGTCCACCGCTTTGAATCCCTGCCGGCAGGCTCCACCCTGATCTTCTATAAGTACTGCGACCATGAGAACGCTGCCTTCAAAGACGTAGCCCTGGTCCTGACTGTGCTGCTGGAGGAGAAGACGCTGAAAGCCAGCCTGGGCCTAAAGGAAATTGAAGAGAAAGTACGGGATTTCCTCAAAGTTAAGTTCACCAGCTCCGAAACGGCCAGCTCCTACAACCACATGGACCCAGACAAGCTGAACGGGCTGTGGAGCCGCATTTCCCACCTCGTGCTGCCCGTGCAGCCTGAAAACACCCTGAAAGGGGGCAGCTGCCTGTGATCGAGAAAAACCGAACTCCTGTCTCAAGTCTGAGTAGATTTCAGACTTGGTAACCAGAGACAGAATTGGGAGCAGTTTCCGAAAACTGGTTTTGTTTTAAAGGAAATTCATACATAAAGATGGAATGTCTAAATCACTTATGCAGCCTAATTATCTGTGATTTGAGAGAATCGTGCCTGTTTCTACTGAGAACTGCTAAGGGTGTTTAGCATAGTCTAAAGTATATGCAGCTCTCTGAGGGTCTGCTTCCTCCCGTTCTGACTGGATCATTCTTGCTGTGTGTGACCAGCGAGAGGGACGAGCTTCCTTTCTCAAAGGAGCAGCTTTATATTTAACTTTGGATTTGTTTGGTTGTTTGTTTGTGACCCTATTAGTGTGGCAGCTACCTAATTGTAGCCATTATTCTTTCTTTTATACCATTTAAGGTGGAATTCTTAGTTTCTTCCTTTAAAAGCAAAAGTCATGAAAGATGATGTGGGTGTGCAGTTTAGCCACCCTCCCCCCCAAACCTGGTTTTTAGAGAGGAAAACAGAGAAACTGTTTAAGAGAAGGAAATGGAAGAAAAATGACAGCTGCAAGCTGGGCATGGTGAGACATGCCTGTAATCCCAGCATTTGCTCAGGGTAGTCAGGAGGATCAGAAGTTCAAGGCCAGCCTCATCCATATAGTGTTTTCTGAAACCCTGGACTACATGAGAAACTGTCTTTAAAAAAAATAGTAATAATCATTAAAAAAAAGTTTTAAAGTTTTTAAAATGAAATGCTACTTTAAAAAAAAAAGCATGAGCGTGACAAAAGCCTCTGAGAGGTGGGTTACTCAAACATGTCTAGGCTGTTAGTTACCTCAGTGAACTGCTACAATTTGCTTTTTTACTGCTGTCTTTTTCACCACTTGAGAAGTTGTTGGTGTGAGGCTAAAGCTCAGCGGTAGACCATTTGCCCAGCTCGTGTGGTACCCTGGGTTCCGTAACCAGCATTCCACACACCTGGAATCTCAGCACTCATCAAAGTGCAACATCTTTCAAAGCCAGCCTGGAATATATAGATATAGATATTATCAGGACCCTATCTCAGTCCCACTCCCCAGTAAAGAAGAGTTCTGTGGTCCTCCCAAGATTTTTGTTTGTTTGTTTTTGTGTTTGTTTTTTGAGACAGGGTTTCTCTGTGTAGCCTTGGCTGTCCTGGACTCGCTTTGTAGACCAGGCTGGCCTCGAACTCACAGCGATCTGCCTGCCTCTGCCTCCCGAGGGCTGGGATTAAAGGCGTGCGCCACCACGGCTTCCTTCCAGGATTCTTAAAGCCTGTATATGATACAGTTTATTTCCTCAATTAACTTCTAACAGTTTTAAAGGTAGGCAATCTCTTTTTGATAACACCTGACAGTTTTTGTTTTAAAGAAATACAGTGTCCAGTACATCCTCAACTTGATAGCTTGGGATTTTATTTTTTATTTATTTATTTTTTTACTTTTTGCCCATACTAGGGATTGAACCTAGGACCCCAAGCCTACTACTGGTCAGGTGCTCTGCCGGTGAATTACATCCTCCAGCAGTGGAAAAACATTTCAAAGTTGGGTGACTCATGTCTACAACACCAGCACTTGGGAAGCTAAAGCAGGAGCGTGGCTGTGAATCCAAGGCCATTGTTAGCTATGTAGTGAGTTTCCAGCTAGCCTGTCCGAGCTGCAGAATGAAAACTGTCTCAACAACCCCCCCACACACACCCACATGCACAGACACACACACCACACACGCACAGCCACATACACCACACACGCAGGCAAGCACAGCACATACAGACAACTTTAAAAATGGGGGTAAACTGCTGGGCTATTGAAGAGAACTCCGTTTTCTGCTTGTCTGTGTGTACTAAAGTCCTTGTATAGCACTCCATAATGAATACAAAAGTATTCTATCACATGATCAATTTTGAGTGCCTCAAGCCAAAAAGAGTGGTCCTTACCACACTTAAAGAGTGTTGGACATATGTGTCTACTGCTGGAGTGTTTCAGGGTTTTTTTTGTTTTTTGTTTTTTTTTTACACTTATCACTGGGCTTTCTCATTTGTCTGTTGCTTTTTTTTGTTTTCTACTCTTATCATTTTAGATCCACCTTGAGGTCTTTTGTTCATAGGCATCTAAGTGAAAATTTAGAGTACTAGTTAAGCCTCCTTTGCCCTCTGGGAGTCTCATGGTGAGTGGTAGAGCATGGTCTACCTTCTTTCCAGGGAAACTACCAGTATTTGTACCTTTATTATAATCTCTTCCTGTCACAAGTCAGATGATCAAGTTTATTTTCTAAAGAACTATGAAAAAACGTTTTTGAAAGTATTTTTACATACATATATGGAAATAGTATTTTATTAAATATTCCACTGGCTTAAATAACTTTGAAGTGATATGTTGCTTATATCTTTCAGGAAAAATGATTGTAGCAGCTATGTGTAAATAACTTTAAAAGCTATTTTAGTAATTTAAATAAATTGACTTTTTGTGTTTGTACTCTGTGTATTATAAACTTTAATGACTTGTGAGCCTGTTTTTTAATTAATCCAATTTTTTTCTTTGCAAATTTTAATGGCCTTGACTAAGAGAAGCTTAGGCCAAAAAAATACATTGTGTAAAAATGGAGTGATCGTGAGTTGTTTTTTTAAATCCATGAATTTGAGTTACCATTCAAATAGGTGGTTGTGTTAGACTCTTGATTTCTTTTTTCTTTCTTTCTTTCTTTTCCTTCTTCGGGACAAGGTTTCTCTGTGTATCCTTGGCTGCCCTGGACTCACTTTGTAGACCAGGCTGGCCTTGAACTCTGAGAGATCCACCTGCCTCTGCCTTCCAAGTGCCGAGATTAAAGGTGTGCACCGCCACTCCCAGTGACTTTTGATTTCTTAAGAGTCCCTAAAGCAGGGTTTGTAAGTGTTGAATTGCCTCTCAAAAGAGCCTTTTTAGACTTCCTTTTTCTGTTCACTCCCTCTCATTTTTAATGCCACATATTCATTGTATATCTGTTTATTGTGCTTTACACAAAATAGATATTTTGACAGCCACCCACCCATAAAGGCACTGTGACTGAGGATATGAACTCAGGAATGTCTCCACCCTGCCCCTCTTGGGCTGCAGCACTCCGGAGAGCGGGCCACACTTTGCCTGGCCAGCACCAGTAGAGCTTGCCCTGGTGATGTGGGCACAGGAGAGCTGGCAGGCTGACCAACAGGCCATCAACAGGATGTCCAAGAGGACTCCTGCTTCGGATCCAGTACTGAAAGTGTAGTAGAAACCAGAGGGCTTGAACCAGGCCAATGACTCATTTCACTGAGCATTTGCAAGTAAAGCTGTTTAGGCAAAGGGTACACTGTGACACTCTGCTGTGGGATGTTTTGTTTTTGTTTTTTCTTTTCTTTTGGGGGTGTGAGTGTAAAGGCGGAGGGCAGATAGAGAGGAATGGGGAGTTGAGTGGGATTGCAGTGCATGATGTGAAATTCACAAAGAATAAAAAGGGTTTGTTTTTTTTTTTTTAAGTTTTTGGGGTTTTGTTTTTTGGTTTTTTTTACATTTTATTTTACGTGAACATACACATCTCAGTACTTACGGAGTAGTAGGCCTGAGTATAAGTTTTGGGAGTTATTTCTCTTTTACCATGTGGGTTCTGGGGGTCTTAACTCAGGCTCGGGCTTGATGGCACCTTCCCTTACCTGCTGAGCCATCTCACCAACCTCGATCGCCTGATAAGAGGTCAAAGAGAACACACTCGGTTAGCATGCACATGGCCCTGGGTCCAGCCTTAACCCTAGTAAGTAAATGAATAAAAGGGAAGTGACTTCCTGGGCATTGGGGCTAAATAGTCAGCCTGGCTAAATAGTGTCACTATCTCCTAAAGCTGGGCTTGGGGTGTTGCGTTAGCGGCAGAATACCTGCCTAGCACATGGGAGGCCCTGGGTTCACTCCAGCGCTGCTAAAGGAAAAGCATCCGCACGTTAGTTATGGCCTGAACTCTACTTTGCTTATGATTCTTTCAAACGAGAAAGTAATCAACGTAAGAGAGGGAATTCGGAGCTCTGTAACTTTGAAGACAATAGTAGGCCAAGAAGTTCACAATACAATACATCAGTTTTGCATTTTCTAGCAAGGAAATTTGCGTTCCTTCAATTGCTTTCTTTACATTTCTAATTCTCTTTACATTTTCTAATTCTCAGAACAAAACAGTAAACTGAGCTTCTTTCACTGAGAGCTAACAGAGATGAAAGTTGTATGTTTTTATGTCATTGATCAGTGCCTAAGCTAAAGATGGAAACCAGAGCCCCGTGTGATCTCACTGAGTGCCCTTTACGTCGGCTGTGCGTGCCTGGAGTGCTCATAAAGGGCATGAAGAGGATGGGCTTACTCAGTGTTGTCCTTACCGAGGTCGGAGTAACATTCTGTAGTCTTCTCTTAAGGAAGGTTTTACTGGCTGACCACAAGAACTCTTGTGTGGTGAGGATCCTCTTGCCTGGTAGGGAAAGTGTAGTCTCACCTGAGCAAACACGGTGGGGATGGGGACACTTACACTCCACGCTGGACAGGGCGTTTGGCTCCTTTTCTCCTGCACGTTCTTACATTCTTGGACTACTTCCTCTTTTCCTGACTTCCTTTCTGCAACCTAATTAATTGGCTAAGTTTAACTTGTGCCTTAGTGTTGTAAGTTGGTTTTGGTTTTGGTTTTTTGAGACAGGCTTTTTCTGTGTAGTCCTGGCTGTCCTGGACTTGCTTTCTAGGCTAGGATGGCCTCGAACTCACAGCGACCCACTTACCTCTGCCTCCCAAGTGCTGGGATTAAAGGCATACACCACCACTGCCCGGCCTGGAGTTTAAGTGAGATCTTCCCTTAGTCCCCTAGAACTGCTGTAGGTACCTTGTGTGTGCATAAGACCTTTATGAATGCCTGTACATGAGTGTATAAATTTTAAAGCATAACATGTTTACGATCCTGAGAGGAGCCGGTGGGGGGAAGTGGGAAGTTCTTGGGTTACGTGGGTGATTTGGAGGCTGGGACAATATCTGTTGCAAGTGTCATGAGGCAACCAGGAACCCCCAGATAAAAAAAGCCCTAGCCGGGCGTGGTGGCGCACGCTTTTAATCCCAGCCCTCGGGAGGCAGAGGCAGGCGGATCGCTGTGAGTTCGAGGCCAGCCTGGTCTACAAAGTGAGTCCAGGATGGCCAAGGCTACACAGAGAAACCCTGTCTCGAAAAAACAAAACAAACAAACAAACAAACAAAAAAGAAGCCCTAGAAGATCGCCTGCATAGTGCGCACAGGACCGCATTCAATCTTCAGTACCGCAACGAACCAAATTAACCAATTGAAGGGGTCATAAAGTAGACATCCCACCTTTGTACATTGAAAGAATATTTGTAAGTTTACACTCTCGGGAGCGGTCAACAGAATCAGTGGAGTTTCTACCAAAACACTCAAGACTCCCTTCTCGGAAATAGAAAGCAGCTGTAAATGTGGGGAAGTGTGGAAGGCTGAATAGCTAAAGCACATGCAGTGCTAACCGGCGGGCTTTGACGTCCTACTTCCTGTTCCTTCTTGCCCACAGGTGGTGATGGAAGGGTATGCACTTACTAACATCCTGTATGTCAGATTTGGAGCGAGTGAGATGGCTTTATTGAAGTGCTTACCATCTAAGCACGAGGCCCTGAGGTCAGAGCCCAGGATCCATGCAGAAAAGCCCAGCCCAGTTTGAGGTGCACCTACCAATCTCAGTGCTGCTGCTATGGAGACAGGAAGCTCCCTAGGGCTTCCCGGCCAGCTGAGCCTTGTCTAATAAAGAGAAGATGCTGGGTGTGGTGGCGCCTGTCTTAATCCCAGCGCTCTGGAGGCAGAGGCAGGTGAATCGCTGTGAATGTGAGGCCAGCCTGGTCTACAAAGGACAGCTAAGGATACACAGAGAAACCCTGTCTCAAAAAACCAAACAACAACAACAACAACAAAAAAACCCAAGAAGCGCTAAATTTTTCATGGTATACAGACTGTAGTTACTGCATTTTTTACTTTCAGGAGCTTTTTCTTCGGATTTAATTTTCAATTGGGTGTGGTGGTACACACCTTTAATCCCAGGAGGCAGAGGAAGGAGAATTTCTCTGAGTTGAGGCCAGTCTGGTCTACATAGTGAGTTCCAGGATGGCCAGGGTGATACAGAGAGATGCTGTCTCTCTAACTTAATAGGAAAAAAAAAAACCCTAGATTTTAATTTTAATTCTGGCTACACATAATTCTAATATGCTAAATAATTAGTATTTGGTTTCCTAAGAGGCAATAAATAACAAATTATAAGAGGAAATGGTCTTCTAATATTAAGTATACACAACATTAAGAAATAACAGCCAACATTAAGGCAAGAGAAGGGCATTTTGTTGTCCAGCAGCTAAATCATTTATGTGTGGAATAAAGCTTACTGCTAAAGGAAAGTGAACTGTGGTCATTAGAGATTACCTCCATCAGTTTAGTCAGCCAATCTAGGAGCAAAAGAGCTACTGTGGTTGGATAGGAAAAAGGGGATCCGACCTACCACCGTGGTGTGATGGCGCATGCCTACGCTCCTAACCCTGAGCGGCTGAGGTTGCGTGATGGAGTTCCAGGCAGTGCGGGCCATACAGTGAAGAGTGACTGAAGGAGATACCTGGAGTTGACCTCTGGCCTCACACACATATGCACACACATGACCCACATGTCAAAAACAGACAGCTCCAGGCTAAAGAGACGGCTCTTCCAGAGGTCCTGAGTTCAATTCCCAGCAACCACATGGTGGCTCACAACCATCTATAATGTGATCTGATGCCCTCTTATGGCCTGCAGGTGTACATGCAGGGAGAGCACTGTATACAAAATAAATAAATGAGAGCTCTGGCAGTTTAAAAGCACTGGATGCTATTCCAGAGAACCCAGGTTTGCTTCCTATCACGCCCATTGGAGCTCAAACTGTAACTCTAGTTCCTCTGGAATCCAACGCCTTTTCCTAGTCTCCACATGCAGCAGACATGCACATGGTATACAGACATGCATGCAGGCAAACTACACACAAAATAATTTTTAAAAAATTTACCTGGCTTAAAAAATAAAAAATAAAAAAATTACCTGGGCCTGGTGGTGCATACATCTAATCCCAGAACTCAGGGGCCAGAGGCAGTCAAGTAGATCTCTGTAAGTTTGGTGCCAGCCTGGTCTACACAGTGAGTTACGGGCCAGCCAGGACTAAATAGTGAGAGTAAGCTGCAGAAGAAAGAAGAATTTATAAAAGAAAAGGAAAAGAAAAATATAAGGAGAGGTAGCTCAGCAGTCAAGAGTACCTGCTTCTGTTCCAAAAGATCAGAGTTCAATTCCTCGCAGCCTACCCTTAGACTTCTAATCAGCCATAACTCCATCTCCAGGGGAGCTGTCGCCACCTTCTGCCTCTGTGGGCACCTGTCCACATGTGTGTATATATGCTCACAGATATACACACATAATTAAAAAAATAAGATTGAGGGGGTTGAGACAGTTTCTCTGTGTAGACCTGGCTGTCCTGGAACTCAGCTCTCTAGGCCAGGCTGGCCTTGAACTCAGAGATATGCCTGTCTTTGCTCCCTGGTGCTGAGGTTAAAGGCAGGCACCACTACCTGGCAATATCTGCTATTCTTTTTTCTTATTTTTTATTCATAATCATAAACAACTCTGCAATCCAGCTAGACTTGCAGAGGAATGAAAAGACCATGCCTGCTGTGCAAACATGAGGACCAGGCTTGGATCCCAGCACCCACATACATACAAGGCTGGCCCACACCAGGCCACAGTGGCACACTCTTCTTCTGAGGCCAGCACTTAGAGGCAGATGCAGGTAGATTGCTGTGAGTTCGAGGCCAGCTTGGTCTACACAGAGAAACCCTATCTTTTTGTTTTGTTTTGTTTTTCGAGACAGGATTTCTCTGTGTGTATCCCTGGCTGACCTGGACTCACTTTGTAGACCAGGCTGGCCTCGAACTCACAGGGATCCGCCTGCCTCTCTGCCTTGCAAGTGCTGGGATTAAAGGTGTGCACCACCATGCCCGGCTGAGAAACCAAATCTTGAAAAACGAAACAACAACAACAACAACAACAAAAAAAGCCACCCACTTCTATAATTTCATCACCTTGACTTCATCCTTCAATGTGCGCGCACACACACACACACACACACACACACACACACACACACACACACAGCATCTAAGATTACCAATGAAATCTTTTCCTTTAGAAATAAACTAAGGTTTTCTGTTATTGACTGGCAGGTTCCAAAGACCAAAGGTGCCCCTCTGAAATATTTTTATTAGCTGTAGATAAGCACGTTGACAGATACAGAGGGAGTGAAGTGCTTTTGCTCTTGAGAAACCCAGCCAACTGCTTATCTCTGACTTCACCTCTAAGTTTTGTTATTGAATCAGCAGCTCTTTTTTTTTTTTTTTCTTTAGTCATCTGGTCATTCCCAAGGTGGCCCTTTGACCTTTACAGGCTTTGCAGTTTCCCAAAGAGACCAACATGTCTTAGTTAGTTGGACTATCAGTTGAGTTTCGCTTTAGTTCTAAGCAGCTAAGTAACCCTCGCCATCCTAGCTCATTTTTCTAGAAAAGCAACGAGCACAGGCCCAGTATGGTGGCCCAGGCAGCCAAGACACTTGCCACCAAGACAGATGACCTGAACTTTGGCCACGTGGTAGAAAAAGAGAGTCCACCCTCTGAGAGTTGTTTTCTGACCACATGCATGACACGGCCACACATCCCCACACATAAACACAGAATTAAGTAAATATTAATTTTAATTTAAAATGTTTAAAAAGAAAAGAGACAAACATCAACATTGATGGTAGTTTTCATATCTGCCTCAAATCTTTCACAGGGTAAACAGGAATATATATATATATATATATATATATATATATATATATATATATATGAATAAATTTTAATATGAAATAAATTACAAGTAAGCAAGGGGGATACCTGGAATAAATAAATACTGTGTAATGCTTCTGTGTAGCTACTTCCCCTTATTAGAAAATTGTTTAAGCGCTTTTATTTAGTTTTTGTTTTGTTTTGTTTTTTGAGACAGGGTTTCTCTGTGTAGCCTTGGCTAACCTGGAATCTCTTTGTAGACCAGGCTGGCCTTGAGATCGGCCTGCCTCTGCCTCCCTGAGTGCTAGGATTAAAGGCCTCCAGTCTCTTAAGAACACCAACGGCACAGTGAACATACCGTATAGCTAGAAATGAATGAGGCAGAAAGGAAGTTGAGGAAATGCTTGGCAATAGGTATTGGAATAACCAGGCTGGCCGAGCCACTCCTCAGACGGTATGAGGTCATGCTGCCAACAGCAAAACCCTTCTGGTGCCTTCCATCTGAAGTCCCCCCCGCGCCCCCCCCCGTGTTGCGCCGACATTATCTAGCAGCAAACACCACCACCCCTATTTTATAGGTGGAGAGCCTGAGACAGCAAGAGGTTAACTGCCTTGCCTAAGCAGACACAATGTGTCTGTCAGCAAAGGGACCAGACCTTTGCTTCAAGACTCTAATCTGCATTTCTGTTTGCATCACCAGGTCAGCTTTGTAAACCCCAGCAGATATTTATTCACATACCTTTCTACGCAATGTACTTTAAAAACTGATTATTATCTTCTGCAAACAATTCAGTGAAATACTTTTGTTGTAAGTCATGGTTGGTTTCTCTCTCTCTCTCTCTCTCTCTCTCTCTCTCTCTCTGTGTGTGTGTGTGTGTGTGTGTGTGTGTGTGTGTGTGTGTGTGTGTGTGTTGTGTGTGTGACAGAAATATGAAAGGAGACTTTTTTTTAAAAAAAAAGCTCATCCTGGACTCAGAGAAGTATTTACTTTAGGTTTAGGATATTTAATAAAAGCCAGGCTGGAGGAATGGCTCAGCAGTTAAGAGCACTGAATACTACTCCAGATGACTCAGGTTCAGATGCCAGTACCCACATGGCAGCTCACAACAGTCTGTAACTCCAAGATCTGATACCTACACACAGACACATATGCAAGGAAAACACCAATGCACCTAAAATAAAATTATAAAAATAAAATAAAAACCAATTTTAGACTTTTGTTTTGTTTTTGAGACAGGGTCTCTGTGTAGCCTTGATTATCCTGGACTTACTTTGTAGACCAGGCTGGCCTTGAACTCATAGAGACCCACCTGCCTCTGCCTCCCAGAGTACTGGGATTACATGCGTGCACCAACATGCCCAGCCCAATTTCAGCTATTTAATCATAGGGCCACCATGAAATTGCATCGGCTATGTTGTCATGCCCTAATTATTTTTGTGTGTATGTCATAACATTGTTTTGGAGAAGGGCAAGGCACAAACCAGAGTAGTCGAGGAATTAATGTTACACCTGCTATGGCCTCCTAACTCAAATCTGACCCTGAAAATACTTTAATCTGTATGGGAACATACTGAGAGGGAGTAGGGGAGTTCTTGGTTATCACCTTATAGAGTATATAGCACATATAGAACATATAGCATAGAAAACACTGCTCTTGGGCTAGAGGGTTGGCTCAGCTGCTGAAAGCACTAGCTGCTGTTTCAGAGACTTGATTCCCAGCACTGACTTGGTGACTCACACTCACCGATAGCTTCGGTCCCAGGAGGATCTTCTTCTTCGAGGGCATTGCCCACATTTATGTAGGCAAAACACCCAAACACATAAGATAAAAATAAAGAGTTTTTTAAACTTAAAAAATGCTACTCAAACTTTTTTCTTATCCCTTTAATTTTGTGTTTCTTTTTGAGACAAGATCTCATTTTGTAGCCCTAGCTGTGCTGAGACTTGCATTGTGGACGAGGCTAGCCTTGATCAAAGGCATGTGCCTCTATGTCTGGTTACTATCAATCTTTCATAATCTGTTTTATGAACACAAGATTCCTAGTGTGCAGTTGCTTCTACTGGTTCTGTCAAAGAGCACAGATACACATAAGTTCTTTATATTGTAGTGATGACAAATTCTTGTGCTAAAAGTACCCTGGAATCACAGGACAAAAATAAAGTCTTATAACTGCCTGTAAGCTCTAAGTAAATTTCAAAATAGGAAGTGTATATCTTTCTCCTTCGTTTTGATCTCAGCCCAGAACTAAAGATAATAAAAGGAGATCTTGTTGATTTAGGGCTGAGAGTGATATATAAATGTCCACAGGTTTATGTGGCTTCCTCCATCCCCTCTGTGGACTGATGAATTTGTGGGTACAGGGACCATCAGCAGACAGGACTATTTCTTACATAGTCATGCTCTTTGAGTAGACAAAGCACTGAAATCCATACCCAAGGCTTTTCTTTGGTTTTGGTTTTTCGAGACAGGCTCTCTCTGTGTATCCTTGGCTGTCCTGGACTTGCTTTGTAGACCAGGCTGGCCTAGAACTCACATCGATCCACTTGCCTCTGCCTCCCGAGTGCTGGGACTAAAGGTGTACGCCACCACGCCCGGCTCCCAAGGCTTTTAAGAAGCTCCTCGGCGGCTTCGGACAGCTTCATGGTAGAACAGAACGGACACAGGTGTGGTTTAGAAGACAGAGGTTCCAGTTGGTTCTGCTGTTAGCTGACTTCAGAACAATAAGCAACTCACTTTTCAAAGTCTCAGCTTCCTTATCTCTGAAATAGAGATGATTACAATATATCTCATGAGTGTAAGCTCACGAGAATTAAGCCAGACAATGGTATAGAAATGCATTTGTATTTTGTGTGGGTTTTTTTTTTTTTGAGACAGAGTTTCTTTAGTTAACTCTGACTGTCTTGGGGGCTTACTCTGTAGACCAGGCTGGCCTTGAACTCACAGAGATCTGCCTGCCTCTGCCTCCTGAATGCTGGGATTAAGGAGCGTGCTTCCGTTGCCCAGCTTTTATTTTTAGTTCTTAAGGTATGTGTATGTGGGGAATCTATCATGGTTAAAAGCACTATCTGCTCTTCCACAGGACCTATGTTTGATTCTCAATATCCCCAGGATGACCAACTTCCAGTTCCCGCTTCTGGTTTCCGCAGGCACCAGGCATAAAAATGGTACACAGACATACATGTAGACAAAACACCTCTACACATACAAAATTTAAACATAAACAAAAACAAATAACACTTGAAAATGATTAAAATAAATAAATAGTTGTGGGGTTTATTTTTTTTGGGGGGGGGAGTTACAAATGCAGGTGTCTGAGGAGACCAGAAGAGGGTATTGGATTCTCCTGAAGCTAGAATTCCACACAGGTGGCTGTGAGGCACTTAACTGGGCGTTCTATGTGCCTCCAACTGGTCCTCTGCAGGAGCAGCAAATGCTCTTAACAAGAGTCATCTCTCCAGCCTCTTGTTTTATTTTGCTTCTTTATTTTGTTTTTGAGACAGGGTCTCATGATATAGCCCAGACTGGCCTGGAACTCACAGAGATCCACCTGACTCTGCCTCAGGGAGGGCTGGAATTCAAGGGGGCTGGACTTGCACCTGGATGCTTTTGATTTTTAAAAAGGAGTGTTACTTGGACTCACATTTTTTTAGGCTTTGGCTCACGGCTCACTTGCTCCATTGTTTTGGGCTTGCAGGAAGGGAGAGCATCGTGCCAACAGGGCCTTGTGGTAGCTGAGGCCCCCGACTTCATGGCAGCCAGGAAGCATCTGCACAAAGATTTTATTTCAAGTTTAATGAGCTATTGCAGCCATTTATATTTCTATAACCAGTGACCTCTGCTCGATCACTCTTACTTTCAGCTGTTCTCCACCACCACCACTTTGTATTTTGTAAGCATTCTGTTTGATGCAGTCAGATTTGTAAGCAAATGCTCATGCGTGCCTATATTTTGTTCAACAGGTGGGGATTATTTAGCCCTGAGATTCTGGGAGTGTTTTAGTGGCTGATAAGCCTCATTAAAGCCTGAGGTCTTCTACAAGGCAGAGTACCCAGCTGCTTCTTTTCTATTTTTGGAAAGGGGTGCAGAAAATCCTCTGTCAAAAGTTTAAAACTTTCCACTGCTTGTAAGCAGACTAGTTCTCTCATAGCAAAAGACAAGCTGTTGGGTCACACAAAACCCCTTGTACCACTTAGCTTTGTTTATTAGCTGCCTTGCCAGATGTCCCAGTGCGTATTTCATCGGTGTCATGAGGCCATAAATCAGCATTAAAATGAAATATGCTATAGAGACACCTGTCATCTTAAGAGCAAGCCAAGGAAAGAAAAGGGGGTGGCTCTTTAGTATTGTTAAGGGAATTTGTGTGTCTGTCAGCCACTCTATTTTAGGGGAACCACAAAGGAGAAAAGAAACCAATCTCTGCAGATCTGTGGCAATTAAATGTAGGAAATTCTTCTGAGGCTTAAGAGCATCTCAAAAGCATACATTTCAGAAGTTCTTTTTGTTGTTGTTGTTTTTGCTTGTTTGGTCAGTTGGTTTGGTTTGGTTTTTTTGACTGGGTTTCTCTATGTAGCTCTAGCTGTCCTGGACTCACTTTATAGAGTGCTGGGTTTAAAGGCAAGTGCTGCCACCACCTCCACAGTACTTTTGTTCTTAGTTAATTTGGAAAAAAATAGATTTAATACTTGTTTTTCAAAACATTGTCTTATTTACAAATCTTGAGGAATTTGTGAATGGAAGCAAGTCATAGCAGTAAAATAATCAAAACTGGCCCCACTTTTAGATCTGAACATCAGAGATCACCATTTGCATGGATGTATACATACCATAGACTTATTTTTATTCCTATAAATGACAAACTAGAGACATTGTTAAAGCAACCTGTTTTGTTTTGCTTTGTTTTGCTTTACTCAACAATGCTTTGTGTAAACTAAGCATTTTCAGATATATTTATTGTTTCTATTGTCTGGCAATTGCTATAATAAAAAGTGGTTCTAAATATTCTAAAAACAAACAATAAACCTACCAAGAGAAAGGCTAAGTGTACTATGTCCTATTTTGCTTTTGACCTTACCAGAGATAAAATCAGGAGGAAGAAACTGCCTTGCCTGGCATTTTGCCAAGAGGGCTCAACTGAAAGGGGGATTAGTCCCAAGTGAAGTGTAGGTTTGAAGCAATATTCTAGATAATTCAATTGTCAAAAGCTCCTTTAAGCCTCAGAGTGAGACACGTTGCGCCGTGGATCTCCAGCTGGTTGTTTCCAGCTCATGCTACACTGACGGAATGAATTCATCCCCCTGTCCCTGCAGTGAATTAGTAGATAAATGCATACAACTGTATGAATGGGCTTCTGCTTTGTTCTTGATTGTGAAGAATTAAGTTTGTGGGGGCTTAGAGGTGGAGCTCAGTGGTAGAATGCCTGCCTAGTTTGCACAAGGCCCTGGATTCAACCCCCAGCACCAAACACACACACACACACAAACACAAACACATACATAAAGGCAACAACTTTGTGGAGGACACTCTTATTTGTGTGTGTGTGTGTGTGTGTGTGTGTGTGTGTGAGCTTTCCACAATATGGATTTATACTCCCTAAATCCTACTATAAACCAGGACCTCAAAAATATGGCATGGAAGAAAATATAAGATTACCACAGATTTAGTTATTTGTCCCCCAAATTTCAAGCCATGTTTTATTCCTTCCAATTAGATTGACCCTTAAAGGCAGAATTCCTGCTAGCACAAGATCCATATAGGTAAAACTCCTGGTTGTAGCGTCATCAGCCAGCCAATGTGAGTAGAAGGTACAGGGTGGGATGTGGGTGAGACTCACATGCACTGATGCTCAAATGCAAACGTTTCAAGCCCTCATTAATCCTGCTGTTCTAATCACAAGCATTTCCTGCTTAATTAAGTCAAATAAAATCAATGTGCTACTTGTATTTATAATTTATGTGAAGAGGAGTATTTTATGGCCTTAAAAAAGTCACAGGAAAAAAAAATAAAAACAAAAACAAAGCAAACAACAACAACAACAAATAAAAAATAAAAAAATAAAAAAAATAAAAAAGTCACAGGGCTATAATCACAGTGAAGTAGGAAAAGGAGGATCAATCAAGAATCCAAGTCGATTCTCAGACACATCCTGAGTTCAAGGCCAGCCTGGGTTATCTTGAGACCCTAATTTTTTAAAAAGATAAATCAACAAATAAAATTGTAATAAACCCAGTTAAATCAGAATTTATTCTCTTTTTATCTTTGGCTTGCTGTAATGGTTAGACAGCTTCATATTTAAGAAGAACAAGGTTGGGGCTGAAGGAATGGCTCGGAAGTTAAAGTATTGCTCACCTTGTGAAGAACCCGGTTCAGTTCCCAGCAACCACATGGCCACTTAGAACCTTCTGTAATCCCAGCTCCAAGGGAACCTAAAAGAAGTGTAAGAGGCAGTAGTTAGTCCCAGCAGTGGAGAGACAGAGGTAGGTGAATCTCTGTGTGTTTGAGGCTAACATAGTCTATATAGTAATATCCAGGCCTGCCAGTACTGCATAATGAGACCCTGTCTTAAAAACCAAAACAAAACAAGAATTAGAAGGATGTGAGCCACAGATAAGCTCAGCTCCCTGGTTTTCTTTCTCTTTTTCTGTGACTTAGATGCTATGACCTGGCTGGTATCCTTAACCATAACGGTGCATGGATGAAACCTCCCAAGTTAAAGACCAACCTGGATTACACAGTGAATTGCAGGACACCCTTGGCTACAGTTGAGTCTTTGTCTCAAAAAGTTATCATTTACTTTTTGTTTTGCTTTGTTTTTGAGACAGGGTTTCTCTATGTTACCTTGGCTGTCCTGGACTGGATTTGTAGACCAGGCTGGCCTCAAACTCACAGCGGTCTACCTGCCTCTGCCTCCCGAGTACTGGAATTAAAGGCATGTGCCACCACGCCCAACTTCATTCACTTTTAATATGTATTATTTAGTATTTTAGAAACTAAGAAGCTGTAAAAAGTCAAGCCTTTCTTCAACCCACAGTTGAAGAAAGAAAATGTTATCAATGTAGTTGGAGGGCTGGGACACACCTCCATTGGTAGAGGTTTTAGGCTCAGTCACCATCCTGAACTGTGTTCACGCTTACCACATCTTAACTTCCCTCCTGCTACCTCAGAGCTTATCCACTTTGCTGAATTCAGTATTTTTTACTCCTTAGCATTTAAAAATCAAGAAAGCCTTGGGAGGATGGAAATCAAGTCATCTGGACAGTGTGCTTAGTGATATTGCTGACTTCCTTCCTTGCATAAACTCCTTGTCTTGTTAGGGTCCAGCGACAAAGAATTGGAGACTGTAGACCATTGTGCTGAATCAGAAGCAGGTCTTCAACTCTACCTCATGTCTCCACATTGGTCTCCAGAGTCACCCATTGATCCTCATCATTTTGTGTCTTGGTCAGTGTATGCTGTTATCAGAGTTTTTCTCACTTTTGACAAATTAGTGGGTATGAACTGGTTTGCTTTTATGTCGTGTGTGTGTGTGTGTGTGTGTGTGTGTGTGTGTGTGTGTGTGTGTGTATCTGTCTGTCTGTCTAGGTCAGAAGACAAGTCACGGGACTTGGTTCTCTCCTTCCATCATGTGGGTTCCAGGGATTGAACTCAGGTTACTAGGCTCTGTGTCATCCTGTCAGCCACTTATTACAGTTTTGTTTTCTCCAGCTGCTAGTGGTGTAATGCAACTTGCCAGTTTTCACAATTGTCCTTAGCTTTTACAATTGTTTTTAGATTAGCTGCTAACCTTGAACCTTCTTTTATTTATTTATTTATTTTTAATTTTATGTCCATTGATGTTTTGCCTGCATGTATGTCAGTGTGAGGGTATCAGATCTTGGAGTTACAGACAGTTGTGAGCTGCCATGTGGGTGCTGGGAATTGAACCCTGGTCCTTTGGAAGAACAGTCAGTGCTCTCAACCACTGAACCATCTCTCTCCAGCCCCGAACCTTCTTTTAAAATGTGTTGTTTCAGCCAGGCATGGTGGTATATGCCTTTAATCCCAGCCCTCAGGAGGCAGAGGGAGGTAGATCGCTGTGAGTTCGAGGCCAGCCTAGTCTACAACGCGAGTCTAGGACAGCCAAGGCTACACAGAGAGACCCTGTCTCGCAAAATCAAAACAAACAAACAAACAAACAAAAAACCCAACTTGTTGTTTCCTTTCATCTGATGTCCTTAAAGTGGGACGTACCTGCCTATACCTTTTCCTCTTTTCCATCTATATTAGTTGCTGCTTGATTGCTGTGAGGAGACACCGTGACCAAGACAACTGCTATAACAGAAAGCATTTAATTGGGAGCTTGCTTACGGTTTCAGATGGCCAGTCCATTATCACTGTGGCAGGAAGCGTGGTGACAGGCAGGCTGGCAGGCAGGCAGGCATGGGGCTGGGAGTGTACATCCTGATCTGCTGGCAGAGAAGGGGGGGGGGGAGGCTTGGGCGTTTGAGACTTGAAAGCCCACCCCAGTAACACACCTCTTTCAACAAGTCTACATGTATTCCAGCAAAGCCACGCCTCCTACCTAATCCTTCCCAAACAGTTCCACTAACTAAGACCAAGCATTTTGTTTGTTCTGTTTTTCGAGACAGGATTTCTCTGTGTATCCTTGGCTGTCCTGGAACTCGCTCTGTAGTCCAGGCTGGCCTTGAACTCATGGAGATCTGCCTGCCTCTGCCTCCCAAGTGCTGGGATTAAAGGCGTGCGCCACCACGACCCGGCCTGGGACCAAGCATTCAAACATACGAGCCCGTTGGGACCATTCTCATTCAAACCACCACAGCATCCCCTCACTCCATCCTTGCCCTGTGAGGTGTTACTCATGCTTCTGTTATCTAGCTGGCTCTCTGCACTCCAGTCTCTACCGTCACTTAGCGGGATCACCTGTTTTGGTAAAGATCCTACTTTCAGTAAGGCTGTTATGCACGCATGCTAAATAAGCAGGCTCAGTAGTATAATAGGTAAAAACCATTTTCTTTTCTTTTCTTATTCAGGGTGTCCTTCTAAGTCTCCTCCCTGAGGGAAATCAGTCTCTTCTGGATGACTCTGGCAGGTCCTGTGGCTTTTATGATCAACTTCAGTGAATAGAAAATCTTGAAAAAAAATTATGTGTGTGCATGTTTGTCTGTGTGAGGGTATCCTGTGAATAGCCTGGTGCCCACAGAGCCTGGAAGAGGGCCACGGACATCCTGGAGCTGGAGTTATAGGTATATACGCCACCTTCTGTAGGTGCTGGGGATAGAACTGAGGTTCCCTTGAAAAACAGTATGCTCTCTTGATTGCTAAGCCACATCTTTTGCCTATAGTAGAAAAATCTATCATATTAGCTGTCAAACTATTGGTTCAGTAAGGAAACATTAGGCTAAAAAAATAAATCAACATTTAATTTATACAGAAAAACATGCTATCTTACCAGTAGGCATTTTCTGAAGTTATATATGTTGTCTCCCTTCTCCCCCACCCCATAGAGACAGGCGTGTGTGTGTGTGTGTGTGTGTGTGTGGCCCTGGCTGTCCTGGACTCACTCTGTAGACCAGGCGGGCCTTGACCTCACAGAGATCCGCCTGCTTCTGCCTCCAGATGCTGTGATCAAAGGCATACACAACTACTGGCCAGCTGTGTGTTGTCTCCTAAGGAGAAGGGAGTGGTTCATGGCCCAGGGAGGAAAGCAAAAGATAAAGAAGGCTGGGGAGCATTAGGAGAAACGCAGGGGCATTCTTTTTGTTTTTTTTTTTTTGTGTGTGTGGGTGCTGAGGATTGAGCCCAGTACATGTGTGTGCTAGGCACACACTCCCAATACATTTGTCTGTCTGGTTCAGGTGGGGCTCTGATGGCACACTCCAACCCTGAACTCCTGATCCTCCCTCTCTGCTTACCAAGTGCTGGGATTACAAGCAGGAACTGTCATGCCCTGAACGTTGGTACCTGCTTGGTACAACCATAACGTGACTGTGCTCACCCCTGGCTGGAGACATGTTTTAGAGCAAAGGTTTTTCTTTAGATTTCTTTTTCTTGACTTTTTTTTTTTTTTTTCAATTTTTTGAGACAGGGTTTCTCTGCGTAGCCTTGTCTGTCCTGGACTTACTTTGTAGACCAGGCTGGCCTTGAACTCACAGCAACCCACCTGCCTCTGCCTCTGGGATTAAAGACGTGTGCCACCACCGCCGGCTTTTTTCTTGACTTTTAAAAAGACAGCATTATCTTGGGGCTGGAGAGATGGCTCAGAGGTTATGAGCACTGACTGCTCTTCCAGAGGTCCTGAGTTCAATTCCCAGCAATCACATGGTGGCTCACAACCATCTATAATGTGATGTGATGCCCTCTTCTGGCCTGTAGTGTACATGCAAGCAGAGCACTGTAAATAAATCTTAAAAAAAAAAAAAAAAAAAAAAAAAAAAGACAGTATCTTGCTCTGCAGTGCTGGCTGGCCCGGAACTTGCGATGTGGACCACTAGCCTGTCCTCTAAAACTTGCCATGATGCTTCTGCCTTGATGCCTGGATGCTGGGTTTACAGTCATGATCCACCATGTCTGGCTTCCTTGAGTCTTGTTTGTCTGTCTATCTATCTATCTATCTATCTATCTATCTATCTATCTATCTATCATTTATTGTGTATGTACATATGTATGTGTATGTGAATGCAGGTCTGCCATGGCACAAATGTGGAGGCCAGAGGACAACTAGAGGGAGTTGGTTCTTTCCTTCTACCATGAGGAATCCAGGGATTGAACTCAGGCTTATCTTTACTCACTGAACATCTTACCAGCCCTTCCATGGGTTCTTTTTTTTTTCTTTAGATTAATTAATTAATTATTATTATTATTGGGTTTTTGAGACAGTTTCTCTGTGTTGTATCCCTGGCTGACCTGGAACTCATTTTGTAGACCAGGCTGGCCTCAAACTCAGAGATCAGCCTGCCTCTGCCTCCCCAGTGCTGGGATTGAAGGTGTGTGCCTGGCTTATTTATTTATTTATTTATTTATTTATTTATTTATTTAATTTATTTTTATGTGTATGTGTGCTTGAGGTTTTGCACCACATGCACACAGGAGCCTGATGGAGTGTGCAAAAGAAGGTATTGGATCCCCTGGGACTGGAGTTGTGAGTGATTGTGAGCCACCCCATGAGTGCTTGGAACCAAACCCAGGTCTTCTGCAAGAACAGCAAGTGCTCTAACCGCTGAGCCATCTCTCCAGCCTACTTCTTAGGTCACTTTCCTGCCAACCTCTACCACTGTGACTCTCTGAATGTGTATGTTGACTGACCTAAAACTGTTGATTCCTGCTGTCCCCTCGCTTTCTGCTACTAGCAAAGTATTTCTCTTTCCTTGGAGCTCTGCCTGCTTTGGAAGGCCATCCACTTTCTTAAGAGGACCTCTTGAATTTAGGATTTTTTCAGTGTTACATAAAAGACAAAAAGTCTCCTAGTTGAGTGATTTCTCCAATCCTTAATTTGCTTTTTAAAGAAGATTACTCGCTTTTTAATTTCTCTTTAATTTTTTGACTTCTTCAATATGTAATATACACACATAGCGGTTAAGAGCACTTGTTTTTGTAGAGGACTTGGATTCAGTTTCCAGCACCCAGATGGTGTATCACAACTGTCTATGCTCCAGTAGATCTGATGCCTTCTTTTTAAAAAATATTTATCATTATTATTATTTTTATTAATTTATTCAGCTGTAAGGCATTTTCTTAATTCACTATTGATGGGAGAGGGTCCAGCCCATTATCAGAGGGTGGGGGAGCTACCTCTAGGCTGGAGGTTCTGGGTTCTTTTGAAAAATTAGGCTGAGTAAGCGAGTAAGCAGCACCCCTCCATGGCCTCTGCATCAGCTCCTGCCTCCAAGATCCAGCCCTGTTTCAGTTCCTGTCTAGACTTCCTTCAGTGACGAATAGTGCCTTGGAAGCCTAAGCTAAACAAACCCTTCCCTCCCCAACTTGCTTTTTGGCTCTGGTGTTTCATCACCAGCAATAGAAACCCAAAGACTACAATCAAGGTTAGCTATCCCAGATCAGAAACACTCGGCTCCTTCCCTGGCCCATCCTCTGTTCAAACTTGCATCCAAGCCTCTTTTTCAGAGCAGAATCCAGCTTTGTATTCCTCTGCCTTCCAGATTCCCCCAGCCCCACCCCACCCCCTTACACACACACACACACACACACACACACACACACACACACACACACACACACCCTGTGTTAATAGCTTAAGGAGAGAAAGAAAATACCCATGTACCTTGCTGCCTGCGCTCTTGGGTGAAATCCTCCTCTGAGAGCCTTTGAGGTACAACTTGTCTATTTTCAAACCAGTGACCAGGTTGAACGGGCTCGTGTGAGGGACAGAGAATCACAAACCTGCTTTCCTATTTCTACTGTCAAAAAGCTTGTTTCGTGAATGCCTTTTTCACAGCTACCACTTTGCTTTAGGAACTTAGAACATCTGGTTTTAACATCCAACTGAAGGCAAATTCAGCCCAGTGTTACCTCTGTGGGTAAGCCTGTGATCTTTTGTGCTCTGGATTCACTGTCTCGGATATCTCTTCCTCCCTCCTTTCCTCCACCCTTCCTCCACCTCTCATGACTGGAATTGAACCCAGGTCTTTGTGCAAGCTTAGGCAAGCACTCTATCAACGGAGCTAAATCCCCAGTCCGTGACCAATATTCTCTTGACTTACGCACACACACATACACATGCTAGTTTTGTTTTTGAAGATAGATGGTTACGTCCGTTTTCTTGCAAAGAATGTTTTTATTGATAACTTTTAGTGTGTGTGTGTGTGTGTGTGTGTGTGTGTGTGTGTGTGTGTGTGTGTGTGACCCACCCCCTTTCTGGGGAAAGGGGAGATGGAACAAATGTCTACTCAACAAAGATAGGGCACTAATGACAGACCAAATACACTATTCCACCCATGGCTAGATGGGTGAGCCAATGAAACTCATTGGGGGCACTCACAGGAGCGTGGGTGAGGGGTTACTTTCAGGAGGACAGGTTAACTCTCGAAGGCAGCTACATCATGGTAAAGCCTGCCCCAGCATGGGTGATGTGTCTCACCAAAGCTGCATCCGTAGGGTTCCCTGCCCGCCATGTAGTCAGTTCTACCTAAGAGGGTCTCCATCCCCTTAGCAATTCTTTCCTGCTAATGTAAGTTTGGGGAGGGGCATTGAGAATTGTATAGTTTTCTGAGTCTCCCGAGTCTTGGAAGTTTTGTGAGCTATTGGCGTTTCCTGAGTCTCTTCCCTCCTTCTAGGAGGAAATGTCTACACAACATCTGTCTGTCAGAAGACGAAGTCCAGTAGATGTTGAGAACACAAACGGTCCAGAGGGCGTGAAAGGGATAAGGGAGAATAGCAACGGTGGTGGGATGGATGGCATAACATACAGCACACACATGTATGAAACTGTTGAAAACAAATACATTTTATTTTTAACATATTTATTTATTTTTGAGACACATCCCTCTACATAGCCCTGACTGTCCTGGAACTCGCTATGTATCTGGCTTCAAACTCACAGAGATCCACCTGTGTCTGTCTCCCAAGTGCTGGGACTAAAGCCATGCGCCACCATGCCTGGCTTATTTTTTTAAATATTTTTATTACTCCTTTGAGAATGTTATACAATGTGTATTGATAATATTTACTTCTCTCCCAACTTCTCCCAGATTTACCCCTTTTTTCTACTAAACCTTCTCTTCCTTCCTTCCTTTCTTATTTTGAAAACTCAGTGTCCTCATTCTGTGCTGCCCATATGCTCCTGGTTGCAGGGCCACCCACTGGAATGTGGCTGACTTCCTAGGGCTAATACACTGAAAGAAAACGGAATGTTCTTCTCCCAGAAGCTATTAACTGCCACTAGCTCCTCAGACTTGAGCTAGTGCAGGTCTTTTGTCTGCTGTCATAACCACTGTGAGCTCAAATGTACAACTGGCTTGCTGTGTCTGAACACACTGTTTTCACTGTAGTCACCCACCACCTCTGTCTCTTAAAACCCTTCCATTTTGTCTCTTGGGATGATCCTTAAGCCTTAGGAGGAGGGGATGTAACATACATCTTCCATTTAGGGCTGAACACACCGCAGTTTCTTATTCCCTGCACCTTGACCATTTGTGGGTCTGGTTAATAACATCAACTGCTAAAAGAAGTTTCTCTGTTTTTTTTTTTTCCTTCAAGACAGAGTTTCTCTGTTATCTTTGCTGTCCTGGACTCACTTTGTAGACCAGGCTGGCCTCGAACTCACAGCAATCTGCCTGCCTCTGCCTCCCAAGTGCTGGGATTAAAGGCATGTACCACCACCACTGCTTGGCTAAGAAGTGCCTCTGATGAGATTTGAGAGATAAACAAATTTATGGATATAGAAATATGTGGTTAAAAATCAGTTTAACACTATGTCCATTTATCAGAATAACAGTAGATTCTCCCCCACATCCTATGACTTATTTAGCTACATGTTCTTGACCTCAATAACAATGCCAGGTATAGGTTCCATCATATGGAGGAAGCCTTAAAGCCAATTAGAAAGCTTTTGGCTACTCCTATGACATTTGTCCCACTATTGCATCCGTGAGCATATCTTGCCAACCTGGTCATTATTGTAGCTTGTGATGTTTACCTCTGGGTAAGCTTGTGATTACTTTTCTCCTCCAGTGGTGTGCACAGCACATTCTAGCACTATGAAAGCTAGGCAGTAGAGATGAGACGTTCATTTGAGTACCAGCTTTATTTCTCTATATTCTATGACTCAAGCATGTTCTGTCTTCAGCAATAACGTCTTAATGTTAAGTTCTAGAGAGTAACCAAGATCAGTGACAATGATCTGTAATGTTTGGGGGTCTATAGGACACCCCTGGCTAATAAACCCCAAAGAGGCAGCCCATTCCTGGCACTGCACTTTTTATTTGTTAGCCTAGGTGTCTAGCAGGGGCCACCTTTACCTATTATAGGGTAACACTAAACATTTAAATAAAATATGTGCGCACGCATTGTGTGTGTATGTATGTATTCATATACTGTAGGAGATTTTTACCGTAGTAGGTTTCTATATTTTTTAAAGGTCTTTCATATTAGTTACCATTCCTTATATTACCGTCTCTACTCTGCCCTCTCATCCTTCACCCCATTTAGCCCTTCTATTTGATTATTCCCCTCACCCACCTTTTATATCACTGCACCCTCACTCCTATCTCATGGTAACGCTCACTTCCCTTACTAGTTTTCTGACCCCTCTATGGGTATTCCAAATGAAATACACAAGTCTGACTAGTCAAAGCTAATACCCATATTGAGTCCCTATTCAAATATTTTAAATGAAACATTTAGAAAATAAGATGTAATGCTGTCCTGGCTGGTTTTATGTCAAGTGGACTAATGCTAGAGTTATCTGAAAGGAGGGAAACTCGACTGAGGAAATGTCTCTGTAAGATCCAGCTTGTGTTAGTCAGGGTTATCTAGAGTATCAGAACTTATGGGATGAATCCCTTCACACACACACACACACACACACACACACACACACACACACACACACACAGGGGTGGGGTGGGGTATCAGAACCACTTACTAATCCAACGCTGCCAGGCTATGAACAGAAAGTCCAAGAATCCAGAAGTTTCTAAGACCACAAGGCTGAATGTCTCAGCTGGTCTTCCAGAGACAGTGAAATTCTGAGGAAGTAGCCTCTCCTGTGAAGGAATGGACTCACTAGTAAGGCAAGAGCAACCAGGCAAAGAGCAAGAGCTTCCTTCTTCCATGTCCTTATAGAGGAATGGCTCTCAACCTTCCTAACGCTGCGGCCCTTTAACGCAGTTCCTCATGCTCTGCTGACCCCAACCATAAAGTTATTTCTACATCACACCTGTACTTTTGCTACTGTTATGAATCGGAATGTAAATATCTGACATTCAGGATATCTGATGTGCGACCCCAATCACAACCCTTCCACGGCCTCTGCAACAGCTCCTGCCTCCAGGTTCCTGCCTTGTTTCAGGTCCTGTTCTGACTTCCTTCAATGGATGAACAGTGACAATGGAAGTACATAAGTCAAATAAGCCCTTTCCTCCCGAAGTAGCTTTGATCACGGCATTTCATCACAGCAACAATAAACCTAACTAGGACGAAAGGCCTAGACCAAAGTGACACAGTGAATAAATAGCTCCACCAGGCTCCAAATCCAGGCCTCTGTGACTCCAGAATTCATGACCTTAAGATCTTGACCTACCATGAAGATCATAGATGATGTTGTGAGGAAACATGACCAGTGCACAAACTGGCAGGGGATACTTTGCCATCTGCCGAATGCACATGATGGAGCTCTCGGATAGAACTGCAATATGTAAATACCCAAACTCAGGGCAATTCTCCTGCCTCAGTCTCCCAGGTGCTGGGCTTACTGGCATGTGCCACTATGCCTGGCTTTTCAGGACAATTCTATCCAGTAGATACATTAGCCTTGATTCGTTGTCACTAAGTGGAGGCTCTGGAGGGGTCAGAGGACACACAAGTGTTGGAGCACATTCTACTTGATTGTCCCGTATTCAGGGAGATGGAAAGAGAAAAGCTTTGCAAGTGGAAGTGAGACATCTTCACTGATCTTGGCAGGCAGAGGCAGGGCGGGGACACAACTTGAGGCAATGTCTAGAAGTACTACTTCAGTCACTGTGCAGTAGAAACGAGACTGCTTTCATAAAAATGGCGAGGGAACTGTATAGGCCTTGATACACTTGAAAGCCAGTACCTCTTGGGGGAGTAGAAAGAAGTACAAGATGTCAAAAAGAAGAGAGATTATATAGGCATGACGGTGTAGGTCTGTGATCCTAGCACTCAGGAGGCTGAGGCAGGAGGATTGTGAGTTCCAGGCCAACCTGGGCTACACACACACACACATACACACACACACACACACACACACACACACACACACACACACAGAGAGAGAGAGAGAGAGAGACAGAGAGAGAGAGAGAGATGATAGCACAGGGGCCTTGTTGCATCAGTAAGCTTTGAAGTAAAGAAGATGCTAAACACTATATCGGTCAACTAGTGTTTCAGAACTCATTTCTTCCTTTTAAAAAGTGAGTATAATTACTTTATAAGGTGATTGCATACATTCTTTAAAATAACTAGGCTCGGAAAAAGGTTAATTTTACTTTTCAATTACACGTATGTATGTATGTATGTATGTATGTATGTTAGCATGCATGCATTCTTGTGTGTCTGGAGGTCAGAGGACAACTTTCAGGACTCTGCTCTCTTGGTCCACCATTTAGAGTTCAGGGATCAAAATCAGGTTGCCAAGCATGGTGGCAAGTCTCTTTGTCTGTTAATCCCTTTCACTGCCCCATTTCCACTGTCCAATTATTTATTTATTTATATGTATATTTTTTATTTTTGCTGCAGCGCATCTTCTTAGGGAGCAGATATACACTGACATGCGCAGGACGTGGCTCGTGTTGAGGCGCGGCTGCCCTACGGAGAGGATCAGGTCTTGCTCTCTGCTTTTACTGATAGGGTCTATGTAACAAACATTTATTGAACACCGACAAATCATCTAGTTACTGTGCTAGGCCCTACTGGGTATATACAGAGAAAGGAGAGTTTAAGACACTCATAGTACTTTAGATGAGAATTTCTAGGCAAAGCACCTAGCGGAGCCTAGAAGGTAAAGTAAGGAGAGCTTAAGAGCAGTGAGCACCTAACGGAAGGTGGCATTATTCGCAGAAGATACGTTCTTTAAAGTCTTTGACAGATTACAGAATTCACCATGGGGATACAGGGAAAAGACAAAGCTAAGAGAAAATGTGTTACCTCCAGAGAGTTTCTCAAACCACAATACAGAATCGAAAAGAAATGGTAGCTTTACTTGCTTTGGTTGGAATCTTAAACCATCAGGGTGCATGCTAAACAGAACTGTAAACGCTGGCCAATGAGACAGCCACAGTGACAGCAGCAAGTAGCTGCAGCGGCCGCAAGCTGCAGTTAACTCTAACTGCCTAGAGAGACGATTTATTTGGACAATAGCTGAAGCATCATCAACTCTTAGAAAGCTGCCGGTTCCCGGTTTCCCCGGCTCATCCTTGTCAAGTCTTTAGCATGTTTTCGCCCGGGGTGAAACGCTCAGCCAGAAGGCCCAATTAGCGTCAAAGGGAAGGAAGGGGGTGGTCTGCTCTGCGGATTGACTTTGGCTCCTCCCTAGTCCTGCCGAGCTCCCACTGCGCCACACCAAAGATGGCTTCCTCGCGTTCCTTAGCCTCGGCTTATCTCGCGCTCACCTTTCGGCCACACTCAACATGGCCCTAACCCAAGGTTGCATTCCTGCGGAACCGTCTCCGGACAGTTCTCGCGAGGTTTGGCGGGTCCTCCCCCCCCCCCGCCCTCTCCCTCCCCGACAGCTCCCGCCCTGCCTCGCGCGGCCGCCACCGCCACTGCTGCCGGCGCCGCTCCTCCTCCGTGTCAGTTGTTGAGCTGTAATGGCGACTGGGCCGCCGCTGCCGAAGTGACTCCCGGGCGGGGGAGCGGGGCCGGACCTGCGCCTGAGAGGACTGCAGAGCGCCGCAGCTCGGGAGGGGGCTCGCGGCGGGGGAGAGGAGGCCGTCTCTGCGCCTCTCCTTCCTTCCCTGCCGCCCGGCTGATCCCGGGAACCGGGGCGAGGCGGGTACCCGGTGCGTCCCCGCATCGGGGAGGCCAGGCCGGGCAGCCCTGGGGCCGGTCGGGCGGCGTCACCGCACCCTCCGCCAGGCCCCGCGGGATGCACCGTGGGAGCCGAGGGCGGAGGCGACACTCTCAGGTGAGCTGCGGGAAAGACCTGGCGGAGCCTTGCGGACGCCTCGGCTGCCTCTGTCCGCGGTCCCAGGTCCCCGAGGTGGCCGGAGAGGCGGGGCGGGGTCCCCTGGAACTGCCTGGCGTCCTCCTGGGGGACCCTCCATGGGTCCCGAGACTTTTTCGGGAGGGTCATGCTGAGACCCGGGGTCCTGGACTCACCGGTACCCACCGAAACCAGGTTTCTTTGCTTACCTGCCGGAGTCGCCCTCACCACCCCCGCCCCTCCTCTTGTCTGCATAAGAGTTAAGCCACCTCTCACCTTTGGTGGCCGAACTGTCCCTTCTTCGTTTTGAGATCAAGCATATTTTGGGAAATTCCGGGGCACTAGCTCCAGTGTCAGGGATGGCCAGTTTCTGTTCCTTTTCCTGAGTGTAATATTCTCAAAGTGCAGTATGGGGAAAACTTTGATCACCTCCAGTCCAGCAGTTGTTGAATGGAGTCTGCCTGCTTATTCACAAACGCTTGGGCGGAGGGGGGGGGGGTGACATTTAACAAGTTGTTACTATCGCTCCCCTCCCCCCTCTTTTAGAAGCAGACCAATATGCTAAATCATATTTCGCTAATGTCACAGATACAGGCAGCAGTTTGCCTGGATTTCAGTTTTCAAGTAAGGAAGTTACAAATAGGTATATATTTTAATGAGTTTTTGATATTGTAACATGTTTCGCCGCGGCGGGGGGCGGAGGAGATAGGGGTAGGTCGTTAAGGAATATGGTGGTCGGTATCCATGTACTTTAACTGTTTTGCTGGTGATTCTTGTTTTGAATTTGGAGAAGTCGTTAGTGTTGCTATGCTAACCTCCCCTCTTAGCTTGTATTTTAAGGGTTTTAAAGGGAAGTCTATATCTAGTCCAACCTATTAACACCTGGGAACTTTGGAAGAAGAAATGACAAAATAGTGCAAACTGCTCTCCATTTAAAAAGTTGTCTTAATTTAAAAGATTATTTTTTTTTAAAAAGGCAGTGTGCTGCTGATAACATGGGATTGTGACTTTGGAAGGCTCTTAGGCCTGTACTAGAAGTTACTTCAAGCCCATGAAAGTGTAAGAGTTTTGGTATACTAAATTGACAAACTATTAATGCAACAAATCTGAACTGTCATTGCATTCAACTTAGTACACCTTAATCAGAATATAAATGTCACGCTGGAATACATTGTATGTGTGGATAAATACATGTGTATCTTGTCTTTTCATAGTAGAACTTTGTGCTTATAGTGATAGTGATGGTAACGCCTGTAAATAATTTTGTACATATTTGAAAGATTTTTCTGACATATATTGGTGTATAGTATTATTTAAGGCCATCAGTACTATAGAATCAGCCTTACAGAGTTTTAATACATTTATGAATTAAAGCTTAATTTTTTTCTTCTGATTGTCATTTTTTAAAAAAATTCATTTTAAACACACTTTATCATGGGCGCAATGAAAGGAAGTGAAGTCCCTTTATATCCGCTTCAGTTTGTTTAAGTGCTATAATTTATAGTGAGGGCAAAAGAAGTTATCTGAAATAACTGACTTTTGGGGGAGGGTGTGCTTCCAAATACATGAACTAGTCTTCATGCAATCTTGTGAGCAAAGTAGACAAATATCATTTTGCAGTTGTGGAGATGGACATTAATTTATGTGTCTGCTGTTTTTATTCTGTAGATGTTATAGAATTATTTATATTTTAAATTAAAACATTAGATACTTTTGCTACTTGTTATTATTTCAAAATATTAGAAAAAAATTCCGCTCTTCCTTTGTATATACTTGTTCCTTATGGTGATCCCTGGTTTTTAAAGGTATTAGTGTTTTCATAAAAATTTATTATTAATAAGTCATGAATTATTATAATGGATTACCACTCTTTATTTGATGTTTTTATTTGAATAGGTTCTTAAGAAACAGTAATTAAAAAAAGAAAAAAAGAAACTAGTTAAGAGCTGGGGGTGTGGCTCAGTGCTAGAACTTCTGACTACCATGCATAAAACTGGAAGTTCAGCCTCCAATAGTGTAAAAGAACCAAGAAGAGACTTGATACCCTATGAGCATATACAGGGGGAGGAGGTCCCCCTCAGTCACAGTCATAGGGGAGGGGAGTAAGGGGAAAATGGGAGGGAGGGAGTTATGGGAGGATACAAGGGATGGGATAACAATTGAGATGTAATATGAATAAATTAATAAAGTATATTACAAACATAAATTAATTATAATGCTGTTTTTGTTGGTATCAATTTATTTGTTTTAAAAGCTTTTTCTGGTGTCACACTCATCTTTAGTGTTTGTGCTTTTTTATTAAATGAAGCGTGCTTGCTTTTCTGTTAAAAAAATAGTGTAAAAGAAAGACAAAAAAACCTATAGTGAATTTGTTATAATTCATTTTGCTTGAATCTTAAATTGTGTTAATTTTGATTCTTCTATTCATTTTATACTCTTAGTTATGTAAAACATATTTAAGCCACATGATCAGTGGTAACATAACTATAGAGACACTTAATTTAAAAGTTAACTGTATGTTATGTAGTTGTGATTGTTATTTTTGCTGTGTGGGTCAAATCTCAAAATAGTTTTCCTTATTGATCTCCGCCCACACCACACAGTTTTTAGCGTTGCACACAGTTAATGAGTGAAGGGATTGCATGGTGACTCTCTCACTGAGTGTCGTTGTCATTGTCGTTCATTGTTACTCTCACCTCACATTCACCTTTGAGCACTTTGGGTTATTATTTGTCTCTCATCTGGCCTGTAAGTGCTGTGGTGGTAGAAGTCCTAAAATAGCATAAACTAAAATAACCAATAAATAATAGTTGAGTTAGTCTCAGTCCTGGATAATACTTTAAAATCAAAACAAAAACACTGGTTCTTAGTTCACAGGCACATTTTATCCTTTCTTAGGAATATGCTTCACATGTCTGTTCAAATTTGTTGGGTATCAGGGGAATGGCAGCCTGGATTTAAAAGCCTCTGAGAATAAGCCACAGGTGGGTCCTGAAAACTTTGATAAGTTTAATGATTTGCCTAAGTGCTCTGTTAGTAGTAGTTGTAATTTGAAGAAAATAGAAGCTTTAAGACCCTAACCTGTTGTAGTAGTACTATAATTATAGACTTGTAATAACTTTAGGTCTTTCTTAATCACAGGTCTGGGTGTTTCGAATATTGGAGGCCAGTTAGTCCAGTGTCCAGGTTTTGTATGTCAGAAAGCCTGCATCATAACTCAGAAGAGTCCACTAAGCAGCTCTAGGTTTACATTTGTTTTATGTGTCAGATAACTGTCAAATCAGAAGGCAGTTATGGTTAATCTAGCAGTGTTGTTTTTTTGTCACTATTAACTATAAATTCAAAGTGGATCTCATCTCTCATGTTAACTCTTAAGTATCAATTAGACTATAAATTAGTTTAAGTAGAACAACTTTCTTGGAAGAAATCTGGCATTATCTCTCAAAATTTAAATAAAGTATATGTACTATTTGATAAAATCATTTAATGTTTGTGAGTTTTATCTAACAAATTTTAACACAAGAGCTCAACTGTAAATCTATTAAGAATATTCATTTATCATGATTATAATAAAAGGAAATATAAGTATTAAAAATGTTCAAAATGTCAATTGGTGAGGGAACAGTTAACATAGTTTATTTATGCTGTGAGATACTTGACAGTTGTTAGCAGGTTTTAGGGATCTATATTTACTTCGTGAGAAGCAGCTGAGTGTGTTGTTCAGCACGTGGACCAGGCAGCAGTCCTTAGGTTCATATCCTAACTGCACTGTTTATATCAGCTGTGACCATTAGTAACTCCAATTCATCTTTTTTTTTTTTTTTTTTTTTTTTTTGGTTTTTCGAGACAGGGTCTCTCTGTAGCCTTGGCTGTCCTGGACTCACTTTGTCGACCAGGCTGGCCTCGAACTCACAGTGATCCGCCCGCCTCTGCCTCCCGAGTGCTGGGATTAAAGGCATGCGCCACCACGCCCGGCTTCCAATTCATCTTTAAGGTGGACATGATGATAGTTCTTGCCTCACAGGGCTCTTGTGAGAACTAAGTGAGTTAGTGTCTGTATTGTAAGTAAGCACAGGGTGCATTATGTAACTGCTTCCTATTACTCTTATGTCCTGACATGGAACAGAGTTCATGATGTAATGTTGTGTACAGGAAATACTGTACATATGATTTGACTTATGAAAAAAAATAGATAGGGGTCAGTAAGATGGTTCCGTGAGTAAAGGCATCTGTTTGACCTGTGAGCACGTGCATCCCAAACAATTGTAAAGCAAGTGCAAGGGTATGAGGAGTTCATCACAGTCTGTTGGGCTCAGTTAGCCTCATTTGTGTGTCCTCATCCATTTGAAGATAATGGCCTCAGGTCTCTTTTCCTGCATCTGTCAGGACAGTTTTCTGTTCACTAATTTGATGGTTTGATTAATATAATGTTCTGTTTTATTGCACACAACCAAGTTCTTCAGTTGACTATATCTGAGGAGAAAATTGTTCATTTGATTCATTTTGAGAGAGTACTCAGCTGTGGTGAGTGCTGTCAAAAGGTCAAGTAGAGTGAGGAGTGCAAATGTTCTTTTGGTTTGGAGAAGAGGCCTGTGGTGATTTTAGAGAGTGAGGACTACTGTGGTGGAGGAATGAGGAGGGAACCACACTGCAGCTGCTTGAAGCGTGAGTGAAAGGATCTCTAAATGGAGACCTGGAGTATAGTCCACGTTTTTGAGAGCTTTGTAAAGGAAAAAGCAGTAGTGGGGGTGGTGCTGGGTGAGAGGCCTCTTATTTCATAAGATGTCCTTAACTATAACTGCATATAGGAAAAATGTTTGAGAGAGGAGATTGGGGCAAAAGTGTGAGGAACATGTGGGCAGTAGTGAGGTTTCCTGAAAGACAGAACCTGGGTAAGTAGATCTAGAAATAGGTGAAATGTTTCTATGGTACCTTTTCTCCACAAGCTACTTCTTTATTATTATTATTACTATTACTATTACTATTATTATTATTATTATTATTATTATTATTATTATTATTATTATTATTATTATATTTTTTAATGCCATGTGTTCTGGTGTATATCTTTGGTCCTTGCACACAGGAGGCAGAGGCAGGTAGATGTCTGTGAATTCCAGGCCAGCCTGGTCTATATAGATGGTTCTAAGCCAGCTAAGGCTATATAGTAAGAAAGGAACAAAATTAAAATTACATTTGTATTTTTTTTGTGTGTGTGTGTATGTGTTTTAATATGCACAGTGGCATATGTCTCTAAGCCCAGCCATTGGAAGGCTGAAGTGGAGAATTATTGTGAATTCAAGGTCAACCTGGGCTACATAGTGAGTTCAAAGCAAGACTGAGCAAGTTAGCAAGACCCTGTCTTAAAACACACACACACACACACACACACACACACACACACACACACACACACACACACACACACACACCCTAATCCAGCTGATTAACAATGGTACTCTTAAAAAAAAAGATTTAAGAAATAAAAAAGAGCCGGGTGTGGTGGTGCACCCCTTTAATCCCAGCACTCGGGAGGCAGAGGCAGGTGGATCTCTGAGTTTGAGGCCAGCCTGGTCTACAAAGCAAGTCCAGGACAGCCAAGGCCACACACAGAAACCCTGTCTTGGGGGAAAAAAAAAGATTTATTCCTTGTATTTACATGAGCATTTTGTATGGTGTGTGTGTGTGTGTGTGTGTGTGTGTGTGTGTGTGTGTACACACAATGTGTGCATGGTATCCATAGAGGGCAGAAGAAGGAATTGTATCCCTTGGAATTGCAGACAGTTGCATGGTGCCGTGTGGGTGCTGGGAACTGAACTAGGCTCCTCTAGTATTCTTGACCTCTGCGCCATCTCTGCAGCCTTACAAAAATATTCTTAAGTTGACGAAGTTAAAGAAGCTTATAATCTATCAAGGAGGCAAAGTGCCAGAAGGCCATATGAATGGTGTCATACTGGTTTCTTAAAGCAATGGTAAGGATATAAAAAAGGAGTGACCAACATTGAATTCTTTAAAAGCACCCGTATGGAGCCTCAGAGTATTACTCAGTGGTAGAGCATGTGTTTACAGTGAGGAAAAGCTTTTTCATGACTGTGGAAGATAACTGTTTAGAGTAGCAATGGGCACCAAAGGAATTTGTTAAAAAACAAAACAAAACAAAACAAAACACTACTCGCCCTGATTAAGACCTGAAGGGCTTTATCTGTAGAATTTGAGAGGAAATCTTATCCTTTGGGGTGAGTATAGTAACAGTTGAGGCACATGGAGCAGTTCCCAAAGAAGTTAAAGTGCAGTGAAGTTGATAGACCACAGATTCAGAGGGGAATTTTGATTTAGGTAGAAGAACAAGGCGATTTATGATGATATTAGGTGGATAGAGGGATTATGTTACAGGTTCTATTATAGATGGTGGCACTTTCAGTATTATAAGAGGTGCTGTAGAAATGACCATTAGAGGCTTTTAAAACCTTGAGAGATCTGTATTTAATTTACAGTTCTGGCACTTATTAGCCGAATGACCTTGGAGTAGTTCTGTAGTCTGTCTGACTTCAAAATGGCTATGTGGATACTTGCCTGATAGTTGATGCAGATTAGAACTAGCCCTTGCCAACATAGGAAGAACACCTTCATAGTGCCTATGGCTATTAACTGTCCACACAGTCACATCCACAGTGGTAAAGGTCTGTGATTCAAGGGATGTTACTGTGTTTTTGTTTAGAAGCTACATCTTCTCAGGGTTAGCTCTTACAAATGAGCTCATTCTTTTTTTCTTTCTTTCTGAGGCAGGGTTCTCTGTGTAGCCTTGGCTGGACTAGCTTTGTAGACCAAGCTGGCTTCCAACTCACAGTCATCCGCCTGTGTGGGCCACCACTACCTGGCTGAGCTCATTCTTCTTAAATTCAATAATCTGTGTTTTCTAAGAGTCTCTAGAATTATAGTACTCAAAGCTGGCTATGTACTAGGATCCTTGTAAAACAGGTTCTTAGGCCTCAGACTTGCTGATTGGGAATATCCAAGAGGTGGATAGATCAGAGTTCTTTTGTTTTTAACCTTGATACTCAGGTGATTGTCCTCCTAGAGTAGTCTTCCTAATGCTACTTCCTAACACTGCTAATGCAGTTCCTAATCTTGTGGTAGCCCCCAACTATAGAATTCTTTTCATTGCTACTTCATAACTGTAATTTTGCTGTTGTTAAGATTTGTAATGTAAATATCTGATACTCCTGAGAAAGGATCATTTGTGAAACTCATTTGCAGTGAGAATGATAGAGGTCTATGTACAGAGGGTTATTTGAGTTAAGAAAATAGTTACAGGGCTTGGGATATAGCTCAGTGATAGGACTGTTGTCTAGCGTGTCTAAGAACCTGAGCTTAGAAGCCAGCCACCGTGCTGTGCTCTTATTTAATCCCAGCACTCAAGAGACAGAAACAGGTGGAGCTTCGTGATTGGAGGACAGCTAGAGCCACACAGTGAAACCTTATCTCAAACAAACACAAGAACCTGGATTTGATTACTAATACCACCAAGACCAAAACTAGCTACATAGATAGAGTATTTATCCAAAGAGTATTTGTTTGGTTTTTAAATCAAAGTTTCTCTCTGTAGCCTGGTTGTACTGGAACTTGCTCTGTAGACCAGTCTGGCCTCGAACTCAGAGATCCACCTGCTACTACCTCTTAAGTGCTGGGACTTAAAGGCATGCACTATCATTGCCTGACTTATTTATTTTTATATATTAAAAGTGTGTGTGTGTGTGTGTGTGTGTGTGTGTGTGTGTGTGTGTGTACACACATTCCCTGGTGTGTGTGTTGGCACCGCATGTGTGTAGGAGTCTCTGGAGTTCAGAAGAAGCTGACAGACTTCCTAGAACTGGAGTTACAGGTGGCTGGGAGCCTCTTGATGTTGGTGCAGGGAGCCTAACTTGAGTTCTCTATAAGAGCAGGAAGCTCTCTTATTTGCTGAGCCATCTCTCCAGCCCTGTCTATTTTTAAAATAACTCCTATCATAGCCTAGGAGTTAATCTTTGCTTAATTGGTTGCTAGGAGAAATGTCTTTCTTCTTTGAACAACTGCTTTTATATCCAAAGTGAATGAGTTTTTAATATAATTTACACATTTATTTATTTACTTACTATTTTTCTGCTTGTGTGTGTGTTATACATGTTTGCATATGTATGGGCACAAGTATGTGTGTGAGTTTACTTATATTTCTTCTAGTATTTTGGCTTAATCCAAAGCTAGATTTTCTTTGGGGATAGCCGGAGCGGTAGCATAATTATTTCTCACCAGTCTTTAAACTTGTTGCACGTTAATGAGTAATTATTTTTAGTCATATCACTCCCTTACTTTTGTGATATCATTTTGCTCAGTTTATTATATGGGTGGCTATTTTTATCTTTTTTCTTTTTCATGTTATCAATAACATGATGAATTATATTTTTGTGTTTGTGCTTATAGTTTGTTTTAACATATAGTCTTGTAGACTTATTTATTCAATAGTATGTGAATTCTCATCCTCTAGTTTTCTAACACCATCTCCCCAGATTTAGTAGGCTAGTAATGTACATTGTGCTTGTCCTTTCTCAGAAGTGGCTTTCCAATAGGCTTTTCACTTATGTATATGTTATCATGTTTTTCACTTAAGTTAACCACTCTCACCTTGCTTTTTCCCATTTGTCCTGTTGGCAGTGCTTTTTAAGCAATACAAAAATAGTTTATATTTTTATAATATAATAGTTCTTATTCTAATAGTATAAGAATTTTATACATGAGTACTATATCTACATAATTTCACTCTATCCTTTCCCCTTCCCACCTCCCCTCTGTTTTCCAACTCCTCCAGTGTCCTCCAGTCTCTCAAATACATAACTTTTTAAAAAAGTTGTTGCTGTATGTATGTATGTATGTATGTATGTATGTATGTATGTATAAATACAATGTACCCTGCCCATTTAGTGGTACTTACATGTGCATGTGTTTAGGACTGATCATTTGGGATTGGGTAACCTGTTAGGGGGCTTGTCCTAGAAGAAGGGGTGGGTCTCCTTCTTAGCAACCATTAATTGCCTGTAGCTCTTCATCTGGAAGTGGGAACTTGTGAGGTTACCCCTGTCTGTGTTGGAATAGCAACAGAGCAATGGCTTATCTGCGTTAAGGCCTATGAAGTACAACAGTGACTGCCAGGATATGCTCACGGGGATGTCTTGAGGGTAAAACAAATTGGACTTAAGGTCTGTTCAGTAGGTGGGAATTTATTACTGGTCCAATAAATATAGCCCTGCCTGTGGGTGGCAAGGTCATGAACTCTAGAGGACAACCTACCACTGTCACTTTCCTAAACCTGTACAATTTCCAACTGCATTCTAAATATCTATCCAGAGCCCAGAGAAGGGATTTAGGCAAGTTATAATAGCATTTGGGAAATAGCTGAAATTATGAAAAGTGTATTTGAGGGGTTAGGGAGCTATCTCAGTTATTAAGGTGCTGCCATGCAAGCATGAAGACTGATCTCAGATCTCTAGACCCCACACTAAAAGTCAGGCACTGTGGTGTATGCCTGCAGTCTGTCTCTAGTGAGGTGGAAGCAGGGGTCCTGGGCTAGCTGAATAGATGAACTCTAGGTTAAGAGAGAGGCTTGGTCTCAAAAATAAGGCAAACACCACCTTTGACTTCTACCCTCCATGTATATATGCACACATATACACGCCCACCCACCCACAAATGTATACATGCACATGTACAACATAGCATAAAATGTATTGAGTTTTCTTGCGAAGAAGGAGCTAGAAAAGAAGAGGCCTGGTGATTGGTACTTTGGAAATGTTACCATTATAGTACTGAGCTTCATTACTCATTTAGTGTCTGTTCTGTGGAAGTGAGCACCCCTCCATTGTTTAAGAATCAAGGAAAGAAGAGAGCTCTGTTTAGTAACCTAGGAGAAGTGGGAGTTTCAAGGGTCAAAAATTGAAATTGTAAATGTTAATAAGATATTGCTATAATACCATCAAATGGAAAATTACACCGAAAGTATGTTTGTTAGATTTTTCTAGACAGATACAAATTTTTTAAAATGTTTAAATAAGTCTTTAAATTTTATTTACTTATTTTATGAGTGTTTGCTTTCATTCTGTCAGTGAACTGCACGTGTGCCTGGTGCTGGCAAAAGTCAGAAGAGGGCATCTGATCCTCTGGAATAGGAGTTATAGGTGGTTGGTAAGCCACCCAGTGGGTGCTGGGTATCAAACTCAGGTCCTCTGCAAGTGCTCTTAACTGCTGAGCCACCTCTTCAGCCCAATCACATATTTCTAAGACTCTCAAAAAATAAACTCATAAATCTCTGTGTAGCCTTGGCTGCCCTGGAATTCACTTTGTAGACCAGCTGGCCTCAAACTCATAGAGATCTGACTGTCTCTGCCTCCCAAGTGCTGGGATTAAAGGTGTGAGCCACTACTGCCCTGCTACATGGTTGTGTTTTAAGACAGGGTCTTGCGTGTGTGTGTGTGTGTGTGTGTGTGTGTGTGTGTGTGTGTGTGTGTGTGTGTACGTGTGTGAATGCACAGAGGCTATGAGAGGATGTCAGGTGTCCTGCTGCATCATTCTCTGCCTTATTCCCTTTTGAGACAGGGTCTTTCTCTGACATGTCTGGGTCTGCCCCTTTGCAGTGCTGGTGTACAGGCGTGTGCGGCCATGCCCAGCTTTCTGCATGGTTGTTGGGACCTAGACTTAGCTCCTTAGGTTTATACATTGGTTGCTTTTATCCACTGAGCCATCTCTCTTCTTACAATCAGTGTTGATAACTGTGATTAAAGTTTTTATGGCTGAAAAATTTTAAACTTCGTAGATTTACTGATTTTTGTTTTTCCCCACAACTGTTTTCAGAAGAAAATATATTTTCTGAAGATTTTTATGTGTGTGTACTATGCTGAGGAATGAGTAGAGGGCACATAATAAGCAAGCACTCTGCCACTGAACGGCATCTCTGACCCTTAAAAGAATTTCATTTATAGAATAGTTTTGAAGTTTGTTTCTTGGAAGCTTATGTGTCAGGAGAAAATAATCCTTGGATAAATTAAGTCCCATGAAGTAGATATACCTTTAAGTTTTATATATTTGGAATTAACTAGGTAAATTTTTCTTTTTCTTAAATCTAATTTGTTATTTTAAAATATCCAATGTACTGGAACTAGGAATGTATTTTGGTAGTAGAGTGCTTGCCTACTGTGCTTGAGTTCTGGGTTCAGTTTCTAGGACTCCAAATAACATGCTGTACTTCCTTTATAAATAAATAATTGAATAACATAATTATTATATCCTATTTATTTTGTGTGCATGTGTATGTGCCTGGCTGCGTTTGCTAGGGTACACATGTGGAAGTCAGAGGAAAACTTGGGGAGTTAGTTCTTTCTTTCCGTCGTGTGGCCCTGGGGATAGAACTCAGGTTGTCAGCCTTGGCAGTGTCTTTACCCCCTTCCCTTTAAATTCCACTAAAAAATTATTTTGTGGATTCAATACTTTCATAAATATGACAAAAATTAATATATTTATAACATGAAGAACTAATAAAATTGATTAAAAATGTAAGATCTTGCTAGATGAATGAACAAAAGACAATTCATGAATGAAAGAAGCTAAGACTTAAGATCTGTGGCAGAGGAAGAGGTGGGAGGAAAGACTGACTGGAGGGCAGCACAGGAACATGGTCCATAAAATCAAATGACTGGAGGGCAGCACAGGAACATGGTCCACAAAATCAAATGACTGGGACTCAAGTGGGCTCATAGAGATCGGGGAGCCCGTATGGGTCTGACGTGTTCTCTGCAGGTATGGTGTGTAGCTTGGTGCTTGTGTGGGACTTCTAATAGTGAGAGTGGGGCTGTCTGACTCTTTTGCCTACCTTTGGGACCCTTTTCCTTCTATTGGGATGCCTCATCTAGTCTTCACGTGAGACTATCTTATTGTAGCTTGTTATGCTGTATTTCACTGATATCCCTGGAAGCCTGCTTTTTTCTTTTTTTGTTTTTTTGAGACAGAGTTTCCCTGTGTAGCCGTGGCTGTCTGGACTCGCCTTGTAGACCAGACTGGCCTCAAATTTACAGCTATCTGCCTGCCTCTGCCTCCCAAGTGCAGGGATTAAAGGTGGGCGCCACCACACCTGCAGGCCTGCTCTTTTCAGAGGGGAGGGGAAGGAGGGGAAACTGAAGTCGGGACGTACTATATGAGAGAAGAATAAATAGAAAGGGGAAAAAGATCTGTGCAGAATATTTGATCCTGCTAGCTTCTACCAAGTTCACATTCAAGCAACCATTTCTTCCCCTATGGAATCAGCAAAAACAGAAGGAATGCAAACAAATTAAAAAAGAAATTAATGAAGCTTCTGGGCTATTATATTACTGGAAGCTGGAAAACAGTTTGGCACTGGATCTCAGCAGCATGTCCTTTCTATTCTTTAGTTCAGTTTTGATACATTTTTGCAGATATTACTCTAGGCAAATAATCCAAGTAGGCCGAAAATTTATATACACAGTGTTGTTGTTGTTGTTGTTGTTTTTTAAGACAATGCCTCATTATGAATCACTAACTGGCCTGGAACATGCTGTGCAGACCAGACTGTTCTCAAATCACAGAGATCTGCCTGCCTCTTCTCAAATCACAGAGATCTGCCTGCCTCTGCCTTCTTAGCTCTGGGATTAAAGGCCTGCACCACCATGAATGGATTCAGTGTTATTTGCAGTAGAGAAAATAAAACATGATATGGTATTGGTTGTTTATGATTTATAAGAAGATTTTGTTTTTCTGTTTATTTACTGTGTGTGTGTGAGGAACTGTGTGGGAATATGTGTATGCCATGGCAACATGTAGAGGTCAGAGGCCAACTTGCTGGGGTCAGCTCTTCCAGCATGTGGGTCTTGGGGATGGAAATTAGATTATTAGGATTGCTGACCCATTTTGCCAGCCCCCTTCTTCTGGTTATGCTAGGGGTTGAACTGGGGCCTTCCGTAAGAGCAGCATGTGCTCTACCTCTGGTCCTGCCCTAGCCTTGTGATTCTGTGAATGATGAGCATGATAATAGTTCCTTTAAAGTGTCGTGTTAGTTACTGGATCGATGATGAGATTCTCAGGAGACTGTGAAGCTACATTTTAGAGATGACAGTCTATTTCAGACCTTCATGAATAAGTCAGGATATCTTTTTACTATTGTTTTTATAAGAGTGATATTAAGTGATTATTGATGACATAATTGCAGGTAAATTGGCAAGATGAGGAGCAGCAAGTCAAAAGAGGTGCCTTTACTAAATCCAAGGAGCTCTCAAAGCAGGGAGGCTGTTCAAGGTATGATTTAAATTTTTTTTTAAAAAAGATTGATCTTAATCCCTTTTAAAGGTCCTATAATAAATTCTGATGTGATCAACAGATGAAATTTATATATATGTTTTGATTTATGAAACAAAAAAGTAGATTATACTGGAGGGGTGGTTCAGTAGTTAGGAATGTGTGCTGATCCTGCAGAGGATGTGTGCTCACTCCCCACCACCTTATTGTGTGTCTTGCAGATGCCTATAACTTCAGCTTCAGCCGTCATTTGTCTGAACACACACACATACACACACGCCATTTCTAAAAAAGTGAATAAATAACTCAAAGTACTACCTTCTAGTACAATAGTACCTGTTAAAAAATGAAGTAGTTGAGCCAGATGTGTTCGTGCTTTACTGTAGTCCCAGCTCTCAAAAGCCGAGGCAGGAGATCACGAGATTAAGGGCAGCTTGAGCTGTGCACTAAGAACATGTCTGTCTTCAGAGAGCAGATATCTATCTACCTGTCTGTCTGTCTGTCTATCCTTATACATACTCTATCTACACTTACATATACTCCATCTATCTATACTTATATATATACTATCTATCTTTTTTTTTTTTTTTTTTTTTTAGACAGGGTTTCTCTGTATAACAGTCCTGGTTGTAGACCAGGCTGGCCTCGAACTCACTGAGATCCACCTGCCTCTGCCTCCCAAGTGTTGAGATTAAAGGTGTGCGCCACCACGCCCGGCTCTTTTTTTATTTCTTTATTTTAAAAGATGAACTGAAGTAGATCCAGAGGAAGGTTTCTGTTTGTGAGGAAACTAGAACTTAAGCCAATGGGAAGTAGTTAGGGAAAATGGAAATCCTTATCCTGGAAGAGGATAACTCATGGAAACAACACAGCCTTAAACTATTTGAAAGAGGAAGTAGATTTGCTTGTATTAATACAGTGAATGGAATAGTTTTTAAAGTATTCTTTCACATTGTAAAATGTGATATAAAACAACACAAAGTTTTATATTTGATTGGGCATATTGGTAGATACCTATGATCCCAGCACTCAGGAGGCTCAGGCAGCAAGAGTCTAAGTTGGAAGTCAGGTCAGCCCAGGCTGTATGGTGAGGCCCTACCTTATTTATCTCCCCCACTTCGTGCGTGCAGGTGCATGTGGAGAAGCCTGGCCTTCTCTAATGGTAGGGAGAAAAAGGGTGTTTTGACTCAGTATTATAAATGTATTTGATAAAGAATAGTTGTAATGAAGTAGTTCTCACGCCTTTGATCCCATTTGGGAGCATATTAAAAGTCCTAGTTTAAGTTCTTCAGCACTCTGATTCTATAAATGTCACTTTTTCTCAGTAGATATAACCACACCGTGGGATGCACTTTCTCAGACCAAGGCTGCTGTAAGTAGTTTTAGTTTCTATTTTAAAAATGTACTTATTTGTTTTAAAATTGATACCATGTTATTATGTGATTAATTAGAATATTTGGAAAACAAACTCAGATATTTATATACATTACACAGTGAACAGAAATGTGTAGTAAAGGAGTAAACAAGCTTTAGGGTATCAGCTCTGCTACTGTCATGACATGTCAAATACTCATGTGACTTGTGCTGTTTATTTACCTTAAAAAAAAGATTTACCTAATAATTTATTTATTATATATTATTATGTACACCTGCAGGCCAGAAGAGGGCACCAGATCACATTATAGATGGTTGTGAGTCACCATGTGGTTGCTGGGAATTGAACTCAGGACCTGTGGAAGAGCAGCCAGTGCTCTTAACTCCGTATGGTAATATGAGGATGAATATGGAAAGGTTGGACTGTACCTGTGTAGAAGGCTCATTATCAGGAGGAAGTGAAAGGAACTTGCTTCTTGAATGGATTGAGAGTCATCTCCTCTGTTTTATGATAGTCATAGGCTCTTTTCCTTTATAAAAAAGAATGATTATGGGAGAAAAAGTTATTTTCCTTTGTATTTGGATTGTAGAAATCCAAACTGGCCAAGTGATATATGGTCTCTTCAGAGAAATATTCCTCTTCTGGGTTAATTATCTTAATATGTACTTTCCCCCGTTCTTTTATATATCCCCTGAATTTGGCTCTGTTACTTTATTGTTGGAGTATTTTAAAAACATTTAATTATCTTTATTTTATATGCCTGAGTGGTTTGCTTGAGAGTATGTGTCCACTGTGCATGTCTCTGGTGCCTATAGAAGCAGCTTTTAGCCACCATGTGGGTGCTGGGAACCAAACCTGGGTCCTGCAAGAGCAGCAAGGGCTCTCAACTTCTGAGACATTTCTATAGCTGTTGTCTGATTATTTTGTGGAATTTTCTATGTTCTATCTATGTTCTAATCTTTGGATCTCCTTTGAAAGTAAATCGGCTAATTTTAAATTTTTTTTTTTTTTTTTGGTGTCTTCTCTTGAGAAGGTCTATTTTCTGTTGTGAGAAATATGACCTTATACAATGGTAGGGAGAAAAATTGTATTTTGATTCAATGTAATAAAGATTTGGCTTTATAAAGAAGCCGTATACAATCTCTCTACACAAGCTTTAAACATGTGTAGTGTAGGAATAATAGTTTCTATGTCCTGATTTAATTTTAGTGAAACTAATACATAGTGAATCTGAATAGTCAATACTTTTCAAAAGTACTGTGTGTTTTTGAAGAAATTTTTTAGGATTGTAGTAGAGTCACAGATAGGGAGAATACTTGATACTGAATTATGTGAAAAGTTACTCCAAAATTTTCACAAAAAATCTGAAAGAAGGTAAAGTTCTGTATAAGGTATTTTTATTTCTTTGTGGTGGAATTTTGAGGGTTTAATATTTCTGCTTTTGTTTTCAGATTTCTTCTATAAGCCTGTAGTACTCTACTATTGAAGAGAAAATGCTTTTTAAACATTAGACTATTGGCAGGGATTATATACCAGAGTATATATACAACCTGAATTCTGTGCTTTGTATTTTGATTTTATTTATTTATTTATTTATTTATTTATTTTGGTTTTTTCGAGATAGGGTCTCTCTGTGTAGCCTTGACTGTCCTGGCCTTGCTTTGTAGACCAGGCTGGCCTTGAACTCACAGTGATCCACCTGCCTCTGCTTCCTGAGTGCTGGGATTAAAAGCGTGCGCCACCACCTCCCAGCTCATTTTATTTTTTTATTTAATTTTTTTTTTTTTGATTTTTGAGATATAGTCTCACTATGTAACTTTGGCTGGCCTAGAACTTGCTATGTAGACCAAGCTGACTGCAAACTTAGCAGCCTCTTGAGTGCTGGGATTAATAAAAGAGTGTGCCACCAGACTTGATGAATTTTGCTTTTATTGAAAGATGTAAGTGCCTGGCATGGTGGTGCATGCTTTTCATCCCAGCACTTGAAAGGCAGAGGTTGGGCTGGAGAGATGGCTCAGAAGTTAAGAGCACTGGCTACTCTTCCAAATGTCCTGAGTTCGATTCCCAGCAACCACATGGCGGTTCACAACTGTCTATAATGAGATCTTGTGCCCTCTTCTGGTGTGCAGGTATAGATACAACCAGAATACTGTATAAATAATAAATAAGTAAATCTTTAAAAAAAAAAAAAAAAGGCAGAGGCAGGCGATCATTGTGAGTTTGAGGCCAGACTGGTCTACATAGTGAATCCAAGACAGCCAAGGCTACACAGAGAAACCCTGTCTTGAAAAAACCACACACACACACACAAAATGTATATTATAGACAGGAAATTGTAAAATGTGTGACTCTGAATAAAAATTTTAATCCAGCCAAATTATCCTTTTATTATTTTTGTATGTAAGATATACAAGATATGGTGAATAATATATGGCACATATTCAGATAACATATTGCCTGAAAACGTAACAATTTCAACAGGTTCAACTGATGAATAGAAACGTTGGAACTCTTCACCTACTGGATATTTTTGCTCAATTTTAGATAGCATTATGTTCAAAGCATAATTACTGCTAAAGTAGTAATAAGTTATATAAAAATAGTTAATATTTACAAGAAAGTGTGAGTTTTTTCTTCTACTTTGGAATAATAGTTGGGCAGTATTATTTTAAATATCTATGTAAACCAATGCTAATTAGATTATTTCAGGAATAACCTATGTGTTTTCATTGTATTTAAACTTTAGCTGAGGCACATTGAGAACAAATTAGAAGTAACCCCTACAAGTACAGCTGTAATCGATTCTGTGATGGATGCTAAGAAGTCTGCAAGTGCTACCCGAAAAATAAGTAGAAAAGGTATGTGTGAAGTCCCTTTAAAAATTTTAACTATATTAAATATTAAATACAGATTAAAAAATAATTATTATTGTTTGTAGAGGGTGCACATGTGTCTTGGCCTAGAGGCCAGGGGCCAACCTTGTAGAATTGGTTCCCTCCTTTCGCATTTATTTGGGTTCTGGGATTGGCCCTGTTAATACAGATTTCTGTTGTTTCAGTTCAGTATTTCTTGGTAGTTGGCTGTGTATGCATATGTCCTTACTGTACTGCTGTGGACCGCTGAAGCAGCCTCATGCTTAGCCATGCTGATGATGTTTCACCATTGCATCATCTTTGACAGTTGAGTTTTCATTTGTTTGTGGTAATGAGAATTTTATTATGTGTTTGAGGTTATATATACTTATTTTTTTTAACTTCACAGATATAGTCTTTGAAGGAAGGTAAAATTTAGTTGATTTAACATGTACTGGTATGTGTTTACTTTGCGGGACTAAATTGTTGGTCATGAATGGAACTTATTTATTTATTTATTTATTTTTCTTTTTTTAAAAAGGATTTTATTTATTTTTTTATATAGTACTCTGCCCCCATGTACACCTGCAGGCCAGAAGAGGGCACCAGATCTCATTATAGATGGTTGTGAGCCACCATGTGGTTGCTGGGAATTGAACTCAGGACCTTTGGAAGAACAGGCAGTGTTCTTAACCTCTGAGCCATCTCTCCAGCCCCCATTTTGGTTTTTTGAGACAAGGTTTCTCTGTGTTACCTTGGTGGTCGTGGGCTCACTTTGTAGACCAGGCTGGCCTCAAACTCACAGCAATCCACTTGCCTCTGACTCAGGAGTGCTGGGATTAAAACGTGCGCCACCATACCTGGTGAATGGAATGTTTTTTATACAGATATATTGACATATGTACATAAAAATACATTTATAATATATTATTTGTACATTATAAACTGACACAGTGCAGATATTTGATTTTTTGTCTGTTTGTTTCCTTGGTGGGCTACAAGGGGCAAGTAAGTGTGCTCTACTTAGACTGAAGTTAGCTGCATTTGACAGTTCTCTTTTTACTGTTATGGAGGGAGGGTTACTGAAGATTTAACCTAAGGCCCCACATACAAAGAAAGTCCCTACTGCTGACCTGTATCTTCAGCCTTAATCTTATTTTCTTTTGTATTTTAAGATCAGTTTTCCACACTGGCCTTGAGTTCACTTTGTAGCCTAGGTAGGTCTTGCATTGGCAATCCTCCTACCTCATGATGTGTGGATTTTAATGTGGTATTTTCTTTCTTTTTTTTTTTTTTTTTCCCGTTTTTGGTTTTTTGTGACAGGATTTCTCTGTGTAGCTGTGGATGTCCTGGGCTCCCTTTGTACACCCTACTGGCCTCAAACTCACAGAGATCTGCCTGCCTCTGCCTCCTGAGTGCTGCAATTAAAGGCGTGCGCTGCCATGCCCGGCTGGTATTATCTTCTTAGAGTACAGTTTTCTCTATACATTGAGTGGCCGTGGGTATTTTCTGGCGGCTTACCTAATATCTAACTAGAGATGGTAGAAATAGTACACAGATAAGTTATTCTCTTAGACATGTGCTTTCATAGATCTTTTTTCTCCTTCAGACGGTAGATATCTAGATGATTCTTGGGCCAGTGCTCCAGCTTCCAAAACTTGTAAGCCACGGAAAGAGAAATCTCGTAGTCCCCTCAGGGCTACTACCCTCGAAAGTAACGTTAAGAAAAACAACCGTGTGGAGTTCCGTGAACCTTTGGTTTCTTACAGGTTGGTATTGGGACGAAGAAGTTAGTAACTGGGGATAGTCTGTAGCAAGTACAATGGAATTATGATTTCCTCTAGCTGTTGTAATACTCTGATTCTGAAATTCTAGTAGTTCCTCTCCTCATCGTTGTGTCCACATGTCTGACAAGTGTGCTTTGGTCACAGTGTAGAAGCTGTGCAGTCGTCGTGGCAGGGAAGGAATAGTAGCAGCGCTGTTGTGAGGCGGAGGGCACAGGTCATGGGGCTGGCGTGTGAAATGCAAGGACTACCCTAGTACCTTGAGTCCTCCAAGCAACTGTCCAACTCCTAAGTTCCACAGACCTCTAAGACAGGGCCACAAGCTGGGGACTCTAGTGTTCAAATACACGGGCCTGTTTCACACTTCAGCCACAATAGAAATGTTATTATTCTCCACAAAAGATAATCCAAAAAATAAAACGTCACCAAAACATAAAAAGTAAAAACCCACCAACCTCCCCAAACTTAGCCCTCTTATATAAAAAAATACTAAGTACTGAACTGCCATTTTTGTGGTACTGGATTTCAAATTCAGGATCTTTCATAGAGTTGTCAAAGACTCAGCCAGGCTGTGTTCCCAATCTGTATCCTCTCTATAAGGATTTGATTGGAAGAAATAGTAGTATTTGTCAGTGTGTGTGTGTGTGTGTGTGTGTGTGTGTGTGTGTGTGTGTATGTGTGTGTGTGTGTGTACCGCATGTGTTGTTGCTGCCCAAAAATGCCCTGGAGCTAGAGTTACAGTTGGTTGTGAGCTGTCCCATGTGGGTTCTGGGAACTGAACTCTGGTCCTCTGGAGAAACAGAAACTGCTCATAACCAAGCAACACGCATTCTGAACCAGCTCTCTAGGCCATGAAATTAATTTTTTGTTTTTTCTGATGTTATGAGTTTATTCTTTTACTTTTTAGCAACTTAGATGTTCTGGATAAATAATTTAATAGTGTAGAAGAGATAATAGAAAGTGTATATTTTTATTAACAATTCTTAGGACATTTAAATATTAAATTAGAGAATTTTATATTTTTGAGGATACCTTACTAATGATTTAAATGTATTCATAGCCTTAGCATGGCAAATAATAGGAAGTAGCAGACCCATGGCCTTATACTTATTGAACTTATAAGCATTTTTTTTGTATTTTAAAAAGTGTCAGTAAATCAAGTTTCCTGATGGTACTTGCTAATTTTAGGTATGTACTTAATACTCTCAAATTTTGTGATAAAGAATTTGGAAGAGGAGGTAAATAAAAAATACAAGTTAAAAGATAATAAAGCATTTGCAAATGTAAGTAAGATATAGATAGAATGATCAAGGCTGAAAAATATAGCCTTGGTACTGTCACTAGTATTGCAGCAAAAGTAAAAGGAATGCAAAACCCTGCCTAAAAACATGCTCCCTGCCAGGGGTGAGACTGAGCTAGTGACTCCTTTATATTTTGATGTTCTTGCAAAGAATAATATATGGTATTTTAAAATTTTATAAATTATATATCTTTTAAGAAAAAAAATTAACCTAGGGGAAAGTTATATACTAAATGCCTCTTTCCCCCTGACAGATTCCATTTATCACATAACTCCTTTCCCTAATTCGTGTACACACACACACACCCCCCACACACAGTTTCATATAGCTTAGTTTGGCCCCCAGCCAAAATAAATTCCAATTTCTGATCTTCCACCTCCTCCTCTCTATTACTGAGGTCTTAAGAGTGTACCACCTGAATTATACAGTGCTGGGATTAACTGTGCATGCTAGCAGGCACTCTCTTAACTGAGATATATTCCCAGCTCCTTAAACCTTTACTATCTTCTGTAAGAAACACACCTCATCTGGCTTTGCTTGTATTAGTTACCTTTGAGTAGCTGTGACCAAAATACCTGAGAACAACCTATTCGGACTCATGATTTCAGAGGGCATAGTCCATGGTTGGTTAGACCCTTGTGCTTTAGCATCATGGTGGTGGGGGCATATGGAGGAGAATAGTAGTATTCACCTCATGATATATGAGAAGTACGGAGAGAGGAAGAATGAATGAATGAATGAATGAATGAATGAGAGAAGCCCTTGGTAAACCATCAAGCACATCCAGTGACATATTTCCTCTAGGTAGGCCACACCTCCTAAGGTATCTACAACTACAAAATAGTGCTGTCATCTAGGAACCAAACATTTAACATACGAGCCTCTGGGGAATGTTTTTCATTGAAACCGTAACACTCCCAACACTCCATTTTCCAAGACAGATTAATCTGTGCTTCTATAATACTAAATAATTCTCATTATAGCATTTTCATATATTTTGGTTCTATGTTTGTCTACGGAAGGGTGTAAATCTTCTCAAAGAAGTAACTGGTTAGTGCTAGCCATTAATGAATATTTTTACCAATATTTTATTATGAAAAATGTAAAACTTCTAGACAGTTAAAAGTATAGTGAAGACCTTTGTACATATTCAGTAAATATTTAATGATTAAAAGTTTACGTAAAATTACTCTTTTGTCTTTTCTTTCTTTTTTTATTTTTTGTTTTTTTTTTAGACAGGGTTTCTCTCTGTAGCCTTTGCTGTTGTGGACTCACTTTGTAGACCAGGCTGGCCTTGAACTCACAGTGATCCACCCGCCTCTGCCTCCTGAGTGCTGGGATTAAAGGCATGTGCCACCATGTCCACCTGTCTTTTCTTTTTTAAAGACTTATTTATATTTAGGTATATACGTGTGTGTGTGTGTGTGTGTGTGTGTGTGTGTGTGTGTGTGTGTGTGTGTGTCACAAGAGTGTCATCTCACCTGGTGGAGTTAGATACAGATGTGAACTATCTGACAAGCATGTTGGGATCTGTACTGTCCTGGCCAAAGAGCAGCAAGTACTCTTAATTGATGAGCCATCTTTAGCTCCCTCAATCTTCTTTTTCTTTTTTGCTTTATTTTATTCTTTCCATGTTCTAATTTTATACCTAAATATTTTTTAACTGAATTGATGAATCCTAGTGAAGATAGTGAACATAATTGTGTTTAGTCTTAGTGTCTGATGGCAGCCACAGGGGAAAAATGCATACTTAGATACTAATAATAGATAGACTTGCCATGTTGAGTAAGGTCATAGTTTTAAGAGTTTCTACGGCATTTAGGGTCTTATATCTTTATGTGTAATGGTCTAGATTAGGCTATATAAGAGATTGTTAATGGAGGTACAATGCTACTTAACATTTTTAGTATTCACATGCTGAAGAAAGTAGCTAGGCTGCTGTTTCAGCTGTTGCAGGTCCAAACTGCTGTTATATGTAGTGGGCACTCTTTCTCCTTCATGTCTTGCTCACAGCAAAGCTTTATTTGTCTTCATTAACTTTGCTTTTTTTTTTCAGTTACTTTTTTAAAAAAATTAATCAGTTTATTCAGATTACATCTCAATTGTTATCCCATCCCTTGTATCCTCTCATTCCTCCCTCCCTCCCTCTTTGACCCTATTCCCCTGCCCTATGTCTGTGACTGAAGGGGGCCTCCTCCCCCACCATATGGTCATAGGCTGCCAAGTCTCATCTTGGTAGCCTGCTTATTCTTTCTCTGAGTGTCACCAGGCCTCCCCACCACGAGGAAGTGGTCAAATACGGGGCACCAGAGTTCACGTCTGAGTCAGTCCCCGCTCTCCACTCAACTGTGGAGAATGTCTTGTCCATTGGCTAGATCTGAGAAGGGGTTTGATGTTTACTGCAAGTATTGTCCTTGCATTAACCTTCCTTTTATTAAACTTTAGAAAGTTTTAGAATAATATGCAAATTAAAATTGGCTGTGAAGGAAAACCTCTGCTAGTATTTTTGTAAACAGAGACTATGAACTTTGTGCTGTCTTAGCCTGTGACCAGCCTGCCTACACTTGAGTTTTACATAGTTTAAAGCTGCTACATATTTCTCTGGTTTCGAGAGGTTTTGCTTTAGAAGAAAAATTTTAGGGCTTCTTGCATACTGACCTTTAAAAAATTATATATATATATATATATTTTTTTTTTTTTTTTGAGACAGGGTGATGTTAAGTTGCCAAGACTGGCTTTGAGATCCTCCTGCCTCAGACTCTTAAGCCGCTGGGATTATGGATCTATGCCATTAGGCCCTGGATTTACTTTTTCAAGCTTTTAGGGGAGTTGTTGTTCGTAGCTATTAATTTAAAGGTAGGGTCTAATAAATGTTTATTTATAGCCTTTTCTAACATACTATCACTTAATAAAAAACACAGATACCTGTTATATTTTAAAATAGCCTTGGTTTACCTGGGGCAGGGCAGATATTAATCCCCTAAACTGCCTTCCATATCTCCTTGCCCCAATCCTATGCCATCTGCTCCTAATAGTTTCTATTGAGCAACCTCCCATCCATAACCCCAAATACTTGCTTATGTTCTTCTTACGGGCCGGATCCTCCATCCATGCTTTTCTCCACCTCACTCATGGCAGCAGCCTCCTCCTTCTTCCTCTTCCTCTCTCTTTTCTTTTCCAAGATCCTTTTCCTGTCTCTCTGACTACTTCCTTTCCCAAGATACTCTCTGTCCCCAAAGCCTGCGAACTTTAGCCTTTCCCATTTTCCGTGCCTGTGTGTGTTGGCTTTATATTGGTCAAACAGGAATAACATTTTAGGCAAGGTTACAAACATTTTGGGGTACATGAGTCTGCTCATTTGGGCAGCAACCAGACCAACCCCCAACAGTTCTTTGTTTTGCTTCTGTTAGTTTCAGGTTTTCTGTTGTGTTTGTAATACTGGTTTCAATTTGACTGTTTTGTTGTTGTTGTTGTTGTTTTAAACTACTTAGGCTTTTTTTATTGACAAGCAAAAATTATTTGTGATATAAATAATGCTTTGATTGCTGTATTTAAGAGCTTAATCAACCTCTTCAGTGTATGTATCACCTCACACACTTATTGTTATTTTCTGGTAAAAATACCTAAAATTTAACTCCTGCATTTTTTTTAAGTCTACAGAGTTTTTTGTTATTAACTGTAATCATAGAGCTTTTTTCCTCTTTCACAGGGAAACCCATGGTACACCTCTCAGCTTCAGCCCCAGTCATCTGGAGTCAAAGCTTGCCTATTGTGTTCACGAGGAAAAGGCTGAGAATGGGAAGCAAATAGCAGGTAGTCGGGACGACCGGAGTGTCCATGGCTGTGATTTGGAGAGCTCTCAACCATCTGTCATCAGTGATACAGTTGTCAGATTTTTAAATGATGGACCAGCAATTGATGCATTGTACAGTTCTGAATGTTTAAGTAAAATGGGAGTACCTGTAAGAACTGAGGAAGAAATGCCTAACAGAACAAAAGGAAGTGAGAACAAGTCAAAGTCTCTTCTTAATAACATTGGACATGAAAGTGATCCAAAAGTGTTGCTGCTGTCTGACTCTTCTCCATCCTCTATTAGTGCCTGTAATTCCCAAAGATTAGATATTTCAAAGCGGCGACAACATGATAATAAACTGGAAAAACTTAAGGAGCGGATTAGGAAACAGTGGGAACACTCAGAAGAAATAAATGGCCAGGCCCAGACTCTAGGTCATATTGACCATCCTGTCATGGTTGTTAATGTTGATAACTCGGTGACAACAAAAGTCAGAAAAGTGGCAACAGCACCACCTGCTCCTGCATATAAAGGTTTGTAATCAGTCTTTATATTTTTCTCTATCTTTGTGTTGTCTGGTTCCCTTTGGGTGTACAGAATAGGTTGATTACCAAAGTAGCTGCATTATAAAGAAAAATTTAGGTGCATGTTAAAAATGACAATTCTAGATGAATGTCAGAATTTCTGGGGATGTGGTCCAGAATGAGATTTTGTTTGTTTTTTTGTAGGTTTGTTTTTGAGACAGGGTCTCACTGGATGGCCTAGAACTCACAGAGATCTGTCTGTCTCTGCCTCCCAAATGTTGGAATTAAAGATGTGTGCCTCCAGAATAAGAATTTTTAAGAAGTCCATTAGGGGATCTTCCCTTGTTCTTCCTCCCCTACACCTCTCCTCTCCTCCTCTCTTCCTTTTTGCAAGAGAGTTTACTCTATAACCCAGGCTGCCTCAAACTCAAAGCAATCTGAGTGTGGGATGACAGACATGAGCCGGCGTGCTCAACTCCTTAGAGATAAATAGAATAAGTACTCTTTTCTGACAAGCAAAAGAATATTGTTTGGAATTCCTCAGAATTGCTTAACAGTAGTGTCTGTAGTGGTGCATGCTTGTAATTCTATCTACACTGGAGGATAAGGAAAGGAGAATCTCTAGTTTAAGGCCAACCCAAACTGCAGAGTTCCAGCTAGTCTGACTATATAGTAAGACCCTGTCTCAAAATATAAAGTTTTTAAAAGGCTTGGAATGTAGCTCAGTAGTAGATAGCTTGTCTAGCGTATTCAGGTCCCTTGGCTTAATTCTCAATATTCGAAAGACAGTGACAAAAACTCCATTTAAAAGACAAATCTGTCAATTTCCACTGAACATAGGACTGCCTAATATTTTTGTATTGACATAGATCCTGTTTTAACTTTTGACTTTTGAGGAAGTTTATTTCCTCTTATTTTAGAAAAATATTTAAAACAGACTTATACTAACATTAATAAATTTTTATTGAGGAATGTTCTTCAGATCTATTTTCTTTTTATAGATAATTTAAGTTTTCATAAATGGTGGGCTTAAGGGGTTTTTGATTTTTTTTTAAATTTATTTTTATGTTTTTGAGTGTTTTGCCCACATGTATGTCTATATACTACATGGCTCCTCTGGAAGAATAGCCAGTACCCTTAATTGCTGATTCATCTCTCTAGCCTTGGGATTTCTGTTTTTATGTACATGTTCCTTGAATTGTTTTCCAGAACTGTGCAACTGTGCGTGTAATGAAGGGTGTGTGTGTGTGTGTGTGTGTGTGTGTGTGTGTGTGTGTGTGTGTGTGTGAGAGAGAGAGAGAGAGAGAGAGAGAAGGGGGGGAAAGGGAGGGAGAGAGAGGAGTGAGTTTGTTCCACTAGATAGTGAACTCAGATTTTTCTTTTTCTTGAGACAGGTTCTCAGTATATAGCCCTGGCCATCCTGGAACTATGTGCACCAGGCTGGCCTGCCTCTGCTTCCTGAGTGCTTGGATTGAAGGCATGCCCCATCATGTCCGGTCTCTAGATTTCCTTTTCTGCATATTTTTTCAAGTTCAGTTTTTATAGATCAATTTAGGCAGATCAAAATGTTGTTAAAATCTCTTTCTTCTAAAAGTTTTAAGTTATTAATAAATTAAGACAGTTTTGAACTAATTCGTTCTGTATTTCTTGACCAAATTAAAAATTTCCCTGACAAGTTTTATGTTTTTCTAGTCCTAAGAGGTCTTTAGTTAGTTTTTCTCTGGAACAATTTTAGCAGTATCAATTTTATTTTGTGTTCTTGCAATGTTTTATTAGTGATACTTTTTGTGAATTATATAAAGATAGATAATTTATATTTCCTTCTAGTTAATCTGTGATAAACTTGTGACCAAATTCAGTTTAGAATGCTTAAGGATGCTCTGTTGTCTAAGAATGTTCTGATGTATTATTAATAGATCCTGCTAGTCATATGTATCTCATATCCACACTGTTGGCAGAGCAAATAGCAAGTGGGGTAAACAGAATATTCTTCTTGGCTTTGAAAGAGTGATTGCCCAAATCCTTGTTATAGCATGGCTGATCCACTAATGCACTTTATATTTTACTATTAGCAAATTGTTTTCTGAAAAAAATCAAAGTCCTAAGATACCAAAGGCTATCTCACTAAAACAAACTTAAGATGTCTTACTGGAGTCATATTTTATTAATACTTTACTTAGAAATTATGAATTCTAAAAGTAAAAGCCTTGAAGATAACTTTCTAAAGTTGGTCATCGGGCTTTACGATATTCCTTTTTGTAATAATTTAAAAATGTGCTTGTTTTTGTATTAAAAATTTTTAACAACTTTTAGAGGGGTTATTTTGATAACATGTAGTACACATTTAAATAATTATTATGGAATATAGTTTCTAATATTCTGATTAATGGATTTATTTTTTATAATAGCAAAGTATTTCTTTTAAAGATTTATTTATTATTTATATAGTATCCTTCCAGCCTATATGTCTGTAGTCCAGAAGAGGGCACCAGATCTCATTATAGATGGTTGTCAGCGACCATGTAGGTGCTGAGAATTGAACTCAGGACCTTTGGAAGAGCAGCCAGTGCTCTTAATCTCTGAGCCATCTCTCCAGCCCCACAAAGTAGTTTTTTTTACAGCATAAATTAATGTACTTCATTATACTGTATTCTAAAGTGATATTTTATTTGCTTGAATATATAATAAATTCACTTGGTTGACTGTTCTAAAGATTTAAAGTATATATTTTGAAAAGCTTCTCTTGTGTTCCAACCATCTGATTCCATTTCTGGAGGTTACTTGTCTTAACAAGTTATATATTGTTCCAATACATATACACAGTGTGTGTACAGAAAAGAATTTGTGCTTGGGTTTATTTCTTATTTTTATACAGTTTTTATCATATTGAACCAATTCTGCAACCTGATTGATCTTTTATTCTCTTTATCTTATACATTCTTCCTCCTCTCTTTCCTTTTCTGTGTTAGATCTTAAACTCAAAGCCTTGTGTTTGCCGGTCGTTTTTGTTTGTTTGCTTGTGCTTTAAGAAAGAAAAACAGAAAAAAAAAAAAAAAAAAGAGCTGAAAGCCAGCCGTGGTGGCACATGCCTTTAATCCTCGCACTCAGGAAGGCAAAGGCAGGCAGATCTTTATGAGTTAAAGGTTGGCCTGGTCTACACAGTGAGTTCAGGACAACAAGGGCTACACAGAGGAACCCTATCTCAAACAAACAAATAAATAAATAACCCCAACCCCCCCAAAACATGAGGCAGAACTGTAAATTTGAGTCAGCTTTGGATTACAAGGTCAGACTGTCTCAAACAAAAAACAACTAGATGCCAGAGACATGGAAATTATTTTATGAAACACAAATGGCATTTAGTGCTTGCTTACCTTTTTCTTTCTGGTGTAAAGATCAGTGAAGGTAAAGAACCTAACTTGGTCATGAATATAAATAAGCACACAATATTCTTTTTCGTTTTTACTTTTTAAATTCTGTGCATGTGCATGCATGCCAATGGAGGCTGGAGATATCAACTCCCATGTAGATGGAGTTACAGGCAGCTGTGAGCAGTCTGATATGGGGCCTAGAATCTGAACAGGGGAATAGGGTCACTCTTTAGCAACAGTGTGTACTCTTAACCACTGAGCCATCTTTCTGGCCCCAGGGATTTAAAAAACAATCATATTATGAAAATCATATAAGTAGAAGAAAATTGTAGCAAAAAAAAAGGAGTTAATGATTTGAGGGACTTCTAAGAAGCATACTGGTATTGAAATGTTAACATTTGTGACGATGAAAATACAAAGAAGGGCTTCTATAGAAAGAAATGTTCCTAAAGAGAGTGGAAAAAAAATACATCCCAAATTCTCCAAAATCTGAAATATGGTAAGCGCTGATATAACATTGTAATTGGAAAGTTCCACACCTGACCTCATGTGGCAGGTCACAGTCAAAATGCAGGTGCATTATATTGTTTAACTTCGCTCTGTCGGCTTGGATATATCGTTACCATCTATGTCAGGATTCCTCAACTCCATTGTGCTCCTAGGTACAATAGAACTCTGCGTAGATCACATGCAGCAATGGACTTTCCCCATCGTGTCCCACAAAGGGTTTGAGGTGTTTCTTACCTTTTGCTTATTTTCTGCTTGTGGTATAAAGATATGCCGGAAATGTTGAAAAGCCCAGCAAACTCTCTTTTTGGTAACAGTTATTGGGAAAGAGAAAATATTTAGGTTTATAAATAGCACCCAAACCACGCATGCTAACTGGGAAACATCCGACAAGTGTATGGGCTGGAGTCAGCACCAGATGTGACCTGAGAAACAGGATAGGCTGGTGGAGCTCTGCCAGGAAAGTGATGGGCAGAAGTTAATGCAAAAGAAAGGTGGACTGCTGGGCTAGAGATGAATGTGGGTATTTTAAAAGTAGCTCTGTGTGCACTGCAGTAGCATATGCCAGTGCGTGAGACGCTATTGTAGAGCTGGTGCAGGCTACCACAACGAACTGAGGAGGAAAGGAAGCGTGAGACGCTATTGTAGAGCTGGTGCAGGCTACCACAACGAACTGAGGAGGAAAGGAAGTGTGACTATGGAAAAGTTTAAGAAAAAGCACAGATTGTTATTATTTAGAATTCATGGTGGAAAAACATATGCTGATTACAAAGCCAGAGAGAAAGGCAGTGATCAGGTTGCCAAAGTTGTTGCTGTTGAAAATAAAAAAATACTCATGATACGTTACTGCTTTGGTGATGTCCCAGAAAGATGCTTATTCTAGCTGAGAAGTTAGCCACCACAGGAATTAAGGATGCCAAGGACAGAATGCCTGTTGAGATGTGTTAATGCAGCAGGCACACATAGGCCTTAAAACTTTTGTGTGATAAGTGAAAGCATTCACCTCTGTTTTAAAGGTTTAATTTCTTACCAGTCAGTTATGCTAATAAAAAGTTAGACCATAGATGGTTTTTAAGTTGGTTCCATGGGCACAGGTACTAGTAGCCCACACTCACTGCTAGGGAACTGGCCTGAATAATGATATAGGATTTTGTTACCGACAATTGTTCTGTTCATCTTCTAGCAGGAATTCCTATTAACATATTATGTATAGGCTTGTAGAACGTGTAGCTCAATGGTAGAACACTTACCCACTGTTCGTAAGACTGTAGGTTCAATCCTCAGCAGCATAGAGAAATAAAAACCAAAACAATCCCCCCAAACCAAAATTTATATTTATGCAATCTATCACTTTCTTTCTTTCTTTTTTTTTTAAAGCATTTATTTGGTTTTGTTTCCCCCAACCTGCTTTGGGACAGGGTTTCTCTGGGTAGTCCTGGCTGTCCTAGAACTCACTCTGTAGACTAGTCTGGCCTTCAACTCAGAGATCTGCCTCCCTCTGCCTCCAAGTGCTGGAATTAAAAGTGTGAGCTACTGCAGCCCAATTTAAATTTTTAAATAAACATTTATTTAAATTGTGTGTATGTGCATTTGTCAGCATACACATGTCATAGCATGTGTCTCCAGGTCAGAGAACAACTTGTTGGATGGAATTGGTTTTCTCCTTGTACCATGTGGGGCCTGGGGGTCAAACTTAGGTTTTCAGACATGGGGAAAAAATGCCTTCTCTTGTGGAGCTATCTCACAGTCTCCAAAACTCTTTGTTGAAAGCATGCTAACAGTGTGTGACAGAGGCGCAAGTGTAGAAGGTTTTCTACATGAATTTAACAAAGTGTGTTGACATTCTGAAGATGCTTCATGTGCTTTCGCCATTGTTTGGACCGTGTGACAAATGAGCATGCTTGGCACAAGCTTCTGGCCTGCAGTTCTATGTTCAGTTATGATAATAAGGTGGTAAGTTTCAGTCAAGTGAAAAAAAAACATGATTTCTGGCCTTACATATGTAAATCATGCCTTTAGAAGTGGGTTTAGAGAAATTACCTTATTGATAGTGAGGCTATAGTTTGTTGCCCAGTGGTAAAAAAAAAATTCAAGTGGTTCTGAACCAAGGTGACAATGGTGGTGGTTATGATGGTAATGTTAACACTGTAGAGAAGATGCCTATAGGTGACATAGGGAACATTATGATTAGGTGAAGGTCTTAAAGCAGTGCATATTCACAAAAGAACAAAAATCATCTTGATTATAAAATCAAAGAGAAACTTCTAAGACAAAAGCTTGCAAAGGCCAATAATTCTTGAGGAAATATTAAGCCATCAATAGCAGATCTACTTCCTAGTCTACAGCTGTCTCAAATTTCTACCCCCCTGCCTTGTTTGTTTTATTTTTCCCCGTTTAGTGAAAATAGATTCTTGGGGCTGGAGAGAAGGCTCAGAGTTTAGGAGCACTGACTGCTCTTCCAGAGGTCTTGAGTTCAATTCCCAGCAACCACATGGTGGCTCCTAACCATCTATAATGTGATCTGATGCCCTCTTCTGGCCTGAAAGTGTACATGCAGGTAGAGCAGTGTATACATAATAAAAGAGTAAATCTTAAAAAAAAAAAAAAGATTCTTCTCCTATACAACATGTCCTTATAGTTTCCTTTCCCTTTGCTCCTAGTTCTTCCCACCAGTCCTTCCCTCCCCTCCAGATCCGCTCCCTTTCTGTCTCTCATTAGAAAAGAACAGGCTTCTAAGAGATAACAGCAGAACACAACAAAATAAAATATAGTAAGATAAGACAAAAAAACATCACTTCAAGGCTGGACAGGGCAACCCAACAAAAAGAAAGGAGCCCCAGGGGCAGGCACAAGAATCAGAGACATAGGACTCCCATAAAAATACTGACCTGAAAACTATAATATGTGCATAAAGGGCCTGGTGCAGAGTAATGCAGGCCTTGTGCTCCCTCCTTCAGTCTGAGTTCATATGAGCCTTGCTGAGCTGATTTTGAGGGACTCATCCTCCTGGTTTCCTGCATCCCTGCTGGCTCTTACACTCTTTCTACCTCCTCCTCTTTGGAGTTCCTTGAGCTCCAAGGAAAAGGATTTGATGGAGACATCCCATTCAGAGATATATGTTCCAAGGATTTTCTCTCCACATAATGTCTGGTTGGTGGATTCTCATCTGTTCCTGTCTGCTGCAGGAGGAAGTATCTCTTGAATAAGGCACTAATCTATGTATATAGAAGACTATCATTAGAAGTCATTAAACATATATATCTATACATACATACCTACATATGTATACATATATATGTACACACACACACACACACACACACACACACACACACACACACACTTATTTAAAGACCAATAATACTTTGCTTTATCCTAGGTCTCTGGTTCTTGGTTACCCAAGCAGTGTTGGGTATGATTTCCATCTTGTGGAGTGGGTCTTAAGTCCAATCAGACATTGGTTAGCCACTTCCACGGCTTCAACGCTACCGTTCCGTTGCCCAAGTATATATTTTGCAGGCAGGACAGATTGTAGGTCAAAAGTTTTGTGTCTGGGTTGGTTTTTATGCTTCTCTTTTGGTAGTCTGCATAGTACCTTCCTGTACCAAAGACACTAGAAGGTAGGGGTGAAGGCTTCATGTAGACTCCAGTTTGACTTCTCCATGTTCAGTTAGTTGTGTGGGTGCTGTCCTTGGCAGTGGGGCCATCTGTGAGGTTGCAGAGAGCATACCTTTGTCTTAGCAACATCCTGGGTGGTTTGGGAATTTCCATGGGACCCACCTTGGGCAACAACTCAATTAGATGCAATGCAGTCCGAGTGTTGGAAGCCTTGTTTGATGACAAGAGATGGCAAAGTTGGGACTCTGTACCCCCATTGTTAGGAGACCTCATTAGGATTCCTTTATGTGTTTTAGGAAGTTCCCACCGCACCAGGGTTTCACACCATTGCTCTGAAGTCCTTCAGTTCTAAGCCCTTCACTCTCCCCCTCCCCTTCCTAACCTGATTCTTCAGTTCCTGTCCCCACCTGCTCCAGGTCCATGCATAAAATCTGTTCTATTTCCTCCTTCCAGAGAGATCTGTGTGTTACCTCCTAGTCCTTAACCTTTCTGGGTGTACAAATTGAAGGTGGCTTATTATTTATCTAATAGCTAGTCACGTATAAGTAAAATATGCAAACATATTTATCCTTCTGGGTCTGAGTTAACTCACAAAGGATAATTTTTTTTCTAGTTCCATTCATTGGCCTGCAAATTTCATGATGTCCTTTTTTTTTTAAAATAGGGTTTTCAGGTATTTATTTATTTATTTTGGTTTTTCAAGACAGGGTCTCTCTGTGTAGCCTTGGTTGTCCTGGACTCACTTTGTAGACCAGGCTGGCCTCGAACTCACAGCGATTCGCCTGCCTCTGCCTCCTGAGTGCTGGAATTAAAGGCATGTGCCACCACCGCCCGGCTTAATAGGTTTTTCAAGACAGGGTTTCTCTCTGTAGCCCTGGCTGTCCTGGACTCACTTTGTAGACCAGGCAGGCCTCAAACTCACAAAGATCCTCCTACCTCTGCCTCCTGAGTGTGTCAGCAAGCCCAGCTTACAATGTCATTTTTTTTTAAATAGCTGAGTAATACTCCATCCAGTAGGTCTTTTATTGTTCAGGATTGTTTTAGCTATCTTAGGGTTTTTTCCTCCACATTTCCATATGAAGTTGAGAATTGACCTTTCAAAGTCTGTAGAGAATTGTGTTGGAATTTTGAAGGAGATTGCGTTGAATCTGTAGTTTGCTTTTAATAGAATGACCATTTTTACCATGTTAATCCTCCAATCCAGGAGCATAGGAGATCCTTCCATATTCTGATGTCTTCTTCAGTTTCTTTGTCAAAAGCCATTTCTGCATTTAACAAGATGATCGTGTGTGTATTTTTTTCTTTCAGTTTTTTTAATCTGGTATATTACATTTATTTATTTACATATGTTGAGCCATCCCTGCATGTCTAGAGTGAAGCCTACGTGATCATTGTGGAAGATCTTTTTGAAGCGTTGTAGGATTTGGTTTGCAAATATTTTATTGAGTACTTTTGCATCTATGCTTATAAGGAAATTTGATCTATAATTTTCTTTCTTCATTGGGTCTTTATGTGGTTTGGGTATCAGAGTAACTGTGGCCTTATAAAATGAATTTGGCAACGTTCCTTGTTTTTCTTTTGTGGAATAATTTGAGAAGCATTGGCATTAATTCTTTGAAAGTCTGGTAGAATTCTGCACTAAACCATCTGGCCTTGACCTTTTTTTGGTTGGGAGACTTTTAACAACTGCTTCTTTTTCACTAGTGGTTATAGGTCTGTTTAAAGTATGTCCTTAGGATTCTGTGGATTTCCTCTGTACCTGTTGTTATGTACCCCTTTTCATTTCTGATTTTGTTAATTTGGATATTCTCTACTTTTTAGTTAGTTTGGATAAAGGCTTATCTAGTTTATTTTTTTCAAAGGACAAACTCTTTGTTTCATTGATTCTTGTGTTGTTTTCTTTGTTTCAATTTTATTGATCTTTTTTTTTTTTAGCCCTGAGTTTGATTATTTTTTGCTGTCTACTCCTTTGGGGTGTGATTACTTCTTTGTGTTCTAGAGCATTCAGGTATGCTGTTAAGTTGCTAGTATGAGATCTCTCTAGGTTTTTGTTTTGTTTTTCAAATCAGGAATTCTCTGTGTAGTGCTGCCTGTCCTGGATCTCTCTTGGTAGACCAGGCTGGCCTCAAACTTAGAGATCTGCCTGCTTCTGCCTACCAAGTGCTGGGATTAAAGGTGTGCACCACTACTGCTTGGCCTCTCTAGTTTTATTTTTATTTTTATTTTTTTTAAATGTAGACAGTACTGTGAAGTTGCCTCTTAGAACTGCTCTCATTATGTCCCATAAGTTTGTATATGCAGCGTCGTGATTTTCATTGAATCCTACAAAGTCTTTAATTTCTCTTCTTTTTCTTTCTTTCTTTCTTTCTTTCTTTCATTTTTAAAAAGGATTTATTTATTATGTGTACGGTGCTCTGCCTGTATTACACCTGTAGGCCAGAAGAGGGCATCAGATCATTGATGGTTGTGAGCCACCCTGTGGTTGCTGGGACTTGAACTCAGGACCTCCAGAGGAGCAGTCAGTGCTCTTAACCCCTGAGCCATCCCTCCAGCCCCAGTCTTTAATTTGTTAATTTCTGTCTTGACCCATTTTTCTTTCTTCTTCTTTTTAAAAAAAAATTTTTTTTTTTTGGAGACAGGGTCTCTCTGTGTAGCCTTGGCTGTCCTGGACTCGCTTTGTAGATCAGGCTGGCCTCGAACTCACAGCAATCCGCCTACCTCTGTCTCCCAAGTGCTGGGATTAAAGGTGTGTGCCACCGGCGCCTGGCCCATTTTTCATTCAGTAGAGAGTTGTTCAGTTACAATGAGTTTGTAATCTTTCAGGTGTTTCTGTAGTTGATACATAGCTTTAATCCATGCTGGTCTAACAGGATTCAGGGAGTTATTTCAGTTTTCTTGTATCTTCTGAGACTTGCTTTGTATCCAAGTACATGGTCAGTTTTGGTGAAAATTCCATGGGGTAAAGAGAAGGTATATTCTTTTGTGTTTGGATGAAATATTCTGTAAATATTTGTTAAGTCCATTTGGCTATAATGTCTGCATTTCTCTGTTTGTGTTAGTTTTTGTCTCAATGACCTGTTCATTGGTGAGAGTAGGGTGTCACCTACCATTAGTATGTGAGGGCCATTGTGTGCTTTAACCTGTAGTAGTGGAGTTTTTTGTTTTTGTTTTCGTTTTTGTTTTAATGGACTTGGGGTCCCTTGTGTTTGGGGCATAGAACTTTAGAAGTGAGATGGCATCTTGGGGATTTTTTCTTTAGTAAGTATGTAGTGTCCTTCCCTATCTCTTTTGACTAGTTTTAGTTTGAAGTCTGTTTTGTCTGACAGTCAAGTGGCTACCCTAGCTCACTCACTCCTTAGCTCCATTTGCTTGGAATATCTTTTTCTAATTCTCTATACTGAGGTAAGGTCTATCCTTGATGTTGAAGTATGTTTCTTTGATGGAGCAGAACAATGGATCTTATTTTGAATCCATTCTGTTAGTGTTGTCTTTTTATTGGGGGGATTGAGACCATTGATGCTGAGAGATAGCACTGAGCAGAGTTTGTTGATTATTTTTTCTTTTGATTTTGCTGGTCTGAGATTATTTATTCTCTGTGTTTTCATGGGTGTAGTTAACCTGCATAGGTTGGAGATTTCCTTATAGCACCTTATTTAGGGCTAGATTTGTGAATAGGTATTGTTTAAATTTGCCTGTATTACAGAACATCTTGTTTTCTCCATCTGTGGTGATTGAAAGTTTTGCTGGGTATAGTAGTCTATACCCATCTTTGGCTGGCATCTTTGGTCCCTCAGAGTCTGTCATCTGTCCAGGTCCTTCTGGCTTTTAGAGTCTCCACTGAGTAGTCACATATAATTGAAAAAGGTCTGCTTTTATATGTTACTTAGTCTTTTTCCCTTGCAGATTATAATAAATAAATACATATACATATATTTATATATGTATGGACGGATGGATATATACGTGTATGTATTTATTTATTTATGTTTAGTGTTCAGATTACTATGTCCTGAGGGGACTTTCTTTTCTGGTCCAATCTCTCTGGTATTCCAATGATTCTTGTACCTTTATAGGTACATCTTCTTTAAGATATGGAAAAGTTTCTTTTGTGACTTTATTGAAAATATTTTCTGGGGATTTAGCAGTTAAGAAGTTAAGAGCACTTTCACTGTTCTCCCCCCTCACCCCCCCCCCCCCGATTTCTTTAAGGGATATATTAATTTCCTCTGTGTCTTCATACAGGTGGTTTTAGGATCTTTTTCTTGTGCTTCAGCTATGTTGGGATATTCAGGGCCTGCTGTGGTGGGATGGCCCTGGCTGTTACTGATTGTGGTTTTTTGCTTTGTTTTGTTTTGTTTCTTTCTTTCTTTCTTTCTTTCTTTTTTAAAGATTTATTTATTTACTATGGATACAGTGTTCTGCCTGCATGTACACCTGCGGGCCAGAAGAGGTCACCAGATCTCATTATAGATGGTCGTGAGCCACTATGTGGTTGCTGGGAATTGAACTCAGGACCTCTGGAAGAGCAGTCAGTGTTCTTAACCTCTGAGCCATCTCTTCAGCCCATTGATTGTTGTTTTTATACTGACTTCCCTCTAGGCATCTGGGACTTGGAATGATTATAGGTCTAGGTGCTGATTTCTGGGTTTGTCTTTGTTGGGTGAGGGTTTTGTTCCTTGGTTTCTGTTTCCTCTCTGGAGTTTTGGAGAGTGTGATGCCTGTGTGTTGCTTGGTAGGAAATTTTCTATGGATCTGACAGTTGTGACCACTGGAGGTTCCAGGTAAAATGTGTTTCTGGGTATTGGGAGCTGGCATTTACGAACTGGGATAGTGCAGGGGCCTGAAGGGGTTCACAGGAGGGAGAGAGCCGAGTATTCAATTAGGATTTGCTTATTTGCTTGGACTACGGGGAAGACAATGAAGAGAGTTCACTCCAGGGGATGTGCTGTAGTGCTGGGGATGAGACTGCCAGTTGCATCTAGACAGAAGGAGAGGGGAGGGTCTGTAGAAGTCCTACCTGCCTTCCTGGCAGGAGAGGTCAGGGGTAGCAAGGAGTGCCTGCTGGAGTTGGGGGTTGGGATAAAGCAACAGGTTGGGAGAGGGAGGTTAGGAGGGGAAGGTCTGTGGGATCCACAGGTGATGTGGGCAGAGGGGGAAGGAAGGAAGCAGGTGTTCTCTCGCACAGATAGGGGGTTGGGCTTGCAGGAGACGAGGGAGTGGTGAAGATCTTCAAGCAGCTTACCTGTTTCCCTGTTTTATTTAACTTCTGTGGTCACAGAGAATGCTTGCTGGTGTTGGAGGCTGGGATGCTGGGATGAACTGAGGGAAGGAAGAGGTCAGAGAGGAAAGGGAGGCCAAAGCAGGCTTCCTGTTACAGAACTGGGGATGAGACTAGTAGGGCTTGGGGGAGCAAGAGAAGACGTGTGGGTCTGCCTTGCCTTCAGCCTCCGTGCTGCCCTGGCAGGAGTTGCTCTTGGGTTGGAATTTCTTCTTATCAGAAAAGGAAATGCAGTTTGCATGTGTTGAAAGATGCCATCAAGTTTGCTGTTTCTATTGTTTATTATACTTTATTTTAGTTTTGCTTTGCTTTTGTGTAGAAAAGCTGTCCCGGAATTTGCTCCCAGACCATGCTGGCCTCAAACTCACAGAGATCCTCCTGCCTCTGTTTCCCTAGTGCTGGGACTAAAGGTGTGCACCACCACCGCGTGGCTGTTTCTGTTGTTTAAAGCAACTGAATTCTAGTTATATTTTGAATTGATTTTTGTCTCTGTATTTGTGGCTTGTAACATTCTTCACTGTTAAGTGATTATGTGGGAATAAGGATAAGAAAATGCTTGCCGGTAGGTAACATTTAAATTCAGTCAGGTCTGATGTTAATGTCAGACAATCATAGACTGACCACAGAGGTGGCAGAAATAGTGCCTAGTTTTCTGGTGTTTAGTACAAAAACTTTTTTTTATGCACAAAGTAGTTAAAATACCTATAAATATACATTCAGGCCATGTATATAAAGAAAGCACAAAACATAAATGTTTAGCCTTGTGTTCAATCTCTTTATGTTCACATAATCCAAAATCCAAAATAATCCCCAAGTTTGAAACACTACTGGTCCTAAGTGGCCAGGTATACTCTACTTGTGTGTTTAATATCTACAACATGCTTATACCAACTTTGAATCTAATTTATTGTTTACTTGGTTAAATTCTACAATTATTTATTGTCTCAATTTTTTTGATAAGTAGAAACAGTCCTAGAGCTGGTCATGGCAGTACATAATGTAATCTTAGCACTTGGGATACTGAGGCAGGAGAGTCATAGAGTACAGACCAACATGGACTACTTAATGAGACTGTGTTTCAGCAAAACAAAATCCCAATATATCTTTGCATTACTTTGCCTATTATCCACATTATTTTATTATTTTGTAAAAATAGCACTCAGTTCAGTATATTTCCTTTTTTTTTTGAATGCTCGTATATAAAAATGTAATTTTTTCCAAGGAAGTCTCACTGTGGAAACAAAGTACTCTTAAGGGTAGGCTACATGCGAAGCTCCTTGTCTCATAACATTTGTGCCAGGGCTTTTTCTGTTTTATTTGTTTGTTTGTTTTGTTTTTTATTTTGCCTTTTAAAATTTTTTTTGATTTTTTAAATTAATTTATTCATATTACATCTCGATTGTTAGCCCTCCCCTGTTTCCTCCCATTCTTCCCTCCCTCCCACTTCCCCCCTTCTCCTCTCCCCTATGTCTGTGATTGAGGGAGACCTCCTCCCCCTATATATGCTCTAAGATTATCGAGTCTTTTCTTGGTAACTTGCTATCCTTCCTCTGAGTGCCACCAGGCCTCCCCATCCAGGGGACGTGGTCAGAAAAGGGGCACCAGAGTTCATGTGAGAGTCAGATCTCACTCTCCACTCAATGGTGGAGAATATCATGTTCGTCGGCTAGGTCTTGGTAGTGGTTTGAAGTTTACTGCCTATTTCTCCTTGGCTGGTGCTTTAGTTTGAGGAGGACCCCAGGACCCAGATCTGCCTGTCATAAAGTTCTTCTTGTAGGTTTCCAGGACCCTGTGGGTCCTACTGTTTCCCCATTCTTCCATGCTACTCTCGCCTAAAGTCTCAATAGGATGTTCTCTCCTCTGACCCACTTTCTTGGTAAGTAAAGTTTTTCATGGGACGTATCCCTTGGACTAGTGTTTTGATATAAGTGAGTATATACCATTTGTCTCTTTTTGCTTCTGGGTGAACTCACTCATTATGATAATTTCTAGGTCAATCCATTTGTCCACAAATTTCGGGAATTCCTTGTTTTTAATAGCTGAGTAGTATTCCATAGTGTAAATGTACCACAGTTTCCTAGTCCGTTCTTCTACTGAGGGACACTTAGGCTGTTTCCATGTTCTGGCTATTATGTATAAAGCAACTATGAACATGGTTGAGCATATGTCCCTGTTGTGTGTTAGGGCATTTTCTGGGTATATTCCAAGGAGTGGGATAGCTGGGTCTTGAGGAAGCCCTATTCCCATTTTTCTGAGAAAACGCCAGATAGCTTTCCAAAGTGGTTGTACTAGTTTGCATTCCCACCAGCAATGAAGGAGTGTTCCTCTCTCTCCACATCCTCGCCAACATGTGGTGTCATTTGAGTTTTTGATCTTAGCCATTCTGATGGGCATAAGGTAGAATCTCAGTGTCATTTTGATTTGCATTTCTCTGATGACTAACGAGGATGAGCATGTCTTTAAGTGTTTCTCGGCCATTTGATATTCCTCTGTTGAGAATTCTCTGTTTAGTTCCAAGCCCCATTTCACAATTGGGTTGTTTGGTTTTGTGGTGTTTAATTTCTTGAGTTCTTTATATATTTTGGATATTAAACCTTTGTCAGATGAAGGGTTGGTGAAGATTTTTTCCCAGTCTGTAGGCTGTCACTTTGTTCTCTTGACAGTGTCTCCTGCCTTACAGAAGCTTCTCAGCCTCATGAGGTCCCATTTATTAATTGTTGACATTAAGGCCTGGGCTGTTGGTGTACTGTTCAGAAAGTTGTTTCCTGTGCCTATGTGTCCCAGGCTCTTCCCCACTTTTTCCTCTAACTGAATTAATGTCTCTGGTTTTAAGTTGAGGTCTTTAATCCACTTGGACTTGAGTTTTGTGCATGGTGACAAATAAGGGTCTAATTGCATTTTTCTACATGTAGACATCCAGTTAGACCAGCACCATTTGTTGAAGATGCTATCATTTTTCCATTGAATAGATTTGGCTTCTTTGTCAAAAATCAAGTGAGCAAATGTGTGTGGATTCATCTCTGGGTCTTCAATTAGATTCCATTGATCCACCAGCCTATTGCTTTGCCAGTACCATGCTGTTTAAATTACTGTTGCTTTGTAGTACAGCTTGAGATCAGGTATGGAGATTCCATCGGAGGATCTTTTATTGTATAGGATTGTTTTTGCTATTCTGGGTTTTTTATTTCTCCATATGAATTTGAGAATTGATCTTTCAATATCTTCAAAATATTTTGTAGGTATTTTGATAGGGATTGCATTGAATTTGTAAATTGCTTTTGGTAAGATGGCCATTTTTACTAAGTTGATTCTCCCGATCCACGAACAAGGTAAATCTCTCCATCTTCTGATGTCATCTTCAATCTCTTTCTTCAAAGGTTTGAAGTTTTTTTCGAATAAGTCCTTCACTTGCTTGATTAGAGTTATTCCTAGATATTTTATATTGTTTGTGGCTATCGTGAAGGGAGTAGCTTTCCTAATTTCTTCCTCTGCCTGTTTGTCATTTGTATACAGGAAAGCTACTGACTTTTTTGAGTTTATTTTGTATCCTGCCAATTTGCTGAAGGTGTTTATCAGTTGCAGGAGTTCTCTGGTGGAATTTTTTGGGTCACTTATATACACTATCATATCATCTGCAAATAAGGATAATTTGACTTCTTCCTTTCCCATTTGGATCCCCATGATCTCCTTTTGATGTCTTATTGCTCTGGCTAGAACTTCAAGAACTATATTGAAGAGATATGGGGACAGAGGGCAGCCTTGTCTGGTTCCCGATTTTAGAGAAATTTCCTTGAGTATCTCTCCATTTAATTTAATGTTGGCTGTTGGTTTGCTGTAAATAGCCTTTATTATGTTTAGATAAGTGCCTTGTATTCCCGATCTCTCCAGAACTTTAAACATAAATGGGTGTTGGATTTTGTCAAATGCTTTTTCTGCATCTAAAGAGATGATCATGTGGTTTTTCTCTTTCAGTTTGTTTATATGATGGATTACATTGATGGATTTCCGTATGTTAAACCATCCCTGCATGCCTGGAATGAATCCTACCTGGTCATGGTGGATGATGTCTTTGATATGCTGTTGTATTCGCTTTGCGAGTATTTTGTTGAGTATTTTTGCATCAATGTTCATAAGAGAAATTGGTCTGAAATTCTCCTTTTTTGTTGGGTCTTTGTGAGATTTAGGTATCAATGTGCTGTTAGGTTCTCCAGGTTGTTTTCATTGGGAATGCTGATATCCAGAGATGCCAAACTGTTTTGGTTTTTGTTAGTGTTCTTTCGCTGTCCTCTTGTCATTTTGATGGCTCTGATGTTGGAAGATATTTTTTAGTGACCTTCGCTGGTTGAGAGTGGTTAATTGATGACTGATTATAGGTCAGGTGCTCTTGCCTGTGGGGACCAAGGAGTATTTCCGTGGAACAGGTAGGTGATCTGGTTTCCCTCCTGGTGATTTTTCTCTGCACCGTGGGCTCCAGGCTGAGTCAGCCAAAGTAGATCTCTGTTTGGACTTTACTGCTGTGATTCAGATCAGCAGTTTTGGGACCTAGACTAAGGTTCACACACAAACGTTCTGGTTGTGTAGGTTGATCCCAGCTGCCTGCCCTTCCTGTGGCTTTGTAGTCAAGACCCCAGGTAAATCAGATCTTCTGGAGGTGTAGCTGTCTTGTAGGTTTATCTCTATACTCTGTAGAGGTGTTCAACCTCTTCCAGAACTATATGCCTGGAGGGACCAAGGTCGCTCCTGCTCAGCAATTAGACACTGCAAGCAAGACCCACGTTTTGTCTCTTGATATTGTGAGAGTGCCTGCCTTGTTCAGGCCAATAGCCCCAGATAGGCTCTTTAGTTCAGGGCAGAGCTCTGGAGGAAGCCCGCGGATCGGAGCCAGATCTTCCCGCCGGGCTCTGATGCTCCACTAACGCTCTAGGTCAGCAATTAGACATTGCAAACACGACCCACCCACATCTTGACTCCCGATAATGTGAGAGTGCCTGCCTTGGTCGGGCCAACAGCCCCGGATCAGCTCTCTAGTTCAGGGAGTGCAGGGCCAGTGCCTTGTGGCTGGCTGGGTAGGCACAATAGCCTTGCAAAGCTCTGGAGGAAGCCCGTGGATCGGAACCAGGTCTTCCTGCCGGACTCTGATGCTCGGCTATCGCTCTAGGCAAGACCCACGTCTCCCGATAGGTCTGTGGAAGCAGTTCCAAGCTGACTTCTCACTGCCGCTGTTTGCAGGCTCAATCCGCTGTGATTGGTGTCAGGTTGGGCCCCGGATGGCCAGCGAGCTGTAGTCCCACTTAGCTGTCTCTGTTGGGACCCTCCGCCTGCGTTTCCACTCGCTCTAGGCGGGTGATCTCTGCAGTTTGGGGTGGTGTGGAAGGAGGAATCCTAGGGCAGATTCACCCTCTTCATTGAGACTCCTCTGGCTGGAGACTCCGGAAAATCCCCTCCCCAAACAGGGAGTCTGTGCTTTATATGCAGGCTGTAGTTTGCATGTGGATTCCGTTCCAGAGTTTAGGGAGTGCGTTTTGCACCTCTGGGATGTTGCTTGTCCCCGGGGGGTGGGCCCCCTGTTTGGACTGCAGCCTTTGGGGCCCCACTCACCTACAGTTCTCAAAGTCCAGCAATCTGTTGCTCCATTTATGTCCCTGGTCTCCTCGGAGTAGATCAGATGTCGGCGCCATCTTGGAATCCCCCGATACATTCACTCCTAATGGCTGACACTCTTGTAGAATTTAATTTCTTGAGTCCCCATTTCTAGTTTATTTGAATATATGCTGGCTTTTTTTTTTTTAACCGAAGCCTGCTTTTTTCCAACTGGCATTCATCAGTATATTATGTATAGTAGCTAAATATGCATTCCTCTTTTTAAACATTTAAAGTTAATTAAATGTAGTAATTATGATATTAATCATCATAGAAACAAAATCAGACCACAATAAGATGCTACTCTATAGATCCATTAGAGTAGCTTTAATGAAAAAGGCATATGCTGGTAAGTTTCAGCAAGAATATGGAGAAAATGCAACTTATGTGTACTGCTGATGACAACAAAAATGGTGCTACTGCTTTAGAAAATAATTTAGTAGTTCTTACAGTTACACACAGTTACAATTACCATGACCCGGCAATTGATTCTTATATGCAATACCCTTTGAAAACATTTCCACAAATCTTATATGAGAATACTTATAGCAACATTATTAATAATGTCCTATAAGCCAGTGAATAGATAAGTAAAATGTCATATCTGTCCAAGAAAATATCAGTTGACACTGAAAAGCCCTGAGTGTTTCTGTAGACTCTGTAGAGTTTGGAAAACTACAAAGTGAAGTAGGCTAGACATAAATGACCACATGTTTAAAGAGTCCATTTATATGAAGTATCTGGACTAGGCAAATCATGAGGACAGAAAGTAGCTGAGTAGTGGCCAGAGATTAATAGGCCTTATGGCTGTCAGCTGATGTAGGCACAGAGTTTCTCTTCTCATTGATGAAATGCTCCAGAATTAGATAACAGTGATAGTTATAGAACTAGAGTCTACTTAAAAACACCAAAGTGTATACTTAGGAGTGAATTTTGGGACTAGTGAGATAGCACACTGACCTGAAGACCTGAGTGTCATTCCCCAGGATCAATTGGTGGAGGGAGAGGATCAGCTCCCGTAAGTGGCCCTCTGGTCTATATATTCATGCTGTGGCGTGCCTGCTCCCTCTCCCCAAGTAAACAAAATGTTGATTTTATAGTGAATTTTATGCTATTTTAATTCTATCTGACTTAAAAACAGAACCAATCTTTCAAAGCCTCTTCTGTTGGTGTGTATCAGGTTTCAACCCTTCAGAGACCAGGATTCGCACTCCTGATGGGAAAGTGTGGCAGGAGGCCGAGTTCCAAAACATGAGCAGAGAACTGTACCGAGACTTAGCACTTCAGTTGGCAGGTGAGAGCGGACCTGCATGTGTCTTGCTTATTTTATCTATCATGCTAAAACTTATAATATAAAACATCAAAAACTCACCAAACTCGAGATGTTCCCTTTTCTAAGTGTATTGTATGTTAGGTGGTAGTGGTTTAAGTCATAAGACTCTCTTAGCCTCTTGGCTCTCCTCTAGGGTTAAAATTAGCCTCCATGGCTCATGATATAGAAACTAGGCTATTTTTAAACTGGGAGACTTTTAAAGTCAGGACAGACTGATTTTAAGGAAACTTAGAGTTACTTGTGGTTTACTTCTCTTAGGCCTCAGAGGTCTTTTAAGTGGCCAGTACTTTCAGCCACCGTGTGCAGAAATCAGAGTGTTCCAGGAGGGGATCATGTTAGAGAATCAGGACTAAGAGGAACCCGTGGGAGTCGGACGATGAGCATAATGGTGCCATGTCCTGAGCATCTAGTAGGCTGCTGCGTGTGATGCTGTTGCTTAATCTTGTTTATTTTTTTAACAGTTGAGGAATTGAAAGCTGAAAGAATAACTTTTTTCCAGGATTGCATAAAGAATTAAAATCAAGATTTAAAATCAACAGTTTTAATTTAAAACCTGACAGCTTTCTAGTAAGCCCCCACAAAGATTTTAATTTTTTTTTGTGGCCTTGAGTGCACTTCCATTTTCTTCATTTTATTAATACTGTATGCAGAATACTTTTCTCATGTGGAGATGATGTATAATGTAGTAACTATGAACAAATATTTTAGAGCTAACTTAAGAGAGTTCACCCTCTGGATTTGCTGTTTATTAGTTACATATATGTGAGGCTGTGTTACATAACTGTTCATCCTTGGCTTCCACATCTTAATAAGAAGTGACAATACTACACATCACAGGACAGTGTCATAGTCTGGCAGGAACTGCTAAGTCAGGGACTTAAAAGGTTCAAAGGTTGTTATACTCTGCCTTTCTTTCTTTATGGCTGTATTCTTTTTTTTTTCTTTTTTTTCTTTTTTTTTTGGTAAGCTGCATTCTTAACCTAACTACTTCTTCCCTGTGCGTTTGCTACGTTCTCCCTGTGTGTGTAAGTCATTACTCCGTCCTGCGTTCATTCCTCTGTATCAAGGGTTCCCTCTGTCTCGCCATGCCGACTCACACACTGCTGAGCGTGCTTTATCACAGCAGCCATCATGCCTCTTCGGGCTTTCTCTCCAGTGACTGCCCTCGTTCCCCCTTCTGATGAGAGAAAGTGTCCTTATCCTAATGGCCGCTGATTTGTTTTCTCCCTTTATATTTGCTTGTTTGCTTGCTTGGGGTTTTGCTGTCATCAAGATCATTAATGACCATCACTTTGCCATATGTAATGTTTAATATCCATATGTCATTTTGATCCCTTGGCAGCATTTGATATGATTAACCACCTCTCCCCTGAAAGTCTTCACCTGGCATTCTAGAAACATTTGGGTTTTCTCTTAAATCTACCTGGTCCTTACTCTTTTCTTTTTCCACCCCTACCCTGTCATCTTACCTTTCTTGTTTATTTATCCAAAAAGACTTACCAGGAAAGGTATGTGCTCTTAACCCATGAAATAGTTCTCTTGTAAATATTCCTATGTCTGTGTGCCTGGTTGAGACCTTCTCCCTGAATCCAAACTCTTATGGACCTGCTAACTATACATCTCCTTTTAATGTGTTATAGATATCTCAAGCTTAATGTCCAAAATGGAGATTACTTGATGTGGTTGTGACACATCCCTTAAACTTGTTACTCCAGTAGTCACTCTAAGATCCACATCTTAAGTAATTTTTGACCTCCCATTTTCTTTCATATTTTCTGTTCTATTACTAAATCATAACCACTTTCATCACCTTTGTCACTAGTACCTAAATTAAGGCACCATCAGTCTGTTGCTTTAATTCCCCACGCATTTTCCTTACTGCTAACTTTTAATGAGTCTGTTCTCAACACAGCTGCAAGGGCAAGCTTGCTAAAGTCTTGTTTAAATTGTGTCACTTTTTTGCTCAGAATGTTATACAAACTTCCTATTTTACTGCTGAGCAAAACATGAAAACCTGTAGAACCCTTTCCTCATCTGGCTCTCACTTATGTCTCCAGCCCAGGGTCCTACTGTCTGCACCAGAGACCTTGCTGCTTCATAGACAGTTTGCTCCTCCTTAGAGCCTTTTACTCAAAAGTATTTCTACTCTGCTTATAACACAGAGCTCCATGTATACTTTAAATTACATTGGTGAGACCCATAGTTTAGGTTAAGTTTTTGAATTTCTGTGGTTAGTATATCTACATTTTGTAAATTTTTTTATGTTAAAATTTTCAAATAAAATAGTAATCTAAGAAAATGCTCCTCTGAAATTCAAAACATGCAATGATTTAGAAGCATGACTGCTGTAGTTTCTTCCCATTTCTAGAAATGAGGTGGGTTTCTCAAAGCTTTCTTAAAAAAAAAAAAAACAACAACAACAACAACAAAAAAAAAACCAAAGCAATAACAACAAAAAAGAATTGGTCCCTAACAGTGGAGTAGTGGTCATCTTTAAACCTTTCTGTGGTAGGGCTTGACATTGATAGTTTGTGGGTCATAGAAATAGCCTTAGTGACAGTTTTCTCTCATACTTCTCATACTTCTGAGACCACAAAAGGATGCTTGAAACTGAACTCTATTTATGCTTTGGTTTTCTTACACATGTGATAGTACTTAATTTATAAACTAGGTGTAAAAGATAAACTTACTGTTTACCAAACCCAGCATACAAATTTCTTCATTAAGTTGACAAGTGTGGCCTTTCACTTTACAGGCACACTGCATGACTTTTTTCTAGTAGGATCTTACTGCTGGCATCACTATTCTTGAGTTCTGGAGCCTTTAAAATAGTTTACTTGAAAACATCTTGCAGCCAGGCAATGGTGGCACACGCCTTTAATCCCAGCCCTTGGGAGGCAGAGGCAGGTGGATCGATGTGAGTTCAAGGCCAGCCTGGACAACAAAGTAAGTCCAGGACAGCCAAGGCTACACAGAGAGACCCTGTCTTGAAAAAAAAAATCTCAATGATATCACTAAGCAAATAGTCTAATAGCAGAGATGGCTACTTGTGTCTAACAGGTGGGAAGCCTGTAGGTGTGGACACTCTAGACAAAGGTATGTTCCAGTCTGCCTAGCTAGAGCTGGATAGCAGGAGATGCCATCATGCTATTCAGAATGATGCACAATTTACAACATGAATTGTTAATGTATGCAAATTCCCACTAATGTTTTCAGATTGTAATTGACCTTGGGTACCTGAAGCTGCAGAAGGGGGCAGTGCTGCCCTTGTGCTTCTTCACTGAGGAATGTAGGTACTGAACGAGAGTCATAATGATGGCTGTCCATATTTATGCATTTCAGATGACACCTCTGTCAAAGAGAAACCTGCTGAAAAGAGTAAAGAGAAGAAAGTAGTCAAACCAGTACGAAAAATCCAAAAAGTAACACAGTTGACAAATCCAGAATGCAAAACAGGTTGGTTTTTAGTGTTTTGTTCAGCTTAAAGTTGGATATTATGGAAATGGAATCTCTATGGATATAAATATGTTACCAGATGCTATTGTTAGAAATGTGTGAAAATTCAGTCTATTGTATATATCATTATTATTATATACATGTGTTTTGTTGAGGTATATTTGACAGCATTAACTATCCATATTGAGAATATATAATTTGTAAGGTTTCTTATATATCTATATAATTATTGTTCATTATTTTAGTACTGCTATGAAAACATTCCCAACAAAACCTGCTAAAGGAAGGAAGTACTTATTTTGGCTCACATTTTTGGGGTGTGGTTTATCATGGCAGGGAAGGCAGAGGCGGGAACAGGAGTGGATGCTCATATTTTATTCTCAGTCAGGAAGCAGAGAAAAATGAAAGCTGCAACTTAGCTCAGTTTTTCCTTTTCATTCAATCTGGGACCCTCACCTCACAGAATAGTGACATCCACATTTAAGGTGGGTTTTTCTTCCTCTGCTAAGCCGTTGTGGAAGCACCCTCATAGCAGAATATCAGAAGTGTGTCCCTGGTGATTCTAAATCATACCTACTTTATAATGAAGATTAATCATCAGATTCATCATATGTTCAAATGCTGATCACATCTATCACCTCAAAACGTTTTTTCTAGTATTTTTAATAGAAACATATCAAATTAAAATAGTGAATTTCCCCCATGAGTAATCTTTTTTCTACAAGAGGGTTAGTCATGATCATCTTTAAAACATATCAGAACGTCAGTGTTCTTTCCAGTAGTAGTTAAACTAGACAAAGAATAGATCACACTAGGAAAACAAGAAAATTCTGCTTCTGTAATGATTGGCATGTCAGCCCTGATTCAGATTGCTTAAATTCATATTATAACTAACTTAATTTCTTTGGCACATGAGCTAATTTTAATGTGACCCAGTTTGCTCATATGTAAAAAGACCAGTCAGTGGTGTTTGTCTCACAAGGTTGTTGTGAGAACTAAAAGCATTAATACTAGAAAAATGCTGCTGTATAGTATGCCTCACACATGACATGAGGTCCAATTTCTAGCTGTCTTGAAATGCCATATTCAGCAAGTAACTCCTGGCTATGAAAGACTAGAGACAGTTTGAGAACTTGTCACTTTCAGTTTTAGGAGATGCTGAATTGATGCATTCACTCATTATCCAGATATTTTCCAGCAGTGGCTATATGTGTGGCAGAGTGATGTACTAAACTTAGATGATAACAGTGGTTAGCAAGACAAAAGATTCCTGAGAGGTACAGATAGAAACAGAGGGCGACTATGATAAGAGATTGCAAGGCCTCTGGGAAGCAGAGCAGAGTGATGAGGTGCTGTTGTTTTGATCCAGCCCTTGTCTTCCTGGTTATGCTCGTCATTAGAATGACAGCACATTCTGTGATTAACTTCAGATGCAGTAATAAAGTAATGCTAGTTCTGTACAAATAAAACTTGTTTTATAAGAATATGAGTTATCTTAATGTTAATTAAATTAGTAAGTATAAAAACATTTTATATAGTGTTTGGTGGCACATGCCTATAATCCTAGCACTCAGGAGGCAGAGGCAGGTGCATCTCTGAGTTTGAGGCCAGCCTGGTCTGCAGAATGATTTCTAGGACAGCCAGGGCTACACAGAAAAACCCTGTCTCAGAAAACAAACAAAAAGAATCCAAAAAGAACAAACAAACAAACAAACAAAATATCCTAGTCTGCTCTGTTATGTTTAGAGAAGAATGAGTAAAAAGGGAAAGAAATCCATGTTATACGATACCATGTAACCCTGTCAGAGGCATCCTTGGGAATGAGGAGCAGAGATTGTGTGATAGTCTGCTCCATCTGTATGCACTTTGCCATTAACCTAGACTGAATAGCATTAAATATGTTGAACCTCTGTTAATAATTTTTTAGTGAATCATCTTCTTTTTAGAATTACTTTATGAGACTATTTCAGAAGGCCACAATTTAGTTTTATTTTATTTTATTTTTCTGGATATTTCGGCTACATATATGTCTGTATACCACATCTATACTTCAGAAGCCAGAAGAGGCTTTCAGATCCCTTGAAATTGAAGTTACAAACAGTTGTGAATTGCCATGTGGGTGCAGGGGATCAACCCTGAGTCCTCTGGAAGAGCAGCCAGTGCTCTTTAACTACTGAGCCATTTCTTCAGCACCTCCCACACAGCACTTTCAAAAACTAATGCTTCAAAAAAGTGTTTGTTTAATTTTGAGTCCGAAAATAAAGGTAAAAGTACAAAGAATTCTGTTCTATCATTTTATAAAAACACAGTTAGAATTCATTAAATACTCTAGAACCACTGTTTATGGTTAATAACAAAGTACAAAGTTATAATATATATATATCATATATATAAATAACAAAGTAAAAAGACATTTCTAAAGTAAATAGGGGCTGACTAAGTGGGTAAAAGTGCTTTCTATGCACAGGTGGGGACCTGAAAGTGAATTCCCAGAAGCCACATAAAAGCCAGACATAAAGCATAAAGCATTAGCACCTGTAATCCCAGTGCTCCTGTGCCAACTGGCCTGGCATGCGCCACAGAAAACCTGTCTCAAACGAGGTGGAAGGTGACCCAGCATTTTCATCTGACTGACCTCTATATATGCACAGTGGCATGTTTATGCTTACACACACACACACACACACACACACACACTTTAAGCAGAACATACTTATAATTCAGTTTTGTAACTAGTTTATTAGATCCATATTTCCGCTTAAACTGCTAAATTAGAGCTTATTTAATTTAATTAGTAAAATATCTCATATAATACAATAGGGTAGAATGCTAGAGAACTGGAAAAATACAAGAAAACAAAACTTATTTTGATATAAACAAAAAAGTACTAGTATTAATTTGATACTTTTGAATAGTTTTCTAAATCAATCAATCAATCTATCATGTTAGTACAGTAGTTTTAAAGTCATAGTAGTATAACTTTAGTCATTATATACCTAAAACATTTTTGTATGTATCAAATTTTTATCTTTTTATTTTTAAAGTTTGTTTATTGAGGAAAGGCCTCACTTTATAGTCTTCATTGGCTGGAAACTTGTTATGTAGACCAGGTGTGAACTCACAGAGTTCTCTTGCCTCTGTTTCTTGAGTGCTGGTGTTAAAAGTGCACCACCACTGTCAGTCATGGTGTTGTACACCTGTAATCTTAGCACTCTCGATGCAGAGGCAAGTGGATCTCTATGAGTTCAAAAGCTAGCTTGGTCTACAGGATAAGTTTCAGGACAGCCAGGGCTACACAGAAGAAACCTTGTCTCGAAACACCAAACCAAATCAAACCAATAAACGGAAGAAAGAAAGAAAGAAAGAAAGAAAGAAAGAAAAAGAAGGAAAGAAAGAAAAGAAAGTGCATCATTATGTCTAGCCCAGAACTTTGGCTTTTGAAACATACTATGAGATGTTTGTTTTTAAAAAGGAACTGTCATTTTAACAGACAGTGTATATAGTGATTTTACTATACTTTTATTAGTATTGGCTTTTAAATACAAGTGATTTTTTTGTTTTTGTTTTTGGAGACAGGGTTTCTTTGTGTAGCCTTGACTATCCTGGACTCACTTTGTAGACCAGGCTGGCCTCAAACTCACAGCATTCTGCCTGCCTCTGCCTCCCAAGTGCTGGGATTAAAGGCCTGCACCACTGCCTCCAGGCACAAGTGATATTTTTTAACTGAATGAATTTTAAATCACTGTTTTAATTATTTTCTTTGTTATTCCATTTCCTTTTTTCCTAAACTGGCCTTAACTCAAGTCCCTCCTGCTTTTACTTCCTGACTGCTGGAATTAGAGGTGACCTTGGTAGATGGCTGCAACCACCACACTTTGCTTCCCCCAACCCCTTATTTAATTCAAGATGGAACCCAGGTCTTGTGTATGCTAAGTAAGCTCACTGCTGAGCTACATGTAGCCATTGCCTTCTATTGGTCATGTTATTTTACATTTAATTTGATAGGTTTTTTTTTATAATTTCTATATTGCAAACATGATTTACTACTTTTTATATTGCTATTTTGAGATGATCTAATTGAATTTTCTTATGTATGAAGCTAATGAAAACAATTTTCCTCTTAGTAAATAACTTAATTGCAGCACACCTTTATTTTTATGAACTTTTATAATTAAAGGCAGTTTAAAACATCGATTTTTATTGTATTATTGTAATGTCTACTTAGGGGAATACAACTGTAAAGTATGAAAGTCTCAATAAGTGATTACTCCTATTTTTATGTTTCTTAAAAGTTTTATCCCTGTGCTTAGATTGAGCTTTCATTTATTTAGCAAACAAGTTTTATCTAACTTGAAATTTCAAGAATCATTGTGATTTGATACTTAGTTTTATAAGCATTTTACACTTATTTGAGATGTGGATGCAAATCCAGATTTAAACAGGCACAGCAAGATGATTCAGTAAATGAAGATAATTGCTACCTAGCCTGGTGATCCTAGTTTAACTCCTAGGACCCATGGGGTAGAATGCACTGGACTGATTACCTCAGGTTGTTCTCTGACCTCCCATGTGTGCAGTGGCACATTCTCCACACTCCCAAAAATTAATGCAAAAGATTTTTTAAAAGATTTGAACAAACTGTTAACCAATTTTGATGGCTTAGAGTTAAAAATAACATTAAAAATTTTTTATTTCTTTTAATTTTATTTGCATGGATTTTATACCTACACATATGCCTGTGTACCATATGTGTTCATATTAGTGCTCACAAAGGACAAAAGAGGGTGTTGAACCTCATGGAACTGGAGTTGCAGATGGTTGTGAGCCTCCATGAGGGCGGTGGGATTGGAACTCATGTCCTCTGGAAGAACAGCGAGTGCTCCTAACTGCTGAGCCTTCTCTCTGACCCCTAGAAGTGTACTTTTAATGGCAGACCTTTTGACTTTAGCAGAAAATAAATGTAAAATTTATAGAACCTACATTACCAGTAATATATTTCTTTTTTTTTTTTTTTTTTTTGGTTTTTCGAGACAGGGTTTCTCTGTGTAGCCTTGGCTGTCCTGGACTCACTTTGTAGACCAGGCTGGCCTCGAACTCACAGCGATCCGCCTGCCTCTGCCTCCCGAGTGCTGGGATTAAAGGCGTGCGCCACCACCGCCCGGCTCAGTAATATATTTCTTAAAGATAAAGTTTTAAATTTAATGCAATATGTATTTTAGGTAATAGTCGTTTGATAAGTACATCTTCTTGGCGAGATGGACAAAAGTTAGTAAAGAAGATTCTGGGACCTGCACCCAAGATGGAGCAAAAAGAGCGAAGACCAACATCAAGTGACAGAAGTGGACGAGAAAGGATGGCTAAATGTGGTGAGGCTGTAGTTAAAACTGCTTCAAAACCAGGACTGCTTGCTACACACTTAGAAGGTGAAAATATGTTGGAGAATAGTTAAGATTTTGCTTTAAAATTATTACTGTAGCTCAGAGGCGCAGAGCTTGGACAGGTCTGCAGAAAAGTTAGTCCTTTCAGAGGTATAGTAAGTCAGATCTAAATTTGTTTAAAGATTCAGGACTCTCTTAAGTTTGACATTCAAATTTATTCTTTTTTAATTCTTTTTTTAATACATTGAATATTGTTTTTAAATTATCAGTATTACCTGTACTATTAGTAGGCCCAGCTAGCAATCAATCAAGACACAGACTGTAAAATGTGGGCAGCGGAAGTTAGAGGTGAACAGCGGAGCTGTACAGAGGGATGGAATCAGACCACGCAACAGATCCACTTAAGAGGTTTAATAGGGAGATACAGGAACCGTCTCTAGAGACACACGGAGAGGCGAGAGGTAGAGAGAGAGGTAAAGGGGTAGAGAGAGAGGAGGGTCTGTTCTTTTATATGGCCCAGGGCAGGGCCACACCCCCGTGGCAGGTAAGCAGTGACATCACAGGTAGGCAGACTAAAGCAGAATCCTAACACAGACACTTGTTATATTTTAAAATAGCCTTAGTTAACCTGGGGCAGGGCAGATATCAGTCCTCTAAACTGCCTCCCATAGTGGGGCAGGCATGGGATCCCTGTCTCAATCCCAGGCCATCTGCTTCCCATAACATCTATCAAGCTATCTCCCGTCCATAATCCCAAATCCTTGCTAATGTTCCTCATCTGGGCTGGATTCTCCATCCATGCCGGCCATGTGCTTCTTTTCCATCTAACCCATGGTGGTCTTCCTCTCTTCCCTTCCTCTGGTCTCTCTCCTGGTCCTTCTCTTCTTCTCCTTCTTCCCAGAAATCTCCTCCCCGCCACCCTCCTCTCTCACCTTGCCACACCTCTATCTCCTCTGCCCTGCCCAGGTGGGATGGCTTTTTATTAATCAAAAGGTGGGTCACAGAGACAGCAAGCAGTAATTAGCATCAAAATACATCAGACCATTCCCCAACACATTGACTGCTATTTAAAATAGTTGTGAGGCTATTTCAGGGGGTGATTCAGTGGTTAAAGTGCTTGCTGTTCAAGCATGAGGACCAGAGTTCAGGTCCCCAGTAGCTCACCTGGGGACCCAAGACAGAAATCCGTAGAGGAAGCTGACTAGCAAGACGAGTTATATAAGTGAGCTCTGGCTATGACTGAGAGACCCTGCCTCAGTGAATGAGGTGGAAAACATTAACCCGTGGCTTCCACATGCACATACCCCACTGCCAATACATGTATGTCCATACACATGTATGCCTACATGCATACAAACATACCAATACACACACAAACATACACGGAAAAGGGAAAAATAACTAGTTACATTTTCCATAAACATTAACTTTGAGAAATGAAATGTAAAGTCACCAGAGGTCAGCTTTCCTTTCAGCAGTGAAATTTGCCTTAGTTAATTTAAGTCCATTATGCAAGAAATGTCGTCAACTCTGATTTAATATATTGCAGTCTATATATATTTTGTTGTTGTTGTTTTGTTTTGTTTTGTTTTTAGAGACAGGGTTTCTCTGTGTAATAGCCCTGGTTATGCTAGACTCACTTTGTATACTAGGCTGGCCTCGAACTCACAACGATCCTCCTGCCTCTGCCTCCCAAGTACTGGGATTAAAAGTGTGAGCCATCACTGCCCGGCTCTTTATTTCTTTCTTCTTGCCAGAGAACTCACGCATATTCTCAGTCCAACATTAAGCCATGTCAGCCAATAGTGGGTAATAAAATGGTTGTTGCATACATAATGTTTATTGTACTCTGTCATTCATTGGAGAGTCATTAGAGGCTCAACTGTTAGCCAGCAGAGGAGTGTTTTCTAGGAAGTAGGCAGTTCTTTAATACCCAGGACTTCACATAGACCACAATCCCTGGCTACCTGAAATACATATGTAGTATAATAGAAAGGAGCTTTATATATCTCTAATGCTTCTTACTGTAGTATTTTATTTTTTTCTAAAAAATGGGTAAAATACCAAAATAATATTTTAAAATATTTTTGAGATTTGTTTTACAGATATTAATAAGATGTGATATGTAAGAGGTCAGTTTTAATCTTTATGTCAATAGAAATCTGAACTTGCAGAAATTCTCTGGTAAACTTGGTGTCTAAATTTGGTGTCATTTAATTGGAAAACGAGTCAGTATTGTATAAAATTTTTAGGAAAAACCCAGTATTTTTCAGTGCCTTTATTAGTTATATTTGGTGCAGCTTGATCTTTCTTTAAAAAAAAAAAACTTGTATGGGTGTTCTGACTGCATGTGTGTCTGTATACCACATGTGTGCCTTGTCTTACACAGACGCTAGATCCCTTGGAACTGGAGTTAGACAGTTGGGAGCTGCCGTGTGTGCGCTGAGAATCAAACCCAGTGGTCTACAAGAGCAGACATTTCTCTTAGCCCCAAGTCTTCTCTCCAGCACCAAGTTTGAGCTTTTTCAAAGCAGTTAAAATTGCCTTTCTTAAAGATTTTTAAAGAGTTTTACTGTTTAGGTTTTGTTGTTGCCTGGAGGCAGTCTCATATAGTCATGGCTGGCCTCAAACTTATGATGTAGCCAAGGACATTTATGAACTTCTGATTGGCCTGCCTCTGCATCCTGAATCTTGAAATTGCATGTACCTGTCACCATACCTGGCTTTAAAAGAAAAAAAAATTTTTTTAAATTCAGATGGTTTCTGAAAACAGTATTGCTTTATTATTATTATTATTATTATTATTATTATTATTATTATTATTATTATTATTATTTGGTGTTTTCAAGGTAGAGTTTCTCTGTGTGTATCCCTGGTTGTCCTGGAACTTGCATTGTAGACCAGGCTGGCCTCAAACTCACAGAGATTCACCTGCCTCTGCCTTCCAAGTGCTGGACTTAAAGGTGTGTGCTACCACTGCCCTATTTTTTAAACACTTTTGAAGAGGGGAAAAATTCAATATGCTGTGTAAGTGAAATGGTTACATATTCCTTTCTAATATAATATTTTTACAGAAATTCTAAAAGATGTATTATAGGAAAGTATAATTTATATGAAACGTTTACTGATATAAAAGTTTACGATTACATTCATTGGGCTGTTAAGGGATATTTGAATCTGAGTTTAAAATAAAGGAAAATTCCTTAAGTTTCTTATTAGTGCCATACATCTTAGGAATGAATCTGAAGTTTTAGTATAGCTCACAGTCTGTGCATTTCAGGGGGCCACATTGGAAGAGCAGAATCTGATCCCAAGTTGGATGTTTCACACAAACATCTTCCACGAAGCTCAGAACGGTCAAGAAGTAGAGCTCGGCCTGAAAATAGTGCAGTGAAGTCAGCACCATCCCTTCCAGACAATAAGCAGGAGGAAAATGCTGCCTTAAACAAGGATTTTTTGCCAGTTGAAATTCGTGGCATTCTTGACGATTTACAACTGGATTCTTCAGCTCAAACTGTGAGGCAAGAGATTGCAGAGTTACAGAATCAGAAGTCATCAGCACCCGTGCAAGTGCCCCGGAGTCACAGCCCAGTGAAAAGAAAGCCTGACAAAATAACAGCTAATGAGGACCCACCTGTGATTTCCAAAAAGCGCCACTACGATACAGATGAAGTACGGCAGTACATTGTTAGACAGCAGGAGGAGAGGAGGAGGAAGCAAAGCGAGGAGAAGAAGGCTCAAAAAGAGGCCACAGAGCAGAAGAATAAACGATTACAGGAGCTCTACCGGAGACAGAGAGAAGCCTTCGCTAAAGCTAAGTCTGTGCCTCCCGATCCATCAGCCTCTAGGCGGCTGCAGGAAACTTACTCCAAATTGCTACTAGAAAAGACGTTGCTGGAAGAGCCACCTCATCAGCATGTTACACAGGAAACACAGGTACTAGTAGTCATGGGAACGAACACAAAGTGGGGTAATTCATGGTGAGCAAAATTTTACTTGTTCTACAGAGCTGTTGAAAAGTTAACATCCCTAGGACTTGGACATGCTCAGATACTTATTACAATCAAGACCTTTCATGAATCTTATTGCATGTAAACAGTAGTTAGGAAGTAGAGAAAATAAAAGCTGAAGAGCTTGCACCATTTGTCACCACTGATCTCTTGTGCTCTGCTATATTCCTGTCTTGTCCTCATTGTAGCACTAAGCAGATATCTAGTATGTAACACACCACCAAATGATGTTAATGAAATACTTGGCTTTGGGTTTAAGTATTGCAATGACAACATACTCTTATGCTAATGTTTTGAAGACTGATAACTTGAGTGTCTCAGGTATGCTCGGGTAAACTACTATTTTAAAAGCTTTACTTATAGGTTTAAACATCAGTAAATACAACCTAAGAAGGTTATGTGTATTCTTTTTTACTTACGAGATGAAAAAATTGAGGTTTATAAAGGATACTATTTTAATCTTAATCATGTTCTTAATATTAATGTCTGTTTAGTTTTTTTTGCCTGTTGCTGTTATTAAATACAATGACAAAAGCAATGTAAGGGAGACCGTGTTTTTCTGGCTCCCTCTGTCATGGAGGGAGAACAAGGTGCCAGGAGCTTAGAGCAGCTGGTCACATCACATTCATAATCAGAAAACAACAATAATGGATACATACTGCCACTTAGCTTGCTTTCTCCATTTGAGTAGTCCAGGGCTCTAGCCAGGGATTGGGGCTGCCACAGTGGGCAGGCCTTCCCACTTCATTTTACCCAGCCAAGAGAATCCCTCACAGGAGTGCCTAGAGGCCCATGCCCCAAATGACTCTAGATTGTGTTAAATTGAGAGCTATTACTCACCACCACAGTGGCCTTGTTAGATTTTAGATGCTATTTTGCTCTTAACTGTAGTGGTTGTTTTTGTTTGGTTTTCTGTTGCAATAGGACCCAACCCACAACCTGGAATAATATAAGCAAGCACTCTGTTACAGAGCTACACCCACAGCCGTGTAATGGTTGTTTTAAAGGCAAATTGATTATAAACGGATTTTTTTTCTTTGAGGGGCCATTTTAAAAGTTAAAGTGAATTGATAAGCTTCTTACGTGCTGTGCTACCTGAAGACATCTTTGTGATCAGAATCAGATAAATTTGATGTCCTTTTCTATAGGCCAAACCTGGGTATCAACCATCTGGAGAATCTGATAAGGAAAACAAAGTACAGGAACGTCCCCCAAGTGCATCTTCCAGCAGTGACCTGTCCCTGTCAGAGCCTCCACAGCCTCTTGCAAGGTAAAAAAAATAAAAAGAGAGAATGAAAGATGGCTAAGGTTCTTTCTTTTTATGAGAAGACTTACCTCAAAATTGGTGAATATCTTCAATACCCAAACATGATGTACAGCTGTATTCACTGTGCTCTCTCTACTCTGGTTTTTCAGTTTTCCCTGTCCTTTAATCCAGGACCAATGTCAATTCCTCATGCAGGTGGCAGCACTCTCATCCCCCTCCAAGCCTAACATAAAATTTTTTGGATGGTTAAATCATCGTGAAAGATATAGATGAAACTATACTCTGTAATAATAACTATTGGGAGAAGAAAAAAAAAATTGAAACTCTTCGAAAATGTACAAATACAAATCAAATCTTTTTCCAATTTGAAGTTGATGCATGTGGTCCTCTTTCACCCCAAAGGACAATAATATTGATAACATTTAAGCTGTTTTCTACATTTGTGTATTTTATGTACGAGTGTTTTGCCTGCATCTATGTATATACACCACGTATATATCTAGTGCCCATGGAGGTCAGAAGAGAGTAAAGGACCCCCAGAACTGGAGTTCCTGATGGTTGTGAGTCACTGTGTGGGAGCCACCTGAGTCCCCTACAAGAGCAAGAACTGCCACACCTCCTAATAGTGCCACTTCCTGTGAGCCGATGGCGGCCATTTTCCTTCAAACCACCACACAATCATTTCTTGTTCGTGTCATATTATTTTGAAAGGGTTGGTTAGAGGTATTGTTCTAAGGAAGCTTGTCTGCAGAGTTTTAAATAGCTGTTTGAAAAAAGAAGACCTCTTATTTAAAGAATGTTTACAAAACAGTACAAATGGTAAAATACCATTTTTGTGCAAACATCACCACAAAACCATAACATAAGCATAGATAAATGTTAGCAAGGATATAATTGTAAACGAACTATCAAAGATAGCAATGGCCTTTTGATTATTTACCTCTGAGTAATCTCTAACTCTCAGTCCCTTTGCCTTCTTTCTGGAAGTGTGCGTATTATTATTCTTAAAACCAGAGAGCACCTTTCCCCCCTTTTAAGTGATGGTTTGGATTAGGGATATAGGTCCTTGATAGAATATTGCCTGGCATGATCAAGGCTCTTGAATCAATTGCTAGCACAGAGAGAGAGAGAGAGAGAGAGAGAGAGAGAGAGAGAGAGAGGGGAAAATATACATGTGGGTTGCTGTATTAACTAACATTATAATTTCTGTTATCAGAAGAGACTTGATGGAACCTACGTGGATGCAGCCTGACAGGTTGAGCCCGCGGATTCACAGTTCTCAAGCACAGCCCCTTGTTGGAACAGCTGAAAATTTGCTCTCCCATCTCTTGCATCTTGAACATGTAGGAATTTTACCCAAGGACTATGACTCTGTTTTACCAGCCAAGAAGAGTCATAATAAGGCTTCAGGACCGTTAACTTTCACACCTCAACCATATCTGACCTCACAAGCTCCTCATCCAGATGCCTTGTTAAAACCTAGTACCAGCCAATATAAGAGTAAACTGGATCGTATTGAAGCCTTGAAAGCTACAGCTGCTTCTCTGTCCAGCAGGATTGAAAGTGAAGCTAAGAAACTAGCTGGAGCCAGCATTAACTATGGGTCAGTGTGGAACGTTGAGTACGATGTGAAGCAAGCACCTCAAGAGAATGGACCTTGGACTAAAGCTATCAGTCCACCCGTAAAAGAGGATATTGAAGATGTCTTCTCTGCCCGGATTCAGAAGATGCTGGGAACCTGTGTATCTCATGCAACTTTCGATGATGATCTTCCTGGTGTAGGCAGCCTTAGTGAATATAAAAAACTTCCTGAGATGATCAGACCCCAGAGTGCCATATCAAGCTTCAGAATGAAATCCCCTAGTCCTAAACCAGGAGGGCTGCTGGCACAGTTGTGTAGGAGGCAGACCGATTCTTCCAGCTCTGATATACAAGCCTGTTCTCAAGAAAGGGCCAAAAGGTCTCTTTGTTCTAGCATAGACTCAGTCAGTGAAGGGCCTCTTCTTAGTGACGGGAGTCTCTCTGAGGAAGAAGGCGGGCAGGATGCACGCTCCTTATTGAAGGTAGCGGAAATCTTAAAGGAAAAAGAATTCTGTGCTGGAGAGAGAAATTCTTATGAACCTATCAAAGAGTTTCAGAAAGAAGCTGAGAAATTCTTGCCACTTACGGGGCACATAGGTGGTACACAAAGCAAAGGACCATGGGAAGAACTGGCAAAGGGAAGTCCACACAGTGTCATTAATATTTTTACCAAGTCATATCAGTTATATGGAAAAGGTGAGAAAAATAAAGACTTAAACTATTTCAAGACTATTTATCACAGCAACAGAAAGCAAACAAGGGTATTTGTCATTCTTTTGATTTTAATGCTTTCTTTTTTTTTATATTGGTGAAAGCAAAGTACTTAAATCAGTATTTTTGTTTCTTAATAGTATTTTATGTATATGGGTGGTTTGCCTGCATGTTTGTCTTGTGTGTGCCCGGTGCCAGAAGAGGGTGTTGAATCCTCTGGAGCTGGAGTTACAGATGATTGTGAGCTGCCCTATGAGTGCAGGGAATGGAACCCAGGTCCTCTGGAAGAGCAGCCAGTGCTCTTAACCACTGAGCCATCTCTCCAGCCCATAGTTCTTAACTACTGAGTCACCACTCCTTCTTGACATTTTTTAATAAGAAAATTGGTTTGGTTCTTTTTTTTTTTTTTAAGATTTATTTATTTATTATTATATATACAGTATTCTGCCTGCATGTACACCTGCAGGCAGAAAAGGGCACCGGATCTCATTATAGATGGTTGTGAGCCATGTGGTTGCTGAGAATTGAACTCAGAACCTCAGGATGAGCGGGCAGTGCTCTGAACATCTGAGCCATTTCTTCAGCCCCATTGGTTTGGTTCTTAAATTCTTGTATTAGATCGTCATTAAAATTTTATAGTTGTATTGAAATATTTGGAGATGAAAGGTATTGGGATTTGCTTCAAAATACTCTGTAGGATCACAGTGGAAGACAGGGATAGGCTGTCTAATTGAAACCAGCTTGCTTTTGTATTGGTATAGCTAGCAATGGATGCATTAGTTTCGTAATGCTTATTCCCCCTTGTTTATGTTACTAAACCTCAACCAGTAAAACAGGACAGTGCTCAACAGACATGGCCACAGGCCAGGCTGATCTAGGCAAATCCTCAAGGGAGGCTTCCTCGTCCCATCTGACTCTAGTTTATGTCAAGTTGACAACAAAAACCAACCAGGACAACCAACTGTCAGTGTAAATAAGTAGCTCAACAAGAGAGGGCAATGACATACACAGTTATCACAAAATCTTCAAGTGCCTAAATGTGAATTTCAGGAAAACACAATGTAATACCCAGTTGAGCATAAGAACAGATGAAACCAACTCATTTGTCAAATAATTTGCCCATTTATAGAGTGAAAATACAGCCTAGGAATTCTAAAAATATGTTAGTATGTCATGATGTTGTCGAATGCTTTGTTTATAGCTTTAAATTTTATTTATTTTTAACCATACCTCAATTATTTCTTTTGATAGGGTTTGAAGACAGGGGAACACTGGCATCACGGCCTTTGAATGCCACCATAACTCCACTCAGCAGTGTTTCCTATGAAGATGATTTTGTCTCCTCTCCAGGAAGTGTGACACTGACAGAAAAAAAATCAAATCTTGAATCTCAGTAAGAATTTGATAGCAAATATGTACTAAAATTTCAAGTAGAAAAAATGTACAAATGAGATCTCTGGTCAGAATATAAGTTGCATCTTGTCTTGATTGATCTGTATAAAGTTTGTGTAGTGAGCAGTTCATGGACTCTGCATCCAGACTCTCTGAGTTGGCACATGGCTCTTTAGAGTGCTTGTTTGTATTTATGCATAATGTTGAGAATAGTAGTACCTGATCACTCACAGAGTTATTACAAATGTTCAGGGAAATAAACATTTTTCTTTTCTGAGACAAGATCTCATTTAGGATAACTTAAACTCTTGATCTTCCTGCCTCCAATTCTCAAGTGCATTGGGATCACCTGCGTGTGCCACCACACCTGGTGAGTGGAGCGTGAACTACTTAAAATAGGACCTGGTACATAAGAAAGAGAACACAGATAGATCATAAGTCAGTCTGTGAGCCCCCAGTTTGCTGTGGTAGGCATTTAGGTTTGTGATACTTAGTGACATTTTGTTTTTAATGAAGAGAATATCTAAAACTTTGATATACATGAAACACCTAAGCTTTGAAAAGATTGATTGTAAAAACTGGTGATTATTGGGCCTTCAATGTGCAAGACACTGAAAGAATCTGGGCGGTGGGGGGTGGACTTTGCCACTAGAATTCATCTTTATACCAGCCTGGTTTGGGGAAGCATTACTCTTAGAATACCTGTTTTACAGAGGAAGAGTAGAGGTTGAAATGTACAAAATCACAGAATACGCCTGGCTTTTCTAGAGTTTCTTCCCTAAAGTTTATTCCCATATGAATTTATAGCTCTCTATATTTAACGTCTTTTTATTTATTATAAAGTATAGCCCCCATAACATTATTAGATAATTGTATAGAAATCAGTTCTGCTAATTTCCCACTAGCTGGGATAGTAGAAATGAATATCCATAGAAGTAGAATAGAAAAATTGTACTTTAAATTTTGAGCCCAAAGAAAAGACTAAATTTTTAAATTAAGGTTTTAAAGGATTTCATTGTAGTGAGATTAATATCATCAATCAATAGGATTTGATGCATTTTACGAATAGGTGAAAGTAGACTAAATTAAATTATTCTTCTCTGGAAGATTATCAGAAAAAAATAATTATGCTGTATAATTATGCTGTATTTGCATAGAAATTGAGGCCATGTTTTCCTATAGTCAACTCATACAAATTTTTCTTATTATGTATATCTGAAACATTTGGTTTTTCCAATTATTGTTGTTGTTGTTGTTGTTATTATTATTATTATTATTATTATTATTATTATTATTATTATTAATAGGGCTATGTATCTTAGGTTGGCCTTGAACTTCTGATCTCCTATTTTTACCTCCCAAGATTATGGGTATTCTGCAGACCAAACCTAGGGCTTCATGCATGCTAGGCAGATACTGCTAACTGAGCCACATCTTCAAGCCTGAAACATAAATTTGGTTTTACTTCAATAAACAACTCATCCACGATTTTTCTGAGTAGCAAACTGAGCCATAGAGAACCTTTTAAAATTAATAAAAGGATCAGATATTTACACTATTTGATGGACATTTCTGCTACTATTTAATTTGAGTACCTTTTGTTATAAGTTTTTTTGTTTTGTTTTTGTTTTTTCAACATAAGAGTAAGCTTTGCTTTGGCATTTTTATCTAGATATTCAGAGCTTCTTTGAAATTTGTGATCTAAAAAAAAAGAAAGAAAGAAAGAAAAGAAAAAAGAAATTTGTGACCTCAGGGTTTTGGGTTTTTTGTTTGTTTGTTTTTTAAACCCGCATTTTACAGAGTTTTGGTTTGCTTTTGTTTTTCTTCTTTAACTTCCATTACTTTCTTCTTGACAGAATTGGTGGCAGCAACTCAGGCATTCAGGAGGACCATTGTAGCAGAAAGTCTGCCCAGGATCCTTGCTCTGTGGATGCTACCTCTCAGCATTCGTCAGGAGCTCTGTCTGCTGTGTCATCTCGGTCATCTGCTTCTAAAGGAAAGAAAGGAAAAAAGGAAAAGATGGAATGTAAGTAGAATTCTGCCATGACTTACTTACTTCTCGGTGGTTTTGTGGTAATGACCTAAAGCTGTGGTTTGATTCTATATTTAATTAGTAGATGAATTTATTTATGATAATGTAATTAGCTTTCATATTTGTTAAGTATCCTTGTATCTTTTGCCATATAACATCAAACTTTTTAATATAAATCTTTTGATACAAATGAAATACATAATTAAAAATTTACGAATGATAGATACTCATTCAAGAACTGTACATTAGGGAGGGTTAGCAAGGCCTGGAGCTGGCTCAGTGGGTAAAAGTGCTTGCTGCACAGTCCTGACTGTATGAGTTTGGTCTCTGAGATGATATAGCAGTGAGTGGAGAGGGCACCAAGCTGCCTCTGTATATGAACTGTGGCTCTCCTGTAGTGTGCAGTCCTCTCTCTCACACACTAGTAAATACAATACAACTTTAAAAATGAAGTACAAGTCATCCTTAATCCATTTGTTCAGAGGCAACTACTATTACAGTTTTTGATGACTTTTTCCAATATATACATGAAGCCACACACACCTTTGTTTTTAAGAGAGATACAAATAATACTGCTTTACAACTGTTGAAAAAAAACACGGTAGTATATCATGTGCATTTCTAACCATCATCAAACATAGTCTTCAAATTTACTTATCTGTAAAGCAGACAGGCGTTCATATGGTGATTTTGAAGAGCATGAGAAATGATTGGAAATAATGTGTAATGATAATGCATAGTAGCTACTCGTGTTGGCACTCAGTAAATCTGTTTGAGTGATAGAAATACCAGCCAATATCTATAGTTCCACTCCGTTAAGAAAATGTTTATGTGAGTATGTATGCTATGTGTCTGTGTGAAGGTCAGCAGATAGCTGTGGGTTTAGTTCTCTTCCACTTTGAGACGGAGCCTTCTGATGTTTGGCAGTGGGTACAGCAAGCTACATGGCCCGTGAGCTTCTGAGCTTCTCTTCTTCCATCTCACTGTTTAACATAGGGATTACAGACATGTGCTTCCATGCTTGCTGTTATGTGGGTTCATGGAATTGCAACTTGGGTTTTTATGGTTGGGTGGCAAGCACAACCTTTCCTGACCCATATTTGTTGTATACACCTACAGGCAGGGAGGTACATTAGTAATGCAAAAATGCTCTTATGCTCACAAAATGGTTTCAAGCTTGGGAGTGATTTTTCTTTTTCTTTTTTCTTTTTTCTAATTGAAAAGATAAACTACTGAAAGCTTATTGAGTTGAAAAGTGTGAGGTGGGACAAGACTATGGGAAGAAACCCACCTATTGATTGGTATAGGAAACTATTTAAAAAGATTTTAATTGCCTGTAATTTCTATATATAAGGATGATGAGTGCTAGCATTTTATATTTTCATTGTGGTAAAGTAATATGCACAGCTGGGTGTGTTGGGTGCAGCGGTGCATGCCTCTAATCCTAGCACGAGGGAAACAGGCAGACTGATGAGTTCTAGGACAGCCTGGTCTACATAGTGAGTTCCAGGAGAGCCAGTTCTGCATTTGCATAGTGAGACCCTGTTTCAGAAAAACAAGATGATGATGATGATAAATAATGCATACTAAATTTTTATTTGGCTGGAAAAGTAGCTCAGCTGGTAGGTATGTGCCCTTGTCCCATAAGATGGTGTGATGGTGCATTCCTATAATCCCACTACTCAGGAGGTAGAGACATGAGGATCAGAAGTTCAAGGTTTTCCTTAGCTATATAGTAAGGTAGAGGCGAGCATGGGCTCCATAAGATACCATTTTGGAAAACATACACACACACACACACACACACACACACAAACCCAACAAAACAAAACAAAAAACAAATAGTCATTTAAATCACTTTCAAGTTCAGTGGCATTAAGTCCATGTTTGTATTATTGCCGCCATCCCCACTACCACCTCCACTCTCCTCCCTACAGTCACTGCGTCTGTAAAGGCCGTAGTCTGGGGACTTACGCAGAGTTATAGACTGTGGAATTGCAGACATGTGTCATAAGACCTGCTTCTTTAAATGCGCCAGAAAAACGAACTGCTTTATTTTAGATGTGAAAAAGAAATTTTAGATATAAATTAATTTTTAATACTCTGGTCTGTACTTTTATTTTACTGATAAAATTTTATCAGCTATCTTAGTAAGTCTAATGTTAGAAATTTGCTTACAAAAACTTACTTCTTAGGGTTGGATTCACTCACTGGAAATGCTCAGAACTCACTTAGTGATGAGGGAAAAGTTCAGTCTGACTCAGAACGTGGTTCCCACCAAGGAAAGAAACTTGGGCCTGGCAGCAAACTTGCCCTAAGGGACTTTGAACAGACTCTGAACACTGAGAACACTTTGGAAGAACTTTCTGGGCATTCTGTGAGGTAAAGCAGTATATTCTTTATGCTGTAATTTGTATATAATTAAAGTAACAATATCATTGTTGTTCAGTGAATTTGGTAAGTTTCAGCTTGTCAGTTCCCTGGGCATGTTTGAGCTGGTATAAACTTGTTTACTTTCTGAAGGACATTGTAACGTCGTTCATAGCTGTAGACTTTGTTTTCACATCTGGTCATTTCTCATTGCAACTGTTAAAACATCTCCAGTAATTGTTTGCCTCAAGCACAATTCCTTTTTCTCATATTGTTCTTGGCTCAATCTTTTGTCCCCTTTCTTGGGGTACATGAGGTCAGCTACGCACAGAGAAATGGTTAAGAACCCAGCCCTACTGGAGTATTTCCATTGGATCACCACAGTGCCTCTTCATTTCTACAAATTGTGTTTCTCAACTGCATTCTTCTACTCTAAACCCAGCTCCTTAATATCCTTTTGATCACATTGTTGAAATTATTTCTTCATCTAAGTGTTTCTCTCCCTTTCAGTTAAGATCACTCAGACATACTCTGAAGTGCCAGTCTTAAACCGATCATGGAAATTGTATAACTGTATTTTCCTTCTTTTAAAACTGCTTTACCCTCTGACATGCACTCTGGTGCCTAGGATTTGATCACTGCCCCTTGGCAGGGCAGCACACAGAGGAGGGGGATGCAGGCTATCCCAATGAGACCTGATAGGCTGTGGCCAGCTGGTCTAGGGAAGGGGAAGAGGGAGAAGAGGGAGGGAGGGTGGGAACAGGAAGGTAAGAGCCAGGGGATAACAATCGGGATGTAGTGTCAATAAATTATAATAAATAAACTAAAAAAAAACTGCTTTAAAGTTTTGGGTGTGTGTATGATGTGAGTGTGGACATTTGTGACTTACTGCCTATATGTGGAGGTGAGAGGACAGTTTCAGGACGAATCAGTTCTCTCCTTCTTCCGGCTGAGGCTCTCTTGTTTCTGCCATGCTGGTTGTTTTAACTTGGAACTCCAGTCTAGCTGATCCTTTTTAGCTTCAGGTAATTCTCTGTCTCTGCCTCTCAGCCCACTGTAAGAGTGATGTGCCACTTCATCCAACATTTTTTTGTTTTTGTTTTTGTTTTTTTGCTATGAGATTGAATTCGGGATATTGGGCTTGTGTGGAAAGTAATTTTTTTTAAAATCTATTTTGCTATCTTGATGGCACTCAGACTTTTTTGTTTTTCGGTCTGATACATTTAAGCTGCTGCCTACATTGTCAGTTGCTTTCTGTGCAGTTACTGCTGTCCGCATGACATCTCTGTGTTGTTTTCGTCATTTTCAAAATCAAGTCCAAGTCAGGCAGCGGCTTTAATCCCAGCACTTGGGAGGCAGAGGCAGACGAATCTCTATGAGTTCGAGTCCAGCCTGGTCTACAGAGTGAGTTCCAGGACAGCCAGAGCTGTCTCAGGGGGAAAAAAAAAATCAAGTCCAGGGTCAGTGGGTTGGGTCAGGAGGTAAAAGGCCCTGCGTCCAAGCCTCAGGCTCTCCATGGGAGAAGAAGAGAACTGACTCTCATGTGCACACACACACATACAAATTAACAAAATAAAATCTATGGCTCTAAAGACACAAATTGATCTTAGTTTTTAAAAGAAACCTTTACTTTTCCTGTTCTGTATAGATTAGCATTTTTAATGCTTTTGTGTTGCATCATCAACACCATCATTGGCTACATTTAAAATTACATTTTTAATTGCTGTGCCACTAATTCAAGGCTCATACAAGTTTACTTTTCTGCAAGATATACTGACAATTTGACAAAATCTATACAATTAAACATTTCTAGAATATGAAATTCAAGTAAGTCTAATAATAAATACTCCATACTGTAGTCTGTATCTAGCTCTTCATCTGTGAAGATCCACAGCAGATAAAGTAAACTTTGTTAAGGGGGAATATAATTTTAAAAACTTTTTAACTGATTTGAGAATACTGAAAACTTATTTTTTAAAAAGATTTATTTATATGTTTATTATGTATACTGAGTCCTGCCTGCATATACACCTGCGGGCCAGAAGAGGGCATCAGATCACATTATAGATGGTATGAACCACCATGTGGTTGCTGGGAATTGAACTCAGGACCTTTGGAAGAGGTCCTCTGAGCCATCTCTCCAGCCCCGAAACTTTTTTTTTTTAATTGTAGTCTAAGTAAATCTTCTCTACAAAGCAAATATGAGTTCATCTTGTAAAACTGTACAGTGAGTTATAGAGTCGTTTCTTGTGATTGATGTGGTATAATTTAAAATGAAAATTTCCTTTAGGTACTAGAAATAAAATCGACTGTAGTCTCTTTCTATACATTGTATTGCTTTTCATAATTCAATTATGGTCAACTGTCATAAAATATTACATGTTATACTGTAGCAATAAACGCCTTCTTTCTTTAATGTAATATTGTTCCAAGTAATCGCATGCCACTCAGGCCTACGTTCCATGTGACTTACTCCTTTGTTCAATGCTTTTATATTTGAGTTTAATTAAACCTTAATGGATTCCAGTCTGAAGGCTAGTAATAATGCTAATTTGTATATGCTAAAAAGACTTTATAAAGTGATTCCCTTAAGTGAAAGGGAAAAGCTTTTTACATAAAAATAAATGGAAACAATTATATGCTGAAGTTATAAAAATGCACAGTGAAAAGTCTTTTATTTCTGAAACTGAGGCTAGTAAGAAAAAGTCACAATAGTTTTATTGCAGCAGCTCAGATTGTAAAGTTCCACAGCTACAGGGTATAACAAGTAAGTTGAGATGGAAAAGTAAGGGTGGAGAGATGGCTCTTCCTAAAGACCTAGGTTTAGTTCTTAGCCATGCACACTGTGGCTCTCAACCACCTGTAACTCCAGGCCCTCTTTTGGTTTCCTCAGGGTCTTGCACAAGTCATGCAGAAACATACATTCAGGTACACACACATACACATAAAATAAATATTTTTTAATATACAAGAAAGGCATTAAATGTCTGAGTAAACAGTATGTATCAGGTTTTGGTGCTGTCTAAAGTTTCCTGTATCTGTTGGAGATATTGGAACATATTCCTCCTTGTGTGTGGAGGGGCACGACTGGTACACTCTCTTAAGTCTTCAGCTAAAGACTTGGGAAGCTAGTAAATGCTTTCTCAAAACTACTTTTAGTCAAATATTCAAGCCAGGAATTTTTTGTTTGTTTGTTTGTTTTTCAAGACAGGGTTTCTGTGTGTAGCCTTGGTTGTCCTAGACTTCCTTTGTAGACCAGGCTGGCCTCAAACTCACAGTGATCCACCTGCCTCTGCTTCCCGAGTGCTAGGATTAAAGGCATGCGCCATCATGCCCAGCGCCAGGAATATTTTTTCCTTTGAAATCATCATTTTTTTTCATATACTTATTTTAGTATATTAAAAATGTGTTAATTGTGCCAGGAATGGAAATGCATGCCTTTGATCCCAGTACTCTGGAGACAGAGGCAAGCAGATCTCTGTGAGTTCAAGGCCAGCTTGGTTTACAAAGTGAGTTTCAGGACAGCTAGGGCTCTGTTACACAAAGAAACTCTGTCTCAGAAACCAAAATCCAAAACAAAAACAAAAAAAGTGTTAAAACATACTTCATAGAGTGTTTCTTAATTTATTCAACAAATAAATATTCAGTGCAAGGAAACATGAATGACACGTGTTTTATGTTGAATTAAATGCCTTAAGAGTTGCCACCATTAGTTATGTGATGTTATTTACGAAAAGCTCAGACAGTGTTATAAATACTAAAAATTAGGTATATATAGATAAACATGTATTAACTATTTGGAATGACAGTATGAAAATAATTTTTCTATGACCTTTGGTTTAAAAGAGGAAATAATGACAGGATCACAGCTTTAAAATTTTTAAACACAAAATGATATTTGAGACATGTTTTAATGTTTGTTTCTAATGTTTTTTACATATAGTTATATTTTTATTGGTGTATAATGGTTATCTTAGATTTCTCTTAATAATGCAGTTATGAACTGTAATGTATGTGACATGTTAAATGCTAGTTTAGTCAGTCACTTACTTTACTATTTTATTTAGGGTGGGGTTTTATCTAGCTTGTTGAACACTGTATCTAGCAACTGGAGACGTATTCACATGCATCCCGTCAGGGCAGTGACTGCGTCAGTGACTGAGTGCCTACATGATAACTAGCATTGGTAAAGAAGAAAATGTTTGTTGTTCTTACTGTTTGGCTGCTTCTTGGAGTCGTTTCTCTAATGGCTTTATGCAAAAAACTTCTAGTGGCTCATCAGACAAGGGAAGATCTCAGAAGACCCCAACTTCTCCCCTGTCTCCAAGTTCACAGAAATTGTTACAGTTTGACCTTCCTGGGACTTCTTTAGAGAGATCTAAGTCCTCGGTCATAGCACCTCCAGCCACATCTGGATTCACGCCTGCTGCAGCTTTCACTGATGTGAATAAAACAGAGATGGCTTCAACACCAGGCAAGTTGAGTTATGCTGGTAAAAGTTTAAAAGTAAGGGGTCAGAGTGTAGATTGGCTGGTGGTGTGCTGGCCTAGCCTGCATTAGGCTCTGGGTTTGCCCGACCCCATGGGAATTAGATGTGGCAGTGCGCACCTCCAATCTCAGGGCTGGGAAGGTCGAAGCAGAATTTCAAGGTCATCCTAGGCCACTGAGTGAGTTAGGTCAGCCTGGGCTACATGAAACCACACTTCAGAAGAGAAGAAAGTACCAAGAATAACAGCAAACTAATTTACTTTTTTCCCCTGAAAATTCCTTTTTTTCCAGCTAAGCGATAGGGAAATGTGACCACAAGTTTATGTGATTACTCTTTGAAGCATTATACAGAAACCATAGAAAATTAAATGTGGAAAAGCATAAGAAATTAAAATGTTCATTTTTTCCATGTTGCCAGCATTAGTCAAAACTCATCCCCAAAATAATATGTTCCATCTATTTATAGGCGTGTAATACATGTTTGCATATATACATGCCCGTAAAAGAAAAGAAGTAACTATTAAAATACAACATATTAATAAGTCACTGTCTTTAGTACAAAGGAAAGGTAGATTTTTATGTGCTCATAAAATGAGAGCTGGCGTTGTCACTTCAGGTGAACCTTGTGATTTAACAGTGCTTCTGTCCCCAGGTTCTAAGCGTTTTTCTCCTGCTGGCCTCCAGCACCGCATGGCCGCAGAACTCAGTTACCTGAGTGCCATCGAGGAGTCTGTGCGCCAGTTGTCAGATGTGGAGAGAGTTAGAGGCATTTCACTTGCTCAACAGGAGAGTGTGTCTCTGGCTCAGATCATAAAGGTATTAGTTGAATTTTCTTAAATTTTTTTTTCCTGTGGTTTTCCTCTTTTCTTTGTATTTAGAAGTACTCTTAATGAGTTTTGTTTGTTTGTTTGTTTTAAGAAAATAAACTTTCAGTTCAGGCACTGTGGTGCATTTGGGAAGCAGAGGCAAGAGTATGTCTGTGAATTCAAAGTCATCCTGCTTCACATAGCAAGTTTCAGAACAGCTAAGACTAACACAGAGAGACCCTGCCTTAAAACAAACAGACTTCCAAGTAGAATAAAAAAATAGCTTGTACAGTACCCATAAATAACAGAAGAAAAACTATTATACAAATTACTAAAAAGAACCCTGAATCCTGACTTCATAGTGCATACCTGCACACTTAGCATTTGGCTAGTGCAGTCAGGAAGATCTGCAGTGGAAGGTCAACTGTGACCCTTTCTCAAAGACGGAAAACAAACCAACCAAAAAAGTCAGCACCACCCAGAAAGTTGACAATAGGATATTTGGCAGCAGAACAGTAGCACAATTACTCTTTTTTACATACTTCATTCTTCATGTTTTATACTCATCTTAGTGACTGAAAATTAATGATGACAGTCTTGTTTTTTTTCCTGATGGAAATGACTAGATTTGTCTGGGTTGGTGTTTTGCTGTTGGTGATAGTGTGGTGGTAATTTTTATTGTTTTATTATTATTATTATTATTTTTTTTTTTAATTCATTTGTTTATTGTATGTGTATAGTCTGAGAAGATCTGGGAACAACTTTTGGAAATCACTTCTATCATATTGGTCTTGGTGATTGAACTCAGGTTGTTGGCAGCAAGCTCCTCCTATACTTGTTGTATGGTCTTCTTGCCCCCACTTTGTTAGATTTTTGATGCTTTATTTGAACTAAGCAAGCAAACAAACCATTTCTGAGATACAGATATTATACACACAGGTTAGTGTGGACAGTAACTCAACAAGTAAAATCCAGAGGTAAGCCAGTATTATCCTCTGTGGAGTCGCTAGGGCACCATTTTTATTTTATTTTATTTAGGTATTTCATTCAATAGAAAATGCAGACTTTAGGTGTATAGTTTTGATCACTGTATATCTATCCATAATAACCATCTACTCTATAGAAAACGTCTATCATCCCAGAAAGCTGACCTGTTCCCATTTTCAGGTAACTCCCAGAGGCAGCAATCATTGTGTTTTCTTATGCTAGTTTACTTTGAATCTTCCAGAACCTAATATGTATCCAAGTTTATTTCTAACTCTGTTGTATTTAGTTTATTTTATTCATCATAAATACAAGATTTATCTGACATTGTATTTTTGCCTAGTAATAAACCAGTAGTCAGTAAGGAGGTCCTAATTACTCATCCATTTTCCTGTTGGTTGATATACAACTTGTTTTCATTTTTCTTGCATAAATACCCAGGAATATTGCCTGAGTCAAGTGTAAGCACCTGAAATTTTGTGAAAAACTCTCACTGTTTTCTAAGGTGGTTCAACATTGAACAGTTGACTTCATTGCAGTGGAAAGACAATGCTGACCTTGAATTTAGAATAAGCATTGAATCAGGCAATCTTTAAGAAAGTAGACATCAGTCTCTTTTTATGCTTTACAAGTATAAAATATTTCATATTTTATTTCATATTCAAATATTTCATATTTGAAAAAAGCTAGGGACTTCCTGCTGTCACAGTGACTGGATAACACTATTGTTACTTATTCAAAGTGGTTAGGAATCCTGAACTCCCTTAACAGTATGAAACCCTTCTATGTATACACTTGCATGCCCACTTATACACAGGGTTTTTGTTTTTGTTTTTGTTTTTTTTAATGATTTCCTGGCTACATTATAATTTTGGAAATTCCAAATCTGTTCATGGCATTATATAACTTCATGTGCAGGCCAACCACCTGTACAGAACTATGCTTTTTACTACTGTTCCAGAAGAGATGGTCTTTGGAGCTTACATTGTATTGAATGATGGTGTCAGAAATGACCCTGGTAAAAAGGAGACCTTTAGAGTCAACATTTTAAATAAAATTATTCCTTCAGAGGCAAAGTCAAAAGATGAGAAATGAGGCATTGTCTTTAGTTTTAGTATATAACATAAAAAAAATTTTTAAAGGAGTTAGATGCTGTAGTTTTTGCTTTCTAACCAGATTTTGGTATTCATTTTTACTTAACATTGCATGTCTTGATAAATTTTTGTATTTCCATAGTGATGCATGGTAGGTGACCCCTAGACCTTGCTGGAAATGATGAACTATTTGATGACTTTGGAGTTTACTACCATCCCTTTTAGGCTCTGATTGTTTGCTATGAATCATTTTCATTAGGAACAACATGAGTCTAGTGAGATGGCTCACTTTTGCAATCCTAGCCATATGGGAAGCTGTGGCAAAGTGCATGTTGGTTTGAGATCAGCTTGGTCCATAAAGGACCTGTTTAAAAAAAAAAAAGAAAGAAAGAAGGGAAGACAAGGAACAAAGGAAGGTGTTTATTGTAGCCACTCTATCCAAACAATGCTGAAGAATTAATACTTGATCACTTTAATTGAAAGGCACAACAGCAGCGTCATGAAAGAGATTTGGCCTTATTGAAACTAAAAGCTGAACAGGAAGCTCTGGAGTGCCAGAGACAGTTAGAAGAAACCCGGAACAAAACAGTTCAGGTAATCTAAAACTTTATATTGAGAAATTTCACTGTAAAACTCATTAAACATATAAGAGTAAAAGACAATGTTGAGTACTTTATGTGTGATAATTACATGACATTTGAGTTATGTAGCAACCTTTGAAATAGTCAAGACTCGTTCCCAATTTAGCAGCCAAAGTGCATAGTAGTTCATCATCCATAGGCCCACCAGCTGTGAAATCCAGGTTATAGTCAAGTGTATGTTTCATCAAGTATTTGCTCCCTGATTAAAACTAAGTTGCACAGAAGGAAGACTAAACCCTAAACGTTTAACCCATTTTATTTATAGGTCCACACAGAATCATTACAGCAGGTGGTTAAATCACAAAGAGAAGTGACTGAAGTCCTCCAGGAAACAACTTGTAAAATAGCAGCTCAGCAAACAGAGACTGCTCGCCTCACTACAGATGCAGCTCGGCAGATCTGTGAGGTGAGAGCCACTAGCGCCCTTTGCTCTTACTTCTTTTCGGTCATTCTGAGTAACTTAAATCTAGCTAGTAATGGGTGTCGAACATTTAAAAGATGCATACTTTGACAGTGAATTTCAGCAAAGCCCCCGTTAAAATTGCCTCATTTTATTTATTTAGCTACTTATTTGTTTGTGTGTGGGTTTGCTTGAGAGTGTGTCTGAGGAGCTATTTTGCAAACCCAATTCAGTGATCTTTCCAGGGCCTTGTGCTCCTTTTCAGGCCGCCTCTGACACTACTTTTTAAAGTCTACTTTTGCTGTATTGTGTGTTCTCATTTAGATGGCAGAACTGACTCGAACACACATCTCAGATGCCATCAATGCTTCTGGAATTCCCCTAGCCACACTGTATGACCACAAACGGCAGCATCTTCCAGAATTTATGAAACAGCTAAGGACCAAAGCTGAAACAGATAAGTAAGTATTCAGCCATTCAGAAATATGTAATGAGGTACCTTTTATGTCTAGAGAATACAATTTTGGGCATGCAGTCCAGTGGGATAAGGAACATTTAGCAAATATTCAGTTAAGTGAATTTAAACTTAGGTAAATTTATGTAAACCTAGGTAAGTGTTATAAAAGAAACATGTTTCAGAGGTACGTAATGCTGGAATTTAAACAGGGAGGGCAGGAGGGCAGAGAAGGTGGTAAAGGCCTGTAATGGCTGTAGTAGATGAGGAATAAGTGATGTGAAGGAGGCAGGTGGTACGCAGATTAAAGACATTGAAGGAAAAAGGAACACAACATGTTTGTTTGTTTGTTTTGAGACAGGGTTTCTCTGTGTAACCTTGGCTGTCCTGGACTCACTTTGTAGAGCAGTCTGGCCTTGAGCTTATAGAGATCCACGTGCCTCTGCCTCCTGGAGTGCTGTGATTACAAGTGTGTGCCACCTCGCTTGGCAGAAACACAACATATTTAATGGGAAATAAAACAGAAAAGGCCAGTATAACTGGAAGAAGAGAGCAAAGAGGAAAATGGGATGGGATGATCAGGATAGGACCTTGCAGATGTTAGAATTTTTTTTTTACTTTACTCTAGAAACAATGAAAAGTCATTTAAAAAGTTTTTAAGACAGGGTATTACTTTGTATCCCTGGCTGGCCTGGAGCTCACTATGTAGACTGGGCTGGCCTCAAACTCAAAGAGACCTGTGTACTCCTGCCTCCCAAGTGCTGGGATTAAATAAAGGTGTATATCACTGTGCCCAGTCATTGTGTGTGTGGTGGGGGGCGGGGTGGTTTCTTTGGGGAGAGCAAAGTTTTTTTCAGGGTCTCACACTGGAAGTCATTCTCTCCTGGAACATCCTGTGCAGTGGGCCATGCTGCCTTGAACTTGTGGCAGTCCTCTGGTTTTGTCCTCCCAAGTGCTGAGATTACAAGCATGAGTGGTCACTCCCAGCTTTGTGGGTTCTTGCAATTTTGTTTTTGTTTTTTTTTCTGAGACTGGGAACTCACTCTGTTGATCAGTCCTTGAACTCAGAGATTTGCCTGCCTCTGCCTCCCCTGGAATTAAAGGTGTGCGCCACCACCACCTGGTTTGTAACTGTCTCTAATTCATAGATTTTTCTTCCTATTTATTGGGACTAGGAGTGAATAGAGAAGGTATTCTTATGTTATATGTCTTTTTCTTTGTTTGAATGCTAAAATACTTTCTAATTCAAGATTTTATCTCTTGAAGTATTTAAAATCTTTATCCTACTGGAGACTCAGTTGTTTTTATCTTGTTTTTAGGATTGGTCAGTCTGTTTCACTCTCCCAGAGTAAAGAAGGTGCTCTGGACACAAAGCGTCAGAAGTACTCCCCTTCATACGATAGTTATTCTGAGTCATCAAGATATAAGAGTCATGATCGAAGGTGAGGGAAGTTTCCATCAGTATAGTGTGGTGAACTCTGATAAATGCTTTAAACATTACTTTTCCTTAATATTGTTTCTATAAATTGAATGATGTCTTGCCTTCAAAGTGCTGGCCTTCTCTTTAATTAGCTAATGTACAGAATATTTGTCTATGTAACAATGCTGCTAGTACTCCTTGAGTGTAGTAATCCAAATGTTGTATAAGTTGTTTGTTCTTCTACATGTAACGTTTGAGCAACCTTCAAGTCAGGTAGTAGCATGAGTAGATTAGGGCAGGAAACTAAACTCCTAGAGGCTTTCAGTGTTCAACTAAGAGGCTAGAGAGGCGGCTCAGTGGGTGAGAGTACTTGCCACACAGTCATGATGAGTGGAGTTTTGACGCCCGCACACACATCATAACCTCTGCTCTCCTTGTCTGTGTGTCTTCACACTCACGAAACACTTTTACATACACATGCTTGTACACACACACACACACACACACACACACACACACACACACACACGTAATGACGTAGTAAGGATTTAAGCCTTGATGTATCTGGCTCTAAAGCCTGGGTTTATTGCACATTTTCATACTGATATTCTTGTTTCTTTACTTTTTCACCTTTTCTTCCCCCTCTCCAAATGTTTCCTTTTTTCTTTCTCGTCTTTGTCTCTGTTCCCCTACCCCTCTCTTCTTTTTCTTTCGCCTTTGAGATTATGGTCTGACTGTGTTGCTCTTGAGTAGCTACAATTGAGATTACAAGCGTGTAGCCAGGTGCGGTGGCTCACACCTTTAATCCCAGCACCCAGAGGCAGGTGGATCTCTGTGAGGTCGAGGCCAGCCTAGTCTACAGTGCTAGTCCAGGACAGCCAGGGCTACACAGAGAAACCACGTCTCAAAAAACAAAACAAAACAAACAAAGAAAAAAACAAGCATGTGTCGCTATGAATGGCCTTATTCATATCTGTTGATGTTAACCATATATACCAATATTATAAATAGTATTGAATAATTTGTCAGCTACTGGCACAATATTAAAGTTTGTATTTCTTAGTTATGGTTCAGTCTTAAGTAGATTTTACAGGCTCCTTTCCAGCATTTCTAGCGGAAGAATAACCACATCGTTAAGTATAATAAAGCCTCAAAAGTAATGTATGATAGGCACAGCAGGTATTGATTACTTATTATGTCTAAACTATGTGTTGTGTTTCCTTTTTAACCTAACTGTGCTGCCATCAGTGGCAGTTCACTTAGGCCATTGGGTTACTACAGTGGATTGTTAGTAGCTTTCTTATTCAACAGAGTGATAATTTTTCTAAAGTTTGCACCCAGTTCAGCTATCCACGCTTATTTTCCCAGGCCGTTTTAGACTTTTTGTGACTATTTTTTTAAAAGATTTTATTTATTTATTTTATGTATATGAGTGCTCTATCTGCATGTACACCTATCCACCGGAAGAAGGCTTTAGAAGGGATAGATGGCTGTGAGCCACCATGTGGTTGCTGGGAATTGAACTCAGGACCTTTGGAAGAGCAGACGGTGCTCTTAACCACTGAGCCATCTCTCCAGTCCCCATCTTGTGACTATTTTAATGTCACATGTTTTTAGGGCTCATCTATATTATATTATGTATCACTACTGTATTTATATCGTCAAATCATATTCTAGTACATGCATATATTACGTTTTATCTGTCAGCTTATAGCCATTTCAGTTGTTTCTGCTTTGAGGGTATCGTGAATAATTCTGCTGTGAACATTAATGTTCAGGTTTTTGTGTGGATATATGTTGTCATGTTTTATGAGTATATATTTAGGAATTACTGGACCATGGGATAAATGTTTTTGTTTTGTTTTGAAAGACAAACTTTTTCAAGAATTGCCATACTTACCCACCAGGAATGTAAAGTTTTCTCACATCCTTATGAATACTAGGTACTGTCTTTTGATTGTAGTTCTCCAGGTGGGAGCGATATGCACTTGTATCTCCCAAATTCACCATTGGTAATGGCAGAATTTTAAGGAAAGACAAAAATTAAGTGCAAGTGAAATAAATACAAGAAACATAGCTCTGAGGGTAGGAAGAAAAGTAATGAAGACTAGAACCATGGAATAAAAAAAAAAACAGCTTTTATTTGATTTTGATATTTAATTTTGATACTTTAGGGTTTTAGAAAAGTATCAGGAGTAATACAAAGTTCTTAAAGATCTTTTGTTCAGAGTACTTAACTGCTGATATTTTGTTACCTTATTTATTTGTTTTATTTTATTTAAATCAAATAGAGCTTTTAAGAAGGTACAGGAGCTGTAGATGACCTGGTCAGGCTTGCCTGACATGTCCAAGGCTCTGGGCTCCATCCCTAGCACCACAGAAAAGCAAGTATGGAGGCTCATGCTATAGTCCCAGCACTTGGGACGTAGTCAGGAGGACCAGGAGTTCAAGGTCACCCATGGCTACATACCAAGTTTAAGGGCAGCCTGGGCTACAGGAGAGCTTATTTTTAAAAAGAGAAAAGATTAGCACTCCCTCGTGTCTTTACAGAGGAGAAAAAGCAACTTAAGAATTTAAATTAGAAGTTTAGACAGCTTATCAAGAACAGTCCCAGTGCACAATCAGTGCTGAATCAGGGTTAGTGAAAGAAATGGAAGTAGTAAGCAAAAGCCTCCCTTTAGCCCAGAAACTTTGCTGTGAAATGAAATAGGGGAGTGATAACCTATGAATAGTGGTTGTCTGTTATATTTTAAGAAAAACATCCTATTTTGATCTTTCCAAAATGCATTTTATAGTATGTCTGTCTGCCTTCAATTTATGCCTTGACAAAGGCACAATCTTTGGGTCAAATAATTTTACTTTGAAGTTATGATCCCTAATTTCTTTTTTTTATGTTTTTTCCATAATATCTATATAAACAGAAGTAGTAGTGGTAGCAGCCGTCAAGAAAGCCCTTCAGTTCCATCTTGTAAGGAAAATGAGAAGAAATTTCATGGTGAAAAGATGGAGAGTTCAGTCGATGAACAGCTTCAGACGGCTGCAGATGATTCTTTACGAAGTGATAGTATTCCGTCTCTTCCTGATGAGAAAGGTAACTTCCTTGTACACATGTGTAAAACTGAAGGGATAGCTAGACAGCTTTGAAACAAAGTGGCAAGTGAGGCCACTACACTCACACATCTACTCATTTGCTTTTTTGTTGGTGCTGGAATCTGAACTCAGAGCCTTATACATGCTAAGCAAGTGCTTTGTTGAGGACCTATATTCTCCAGTCTTATAATTTTATCTAGAAAATAGTAGCTAAGAGTCATAAACTTACTTGCACATATAACTTTAGAGTTTTGTTTTGTTTTTAACCAAAATGTTGTTTCTCTTTACTGTTTATACTAACTTGAAGAATGAACCATTAAGAAGAATGAACCAAACCTTGAAGGTTTAGAAAATTCTTAGCCAATCCCTATTGATTTATTTTTAACATTTTATGTGTGTGAGTGTTTTGCCTGTATGTATCTCTGTGTACCACATGTGTGCTTGGTGCTGGCACAGACCCACAATGGGCCTGGAGCTGGGACTATAGGTGGTTTTGAACCACTGTGTGGTGCTGAGAGTCAAGCCTGATCCATGTCTCCAGCCCTGCCAGTCCGTGTCATAGGCAGGAAGCAAGTATACTCTGGAGAGAATACCAGTGGTATGACTGGACTCAAAAAGATTAGCTGTGCATTTGATCAGCTTTTGTAACAGAAGCCAAAAATAGAGATGTGGTTACCAGCAGAAACAGGCAGGATAAAATAAAGAACAGGCTTCTAGAATTCTGTGAGGTGGCATCTCTAAATATGCCTTATTCTTTGAAAAGGAGAAGAATGATTTCTGGGCAATTAGCAGATCAGTAAGGCTGCCACTGTCAATTTAGGCCAAAGTGCCAAGCTGTTTTACCCACCTGTCCCTATCAATTAGAACTTACAAGTTTAAAAAAAAAAAAGTGAGCATCATCCAGACTATTTTTACATCTATTTTTAATTGTTATAGAGTTGAGTGGCTGAAACATTTTCACTTAGTAGTGTTTTACATCCTGGATTATATGAACAATTCCCACATAAATGGAACTAGAAAAACTACCAATTCTTTTAAGTCTTGTTTTTCTACTTGCAATCTCAGTCAGGATTATTTTGACCCTGTGGGGGCAAAAAATTAATGTCCAGAGCTACCAATAACAGGAAGAAAAGAGAAGAAAATTTTTTTTTGCTGTTTTTGAGAATGAAATGTTTCCTGGCATGGTAGGTGCTTAAGCATGTTCTCCACATGCCGTTTATCTACATGCTAGTTAGTCTTTTGCCATAATTGTTACATGTTTTTCATGGATGATAAACATGTTCATGTGAGGTTTTTGTTGTTGTTGTTTGTTTTTTAGTTTTGGTTCTCTGAGACAGGGTTTCTCTGCGTAGCCCTGGCTGGAACTCACTCTGTAGTCCAGACTGGCCTCCACCTTTCTCTGCCTCCCAAGTGCTGGGATTAAAGGTATGTGCCACTACTTACTGCCTGACCAGGCTCATGTTTTTAAAAAGGCCAGCCCTGCAGCTTTGACTTCCTTCTCATGAGTGAGTGCTTTTTTAAATGAGAAGATGTATCGTTTTGAAGTCAGAACAGTTTTTCATTGGATCCTGGAAGAGGACTCTTAAGTTCAGCAAGCTTCTGATAGCATCTCATTTCATAGAGTGCCCCAGTTCCTGCCCCATAATCACGAGGCTTCCCTGCCTTTCCAGTAGAGGCCTCACTCTTCTGAGTAGCTTTTGGCTGCTTGGTTCCTAGTGTTTTACCAGTTGTCAGTTTGTGGGCAGTTTGCTCTGTGAGAGTGGATCTCAGTGAACTCTGAGTGGTGCAGGTGTCAGAAAGACAACGGCAGTATTTCTGTGGTAATAAACACAACTTGTCATTCTTAGGAGTTAGACCACCTGCCTGCTAACACATGCGAATAGGGGCACTGGCTAGAAGGTGACCTGTCATCCTGATCATTTCAGAGAGCAGAACATGGAGACAGCTCTTTCTAGAGTTTAAGATGTAGTGGGATTTGCCATGTAGGTCTTGAACTTGCTTGATAACTGCTACCCATTTCTTTCCATTTGTCTGATTTGGATGGGAGTGTCCTTTTTTGTTTGTTTGTTTTGTTTTGTTTTGTTTTGTTTTAATCCAGCATTTGGTTTTGAAATCCGTAGTTTTTTTGGTCTTACAGGCTCCCAACATAATAGGATTTTGTGTGGACTCATACTTGGAGTTTCACCCACATTTAATATTTGGATGAGGCTTTGAACTTGGAGTTGATTCTGGGATAGGATAAGATTTGGAGGGTATTTGGAACCAATTGGATGAGGTAACTGGTTATGAGAAGGGAATGAATTATGTTATGTTTAGGGGAGACTGGACATGTCTCCCCTAAAATTCCTATGTCAAGTTGTTGATAAGGATGCAGAACACTGGAACTTGTATTCATTACTGGAGAGAATAAAAAATTGAGCAGTTACTTTATAGAAGGGTTTGGTAGTGTCTTGGTTGTATAACCACCTGGTAGACTAATGTCTAGATACTTGCCAAGTGATTTTAAAACCTGTGTTCATACAAAATCCCTTTACACTATTATTCATAGCAGCACTTTTCATTATTGTTGAAAACTGGAGGTAACCAAGATGTCAAGAGAACAAATAAAAAGTTATTCCATATAAGTGACTACTATTTAGCTACCAAAGGCAGCAAGATCAGCTCCTACAACATCATGGGTACATTTTAAATGAGTTTTACTGAAGAAAGAAGCAAGTCCCAAAGTTCTGGGCCATATTGTTTCATTTATATAACAAAAAGGCAGAAACAGAAGAGTGGAGAACAGATTGATGATATTGTGGCTGTTGGGTGAAAAAATAGTTAAACTATGAAGGAGGATGTATATGGCAACTTTTAGGGTAAAGGAACAGTTATGTATGGTATTTGTATTTTCTTTTCTTTTTTTTAAATTAATTTATTCTTGTCACATCTCAATGGTTATCCCATCCCTTGTATCCTCCCATTCTTCCCTCCCTCCCATTTTCCCCTTATTCCCCTCCCCTATGACTGTGCCTGAGGGGGATTACCTCCCCCTGGTATTTGTATTTTCTATATGGTGCTATACATTTCTCAAAATGCTGAAATTGTGTATCATAAAGATAATGTTAGCGTATGTGAACTAAACATTGACATATGAAACCTATTAGTCAGGGTTTAGACGATCCCCAAATGCAGTACAGCTTGTGACTAATGCATTTAATTATGTTACATGTAAAGTGGCAACAGAAAGGGATGGGGGATGTGTTAGGTCTCTCTAGAAAAACAGAGTCAAATGTGTATAGAATTGTAAGAGAGGACTGATTAGAATTCTTACTCTGGAGAGCTTCACAGTAGCTGTCTGAGGGCCAGAGAGTGGAGGAAGCCTAAGAGCACAAGGTCCCGATGACACAGCTTTTGTATGCAGTGAAGGCAAGTCTGTACTCAAAAGCAAATGAGCCAGAGTCTGCAAGAAAAATGCAACAGCTCCAGAAAGTCCACTGCAGCTCAAGCCTCCCTCTTCCACTTCCTTGTTATAATGTAGCCCCTAGTTTATTCAGTGATGACTGCCATGTTCAAGGCAAGTAGTCCTCAGTTTGCTGACCCACATGCTAGTCATCCCTGGAGTTACCCTCCCCTACACACCCAGAAGTGTACTTTAAACAGTTTCAGTCAAGTCAAATTGACAGTCACATTGTATGTGGGGTAGGGTGGGGTAGGGAGTGAGGGGTCTAAGAAACTTCAGGAAATTGTGTTTTGAGTACAAAATTTAAGTCTAATGCAAATGGAACAGCATATAAACCTGGACACTGTTGGCAATTTTGTTTCTCACAGTGATACAAGTTAATAGTTATATTAATTAGGGTTAAACAAATCAATGTATTGGGTAATTTATCAGTATTTGAGAGGAGATAAGAATAGATTCTGGTACTGAATTGGAATCAGAAACATCAGTATGGATTAGTGCTTAGCATGTCCAGATGGATACAGTAGCAATTGTGCATGTGTGTGTGCACACATACATAGATGAGTATACATGCATATTACTACCATGCAATGAGCAAGTGCGGAAGCAGTGATACCCCAGTGTGTGCACTGTGGTCTGTAGATATTATTCTCCACCCAAAGAAACTGGAGTTCCTTGTAGAAATGAGTGAGCCAAAGATTGCAGTGCAAAATACATGCTGAGTTCAGAGCATCTTGTGATACCACAAAGTAAGGAGCACTCAGTAGACAAGAGGTTGAGAGTGTGTCAGGCACATAGTAACCAACCTAGAAGACATGCCGTAGCCTCTCCCCCGCCCCGCCCCCTTTTCTTTCTTTCTTTTTTTCTTTTGGACACAGGATTTCACTTTGTATTCCTGGCTGACTTGGAACTCACTATGTAGATCAGGCTAGCCTCTAACTCACAGAGATCCACTTAATGCATGTACCACCATGTTCATCCTGTTTCTAGTTTTCGTTTTTGTTATTTATTTATTTATTTATGATGTATACAGTGCTCTGCTGGCATATACACCTGCAAGCCAGAAGAAGGCATCCGATCGCATTATAGATGGTGGTGAGCCACCATGTGGTTGCTGGAAGAATAGTGCTCTAAACCTCTGAGCCATCTCTCCAGCCCCCTGTTTTTAGTTTTTTGTTTTTTTGTTTTTTTTGTTTTTTTTTCTTTCTGTTTTTAGTTTTTAATTAAGCATGGAATGAATTTCTTTTTTGAAAATTTTGTTTTTAGTTTAAGTAGAATTATATCACTCTCTCCTTTTCCTCCCTCCAGTTCTTCCTAGTTACCCTCCCTCGGACCCCTCGTGCTCTCCCACTCTCAAGTTGATGGCCTCTTTTCTTTTGATTATATTTGTTATATATACACATATGTATGTGTGTGTACAAATAAAATAAACATATACATGCATATATATGTGTAACCATTTTGTTGTTTGTGTGTTTATGGTTTCAAGACTGACCAGTGTGTTGAACAACCAGTAATGGTGCTCATCTCTGGGCAGTCAACAGTTGCTTGTAGTTTTTGTCGAGGGGTAGAGGCCATGAAACTTTGCCACTTCCACATCAACATGTCCATTAATATTGTTGTTGTGCTGGTCTTGTCATGCAGCCATTTCCAGGAACAACTGTTTGATGGCAGACTTGACAGTATTTTAGCTTTTACGATCTTTCCATCCCCTTTTCCATGTGTCCTGAGCCATTGGTGTAGGAATGGTGATTAATGCAGGTTTATCTTTTGGCGCTCAGCTCCCCACACTCAGTTTACCCCTGCATTGGGTCCAGTTGTGGTTTTTTGTGATGGTCTCCATTTGCTGTAAAGCGTGGTAGTACATTTACCTGTGGTGTAAGGATACGATTTAGACTGTGATAGGAATTATGCTGGTCTAGAAAATGGTGGTACTAGATTCTTTTCTAAGGTTCATAACCTCATTAATTCCAGAAACTTTGCTAGGTTTCCAGTAGCAGGCATGACTTCTCTCCTGTTGAGTGGCTCTCAAGTCCAGGTAGACAGCTGAGTGCCACTCATTCCACACTTGTGCATATCTTGCTGTGCTGTGTCATGGGCATAGGTGTTGAGCTGGGGAGGACTTTTAGTTGCTCCTTTCCTTGGCAGCTTGCATAGTATTTTCTGGAACCATGAAACATAAACCACAGGAAAGAAGTTTTCAGGTCAGATGCAGCTTTAGTCATTCACATTGGATGTCCTAAGTTTGTGTGCCTTCAGCAATAGGATAATATAACTCTTATCTCTCTGTTAATAGTGTTAAACTTTTACAAACTTTTTTTTCCTCTTATCATTTCCTTTGAGGAACATCTAGTCATAAATGTTTGTATAATAGTGCTTCCTAACTGATCTATAATTGCTCTTTAAATATTAAATATATTAATCTTTTAACATATTTCTTATTCTAGCATTTCTAGGTATTTTTAGAGAGGTTTTATTTGTTTGTTTTGTTTTGTTTTCCTTGTCTGTAAGATCATTGACTTTTCCCTCTTAATTGCTAGGTACGGTTCTGAGAATTTATATAGAGTTGCCTCAGTAAGAGGCAAAGGGGGTTCTGTTTAAACATACTGAGGAGATTATACTGATAAGGTATGGGGCTTGGGTGGTAGCTTAGTTGGAACTGTGCTTGCCTAGCACACACTAACCTAAACTAGGTGTGATGGCATAGCGTGGCATACACCTATGATCCCAGCGCCAGGCAGGTAGAAATGGGAAGATCAGGAGTTAAAGGCTTGGGCTATGTGAGTCCCTGGGTCACACTCTTTCTCCTCCCAGCCCCACAAAAGAATTATTATAATTCTCTCCCTTCTATTAGACTCAACTTCTATTGCAACAGAATACTCCCTGAAATTTGATGAATCTATGACAGAAGATGAAATAGAAGAAAAGTCATTTCGATCTTTACTTCCTTCTGAGAGTCATCGCAGATTTAACATGGAAAAGAAGAGAAGTCATCATGATGACTCAGATGAAGACACTTCCCCAGACAAGACTGCCTTGTCTTCTGCCAAGGTATGTTTTTGCTTAGGAGGTAAATTGTTGCAGCCATAGATTTTCAAAGGTAGGAGAATACAATTTGTATAAATACCAGTTATATAATTGGCAACTATCAAATATTTTCCAGGAGGTCGTATTTACTATTATACATGTAAAATCTGGCTTGGTTTTTAAAATAAATAGAATATAAACTTACTAGTTATAATAAGACTGTAAGGACCTCACCTTTTTCACTTCATTCATTTAAAATATACATTCTTCTTTCCAAATTGTATGCTTTATGGAAAACAGGGGCAAATTTTTATCCTGTTTTGTTTTCCTGGGACAGTGCATGGCTTGCAAGAATTGTTCATTAAGATTTTTGGGTGGCTAAATATCAGTCTCTCATCTTTTTGAGGAATATTTTCTTATATGGTAGATAATTTTATAAAATGCTTGTTTTGCTTTATTTAGTTTTTTATTCTTTTTCTTTCTGAGATGAAATCTCACTATTGTTGCTTAGGCTGGTCTCCAACTCATGTGTTCACGTAATCTTGATATATCAGCCTTTGGAACTATAGACATGTGACCCTACCCCTATCACTTGTACTTTATATTTTACAAAGGAATAAAATTTTAAATGAAGTTAAGTACCAAAAGATTTTGAAGGTGCTAAGCTTGAAATACATTCTGTACTCAGGAGCTGAGCATGCCGTTCTCAGGAGGACAGGATAGCTTTTCTAAGTTCACTATGGAGATGGTGCGACAGTATATGAAGGAAGAGGAGATGCGCGCAGCTCACCAGTCCTCGCTTCTGCGCCTTCGAGAAAAGGCCTTAAAGGAGAAGACAAAGGCTGAATTAGCCTGGCTAGAACATCAGAAAAAGCAAGTTCTTTTTAACAAGTACACTTCGCTATTCAGTTTCTTTGAAAAAGAAGTGCTTCAAGTCTTAACATGTTTTTGTTTGGTTTTGATGTTAGGAAATCAAACTCGGGTTTGGTGAATGCTAAATACTGTGATACCTATAAGCTATGTTCCCAGCCTGTCTCATCTAATGTGATTTCTTCAATACACTTCTTAAGCTAAAACAGTGGCAGTAATCTTTGGTTTGTGTTACTTATGAGATCATTTCCCTACTGGTGAATATTTTCATTTCTCCTAGATCACTTCATCCAGCTCATTTTACATATAATATCTCTCATGTGCTGTATGTTGTTCAGAGTATTGCTGTCCTTAGAGGGTGGAGAGCCCAGGGCTAGCCTATATTACATACTCTGTAGAACACTTGCTGTCCTTAGAGGGTGGAGTCCAGGGCCTGCATATATTACATACTCAGTACAACACTTGCTGTCCTTAGAGGGTGGAGTCTGGGCTTGCGTATATTATTAAGGCTTTTGAGATTTATAAATGTGACATTTGTATTAATTAAAGAATATTCCTTGCAGACATTTACGAGACAAAGGAGAGGATGATAAGATGCCCCCCCTCCGGAAGAAACAGAGAGGTTTGTTGCTAAGGCTGCAGCAGGAAAAGGTGTGTGGAAATAGCACCTGTGTGACAGTTTGTCACAAGGGAAGTTTGAATGTTGTTTTACCTCATTATGGTTTGTTATTTCACTGTCATTGAGATTTAGTTGATAACTATTACTGTAGTGCAGTAATTATAGGCATTTCTTGCTAGTCTCACCTATTTCTCTTATTTTAATACTGTCATATTGCTAACTTATTAGACAGCCAAATCTGCCTCAATGTACTACAGAAAATAAAGTAGTCCTTCAAAATACAAATAAAAAATTAGTATTTTTATAGAAAAATGGATGTGGGTTAATATTTAGTTATTATTTTCTCAAGTAGATTTTTATGACATGAATTACATATTGACAAGATTTTGTCTTAGTGGACTTAGAAGGACCTTAGCTTTGAGTTCTGGAGAGGCAGCATAGTACCTAACGATTGAGAACTCAGGCTATGGTGACAGCTTGCCCGGATTAACATGATATGAGTTATGTAATAGATTATTACCCAAATAGTGTCCAAAACCAAATTTACCTAGGAAGTGTCGGTACTGGTTATACCTGGATTATATAGTAGTTCTATTTTTAGGTTTGTAAGGAAATTCCATACTGACTTCCATAGTGGCAACACTAGTTTATATTCTTCCCAGTAGTGTGTAATGGTTTCTCCTTCTCTGTTTCCTCATCAGCATTTCTTGTCCTTTGTCTTCCTGATAATAGTCATCCTGATTGAGGTTAGATGAAATCTAAATGTTCTTTAATTTTGCATTTCTTCATTGTAAACAAGCCACACAGCCCCACTCCAGAATACCACTTTTACTTGAAAGAATGACTGACATGAAAACTATGCTTATTCATATCCTCAGCAGTTAAGAGCACTTACCTCTTGCAGAGGACCTGGGTTATTTGAATAGTGAAAAGTATTTTATGCCACATTAAAATGAGTCCAGAGTGCTAACCATTATGATTAACTTTTCAGATAACTAATAATTAAAAACAAACAAAAACTCGCAAACATGATTAAAATAATGAAAGGCCGAGCGTGGTGGCACACGCCTTTAATCCCAGCACCTGGGCGGCAGAGGCAGGTGGATTGCTGTGAGCTCAAGGCCATCTAGTCTACAAAGTGAGTCTAGGACAGCCAGTGCTACACAGAGAAACCCTGTCTCGGAAAAAAAAAAAAAAAAACCACAAAACAAAAATACCCCAGATTTTTAGTATCTTTATTATGTTTATCTCATTGGTAAAGTGATTTTCTTTAATTTATGAAAGAATGGATGTTTCTGGTAAATTTTAACAATTATTAGCAATGAAATTTATTATCTTTGCCCATTAAATTAGCTGCCAACACTGTGTGAAGAATGACAGGTGCAGTGTAGTCTGAAGTGTTTCTGGTAGACTGTAAGTGGAAATACTCTGCTTTGTGAAAGATGGTGTCTTTTTGTTGTTTCTGTTTTTGAGACAGTCCTTTGTAGCCTGTGCTGGTCTGGAATTTACCATGTAGCCTAAATTGGCTTCAGATTCATGTTTTTCCTGCCTTGACCTCCCAAGTGCTGGGATTACAGGTCTGTGCCAGCATAACCAGGTTGAAAGCAATTTTTAAAACTGTTGAGAGCCATAGACTATTACATTATCATTGACTTGCTTTTCCTACTTTCAGGAACCTCTTATAGACAACTAGTTCATAGCATGAAACCGTTAAAGGGTTAAAGCATTCTTTTGGGTAGTGAGATATGTTACAGTTTAAGAATTTAACAGCACAATAGTGGTTATCCTAGTTGGTTTACTGATGTGCAGCCATTAAGCAGGTAATGAAAAGATACAGTAACATTGTGGGAAAATATAAAAGGTATGTTAGAGTTAGAAAAGACTATGAATTTGCCACCGTGTTTAACTACAGCTATTAAAGCTAAGAGATCATCGTAAATTATTTTAGAATGATGGGGTTATTTTAACATTTACCCTCTCTCACGAATTAGACATGTTTGGTATTGTTATCTTGAAGTACATTGTGTCTGTGATCTATGTGATGATGATTCTTTTCTGTATGCTACTTTGAACTCTCCCTCTTCGAATCTCAATCCCTTTTCCTAACTCTTTAAATGTTAGGCAGAAATAAAACGTCTTCAAGAAGCCAATAAGGCAGCTCGGAAGGAGAGGCAACTGATTCTTAAGCAGCAGGAAGAGATAGAAAGAATCCGGCAGACCACCATAAAACTACAGGAGAAGTTGAAGTCTGCAGGGGAAAATAAATTGGTAATTTAAATGAAAATTTTATTAAATTGTTTTCAGCCTATGTTGCTTGCTAATCTTAGCCCACTTTGTACTCTGAAATGATAGATATGTTTGTTCAATGTGCTGTAATAATGTCTAGGATAAAGCTGGAGAACACCTCCTGGAATGTGCTTATTTTGGAAGGAACATATAGCTTTAAACTCTTTCCTCTTATGAACTAAAGCAGGACAGAGTTCTTGCATTTGCATGTCAATCTATCATTACTCCTCAAAATTGAAAAGACAGACTCTATTGCTTATTATATGGTAGTCTTCTCAGATATCCAGATTTAATTTTATGACATAATGACAAAAGGTTCAAAGGACATATTTAGGCAAGAGCAAAATTTAGATCTAAGGTGCTGTGACGTATTAGTACTATGTTGGAAATTTTAAATCCCTCATAGTCTCCATTTTTATTTTTGAAATATTCTCAAGTTAACAGGAAAAACTTAAGCACATCACATTTTTTTTTCTGAGTTGCTTGATAATAAGTAGCCAACAAATTAACACTGATGTATTATTACTACTTAACCTCAAGTCTTTTCAGTTTCTCCAGTTGTCAGAATGGTGTTCTTTATAGAAAATCAATTAGTGGCCTTCAGTTTTTGTGTCTTTTTTTTGGGGGAGGGGGGTTGAGACAGGGTCTCTCTGTGTAGCCTTGGCTGTCCTGGACTCACTTTGTAGACCAGGTTGGCCTTGAACTCACAGTGATCTGCCTGCCTCTGCCTCCCAAGTGCTGGGATAAAAGGCGTGTGCCACCATGCCCAGCTCTGTTTTTTTTTTTTTTTTTTTTGTTTGTTTGTTTTGTTTTTGTTTTTCAAGACAGAGTTTCTCTATGTAACAGCCTTGGCCCTCCCACGCCTCCTCCCTCTCTAGCATCAAACTCACAGTGATCCACCTGTCTCTGCCTCCTGAGTGCTGGGACTAAAGGTATGCACCACCAACCGCCAAGCTAGAGTAGTTTCTTGACTTTGATATATGAGAAAAATACATGCCAGTCATTTTGTAGGGCATTTCCTAGTGGGCTTTGTCTGGTGTTCCCTGGACATTAGATTCAGGTTGTGGTTCTATGGGAGGAGTACCATGTAAGGGATGCTGTGTATTCTCATTGCTATCAACAGGTACACCTTGATTTTAATTGATCACTGTGCCTCAGTCACTTGATTAATACAATGTATACTAGACTTTACTGTCTTAATGCATTAGGTACTTTTTTAATTGCTGTGACAAAACACTACCACCAAAGAAAGTTATGAAAGAAAGCATTTAATTGAGTTGTCAGTTTCAGAAGGTCAAGAGTCCATCATTGGCAGTCCTTCATGGCAGCAAGTAGCAGGCATGTGGGCAGGAGCAGCGGAGAGTTCACATTTTGATCTATAAGCAGGAGGCAGAGAACATACTGGGAATAGCACAACTCTTTTGAAATCTCCACGCCTGCCCCTGTAACACACCTTCAGCAAGGCCACACTTGCTAATCCGTCCCAAACAGTTCCACCAACTAAGTATTCAAACATAAGCACATGGGAGCCATTCTCAGTGAAGGCATCACATCTTCTTGTTTTCTCTTTCCCTGTGCCTTCCTACTCAGTTGGACTGTGACACCTTTGCCAGGAATTTCTCTATGGAAAGGTCATCTTTCCTGCTCTGCTCTCTGTGCTCATGGCCTGGTGCTGACCACTTACTTCCACATGAACTTTCTTGTTGCCCCATTTACTCTGATCCTCCACGTAGGCTATGCTCCGATATTAGATAATGCTTTTTCTTCTACTCAGGTTTTAATCCCGGACTCTTGCCCATGGTCTCCCTTCACCCTCACATAGGTAGAAACCTGCTACTCTATATAATGGCTTTAAGACTCATTTGTTCAGGTTGGGGAAGGAAAAGAGAAGGGATCAGCTTTGTTTGTAATTTCATGAAATTTAGATAGGGTGATCTGTACCCATCTTCTTGTAAAGAATTGAGTATAAATTGCTATTTGTGGCAAAGATGTATTAAAGCAATTAACATTTTACTGTGTTGTCTGCAGATTTTTATTTGGTTTTAGTAAATTTTTTTAAAGGCAAGATCTTGCTATGTAGCCCTGGCTGGCCTGCAACTTGCCCTATAGCCCTGGTTAGCCATGAACGGTTAGCAGTTGTGCCTAAGCCTCCTCAGTGGTGAGATTGTAGGCACTACCATACCTGGCTTCAAATTTTGCTTCTTGTTCCTCGAAAGTAATATGTTAGTTGGTTAAGCCAGTAAATCCTCCATGTTTTCCCTGTAAACCTCGTAAAATCTATGAACATACTGTTTTCCATATTTTAAAATGTGTATTTTCCTGGTATATTTAAAGTTTGTATCTTCTATTCATTCTTTCTATGTATGCACATTTTATGTAGTTGTAGTGTCTTCTTGTTGTGCTAGGATTAAAGGTATGTACCGCCACATCTAGCAATTTTACTATTCTAACTCTTTTTAATTATATGATCAATTTCTATTTTGTAAGTAACTAAATATCTTAATTTCAGCTATTGTTACAAATGTTGTTTTAAGTTAAAACTTAAATTGACTGTGTTTAAGATCTCCTTGAGATCCTTTTAAAGCCAGTGTCATTTTTCTCTGTGTTGTTTGCAGGGCTCTCATAGTGATGAAGATATGAAGGATAATAAGGCAGCTAGTCCTGATCCAGCTGGCTTGGAGACCCGTAGTCCTTCCCCAATATCTATTTCCAGCAGTGAAACCAGTAGCATCATGCAGAAACTAAAGAACATGAGAAGCCGCATGGATGAAAAGTAATTTATTTTTTGTGTGTTTCCTATTTAATCACATGCCATATTTCATCAGATTAGATTGAGAGAAGAAAATATTTTAGCAGAATTACTAGATTACCTAACAGTAAAATCACTATTTATCTTATTTATAGAACAATTTTTTATCATTTTGATACAACTGGGTTTTTTTTTTAATTAAAAAAGTAGCAGTCACGTATATATTCATGATAATATTTCCTCCTTTCTTTTATTAAGAGAAAGGTTATGTGTACCGACTTGGGAAAGAGTGATATATCCTGACATCTCATCATTGGTTCAGTGACAGATCTCTGACTTAGTCAAATAAATACAATTTTAGTTTTGGGAATGGAAATGAATGAGTTCTTCAGCTGAAACCAGACAGGTTGAGAGTCTCTTGGGCTATGAAATAACTTGTCTTTGTTTACTTGTTTTGAGTATGGCCTTACTCTATAGCCCCAACTGGCCCAGAACTCACTTAACAGCCCTGGTAGGCCAAAACAATCCTCCTGTCTTAGTCTCCAGAGTGCTAGGTTTACAGATGTGCGCCTTCATGCTGGTGTTCTGTTATTTTTACATTCTTCTAAATTGTATATGCACATGTGTGGCAGTGGGGCGCACACTTGCACACCACCTTAATTTTTTGAAATGGCCTCTCCTACTGAGTGGTCAGCTCCCTGTTTGAGCTAGATGGGCTGGCTACCGAGTCCCCAGGTTTTGCCTGCCTCCACATCCCCAACACTGGGGTTGCAGGTACATGCCACCATTGCTGGTTTGTATGTGATTGCTAAGGATACAAACTCAGGCTCCTATGCATGCAACAAATACTTCACTGTGCTCTCTCCCCAGCCCTAAAGTGTTTGTAAGCATTTTTTTTCTTTATTTCATTTTATTTTGTGATGTGTCTCCCATGTAGCCCTCGCTAGCCTGGAGCTTGCTATATAGAATAAGCTGGCTTTGAATTCACAAGCGATTCACTGCCTTTGCCTCCCAAGTGTTAGGATTAAAGGAATGTCCTGCCACATCTGGCCCCCTAAAATACACTTTAAAAATATGTGTGTGTGTTCATGTTCATGTGAGTTCAGGTATGGTAGGACTCAGAGGACATTCATCTTCCATCTTATTTGCGATAAATCTCTTTAATTGTCACTGCATATACAAGAGTAGGTCGACCAGATGTTTCCTTGGTTTCTCCTGTCCCCACCTCTCATTTTATTGTAGGCATGCTGGGATTACAGATCTATGTAATAACAAATACATGTGATCCAGCATTTATACGGATATGGGCATTTAAACTCAGGTCCTCAGGCCGGGCGTGGTGGCGCACGCCTTTAATCCCAGCAGAGGCAGGCAGATCTCTGTGAGTTCATGGCCAGCTTGGTCTACAAAGTAAGTCCAGGACAGCCAAGGCTACACAGAGAGACCCTGTATAAATAAATAAATAAATAAATAAGTACAAACTCAGGTCCTCATGCTTGTATGGCAAGTGCATTATATACTACTGAACAATCCAGCCTGCCCTAAAACGTTTAAAAGATTTTTAAAGTACTTTTTGTGTGTATGTGAGGAGGGGGAGGACAATGAGCATGGCGTGTGTGGCAGCTGGAAGACAGTCTGCAGGAATGGCGCTCCTTCCAACCCATCTGAGGTATCGAACTTGGGATGTCAGGCTTGGCCACAAGCATATTTTCCCAGTGAGCCATCTCACAGCCTTCCCCACCCTTTTCTCTCTTTTTGAAGCTCAAGGATGGTTTATTAGAACTAATCCCAACAGCTGCCTGGAGACTAGGGAAAAGAAAGGAAGCCAGGGACATGCACTGCAGCTGCGTGGGGCCAGACACGTGGGAGTGAGGGCCTTAGAGGAAGAGCAAGGAAGCCTAACGTGCTAAGCATACTAAGAAGAGAGGCACAAAGAACAAAAGGGGAAGTTACACTTTGCTCACTAATTCAGAGATGGAGACAGTTTTATGAAGCTGCTGTACTTGAGCCAGAGATCTTGCTATGCAACTTAACTTATCCTGGAGCTCATTGTGTAGCTCGGGCTGGTCACTTGTCCTGACCCTCCCGCCTGCCTCACAAGTACTGAGCAGGATAGCAAGTGCACCTCACCACACTCACTCTAAGACTCATTAGATGTAGTTAAGTTGCACATAAGCTCTGAGCAAATAAGGTATATTTATGTGATAGCTACTCTTAAAATGTTAATTAAGTACAGTTCCCAGCACTCAAGCAGAGGCAGGCAGATCTCTGTGATCTGCGGTCAGCCTGGCCTACAAAATGAGTTCAGGACAGCCAAGGGAAACCCTGTCTTGAAAAACTTTTAAATAAATAAATAAAAATTAAGTACAATTATAAAGTAAGCTCTTTGCCCCTGTAAATGTCTATCCTGTATCTAATTTACTTGAAACATACTAAATATGGAAAGGAAAACAGATTTTTGTTGAGTGTCATTTTAAGTTAATACTTAGAACTAGAGGAAGAATGTCACTTGTCATTTGATGTATATGACATAAGTTTATCTAGTTATAGAATAGTGAAAAAGTTCTAGTGAAGCTCTTGCTTCCCATATTACAAGAAAGCCAGTTCATAATTTGGACTATTAAAATTATGAAAATGTTTTTAAACATTTTAAACATGTATGTGAGAGGCACATACATGTAGTCCCAGTAGTAGCGTGGAAGCAATAAATAAAAAACGTTCAAGGCCAGTCTGGATACACAGTAAGTTCAAGTTCACTCTGGTACATGGCAAGTTCAAGGCCAGTCTGGATGTCCTAGTTTGGGTTGTATTGCTGTGATACCATGACCATAGCAACTCTTACAAGGAAAACATTTAATTGGAGCTGGCTTACAGTTCAGAGATTTAGTCCATTATCATCATGGTGGGAAGTATGGCAGCATCCAGGCAGACATGGTGCTGGAGAAGGACCTGAGAGTTCTATATGCAGATCCACAGGCACCAGGAGACTGTGTGTCACATTAGGCATAGCCTGAGTGTATACATACATACATACATACATACATACATACATACATGAGATCTAAAAGCCTGCCTACACAGTGACACACTTCCTCCAAGAAAGCCATAAGTACTCCAAGAAAGCCATACCCCCTAACAGTGCCAACCCCCTTGGCACTAATGCTTGGGCCAAGCATTCAAACATACGAGTCTATGGGTCCATACCTATTCAAACCACCACACTAGCTTATTACTCAAAAATCCTTACGCAAATAAGTATAAGTTCTCTTACGAAGCAAAGTTAAGCATGAGTAAGAGAGTAAAAGAGACAGAGACAGAGGCAGATGGGCTTCCTGGTTTAAGTTATATGTACCAGAGGCAAGGGTGGGCAGGGCCTCTTAAGAGAATCATATTCATGTGTATATAAATTTAAGATTCTCAAAATAACTATAAAAATTGTTTTGGCGGCTTTAATATTAAGTCATTCAAAAGGTTGAAAGGTTAGGTATGAATATTTACACTTATTTTAGGTTTGTTTTGGATACAGGATCTCACTATGTAGCTCTGACTGTCCTAGAACTTGCTGTGTAGAGTGGATGGCCTCTAGCTCACAGAGATCCACCTGTCTCTGCCTCCTGAATGCTGGCACTAAAGGCACATGCCACCATGCCCATCCTGATACGCTTAACTTTGATTTCAAGAATTTTTCTTTAGTAAATGAAATGAAGTAATTATTTATGAGGAACATTAAGATGTTTGTGAGCTGTTAAATAAAAACTAGGTCAAAGAGGAAGTTTTTTCATAAATAGATCACAAAGAGGTCAAGAGTTTGTTTTTTTTTTTTTCTTCATTTTACTATAAACATGCTTCATGACCCTGTTGGTGAGATTTTTATCACTTTTTCAGGAGGGATAAAGGACTTTTTCCCCTTCCTATGTCCCCTTAATTTTGTCTGCTTAAAACAAAACTTTAAAATTAAAGATAGAGTAAAAGTGTAGGTAAATGGTAGGCGAGAGCACTTGATATGTAAGCATGAGGGCGCTACAGCCCACATCCAAAGAGCATTCACATGCATGGAGTCCTAGTGCTGTGAGGAGCCGACACAGGAGAGTGGCTGGGGCTTGCTGACTGATAGTCTAATTCCAGATTCAATGTAAGACTCTGTCTCAAGAAAGTAAGGCAGAGAGAGTGATGGAGCCAGATGCTGACATCCTTTTCTGGCCTCTGCACATAATGTTGCCACCCCCACCCCCATATACAGATAAAGGTGGTGCAAAGTGAATATTTGAATATTACATATATGTGGCTCTCTCTTGATTACTCATGGGATAAATGAAAGGTTTCTTCAGATAGGAACTTACTGAGCTAATACGGTTTTGCATACCTGTTATCTCATCACCACTTGGGAGATGCTGCCAGAAGAATCAAAAGTTCATAACCAGCCAGGGCTACAAAAGACCTTGTCTCAAATATAGACAGAGAGTCTGTAACTCAGTTACAATGTTTATGTAGTGACCCTTTGTGTGATCCATAACACTAGGGAGAGTTTTCAAAAGAATTTTTAATGCTTTTTTCCTAAATAAATTACTTTTTTCATTGCAGTGACAAAATACCTGATAAAAACAACTTAAAGGGAGAAATGTTTGTTTGGGTTCATGGTTTCAGCAGTTTTAGTTCATTATCAAAGGCAAGGCAGGTAACCTTGTCTGGGGTGGCGGGTTTACACAGTGTCAGGAAGGAAGCAGAGGGGAGCCAGAGGCAGGCATGGCCTTCAGAGGTTATAACCAGTATTTTCCAAGAGGGCCCTGCTTCCTGAAGCCTCTGTGGTCTTGAGAAGAGCTCTGCAAGCTAGGGGCCAAACACTGAAAACACAGGCGTGTGGGCACTTCACATTCAAGCCAGAACACTTCCTTTCCTAATAAAAATGCCTGTTACTACATGGAAGCACGCTGCATTGTTCCAGAAATCTTTTGATTTCAAGGTTAATGTAATGGTTCATAATTTTTTATTACCACCCTAGTTTTCATTCTTTTGCTATGATAAATTCCATGATCAAAACCATCTTTTGCAGCAAACTGTTTATTTCATCCTACAGCTCTTAGTCCATCATAAAGGAAAGCCAGCACAGGCACGTCAGGCACTGATGAGGCAGAGACCATGGAGGAACACCGCTTGTTCTCCATTGCTCCCTCACCTTGCTTTTTTACACAGCCCCAGGATGTTGCTGCTCACAGTGGGCTGGGACCTCCCACTTCAGTCATCAATCAAGAAACTGTCCCATGGTCTAGCCTGCTAATCTGATAAAGTCATTTTAGTTGTGTCAGGTTAGCAAAAAACTAAGCAGCACAATCGCTTTTACTGTTTTGTATCTTCTTCCAAATGCCTTTGAGTGGTGCATGCTGGAAGGAAGACAGTTTCAGGTACAGCATCTTTATTGATCTTGTACTCATACCAGTAAGAGCTTCATTGCCAGTCTCTGACATAGTAAATAATTCTAATCATTTAACCCACATCTGTAGAATAAATGCTAGTCTCTTTCTATCATGGTAACTTTATATTAGAGTAACAGTTTAAAACCCCTAATAACAAATTTAAGACTGGACTTACTAACTTTGCCCTCATGTTTCTTAAGTATTTTCATTAGACTTCAAAATATTAATCACCTATGGTATATGTGTTATTGCTATCTTTCCTCGTCAACTACTCAGTTGTGTGAAGGAGCATGGTCCTTGAAGCATTCAGTGGCTTTTTTTTTTAAATCTGTTTTAAGTAATAAACTTGTGTTGGGAGTAGGGATGGAGTCAGGTAGTAGTGGGGGAGAAAAGTTTGAATGATAGTTGAAATTTGAGGATGTATTAGTGATATGTTAAAAAAAATACATCCATTCACTAATGTTTTGACCTCTAAAAAAAAGTATTGTTTTTAAAAATTGCTTTTTAAATGCCATTTTTATTACCAAAAGTTTTAAGAGTTAGGAATTCTAATATGCTCAGCTCAAGTGTTAGTCAGTTACTACAACCTTGCACAACTGCTTTATGTCTAAGCACTGTTACTTGTAGATTGTAGAGACGACCCTGTTGTGGATACACAGATAGCTCCATGGTGCTGTGTGGGTTTTGAGAACAAAACTTGGTCCTTTGCAAGAGCAGCAAGTTCTCTTAATCACTAATGCATGTCTCCAGTTCCTTGGGCAAACTATTTTCTGTGGGTTTTTTGTTTGTTTTTGTTTTGTTTTGTTGTTTTTGTTTTTGTTTTGTTTTTTTTGTTTGAGACAGGGTTTCTCTGTGTAACAGCCCTGGATGTCCTGGACTTGCTTTGTAGACCAGGCTGGCCTTGAACTCAGAGATCTGCCTGCCTCTGCCTCCCATACTGCTTACTGTCAACTTTCTGATTGACTTTGATGACATTTTCTGAAGTGATAAGTACTACTTTGGGCTACAATGAAAGAGTTCTGTCCTAAATGCTTCACTAATAATAATGCCCTTGGTAAAATTTATATTTCTAATATATGACTTTTCTTGACCTTTAAAAGTATCTCATTCTGTAACCCAAGCTAGCCCTAAACTTAAAGTATGTGTGTCTCTGCCGTCCCCGTGCAGCTAGCTACCTGTTCATCATCCTGAAGGATTATTAGTGCCAGTGGCACTGTCCTAAGGTTTTATTTTCCTTCAGGTTTAAGGGGTACTTTTAGTTATACAATATATGTATATTAAATAAGGAAATGTGTTTCTGGGAAGATGTTTCAAATGTATAACTTTATACTCTTTTTAAACTATCATTTGTGCTAATCATTTCTCTAGTTCTTCATTTTTAAAAAAATTATTAAATATTTTTACATATGCATTAATATTACCACACATATATACAATAATTTTTTTTTCGAGACAGGGTTTCTCTTTGTAGCCTTAGCAGTCCTAGACTCATTTTGTAGACTAGGCTGGCCTTGAACTCACAGCAATCCACCTGCCTCTGCCTCCAGAGTGCTGGGATTAAAGGTGTGTGCCATGTCCCTTCATTTTTAATGTAGAGATTTTTAATATGTTTGATCTTTATAAATGACAAGTGTCAGTTCTTGTTCTGATAGAGAAGAATTGTTGTCTGTAAAAGGCTGGACAAACGTGTTGCCTGTATATGTTAAAAGCTTGTTTTATGCGCTCCAATACTATGTTGCTTTCCATGCTAGGCCACGGAAGCATTTAGCAGTTTTAAACTTTAAAAGGTGGGTGGTGTTTGAATGTTATAAATAATTTTTAACCTTAAACAAGTGCATTTTATTTTGCATAATATTTTGATAATTAGCATCAAAATAAGTTTATCTGCACTTATAAAGAATGACAAGGGACATTTCAGTGTCTTTCTGAAATTTTCAGGAATGCATTTCCTTAAAGTTAAGTACAGAAAATCAAGGCAATCCAGATATAAATGACGGTGTGTATGTATGGGTAAATAAATAGAGGATGAAATGCTATCTGTGGAGGAGCAGGCATGTTGTCTAAGACATGTATAAGTAAGATATATGTGCCTTAAAAAACAAAACAACAAAAACAAAAACATGGCTGGAGTCATACCTATATTTTTTTCCCTTCTGGGAAATCTGATATTAACCCTTGCTCTTCCAAGGCAATAATGAAATGTTGCCTTCTCTGCAAGTTACCGTTCTACGCATGTGAACAGGAGCATGCTCTGTCAAAGAGGGTTAGCCTTTCCAACTGTCACCAGACTTACTTATCCTTTTACCTATGTAGGAAACCTGTTTGCTACTACAAAAGAAGAAAAGCAAGTTTCCTCTGCCTTTAAAACTTTAACATATGGGATTTTTCCTATCTTTAGTCTTACAATTGAACTGTTAATTAGACTAGCTCACTTTATTTCTAATTATACATCCTGATATTTCAAAGAATGGGTATTGATTTTCAGTACTAATATTATTTAAGTAGTCCTTTGCTAGACTTAAAGCAAGATGTCTCTAATATGTTCTGTAAATAGTTTATGTTGTCAAATTTAAGATTTTATTCCATAAATTGGGTTACTGAATTATATTTTATTTTCAAGATAGATTATGATAGTAAGGTTAAATAAGCCAAATATAGTACTTTAGCTTAAAATACATAACAAGGTGCAGGTACAAAAATCAGTTGCTCAAAATTACACATGTGTATAGAGTTGCTGATACACCAGGTCATGGCCATATTGTTTAGTCAGGGTTAGAGCTTTTTGCAAACGTATTTAGCCTCACACTGTTCTTCTCATTGTAGTCTCATAAACAAGTAAATTTACCTGAAAATGTAGATGATGGCTAAGCAATGTTTGAGAAGACACATTTATTCAGAATTCATTAATAAGAAGTACATGTGTTTGTGTGTGTCACACATAAGGATTTGCTTTACTGAGTAGCATGTTATATTTAGGACGCATATTAAAAGGTCTTCATTCGACTCCTTTGCTTTCCCTTTCTCATTCTTCCTGCTTCTTGATCTCTTGGTTTTAAAATCTTCCTCCTTATTTTGTAGACACTGCTCTCCTGTTCACTACTTCTTCTCTGTCTTTACGTCTCACCACTGGGCCTCTCTCAGTGTCTGTTTTCCCAACCTTCATCCCAAATTCCAGCTGTATATCTACAACCAGTTGGTCAGGTAACTTTGCACCTTTTTCAGTGCACTCTTCGATAGAGCATGCTCTGTTCTTTTTGTTTGTTGTGTTTGCTTTTTTCCTTTTTTGTTTTCATTTTGTTTGTTTAACAGCAGCCTGAAGGCCTCTTGTCAAATGTCATACGGACTTTAACATAGTGTTTCCATACTAAATGACATGATGGTTGTTTAAGAATGAAACATCAGTTCCTCTTGGCCTTTTATTGCTTGTTGGATATGTGAATTTTTTTCCCTGCTTATCTATCATTACAGATCTAACAGCAGTAATAAAAGCAGCCCAGCCTGCATAGTCACAGCATCTACACGCTAATTAGTGGCCTTGCAACTAATCACATTTTGTTTTCACTAAATCAGTAATTTCTCCCAACCCTTTAGGCCCAAACTAAGATTTAATTTTAGAAGTCAGATTAAGTACAAAGACTCAGGTCAGTTAATGTGTCCTCTTACTTAGTAAGTCCAGAGGTGATATGCATGTGGCATCCAAATGGTGCTCAGCGTTTCATACCCAAAAAAAAGATCGGTCACTTGACATTGCATTTCTTAGGTAAAAGTGAAGCCCAAGTTTGAAAATAAAAATTGAAGGGGGATATAATCATTTTTGTTTGTTTGTTTGCTTGTGTATTTGGGCACTTTGGGATTTTTTTTTTAGTTGCTTTTGGTTTTTATTATTTTGAGTTGTGTGTGTTTTCTGGTCTGAAATTTTAGAATAAACTTCTTACATATTCTCTTATGAAAAAGAAAACCTATAAGAAAGAGTATGTAAGCTATTGAATAACAGTGTCAGTCCAGTTTATTCAAATATTCATTATATTTTCTTTTCTGAATTTACCACTAACTTTCCTTCACTACCGTGACAATCTCTTATAAGGGAACACTAATTTTTCTCGTATTTAAAAAAAGATAAGTTGGCTTATTGTGCTTCTGTCATTTCAAACTTAGAGAGGAAATGGTATGGATGCCCTGCTTTTGCACGGCTTGTTGGTGAGGCATGAGTGACAGCTTTCAAAGTGACCTGTTGTCTATGAGTAGGTTTTCTAACTATTCCTCATGGTGTGACTATAGGTTTCTGACAAAGCGAGAACAAAAGCTAATGCAGCGACGACAGCATGCAGAAGAGCTCCTGGAATGGAAGCGGCGTTTAGATGCAGAAGAAGCAGAGATTCAGCAAATGGAAAAGCAAGCTTTGGCTGCCTGGGACAAAGAACTAATAAAACCCAAAACTACGAAGAAAGAACTAGAGAGCCAGAAAACAGAGCAGAAAGGTATAAAACAAACTAAAACCTATATATTGGATTAATTTATTTATATGTGCTGGGAATGATTAAAAATGAAGAAGACAGTGCAGCTACTAGTGATGTGCAACTTTTAAGAAGCTTTAAGTAACTTCTTTCCAATATAAATGTGAAGGTTTTTTTTTAATTCAACCTGTCAAAGTTTAATAGATGTTCAGACAGGGAAAACCCAGGTGTTTAATTCTTTACTTTCCACAGAATGCAAAGAAGAGATACATTTCAACTTGCTTTATGACATTATTATATAACTGCAATGCTAAATCCATAAAAGAATGACACACAAAAGGAAAAGGTTATTCTTCTCTTATCCTAAATACTATGCATACAAATCTTATCTTAAGAATTACACTCACTTGCATGGATGGAGTCAGAAAAAGACTTAGGAACACACATGTAACCCTCAGATCAAAGCACACATGGAAAAGAGTTGTCTTTACCCCACATATAAGTACTAATACAAAATGAAAGGAGAAACCCTGGACTTAAAGCAGACATAATACTTAGTGATAAAGCAGAAAACTTTCCCCTTGAAATGTTTATTAATCATTGTATAAGGAAGGTTCTAGGGAGTTAGTAAGGCTTGAAAAACAATTAAAAGCTGTAAGTAGTGGAAGAAGCAAAATTTTTATTATTTACAGTCATAAAGGTATGCACAAGGATAACCTAGAATTTGGTAGTGACGAGATTGTGCATTGGGTAAGAGTGCTTGTTTCACAAGCATAAGAACCTAAGTTTGCATCTAAGTATCCATGTAAAAAGCCAGGAAAGCATGCATGTCTGCTTGTAACCCCAGAATTGTGGGGGCAGAAACTGTCAGCGCTAGGTTCAGTAAGAAACCATCTCAAAGGAGTAAGTCAGAGAGGGATAGAAGAAGAGACCTCACCTTTCCCGACTTCTACACATGTGTGCATAGTCACATATAATTGCACATATGTATACACATATACTCCTTCTCACACATACAGGAAAACCCAGGATTTGTACTTTATTAGGATAATGAATGAATTTAGCAAGGTCATTGGTTAGAAAATACAAAAAAATGAAACCCAGTTGTTGGCTGGGGGTGGAACTCAGCTGATGGAAAGTTTGCCTAGCGTGCATAAAGCTCTGAGTTCTTTCCCAGTGCCTGGATGTGATGGCACAGGACTGCCTCCAAAACTGAGGCAGGAGGATTAGAAGTTCAAGGTTAGTCTCAGCTTTACAGTAAGTTTAAAGCCAGCTTGGGCTGTATGAAACCATGACTTAAAACTAGCCAAACAAATCAACAAGACTCCATTCATTCATGTTCCTGCATGCAGCCCTGGTGACTTTAATTGAATCACTTTAAAAAGGGTAGGGCAGGGGCAGTGCTGGAGAAATGGCTCAGTGGTTCAGAGTGCTTCCCACCCGTGTCAGGTCTCTCACAATCACCTGTAACTCCAGCTTAAGGGGATCCAGTGCCCTCTTCTGGCCTCCTTGTGCCCCCATACAAACATGACATACATTCACACACACACACACACACACACACACGTACATATAAATAAATTTTTAAAAAATATACTTGAATGAGTCTAGGACAGCCAAGGCTACACAGAAAACCTGTCTGGAAAAACCAAACTAAAACAAAACAAACAAACAAACAAAACAAAACACACACACACACACACACATATATATACACACATACATACACACACACACACATACTTGAAAGTAGGAGAATTAGTTGGAAAGAGAACAAAAATGAGTGTAGAGATCAGTGAGAGTAGTAAGGGGACAAAAGAGGATAATAGGTGAATCTGATACATTATATACATGTATGAAAATATGATGAACCTCATTATGTATAATATACCTTATACATTTTAATGTACAAAACCCTCAATTATATATCTTAGACCAACAAAAATTGGTTTTTGGCCCACACTTCTAACTCTGGTACACAGGAAGTCAAGGTAGAACATTTGTGACTTTGACACCATCTTGAACAACAGAGTTCTAGACCAACGTAGGGAGAACCAGTCTCTAAACAAACAAATGTAAACAGGTAAGTAGAAAGAAGTGTAAGACATACTTCAGTATAAGGTTAACAAGATCTTTGTGAAAGAAAATGTAGACTTTGTTAGGAGACGTTAAACAGCAAAGCAGTTCCACATTCACAAAGGAACCCAGTGTCACATGATGTTAATTGTCCTTGAGTTCATCTCTAGAGTCAAGGCAGTTTAAATCTGAAGCCTGCCGAGCTTTTTGAAAAGGCTTTTGGTGGTCTCCTTTAATTTTTTTTCCTGAACAAAAGGTCTGAAAAGCAAAACTTTGGTAAAGAACCATAATAGGTAGAACCTAAATCACCATATACCAAGACTTCTAAAGGTGCAATAGCTTTTAAAATGTGATACTTACACTAAGATGGACAAATAGACTATGAACAGATAATTACCCAGGAGGACTTTCTCACATGATACCATGTTTTGGATCCATGTGTGTTGTCCAGTTTGGTAGCCATTTGAAGTTTGACTAGTACTTTCAAAGAACTGAATATACATGTATATGTGTAGTGTGTGTGTGTGTGTGTGTGTGTGTATGTACATGCGTGTGTGTGCACCTGCCTGTGCATGTGGAAGGTAAAGGGCTGCCTCAGGTCTTGTTCAGCTCATATAACACCCAGTATATGAGCATAGTACATTTGAGCTTTTCCTCTCAGCATGGACAAAGTCTGCTGTATACAAGTAAGACTTCTCTAAAATATAACCTAGGAGTAAAATTTTTAGGCTATAATGTATGTGTTTCATCTTTTCAAATAGCACTAAATTATTTTACAAAATGACTGAAGCAGTTTCTTCTGCAGAGGGGTATGTTTGTAAGTCATAATTGCTCTGTACCCTCCTAAGTAGTCTAAGTAGAATGTCAGTTATAATCACGGCTACATATAGTAGATATCTGCTCTCAGGTGGTGTCACCAAAAATTGCTAATGAACAGACTTTAGCAGTAAATGTTAAATAATGTGGTTTTATGCTGAAAACAAGTCTAAAATGTAACAAGCTTAACTTCTTTGTTGAACTTTTTTTTTATTGTTTCTACCCTGTGTTTCCAGGAATGGCGAGTGAAGAGGGATCTCCAGTGCCTTCCTACTCTTCCCGGAACAGTGGAAGTTGTATTCCAGAAGAACTGGGCAGCCCTTCTGATCTGTGTATGCCGTCTGAGTCTATGGTGCAGGCACAGCCCAGAAGTCCAGATCATAGCATACTTACTGAGGAAATGGCTTTTTCACAGGAAATGGAATCTACCTCTCCTAGTAAACATGTAAGTTAATGTCTGTTTATATCTTAAAACTTCCTTAGAAAAAACCTGTCTAAAAGGTATTACTAATAGTTATATTATTCCTATTAATAGCAGCATTAACCATCACCCATGTATGTAACATAAAGGGTTTAACATTAGAAGAGAAATAAAACTTTCAATAAATTTATATTTATAAGTATAGGAATTTAGCTTTAGTAGCAGTTAAAATTATACTCTATCAAGTCTAATTATACTAAAGAGATAGGCCTTAGTTAGAGTTACTATTGCTGCGATGAAACACCAAGTTAGGGAGGAAAGGGTTTGTTTTATTTTATTTTATGTTTTTGGCTTTTGAGACAGGGTTTTACTTTATTAACCAGGCTGGCCTCGAACTCACGGAGATCCACCTACCTCTACCTCCCTGAGTGCTGGGATTACTTGGTGGTGTGTATCACCGACCCCAACTAGGAAAGGGTTTATTTTGCTTATACTTCCACATCACTGTTCATCATCTGAGGAAGTCAGGTCGGGAGCCTGAAGGCTGGAGCGAGGCAGGGGCTCTGGACGAGTGCTGCTTACTGGCCTGCTCCATTTGCTTGTTGCAAAACCTATGACCATAGACTAGGGTGGCATCGAGCAGTGAGCTGGGCCCTCTCCCATCCGTCACCTCTTTAGAAAATGCCCTACAGGCTTTCACACAGCCTGATCTTATGGAAGCATTTTTTTCAGTTGAGGTTCCCTTCTCTCAGATGACTCTACCTTGTGTCAGGTTGACATAAAAACTAGTCAGCACAGATAGGAATTTCTTTTCTGGTTGTTGTTGTTGTTGTTTTTCAAGACAGGGTTTCTCAGTGTAGCTTTGGCTGTCCTGGAATCACAGAGATCCCACTGCCTCTGGGAGTGCTGGGATTAAAGGTGTGCATCACCACACCCAGCTAGGGATTTTTAAAGTCTGTTTTAGGGCCCATGAGATGGCTCAGTGGTAATAAGGGTGTAGCTGCCAAGTTGCCAAGTTTGATGACCTGAGTTTGATTTTCAAGGTGGACAGAGACAACTGACTCTCACAAGTTTTCCTCTGACCAACATATGTGTGTGTGTGTGTGTGGTGTGTGTGTGTGTGTGTGTGTGTGCGCGCGTGCGTGTGTTCATGCGTGTGCATGCGTGTACAAGTATGCACACACACACAAGTAATTAAGATTATTTGTGGAAATATGACAAGTTCTTTTGCAAATCTGCTTTGTCTTAAAAAGCAGTAACATCTTTAAAACATACCGAAGTGCCTTTGCTATAATTTAGCTAATAAATGCTAATTCATAATCAGAATAAGGGTGATGATTTTATCTCTTTAACATATCTAAAATAAATGGTTTTCAGTTATACTGGGCATTATTAGAATAACATTTTCTGTATTTCTTTTATTCTCTCCTTCATAGACAGATAAAACTTAAGATAGAAACTCACCTGTTTTTAAACTGGTTTTTAAGACATCAGCTTAGCAATATGAAGTACTATTATGCAATAGTAAAGCCTCTTTATTCAACCAAGTTACATACATGCTTGTGTATGTAAAAGTCAGAAGACACCAGGAGTCAGTTCTGTCCTCCTAAACCATGTGGGTACCGGCATTTGAACCCAAGTTGTAAGACTGACAAGTACTTTAGTCTGCTGAGCCATCTTACTGGCCCATGGATAAGTTTAAAAATATGGATAAGAAGATCTATAGTTATAATTTTGGTTTAAAATTTGTGTGTGTGTGTGTGTGTGTGTGTGTGTGTGTATTTTGCTGGCATGTATGTCTGTGTGCTTGGTACCCAAGGAAGCCAGAAGAGGATATTGGATTTTGAAACTGGAGTTACAGATAGTGATAAACCACCATGCAGATGCTGGGATTTGAGCAGCCAGTACTGTTAATCTCTGAGCCATTTTTTCAGCTAAGAATCCTCATTTTTACTACAGCTGTAAGAATTACTTGTATGATCCCCTATTGAAAAGTTAGTCAGATTCATGTGTATAACATTACTGTACCTGAAAGGTTTAGCAGGAAAAAAATTTAATTGTTAATGCAGATATGATTCCACATTATGTTGAAAACACTACATTGCTAATGTTCTTTTGCACCAACTTGAAAATGTGTTTAGAGTATAGAAGGTTTCTCTTTATTATGCTAATGATTTTCAAAATTATTATATGGCAAAAATAGGTTTATTGTATAGGTAATTTACTTGTAGCATAATTCCTGTAGTCTAGGGATGTGTGTATATCAACTGTGCATTTAATACAACCTTATTAATTTCAAAGTTCTATAAATGTACTAGCTTCTTCCTACCATTGTTACTAGCTTCATGTTAAAAACAAAGCTGATTGAATACTAAAAAATTAGGTAGTTTTCTTTCTGAAGAAGATGTATAAAGGAAATTAAAACAAGTGGTATATTAAAGTAGATTTTTATAATAAGTATTATTTGTGCTTATCAAGTACCAGGTAGCATGCTGAGTGCCTTGCCTGAATGATCTCACTTAACCACCACCACAACCTCAGAAAGCAGGCAACATTGTAAATCCCTATCCTGAGTTAGCAGGTCCGAACACTTGCCAGGGACTTGAGGTGGCTCTATGGTTAAGAGTGCTTGCTGCTTTAGTAGAGGACTGAGGCTTAGTTCTTAGCACCTGTGTGCGGACTCACAATCATCTAAAACAACAGTTCCAGGAGATTTTTAAAAAGATTTATTTATTTGTTTATTACTTATACAATATTTGGCCTGCATGTGAAAGAGGGCATCAGATCTCATTAGACATGGTTGTGAGCCGCCATGTGGTTGCTGGGAGTTGAACTCAGGATCTTTGGTAGGACAGCCAGTACTTTTAACCTCTGAGCCATCTCTCCAGGCCAGTTCCAGGAGATTTGATGCCCTCTTCTGACCTCCACAGGCACGAGGCACATATGTGGTACACATCCATACATGGCAAAATACTCATATACATAAAATAAAATAATTGAATCTAAAAAAAGACTTTCCAAAAGTCCTAGGGAGAGACAGGGGTAGTGACAGGAGTCAGGTCAGCTGTTTTCACTTTCTCATGATGGCAGGGGAGAAATTTTGTCTTTTATAGAAAGTATAATCTTCTATTCTTTGTGGACAGTTTTATGCCATTTTTCCTTCTTTCTATAAAATATGGTACATATTTAATATTTTTAAAGTTTATTTTTATTTCATGTTCACTGGTGTTTTCCCTATATGTATGCCCGTGTAATGTTATCAGATCCCCTGGAATTGGAGTTACAGGCAGTTTTGAGCTGCCACGTGGATGCTGGGAATTAAACCCAGATCCTCTGGAAGAGCAGCCAGTGCTCTTAACCCCTGAGCTGTCTCTTCAGCCCCTTAGTATTTTTCAGTTAAGTAAATAAGGAGAATAACTATCAATGACATAAGTAGTCATTTGTAATTTACTACCATTTTAAAAAGCATGTTCTTTCATACCTTTTTTTGCCTTTAAGGCACTACTCTCTCTCTCTCTCTCTCTCTCTCTCTCTCACACACACACACACACACACACACACACACACACAAGAAAAAAAGAAAAGTAAAATTAGCCAGATATAATAGTTTATGCCTATATGCCAACACTCAGGAGCAAGGCTGGTGATAACCACAAGTTAGGCCAGTTGGGGCTGTATAGTGATTTCTAGGCCACCTTGGCTTCAGAGTGAGAATCTAGCTTAAATTGTATGAATTTAATATAATTATAATGAATTATAATTATAACATAATTATAATAAAAATATAATGAAAACTGGTATGTTCATGCTAATTAAGAAACTATTAAAGAAGGAAAACAAAGCTTTAATAAAAATAGTAAACAGGGCTGGAGAGATGGCTCAGTGGCTAAGAGCACTGGCTGCTTTTCCAGAGGTCCTAAATTCAATTTCCAACAACCACATGGTGGCTCACAACCATCTATAATGTGATCTTATACCTTCTTCTGGCCTGCAGGTGTACATGCAGACAAAGCACTCATATACATTAAATAAATAAATATTTAAAAGTGGTAACTTTTTATTTTTTTTTTACCTTTTGTGAAATTATATAAAGTTGTGCTAAAATTTAATATATTTAATTACATTTGATGTTTATTTGATATTAAATGTTATGGAATATATTTTAAGTATAAAATACTTATTTAAAGTGTTCTAATTGTTATCTTTACTTAGTTGTATCTCAAAATTTAAATATAAGTCCTTGGTTGTATGATGCAATAATTCCTGTTTGACTTCTGTTTGTACAGTCACCTCCCAAAAGTTGCTTATCTCTGTCAAAGCAAGAGTCTAGCAAAGCAAGTCGTAGGACTGAAGGACACTGTCATCTGCCTGTCAAGTCTTACCAACCCTGTTATAGTTGGTCAGATGAGTCACTGTCTATGACACAGTCAGGTAAGGCTGCAATGAGTTTCTTTTCTTTGTTTTGAGTTCTCCTTTAGTAAGCTTTGTCTAACCACATCCTGGTACGCTGTTCTCCTTTGTTGCATTTGTATAGGCTTTTTCTTGGAAAGATTAACTCATATAGCTCAGAATTATCATTGATAATTATATCCTTAATTCCAAAAATTGTAACTAACTTTATTCTTTGTGGTAGTGGACATTTATCTCATCAAAACTTTCTCTCCTTTTCTCTGTGTCAGACACTGCCTTTGTATTTCTACAGCCCTCTGTACTGCAGTGTACCATACCTGTACTGGTAGCTGGCCTTGGCCCACCTAGGCCTATGTTGAACCCCTGGGGACCAGGTTCTGTGTTTCCTTAACATTTGTAACGCCAGTGCTCATGGGTACTGTCGATAGCATATGGTGGGTATTTATTAATTTTTTCAGTGAATTATTAGTAACCATGAGGTAGATGGTTATGGAACAGGATGGCACAAATCTCAAAGGAGCCATATAGAGAAACAGTAGCCTGTAGAACATTCTGTTTTCTTATACCTCTCCCTGTTCATGTTTCTGTTGGATGTTGATTTTGAAAGACTTAGGTTTCAGAAGTTTGTTGGCCTTGAGAAGCATGTCAAAAGGGAAAGTGCTATTTACTAGAATTATGAGGAAAATTAATGCGATGTTGAGTACTGCCATATAAATCATATTGATAACCATATATTGCCATTTGAGTTCATTCTTAGAGTGTAGACATTTAGTTTTTGTTTTGTTTTTTAAGTAGAAATGGTTTAGTTGTTGTTGTGAGAAAAGGTGGTTGGATGAAGTAGTTTAATCAGGTAAGTACTTGTTACAAGTATGAAGACCTCAGTTCAATTCCTAGAACCCATGTATAAAGGAAACTTGGCAGAGTGGTATGAACTTGTAATATTAGCCCAGAGGAAAGGGAGATAGGCAGATCCTTGGGACTTGCTGGCCAGCAAGTCTAGCCTGTTCGCAGGGAAACTGTGTCTCAGCAAACAAGCTGGATGTGCCTGAAGAAAAACCCCAAGGTTGACAGCTGGCTTCCACTAGATATAAACACTTGCATGTGCATCCACATATACATTTTAAAACAGGTAGATAATGTAACATAACTCAACTGTTTTCCTCATGATGATTATCTAGATTTTGTAAAAAATGTCACAGTTGTAAATAATGCTTTGAGAAATATTTACATTATTAATTTGATAGATTAATAGAAATAGAATTATCAGCCCAAAACAATGGAAATTATTATCTTTATGTTTATTTTTGTGCATCTATTAATACTTGTACAATAGACATAAATTTAGTATGTACTTGGAAACATGGGTTCCTGTTGGTGCTTTGTAAATCTGTTTTATTGGGGATCTTATACCTTTGTCTCCCTTCCAGCTTGTATCCACTCTAATCCTCTCAACAGCAGGTAGGAGAAAAAGAAGGTTAGAAGGTAAAGAGGCAGCATGTGTCTCTTTAGACTACTTCCTGCTGTTTAAGGACATAATTCCTTGGGGCAGGTCCAATCTTTGTAGTCAGGTTACCCAGTAGTCCATCAGTACAGCCAGCACAGCAATAGCAACGGCGGCAGCAGCAGAAGGTGGGTGAGCAGCAGCCTTCTTCCAGCCCTCCCTCTCTCTCCAGGCTATGGCATTTATTCCCTGTCGAGAGTCCTCAGAACTAAACCATCTGCAGCTGCCTCTTTGTTATAGGATCATAGCTGACCTTCAGTTTTTAAAATAACATTTAAAGTCACATGGAGAACAAAGTTTATTGGTGGTCTCCTACAATTAACAAGGTAATATCTCAAGCTTCAAAGGCACATAATTCTTTGGGGGGTGGGGTGGTTGTTGTTTTGTTTTCTAGACAGGTTCTCACCGTCTAGTCCTGGCTGCCTTGGAACTCACTATATAGACCAGCCTTGACTCAAACACCCAGAGATCAGCCTGCTTTTGCCTCCTGAGTGCGACTAGTATTTAAAAAAAAAAAAAAAAAAAAAAGACCCAAAAAGTTAAGACAGGATTGCATGTAGGTCTGGCTGGCCTTCTTGTGTGTCTCCAGGTATGGGATTATAGGCATGTGCCACTGCTCTAGGCTTAGAAGCATATCACTCATCAGGCTAGATAATTAGAGGTTTCTGTATGACTTTAGGAAAGATGATGATTTTTAACCCAGATTGTAGTGCCCCATTAACTGAATGAGTATAAAGAAGCCCCCAGCACTTAGAACTTTCAACTTTAAACCAATTAGTTTCTTGAAAAGTTAAGAGGAAGCATGTGAAGATGTTCAGTTGGGTTTTTTTGTTTTTTGTTTTTTTTGGTTGGTTGGTTGTTGGTTTTTGTTTTTTTTGTTTTTTTTTTGTTTTTTTTTTTTTTGTTGTTGTTATTTTTTTCTTTGTGGTTTTTCAACACAGGGTTTCTGTGTGTGCCTTGGCTGTCCTGGAACCAGCTCTGTAGACTAGACTGGCCTCGAACTCACAGAGAGTGCTAAAGAAATCACAGGAACTCAGCTTTTCTTTGCAGCCCAGATATTAGGATCACACCATTTTAAACAGACAGTAATCTTTCCACATTCAGTGACCTCTTTGGGTTTTAGGTAATCTGAAGTACCTGATAAAAACCTGATGGAACAGTACACCTCTGAGTCTGAGGTTTCAGTATAAGAGTACTGCTACTGTAAGGTTATTAATTGTCTCACTGAACATTAGTGTGTGGAAATGCCGTCAGTGTGTGATAATAAAAGGTGTGAGGAATAGTTACTTATATGCTATGTAATTTCTATGTGCAGTGAGATAAATAGTTCCTTTAAATCATGCCTGTTTATTTTCATAGCCTATGTATGACATTATAATGAAGGGCTTTCTTGTCAAGTTTCCACGACTGGGCCTCTGGGCCTCTCATTTACAGATATAAACTGTCTTATTTTGATAATTTTAAAAGCTCTCAAAGAAAGATTGCAGTGGGGTATTTTCTCATTTTTTAAGTGATAACACTTCAGTTAATGTTTCACAATTTGAAAATATAAAATTTTAGTTTTATCCCAATTTGACTTTAAAAATATGACAGCATATATTAATATCTAAGAAGGACAGTTGTATGAACATCTTGCTACCAGAAGTAATGTTTTACAAAAGGTACAGATTTCACTAACATAAAATTTTAAACATTTTTCAACATTACTTAAAGTTTCAAATAGTGAGTTGACAAGATTGCTCGGTGGGTTAAGAGTGCTTGCTTTAGGAGCCTGACGACCTGAGTTTAGTCCCGGGAGCCCACAGTGGAAGGAAGGAGAAACCCAACTCCCAAAAGTTGCCTCCTGGCTTCCCCCTGTATGTGCACTTACGCACACACATCATGCAGCAATACACAGTTTTCACAATAATTATAAGTAAAAACATAAACAAATAGTACCATTAGAAAAGATAAAATAACTGGGCAGGGTGGCACATGCCTTTAATCCTAGCACTCAGGAAGCAGAGACCGGTGGATTTTTGTGAGTTTGAAGCCATCCTGGTCTACAAAGTGAGTTCCAGGATAGACAGGGCTATATAGAAAAACTCTCTCTAGAAAAACAAAAGTAAGTAAGTAAGTAAATAAGTAAAATACTTAGGAAGACTAAAGAAAAAAAGAAAGACCTATGGAAAAGCAACATTTAAAAGATTTTAAATATTGATTTTAAGCATTACAGCTCTTCTTTATTAGTTACTGAATTAATTTTATTCTTTGTTAAAATGAATTAAAAAGTTTTGTTTCTTCCAGAAACTACATCTGACCAGAGTGACATTGAGGGGAGGATCCGTGCTCTGAAGGCTGAGCTGAGGAAGAGAAAGTCTGTTGTGGAGCAGCTAAAGAAGGAGCAGAGGAAGCGGCAGAAGGAAAGGCTAAAAGCCCAGGAGGCCAGTCTGCTCAGACAGCTAGAGGTGAGACAGGGCTCCTACGGGAAGCTCAGATATTTGTAGTGTGTGAACAAAGCAGTGCCTTGGGGTTCTTCAATAGTCATGTAGTGTCACATTTTTATCATCTTTAAAAACAGATCTGAAGATATCTAAAGTATTAAGCTAAATATTAAATTGAATATTGAAATATTTTTCTGATATTATGGCTATGAAAAAGATCCATATGCTCTTAAACACTTTAAAATGGAAGGGATAGGAAAGCAGATCGATCTAGACACTCACATTGTTGTCACCTTTTTTTTTTTTTTCCTGGCAAATAGGCCACACAATTATTAGTCTGACCCTTGGGCTAATTTAGGACAGCTGCTAAGTGACAGCTGTAAGTTAATTCCTCCCTAAGTTCCAGCAGCCGTCCATATTCTGCCTGCCACTGGAAATGTGCTTTTGCTGACGTCCTCATTCTGTTTTCTCCTGCAGTCCCAGTTCCGTTTTGTTCCATACCATTCCTATTGCCCTTAGTCTAGGATCCACGCTGGGGTTTTGAGGCTCCCTTATCTGTATTATCTGTAGAGTCTCTTAGTTATTACAGTCTCTGGCTGATTTTTGTACATACCTCATTCTGTCCCTGTCTGTCTGTCTGTCTGTCTCTGTCTCCCTCTCCCCCTTCTTTTCCATCTGTCTCACCTTTCTTCTTTTTTGTTTTGTCCTGGCATTGTCATAGAATCTATCTGAACTTCCTGATAAATTATGACAATCCGTTTGTAGGCATTTTTAAATCTATTTTATTTGAGTTATTATATCTAGTGCCCTTTCTATTCGAACCTTACCATCACCCCAGCACCAGGCAGGAGAGGCAGAGAGTGAGTGGCAAGAAGGGCCATTGAGGCCGCTTTAAGCTGCTGCCTGCTGATGAAAGGCGCTGACTTCCTTGAGGCAAATCCAGTCTTCATTTGTCAGGACACCTCCCATTTCTTCATATCATCTCTTTTCTCAGGACCAATTGATAAGCCAGGAACAGCCATGCCCCCTTTCTTGGGGCTCAGTGTTTTATTCCCTCTCTAGAGCCCCCAGACTTAAATCATCTTCAGCCGCCAGAGTCACAGCCCTGTCAGACCATGCACGAGGCAAATAGTCTGCTACTGTGCACAGTCTGAGGCAGCTTCTATCTGGACACTTTCAATTTTCAAAACAGTTGAAACTGTTAAGCCTTTAAGTTTCCCAAATGTGAGAAAATGCAGTTATGTAGAGCCAAATTTAAATGTTACCTATTGATCTTTGTTGTTTAACAGGGTTCTTCCTGCAGTTATTAATTTCCTGATGAAACTAAGATTGTTATATTTATATGTCTGGAACTTAGATAATTTAATGTAATTTTATTTATTCCTTATAGCAGATAAGGGAACTGAGTTTCAATAAGATTAAGGACTTATCCAGGGATACACAGACCATAGATGATAAAGGCAGGATTTTAATTTATTTCTAATTGCAAATTTTATGTCTTTCCATGAAAATAGGTCTGTTAATAAATGTGGAAAAAAATAAACATTTTCACAAGTACATCACATGAAGACAGACTGGGCATCTTAACTTGTTTCAAAGTCAGAAAAGTGGTTATAATAAATAACCAGGGCCTGGGTAGCCACACATTCCTATAATCAGCTTTAGAAGACTGAAATAGAAATGGGAGTTCAAATCCAACCTGACCCACATAGTGAGTTCCAGATCATTCTGAGCTATATACTGAAACCTTTACTCCAGGGAATTTAGAATAAGCAAGAGCAGGGACACAGTGGCTATGATGAGAATTCATGTGGGAAAGCAGTGGAAAAATAAGTTCAAAAGTGAAGGAGACACTCAGGAACTTAGAAGCTAGACGGAAGACTTTGGGCTTTATCTGATTGGTCATGTAACTCTAAGCCATTAAGAAAATACTGGAAATGAATTAAGAATAAACAGTGTTGCTAACAAAACAAACAAACAAAAAAACACCCCTCACTAATATATCCTAGTACTCAGGAAATTGAGGCAGGAAGATCTCAAGTGTGAGCCGAATCTATGCTACATACCAAGATCCTGCCTCAAAAATATAAAGTTTTAAAAATATTCACTGAATGCCTTTAATCTGAGCACTTGGGAAACAGAGACAGGCAGGATCCCCATGAGTTAAGGCCAGCCTGGTCTACAGAGTGAGTCCAGAGAGCCGGGCTACACAGAGGAACTCTACCTATAAGAAACAAAACAAAATAATTCCTTGATATAAAATCTGTGGAGAAGTACCATATGATCCATCTCGTTCAACATTTAGCTAAATGGCTAAATAAAAATGAAAGAGAATTAAATATTTAAGTTTTGAAATTATGTCATAGAGAAACATGTGGCAATTTATATGAAAAAAGATCTATCGGACTTTATTGGTCACAGACTTAATAAGGAAACTAAACTTAGATCAGTATTACTTTCTGATCTGAGTAACCTTACCTTCTATATAGACCTAACTAGATGGCCATTATGCTATATATGTTTAGTTAATGATTAATACCAAAACATTGATAAACAGCTGAAGATAATATGAATGATAAGAGTTATAAAAGTAAAGATTTTAGTTCAGACATTAAGAATGTGTAGCAATTAACAAGGGTCCATAAATCATTCTTTCATTCTACAGATATTTATTGACAATCTAGGTTAGGCCAAACAGATACATCCTGGATAAAAAACTACTGCACTTTTGCTTTCAGCTACATCATCAAATAGAGTTGTACAAATGAGCTTAGCCGTACAAATGGAGGAAAGACGTAATAGGTAGAAGGCCCATCTTGGATGCTATACTAATGATAGTTAGGAATTATTGAAGTTCTGGTGGGTAATAGCGAGTGGGTGTTTTGACAACCAGGCGACAGTGTTAGTAATTCTGACCTTCTGACTGATAGCAATTTCTCCCAAGTATTACTTCTGAGATGTTTACTGCCAGAGAAACTCAGAAACAAAACAAAATGCAAGGCAGAATATGGTAGCTCAAACGTTTAGTCCCAGCACTAGAAGGGAGATGCTCGCAGATGTGAGTTCAAGTACATCTGCATAGCAATTTCCAGGTCAGCCAAGGCTACTGGCCTTAATCTACCCACCCCCAATACCAATTCCAGCACTCAGGAGGCAGAGGCAGGTGATCACTGTGAGTTCAAGGCCAGCCTGGTCTACAAAGTGAGCCCAAGGGTTACGTGAAGAAAACCTGTCTCAAAAACCAAAAAAGAAAGAAAGAAAGAAAGAAAGAAAGAAAGAAAGAAAAAGAAAAAGAAAAAAATGTATCATATAGAAAATAGCATATAACAAGTAAAAGATTTTAAGTGTGCCTGGGTGGGTTACAATGCGTAAGTACTTAGCTTTGGATTGAAACAGTCATTTCTTTCTCCTTTGCAGTGGTGAAGACATGATGGGGAGCTGGGAGGGAGGTCTTTATGTTCTCTGTTTTTACTGCTTGGATTATTCAAATCATGCTATTTAAAAATTTAAATATCCTGATGATTTAAAATTCCTTTTAAAACATTCTCTGTAATAACTCCTCTAACTCTTCCAAACTTAGACTTATGATGAATTCATTAAGAAAACTGAAGGTGAGCTCAGCCAAGATTTGGACACATCCCCAACATCCAAACTTCCAATTAAAGCTCTCTCCTCTGTCTCTGAGAAACCCAAAATCAAGCCTCATCCACTGCACAGGTAGGAACTTTTAACAACTTACATATATTCTGCTTTATTTGATAATGGATAAAGAAAAACTTTTAATAGAAGTTCAGTAACAGTAAGCTATACTAGTAAAACTATGGGTTTGTTTTTTTTACAAGCATAAAAGTGTTGCAAAGGACAAGTGCAAGTTAAATGTATAAGGTACAGATTAGAAATATGTATTTTTTAACCTGCAGCCTGGTGGGTGCAGTGAAAATAGTGCTGTCAGCATTGTTGGCAGTAACAATAGAATTAAGTGTAGATCTTTTGAAAAACAAGGTGTTTTATAAGACAAGAATATCTAAAATCTTTAACTCCATAACCTTATGTTTAAAACAATTAGCTTGATAAAATATGTAATACCAAAAATATATATTTGCGTAGTTATAATAGCACCCTTTATGTTTATTATAGCATCCCTTATAGTCATAAAGCATTGGGAGTAATCTTCAGTTCCAAAAATGAGTGAAATATCTCAGCAAATTATGGTTCTGTGTAGGTCATAGAATATTATATGTCCAGTAAAAAAAAATGTAGAAGACAGCAGATAGCAATAGTAGAATATATGCTATACTAGAATAAAATATCAAGTTATAATATTTAAATTGTTTGAACGGTGGCTAGGAGGCCAGTGAGTACCGCTGAGGAGCAGGGGTGTGGGAAAGAGAGGACATTTCATGAAAATGACAAAGAGAGATGAGCAGGTGGGCACATCCTGAAAGGCAAATAGGACAGGACACTCCTGGAGGGAGGAGAGACTGGAAACAGTGAAAGCCACATTGTGAAAGCTTTATAGTCACTTATTTTTTCATATTTTACTCTGGGAAGATGTGTGCCTTTAAAGTTATTTTAGGGGTTGGTTAAAGATGTTTTTAAAGTATTTTGAGGGCTGGGACAACTTAGTGGTGGAGCCCTTGCCCATTATGCACAAGACTGTGGATTTTATTTGCATTGATTTAAGACAGCAGGAAAAAGCTAAAATGCTTTGCTAACGATGGCATTGTCTGTAGTCCCAACATTCAGAAGGTGGTTAAGCATCATGGGTTTTAGACCAACCTAGGCTACATAGTGAGCCTGATATGCAGAATGCAACTCTATATATTATTCAGCCCCTCATCTAGGGGGCTAGAGAGATGGCTCAGCACATAAGAGCACTGGTTGCTTTTCTAGAGGACCCTGTTCAAGTCCCAACACCCACATGGCAGCTCACAGGAGTCTGTAAACTCAGCACTAGAGAGTCTGATGCCCTCTTCTGACATCTGCAGACACTACATGCACATGGTACACAGTCATACATTCAGGAAAAACATCCATACATATTTTTTTAAAGAAGGAAGGAGGTGCTAGAAAAATAGTTCAGTAATTAAGAACACATACAGCTCCTGTAGAGGACCCAAGTTCAGTTCCTAGCACCCACATCACAACCATCTCTAAGTCCAGCTCCAGGAAGCTCTAATGCCTCTGCCTTCATTAGATATTTACACTCATGTAAACACAGACACTTACACACAGAGACATGTAAGTTAAAATATTTTTTATATCTTTTAAAAAGAAAACAAGGTGAGAAGGTTCAGCTAGTAAAGCACTCGCCATGTAAATCTAATCATTTCAGTTCAGTCCCTGAGCGCCACATAGTGGTGGAAGGAGAAAATCAATTCAACAGAGCTGACCTCTGACCTCCACACACATACCCTGGCACACATACATCAATATACACATCCAAGATAATAGTAATTTAAAGTGTTTAGAAAATGTTAACCCTGGGAAGATGGCTCATTGTTTTAGAGCCCTTGCTGCTCTTCAGAGGACTGGGGTTTGATTCTCAGTACCCACAAGGTCGCTTACAACCACCAATAGCTCCAGTTCCAGAGTATTTGACTCCTTCTGACGTCAGGCACAAGGTGTACATGCATACAGGCAAAACATTCAAATGTATAAGTATCTAAAAGAACTTAAAAAGAAAGGGAAAACATTTTTGAGGTTTTGTTAGTTATGTGAATTGGACAGGCTCATGACAGTCAACTTAGATATCCAAGTTTAAATCCTGGATTGGTACAAGCTAGCTGTTTAACTTTGTATAAATTATTTAACCTTTCTGCTTGAGTTGTTTGGACTATAAATGCCTATTAAGCAAGTATTACTACCTGTTAGTATGCTTGTTCTGAGTTAAAAGAGTTGGGTGTGTGACACAGCAAGTATTCACTGGTCACTGATTCACTTATCATTTTTATTATTAGACTTTCTAGGGAAGCATTTTTTTAAAAAGCAGTCACAATCATATCCTATCCAGCTATCCTCAAATAGCATACACCAACAATTAGATATTTTTGCAAGATTTTTTTCTTAGATTTTATTTGTGTTCTTGCTTCCTATGTACTTTTCCATTATTTTATAAAATGTAAGTTTTATTCTCAGCTCTAAATCAGTGGTTCTCAACCTGTGGGTCATCACCCCCATGGGGGTCACCTATCAGGTATTTACACTAAAATTCCTAACAGTAGCAAAATCTCAGTTATGAAGTAACAACAAAATAAATTTATGGTTGGGGGTCACCACAGCATGAGGAACTGTATTAATGGGTTACAGCATTAGGAAGGGCGAGAACCACTGCACTAAATAATGTACTGTGAGACTGGGATATAGCTGTGTTGGTAGAGTACTTGCTTAACATGAAGTCCTGGGTTCAATCGCTAGCACCACATCGACTGGGCGTGGTGATACACACCTGTAATCCCAGCACTCAGGAAGTGAAGGCAGGAAGATCAGAAGTTTAAGATCACCCTCTACATAGCAAGCTCAGGGTCAGCCTGTGATCCAAATCAGTAAATATACTACTTATGGAATGGCTTTTTTAATCAGGCTATTAGATATTTTTAACAAAGAGTTGCTCAGCAGTAGAACATCAGTATATTTAGCTTCTGTGCAGCCCCTGCATTCAATCTCCAGCATCAGAATATACTTGTATTTACAGAGATCTTTCTCACTCTTATGTGGATGAAAGATTTGAAGAAAAAAGCATAGGTGCCAAAAGAAAAAGCACTTTAAGCCAAGCCTCAAATAAACAGCAGTAATAAACATAGAAAACAAAAATAGAAGATATATTTTAAGAATTTCTAAGAAATAGTATTGTCTAAAGTGTTAGATGGGAAACAGGAAATTGAGGGCTCCTAAATTTCTCTTAGTCAATTGGGCCAGGCTTTCATTACCCTAAAAGCAAAGAAGTTTTTGTAGGAAACTTAGGATTTTGCCCTGAGATGTTGTGATTCATACAAGTAGAGTTGTATAAGTATCAAAGAGAGAAATACTAAAATTGCTACACACACATAGATATAAATAGTAGATAAAGATGGAAAAGTATTCATTTAGAGAAAAAAGGAAAGCAAGTGTAAATAAAACTAATAGCAACATTTAAGTTATTATAAGCAAAAAGTGGGAGGCAAACAGTATGGCCAGGAACTGAGGAAGGGAAGGTGGTGAACAAGGGGTGGTAGAGCGCGTGCCTCGTGTGAGCAAGACTGTGGCTCCATCCTCATCACTTCAGAACAAAAGAGTATGAGAACAAGCGGGGAGAGTGTGTGCATGTGTGATTTTAATGGTTGAGACATATAAAACAGGGAAAGGAAAGTAAGACATGCCTTTTATGCTCAGATAGCAGGAGGAAAGGACGTTGAATGGTTATAAATCTAGCTGAATCTGTAGCTAACAAGGCCAGGTAAGACATTCAATGCTTGATGACCTCTGTTTTTCTCATTGGGTTAATCCATAGAGAATGACAGGAGCCAGAGGCAGGCAGCTGTGTGAGACACCTTCTGTAGGGAAGAAGGCGGACTTGTCCACGGATGTCTATTACTGTTGTCAGTCATGCTAGTATCCGCATTATATTTCACTTACTACTTTTTCCACTTCAGGTCTGAAACAGCAAAAACTTGGAAATCTGTAACAGAGTCAGAGCGTTCCAGAGGATCCTTGGCATCCATTGCTGAACATGTTGGTATGTACCTGAAAAAACAAAGTTGTCTAGACAAAGTTCATGCCCACAGAATTCCTACCTCTACAAAAGTGAATCTCTGAGACTGCAGAGATGGCTCAGCAGATGGCTCATATAATGTTTTTCCAAGTTAGGTTCCTAGCACTTATTCTAAGACTAGTTACAACTGCCTTTTAAATCCAGCTCCAGAGGATCCAACTCCTTCGTCTGGACTCTACAGGCACCTACACATATGTAGCAGGCAGACTGACTGACTGACTGACTGACTGACTGAACTCTACAGACACAGACAACTTTTTTTTATTTTTTCCCGAGACAGGGTTTCTCTGTGTAGCCTTGGCTGTCCTGAACTCACTTTGAAGACCAGGCTGGACTTGAACTCACAGCGATCCACCTGCCTCTGCCTCCCAAGTGCTGTAATTAAAGTCATGCACCATTACACCTGGCACAATGTTTTTAATTTAGAAAAATCAATTTCCCCAGTTATTTAGCATTTTAAGTGATTTGCATTACATCTTGCACTACTTTTTCTCTGACAGCATCTGGAGTGTTGATTTCTCTGAGCTGAAACTCTTGGGCTCAAGTCTTTAGACTCCCAAGTGCAGGGACTACTGGGGACTTTTGCTCCAGGACTCAGTTCCTTTTAAATCAGTTTTTATTGGTCCATGTTTCTGACAAAAAGTGAGGTGTAAAAAATCAAGTAGCAGGAGTTGTGGAGCACGCCTTTAATCCCAGCACTCGGAAGGCAAAGGCAAGTGGACCTCTGTGAGTTCGAGGCCAGCCTGGTCTACAAAGCAAGTCCAGGACAGCCAAGGCTACACAGAGAAACCCTGTCTCAAAAAACCAAAACAAACAAACTCATATGATAACCAGAACAAGTCATATTTATTGATCAGAATTGTTCTTAACTGAAAGTTGGCTTTTATTTAAAATTTTAGCCTCAGAACTGAAAGATTGTGATTAAATAATTTTATGTGTTTTTTTTTTTAAAGATTCTTCATTATCATGTTCTGAGAGAGCCATATCAGAAAGGTCACTATCTGCATATGCAAAGAGAGTGGTTGAGTTGGACAGCAGGATAGAAGAACACTTGCAGACCTCATCTCCAGTTCTGTCATCAAGACAAACGCGGACAGAATCAGTAGAATCTCTTGAAAGTGCACCTTCACTATCTCCTCTCAAGGAATTAAATGCGTCTAGTAGGATTTATGATGTGTCAGAGGCTAAGGCTGAAGAATCTAGTCAAAAATCAGAAATACAAGAAATAGGATACACAAAACTAGAGAAGAGTGAGGTTGAAGATGCCTGTTCTGAGCGCTCAGGGGGATCTGAAGTCTTACTAAAACTAGATCTGGCCTCTGAAATCCTTTCAAAGAAAGAGCTTCCTTCAGACTCTGCAAATGCTCAGAAAGACTTAGTTAAACCAACCACTGAAATTTCTCATGAAAAAGAGGAAGTATTGAAAGAGAATCAGTCCAATCAAAGTACAGATCACAGTCAAGACATCCAGTCAGTAAGAGAGATCCATGAGCAAAAATGCAGAGAGAAAGGGGACTCAACCTTGTCAGGAAACCTTTCTGCTTCTAAAGAACCATCCTATTCTGAAGATTTCGAAGTGTCTTCTTTCAAGAAAGGGATTTCTGCTGATGAGATTAGTAAAGATGACTCTGAGGTGTTATCATTGTCACTCAGGAAAGACTCACAGTCTCACAGAGAGAAGTCACAACCAACAAGGAGCGCTAGAAATAGAGCCACCGGGTTCGGAAGTGATGATGAAATCAGTGAGTGCCTAAGTGAGAAAAGCCTTTCTGTTCATAGCAATGTCCATTCTGAAAGGCTGCTAGAACTCAAGTCCCCTACTGAGCTGATGAAAAGTAAGGAGCGCAGTGATGTGGGACACGAGCAGGGTGTGGCCGAGTCCCTTTCCCTGCCTGCAGTTTCTGCTGCGGATGAGCTACTGGACTTCCACATTGGGGACCGGGTGTTGATTGGCAATGTTCAGCCAGGCACTCTTAGATTCAAAGGTGAGACTAACTTTGCTAAAGGATTTTGGGCTGGAGTAGAACTGGATAAACCTGAAGGAAATAACAATGGAACATATGATGGTATTGTATATTTTGTGTGCAAAGACAAGCATGGTATTTTCGCTCCTCCTCAAAAAATATCTCACATTCTAGAAAACTTTAATGACTATATAGACATAAATGAAGTTGAAGAGTCTTACTCAGATGGACAGTATCAATACTATAATCAAGAGCAGAAAGATATAAAATGTCTAAGAGACAGAGAAAATGATATAGCTGAATATTTTTGTGAGAAATCTCTTCCTAGTATGCATAACACAGAAGCCTCAGTGGATAAAGATAGAAGCCTTAACATAGTAACAGACAATAAACTGGATGTTTCTGGGGACCCAGAAGCCCATGCTCACCAACAGTCTGCAGCAGATCCTCTGATTTCCTGTAAGGAGAAAAAAGCCCTTGTTTCTGATGCCACAGAAGATGTTCCTGACACTTTTTCTGAAGAATCAAAGCAACAGCAACTTGCAGAGAAGGAAGAGAACTTTTATTCCCAGGTTTCAGAAAAGCCTTCTACTCCACTTCTGGATCTTTTAACAAGAGAAAAAAATCAACTAGAAGCTCAGCTGACGTCATCAATAAGTGAAGAAAAAAAATCAAAGCAACAACTTGAATCAGTCAGCTTGCTAACAGACAACTTACTAAAAGTGTTTGTGAAAGACACAGTTAGTCAACTACAACAAATCAAAAAGACTAGGAATGAGAAAATCCAGCTTAGCAATCAGGAGTTTCTTGACCAAATGAAAGTACCACCCCAAGACCCACCCCAAAATACCGAGGAACAGTCACCCAGCATTTCAGGTTGCTTTTTAAGGTCTGAATTGGAAGATGAAAAAGAAGAGATTTCTTCTCCAGATATGTGTCCCAGACCTGTGAGTATTTTATCTAGAGAGGAGTCTGATGTCCTTTCCTTTGTAGTGTACACTAATTCTGTGGTTCAAGGTGGACATCTCCCAAGCCTGCTGTTTATTAGATATGATCACTATATTTTCAAAGGACTTGCAGGTATTTTTCTGTCTGAGGTATAATTGCCCTCTGTTATGTCATGAGTAGTCACTATAGGGTTGTCATGAACACTGTCAGGTTGTGGAAACTGAAACATCTTTTAAACTAACTATATTGATAGCCCCTGTATACAATCCACACAGTAGATCTCCTTCCACGTTCTCGGGAACTTTCCAGTGGCTCTCACCCCCAGTCTCTTTCACCTATCTGTTCAGTTATGGTGCCCTACAGAGATTTCCAGGTGTGTTGATTCTGATCAAGCTGAAGTATATCCTCTATGACATAAACTCAGACCGTCAGCTTGTTTAGGTTGCCTGTGGATAACTAAGGAAAGTAATGACTTTGATTAACTTGAGTCAGATACTCACCAGAGGTAAGCATTTTCATTTCCCACTTCAGAATCCTAGTGACAGTAGTTCAGAAGTAGAATGATTAATGATATGTAAAAGGAAGACACAAACTAATGAATAAACATTTTATTAAAACACATAAGTAATAGGTGTGCTTTGTCTTTTAAGTAAGGTGAAGTCACTATTTGAATGTTTCTTTCTATAGGAGAGCCCAGTGTTTGGTGCCAGTGGGCAGGAAGAGCTAGCTAAGAGACTTGCTGAACTTGAGATCAGCCGCGAGTTCCTGAGCACACTAGATGACCAAGACTGGTTTGATGAAGATTTTGGTTTGAGCTCTTCTCACAAGATCCAAAAGAGTAAGGCAGAAGAAACAATTGTACCTCTAATGGCAGAACCTAAGCGAGCAGCCCAGAAGCCATGTGAAACGTTATTGGCAGTTCCCCATACGGCAGAAGAAGTAAAAAGCCTTGTCCATAATGCAGCAGAGGAGCTTTGGAAATGCAAAGAATTAGGCCAAGACCTTCAAAGCCTCAGTATTCCTACAAAATTTTTTGGCTGTGCCAGTAAGGGTGTGGACATAGAAAGCACTAGTAAAAGAGTCTATAAACAGGTAACGTAAAAATATCATTAAGAGTCTTGCCCACTTTCTGAAATTTGGATTCTTAGCCATTTTCTTACTATTGTCTTTTCTTTTTCTTTCTTTTTTTTTCCTCTCTGTTAAGGCGGTTTTTGATTTAACAAAAGAGATTTTTGAGGAAATATTTGCCGAGGATCCCAACTTGAATCAGCCTGTCTGGATGAAACCATGTAGAATCAACTCTAGTTATTTCCGACGTGTGAAAAATCCAAATAACCTTGATGAAATCAAGGTAAGCTGCAAACTGTCAATTATCGCCTTTTGTTTTTTTGTTTTTTCTATTTATTTATATAGGTCAATTAATGACATAGAAGTGAACACCTGTTGGTATATACCATAAGTATTTGTTAACAGAGTCAACAATAATAAGAGGGTTAGGGTGAAAGGAATTTATAGTCACAGGACAGTCAGGCCTACATGCACATTAATGCGGCCTATTCTGCATATTCATGTGTTTCCTTTCTTTAGCAAGTTGTTGTTGTTGTGTTTTGTTTGAGATAGGGCCCATGTGACTTTAAACTCTCAATCCTTTGGTTTTGAGACTCCCAAGCGGTGTGATGACAGCCTTGAGTTACCAGGCATGGCTACAGAAGTTTCCTTTTCAGAGCAGTGCTTCTCAGAGTTAATGTACATAGAAATCAATGGGAGTACTTTTAAAAAGCTTTTAAGGTTGGTTGATTAGATACTGTTAATAGTTAAGTTGCCATGCTACAGATGTGCATAGTATCACATGCCTATAATCCCAGCATGTAGGAGGCTGAGGCAGGAGGATTATGATGAGTTTGAGGCTGGGCCGGGCCACAGAGTAATCAAAAACCAAAATAAAGCAACAGAACCAGTCAGGTGTGGTGGTGCACGCCTTTAATCCCAGTACGTAGGAGGCAGAGGCAGGTGGATCTCTGTGAGTTCAAGGCTAGCCTGGTCTACAAAGAGAGTTCCAGTACAGCCAGACTATTACACACAGAGAAACCCTTTCTCAAAAACACAAAACAAAAAGAAGAAAAAAAAAAAAAACCCAGAACTTTGACATGCCTCTCCTACTGGTATTGTTAGTATTTTTAAATGATTTGAACCTTGGTGTTTGAGAAAGAGGCTTGTGCTTTTCTCATACGGTACTTAGTGGGATTTGCCAGTTCAGAGATGTAGTTTATAGTTTCTCACCAGTTTTGGCGCTTTAAAGTTAGCTAATGAGGCGCTGGAGAAGTGAGTCAGCAGTTAAGCACGTGCACTACTGTTGTAAAGATCCACGTTGGGTAGCTCACAACTAACTGTAACTCCAACTCCTCCTCTGGCCTCCTACATGAAGTGAATATCCTTATATTTCATACTGCATATAAATAAATATATATAAATATATATTCATATATATAAGTAAATGTTTATCGTATACATAAGAGTTTACCATTAACTGATAGTGGTCTTTTAAAAGTCAACTCTGAAGTGATTTTCTTTGAAGATTTATCATTGGTTTTACTTTTATATGTTCTATAAAAACAAAATTGTTAAGTAAATAAAATCTGAGTGTTTGAGACACTTTTCCCTCCATATTATAAATGGAACTAAGTGGTCTTCTACCAAAAATACTGTATGAGCATAAATCTGTTTCTGGAGTTGTTAAGCACATGACTCTGAGGATGTCTGTGTTTGTGTTTTATTTACCCTTCTCGTTTCAACAGCACTTCATAACAACTGAAGTACTCAAACTGTTCAGTCTCAAGAAGGAGCCAGACCACAAAACAGACTGGCAAAAAATGATGAAATTTGGAAGAAAGAAGAGAGACCGAGTAGATCACATCCTGGTCAGTGCTTATAACAAAACCTTTTATTTTGATCGTGTCATTTTTTAACTCAAGATGTAGATAGAGTCCAAAAGGAAAAATACACGTGATTAATCTAACTTGATGAGAAAGACTTTAAGGAGGGAAAACAGCAAGATGAGATTCATAACTTTAAGAAATCTTGGAGGAATTCTTGAAAAGAGTATGGAGATGCAGTGAAAGGTAGCTGCAGCAAGAAGTCTTAAATGAGCATCTTAAGCATCTGTGAAAGAACCCAGGAGACAGGACTGGGTTGTATACCACTCAGAGCATAAATGTTTACTTCTAGTTAGACTTCAACGTCAAACGTAGTGAAGACATTGTCTTAATAGTGAAAGGAGAGCTGGGCCATGGTGGCACACGCTTTTAATCCCAGCACTTGGGAGACAGAGGCAGGTGGATCTCTGTGAGTTCAAGGCCAGCCTGGTCTACAGAGCGAGTTGCAGAACGGCCAAGGCTACACTAAGAAACCCTGTCTTGAAAAACCAAAATAAATAAATAAACAGACAAATAAATAAATAAAGTGAAAGGAGAAAGGGCTATGATTTGGAGCCATCTTCAGGCCCAAACTGATGACAGAAGCCGTAGATAAGTCATCTAAGATGTGAGTAATCAACAGACTGATCTGAAACTCTTGTGAAACTATTCTGACAGCAGAGGCTTACAGCCAGAGCCGCACAAGACCATTTAAACAGAGGCATTTCTCAATCTGTTACCAGAAAAGTCTCAAACTTCAAGCAAATAAGATGCTTTATTTGAAATTTAGTATTATTGTAGCCCAAGTAAGGACTATGTTATGTCTATGTTATAAGAACATGCCTTAATCCCAGCACTCCCAGGCTGAAAGATAAAGATTGGATGTTCAAGACTAGCCTGGGCTTATGTAGAAAGAACTTCTCTCAAAGAAAACAGAGTATTCTATTTACTCTTTACATACTACATACATACTACTATTTTAGAGACAGGGTCTCACTATGTAGCTCTGGTTGGCCTGAAACTCTCTGTGTAGAACAGGCTGGGCTTAAACTCATAGAGGTCCACTGCCTTTGCCTCTGCTTCCTGTATACTTGTCTTTAAAGGTGTCTACCATACATCTGTCAGAAAAAAAATTAAGATATAAACAAAAATAAGAAAACATGTAGTATATGGATGTTCTCTTTGCTGGTCATATTTTTACATGTGTATAGCTTTTTACAAATGTTCTTCTTAATATATGATGAAATGACAGTATTAATACCTTGAACTAATTAGTAACAAAAATGCTAAGTAAACGTATCTCTCTTACTATTGGACAATCTAGGATTTACAGAAATGAGTGGTTTTGCATTTTATAGGTAGATGTAAACAGCAAATCATTTAGTACAGAAGAAGAAAGGCTCAAATAAGAATTTTTGAAAGTTTACATTTTTATTATACTCAGGCTTATTTTAGAAAATTTAGAAAGTTCTGATTAACCAAAAAAAATTACCACCTAAACAATTCAGTATTTCAATATATGTAGATTTTAAGTTTTTGTAGAAAGAATTTAATTGGAGACTATAGTTCCTCTTTGGAATGATTGCTTTATTTAATAAAATGTAGACATTTTTCTTTGCCCCAGATGTCTTTATTTTGTATACATACATATATATTGGGGGGTGGGGGTGGGGATTGAGGCAGGGTTTCATTAACTTGAAAGAAATTCACTATTCAAATGCTAGCAGACAAGATTCAGTTGAGAGAGTTTGATGGTTCTAGGGAGAGAAGAGTATAGTATCTCAGAGTAGATGGCATATAGAATCCACAGTAAAGGGATTGGCCTCGAAGTGAATTTTTTAGTGGCTGATCTATGTGGAATGCATCATCAAGACAGTTAACATATCTGTTGCCTTGGGTAGCTATTTTATAGTAGACATTTAATTTTTAATTTTTTCTTCCATGTTTGAGCCATAAGGCACATTTTTTTCTTAGTGTACAGTAGGTCTCAAATCTCATGTCTCCTGTTGGACATGTACCCTTTGACACCCCAGGAGAGGCAATCTGTAATTCTCAGAGTCGCCCCGGGGAGGAATAGGGAGAGAAGAAGTGTGGAAAGCCATGCTGTTTGAGTTGAGCCTCCATGGAGGTCAGCCCCAGGACTCAGAGAGGCAGGCAGACCCGGCCAGGCTTCATGCTGGCTGGAGGGACTGAGCTGGGAGTAGGAATTATAGGAAGGAAAAGAGCATGATGTTAGAGTGACCTACCTTCCTTGAGCTGGTCCCTTAGCCAAGTCCTTGACGGCTCCATCTGAGTGGACTTAGGGGAGGAAATTCAAGGTATATTTCATTCTTTGCTGTAACATCCCCAACTCAAAAGGGATAACCCTAAAATCATTTAGGAGATGAGCTGATATATATATCCTATTCTACCATGGAAACCTAGAGATCCATCCCAAGAGCTGTTCACTAGAAGGGTTAAAAGCCTGAACTAGAGCTGTAGTTCCCAGCTCATGTGTAGCTTATATACAAAGCACACAGATCTGGAGGGTTATGTGTATCAGACTCTGGACTAGAGGGAAACAATAGAGGCAGACCTGTAGTTGGCATTGCAGCATCGAGGTGGGCTTTGATCTTTCCGAGAGTCAGACAAAAAGGAAATGTGTTGCTTCTAATACAGAAGTGATCCCTGACCTGTGGTGCTAGGGATTAAACCTGGGCATGCCAGGGATGTGCTGTACTACTGGGCTTCACTCAGCCCCACACAGTCTGCTGCCCTGTGAGGAAAAAAGCAGTAGTTACTGTTGGCAACTAGGCCTGAAAAACAGTGCTTCTTGCAGCATTAAAACCTTCCATTTCATTTAAGGGAGAATCCACACTATGCTTAAGAGATGACAAGTACATAAAAATAATTTCATAGAATACAGTTCCCCAAATTTTTGTTTTGACAAAGAAATATTTATCTGATTTCACATTTAAAGACTGAGACCTTGTTTACAAAAAGGAAAAGTGTCCAGCTTAAACTGATAATGTGAAGTCTCTTACCAGCTTTCCCTGAGCATGGTGTTCCCAGCACCACATAGTGTTAGGCTGGCCTTCAGACCAGTTCCTTGGTAGGTTAAATCCATTTCTTACATATGAAATGTGATTCTGTGGCCTAGTAAAGAAAGGAGAGTGAGTTAAACTAGTTTAGGGGTGGACTTTTCTTTAGTGTGCTCTGTTCAATACAGTTGCTGAGAGGGAGTTCCCTTAAATGTATTTGCTTATAGAGTGCTCTTCAGAGGAGCCATCCATTCCACAGAGCACAGTCTGGGGACCAGAGTGGATGGTTCTAAGGCCTGCAAACCTTCCTCCAAAGAGAAAGAGGAAGAGGAAGGGCACTACTTTTTAATGTGTCAAGCCCAGCACAGACATGTGAAGATGGAACTTGCTGCTCTCCCATCTCTCCACCTCTAGATGCTGTGGCCTCCACAAGTCACGTCACTGCTTCATAAGGGAGCTGGGGTACTAACTAGTTCCCCACTTCACCTGCTCTGCCTCTCCCAAGAGGATACAAAATTCAGAACAAACCAGGAACTTCCACTGGCTTTCTTGTTATCAGGCTAGCCACCCTGCAACTACAGCTGATTCTGATGAGTCTGGAACTCGGTCAGGCCTCTTCCACCTGGTCTACACCCACTTATTTAAAATTATAAGCAAAGAAAGTTAAAATGGCAAGCAGGCAATAAACCTGGAGGTGTTCTTTCTAATTTGATTACTTTTCATTCACTAAGAATCCCAAAAATTCTAAAATGCAAAACAGAGCAAGTGATTATAACAATAATGTAAAAAAAAAAAATGTAAGCAGTGTTGCATTTGTTTAAAAAATACGAGGCAGCCTATATAGTCTTTGCTAACCTTGAACTTGCAACTCTTCTGCCTCAGCCTCCCAAGTGCTAGAGTCACAGGTATGCACCACTATGCAGGCTTTTATTTATTTAGAATACTAGAATCATATCTAACGTTTGTTGGGTGAGTAGAGTTTTTCATTGCAGTGCATGCATCTAAACTTGTTGGTTCTCTTTCCCGTAAGCCCTTGTACACATTTACTCAGGTTAACATAGACAATGGATTTGTAATCAATCCTTAGTATCTACAACAGGCTGGAATAACCATGAAATGTAGTTCCACGGCTATTTTTAGTTTAGACACCAAATTTAAAGCTGTATTGACATTATTTCTCTGGGAAATGCTGTGGATGGGAGGATAAGTCCCCAGCTGTTGTGTGACAGATGTGCTAACTTACTGCGTTCTCATGTCCAGGTCCAGGAGCTCCATGAGGAGGAGGCACAGTGGGTTAACTATGATGAGGATGAGTTGTGTGTGAAGATGCAGCTGGCTGATGGGATCTTTGAGACCTTGATCAAAGATACTATTGATGTTCTCAATCAGATCAGTGAAAAACAGGGGAGAATGCTACTTGTGTGACATCTTGCAAATAAATCGAACACTGAGTGCTAACATGAGTCCTGGGCCTTTCTGCCTCCTGATGTACACCCCATCTCCACCATAGCAAGAATGCTCCAGGACCTTGAACCTGTTCTTGTGGACTGCTGGTTTGGAGTTCATGGGACAATGTGGTATATCTGGTATTACAGCCTTTGCCTTTACAGACTGTCCACTGGATTACATGGTTCTTTCCCGTGGGCAGGGTTCTACTCTGATGTTGAGACTTGGTATCACCGTACACCTCATTAGCAACCATACCTACTAGGTCTCAGATGAGGGCTGAGAACACCAGACTGACCCCGAGCTTAGACAAGACTTGAGTCTCATCAGGAAAGAGAGTTATATAGATTTATGTGTTAACTTTCAAAATGTAATCCTGGCCTATACAATGAAAGTCATAAATGGATATTCTAGTCTCTGAACAGTATTAAACCCATAACCACTTCTAAAATAGGCACATTCAGGATTGTCTGCCTGTTTCACATCCTGGCGTTCTTTTCTTCTTGAGGACCAGTTCTTCCATTCTTGAAGTTGAGCAGCACCGTGGATGTCAGGAGTAAGTGGTCCCTTTGCTTTTGGGGCACCACCTAAGAAACTATAACCCATTGCATTGTGTTTAATTTTCCTGTCTGGGCAAAAAACAAGAGCCCACTGACGACGACGACGAGGCTCCTCAGGACTGCCGCGGGCTGGCTCCTCCGCTCTTGTCTCACCTGCTCTTTTCCCATCTGTCCTAACCTCTACCAGCTGCTCTCAGAATCGTAGATACTCAGGACCATCTCAGGCACCCAGGCATGGCAAAAGTGGAAATAATTCATTTTGGCCTTCAAACTTTGAATTCCCATCTCTCCCTAAGAAGTCAGATGCTGTTACTTGAATGATTTAGGAAATGAGTGTGTGCACCAAAGACAAGAAGATATTGTCTATAGTCTGTGTGCTTGTTTTGCTCTGTGGAACATTTTTAATTTATTTTAAGATAAATTATTAAGTTGAAGATGTGTGTCCCTATTGAGAAATGATTTTCACGATAGTAAACCTCCATCTTGAAGCGTCTACAGTTTAGTCTTCGCACAGGAAAGCTGCAGTTTTACTAGCTCTGTACACATTGAAGAAGTCAGTTCAGTTCATCAAAAGACAACAGGCATTTACAGCATCACCCGAGACAGAAGGAGTGGGAGATGACTTGAAAGACTGTAAAGTTTAATCCTGCCTTTCTTGCAGCATTGCGTCTTACAACTATTACCTGTATCTGAGAAAAATCTCCAGACTCCAGCTGCTACGTTAGAGCATGTGGTGCTCGCCTGGGCCCTTAGCACCTGCCTTCTATACTGGTTTCTCTTCATCAGTCCTGTCCTTGGTAATCCCCGGAGAACGTGGATGAGCTTAGGCGTGAATGTAAATGCCTTAATCTTACAGTCCCTACCAGAGCAGCATGGTAAGACGTCCGCTGGGTTCACACTTACAGACAGCCTGGACATTATAGCTCAAACACGTTAGAAAACCCAAAGACAGCGGAACCCTTAAGTGTGCACATTTGTTCTTTTCTGCATCTTTCTTCCAAACTCGCCTTTGTGTCTCAGATGTTTCACTATGCACACTTCATTCCTCTTCAGTTTCATCCTGTCGTTACATGAGATTTGCTGGACTCTTCATTGGGACATTTGCATTTTGCACAGTGACTGCTGTGCTGGCTCTTGACAGTAGGAAAGCACTGAAATGTTACAGTTGGTTTCTAAATGCTCAGGTGGGTGTCTCATCAGCAGCTCTTCTGTGCTTTTGCTGTTGAGCTGTTGTCTTTAGCCATAATGAGCAAGTTGACTAAGAGAAGCAAGCATTTCTTGGGGTTATTAACCAGTAGTGTGGAGATAGTTTTCATGCAGCCAATGGACGCTAAGATACTTCTCTTCAGCTTATGTTCTTTGGAAGACAGGACACTTCTTGTGTACATCCCTTGACTGTTTGTAGGGTCACATTGTCATTACGATACTGAACTTTACAGCTGCTACAAGTTTTTTACAAATGAATATCAAATTATAATAGGAATATAGGTTGCTTTCCATATCTTCATTATTTGGACCTAACGTTAATTTTTAATAAGAAAGTACATCTTGACTCTTTACATTATAATGCCAGAAAAGGAAAAACATACTGATGTAAGTCCATGGATTCAACAATCTGGACACTGAGATCCCAACCACCTCCAGCTGTCTTCACTGTCCAGGACTCCTGCCCTCCAGACACGAGGCAGGCATAGGCAAGTTGCATCCTTTGCTAGCAATCATTTCTACAGTTTGGTAGCAAAAGAATCTATAGAGTTACGGGTTTCTTCCTGTGTTAACTGTTTGGGCCTAACTGAGATGGGTTCATTGTCATGGTCAGGGATGACGACTGTGGGTCCCCAGCCACTCGTTCCCTACTGGGATCTCTGTAGTGAAGCCCTGCCTCATAACCAAGAACCTGAATGTTCCCTCTTGCCAATCTTTGCTCCCTCCCCCACACCCTGTCCTTTCCGTCTTTCTGCATAATTCCTCTAAAAGATCTTTGCATCAGCAGTAATACCGTGTAGAATAGCACTGTCAGAACCTAGTAGTAAACCACCATGTAGGCGTCAGATTTACTTCTGAGTCCAAACAATTTGTGCTCTCCAGGGCAGTTAACTCTGGGTCAAACACGTACAGGGTATCGATTCCCTCTTCAGGTCTAAACAGGAATTTTTACTCTAGGGAAAAGTGGGAAGAGCTCAAAAGTAGTTAATAAGGGAGGTGACTTCCTTCTGTGACTACAGGTCTCTTAGAAATTATCTTTCAAAAGAGATTGCATTGCTCATAAGAGTGTTGTGGCCTATTGATAAAAACAATTTTGTTCACTTTCTTGTCTTGAAAAAAAGTGGCCTTAGCTTTTTGCAATACTTGAATAAAGTGTGTACTTGCAAAAGAATTTCTGTAGCACAGCATTAGAGACTCATAACTTTTCTGCAAGAAATTCAAACTTACATCTTCCTTTTACTACCTTAAGAATACTAGTGAATAAAACATTAATTCAAAAAAGCAAGTGATAGAAACTACAATGATGTTTAATGCAAATTGTAGGAATTTACATGTTTACAAATCATCTTAAACTGGTTGTGCAGCAATTCGATAAAAATCTTTGTATTATAAAAATGTGAAGAAAATGTAAACTGATGTAAAGGAGGTACTGTCATTTTAATTAACCTATGTTTAAAGCTTTTCCTTCTGGACTTTGCAAGGCCTTCTTGGCTACACATTGCAAAGCATTCTCTGGGGGGCTCAGCCTCCCTGTGTGTACTGTACTGTGCAGACATGAAAAATAAACCCGTTTACTGTGTGTGTGTAAATAGCCTGGTCATCAGGCCATTTTCAGCCAATAGTCACACTCGTGCAGCTCTCACAGAAGACTAGGGTGTGGTTTGTAAGTATGCTCTGTAAAAGAACTGGGATGAAGTCCCATGTATACCTGTGTAAATAAATTTGTTAACTAAAATGTACTTTAAGATAAAATCTGTAAATAAATTGATTTATAAATTAATTTCATGTCAGGTGTTAATTTGTCCACTCATGAGTCAAGTTTAGAAAAATTCTCATGAAATTGAATTGTTTCTGACTTCTTGTTTCGGACACTTGTTATTAAAGTCAGGAGGGCTGTGTGTAAGAGTTATTGACCCTACACACGTCAGCAGCACAGGAAGCTGAGCACCCTGGTCTCTGAGGGCCTGTTCATTCCTCACATAGTCAGTATCACCTGTGTCTTAGCACTGTGTTTAGTGTTTAGTGGAGAGACAGCAGAGGAGAGACATGGTCCCTGGCCTTGTGGAGCTTAAAATCTAATGAAAGAACATGACCAAAAAACACTTTTTGAAGATCAGTGCTGCATGTGAAACTCTCAAAGCCTGCAAAAGATCCTCCAGGAAGAATATGTTAAAATGGTAGGGTTGAGCCTGGTGTGGTGGCATACACCTTTAATCCCAGCACTAGGGAGCCAGAGGCAGGTGGATCACTACAAGTTTTAGGCTAGCCTGGTCTACAAGGTCTACAAAGCAAGTCCAGGACAGCCAGGGCTACACAGAGAAATCCTGTCTTGAAAAACCAAAAAAAAGTAGGGTTAAACCAGGAGACAACTTGTTTTGTTTTGTTTTTTCAAGACAGGGTTTCTGTCTGTAACCTTGGCTGTCCTGGACTTGCCTTGTAGACCAGGCTGGCCTGGAACTCGCAGTGATCTACCTGCCTCTGCCTCTGCCTCTGCCTCCTGGACTGCTGGGATTATAGGTTTGTGCCACCAGGCTCAACTAACCTAATACATCTTAATTAGATTTTGTTTTTTGACATAGGATCTCACTATGTAGTCCAAGCTGGCCTCAGACTTTAAACACAGTCAACCTTCTTACTCCAACTTCCTCTTTAGATAGGATTCAAATATGCCGCCATATCTGTCTTATGTTTTTCTTGAACATTGATGGGTGTCCTCCAATTCATGGTAAATGCCATTTCTTCCAGATGACTTGAGTCTTAACTCAACCATGAAAAATTACAGATAAAGTTGCACAGAATTAAATGGGTCACAAAAATGCCTGGGTGTGGTTGATGTAATTTATTTCTGGAAATAAGAGCTGGTGGGTGATAAAGCCAGATACACAAAAGAATGGAAAAGTTCCAACAACGGAAGTATGTGGCACTCAGAATGAGTCTCCTCTGTCCAACAGGCAGAAGTGCCCACTGTCTTTACCTATGGTCGACTTCCTCCTACTGTACCGTTAGCCCCTTGCCTCTTTAAGGAATCCTCGGAAAACCACGGGCCCCAAATGGCAGCAAACTCTTAAGATACCACTCCAGTCACTAAAAATAATAACAAAATCCACATATCTACTATGTGCCAGATAATGTGGCTGGTGCTGAGGACATGCTTGTTGCAAAGAAAGACTGAACTGCTATAACATTGATTCAAAACATGAGGAGGATGGCAATTAACATAGCCAAGAGTGAAGAGTCCATGGAAAGAACTCGAGAAGAGATCAGAAGTCAGGTGCTAGTTACTCAGAAAAGTGGGCAAGGTATAGAGATTGCGTCTTTTCACAGGTGGCTGGATTGTGTGGCCAAGATCAACAGGCAGGTAAGTGCCTGCCAGTGTATGACTAAGGTCACCCAAGATAAACAGGACACGCCAGACTTGAGTGACAACTGCTTTCTTACAGCCAGAGGAGAGGCTGAGCTCTAGATCCAACCTGCAAGTCCTCCGCCACCCCCACCTCATGACCAGCAGATCTACAGTGCAGCCAGATGCCATGAGGTCAGCTGCCAACACCCTACTCAGGCTGTCCAGGGAAGACTCTCTCTTCATCCCTCCCCATTACAGTGAAAGACCAAAATCTCAGGGCACATTGAGAGCCAGACAACAGAGTCTTAACAGAAGGGCACCATTGAGGCGAAAGCAAGGAGTTATCCCCAAGCACAGGCCGTAGAAGGAAGTATTCAGGTCCAAGGCCTGTGACTGAAAGAGACAGCACAGCCAGCGAGCGGTACAATAGCTCCAAATGTGGACAACACCTTGGTCTGATAGAGCCTGCTTGGCCTTCTCTATGGATGGTGGAACTTGGGGACAGGGCCTCCCTCTCATTCTGAGATAGCCTATCAGGAAAACCAGATCGAGCAGATGAGACCCTCCCTGGAGGGTGACCTTCACTCAACTAGGCATGTGTCTGGAATAAGCCAGTTTGCTGCTTGCTTGCTTGCTTGCTTGCTTACAGACAGGGTTTCTCTGTGTAGCCCTGGCTATCCTGAGACTCACACAGAGACCCATCTGCCTCTGCGTCCTGAGTGCCGGGATTAAAAGAATGAGTCAATTTTAACTGAGTTTTGTTTAAGTTTTTGAGAGACTGACCTGAGCAGATATCTTTTCTGGCTCTGTTCTTCCCTCCTCAAATTATGTGCACTAATGTCAGCACAACTCCAATTCTACCTTGTTCTGCCAACGGACAGCGGAGGATGATTCAGCTGTCCCTCACCACCTTGACTAGTTAGTTTAGTGAGTCCTGTTTGTCTTAGGAGATTCCGAGCCATTGTGTAGAGACAGCCCTTACAGTGGGAGTGTAGGATGAAAGGGACTTTTGGAGTGACAAATCCTTCCTTCAGCTGTGCCAATTCCTATCAGGGCATTGTCACAACAGGTGAAATGCCCCTTCCCTCCCCCACATGAGCTTCCTTAGAGACCACTGCCCCTGGCGCTTGACCCAAACCTATTCATTCCAATCAGGAAGTTTAATTTCCTCCTCCAACAAAGGAGGAAAGTCCTATCTTGACTGAACTTGGCATATCCTACAATGTCACCCATTGCACTGTGGTGTTAAGGATCCTCAGTGTGACAGAGTCCTTTTTTTTTTTTTTTTTTTTTTTTGGGTTGGGTTGGGTTGGTTTTTTTGAGACAGGGTTTCTCTGTGTAGCCTTGGTTGGTCTGGGACAAACTGCAGAAGATCCATTTTATGTGACAAGATCCTGTCGACTGTGCTATTGTTAGACTGTGACTATGGTGTCTTGCTTAGACTAGAATCTTTTGATATCTAAACATATGACCAAAGGTGTTTTTGAAGCCATGATGGCATCTTTCTATCTGCATAATATAGACTGGTGGGCTTACATTTGCAGTATGTGTCCACTGAGGTGAGGCATTTCTGTAACCTGTGACCAGTAGTCCCTTATGAATGTCAATGGAAGGATTTTCTCATGAACAAGTGGCCATGACCCACTTGATATAGCCTACTTTGCCATGTCCAGAGTATACTGGGAATGTCACACAATTGTGTTGTATCTAGGACTTTACTACATTATTTTGGAGGGGAATTAGTTTTCACGATTTAGTCCATTTTATATGAAAGGTGGCCTTTTTTGTTCTGTGGTAGCTACATGCAGTCACAGCAATTGCTGAGTACAAGTTAGAGTAGCTTTTCAGTTGTATTTCTTTTCATTCACTAAGTTGTGGGGGGGAGTTTGTTTGGTTTTTTTTGTTTGTTTGTTTTTGTTTTCTTTTTAACCCACTTGAAGGTTTTGTTTTAAGATTTATTTTTATTTGTGTGGTGGGGTTGGGTAGGGAGGTGCATGTATGCAAGTCCCTTGGAGGCCAGAAGATGGATTGTATAGCACACCACGTGCATGCCTGGTGCAGGAGGCACCAGATCCCCAGGAACTGGAGTTAACAAAGGGTTGTGAGCTTCCATATGGGTGCTGGTAAAGGAACATGGGTCCTCTGGAAGAGCAGCCAGTGTTCTTAACCACTGAGCCATCTGCCCAGTCTCTCAAATATCAGTGTCTTTAAATAAGTAGCATTCTATACAATCCAAAGAAGCACTAACTTGATACTTATACACTGAGGTGAGGTAGCTGGGAAATACTAGAAGTCTTTTCCTCTGTACTGTGTTGATCATTAAGATAGACACATGGGACACTGGGAATCTCCCTGTGAACTTGGATGAGTAACTAGATGTTCAGGGGTGCAGATCCATGGATTGGGCCCTAGAAAGAGTAGGGAAACTGCTTTTATAAGAGCAGAAGTTTTCTAAATATATAACACTTCATAACAGACGATAGTCTTAAATCTGAGTGGGCATGCTTCAAGCAGTATTCATCAGCACCATATGGTATGAACAGCATGTGCAATGCAAAGTGGGCCTTTCATGTGTTTAGAACCAAAAGGGAAGTGGCACAATGCAACATGAGCAAGCACTGCCACAAATATCAGGTTCATTTTGCATTTAATTTTGAACTAATATTTTGGTTATTGTATGTTCGGAAACCTTTTCCTGTTGTCAAAGTTTTTGTAACCTCTATGTTCAGTTACATGACTCTCAGTTAGAAATGTGAGGACTAGTAGATCCAGGCCACTAACTATTAGGAAGAGATTATTGATTTCCTTAAGAAACTAAAGCAGAGAGCATCAGATTATTAGCACTCCCAGAACCAGAGAGCATGCAAATGAGGCAATCAACTTAAAGCAAGGATTGAGCTAAGGTCTGAGTGTTGAACAGAGACACCCAGCCAAGTTTATCACAGTTCTGTGCCAGAAAGAGGATGAGTAGAGAAAAACGGCCTCAGAAGAAAGTCCTGACTTGAGGAAGTCTACAAAGAAAACAGCCATTACCAGACCCTTTTCCAGTGAAAAGGTATCACTTTAAAAAACTCAAACAAACCCGGAGTGGTGGTGCATGCCTTTAATCCCAGCACTCAGGAGACAGAGGCAGGTGCATCTCTGTGAGTTTGAGGCCAGCCTGGTCTACAAAGTGAGTCCAGGACAGGCAGGGATACACAGAAAACCCTGTCTCAGAAAAATAAAACAAAACAAACAAAAAAACCAAAAAACAAAAAACTACCTCAAATAGGACTAGAGAGATGGCCTGGGTTAAGAGCACTGTCTACTCTTCCAGAGGTCCTGAATTCATTTCCTGGCAACCACATGGTGGCTCACAGCCCTCTATAATGTGATCTGATGCCCTCTTCCGGCATGCAGGAATGCATACAGATAGAGCTCTCATATATACATAAAATAAATAAATCAATCTTATAAAACAAAACAAAACAAAAACACTTAAATAAGTTGAGGTCAGCCTGGTCTACGGGGTGAGTTTCAGGACAGCCAAGGCTACACAGAGAAACCCTGTCTTGAAAACAAAAAAACAGAAACAACAACAAAAAAGTAACAACAAGAAAACCAAACTCATATATGGGTTGTAGGAGAAGTGGCTCAGTGGGGTAAGTGCTTGCTGTGTAAGCATGAGGACCTGAGTTCAGATCCTCAGTGCCACGTAAAAGCCAGGCATGGTGCTGGGCACCTGTAGCCTTGGCACTGAGAACGGGATAGAGACGATAGATCCCAGTGACTCGCAGGCCAGTCAGTCTAGCACAAATGTTGAGCTCCATGTTCAGCAAAAGACTATCTCAAAAACTCATTTGGAGCCTACCACATGATTTCATGCCTCTTGGGTACCACATTCAATCTCTCTGTCCAGCACAGCCCTATACATCTTGTACTAGGGCTCAGCCTGGTCAATCTAACACACACACACACACACACACACACACACACACACACACTCTCTCTACAAACCCTCCTCTATTGCTAGATCTAGCCCTGATCCCACATCCAGTGCTCCAGCTTAGTCTGGTTGGCTCTGCCCATGCCACCACAACTCCCAGGCTTTGACCTAGACCCACATCTGGCCCAACCCCCTGTCTTCTCCAGACTTCATCCCACCCAGGTCATAATAGCTTCAAGTCCAGCCCACCTCACACATTCTATACTGTGTTCCAGGTTACCATGTCCATCCATATCAGACACAGAACTAACAGAAACACATGCCCAGGTCTCATAGTAAAAATACAAATACTAGGAAAGTTCAAGACAGTGTCCCACCCCACACCCCAATCTCTCAGTCCTACAGAAATGTTTCTTAATGAGATAAACCTCAAGATACAGAATTTAAAACATCAATCATAAACTTCGTCAAAGAATTTGAGGAGCTCAAAGAAGACACAAAGAAAGAACTCAATGGAGTCTCTCAAAGAGAAAGTATTTAAAGAGTTATTAAGCACCTGAGTAATTGCCAAGAAAACAAAATTTTAAGGCTGAATAAAAAGGCAAAGACAATACAGGCTTTGAAAACCAAACTTAACAAAGAGAGAGAAACACTAAAGAGAACTCAAGTTGTAATGAATATGGAACTGAAAAACTCAATAACCTAACTAGAAAATTCAAGGGAAGCCTCACAAGTAGAATGGACCAAATAGAAGATAAAATATCAGGACTCAAAGATAGAGTAATTAGACCACACAAGCAAACAATATTTAAAATATTAAAACACAAAAAAGGAACATATAGAAACTGTGGAATATCATATAAAGACTAAGTTCAAATTACAGGCATAGATGAGAGAAAGCCCAGGTCAATAGCACGGTCCAGATCTTCAACAAAAGATTGTAGGAGAAAATTTCCCCAAACTAAGGAAAGACACACTCATACAAACACAAGAAATATAGAAGACAAAATAGACAAGATCAGAAATGAAACTCCCATAACCTACCATGACTAAAATACTAAATATACAGAAAAATAAAGAGTATTCAAAGTTGAAAGAGAAAAAATGTAAGTCATATATAAAAGAAAAAACATTGGAATGACAGATGATTACCTCAGTGAAAACTCTGAGAGCCCAAAAGCCTGGACCAATGTCCTCCGAGTTCTAAAAGATCACGAATGCCAACCTATATGACTGTACCAAGAAAAACTGTCAACTTTGTTTGAAGTAGAGAGAAAAACTTTCCATAATACAAACAAGCTTAAAGGATTCATTTCCAGCAGACCAACACTAAAAGAAACAATATTTCAAACTTAATAGAGAAATAAACATAGTCAAGAGACTGCATAGAAAGGAAACAAATGAAGCTATAATTACTAAAACATAAGGTATGACCAAGAACAGAAACAGGAAAAAATTAATTGCAATCAACACACACCTTTCAATAATAACTTTAAATATTAACGGCCTCAATTCTCCAATCAAAAGACACAGGCTGGCTGTTGCCTATAGGAAATTTGTCTTACCTTTTAAAGATAAGCATGGCCTTAAAGTAAAAGGTTGGGCAAAGGTATCCCAACCAAATGGTACCAGGAAGCAAGCAGGCACTGCTATCCTAATATCTGAAAAAATAGACTTCAAACTAAAACTAATCAGAAGAGATAAAGGACACTTCCTTCTAATCAAGGGAACAATGAACCAAGAAGACATTACAATGCTTAACATATATGCCCAAACTGTGATGCTCCCAGCTTCACGAAAAGCATACTGCTAAAATTAAAGGCACAAATTAGATTAACATCAACCCATTATTAGTAGATAATTTCAATACTTTGCTTTCTCCATTAGATAGGACATCTAAAATAAAATTAAACAAAAATATCAAATTAAATGACAACATACATCAAATCTACTTAACAGATATCTACAGAATATCCACCCTAATTCCAAAATATATACATTCTACTCAGTAACTTACAGAAACTTCTCTAAAATAGATCACATCTGGGGACATAACAAATTTTTTAAAATTCAGGAAAAAATTTCAGGAAAAATTAAGTAACCCCATGTATTCTATCTGACCATAAATATCCTAATCAACTTAAAATACACACACACATACACACACACACAAATAAAAAACTCTAGTAAAAACAAACTCATGGAGATAAGACAACTCATTACTAAATAATGAATAGGACAAAGAGGAAACCAATAAATAAAAAAAATCTTATAACTAAATGAAAATAAAAACACACACACAAAAAAAAAGAAAAAAAGAAAATGAAAACACAACAAAACCTATGAGACACATCAAAAGCAATCCAATGAGGGAAATTTATATTTCTGAGTACTTAAATTTAAAAAAATCAGAAAGAGCACAGATAAATGACTTAATGATATAACTCAAGAGTTTGAAATAAAACAAATTCAAATTCAGTATACAACAAGAAGTGATAAAAATTAGAGCTGACATTAATGAAATAGAAACAAAGAAAACAATACAAAGAATCAAATCTAAGAGCTGGTTCTTTGAGAAGATAAACAAGATTTGCAACTCTTTACCAACTAACCAAAAGAAAGAGAGGACCCAAATGAAGAGATATAGAAGGGAACAGGAAAACATTACAACAGACAGCAAAGAAATTGAGAAATTTGGAAGAGAATATTTAAAAAATATGTACTCCACTAAATTAGAAAATTCAAAAAAAGTGGATTAATTTTTAGATTCATTCAAACCACCAAAGTTAAACCAAGAAGTTATGGTGTCTAGGTGGCCTGTGGTTCCCTTCGCTGGCACCAACCTTGACTCAGATGAAAACTGGAAGCAGATGGCAAGGCCTAGGAGGAGTGTCCTCCAGGGCAGAACAAGACCACGGGGGTAAGGAAGTGCCGAAGGAAGAACTCAGAGAAGGGGCCAAAGATACTGTTTGCTCAAGCTCTGTTTGCAATCCTACTCTAGTAGCTAGCTAAACAATATACAAACAGCAGTAGAATAAATAAAAAATTTTCGTTTCTGAAGTAAACCCAGAGTCCTGGCTCTCTGCCTACATTACCCTCCTTTCCAGGTCCCTGTGCTGTCCACGGTTGTGCATGGCAAAGAAGAGAACAACACCCTAAACAGACCTACAACAAAGGAAGAGACTGAAACAGTAACTAGCAAGAAGCCTTCCAACTAAAAAAGGCTGAGGCCTAGATGGATTCACAGGAGAATTCTACCAGACTTTCAAAGAAAAACTACATCCCATACTTCTTAAATTATAAACAAACAAACAAACGCCTTTTGATTTTGTTTGAAAAGCCTTTGTGATTTAAAAAAATTTACCTGAAATGACATATGATACATGTAAGTGTATGCATATATAGTTTAAATGAAGTTACGTCACTTGGGCCTATGGGGCTCCCCACAACAGCCATAGACTATCTAGTAGAAACCCCAATACCATACATGAGAAACTCTCTTTCAAACTGTGGGTCAGGGTAGTTCAAGAGACTTTCAAACAGTAAGTTATTGTGGTTGCCTCCTGCAGGTTGAAGATAAGTTCCTATTGCTGAAGACACCAAGCACTAAGGACACAGAATTTGGAGGATCCAGGCTGGATCTGACCTGAAAGCCTCATTTTACAGGAAAATGCTACGCAAGCTGCCAAAAGAAGGAAGTGACTAACAGTCCTACCCTTTTGTCATGCCTGTGAACCACAATGATGACCAGCAAGGCAAGATAGCCCTGAGGATGCAATAGTGACACTAATGTCTTGGTGGTCACCAACACCTGTCTAACTGGACTTACAGTCTCATTCAACAGGAGAGCGATTACGCCTTGTGCTAGAAACCTAGGCAACTGCCCAGAGCTAGGGAGGTCACAAATCTTGGAGGAGAACCTACACCACCACTTTACTAAACCAGGATAATTTCTAACTGCAGTGTAGATCTTTGTTTACAAAAAGAGCTGAGGTGTAAAATAACACCATGAAAGGTAAATTTCACTGCCAGGATTCATCGCAGCCAACTTTCAATGCAGGCATAGAGAGAGCAGCCCAGCCACAGAACCTTTGACCCACAATTTTTCCTGCCCAAAAGCGGGACAGGGATAAAGAGGGAGCAGAAAGTGAGGGAATGGCCAGCCAATGACCTGCCCAACTTGAGCTCCATGCCATGAGAGAGTGCCCATCCCTGACACTATTAATTAATAACACTCTGCTATACTTACAGACAGGAGGCTAGCATAACTGTCATCTGAGTGGCTTTGCCCAGCCGCTGATGAGAGCAGATGCAGAGACCCACAGCCAAACACTGGGCGGAGCTCAGGGAGTCTCGAGAAAGACAGGAAGGATTGAAAGAGCCAGAGAGGTCAAGGACACCACAAGAAAAACCCACAGAATCAACTAACCTGGGCCTGTAAGTGCCCACAGAGACTGAACTACCAAGAGCGCGTGCATGGGACAGACCTAGGCCCCACACACATGTAACAGGTGCACAGCTTGGTCCCCATGGGGGGCCTTTAACAGCAGGAGCAGAGGCTGCCTGTGACTCTGTTGCCTGCCTTTGCATCCCTTTCCCCTCACTGGATGGCCTTGTCTCGCCTCAATAGAGAAAATGTGTCCATTCCTACTACAGCTTGATATGCCAGGGTGGGTTGATATTCATAGGGGGCGTCTACCCTTCTCTGAGGGGAGGAGGACTGAGAGGAAAGGAGGGAGGGAAATTGTAATTGCATGTAAAGTAAATCAATTAATGAAAAAAAAAGAGAGAATAAAGCGAGAAAAAAAAAAAGCTTGCCTTAAAACACCTGCATTACACTTCTCAAAAAAGAATCTAGGGCTAAAAAAATGTCAGCTGCATGGCCTGGCTACTCATGGTCAAGATGGCCAGATGGCCACAGAAGCGCCAAGTACCCTGCCCTCAACAGCACAAAGGTCAAATGAGAAGAGAGGGATGAACTTTCTATTTGCCTTGTTCTCTCTAGGAATTGTTCCCAGAAATTACAGTGGAAAATTCCTTTTAAAATAGTATTAGAGGCGAGGGAGAGCTGGATCAGCGGCTAAGACTGTGTCCTGCCTTTGCAGAGGACCCAAGTTCCGAGCACCATGTCATGTGGCTCCTAACCACCTGTAACTCCAGTTCTAGGATCTGGTGCCCTCTCCTGGACGCCACAGTTGCCTGTACTTACATGTACATACCCACAAACATATGTGCATAATTTAAAATAACTCTTTAAACAGAACGCTTGACTAGCATGTACATGGCACTGGTTTCAGTCCCTAGCCCTACAAAAATTATAACAGAAAATATGTCAAATTATTCATATGAGGATAAGAGTATGTATACATAAAACCCAACACATAGTAAAACAGTTAATTTAAAAAGTATTATTTGTATGTGCACATGTGCATGTATATGTGTAGGCAGAGGTCAGCTTCTGGTGTCATTCTTCAGGGTTTCCAGAATGTGTTTTTAGACAAGGTCTCTCACTGGGGTTCACAGAGGAGACTGGGTTGGTTGCTAGAAAGCTCTGGGATCTGCCTGTGTCTGCTTCCCCAGGGACTGTAAGGACACAGTACCATGCTCAGTTTTTCTCCATGAGTGCTGGGGATCAAATTCAAGTCCCTGTGCTTGTGTGGAAAGCAGCTTACCACTGGAGATACTCTGTGAGGTGTTGAAAACTTCTGGCAGAGCTGAGGTTTTGGCTCAATGATCAGCCAGAGGGCTGTTCTCAGCCCCTCCAGGTTTAGAAACTCACCTAGCACACACAAGTCCTGATTTCAATCCTCAGATAATAAAAGTTCCCAGCCAACTTCCACTCACACGTCCTTGGCAGAACTGAGTGTCTCAGAGCCCTGCTTGAACGGTAAAGGAGTCTGGGAAAGCTCGTGTCCAGAATCTTCAGCTTCTAAAGGTAGATTCCACTGATAAGGAAGAAGATGGGAGATGGCTATTGTTTTCACAGCAGCAATGCTTGCCAGTGTGTAAATATATCCTAAGCTGCTGAATTTCTTGTCAAAATTATTAGTTGTGAGTGCATAAAGGTGTAGCTGAGTAGTAATTATTGACTTGTTGCATCATCGTGCCAACACCTGCTCTATTATGAGCAGAAGGCTGCTGGGAGCACTTCCTCTTCCTTCCCTCCCACCCTTGGGCCTGGGAGCACCACAGGAGCCGCCATTATTGTTGAACTCATTCATTAGCTGGAAGTGTTCACCTTTCCCAGGAAGATAGTTCTTGCCCTTGCATGACTTACAGTGGAGTGTAGGGGGAAACCAACGTGTATGTTAACAAGTAAAGGACATCATTACGTTAATATCCCTCCAGGGGCAGACTTGTTCATTTTACAAGTAGCAACTCTTTCCTGGCACTCTTCTATGCACCATGGAACTCAACAGAAAATCAGCACCAAAGTGGTCCCTATTCCAAGAGCTTGCATTCTCCATTCTGCATTCTAGTGTAAGGAGCCAGGACAATACACGAGCAAAACACTGTGGGAGAGGAGGAGAAGGCGACACCGAAATATGCACAATGAGATGGAGCCAGTAGTGAAGAGATCTGAATGAAGAGCATGAAAATGAGAAGTGAGGGCTGGAGAGATGGCTCAGTGGTTAAGAGCACCGCCTGCTTCAGAAGCGAAGGACCAGGGTTCAATTCCCAGCATCCACACGGCAGCTTACAACTGTCTGTAACTCCAAGATCTGACACCCTCACACCAATGCACATAAATTAAAATTAAATAAAAATATTTAAAAAAAAAGAAAAAGAATATGAAAAGTAGAAGAAGACCAAGATAGGTACTGTGTGGTGACATGGAGAGCAGGAGGCCAGCCTCATAGGCCACGGTGACACTGGGTGCTTACTTGAGGTCTGTATGATATTTTGTAGAGTTGTAGGCATGACGAAGCAAGGCACTATGAACAGAGAAACGGGGTGTCTCAGAGAGAGGCTGAAGGCCTGCCACTGGAGGGAATGGGGGTAGTAGAGAGTGACCATGTGGCTGACACACCACCGACAGAGACCAGGAAGGCTGAGGCTAGACTGCCATGCGGTTTAAAGATCCAGGTTATTGATAGACTAGAAAGACAATCAAGTCCCGTGGTACTCAAGAAACCCTTCAAGAGGAGGTGCAGGAGGGTGGCCTATGTGAAGAGAGCCTTGAGTAAACCTAAAAGTCCGCGGTCTAGATCTAGGAGACAGAGATAGGAAGAGAGGGTAAGATCACACTAAGGATATTTTAAACTGCATTAAATAAATTGTTCCTCTGGGCAATCCTTTGTCGACTAGATAGTGGCCACTGTGATGACAGGAATGAGCATCTGGATGGCAGGGGGCAGGTGCTTCAGGAGGTCACAAGGCCTCACTGAGGCACTGGCTCCCTGAGCCAATTAATCGTAACCACACGGGTGTAAAGTATCGGTTCTCCCGGAGGCGCGTGGGCTTCCTCTTATGCTTGGATTGCTCCTGTCTCCACAATGCCGTCCCACATCATAGACAAGCCTGCTTCTCAGATTCTTTAACAGGAAGTTTACCAAGAGGTAGGGCTTCACACTGAGCCTCAGCCTGTGGCAGTTGAGGCTTAGTATCCCCATTTATTTAGCCCTTACTACAAATGGTTACAAAATACGCCCCCACTTTGCAGGAGGAGAAAACTTAACTTTGCAATGTTATAGACCTTGACTGAGAGCTCAGAGCTCCTAAGTAACAAAGCCTGGACTCATCAGGATCACTCTGTCACCAAACCAAGGTTTTCCTCAGAAGCCTCTAATGCTGTTTGTCTGTGGCCACAGCCATTTCTCCTGGAGAACATGTTTCATCTTTTCTGATATAGCTCTGAGGGTAGCCTCAGTTATCCAAACCACAAAATTCTAGCTGAGACTCAACAAACCCTCCTGGCAGAATTCAATCCTTAGATTCCTCTCCATTCGTTTAGAAAAGAGCTGAACACCTTAGCATATGCCAGAAGGCCCAGGCCTGTGTCCTCATCACATACCTATGCCCAGGCCAGCATCAGGATCACTTGGAGGCTATTAAAAATGACTATGTGGTACACCATTTTCCCCAGCCTCTGGCCTGGTTCCTTTGAGATGACTAATAAGATGCTAAGTGACATGAATATTTACCTTGCTAGTCACAGCCCTAAGTGTTTTGCATATTCATTCAGTTAGCCCACAATTACACCATGAAACAGATGCTATTAGTTGCCCAGTTAATAGATGAAGTTTTTGGGGCATAGGATAGTTAATTTGCCCAGGTCACTAGCTAGTAGGTGATAGAGGATTTGAATCCACATAATCCGACCAAGAGCTACAGTACTGTGTCTACAGCCCACCACTGTTAGGTCCCAGATCCTGACTGCCTCCTAGAACCCATACACTGACTCAGATCCCAAATTTGGATTGTTCCTGTGGAAAATGGGCTATTAACACCCAACTTTTAGAGATGTGAGCAGGGAAGAAAAAATGAAGTCATCTGAGAGGGCTAGTAGCCCAGGCTAGACCATGTGAGCTCAGTTCTACCATGCTAATACTGACTAGCCAACATATGCCCAATCAAAGCACAGAAAAGGTCAATCTTGATACCAGTTTGTTTGCTTTGTTTTGTTTTGTTTTGTTTGAGACAAAGCTTCTCTGTGTAGCCTTTGGCTGTTCTGTAGAACAGGCTCGCCTTGAACTCACAGAGATCAGCTTCTGCCTCCCAAATGCTAGGATTACAGGTGTGTGCCACCACTGGCTGGCTTTGACATCAGTTCTTCAGAAATCCCTGGTGCTTTCTTCAACTCCACCTACAGAAACATCTTGCTTAAGATCACTGTCGTAATGACTGAAAGGCAGCCTTTATTTCTCAACCTGAGGACTTAACCTCCTGTCAAGGGGTGCTCTATATTTAGCCATTACAAAGAACCTGAGACAATCTGCATGTCTGTGTTTGTCTTATGTGTGGTGTAATTATTATTAGCAAAGGGGAGGAAGTAGACTGACACAGGTCATAGAAGAATTTTAAAGGGAAGTGGAGCAGTGGCTTGACCCACCAAGTTTCAGAACTTCACAGAACCTGGCTTTGAGCACTCCTACTTTTCCCTTTCTAGCTACTGCCTAAAAACAGTACTGGGGCTGGAGAGATGGCTCACAGTTGAAGAGCACTGACTGCTCTTCCAGAGGTCCTGAGTTCAATTCCCAGCAAATAAATGGTGGCTCATAATCATCTATAATGTGATTTGATGCCCTCTTCTGGCCTGCAGGTGTACATGCAGGCAGAGCACTGTATAACTAATAATTATTAAATAAATATTAAAAAAAAAAAAAAACGAAAACCAGTATCTACTATTAGAAATGTGTCTTTTGGTCTTTATTTGGTATCTGTTCCTGCTTGCCCCGTGCTTCCCTGAGACAGCTGTGTCAAAGGGCATTGTCCCCAATCAAACACTAGAGACTATGGTGATGGCAAGAAACATTTATCCATTTATTGGATGTGCAGACTTTCCCTTTAGTACATGAAGGTAGGACTCAAAACAGGCTAAAAGATTTAGGTAACTTGCCCAAGTCACAAAGCTATTAAGATGGGGTGGTAGGATGAGAGGCCAAGGCACATGCTTTGAACAATTCTGTGGGGTCAGTGGTGGACACCAGCCAAAGACCTCCAAAGGGAGTGACCCTGGATTTACTGGATTCCAGAGAACTAATCAATATTGGAGCTACCCTGGAGGGGCAGCCAGAAGGCAGAAAAGCACAGCCACCATGTGGAAGCTGCGCCTGCTGAAATTGTATGGGACCCAGAACACAAAGATCTCCAGATATGCAAGCCAGCCTCACACCGGTCACTTAGGCCCACACCCTAGCTCTGCTACCCAGCCTATGCCAACACTTGTGGGACCCTCGGCAGGAAGACAAATGGAGGTCACACACCCTCTGTTTAAATACAGTACTTAAAGTTAGCAAACTATTAAGTAAAATATGTTGATCCTTCTACCTTGACATAGTGTCTCACAGTGACATGGAAACCTGAGTTTGAAATTTGAACCTCAACCAAGAAGAGACTTGATACTCTATGAGCATATAAAGGGGGAGGAGGTCCCCCTTAGTCACAGTCATAGGAGAGGGGAGTAAGGGGGAAATGGGAGAGAGGGAGGAATGGGAGGATGCAAGGGATGGGATAACTATTGAGATGTAACATGAATAAATTAATACAAAGAAAGAAATTTGAACTTCAAAGAAGGCATGTGAGAAAGTGGGCTCCAGCTCGTGGCCTGATCCTCTTCCACATCTGCTTGCTAGCTCTTCCTAGGGACTCCCACAGTGTGGACACTGAGCTCCATATTCAAGTTTTGTCCACACCTTTCCTACAAAGCTGCCTTGAGCTACCATTGGAGTCCATGCAAGTAGTAACAGCCACCCAAAGGGAAAATGGACTAAGAGGCTCTGGAGGCAGATCTGTGGCTGTGTTAGGGAGTATACAACTGCAGTACGAGGGGTGTTCTAGAGAAAGGCACAGGCTCTCCCTCAATCCTGAGGGGAGGGGCCATTGAAGAAGAGCTGGGTCTGTAGTGTGGGACCTCCATGTGAGTTTACAGATGTTGATGTCACTAGTTCCTTATTATGAAATGCTGAGCATGTTAATTAATCTGTCTGTGCCTTGCTTTCTTCACGTGTAAAATTGAGATAATTACAGTCAGGAGGGACAGAGGAATAAGTGAGCTTATTCACCATGGGTAAGGTACCTAGAGCAGTACTGGCAAACAGTAAGTGCTATGTAAATACCAGCAATTAAGTGTGACTATTCCTTGGGATTAGTCAGACATCCTCAACTTGTTAGCAGGCTGAGTGCTGAAAACACTCACTTCCTGGCTGGTGATGGGCAAGAGCTATTTCTACAGGCTTGGGAATTCTGTCCTTCAGCCACATAAAAACAGAAACTGTGGGAAGGGTGGGCAAGGAACAGGCAAGAGGAGGAAAGTGAGATATTTGCTGTTGATTATTTATAAAGTTCACTGGGAAGCAGTTCTTAGTTCTATCATCTATCTCCTTTTTTACGTAAGGTCCTGCTATGTGTTTCAGCCTGGCCTTGAACTCACGATCCTTCTGCTCAAGTCATCCAAATGGGCGAATTATAGACACTTAACTGGGTAGACATTTTCTAGACCTCTGGTAGTAAGAGTGAGCAAGCGAGACAAAGCCTTCCATCTCTTCCTGTCCAGGCAGGAGAGGAAGATATTTAATGTATGAGGGAATTTATATATATATGAGATGAGAGGAGCAAGGAAATGTAATGGAAGAAACTGCAAGAATGGCTAGTGAGGGGAGGCTGGGGACAGGCGGAGAAAATGTTCAGTAGGATGGTCAAAGAAGACCTGTCCGAGGAGGTGGCATTAATAATGAAAAAAGATGCTCCAAAAAAAGAAATAAGCTCTTACAAGGACCCTTAGGTGGTTTGTGCTTGGCATGAGGATAGGAGAAGAGGACAGAAGGCCAGTGTGGTGTGACAGTGGTTAATAAGAGAGGTGTGACAGGGGACAGAAGTCATAAGGAAGTGAGGGACCAAACCGAGTACCTATCAAAATCTACTATGTCTACCATTTGACAATGTTGTTCAAGGTTTGATTGGGTAAATACTCATTTCCAAGTAAGGCCAACATTACTGGTTTGGACTTGTTAAGACCAGAACAGTAATAATTTCTTCCAGTGGAAATAGTGAGTAGGGTATGCAAATCTTGACCTCGGTGCAGTTAGAGCTAAAAGCATACCCTTAGGAACAAAGGTCTGAGGTTTTCCCCTCTTGATATTGGGGCTTGAGCTCAGGCCTTGCACACACTAGATAAGCATTTGACCATTGTGCTGAATCTCAAGCCTGCTCCTTTCAATGTGATTTAGGATCTCAATAAATTTCCTCGCTAGCGCTGAACATGGTAGTGCACGCCTGTAATCCCAGCACTCAACGAGGCAGATGCAGGCAGATCTCTGTGAGTTCGAAGCTAACCTGGTCTACAAAGTAAGTCCAGGACAGCCAAAGCTACACAGAGAACCCATCTTGGGGAAAAAAAATGCGGTTGGCCTTCAATTTGGCATTCTTTTTCCACAGCCTTCCAAGCACCACAAGACCTAGTGTATGGATGGTATTTTCAAAGTATAGACTAGGATGGAGCTGTTTGAGGAAAAAGTGGAGAGGATGAGTAAGTGTCTGGGGGGCTAAGGCTCTGGACTCCCCAGCTCTTAGAGGCCTGGGCATGTTAGTGAGTCACTAGAGGAGGAGGAAGGCACATTAGGACCAACAGAGGGACTGACAACCATCTTTTCCCTAAACTGCAGAACTTGTCTGAACATTACTTTAGAGGCAAGAGAACTTTGAAGGGACAGCTAAGGTTAAGTGTCTTAGAATGGAAACTTATGTTAGATGATCTGAATAGATCCAACCCACCCATTCCAGTCTTTAAAATGTTTTCTTTAAAGATCTATTTATTTTATGCATGAGTGCTCTATTTGCATGTACACCTGCGTGCCAAAAGAGGGCATCAGATCCCAATATAGGTAGTTGTGAGCCACTATGTGGTCACTAGGAATTGAACTCAGAACTTCTCAAACACTAGACAGTGCTCTTAACCACTGAGCCATCTCTCCATCTCCTGAAATATGTTTTAAAGATGGTAAAAGGGGCTGGGCATGGTAACACACATCTGTAATCCCAGTACTTGGGAGGCAGAGACAGGCAGATCTCTGTGAGTTTGAGGCCAGCCTGATCTACAAAGTGAGTCCAGGAAAGCCAGGACTACAAAAGAAACCCTGTTGAAAAACCAAAAGGAGGAAGAGGAGGAGGAGGTGGTGGAGGAGAAGGAGGTGGTGGAGGAAGAGGAGGAGGTGGTGGAGGAAGAGGAGGAGGTGGTGGAGGAAGAGGAGGAGGTGGTGGAGGAGGAGGAGGAGGTGGAGGAGGAGGAGGAGGCGGTGGAGGAGGAGGTGGTGGAGGAAGAGGAGGAGGTGGTGGAGGAAGAGGAGGAGGCGGTGGAGGAGGAGGTGGTGGAGGAAGAGGAGGAGGAGGTGGAGGAAGAGGAGGAGGAGGTGGAGGAAGAGGAGGAGGAGGTGGAGGAAGAGGAGGAGGTGGTGGAGGAAGAGGAGGAGGTGGTGGAGGAGGAGGAGGTGGAGGAGGAGGAGGAGGCGGTGGAGGAGGAGGTGGTGGAGGAAGAGGAGGAGGAGGTGGAGGAGGAGGAGGAGGCAGTGGAGGAGGAGGTGGTGGAGGAAGAGGAGAAGGAGGTGGTGGTGGAGGAGGAGGAGGTGGAGGCGGTGGAGGAGGAGGTGGTGGAGGAAGAGGAGGAGGAGGTGGTGGAGGAAGTGGAGGAGGAGGAGGAGGTGGAGGAGGTGGAGGAGGTGGTGGAGGAAGTGGAGGAGGAGGAGGAGGTGGAGGAGGTGGAGGAGGTGGTGGAGGAAGTGGAGGAGGAGGAGGAGGTGGAGGAGGTGGAGGAGGTGGTGGAGGAGGAGGAGGAGGAGGAGGAGGTGGAGGAGGAGGAGGTGGAGGAGGAGGAGGAGGAGGAGGAGGAGGAGGAGGTGGAGGAGGAGGAGGTGGAGGAGGAGGAGGAGGAGGAGGAGGAGGAGGAGGAGGTGGAGGAGGAGGTGGAGGAGGAGGTAGAGGAGGAGGAGGAGGTGGTAGTAAGAGGGGTCATAGAGAAGTGATCGTGGAAGAAGAGAAAGAATTGAGTGGGAATCATAGTGGAACTGGGTCCACCGTGTGTGGCTTGAAGATGGAGAGCTGGAGAAGTCTGTCCTTAGGACAAAATGTCACTTCTGATAGAAAGTGAGAGACAGAAGAGAGCAGGGTGGAGGAGGGGCATAACATTGGTTGTTAATGCCTGGATATAAAATATTCACTGTGCAGGTGCTTTTCTAGTTCAGGGGACAACAGCAAGACAAGGACAAGGAGTGCAGGGGGCCTCTAGATGTTGGCAATGACCCTTCACCAACACTGTTAAAACACAGTACCTCAGTGCTATGTCCACAAAGACCAAATTCTTCCTGCAACCTAAACAATAAAAAACAAAACAAAACAACAAAATAAAAACAAAACAGTCTCCCCAAGAATCTCTGGAAGGGATCCTAACCCCACCAGTTCCTTGATTTTAGCTCAGAGACCCTGTGGTGGATTAAGAAAGTGTAAACTGCCAGGTGTGGTGGCACATGCCTTTAATCTCAGCACTCGGAGAGGCAGAGGCCAGCCTGGTCTACAGAGTGAGTCTAGGATAACCAAGGCTGCACAGAGAAACCCTGTCTCGAAAAAACCAAAAAAAGAAAAAAGAAATGTAAGCCAATAAATGCATCAAGCCACTATTTGTTGTTGAAGCAATTGGGAAACATGCAGTGCTTCCTAAAAGCCAAAAAGTATTTCAAGGAACACCAGCAGCTGCACCTCAGGCTTCTGAGAGCTTGAGTAAGGCAGACACTGCCTGGCATGGGGCAACATGGATTGCCAACACCCTAACAAGAAGTTTCAGTGATGTTTCAAGAAGGCAGACTAGAGCAGGGTGAAGAACAAAGGGGAGGCCAAGGAAGCAGACACGGTTGGGAAGGGAAGAAAGAAGATGGGACAGTCCCTGGAGGAGGTCAGAAGTTCAGCCAGGACTTCTGCTTACTTGGTGGGAGACAGCATCTTTGTTTGCTGAAAGGATTGTTCTTGTGGGGATGGGGTCATAGGGTCCACAGGAAGCAAAGTCCTTGAGCGACAAGGAGTGGGATGAAAACAGCACAGAGTGGTGCAGGCACAAGACAGCTTGTACTATGTACGTGGGCAGGGGGCAGGGGGCAGGGGGCAGGGGGCAGGGGGCAGGGGGAGGCTGGTGGCTTCTGTTCTGATGCCTTGTGTAAGGACACAAATGAGAAGAGAAAAAAGGTGTGTAATGGTTTATTCTGGAACTTGAGAAGCAGCCCGGTGACAGCATGGAGCTGTAGTTCTCCAGGAAGTAAGTGGCTTTGCCTCTTGGTTGGGACTGGATCTGGTCCCGGTTATTGGGCGTATGGTCCAGTACAACTTTCTCAGCCTCCTGGAGCCTCGGTTTCTTCAGCTTTCTCCCTTCAATCGTGACTGTCCGCCTCTTCCACGAAAGGAGATCTTGGGAGCCCGGCGCCCTTGACTGTTAGGCACTGTTCCCGTGGAACTTATGCTTCTCTCTGCCCTCTAACACCTGACCAAGGACGGTGGCGCTCCTGCAGAAGGCTGGGGCTGAGGAGGGGCAGGCCCTCGGGACCAGCCCAGCCTCCGCACTGGAAGGTCACGCTCATGGGCTGTGACCTTCCTCCTCCACCCAGTCTCCACCAGGCTTGGGAAATACAACTGGAGTTTCTTCTCCAGACTCCAGGAGCAAGGGCAACTCCTGCCTTAGGTTTGCTATCTGTAGGTGTTGCTCCTAAGTATGTAGGTGGGTGTAGCCATCTTACAACCACCCAAGGGAGGGGGAACCCAGGGCCTGCCTCTGCCTCTCCCCTGCTGAATGTCTGCCTTCAGGGTTGCCTTACAAGTGGCAGTAAATCCTTCCACTCAGGGGCTCTGCAAAGACTCTCTGGTAGGTTGGGCCTTACTGTGTCAGTAGTTGGGGAAAGAACAACTTTACAACACTTAGATAAATAAGTGTCACTGTGATCAAACAGAGGTGGGCATTTCCCTTTGGTAAACAGGAATCTAAGATCCTAAGGACTTTGTCCAGGGTGAGTCACAGGTCACTGAAGAGCTGGGCATCATCAAAGTCTTGGTTTTTCCCACTATACAACTCTGCTTCTCTGGCTCCAATCAGCCTGCCTGCTTCCAGGAAGAGAGTAGGGAAAGCCTTAATGAGTGCTGGTTTGCCAGGATTCATAATTTTCCAGGTTTAATGGTATCAGAAGCCATTCTGTGGTCCCTGACAGCCAGAAAGCAACAGTAGCATGAATTCTGCTTGATGCCATGTTGAGTTTAATATTTGGTCCTGATCACTGTGGATAGAAGTACCAAAGAAAATTGTGGACATTGCATTTTCTCACCCCCAAAATGGGATGCAAGAGACAAAAAAAAAAATGTCATTGGTCACTGGGGGGATGAAAGTGAGAAAGACAGAACTCCTTTGAGTCAGAGAAACATCCAAATGAAAAAGCCACCAATGGAGGCTGGAAAGTGAGGTAGCCAGACCTCCTTGGATTGCACCCCCAGACACTTCTGCTCTTTACCCCCTTGCTTCATCTCACATAGGTAGGCTGGGTATGTAGCAATCTGGCAGACTTGCTACTCAGTGCAAGTTCCCAATGGGCACTAGAGAAAAGCAGAGCGTTACTGAACCCAGAACTTTTTCCTCTGGTATAACATGTTTACTGGAGAATTTTCATAAGGAAATGGGGAGAGAGGAGGTAGTGACAGGGCTTCTGTATATTCAGTGATCCCTGGGAGTAGCTGTCAGTGTCCTTTTAAAATAAGTCAGAGCAGCCAGGAACAGTGGCACATGCCTGTAAACCCAACACTCCAGGAGGCAGAGGCAGGTGGATCACTGTGAGCTCTGAGTTCAAGGCCAGCCTGGTCTACACAGCCAAGGCTACACAGAGAAACTCTGTCTCGAAAAACCAAAGGAAGAAAAAAAAGGCGGGGTTTGGGTATAGCTCATGGTGAAAGACTTTCCTGGCACCTGTGGGCTTCAATTCCCATTACACAGGTCTCAGGAACACAACAAAGTGTGTACATTTACATATGGCGACAGGTGTAGGCATTGGTACAGTACTTTTGGAAAGTGCGGTTGTCTTGAGCAGTTTAGGCCAATGAACTTTTTAAGGGACTAAGATATAAACACTAAAGACATGTGAGTGTTTATGACTGTAAAACACTAAAAGGAAGCATAATATCCAATGCCTAGCAATACCTGAGTGACTGTTAGCCATTCATTTGATGGAACATTAGACAGCCACTATAACTAGTTCACACTGGCTTCCAAGACATGGTTGTGTGCATTCTTCCAAGCCTGCAGTCAAAGTGGTTGTGCCAATAATGGGAAATTAGATATGGTTGAGGTGTTTATACAGGGGACGCTGGCAAATGCTACAAGTCAGAGATCACTCCCACTGCTAAAGGGCAAGCTGTTAAACATTTCCCAAACTAGGCATGATGGCACTCATCTGTAACTCCAGCCTGGACTACACAGTGGTAGTCTGTCTCAAAAACCTAAGCAGGGCCAGGAAAGATGGTTCAGTGGTTAAGAGTAGTTGTTGCTCTTGCTGAGGACCTGGGTTCAATTCACAGCAACTACATGGTGGCTCATAAGCATCTATAAACCAAATTCCAGGGAACCAAACAGGCATACACATGGTACACATATATGCATACAATCAAAATATTCATACACATAAATATATAAGTCTTGTAAAGAACTAAATAAATAATAAAAATAAAATAAAAGTCACACAACTGTTTATGGTGTTACGTAACCAGAATATGTCTATTGTCATAACAATGTTAAAAAACTGGTATGAGTAACAATGAAATACAGAAGAAAAAATGAAAAGAAAATCAATGTGGATAAATTATTTCATTGAAAGCTTTATTTATTGCTATAGTCTCAATTATATAAATACAAATTTAAAATGTTTAAATCTGGACACCTATCCCACTATGACCAGCTACGCTCCTAGGGGCTCAACTTATTACTTAAAAGAACTGCAGTCCAGGTGTGTGGCCCCATTAAAGAGCTGCATATAAATGCTGGCATAGAGTGAAGGAAAGGCTGATTCTGGAGGAAAGCAATACCTGGGCGAGGAAAACAGCCTGTGGCAGCTGGTAGGCAGGCTGCAGCTGACTCCATGTGCAGAGCAGCTAAAGCTCTACCAGAGTTTAGTTTTAGTTTTCTATCAGGGGATAGCATTTTTTTCTATCCTGAAGACCACAGGATAGATTTTAAGGTGCCCAATGCCATTGAGAAATGAGAAGAGAATCCCAGAAAAGAGTGCGCAGACAGGGGCGTTCCCGAGTTCTCTGCAGAAGCTCTGCTGGCCAGAATCAGCCTAGCTAGATCTAAGGCTCCCAGCCAGACAGGAGGTGGTGTTTGTAGCTTATATCTAACCAAGTTAACTTGGTTTGCTGCTAAAAACCAAGCCAAATGAAAAACCAAATCAAGTCTATTTGAAGAGAGTTACCCAGGGTCTCCACAGCACATGACTCACAATGGCCAGGACAATCCAAAATTCCCTGGGTAGAAACACCCGGAGCAGGAGGAGCAGGAAGGTGGAAGAGCGAGGAGAGGGGAAATCACCTGATATATAAAGAACCAGGAAACACAAACTACTCTCGATGAAAGCCAACCACACAGACCCAGGAGCTGGAATCAAGAACAGGTCCAAAGGACCTATTTAAAACAGGTCCAAAAGAAACTATCTCCCCACATTCCAAAAGGCAGAAGGGGCATATGACTATCTGTGTTGCCTATGGACATAACAAAAAGTACCTGCTGACTCCCAGGATCCCTCAGCAGCAGCATCACAAGGGCCGCTGTTACACATCTCAAAGGCCATGCTAGCTAGCATGCTAGCCCTTCGCACCTCTTCACCAACCCTAGACTTCTCAGGCTCACAGCTTCCCTACGTACAACCCTGCTATTTTTAAAAACATTTTTATTGAGCCAGGCGTGGGTGGTGGCCCACGCCTTTAATCCCAGCACTCGGGAGGCAGAGGCAGGCGGATCGCTGTGAGTTCGAGGCCAGCCTGGTCTACAAAGTGAGTCCAGGACAGCCAAGGCTACACAGAGAAACCCTGTCTCAAAAAACACACACAAAATTTTTTTGACTCTATGAATTTCACATCATGCAACCTAATCTCACTCATCTCTCCATCCTTTCATTTATGTCCTCTGCCCTTGCAACCTCCCCTGCAAAGGAAAATAAGATAGAATAAAACGAAACAAAGCAAACCCATCTTGTCGTGGAAGCTGTAGTGTCACAGTGTGTCCCACAGTATACCTTTTTGTCCACACATCTGCACTTGCAAATGTCCATTGCAGTGAGTCACAGGTCTGGCTTCTGCTACACTATGAACACTGGGTCTTCACAGGGACTCCTCTTGGATACCCTGGTGTTCCCATGTGTTATGCTTTAGATCTGCAGGTCTGGCCCTTTCACATGGTCCAGCAGATCATAGATGAGGAAGATATTGGGGTGGCCAACTCAAAGCCCCGGATCAGGGCCCAGGAGGTAGCTAGTTAGTCAGCCCACTAGCTCTCCTGTGCCCACACCACCTTCCTCTGTCTGCCTCCTCCCCTTTCCCTATGGTCTCCATGCTCTCCCTTTATATATTTCTTTTCTCTAATGGCCAGGTCCAGTCTGCTGGCCACACTCACTCTACTACTTTCTTTCCTCTGGCTCTTCCAGATGCTTCTGCCTGTTTTTTCGCTCATATCTACAATAAAAACTTCCCCTTTCACCATATCATGTCATCAGTTTATACACCAGGTGCCAAAACCTGGGAGGGGCATAAATGGACCCCTTTCCAAGGGGCTGGCCTCTTCTAACTGAACCAAGACATATTCCTGCACTCGATTACACAAGAGAAATATCCCTGCAGCGAATGAAAAGGTAGTGGTCGGATGTGATGGTAATCCTGTCTAACTCAACTTTCAGGTGAAGAATTGTCTCTATCAGATTAGCCTGCAGGCAGGTCTGTGGGGCATTTTCTTGATTACTAATTGATTTAGGAGAGCCCAGCCCTCTGTGGAAGCCAAGGCAGGCCTGGCTTGTATAAGGTAGCTGACTGAGAACCAGGGAGTCATTAAGCAGTGTTGTCTCCTGCACTGGCCTCCCTTGGTGATGGAATGGAATTTGTACACTGAAATGAAGCCTTTCTTCCCTTAAGCTGTCTTTGGACAAGGCTTATCACAGCACCAAAGAGAGCAAACAAGAACATCAGGCACAGAAGCTCATGCTTGCAATCCCCAAGTACTTGGGAGGTTGAGATGGGGTTTACAATTTTTAGTCTAGCCTGGGCTACACATTGAGCACTTGTCTCAAAGAGCCACCACCCCCAGGTTTCATGAGTGAAAACAGAATCATAAAAGAAAAACAAAAATCATTTTAAAAGTAAATGGAAATTCTAGAACTAAAAAAATTATCTATAATAAAATTAAAAGTATAATATCCAAAACATGTTATGAAATGGGCTAATGGAGACAACTGAGGAAAATCCTGTGAATTTGAAGGTAGACCAATAGAAATTAATCTAAGAACAAACGTGAAAACAAAATTTAAGAAAAAAACTTTAGTTTCAAAGATCTGGGGGCTGAACATGGGGCTGCGATGGGTGGATGGGGCAGGGACTAAATAACACTCTCCCAAACACAAGGTCCCAATGACAAACCAGTTCCACCAATGTTCATCCCAAAGGAACAGGAGCTTATTTTGGTTACTTACAGAGCTAGAGGTGAGGACTCACAGGCACCCAGCAGGGATGCTGGCTTCCCCAGGACTGTGGCCGTGGCTGGAGACTCCTTCCATCCCTTCCTGGCCTATTCTGTAGCCCCTCCCAGAGACCTAGAGGCATGTGCAATTAGGCAAGAATTGCTTAGAGCTGGTTGGCTGGGTACTCAGGTGAAGGCCCTGGGGCCCTTTCCTCCTCCTTCTAAGGGGGGAGTCAACAGGACCCGCTGCAACAATTTATGATCAGCTGGATTGAAGGTGGTGATAATTTGGCTATAAATAAACACACTTGTAACTGGAACAGCAGGAGAAATGAAAGATAAAACTGAGCAACAACGGCTTCCTAAACGTGCTGGACGATGCACTTTCTTGGTACTTGGGACTGGACGCAGGGCATCTCACATCCTAGGCACAAGGTCTAACCAGTGAGCTATCTGAGGAAAATGTGAAGAAAACTCCTTCTGGGCACATCACAGTCATAAGGCAAAAATAAAGAAAACCTCACAAAACAAAACAACTAAGTGTACACAAGAAACAAGCTAAGAATGGCAGTATGACGTGATTGCTAAGTTCTCATCCACAGCCACAAAAATGTCTCTAAAGTATTGAAAGAAAAATAAATGTCAATTTTGTATCCCATTAAAATATGCTTCAAAAATAAAGGCAAATAGGGCTGGTGAGACGGCTCAGCAGCAAAGGTGCGCGCCACCGAGACTGATGAGCTGAGTTTGGTCCCCAGGTCTTGCGCACCCAGAGTTGTCCTTTAGCCTCCACACATCCACCCCAACACACACAAAGTAAGTAAATAAATGTAATAAAAATAAGCACAAATAAACATAATTTTAGGAAAACTTTGTTAGTATGAGTTTCTTAAATGGTTAACATCTTGTTCACACTAAAAGAAACCGGGGAGACTGACAGATCTTCAGGGAGGAATGAAGACAATAAAAACAGTTACTACGTAGACAAAGAGAGGACTTCTTTTTGTTTTTAATTTTGTAAAAGCATATGTGACTATTTGAAGAAAAATTAGCACATTGTGGGATTTATAACATAAACAATTATAACTGATATATCAGACAGCTATACAGCAAGAGGCCAACTTGTCCTGTAAAGGGCAAAGCAGACATGGTTTGAATTCCAGGGCCACAGGGTTGTCATCACAGCGCTACTCTGCCACTGACTGCACGAGAGCAGCCAGAGAACCTTTGTGAATGGGCACAGCTGTGTGCCAGTCACGCTTCTGCTCAAAACTAGGCAGCGGGCAGGGTTTAGCAAGCTTTACAGGCCACCAGCCGTGTAAAGCACAAGGCAGCAGGGTAGCAGAGGGATCCATACTGTGGCACGTTTCTGTGCTTTATGGGAAGCACAGGCCTAAGTACAAGCAAACTGGACCGTTGCTTCCTCGCCCTAGCAGCATCAGGCACTCTGACAGACAGTGTTTGTGGCACGGGGAAGCATCCCCACGTCTACTCACTAAACGCTACTCGCACTGCACTTCAAGTGTCAGCCAAGAGCATTCCAAACATCATCAACTGCACCCTGTCACCACATTAAAAACCGACGCTTTAAGCAGCCACTAAGAAACTGCAGAGGCAGATCTGGCGCGTGTCTCATGCTTTAACCCCACCACTCAGGAGGCGGAGGCAAGTTGAGTTTGAGGCTGGACTGGCCTTCATAGCACATTCCAGGCCAGCCAGAGCTACACAGGAGGACCCTGCCTCAGTTTTTTTTTTTAATGGAGAGGCATAACTTATTAAAATAAAATTCTAAAAAAATTATATAATACAAAAGAAAGCAGAAAAAGAAAACACATAATAAAATTATAAATATAAACCAAACCAAAGCATTATTACAATGTCTGTTAAAGGCATTAAACTCTATTTAAAGACAAAGAACGGGTTTGGGGGTGTAGTAACTCAATGGCAGAACATACTTGAGACCCTGGGTTTTCCTCAGCATGTGCAGGCATGAGCGCATGCGCACACACCCAACAGAGATTGAAAATGAGTGAAAAAGCAAGTCTACCATATACATTTCATGATGTGCTTACACTTCACCCTCTCTGTCAGATGGTACTGTCCTCCTCACTGACTCTTTACTGCCTTTGAATGGTGGATGTCATAAGCTTTAGTCTACACAGCACGTGATCTTTTGTCATTGGTAACAATTTTGACTTTTCTTTGGGAAACTGTCCTAGTAACCATGTGGCTTTGGTAGGGGTTGTCAATTACAAGCGCTACTGCTTAGGGAAACAGACATATTGTCTGGAGTGAGCCAAATGTGACTCCCTGTGTCCCTGACTACAAATGACTAATGCACACAGCCCAGCCCAGCCAGCCAGAGTTTTTCCAGGAAGAAACACTGTCTTCTTTCTGATCTTAGTTGAAAGCGTTGAAACCTGAGTTCTAGCCTTTGGAAGCAGCCAGACTTACCAAGAGGCTCAGATCTGATCCCCCAAGTTTTGGCATCAGTCTCAAAATTCTCTTTCTTCTCAAGCTACCCCAACACACCAACTTCAGCTCATAGCTCTGGACCAAATGTGTATCAAATTATTACTCAGAGAGTAGGTTAAACTATGGCCAACTTCAAGGGCTTGGCTAAAATTCTAAAGGTAACAACCAGGAAACACATACTATAAAGTAGTCAGTCTAGAAAACAGACATGAGAGAACCCACTGGCCTGTTTTACTGCTGTATAGGCCATCTTAGAATTGTTTCTTCCCAATCCTGGAGATCAGACAAAAGGTTTCAGCAATCCATCCTGCGTTCCTTGCTTCCCACCCAGGAGTCTGAGACTGCATGAACAACTTCTTTTAAAAATTAACTGATTTTAGATGTGTGTGTTTAAATATGGTCAAAAAACAGTGTACAAAACCCTCAGAGAACTGATAAAAATAAACTCACTTTAAAAATTAAAATGTAGAAAATCTAATTAATACATACAGTATAATCCCAAATAAATCTTATCAGGCTTAAAATGGTAGGTATGGGATTCTTTTGGGGGTCATTAAAAATGTTCTGGAATTAGATAGTCAAGAAGGTTGCACAACTGTGAGTAAATTTTAAAAAAAAAACATGAATTGCATATTTAAAAAGAATGAATGGCACAGGAATTTATCTCAATTTCAGAAGACTATACATTGTGTCATTGTCATAAGAACGGCAAGACAATGGACCTGGGCCCATCAGGATTGCTTAGAAGGTAAAGGCACTTGCTGAGAAAGCCTGGTGACCTGAGTTCCATCGCAAGGACCATGTAAAGGTGGAAGGAGAGAACAAACTCCACAAAGTTGTCCTCTGACCTCTACAGCAGTCATGGCATGAAACGCCCGCACCCCTCACCCCCAGCCCCCCACGGACTGATACTTTAAAATAGTCTAGAAATAGATCTATACACGACAAATTGGATTTTTAAAAACAAAATTGTTAATTCAGTCATAAAAAGATAGCCTTTTCAACAAATATTGCAAACACAGCTTGTTGCAAGATGTTTGATCCCAAATGAATCCCCAAGACTGTAAAAGGTTCAGCCCTAGCACAAACCTTTAATCCAAGAGCTTTCTGTACACACGAGTTAATAAAGTTAACCCTAGGTCAAGAGGTGGAGCAAGAAACCAGCTTACAGGGAAGATAGGAGGGACTTTGAGAGAAGGGCATTAAGATAGCATGGAGAAGGAGAAAGAGCTCTTTAGCTCTTTGGCTTTTAGATTTTGGCATTTTCCTCTGGGACATGAGCTGAGTAGGAAGGTCAGCTGGGTGTTTTCTTTGCCTCTCTGAGCTAGAAGGTGTTTTTCCCAGCATCTGGCTCCTGAGTCTTCATTGGTAAAATGAAAAATTTGGGATTGTCTTTTCTTTTTCCTTTCTTTCTTTCTTTTTCTTTCTTTCTTTCTTTCTTTCTTTCTTTCTTTCTTTCTTTCTTTCTTTCTTTCCTCTTTTGGCTTTTTGAGACAGGGTTTCTCTGTGTATCCCTGGCTGTCCTGGATTTACTTTATTGACCAGGCTGGCCTCGAACTCAAAGCAATTCATCTGCCTCTGTGTCATCACAGAGTGCTGGGATTACAGGTGTGCACCACTGTGCCCAGTCTGGTGGAACTGTCTTTCTTTCTTTTTTAAAAAAGAGGTTCTTAAAAAAAAGATTTATTTATTTATTATGTACACCTGCATGTCAGAAAAAGGCATCAGATCTCATAGATGGTTATGAGCCACTATGTGGTTGCTGGGAATTGAACTTGGGACCTTTGGAAGAGCATTCGGTGCTCTTAACTTTGAGCCATCTCTCCAGCCTGGGATTTTCTTTCTTGCTAACAACAACTGGTATTTTTATAGGGAAGAAATGACCTCTGGACTCTACTTTCCTACATAAAAATTAACCCAAAATGAATCAAGACCTATAAGTAAAAATTAAAACCACAAAACTTTTAGAAGAAAAAAATATGTAAGAAAATCTTTATGGGCCTGGGGTAGACAAAAGCCTTTTTGGACACACAAAACCCAGACACAATGAAAAGAACTCAGATAGATTAGACATCACACAGAATTCTAACACTTCTCACTGAAGACAAATCTCAAGAAAATCCACGGGTCATCTAGCCAAGACAAGTTCTGAGTTTGCCAAAGACTTGCATCCAGTAATTTAGAAATATAGAACTTCTCTGTGCGACTAATAAGACAGCCAAATCTTTTATAGGAGAAAAAACATTCAATGGATACTTCACAAAGGGAAAAAAGAATGAAGAACAGATGAGAAAGAGTGGGTGAAAAGGTGATTGTATAATCTGATCTCATATTGTTCAATAATATGTTTTCTAGTCTCGATTCTAAAACCTGGAAAGACCCAAGTTCAGAGATTCTAAGGCAGGCGCTGTCTTCTTTATTGCCTGCCCTCCTCTAACCTGCCTCTTACCTTGAAAGCTGGTCCTGCAGCTTTATAATCAGAGAACCCTTTCTTGCTTTCAATTGGTTTGGGCCAATAGGAAGTACTGGCCAGGACCACAGGACTAAAGAAGAAAGGGTTGGAAGTTATACTTTCCTGGAGCTTCCCCACTCTCTCCAGCTTCCTCATAATTCTAGCCACAGAGGCATTCTGTGGTTACAATTCCAGTCAGGCGGCCTCTCTTGCTGGACTCATTCGTTTTCCTCAGTAAGTATCCTCCCTCTCCGCTCTGGGTTAGCTAGAAGGGCTCTTAGCTGTTGTCAGTCTCTAAGCTAGTCCACTTTGCCTACACACGCCGCTATAAAGCGTCCCTCTATTAAGTGTGTCCAGCAAGTGTGATGGCTAGTATTGTCAAGTCAATAGAACTTAGGAGTTATTTACGAGGCACACCTGAGTCTATGCAGGGGCATTTCCACAGAGGGTCAACTGAGGATGGAAGACCCATCCTGAAAGTGGGGAGCACCATCCCACTGGATAGGGTCCTTGACTGAATGTATGGGGACAAGGGGGTGGTGAACATGAACATTCATTTCTTTTCCTGACTGAAGATGAAATGTGACCTCTGCTTAACCTTCCCACTGCCACATCTTCCCGGCCATGCCATGACTGTATCCTCTAAAGCTGTGAGCTAAAACAACCCTTTCCTTCCTTAGTCTCGTTATTTTGTCATAGCAATAAAAGAAACTAATGCACAAAGCCTTTTGACTGTGCCTTCTCTCTTTTCTGCCACACCTGGTAGATGCTTTACTTCTTTTGAAACAGTCAGAATGAGAATTCTAATTTCCCCGCAACTATGGAAAGTACAATAGTTCAGATATAGTTTGAGTATATACATATACCCCAATGTTTCATGTGTTGGAATCTAAAACCCACTGTGAAGTACTAAAAGGGCAGACATTTGGTCTAATACAGTGGGTGGCACATGTCAATACAAAATCACTCAGAAGGCTGAAGCAGAGTAAGAGCTCAAGGCCCAGGGACTGGGACAAAACAAGAGTGAGTGGCTACAATCTGATGGTGGCACTAAAAAGCGAGGCCTTGGAGAGTTGATCTGGATTAGATAAAGTCACCAGGGTGGAGCCAGGACTGAATTCTGAGATTACAAGAGGGAGAGAGTTGAGTGTGGTGGTGAATGCCTAGAGCCCTAGCAGCCAGGCATGGGAGAGGCAGAGGCTGGAGGGGCTCTAGATCTCTACGCAGCCTCGTACAGATCTTGTCTTTAAAAAGCAAGGGCTGTGTCTGCAGCTCTGCAAGACAGCATACACACACAAAGCCCTGCAATGCCTAGCACTTCCACAGCTGAGGGAAATAAGACAAGAAACGTGAGCCTGCTCGCTCTCTTACCACGCTATCCTGCCAGCAGGAAGGCCATCACCTCTCTTTTTATTTATAAGCTCCCCAGCATGTAGTATTGTGCTTTTAGCAAAAGAAAAGGAACTCACTAATACCAGAAATTTATCTGGAGGACCCCGGGGCAGGCTTAAAGGGACGAGACACCTGTGCCTTTTCTTTTGCTGGCACTTCTCCAAGCACACACACCCCTCTGATTCTTGTGCAAATGAGTAAGTAGAAAGTCATCTAAAGCTGTTACCTGGTGACTTGTCTTAGCAGACACTCCTTTGTTGCTCACCACAATTATGTTTTTGTGGATAAGCCGCAGTCCTCTCTCCATCTATCTCATTAGACCCCCAACTCCCTCTCTTTAATTCAAGCATAAAACAGAAATGACTCACAGGTGGGAAAGTCAACAGCACTCCTTGTTAGTCTCAACTGTAAAATAGAACCATATCAACTTCACAGTTAGAAAGAGGACCAGATGAGTAGTGCTTTGCATGGCAGAGGCAAAAGGTATCCGTAATGTCAGTATTCTCAGCTAAGTCAGTTCGCCTATTCTACTGTGATGTGTGAAGGAAGAAAGGGGGCTGCCTAGGAATGGCTAAGTCCCCCTCCTATTCTCAACGGTTTCTTAGTACCCCATCCACTCTACACATCTCATTTCAGAGAGATTTCCTTTTCTGTCACTTTTTCATCCTAGGAAGCACAATGAGGTCAAACTGGGATGTACTGTTATTTATTTATTTGGGGGGGGGGGACCAAAGTGAAGAAGGGGAAACCAGAGGATGACTTGCAGAAGTTGGTTCTCTCTAGACCACGTGGGGACCATGGGCATCAAATTCTGGTAGGCAGAGTCCGCAGCAAGCGCCTCCACAAGCTGACTCACGGAGCTGTGGTTCTTATGTTCTGCTAACTCTGGACCAACAGTTCCAGAGAAGCCCCAGAGACCACAGAGAGTAGGAACTACTTTAGATTATTCTTGGCTTGGTGTTATCGGTTAAGTTTCCTCTCAAAACTGAACAGAGGCTTCCAAGAATAAGAAAATCAAAACCTTAGACATTATAAATGCCAGTGCTAATCTTTTTTGGCCTCTCTACTTAAGTCAAATACTTTGTATTCCATCCATTTCTGATTCTCGGAAGATATGGGGACAAGCCAATCTTTGTGGTTTTCTCTTCCTTGTCTTTTTGGTCTCCATACAATGTCTCTAATTCTCTGGCCTCTGGGGAAGCTAAACACACCTTTAATAATAGAATCATTTAAGGCACATTTTACTGGCACCTGACCTAGCGGCCACAGTACTTCTAATCCCTGGAATCCAAAATTCCTAGGAGACATTTCAAGACTAGGGTGAAGCCGGGGTCCTATTGGCCTCTAGGATGGATGGAGGTGGGGCCACACAAGCTAGGCAGGCATGAGTCCTGGGGAGGACTGCCCAGCACATGGAATTGGCTTAGGGTTAGACAGGAACCAACCTTCCGGTTGATTATATATATATATATATATATATATATATATATATATATATATATATATATATTCAAGTATATATATTCAAATATATATATTCAAGTATATATATATTCAAATATATATATATTCAAGTATATACATATATTTGAAGGAAGCAAAAGCCCCAAGTGTTGGACCTCTTCCTGGAATAGTCTGAAGTTTCCTCCTAAATGTCATTCGAATCTTTGATTCAAGTGTTTCCTCATAAGAACTTCCTCAAAATTGGAACACCTCAAGCCCAACTCTGGGGCTCTCGTCTTTCAGCTTCCTCATTTCCACAGAGCTAAAAGCCCATGTATGCCCAGGAGAGTGAAGGCAACACACACTTTTAATCCCAGCATTTGGGAGGGCAGAGACAGGAGGGTCTCTGTGAGTTCAAGGCCAGCCTAAACCACTACACAGTGAGGTCCAGGACAGCCAGAGCTACGTAACATACCCTATTTAGCCCACTCAGAGCCCCTGCCTCTTACAGACTTACAATTTTGCTGCCAATGTCTGAGACCTTAAAACGCTGCCTTAAGAGCGACGCAGCACTGGGCACACGGATTGCACTGACCCTTTCCAAGGTCTCTCTTTCTGAAGAGCCAAGTCTGCTCGTAGGAAGAGTGTATGAAGCTCAGATATGCAAAGAAGGCTGTTACAACTGCACCCACAATGGGAACACAGCCAAGTACAAACAGGAACAAAAAGCGGAAGCCCGGGAACCAGCTCGCCTCAAAGCCAACACAGTCCACTGGACATCCCAGGAGAGTTCAAGAACTCCAGAAAAAGAAACTGGCTTCCAGATTATTATGAAAGTATAAAAGACTAGGGATTTAGCGGGCGTGGTGGCACACATCTTAAATGCCAGCAGCAATGGGAGCCAGAGGCAGGTGGATCTCTGTGAGTTCGAAGTCAGCCTGGTCTACAATTTGGCTGTTTTGTTCTCTGAGGCACTATGAAGCCCAAGTTGATCGGCACTCACACTGTTCCACCTCAGCCTACAGAGTAGCTACGATGATATAGACAGGCCCCACCACACTCAGTGGTTTGTCGGGGGTTTTTAAGTATACAAACCTATATGTGATCTTCTGTGGTACTGTTGACTCACTTCCTGCAAATATTAAACTGTCCCTGTCCCTGACCACTGTCTAACCTCCCCTGTCACTCTATTATAACCCTATTTCCCCATAGTATTTGTCATCGGCCAGTCTACATTTAGTTGCATATCATCTCTTTATCCCCAATGTGAGTTCCACACCCCTCGGTCTTTCATCCCTTTATTCTTAATATCTAGTGCATGACTGGCACCAAGACAGTTTCTGTTTAAGAAAATGAGTAATAAACCTCAAGGGCTCGCCAAGGGGTCACAGGGAGGGGCTAAGCCAGAGATCCAAAAGGAAAAGATCAGTGTGACCATCCTCGGAGGACCACCTACTCACAGATATCTCACAAGTCACCCGAGGTACAAAAGGTGACCAAGGAGGGGGAAAAAAATCCATTATCACCTTTGGACTTGTGAACACAAGAGTACACAGGCTGAGAGAACACAGGCGTTTGGGACTGACGGAGTAGGCTTATGGGCAATGAAGCACTTGGGCGGTGGGGGAGCCTGAAGGAATCAACCCAACAACCTCCAGAACGGAAGAATGTAGAAACCCTGACCCCCGCGGCCACGGAGGAGAGGGGGTCTTGTCCGTGTGTAGGAAAAGGCCCCAAGCTATAGCTCCCTAGACCGAGGGCCTGCCGAGGCCTTGGCAACCACAATCTCCTACCTCGTGGCTCTTTTCTCCCACCTACTTCGAATCCCCACTGTCAAAACTGCGTGAAGGAGTCCCTGGAACTTTCCAGAAACTAGATGGATCAGTAACGACCATTCCAACGGATTCCGCTCCCAGCGGATACGGGGGCCGGGGGCGGCCAAACGCTGACCCCCGGGAACCCCCCCGCAACGACCCGGAGGCTCGGCCTGAGTCCCGGAACGACACCAGTTTCCGGTGTCGCGGGACCCAGCTCGGAGGCCTGGATCGCTGGGGGCGGGAACCGGCTAGAGCCGGCCTGCACCTGGGCCCCCGTTCGCGTCGGCTCGCGCGCCGCCTCTCCGCAGCCGGCGGCCTGCAAAGGGGCGGACCCGGGAGGCGGTGCCGGCCTGGGGGCGGAGCCTCGTAGCTCCTCCTCGCGGGCGGAGGCCAGAGATGCGCCTTGGCCTCCGTATCCGGACGGGTCACAAACTTGAGCGAGGTGGACGTTCCAGCCGACTAGGATGAGGAGGTGCGGCCGCCACTCGGGGCAGCCGTCGCCGCCGCTGCTGCTGCTGCTGCTGCTCCCGCCGCTGCTGCTGGCGGTGCCCGGCGCTGGCGCGGCCCGGCTCTCGGTGCTTTATTCGTCTTCAGACCCGCTGACGCTGCTGGATGCGGACACCTTGCGCCCGGCTGTGCTCGGCTCCATCAGCGCCTGGGCGGTGGAGTTCTTCGCGTCCTGGTGTGGCCACTGCATCGCCTTCGCTCCGACGTGGAAGGAGCTCGCCAACGACGTCAAGGGTGAGAAGTGGAGGCCTACCCCGGCCCACCGGCGGCTCCCGCCAGATGTTCCGCTAGTCTGCCCCCTCCCCTCGCGACTTCCTTGGCCCAGCGCAGCCCTTTCCCTCCCCTCCCCCAAATTCATAGCCTTAAAGTTCAGCCTTGGGCCTGCATTCCCTCCCCCGTCCTCCCCGAGGAGTCCTCCGCTCCTGGGTTCTTCCTCTGTCAAGTCTTTGTCCCTGTCCTGCGAGAGGGTTTCCTTGGTCCCTGTGCTGGTCCCTGGGCCTTTGTCCGGTCCAGCTTTGTGGCAGCCCCCCTCCTTGTCTGGGGGATCCCCTCTTGCCGATCTTCTCCAGCTGTTAAGGTGGAACAGTGCTTGGAAGAGAGTTGACATCTATTCTACCACCCCCATGGCTAGCTGGTACACCCATTTCCTTTCTCCTCCTTATCTTTGAGGTGGATGCCTTCATCGGGTGGCTTTCTTGTTTGCCTATTTCCAATCCAGGCTTGCTACCTCCAATTCCTTAGCTTCCTGTCTTTCCTCCCCTTGTCCTCCCCTTGAGTCTGGGCTCTCTTAGACCTTAGCCTTTAACCCCATGAGACCAAACTAAACGTGTGGTTGGCCCTTGCTCCATCCTGCAGTCACTGACCTGGACATTAAGACCATGTTTCCTTGATTCTAAAATGCCAATTCTGGGACCCACTATTCATTTAATTACAGCCTAAGGGGTAGCAGGATAAGAAAACTACAGAAGGTATAGAGTTTTTTTTTTAAGTGTGCTGTATTGTAGCAATGTTAAGATATTTAAAAACTTAAGACTCAGAGATGAGGGAGCATGGTAATAATGGTAATGGTAATTATTATATACTGAGTGCTTAAATAGTAGGCACTGTGCCGTGGACTGGACGGAATGTCCTCTCTGCAGCCTAAAGATAGATCCCTGCTGTAGCACACGTCTTCCTAACCCAAGCCATGGGGGTCTGTGGGGGATTGGAGTCGCATGGTGATAGGGACTGGTTTCTGATTTTTGTCACTTCTTTGTCACGTCTCTTGCTCCCTGGTTTGTGGTGCCAGGCAGGGCCCTAGCAGAGCTCTTAACCTGAAGTAACCACTGGATGAGGCATTTCTAGAGATGGGAAAACTAGAACTGCAGTTCCTGTTCTGTACGGTTGATGGTTGGTCCCCACCCCTCCTCCCTAAGCACAACTGGACGTTCGCAGCCAGCGCTTCTCTCCCCTTCTCCCTGAGCAGCCAGCAAAGCGGTTACCAAAGTGGCCACATGGAACAGTGTGTCTTTTCCAGAAATAATTTTTTTTTCTTTTAAGGCAGGGTTTCTCTGTGTAGCCCTGGCTTCCAGAAACTTGTTCTGTAGGCCAGGCTTGACCTTAAACTCACAGAGATCTGCCTGCCTCTGCCTCCTGAGTGCCGGAATTAAAGGTGTGCGCCATGGCCCCAAAATAATTTCTAACAACACTTAGACGCTTTTTTTTTCCCCTGCCTCCAATTTATACTTGCCCACATGCCTCTCTGGTCCCATCATCCATATGAACAGTCAGTCCTTAACACTATTTTAATGATGTCAACACATCTGGTCAGAGCAGGAGGGAGAAAGAATGTGGACTCTGGAAACATTAAAGGAAGTTATATCGGGACAGTGTGGACCCAAGCATCATATAAGTCCCCAAACTGTTTCTAAGTTGAGTCTCTGAGAGGTCTCTAATGGCAACATCTGGACTTGTTCTAGAAGATTCTTGTATGTTAAGAGTGCTAAAGGGAAAGATTAGCTTCCAGCTGACTCACATGTTTGGCCTCCTGCAACCCCGCGTTTTCCTATGAGTCGCCTATCCAGGCGCTGACACAGCCTGTTTCTATCTGAGGGTTAACCATTTCCAACATGGGTCTTGCATGGTGTAGCAGTCCTTCCCTGAAAAGAAAAACAAAAGCAAGTCTTAACTTCTGGAAGAAGAAATGGAGATTTCAACGTGTGTGGAGATAAACCAGGAGGAGAAGAGAGGTGGAGGTTTCAGTGGGAACTGGGCTCTCCTTTTGGCCATGGGGGTGAGTAGTTCCTTCAGCAAGATTGTATAGGTGCACACAGAATCTGGAGTTGGAGTCACGAGTGTCTTCTGCTCCAACCTAACGGTGAGCTCTCTGCTGAGAAGAAGCCAGCGCTCGTCCCACTCCTGTGTTCTGGGATTCCCGGAGGTGTCTCAGGGATTGTGGGCTGGCAGATGGCTGCTCTCAGACCACTCTGAGTCAGGTCCTAGTGGTGAACTGCCCTGTGCTGCTACAGGAACGGAGAGAGTGTATGAAGATCATGGGGTTTGGGAAGACGCTTGGTATCCTGGCCAGCTGGCTTTAGGCATTTAATTGACTGGATAGGGCTCATTTCTTAGTGAGTTGGATGGTGGGTTTTTCAGGAAATCGCTGCCCTTGGGCAGAGCACTTGTTCCTGGGAGTGCGTTTGCCCTTTTCTATTCCAGAGCAGCTCCTGGTGTCTCACCATATGTTTGAGAAAATGATTGCGTCCACTTGGGGCCTTCATTTCTATTCATTGGCTAATCATTAAGCAAATATTTGTTGAGTCACAAAGCATTGATTGCATAGCAGCTAAGGCAGTGAACTATACATAGCAGGAAAATGGGCAACAGTATGAAGCTGTGTTTGAAAAAGACAGGAGTGGTTCATCTGTTTCCCATGGTAGGAATTCAAGTAAAGGGACAGTCACAGAAGGATAGGCTAGTTGCCAAGGCCGCTGTTGAGGTGGTCGCTGCACACTCCTCTTCCGCCATCTTCATCTGAGGAAATGGATGGTGAAATTCCACCTCTCTTCGCCCTCCATTTACTTTGGCTCTTGACTATGACGGTTCAGGTTCACGACAGAGTAGCTCGTTGTCCTGGGCCTTTGGGTAATAATACATCATGTCCTGAGTGCACATCAGAGTGAGTGCTCACAGTCTAAGCTGGGAAACAGAACAAAAACATGGCCTTAAAAAAAAAATCAACAGATAGTATGTCTATAAAAATGCTAGTGGAAGTTTTTTTTTCTTTTCCTTAAAACTTTGTTTTTATTTTATGTGTGTGAATGTTTTGCCAGTGTGTATGTCTGTGCACCACATGTATAGCTGGTGTCTGTAGAGGCCAAAGGGGACATTGGGTCCTCTGGTACGTAGTGCAGATGGTTGTGAGCTGCTGTATCCGTGCTGGGAACTGAATCCAGGTCCTCTGCAAGAACAGCGAAGGCTCTGACGCCATGAACCATCTCTTCAACGCCCGGTGGAGGTTCTTAACTTAGCAGTTTCTGACTTCACAGCATAGGCAGGACAAGTGCTGGCTGAAGGAAGTAGGATTATCCATGCAGGAAAGTAGCCCATATCAGGCTGAGGTTTATAAGACATGCATATTTGAGCTTCACTGAGCGTTGTTGGCTTGGCCTTTCCTTCTGAGGGCATGGACGACATCTTGTACTTATGTCCCTGTGATGTCTACCACAGAGAATGGTTCAGGATGGGAACACGCTTATGACAGCCAGTGGCCAAAGTCTCCCAGGATTCCAAATAATGGTATGAACAAGACAACTTTCAGCTGGTGCTGTGGCTCCGCTTCACTCACTCGTCCATCTTATGTTAGGAGTAGAGGAAGCGTTTTGCCCATCGCACGACCTCACTGGCTTCAACAGGGAGCAAGGGACAGCTGTGGTGGTGATGGTGCTGTGTTGACTAGCAGGCCTGATGTAAAGGAGCTGTGCTTAGGTGAGGCCATCAGGAGCTAAGAACAGGCAAGCACCTAGTTACCAGGGCTTATTGGCTCTGGGTGGTTTGGGTAAGTTTGTATTCCTGTCTTAGTAAAGGATCAGGCTTGCCTAACATTCAGAGGTAACATAGCCATTTTTCTTGCCAAGAGTTGTTTGCCATCCAGAGCCTGAGTGGTTTTTGGAGTGACAAAGGGCAGTAGAGACCATCAGTCCTGGCCCTTCAACCCGTGAGGAGATGAGTCCCAGAGAGGAGGCACGTGGATGATCCACATGCTGGCCAGGTTATTATGAGTCATTATTCTGCCTCTGGGCTCAGTGTTCTTCCTTAACCAAGGCATTGAGGAGGTGGCCCTACCTTGAACTTCAGAAGACACTTGTGTAAGGGCATAGCAGAATTCCCACCAGAGGTTTCCTCCTTGCCCACCATTCTAAAATCTACTCCTGTCTTGGCCTCTCTTGCCATCCTTCTTGTCCACTGTCCATTTTCCATTTACTGTGTTGCTCCTGGGCATTATTCGGCTCAAGTCTAATCGTAGTGGGCAGTTGGGTGGTGTAAGAAGCCAAACATCAAAGGCCCCCTCAGTGACTACAAAGCACTTACCACTGTCCACACAGCTGGACTGGACCAGGAGGACGTGCACATAAAGAAAATTTAGTTTAGATGTCTTTTTTGTTTTGCTTTGTTTTTGTTTTTTCAAGACAAGGTTTTTCTGTGTAGCCCTGACTGTCATAGAGCTCACTAGGCTGGCCTTGAACTCAGAGATCCACCTGCCTCTGCTGGGCTCAAAGGCGTGCTCAGCTAGTTTAAGTGTCTTAACTGGCTTTTATTCTGATTCTGGCACCTTGTAATGTCTCAATCTATAACACTGAAAGAGTATTCTGATGAGCTTAGTTGAGGGTGTGGCTTTATAGACAAAAGGGCTGAAGACAAGAGGACATGGAAAAACAAAAGATATATTAGTAATTTCATAGTTACTTTCTTTGTAAGCTTTAGAGCAGTGGTTCTCAACCTTGTTAATACTGAGACTCCTTAATGCAGTTCCTCATGTTGTGGTGACTCCCAAACATAAAATTTTTCAGTACTACTTGATAACTGATCTTGCTGCTGTTCTAAATTGTAATGTAGATATCCGCTATACAGGATATCTGATATTCGACCCCCAAAGGGGTCACAACCCACAGGTTGAGACCACTGCTTTAGAACCAGAGACTTCATTATAATGTTGGCTAAAACTGGCTTTTGTGAATTTGGCTGTTATCTCTCCTGACTTATTGGGAGATCAGATAATTTGGTTTCAACCTAGTGGCATAGAGCGCTTCATGAGTTGATTCTATTTCTTTTTGTCTATTGTCCCTGGTGCATTTGCTCAGTCCAAACCAATGGCCTTCTGGAAACTCTATTTCCAGTGTGCTATATATTCTAGCACACTAGACTCATGAGTGGCCAGGTTTGCAGTGTTTAGTGTATGGTTCATACCATAGCTGTATGTGTCATTATGGATCTTTAGGGTACTGACATTGAGACACCTGAAAAACATCCTGTGGTCAGGACTTAACCAGTACCTAACTGGCCCGAGCTTTTACGTCCACCTCCCCTTGAGATTGAAACATGTCAGAAGAGGCCTAGTTTCATTTCATAGAGCACAGGTAATCAAGGTATAAAGAAAGCAAGGCAAGCCGGGTTGGTGGCCCATGCCTTTAACCCCAGCACTCGGAGAGCTGAGGTACATGGATCTCTGAGTTGGAGGCCAGCCTGATCCACATAGCGAATTCCAGGCTAGCCAAGACTACACAGTAAGACCCTGTCTTGGGGGTTGGGGGTGGGGCAGCAAAAGCAAGCCCATGATTCATCTCTCCTCTTGTCCCCTCCCACCTGCCTGCAACCCTTGTCCTTCTGCGTCCCTATTGGAAATCCAGTATAGAAGCTTTCATTTTGCTCTGACTCCTGGGATTAGCTCCAAGGCTCAAGCCCTGGGTTCAGATCTTAGATTTACCGTTAATTAGCTTACTATGCCTTGGGCTTGGTTATCTCATCTGTTTTTTTCATTAAGGAAAGCAGATTTGGAGATAAATGCCTTAGTGCTTCCTCACTGGATTGTTTAGGGCACTGAACCAGATAAATTGAGCACACAGTAAACTCACTACCTGTGCTGGTAGCATAGTCCTTTAAGTAGGCCTGAAGCCCAGGCTGCTGTCAGTTGTAGAGAATATTTAACTGGAAGGTATGACTATTTCTGCCATTTTCTCTAAGAGAAGGCTGTAACTGGTAATGCCCTGGCCCTTGTATAGAGGGGAGAGGAACGTGTGGATTTGTGTAGTCTCACAGGCCTCTGAAGCTGGGAGGTGCTGCGTCCTTATCCTCATTTGCAGATAAGGGGGTGCGATGGACACCTCACACGGTGGCAGTGAAGTGTGATGACAGAGTGTCCTGTCCTTTCCTCGTCCTCTGTGTGTGGAATGGTATTTCTTGAGGACAGCTGTGCCCTTCCTGTAAGTCTCTCCAGAACAAAGTTCTTCCCTAGAGGCAGAACAAGAGGTACTAGGCTCAGAGTGTGCCAGACAGCCCTAGGAGATGACCTATGTATCTCACTAGCCCTGGTCTTCCTTTGTCAGGGGCACAAAAGGGACTTAATTCGCTCTCACCTGTGATCTGTTGTGAAACCCTAGACTTGGGCAAGGGTGACCATTGGTGAGCTCTTCTGTGACCTTGCTCTTTCTTTAAAGCAACCTGTGGGTCATGACCCCTTTGGAAGTCAAATAACCTTTCTATAGGGGTCACCTAAGACAATCAGAAAACAGAAATATTTATGTTATGACTCATAACAGTAGCACAATTACAGTTATGAAGTAGCAATAAAAATAATTTTATGGTTGGGAGGGTCACCACAACATGAGGAACTGTATTAAAGTGTCGAAGCGTTAGGAAGGTTGAGAACCACGGCTTTAAGAGATGAACGGATAGTAAATGGACCCAGGCACTCTCACAGGAGACTGCTTTAACTTCACCTACTACCTACACTGAGGAAAAACTGAGGCTGGAAACAAAGAGAAAGTATTCTAGCACTTGAGCTACCAAAAGCTGAGAGCCAGTGCCTGGTCTGGGTTGAGTGCCTACTGAGTGCTGGGTAAGGTTGTTGGTAGCTCTGGCTCCAACAAACCAAAAGACAGTAAGAGATGAGCACACTCTAGTCATTGTGTGGGTCCTAAAACTTTGGGCACAGGAGGCAGCTAGCTCTTCCTGGGAGAAAGTAGTATTCCAGCTGAGTTGGAGCTGAAAAGGGAGTTTGCAGGGGAGGTGAAAAGGGGGCTGCAGAAAGGCCCTTGCTTTAGGGCCTTGCCTGGAGATATGTGAAAACCTTGCTTTTAGGGAAAGAGGAAACCCTTGGCTTTGCTTTGGAGAAATGCTAAGAGGGAACTAGGTATGTGGACAGAGGACAAGTATCCTAAAGAGGCTCAGAGCTACCAAAGAGTATTGAGTAGAGGACAGCGTCATTAGAACCACAGGCAGAAAAGACTAGTTGCTAGCTGGACAGGCAAGTGAAGCAGCAGCACATTAGAACCTACATTAGAAGTGGGATGTGTGAGATTGTCCTGAGAGACCTTCTGTGGGAGATGCTGTACCAGCTCACTAGGCGTGCACAGTAGCTTAGAAGGGAAATAAAGAACCCAGATTAGGTGTTCAGGCCACTGAGGACAGGACAAGAAAACGATGGCTTGATAGGGGAAGGCAGGGTTTGGAGTCAGTCTCTGTGGACAGGCTACTGATCGTTCCTACCGGGGGAGCCAGCAATAGGGGAGAGGATAAAAGTCCATTCCTTGTCCCACAGAACTAATTTCTTTAGTGCCTCAAATCTTGGAGGTCTGTGCATTATGATTTGTCAGTGGCCACAGCTTTCTCAAGGTTTATATAACTTTGATGGTTCCTGAGGGCCCTAACCTGAGTCAGAGCTCAAGATGGTTGCTTAAGATATAAACTGGTCTGTGCCATTCTTTGCTCTGCTAATTACTTTATCAGGAAGAAGCCTCTAGGCCTAGGGCCTGGAGAGGAAACATGGCCGTATCTTCCTGACTGTTGCCCCAGGGCTTCCTTCCTGAGGTTCCTGGATCTCTTGCTTTCTTCCATTCCTAGGATCTGTGCCTGACTTGGCTAGGTACCCAGAAACCTTCCGGGAGGGCCACTGGGGAATACAAGCTCCCATGGCATGTTCTCTCTTCCGGAGCTGGTTAGCATCTTAGGCGTTTCTTCAAGGACAAAGGCAGTACTGAGGCTAGTGTTGCACATCTCAGCTCATCTTTCTTTAGCTCCTCCAGCCCTTGCCACATCCAGTTTAGCACTAGGGAAGTGCAAATGCCATTTCAAGGCACCGTATAGTGCTGCTTAACTGCACCCTGAGTATACGTGCTTTCTTGTGAAGCTGCCTAAATGAAGACTGCGGGAGTTGTCTCAGAGGTCATGTTCTGAAGAAAGGATGGCCTTCCTCATGGGAGTTTTGGGGATTAATGGCTGGGGGGCCTTGGGTGGAAGAGCAGCAGCAGAAGCCAGCTTCTCTTGCTTACTGGAGTTATCTTTGTCCTTTCAGACTGGAGGCCAGCACTCAATCTTGCTGTCCTGGACTGTGCTGATGAGGCCAATAGTGGTGTCTGCAGAGACTTCAACATCGCTGGCTTCCCCACTGTGAGGGTATGTGAAACAACGAGATAAAGCTCAGGATGGGTCTGGCTGAGCATACAACCATCTGTCCTGCGTTTCCCTGGCACCTCCCTGGAACGCTGAGCTCTGAGGAGCCCTCTGTTGCTCCTGGGCCCGGCAGCACTGTTCCTTATCTAATGAGGCACCTGTAAAAGAAAGAGGCCGAAAAGAAAAGAAAGACTTCTGAGAAAGTCTGTCTTTGTGAAGGAGTGGGTGCTGGCGTGGGTAGATTTGCTTATTGAGCTGTGAAGTAGCCGTCACACAGGCTAGTGAGTTGGAGGACCTCAAGGTCCTTTTCAGTTCTTCTTGCTTCTCATCCCTACTCTTGGAGGTCTAATACTATGCTAAAGCCAGGATTCTGGCTCTGAGGCATCTGTCTCATCCTCTGGAGCCTGCTGGATCATCAGAGAATGCTTCATTCCAATCAGGCAAGACCTTTGACCCACAAGAGTTCCAAAATGACTTAAAGGGATGACCTCATCCCACAGTCAGAACGTGCAGAGCTTCAGATGGCAGAGCTTCCAGGGATGGAAGTCACCAAGTCACCAACAGACAAGGCACGAGGGTTCTCATGCCCTAACTCTGGCAGAAGTGACATGAACTCTCTGATGATCCCTTGTCAGGAATCATAGGACACCCAACAATTTCTTTAAAATATATTTTTAATTTCATGTGCATTGGTGTTTTGCCTACATATGTGTCTGGGTGAGAGTGTCACATTCCCTGGAACTGGAGTTACAGACAGTTGTGAGCTGCCATGTGGGTGCTGGGAATTGAACTTGGGTCCTCTAGAAGAGCAACCAGTGCTCTTAACTGCTGAGCCGTCTCTCCAGCCCTTCCAACAATTTAATGACTAAACAATTGCCATGGTTCTCAAGAGCCCTTACACAGCCCAGAGCAATATAGCTGCAGCAGCAACAGTAACAGTAAGGCCCTCCCAGGGCTCAGCCCTGCCTGCCAGAGTGGCATCTAGATAAGCAGTTTCTCTGCAACCATTAGGAGGACCAGGAGGTGCCTTTGAAGCCCGGAATGCCAAGTACTGCCCCCAGAACAAGATATCTCTGGGCCCGGGGACCTCAAGTCTCAGATCCACAAGCTGGAACAGCCTGACCACCCAGCAGTTCCATCTCAAGGAGTGTCCATCTCTGACCCCCACTGGACTTAGAGGCCCCCTATCCCACAGTCAGCGCTTCCTAAATGGCAACCACTTAAGGTCAGGACCCAGGCCCATGCTTTAAGACCAGGCTAGTTTGGGGACTAGTGTGGCAAAACAGTGGCTACTTCCTCATCATCCAGGAAGGCTCATATCAGTCACCCTTTTAAATAGAAAATCTCCCTGGCAGGGACACAGCTTGTCCTCAGCCCCAAGATATGTAATAAAATATGTCAGTGGGGTGTCAGAGTGAGCAATAGTAAGTAGGAAGCTGTGAGGACACCAAGGTGGCAGCTGCCATCATCCATTGGCTCTAGTTTTCTCTCAGTGAGTCCTGAACACTGTCTAGCCTCTGAGGAGGCCAGGAGGCCACTCAGGACATCCAGCTGGAGTTCTGTAGAGCTGACACCTGGAGCTTTCTGTTAAGCCAGGGAGGGCCTAGGCACCTGGGTGTGAGGAGGAAGTCCAGGCAGTTCAGGTCGGGAGGCTTCTCAGCACCTACCTAAGTCACGCAGTACACGCAGACTGGATGCCTCAAGTGATTAATCACCTTACCTGCCCGGCTGGCTATGGGAGAGCCTGGGAGGGGCCTTACCTGGTCGCTCTGGCTTTCCCCTGTTTCCAGACAGGTAGCACCTGGCTGGGCCAGTTCAGTCGACAGCTGTGCGTTTCCTAACTGCTCTTCTCACCTCCCTTGGCAAGACTTTCCATGACTCCACTGAGGAACCTGCTGATTAGTTTCATCTGAGAAGGGACACTCAGTGCCACGTCCTCAGCACTCTAGACTGTGGCCTCTGCTCCTAGACTCGAAAAGACTGTAAGAAGTGCCTTTAAAATGACTTCTTACTGTGAACTGCAATAGGAAATAGATATTTTACATTGTGGTCCTAAATTTGGTTTGTGTTAACTATTGCTAAAGTAAGAGTTTAGTGATATTTTCTGTTACTGTTAAAAAACAATACCAGCTGTCATTCACTAAACTGACATTTACTTTTCAGCTTACTACTAGGTTGTTTATAGCATGTTTTAAAACAGTACTCACACATATTTCAGATCTCCAAAGTCTTGCTTATGAAAGCCTAAGACTGTAGACACCTTGGTCAGGCTCTTTAAAAAGCAGAACAGATTTGTAAAGTCAGCCAGCCAGCCAGAGAGCCCTGTTGCCTCACCACAGCCTGTCTTTGCTCACTACTCATAGAGGCTGTGAGAGCCCCAGATGAGGACCATGTTGGATAGGGGCCCTCATATGGAGAGAATTTTGCTGGTGTGATAGGGACATGACTACACATCTGGCCACTATACTGAGTGACATGTGTCACTGCTTTTTCTCTGCCTCCAGCCCCTTGCCGCTATGAGCCCAGCCAGTTTAGAAAACAGCCTAGCCCTAAAGGCCAGGATCTTGCTCCACCAGGTCCCCATCAGGCTGGCGCAGAATGCCACTGAAAGAAAGCAGTGGTTTAGGGGGGAGGGGCGTGAGTTCGCAGCATGGTTGTAGCTGAACACACCCCAAGCCGCAGCTGTGCCCTGTTAGGTGGTGAAGGCCTGCTTAGTGGGAATCCATGGAGAAGGACAATATGTAGTCTTCTCTCTGAGAAGATCACTGATGCAGATTCAAGTTCACTGTTCCATTACTGTGTGTGGCCTGGAAAGTCACCTAATGTCCCAGCTACAGCTTCTCTGCCTATAAAAATGGGATGACACTATTTAGTAATAAGATTGCCAAGTATAAAGAGAGGCCTTACCTGTGAAAGTGCCCAGGCACTGGCATTTGGGGGGTAGACATTAGTTTTCCTCTGTCGCCTGGCTCTAATGGTAGTTTGTGGTAGTATGTTCATCCTAGGCATCCCCTAAAATAGCAGCTATTGAGGGGCTGCCAGCTGGGTGCTTAAGGCTGTGTTCCCAACTTGGGGAGAGCCTAGGAACATCTGGCGCAGGACGCAGTTGGACATCTGGTTGAGAGGCAGGGAGTGGCCTATATGGAGAATGCTGATGGAGTCGGCCTCTCTCCTGAGCTCTTTGTCTGCTTGTCAAAGAGGACTTCCTGTGGGAGGGCGACTCCTAGTGTTTTAAGGATGGGTAGAGTTCGGCTGGCACCAAGGAGCGTGAACAGGGAAGGTGAGAGTGAGGGCCTATTGTGAGCAGAACTGTGTGGTATGTTGCTGAGAGGCACATGCTCAGAGTGAATAAGGCAAGGGGAGCCCAAGAATGGCAGGTCCCTGCAAGCTGGCAGAGTATGGAGCACTTAGGGAGCACAGCGCCTGGAGGCTCCTGCTAGAACCCTGTAGCTCGAGGGTGACTTCTCAGGAGGACAGAGAGAATTTGGGTGTCCCCTGCCTCTCCAGGAAAAGGACATGGGCTTCCATCTGCTCTGCCACCCACTGTCTTCCAACCATTTCTACACTCATCTTTCTTAGCACAGAAGTTAAGTAACTAAGGCTATCGATCTTTCTGAGCTCATTATAAAATACTTGGAGACCTGATTATATTTCTAAAAATGGGTTCAATACACTTGGCTCCAGAACCACCACTTGTGCTTTCTGTTTAGCTGTTTTGGTTCCTAGTGTCTTGTCTTGTGCTAACAGTTGTCCTGCTGTTGTGGAAAGACCAGAGGCTCACAGGAGCTGCAAGTTAGGGGAGGCAGAAGCTACTTCCTGTGTCCTGTTTTATGCTGAGGGATGAAAAGAAGGAGGTGGGTTGAAGCAATGCTTCCATGATGAGGGCCTTGTTGCTCTAGCGGAGGACCCAGGTCCAGTTCTCAGCACCCTCGTGGTGACATAGAACCATCTGGAACCCTAGGAGATCAAAAGTTCTCTTCTGACCATACATACATACATGCAGGTAAAATACATCTACACATGAGAGGGGGGAGAATGAATATGAACAAACTGTTGCCTGCTGTCAGAGAACGGACTTGCTCCTGGATGCTCTGTTGCTTTTTTTCAAGGGTCATTGACCTCAGATAGGCACACACCTCCATGGCTGACTTAACAAGATACATTTTCCTAAGAGGACAGAAATGTGCCTGACTAGATTTCCACTTGAGCATTCAAGATGATGAAAGGGCTGTCGCTGCTGGATTAGACAGAGGTCTGCTAAGCGGCTAAGTATGCTAGACACCATACCAGGCACAGTGCGGCTTGCAGGGACGTATAAGCTGTTAATACTACCAAAGTCAGGCAGGCAGGTGAGTGTCTTAGTCAGTGATCTATTGCTGTGAAGAGACACCGTGACCAAGGCAACTCCTATAAGAGGAAACATTTCATTGGGGCTTGCTAACAGTTTCAAAGGCCTAGTCCATTATCATGGCGGGGAGCGTGGCAACATGTAGGTAGGCATGGTGGTGGAGAAGTATTTGAGAGCTACATCCTGATCTGCAGGCAGAGAAAGAGAGACGGACAGATAGACAGACAAATAGACACCGGGCCTGGCTTGGGCTTTTGGAATTTCAAAGCCCACTGCCAGTGATACATTTTCTCCAAAAAGGCCGTACCTACTCCAACAAAAGCCACCCTTCCTAAGTCTACTCAAACAGTGCCACCTCCTGGTGGGGGAGCATTCAAGCACGGGAGCCGATGGGGGCCGTTCTTACTCAGACCACCACAGTGGGTTGCTAGATGGAATGTTCAGGTTGCAGTTCACTATGGTTGGAGTGTATGGGATGGTGGAAGGTCAGTTTGGGTTCAGATCTTGAAAGGACGGCCTGGAAAGTATTGAGTTTGGATCTTACTCATAGGCCGTGCGGAGCTACGGCGATCTGAAGAGGAATCCTGTAATTATGCCTTAGAGAGGAAACTGTAGCCAGGAGGAAGCCAGCTGAAGAACAGATTGGGAGGATAGCATTTCTTTTAAAGGAATTGTGTGTGCGCACGTGCATGTGCACGTATTTGGAGGTCAGAGGAACTTTCCGGAGTCAGTTCTCTCCTACCATCTAGTCCTAGGCATTGAACTTAGGCAGTCAAAGTTGGCAACACACACCTTTGCCTTTGAGCCTCCACACTGGCTGAGGACTAACATTTCTGACTCATGAAGAGAAAGCAAATACAGACTGATGTAAAAGATCAGGAACTAAGTTTTCACCTGTTGGCCCTGGTCTAGACAGGGTGAGAGGGCTGCTGAAGAAGTGTTTCCAAGGTAGAGTCACAAAACTTGCCAGGTGACTGGGTGGGGGTTGTAGCAAAGGGAAATGCTGGTTTGGGAAACGGGGAGGAGTGATTGCTGGGTGAGATAAAGCACAGGTGCAGGGGCTTTGGTGTGTGGGGAGGGTGCCTTCACGCCTCTCTGGAGTTTCCTGTGAGGAAGTAGAGGGCTGGGACATGTAAGTGCTTGAGGCACACGGCTCAGGTAGTGAATCAGTTGGACAAAGTGTGTGACCTGGTAGCAGAGAAACAGTAGGCTTGTTTTTGATTCATTTATTCATTCACTCATGTGAAAGTATAAGCTGAGCCCCTTCCTCCTGACAGTGCCTTTAAGGGCACTTTAAACAAAGAATAAAGCCAGGCATGGTGGCAAACACCTTTCAGCCCAGCACTGGACTGGGAGACAGAGGCAGGTGGATCTCTGTGAGTTCAAGGCCAGCCTGATCTACAAAGCGTGTCTAGGACACCAGGGCTATTGTATATAGACACTTTGTCTCAAAAAACCTAAAGAAAAGCAAAACAAAACAAAAACCAACTAAACAAAGAAAGATAGTATTTGATCTGTAGCAACAGGAGAAACTGGGAGCAGCAGATGGTAATGGCCGCGGCACAGGAGAGAGCAGTCAAGCATGCAGTTAGGACAAGGGCTAACAGAAGCCAAGAGGAGCTGGTCTGTCCAGCAAACCTGGGAGGCTGGAAACGTGAAAAAAGAAAGAAAGAGATAGTTTCAAGAAAATGTGTGTGAAAAATAAAAGCTAGGCAGGGAGGGGGAAAGCAGCACACAGCTGCTGCTGAGAGCACAAACAGCTCCCTGGAGAAGTCCTGGCACTGCTAGAGAGAAAGTCACCACTCAGGTTTCTCTGAATGATGTTAGCTGAGTGCTGAGCTCACAGGAGTGGGGAGAGATGTCTGGGGAGCAGAAGAGACATTTGGCAGTGCAGGGAAACAAGAAATGCAGAGACTGAAGAAAGAAGGAAGGCCTCTCTGTAGTCCCGCCTTTCCTCCCTTCTGTCCTTTTACAGTTTACATGAGGATGCTTAGCCTACGAAAGGGGTTGGTAGAAAATGCATTTAATGAGAAAGATGTTAATTGGTAAGAAAAAAAAATGGCCAAAGATCATGAGGTATGGAGCCAGGTTCTCAGAGAGTGATGCTGTCCTGGAAGATAGATGGGAGGCTTCTGGTGCCGAGAAGGCTGAGCAGGGTGTAGCGCTCCCTTTAGCATGCAGTCTGTGGAGGGCCTCTTGAGGTACTCTGGGTTCATTCACAGTTCCTGTGGTAGATGAGAGCCTAAAACTTAGGGTGAAGGAAGTACCTTTTGTTGTGTGTTGGGGGCGATGCCTGCTCCTTTTAAGATAAGTACCTGCTCAGACGTGGGCAGCCTGGTGGCTGATGAAGGAAAGGTACCATGTTGTTCTCTAGATCTGAAAGTAACTGCTGCAGCTGTGAGAAAGACACACTTGAAGGCTGGTCTAGAAGTAAATTGACGCTTGCCTTGTTTATACGAAAGTGAGTGAGTATAGCCGCAGTACCATGTTGACCCAAGCACCCTGCAGAGTCACATTTATTGTGTTTCTGAGAAGCACTGTCTGTCCATAAAGATTCTTATGTATGTTATGAACTTGATTTCATGTTATAATTCAGGAAATTGTCATCATTTTAGAAGTATTAGAATGATACTTTTACTTGGTTAAGATTTCTTCAGTAACTGTCAAGAACATGGGTGCATGCGTGACACTTGTAAATGTATTGCTTTCATTTATGAATAAAGTATTGCATCATGTTTTGAAAAAAGAATGGAGTAGAGATCAGGAGGAAAAGCAGTGAGGAGAGGGACGCAGGCAAAGCTCACAGGTAGGGGATGGCTGGTCACTTAGGTCTGTTCCTTGTGTGAGTTTTCCCTTCCTGCCTACACATAAATGGAACAGGCCAGCTCTGGCTGCCCGTGTTTCCTGGTGCTAAAAGGGTATGCATATAGGATGGCGCGGTGGTGATGGAACTGACACTTATTAGTCAATTATTGTATGCACTGGTTACTGGGCCTTAATTTGCTTAGAGTTTTGGTTATTGGGTCTTATAACAATTCTAGGCCTGTGGTTTCATTCTCATTTTAAAGATCAGAATGCTAAGGTTTAGAGAAGCAGAAGGGTTTTCCAAGGTCATACAGCAAGAACATACCAAAGCCAGGTCTTGAAGCGGTTCTCCAGGCACTGTGGCCTACACCCGGCCAGCGGCCTGAGACCAGGCTGCAGCCATGCTGTTGGAGACAGAGGACAAAACTAGCGGAACAGAGTCCTGAGGCTGAGGTTTGAGACCCCCGTGAAGGAGCCTTCAGGCTCTTCTGAAGACAGCTAAGCATCTTCCAGGGTAACCGACATCTCCTCTTCAAGATAGGAGGGTGTAGGCAAGAGCCCTGCAGCTGTGTTACCCCCTCTTTCCTCTCACCCCAATGGCAGACTAGGCCCGGGGTGTTGGGGAAAGAGTACAACATGACGTCAGAAGGACTTGCTCAGTAGTACCTGTCCTGGAACCCTGACCCTTGGCTGAGTGCCATGATGGCCTGGGAGTTCTCACTGAGGGGACACCAGCCTCAGAGCCCATTTCCTAGGAAAAGGAGCAAGGGCAGATCGGCACAGAGGAAAGCTAACATTTGCCAAGGGGCCTCTTTCTTTTTCCAGTGACTATGTGCAGATGCCAGGACTGTATGGAGCTTGTCTCTAGTTAAGTTTCTGAGCTGCTACCTCCAGGTGCTAAGAGTGCTCTAGCATTGGGAGGGTGGGGTGAATGTGAGGACACCAGAGAAGGGACCCAGAATAAAGCCTCCCTGATCGGCCCAAAGCCACCTAGTTCGTAAGCAGCTTTAAGTGCAGACCTGCCCGACACCTCCACTGACACTTTTCTCTTGTTTTCAGTTTTTTAAGGCCTTTTCCAAGAATGGTTCTGGAACATCATTACCAGGTGGGTGCTCTGCCTCGGGCTGTTGTGTTGGCATTGCCAGCATCTTCTCCAGCTCTTCTGTGTTTACCTGGGTTCCCTTCACAACAATGAAGAGAATCCCAAGTGAAGCCTGTGTTTCCCCGTATGTCTTCTCCGTCACTCTGGGAGATGTCTCAGGAAAGTCCATTTGAGTAGCTCTTCAAGTGTGACCTAACCAAAGTCCTGGGTTTGAGGGAGGGGCGCCATGTTCCCAGAATAGCCCTTATGTCCAAGTAGTATTGGTTTCAAAGAACAAACCTACAGCCAGTTCTGAGGGACTCCTTTCTGCCCTCTGTATGGATCCTTGACCCTTGCCTGAGTGCCGTGATGGGCTAGGAGTTCTCACTGAGGAGCCACTAGCCTCAGAGCTAAGGGCAGATTGGCCATGGGAAAGCTAACATTTGCCAAGGAGTCACTTCCTTTCTTAGATTGTCTACATGAAGACCCGTCACTGACTTTTCAGTGTTCACGAAACAGCTTCCAGTGACTGTACAGGGATGGTCTCCTTGCTTTTCTTTAAGCCACAAGAACCCTTGCCCCACCCCCTTCTCAGAGAAGGGCCGCCACAGGAGAATTGGTTTGGGGACCATTGTTTGCGAGTGAAACGGCAAGGCTTCTGGAGTCTGTCCTGTCCTGATGCCTCTTCCTGTTTTCATTTATAGTGGCTGGTGCTAACGTGCAGACGCTGCGTAGGAGGCTCATTGATGCTCTGGAGTCCCACCATGACACATGGCCCTCAGCTTGTCCACCCCTGGAGCCAGCCAAGTATTTTGGGATGGGGTTGACTTAGTGTAGCATGGGACCCAAGCATGGAGAAAGTGTTGGGAACCACGGGGCAGAGGACCCACATTGATCCTTCCTATGGGGTAGATACCCCAGTATGTCAGACATACTTTAGAATAGCTGGGAGTGACTTCTTTTTGCCTCAGGTGTTAAGCCCTGTCCCTTAGGGGCTGCCTGAGGGTCAAAGGACCTGACCTGCTGGATGGAAGAAAAAGTGTGTGAGAGGAGCTCTTCAGATCATGCTTGCTGCTGTTTCTCCTGTCTGCTCCTCAGGAGTATGGATGTAGGAGGTTTTCTCTGGCCTAGTCCAGGAAAGGCCACTGAAAATTAAGAGGACAGAGGAGATCAGATACCATTAGGAAAGGATAGGATGTTCAGAAGAATAAAGCCCTGTGTGTAAACTGGAAATGGTCAGCTGGTTAACTGGTGTTGAATCCAGTTCACAATGACTCCTTTATCATCTTTCCCAATTCTTCATCTTCCCCGAGGGCCTCACAGAGACCCTGGGCCAAGCATGTACTCCTAATGTAGGCTGGGGTTTTACAACCTGATTCTATCTACAGAAATTGTTGGCTTCTTTTTTTCCTCTGCTGTGACAAATACCTGAGAAATAACTTAAAAGAAAGAATTGTTTTGCTTCATTATTTCAGAAGTTTCAATCCAAATTTGGTAGGACCCATTATTTGGGGTTTGAGATGATACAGAACATCTTGGCAGCCAAAGCATGTCATGTGACAGAGGCTGCTCACCTCATGGCAGCCTAGAAACAGGTGGGTGGGGGGTATTACAAAGAGGATTTGAGGATAGTATAGACCCTAGGGATGTATACCCAGTTGTGTACTTACTCCAACTAGGGCCCACCACTGAAGGTTTCCATCACCTCCTGATTTGGCCATCAAATTATGAATCCATAAGCTGAGTGATCTACTGATTAAGTCAGAACTCTCATGAACCAGGCATTTCTCAGTGATTGAACCCATCAGCAGGGGACAAAAGCCTTCAACACATGATCTTTATATGGGGACAGACAAACTATAGTATCATCCATCTAGGAAATGTGCATGTTAGCCTGTACCCTGGTGCTTTTTTACTTCCATTTCCTGATGGCTATGTCTCTGTCTCATTCACTTCATACACACACACACACACACACACACACACACACACACACACACACCCTTACCCTTACACACCCTTTATAGTACATTTTCAGCCCTGGAAACTTTAAAATCAACGAACTGGCCAAATTGTGAGCCTGTCTCATGGTGGTCCTTTTGATGCGCCTGAGGAAGAATGTAGGCAGCGGCATGTGAAGAAACTGGAGCGCCTTTTCCAGAAGGCGGAGGACTTGCTTCTCTGCCAGCCTAGGATACATATGAGGATGTGGTCAGAGACACTGGCCACCCAGAGGCTGATGTTAGCCACAAAACCTCTTTTATCCAGCAAAAGTCCATCCCAGTCCCCACCTCTCTGGCTTATTTATTCATGCTGCCACCAGGCTGGATTCGGGCACTGACCTAATGTCACCCTTTGTGTTTGAAGGCATTTGCTACATGGTTTTGGTTTAAGTGCAGGGAAGTGAGCCATGAGGTTGAGGATAAAAGGAAGATGCAGTCTCCCCTTACCCATGTGCCTTCTCACGTGTCCTCTTCCTAAACATGCTGGGGGTTTAAACATGATTGTGGGCTGGAAAGATGGCTCAAGGGTTAAGCACACTGACTGCTCTTCCAGAGGTCCTGAGTTCAATTCCCAACAACCATGTGGTAGCTCACAACCATCTATAATGTGATCTGATGCCCTCTTCTGCCATGTAGGTGTACATGCAGACAGAGCACTGTATACATAATACATACGTACACACACACACACACTCACATACACACACAAATAAGCTGAATAAAGGGAGAGAGAGACAGAGAGGAGAGAGAATTTTCTTGAGTTTTTAAAATAATCTGCAGCTTAGTTCTTTTGTTGAGAGAATTTGCCTTCTTAATCATTTCTACCCAAGAAAACTGGGCCTCGCCCTCCTCACCTTGAGTGAAAGAGGTTGGATTCATTGCATCTGCACTCTCCTGCACCCAGGGCTCTAGTCTGTTGCTTCCCTCTTTGTTCCTGCTCCACTGGTCATGGCTTGGTATGGATCAGGGCCTGTATTTGATGGGTTCTAATCACCGGTCTCTTAGGGAACCAGTAAAACCATCTTCAGTAAGCCTGGGCCTTACCCAGAACGTGGAGACAGCTGGTCTGAAAGCATTCCCACCTCTCCTCCCCAGCCTGCCTCCTGCTTACTCCTGACTCCTAAAAGGGACAGAAAGAAAAATATAAAACAATAAAACCCAAGGTGGGTCAAATGAAATAGCGGAGTTAGGAAGCATGAATAGCATACCCTCCAAGGCTTAAGGGTCCTCCCACTGGTCGGATGCTGGAGGGAGGCCACAGGGTTAGGGGACATGTGTGTCACTGGAGTCTTACCGCATTTCCGCTGCCCATGGGAGAAGTGACCCTATTTATCTCTTGCAGGCTGAAGGAGATCAACGAATTCTTTGCAAGAAATAACACAGAGTACCTGGCCCTGATCTTTGAAAGGGGAGACTCCTACCTGGGTAGAGAGGTGAGCTGCCCAGCTTCCCTGAGTCTCAGAAGAGAGCCCTGTTGAGACCAGTGCAGGCATCTGGTCCCTGGACATTTATTAGCCTGGCACCGCCTAACCCTTGGTGGGACACATGGGAAGTATAGGGGGACCTTTCCACTCTAAAGCATTGATATTTGTTCTCTTTTTTAAAATTATGTTTCTTTTTAAAACATATACATTTATATTATTACACATGAATACAATAAACTACATACAGCAGGAAGAACCACGAGACAATCAGGAATTATATAAATGTTAACATTCATAGTGATTTGGCTATTGGTATTTGGCAAACTTGAAGTAAACATCTTTCTTATTTTGTTGGGTCTAAATTTCTGAATGAAAATTAATATCGATCATATCTCATCTCTATTAACTTAAAACATCTATCTTGATCTAAAAACATCCTAACCCCTCACCAACTAAGCTTAATTGTAAAACTAAACTATCTGGTCTTCAACCCCGTCAGAGACTTAAGAAGGAATAAAACTTAATTACCTGAGTGAACTGCAAGCGCAGGTTAGCAACTTCCAAAATGGAAAAAAAAAAAAAAATGACAGAGACAGTTTGCTGCCTGAACAGTCACCCAAAACTCTCTATAACGTTGGAGTATCATCTTCTGCCTTTTAGCCCAATATATCTGACAGACATATTTGCAAGGCAGGACTATTGAGGACTTGCTTACCCTGTCTTGGCAGAGTTCGGCTGCCGACTCTGCCTGCATCTAAGCTTGCCAGCTTTTAGGCAAAATTCTGTCTTGTGGCAGAAACAAGGACATTTTGCCCAGTGGCTGATTTACCACATTTGAAACCATCTCCATAAGGAGGTTCTTTGATGCTCATCATCTTCTTTGAGGTAGGCTAGGTGTTGCCAGGAGTTAACTTGTCTTGTTGTCAAAGAATTTTTAGACTAATAAAAACATCTTTAAGCCGGGCGTGGTAGCCCACGCCTTTAATCCCAGCACTCGGGAGGCAGAGGCAGGCGGATCGCTGTGAGTTCGAGGCCAGCCTGGTCTACAAAGTGAGTCTAGGACAGCCAAAGCTATCACAGAGAGACCTTGTCTCAAAAAACCAAAAAAAAAAAAAATCTTTAAATGCCATATTCTGTAGGTCTCTGGGGCTTTTGGGGACCTTAATTAGCTATTTTACCTTATATATCTATAGAATCTCATCTATCTGTTAGACCTAGGATATAAATTCTTGTGATAATATTAGACAAATATTTGACATGACTATGATTTGTTCAACTAACAATTAGCTTGTCTTACTTAACTATCCTAAATATGCTGCAGCACCACTTCCAAGATATTAGAAGTAAAGCTTGTATTATAATTGAGTTGGATGGGTATAATACCTCGTATTAGAATATATATATGTGTGTGTGTGTATGTGTGTGTGAGTGAGTGTGTGTGTGTGAAGAATAATCTTAGATTTGAATTCTATGCCGATATATCAGAATTATACTTATTTTGCATCAATATACAAAATTCTATACCAATGAATTAATTATTTGTGAGTAACAATCAAGGCCTTGAGTTAAGGAGTAGATTCAATAATCTACCTTTTGTTCTATCCTCTCTCTGTATTTCTATATCCCCCTTTCTTTCTTTTCAGCTTCTATCTCCTTACCTAGTAAAGAAAGATAAAGGAAGAATTAGACGTCCCTGAGTCCAACCTAGTTTTCTTTCAGTATAAGACCAATAATAACTTATAACCAACTCCCAATGGAAATAAGCATCTGTAGACCGAGAGAGCAAACAGAAACCTACCCAACCCCCCTTAGAGGAAATGGGATGTCATTCTCTTAAGGTTTCTTCAAGCTGATGTAGGGTGAATAATACCTTTGAAGGGGCCCCCCAAAAATGGTGAAAATGGTTAAGCAAGCCAGAGATAGCATTTGTGGTCCATTTTCTAAATGTTGAGAAATTCCAGGCTAACAGGAGTCCTGTGTGGGACAGTCTGAAATGCTGGACCACTTGGCAACAGAAGCTTTGTACAACGTTCTCCTTTTCTGATGGGTAACAGCAAGTGAGGTGCATGAAGGTTGCAGGATATCAGCGTCCAGCATGCTGAGAGAAAGGAATCCTGTCAAATCTAATCCAGCATCTGTGTCTGGTTCTTTTGTTCTGAAAACATAATTTTTCACAAGCATTATACAGTTCTAACATAATTGTATGAGGTGTGCAGGATGCACAGAACAATTACGGCTGGTTCTCTGCTCATTGTATGAGCAGAAGACATCTGCAAATCTTCCTTCCTGCCATACTAAGTATGGCCTCTAATAATAATAAGTCACAGAGAATCTGTGACCAACATGAACATGTCTATGTATAGACATTCGTATCTCAGCCAGTCTCAGAACTATTCCCATGTAGTAGAATTAGCAATGTAAGTTACTTGCCCCACCCTCTTCCTCATCACCTCCCATCCCATCCCCCTCATGCCCTCTCCCTCCTTCCCCTGGTCCTCCCCTCCTCCCCTCATTTCTAACCTCAGCTTATCCAGTGTCCCCTGTACTACCTGTAACCTCTTCCTCTGTGGCCTGGCGAGGCCACACTGCCAGCAGGGAAGTGAACAACATTAGGAGGCCCCAGTCCATGTCAGAAGTAGTCCCTACTCCCCATCTTGTGGGGCCCACCAGGAGACTGTGCTGCCTACCTACTACATCTGAGCAGAGGGTCTAGGGCCACATCCTGCATGGACTTTGGTTGGCACATCATGGTGTCTATTCTTACCTCTCTCTCTGAAACTAAAAACTAACACCTGCTATTTATTGAGTCTAGGACTAGATACCAGCACATTGCTGCTAGTCCCTGAACTTAAAACAGTGTGATAAAATGTCTAGGATCACACATCCTGTTGTGAAGAGCTGTCTGACTCAAAACCTGTGTTGTTTCCTCGCTGCCCTAACTGCATAGAATTGGGGTTTTTAAAAAAATGAGGATTAGCAATATAAGTTACCCGAGAAATAACCTGGTCCCTCACGAGGAAACTGGATCCCTGACCATCAGTGCAGGCTGCACTACTTCATCATTTCAAGGACTGTCTTTGGTCGTGTTGTCCAACTTTTTCTGAGCCTTATTTCCTAGCTACTGAATGGAAGTAGTTACGTTTATCCTTTATGTTTATCCGTATTACTCATATTAGGATGCTCACTAAGGTGATTTACATAAGGAGCTCGAATCAGTGGCCAGCATTCAGTAGGTGATTTATAAAGATCCGCCTCTTCACTTGCTGTAGAGAGCAACCACCGTGCTGCTAGCTCATGGACTTGCTACAGGTGACGGGGAGCTTTTCTCAGTGCAAAGTGGGTGCGCTTGCCCATGCTTGTTACATTCTCCAAGGTCAAACACAGATGGTTGACAGACACTGATTAGAATCAGGTTTTCTCCCCTCCCTTCACACAACATGATTCAGTTCTATACCTCAGCTCCTCAACTACAAATAAGATTCTGTTTACTATTGCTGGCCACTCTGCTTACAGAATGGGATTCAGTTTGATTGTGATTTGATTTGGTTTTGTTGAGATAGTTCCATATAATTCAGATAGCCCTTTAACTCAGTAGGTAGCTGAAACTGGTTCTGTCTTAGTCACTGTTCTATTGTTGTGAAGAGACACCATGACCACAGGGCCTGGCTTGGGCTTTTGAAACCTCAATGTCACACTCCTCCAATAAGGCCACACCTCCTAATCCTTTCAAATTGTGCCACTCCCTAAGCCTTGAAATATATGAATCTATGGGGCCATTTTTATTCAAACCACCACATTCTAATTCACTCGCTGTCCCCATAGGCCTGTAGCCATATCATAAGGCAAAATGCATTTAGTCCAACTTCAAAAGTCTCTTTAGAGTCCAGAGTTGAAAGTCTCTTCAGAGATTCATGGCAGTCTCTTAACTGTAACCCCCTGTGGAATCAAAATAGAAAAGCAAATCACATACTTCCAACATACAATGGCACAGGATATACCAGCCGAGAGGAAAAGCCAGCCAGGCAAAGCTCTGCATCTCCATGCCTGATGTTAGAGCGCTCTTCAGATCTTCAACTCCTTTCTCCTGTGTGGGCTGCAGCACACTTCTCTCTCTGGGGCTGGTTCCGCACCCTGTTAGCATCTCTCTTTGGCAGGTATCACATGACTCTGGCATCTCCAGCATCTTGGGATCTCCATTGAAATCCAGGCTTCATTTTCACAGCTTCCCACCCTGGCCAGTCTGGGCCTCCACATAGGGATGCCCTGACACACTCCTGGCCCCAGTGGCTTTCCTTAGCTGTGGAGGGAGGTTCTACACCTCATTTCCTGTATCCTTGGCTCTAAATCCAGAACCAGAAGCTACCACGTTCTGCTGCTTACTGGGACTGGAAATTGGCCCCCTTGTCAAGTTACATGTGCATCACCTTCCTGTTTTCAGTGGTTTCCTTCACTGCTTAAGCTTTTCTTTCATTCTTTCCCACAAGTTGGGAGTTAGGCTGGGTAGAGTCTTGTTCTGCGGTCCCCATCCCCTTTATTCCTCTTAGCATCAGCCTTTTTATCTCTTTGAGCACCAGACTTAGCTCTGTTGTACTCTCTAGTGCTTCTTTTCTCCTCCAAGTGAACTTTTTTTTTTCCATTTTGGTTTGTTTTTTTACCCCTCAGGTTGTTACTTTTCATTGTAGATCTGTATAAGAGTGACTGTTAATAACCATATGACAAAAATTGTCTTGAAATCACCTCTGCCAATGTCATTAATCCAAAGATCTTCAAGTTTGGATCAGAAATCCTTGGCAGATTTTTTTTTTCACAAGGGCAAAGAGCAACCATATCTTTCACCAGAACATCACAAGATCAGTCTGTGAGACACTTACGTCTCCTCTGAAACCTTTTGAGCTGGGCCATCATAATCTCTATTGCCCTTAGCACCACTGCCTTACACGTTCCTACTACTATGGCCTACTGAGCCCTGCTTAAAGTGTTCAGCTGCTTTCCCAGTCCAAAGTCTAAGGTCTGCATTGGGATGCCAGGCAGCATAGTTAGGGCTGCCACAGCAACACCCTGCTGCCTGGTACCAACTGGTACCACCACAGGCCTTGAACTCCTGACTCTCTTGCCCGTTCCTCCCAAGTGCTAGCATTACAGGTGTATACCACCATACCCACGCAAATACTTTTCATGTATATGTGGTGTGTGTGTGTGTTCATACAGGCATCTGCATATCACAGTGCACGTGTGTAAGTCAGAGGACAACTTCAGATGTCAGTCCTTACCCTCTATTTTGTTTGAGGCAGGGTCTCTTATTCACTACTGTGTATACTAGGCTAGCTGGCCCGTGTGCTTCTGCAGAGTCTCCTGTGTCCAATTCCCAATTCACCATAGGCATGCTGGGATTACAGATGTGTGCTGTCACCTTCACCTTTTTCGTGAGTTGTGGGCATCTGAAATCTAGTTCTCACATTTGTGAGAAAACACTAAGTATGGATTCACCTACTCAGCCCAAGTTATATTACATATTTTTAACGTATAATGTATATCTACCATGTGTTAGCCATTATTACAAGCGTTTCAGTAGATGTTACCAGTTAGTCCTCATTAGCCTCTAAGACTCACACTTGTTACTATCATCACTGTCATTTTGCAGGTAAGGAAATTGAGTCAAGGAAAGATTGGTTCTGTGGAATCAGAATTCACCTGTTGCAGCCTCGGTATAAAGACCCTAGCAAGACTTACTGTCTCAGTGTTATTTGAAGAGTAAAAGTGGCATTCTAATACACAGTATTACAGGAGATACTTTTTTCCATTATTTCTCTATAAAAACAAAACCATTATGTCTGACCGATACATTTTCTGACCTAGGAGATATATATACAGCTTTATACATATATAGACTTATAATAAAGGGGCTGGAGAGATGGCTGAACAGTTAAGAGCGCTGGCTGTCCTTCCAGAGGTCCTGAGTTCAATTCCCAGCAACCACATGGCAGCTCGCAGCCATCTATAATGGAATCTGATGCCCTCTTCTGGCCTGCAGGCATACATACATACATACTCATACATAAAAATATATATAAATAAATGAACAATTTTTAAAGAAAAATAAGACCACATTTTGCCATATTCGGTTGGCACTCTTAGAGCACACACAGAATGTGGTCTTCACAGTCCCAAGGCCCCTTGTCTTAGGTGGTATTTGGTAGTTGTAACCTGAGGGTTGTATGAACTTTTATCACAGTGGTCTGCTCTGCAGGGTTTCAAGTCTAGACAGAGTACAGCAGCTACCTGGTATCCACCCAGCACCAGGCCAGGACTCAGGCTCCCTCTACCCACTGGGTAAGCTCCTCTGCATTCTCCTGTCTCTGCAGGTAGCATTGGACTTGTCCCAGTACCACGCCATGGCAGTGCGAAGGGTCTTAAATACAGAGGGCGACGTGGTGAGCAAGTTTGGTGTCACTGACTTTCCATCCTGCTACCTGCTGTTTCGGAATGGCTCTGTCTCCCGAGTGCCTGTGTGAGTATGATGCCCCTGTTTTCTCCTCCCTGGGTATTCAGCCTTCTGCCTAGAGAGGTCACTAGGAAGAACAGCCAAGTAGAAGCAGATGTCTGATCCTCCAACCTTGCAGCTCAGGGTTCCTGCCTAAGGCCTGAATGCTAGCCCATCCACACCATGCCCTAATCATGTCACCATGTTGCCCACTCTGTCCACAGAGGAGCGCATTGACAGGGTGCAGACCTGGCAAGGGCTCAGGCCTGCCGGACCTTTCCTCCGTTTGCTTTCCTAATTGCAGAAAAGTTCATTAGGAGCCAGACAATAGTCTGTTCCAAATGTCAGGAGAGAACAATGAAGGCAGCCTCAGCTGCTCTGGCAGCCTCCTGCTGCTGAATGGCCTGTTCAATGGCACCAGATGGTGCCTTGGTGCCCTCCCTAGGCAGATGATTGATGTCAGCCTGGCCCTGTAGGCAGAAATTTGGGGCACCAAGGAAATCAAGGCTACACTATGAATCCAGAAATCTGCTTCTTGGGGCCATTAGTACCACCCTACACTGAGGCCGGGCTAGGCAGCCCCTTGCCCTTTCCCTGTCCTAGGCCCCAGGTGCCCCTGAGGCAGGCCTGTCAGAGTCAAGAAGCATGCTGTTCACAGGGGGCCGGAAGGCAGGATCGTGGGCAGGCCCAGAAAGTGCCAGTCCTAGAGGCAAGAAGAGGCATTGTTTCCTCACTTGGAGTTGGTGGAGGAGAAAATTGTTTGTGACGATGCTGCTCCTGGACCATCTGCTCATTGATGGATATTGAACCTGGGTGGCAGAGCAAGGAAGCCATGCTTCCTGAGCTGGCTCCCATGGGACATCCTGTCACTGATGCTTGTGTTGGCCAGAACTTTTTGAGGAGATATTTCCTGCTGTTAAGATTCCTGCATTAGGAAAGAGAAATCAGGAGGATTTGGATAAACCTGGTTTTCTGTTGTTATTATTTTTAAAATCACACGTCAAACTCCTTGACCTCTTTGGGGAGTAATTTTACCTTGTGATGTCTTGGAACAAGCTTATAGGAGGGTGGCTGCCTTGAGACCAATCAAACCCAGCCATTCTTGTCATGGGCAGAAGTGGGGGGTTTTGTTTTGTTTTCTGTCTTTGTGGTGCTGAGGACCCAACCCAGGACTTGCACAGCTAGGTAGGAGCGCTCCTATTGAACTGCCTCTGCAGTTCCTCATGGCAGAGTGGATGCTGTTCCCAGTAGGGCCCCACTGCCTCAGAAGGCTTGCTGAGTAATTCTCAGACCCAGTTGCTTTTCCAGATAGGGGTTCCATATCTGCCTAGTGTAAAAGAGGGTTGCTATTGCATAGACAGTGAATGGACAAGTTACAGTGAGGTTATCGGGAGCCAAAGACAAGATGGGACCAAGTCTAGATATTTCCTGCTTAGCCTTTCTGTTGGAGAAGCCACCTTGTTCCCTTTCCTGAAGAGAGGAAATGTTACGTGATTTTTTTCTTTGTACTTACTGCTTCCCTTTGCTCTCTTCCCAGGCTGGTGGAGTCCAGGCCTTTCTATACAGACTACCTACGGGGCCTCTCTGGACTGACCAGGGAGGCTCCCCCAACTACAGCTGCGCCAGTCACTGCTGATAAAATAGCACCCACTGTGTGGAAGTTTGCAGACCGGTAAGGGTGCCAAGTTTTCCCCCTACATCCCTTCTCCTACCTCTTCTTTGATCACAGGCCACATCCCTTCATGAACATGCCCTGCCTTACAAGGATGTCTGACCAGGCAGCTCAGTGCTGGCTCAGAGGGCTAGCCTGTAAGTGGGGGATGCACAAAGAACTGGGAGAAAGGTCCAGAGAGCACCTCATATCCTAGCACAGGGCACTTTATGGGTGGAAGGACAGTGGAAAGGGCTTTAATAGGAAAGAAACTTACAAGGTGACACTGAGTAGCTGGGAGATGGCTCAGTGGGTAAAGAACATGTGCAAGCATGAGCCTTGAGTTCAGATCACTAGCACTGGGTAAAAGCTGCATGTGGCAGTGCACCTACAACTCCAGCATTGAGGTGTGGACACAGGCAGCTCTCAGGGGCTCCAGGGCCAGCAGCTAGCTGAAATGGTGAGCTCCAAGTTGAGTGAAGAAACCATGTTTCAAACAATAAAGTGGAGAAGCAATAAAGGAAGGCATCCCGATGCTGGCCTCTGATCTCTACATGCAGCCACACAGGTGAGTATACATGCACACACATGCACACATGCATATAGCACACATACAAGCATGCACACAAAGGTGCCATTGGTCATTTTTATCATTCAGATTATTCAAATTACTATAATAGCTGTGCCAACCTCTGTGCTTGCAACCTTCTACATCATACATTCAATCATGAGGCCACTTCTTTTTAAAATTCATTTTATTTTTATTATTTATACATATGTGCATGCCATGGCCAGAAGAGGTCATCAGATTCCTTGGAGCTGGAGTTACAGGTGTGAAGCCCCTGGTGTGGGTGCTGGAAGCTGAGCTAAGGTCCTCTGAAAGAATAGCAAGTGCTCTTAACCGCTAAGCTGTCCCTCCAGCCCAGTGAGGTCACTTCTTGAGGCAGAACATCAGAATGGTGAGGTAAACTGAGGCTAGAGGACACCATAGTGGAGATTTTGCCCGAGAATGAAGCATAAGTAGTGACTGTTCATCTTGTCGGTTGGCCTTGTCAGCTCTTTACCTTGAAGAGGCGGAATGATTAATTTTACAAGTTAAGTAGTCCAGGGAAAGCCGGGTATGGTGGCACACGCCTTGAATCTCAGCACTCAGGAGGCAGAGGCAGACAGATCTCTGTGAATTTGAGGCCTGCCTGGTCTACAAAGATAATTCCAGGACAGCCAAGGCTACACAGAGAAACTCTGTCTCGAAAAACAAAAACAAAAAAGTAGTCCAGAGAATGGCAAGTGCCTGAGCTCATCCCTCTAGCTCGCCGTCATGCTGAGGCCAGGGCTCAGGAGGCAGAGGTCAAGAAGTAGCTAACATTCAGTGCCTGAGCTGCCCCATGGAGGCATCTGGCTGCAGAGCTCCACAGCCTGACAGGGTCTAAAAGTTGTATGAGCCCTGAAAGAGCTAGAAACTGTGTTTCCTATTCTGTCTCTCCACCAACCCAGCACCTGTCCTTGGTGGGCAGTTAAAGCCAAGGCCTTTCACTCAACAGAGAGCCTCGTGGATATGGACCGCTGCTCTGTCCGTCCGCACCAAGGGGCTTTGCTCAGAGGAGAATTGAGTCTGATTAGCAGGGGCTGACTCTGGGCCTGGAAAGAAGGCCCTGCCGGCCTGCACTGAGCTGGTGGCATCTGTTGTCAGTCAGTCCTCTTAGCAACCTACCTCTCAACAAGGTGCTCTGCCTGTTGTAGACGTCACTCACCCAAGGCACTCAGCAGATGACTGCCAGAGCCAAGTGCTAGCATCACCCTGACATCAGGAACGCTCCCTCTCTCCGTTCCCTTAGCGCTTGTTCTGAGGTTAATGCTCCATTTCTTTCCACTTCTTCTTGATCCTCAGCTCCAAGATCTACATGGCTGACCTGGAATCGGCACTACACTACATCTTGCGTGTAGAAGTGGGAAAGTTCTCAGTTCTGGAGGGACAACGCCTGGTGGCCCTGAAAAAGTTTGTAGCAGTATTGGCCAAGGTGAGCAGGGCCCCGGCTTCCTTTGTCTTTGTAGTTCCATATGTACTTAGTGTGCATATCTGGAAGCCGTATCTGACTGAACAGCTGGGCCATGGCTGTCTAGGCACACACACCCACCCCGTACCCTCCCTCACAGCCATACTAGTTCCTCATCGCCAGAGACCATCCACCCTGTAGAGTCAAGGGAAAGACACTGGGCCACTGAAGGGCCACTCCCTGCACTGCTCTCTCTCCTCAGTCTAATCCAGAGCCATAGCATCAGCCCTTCACTGTGTTTTCTCGCGTGCTTTGCAACGTGGTATCACTACCGTTTAAGAGGCCCAGGGGCTTAAGTAACTTACCTTATAATACAGGATCAGATCCAGGGCCTGAGGGATTGCCACATTGAGCTGCCTTTCTCTGGCCTCCCCACTCTATCTTCCCATCCACAGCCGGCCCTGGCTGCCCTGCTTTGCTGCTGAGTCAGGGCTCCTGTCCCCTGGGCCTGCCTGCTGACTCAGCCTCCCTCAGTCCCAGCTGATCCCAGCCCGCCCTTCCCAGAAGGTCTGGGGGAACCTCTCTCTCTCTCTCTCTCTCTCTCTCTCTCTCTCTCTCTCTCTCTCTCTCTCTCTCTCCCTCCCCCCCCTCTCTCTCTCCTCTCTCTCCCTCCCCCCCCTCTCTCTCTCCTCTCTCTCCTTCCCCCCCCCTCTCTCTCCCTCCCCCCCCTCTCTCTCCCTCCCCCCCCCTCTCTCTCTCCCTCCCCCCCTCTCTCTCTCTCCCTCCCCCCCCTCTCTCTCTCCTCTCTCTCTCCTCTCTCTCTCCTCTCTCTCCTCTCTCTCTCCTCTCTCTCCTCTCTCTCCTCTCTCTCCTCTCTCTCCTCTCTCTCTTGGCCTGGTGGCCTATGTGTCTGTAACACAGAAAAGACCCTGTGAGGAATGCTGCAGGCAAGGCAGAGCCATTCCCATGACAGAGACCTTGCTTCTGAGGCGTGCAGCCTAACTCCACAGTACTGAGGCATGTGGCAGACATTCTGTGGAATGTTTAGAGGGAGCACATCTAGAGCAGTCCTCTGACTTTTTTTTTTTTTTTTTTGGTTTTGTTTTTTTTAAACCCTGCAGTGAGGCAACACTCCCATGGGTTCCCCCATGCTGCAGACCCCCCAGGCCCAGGTCAGCCTACTCCAAAGGAGTCCCACGAAGCGTTGGTTTCTCCATGCTGCTGTATCCAATCTCAGCTGGTGTTTAGTTTGTGTCCCAGCAACGCTGGATGAAGCCGCTGAGAGGAGGCCGACCATACCCAGCTTAGCTCAAGGCCTGAACAGTTCCCTCTCAGTGGGACACCCAGCTAGAGGGGAGTATGGGAGGAAGGGGTCCTTCAGCCAGAAGCCAGGTCTCTCAGAAGAGACAGGGTGACACTGAAGCAGAGGACTGAGGGAAGCCAGGAGTGTGGATGTCCCCCAGTGGGAGCAGAGTGACTGGGACACAGGTATAGAGGCCTGTTTGACCTTTGCCTGCATGAATGATGTGTCTACTTTACCGGGGAGCTTCTTTCCTGAGGGATCGTATTCATTGCTACCCCTTTTTCCTCGAGCTCTGGCAGGCTGACAGACTGCAGACTGTACCGTGCAGTGTGTATTTGTTTATTTTCTATTCTTAAACGCCATGGGTGGTACTCACCATTTTAGAGATGAGGAAATGACAGCCCAGAGAGGGGAAGCACCTTGTCAGAGGTGAAATCCACACCCACTTCTCATTTAACCTCCTTCCCATCCTGATCAAAGGATGAGAGCCTGGAGTGGAGAGGGCTCCTCTGTCCGCCTTGCCTTGCCACGTGTGAGCAGCTCTCGGGCTGGCCACTGGGTGGCGTGTGCTCACCAAGGTTTCCCTGCTCGCTGCTCTCCAGAGCCTTTAACTCACCCCTCCTGATTCATGGCCTTAGAAGGCAGAAAGAAGGTGCCAAGTCAGGATGGCAGGTGGAGGTCGGTAAGAAATGCTGACTTTGAGCTGTAAATCTGTATGTGGGCCCAGAGCTCCCAGGAGCTGACCGGGAGTAAGCACGAGCTTTGCAGCCATTTTTCGTTCTGGGGCATGGCCAGTCCCTGAGGTTTGACGAGGGCGTTTCCTGTCTTCTCAGAGGACTGGACCGGGTGGCAGTTTTCTCTGGAATCATTCTCATCTCCAAGGTTCTTGTCTCAGAGGTTTTCCTTGTCTCTCCTCTCGGCACATTTCTCAGGACCATTGTCTTCTTTACCTACCTTTCCTCTTTGTAGTTTTATCTGCCTGTTTCATTGCTGCATCCCCCTTTGTCCCCCACCCCACGCCCATGTGCATTTGCACACGCACTCACACACACACACACACACACACACACACACACACACACACACACACATTCCCTCCTCCCTTGAGTCCTTGTGGTTTTAAAGTGCTGATACTAATCAGATTTGAGTTGACTTATTGTCAGAGTAGCTTTTCATGTTCCTCTGAGGCTCTTGGGAGTTACCATCAAGATTTGGATCTCCGCCCTATGCCCTGGGCTGGCCTGTCCGCATTGGCGGCCCATGGGCTAAAAATGAAAGGTCTTTTGCCAGCCTAGCCTATTACCAATGAAGATTTCTCCTGTCTTTTCAAAAGAAAGAACTGAGCCAAGAAACCCTGACAGCTAAAAACAGTTTACTTAGCAAAAGAAAGAAGAGAATACACTCCAGAAAGCTGGAAGGGAGGTGGGTAAGAACCCTGGGTCCAGCATTAGGGATTTAAAGACTTTATATGGTTCCTCCCTCTTGCGATGCCATTGTAAAGTCCCTTCTCCTGAGCACTATCTTCCTTTCATCTCACCACTGAGAATGGCTCAAGATGTCCCTGCAGTTTTTCCTTCCTTGCTTATAAGGATGTTTGTCATGAGGAAGTGCCCTAATATCCTAGAAGAACCCAGCTGCTGCTCTGAGATGTTAGGACATAAAAGGGGGATTCTTCTGGGCATCAGAAAACAGTTGCCAAGATGCAGCTGAGGTTTTCCTCAATTACTCCATGTTTAACCCTTTGCCTACCCCTGCTGGCCAGTCAGTCACTGCATCAGATGATTATGTGAAAAGACGGCTCGTGCCAGCACTCACAGCTGTCCTGGGCGTGGTGTGCCCCTTGGACCGTCCTCTGAGTGGCTGCATTGGTTAGGTCAGCATTACAGCCTGAGCCTTGACAGGAGGAGACCCACAGGGCCACATAGAGTCTAGCCATAGAGGGAAGCCCTCTGCCCAGAAAACAGGATACGAGTCCAGCTTTGTGCCTGTTGGTTTTGGAACATTCTAGTAAACTTGCATTGACCCACTTGTGCACAGTCTCCTACTCTTAGTAAGACTGTGAAAGTCTGTAGAATGTTTTTTGACTCTCCAATGGCCACTGTCCCTCCCTGCAGTACTTCCCTGGCCAACCTTTGGTCCAGAACTTCTTGCACTCCATAAACGACTGGCTCCAGAAGCAGCAGAGGAGGAAGATCCCCTATAGTTTCTTCAAAGCTGCTCTGGACAACAGGAAGGAGGTGAGTCTAGAAGGCAAGTAAAGCTCTTACCAATGTTCTTGACACTTCTGGGAAGGGAAGGACTTAACGCTACGGTCTCTGACAACATGGTTGGTTTGCATAAGTCATTCCATTTAGCACTAATAAGCTGCTCTTTGTTGGGCTCTGTGGAATCTCATTGAATCCTCATACCTTAGAATTTCCACTTACCAGATGAAGAAACCAAATTGAAGAGGTTACATAACTTTTCTAGTCTAAGGCCCTAGCATACCTATAAGTGATTGGGGCAAAACCAGTGAGGTCGGAGGCAGTTGAGTCCTGTATTTTGAGATAGGGTCTTACCCTGCATCCAAGGCTACTGGCCTTGAAACTCACAGCAATCCTCTTGCATCGGCTTTCCAACTGTGAGAATTATAGGGATGGGCCAGCAGAGTTCTTAACCATAACTCCTGCCTGTCTCCAAGCAGATTCCTCAGCATGTCTGCAGACGCCACAGCCAATAGACACACAAGAGCATGTGGATGTGTAAGGTGTCAAGGCTCGCAGGAGCCTGTTATCCGCACAGCTTTTCAAAGACAGACCTTGGCTTTTCAGATCTTCTGGTCTTCTGGTGGGTGGGAATAGCAGGGGTCCCCTTGGCTGCCGGCCTGTAGAAGAGCTATAGAGGCTCAGGAAGCTCTCTCGTCACCTCCCTCCCACCCCTTTCTCTTCCCTGCTTGTGCACTCATGTTCACATGTGTCTCCTTCAGGGCTTTGTTCTTGCTGAGAAGGTGAACTGGGTTGGCTGCCAGGGCAGTGAACCACATTTCAGGGGCTTTCCCTGCTCCCTGTGGGTCCTCTTCCATTTCCTGACTGTGCAGGCACATCGGCACAGTGAAAACCACCCACAAGAACCAGGTAAGTCCAGGGCCTGCTCACCTCGCTGTGCTTCAGACTCTCTTACTTACTCTGTCCTCCGTGGGGAGCCAGGTGGACTGATCTTGTGTTATGGGGAAACTGAATAAGAAGAAACAAACAGAACCTTTTATAAATACGCTTTTGGAGCTCTTGAGAAGGGCGAGGCAGAGCCGTCCACATGCAGGGGTGAGGGGCCATTTATACCTGGCATGGGTACATGCAGGGGTGAGGGGCCATTTATACCTGGCATGGGTACATGCAGGGGTGAGGGGCCATTTATACCTGGCATGGGTACATGCAGGGGTGAGGGGCCATTTATACCTGGCATGGGTACATGCAGGGGTGAGGGGCCATTTATACCTGGCATGGGTACATGCAGGGGTGGGGGGGCCATTTATACCTGGCATGGGTACATGCAGGGATGGGGGGCCATTTATACCTGGCATGGGTACATGCAGGGGTGAGGGGCCATTTATACCTGGCATGGGTACATGCAGGGGTGGGGGGCCATTTATACCTGGCATGGGTACAGAAGAAATGGCGCTTAGGAGAGAAAGGGTGCAGTGGTGTAGGCAGTGGTGTTGGGAGGGGAGAGAAAGAAAGTGAGTGAGCGTGCACATGAGTGCAAGAGAGCCTGTCTGTGAAGTCCTGGTGGGGAGGTAAGTTGCCTTTGAAAGGGCTGCAGGTGTCCAGAGGAGAGGACATTTAGAAGCACAGGGGAAGCCAACCCTGACATACATGGATGGAGCATGGAAGAAAAAAGACATAGAAAGTGTGAGACAAACTAGCAGATACTCAGATCAGGGGAGTGTCCCGGAGAGGCAAGCCCCACTGGAGAGCAAGTTGAATGGAAGCCTGAAGCAGGTAGGTGGAAGAGGACCGTGGGGTTTAGAATGAGGGCTCTGTCCCTGCCAACTGTCTAGTCACAGAGCCCGAATGTCCCACTGTAGAGTATACATGGTGAGGACCTGAGGAGAGGAGGAACTGAAGCTTAGGAGTTGGGGAGTAAATGGGACGATCTTTTAGTGACTCCTGCAAGCAGAGAAGCAGGCGAGGGAGCATCAGGCCTCTGTTTCCATGGGCTGGAGTGTGAGACACTTGGGCAGGGTGGTCACAGCGGAGTGGAAGAGGATAGGGCAGCCTGAGGGGAACCAGGACTGAGACAACAGAAGCTGGCGATGTGAAGGGCCTGTGTGTGGTGTCTCCTTCTCCCTGCAGCTGACGGCCAGGAGGTCCTTCAGGCCATGCGGAACTATGTCCGGTACTTCTTTGGCTGTCGCGATTGTGCTAACCATTTTGAGCAGATGGCTGCTGCCTCCATGCACCAGGTGGGAAGTCCCAGTAGTGCAGTCCTCTGGCTCTGGACTAGCCACAACAGGGTTAATGCTCGCCTCTCAGGTAAGGAAGGGCCACTTCCAGGGTTGGAGGTGGCATTTGGGGACCATACTGATTGTCTCTTCAGTGACACCCTATGCTTCTATCTTTTGGTTTTTTGGAGTTTGGTTTTTATCTGTATCTCTCATCTCCCATCTTTTTAAAGTCTTGGTGAGCCTTTTTTTTTTTGCAGGCAAAAATCTAGTGTTCTGAACAAAAGCAGCCTGAGCTTGTAGGCAGACCAGATGCTTCAACCAAACTTTACGTGCTTCCCTCCCCAGGTGCTCTGAGTGAGGACCCCCACTTCCCCAAGGTTCAGTGGCCACCCCGTGAGCTATGTGCTGCCTGCCATAATGAACTCAACGGACAGGTGCCTGTGTGGGACCAAGGTGCCACCTTCAACTTTCTCAAGGCTCACTTCTCCCCAGCGAACATCCTCAGAGACTCTCCTGCAACTGGACCAGCATCCCAGAATCCAGAAGCTAACCCAGAGCTGGTAATGGATGCAGTAGAGCTGGAGACCAGAAAGTCAGTGCTGGGCCATGAGCAGGCTGCTTCTGCAGAGTCCCCTGGGGCAACTGCCCTAGCTGCTCCACCCGAGAAACCTGAAGCAAGTGGCCCCCAGGAACTAAACACAGGCCTTAGCACGAGTGGAGCTCCACCAGGGCAGGGCACTCCTGGGCCTGTGGAGGAGCTGCAGAGGGATGTGCAGGAGAATGCCCAAGGCCAGCAACACTTGAGCAGGAGAGACACTGAGACCTTACTGCCGCCTGAGGTGAACGACCTCCAAGGCTCTTTAGAGCTAAGGCGAGGGGGCCGCAGCCCCAAGCAGCTAGCCAGCGTACTTGAAGGGGAGCCAGAAGCCCTAGCTGGACAGGGCCAAGGCCAGTGGCTACAGGTTCTGGGAGGAGAGTTTTCCCACCTGGACGTTAGTCTCTGTGTGGGGCTCTACTCTGTATCCTTCATGGGCTTACTGGCTATGTACACCTACTTCCGGGCCAGGATGAGGACCCTGAAGGGCCATGCCAGTCAGCCCACAGCCTGAACTGTCCAAGGAGAGGACAGAAAGGGAGCTGCCATCCATAGGACTGTTCTGTCCTGCTGGCTCTTTTGCTTCCCCTCTACCCCTTGGTTCATGGTATAGTTTAGGAGTGCTGCAAGCCCAAGAAAACGAGTTGTGACAGTGAACCCCTTGAGTCTGCTGTGAAGAGGGGTTCCATAAACAGAACAGAAGCACAGTGCCAGTCTCATCTGAGCAGCATGGGGTAGGGGGAGCAGAAGGTGGGGTTCAGGGGGGGTTGGGGAGGCTCAAGCCCCGGCTTCAGCACCAAATTCCTGTTTTTCAGCTTATGTGAACTCCTGCCCCATTCCTGCTGAAGTCTCAATGTCGCCTGCTTGGTCTTGGCCTTAAATTGAGGCCAGCAAGTCCAGAGTTTCCAAGGTTTCTCATCCAGATGAGAGTCTCCTGGGTAGGGTGGGCTGGAGTGGACCTCCTCCCGCATTCTGAGGCTCTGTCTGCTCCCCTCCCTCTCCATGCGAAGAAAAAGAAGCATCACTTCTGGCCTTCTCCGGCCTACCCAGCTTCAGAGCCTCAGACCTGGGTGGGGCTTGCTATAAGAATGGGCTGGGAGCTTCAGGAAATGGTTCCAGTCTCCCAGGTTCAAACTAGGGTTTCTTCGGCAAGAGTATAGTGTGAGGTTGGTGTGGGTAACAGTTGCTGGACAGTGCGGTACAATGCTTGCTTGGGGTTAGATGATGCTGGGCTTTGTAGTGCCTTAGTTCTGGGCTACCTGTGAGAGGGCAAGCTCTTTCCCTCTCAGAACTGGGCTCTTGTCTTTTATTCTGGTCTCTAAAATCAATGCTAACCATTGGATATGGAAGGTTCTGGGTGAGCAGTGAGGGGTGTTTTCTCTCTTGGGGTTCCACTCCAGGCAGGTAGAGTTGGAAAGAGACTGGTGCACATGCTTCGTTCCCACTCTGCTCCTACTGCTTGGGAGAGATGTGGAATAAAATTATTTTTGTTAAGTCACACATAGTGTATTTGATGTGATCCTTGTAGACATATCATCTGGGTCTATACCAGATGCACAGCATCCAGCCTCACTCAAGATCCAGCAGCAAGACCACTCCTGGGTACAGCAGCAGGTGCTTACCTCACTCCACAAAGCACATAAATCCCCACATGCCAGGGGGACAGGCCTTGGGGATGGCCCTGCTGCCTCCAGCTCTCCACCTCCCTGCGACCTGCCTGGGTGTCAGAGGAGCTGTCTGCAGCTGCCACCTTCAGCTCTTCCCAGGACTGACAGGCTTGTCCAGCCAGCCTGAGTTGGCTGCTGGGCTAGGAGGAGGCAGCCTGGATTAGAGTTTGCCCCTAATCCAGCCTGCAGGCTTTTCCAGGGATCAGAGCCGCTGATAATGAACCTCATTAGGGGGAAGCAGAAGTCTCAATCCGATTTGGGTTTTCTCTGACATCTTCCCTCAGCTCAGATGGCCTCAGCACTGGGTGCAGCAGGTGGAATACCAAGGACACCTCCTGCGCTGGGGCAGCTGGGGTGGGGGAGGGGATGGCTGGCAGGGCATTTGACCTCTTTAACAGCCTGGCTCCTGGGGTACCTCCCTCTGTGTATGAGCCCCACCCCACACCCTCCTGGGCCTTCCCTTCTGGACCCTGCTTGAAGGCCTGAGAAGCTGACAGGCTTTCCAAAAGAGATTGCAGGGGCCGGTGGCCAAAGAAGTGGCCTGTCAGTCCTAGACCACAGAGGTTCCTTACCAAATGAGCCCTATAGCCTGACTGCGCATAAAATGTCAATTAAGATTCCTGCCAGCAAATCCTAGAGCTCCAGTAACCATACTTTACCAAACCAAACCTGGGTACCTAGGATTGGGGTCTACTGGAGATGCTATTGCTTGGCTGTTCCATAGGCCAGAGATAGGGGCAGGTCCCTATCTGAGACACTGCTGTATGGATTTCCTCCCGCCCAGTGAAAGAAGGAAAGCCCCTTAGCCCTGTCCGGACAGCCTGATTGATAGGCAGGGTGCGCCCACTGTCTTTTACCTTGATTTCCCCAGGGCTCATGTGCATGGCTTGGATAAGCCAGCCTGCCCACCAGCTGCTCCCTGCAGCCATCCTAGGCCTGAGCCTTTCTGTGTCTTATGGGTCTCCTAGGCCGTTTCTCTCGGCAGCTCTCTGGTAGAAGAGGGTTCTCAGGGGAGACCTGCAAAGCAAAGACTCATTTTACTGGGTGGGACAGAGAAACCCACCTGTCTGGCATGGCATGTTCTAGGAGTGCAGGTTTTCCTCAAAATGATAGCTAAGCTAGGCTTTGAAGGATGAAATGCCAACAAAGAAAACGTGAAAATGTACAGACAGGAGAGAGAGCACATAGCCAGTCCAACAAAGGAAAGACTGTTACTACAAAAGACAAACAACATACCAAAAAAAAAAAAAACCAAAAAACAAACAAACAAACAAAACCTATATCAGCACCCTCACCATCCTCATCATCGTGTCAGGATTTCCTGTGCTGGGTTAGACTAGATCAGGGTAGAGGACAGACATGGTCCTTGATGTCACAGACTGAGGTGGAGGTGCAATCTTGTGATCAGTGCATAGTGAAGGAGGGACACCAGCAGGGAGCTCTCGGCAGGCTTCTCCAGGCCCCATTAGAAGGCCGTATGTCATGTGATGATGACAGGACATGGGGACGCCCCGCCCCCAGGAAAGGGTTCTCTTTTTTTTTTTTTTTTTGGGGGGGGGGGGTTTCAAGACAGGGTTTCTTTGTGTTGCCTTGGCTGACCTGGACTCACTTTGTAGACCAGGCTGGCCTCGAACTCACAGCGATCCACCTGCCTCTGCCTCCCGAGTGCTGGGATTAAAGGCGTGTGCCACCGCCGCCCGGCAAGGGTTCTTTTCTTATGTTCCTTCTTCACATTGTGACCACAGCACCCTCCTGAAGGGAGCCACAGCCTGATGCTTTGTGTCCTGATGCAACCTCACACAGTCAGGAAGGGGAACTCTCATATCAACATGAGGCAGGATCTCCACAGTAGTCCCGAGCTACCTGCCTGAGTCACCTCAGGTGTGGCTTTCCTGCCATCCTGAGCCTGGTTCATACCTCAGCACTGCTAAATGCCGCAGATGGAAGGCTGCACAGAAGCAGCACGTAGGATTTCCATTCAGCTTGAAGAGTGAGTTACATCCTGAAAAAAAAAACAGTCTAATCTGCATGCTCGCACTCCGCCCCCCGCCCTTGCTAGTTTTTATGCCTCCATGGCAGGGCAGAGTCCAGCAAACCACACCTGGCCCAACTTTCTCTGGCATTCTGCTGGGGAATTTACACCCACTGTCCTTAACCCTCCTCGTCCTCTGCCCACCCATAACAGGCCAAATCCTTGGGGTCCCAGCCCTTGGAGAAGACTTCTGTCAGAACTTCGGCCTCCCCCTGGAAAGTGGGCCAGCTGATGGCTGCAGGGAGGGCAACAGGGAACTACAGGTGGCTGAGGGCCTAGTCTTTGGTCACATTCACTGGCCCCTGTCCAACTTTCATTGCTTAGTCTACGAGGTACCAGTCATAGGTCACAGACAGGAGAATTTGGAAACCACACAGCACAAGCAGACCACGGGGCTTAGCGGAGAGCTGAGAAAGACTCAAACATCTACGAAGCTTATCTGGAGAAACTCCCCTACCGGGGCTGGCCATATCCAGGTGCCTTGTTGCTCACCTCTGCTGAGAGCAGCAGACCTTTTCCTGAGGCTGCCAGGCTCTTCCAGAGAAGAGCTGGCCTTGGATGCTGCCTGCTAATCTTCCTAGCCCACCATGTCACTACTGAGGCATGATTAGCCCTGTGGTGGAGTCTATCAGGAAGCCTTCATCCGCCACAGAGCAGACCTCTTGCTGGGAGGGGCCTGGGTACTAATCCAGCTTGAATCTGCTTATACTGTCTCCATCAGCTTCGCAGCTATCTCAAGCCAAAGTCTATTTGGTTTTTCAAGACAGGGTTTCTTACTACAGCTTTAGCTGTCTTGGAACTAACTAAGTAGATGAAGCTAGCTTTCAACTCAGGCCTGCCTCAGCCTCCTAAGTGCTGGGATTAAAGGCATGTGCCACCGCTGCCAAGCTTAAAATACATCTTAATTTAATGAAAAGAAAGAAAGAAAGAAAAGGAAGGAAAGAAAATAAAAATGCAATTATAGATTTCACTGTTTTAGATTTTAAATTATGCTTAATCGATAAATAAAACCAAAGCCAGATGTAGTGGCTCACAACTGTAATTTTAGCACTTAAGAGGCCAGAAGCAGGAAGGTAAAGAATTCAAGGTCAGATAGAAACCCTGGCTCAAAAAGGCGAAGTAGGCTGTGAAGGTGGCTCAGTGTTAAGAGTTCGTACTGCTCCTGAAGAAAACTGGAGTTCAGTTCTGAGAACTCACATCCAGTGGCTCACCACCACCCGAAATTCCAGCTCTGGCAGCTGCAGTCAGGTGCGCACACCCCCACATAGACACAGGGATACAAACAAGTAAAAATAAAAGTCTTTTTTAAAAATTGTATTTATTATTAATGTAGTACTCTGCCTGCATATACGCTTGCAGGCCAGAAGAGGGCACCAGATCTCATTTTAGATGGTTGTGAGCCACCGTGTGGTTGCTGGGAATTAAACTCAGGACCTCTGGAAAAGCAGCCAGTGCTCTTAAGTTCTGAGCCATCTCTCCAGCCCAAGTCATTTTCTTAAGCCAAAACAATAACAAAACACCCAAACCCCATAAAAATGGTGCATACTGAGACCAGGGAAATGGCCCAGTCAGGAAGGTGTCTGCCGTGCAAACATGAGGGGTTGAGTTCTGATTACCAAAGCCCATAGAAAAAGCCAGGTACAGCACCTTTTGGTCATTACAGTGCGGGAGAAAGGAAAAGGATGGGTTCTATGAGCTCATTGCCCAGCTAGCCAAGTAAACTTGGGAGCTCAAGGCTCAGTGAGAGGCTGTCTAAAATGCATACATGCGTGTATACAGACATACATACATACATATATGCCCAGCTAGCTAAGTAAACTTGGGAGCTCAAGGCTCAGTGAGAGGCTGTCTAAAATGCATACATGTGTGTATACAGACATTCATACATACATATGTACATAAAGTAGAGAATGATTTGGTACATGTATATACTATGTAAATTTTAAATCATGTCAAAGCAGCACTGGAGAGATGGCCCAGTGGTTAAGTCGTGTCAAATATGTTTACTCAAGCACTATCTCTAGTGAAACCTTCCAAAGTTCTTCCCTTGTTTAAAAAAAAAACAAAACCCAAAAACTCAAACCCATAAATATTACAGTACAGGACCTAAAACATATTTTTAAAAGAATATAAAGTACCCAAATACCAACTAGAGTGACACAAGCTTCCTTGAGTTAACTGAAGAATTCCCAAAGAAACATGTTTAAAAATCAGTCTAGATACATATTTACAGTTAGGTCAGTTATGGGGAACCATCTAATTTTTAAAAGTTACATTTATTTACTTAGTATATGGTGTGTGTGTGTGTGTGTGTGTGTGTGTGTGTGTGTGTGTGTGTGTTTTCCTGTGTTGTGCATGTGGGTGTCAGAAGACAGCCTATAGGAATGGGGCCTTTACCTCTACTATGTGGGTCAGACTTTGGCAACAAATACTTTCTCTTGCTGAGCCATCACTCAGGTCCCAGGAAAACCATCTTTCTTATCTTTGATGTGACTCTAAAAGATCTTTGATTTAAAGCGGGAAAACAACAGTGACGCCCTGTGTGCACCATGGTTATTTAGTAACACATCACATGAGTGTGAATTCCTATTCACTAAGTTTTCCTTTTAGATGAGTAGTGTAACATCCCTGTGACCTCAGGTACATACCATGCATGGTTACATTTGCAAATTCAAGTTCAAACCCAACTCTGCACTTGACTGGGAGGAAAAGATTAGTTTGTCTGTAAGAGCCAGCCTCCTCTTCCCTCTCTTCCTAGAAACTGCCTAATTGTATCCCTTTGTCACTAAGTGGCCTCCTTGGTCCTTGAGGGGCTGGCAAGGGTAATAAAGGAGCAATGTTTAAAGCAGGGTGAGACTGTCACATGTGAACAGCAGGCCCCTTAAGGCTTTCTTGCTAGAACAACTGTATTTTAAATGCCTGGTAGAAGTGACAGGCATATAGCCCTGGAGTCAGAAGGCAGCTCTACAGGGTAACCGCAGGATAGCCCACCTGAGAACCCAAAGTGACCAACTATGGACCCTTGGGAGCATGGAGCGCCTACAGGCACCAACCCTTCACATCCCAGGTACTGAAGCATCAACAGGAGCCAGGGGTAATGTTAAAACCAAGGCATCGGAGGTCGGAATTCATCCCGGAGCCCCTTAGCTCGAAGCCTGTGTACCTCTTCCCCCACCCCAAGGCTAAGGAAATGACCCCAGGGCAGGAAATTCTCCGTTACCTCTCCCTCTTTCTGTCTTTCAAAATCTTTTGGCTTTTGTTTTGTTTTGTTTTTTGTTTTTTGAGACAGGGTTTTTTGAGACAGTGTAGCACTGGCTGTCCTGGAACACACTCTGCAGACCAGGCTGGTCTCGAACTCAGAGACTGAGCTGCCTCTTGATGCCTCCAGAATGGTGGGATTAAAGGTGTGTGCCACCGCCGCCTGTTTCCAAAATCCGAACATGGGAAAATTCACCCATAAAGGCATTTATTAGACATTTACTCAAAGGACCCTACGTAAGAAAACAGCTGAAGCTGGGTGCTGGCTCAGCAGGTGAAAGTGCTTGCCGTGCAAGGCTGACAACCTTAGTTCTGTGTCTAGAACAGTTTTTAAAAATGCAGTAGTATAGGCCCTGTCATCCCAGCAGCATTCCTACATGATGGGAAATGGGGACTGGAGAATGTGCCAGAAGGTTGTGGGCCAGTTAGCTGGGAGTACATGGTATAGTGCCAGGAAGAACAAGAGTGAGCCGGCAAGATGGGAGGGAAGAACCAATACACAAAAGTTATCCCCTGGCCGCCATATGCATGTTGTGACAGAGGGGTATGTGTGTGTGTGTGTGTGTGAGACACAGTCACACACACAGAAATAAACATTTAAAAAAAGCTCGTGGCTGATAGGAATGTGCATAAATTGAAGAAAGAATACAGGGAGGAATATCGTGCAACTTTCCCAATTCAAGTTTATGTTTTGCATGTGTTAGCAAAAACAACTAAATTCTAATGATTTTTAATTTGCATCAGTCTGTTTATCTCCCCATACTGCCAAGATGGTGCACCCTTCACTCTGAGCAGGCAGCTGAACTCAGGGTCAGACAATCCTCACTCAGAAGTCTCCACACTCCAAAGAGAAACCACAAAGAAACTACTGTGGATGTGGAACAGCATACATCCCAAGAGTCAAATTCTCAGAGACAAATGCAGACAGGCAGGAATGAGACGTGCCAACTGTGAGATCTCCTGAAGACAACGTCACCAACTGACACCACAGTGGACCTCTCCAGTGAATTCACTGGAGCAGCGGAGAGCAGATGGCCTGCTTCTAGAAGAGAACGCATGGGATCTAACCAGGCAGGACTGTCCTGGTGGAAAGTCCAGGAGGACCTATAAGCATCCTTCCAGAGCCCCATTCCCTTGGAAGGTGGCAGCAGCAACAGCAGTGGCAGAGGTGCAGCGTCCCTAGAAGACTCTGCTACGTTCTTTGCTCTGTAAAGATTCTACCAAGCAGTGTTCTTGGCTTTTTATGTGGATTCTGGGGCTTTAAGAGTCTTTGTCTTTGCCAGCCAGGTACCTTAGCAACTGAGCCTCCTTCCAAGGCCTTGTTTTATTGAGACAGGGTCTCACTATGTAGCCCAGGCTATCCTGAAAATCACTGTGTACCCAGGCATGCTCTGCCTTTGCCTCTGCCTGTAATCTGGGATTACAGGTATAGGGTTCACACAAGGCTAATGATACTTAAAACAAAAACAAAAACAAAAAAACCATCCAAACCAAGCTTCGTCTTTAGTTAGTGGGAAGATACGTGCTCTAAAAACAACAGCGGACTATGCCTTCCTGTAATATGCTGTCTAAAAAGTAAGCCAGATCTGCAGGTATTCGTATTTTGGATAAGCATACAAACTGCCATTTATATCTGTCTGTTAATGTTGGTCTAGAAATACACACGTGCTGAAGTGTGAACTGTGGTTCTAAGTGAAGTCAAATGTGAGCAGTGGACTGAAAGCAGGCTGGGCCTAGAGGGCTAAACAGAGCACTGTTGTTGCTGCCTGCTGGCTGAGGCTGTTCTGGGCACTGACCCCAGATGCCAAAACAACAGCCTGCATAGGTTCAAGGGTCAAAGGTCACTCCTACTTGAAGGATGTGACAAAGTTCTGGAAAATCATGCAAGATGGAGGTACTGTCTGGCCATCCTCAAAAGTTAAAGTCTGTCCCTGGGTCATCTCACTGTTGTGACAAACTGATCCTTTGGGAAACATATACAGTAATTCATAATGTAGTAGAGCTGGTAAAACATTTTAGAAGTCTTAATATATGTAACCTTTGATCCAATGATTCTATTTCTAGAATACAACCTTAGGAGTGAATTGGGGGTGCTTACTAAGATTCTCCACATGATGCATATTTATCATATCAAAATGAGATTAAAATAAATCCCAAAATGGGAAATTGATTAAATCTGATCTGTTGTTCCAATGGAATGCAACACAGCACTAAAAACAATTAGACTATTTTAACTTGAAATTAATTTTATACTACATTGCTGATTGAAAATTTCAAGTTTAGCCAGCAGTGGTGGCACACACCTTTAATCCCAGCACTCAGGAGGCAGAGACAAAGGGATCTCTGTGAGCCTGGTCTATGGAGTGAGTTCCAGGATAGCCAGGGATACACAAAGAAACCCTGTCTCAAAAAAAAAAAAGCCTAATGACAAATATATATATATATTTATGGATAGTGTATCTCTGCATTAGAGCATGGGATATATACCCATACACCATTCCTAGTGGTTAAAGGTCAGTGTGGAATTATGAGTGTTTATTTTCCTTTCTATATGCTCATTTTTTATTTAAAAAAATTGTTATACATACAATTAAAGGCACTTTTTTTTTTAGGTGTAGGCTATTCAGTTTTTGGTCAATTTGACACAGATGGAGTCAGCTGAGAAGACAGAACCTCAATTTAAAAAATGTCTCCATAAGAGCCGGCTGTAGGTAAGCCTGAAGGACATTTTCTTAATTAGTGATTGATGGGGAGGGCCCAGACCATCATTGGTAGTGCCATGCTGGTGGTCCTGGGTTCTATAAAAAGCAGGCTGAACAAGGCATGAGCAGCACTGCTCTGGGGCTTCTGCATTAATTCCTGTCTCCAGGATTCTGTCCTGCCTCGGTTCCTGTCCTGACTTCCTTCAGTGGTGAACAGCAATGTGGAAGTGTGAGCCAAATAAGCAGTCTCCTCTCCAGGTTGTTTTTTGGTCATGGTGTTTCATCATATACAGCAGTAGTAACTCTGAGACCAACCGACAGACAGACAGACAGACAGACAGAGCGGAGAGGGAGATCCTTGTGATATAGCCCAGGCTGTCCTCAAATTATGATCCTTCTCCCTCAGACCACTGAGACCCGGAACTACAAACATTTGCCACTGCAGCTGGAATAAAGCACTTTAGTGGACCAAGAGCTTGAACTGCTGGCCCGCTGGCCTGGGGATGTCATCCACCAGCACACTGCTCACTGAGCATGCGTGAAGCTCTACACGTAAATGACACAGGTGACACAACTCCAGCACTCAGGAGGTAGAGGCAGGAGGATCAGAAGTTCCAGGTCAATATAGGTCAAGTTCTAGGCCAACCTGGGATACATGAGATCTTGCTAAAAAAAAAAAAAAAAAAAAAAGAAAGAAAAAGAAAAAGAAAAGAAAAGAAAATGTAAACAGGTTGTTAGGACATTCGCTAAACATCATCAATAGCCCTGCAACACTCAAGTGACTCCCTTGGATCCAATGAACCCCTAGCCCCCTGTTCCTTAGAGCCTCAGCACCACCAGCAATCTCTTGAAAGGTGAATCAGTTAGCCAGTGTCTTGTCCTGAGGCTCCTTTCCTGAGCACCAGGAGTGAACACTGAGGTAGGTACTCTCAGGCTGATCACTCACTACTGCCTTAGTTTATATAGGATTTTTAAAAAAATTTTATGTTTCAAAGATTTTCCCATGACAGACACTTCAGCACAAATCTGAGATCCCAGCTTTTGAGATTGGGGATTGAGAGTTTTTGGGACGTCTAGGCAACATAGTGTGTTTGAGCCTAGCCTGGCATACATGCAACTCTGTCAGAAGAAGGAAAAGAATAAGAGGGGGAGGGGGAGAGAGGGAGAGAGGAGGGTGCTGCCAACCAATAGAACTGCATGGACGGCAGCGTGGATGATCAAAGACATGAGCTAGTAGGCACGGTGAGATACGACTGTGGGACCAACATTTCAGAGGCAGAGGCAGGAGAATCAAGGCTTCATCCTCAGCTACGCAGCCAGTTTGGGGACAGCGTGGGCTGCATGAGACCCTATCTTAAAATAAAACAAAAACCAAAAACCAAAAACCAAAAAAACAAATCAATAGAGTAAAAAGTTATTGTGACATCATTCTTACAACATCCTATAATAATGCACCTTGATGCTGAGACACAACAGCGTGAGCTGTATAGTTTTTGTTTTTGTTTTGTTAATGAAAAACAACATGCCAATACGATCAGCCTTGTTTATTTCCTTTGGTCAGTAATGCTACTGCTGAAAGAATCCATGCTAAGGAAATGATCAGAAGTTTTGACTAAAACCTGAGTTTGATCCCTGAGACCCCTGAGGTGGAAGGTGAGAACCGACTCCCATAAGTTGCCCCCTGACCTTCCGACAATTTTCCATGGACTCTTTAACTACAGAGCCACATTTCAGAAAGTATTGAAGGCAGGGCCATCTGTGTGGAAGTGTGCTTTAGACAGGACCCGTCTATGTCTGAGAGTGAGCCTACCCGAGGCCCACACCTCTGCCTTCTTGCCCCACAGGCGGTTCCCTTCCTAGCCATCCAACCCAAGGCCCCTCAACGAGGGTGCCCAGCCCACTGCAGGAAGGTGTTTCCAAAGTCTTTGATGTACGCGTCAACCTTTTCCAAACCTACTTTATTTGAGGTTCTTTAATGCTTATACCTCCCTTCCAACCCACCTACCCTAGATAGGAGAGAAAAGAGGTTAATGGGAACAGGAGAAGTAGACTTTCTGGACTCAGTTCCTGGGAGTGATTTCCCAGGCTTAGTCAGCAGGATTTCAGCAGACCAGCAGCAACCGCTGGAGCCTGGAGCAGCAGCTGGAACCCGGAGCCCTGAAATGTCCTCTAGAGCAGTTCTCTCTAGGAGGTCTCGAAGTGGATCGGTGAACAACCAAACAATACCAAGACCCAAAAAGCTCTGCCTCCTACACACACACACACACACACACACACACACACACATTCTCTCAGACTCTGTACTAAGATGTATTTCAGCTGGCAAAAACCAAGCCCCCCCCCATGAGGTGGTTTGTCTTCTAGTGGAGAAACATCACCTGATCTCTCACAAGTCTGTTCCCCATCCCACACTTGGGATCAAAACAAAAACATGTTTACATCCACTACACTTTGCTATGTCTCTGTGTCCTTAGCCTTATAAAGTAGAGTGGTGTGAGTTGTTTCAAATAGGTAGTGCATAGTCAGAACCCTCCCAAGGACACCTGGGGAAGTGAACTCCCAGAGAACAGTTTTCTATCCCCAGAACAAATAGCACCACCAAGGGCTTGATTGTACTTTTCACAAACATGGAAGGTTTTCCTAAAATATAACTACAAGAAAATAAAGAAATAAGTGTGGAAGGAAAGCATGCCTTTTTTTGTATGCTTCTGAGGCGGGGCCTTACCTAGCCCAGACTGGCCTTGCGTTTGCTATGTGGCAGAGACTGCCCTTGAACTCCTGATGGATCATTGATCATTTTGTCTTCACCTCTCATGTGCTGGAACTGCAGGTGTGCACCATCACACCTAGCTCTTTTGGGGGGCAGGCAGGAGAACATTTCTAAAATAGGTGCCCAAAGAAGCACATGTCCAGTACTGCAAATATGGCCAAGAACCCACGGTTGGGGAATCCCCAGGGGCCAGGAGTAAACCTATTACTATTATTGTACTAAATAATAATAATAAACGGCCCTATACACTCATATCTCTCTTGGCCCATATGTTAGTGCAGGTCTTAGACCTCATCAGAGAAGCTCCCTTGTGCAGTAGTGTGTGTGTGTGTGTGTGTGTGTGTGTGTGTGTGTGTGTGTGTGTGTGAGACACTCACAGCTGGTCCAATTGCAGAGGACTAGTAACTGGGAAGCCCTCTGTCCCAAATGAGACACCTATACCATGCCCCTCCCCATGAGGCCCAGGAACCATAAGAGCCAAAGATGGAGGAGGACCAGGGCTAACACAGTGTCCCTGTGACGGACTCCCAGCAGCTGTGGCTGTCTGCACATGGCCTGGGCAAGATCAAGGGAGTCGTTCTAGTATAAAGCGGGAGGGGACTCAGGAGCCTCCCACCCCTGACTGAGAAACGTGGGCTCTTGATGGCCTCCTGGGTAGGGAGAGTCGGGTTTCCTGAAGTGTTTTATTTAAAAAAAAAAAAGTGATAAGAATTGGGGTGCGGAGGGAATGAATATGATCAAAATGCATTGTAAAAATTTTTCAAAAATTAATAAGACATTAAAAAAAAAACAAGTAGGATGCACAGAGCATAAGGCCAGCATTCAAGGACTTCTTAGCTCTTAATGAAGGACTTGTGTCGATAGAAAAGTGAGGGGAAAGCTGGGCGTGGTGGCGCACGCCTTTAATCCCAGCACTCAGGAGGCAGAGGCAGGCAGATGGCTGTGAGTTCGAGGCCAGCCTGGTCTACAAAGCAAGTCCAGGACAGCCAAGGCTACACAGAGAAACCCTGTCTCAAAAAACAAAAAAACAAAAAACAAAAGCAAAAAAAAAAAAAAAAAAAGAGGGGAAAACACAGACTGGGAGAAAATACTTGCTGTCAATGTTTCACCCCAGGAGGGTGCTCTTGGATAGGCCTTGCTGAAGGGTCTCCTTGCCTCTGTCTGGGAGGGACAAGAGCTGGAATGACACAGCAGAGAAATGACACACCAGGGCCAGCAGCCAGGTCGGCTAGTCATCTGAGCCCCTCCCCACAACCAGGGATGACCAGATCCAGCACACACCGAAACTCAGAGAACAGTCTCAATCCTGGTCGGCCCCAGCCCAGAAAGGCAGGTGGTAAAATGGACAAATTACCCTGTCAAGTTCTAATATGCAACCCCTAGGAACAATCCCCCGAGGGCCTGTTCCAGAGCTGAAGTGTGAAACCGGTCTTCATGGTGGATTACCAGCCTAAAGGAAGCTGTCACCTTCCAAGTGGGAGGGGGGCACGCTGTGGCTAATTCTGTTTCTCTCTGGAAATTCCTTTCCTTGTCCAGCTTGCTGCCCAAGCAACACTTCTTGTCACCACAGTCCCTGGGAGATTAAAGAAAAAAAAAAAAAAAGGAATCCATGTTCGGGGTGTGTTAGGGTTGGGGTGGGTTGGAGGCGATTACAAAGAATTTGTGGGTGTATTTTGAAAATCACTGAAAGAAGAAATGGTCACAGATGTCTCATTCAAGTAACTTCTCCTGGAACTCTGTACCCTTTCAGGGGGACAGCTGTGGAATGCCTCTCCTGAGGGAGAAAAGGGTGGGGCTGTAGCACCCACAGCTACTACTCCTGGCTGCTCTGTCCTGAAGGGTGCCACTTTGTAGAGTCGTCTACAGCTCACCTGGGAATTTGAATGTAGACAGAACCGGCAGGCGCTTCAGAAGTGAACAGTGGCCACACCACCATCCCCCGCCATGCTAGGTGAGGGTCAGTGGTGTGTGTGGTGGGGTGTGACCGGATAGGGAGATCAGAGAGTTTACTGATAAAGTCACGTGAGTAGTGAGGTGAGGGAGCAAAACACAGAGAGAGCAAATGGGTGGGGAAACGGGCCTGAAGAGCAGCCTGGGAGTGTGGGCTGGGTCCTGCAGAGTTTCAGCACAGGCTCTGATAGTCCCTAGGAAGGATGTCCTGCGTCCTCAGGATTGTGCCTGAGGTCCGAGCTCTCCTGAGACTGTGCCACCAAGTAACCTTGGCACGGTTGCCCATGTTGTCTCAGAAGCTTGCCTGTTTGTCCATCTGCCCCTTTGGCCATCTCCACAAGCCACTCTGGCCTCAGGTGTGATGGTAGGACTTGAGTCCCCATCTCAGATGCCTTCGCTCCCTCACCGCTCCTCCTTAGGACCAAGTGTCATCATCTGGTGTCATAATATCCTTCTGATTGAATTATTTGCAAAGCATATGAGCTTCTTCCATCACAAAACGAAATGGAGGCAATTTAAACCTGAGTCCAATGACTGCTTACTACTTGCCAAAGAACTGGAAGGCGCTCGCTGGTGCTGAGAATTTGAACATTAAGTCCGAGACCGCTGGCAGAGGCTGAGTTCCCTTTGTTCCCTTGTCCCAGCCCCTTGCAGGGAGATGGAGCCATAGAACTGGTTCCAGCCAATGAGACATGAGAGGGAAAGAATCAAGGTCACCTCCGCAATGAAGAGCCCAACTCTGGGGATGAGGTTTCTCTTCCTCCGGCTCAGGCACCGGTGTGACGAAACCATGTTGTAGGAGAGGTTTTAAAACAGTGTTAGTTCCTCCTGCCAATTACTTACTGCCTGTTCTGCCACCAGGGTTCTGTCTAATCCAGTGCTGTTATGGCTTAATTCAGTGCCAACTGCTTTCTGACCAGCCACTGCCAGCGCCCTGGCTTCAGGCTGTGCTTACCTTCTCTGCATGTGAGTCTGCAGTCTAGGCTGGCCTCCACTGGACAGCAATTCTGCAGCTCTTGCCAGGTTATTAATGTGGCTGTGTTGAGCAGGCCAAAGGCTAGCCTTGGCTGAAATAGTGGGTATGCTCGCTCTGTGTGTGTGTGTGTGTGTGTGTGTGTGTGTGTGTATGTATGTATGTATATGCAACATATATACATTATATATATGACATTGTATCTCTTTTTTAAAAGTACTTTCAATATTTACTTATATTTATTGTATACATGCATGAGCATAGCTTGCAGAAGTTAAATCTCTCCTTTCTCCGTGTAGACTCCAGGAATCAGACTTGGGTCATCAGCCTTAGAGAAAAGCCCCTTTACCTGCTGGGCCACCTCACTGGCCCATATGTATCTTTATTAATTAAGACAAGTTACAGGTAAAGCCCGAGTTGACAAGGAGGGTCTGTATAAGGACATAGCAGACACAGCTCACTGGGCCTACCTGTGTAAGGTTGCTGTGTGGCCTCTTCTAAACAGTCTAAGCCTCCAGGAGCTCCTCCATGCAAAAGACAATGTCACAAGGTATTGACTACACAACCCATAATCTTTAGGATGTGGTCATGTCTATGGCAACCAAATGTCATATTTGTCCCTTAAGAAAATAGCTAAAATGAGGCCGGGCATGGTAGCACACACCTTTAATCCCAGCCCTCGGAGAGGCAGAGGCAGGTGAATCACTGAGTTAGAGACCAGCTTGGTCTACAAAGAGTCCACGACAGCCAGGACTATTATACAGAGAAACCTTGTCTTGAAAAACAAAAACAATTTTTTAAAAATCCAAAAAGAAACAGAAAATAGCTAAAATGATAAATCCTGTTTAAAAAATCAGCTCCCTGCTCTGGAAGAGGAAGGAGTGAATAGTGAGTTTTAGACTTAAAGACCAAGAAACCTCAGACCCTGGTGCCATTCTGAAAGCATTTGTCAGTAGGTTAAGTACTTGTTATGAAGTATGTATGTGACACATAACCAGAGGAAAATCGAACTACCGAGTTCATTCAAAGAAAACCGTGGTGGGAGTGGTGCCCTGTGACAGAAAAGCCTGCAGATGACTCTGACCCGAGCACCTCTGACACCCACTGTGTCTACACTTAGGCTAGAGGACTGTCCATGCCTAGGTAATGCTGCAGAGAGAAGTCTGCAGAGGCTGGACACATGGACGTGAAGACTCTAAGACACCTTCCAATAGCTAGAATCCTGTGAGAAGAAAACACCCACAAGACATCATTTCTTAGTCTGGCTTCAGGAAATGGCCAGGTGTTTGAAGGCGGGAAGGCGGGAAGGCGGGAAGGCGGGAAGGCGGGAAGGCGGGAAGGCGGGAAGGCGGGAAGGCGGGAAGGCGGGAAGGCGGGAAGGCGGGAAGGCGGGAAGGCAGGAAGGCGGGAAGGAAGGTGGGCATCTTGGCTTGGGGTCCTCGCTGAGAGAGCTCTTAGGCAGGAGCCTCCAGGCTTAATTCCATCAAGAGCTAAAGCTGACCCCAGGCAGGGGTTCAATAGGGGAAGAGGGCTCCCCCTTTCTGAGGACTAGGGGGAGGGGGAGACTTAGAGGAGATGAGGGAGGGGGCTGCAGACCAGGTGTAAAGTGAATACATTAAAAATAAGTAAATTTAAGAATGATTTGAAAAGATCTACAGCTGAGCGCCTGTGCCTCCATTTCTGCATTATTTTCTGAGGTCTCTTTCCTCTGTAGCTCGTGTCGCAGGAGACCACGTGGCGAATGTAACAGAGTGCGTGGGGTGTTGCAGGGAGAGCAGGAAGTATATAAAAAGCCAGAGACATTATAGATGAGAGGTAAGTGGGGCCCTGACAGGCACGCAAATGTGACTTTCTGGCCAGCTGACTGCCCCGATAACTCGTCCCTTAACCTAACCAGGACTGACAGAGGCACAGTCAGCTACTCCCGCAGCCTTGCAACCCAGGAGGCTAAGCTTGGATTTTCCCTTACTCTTGGACTGTAGCAGAAGGGTGTTTAGATACTTACATACATAATATCCTGGGCTGGGTGCTTGGGGATGAGAACAGAACAATGAAATAATTATTTCTTCACAGTTGGCTGGACAGCTGGGCAGCGCTGAGGCTGTCCGTAGAGTAACTAAGGGCGGGCAGAGTTTGGCAAGTCCATGCTGACTCCTGAGAGGCAGAAACTAAGGCAGAGGTGGCCTGAGTTGGAAACTGAAGCTGAGGGGCCTCCACAGTCCTCAAGGCCTTCTCAGAGTCACCCAGAGAAGCCCCCATGAGGGGGTGATTAGAGTGAAGTAGAGGCACCTAAGGTTTACCAAGGAAATGTTCTTGCCTGCTGAGTGAGCCGCGGGAAGAGAGCTGGCCTCTTGCTGAGGGAGAGAGGGGATGGGAGGAGAGTTTCTGGGGGAAAGAGGTGACTCTTCAGCTCTATGGTTTGCCTGCAGCTAGAGAGCCCAGATCACAGGAGAGTGGAGCAGCCTCCACTAGGAGAGTATCTGGTTGTCAGCCCCGTCAGCCAGTGCCCAGGACCTCCAGGACCTCCAGGACCTCCAGATGTGAAACCTACATCCTAATAGCTGAGCAGAGGTCTGTGATGGGGAGGGGACCCCTTGGAGTCCGGTGTCAGACAGGAACAGTGTCCCCTCTACTCCATGGGTTGAGGGACAAGAGCAGGGCAGGCCTGGGATTCTCCCTTTGGACTAAAGCCTGGAAGCCAACAACCTGCAGTACGGGGACACCATTATCCAGCATGCCACCCTCCCTCTCCCTCCCTCAGAGCCTTCCCTCTCTGACAGCCTGTCCCCACCCAGAACACTAATCCTTGGCATTTTGGGTGAATGCAACTATCTGGGCAAATAAACACTTGCCTTAATCCTTGGTTTGAATGTTAAGCACACTTAAAGCTAAAATAGTGTGTCTTTGGGACACATGGATGGCCTTGGGAGGGCCTACAAAGGGAGAGTCACTCTACTGTGATGCTCTATTATGTAGTCAGAGACAATCCTTAAAAAAAAAAAAGATTAAAAAAAAGGATTTTATTTTTTAGGCCCGGCGGTGATGACACAGACCTTTAATCTCAGCACTCAGGAGGCAGAGGCAGGTGGATCGCTGTGAGTTCAAGGCCAGCCTGGTCTACAAAGTGAGTCCAGAACAGCCAAGGCTACACAGAGAAACCTTGTCTCAAAAAAAATTTTTTTATTTTTATTATTTTTAATTATGTGTAATCTGAGTGTGTGGGTGCATATGCTCTCAAAGGCCAGAGGTATCCAATACCCCTAGATCTGGAGTTAAGGGGTTGTGAGCTGCCTGATGTGGGCCCTGAGACTTGAACTCGGATCCTATAGAAAAACAAGGAGACATGCTTTTAAACCCTGAGCCATTTCTCCAGCCAATGCTTTACGTATCATTATATAATCTCAGAGCTCATTGTACATTGTGTGTGCTTGCTTTTTGTTTTTTTCTTTTGTTTTTGTTTTTGTTCTAGAGCTGTGTGCTGGTCTCCTTAGAAAGCACTGCAGGTGCGAAATGAACTTTTGCTAAAGCAGACGAAATTATTTTATAGCCAGAAACGCAAGAACACCAAGCAAGATTCTTTCACCAGTCAATATAATGAGGAGGCGCTACCTCTTGGTGAGACAGAAGGCTAAGAGATCCCAACCCCAGAGGCCTGAGGGGCCAGAGCTACAAAAGTGGCTTCAGCTCTGGGCTTTTCAAATCACAGACAGGCCAGGGCGTGGTGGCGCACACCTTTAATCCCAGCACTCAGGAGGCAGAGGCAGGCAGATTGCTGTGAGTTCGAGGCCAGCTTGGTCTACAAAATGAGTCCAGGACAGTCAAGGCTAACACAGAAAGACCCTGTCTCAAAAACCAAAAAAAAAAAAAAAAAGAAAGAAAAAAAATCAAATCACAGACAGGGAAGAACATGAACACACAGTCAATACTCAGTAGTTACTAACCCAGAGTTTGTGGAACCCTTGTAGGCGAAAGAAATTTTACAGCAGATCACCAGGTATATGGCATTATTATAACGCTTATTTTAGAGATACATTTATTTTACTGTCCACTGGTATATTCCAGTAATTAATTTACCACTGTACTTGATATTCTCCATTCACTAGCTTTGTGGTCCCCATTATTGGCTCTTAGCTCCCATTCCTCCCTCAGATTCTATCTCTGCCACCACTAGTGCGTTCTCCACCTTGCCACATCCCTAGCGTCTCCCTGGAAACCTCTGACCTCCTCAGTTCCTGCTGGAAAGCCACCATGGACCACCACCTCCCCACATCTCCTCTGGTGAGCCTGTCATTGTATGTGCTCCACGACCCCCACCAGACAGTGTTCTAGAACAGTGCCCGCTCTTTACTACCCACAAAGAGGGCCCGTGGCTCTGTCAGTAGTGAAGGAGGGTGCCCACTGAGCAGGCTGGGCACTGGAGAGTAGGATGGCTCGGGCCCCAGAGGCCACCCACCTGGCTTCCCTGGCAGAGGGACAGAGCTATCCCAGCCCTGGATGGAGGTCCTGGGGCTAGGTAATCACACAAATGGACACAGGCTGTTGAGAGACAGGCTCTATTCCCTAATAGAATTTGCCCTCAAGTGCAATTTAATTTTCTCTGAGGCGGTCTCCAGCCCCTTTGCTACCCTCCCCCTAGGCAGACCAGGCTTTCCCAGCTTATGAGGGGGAGCAGAGAGCCTTTACCAGAGAAAGAGGAGAAGGCCTCCTCTGTGCTCTGTCCTGCGACTTGGAGCACCCCCACTGGCCCTTCCTGGATGGGGATCCCACACCCCTCTCCTGATTCTGGCCTCCCTCCACAGCAGGGAGAACAGCTGCTCCCATCAGGACCCCCCAGTCTACGCTATGGAGACAGACCCTTTCTCTGACCTCTGGTAAGTTCACGTGGGTCCAGAATCCCCTTTGTCCTTCTGGGTGAGAAAGGCTTGGGACCACAATGGGCAGGAAGGGGTGTGGAAGACACAGAGATGGGAGGGTGTGGCCCACACATCCTCAGTGGAGGGGACAGAGATCATCTCTGAGATCAGCTAGATCTGTGGCTTGAGACCCAGCTGCCCAGAGTCCTGGGGATCTCCTGGCTCAACATAGCTACTCTTGTGCCTGGCTGCCCCTAAGGCAGAGCCTTCTTTCCCCGACTCTACTGCGGTACCCTGAAGCCTAACCCTGGGTCTCTGGGAGTCTTGGAAGCTGTGGGAACCCTAGCTTGGGTGAGCATGGGGAGCATCTTCAGAAATCTCCCCTTCCTTCTCTTGAGACCCTTTTTGCAGCCCCACCTCCTGAAATACAAGGGTATAGAGAGGTCTGGGCAGGATCCCACTGGTTGGAACCCCCTTGTCATCACAGGGTTGGGGGCTCAGGGCCACAGGACAAACCAGAGGTTGAAGTGAGCTGTGAGAAACAGCAGAAGAGGAGGGTGGAGTCCTGGGGTCAGCTGAGGGACTGTGGGTTTTAGGGATGCTGGATGCCGTGCCCTCCTCCCAGGCAGTTCCTGGAGGAGCACCCTCTCCAGCCCGTGCTCTTTATCTGGTAGCGCTGGGGTGTGAGCACCGGAATTCCTATTTCTTTGCTGTCAAAGCCTTGAAAAGAGCAGAGGGTGGGACTGAAGATGACAGAATGGATGGGTAGTGGGTCAGGGTCAACTGCAAAGGGGAGATAGTCATTCCTCAGGCTGGCCACCTGCTCGGCTGCTGCTGCGGCGGCGGCAGGCTTGTGCAGCTGAGGTCTCTTCTCAGTGTGTGGGGCCCACTGCTCTTGGGTTACACTGGTGAGCATCCTCCCCCTTCATCTGTCCCAGTGAACGCTTAATTAGTCCTTTACTGATTGCCAGAAACTGGGCTAAATGTTAAAAGGAAAGGGACTGCTCTGTGTCTGTGTGTGTGTGTGTTGTGTGTGCATGCATGTTGCACAGTCCCATGCAAGTCAGAAAGCCCTAGGGTAGCACCTGCCCAAAGGAAATACCAGCCATGCTAAAAGAAGAAACAAATGAAATTAATGTTAATAGTAGATGTTATTTAACACAATATATCCAAAATCACTGCAATACATAAGTTTTTAAAAAAATCTTAATGAGCCGTTCCTTGTCCCTTTCTATGTACTAAGCCCTTGGAATCGAATGCATAGTTTACATTTATAGTACATCTCTGTTCTGATCAGCCACATTGTGGTGAGTGGCCACTGTACAGCACAGCAGGGTCCTCAGGAGGATACTTTTGGTGAGACTCAGGGGCCAGCAGCATCGCTCAGAAGGCCATTAGAAAGACAGAATCACAGACCTCAAACCTACTAAGGCAGAATCTACAGTGTTTAAACCAAACCCCCATGTAGTTATGAGCATAGGGATGTCTAAAAGGGCCAGGGGCATGGGACCCTAGGATGTTCCCATGAAGGATCGTATATAACTTGCCCCCCAACAATTAGGAGACTTGTCTGAGTATTAGCATGTAAGCACAGGAAAACAGGCTCAGAGAGTCTAATTCCCTATAGCTATAGCCATAAAACTCAGCAATGAGTGAGCCATGGTTAATGCCCTCTCCCCAGTCTCTCAGCATTCCCTCCTTGATTGCCCAAAGTTACAATTAGTCCCATGCCTTGGTCCCTTCTTTGCTGGCAGACAGGCTAGTGAGCTACAGTGGGCTCCGCATAGGAAGCGGGTGTCATGTGAAGGGATGGGCAGGCCACAAGACCTGCTGTGTTTCCTGTCCTCAAACGCCAAAGACAGTTGGCATTTGTCCACGGGGTGGAGGGGGGGTGCAGGGAATGGGAGGGGTTGTACTTCATGCTAAGTGGGCTGCTCGTCTTTGTGATACTATCAGTTTGGAATTATGGCAATCCCATTGCACAAACAGGTAAGTAGAGGCTCCGAGTGGCTGGTCCTCCAGCAGTGAGCTAAGTTGACGTTGACTCTGAAGCGCACCTGGTTCCAGCGTCAGGACTCTGCTTCTTGTCCCGTGCTTCTCCTCCTATAGATCTTCTTCCTGTTACCTCTGCATACATGAGACACATCCACACTTTGTGGTTGCAAGTCAGTTCCTGAGGGAAAACTGCTGAGTTAAGCTCCTCCAGGGGGAAAAAAAAAATCTTTCTCCCAGATGATGAAGTGGTTGTTTTATAGATCAGCTTTGACACCTGCAGCTATTTCAAACATAGCCAGGACTGGACCTTCTCCCCTCCGCCTCCCCATGGGCGATGTCATCCTCAGGAGGAGCTGAGGAAATGGCTTAGGGGCTCTGCTTCCCCTTAGAAGCTTTGGGGGCCCAGTCTGGGTCTCAGAGCTTTTAGCCAATTGGTTCCTTGAACTGATCTTTTGAGTTCAGGAGTCTCTGAGTGCAGGAGGTTGGAGAGGGAGATGGACAGGGAGGGAAGGCCAGCAGAAGCCATCTGGAACCCCAAATTGTTCTTCACATAAATTTGGGGGACAGAGTGACTCAGGAAACACACAACGGAGAGAACATCATTGCAAGGTGGTGTGAATAGCAAAAAGCCCGGAAGAGAAGATGCAGAGCTGGTCCCTGATGCATTTTCTCACTTCTTATGTACCGGAGCAAAGGCAAGGTGGCCATGTCCATGGTGGAGAGGGGGCTTCCTCAAGACAGTGAAAATATTCCCCACGGAGAAATTAGGGCACACTGACCACATGATGAATGAAAGAACAAGTCTCTACCTCCCAAGTGGGAAGGACAAAGAGTGACCATGACCATTGGGGGGGGGGGTCATCTCCACGATCTCCCAAATTCTAGTCTGACCATACAGGGCAGGGCGGGTGTAGCTCAGCTGACAGAGTGCCTTTCGAGCATGCACAAAGTCCTTTGTTGGATCCCAGCATTGAATAAACTATGTGTACTGGCACATATCTGTAATATGTGCCCACCTTGGGAGGTGGAAGCAGCAGGGTCAGAAGTTCAAGGCCATCCTCAGCTACATAGCAAGGTCCAAGCCAGCCCCGTGTATACATGAGGTCCTGTTTTAAAATTTTTAAACCCAGGAGAATTTCTTGTTCTCTAATTTCTCTCATAAGCGCATAATAGAAAAAAAAAAAGGGTTGCTGGGCAGGGGTAGGCAGGGAGCAGATACTAGAAAGAGATCTAATTGTGATGCCAACTGACCTTTTTAGAGGTGCTCTGGGTAACCATGCAAGGAAGGTTTGGTTCTTCCCAAGTAGCCAATGAAAAATCGGAAAAGCCAGGGACTTTCCAGCAGCTGCTCCACAGAGGAAAATGTTCAAATTGAGATTTGAATGCTGATAATCACAGCCTGCTACCTAATCGAGCTCTGATTCCATCTGACGCAAAGAAGGCAGATGCCTCCTAGAGCTGGCCTGACTTTATTTCACGGGTATACTGTCGAAGTAATCTATGGGTTCAGCACTCCAGGACATTGTTTTCCAAGGCCAGGCACGGAAGCTGGCAGATAGTAGATGCCCAGTGAACGCATGAGAGAATGACCCAGGGTTTCTAGATTTCTGAGTGGATATAAAAACGATTAGCTCGGACAGCAGATCAAGGACAGTGCCCAGATTCACTTCCCACTTCCTGCCTGTACTCAGTCCATGGTACAAGATGGTGGCAAGATGGTTCTTAGAGGCTTTGGCCTTGCTGAGTCAGGTACACCACATGGTTCTGTGCCCAGCGATCCTCAAACGAGACTTATTTGGTAGTGCTGGCAAGGACAGAGCCTGCCTACCTGGATGCACATGCCCCTGAAAGACGTCCCTCAATTTCTCTTGCTCCACTTCACTTGTCTATAAGGCAGAGGTGAGAATGGACCTGCCTGGGAAGATGTGTGGGCCTTAACTAAGCCACACAGAGGGGGGCCCTCCAAATGGCGTTGTCAATAAATGCTACTCCCCAGATTTCTCTAAGAATCTTAGTGTCCTTGTTTTGTTTCTCTGTAACTTACTGAGGAAGGATGAAATGTCCAAGTACAGGACTGTGTCTTTTCCATGTCCCTTAAGTTTCTTTGTCAAGGACATGGGGCAGGTTATGGAGCAGGGGTGGCCTTCTGCTCAGCATCCCAGCCGAGAGATCCCTTTTGAGGTTCTGGGAAGAGAAGGAGACAAATGACAAAGTGGTGGGTCCACAAAAGAGGCCAGTGACAAATGACTGGAAGGACTGGGTGGACAGATGCGCAAGAGCAAAGGCCCCTGTCCTTTTATTGGAGAACTCCTCACAGCTCCCTGAACAAGACAGACGCTCCCCAGGGGCTGGGTGGAGGTTTGGTCTCCCTGGTTCTCTCTGCCTGGATGAGTAATATGGACCGGGGCAGAGGGTCTATATCAATCTAGTCCTACAGAAAAATGAATGAAAATTGAATTCCCTGAGGAGAATCGGGGAGCTGTTATCCAGACAGAGATAAATCAAAGGATGCCACAAAGCCAGGGAGAGCAGGTTTGCAACAGCAGCACAATAATTAAGGAAACAGTTTCAAAATGCAAATGATGGAAGTGCTTAAGAGGGATGAGGATAGAGAAGCGACGGTTAGAGATGGGGTGAGGACAGGGAGCAGGGGCAGTGAGATTTTTTTTTTCCTCTGTGGAGAAAGGGGATAGGGTTCCTCACTTTGAAGGGTGAGCCTGCCCACTCCCACGAAACTCCTAAAATGCAAGGGTTAGAGGGAACACAAGCCTGTAAGAGCAGAGCAGAGGACTGGGCGGCAAAGGCTGGATTTAATTTCTAGTCGGCTCTGCAGCTTATTAGCTGTGTGACCTCAGGCAAACCACTTAACCTCTCTGATTCCTGAGAATCATACCCACGTCCAAGCGTAATGTTGAAGATCAAATGAGATAAACTATATGGAGGGCCTTCATAAAATGTAAGCGCTGGAGAAACTGCAAGCTATCATCATTCTCCCAAATTGGATTTCTCCCTCTTGGAGTCGGATCCACTGACATGTTAGATTTCGTTCCCAGAAATGTACTGTATAAATGTCTAGAAAGTGCTAGATTCTTTGGGCTGGCTATTGACCATCTTCTCTGACAGACCCACAGAAAGCCACACCACCACTGCCTGTCTCCTGGGGCCTACTCCCTGGAAGGCGCCTTGCCCATGGCCACCCGAGAGAATAACTGCCTCTAAGGAGTGTTCTTCCCAAGAGGCCGCCTTCCAACCTGGGAGCTTGGTGAGAAAGGGCAACCAATTCCAGCAGGTGCCTAAATTCCGAGTCCTACCTAGGGTTTTCTGGGACGCTCCTCATACTGGAGCTTGGCTGGAGTTGGCCATCCTCTCTTTCTGGGCAGGGCGTGGCAGAGGCTGCTTAGCCCCTCCTCCTAGCCTGTTTGTCCACCCACCAGACCACCACTTCTTGGCTTGTGGAGAGGAGACCCAGCAGCGACCAGGTGGAAATACTTACTGCGATACTTGCTACAGTTATACACTTTCAATAAATGTTGTTATTGTCACCGACATCTGTACCAGACACTAAACATTCAGTTTTAGGAACGCTTTTAACTAATGTTTCCCTGTCAGCGAATGCAAAGGCAGAGGCCTCCAAGGGAAATGAAACACAAGAACCTTGGGAATAAGACCCAGCACATACCAGGGACAAGTGCCCAGGCAAAGAGTATTTTCCGGCTGAGGTGCATTATGGGTAGGTGTGGGGTGCCATGGCACAGAGAGGCCAGGCTGCTGCTTACAGGTTCACAAACTATAGCCATGGATCTGTCAAGGGACAGATGTGACACTGGCATTCCGTCCATCAGCTCCGCGACAGCATCACCCTAACCTAGTCACACTATCCCCTACTTGGTGACCTACCAGTACCCTGCACCACATGACAAGCAGGCAGCACCCAGCCAATTTATGTCAGAGGGGGGACAAGAATTGCAGAGGATGATTTTAAAGTAGTATTTCATTTCATTTGTTTTCTTATTTTGGGTTTTTCAAGACAGGGTTCGTCTGTGTAGCCCTGGCTGCCCTGGAACTCACTCTAGGCCAGGCTGGCCTCAAACTCAGAGATCCACTTTCCTCTGCCTCCTGAGGGCTGGGATTAAAGGTGTGCGCCACTACCACTGCCTTATACTTAATGTATAATTTTAGACTATAAAGCAATTACTCAGAAGGCTGAAAGCAGGGGGTTTCCACAAGTTTAAGGTTAGCCTGAGCTACATAGTGCGTACTAGGCCAGCTTGGGTTGCAAAGTGAGACACTGTCTCAGGCTGGGGTGGAGTGGGGCAAGGGTGGGTCAACATACCCAACTGTAGTCTCAGCACTTGGCGGGTGGAGAGGCTGGAGGATCAGGAATTCAAAGTGTTTTCAGCTACCTATCAAGAGCAAGGTAACCTAGGCTGCATGACATCCTGTATGTGTGAGGAATTCCTAGATTTACTGTACATTTCGTTACATAGGATTCCTTTACTAACATCATTGAAAAATATAGCTACATAACATGAAATCTTGAAAGTAAAAAAAAAAAAAGGTTCATAATACATTTTTCTAATATGCTTTGAAAATAGATTTTTTGAATAGTATTTTGATACATTTCCTTGTTTTCCCTCCTCTTTCTTTAAAAGCAATTTTATCAGTTTTTTTCCTGCTTTGTAAAATAATGTGCTTATTAAGAAAAGGCAAAAAGAATAAAATAAACCATCTATTCTATATATAACCACATTTATATTTTAGCATATTTTTCTGGTTATGGTTTTTAAGGTTCTTAAATTCATATTATTTTATAATCTCTTTCCTCATTTTCTAATATATATCCTACATTTTCTACACTATCAGATTTTCTACTATTTCTAATGATTTCATAGCATTCAGTTTGCTCCATAGGGTTGGATAGATCTCTCTCTCCCTGTGTCTGTCTCTTCCTCCCTCTTTTTTTTTTAATCCCCTTCTTTTCTTTCTTTCTTTTTTTCTTTCCCTGGAAACGAAATCCTGTGTTTCCTACATCTTACAACTGAGCCATACTCACAACCCTTATGTTATTTTCTTTTTAAAAGTACAAATACCTTGTAACTTTGTGTTTATAATATTCTTAATCACATTGTGTGAATACATTTCTACATAAATGGCATTTTAGGCTATAAAATATCTTACCCTAGACTAGGGATATAGCTCCATGGTAGAACCCATGCCTACTTGCCTAGCAAGTGCAAAGCCCTGAATTCTCTCCCCAGGAGCAAAACAAACTATTGTCAAAATGCCCCCAGAAAACATTTACATTCCCATTAGGATTTTTCCCTGTTCTCTTTACACCCAAACTAACAATAGGTGTTATCTGCTTTTCTAATTAACTAACATTTTTTACTGGTTGTCTCAGCATTCCCATGTTGCTGGACTTTATAATTAGTTTCAATGACTGCTTCAGATACTACCTAGCAAATCTAATATGCTTCTCCAAAGCACTTTCTTTTGTTGTTTACGTAGGATATATTCCCCTTCCAGCAATAACGCTGTATAAACATCTTCATGCATGAATCTTTAAAAAATATTCTAGGTTACCTTTTGTGAAAAAAAAAAAAACCACACTCAGAAATGGAATTACATGAGCGAAAAGATAGGACAATTTTATGGTTTGGATACATATACATATCCCCAAATTTCTTTCCAAACGGACATTAAGAGTTTATAAAGACACCAGCAATGTCTGTGAGAGAACCATTTATAAACACCCTGACCAACTGATTCCCGATTTCCTCCCAGGTGGTCATTTAACAAACAAACAAACAAATAAATAAACAAAGATGTGGGCTACACTGCTTTTTTCCCTTGTGTTTGCTTGCTAATGAAGCTGGCATTTCCACATATTCTCTGAATTTGTGGATACAGCTCATAGGTAAATAGGCAGGCAGGACCCTAGTTAGTGCCTGGACCCATAGAAGTTACTGTGACCTCATTGGAGATAGACCCTAAGTAGCACGCACAGCCACGCCCTCCTCTTACTGTCCCAAGCTCCTCAACCACCAACCCTAAAACACCAGCAGTAAGAAATTTTCTCAGGAAGACTGTGAAGGCGCAGCGTCCCCCTTCCTGCCCATGCAGGGTCCTATTAGGCTAGAAAGATACATCTGACTTCCAACGACTACATTAGGAATAGTGGTGGCGAAGTGGCTGAGCCTGGGGGCTGACAGGGTGGCATTCTCGCGCCGGCAGTCAGGAGTGTCTGAAAAAGTGCTAGAGACTTCGTACTAGCCTTGATCCTTGCTTTATTTCCTCCAGGAATGAGCATGAGGATAATTCGTTTTCAGCGCACACGTGTGTGTGTGTGTGTGTGTGTGTGTGTGTGTGTGTGTGTGTGTGTGTGTGTGTCTTGTAAACACAATAGCAACGCAAGCCCTTAGTTGGTCAGCCGGGCGGGGCGGGGGGAACCCCACGCACATGTGGCAGGTGACCGTTCAAAGCGCCCGCGGTTGCCGCTGGCTAGGCTGATGGGTCTCTGGGAGCCAGAGAGGGCCGATCTGGGTGGATACGGCCAGGAGACACGGGAGGCCCCGCGGTGGGGAGGCGTGGGACTAGGACTGGACCGGGGTGATGAGAGTGCCCGCTGTGGCGGTAGGCCGCGGTGAGTGTGGGCACGCACAAAGACCCGCACCGCCCTGCCACCTCCCCGCGCGGCCCGGGCCGCCTTCCTGCACCCGGCCCCGGGCGGCCCTCTGCGTGACTGGCGCGTTCCCGAGCGAGTACGGGCTGTCCCTGGCCCAGCCTCAGCCAGACGCGGGGGAGAGAGAGAGTAGGGTCTGGTTAGTACGAGCAGGAAAGGAATTGGCCAGGAAGGGGGAAAAAGTGGAGGACGGGTGGAAACGTCCAGTTACAGAACAGCTCGGTGGTGTCAGAGAAGCTGGGAACTCGGAGCGCCAACCGAGGGTCCTCCAGGCCCTGACCCACTGCGCCCCTCCCCTTGATCCTATTGGAAGGATGCTGGGGACCAGCCCGGAATCCCGAAGCTCGGGCAGAAACCAGCTTGGCGCGGACACCGGGCTCCAGGACCACCTGCTGCCGCGGCCCAGCCAGCCGCAGTATTTATAACGGGGAACGAGCCCGCAAGGCGGAGTGGGGGAGGGGCTGCGAAGCCCCGCCCCACTTCAAAGGGCTCCGCCCTCCCGCACCTCCGACTAGGCTGGAGCCACTGACTCCCTACCCCCGTCTCCCAACTGTGGCCAGCCCGGGGGTCTGCAGCCTGCTGCCAGGTTGGGAAGACTGGCCAGAGGGCGGGCTTCCCTGCGGAAAGCGACGTCACGACCGCTCCTGCAGTGTGAATGAATCAAAATGCCTGGGTGACCGCGGCCTCCTGGGCAGCCGGCACGCGAAGGGTGGAGGGGGGGAGGGGGAGAGGAGAGGGCGGGGGGGGGAGGAGGGGGGAAAAAAAGCCAGAGCTGCTGCAACAGCGTCTCCTCAACCCGGGATGTGCACCAGCCCCGAAGAGCGAGATCAAAGGGGTTTGAAACAGCCAGAGGACTGGCGGGGGGGAGGGGGCTGGCCAGCCTGTGGAGTCCTCCCGCAGAGGTGGAGGGCTCCGCTTCCACTGTGACTTCAGCGGCCTGGTTGGGTTTATTATTATTTTCAAATTTCCGAATCCATCCAGAGGGAGAGAGCGAGAGATCTCGGTAGACTGCGACTTGCTGCCTCTGGCTCCAAGATGATGCAGAGCGCGGCTGTCCCCGCGGAGGGGGCTGTCAAAGGACTCCCGGAGATGCTCGGTGTGCCGATGCAACGTAAGACACCCTCCTTTCTCGCTAGTTGAATTTGATAACAAGACAGCTAACTGCCTCAGCGGGTGCGGGGAGGCCAGACGCTGCTGTTGGCACTGGCCGGGAGGGGTAGGGGCGCAGAGGCGGTCACAGAGCTGGGGTACTCGTCAGTGTTTGCTTGGCTCTTGGCTGTGTGGGGTCAAGTATGAAAGCTTCCGGGATACTGATCGTGGGGGGCCTAAGGGTACAGAAAGTAGCATCTTTGGCCCGTGGCTTTTATGGAAACCCTGGGGAGGGTGCTGTTTGGGGGGGACAACAGAGGTTTCAGGCTGCAGGCCAGGCCCTAGGGCAAAAGTGGTCCCCCAAATGATTATCTTCCGCGGCAACCGCCAAAGCTCACAGAACCTCTAGTGCAACTTCATCCCAGCTGGCGGGAAGTTGGAGAGTGCGTTCCTCAGGGCTGGTTGTGCGGAAGCCCCCTGTCACACGCTTGGTTTCGGCAGTTTGAGCGCCTGGTTGAGTCCTAGTTGTTGCTGCCCCGGGGCACACGCCGCCTGTGTCGCCGCCGACAGACTGCTCCTTGTGAGCGAATGCACTCGCTACATTCCAGCCAACGGAGGAATGCAGCGGCGAGCAGCTCTGGGGCGAAGTTATGGATTCGCGTTCAGCCTTTGCTTTGGTGCGGGTAGGCAACCGTCCTGGCGAGGGCTTAGAAGAAGCCGAGACTCTGATGTGTGGGCACTTCTTTAGCTCTCTCGATTTTTTTCCAGCGCCTGCAGTTAGCAAAGGGCGGAGAAGTTAGGGCAAGAGGCTCACTCAGGTTTCTCGTTATGTACGGGTGTGCTCAGGGCAGAGATTTACTGGGAGGGAATTTATCTGTGCTTCTGACTCTTGGACAGAGAGAGTGAGAGAAAGAAACTGTGTCAAGACCTGAACTGGTACCTCAAGCTTAGCGCTCACTTGCGGGCTCCTGGTTAAATCTAGTCCCACAAAGAGCTGCGTTGGGCTAAATGCCCCTGGTCACCCTAGAGAGATGAAGGGTTCCCTCGTTAGGCATGCCAAGAGGCTGTACTTCCGCCTGCGATTGCTTTAATGGTGCGGTAGGAGTTTATTGTAAGTAAGAGCAGGCTTGCCCAGGGATAGAGACCACCTCACCTAGGGCGCAGCAGCACAGCAGCGCAGCGCAGCGCGCCCTCCTGCGCCCCAGCTCTCCACCGCAGGCCTTCTTGCCCAGCATAACTCACTGTCCAACCAGTGTCTTGAGCCTTACTGGGAAAAAATTGGAGAAGTAAATAGAAGATATCGCTTCACTCGAGCCTGTTTTAGAATGTTCCTCGACTGTAGCCTGCAGTTTTTGTCACCTGTTGGCAAACAGTTTCAAAGTTCTCTGCACGTTGGAGAACTGCAAGCAGTATTTGTTGCTTCCACTAGCCCACCGAGGGTTTACTGTACCTCTTGCACAAAAAGGGTCCCGCCACCGAGGTACTCAAGTCTTTCAACTACGTAGCTATATTCCTGCTCGAGTGAAGGCAGTCTGGGAACGGAGAAAGGATGTGTGGGTGTGACTCCTGTCCTCTCTGTTTAATACGTCTGTATTCTAATGACTTCAGTTCACAGATGCCCTGTCCTCTGTCCGCATTCTGGACTCTCCCCTGAACATTTTTGGCATGTGCAAAATTTAGATTGTTTTGATTTTTGTTTCTTTTGCTCAGGGAGGTTGAATGTCAGGAACTGACTTTGTTAAAAGACATGGAAATCATTTTAGCTTCGAGACATTTTGCCAAGGCTCTGAGTTTGGGCCCACACTGTGGAACTCACGCGGAGGTAAAGAAAAGAAAGCTGGGCCAGAGGAGGGGGAGGGGAAGAGAGAAGGAGGAAAGAGCCGCACTTATTCCAGAGTAATTCCCCAAGGCAAAGCCAACCAAGAGGGGGCGGTCAGCCCTTCCTTTTGTCTTTCTTGGGTTCTGTGTGAGAACGAGGAGGTACGTTGGAAGAGGCACCAGTCAAGACTGAAGGGTCCAATCCCTGAAGAGACCAGGATTTTCCCCCTTCAGTCTCCTCTGCTCCCTCCCCTCACAAGCATACCTACCAGCTTTAAGCTGTGCCTGGGGGGCAGGCTGGAGTGGTTTCCTCTCTCAACTTACACAAACCTCCTCTCTCCAGATGGTAGGGCTTAGTGACCTAAGGGAAGAGTATGGGATACTTCCTTGGGCGTGAAACAGAAATGAGGGTAATGACTCTCTCAACCCCTAGAAAAGATACAGCGCAGAGAGACTCAGGAGATGGACCCTCCGGTGGGCCAAGCGAGTGTGGGTTGACCCCCTTCCTCACAGATGCTGCCTTCATTTCAGTCTTTCCGAACCGCCATAAACAGAGTACTTGACAGCAGCACAGGGCTCCCTAACCTAGGTATCCATGATGCCCTGACCTCTAGGGACTTTTTTGGATTTTAAATGCAGGGGTTTTGAGGAGGAGGAGGGAAGAGATGGAAATATCACCCCGCCTGTTTGAGGGCTGGTAAATACATATTCTCCAGGGAAATGTCTCCATTGGTGTGTAACTTCTCTCTCTCTCTTCAGTGTCTTCTCTCCCCTGCCGTTCAGCTATGATCAGTCCCTAGGTAGGCTGTTCTCTGTACCCGGCAGCTTTTGTGCTTGACCCCTCAGAGGTCCCTGCCTGGCCTCACAGCTCAGATGGCCTCCAGTGGGATGCAGCCAGCGTTTTTGATAAACTGCGCCTCTACCTGCGGCTGCCCAGATGTTGGCCACTCAAAGATTCCGGAGACAGAAGGCTGGCAGTGATGCCCAAAGCAGCCTGGGGTCAAGAAGTAGGGTTCTGCTTGCTTAGCTCTCCCTTTGGTCCCAGTTTCTCCCTGGTAGAGGGTTGAGGAGAGGTCCTTTCTAAGGAATTCCAAACCGCTGCTCCTTAAGGTGGGTGACCCTCCTTTGATGACACCTTTGAGGTCACTTCCAGGACCCTTTTGAAAGGGTTCGGTGTAGGCATCTTTCTCAGGCAGGGCGGTGTGGATGGGTTAGGGGCTGCGGGTGAGTAAATCTTCGCAGCACCTGCTCCCACAGCACCTTCAGGTCTGATGAGCTCGTCGGGTCTCAGAGTTCTGTCCCCACCGCCTTACATCTGGATGCTGCCGGCTTGGCCCCTCTCCCCACTAAGGATGTTTAGAACAGTTCGGGTGCATAGGAAGGTGAGGAGCATTGCCTGCCCTTTGTCCTGGCTTCTAACCCATCTTCATTCACACTTCTTCCTCGGCATCAACCAAAAGGACAACCAAGATCTGGGGATTCCTGGAGGCAAGTGGGAGAGAGGTGGAAGTGATTAGCCTTCCGAGTGGCAGCTGTGGTAATATCAGGACCAGTGTTTCTGCCTCCCTTGCTGTCTGCAAACATAAGACTGTAAGCGCCCTGGAATCTCTAAACTATGGCAAGAGGCATTTTGCGTTTGGTGGGTTCTTGAGTGAAGAGTCCGTCAGCCTTCTCTCCTTTCCCAGAGACCCACTGAGGAGCATAGCTTTGCAGATCCAACCGGTCTAGTCCCAAATCCTGCCCTCCATCAGTGTTTACAATCCTGACGGCTGGCTCGCGGTGGGAGACCTCCTTTTCCAGGTCTCAATTTCTGCCTTGTCTCCCGGTGAAAGAAAGACCCCACAAAACCTGAAAGTAGATGTGGGAGAAAGTCAACAGATTCCGATACACCTCAAAATGAGCCTATTTTTATTTTTTGCTGTTCCAGCTGGTTATTTCCCCCTCCCCAGCGCTTCAAGCCTGGGGAGTTGTGTTTTGCCTTCCCTAACCGCAGAACCCTGCCCAGCCCTCAGCCAGTCGTAAGAATAGAAGACAACCCGGGAGACAGCAGCTAAGTTAGGACAACGGGTGGTCTAGAGCCGAAGGGACGAGCCGGCTCTGGCAGTCCCCTTTTAGGATGGCAGTGAGAGCAAAAGGAAATTTGGGGAGACAAACGGGCCAGTTCCGCCAGGGCTATAGATTTAACAATTAACCCTCATCATGGACTCGGCGGTGGAGAGGGTGAAGTGGATGAAGGGCAAAGGTCTGCGCTTAGCTGTTCCTCAACGTCCCGGGAAGTTGCAGAGTCGGAGGCGGGAGCAGGGCAGGGAATCCGACTCTTAATTCCATGCTGGCTACTTTGCTGGGACCGAGGTGGTGTTAGGAAGCAGTAGCATGTTTGGGTCTGGGAGGGCGACCCTAGTGACCCCTCTCTGCCCCGTGGGCACCGTGGGCAGGCCTGTGCAGAGTAGGCGACTGTGTTGGATTCCTTCTCGCGCACCTGCAGGTAGCGCGTTCTCCTGCAAGTATGTGCTCGATTTGTGCCCAGGCTTCTAGGACACTCGCCGGTGTAGGCAGGTGCCGCCGCGGTTGTCCTTGGGGACTTTGCGCGCACTGCGGCCGGATTAACAAGATCGCGGGCTTGAATGGGACAAAGGTGGGACTGCTTGTGGCCACTGCGCCTAGTTGCACACTTGGTCCTTTTCCTTTGCCCTCCGCTCCGCGTGCGCCTCTTCTTCTGGGTTCCTTCTCGCACCCCGAGGTCTAATGTGACTGCGGCAGTCGAGCGTCTCTTGCTTCTGAGCGGTGGCCAGAAGAGGGGGGGGGGGGCAGCTGCAAGGTGCCCGGGCGACAGAGGGCTCAGTGCCAGAGAGGCCGCCCTGCGACCCTCAAGACCGCCCGTACCCAATTCGCGCCAAACTCCGGGAAAGAACGAAGTGAAGAGCAGCGCCAGCCGCGTTCTCCGGCAGGACGTCGCTGTCCACGGGAAACGCTGCTCGCCTTCCAACAGCAGCAAGGAGGCGGCCGGCACCTTTTTTTCCAGTTCGAGTCTCAGCTCCTCTCTCTGAGGACTTGGAGAGGGCTGGCACCTAGGCAGCCTTGAGAAACAGCAAGGTTTCTCGGTGGGCAGCGGGTGACGCTTGACCTGTGGCCGACCAGTTGGTAACCCCTTGCCCGCGAAAACGAGCTTGCGTTGCCCGTGAATGACACGTAGGGTTCCAGAAGGCGGTGCTTGGATAACGACAAGGCACAGGCTTCATCCCGTGCCACTCCAGGATCGGCTTTTCCTTGGACAGGACTTTAACAGGAAAAAGAATAATAATAAAGTTACTTTTATACAACAAGGGCAACGTACTTTTAAAAAGACCCGAAGTGCAACTAATGGCAAAGAAAATTATTAGAAAAGCTGGCATAGGATAAAAACGCAGGAAGTTAGGGGAGGGCAGCCGACGGTCCCGCCTGGAACACCTCCACCCTGACAAAGGGGGTTAAGGCAAGAATGTGGGCTGAATACGGCGGGGATTAGGGATCCGGGAGCCCTCCAGACGTCGTTATCTGACTACAAATTCCGGAATGATTTTTAAACCGAGTATGTTCTGCAGGTGAAGCAGGGGCGGGGGAGGTGGGAACCCCGCAAAGCAATTTCTTCCCGTTGAGTAGACAAAACCGTGGGCGACGGGTGTTTGAACAGTGACCTGATGACCCCGTTGACCAGGTGTAGACAGCCTCAAGTCCTAAATATTTGCATTGTCCCAATTTCCCATTTGCTTCGGATTTTAGTGCGCTTTCACTCCACAGTACAGTCAATTAGCGATTACTTACCACCCGCATTAGCAGAGGAGCTGGAGAGCCGGGGAGAGTGCCCAGTACCGCGGAGGAAGAGGCCGGGAGCAGGCGCTAGCAGTCCTACAGGAATGGGCAATTAATTAACTGGGATTAAGGGTACTTTCTGTTGCGTTAAGAAAAGTCCTTTGAGACTCTATTTTTGGGGCTGACATGGTGACTATTTGGTGGGATTCTCTGCCCTTCTAATTGAAGGGTTGTGGGGGGGGGGATGGGGAGGGTTGGACGAAGGGACCTTGTGTTGTTTCTTGCAATTAGGGACATTTATCAAGAATTGAGCTGAGACGCTTTGGGTGCGCAGAGCTGATGCGGAGGAAGGAGTGAGCGATGTTACTCACTTTGGGAAAGCCAAGGCTAGCGAGCCACTGAAGCGCCCTTTGCCATGGTGGCACAAAGCGCATCTGCGCGCACTGCCGAGTTTAGGGATGGGATGGCTTGATGGAGGCCCCCGATTTGCCTCTGTAATGATTTTTCTGCCCTTCCTTCCTTCCTGGAATTAGTATTAACACTGCCCACAATACAGATGTGTGCAGACAGGGCCCACCCAGGCTTGGTGTCTTGAAAGTCTTCTTTCCTCTTGGTTACCCCCCACCTTCTCTTCACTTCTTCCACCTCTCCCATTTGTAGTGAAATCTTTTCAGGAGTATGGGGTCCAGCTGAAATTCACAGCACAGAGGGTTTTACCTTCAGGGTGGTGAGACCTACCCCCTCTGTCTGTTGCTGGAGCCTCCGATTGACAACGCAAGGTGCCAGGTGTGAAGTCCGGAAGCTGCCCGGTGCTGACTCTTACTGCTCTTTGTAGAGCAGAGAGAAAAATCAACTGGAAATGGGTGCAAAGTGGTAGTGAGGTTTGCCTTTCTCTTTCTCTTTTCTTTTCTTCCTTCTTTTTGTTTTTTCTTGTCCTTGGGTTTTATAGGGGCCCTCATCAAAATGGACCGTGTACCAACCATTTTGAGGCAGTTGGTGGTGGTAGGTGGTCAGGCTGTGTTTAATTGGCAAAACTGAAATAGAATCTTCTTTGCAAATTGTACTTGGCTAACTGTGTTAGGGACAGACTGGGTAGTCATCCTGTGAGGTGAGTCCTCACAGGGTTGCTATTGCTGCTATTTTTCTAGATGTCTTTTTTTTTTTTAAAATGAGACTCCCCATTATCTTTTCTCTGTCAAGCTGGGTCTGGCCACAGAGGCTTTACTGCAGCACCTCACCCCCAGAAGCCCTTAAATTATAATTTGCTTTAATTATAATGTTAGGGGGTGAAGGGATTGGTTCTGGGGGATAGACAAATAGAGGAAAACTTCACAGCCAAATTAATTGGACGTTTCTTCTCATGAGGGAGCGGCTGCCAAACATATGGAATATTGCTACAGAATGTGACATCAGAAAAATGCTGTGTGGAGATTTAGCAGTGATTAGATGGGAAAGGGGAATAGAAATAGGGATGCATCTACAGCATTTCCCAGCCATGGATTAGTTTAGTGTATTTTTCTGTTTTATTTACAGTTGCCAGAATATCTTATATTATCAGTGAAGGATACTAATTCCATTACAGTCTGTCTTCTGGAAGATAACCTTTTCTCTGCAGAGACACATGTGTGCTATTTTGCTGCAGGACTCGTATGAAAATGCTATCAAAATTACAATTTTAAAATGGTAACATCAAGCTGAGCCCCAGAACGGTTTTGAATCCACTCTTTCATTAAGGAGGTAGTTGAGTTGTTTGTTTGTTATTTTTGGTTTTGGAACTGTCTAAGCAGAAACAGAACAAGGAGGTTTTCAAAAAGACCTCAGACTGTCAAGTAAATAAATAGGATTTCTTGGGGGAGTGAGAACTAGAAAGAAATGGAGGGAACTGAGGGGAGGACACTGTGAGGTCATTTTTGACACCAGGATTGCCTGGTTCTCTTTCTAGTCTTTAAGGCATCCGTTGATACAAACTAGGGGAAAATTAAGAAATTACATAACAGCATGCTTGTCAATTAATGTATTTTAAGCATGAAAGTGGATATATTTGTGTGAGTACCTTAAATGTGCTTCCAATTTTAAAATTTGGATTTCTCCCCCGCCCCCAACATTTTTGTGGCTTTGCCTTTGTCTCCGTGTAATCCACCTCAGAATACTGTGATGTTCAGTGCATCTTTTTTGTTTGTTTTAAAAAGAATTAATAGCCTAATTCTGTGCTCTAGTAGTGCTGTTTTTGATATTATTTTTTACTAGGTTATGAAAATCACTTATGCTTTTATGACATTTTGGAAAGTTATATCAGTGTCTCTTGAAAACACACTGGAATAAGTAAAAATGTTAAGAAGTAGCTATAAATTGCTCAATAAAAATGAACTAAATGTCTTTGGTAACCAAAAGTCAGGAGGAAGGTGGGGCACACCACACACAACCAGTCACAATTTGTCTCATTTGACTGAAACCTGGGTCTTAGACGTCCTAGTTGTAAATTGCTGGATGAACTGGCTCTTGGTTCTATAGATCACAACTATCAGACAATTTAAAAAAAGAGTATGTGGTCAGAAAACAAGATTCTATTGCCAGGAGTAATGGTGACAACCTGGAACTGGAAAGTTTATTTTTGAAACAATTGTCCAGGCACAAAACTATAATTTAATTTCAGCATAGCCTCATCTCTGATGTACTGCTTAGAAGGCTTAGATATCCCAGAAGCCAGGGGCGAGTTGGGAAAGTGTGCTGTCATTTGGTAAGTCCTGTCTTAGCTCATGGGAACACCCTAGAACTGCTTGTTGTCACACTGAACCCACAAGCCTCCACACTTTATCTTCCCAAGCTCAGAATTTGTTTAAAAAGATTCCCTGCTTTGGTCCTAGGGGATACCTCTGGCCATTGCTTCCTCCTTAGTAAGGTAGCAATGGAAATTTCCAAGAAAAGCGTGCACATAATATTTTAGTGTTGTATGAGTTTCCTTTATGCCCAGCTTTGCATCAGCCAACTGCTTGCTCAGGTGAAGTCACTTGTAAAAGAATTGAAGAGAAAAGTCTCAGAGAGAGATGTTGTTTTTGTTTGTCTGTTTTTGTTGTTTGTTTGTGATATCCATGGAAGCATGTTAGCCCCAAAATATGTGCCTTTTAATGGTCTCCTTCAAAGGGAGTCTGGAAATGAATGAAGGAACATGAGGGTATGAAAGTATTTGACAGTGTTCAGAGGTGACCATAAGATACACAGAGACCAGAATTACTGTTCTCACTTTGCAGATGGAACGGCTAGGCGCACTCCCTGATGTTCTAAGAGCATTGTGGGGTCTACAAACGGGGGACCACAGAGCCCTTTCTTGAGAGCCACTAGGAGAAATCCCATTCTGAGCACCAGACTGCAGAGTCCAATTATGAAAGGCTGGACTCTGTCCATCCAAAAGGCAGTTAAAAAGCAATGCTCCATAAAAATTGCAAGTCCAGATTTTGAAAAATGTTAATCTGGCATCAGAGCGTGATCAAATAGAAATTATCCCTATCAGTACAAAGTACCTTGCTTTAAAAACATCAGAGCCACGCATCAGAATTGGGATTTCACTGGGAAGATTTGAAGTTGTGACTCATTTCCCTAGAAGGGTGCACTTTCTTGAGTACATTTTAGAAAGCATTGTTGGGTATGTGGTAGTCTCTTCCATGATTTCCCCTCCCCCCTTTTACCCTGTTGACCTTCTGTGACCAAAGAGATAGAAAACACCATTTTTCAAATAATTAAAATCGATCAGGTAAACACATACCCTTTGAAATGTTTGCTGGTGGCCTCTGGGTCTTTAGGAGCAGTTTCTTGAAAGTGAAAAAAAAAAAAAAACTGCTGGAGAATGAAAAATGCACAGTGCCCATTAGATCTCACAGGAGGGCATGAGTAACTTGACATGCCACAGACAGACCACATCTGACCTTTTGGCTTCTTCCATTCTGTTCCCCAGCCTCCTGAAACTCCTCATGGAGGAATTAGGGGCTTAAAAGAGCAACCCACTTTCTGTGAGGCCAGTGTGAAAACTAAGCCTCGCCTGGCCCTTCTTCAGATACTTCAGGAGCTTTGAGGGCGGCATTGTGGGTGCTGTAGGCTCATAATGAAGAAATAGATTGTGGTTCCATAGTCCTTTGGACGTTTAGACGTCCCTGAGAACAAAGCCAGAAGTGCCACGTGTGCATCAGAACCTCTTCCATTCTCACCTGTCTACAGGATGGCAAAACAAATGCATCCCAGTCCCATCTTCACCATCTACACGAGGCTGGGGCTGGGCAGATTTGCCCTCATTCTGTGGAAGAGTCTGCCAGATTTCTCTATCCCAAAGTGATGAAAGTCTTGCAATTGTATTGTTTCCCATCCCTTAGGATGAGAACTAGGAAGGGTTTTATCTGGATGTCTTAGAAACCAGGGAGTGGAGGAGAGATAGGAGTGCCCCAGTGAAGAAGCGAGGAAGGGAGAAAGCTGTGAAATGCGAAGTAGTTATTTTTCCTGACACCACCTGAGGTTGAACACTTAGAGGCTCACACATGCCAGGCAAGAGCTACTGAGCTATGGCCGTAGTCCTAACACAAACCTGATGTGCCCTCAAATGCGTTAATTGACCTTAGTGGTGGCTGGCTAAGAGACCAGGTGGAAGAGAACTAATGACTAGGCAGTGGCATTATAGAGCTGGGTGTTCCAGTACTCATTAGCTCATGTGATCATAATCTGTCAGTAACACACAGATGCTGTCACTCCTGTTTTAGGCAAAAACAAACAAAAAACAACAAAACAACAACAACAACAAAAAACCCTGAGGTTCTAAGGAGCTCAGTAATTTGCTCACATCTAGGATCTGCATATAGGTCTTTGAAGGTCCAACCCCCACCCCTCCTCTGCTGGAAGGGATATCTGCCCCCCCCCATCCATGCCCCCCCCCCCATAGCTTTCTGTGTCACTCCCTGCACTCTCCCAGCCATCCCATGCTGGACAGCTCCCTCAGTCAGTAGTGGCTTGCTTTGACTAACCTTGACTTCAGACTTGGATTTTTGCCAAAATGACAATGCCTTGGCCTATGCATGTGTGCACGCATGTGTGCACGTTTGTGTGCATTGCTGCACATGTGTCAATGCAGGTGCCCCATTTGCATTGGAGTACATGTGTGCATCTGGATTACATATGGGCATCTTTAAGTATCTGTGAATGTGTGTGTGTGTATGTGTACTAAGTGTGTGCACCCTTTGGCTAGTGGCTAATCTATCTCCTAGTCACTGAAAACAGCAGTTTCGAGACCCTCTCTGCCGTCATTTCCCCCCCTCTATAAGATGATAGGATGGAGCCAGATAAGGCTTATGTATGTGTGTCTTGTTTGTCTGTTATAGTGTGTCTCTGTGTTTACATGCACATCTCTGTATATTGAGACTGTGAATATGTGGCTGCATGTGAGGAGGTCTGCATGGACAGCCTGCATGCCCGTGTGTACACGCAGCTGGCCTTAAGTCAGTGTGTGAGCACTCAGCAGGACACAAGAAGCTCCCGTGTGTGGTTCAGCATCACTGTTTCTTTGGCTGTCCCGGAGTTTCTGCTGTCTTTCCAAGGCTGTGTTTGTTGTCTGCGGAGAGCATCACCTCAGGGCACTGAACGTGCAGTTAGGATTGACGCTTCCACTTCAAATGAAATGACTCCTCTTCCTGGGAATTACAGCTCAGAGCCTGTCTTTAGTGACTCCAAGGATCTTCTTAAATTCCAGTTTACAAAGGAAGACTTTGTGATGTTACTACCTATGGCCAGATGTTGGCTTGCTGGAGAGCTGGAAAGTCTCAAGCCTCTAAAAATGGTTACAGCTGTGTTTTTGGTGGGACAGTTAGATGACTTCTGTCCTGGTTAGGCTCTCCAAATCATAAATATACAATAATAACAAACAACAACAACAATAATTCATTATATTAAAAATACATTGTAGCTGTTTTTAAAATGTCCAGATAATCTTCATTTTTTTGCCCAATCAAGTGGGGTTGTGTAGCCTAGAATGTGGGGCCTGAGTTCAGAGTCAGCATTTTCTGAGGGGTAGGGATGGGCCAGAACTTGACAGGCGCCATCAACAAGCCAGCACCTCCCAGCTGAAGAACTCTCTATAGACAGGGTCGTCCTGCTCCCAGCCCTCACCTGTGTATTAGGCATCATCCCATGACACAAATCGTAAATTTGTGGCTTAGACATTTGCATGTACTCAAATGCTAGGTAGCACAAGAACCTGCCTCTGTTTCCTGTCCAGAAATGCAAGGTGGTGATGGGTCAGTTCCCTTCTGCACTGGCCTGGGTCACTTCTCACCCCTCCCTGTAGGCTCTGGGCACTCTGCTGACCCTCCAGGCATGTCTTATCTGAAAAGTGGGCCTGACACAACCCTTCCTGCTTCATTGTGTGATCCTGAAGTTAACACCCGAGACCTGCTCACAACAGGCCCTCTATACAGGGTTTTATTGTTCTCACTGTTGCATCCGGGGCTTTGCAACCTTTGCTAACTTGTTTTTAGTTTAAAAGTTCCCTCTTTCTGTGTCTCTGTTGTTTCTCTTGATGGATAGTGGAATACATTTGGAGAGGTTAAAAAAAATACATATATATATATATATATATAAACATACGATGTGCCCTTATTCTATACCCTACACAATTGTGCCAAACCCAAGGGTCTAGTTTGGTTCCTAGACCTCCCCTGGCCACCCCTAGTTGTGGGGGTCCCAGCCTGACCAGCTGTGATGTCTCCTAACTGCAGACCTGATCGGCAATCAGCCTTCAGCTCTCCCCGGTGTGCTCTGCTCTCCCGCTCCAGCGGTGCTGCTCCCTGCATACATTAGCCCTAATGTATTCTTTCTCGAATACCCATCATATTAAGTCTCCTGCTAGGTACCTTGCTCGAAATAAATTTTATGGCCATACATCCTTTCCCTCATCACATGCATTTGTAGCTTGGGGGAGAAATACAGTTGTATCAAAGCAGAGTAGAACAAACAATTGGGTAGGATTAGGCTATAGCCCTGGAGCCCAGATGGACTGACCAAGGGTGAGCCAGCTACATTGTCCAATGCCCCAGCGGCTGGCTTGCTCTGTCCCACAAAGAAGTCCTCAGAGAGCCATGGGTGGGGGAAGGGACCGAGGCATAACCAAATGTGCTCCGCTGAGCAGGGTCCATGCCCAGCATACACTCTGTAGTCAAGTGGCCACTGGTGCTGTTCTGGGACCTGCCCAAAGGGTCCTTTTTCAGCTTTCTCCTGCTCTGCACCTTTTGTCCTCGATACACTTCCTTCCTGATAAGCGAGAGTAACCACCCTTGCTAACCTTCAACCCAGCCTCTCCCCTTCAGGCGCTAGGATCAGCTGCTGTCCCTTGATAGAGGCTGGACTTGACCTGGCTGTCCACGCTGTGTTGTGACTACCTGCCATCTCTCCTGGCCAGCACTCTTTCTAAGCCTTTCCCCACCCTGCTTCTTCGGGTGGGGTGCACCCCCTGGTGGCCCTAGAGAGAGACCACAGGAGTGGCTGGATAAATAGTTACTCGGAGGCAGGCAGGCCCACAATGATAGATGGTAGATGGTTCTTCGCATCTGCAAAGAGGGTAGTGAGGTATATGGGAGAAACACTTGCCAAGGTCCAGAGAGATGAGGCTCACAAACACACTGGCGGGGCTTTCCACCCCTGAGAGCAGCTAATTCACCTTGCAATCACAGAGAACCCCCAATGGAGGTCAGCTGGGTACCCTGCCCTATCCTGACTTTCCCCTACATGTTGATTCCTGAGAGGCAGTGTTGGCTACAGCACCCCAGTTTCCCAAGAGAGAAGCTGAGGTACAGTGACCATCTATCGAAGGTGACAAAGCAGAGCCAGGACCCAAACTCAGGCAGTCTGGTTCTAGAATCCATACTTTACCCCACGTCCTTCCTGTTAAGCTGCTCTCAGAACTCCTCCATTAAGCACTTACCAGTTGAAAAATGCCTTTCTCACACAGGAAAACTGCTGTTTTGTTTTGCTTGAATCAGGCTCTTGCCTAATCTGCTCTCAAACTCTCAGTTCTCCTGCTTTTAGCTTCCCAAGGGCTGGGATAGCAGGTGTGTGCCACGTTCCTGGCTTGGAAAATTGTGTGTGTGTGTGTGTGTGTGTGTGTGTGTGTGTGTGTGTGTGTGTAAGAGAGATAGAGACAGAGAGAGACAGAGACACACAGAGAGAAACAGACATACAGAGAGACAGACAAACACACACACACACACAGACAAACAGATAGACAGAGAGACAGAGAGAGAGACAGACAGAGACAGACAGAGACAGAGACAGAGATAGAGACAGAGACAGACAGAGAGAGACAGAGAGACAGAGAGAAAGACCCTAGCATACAAACTGTGACAATTAGCAAGTGTCCATCCTGCATGTCTCTACCTAAGTGTAACTCTTGGTGTTTAAGAATGGAGTCAAGGAGACTTACAAATGAATGCTGGTGGTTCTTAGGCTCTGGAAGGGACAGAGGAGTTTGGGGCTTAATTGGAACCCAGGTGGCCACTTGGATATAACAGGACTATTGACGTTTAGAGAATATCCCAAGTTCAAATAAGTGTCTTGAGACACTTGGCGCTGGGTGTGGTGGCACACGCCTTTAATCCCAGCAAAGGCAGGCAGATCTTTGTGAGTTCAAGGCCAGCATGGTCTACAGAGTGAATTCCAGGACAGCCAGAGCTGTCTCAAAAAAACAAAACAAACAAACAAAAAACAAAAAAGAAAGCTTTTGCTGAATATGGATGGTTTCAAGGTATTTTTCTTAGCATACATTAACTGCACATAATGAAAAGTTTTACTGTGAGATTTTCACACGTGTGTATGGTGTATTTTGATCACATTTGTTATCCCATACTCTCTCTAGTTCCCTGTCCTTACATCCATTCCCCCCTCTCACAAATACTCGTCTTTCTTCTTCTTTTTTCCTTCTAACAGGATCTCATGTAAGCTAGACTATGTAACTCAGGCTGGCCTTGAACTCCTGATCTCCTGCCTCCACCTGCCAACAGCTGGAATTACAGACATACTTAGTACCCTTCTGCTTTCGGACTTATTTTTTTTTATTAGTTAATTTATTTTATGTGTAGCATTGTTTTGCCTGGATGTATGTCTGTGCACCACGTGGCCGGCTGGTGCCTGCGGAGGTCAGAGAAGGTGCTAGATCTTCTGGAACCGGAGTGAAGGATGGTCGTGAAGTATCATGGCTGGACCATAACTCCAGTCCTCTGTGGCCCTTAACTGCTGAGCCATATCTCCAACCCTACTTTTTTTTTTTTAATTTAGAATTTGCTCAGACCTAATTTCATTATTTATGGCTGAATAAAAACTCCATTGTGTAGATATACTCTCCTCCCCTTTTTGAGACAATCTCACTGTGCTGCTGTGTCTGGTGGGAATATACAGCTCAGGCCAGCCTCAAACTCAGAGACCTACCTGTTTCTGCCCCTCAGGCGATGGGATTAAAGAAAGGTACACCCCACCCCACCCAGCTGCATTTTTAAAAAAATCGTTTAGATTTATTTTTATGTGTGTGTGTCTTTGTGTGCATGCTACATGAGTGCAGGTGCCCACAGAGGCCAGAAGTGGGCGTTAGATCCCCGAGACTGTGGTTATGGACAGTTTGAGAACCTCCTGTATGTACTGTGAACCAAACTTAGGTCCTCTGGAAGACCAGGAAGTGCTCTTAACTGCTCAGCCATCTCTGTAGTCCCACATTCTATTTTCTTTATCCATTCACCTAATGATGGGCACCCAGGCTAATCCCACAGCTCCACTGTTGTGAAATGCCATGATCACCATGGGTATGTAGGTGTCTATGGTATGCCGTGTGCGATTCCTTAGGATATACACTTAGGAATAGCGCAACCAGGCACTTAGTTTTTGTTTGTTTGTTTTTCGAGACAGGGTTTCTCTGTGTAGCCTTAGCTGTCCTAGACTCCTTTTGTAGACCAGGATGGCCTTGAGCTCACAGTGATCCACCTGCTTCTGCCTCCCAAGTGCTGGGATTAAAGGCGTGCGCCACCATGCCCAGCTCCTGTCTTTAGTTTTTTGAGGCACATCCATAGAAAATTGCTGCATTAATTTATATCCCCATTAATAGTATATAAGCTTCTTTCCCCACCCACATTGTCTCTGACATTTGTTGTTTCTTCATGTCAGACTTCTATTAAGAGATGAAATCTGTGGCTGTGTAGACTTTGATGGGTTGTTTTCTCTCAGTGTTTTTCCCTATGCTAAATTTTTTTTTTGAAAGAGACCATTTCTCTGTGTAGCCTTGGCTGTACTCGAATTGCTTTGTAGACCCAGGCTGGCCTCGAACTCACAGTGAAGCAATTGTCCTGCCTCTGCTGGGATTACAGGCGTGCATCACCACACCTGGCTCCCATGCTAACGTTTCAACATTTGCATCTCACTCTGGAGCATGACATGAATAGAGAAGCAATGCAAGATTCATGAGCTGTTCAACAGTGTGGAGGACGGAGGAAACAAAAGAGCTGTTTCAAGTGGATGCTGGTCGTGAGAGTGGGAGCAGTTGCTGTCTAATAGCAAACCTTGTGAGACTGTCCTCTTGTGCCAGGCACCTGCCAATTGGTGAGGGAGAAACACTGCTCTTGCCCCCTGAGGGCCCCTCGTTTCAGTGGGAGTAACTGTGTGTAAACAGTTAGCAAAAATTAATTAGAATAGATAAGGGAGATTCATGATTGTGGGCCCTGTGAGTGCATATGGGGGAGGGGGAGGGGGGAACCTGGGGCGGGGAGGACAATGCTTGGCTCTTTATGCTTTAAGTTTTACTGTCTACTACCTTCCCTCTTCTCTCCCTCTGACACATACTCTTTCTTTGTGCATGTGTGTATACACGTGTGTATGTGTGTTGTGTGTGTATTTGTGTGTGTGTTGGGGGGGCGGTATAGGGAAAAATAGCTAGAGACACTAGCACAACTTGTTCTTCCAGCCGTGGAAGCCTGATTATTTTTTTTTACAGATTTTGAAATCGTGGTCCAAGATAATATCGAACCTCAAGCAATCCCTTGATGGGGCTTTCAGAAAACCAGAGCAGGAAGTCACCAAGGAAAAGGATAGGACACTGAACCTACTCTCATTATTGTAGTGGACAGTGGTCCATTACCAGGTGCTGAGTGACTTTCAGGATGGAGGAGCCAGCTCCATGCTGAGCTTCCAGGGATAATCCCCATCCCCTAGGATGCCATTGCCTGTGTAATAATTGTTCAGGATGCTTCAACCGCAGCTCCTCAGTGTCTCTACTAAAACTGACACCAGGATGACGCAAGCCTGTCCCTCAGCTGTCATCCGTTTAACACAGTTCTGATTTAAAGTTTCCTTCAGTAGCTCTGATGGGTGGACTTTGAGCAACTCAAAGCATAAGCTGAGAGTTTTGGGGTACGGCTCAATGATAGAGCACTTGCCTAGCAGGTGTGAGGCTCTGGATTCTATCCCTGGCACTTCAGAACTCAGGAAAGGGGTCTGGAAAACCAATATATAACTTTGCTGTGTGAAGCACAGGAAAAAAAAATCACCATGGGCATCCCACTCAGACCAATCATGGCATCTTTTTCAGCTTATGAAGAAACTGAGATTCTGTTAAGTACCCTCAGGTGCTGGACATTGGCTTAACCCCACTCCTGGTAGTATTTGCATTTCAGGCCAGATGGCCTTGGTCCATGCCTAGACCCAGTTCACTTTGGGCTGATGTTTATAGTACAGCTTCTACCCAATAGTGAAAAATGTGGCAGCCTATGGGTTGGGTCCTGTGAGGCATCCATTTCAGGGCCTGGTTTGGCTGTGGAAGGCTCACTCTGTCTCTCTCTCTTCTCTCCATAGAGATCCCCCAGTGTGCTGGTTGCAACCAGCACATCCTGGATAAATTCATCCTGAAGGTCCTGGATAGACACTGGCACAGCTGCTGCCTCAAGTGTGCAGACTGCCAGGTGCAGCTGGCCGACAGGTGCTTCTCCAGGGCCGGGAGCGTCTACTGCAAGGAGGATTTCTTCAAGTGAGTCACAGCCCACCTTTCCTAGGGCAGCAGGGAGGACAGAGAAATTGCAGGGTCTTCAGCCCCTGAGGAATTGAATGAATCCTGGTGATGTCCTTTGTTGAAGTCCCCCCTGAACCCTACTGCTACCTGGGAGTGAGCATCTGGCCTCACCAGGGCTCTTCCAAGTGGGGCCAGGCTTCACCATATGAGGAACTGAGCTTTCTGTCTTAGTGAGTTGGGGCTCAGAGTTTGCCAGAGAGAGGAGACTCTCAGCAGGTGCTGTTAATTTGTGCCCTATACCTAAAAGAGCATTCAAGGCCGTTTCCTTGGCTGCTTTCAGGTCTCCGCGGTGAGGGAGGGTTGCTTCCGAGGGATCCCAGCCAGGATCCACAGGTTTCGTTATCCGGAATGGAAACAGGATGGTTAAGAATCCAGCCCTGCCTGGGCTTGAAACTACTTATTGGTTGTGTTCTTTCAGTCAGTTATTTAATTTTGGTGTGCTTCCGTTTGTTTATCTGTAAAATGGGGCTACAAATAGAGCTGTCATCTCACACTGGCTTTATTATTATTATTATTTTAATGTACATTGGTGTTTTGTACTGCATGTATATCTGTGTGAGGGTGTTGGATCTAGTAGAACATGAGTTACAGACAGTTGTGAGCTGCCATGTGGGTGCTGGGAATTGAACCCTGGGTCCTTTGGAAGAGCAGCCATTAGTCTTAACCACCAAACCATCTCTCCAGCCCTCTCACACTGGCTTTAAATAGGGCAATATATGTAAAGTTTTTGGGAGGAAATACCACTTGACATTGGCTCTAAGGGCTGTCCTGGGCTTTGCATTCTGGGATTGAGTTCATCAGGGAAATCCTGCTGGGGCTTTGGGTCAGGGAGAGTCTTCTGGGATTTATCTTCTGCATCACTTAGCTCCTTCCTAGGATCCAATACCTGAGGCTCATGCATAAGTCAACGTAAATTGTCAGCCAATGGAAAACTAAGCCCAGGGGGTGGGGGCGGGACTGAGGGGGTGGGGGTGGGGACTAACAGAGCCTGGTGCTCACTCACAGCAGCCTGGGGAGCTTCATGAGCATAAAGCAAGGCTGCCTGGGAGGCTCACCCAAGCAGTGGGGGGGGGGGGGGGAGGGAAGAGCCTGCTTCTTGATCACCTGTGTTCTGGAGACAAAGAGGAGAAATGGCGAGAAATTCTGCGACTTCTCACATTCCTTTTGTGGATGGTTGCTGGCCCTGTCCCTTCCTTTTGGGGGGAGGTGGTGGTAGTTACTGTGTTTCTTTCTTCCCAATGTCCTTTGGTTTTCTCCGCCTCTGGTTCCCCTCCCTCCCCATTTCTACTCTTTCACCCACACTGTTCCTCAGTGGGTGACAAAGTTTATCTCTGTCTTGCTGCCTCAATGGTGCCTGGGCCAAGCAGTGTGGCAGCCCTCATGGGCCTATTCTGTTGGTATTGTGTGTTTCAGTGCACACATGGTGTGTGTGTGTGTGTGTGTGTGTGTGTGTGTGTGTGTGTGTGTGTTTGTAAGCCAGGGACAGCTGGGGAAGGCCTGGCTTCTTCTGTGATGATGGTACCTCCTCCACTTTGTCCTTGCATTTTTTGGAAAGCCTCAGAGAGCTCCAGAGGAAAAAAACGCAAAGTCCAAATTACCTTCTCAGACGCCTAGAGACAGAGGGTGGGGACAGGTACTGAGGTGCCCGTGGATCAGACATCAGCGTCCACAGGGGTTCTGCCTGGGCTAACCTGGCAGGCCAGGCTAGCCAGTGTGGTAGAGGCAGAGGTTGTTAGGGTCGTGGACTCAGGGTTTTTCCTCAGAAGCTCCTCATGAGCCCCTCAATACAGCCTCAGGTCCCTGACTAGTTTTGACGAGTCTAGCTGCTTATAGCCTGGAAAAGGGTGTGGGAAGCAAGGATCTGGTAGAAGAAATGACAAGGAAAGAGGGTCTCCCCAGATCCAGGAGAGGCCTAGAATGAAAGCAGGAGAGGGGTCACTATAGGTTGTTGTTGTTTTTTTACCCAGGCCATTACCCCAGCAGCCCTGCCTCCATGGCCTCACCACACCATGCCTTTCACTTGTCCCCTTTCCTGGCTTTGTAGCAGTAACTCCTGATTGGTCCCCACTTGCTTCCTAAAGTCCACAAGCCTCTCCAGACCAGCTCCCTTGCCTCACAGCCTGATCTGAGCTCCTTGCTTTCCCCAGGGCCACTTACCCACAGAACTGCCTGGTAGGTAGCACTGTTGGAGGCTTCTGACCTGGGCTTCCTTCCCCTGCCTCCCCCCCCCCCTCCACCTCGGCACACACTTCAGGCTGCATTCTCCAGGAAGGAGGGTAACCGCCCTTCCACGGAAGCTCAGAGAACAACTCCTGATAGTGGGAGATCTAAGCTGACTCAGGCAGGCTTGCTCCCCTTGAGCCTGTCTTCTGTCCCTTGTTGGCTGGGGACCTGTGTTAGTCCTCCGCATCCACACTCAGCCCTTGCCCATAGACTTTTGCTGGGTTCGAGGAACTAGTAGTAAACTCCATAATGGGTTTACAAGGATTGGCGACCAGTGTCTTGGGAAATGCAGCCTTGATTATTCCTTTTTCTGCTGAGCTGGGTCCCCCGGGGTGGGGAGGGAGCTGGCCACAGGTCCAGTGCTGAAGCAGGCCTTTAGCTCGGTGAGGCGGAGCTGCGCAGAGGGAACTGCGCAGAGGGAACTGGCCATTAACCAGAGGGAAGACTGGCACCTTCCAAGTGTCCAGGGAGGAGACCTGATTTATGAGCCTTACCCCATCCTCTGGGGGCTGGGGCTTCTTGGGCATGAAGTGATGCTGCGGGTCCCATCTTAGGTAAGGCTGGGGTAGGGGCAGGGGAAGCAGGCTGTCCCGTCAGAGCTTTACTTCCCACCCGCGGGTACTTTAAGCTCTGCTTCCTTTTGGGGGCTTAGGTACAGCCTGCCCCTTACTGTAGTTCACTAAATGCCACCTGGTACCTGTTTCCCTGCAAGTAACTGCTGCCAGCCAAACGAAACTTGGGGCGGGTGACGGGAACACTCCCTTTCATCGCACCTGGCTGCAGGAGAAGTCATGCCCTTGGGAACCCTGCAGAAGGAGCGACAGGTACCACGCTCTTGCCCACTTGCCCGGCAGGCCTCAGTGTGCTCTTTGCTGTGGGTTTAGAGCCAGGGAGAGAGAGAATGCTGTGCGTTCTCCGTGCTCTTTGGAGAAACAGAGGAAGAAAAGCGTGGTCTCTTCTGGCAGCTGCTGCACAGTCCTTACCTGCTCTGCGGACTGGCACTAGTTTTACATCCCTGGAATAATGTTTGCCCACAACGTCGGGCAGGGTAATTATTGTTTTGCACTGCCGAAGGGTCGTTCTTCACTTTTGTTCTGTGTGCAGTTTGCAAGTCAAGAATGTGATGTGAAAAGTGAAGTGTGTCTTATCTCAGCCGCAGAGTCCGAAATGAGAGAGCCCTCCACCAGGGCTGGGGGCATCCTTCCACCAAGGAGATATAGCAATACTGGCCACAGGCAGCAGGGGGCGATGTTGCGTACCCAAAGGACGAATTACTACTGAGAGCCCGTCCTGTGGAGCACTTTTCTTATGGGGCTTTTTGTTTGTTTTGTTTGTTTTTGTTTTTTTTGTTTTTGACTTTTGACTTGCTCAATAACCCGGGTTGGGTTTTCTCTTGTTGTTTTTGTATTCTGGGTCGTTAGCTTCTCTTCTCCAAAAGAGATAAAAATCTTCAAGTCCAAGGGGGAGAAATCCTTAACTAATACATCGAAATGGGCCTGCGATTTACTGAAGTGCTGTCGGGAACTAAGAGAGCCGGCCTCTATGCGGCAGCGGCGGCGACGGAAGGCTTTTCAAAGCCTGCTGCACTGCGTTTGTTAGGCCGGTCTTTCCCAGACTCCAGTGGGTCTTTTTGTAATAGGGCCAGGGCCTGAGAACAGTAGGGGTTTGGGAACAGGACTTCTGAGCCCACTCTTTGATTACCATCAAGGTTATGGGGAGCCCCGAGGGTCCCTAACTAAAGCACAGTGCACCCAGGGTGGGTTTCTGCTCTGGGAGTTGCGTTCCTGCGCTGGTGCCGTTAGACAGATTCCTTGGGATCTCTGGGACTTGTTGCTTTCTTTAGGAGAAGTAAGAATTCTGATATGCATAGGATCATTTTGCAAAGTGGAGTTGTAGAAGCAGTTTGCTGAACAGAGATGGAGCTTGGTGGCATCTGCCCCATCTTTTACTTGTTGCTTGTCAGCAAAGAAGCAAGTACCTAGCCTTTCTCTACCTCTCAAGAGTGCACGCTGACCTCTAGAGTGGGAAGCAGGTAGTGGGTAACCACATCCACAAGATCCACACGGCATTAGCCTGGTCCTGATGTGGAGGGCATGGCTGTTAGAGACTCCTCCTTCAGGGCTGGGGCTGCTCCCATCTCTCCTATTTTCCGTCTTCCTGCTTTAAGAGCATCTTTTAGGGATGACTTGTAACTGCCTAGAGTGGCTCATATCCAGGTAGGGCAGCATGGCTAGTGTGGAGGGTGTCAGCGCTGTGTCAGCGGCTAAGTCACAGAGAAACTGGTCTTGTTGATTGATGTGGTCTGGGAGAGAAACCATGATGTTTCTGATGCAAGCATGGCTGTGGAGTGGAGGTCAGCGAGGTTCAAACAGCATTGGGGTAAAGGGAGGCCATTCCAGGATGTAGAGAGCTTCAGTTGCCCTGTGTCGCCAGGAGTTTGTAATCACACCTGCCTGTCAGGGGCTGTGGGAGATACCCTCAGGCTTTCTGGGGGTGCTGTGGGCCTTGGGGCCTCCTATAGGAAAGGTAGTGCTTTTGAGGGGCATCTCCTTGATCCCAAGGCCTTCACCCTGCTAGGTAACCAAGGGGTCTCTGGAGAGATGAAGGACACAGCTTCAGGGAGCTCTGAGGGTGAGCATTCCCTCTGCCTTGCCGGCCCCTCCCCCAGCCAGTCAATCTCCAGGTGGCTGTCAGCCAAGGGCAGGTAGGCAGCGTCCTTGGGGCTGTGTGATTTATTCCTGCAGTCCAGGCCTCTGTGTTGCAGCATGCTGGCCGTCTGACTGTCACAGGGGGGTTCTGCTGGCTGGGCACAGGTCTTTGCTGGGGTCCTCGACCTGGTCCCTCAGGGACCGGGAACCTCTCTATTCTTTATCTGATTTGAAGGCAAAAGCCCATAGAACATGGCCTCAACTTTAATAAACAAGATTGACCTCTTTTTGAGTGGACTTCATAAAAGGGGTAAGGAATTGGGCTTTAATGCATGGTCAGTGTGAACTTGAGACATGTGGCTTCATTAAGCATCTCGTTGCCATCTCTAAAGTGGGTTGAGTAAGATGGAACAAGTGCCAGTTAGTTACCATTTACGAGCTCACCTCATCAGGGCAGTGATGGTGTGCCCATGCAGTGGTAGGAAAAAAAGAGAAAAGGCTTCCTTTATGGTTAGAGGCTAGAGTGCTGAGGCTGTACAAAGCCTGTGGCCAGACAGTGCTCTGGGGAGAGGTTGTGGCAGTGGTAGGTTAGGTCATTGGAACAACTGTCCGATTTTGATGGAGGAGCAGGATAGCAGCCTGTCGCTCTGGGCTGATACCATTGGGGCTGGCCAATGGCCGTGGATGCAGTCTGGAGCCAGACTTTTTTTTTTTTTGCTCAGTCACTTTGTATTTCTGAAAATTATGCACCTGCTGGGATACAGACAAACAGATGGACACGCAGACACAGACAGACACACAGAGACACACATGGACACAGACATACACAGACAGACACAGATACAGATACAGACATACACAGGCACATACAAAGGCACACACACACACACACACACACACACACACACACAGAGAGAGAGAGAGAGAGAGAGAGAGAGAGAGAGAGCGTACTGAGGAACCTGAAGGCAGGAGGGTCTCTGACATGTGGCTTTCCATAATTTCTGAATAGTTTATAGTCTAATTCCCTTGCTAAACAAATTACACCTTTTAAGGTAACGATCAGATGGTCCCGATAGTGCCTGTGTGCATGGATATTTGTAAGACTTGAACACACTGGAGGGACCAAGCCACAGTCATTTGTGACAGCCAGTAATCAAGACAGAAGCAATTACTTAGCCCAGCAGGTCTCCCTGGGGACCAGCAGCCATATATCAGGTGGTGATGAGCCCAGGATTCTCTGTCCAACCACCCCAGAGCCCTTGAGTTCAGCTGTGCCCTGTGCCTACCGTCCAGAGCCAGCTGTGCCCTGTGTCTACCGTCCGGAGCCCAAGCCTCCCGACATCTGTGGAGATCACATCTCAGGATCTCCTGCCATGGGGGACTCTTTGGAACTAAACAGTTGCAAATCAGCATGGGGTGCAGATGGCACTGGGCTGAGGAAATGAGGTCCCTAAGCACAGTGGATCTGGGTGACATGGGAGTGGCAGCTGTGTGCAGCATTAAGGCCAGGCGCGGTGCAGGCAAGCCTTTTTATTCTCTCCTTCACTCTCGTCCCTGTCCATTTGGATGGCAAGCCACAGCGGTCTACTCAAAGCCTTGCCATTTCTGCTGCCCTGTCCCACAGGTTCCCGATACACACTTCTGCACTACGGATGCTTTCAGACAGCCAGGGTCTCCCTTGCGCCTCCTTCAGCCTTTCCCTCCTGCCAGGTCCCTCTCTGATCAGCTAACTCTCACCACCTCCTGGAGTTTCCAAGCTTGGCATTCCTGCTCCCACAGTCAGGTGCCTGCTGAGTCTCTAGCCAAGGTCACGCCTGGGTTATTAGAATCAGTGTCTGATTTGTGACTCTGTTCCCCGGACAACTTTCTATGTCCCTAGAATCCCACTTTGAGAGGGAAAAACAAAAGAGGGTTGGATTCTGTGGACAGTGTTAGCAGTGAGCAGAGAAAAACAAAACAAAACAAAACACGCCAAACAAACAAACAAACAAACAAACAAAAGCCTGAGGGGCTGGATCACACTGTTTCCAAGTCCCCTTTCCACTGTCTGCCAAAGCCCTGTAGTTTGGGACTCAGAGATCAGCAAGCAATCTTCAGCTGCAGCAGACAGGTTTAGAGTGTAAGACTATCTGTGCCCAGATGCATGGGGCCTGGGGAAGATGAGTGAGGATGAAGGTGACTGTGGCCCAAACAGCTGAATGTCCCAAGTCACTTGTCATTGATGAAACAGGAATAACAACAACAACAACAACAACAAAAACGACTACCTACAAGGGCTGTTGAATGCTTTAATGAGGTCCTTCAAATGGCATTTCTTGGTGCATATTACATGCTTGGTGCATTACAAAACTGTGGGGGGACCTGAGGGGGTGTTGGGCAGCACCCCACAGGCCAGACACTGGCTCTGAGAACACTGCTGTGACCTTGGCCAGACATACAGCAGAAGATGAAGGGGAGCCAGACTCTGGGACCAGGAATGCTGAGCTTGGAAGTTTCCTGAGGTGATGGGAGTGAGGTGGCCAGAGAAGGGCTTGGCAGGAAGGGATCTATGGTCCAGGAGCAGGGGCCAGGGGAAGGGCTAACCTTCTGAAAGCTTCGGGTGTGCCGGTCCTCTGTGCCCATTACTTCTCAGGAAGCATTGTTGAGTCTAGCAGGGAAAGAGGGGGCATGTGGCCTCTGTATTCCTTAGTTTTCTCACTGCTGTGGTAAAATACCTGGTAAGAGCAACTTGAGGAAGAAAGGCTTTCTTTCTTTAAGAGTCCATCATGGCAGTGCACTCACAGTGGTAGAGCACGATGCTCAGTTCACCTCCTCCTTCTTTCTTTCTTCGGTCTCTTGAGACAGGGTTTCTCTGTGTAGCCTTGGCTGTCCTAGACTTGCTCTGTAGACCAGGCTGGCCTCGAACTCACAGCAATCTGCCTGCTTCTGCCTCCCCAAATGCTGAACTGCAGCTGATGGAAGGGCATGGCCCATGTTTCAGGGAGGTGCCTCCCTGCTCAATTAAATCTTTCAAAACCACCCTCACGGGGATGCCGAGAAGTCCACTTACATGGTGATTCTAAATCCCGTCAAGTTGACAAGGGAGGTTAGCGCTCAGACACTCGAAACTCTTTCTCGCCAGCTGAGCTGTGTGGTCTTGGGCAATCACTACCTGTCTCTGTGCTCCGGCTTCCTTCTATGTTGAGGGGGTTGGATTAGGTTACTAGTCCTTCTCAGGTAATATTCATCTCAGAATAACAATTTGCATATTCTTTATAGAAAATTAAAACATTACACTAATAGCCCCCAAAATTGTCAGGTATGTAGCACACACCCTTAATTCCAGCACCTGGGAGGCAGAGGCAGGTGGTTCTCTGTGAGTTCAAGGCCAGCCTGGGTTTACATATTGTGTTCCAGCCAAGCCAGGGATATGTAGTGAGACCCTGTCTTAGAAAGGCCAAATAATAACAACAGTAACAACAACAACAACAACAACAACAACAACAACAATAATCTAAATACAAGGCAGATCATGGGCTAAGGAGATTGCTTAGTGGGTAAAGTGTGTGGTGTGCAAGCATGAGGACCTGAGTTCAAATCCTTAAGACCCCTGTAAAGCCAGCTGCAGCAGCACATACTATAATCCTGGTGCACCTGTGGTAAGATGGGAGGTTGACCATTGCTGTCCAGCTAGCCTGGCATTCACAGCCACAAAAATAGAGTCCCTACCTCACATAAGGTGGAAAGCAAGGAATAACACTCAAGACTGCCCTCTGACCCCCCCACATGCTGCAGCATCTCTATGACCACCCCCGGCAAATATGCACACACATATACAACACATACATTATATACAGACATTGAAAAATGAGATCGCTGTGGGGCAATCCTGGCACCATGGGAATGTGACTGTGATTGCGTGCTGTTAGCAGGGGCTATGTCCCCATCCCAAAGGCTGGCGTGTACTCTGGATGTGACCCCCTTTTATGTGTGGAGCAGGCTGGCTGTGCCCGGATAGAGCTTTATATGCCCATGACATGGCTGTGGCCTTAGAGTGGGTAGTGATATATGTTGGAAATATTGGTACATACAGTAACAGTAAATATCAGCAACTCACCTGTCAAGTGTGGTGATAGAGAAAAGAAATACATGTGGGGAAGTGTCAGCCGAGAAAAAAATATACAGCCAGCAGTAAATCACAGCCAAGCAATTAAAGCATAAAATCAAGTTAGGCAGTATTTTGTTTCCTTGGGATGGCGCATCACGGGGTGGCAGCTCCCGCACACAGGAGGTTGAACTAGGGCCTGGCCTGGTGCCCACTGCCTGCCTCCCAGTGGCTGAGCATGAAGAAGGGCTCTAGAACCCAACCCCATCACCCTGGCTCTCAGCTCTGAGAAGGTGGCAGCTTACCCACCTCTCATCTGTAATAGGCCCTTATGTGAATGCTCTAGGAGTGGACCACTTATATGTTCTCGGAACCCAGGCCGTGCTCTGGCAAAGGGGACACATCTCTAGGGATAGGATGGAAGGGGGAGGGCATGAGAGCTGACCTCCAGAGTTAGCAATTCGAGGCCACCCATGACCAAGTGTCTGGGCCACACACTGAGCGGCTGGGTTCAAGAGACTCCTGGCCCGGGGTGGGGGTGGGGCACTAGAGTCATGGATTCCAGACGTCTTCGGAGGAGTTTGTTAAAGCAAGTGCAGAGCTGTGTAGAAGGTGAGGCGGGGCATGGTGTTTGCTCTAAGGGGAAGTAGGGAAATGAGTATTAGATGAGCAACGTGGGGTCAAGTATCAGAAATAGTGTCATGGGAAGGATCAAGAAAACAGGTAGGATGCTGTGGAAGGCAGAGGGGACAGCTCTTTGGGGAATCTAAACCAGGCACCCTGTGTCTAAGGGGAGGGTGGTGAAACAGTAGTAGCTCAGGCCAGCTGTAGGAAGCCAGGGCTGGGGAAGTCTCCTGCTATCATGGTGGATGGGAGAGTGGTTTTGGGGGGAACACATGCTAGATTTTTGTCTAGGGCTACTCTTGGAAAATTGGGAACTGGGCCTATTTTAATTTCTGGGGTCCTCTTGGGGTCCTCTATTACTTAGAGGAAGGCTAAGCAGTGAGGCTGTGTGCTTTTCCTCAACTCTGTTCAGGCACCTGTGCTTGTTAGGGTGGGGGTGGTGAGGGTAGAGAGAAGCCAGGAAAGCCAGGGATGTGAGGGAAGGATTAGTCAGATGGATGTGGTGTCTTTGTTGGACAGAGAGGAAACTGAGGCCTCAGCGCTGGGGTGTGAGTGGCAGGGACAGGGAGGGGTAGTGTCCTGGAGTCAGCGCTAGAGGGCAAGTCTGGAAAGAATGCTTGGTGGACAGGGGGCTGTCATCTCACAGTGGGATGGCTGGGGACAAGGTCTTGGGTGGATGATAAGAGTGAGCAGCCGCGGAAGGCTATGACCAACTACCAGAGTGGGCAGGTCCTGAGGGCCGTGTAATGAAGTCACTAGAAGTGCTGGCAGGCACGATGCTGCGCTGTGGGCTGTAGTCACCAAGGACTGAGTAGGGAGTGCTGGGGTGACAGTGAGGTGGCTCTTGCAGTCACAAGATCTGCCACGAGGGATACACAGTAGGAGCTTGGTGAATGCGGGCACTCGCTGGTGTCTCAGTGACCCCCCAAAACAACTGCGTGACTCTGGTCATGTGACAGCACCTACACCCATCCATGTGTGGGGAGTCTGTAAGATAGGATTTTTGTGACCCTAGTTCTAGAAGTTCTGTGCCTGCAGGGCCCGCCCACTGTTGTCTTTCCATAGGATCCAGACACTATGAATGTGTTTCTGCCCATCAAGATCAGAGGGGTCAAGAGAGACAGGAGCAGAGGGTGGGACAAGGACAGAAGGCCTGGCCCTTCCTGGGGTCAGAGGTAGCCTGGAGAGATGGCTCTGGTGTCTTTGGCACTGTCTTAGCTCCTAGCTGTGTGATGGGTGCACACACTTTGGGGTGAGGGCCACCACCACAGGCCCTTGCCTTGTGGGAATCTTTTGCTCAGGTGCTGCTGGGGACATGTGAGGGACGTGAGGTCCTGTTTTCAAGCTTGGTTTTGGTCAGGGGTACTGTGCTTGCTTCCTGTCACTGTGATGCATACCAGAGAGAAGAGAGATCTGCTTTGTCTCACCATGTCTGCGGGTTCCGCTCACTGCGGCGGAGAAGGCATGGAGGAGCCGCTTGCCTTGTATTGGCCAGGGAGTGGAGCAGAGAGATGGAGCGATCACCTGCATGCTGGCCCTTTCTCCTTTTATTCCATCTGGGACCCTAACCTACGGGATGGTGCCACCTACATTAGGGGAGCTCTTCCCCGACTTTGTTAGTCCTCTGTGGAAACACCCTCACAGACACAGCCAGAGCGAGCTGGACTCCTAGGCGTTGCTCTCAATCAAGTAGAGAAGCAAGATTAACCCACCCCAGGTACCCCAGGCACCACAGTCTGTGCTCGGTGCCTTTGATGTCTGTGCGGTTTTAGAAGTGTTGGGTTCGCCAGGGTGTGGTGGCGCATGCCTTTAATCCCAGCACTTGAGAGGCAGAGGCAGGTGGATCACTGTGAGTTCGAGGCCAGCCTGGTCTACAAAGTGAGTCCAGGACAGCCAAGGCTACACAGAGAGACCCTGTCTCGAAATACCAAAAAAAAAAAGTGTTGGGTTCAAATCTTCATTCTCTCTTTGCTGTTGGTGGGAACTGGAGCAGTACGTCACCTCTCTGCCTCAGTTTCTCCTCTGCTACAAGATATCGCGATGCCCACTTTTCAGGTTGGACCCTCTGGAGACATCTGTGAGGTGACTGTGATGACAATGACAGTGGAAGGAGCTTCATGTTTTAGTAAACTTCAACATGGGACTCCATGTCGTGTCCGCAATAGAAAAGCTTTTGATGGGAGCTGTTGTTCTGGTCTTGGGAATGGCCCTTCCGTGGTTACTCAGGTCACCTTTCAGGAGTTCATTCACTCACTCTCTCACTCTCTCACTCTCTCTCTCACTCACTCATTCATTCATTCATTCATTCATTCTGCAGATCTTGTCACTTCCCTACTGCATGCTGGGTGAGGACAAGAAAAGGGGCTGATGGGAGGTAGGCCATCGACAAGTCCTTGCTTGCATCCATGTCTCTCTGTGGCGCTGTTTAAGCCCAGTGCCTCACTGGGAATGCTATGCACGCTCTCTCACGCCAAGCCATAGTCCCTAGCCCCTTCCATGCATTTCTGTGCTTATTTTGGATGAAATCTAGCTGCTGCCCCATGAGGCTTAGCCAGGCCCAGCCTGCAGGGGTGGTCTTATAGAGAGTGCGGCCACGGTGCAGGATCTGTGGAGTGGGCACTGCCTACACACAGTAGACCCTTGGTGACAGCACTCAGTGCGGTGCTGCTTGGGAAATCCTCCAGAAGCCGTGTTCCCTAGCGTGTGGCCATTTCTCCACCTCACCCCAGGATCCTTCAAAACTGGCCAGACTATTGCTGAGACTACTGGCTCTCTGTGTAGCAGCCGCACTCAAGAGTTTTAGTTTGTTTTAGGCCCAGGAATTTTTCAAATGGCAGTGTGTGGCACTATTGCTGGTCACATGACAACTGTGTCACCTACCACAGCTTCTTCATATGTAACTATGCCTGGTCTGATATTGGACACTAGAGACCGTTCTGTTTGTCACCAACGACCTGCCCCACCCCACTTATTCTAGGACCGCTGGCTGTGACTGAGTGCTCCTTGGGGCTGGGACAGGCCAGGGGGAACTCTAGGGCCAAGGAAGTGCACAAAGTGCCCCTGGCAAGGATCCTGTTGGCTATGGTTCAGGAGAAAGGTAGCGAGGGGCAGCTCCTCCTCCCCCACTGGTATAAATCCCACAATCAGAAAAATTGCTCCAATGGCTGAAAAACGCTGGTGGGCAAGTCCATTTATTTTTCATTTTCCCTGTGCACTTGTACCCTTGAGCATGAATCACTGTCGAGATGTGAGATTAAATTTATTCCCCCCCCCCCCCCCCCGTTGTCTTTCACGTCTCCATCGCTCTGGTGTCACTTGAGTTTCTGGCTACTGGAAGCCCATCAGCTTTTTCGAGGCCAGGAGAAGTGGCTTTCTTGTGGGAGAGGCTGCAGCAGGGTTTGTGCCCCCTCAGTCCTCTCCTCCTGGGGAGGGTGGGCATTAGGGAGCTCTTCCGTAGGGGAGGCTGCCGCCCCAGCATTTTCAGCAGCAGGTGTGGACGCATTCCTTCTGGAGCTTCTCGGCAGGGTTTGTAGTGAGCACAGCGGAGACATTGTTCATGGGCAAGGGGGTGGCTGGGAAAGCGTGGAGCTGGTGGGAACATTTTCGAGTGACACGGATACGGTCTTCCCTCCTGTCTGGGTCCCTGTCCCACTCCCATGCACACAACGACACATGGGAGCATGCACACACAGGACACCTGCCTTTCTGCTTAACCCTGGAGCAGCTGCACCTCCACTGCCTGTGGAGGAAGCTGGGGCATCATCCACATTCTAGGCAGTTGAGGCTGGTGCAGACCTGGGGCTGTGCTTGCCACACTCATGTCTCGCCCACTATGAACATCTTCCAGTTATGTTAGTCAGCGAATAGAAATTGTTCTTCCGTGTTCTACATCCCCATGAGAATCTGACAAAAGCCCAGGTCCCTCCGAGGCAGGATTCAGACCCATTTGGAGAGCTCGTAAGGCTTCACGCTCTTGCTCTGAGAGGCTAGCTTTCCTTAGAGGCACATCTCAGCCCCTCACACCCAGCCCTTTTCTTGTATGGCCTCAGAGAGGCAGCCTCCCTACCACACCTTAGCTGTTGGGGAACTCCTCCTGACATGGAGACCCCCACTGCTCTCCAGGAGGGCATGCCCCTGGGTGGGTGGGTGGGGCTGTGGAAGCCACAGCTGTCCATGCCTGTTGCAGGCCCGTGCAGCCCCCTCAGCAGGTATCGTTGCTGCATAAGAGACCCATCATTCTGCATTAATCTGGGATTCATCATGATAGCCATGACCATAATTAATTTATTTGGTATTAATGTGGATGAAATATGTACTGTCCTTTCAGGGGAAATCAGGCTGCCTATAAGCATTAGTTAAAAGGACCATTAAAATCAAACCTTCCCCAGATCCATTAGGCAAAGTCTCTCATCCTGAAGAAGATAAAGTTCTGCTGTGTGAAGTGTCATGAATAATTAGGTTGATTGCTGTTTTAAACTCTGCCCCAGCTTCCCACCCCTCCTGCCTCCCTCCTTCTTTCCCTCCAGACCGGAGAAGAATTACCTGCGGCCAAGCGCCCCCTTCCCTGCCTCGTCTCTAGTATCTCTCTCTTGTTCCTGTGGCCAGTGCCATGGCTCTGTGGGTGTCTGTTCATTTCTGGGGCGGAGAGATGGGCTCTGAGGATCTTCTCAGATGCTGCTTCCACTGTGTCTATTTCTTTTCCCTTGCTAGCCCCAGGAAAGGGTGGCAATGGATGGCATCCTGTTGTCTGCCAGGCCAGAGAGGGGTAGACCAGAGGGAGGCTGGAAGCAGGCTTTCCCTAAATGAGATCTGCAGATTCCTTACTGGAGAATGTAGTAAGGGTTTGATGGTGTGGCTTCCTGGGCCAGCCTGGGACTGTGACATGCATGGAGAGTGTTGTGCTTTTCTTTGTGTGTGTGTGTGTGCGCGAGCGCGTCTGTGTGCATGTGAGTGTCTGTGTCTGTGTGCCTGTCTGTGTGTGTGTGTGTGTGTATTTGGGGGGGGGGAATGCTCACTCTGCTGACAATGTGTTTCCTCCAGAGTGCCAGTGGGGACACAGGCATGTGCTGTCCCCTAGCCAGCCACACGGGGCTCCTCCCATGGGAAACCTTGCTGTGTACAGGAGACTGAGCAGCCAACAGCATACACGGTTCTCTACCGGGCTATTCTGTTAGGAAGCACCACAAAGATGCGGAAAGCAGAAGGTGAAGGGTGACTTCCTGTTCCGGGGGGCACTTAGAACCCCCTCACTGCCTCCATGCATTGAAGGTGTCTGTCCCCTTGGGCCCCTGGGATGTCAGCCTTGGGAGGGCAACTGAGGACTCTAGCTCTGACCCAACCCCATCACTTGCTGTAATAGCACCTGGGACACAAAGCAGAGAAGCCAGCAGGAGGCCCAGAGTCCTGGATCCTTCGGTGTGGACCCGGGAGTGGTGGGCGGGAGAGGGCTGATTTTCACTCTTTTTTTTTTTTTTTTTTACTGCTGTCCTGACAGGCGCTTTGGCACAAAATGCACAGCCTGCCAGCAGGGCATCCCCCCGACCCAGGTGGTCCGCAAGGCCCAGGACTTTGTCTACCATCTGCACTGCTTCGCTTGCATCATCTGCAACCGGCAGCTGGCCACAGGCGACGAGTTCTACCTGATGGAGGACGGGCGGCTAGTGTGCAAGGAAGATTACGAGACTGCCAAGCAGAACGGTAAGCAGCGCGCGCTCCTCCAGAGCTTTGCGGGCTGTGTGCTATGCACCTGCACCGAGGTCCCTGTCTTTCTGAGTCTCTCCTGTCCAGCCCTCTGGGCACTGCCCAGGCTTGGCCTCATCCCATCATAGTAACCAGAGTTCCACAGTGAGATTTAGTTCTGAGCACTCCCCAACCCCTCAGACCTTGCTGGCTTTGTGAAGCATTAATAAAGCTGTAGTTATTGAGAATTGCTGAGGCCCTTATAAGGTAGTGAACTCGGTGGTCTCCTTGCCTGGAGCATGGCTGGTGAGCTGAGGGGTGGCTGGGAGCTCGGCTGACAGAGGTAGGAGGGTGGGGTGGCATTTGAGGTACACATTTTCCTAATCATCTCATGCCTTATAGGATGCAATCAGCAAGAGCCACAGGATTTTTAGGGTTGGCCTGTTTTCAGTTGTCTCCTGTCTCTCAGGCTGTGGGCTCAGGGGTACTGACTCTTGAGTGCCTGAAACCCTGAAGCTGGAGCAAGTGTGTCAGTCTGTCAGTCAGTCAGTGAGTCAGAGCAGTGACTGGGAGGAGCCACGTTTAGGGAGACCCAACAGTATGAGGGCATTTGCCTCACCCCAAGGCCACAGCACACACCGCAGTGGAAACTCACAGCTCGGTACAGGATGAGGTCGTCCCTCAAGGATTCCCAGCCACCCCTGGGAACCTAGCCTCAGATGGACAGCTTGAGAAGCTCTCCCGCTGGATCTCCTTGTCACAACTTCAGAGAGCATTCCCCATACTCCCCAGAGGAAGGCCAGTCCTGCCTCTCACTTTCCTGAAGCAGCCCCCACTCTTGGCTTCTGTTAGAGCTCTGCCAGGAGGGTATCATGTCCTGTATCTGACTTCAGAATTTAAAACCCAACCTAGGATTCTTAAGCCCCAGTTCCTAGAATGTCCTGGTCCTTTTGCTCTTGACTAGCATTTCTGTCAACTCAGGTATTCTGTGAAGGCAGCTCTGTAGATTGGTCTGGGCTTGATGGAAATACCAACCAACCAAACCAACCAACCAACCAACCAACAACCAACCAACCAACCAAACAACTAACCAACCAACCAGCCATCCAAACAACTAACCAACCAACCAACCAACCATACAAACAACAAACCAACCAACCAAACATACAAACAACTAACCAACCAACCAATCAACTAACCAACCAACCAACCATACAAACAACTAAACAAACAAACAACTTCATTTATTTCTTTCTAGCTCTCTCCTGGGTCTGGATCTGATTAATACAAGGAGAAATTAGATTTCTGTGGTGGGGAGTAGGCTGAGGCAATCCTTCAGGGCCCTGTGGTGAGTCAGCTGGGCCAACCTAGTCTCTGGCTCGTGGCAAAATGAGACAGGAGCCTCCTCTCTCTTGGGGATTCCTAGTTCTGACTTTGTCTGGTAGACAGAGGACATTGGTTGGCTTGCCCCCAGGGCCCAGAGAGACCTCTGCAGCTCCCATGCACACCTGTGCCTTGCTGACTCATCCACTGAGAGCAGAGGGCCTCATGCTTCCTGATGTGGTGACCCTTTGCTACACTTCCTCATTGAGGTGACCTCCAGCCATAACATTATTTTCCTCGCTGTAATTTTGCTACTGTTATGACTCATAATGTAAATATCTGTGTTTTCTGATGGTTTTAGGCAAAATGACTAGTTCATTTTAAAGTGGTTGTGACCCACAGGTTGAGAACCATTGCTCTAGTCCTTTAACACACCATGCTGTTGCTTTAGAGTCCTCCAGGATGCCACAGAAGGGTGTCAACACAGAAGGACTCAGGGACACCAAGACAATTGAGGACTCTGATGACATTTGCAAGAACTGTGCTGGGTCTTACTGTCAAAGACCTCATGTTGACCTTGTGGCTTCTCAACCCACAATCTCCTGGTGCTATAGATGGTTCCAGAAAGGAGGGAAACTGGCAGTAGTGTCACAGGGGAGGCAAGAATGACATGGCAGGGCTTGCCATCTTATGGAAGGAGTTTGTCCTACTGCAGCCTTCTTGTAGGCAGTGGAAAGCACAGGTCTTGGCATCCAAGGCCAGGTGGGCACTTAGAGATTTGGAGCTTCTGGGGCAAGTTGTGTAACTGGGGCAAGTTGTGTCTCAGCCTTGCCACACTGGGCTGCTTCCTGAGGCTAACCAGGACGAGGCTTCTAAAAGGGACTACTGAATAAGAGAAAGGCCCTAGCAGAGAAGGGTGCTAAAGGGTTAACGGCAGCTGAAGGTTCTTGTGCTTGTTGCCCAGGTGTTCCTGGCCTTGTCCCCTGCAGGGATCCTTGATGTGGGATGTTAGTCTGCTGTAATACACGTGGCTGTTTTTAGTTTTCATTCCTTCTTCTCTCTAAACCTTCCAGGTTCCTTATTCCCTCCCGTGAGCTAAACAAAGGGTCCAGTGTCAGCCATGTGCACCTGAGCAGGAATGATTTTGTTCATTCACCTCATCTCCTTTGATATTTGCATTTTCAGTATAACAATGCTGCATTTTATGCCAGGGACAAGTTTTAGGAGACATTGCATAATTCAAAATGAACATATGTTAAGGCTAATTTTCCATGGGAATTAATGTTATAAGTGTGTGTAGCGGGGGTGTATTCTGCAGTCACACCAATCCATAACTGAAGTGTATTTCCCCTTAATGCTACTTTTTATTTTCACAGCATTATCTCCAGTACCTGGCTGAATGCTCTCTCCTAAATTAACAGCCTAGGGTGTCATGGTCTTGCTTGGCCTTCCTCATAGTGTTTTTATCACATTTAACTTCCGCACCAAAGTTATTGATTTTTGGGTACATTTTTCAGCGTGAGCACTACCACCACTACTTAATGAATACTTGGACGACATTGTTATAGGATATAAAAAAGGATTTTAAATTATAATAACAGTGAATGTTAAAATAACAGCATAACAGTTCCCATAATCGCACGAAGAAAGTCCTGTGCACACGAGCAGTGGTGCTGCACCAACCAGCCACCCACAGTAGTGACAGGGCACTGACATGGGCTGTGAGGAAATGACTTCTAATTCACTTGGCAATCCTGTTCTGAAATTAAGTGACTCTCATGACTTGGGTCCCCTCCTTTGACACACACACACACACACACACACACACACACACACACACACACACAGAGTTTCTTTTCTATGAGGGGTTCTCCCTGTGTTGTCCTGGTTGGTCTCAAACTCTTGGGCTCAAGTGATTCTCCTGCCTCAGCCCCTAGAGGAGCTGGGTCTAAAGGCTTATGCTACTCTTTCATGTTTGGAACTTTGTACATGAAGGCCATCTGTGTACTTTGAAAATACATCATTGCATGTTTATATAATTTAGATTTGCATCACTGTCATGCTGTGAACTCTATACATCTGGCAGGAATAGTTAAGCCTGGCACTACAACATCTCCCCAGCATGCTGGGCAGAGACAAGTGTGAAGTGTTGGGGGAACTCCTGAACGCTCAGGATGTCACTCTGTATCCAAATGTAACAACCCAGCTTTCTCAAGAACTTGAGGCCCACTACTCAAAACCCACTGAACACGTTTGCTGACCAATGTGTTGCCCTATAAGTCCTTACCTGTTGCTTTGTGGACACTTTGACTGTGACCCACAGTATGAAACTCACTTTATCTTTCAACTAAGTATTCCTTGATGCTGTGAAAGCTAAGCGTGTTTCACACAACACTACGTGTTTTATTCTATTTGCCCTATGAGTTTTGAGCATTAAGCTGACATCATAACTCCAGGGATGCAGGTGGGTGGGTCTGATCCACAGTTTATAAATATATAGATGGCTAGTGAGGTACAGGCTCCCTTCAGGCATCCTTAGTGATGCCTGGTAGGCTGGCAGAGGCAGCAAGGCCTATGGGGGCGGGTAGTGGAATAGGAGGCTCTGGAGAGGTGAGGGAGCAGGCTGCCTGAGGCAGCTCAGGACAGACTACACTGTGGCTCTTTCCTTTGACAGCCTGACAGGGTCCATGACAGGGAAATGAGGAGAATTACCTGTGTTCTGTTTGTGACAGGCCTTGGTTTGGCTAAACTGACCAGGGCGGAAGAAGATGGAGCTGAGGGCAGATGGGAAGGTGGCTCTTATGAAAAGCCCGCTCGCCAGTGTTAGTGTCCCTGTGTGAGGAGCACTCCTCCCTGACACTGCCTGTTCTTCCCCTGAGGTTGTCTCGGGGAAGGAAGGTGGGCAGAGGAGGCCCAGCTGCTTCTGCTCAGCTGATTCCATTAAGGTGGTTTTCACTGCAGATGACTCGGAGACCGGGGCTAAGCGACCACGGACCACCATCACGGCAAAGCAGCTGGAGACACTAAAGAACGCGTACAAGAACTCCCCGAAGCCTGCCCGGCACGTGAGGGAGCAACTCTCCTCCGAGACAGGCCTGGACATGAGGGTGGTTCAGGTGAGACCCCTGCACTACTTTGTCCCTGGGGGATCCGGGCCTATGGTAGGTCTGTGTTGGGAACATGAGTGGCACCATTTGGTGAGTGGTGGCGCTGAGTCCATAGGGAGCTAAGTTCATGGCCGCTGCCCCCGGGGCATGAGGCTCAGGTGGAGATAGTGAGCACCCTGCTCTTTGTTCTGGCATATACCAAAGCTTCGGTCCATTTCCAACCTCCTGCCTTGAGGGTCCAGGCGTTCTGGTACCTCCTGAGTGTTATGCTTGGGGGTCTGGGGTCTTTGAGTAACTCCCGACTGTGTTCCCTGTGCTTTGTGGCAGGTTTGGTTTCAGAACAGAAGGGCCAAGGAGAAACGGCTGAAGAAGGATGCAGGGCGGCACCGCTGGGGCCAGTTCTACAAGAGCGTCAAGAGGAGCCGGGGAGGCAGCAAGCAGGAGAAAGAGAGCTCGGCAGAGGACTGTGGGGTTAGTGACAGTGAGCTGAGCTTCCGAGGTGAGCAGGGCTGGAGGGGTGAGGCCGAGGCCTTAGGCGAGGCCCTAGGGGACAGTGATCCTTGCCAGCAGGAGGGGTCTTTCTGATGACCCCCCCCCCTCCTGGGCACTTTCAGGAAAGGGTGGGAAGGGTGTTAGTGGCCCTTCTAGAAGGGTGAGAATTAGAGAGCAAGAGGATGCTGTTGCTGAGATACAGAGGCTGGGGTCCCTGGGACCCTGCCTAGCCTTGTCCTGGTTCAGAGGCCTCCCTACTTTCCTGCTGCCAGAGGTGCCCTCACCAGCCCCCCACAGCTGCGAACAGATGACTGTGTGCCAGTCTTTGCCCCAGCCCTCCTGCACTTCTCCCCTTTGCAGGGACACTGAGCTCCTCCCACGGTCCCCTAGAGTAAGCCGGTCCTCCAATCCTGGTGGCAGGAGGACATGCTCAACAGGCCTTTTCCTGGGAAATCAATAATGTGAGTGCATGATGGGGAACTGGCTGCGGTTCTGAACCCCCTCCCCCCACCACTCACTCCATCCCGTCCTGTGCACACACGCTTTGCAGCATGCGCTACGTTCAAATCCGTGCATCAGCGAAATTGCAAATTACCCGCATGGGTGGATCCTCAGGTTGTTTGCAAACAACCACGAACAACTGTTCTTGGTCACTGAGCCCTCAGATACAGAAGATCTTTTTTGGGTGGCAGGGTGGGGAGAATTTGAAACCTAATTTCTAGAGTAGCTCTGTCACAGTCCTCTGTTTTTCCCCTGAGCCTCATTCTGTACATGGGGATATCACATCCTTACCCATCTCAGAATTGTCATGGGCATCAGTGGAAACAGGCAGCCGTGAAGGTGCTCGGGGAAAGCCAAGCACACCTGTGTATATGACGATACATGGATGGCGTGGCTGTTACCGTAGCAGCCTATCATAGGGACGGCAGGTACCAGGTGAAGAGCCAAGTCTCAGTCATTTTATGGTGGAGAAGTCTAGTCTTTACCTTCCTGCTCTCCTTGAATGACACACGCTCCCTTTTTTTTTTTTTTTAATGCTCATGAGTGGAATGTGGGGATCAGAGAGACAGAATGTTGAAACCTAGTCACAAGTGGCCTTTTGTAGGTATCACTGTGTAAGCCCAGGTAGAAGTGGAAAAGGGAGACACAGGAACAACTTACCATGAGCACAGAGCCATGAAATCTCTGCCCTCAACCCAGGGGTCTGCTGAGCCCAAACTCTTAGACCACAGTGCTTAGGACCCAGGGAGGGCCAAGGAGATTCCTAGGCATCTTGGCAGGGTTGGAAAAACCGGCTAGTCTCGTCTGAGTTGCTCAGAGCCACACCTGAACACACAGAAGCCCCAAACCTTGTTTTGCGGCTCATTTCTCTTGGGTGCCAGTGGGTCTCTGGGTATAACATATTCTCTCTGGGTAACACACAAGCTTGTAATTCTTAAAGCTAAACCAGCTCACCCCTAGTGGAGAGAGAGAGACTCTTTCAGCAAATTCCATTAGATCCCCCTTAATGAAATTCTTCAAGAAACCAGAAGATCCATTTGCCTTAATCAAGTCATTCTTTGTCCTCAGTAAGTAGGTTATTGGATAGAGAAAGAAACTGAGTTCTTTGCTATTGAACTCCATTTTCAGGTGGATCAGGATTTTAAATTTAATTTAATTTTTTATTTTTTTATTTTGGTTTTTCCCAAAGAGGTTTTCTCTGTGTAGCCCTGGCTGTCTTGGACATACTTTGTAGACCTGTAGACCAGGCTAGCTTTGAACTCACAGAGATCCACCTGCCTCTGCCTCCCAAGTGCTGGGATTAAAGGCTGGATCAGAATTTGTATCCAGGCCTAAGAGTGGTTCCCAGCCACCTTTATGGTACAGGCCTGTTTCTCAACCAGCCCAGCCAAGCACTTTCCTTGGTTTCAGAGGAAACCATATCAATAGTTTCCATTTGTGATACAATGTGACCTACCAAACTCAGGCACGCTTATTCCTCAGTGTACCCAGGCTACCTCAGAGTTACTGTAGACCAACACACTCATCAGACACTTTCCAGCCCATGAGGCCGACCCTGGGTCTTAGGTACAGACATTCCTTGTTCTCCCTTTGGTCTGGGTTGGTGTCTGGATAATAGGCTGCCGTGTCTGTGTCTGACCTGTGCTTGGCAGGGAGGCAACTGTGCCCATGGGCATCCTTCCTGGTCATCGTATTGCTGGTTGTGAAAAGCAGAGACGACCACGAGTCTCGGCCGCTGACAATAAATCTCCGTTCTTTTGTCCACAGAGGATCAAATTCTCTCAGAGCTTGGCCACACCAATAGGATTTATGGCAACGTGGGGGACGTTTCAGGCGGACAGTTAATGAATGGGAACTTCTCCATGGATGGGACAGGACAATCTTATCAGGACTTGAGGGATGGGAGCCCCTATGGGATCCCCCAGTCTCCATCCTCCATATCGTCCTTGCCATCCCATGCTCCTTTGCTCAATGGGCTGGATTACACAGTGGACAGTAATCTGGGTATCGTTGCTCATGCAGGGCAGGGAGTAAGCCAGACGCTGAGAGCCATGGCCGGGGGGCCCACCTCTGACCTCTCCACAGGAAGCAGTGTAGGCTATCCTGATTTTCCAACTAGCCCAGCCTCTTGGCTCGATGAAATGGACCATCCTCCTTTTTAGACTTTCCTCCCTACCTTCCGCGTCCTCCTGGCTTGAGAGAGTATCTTCAAGGATCAAAAGAGACTTGCTTCTTAAGGATCACAAGCACGCCAATGTGAATTTCCATTATTCTCAATGGAAGCCCTCCGCCGCCGGGCCTAGAAGGCGGAGGCCACACTAGGACACTGATTTTGGGAGGTGACAGGAGAGCAGCCTCATCTCAAGCACAGCACAGGGGTGGACAGCCTAGAGCTATAGAGACGCTGGCTTGTTGGCTCCCTCCCCTCCTACCCTGCTTAGAGGCTTTGGCTGCTCAGTGCTTTGACAGCACAGGGTGATGGTTGACAGGCCACCTGGCCTTTGGGAGCTCTGCTGCAGCTGGTGCATCTCACACTTTGCTTCCTAAATCGCTATTCTCACAGAACCAGGGTTCCTGAGGGAGTGACACCATGGCCCTTGAGAATAATAAGGTGGTTTCTGGACCACCTTGATTCCACCCTAATTTTCAAAATAAAGTAAGTTATTAAAGGCTAGTAAAAACACTGATGGCCACAGTTTGATATTTAAAAAAAAAAAAAGGCCCCGTCCTGTTCTATCTGTTGCTGTGAAAATATGACTTTTTTTCTACCTGAAAGTGTGACCCAGACCCAGTCTGGGTTTCAAAAAAAAAAAAAAATCACATCTATATTGCCGAACCGCTGATGGCAAGAGGTGGGCGTCCACTGCAAGTGACTCTGGATCTTCACACACAGTCCGCTGAGTCCCTTTGTTGCAGAGTGCCTTTTAATTTGCTTGTATCATTTCCTCCCCCAAGGCAGGCTGAGGGCTACAAAGTGTTCAAAGCTAAGCCATGCAGAGACCACAATGACAATCAGTGACAACATTTGTGGATGCTTTTGGATTCCAAACACATGGTTTGTCTAGCCACACTAGCGGGTCCTAGTCTCCCTCAATTTCCTTGGCTTCATGACAGGGTGGCGTGAACTTGGGGGAGCATCCATTGTACTCCAAAAGAGTTGGTTTTGGTGGGTTTGTAAAGCGATTCTCCTCCCTTTAAACAAACGCTTCCTCTGTGGTACCAGCTGATTCAGTTGGAAGGCAGTTTTTGTTGTTTCCAGCCATGCTTTTTTTTCTTTTTCTTTCTTTCTTTCTTTCTTTCTTTCTTTCTTCTTCTTCTTCTTCTTCTTCTTCTTCTTCTTCTTCTTCTTCTTCTTCTTCTTCTTCTTTTTCTTATCTTAATTTGGTTTGGAAGAACTGGGCTCTCTGGGTTGATGGCTGGCTGTGTGCTGTCCCACAGACTCCCAGAAAGCCCCAGCTCTGTGGGCAGCCCCAGTGCAGGGACCCTCTGCCTGCAAGGTCTGCAAGTTTGCAGTAGTACTATACCAGTCCACAGTAGAGGCAAGGCCACCCTGGCCTTCAGTCTGTCACAGTGGCTGCACCTCTGTGGCAGACACAACTGTGAGTGGTGGCAGCTCCCACTGGTGTGGTCCACGTCGGCCATCAGGAAGTGTTCTGTGTTCACTAAAATGGGAATTTAGCCAGCTGGAATTTTTTCCCACCACCCCCCCTTCAGGAAACTGGTTTATTTCTTCTGGCCTCACATTCTTTTAAGCAAGACCTGAAGGGAAGGGAAAGATGAGTGAGCATTGCCCTTCTTTTAGGCGAAGTGATGAGAGCAAAGGCCCAAGGACTTTTTTTTTCCTGTCAGCCACTCACCTATGTTTTGGTTCAGGTATGTGGTAGGGGATGAAAGTAAGGAACACATTTCCTCTTTGGCTGCTGTCTTTTTTTGCAAACCTGTTTCAAAGCTAAGTTGAGCTACTCTTCTTTGAAGAAATAGTTCTCTGAGCAGCTCTGTGGTAGTGTTTCGGTGGCCTCCAGCTGGCCTTGCTTTTGTTTGGAGAGTGCAAGCTTGGGACCTCATGTCTGTGGATGATGATGTTCACTGTCCGGTGCTATTGGACTCCCCCGGCGATGTGACAGATGTAGCAGGACATGTGATGGGAAGGAAATGGCAACCAGGCATGTGACAACCCCCTTCCTAAGTACCCCGTTCTCAGCAGACTACCCATAACATACTGGAGCAAAGCCAGGCTGGGCAATCTAGGTGAGAGGCTGCCCAAGGGAGGCCACTGCCTCAGCTTGACTATTGGTCAGCGTCTCATGGGTTTGTAAAGGTTTTGAACATTCTATGTAGCACCACTGAAGTTGACTGGTTTTTGGTCTTGTAAACGAGTTAACCAGACTCTCACCTCAGTAGTGGGAGAACAGGCTATTCTCACTCATACAAACATATGAGTATTTTGAGGATGTTGGTGGGCAGTGCAGGGACGTTAGTTGAAGCTTGGGTTTCTTTTGGGCCACTGAGCAGGAAGGGCTTTGAGGGGAGCACTGGGTAGGAGGCTATGGAGCAGTCTTCAAGTTCTTTCTGTTCAGAGCCAGCTCCCTAGAGGGCAGCGCACTCTGGTGCCCATTTAGAAGCACAGCCACCTCAGGGCTCAGATTTTAAGTGGCTCTCCCTGCAAGTTCTGTTCAAATTGCAGCTGGGCTGCTGTCCCGGTGGGCACTGCGCGCCACGACTGTTCTTTGACTTGCCTGTGGTTCAAGATGGAGAACAGGATGCTTCCTTAGGAGAAGTCTACACTGATACCAGGTGCCCTCAGGTAGCTCTTTCCCTCCTTGTCTCGAGGCAAAATGATTTCAAAACACAAAGTATAACCTTCTAGAGGCCCTTACAACATCTGGGCCCAGCTGTGGCGCTAAGGGAACACTTAGTTGACACCTGTGTTATCCCAGCAGGCTTCTGAAGCCTGGAGCAAACTTAAAATTACGTTTAAAAAAGTCCATTCCCAGCAGCAATTGGCATATGCAGGAATGGAAGGAATGGCTCTGGAAAAGTCTGTATTTGTGGGAAACCAAGAAAACTATGGAGGAAACATCAAACCCAAGGGGTGCTGACCAACTGGCAGAAGCTCTCGGTGACGGTCTGTGAGCACAGGCACATTTCTCTCAGGCTTCTTCCTCTCTCTCTCTCTCTCTCTCTCTCTCTCTCTCTCTCTCTCTCTCTCTCTCTCTCTCTCATATTGCCCCTTCTGCAAGCTAGAATATAAGATGAACACTGGGGACCATATTGAGAAAATTGTTCCCTCAAATTAATAGTGAAACCACAGGGAAAGAACAAAAGTAAGATCCAGGAAAAGCACTGGGCAGTGGCCTGAAAGGTATCCTGTGCTGTTATAAAACATAAAATCTAGTAAGATAATTGAGGGCTGTTAGCCCTTCTTTATTAAGCTCAATTTCCAAGAACGTGTAAAAAAAAATCTGTAGAGCAAAAAAAGCCAGTCCTGTGTCTGGCCTCCCAGCTGGTGGCTGAGGGGTCTCTTGGCAGGAAGGGCTCAGGGCTGCTGAGCCAGGTATGACCGTCCACATCGTGATTGCCCACACAGCCCCTCCCATGCCCTAGTACTGACACCTTAGCTCCAACCCCGGAATGAAGACCACACCTCCTCAGCCAGCAGGGTCTGGAGGCTCATTTTTAAACGGTGCACTTTAAAAATTGGAAACGGTGAGATGAAGAAAAATTCAATTAAGCGGAAATGAGTTTTGTTTTATTGCCTGCTGCTAAAGGGCTCTGGGCATGCTGAAAGCTAAATAAAAGCACATCACTGGCTCTCTCTTTCTTGGATTGGTCAAGTGCCCTCCCCCCTTCATCCTCCCCCTCTCCCCCACTTATTTCCCCCCCCCCTTTTTTTTCTTCAGTAGTTGCTCCAAGTGCTCTAACAGTGACTGGAGCCAAAAAGAGAGAGCCCAGCGAAGCCATCCCATTCCCTCTCTGCTTGATAGGCCCACACTAAAAGCACAGATTCATGCTGCTAGCTCTGGTGAGGAGACAGCTGCAGGTTTGGGAGGGGCATCCAAGCATTCTTCGCTTAGTGAGGCAGAGTACAGGTGGACAGCGCGAGCCACCTCTACTCCTACCTGTTGCCACCTACAGGCAGGGATCACTCGCGAGTTTCCTGTGTGAGGACTGTGTTTGGCCCAACACAGGTCCAAGGCAGCAGGACTCTGGATGCTGCTCTGAGCTCACACTTAGACCTCAAAGCCCCAGATCTCCTAAGCTTTGGGTCATTGTCCCTATCCTTCATGGTGTAAATTTTGTACAGTTAAAAAGAAATGAAGTTGCGTTTCCTGGAAAAAGAAAAGGACCCCCACCCCACCCCCCGTGGCCATGTAACTCTGGAGAGCTGGTACGTCTGTTTGTCTATGCCTCCTGTGTGCTGGCATGAGATGTGTATGGTAAAACTGTAAAATAAAGATGGAAATTCTTTAGAAGCTGATGTGTCTTGCTTTTTTTGGGGGGGGGGGATTTGAGACAGGGTTTCTCTGTGTAGCCTTGGCTGTCCTGGACTCACTTTGTAGACCAGGCTGGCCTTGAACTCACAGCGATCCACCAGCTTCTGCCTCCTGAGTGCTGGGATTAAAGGGGTGTCTGGAGAGCCTCTCTTTGGACACAGGCAGCATAGCAAGCTGAGCTGATGCAGGAGCCAGGCATAGCCACAAGGAAACCCAAAACACAGCTCTGAACCTGCTCAAACTATGGCACCAGCCAAGGACAATGCGCGCAGTAAATCTCGAACCTCTACCCAGATCTAGCCAATGGACAGTTGAGTGGAGAGTGGAGTCTGACTTTCACACGAACTCTGGTGCCCCTTATTTGACCACGTCCCCTGTATGGGGAGACCTGGTGGCACTCAGAGGAAGGATAGCAGGCTACCAAGAAGAGACTTGATACTCTATGAGCATATCCAGGGGGAGGAGGTCCCCCTCAGTCACAGTCATAGGGGAGGGGAGTAAGGGGAAAATGGGAGGGAGGGAGGAATGGGAGGATACAAGGGATGGGATAACAACTGAAATGTAATATGAATAAATTAATAAAATATCTTAAAAGAAAAAAATTAAAAAAAATTACTTATAGCTGTGAAATACCATGAATGCCAGGCGGGCCTCACGGAGCCCCAGGGACCCTCCTGTCTCCAAGCCTGCCCCAGCTTGTGGCCAGCTCTGCTTCACAGAGTGCTGGGGAATCCATGCTCAAGCCCTCAATTTGCACAGCAGGTGCTTGCACTCACTGAGCCAGCGCCCCAGTCCCCTTTTCAAGCAGCAATTTCCTGGGGCACCCTCCTTTGCCCCTAGATTTTGGGAACAGGAAAAACAAAACAAAACATCTACTGACCACATAACTAGTAATGTCCGGCTGTCCTATGTTTTTGCAGTCTTTCACACGTAGACTCTCTCCTTTATAAAGCATCCGCAGATGTCTACGTTCGGGCCAGAGGAGACAGGAGGGCAGAGACCATCAGCAGAGTGATCAGGGCTCTTAGACAAGTGTTTTCCAGGGAAATTTCCATTCAGGGCTTTTTCTTTGCCCTCTGCAGGGGACATACAAGTGTAAGCTGAGCCAGAATGAAGAGAGCAATTACCTTCCTACTAAACAAAACAACAACAATAACACTCCAAAACCCGAGGAGTTGGAGAGATGGCTCAGCACTTACGAGTGCCTGCTGCTCTTACAGAATTTGGTTCTTAGCACCCGTCATCAGGCATCAGGTGGCTTCCGAGCAGCTCTGACTCCAGCTCCTGGGGATCGCTACCCTCTTCTGACTGTGTAGGCACCAGCACTCATGTGTACATATCTACACAGAGACACAAAATTATACAACAGTACAATAATCTTTCAAAACAAAAAGCCTCCAAGACACTGAGTGTTTCTTTAGGGTTGGGCTCTCTCGGAAGATAAACTGGACCGATGTCTTTCCCTAGTGATCGCTTCTGCTGCTTGAAGAGACAGGCATCCACACGGTCCAGGACAGGAGCTACAGGGCACACATGGTTACTAATGTTTAAACTGATTAATATGACATGAAAGTGAAAGTTCTCACCTTTGTCACATCTCAAGTGCCCAATAGCTACTGTGGCTAGTGGCTACTGTATTAGGACAACATATATATGGACATTTCTCCTCTTGCAGAAATGGCCCCCTGGCTGGTGCTAATAAGGTCTGGTAAGGAGGACCGAATGGGCAGAGAAACCTCACTTGTCACATGGCTAGCCGCTAGCCGCCCTGGAATAGCTGGAGCTGCATAACATGGGACCTCTGCCATCCTTTGTGTACTCTCCCCCCCCCCCCCCCCGCCTCTTTCCTGGATACACGCCTGCTGTTTAAAGCACCACATTCAGTGACTTGCTTAAGGTCCAGATTAGGAGGCTAGACCCTGGGCCTGAGGTCTCTAATGCTGCCACTGGGCCTTGATCAGAGTCGTAGGCACACATTGTGCCCCCATGTCTGCTATCAGGGAGATTTGTCCTTTGCCAAACTCATCACCTGCGGTTGGTATATTATTAGGCAGGGATAGCAAAAGGCCTTGCTGAGTTATGTATCAAAGAAAGGAAGAAAAGATGAAGGCATCAACTGGGTGCCCCCCCACCCCCACCAGTCCCTTGGTTGTTTTTTAGGGGAAAGCACAGCATTCCATGAAAGGTTCTGTGGCTTCCTGGCTGGTGTCTTACCTAAGTATTCCTGAAACGCTCACCCTGGGGCGGAGAGGGACAGCCTGCCAGCCCCTCTTGGGTAGACTCATTTGTCTTCTATCCTCAGCCCCTTGTGAGCAGCCTGTGAGTTTTTGCTTGTCCTTAGTACAGTATGCTGACAACCCGTGGGGCCATTTCCACTCCGCTGCATTGTATGAAGCTCCCCTAGCCCTCTGGGATTGCCAAAGGAGAGAGGAGGTCCTGGTCCCTTCCACCCTGTTTTGGGTTTTGTCCTTAAGAAGTCTGATCTTGCTTCTGGTTACAGCTTTCCAAGAAGGAAGCTGCTTAAATAATAAAGGGAAGTTTTTTTTTTGATGTTTAATTTAATAGAACCAGGCACAGTGGAGCACGCCTTTAATCCCAGCACTTGGGAGGCAGAGGTAAATGGATTTCTGTGAGTTCCAGGCCAGCCTGGTCTACATATTGAGTTCCAGGCCAGCCAGGGCTACATAGTGAGACCCTGTCTCAGAAAACTAATAAAAATAAACAATACCATGAAAACGATAAGAAACCACAGACCAGAAAGCATTAAAGAAGACCCACTGGACTTGGAGGAGTGCTCAGTTGGTAAGCAGCTTGCCTTGCTTCAGTCCTGGAACTCACGTGGAAAGCATACAAAATGGAGTGTGGTGGTAGAGTCTTACAAGCCCAATACTGGGGAGGCAAAGGCAAGTGGATCCCCAGGGCTCGCCATTCAACCAGCCCAACCCAAAAACCTTAAAAACAGGAACAAAGTGGGCAGCTTCTGAGGAACAACAGGAGGCTGACTGCTGGCCTCCACTTGCACACACACAAACACGCGTGTGCACCTACGTATACACATGGATACAGGCACGCACCCCCACTCATGCACGCATATGATGTGCCCCTCTGAGGAGTGCAAGTAGAAGGTCAACCGCCACTGTCCCCACTGCTTTCCTAGCTAGCCATCTTTCCTCTTGGGCCTGTGAGTCTACTGAGATAGAATTACAACAGGGTAAAGAGACTCAAGGCCGTGCTGTGAATTCCAGCCAATTGCCAAGCTACATACAGGTCAAACCAAAGGAGAGATGGCCCTCAGTATAGCTGAGTGTATTCCCTTCGGATGCCTGAGATGCGATGGTACATGCCTGTGATCCTAGTACTTGGGAAGCAGAGACATGAGTTCAAGGGCATCCTCAGCTACAGAGTGAGTTCAAAGCCAACCCCAGGTTACATGATATTCTGTCATGAACAAGCAACAATCTCTTAAAATTCCACATATACACAAAATGTCCCTCACACACTAAAGGGAAAACTGATCCCTTTTACCACACTTCCTTAGGACGCATTTGTCATTCAGAGTCCCCAGGTGCTTTTTCCACAGGGAGGCTCTGAGGTGCAAACAACATAGTCAGTGCTGCTAGAGAAAGCTGGGAGGGAGAGCCAGGGAAAAGCTGCTTGTAAAATGGGCCATCGTTAGGAAACACAGTTTTCCTTACTTAAGTGTCTTTTAAGCAATCAGCATCTGGCCTGGGAACGGGTTTTTCAGAGAAAGCAGGGCTGGGCTCCCAGTGAAGCATTTGTTTCTTTATGACATCCTCATTCATTTCTTTTCTTTTCTTTTTTTCCAATGTGACTTCAAGGTTTCCTGTTCTGAGAGTGATTTTTTCCCCTTTGTTCATCTCCTCAAATACAAAGGTTGAATTCAGATATACACAAACTGGCACATTATTTTATAATTAAACTTAACAAGTCCTAAGGCTGTACCTGAAAGGCGGGAGGCACAGTCTCAACACAATGTGGTCAAGCGGCTCTTAGGAGATACATGGCTTCCAAGTGGCGGCACAGTGGTGTGGCCAAGGCTCACAAGGCCAGGAGGCTGAGCTCTTTCCAAAGGAATACATGTATTTATTATGTACGTGTGTGAGCGCACATGCTGCAGTGCACATGTAGAGGTCAGAGGTCAGATGTCAGAGGACAACTTGCCAAGTTGGTTCTCTCCTTCCACTATATGGGTCCCAAGGGTTAAGCTCACATTGGCAGCCTTGGTCAAGGGCAGTAACTGGTGAGCTACCTGCTGTTGTTGTTGTTGTTATTATTAAAGATCTATCTTGCTAGTCAGACCTGGACCAGCATCTTTTGTGGTTGGGAGGGGCTTGGGGATCTGTGAAAGGCCGGGGAACTCCTCAATAAAAGACAAAATACAGACTGAAAAAAGTGGTCTTGGCATACCCTTCCAGTTGGAAATAAGCAGTTTTTTTTCTTTAAGCCATTAAAATGGTAAATAGGTTTTTAACAGATGGCTCTTCCATAGCAATGGAAAGCACAGGCAAGGACTCGGGGGTGAAATCTCATATTTTAGCCACCTGGGACTAGTTTATTACTGCAGAAAAAACAAACATCCATAGAGTTGACAGCCCCCTCTTCTCTCAAGTGGAGTCCTTGAAGTTGCCTGCTCACTGGCCAGCTGAGGGGAATTAAGGTTACATTTTCGACACCTGTCAACTGCAAGGCTTAAAGCTCACCATGGCATATGATAACCAAGAAACTCTATTACTGGTGGGCTGGGACTTTTATACTCAATATGTGTGCTGGCTTTTTCCTTTTTTAAAAAAAAATCATTTTAACATTTAATGCTCCTCAATTAAAGTGATTTCCTGGAGTGGATGCCAAGCTTCGTTTAGAATGCGCATTAACCACTTTCTGTATCGGTAGTTAAAGGCACCGAGGGATTTAAACAGCAATCCACAAGTCTGTTCAGTCAAGGTTTGGCGGAATAAAGCAGATTATAAACAATAATATATGTCTTTCTCTTCTTTTTCTGGAAGGATTCCAAACTCACAAACAGGGCTAAAGTGCTATAAACATATCCAGGACTAAGCTTTGGGCTCCACAAATGTACTCCATGAAAGCCACGGCACCGGAGTGCCACTTTTTATCCCGTGTGCGTGTACTTTGAAAGAGCTTTTTATTACACAAAGTGTCCATCAACTGAACTTACCTTCTAAATATTAAAATAGAAACCAGGGTTGCCACACAGTGAGAGAGAAAAAAATAAATCCTGGCTGGAGTGGGGATGACAGTTGCCGCTGCCGGGGGCAGCCCACTGAGCGTCTGCCTCCATGGTCCCACAGGCTCAGCCTCTGCATTCAAGGTCAGATGGTCATTTTCCACCTAAGAGAGAAACTCAGACCAAATGCACACTGTAGGGCAGCCTTGCCTGCTTTCATCTTGTTGCTGTTCAGTTGGTTGGTTTTATTGAGGCAGGATCTTGCACCGTTGCTCCGCCTGGCCTTGAACATTTTGCATCTGCATCCCAAATGCAGAGACCATAGGTGTGCACTGCCACAGCTTCTAGCTGCTCGGTGCCTTTGACTGCTAACTCAGCCATTCCCTGTAAGAAAATCAGGCACGACGATTCTGGCCTGTACACAGCGCAGCAGGCAGCCTGTGAACACTCTGCCCAGGTCTTTAGGGCCAGGAGGCTAAGTACTGGTGGAGGAAGGAATACTGCCCTCAAGTGACTCAGCACATGCACCCCGAAATGTCAAGTAATGACCTGACTGTGACTGTGCCAAGAGGATGACATAACACAGTAAAGAAAAGTTTGAAGAACTCATGTATAAAGTGACTGACTCACACTAGGCTGATATGCATTCTGCAGCGGAGGGTGGTGCATACCAAGGATATTTTTAGGGGCTCTGACTACACAGCTTTTTCTGTTCTGGCCTCAGTGGAAGGCCAACCAATGTATGACTGCTTGGTGTCTAACACATGCTAACTGATAAGCATGAGAAGTGATGATTCCCTTGAGTGACGATCTCTACGCTTTGCATCAAAACCTCTTTGGTGGAGAACTGTGAATGGCTACAAAAACACAGATGGATGCTTGTTCAAGGCAAAGCTCAACAGTGTCACCATACTTTTAAAGTCACATGAAGGAATTTCTGTTTTCTAATGAGAGAGCCCAGTGGATGGAGACAAACTCAACGGAGACACCTGATAATGCAACATTTGAGGATGGCTGTTTTGCTTATTTTGAAAATATGACTCAGGGAAAACTTTTGCATTTGCTGTCAAAGGCCTTGAAAATCCCCTAGATTCCACAGAAATAAGATTCATGTACAATGCATATATTATATATCATGAAGCTCATGTTAAATTGGGTCTTTCACTCCTCCTAGTTTCTGTCCTTGGACAACATTTCAGTTCTGAGTTTCAATTTCCTTAATTTGTAGACTAGAGAAAATGGCAATTATTTTTATCTTTACAATTATTCTTAGGTTAAATTAAAGTTCCCAAGGATAAACCATGCATAAAATGGTAACTGTGGCTGGTCCACTGAAGTTGATAGCACTGATGCTAAGATATGTTACTTTACACATCACTTAAAATGAAACAATCGAGTCCTGTGAGTCACTTTGCTGTTGCTTTGCTGTTGTGGGGAACATCTGACAATGTGAGGGCATGTCCATCATGTGGGACACATGGCAGGAGTGTGGGATGGCACTCTGCATCGCAGAGGTGGAGGAAACCTCAAACGTGGGCAGGTTACGGCCCTCAAGGCTGCCCCTACTGCCCTATGCCTACTAGGGAAGCCCCACGCCCAAAATGTCCCACAGACTTCCAGGGCAGCACTGCCAGCTGGGACCAAACATTAAACACACAAGTCCAGGGGCCACATTTCAGACTAAAGCCATAATAAAAGGCATCTCCACCACTGCCTGTAAGACGTCCAACTCTGGAAATGCTAATGTGAAAATTTTGTCTCTTACACTAGATCTAGCATTTCAATTACTATGAAAACATTTGGCCAAAATCAACCGAGGAACCAGAATTTGAAGTTTAGTAATAAATATTTAAACTTAATATTTTTTTCATGATGAAATCAAATCTGGTAAGTACACATTTATTTTGTGGTAAGCATTTATAAAATTATTTTTTAGGGGCTCAAAGTTTGATAATAACCTTTGTGTTTCAACTTAAAAAAAAAAAACCCAAACATTTGGAAGTCTTCATGTTAAATTGGTGCATGTATTTTCTTCTACAGCAGCTAGCTGCCATAGTCACATATTTGCTCATTATTCTTGGAGATGATGTACTATACATAGAATAATAACCTATAGCCAAGTAGTTAACCCTGGCAGGAAGCTATGAAATACTTATTTAACAGGAGGGGTCACTGGATTATAGGAGCCTTTTAACTGGAGACTGCTGAAACATTAAAACCAGAGAGAACAGACACACTTGCAGAGACTATGTCTCAGCGGTTCTCCTACCTGACCAGCAGGGACAGGGCTGGGGCGGGGGAGATGAAGGCTGGGTGGGGGGAGATGAAGGCTGGGTGGGGGAAGATGGGGGCGGGGTGGGGGTGGGGTGGGGGAAGATGGGGGTGGGGTGGGTGGGGGAAGGTGGGGGTGGGGTGGGGTGGGGGAAGGTGGGGGTGGGGTTGGGGGGTGGGGGAAATGGCAGCTTGGTACAGCTGGCTGACTCCTTGCTCTTCAATATTAGAGAGAAATATTGTGGATTTAGTCAGTTTCTGATGATTTATGATTTTCTAGACTTGTCTACATAGATTAGGCAGGATCCTGAGATGCACTAATTCTAACATCAGGCTGATATGAAGCTGGGTGCCGCTGGGCTGGATGGTCAGAAGGCTTGCGAAGTGTCTCCGGCTTGAATGGAGAGCTGGGAAACAGCGAGCTGCTTACGCGGCTTTGGGGTCTAATTCAGTAGCCGCGGCTCTGTCACCACCTCTGGGACCTTGGGCGAATTAACCTGCCTGTGTCTTTTACTTGTCCTTGCAGTGCCCTACTAGCACTAACTCTACTTTATAAGGCTGCTGGGCAGTGACAACAGGTTAAATAATGTCCACGAAATCATTCAGAAAAGTAAAGAAGTTAATTCAGAGCCCAACTTCTTCGCTAGTGCATCTTCCTGGTGTGGTAGTCACGGTGGACATGGACAGTAGGATGCATTATGGCTGGGATCTTGGCCAGTGATTTAGAAAAAAAAAATTAAGCAAACAAAATCACATTGATTGGGGCTGGACTGCTAGCCTGGTGACAAACATTAGCAAATACAAGGTCCTGGCTTTGGGCCTCAGCACCCACACCACCACCATCACAGCCAAGCCCCCGACTGCCCAGTTCTTTCAAAGAGGCACAGGCACAGCATGCATGAGGGAGGGGTTGGTGGTAGAGGCGCTTGAAACTATGAAAACTGGGCAGCCAACCAAACGCTCTCCTTCTGTTCTAGGAACCAGAAACTAATGGCTTCAGTGGATGGGCGTTAGGAGAGCATAAAGCTCTCAGAATTCTGTTCCAAGTACAGAACTGTCCCAAAGCAGGAGGTTACAGCTTTTCAGAAGCCAGGTTCGGAAGCTCCAGTGAGTCAGACACTTTTCCTTCTCTTTCATATTTATTGACATGATTTTCTTTCTATACCTCATTTTTCACCAGCGAGCACCAAAACTACTGTGACTGCATGGAGACTAATGCAGAGGCAATCGGGGCCTCTTAGATCAGTCGCTAGAGGACAAAGCAAATGACAACCATGAATAAATATTAAATACAGAAAGTCAGCGGTGGTGTTCTGATCACAGTATCTTCAGAAATAAGGCGAAGCACGCTCAGGCGTAGGCACACATCTATGAAGGTGGCATTCAGGATGACAATTTCAGAAGAAACACAGAATTGCGAACGCAGTCAGAATAGAACTGTGGTAGCATAGTCTAGAAACTACGGTGATGTGACAAGGGTGTCGAGTCACAAGTACTTTACAAGTCCTCTTCCAGCCAGCTTTTAGTAATCATTTTTAAAATGCTAATATGCATTGGGACTATTAAATTAGAGAGCTGAAAGCAAGAATGAGATAAAATGAACTCTAACAAGTAAACAACAATAACAACAACCAAAAAAACCAAACAACAACAACAACAACAAACCAAACCAAAACCAAACCAAACCAAACCAAACCAACCAAACAAAAAATTGCTGGCTATCTTAAAGTGCTTGTTGAGGTATAAGCAAGAGTGAATCTCCTGAGAGAAGGCTTTCTGTGGTGCTCACTAATAAGCAGCTGCCTCACACAGGCCTTACAGGGAGCTAAGGTACCGACTGGTTTTATTTAGCTTGCTGGACTATGTGAAAACACAGTCACCATGTATCAGGAAGACGCTGTCTGCTGTCTGCTCCAGGGCGCTGTTCTTTGTTGATGAACTTTGTAATGGACTCAGGATCTGACTGGTATGTGATGTGCTGGCATAGTTCAATGATTTAAAGGGAGTGAACTAAACCATGACTCAGTGTTCTCTGACTTTTCTGCATGAAATCTATGTAGAAGACCCAGGAAAATGATCCAAAGATTACTAGGTGATAGTAAAGTTTTTGAAAATTCAGAGATTGGGAACACAAGAATAGAGGTTTTGGCAATTAATTTTAGAATTCACTGGACTTGAAAATATTAAATTGATAATGATAGTCCCCCCCCCCCTTTTAAATTGAGACAAGGTCTTGGATGTAACTCAGGCTTGCTTTGCACTTGTCAGCCCTCTTCCGCCTCCCCAGTGTGCAGGTTATGGGCCCCACCACACTCAGACTCACTGACAACTGTTTCCACTCATAGTCTTGGATATAAAATTAAGATCTTAAGTCAGGCGTGGTGGCACATGTCTGTAATCCCAGCACTCTGGGAGACAGAGGCAAGTGGAACTCTGTGACTTCGAGGCCAGCCTGGTCTACAAAGCAAGTCCAGGACAGCCAGGGCTACACAGAGAAACCTGTCTGAAAAACAACAACAACAAAACAACCCCTGCCCCCAATTAAGATCTTTAACATAAAGTAAACAAGTCACATCTTTTGCTCAAAAAGACCATATAATTCTAAATGTAGCAAAACAAGCAATAAAAATGTGTCTAAGTAGTACTGAGCTCAACAGCAACGGAAGCCAGATGGAGAGAGAAAGCCCTGGGTCCCTTCTTGCTCTGACAACTGCTCTAACGTGACTAAATGAATGAATAACTCGATTTGCTAATCTCTTTAAGATGAACAAAATAATACCAACTAAAGACCGCATACAGTGTCTTGGGCACATTTACTGTAACCAGCGTGTAATACTTTTCAAATACATTGATGAAAGTGGACCACAGAAGACTTAGGTTAAGGTAGGCTGCAGCACAGCTAGGACTGTGGAAAAAAACCAAAAAATAGAGACTTACACTAACACTTCAGTATGCACCAATGTGTGTATCATTTCCACAGGAAATGAAGAGATAATTCCAAAAATGATGAGTCTTGGTGAACGGTTTGGCTTTGCATCTCATGTATGAAGGCCAGCCGTAAGAGCCATAAAACAAGCAGTGTCCATATGCTGTGGAGGGGCTTGCTCCAGGGTAGGCTAGCCCAAGCTAACGAAAACTGGATGTGCCGCTGTGAGCTCCACTAAGCAAGGTACTTCCTATTTTAACAGTCTTACCTGTTGGAGAATTCTCTTACTGGCTACGTTTGCACCGCCATTGATTTCTTCTTTCGTTTCTCCTTCTATTCATTTTTCTTATATATTAAGAATGTCAAGGGATTCCCTGGGTGAAGTTCTCGAGGTTTAAAAGGGAAAGTGTAGGGAGTCAGGCTCAGTAACAGAGCACTTGTTCATCTCTGACATAAAAAACGTGGCACACATGCCTACCTGTTATGCTTCTCATGCAAAACAGATGCTCTTCTGGAAATATCCCCACAGTAACACATCAGGGGCAAGTGAACAGCCTAGCAGGTAGCAGGCCAGGTCTGAGTTGTCTTTTTAGATTACTGCTGCAAAGGACATTATGGCTAATTAAGAGTCCTTAGGGAACTTCTGTTCCTGCTCTGTGTTTACGAAATCCTGATCTAATCGATGCGGCTGGAGAGGCTGTGCCTCAATCCTCAAGTGATGCTGCGGAGCATGACCTGCAATGCTAAAGGGTTTGAGCTTTTCAGTACCGACTGCTGACCAGACTCCACAGCCCCAGGGACAACGCTCCACCTTCTCCTTCTCTTGCTTTCTTAACACCCTCCTCTTCCTTATAATCTCAAGCCTGTCTTTACACAACACACATCTTACCTAGCTATTCAGATTAGCTGTGAAAATGCTACAAGATCATTTCTCTCTGCCTTCTAGGATTTCACAAAACTTCCCTAATTGTCAGTGTGTAGTGCTGCTTGGCACATTTTGCATCTGTAGTGTGTGTGTGTGTGTGTGTGTGTGTGTGTGTGTGTGTGTGTATGTGAGAGAGAGAGAGAGAGAGAGAGAGAGAGAGAGAGAGAGAGAGAGAGAGAGAGAGCGCAGCCATGTTTAATATTGTGAAATATGATCTGTCTGCTCCGCTCCCCACCTTCTAGAGCAGTGATAAATTTCAGAGCATGCTCGGCAGAATTGGATTATATTATGCACAGTACACATGTTCACCACCAGGACCGTACCCCCCAGCATGTATGCATGGAGAATGAATTGCTGAGACGTCAGAATCCCAGTCCCTCAGAACTGATTTTATTAGCCAATGCATACCAAAGATGGGTGGTAAAAGAAGTATTATTTTGCAGTTCCTTTCATCCCTGAAGTCCTATCCTGCCAGACTGTGCCTTTCCGGTCTTTGGATCAAGCCTTGCTTGCGCTGTGCCGCTGCAGCACCAGGGAAACCGCTTTGCAGCCCGTCACCTCTTCTGGCAGACAGCCGTCTTGGTCTCGGAGAGTGGGGTCAGCGCCAGACTGGAGCAGCAGCTCCACAATGTCCAAAAACTCACAGGCAGCAGCTGCAAGGGAAATGGACAGTTAACCGAGCGACAGGGAAAGCACTCCTTTGTGGCAGCAACGGCAAGGGTGGGCAGTAAGGAGTCCCACCCTTAGTGTGGGCACCCGATGGCGGCTGGCGGCTGCAGGATGATCACACCTTGCAGCCAGAACAAGTCTTAAGAAGTCAGATCTTTTTCCTTGCATAGAAACAGACATTTTATTCGTAAAATTGTGAGACTTGTGTCCCTATTTGCAAGGATGGAATAATAGCAAAGAACAAAAGATACAGTGGTTTTATGTTGATCTACATTTTCAAATAAGGGTAAGTGGGTAACCCATGCCAAAAGGCTAAATGTACTACATAAAAGAAAACATTTTGTTTTTTCTTTGAAGAGGTAATACACACACACACACACACACACACACACACACAATTGAATATGTATATTCAATATATATAATTGAATTTAAATAGGAAAAAACTGGTCTAGTAATTAGACCATCACTATGTGAAATTTTGCATGTGGGTTTGTATGCACACATGTGTGTGTGTGCAGGTGTGCTCAGTTATGTGTGAGTGTGTGAAGGTCAGAGGACATCTTCAAGTGTACTCCTCCACTGCTCCCCACAGGGTCTCTTACTGAACCTGGAGCTGGCAGGCTAGCAAGTTCCTGGAATCCTGCCTCCATCCTGAAGAACTGGGGTTAGAGATGTGCAGCCTGGCTTTTATGTGTGTGTGATGGGGCTCTGGACTCATTTCCTTGTGTACATGCAGCAAGTATTTTACCCACTGAGCCATTTCCCAGCCCCTAAAATCTTAAGGTGTCACTAAGTTTAAGGTACAGGAGGGGAAGTGAAGGTGGCACTCTTACCGCCCCAGGACAGACAAACAGACCAAAGGGTTAGAGCAGAGGGGTGTCTATTCTGCATATGTACAGAAGTCAGATTTATCACAAAGCTGGTATTACAAGGGAGGAAACAAAGCTCTAACAATTAGATGGGGCTGAGATGACTGAGTTGAAGGCAAAAGCAGGAATTTTACACAAAATGAAGCATAAACAACAATAAACACACAAAAGGAAAAAGAATGAAAACAAAGACAAGTGGTGATGCTGGGCAGAGGAGGCCTGTGCAAGGAAAGCACCATATTCTCCTCAGAGTGCACTCTGGACAATAACCTGCCACTCCAGGCTACCCTAAACATACGCCATAGTCATAGTCTATAGAGATTTCTGCTCGCGGTCTCTAATTTATTGGTTTAAAGTTGTCTCCATTTCATTCTTAAAATTAGGAGTTTGCCTTTTTTTTTTTTTTGCATATATGTGTTAGTGTATATGAATGTAAGTGTGTGGATACATGTGCACATGCACACACATGTAGAGGTCAGGGAGGACACTAGTGTCTCACCGAGCCTGGAGCTTGCTAAGTCAACATGTCTGACTGGCTAGCAAAGCCCAGGAAGCACCACCAGTTTCTGCCTCAGCAGCAGCCATTACAGGAGCGAGCCACTGTGCCAGGCTTACATGGGTGCTGGGGAGAGGGCTCACCTCCATGCTCGCGAGAAACGCCTCTGCCGCCTGAGTCACTGCCTCAACTCCATCAATTTCTTTTTATTTATAAGTTATTCAGAATTATGTTAAAATTTCAAATAGTTGGGTGTTTTCCAGACATATGTCTGTTATTGATTTCTAACTTAGTTCTGTGGTGTCAGATGGCAAAATTCTTGTGCACATGTGCATGTGCGTGTGCGTGTGCGTGTGTGTGTGTTTCTAACAGGCCCAGATCACAGTCTAGCTTATGGAACATCATGAGTGGGAAGTGTATATTGCTGGTTAGGTGACTGTTCTGCAGATGTCAACTAAATGAAACTGTTGGAAATGCTGTTCTGGTCACCCGTGTCCTTACTGAATTGTCTAGTTACTCTATCACTTACTTATTGTTTGACAAACGTTGTTTTCCTCTTGCTGTGCTTTGTCTCATGTTTTGAGTGAATGCAGAGAGGGCATTCAGGGCAACAGAGGCTGGAGCCATACGATGTATATCCAGAAATGCGCATGCTCCTCTCGTCAGGCCAGTAGTGTGGGTTTTGGGCAAATTAGTAATTGAGTTGGGTCTGGCTTTGCTACTGCCACAAATAACTCAGTGCACTGTCTGGGTAGCGGATAGTTTCTTCTCAATTTCCCTCTGCCCTCAGCTGTGGCACTCTATGCATGTCTGAACCACAGAAGGAACCTCTGTCGGTCCTGACCTCTCCCCTCTCCTCACGCAGCAGACTGCTACTACTTATGACTCAGGTTGAGGCTTACTGCGCTTTGTCCTTTTGAGGTCATTGTGGTCCTCAGTTGGCTCTCAGGGATGATGTTCTCTGCACTTCCCCCAATCTTTAAGCCATGTGCGTGCGCGTCTGTGAGCGCACTCACTGACCTGCTCTATTGGTATTCATAATTAAAGACCCCGACTGTCTTCACGCTCAGGCAGGCGCTTCCAGCTTAGAGCATTTCAGTTTTATGTTGTGAAGTAAGCAAGAGCTGTTGAGTAAAAGCCAAGCTCTGGTGGGCTATAAACTGACATGGCTCCAGCATCTCTTATATTTTTGGTTGTGAGCCTAGCCTTTTCACAGATGAAGCATCTCCCCAGCCTTCTGATGTCTTTTTACATTCCCTCTCCTGATATCCTTAGTCATCAAACTCTTGTCCATAACCAGAGAGAACTTGCTTCTAAGAGAACCGAAGTGGAGAAGGGGCATTTTCTGAGCTAGAGCAGGGCTGTCTGGGAACCCTACCTCTGCCTTCAGGGGGGTGGGATCCCTTGTACGTGAAAGTAGCACGTGACGAATGAACAGATGGAGAATAGGAGAAAAGGTAGAGAGAAGCAAGAATTGTCTGTTCCAATCCTAGAGAAGCTGCTGATTGGTGATGTAATTAAGTATGTGGTAGACCCTGAGACTGCATCAATAGCGGGGAAGGCGGAGACAGCACTGCCTTTGCCAAGGCCTGAGACCAAATAAAATGTCTAACGTTAGACTCTTTCCTTCAGAGTCCCCCTCACCGCTGTTCTGTGATGCTGGGTCTTATGTACTGCAAGCATGTACTCCACCACTCAGCCATATGTCCAGGCCATCGACTGACACTGAGCATTTACAATCGCACCCTCAAATAATCTCAATCAACATTTTTACTCTAAATTTCTGGAGTTTAACCATGATTAACTATCTACCCATTCAGATTGAAATGTGTAGAGACTCATAAAAAAGAAGAAGTTAAAGACACACTGCCTGGGTCAAGTAGCCGTGACGACGTATTTCCTGACAAGAACCACTCCTGGAACACCCACCTTCTAAACAATAAGTACGCAGAGTTATTCCACCGCCTCGACCTCCTGTGAGGTGCACTTGCTTAGCTTTAAAGTGGGACTTTTGTAACAGTGTCATTAGAAACTACATATATGAATCTGCAATTCAGGGCAGCCAACACGATCTGACACTTAGCTCTTCTAACCCAACACTTGAGCAGGGGAACGGGGCTAAGCAGACGTCTGCTGAGGATGTAGAATGTGGCCTCTTATGGCAAAGGGCCATAAGTAAGCTGTGCAGCCGTGCAGTGGGGGCACAATCTCAGGATTCAAACCCAGGAGCAGAGTTTGAAGAATTTAATTCCATAACTTGTTGACTATAGCCACCCAACTAAGAAAACAGCCCTTATGCTGTGTAACATTCCCCTAGCATAACATGTAGGTGAAATTTTAGCATCAGCCTAATATAAAGTGAGATTTAACTCACAATATTTCAGCAGGGGTGTGGTGTGTATACCTATATAAAAGGGATTTTACTAACAAGCACCTAAGGTTTATGAAAAAGACAGGCGCACTTGGAAGCATAAGCAAGCAGAGAGTAACAGCAGAGAGAAAAGGGAGACAGAGGGGTGCAGATGATGGGATCCTGTCTATAAAGCCACCATGTGAATTGACGCCAATATCAACAGGGCATGTGGGGGGCACGATGGTACCTGGGGGAGACTGGCTCATCACGTGCCCAACAAACTGCTGTTGAAGAAATGGACCTGGGTCTCCATTCCCATGGTGAGCTTCCCCGGCCCATGTTTGTTTGTTTGTTTGTTTTTGTGTCCTCTCTATGCAGCATGGTGCTGAGAAGTTAGAATTTACTCAAAATCCATCCCTTGCCTTCTGCATCTTTAGTGAAGCACAGGTCACAAGCCAGAGTGTGCAATCTGCTCATGTTCTCACAACAAAAGCAAAGACGACAGGAAAGGAAAGACAGCAAGAGCGAGAGAGGGGCCGTGCTAACACTCACCAAATTAGCGAGGGGCCATTGCAGTGCCCACAGTGTGCTGGGGTCTTGGGAAAGCCTGAGCTGGCCTACGGGGACCACACAGTTGCTGAATTTATGGTACCCTGGGAACCTCTATTTGTCAAGTGCCACACAGGCGGCCCTGACACTGCACAGGTGAAGATGAATTCTCATTCAGAGCAGTGCGCCTTCTGACTCCATTAATCCTCGGGGTTTTGATGATGAATTTCTTTCTTTTTTTATTTTATTTATTTTCACTCTAATGCCTCCTCCCACTGCCCTGTAACAGTGTGGAAAGAAGAGAACAGATGGCGCTTTCCGTGGAAGCCTGAAGGCTCATGAGGATACAAAGCCAGCCCACTTTGCAGTCACATGACCACACGTGCAAGGAAAAGCCTTGATTTCCCCTGGGAGACACAGATGCAATGATATTAGTATTCCCAGTGGAGGAAGAGGAGGGGAAAGCTAACAGGCCATTTATAAGGAAGACCACACTTACTGCAATATACTCCAGCAAGGACCGTGTTTAATCACGAAATAACAAGAGGACCAGTATCTGAAGACTCCAAACACTCAGGTAAAATGTGAGGAAATAAGGGTTTTAATATGTTTCCACACAAAGACCATTTAGGACAAACTAGTAAGGACAATGGTGGCCTCTAGTTAACCTGCGGTTGGCTCTGACCCAGTTTTAATCGGAAGAAGCCAGGATTTACAACCTGCTTAAGGATGGAGTTTGACAACTGCTATAATCAGAAGAGCTGTCAACACAAGGACAGCTGTCAAGCTCAACCATAATTCATAAAAAGTAATAGCTAAGCCCCTGAAGACCTCCCCAACACTGTCTGCACTCACTGTATTTAACCACACTTACAGTTTATGAAAATCCCAAGAATAGGTGAAGGCCCTAAAATCAAATCACATCAGTAGCCACTAAGCACACACCAAATAAAAAGGATTAAATAACATTGAATGACTAAAAGAATAAAATATGCTCAACAGACTGCTAGGCATTCAATAGGTGCTTAATAAATGATCATCATTGCTACTATTACATATAATATTGTTTTGACTATTCTGAAAGTAACAAAAGTCCAGTAAACTAGTAAAGGAATAAAACTAAAAGTGAATTACTCTAAAAGCGATTGTTAATTAATCTGAAAATATTTTCAGGAAACATTGCTGAGCTGTCAGAACATTTTAATTTTATATATTCATAATGTCAAAATATCTGACTAATGATATTATTTTAGGGTTTAATTATTTTGATTGTAACATTATATGCTTGGTTCTTTCCACAATAATTAATATAACCTCAGAGACAGAAATTGAGGTTGTTTCAGTAGATCTATTTTGGGCATAATCTGAATTAAGGATCATTTTTATTAATGTCTAATGTCTCAGTGAACAGAAAGAAGACTATGAAAGCGCACAGCACATCAGTATCAGTATGTGCTTACTCACAGCACAGTCATGGAAACTGGCTCTGCCTCGCTGACCAAAGGGCCCATGAGAAGGGATTTCCCATTTTATTATTCCTGTAAAAGGTAACTTTCCAAGCTGGATGTGATGGTGCATGCCTGTAATCCCAGCACTTTGGCTAGGCAGGAGTATTATGAGTTTGAAGCTAGCCTGGGCTACGCAGCAAGTTCCAGGCTAATCCTGGTTATATAATGAGGTCATGTTTCAAAAAACAAAACACCTGCCCTCCCCTAACGATCTTCTGGAAGATACTGTGAGTTATCTCTGGCACTGCAGCCGTGTATGACATTAGAATACACGAGCGGTTGTGTAACCAGAAGACCTGTCCAGTGGCTCTGCTCTCTACAGCCTGAATTGCTGAAAAGGTCAGAGCACCTTCCTGGCTCCCAGACTTTCATCTGCTAGGGGGGAAAGCAATACCTAAGCTTGGCCATTTGTTGGAAAGGCAGGAAAGCAGAAAGGACAACACTGGTACCTTATCTCTAAGATATACACACTCTCTCTGTAAGCTTTTACAGGTTATAGAAGAATACCAGTCATATGTATGTTTTCTTAAGATGAATCCATCCATGTAACTTGTCCATACATTATCACGTAAGTATTAGGGTCCCAGAAGCACCCCTCCCAGTTTAACAAGCCACTTCCACATCCGCCAAATTAGTCATCCTCTTGTCTCCTGATGTTGGACACTCTCCCCACTTTTGACTCTCATGTATTGGAAAGTGCGCTGTGTACATTCATTCTTGGGTTCAGCATCTTGAGCTCAAGGTGTTTTTGGGAGCTCCAAGCTGCGTTCAAGTGGCTGCAGCTCACTCTCACTGCTGGGAAAACACTTCAGGCCGCCATGACTGCTAGGTAATTCCTGGATCTGGAGAGTCCGGTGCACTCCAACTTGAGAAACTGGCAGTAAATATTCTTTCTATTGTTTGTTTTTTGTTTGAAACAGGGTTTCTCTGTATAGCCTTGGATGTCCTGGAACTCCCTATGCAGATAAGGCTGGCCTCAAACTCAGAGATCCTCCTACCTCTGCCTCCTAAGTGTTGGGATTAAAGCCATGCACCATCACATCCTGCCAGTAAATAGTCTTATATACTGATTCTCCTAGAATCTTTTTTGGAACACATATTAGACACTTCTCATTTCCCCTTTAAAAAAATAGCCAGAGAGTGGTGGCACACACATTTAACCCTGCACTCAGGAGGTAGAAATGGGTGGATCTCTGAATCTGGGGTCACTTTGGTCTACAGAGTGAGTTCCAGGACAGACAAGGCTACACAGAGGAACCCTGTCTTGAAGAAACAATCACCAACAATAACCACCACCACCACCACCACCACCACCACCACCACCACCACCACCACCAACACCAACAGCAATGGTGATAGAGGGAACTGGAGAGATGGCTCAGTGGTTAAGAGCACTGGCTGTTGTTCCAGAGGTCCTGGGTTCAGTTCTCAGCACCCACATGGTGGCTCACAGCCATCTGTAGCTCCAGTATCAGTGAATCTGACACGCTCTTCTGGCCTCCGTGAGCACTAAGCACATGAAGGCAAATCATTCAGGCACATAAAATAAAAAGAAGCCAGTTTGCAGTGTGTGTCGGGGGGTGGGGGTGAGGGTGGAGGGGGGGCAGTAAGAGAGAGGAAAGGAATGAATGAATAAATGGTGGCAGAGATCAAAGCACAGGCAAGTGTTTTACCACTGAGGCACAGTTCTGGCTTTTCACTAGACTCTAATACAGTGGTTCTCAACTTTCCTAACGCTGTGACCCTTTAATACACTTCCTCATGTTGTGGTAGCCTCCAACCATAAAATCATTTTTGTTACCACTTCATAACTGTGACTTTGCTTCTGTTGTGAATTGTAATGTAAATATCTGATATGTAGGACATCTGATATGTGACCCCAAAAGAGTCACGACCCACAGGTTGAGAACCATAGTTCTAAGCTGTATCACATTTCTATCTCTCCTTTCCTGTTCTGCCTTTTGGGTGATTTCTTACAAAGAGCTGCCAATAAACCATTTTCTTGTCTTTTCTTTTTTTATTTCATTACTTGTGCTAACTGTATACTTTGTCTAATCACTGTAAAAGTCCTCTATTTAAAATATTTTATTTAAACTAGATTTGGTGCTGGGCATAGTAGCACATATCTTTAACCCCAGCACTTGGGACTGAAAAGAGGAATAGACCTCTGAGTTCCAGGCCAGCCAGGCATACAGAGTAATTTCCTCTTTACAAGTTTTCTCTAACAATTCTTATCCAATAGTTTCACTGAAGTCCTTTAAAATGTGATCCTGGGCTGGGGAGATGGTTCAGTAGGTAAAGGCACTTGCCACCAGCCTGGCAACCTGAGTTCACACAGTGTAGGAAGAGAAGCAATTGCAGGTTGTCATCCCTATGTGCGCTGTGGCATGTGCACACCCCTCTCCCTACACATAACTAAGTGTGAAAAAACCCAAACCCCATGGTTTACTACACCTGCTGATGTGCATGTGAGTGTGGTCTGTAATGTTAGACTATAAGTTTATTCTCAGCTAAGGAACTTCAGAGTGCTGTGGCTGCACTGAAATGTGTCTCTTAGGAGACGTGCAGCAGCTGGGGGCAGGGAGAGGGCTCCATCAGTAAAATGCAAGTTGCGCACACAAGGGGGCCTGAGCCAGAGCCTTTGCATCTGTGCATGAAAGCTGGGTGCAGTGGTGTCTGCCTGTAATCCCAGTGTTGGGAAATGGAGGCAGGAGGACCTCGCTCACTCTAGCAGAAGTGGTGAGGAGCGCAAAGTTTACACACTTCGATCAGTGGATGGCAAGTTATACGCTCTGTCAGAGAGGACAAACCAGAACAGCACACCTGCCTCAGCTCCTTAGTCTGGTGATTTCCCAAACAATCAAGAATATAAATCTGAACTTTAAATTTGTGTAGATCAGGCTTCCTCACAACTAAACACTGGCCTGATGTAGATAATCTGTCTTTCATATTTGTACTGCTAGACTAAATCAAATCTTTAAAAAACAAAACATGTTTAAAGCCAGGTACAGTGGCAGATGTCTGTAATCCCAGCACTCAGGGACGCAAAGGCAGGGGGATCTCTGAGTTTGAAGCCACCTTGGTCTACAAAGTCAGCTCAGGACAGACAAAGCTACATAGAGAAAGCCTGTCTCAGAAAAACAAAACAAAAAACATGTTTAAGCCAGGTATGGTGGTGCATGCCTTTAATTCCAGCACTCAGGAGGCAGAGTTTGCTGAATCCAAGGCCAGCTTGGTCTACAAAGCAAGTCTAGAACAGCCAAGACTACACAGAGAAACCCTGTCTCAAACAAACAAACAAACAAACAAACAAACAAACAAACACCCCAACCAACCAACCAACCAACCAAAACAACCCCCCAAGCTCCCATGTTTATTTTTAAAAATATTTTCATGAAAGTCTGTAAAACTTTTAAAGATCTATACCTGTATCTTTATTTTTTCATAATTAAACTTCTCCACATTTATGAAAATGAAATCAAGAAATACTGAAAACAGCAAGATTCGTTTTTCTTTTAATATCCAATTCCTGTATGTGAATGAAATTGGCTCTAAACATTTTTTCAGTAAAAATGCATTCTTAAAGTTATGATTGGCCTAATAATCATTCTGTAAGATAATCTTTTTATGCAATTTCCAAATCCTGTGACTAAGAAGCAGCTTTAACCATTTCCACATCTGCATAAACTGTTGTGCGGTCCTGGTGGGCATTCCTTTGTACTGCAGAGGACCTGGATATGTGGAGCGAGGTCTGTTCCTGTCACAGACCAGTCAGCAGCCACACCAAGTTCATCACTTTACCTTCCCCTGCAACTATTCTGAACACAGCCCTTTCACATGCTAGTACATTAACAAAGAAACAAGCATTTCCCACAGGAGAGCAATGCGTGGGTCTGCAGTTTTCTCACTGGAGCGTGTGAAGACCATCAACCCTCTGCAAGGATGTGGATGGTGCCCTCCAGGCCTCTCACGTGGTTATTTCTCTAGTGGTGATTTCATTATATTGCCTATAATGAAACATATGGTCTTGAATTTGAGATCCTTTTCCTCAGCCTATAGAGACGCTCAACGATAGGTATGCATCACCAGCCTGGCTCTGTGTGTGTACACGCTTCGTGTGTGTGTGTGTGTGTGTGTGTGTGTGTGTGTGTGTGTGTGTGTGTATGTGTGTGTTCGTGTGTACATGCTTCGTGTGTGTGTGTGTGTGTGTGTATGTGTGTACATGCTTGTATGTGTGTACATGTATGAGGAGTTCCCCACAAGTCTAGGCATTTGCACACTTGCCCCCAGTTGGCTGTGTGGGAAGGATTAAGAAGTCTCCCCCCACTTCCTGCTAACGGTTTGAGATGTAAACTCCCAGCTGCTGTCTCTGTTCCACCATCATGGATTCTAATCCTTTGGAACTATAAGCCCAAAGTAACGTTTTCTTCTATAAGTTGCTTTGATCATGGTGTTTTAACCACAGTGATAGAAAAGTAAGACTACAGTGTGCATGTGGGTGCTTGTGCAGACATGACTGTGTGTGTGCACATGGGTGACTATGCACGTATGTGCTTGCACATGTGGCGGCCAGAGGACAACACAGGGTGCTTTATTCATTCAATCATTCTCCACTTGAGAGACACGTGCTGCTGTACTTCCTGCTTCGTACCTTTTTGGTGCCTCTTTTCCTTCATTGCTGCTTGGCTTTTGTATCAGACAGACAGCACTCTACAGTGTTAATGTAGTATTTTAATTTCTTTGATGTTTTTTCTATTTCTTTAATCATCACTCTACTATCTTGATGCAAACTTACTAGAATTACCTTCACATTTAAACCAACCAAATTCCAGCGATATAAGGAAACAGTATGTCTATACAGCTTTTAAATAAACCGATTTATTTATTATTATGCATACAGTGTTCTGTGTGCATGTGCACCTGTAGGCCAGAAGAGGGCATCAGATCACATTATAGGTGGTTGTGAGCCACCATGTGGTTGCTGGGAATTGAACTCAGGACCTCTGGAGGAGCAGTCAGTGCCTTTAACTGCTGAGCCAGCTCTCCAGCCCTGTACAGCTTTCTTTTATTGACCTTCTTTTAGTGATAGATGTATTACAAGATTGTTATACAGTAATGCTACAACCCTAATGCTGTATTTCTAGTTTACCCAGGTATTTTATCATAAACCATAAGACCTGTTAACACTTATTGCATACATAGCATGTATTAGAGCCTGTCTTAAGCATCTTATGTAAACTAACGTCTTACATTCTCACACCTAGTCTGAGGCAATGGTTCCTATCTCATCAACTGTAAACTGAAGTGAGCGATTCACACGGCCTGTGCGCTCAGCAGGGAACTGGAATGTCACGCACAAGCCTGGCGTAAGCCCATGAGCCTGAGCCACGTCTACAAACTTCTTAAATTGAGTGTTGACTTTTCTCACAAGCTTTTTATACATCTAAATTACTGAATTAGTTATTTCGTCTAACTTGGAAATGTAAAAAGTCCTACTAATATGTTTAAAAATGTTACATCACCTTTCAATTTCTGGGATGAGCTCAACTCGATTATGATATAAAATTTGTATCTAAATACAATGATAGTTTCGTTTGCTAATATTTTCCTGAGGATTTTGGCATTTATGTTCAAAAGTGCAACGGATTCACAAGTTTCCTTTTTTTCCTGCTAGTTTTACTATCTAGGTAATACCATAGATTGATTCATAGCTAAACCCATAAATGTGTAGACATTTCACTTTTCATTATCAGTCTGATTTACATGGACTGCAAACAGCTAGTACAACAGGCTAGACTCCCAGGTAAGCCAGTGATGCTCATGGCACCACACAAATGCTCAGGAGTGGACAAAGGCGCTGAAGGGCATCTGAGCCCCTTGGTTCTGTCCTAGCCCAGCACTGTTAAGACTGGCAAAGCAGTGTGTGCTTGTTTCCAAAGTGGAAACAAAGTGGTTGAACCGTAGCCTGATTTAAACACTGATGGCTGTCTTTTATTCAATAATATTCATACATAATAGAATCTCTGAATTATATTTGCTAGTGTTTTATAATTTAGGAAATACTGTAATATTTTCTATTGAATTCAATTTATTTAATAGTTCTTTAAGAGCCATTTATTATTCCTCTTTATAGATAATTTTTACTCTATATTTTTGAAGTAAAGATAGTAGAGAAAATAAATTTAAAAATCAAATTTGTTTTCTTTATTCAGTTATAATAGTCTCTCCTTATCTGAGAGAAAAATTCAAGAAACTGAAGATGGGATCAAGAAATACACATATGTACATAAGCATGTACATGCATTATATATATGTATACATATATATGCATGTATGTATATATATACATATATATATGTGTGTGTATATATATATACTTACATTGGTTTTTGTTTCTCTACACACTCTTATTAAGAGATTAACAGCAATTAAGTACGTTACTGAACTATGCTCACAATTCTTGTGATGATACGAGATGATTCAACATCCACGTGATAAGATAAAGTGAGGCAAACGGTGTGGTACCAACCGAGTTGTCAGGCTGCCACTGGCGGGTCATTTGAACACATGCACGGTGGCCAGCTGCTGTGGTAACTGAGACACTAGCGAATGTCTAACACATGGGTAGTGTAGTATAACGTAGCTTCAACAGGTCAGACAAAAAGATGAGTCATACCCTAGCCTGGAGGAGCAAGGATGGCACGAGTCTTCCTCATGCTGCTCAGAACAGCACAGAATTTATAACCTACTCACTGTCTATTTTCATGTTTTCTATTTTTGGGTCATAATTGACTGTGGGCTACTAAAACTACACATAGTAAAACTGCAGGTTAGGGGTTCATCAAAAAGTTATTATTTTTTTCTGTGTGGTGTATGCATGTGTGATGAGGGCTAGCCTCTGTGCGGGCATAGGGAAGCCAGAGATCACATTGTGCTTGCTCTATCCATTTCCACCATGTTTTGGGACAAGGCCTGTCACTGAGCCTGGAGCTTACCATTTCTAGTTATCTTGGATGGTCAATACAACCCCAGGGCTCAGATGCACACCTCTGTGCCTGGCTTTTATGTGGGTACTGGGGATCTGAACCCAGGTCCTCATGCTTGCACAGGGAGCCATTACTGACTGAGCCATCTCCCCAACCTCAAGAGAGTTTTGTGTGTGTGTGTGTGTGTGTGTGTGTGTTTTAAATAGGAGAGAGATTAGATTCTAAAATAACAAAGACTAGCATCTTTGTCCCTGACAGTACCAAGAATAAAATAATGAATTTTCAGCAGTGGGTGGAAAGCTTCCACTGCTGATGACAGTCACTGCATTTCTACTATCTCTTCCACATAGGTGTAGACAGAAAAAAATGTTCAAATATGACCAACAATTCAGAAACAATTCAGCTTACCATAGTGAAGAGCTGTCTGACCTTCATTGTCCTATAAAAGAACAGAAATGGTACGCTTTAGAAAAGGTCTGCAAGTCTATAAAAGTATATAAACTACTGCAAACATAGAGGATACCAAGGTTCCACAGGTTTATTGGACACAGGAAAAGCCCTTGTTTCTCTGCACCTCACAGCACTTTAGACCACGCTGCACCTTGGAAAACTGTAAACAGTGCACGCAGCAGCTACAGCACAATGAGAGTCAAACCAGATCTAGGGAGGACGCAGTCTAACATGGCTGTTGGGCACAGTGAAAGAAGAACTGTCACTGTAGTGCTTACCTGACTCCCAATCCTGTCCCTGAAGCTAAGGACTGTGACTTTTAGTAAGGGTTAATACCTTTTTAATGTCTTTTTAAAAGATTAACAAATTCCAGGCTAAAGACATTAGGTTTCTAACCAGAGCAAACATAAAAAAAGGTGATTTCAAAGTCTGCAAAGGTCCAGAAGTTAAGAACAAGACTCCATAGGTCACACAGGAAATGGCAGCATTCTAGTTTTTTCTTTGAAAGCCAAGCTATTTGAAATACATATGTAAAACAATAGAACAGACTGTTACTTCTAAGCAGTGTTACCTCCTAAACTGAGAGCAGACCGCAGAATATATCAATGAACTATCAGAGGTGCACACGAGGGCAGAGTTTAGTTGTCACCCTGAATGCAGAGCTTGCACGTAAGACCACTGTTGCCACAGTAATGAAGAATGGAGGCTGAAGCCGGGCGTGGTGGTGCACACCTTTAATCCCAGCACTCGGGAGGCAGAGGCAGGTGGATCGCTGTGAGTTCGAGGCCAGCCTGGTCTACAAAGTGAGTCCAGGACAGCCAAGGCTACACAGAGAAACCCTGTCTCAAAACAAACAAACAAACAAACAAACAAACAAAAAACAAAAACCAAAAAACAAAAAAGCAGAACAACAACAAAAAAGAATGATGGCTGAACTATTACTACAGTGTTCCTGAGTACCCTGTATCTGTTTTCACACCTAATGTGGCAATGGGATTAGCTCCAAAACTTTTAGCTGTAAGCATCTCTGCTAAATCTTACAAATAAAATGCAAGAAGCTGTCAGAGAGAAATTATTTTTGGTTTGGGCAGGGGAGTAAGAAGTCATTCCTTAAGTCCCGCTCCCTCCCCCAACCCCCTGCCATGTGTCTAGAAACCCGGGAGGCAGGGGAGCATGCACAAGGCAACAGAGCTTGTTTTCCTACGGGGGACTGTGCTTCTCATAGGCTTTAGAGGTGAGGTGTACTGGCTGGGTGAGACAAACAGGGAAGCGGTCCCTGGGAGGCGGTGGATAGGGTACACGTGGCAGGGCTGAGTTAGCAATGCTCACAATGATAATACAGACAACGAAGTGGAAGGGAAGTGAGACATAGGCAGCAGCACCCAAAAGTCAGGGGCACAGATGGTCCCTGGGGTGGTTAGAGTGGGAAACATCCCCTGCAAGTTCAGGCACCTGAATACATGGCCCCCCATCTTGGTGCTGCTGCTTGGGGAAGCTGAAGTGCTGCAGCCTCGGCTGAGGACGTACTGAGGTGGGGTTGAGATAAAAAGTCTGTAGAGCATCTTGTATGCTCTCTGCTTCATACTTATTACAGTAAGGTTGGTGAGCTCTCAGCATCCTGTTGCAGCTCCTATAGGCTTGCTCTGCCACCCCGGCCCTTGATCATGGACTCTTATCCCACTGGAACTGTAGCCCAAATAAAGTCTTTCTTCTATAAGTTCCTTTGGTCATGGTGCTTTTATCACAGCAACAGAAGAGTAATGGATACAGTCATCTTTGCCTACTTTTTCTTGTCCTTTCAGCTTTTGCCTCACTCCCTTTTGCCTCATTCCGCTCCCAAGATTAAGGGAGAGAGGGAGGAAGGGGGCTGAGGTGGCTATGAACAGGGTCAGCGTGAGGTCAGTGTAGGGCGGTATGACATGTGAGTCTCACTCCAGAGTTTTACTTGGTCTGGGTATAGCTGAGGCTATTGGAAAGAACAGAACTAGCCAAAATGGGCTAAGACCCAAATCTGTCTTGCTGGTTTCCAGTGTCAGACAGTAAAAATGTATGGCCTGATGGGTTTATAGTCTCAGTACAAATATCCAACAAAACGGCGATTCCAGAAAGGGCTCCGAGTCTACTACAACCTTAGGACTCTACTCCCCCACCCCAATACATATATATTACACAGTTATTCGTCTTTAAAAACTAGAATTCTCAGTTGGACAGGGCTGCATACAACTGCAATTCCACCACTTGGGAGGCCGAGGCAGGAGGACTGCTTTAAGTTCAAGGTCAGTCTGGGGTACAAGATTCTGTCTCAAAAAAGTAAAAATAAAAATAAAAGAATGTGTCAGGTTTGGTGGTGCAAGCCGATAATTCCAGCACTCAGGAGGCACAGGCAGGCAGATCTCTGTGACTTTGAGGCCAACTTTGTCTGCATAGAGAGTTCCAAGCCAGCCAACAGCCAAGATTACACAGTGAGACCTTGCCCCAAAACAAACAAAAAACTGGGAAGAAGAGAGAGAGAGAGAGAGAGAGAGAGAGAGAGAGAGAGAGAGAGAGAGAGAGAGAGAGAGAGAGAACGAACATTATCCTGTTATTTGGGCAAACTTTCATGTTTAATTACTCTGTACATACATATAGAAAGTTTAGTCCCTCTTAATTTCTAATTCTTGATCCTCATTTAGAAGTGAGAACTTCTTTCCTTCCTTCCTTCCTTCCTTCTCTCTCTCTCTCTCTCTCTCTCTCTCTCTCTCTCTCTCTCTCTCTCTCTCTCTCTCTCCCTTTCTTGGTTTTTTGAGACAGGGTTTCTCTGTGTAGTTTTGGCTGTCCTAAACTCACCTTGTAGACCAGGCTGTCCTTGAACTCACAGCGATCTGCCTGTCTCTGTCTCCGGAGTGCTGGGATTAAAGGCGTGTGCCATCACGCCCAGCTGAGAATTAATTTCTTTTAACCACTTTTATCAATACCTATAAATAGGTAGCTCTAGCCCAACTTCTATAATTAAAAATATGTGCTTAATTTCTCTCTGGCCCAGTCCCTGTTCTAGGCACTGGGAACATAGCTGAGTGTAATCTCATATTGTAGCATTGGAGGAAGCAATAAGCAAATAAATATATTTAGCAGCAGTCAGTGAGCTGAGGAGACTGATGTGCACCTGTGAGCTTAGCTGCCTAGGAAGCTGAGTGAGAGGACCACTCAAGCCCACAAACTTAACACTATATAGCAAGACACCCCTCCCTACCTGTCTCCCCCCACCACACACATACACACATACACTGAGACCCAGACACATACCACACACAGACAAATATATAGGCACACATAGACACATACATATACAGACATAAACATATAGAGAAAGATACACACACACAGACCACACACAGACACATGCACATACAGATATAAACATACAGAGAAAGACACAGACATACACACAGACAACACACACACACACACACACACACACACACACACACACACACTTTAGTGATGAGTGCTCGAGGAGAAAACAACAAATCAAAGTAAGACAGTAGAGAGATGTTGGGTACTATTTTGGACCTTTTAGAAAAACAGGGAATTGGGGAAGATGCTCAAATGGCATGTAATGCAGCTTAGTAAACAGCACTCGCCATCTTGTTCTGGAAGCAAGCATGGTACCCAAGCCATGCCTAGGAGTTTTCTCTCAGGATTTTTCAAAACAATGAGGGGACAGAAGTCTATTAAAGAAGGACCTTTTCTCTGTGTAAACTTAAAAGCACAGTGACACCAGAGAGACACTAAAGGAGACAGATGGCTCTGCTTATAGGAGGTCTCTAAGATGCTTAAATTTCCAGGGGAAGAAAGTGGGCAACAGAAGGAGGGAGCCGTGGGGAGCTAGTGTTTAGTGGGAACAATTTCATTTGGGGAGGAAAAGGTCTACAAAGTATGGTGATGGCTGCCAATAGCATAAGCACACTTAATGCCTATGAAGTGGACAGTTAAAAGTGGTTAAAATGATGAATTCTGTGTAAAGTGGCACACACCTGCAATCCCAGGACATGGGAGGTAGAGGCAGGAGGATCAGGAGCTGAGGGTCATCTTTGGCTATACAGCAAATTAAAGGTCAGCCTAGGCTATAAAAGGCCCTATCTCAAAACAAAACAAGTAACAAATTTCATTGTATGATTTTCCTATAAACAAATGAAAAACGAAAGGACAGAGCAAGTGGCAGTGCTCGTGTGGGATACAGCTGCAGCAGGAGAGAAGGGCACAACCAAAGAGCAGCGGGCAGTGGTGGGGGATGCAGACTGCGCTCTTGTCCTCCCAATAATCCCCCCACCCCACCCCACCCCCGTGGGTCACCCTCCCTCTCCTGCTCGCCCTCCTCACGCTTCCTAGGTTAGCCAAAAAAAAATACTCCCTAGACAAATGCCATTTTTCTGAGAATCCTGACAAATACAGAATGCAATATACTTTATGACTCAAGCCTTGCCCATCTTTCAATCAATTCTGTAACTGCCAATTCCTAGCAAGAATACCCGGTGGGTGGCATGTCTGTAAATGCTCTTTGCTGTGCTCAAAACCCATCCTCTAACTCTTCACACGGTGACAAGCTCCCCCACTCTGAATATTTATTTTTATTTGGTGTGTATGAGTGTTTTGCCAGAATGTGTCTGTGCATAGCACCCATGGAGGCCAGAAGAGGAATGGAGCTGCAGATGGACATGAACCACCATGAGGGTTCTAGGAACCAAACCCAGTCCTCTGCAAGAGCAGCCAGTGCTCTTAACTGCTGAGTCATGTCTCCAGCGCTCTATTATCTGAGATTTAGTTAGACCCACAGTCTCAGTATAAGCTCAGAGTTAGGGGTGAGGGCAAGTGTGATGTGCCGTGCTGGCTAACATTCTTCATGGAGGTTGCTTCTGTGTGCTTTAGAATTCTGGGCCAGGAGCTCAATGGAGTTGTATCTGTAGAAATTCAGTACTATGCTCACTGCTGACTCTGTCCCGGGGGGATTTTGCCTTTGTTTCAGGTGTGTACTGCAGAGGGGTCAGCAGCTTGAGGTCAGTTAGTTGAGGTTTTGCTTGGGAAAGTTTAACATCCTTAAGTGCAAACTTCCCACTTCCACCACAAGCCCTGGACTTCCAGCCCAGGTCAAGACAACCTTCCATGCCACCTCAGCTGCAGGGCACAAGTTTTCAAGTCTACTCTGAGCGCTACTGGTCGTGTCTGAGATCACATGCTGTGGGCACTGAGACTGGTAATTTCTTTCAGTGAACCTGAGGATTGGTTTAAGTTTACCGCATTCTTATAGAATGTCTTTAAAAATTTTGTTTTACAGTTTATTATTTTGTCTTGTAGTAGCTGTCTTTGTTTTGGCTTTTGAAAGTTATCTTTTTATAAGCTTGGCTATGTATTGAAGAAGATGGATTTGAATGTTGTGGTAACAGATTTTTTTGTACTATACGTCTGGGATCTTGAAGTAAAATGTCCCTTCACACGCTAAGGTTCAGAGCATCTTCTCAGGAAGGCACTGTCTTCTTTTTGAGGTTAGCGACCCTTTTTTCAGGGTTGTAAGCTTCTTATAAATCTGCAGTATGTGCCACAGTCCTGCATACAGTGTAAGCTCGGTATTTCTGAAAAGACTCTTTCCTCATTGGTTTATTCATTAAACTCATTTAAACTAATTGATTCTAGTCTTTAATTTGACCTACTTCTGCTTTTATGTGAATCCTTTTGAAAAAACTTCCCATGTATTTCCTAGTGTGGAGTATGCCAGGCTTTCCAGTGAAGGCCTAAATAATAAACTTACTCCATTTTCCTCCTACACAGACTGTTAAATCTGTGCCACTGTCTCTCTTCTCAGATGCTCATCCTTTTGTGGTTTTGATTGTGGCTCCATTTTCTAGTATTTATTTAAGGACTCAGTATTCTTCAATCTCCAAGTCAGATGCCAACTGAATGTTATTTTATTTAAGTGTTGATGGAAATATTAAACTATTAAGTTCAGGATTTATTCATAGAAAATACCATTATTTTATCCTTTTAATGCTAAGCCACTGGTAATACTGCCATCTTCTAGGCATAAAATTCTAGTAATTTTCTTTTTTTTCAATTGCTAAATAAGTTTTATTAACAAATAACCCAAAATTTGTTATTTCCAAGATTTTACACACACACACACACACACACACACACACAAATCTTAAAAAGAAAAAAGAACAGCAGTAATGCAGAGGAATTGGGTTTCCCCATTACATGGTTAAAAAGAATGTTTTTTCTGTTCAGCAGCATTTTATACTTAAAAAACAGTGTTAAAAGACTATATAATGGAGTCGGATGTGGTGACACACACCTGTAATCCCAGCATTCCAGGAGGCAGAGGCAGGTGGATCTTTGTGAGTTCAAGGCCAGCCTGGTCTACAGAGCAAACCAGGGCAGCCAAGGCTACACAGAGAAACCTTGTCTCAGAAAAACAACAAAACAAAGCAAAAGACTCTATAATAACAGAGACACTCAAGAAAACTGGCTGTGAAGAATTAGATGTAGTAATAAAATGTTTTGAGTTAATAATTGTAGTTTTAAATTAAATAAGTGTGGAATGTACTGCCTCTCAGGTACGTGACTGTAACAGAAAATGATTAAATTAATCTGACAATTTAGAAACTTGAAAATGCATTTTATGATTATTTTTCTAAGAACTTTTCTTAACATAAGCCTTCTGCTGAAGGTTCTGGGCATGTTCTGTCTTTCTTGGAAAGAAAATATATGTATGGAAATACCCCCACTCTAACTGGCATCTTTAGGAAATGAAGCCGCTGCTGCCAGCAGGTTTTTCAAATAATTGGAATGTTACCTTCAAGCATCTGAACATCAAAACACCACTTCAAACTCTCTGTTTGAGGCAGGGTCTCTACGTACACCTGGCTGCCTGGAATTCACTATATAGACCAGGCTGGCCTCAACTCGCAGACTCATCTGCCTCCCCTGTGCTGAACAGTCCATGCGTGGCAGCTCTCTTGCATACAGTTCTATCCAAAGTATTTACTTCTCTTTTTCCTTATGGAAGACCATTTAACTTTTTTCCTGATGACTGGAGTTGGAATCACACACTGACCATGGCCCCTCAATATCTAACACCAAGCAAATGCTGGAGAGCTGAGTGAACAAAACCATAATTTGCTGTCCATGCATTAACTCACACCTTTAGAGGGTCCAAGGTGGATAAGGTGATTTGGCCTTTCAAAAAGTAGCTGCAAGTTTACTTTGGTTTTTTTTATTGAGTCTGAGTTTAGTTCTTTTCTTGAATAGCAGCTTCTTTTCAGCCAGAAGATTATTAATTATCCTTTATTACTCTCAGTGGGCCCAAATCTTTTACATATTCTACTTTTCATCCCTTGGAGGCTGAAAAGCAGACTAGAATGCTGTTCAGGTTGTGTCTCAGGGATCATGGCGGATGAGTTGGTGGTGGACTCACAAGATGGTTTTGTGTTTTATTTTCACGTTGGTTATATCTTATTTTTAGACTCTCTTCTTATAGTGAGAATTTTTCAACTTTTAAAAAATATCCTGGAAACTTCTGTTTAAATGAACTCTGAAGTGATGAAGTAAATACAAAAGGACACCGCTCTGGCTGAGAACAACAGTGACCCAAGTCCTGTACCCTTGGTACCTCTACCAGTTGCCAGCAGAGTCAGGAGAAAGGTGTCCCACAGTGCACAGTTTGAAAATATTTTTTCTAGAGACCTGAGGGTGCTGGGTAACTAGTTTTTTGATATGTTAGATATTATTTTTACTGGCTCTATTTCTAGACTTTTGTCTTATCCTTCGTAGAATAATGGGCTAGCTTGTCAATAATTTAAGATGTTTTCTGACTAGACCACTTGATGAGTTTTCTTAATAATTTTCCCTGAATAAAAAATAAGAACAACAGGATATACTTGGAAAAGCTGATAAAACAGCAAAACACAAAAGACTTGGTCCTCTGATAGTCCTTCTCCCTGGAGAAGTCTCCGGCAGCTCATCAGTTCCCTGGCTGTGACCAGGTAGAAAGCTGGGCACTTCTAGCCCTGCGTGGTGTCACTGCAGACAAGCAGTGACTACAGTGATAAAATAGCTTCAGCAGATGATGTACAAATTGGTAAATAACTGCCATAAACAGGACAAATGATGGAAAGAAAAACTCCGACAAGCAGTGTGAACTCACAACTCATCCTTTCAAGGCAATGGAGCAGAGTCTCCTCTCCATAGACGTTCTGAAGAACGAGTCTGTTTTGAGAACACTGTAATGGCCGCACTGACTTTAGATCACACTGAGTTGCTGGCGTGAGGGAGACTGGAGGGAAGGGGCACAGTACAGAGGAGCAGCTGACCCACTTTTCTCCAGGAAACAGGGCAGCTGTGAGGGAAGAAACCCCTGTCACTTCACACGCCCTGCAGCTTCACAGGCAGACATGTCTTAACAGTAGCTATCTGGGTTATACACAGGCTAGGCCTACTACGTGCGACTCGGGGGCTGGGGAGATGGCTCACCAGGTAACACTGCTCACTGCTCTCGCAGGGGACCTGGGTTTGGTTCCCAGCACCCACATGACAGCTCACAACCACCTGTCACGCTAATAATAAAGGATCTGACATCCTCCTCTGGCCTCCTCACTCACCAGGCACTCACAGTGTACATACATGCACTCAGGCAAACACTCATGCAAATAAAATACATAAATCTTAAAACAATTTTTCAGGAGTAACTTAGGACAGTCCAAAATGCCACGCCTCTCCCAGGTACTTACCATTCCTTTGTAACCTCTCCAAGTCTAGATTAGTTGATCAATTAGGGATTTCATTTATAATAAATAAGATTATTTAGTAATATAATTGTTATCCTTAACCTCAGAAGGTTACAAGGAATCTGCACATTTTAAATGAAAGGTCAGATATGATCCAGCAGCGAAAAGGACTCAATTCCACGATATAGCATTTAACTCAAACAGTCGGAACTTTCCTCTAGAGCAGTGGTTCTCAACTTTCCTAATGCTGTGACCCTTTAAACAGTTCCTCATGTGAGGTGACCCCCAACCATAAAATTATGTTCATTGCTATTTCACAACTGTAAAGTTGCTGCTATGAATTGTAATGTAAAGCTATGATATGCAGGGTATCTACTACGTGACAGGTTGAGAACCACTGCTCCCACAGCTCGGCTGTCCATGACTGTCAACTCTACCTGTCCTACTTTAACCACAGAAATGTCTTCCATGGAACATGTTCTCTGTTCCTTTGATGAAGCATATAGTAAGTTTCTTATATGTATTGTATTATATGTTCTCATACATGTTATATGACATTCTTATACAGACACATGTGAAGCTCACATATATGAGTTTCAGTCAGTGATAAAGGAGAATGAGATTACGTCATTTGCAAGAAACTGGCTGGAACTGGAGATCATCGTGGTGAGCAAAATAAGCCAGACACAGAAAGACAAGTATATGTTTTGGTTTAAGAGGAATATACATTTCGGAGTATGGGTGCACGTGTGTGCCATGGTGTAAATGGGGCGGTCAGAGGACAACTTGCACAAGTCTGTTCTCTACCACGTGGGTCAAGAGGACTAAACATAGGTCATCAGGCTTGGTGGCAAGTGACTATTTGGTAAGCTGATGAAATCATTAGCCCAGAGTCTAGATGTTCTCACACACACACACACACACACACACACACACACACACGGCATGAAAGTAGAAGGGAACCTTTTGCCTTTTGTGGGGAAATTGGTAACTAATAACAAGAGGGGCATGTGGAAAAAGAGAGAGTAATGGGAGAGGACTATGAGCAAAGCACACCATGATACACACATATGAAGATGCCGTAATAAAAAGCCTAGAGCTGGAGGCTTGGCCACCACCTGTGGCAATAGTGAGAGGCGGAAACTTGAGGAGGTGGGTCTAGTAAGGAAGTTCAGGTCACCTGAGGTGTGCCTTTGAGTGGAGTTTGGGCCACTGGCCCCTTCCATTCTAAGAAAGCTTGTTCCTTTTGGAGTGTCATTTCCTCAGTCAGATAAGAAGAAAAGGTCATTAACACAGAATGAAGATGAGGAACAACCGTTGACCTTTGGGAAGAGAACCAGAGTGGGAAGATTAAGGGATATGTGTGACTGCCCGGCAGTTGAGGGGATCCCTGGCCACAGCCTGAGGCAAGCACAATTGTATGTTCCTCAAACCGTGCTGGCTACACTGGCAGAAACATCTTTGTATGATGGAATAACAGGAAAGCATCAGAAATTTATCTAATGCATTTATTTTATTTTTGCATGTATCTGTATGGATGCATGCCACATGTGTGGGGGGCCTGTGGAAGCAAGAAGAGACATCAGGTCCCTGCACCTGGAGTTTCAGGAGGTTGTGAGTGCTGGGGTGCTGGGAACTGAACTCAGGTCCTCCACAGGGGCAGCCGAGCTGTCTCTCCAGCCCTGCCAGAAACTAGTGTATATATGCATTAAAAAAGCTGTGGTTTAAAGTAACTTATAAAATCATATATAGAATGACCTCAACTGGGAATTAAGCTGTGCACATCCCTATAAGAAAAGGGATAAGTAATGACAGGTTTCCCTCGGGCTAAGATTATGGATGATTATAATTTTTCTTCACAGTTATTATTTGGAAAAATTTTAAATTATTTCTATCAATTTCAAAATAGTAGCTACAAAATCATTTTTACTTTCTATTGATTTGAACCCAATGCAAATGTGCATGAAATTGCCATTCAGTTATTTAACTATTACCTAGATGCTTCTAATAAAAACAAAGCCAATTAAAACGGTTATTTGTAAATTAATGGCTGCTCACAAGCATGAACACCATAGTTCATCCCCCCTCCTGATCCATCCCTTGTCTGATACGCTCTGTCCATCACCATGGCTAATCTGAGGCTTTTGAGTTCAGATGGTACCGGCTGAAGTGTCCCGGTGTTTAATGCGAAATATTGAGATTCTTCTTTTCTTTTAACTGAAGACATATGTCCACCTAGAAATCAATTAGGGCAGGGACACAAACATAAGAACCATGACTCCAATCACAGAATTGATTGGCAAAGGGGGAGCAGAAAGATAGGAGTCCAACTAGGCTGTTTTCTAATTCTATTTTCTGCCTTCCAAGAGTATTAGAGAAAAAAAAAGCAGTCTTAAAAAAAAAAAAGCATTTTCTTCAACTCTGAACTGCTTGTACATCTCAGCACCTTATGTATTATGGGGACAGGTATTTGGGCGAAACAAGGGAAAGGCAATTATTTTGGGTTATTCTTTATCCAACTGTAGTCTTTCGCGACTCAAATATACTATCCTTTTTATCCATTTTTTGTATACCTAGCAAATAATAAGCACTCAAGACACAACCCTTCTGTAGACTTATTTGGAATGACTATGTCCCACTAATACAAAGCCCATTTAGTTTTAAAAATCACTATAAATAATTATTTTAAATGATCGATGCTGCAATACACTACTATACTATGATGCTCAAATAAAACATTATTTACATCTATGTGTTAAGGTGGAATTTAGGTTAAAGTGTGAGAATAACTCTAAGCATCATTTCTTGTAGCTTCAGAAAAGGAAACAGCAACCCAAACCTTAGCCTTTACAGACATTCTGTTTTAAAATATATTATAAAGAATAAATGGAATTGAATGTCAAGAATGAGTAAGTGAACGCTTTTACTCATCTGGTTTACAACTTATATCAGCTAATTTTTCTAGATTTAAATTGATTAAATTTTTTGGTTGTTTCTTTTCGAATGACCACACCAGAAGAAAGCTGTTTGTCATGGTTATTTATGCTTTTCCTTTCTGCTTTAGCTTAAAGGAAATGTTCAAATTTAATAAATATGGAGTTATTATAAAGAACAGCCAAATCTATTCCAATACATTAGAATTGGTCACATGTTTGATATCCTTCTAACAGATGATGCATTAGGGTAAAATAAAACTACTCAGTTGAATTAAAAGTAAACAAAATAACAGGATAATGTTCAAATGAATCAAAATTCACCAATGCCTAAAATCAAAACTATAAAGGTAAAAAGCACATGTTTCCTAGTCTACATATATCCTCAGACCCTGCCCAAATAAATAAAATCCACACAGAAATAAATGAATGACAAAATAACGTAGGAACTTTAAACAACCACACTCCTAAATAAAAAAAGAAAAAAAATGTAGTTATCAATGTGCACAATTCTTATTTACCATCATTTTTTAAAATGCCGCAGAATCATCAAAGCCACTTTCCATCTGGAACATTGCACCCATAGTACACCTATAGAACACTGCACCCACAGTACACCTATAGAACACTGCACCCACAGTACACCTATAGAATACTACACCCACAGTACACCTATAGAACACTGCACCCACAGTACACCTATAGAACACTGCACCCACAGCACACCTATAGAACACTGCACCCACAGCACATCTATAGAACACTGCACCCACAGTACACCTATAGAACACTGCACCCACAGTACACCTATAGAACACTGCACCCACAGTACACCTATAGAACACTGCACCCATAGTACACCCATAAAACACTGCACCCATAGTAAACCCATAGAACACTGCAGCCACAGCACACCTATAGAACACTGCATCCACAGTATACTTATAGAACACTGCACCCAGTATACCCATAGAACACTGCATCCACAGTACACCTATAGAATACTGCACCCATAGCACACCCATAAAACACTGCACCCATAGTACACCCATAAAACACTGTACCCATAGTACACCCATAAAACACTGTACCCAAAGTACACCTATAGAACACTGCACCCATAGCACACCTATAGAACACTGCACCCACAGTACACCCATAAAACACTGCACCCATAGCACACCTATAGGACACTGCACCCAAAGTGCACCTATAGAATACTGCACCCAAAGTACACCTATAGAACACTGCACCCATAGTACACCCATAGAACACTGCATCCATAGCACACCTATAGAACACTGCACCTATAGTACACCCATAGAACACTGCAGCCACAGCACACCTATAGAACACGGCACCCAAAGTACACCCATAGTACACCTATAGAACACTGCACCCGTAGTATACCTATAGAACACTGCACCCATAGTACACTTACAGAACAAACACTGAACCTATAGTATATTATACATATAATTCTTTTTTTAGAGACTAAAATAGAACCTTGAGCTTTTTCCATTCCACACTAAAACCCTCCCCAATATCCTTTATCTTTTTCTTGTATTATTTGTGATTGTAGGCCATCTTCTGTTCTATGGCATACTTTAATTTGATATACCCCCAATTTCCTCTATCCTTTCTGTATAGCACAAACCTCTTCACATAATAAAAGTTATATAAGAACAGAGAAAAATAAACTATGCGTAGGAAAACCAATGTGGTGGGTTTTCTTGGCTTTGACCCCAGGATTTGAGTACAGAGGAAATGTAGATAAGGACTGTGTTAATATGCTATAACTGAGTAATTGCTCACAGTATGCAAGAATTTCAGCCGAGCCAGGAAGACAATGAGATTAGACTTTGACTTTATAAAACACACTAGAGTCAAACTCAGGTCCTGTGGAACAGCAGCCAGTGTTGAACCATATACTTATTTCTTAATTAGGAAAAAGAACTCTAGAGAGGGGACTAGTAGGACTCAGTTGCTATGAAGAGGAAATTAGGGGAAATGGTGGAAGTTGGGGAGGGGGAGACTTATCAGGGGAGAGGGAAGAAGGAGGGACAAAAATGTCTGAAAAAACTATAGGAAATAATGTTATTTTACACATACTTAAAATTACGTATAATATACATGTATGTATGTATAAAATGTACACATGCGCGCGCGCGCGCGCACACACACACACACACACACACACACACACACACACTATATACTACTTGGGGTGACAACACTCATTCCCCAAACCGTAGAATAACAGAAATCTAGTGCCAATCATAGGAAATCTTTTCAGAGTTGTCAGCCAGGGGAGTCCAAGATATCTCAAAATAATACAGGCGATTGCTGTTGTCTTTGGCTATTTTCCAGAGGCTGAAGGTAAGTCTCTATTGCTGAAAACATCATACCCTTTAGACATAACAGGACTTGTAGAAGTCGACCTGGACTTGACCTGGAAGCCTCTTCCTCAAGGACTAGCCCTCATAGTAGCAGGAATGATGCAAGCTGCTAAAGGATAAAAGCATTCGATAGTCTTAGCCAGCTACAAGTGCTTACAAACCACAACAATCATGAGAACAGTAAGAGATTCCAGAGGGTGCAATAGTGGCACTCAATAGTGGTGGTAACCAACAGCCACCTAATCGGTTTTACCCACCCAGTAGAAAGAAGTCATACCTGACATTGTAAACCTACCCAACTACCCATGGCTGCTGAGACCAAGGACTCTAAAGGAGAATCTACTATTGCAACTTTCTTAAGTCAGTGTAGTTTCTAACTGTATTCTAAACCCTCGTCCTTAGATTCACAGATAAGTATAGCTCTCACTCCTCATCAAAAAAGCTTCTTTTTGCAGCAGAGACTATTACAAAATATAGAGAACTACTAATCACTGCAATGCGCGTTCCCAATCTGATACACTTAGGACACAATCCCTACCCCTAAGGCTCATGGAAGGCAGAACAGGGGCATAAAAGTTGAAGGAGCAAGAGGATCAAAACATCTGTCGCAAGATAGTATCTTCCTAAGAAAGAAAGAAAGAAACAAAGAAGGAAAAGGAAAGAAAAGGGGCATGGCAGAAGTTCCAGTCAAGAGGCTGCTGGACAGTAAAATGACCGAGCAACAAAAGAAAATATCTAAAAGCAGGAATCAAGATTGTCTGAAAATGGAGACATATTGCACCACATGGAAGAGAAAAGTGCTGCCAGTCATCTCTAAGACAGCAGAGCAACAGACGGCAGAGCAACAGATGGCAGAGCAACAGACAGCAGAGCAACAGACAGCAGAGCAACAGACAGACAGCAGAGCAACAGACAGCAGAGCAACAGACGGCAGAGCAACAGACAGACAGCACAGCAACAGACGGCAGAGCAACAGATGGCAGAACAACAGACGGCAGAGCAACAGACGGCAGAGCAACAGACGGCAGAGCAACAGACGGCAGAGCAAGAGATGGCAGAACAACAGACGGCAGAGCAACAGACAGCAGGAGCCTCCCCAACATAAAACAAATGGTTGCTTTACTAGTCCTTGACTTCCTTTTCCCAGGGTGTTTCCAACTTAGAAGAGTCATTAGTAGCCCAGGAGGAAGAACATCAGGATGTTTCTAGAAGGGCAGACTAATAATGCTTAGGTAGTCTCTCTCACAGGCACTTACACCTTTAAACACTGGTGTACACAACAGGGACATATGCTCAACCATGTTTATAGCAGCCTTATTCATAATAGCCAGAACATGGAAACAGCCTAAGTGTCCCTCAGTAGAAGAATGGATAAAGAAACTGTGGTACATTTACAGTATGGAATACTACTTAGCTATTAAAAACAAGGAATTCCCGAAATTTGTGGACAAATGGATTGAACTAGAAATGATCATTATGAGTGAGTTAACCCAGAAGCAGAAAGATTCACATGGTATATACTCACTTATATCTAGACATTAGCCCAAGGGGCATGTCCCATAAAAGTCTTCACTTACTAGGAAAGTGGGACAGAGGGGAGGACATCCCATTGGGACTCTAGGTGAGAGAAACATGGGAGAATGGGGAAATAGAAGGATCCGGAGGGTCCTAGAAACCTACAAGAAGAACAATATGATGGGCGGATCTGGGTCCAGAGGTCCTACTCAAACTATGGCACCAGCCAAGGATAATACATGCAGTAAACTTCGAACCCCTACCCAGATCTACAATGGACAGGACATTCTCCACAGTTGAGTAGAGAGTGGGGACTGACTTTCACACAAACTCTCGTGCCCCATATTTGACCACGTCCCCTTGATGGGGAGGCCTGGTGGCTCTCAGAGGAAGGATAGCAGGCCACCAAGAAGAGACTTGATACCCTATGATCATATACAGGGGAGGAGGTCCCCCTCAGTCACAGTCATGGGGGGGGGAGTAGAGGGAAAGTGGGAGGGAGGGAGGAATGGGAGGATATAAGGGATGGGATAACAATTGAGATGTAATATGAATAAATTAATAAAATATTAAAAAATAAAAAATAAACACTGGGTGTATACAAAGACAGGCTTTCTGTGTTCACTGAAAAAGTACAGTTCTACATTGTAGGCAACCAGGAAACATCTGCTGAATGAATAAATGCACAAAAGAAAAGCGATAAAAGCAATGCCAGGGCCCACTGATCTTTTAATATTTCTTTTTGGGCAAAGTAAAAATAAAACCTTGACGGTAATAATGCTGGCATCAGCTAGTCTTTTCCAGAAAATAAGTCAATATCTGGAAACAGAAGGAACTCTGATTATGCGCTCCAGGCTTGGCACTGTCACTCTTAGCCCCTCTCCAAACTCTAAAAAAAAAAGAAAAAAAAAGAAAAAGAAAGAAAAGAAAAGAAAAGAAAAAAGATTGGCATTGGGATTCAGATTGGGTTGAGAGCCATGTTAAGGCAAGAAGTGTAGGATCAGGAGAGCAGAAAATATAAAAAGGGAGATATTAGCAGCAAATGCCTGTGCAACAGGGAGGTGGGGGCAGATGCAAGGGGGTTGCTCAAATTTGAGGCCTGGGCTACATAATGAGCTACATCCAGGCCAGCAGGAGAGAGCAAGACCAAGCACACTGGTGCACACACGAGATAGAATGAAATAAGGATGAATGTAGCTAGAGTTGAGATGCTTCACAAACCAGGAACAAGACCTAGGGATTACGACGAAGGTGAGTGCTTGTGTAGAGGCACAAAATGGACTGCAGAGGCAAACAGTGAGCCTGACACATCATCAACACCAAAAGCCATCACTTCAGAACGGTATAATTAATTTATATACAAATCCTGCACATTTCTTGTTAGCTATATTCCACAACCTTCTAAACAGTTTTAAATTTATATTTGATTGCTTTTACTAAAAACCCAAGACAGATTAATTAAGCAATGTATGAACAAGTAAAGTTCAACTTGGCTTAAATATGCCTATTCACTAAAGATGTTAGTACTTGTATCACTTTTAGATGAAAAAACATTTTTTTCTGAAAATTTTAACCTACATTAGGACATTGAAAAAACAATATACTTTCTTATAAGGGAGGAAGAACTTATTTTGGCTCACAGTTTGAAAGATTTCAATCCACGACCCATTGTTTGTGGCTGGCCATTCATGCTGAGCCAGAATACCACGGTGAGGCTCAGGTGGCAGAGCAATGTGGCACATTTCACAGCGAGCGGGAGATGGAAAGACACAGAGGGACCAGAGCCTAGGCACAGCCCTCAGGGACAGGCCTCCAGGGACCAATCTTCTCCAGGTAGAGTCTACCTCTTCTGTTTAAAAAACTTATTTTCTATCTTTTAAAGTTAGTTAATATTTCTTATGAAGTCAGTTTTAAAATTAGCTTTTGTTCTTCAGTTATCAACAGACGCTATTATCCATCATTTATTAAATTATCACTTCTTCAACGTGTTTCTCCAGATATAATCATAAAGCTGATTTTAATTTCTGAAGGCCTTAATCTGTAAGAAGGTCACATTGTTAAATCTGTATGCTCTTTGTCCCCGCAACAATGCATAATTTTGACACAATCAACCACCCTCTGGGACAGTAAATCCAACTAAATAATCCTCCTGAGCGACACCTAATCTTAGTATTTCCTCCCAGCACCCACTCAACCTGTTAAGAGACTATTCCAGGCCTGTGAAGCCACACATTTTCAACTCAAAGGCAAATGCTTCACCAATTCACACGGGGACACAATGACATCTTCACTTGTCTTCCTTGTTACTGCAAATTAGCATGTTAAAATAAAAATCATCACATATTATCCTCATCTTAAACAGACACATATACACACACACAGAAGGAAAAGAATGTGAAAACACATAAATAAAGGAAGTGCTCAGGAAAACTATGAGGAATTAGATGTAGTATTAGAAATTTTGAATTTTTATATAAATATAGTTTTAAGTAATTTTAAATGATATTTCTAAGCTTGGAGTGCACTGACTCTCAGATCTGTGACTGTAACAGCAGATAATTAAATTAATCTCACAATTAGAAAATTGAAAACACATTTTATAATTTTTTTCCTAAGGATATTTCTTAATATAATCCTAAGAACATGGCATCGGACTAGAATGATAGAGCTACAAGCCAAGATGCCACCAGAAGTCACAGGAAGATAGGGAATCTTTCTTCATTGTGTGTTCAAACAGAGCATGCCTATACGTCTCACCCCTTGATGTTGGCGTTCTGGCCTGCAGAGCGACGAGACAATACATTCTGTTCTGAGCGTGAACACACACACGTTAGTGTGGGCAGTCACAACTCTCACATTCTGCTCAGCTGTTTCTGCTACCCGTCTCTAGCCTCATGCCAGCATCCATCAAGCATCACCCAGCCTTTACGGTTCAGGACAGGCCACAGCTCGGGCTAAAGGATGTCTCTGGCTACTATGGTCCCCTATTGATTTCTCTCATTTTCCCATCACCTTTGCACTTCCAGCATATCTCTCACTATGGCACTTGACTAGATTGGCCTGCTACTATTTGGCAGTTGTTTAATGAGCTTATTGTCTCAATTAGGCAGTAAATAACCTGAGGACAGAGACCATGTTCATACTTCCTTTGTGTCTCCTAGCGTCTTGGCATATCAAGGTCATGAAGTAGTTAATAAGGAAGAATATTTAGGTTGAACATAACAATCACCCAGTTGTTACTGTTTGCATTGTTGACTTCTATGGTTGTCTATTATATTAAATTTCTAGCAACTACACTTTTAATCATGATTTAAGAAATTCCATGAACTGAAATATTGCTTAGTTGTAGATATCTTTTCCTGCATAAAATAGAAAAGAATATAAAGGTTTATTCTTAGTCCAGACATTGTGTTGTCATTCCATACCTTCTATTACTTGCTAGTTATCTTTAATCTGAGTCATTTATAAAAATTAATTGGTATATGGGTATTTTGCTTGCACGAATGTCTGTGCACCCACTTATGCTCCTGGTACCCACTGAGGCCAGAGGAACTCATCGGATCTCCTGAAACTGATATAACAAGTGCAACGTTGTAAGCTGCCACATGGGTGCTGAGAACCAAATCCAGGTCTTCTGGAAGAGCAACAGGTACTCTTAAGTGTTAAGCCATCTCTCAAGTCCCCAGTGTCACCATTCCTAATGTCATTGCACTGTTGGCTTAAAAATCTCACTCTAAGCTGGGCGTGGTGGTGCACACTTGTAATCCCAGCACTTGATGAGGGAGAGGCAGACGGATCTCTGTGAGTTCGAGGCCAGCCTGGTCTACGAAGAGAGTCCAGGACAGCCAAGGCTACACAGAGAAACCTTGTCTCCAAAAACACAAATCTCACTCTAGTCAAAATAGCTAACATCAACAAAACAACTGACAACAAATGCTGGTGAAAATATGGTCATTATTTGCTAGAAATGCAAAGCGGTTCCACCATCTGGAAATCAGTACGGAGAATTTTCAAAAAGCTAAAAATGAATCTTCTATGCGACCCACCTATATCATTCCTAGTTATATGGCAAAGGGCTTAACGCTCTATTCCGGGGATGTTTGCTCAGCTGTGCTCATCACTGCTCAATTCACAATGGCTGGGAAATGGAAACAATCTAGATGTCCTGCAACTGACAAATGGATAACAGAACTGTGGTACATATGTACTATGGAATTTTATTTGGCTATAAATAAAAATGAAATTGTGAAATTTGTTGGTAAATGGATTGAAGTAGAAAACATATTGAGAGAGGTAACTCATACACAGAAAGAAAAATGACATACATTCTTGTTCATCTGAGGTTTCTAGCTCTAGCTTTTCAGATGTCAGTGTACAGCCTGTAGCAACTGCAGAAACCAGGAGCGTATAAAGGAATCATGCAGGAAGGAGGGGTAGGGAGCGGCAAGGTAGAAACAGGAGGAGGAGGGGATATGTGCTATGAAGGGGGTAAATGGAACAAACAGTGGGGAAGGAGAGGGAGGGAGAAGGGACAAATAACACCAAAGATTTTTGGACAAGCCTTAAGGAATCACATACTTTGTATTTTCTTGAAGTTACATATACAATATCTATCTAACAGAAACCCAGTAGGAGACATGAGACGCTGTCAGTCAGGGCAATCCAGGAGACTTCCCAACAGTACAGGGTATTGCTGTTACCGTTGGTTGTTTCTTAGTGGTTGAAGATAAGTCCCTATATTTCATGATAGCACACACTTTTGATGCAGGATTTGGAAGATTCAAAGATGGATTTGACTTGAAAGTCTCCTCCTGAGTTCCTTCCAGCTTTATTAGTACCAGAAGATGACACTCAAGCTACCAAGAGAAGGAATGGTTCTACCAAAGTGTGCAATGAATCACAACAGTATGGTAAAATACTCCTAAAGGGGCAACAGTGGCACAAATACCATGGCAGAACTGGCAGCTATCTAGCTGGACTTAAGGCCTGCTCTAGCCAAATTCCTGGGACTAGTGAGGTCATTGATGCTAGAGGAGAAACTATTACCACCACTTTACTAAATCAGTATAATCATTCTAAAGCTCATTTTTATACCAACAGTCACCCAATACAGAAAGTCACCACTGGTCAAATGCAGAGATCAACTGACCATGGAATGTCTAGCCCCAGTGGATACATCTTTAACACAACTCTTGTACCAAAGGCTCAGGGAACATTCCTGAAGAAGGGAAAAAACATTTTAAGAGCTAGAGGACCAAGAAGTTTGCTGTGAGGTTGCCTCTCCTAGAAATAAAAGGTAAACTATATCTGTAAATTGTAAATATGAGCCACACAACAGATGTGATATGGAGAAGCTTATTGTACTGGTAGGGGTGTGAGAGAGAGAGAGAGAGAGAGAGAGAGAGAGAGAGAGAGAGAGAGAGAGAGAGAGAGAGAGAGAGAGGTCGATAGATAGATATAGATATGGAGGGAGATGGAGAAGGGAGGTGGAGAGGACAGAGGGGAGAGGGGAAGAGGGAGGGGAAGGGGGGAGAGGGAGAGACAGCAAGAGAGGACAAAGAGGTAAGAGAAGGTAAGAGTGGTGAAGAGAGGTAAGAGAAGAGAGTGGAAGAGGAGTGAGAGAGAGAGATGGTTTTGGCCTTTTACATAGGCAGGTAGGTAATGATGTCAAAGGTTGCTAGGCAGACTGGGGCAGTATGCTAACAGTAATACTTCAACAAAACAGGTGCCTAAAAAAGACCCCACCATGACATCATCAATAGACATGCTAACACAGAAAAAGGAAATCTCATGGGGTCCCACCGCTAAAGAAAAAAACTACAACTAGTGACTGCTGAGAATGGGAGAATTAGTCTTTCCCAGGAATAAGCCCCTAACTGGTTATCCAAAACCAAGTGATCATCCCTAAAATTATATATACAGAAGCAACATTAAATGAATTCAGCAGACTGTAATTATATAATTATGTATATATGTAACATTAATAATAAAAGAGGCCATTAACATGAAGGGGGGTAGGGGGAGGGGAGGGGCTAGAGAGAGGAAAGAGAATGGGAAAATAATTCTATTCTAGTTAAAATAAAATATAATTAAAATGCTAAATTTCATTTTCCATATATCTTACCACAATAAAAATGGTCCAATAAGCCAGGTATGGTGGTGCACGCCTTTAGTCCCAGCACTCGGGAGGCAGAGGCAGGCGGATCGCTGTGAGTTTGAGGCCAGCCTGGTCTACAAAGCAAGTCTAGGCCAGCCAAGGCTACACAGAGAAACCTTGTCTCAAAAAAAAAAAAAGTCTAATAATGGACATAAATATAAATCTTAAAAGACCCCCCCATTTTAAAGGTGTGTTTTCTATTCTTTTCCTTCTTTTTACTTCCCCTTTATTGCTATAGGAGGAGCCAGTGTTCCTGAATACAAAAGCTTTCTTTCCCATTTGGCTCTGGCACGAGCTGTTCTGTCTGTACTACTGCAGCTGGTATCAGAGGTCTATGATTTGTCTTTGCTACATAAGGAGAGGTGTGAGGGTACCTGAAAATAAGCAGTATGCTACCCTTTAGTGATGACACTGAGCTTAACTTTTTACTTATTGTGAAGTTACCCTATAATCCCACTAGATTTACAAATGATACCTGCCTCTCTCTTTCTCTCTCTCCCATTTCACTAAATATTAAGGTGAAAGTTATTGAAGTAAATGAAGCTAAACTTCATTGCATTAGGGGCCAGAAAATGAGTGCTTCTCTAAAAGCAGTAGGTACTCTTTTTTTTTTTTTTTATTGTTGCCAAGTTTATTCAAATCTGACAAAATCCAGCTATGCCTCTGTGAAAACCAACCTTGAGACAACATAAAGTTCTTGCTGAATAACTTAGTAGATAAAACTCCATTGAACCAATCAGTATCCATGGCTGTCTGATTTTATGTACTCTTCTCCATGACTCCAGTGCCTAAATAGTGATGAGAAAATGCACAAAAATCCATATCTAACTAGTGTAACTGTATGTGTGATGTGATTTGAGTCTGTAGTCTTTTTTTTAATACATTTTTATTAATTTATTCATATTACATCTCAGTTGTTAGCCCATCCCATGTATCCTCCCATTCCTCCCTTCCTCCCACTTCCCCCCTACTCCCCTCCCCTCCCCTAAGTCTGTGTCTGAGGGGGACCTCCTCCCCCTGAATATGCTCATACGGTATCAAGTCTCTCCTTGGTGACCTATTATCTTTCCTCTGAGTGCCACCAGGCATCTCCGTCCAAGGGACATGTTCAAATATGGGGCACCAGAGTTTGTGTGAAAGTTAGATCTCCTTCTCCACTCAACAGTGGAGAATGTCCATCGGCTAGTCCGGGTAGGGGTTCAAGGTTTTTACTGCCTATTTTTTCCTTGGCTGTTGCCACAGTTTGCGGAGGACCCCAGGGCCCAGACTCGCCTGTAGTTTTCCAGGACCCACTGGATCCTTCTATTTCCTCTTTCTCCCAGGAAAAGCAGTAGGTATTCTAAGTGCTAGAGAAACCCTAAGTAAGATCTCCCCGCCCCCCATGAAGCAGAAGAAAACAAATTTAAAACGGAGCTCTGGCCTCATTTGATGTAGCAGACTTGTCCCTGAGGATGAGGCACACGACAAGCCACAGTCTAAATGCTCTGGCAAATGGCAGCACTGTTGAAAGTTTTAAAAAATTGTTTTTATAATGTGAGTACTTATCTAAAGTTTATGCATTTAAAGTTTCTCAACTTTTAAATATTTATGTTCCCTTCAGATAACATAAACATTTCATGTTCCTTTAATATCGAAATGAAAAATTTCACATACATAAAACTTCCACTGAAACGTCTCTCAGAACCAGTAACTGTAACAACTTGTTATTTATTTCATTTATTCTCTTTCTCTTTATTTGGGTACTGTTTTTTGAGACAGGGTTTCTCTGTGTAGTCCTGGCTGTCCTGAACTTGCTTTGTAGACCAGGCTGGCCTCGAACTCACAGTGATTCGCCTGCTTCTGCCTCCTGAGTGCTGGGATTAAAGGTGTGCACCACCATGCCCGGCTCAAGCTCCAGATTCTATGTTCTTTCTCCCCAAGATACCTCAATGACTCTTTAAACAAAAACAAACAAAACAAAAAGGAGGAAAAAGAAGAGAAATGGACTGCATTGACCTTATTAGGATCTTCATTCCTACTAATTAAACAACAACAACAACAACAACAACAACAACAACAACAACAACACCACAATCAAGAAATGGAGTTGTGGGGCTGGAGAGATGGCTCAGCAGTTAAGAGCACAGACTGCTGTTCTAGAGGTCCTGAGTTCAATTCCCAGCACCCACATGGTGGCTCACAACCACCTATAATGTGATCTGATGCCCTCTTCTGGCCTAAAGATGTACTAGCAGGCAGAAAACTGTATACATAATAAATAAGTAAATAAATAAATAAATAAATAAACCTTAAAAAAAAAAAAAGAAATGGAGCTGTGATTGTCCATGTATAAAAAAATACACTATTAGTCTGCCACAGAAACAGTTGCTCAGCAGAATTCTGAGTCCATAGTTATTAACTTTAAAAAATATTATTTCTAGCATAATCACAAGTATATTTGATAAATTTTTCTTTAGATTGGGCCTCAACTATTGTAAAGAAAAAGATGAGGACTTGAGAAAGTGTGGGCAGTTGCCTGGAGAAGAGCAAGAGTGACTATTCCAAGTAAGGAAAAAAACCAAGAAGATATGCACAGAGGCAGCTGGGCAAGGCTTTGCACTCCACGGTGTTCGATACTGCACCGCTGTTCCGCTCAGCCTCATGCCTTGAGCGTTTCTAGGAAGGGAGTCTCTGCTATCTTTATTTTTACACAGAAGAAAATGAAGATGCTTTAACTGGCCTGAGACTACCCGTCCTAGAGACAGGCACTTGCCCTCATGGTCCTCAGCAGGCCAAGTGGCCCTGTTTTGGAAATTACTGGCATGACTTCTTTTCACTTAACCTTAGGTTTAACTGTCATCTTAGTCTCACCTGAGCATTGCTCAAAGTAACCAACCACTGCATCTCTTGGCACCCACCTAATACTACTTGTTACGCTTTGCTCACTAAGAACTCCTGTGCCAAAAGCATGGGCTTTGTGTCCTTCACTGTGGTAACACCAATCCCAGAAGCCTGGGTACCTAGAAGGCAGTAGCTATATATTCACAGAATGAATGGATAAATTTGGTAGATCTCAAAGCCTTCTGGAATGTGCTAATGTAATCCAGTTGAAAACAATGGAAATATTACATAAGCTGATCATCACCAAGACTGGGAGATCAAGACTTCCTTTTATGGACATTTTGTTTTGCTAGTTTGTATAACTTACCCCATGGTAGGCCACGTCACCTTACTGGTTAATAGGAAAACTTTGGGACAGTATTTTATAGAATATAACTGCAACTCTCAACCTCTGTCTAATCAGTTCAATAATAATTTCCAAATGTACTTAATGGACTATTACACCAGTAATTAGAAATCAAATTTTGCTAGGCTGCAAAAGATGTCAAAATTATGTATGCTCAGACTAAGATACTTTACAATTAAAATTTTATTTAATTAGTATTCCTCAGAGAAAGATATTTTTAAATTAAAATTTTATTTAATTAGTGTTCCCATAATCCATATTAAAATTTATTTGTAACCTGCTGACTTACATACATACATCCAGGGTAGGAAAAACATACAAGAGCTGGTAGTGGCTAACAAAATTCAATGACATAAAAGAGTAAATGATAATTAGTAATAATAAAATTAATATAGCCCAGCAAAGAAAATGATTTCAGGTTGTGGAGTAGGAAAATATATGAATAAAATGGAAAACCTTATATAAGTTGCTTTGTGGGTATTTGAAACGTTCCTTCCTTTCACCCACATTTTTGTGAGTTAAGGTTAATGGATTTCTATAGCACTCCTGTGTCATTACTGCCAAATGCTTTCCTGTGGATGAGGCAGATACCTGGTTATTTAAGGAGCAGGATAAATGGACCAAGACAGCTTTCTCTATCCCCAATTCACCAGGGAACGTTTGAGAATTCCACCTGACATGGGGACAGCACTGTGCTCTTAAACAATCTGCAGTTTGATCCGATTGTTCCCCAGTGGGGGAGGCAGGCCACAGCTCACTCAAGAGTCATTGATTGGATTAACAGCCTAATTCCCAACAGATGAATAGAATACTGATGTCTTGTCAGACCAGATCACAAAAGGAAAACACAATCTGCTTCTACAGCTCAGAGATTTAACCCTCGATGTACCTTCAAGCTACAACCTCAATTTTTTTTTGAATCCTATAATTTCTTCAGAACTATTTGCCTACAAACACTATCAATTGTGATTTTATCACCATTCACAAGCTTCCTTCTTTTAGGGAAGTCTTTTCATAATGCCTATAGACAAGGGAAGATGTTTACTTCAATTTTTACTGCGTACATTAGTCTTGACTAAATCCTAGCCTGGGCTTCCTAAGGAAATGATAAATAATCTGCTTTGCTTGGGACCCAATAAAAGTAGGGCACATAGCCTGTGGGGGAAATGAACAAAGACCCTACATTCAAGATGAAACTGCTGTGAGCCACATTTTCTGGCTTAGGTAACTGATTTTATTAAAGGGACTGAATAACTGCATTAAAGGGAGGGGCTTTTCAGTTACAGCCTGGGCTTATTCCTTAACTCTGCCTCTTTCCCCCATTCTTATGTGATTTGATAACTGTTGTGTATGGTTGTATAGCTAAGAACAAACAAAAAGGTCTTATTTCTGATACAACACTCCACCCAAGCCAGCTATATATTAGAATTTTATAATGAGGATACACACTCCATCTTCTATTCCATATTCTAGACAACTTTAATACCTTATTTCATATTATTTCTGTGTATACTACATGCTATCTGCTGTAACAACAACCTGCACAAATTTTTGTTATTTCTACATAAAAGCAATGATAGTAGTGGCTAATGCTGCTCATCATACTGGGCAATTTACATTTGTTCTTTTATTTAACCCAATCAACAAGTAGGCAGCACATTATCTCCTTTCACAAACGACAAGACTATACGGTCCATCTTGCCCAAGGCCACACAATTCGCAGGTGGCAAAGTGAACTTAACTATGTCTCTGGCTCTAAAGCTTATGCTTTCAAACACTACAGAGATTCCATGCTTGGTTTGTCTGTTTCTGTGCATTTTCATGTTTGCATGGAGATCCTTCAGCATCCTGAGGTCTTATTCAGTTTTCCCTGTCACGGATCTTTTGGAAAAACATCTCTATGCATGAATGCCTTGCTCTGACTTCTCTTTGTGTCTCTGTATGTACTATATATGTGTGAATACATCTTTGTGTAGGTGTGTGCATGTACAACATGAGGCCAGAGGTCTTGGGTGTCTTCCTCAATTGTTTCTGCCTTGTTTTTTGTTTTTGTTTTTCAGACAGGAACTCTCACTGAACCCAGAGCTCATAGCTTTGGTTGGGCTGGTTGGTCAGTGGTCCAGAGATCCACGTAGTTCTGCCTCTCTAGCACGAGGGTGACAGACATGTTTCACCACCTTCATTCCCGGGCTGGGGATCCTAGCTCACTCAGATCCTTACACGGCAAGCACTTGACCAACAGAGCCTTCTCTCTAGTCCAACTGTTCCTTTTTCTTCAAGGCTCCCACACTAGCCCTCCAAATTAGTCAGGACAGAACAAAAATCTCATTTTTTCATTCATGAATTTGAAGTCATCTTCAACCTTTACCCCTTTAAAGGTTTTCTTCTCTATCTTTCCTGATATGAGGTTGGCTGAATTCTTCTCTTCTGTCTCTGATTCTTTTTCCACAGTAACGAATCCTGCGGTACCCAGGTTCTAACCTTCTTATCCACTAACTCCTGCAAGAGCATCCTTAAAACTTCATCTGTTTTTTTTTCCTTCTGTAAGGATTTTCCTAATTATGAAATTTTCTACTTATAGCTTTTAAGTGTACTCTAACTGTCTTCAAATCAAATAAAAATTTCCAGTTCTTTCCCTAGCTTTGATTAGAATTTGGCACACCACTAAAATTAAGAACACAGAGAAACCCTGTCTCAAAACCAAAACAAAATAAAACAAATACATGTAGAGGAAGTTTAGTTCATCTCAAATATAAGACTTATTGTATGAGCAACATAGGTTGTTTATAGCAGGTATTCGATTATAATTTGATTTCTATGACTATATATATGCTCTTTAACAATCATTATGCTAAAAGACATTTTCCAAAACTAACAATTATAGGGAAGAAAAGATTATACTGTTTGGCAATAGACAAGGAGAAAAGCTCAATTAATGTAAATTTCAAAACCAATCACGAAAAACTGGATGGCATGAAAGAGCTTTAACCAGGGGAGCAGAGGAGTGGAGCAGTGGGTAAAGGCACTCGTAACTAAGTTCAGTCCCTGGGATCCACATGGTAGAAGGAGAAAACTGACTCCTGTCAGCTGTCCTCTGATCTCCACATGTAGCATGCGTGCACCGCCCCCCACATAATAAATAATAAGTAAATGCAATAAAAATTGTAAAGATTTTTTTTTTTTTTTTTGGTTTTTCGAGACAGGGTTTCTCTGTGTAGCCTTGGCTGTCCTGGACTTGCTTTGTAGAGCAGGCTGGCCTCAAACTCACAAGAGGCCTGCCTCTGCCTCCTGAGTGCTGGGATTAAAGGCCTGCGCCACCACGCCTATCAAAACTTGTAAAGATTTTTATACTACCCAACATTCTATGTTATTCTTCATTCATATATGTTATTCTGAAAAAGCAAAAAATTTACACTTGAATGCTATTACTTATAGCTTCACTTTACTCAAATTTAACAAGGTTAAATGGCTTGTCTAAAACAACACAGCAAGCTGAAGCGTAGGACTATAACTTAAATTTGGGCTGTTGACACTATATTAGTGTATAACAGCCAAGTGGCAGGTTATGAGATATATGTACCTCACTCCTGCTTATGGAACAGAAGAAAATGCCATCACTGAATGTGAGTTTGAAACATTACTGCTACTTTGGCTAACCAAGCTCCCTTTCCACACACACCCACTGTGCCGCTGCAATTATGAATGGAGAAATGTAAGAGGAGAGAGGCAGTCTTGGTAACTGGAAAAGGCAACTGCAGGACTAGAGGGATGGCTCAGCTGGCAATGATGCTCGCTGTGCATACCTGGTGAGCTGTTTCATCTCTGGAACTCACATAAAAATGAAGGGAGAGAAGCGACTCCACAAAGTTGTCCTCTGACCACTACAAAGTGTGGCATGTAGCACACGCCCCACCTCCACCTAACACAACGCTAAAATAATTAAACAATATACAATGCTATACTTACCTAAAACAAGTGTTGGGAGGTACAAGTGTCACAGAGACATTCTGGATGACTGTAAGTCTTAGCAGAGGTTTCCTAGCGGCTGGAAGAGCTTCAGGGAGAAGCCCCCAGACCCCCTTTTCTCAGTGTGTAAAGGGGCTACAGAAAGGGGTGCTTCCACACATACATCCATGAGCCCTGATGCTCTAGTGCCAGCTCAGTGTTTCCAGATCCTTCACAGCTCCTGTTCTTTCATACCGAGAGAACTCTGACATATGGGGGAAGCTTCAGAACACTCAATAAAATCTTCGTTCTAGATGCCTGGTTAGATGTAAGGTTACCTGGCAATGCTGGGAAGTACAATAAGCATGCCTATCAGTTATCATTAAGAGGGTGGGGTGAGGGGCTGCTACAGAGAAGGCTCATTGGCTAAGAGGGATCACAATCACCTACCACAGCTCCAGGGGATGTGATGCCCTCTCCTGACCTCTGACAGCACCCAACACGTGTGGCACACAAACAAAGACATACACATGAGTAAAAAATTAATAAATCTTAAAAATCCTGAAAGGCGTATTGTTTTTAATAACTAGAGGGCCTCCTTACTCCATGAGTCTATAACTTTGTATTTCTATCATGTAATCGTAAAGCATTTTGACGAGTCGTAATCATGTCAGTTATCATTTGTCAGTACTTTATAAAACTTGAACGCACCATATTTTGATCATATTCTCCTCCTACCCCTCTCTCAACTCATCCCAGATCTACAGTCCTACTTCCTTACTGCACTTAACTTTGTGTTCTTCTTCAAAAAAACCAAAACAAACAAACAAACAAACAAACAACCTACTAAATCCAATTTCTACTGTCCATATAGTCACAGTTATGGGGACATCCCCTGGAATGTGAACCCCAGCTTCAGAAGCCACCAACTGTCAATAGCTCCTTAATTAGCAGTTGGGGCTTATGAGTCTCTCCTCGCTCCATGCTCGGATGTTCTTGTGCCAGCCTGTGCAGCCAACCACAGCTGCTGTGTGCTCATGAATGCAGTGGCACCATCATGTCCAGGACATGGTACTTGTCCTCCCTGGCCTCTGGCTCTTATGATCTTTTTGCCTTCTCTTATTAGATGGTCCCTGAGCCTTGGGGTGCTTATCCTTCATTTTTAAAAAAAATATCATTTTGTCAACACTGAACAGAAGACCAAAGCAAAAAAGGAAAATAAAAACCAAGTGTAATGGTAAAGAAAAGCAAATCAATAGCATGTCTTTTGTGGAAACAGAAATGCACTTTCCGACTGGAAACCAGGTTAAAGACAGTCTTGGACAGTTGTGTTCTGAAACTAGCAGACTGCAGGCTTTATAAATACATACAGAAATAATTAAAATATAAGGGGTTTAGAGGGATTAATCTCCTTTGAATAATCTCTGCTACAAAGCCTGTAAAGACACTGCTGGCACCAGGCCCACACAGACCAGCTGTCGGATATCAGAGCAGCAGAGAGATTAACTGCCACCACTCTGCACTGACCTCTGCAGCCTTCCCTGGGCTCCATCCCCAGCACTCAGCATCAGAGGGAAAGTTCAGCTTGAAAATACCTGCATGCTATGCTCGGGATTATCATGTAACTTGATCTACCTTTCCTTAGCCAGGGAAAAAAGGAGCAGATGAGACATTTGGAGCTGGATGGAAATCAGAAGACACAGGCTTGGAGGACTCCAGGGGAAAGAGAAAGGGTCCCCTGGAGTGGTGACCACCTGACCTCACTCATTTAACCTATGGCGACTTCAAAGGCATCTTTAATTGTTTTCAAACTGAGCTTTGAATGATCCCCCCAAAGCAGCATGTAGGGTCACTCTCTAAAAACAGGTTTATTTTGCTTCAAAGCTAGTCACAAATTCAACAGCTATTTGTAGAAGACGAGAATGCCACTGAGTACTACAAGAGCACTTATAATGCCTGCTGTTTCTTCCAGGGAGAGAGGATCCTGGTCCTTCTCCACCTCCACGACCTTAGTCTAAGGATGATGTGAAATCAATGTACGTAAGACTCCACTTAAAAAACCCAGTGCCATGCAAATATATATATCCTGTGCAAAAGGGTGTGCTAGGCTGCAATGTCTTGTAGTGATGGAAGAAAACAGAAGTGTGACGTGGAACAGTGAAGGGACAAGAACAGCATTCTCTTCCACCGCAGACAACAGCAACACTTGCCAGATCCACATTTCTTAGGACTTCAAAGTTCTGAAGCCTTTCAGTCTCGGTTTTCCTGCTATGACTTCTGGATAAGTCAGCAAATCCCTATCACATATCTTCTTGTCAAATATGGTTAAATTTTGTCTTCTACATATTTCACAAGTACGGTTTAGAGATAGATGAACAAGACATGCCTAATCTCTAGAGCACCACAGCAGTTCTAAGCACTAGAAAGTAAACACTGCTAATAAAACTAGAGAAGGTAATCTTCTCTCTTCATGCTATTTCCTCCTTAACACTAGTCTTTAAGGATTTGATTTACCTAAACTTTGCTGAGGGGGAAAATAGAGCCAAATGTAAAATAAATGTTGCTTCACTCAAGATGTATTGCTATCCACCAGTATACTTTTCACACATTAAGGCATGCTCAAATGCTAAAGACTTTCAGGGTAATTAATATAACTGAAAATTTGAACCACAAATTTAGAGGCTAGTATCTCTTTAAGCAGGGTCCCAGGCCCAGCTGTTATCCAAGTGTGGGCCCAAGACCACACTAAATGGACTCAGTAGGATGCATTTACATATTTATACATACATGTGTAATAATAATAGTTAAAGATAGGCTATCAATTTGAGAAGGAATGGTAGGGACATGGGAAGAAGTGGAGGATGGAAAAGGAAGGGGGAAGTGATACAATTATATTTTAATTAAAAAAAATCTTAGAACTGAATTTTTGGGATTTCAACCCAAAATTTCTGTTTTTAATAAACATGCATTATGGTTTAATCTTTTAAAAAACCGAAGTTCTCAGGTCTCGTTCAGCTCTACAGAATCAAAAACCCCTTGCTTCTGTGGCTGGTTCTGTAAGAACTGCTGTCTTTGGCTCTATTATTCAGCGCCATTTTTTGAAGCAAATATCAACCAAAGTGAAGCCATTAAAGTGACCAAAGTGTTTCCTAAAATGTTTTTTTTAACATGATTTATTGTGTCCTTTAATTTAAGCATATTTGACAGGATTCCTTTTTGTCTTCAAGTGAAAGGCTGCAGATCAGAGAGCACTACAGTCTGTGCAGTGCTTTTATAGTTCTACAACATAAACTGACATTTATTGGAGCTTCACATAAGACTTTTCCATCAACGGATGTGTTGGGAGAGCAATAACCAAGTATGCTGTGTTGAGCAAATACCTACACATCAGGACACTTTTCAAAGCCATCAGGCAAAGGGGGTCAGCTGAATTTTTTTTTTAACTGCACAGCTAATGCTTTAAGAGTGTCTTGATGGAATCAAGGAAATTGGATTGTCCCCCCATTTGCTGGGCTAAAACAAGCCTTTTTTATTTATTTATTTATCCCATTAGAGGGACACAAGAGAACCCTTTTAAATGTCACTAAAAATTTCCCTGCATTGCAAATCCCAGTCAAAGGGTTTTAATTTTCTACGAGAACTCTTAAGTAACGCAGTATGTCAAGGTTTAATAAATTGTAGGTGGGGATAGTTTTCATTAGAACACACTTTTCCCCTTTGAAAACAGGTGTTTAGGCACAGGTAGGTTTCTCCATACAGGGTACATGCTCAAACAATTGAGAACACAGCTTCAGTTAAAGGACCAAGAAGCATAGCAGAATCCATAAAACATCTCAAATGTTACGGTTACTTTTAACACCAATGACAAACACCAAGTTTTAAGATACACTGAAAACAACAGCCAGTGATTTTGTTAGTGATGTTCCTTGAGTAGAGCCAGCCTCAAAGAACAGGTAAGCTCCATTCAACAACTTCCAGCTGATAGACACCATGCAACAAACAGATCTATGCATGTCCCGCTCGGGGGGATCGATACACACAGTGGGGTAAACATCTGAGTCTTCAGCCTTCAGCCTCCCACACGACTACCAGTTAACAGGTACGGGTTGTTTTCATATGGAATATGTTCACTCACAAAGAGTGTGACAAGGTGGTGTACATTTACCATCTACAGGCACCTATTTATTTTGGTTCATTTGTAAATAGAGTCGCTAAACATTCTAGGACATTTGTTGTTATTGAAACGGTTTTACTCTACCTTTTCAATAAACCACTAAAATATTTCTAGCTATAAAAAAAGATGGGAATTATAAACAGAATACCAAAATGGAGAACTTTTGAAAAGAATTTTTTTGCTTTTATGAGAAATATGGGGCTACCATGCTCAAAAAGCATATTTCTGACCATATTCAAATAAGAGGCATGTATCTTACTCTGGCCCCTCTTTTTCCACAAGGATAGAGGAGAGAGAAACCACACTAAAGACAACATTTCTAAGTTTATGAAATAATATTTGAATTAGATCACTATTTTCCATTATCTACTTAAAATACATTTTAGGGCTGGTGAGATGATGGCTCCGTGGTCAAGGACATGTACTGCTCCTGCAGAGGACCTGAGTTCAGTTCTCAGTATCCAGTCCACGTGGCTCATAACACCTGTAACTCCAGCTCTAGGGGAATCTGATGCTCTCCTCTGGCCCCTGTGGGCAGCGGTGCATGCGCATACCTCTACACAGACACACATGCATAAACATAATTAAAAATAAGGATAAATCAACCCCGGCACTCACCCAGCAGAGGCAGGTGGATGCTTCTGAGTGTGAGTCCAGCCAAAGTTACACACTGAGACCCTGTCTCAAAAACATAAAATCAATCTTAAAATACATTTGGCTTACATAAGGGCTGGGCAGTATGAGATTCACCAATGAAATGGGTTTGCAGGGAAATCCTTCAGCTGCTGGCGCCATTTCCCAGCTTGTGTTTTGTCTGTTTGTGTAAACAGGGTGCTGATTTATGGCTCAGAACTCAAGACTGTTCTGCGCCAGCCTGCCCCCGTTACAAGTGTCCCCAGCGCACGTGGGCCCTGGTGGTCTTGACCACAGATGCAGCAGAAGAGCCAGAGTGAGCACCGGCTGACCAAAGAGTCAGGGCCTGCCGGGAGAGCTGCACCTGCGCTCACGTGCAGTCAGCTCTTCTCACACTTTTAAAAGGTATGCTTTAAAAATGACTAGAATTATCTAAGTAAATACAAGGATATTCTCTCCTGAAAACTACTATTTTATTCTGTCATCTGTAGAGCAGTGGTCTTGTTTTGTTTTGTTTGCTGCTCGCAATTACAATTTAGAAGCTCCGGATGAGACTCTTTGAGTTGTTGAGCTTTTAAGTTGAGACACTCAAAGTCTTTCAAATGTGTCAACATCAGTAAAAAGAATCCTCTTTTTAAAAGGGTAACTCAGAGGGAAAGAAGGAAATAAGGGGGCATATTAGGAAGAACTCTATAGCCTTTAATCTTAGCTTTCTAGAGGCAGAGGCAAGTGGATCTCTGAGTTGGAGGCCAGCCTGGTCTACACAGCAAGTTCCAGGCCAGCCAGGGCTAGCACTTCCAAATATGTAAACCTACTAAAACTGTTGGCAAAAGTTTGACTTGCATAGTCTTTTTATTTGGTCTCCACAGCTTTCCTTATATTCTTCCTAAGGCTAAAGACGGCTGCAGCAGGACAGCAGTCAAGATTAAACAGACTGGCCAAAGGGTAGTTGCTAAAACTAGATGAAGGTTATACAGGTGGCAAGTAAGCAGCTTACCCTTCTTTTTGTACACCGCTGAAGCTTTCAGAATTAAAAAGTGTTTTAAACACTTGCTGTGAGGGAGACTCACTTGCACAAACTTGGTCTTGATGGAGGCTTGTGGCATGACACCTGTCAATCTATGCGAACTGCTAGTATAAATGATGTCCCTGTGTTTTCTTATGTCATCAGTCAAAATGAAGGTCACGTTAAAGCTTCCGTAAGGCAAGTTACTTCAGTGTTGAATTCTTTATTCTGCTTCCCATAATGTCAAAAGTTGACTCGGAAGTGGGATGGGGAGAAAGGAAGTTGGCAAGGCAAAGACAAAGAGGCGGTGGTTTGGTGCTTGAAGAGGGAGGGGGAGTGAAAGGACAAAGTGGCGAGTCTAATCAAATCACTCTAAAAAGCTGCAGCCTCTCAGGGCTAACCTTGTCAATCACAGCGAGCAGGAGAGGAGAGGAGCAGGGCGTGCTGTGCACATTAAACCTTGTGCGCGTCCTTGAACCCACGGTCTAATCCCTCCCACGGCAGCCCGGGAAGGCTCTGTAATGCTCACCCTTAGAAAGAACCTTGAATTCCATTAGGAAGCTCCCCTGGAAGGAGAAGCCCTCGCTCGAGTGGCATCTTGAACCACAGACAGCTCATATCATTTCCTGAATTAGAAGTGAGCTCATGGGATTAAGTCTGCAAGTCCCAGAAAATTAAAACATAGGACCACACTGACAAATGCCACTATGCCAATAAGAATATACCAGATGTGTTCAGATCTGTATTTTTTTTTAACCTTTTAAAGTTTTGTTTTTGTTTTACGATGGCAAGTAGTTGCCATAAAGCTACAATAAAGGCTGGCTAGAAAGCCTACAATAAAACTCTAGAGTTGGTTGGGCTAAAATCAGACTAACAAAATCTGTACAATGGTTTGCTGTTAAACCATTCTGTCAGGTAACTAAAGACATTTCTTCATAAGCAAACTTTAAACGAGAGCAAGCGTAAAAGCAGAGATCTTGCGCTGCACTCCATCCTTTCGTTGTTCCTACACCACTGCTCTGTGCCGATGCGAAGACACCTTATATAATACACAGTTTGAGTATTTAAAAAAGTATGCTTAAGAAAGGACATGAATTCAGTGTGCCAGTGGAATGGTGAAATTAGTTTATATGACTTAGGAAGAAGATGACTACTGCTCTCAAATATCATAATGATTGTTACACGAGAGAGGGAGCTTTGGGTTGTTCTGATTTGAACACAAAGATTGCACGATCTCAATAGATTTAGACCAGGTGCACAAGAAAAATCTGCAACAATTAGAGTTTCTTAAATGGCATAGGCTACCTTGTAAGTTAAAAATGCTCAGGAGCTAGCCAGTCTAAGCACCTTTGGATGTTGAACAGCAAATGTCTGCATTAGGTTGGATGTTGAACCAGACAATCAGCACATTTCTCTCTGCCTTTAAGATTTCCTAATATAATTTAGTCAAGCAGCAGAACAGAAATTGAGAACCAAGCATCTAAACTGCAAGCCTGTTCCTCCTATTCAACACCAGGTTACTAAGCTCTCCAATGCGACCAAGCAGGAGTGGTCAGAGAATGAGACTGCAGTGTGGGAAACTGTAGCACTCGGGCCTGCCAACAGAGGGCAGCAGTGGCTGAGTTCCGGCTGATTGGTGCCATCTGAACATGTGCCAGGATGCCATAATGTCAGATTTTTCAAGAGAAGTAAAATCTGTACTTTGTGGAATGGTGGATAACAGGTCTCTCAAACAAAAAGACATCACCTATGTGGCCATAAGCTACACCTCAAAAATTTCACATGCAAACTAGTAATTTTTAAAGATTATTCTAGAGCCTTCAAATTTATCCATATCTTTTCTGGAATACAAACAGTACAAAGCTTTATATTAAACAGTTTAATATCTGAGCACACTTAACAGTATTTTCTGTGGCTTTCACAGTTTTATATTTTATATTCTTGTTCTATACGCCGGTCAGTACTGTTATCCTTTGTATGATCAGCACAGCATTGTACTTTAATTGTTCATGAAATGTTCACTATGACCATCAGACTTTCTGATGATTTTTTTCTGCACAATCCATCTCTACACCAGAGCCATTAAAAAGTCAGAAACTTGTAGAATTAATAAAAGTCATAGGCTAGAATTAGCCTTAGTACTACAAATGGTATGATTTCTGGTAGGTAGCTAAGATGCTTTGAAATCTCTAGATCAAGAGAGTTGATTACTTGATGAATAAAAACCAATTCTTTTGTTTTCAAGCTTACAGGAGTGTGAGATGCTAACAACTGCAGGTTTTTAGCAACAGCAAGAGAGAATGTAGCCAGGGGACTGCTAAGAAGGTGCAATTTACTATATAAGGTCATTACACTTCGACAGTGTCCTATAGTTCAGTTAGATGTAAAAATAAGATGACATCGGGTGTTCTCTGAACTCAAAGTAATTTCAACTTGACTCATAGTGTGCTGGGAGCCAGCTGTTCATTCTCGGATACAAACTTAGCACAAATGAACTACTCAACATAAAAATGACCAAAATGACTTATTAAAGGAGGAAAGCCTGGCATGTATCACGCCCACATCTAAGGATTTCACTGTGGGGTGTGAGGCGATCTGGGCGTGCACCAAAACTCTTTCATAATCGCAAAGAGCCCCTTAGAGGAAGCCCTTTCTAAAAGCTAAACCTTTTTGGAAGATTAGTCTGAAAATAGATAAATTCTAGGTGCAGAAGGGAAGTTTGAGGGTGAAAGCAGATCTCCCCCAACATTTGTGGGAGTCTTCAACAAAAGTATAGATGGAGAGCCCACCTCATAAAAGGCCTCGTCTACATAAGAACAGGCACGGCAACTCCCAGCCTGTGGTCCTGCAGCTCTCATGTACCCGGCCCTTGGCCACTCTTCAGGCCTAAGGGCACTACATACCCCCGCAGCAAGATCTGCCCCGATGGGCTCAGCACGTGAGCCGTGCGGTTTGGACTGGTCCCTATGTATGTCCACTGCGATTCTTCTAGAGGATGCTATGTGAAAAGCACATGTACAGTTTACATTTGGGAAGGGAGAAATAAGGGACGCACTTTTATCTGATACCTCAGCTCTTCCTTCTGCTCTGGTCACACACTAAGACCTCTACCAGTTTAAGGAAAACTTTCATACTTTCTTCAACTCATTTATAGTGCTAAAAATACTAAAACAAGGAATAGGTTTCTAAAAAATGTTTGAAAAGGGGCAAGTAATAACTACATGAAATATGTCAGCCACTTGTCAAGAACAATAAATCCTTTAAAGGATAGACACTGCAGTATTATAACTTCATCAGAAAGTACGTATGAACAGCTGGGCATGGTGGTGCGGGCCTTTATTTTCAGCACTGAGGAGTGACAGGTGGATCTCTGGGAGTTCCAGGCCAGCCGAGGATACACAGTGAGACCCTTGCTGTGGAAGTACGTGGACTTGAGTTTGGACCCCCAGAACCCATGTAAAGCTGGGCAGAGTAGTAAGTATTTGAAATTTCAGTATTTGAAAAGCCCGACAGCAAGATGGGAAGCGGGAAGAGAATCCCTGGGAGCTCACGGGCCAGCTAGCCTGGTCTACACAGCTGGGAACAAGTGACCCCGGCTCAAAGAGGAAGAAGAGAGCTGACACTAAGGGTTGTCTGGTGACCTACACACACACACACGCACACACACACACACACACACACACACACCTTGGCACATGTCTTTACTCACATACACAAACACGCACACATGTGCATACACATACGCATGCATGCACCCATGTAATCACACACACAAACACGCGCGTGCACACACACACATGCAGGCACACATAGACTTACAAAAAGTGAGTAGGTCTAATTTATCTTTAAAACAAAGTCTTAGCATTTGCTGTATAAGAGCAGCTTATATGCGCTATAGCATGTTTGTTTAGACATACTACATTTAAATCAGGCTCTAGAAAACCAATAAGCACATTAGCCAGATGTCTGGAGGAAGTCATGAACTATGGCAATATCATAACGTCAAGTATTTCTAATTATAAATTTTCCCTTTCTGGTTGTTCAGGTGACAAAGCACTTGCCGGGCAAGCATGCGGCCCCCTGGCTTGCTGGCTGGCCAGCCTAACTAAATCCATCTCAGACAAGTGAAGGTGTGGAGAACAATCAAGAAAACACACCCAATGTGATGTGGGCGTGTATGCACAAACCATTCACACATTCCATCCCATACAGGGATACATAAATAAAAAATAAAAACAATTTATTTCTCTTCCCTCAAATTTCTAAAAACACATCATTTATCATTTCTTTGATGTACTATTATTTCTACCCTGAAATTGTATTCTGTGCTTACACTGAACATACTAAGTGGTTATGTCCACTAATATAACAGGCATTAAGAACTGGAAAAATATCGGTTCCCAATTTCAAGGAATACAGAATCTAATGAATAGACAGAATCATAAGACAGTGATAAATCCCATCACAGATTTTAAAATGGATTTTTCAGGAACACCAAAAAACGAGGTCTTAGAGTGAATGGACTGTGCAGAAGCTCCACATGCAAAGTATAACATAATATCACCCCGAAATTGTATTTGTAAAGTTATATAGCATAAATATAAATTTTCCAGGGAGCTCATAATTCTCTTAATTCCTCTGATTAAAAGGAATTTTTCTAGTATGCGTTCTCGAATTTAGATATTTAGACTCAGCCTATATTTGCCTTTCACAAACCCATGAAAAAATTCTACCATTGCTCTCCTAACTTGGCAATATGAGGAGTTATTATTTCATTATTATCTTGGTATACATGTAAACTTATAAAACATATGTAGGTCTCAACGTAAATAAAGTGCAGTAACTGTTTAGAAAGAAAAATGCTGGGAAAATGACCTGCCCTGTTTTTTGTTCTGCTTAAAGGCATCTTCCTTAGGAAGCCCTTTCTTTGCTTTGATGAACTCATGGACACTAGAAAACACATCTGAATCTTGACTGTGAAGCTCTCTATGCCCTAGAAGGCCAATGACTGCTGATCTCAAGAGCTTATTTTCCTTTAGTCAGATGGTAGTTGAATCTCAGTGGCAACAAAATTAATTAATGAGTGGGAGATCAAGTTATTTAATTATTAAATACATGTAATAGTGATGATGATAGAAAAAGAACATCAAGCCTTGCATAATTTAGGAATTTAAAATTATAAATAGAATGAGACAGAGGGAAGCCTTTCCTTACAACATTCACAACATATCAGTCTAAAGAGTTTATTGTACATGTTCCCTGAGCTGTTACTTAAATTTTTTTAGTTGTATTTACTTGTATTGTATGCACATGGGTGTTCTGCCTGCATGTATGTCTGTGCACCATGTCTGTGCAGTGCCCGTGGGAGCTAGAAGAGTGTTGAAACTCCTGGAGCTTCTGGAGTTACAGTTAGCTGTGAACCACCATCGGGATGCTGGGAATCGATCCCAGGTCCACTGAAGAGTCAGTATCCTAAACTGCTGAGCCATCACTCCAGCCCCGGAGCTGTTTCTTTTTATTGTGAAAATATTTATATGTATAGGGAAAGCAGGGAAAAGTTATTCAGATTTAATAACTTTCCAGCTTTCTTCTTGTTTTGTCTAATATGGAAACTGCAGACATTCTTACTTCTTGTTTCTAAATATATCAGTACCGACCTAAAAACAAATATACATTCCTACAGAACCACAATACCATTATCACATCTAAAAGAGTTAACAGCAACTCATATAAACTCCCACTTTCCTTTTAATGTTTACAATTATATATAAACAAAGACAACATAGTTTATTATATGTTTCTGCTTGAAAACAATTCTGTGCTTTCTTTTGAATAGGGGCTGGAGGTAGTAGGGCTTGATGGTTAGGAACATTTCCTGCTCTTCCAGAGGACCCAAGCCTGGACCCTAGCACCCATGTAGGGAGGCTCACAACTGCCTGTAACTTTAGCTCCAGGTGCCTGGCACCTTCTTCTTGCCTCTGTGGGCACCTGCACGCATACAGTGTGCACCTGGCATGCGTGTGCGCATTCACACACACTTTTTAAAAAATTAAATTTAACTATTTGAAGAAAGGAATTGGATGAAGGATGGGAAATGAGGAAATGAGGACAGACAACAGGGAGGACACAAATGTGGTACACATGGAGGACTGGTAGTGAAATGTGCGACTTTGTCTAGTGAATACACACCGTATCCTTTGGTCTTACCAGCAATGTGACAGAAACACTCTGCCATTTAAAGAAATGTATCTTTATGTTCACGTGATGATAACAAGCCACATGGAAGTTCATGCAAACTGCTTCCATATGACTTCCAGAGCTCTTGAGAGAATGACTTCTTTCCAAGTGCCGTGGGTGCGGACTGAACATCAGCAAGAACCATGGCATGCTCAGGACTTTGCCCTTAGCAGAACCAAGACCTCTGGCCAGTGTCAGATAATCTGTCACTATAAGCGACTTGTATCCAAGCCAGATATTTATTGCTATTGATCTGCCTGGTCCCAGCAAAAGACTTTTGTTCTCCCAGACCGGGACTTTGACCTCAATTAAGTTATGAATTTCAATCCGATAGACTGCTCCACTTACCCTACTGCTCTCTGACTGGATTAATTAGAATTAGCTAGGCCGAGAGTCACCCAAAGCTCCTCATGGATCATGTTATTTTAATAATAAATAAAGGAATAGCTGCAATGTACAAGAAGTATTTTGAAAGATTGCTCATCTAGGAACAACCTGCCAATATCAATTTCTCTGACTCTGATTACCTCATTTACTTTTTATTTCATTTTGTTCATTGTAAATTCATCTTTTCTTCCAGTTTCTAAACTGGTTCTTTAGTCAGAGAAATCTAAGTACTTGTCATGTTAGCACTCTGGGATACTATAGGGTAACTCACCAAAGCAATGATTTGCATAAAGATAGAAGAAAGAAATGAGCATCAAGAAATGAGCAACACACACACACACATACACATCCTCTCTCTTCATCCATCGTCTCAGGAAAAGAACACAAGCCATTAGCTAAATGCAGTTTTCCTATATAGCTAGTTAGTACATGAAAAGTGGACAGATATAATACTGAGACGGCAATATCCAAGCTTAAAAACTACAAAAATGTGCAGATGCATTTATTTTTAATTCCTAACCCAGTGGGACAGATAACAAGCTGGCTAATGGGAATTTTAAACTATGATAATAACAACCAACAAGTCAGAATTTCCTAAACACACTGTTCTGTTCTAACTTTATGACTTGACCCTTCTACATAAAAATTTATTTAAATTTGATTATGTAAAGAATAGTACATAAGAATGTTAACATTCTGGTATAGAGTTTTGGTACTTGGTACTTAGATTGACCAATTTTTATAAAGCATAAAAAGAATCTTAAGAACATATACATAATTAATTGTTTTGATATAGTAAAAACTTAATTACTTTGATTCTTGATATACTGATTTTTGATTGGCTCTAAGGCACATACAGAAAAGAATAAGATTACATGTATTTATGTGTATGCTTACATGTCTGGGCACGAGGTGCATGCCTGCTGCCTGTGGAGGACAGGAGAGTGTTAGATCCCTCTGAACTGGAGTTACAGACAGTTGTAAGCCATTATGTGGGGGCTGGGAACCGAACCTGGGTCCTCTGCAAGATCAACAAGTGTTCTTAACTGCTGAGCCATCTCTCTAGCCCCTAATTTATTCATTATTTTAAAGACAGGCCCTGGCTGGCCTGAAACTCAGAGGTGGACCAGGCTGACTTAGAACTCACAAAGATCCACCTTCCTTTGCCTCCTGAGTGCTAGCTACGATTAAAGGTGAGTTCCAGGACAGCCAGTGCTACACAGAGAAACTCTGTCTCAACCGTCCCCACAAAAGAAAAAGAATCCCTGCCCAAGGAAGGCACATCCTAATATAAAAGGCAAGCCATGACATTCTCCATCAATGCCTCATGAAACCTTTCAGAATGGAGTTGTTCTTATCAAGTGACTGTGTAGAAAGGAAACAGGCATGCACAACAGGACGCCTGTAACAGAAACAAGAGCTGGTTTTAGAGGTGCAGCTGCTGGGTTTTAAGGCCCCTGCCCATCCTCCCCGCTCTGCTGCACTGGACACACCTGTGTGGCGTCTGCTGAGTACAAATAACTCATTTTGGAGGAGAGCTGTACATTTCTCATGGAAGGCTACTATGTTCAAATACTAGTAACCATCTCTTTCTCAACATCCTAAACGTGCTGGCAATCTAGGAAGAAAGTGAGACTCCTGAGGACTGACGGCACAGAAATGTTAAGAGGAATGGCTAAGACACAATTTGCAGTGGAAGCTGCTTCCACAGCACTCCACCCCCAGGAACAAATCAAATGATAAAGCTACAGGGTTTCGGCACTGAGCATCTGTTTTCACACCTGGCTCTCATTAGGCTGCAATGTTCTTAATGGAATAATAGCAGTTCTCCAGCAAATCACACAGGTGATCTAGCACATTAATCTAGATGTTCCCAGTGACTCCTTAATGAGGGAATATGTGAAAATTTAGCATAGTGGATGTCTCTTTCATTTACATGTGATTATGTTAAATATTGACAATAACTTAATGTAAGAAATATCAAATATAAGTCTTTTCTATCAACTACTATCAAGTTTAGGGCGAAGAATTAAAATCTTTCGGCGCCACCCCCAAACTTCATTTTTTTAAATTAATTAATTTATTTGAGACAGGGTTTCTCTATGTAGCCTTAGCTGGCCTGGATTTGCTTTTGTAGACCAGGCTGGCCTCGAACTCACTGTGATCCACCTGCTTCTGCCTCCCGAGTGTTGGGATTAAAAGTGTACACCTCCTTCATCTCCAGTGAGCCAAATTCTTTTCAGACTAGCCAATTAAATTAGGTCTGTGAAGTCAGACACCAGCCACTGGGGAAAAGACAGAGTCACCACCACTACCAGAGTAAGAATAAAAACAAATGCACCCCTTTAGGCATGCCCCCTGGGTCAAGAGTGCGGTTAGCTTTGCCCAAATGTGTCAGCAGCAACAGTGCTCTATTTCTTTGAGACCCTGAACTTACCATCACAAAATGGAATAAAATTAACATGAAAGTATAAACATCAGCATCTAAAATTCCCTGTTTGCAAAACATAAACAGCAACAAAAATAATTAGAACAAACTTAACAAGAAATGGATAAAACTTAAATGAGGGAAATTCTAAAGACTCTTAAAACATGAAAAAATAGTTTATCAAATTGGAAGTTTAATTTTTGCTTGGATAGAATAAGTCAACGCACAAAGATGTCAGTTCTAATTTATAGTTCAACGCAACCCTTGGTATAAATAACACAAGCTATTTTATGGAGTAAAACAGGGTGATACTAAAGTTTATATTTCAAAAATGCAAAAACATCCAAGAAGACACTTAAAAGAAAAACAGCAAAAGAGAAATAACTGTCCCAGATAGTCAAATCTGCTCTAAAGACCTTTAATTAAAACAATGTGCATAAAAATGACACCAGCAGAGCCTCACCTAGTCCAGAACTGGATGCAAGTGCACATGGGATACAGTAATGAGCAGGGCAGCTTCTAGGACCCATGTTAACCAACAGAGCTGGTTAGACTAGGTAGACATCTGGGGAAAGATGTGAAATTGTCTCTCAAACTATACATCCAAAGATCTAAATGTAGACCATGACCTCATACAAGCACTAAAGGAGAACATGGGATTCCATTTAGGGTTTCTGTAAGAAAAAGGGTCGTTTACTGTCTTGTGGGTTTTTGTTTGGTTGGTTTTAGTTTCTTTGAGGCGCTCTCATTATGAAGACTTGACTGCCCTATGACCTGCTATGAGGATAAGACTGGCTTCAAACTCACAGAGATCTGCCTGCTTCTGTCTCCTGAGTACTGGGATAAAAGGCATATGCTACCACACGCAGCAAGGAAGAGCTTTTGAAAACTACGACTTAAAATCCAGGTCAATAAAAAGTCTGGTAAGTTGACTACCTAACGATTGAAATCTCACTTACATAACAAGATAAGAAAGAGCCCACGGTGGGCAGTGCCATCCCTTAGGGGAAATGTCTGCTTCTAAAGGTTAATATTTCTAATATAGAGAGAATGCATCAAAATGAAAGCATCACAAGAATAAAGTTGATAAGAATGTGTGGACAATTTGCTGAAAAATGGACATAAACTGTCTCTCATACACATGACAAGATACAACACTTCACTTACAGAAACTTGCAAACTCATATACCACTGAGGCCATTTCTCTGTCAAGGGTCAAAAATCCAAAACACAACAGTATAATCTATTGGCAACAATTAAAAAAATACAATTGCATAATGTATTCACAAGGTTGTTGAGGGACAGGCATGCTCATGTACTGCTAGGGAAATGCACACTGGTAAACTCTTCTAGAAGGATATTTGGCAAAGCTACATAAACATGTACTTTTTGACCCACTGATATCACTTTTAGAATTCTACCCTGAAGGTCTAATTCCAACAATAGGGAAATACATATGCATTAGGTTGGTAACTGCCAAATATTGGAAACAACATACATGCCCATACACAGGAGAGAGGGCTTTGAATAAAGCATGTTACATGCACAAAGGATAAGAATGCATAACTTAGGTATGAATAAAAGCGAAAGCACTCAGGGAAATGAGATGGATTAACTTATATGTTATGTAAACTGCAAAAAAAATTTTTTTAATCTTAAAATTATGAGTATGTGTACGTGTGTGTGTGTATGTGTATGTCCCTAAATATGCTTTACATATAAGAAAGGAGATAGTTTGTTGCCAAGGCCAAATGTTTAATTCCCAGGACCCATATAGCGGAAGGAGAGAACCAATTTTCTTTTTTTTTTTTTTTCCTCCTTTATTAATTTATTCTTGTTACATCTCAATGGTTATCCCATCCCTTGAATCCTCCCATTCTTCCCTCCCTCCCAATTTCCCCTTATTCCCCTCCCCTATGACTGTTCCTGAGGGGGATTACCTCCCCCTCTATATGCTCATAGGGTATCAAGTCTCTTCTTGGTAACTTGCTGTCTTTCCTCTGATTGCCACCAGGTCTCCCCGTCCAGGGGACATGGTCAAAGGTGAGGCACCAGCGTATGTGAGAAAGTCATATCCCACTCTCCACTCTACTGTGGTGAGTGTTCTGTCCATTGGCTAGATCTGGGTAGGGGCTTAAGGTTTACCGCCTGTATTGTCCTTGGCTGGTGCCTTAGTTTGAGCGGGACCCCTGGGCCCAAATCTGCCTATCATAATGTTCTACTTGTAGGCTTCTAGGACCCTCTGGGTCCTTCTACTTTGCCTTGAGAGAACCAATTTTCAAGAGTTGCCCTCTGGGGGCTGGAGAGATGGCTCAGTGGTTAAGAACACTGTCCTGCTCTTCCGAAGGACCTAGGCTCACTTCCCAGCACCCACATGGCAGCTTACCATTGTAACTCCAGTTTCAAGGGATCTGACACCTTTATACCAATGCACATAAAATTTAAAAAAAAAAAAAAGAAAACAGTCATCTTCTGACCTCAACATGTAGTGCTGTGGCATATGTGCATCCACACAAATACACACAAAATAGTGTCTTTAAATATATAATTTATAGGCTGCAGAACTGTCTCAGCAGTTAAGAGGACATATTGCTCTTGTAGAAGATCCAAGTTTGGTTCCCAGCACTCACACTGGGCAGCTCATAGCTGGCTATAACTGCAGCTCCAGAGTGATCTGACACCTCTGGCCTCTGTGGGCACTTGCAAGCACACACACGCACACACATGTGCACAAACACGCACACGCACATGCACACACACACACTTTAAAATAAATTTAAAACCTCTATGTATAGTTTAAAATGTTAATGAAGTAAGTAAGAAGGGACATATGAAACCATGCTGTTTGTTTCTTTTGGGGTGTGATAAACACCATGACCAGAAGCAACTGTGCAGTCCATCACTGAGGGAAGTTCAGAGCAGGAACTCAAGCATAAAGGAACATAGTTTACTGGCCTGTTCCTCATGGCACATGCTGCTTGCTTTTTCTATATAACCTAGGACAACTTGTCCAGGGCTGGCACTGCCCACAGTGGGCTGTATCTTTCCATATTTATCATTAATCAAGGATGGCCTGCAACCTGTGTGGTGGCATACACACTTGATCCTACCTCTCAGGAGGCAAAGGCAGGAAATATCTGTGAGCCAGCTTGGTTTACATAGTGAGTTCCAGGAGAGCCAGCACTGCAGAGACAGATCCTGTCTCAAAAAATCAAAATCCCCAAATAACAAACAAACAAACAACAACAAACCAAAACCAAAACAACAAAAAACTCCACAAAACCTAAACAACATAACTGAGCCCTTGCCAGCTTGACGTATAAATGCATCCTTATTAAGCCATAACCTTTCCTTTATTGCTTACCCGACATCTCGTGCTATTATCACAATATAAAACACAGCAGAACTTAGTCCTACAGTATTTAAATTTTTCAACACTCTGAAAAAAGTTCAGTCTTTTAAAAATATTTAACATCTCATATGATAAATTAGTTGATAAAGAAGGAAGGATATAGGACAAATGGCTCACTGGTTAAGAGACTGGATACGCTTTGACAGGACCCAAGTTCAATTCCCAGCACCATATACAACCACTTGTAACTTAACTTCCAGGGTATCTGATGCCCTCTTCTGGCCTCTGTGAGCACCAGGCATGCATGTGGTACAGACATACATCCAAACACACACACACTACAATAAATAAATAAAATAGCTAACATCTTTTAAAGATCCAAAATCTCTGAGCTGTAGGCTCTTCTAAAATGAAAAAAAAATGGGTTATATAATTCTTATTCCAAGAAGGAATAATTGGGCATAGTCACAAAGCAAGTAAAAAACAAATAAACAGTGCAAATAATTCAGTATCCAACATTTGGCACTCATGATCTTCTGAGCTACAAGAGGCTTGCAGAATGATACTTCTCTGGCTCTGCCACCACAACACACGCCACACTTGCCACTGTCCTTTGTGGTCATCTCCCAGTCTTGGAATCTCCAAAATGCTGGGTTCTCTACAGCAACTAAAGCTGCACCTTCACCAGTGGCTTCCTGGCTCCTCTGCAGGGACTTTGACTCTGCCACACGGCACCATGCCTCAGCTGTTCTCCATGGCCTCTTTATGCCTTCAAAGCCTGTACCAGGTGGGAGACCTGTAACACACTGCCACGACTGCATCCAGCCTGAGATGGATAGCCTTTGCTTCCTCTGTGTACTAATCTTGGAGAAATGCTCCCCAGAAGATTCAGCCTCAACAATTTGGGTCTCTTAATAATCACAGCTGATTTTTCAGCCTCAGCTAACCAGCATCTATTGTCTCAATAACAAAAAAAGCTTCACTTCAGTGTACTGGTCTCTTGTTAATCATAACTGACTAGAAAACACAGATTTTTAAATTCAAATTATCACGTTAATGACCCTCCGAAACCTCACAAGCCAGGGCCCCTTTATCTATATTTCTCTACCACTTTTATCTTCCAAGCTCCCACAAGACAGTTTTCCATGCTTTGAGTACTCAATGGCTTCCCCAGTACAAAGTTCCAAGCATTTCTATAAGCTCCCCGAAACAAAATGCTTAAGTCTGTTACAGAGATACCCATTCTTGGTACCAATTTCTGTCCTGGTTTTCTTTTTATTGCTATGATAAACACCATGACCAAAAGCAACCTGTGAAGAAAAGCATATATTTTTAATTTAATTAGCATAATACCTCTTCATATGAAAACTTAAGTGTGTCCTTTCTCTTACATACATAAATACACAATAATGGTTACTTTCTTATAATGATTAACATTTGTTAAACTAATATCAAATTTACTCCTACTTTTGTTTCTCAACACATACAATAACTTTTTTGTTTCAATATGCAATTATAGTCATTTTTCTAAAAAAAAGATTTTAAGATTTATTTTTTTTAAATTATGTTTAACTATGTGTCTTTCTCTGTGTGGGTATGTGCACGGACATGCAGGTGCCTGCAGAGGGCAGGGGGTTAGCATCCACTGAAGGTGGAGTTACAGGTGTTATGAATCACCTAACATAAGTACTAGGAACCAAACTCGTGTCCCCTAAGAGGAGCAAGTACTCTTTCCTGCTGAGCCAACTCCTAACAAAATCAACCAGCACTCAACTGAACTGACAATTCTGACAAGCAAAGCTCATTTCCACCCAGACAAGGCCCATCACAGCTTATTGTTAAGGCAACAGAGACCGCAGATCCTTCTCAGTTTCAATATGTTAAAATGTAAAAGAAAAAACTACATCCTAGCATTGGTCAAATGTGGTAGTTTAACATACTGCAACAAGTCTGCCACAGCCCAAACACTGCTGCTTTTATAATCCCAAGACTCAAGTTCAACTCTTATGATCTATAGCATCTCTAGATGCATACCAACCATGTATCTGTAAACTGCTTTTATAAATATGTAAAGGAATTTAAGATTTTGAAAACAGTAAACACTTTACAGATCTTGGTGAACATATGATCACAAACCTTCAGCATATTTACTTTATTATTTCATGTCCAAGAAGCATCAGCATTTGCAGTAAGAGGAAAGGCAGCAAGAGAAAACAGCCTCTCTCATTTCTGTAGGAGTGTGTTTCTTCAAAGGATGCTCCCTAAAGGAAACTAACGTGGTTAAAATTAGAAAATGGGGCACTAGATGTTTAAATATTGGAATACTGAAAAAGGGAAGCTAAATTTAAGCTAAAAATGACCTCTTAAAGAAAAACTGATGAAAAAAAAAAAGCAGAACCCTATCATGACTGTACTTCGTGAATGTTCCTGCCTGGCTGTCATGACACCACAAGACCGTCCTCCCTTCACAGTAGTTCACATGAATTCTGTATCCCAATCTACAGCTGCATGTTTATGCACAAAGCAATTATAGGTACTTTCAAATTAAATTATTGTACCCTGCAACCTTTAAGGAAAATGGGGATTCTTTGGGAAGATGCAGCACATTTACCTTGCAGTTTTTCATATATTCTAATTATACTATGTATTCTATTCTTACCAAGGGTATAAAACCTACAGTTGGAAAACACATTTAAATAAAAATTAAAATGAAAAATATTTTGAAAAATACCAAAGGTCATAGAAAAGTGGTCATTACATAACATTAATTGAAAAGAGGTACAAAGTGTATATGGCTGGTTTCTGGTTCTCAGTAGAATTCAAGAAGATGAACTGGGAAAGTTTTCTCATCACAGCATTTGGAGGAGGGCGGGGAAGGATGTCACTGTATGTTCTGTGTGTGTCAATGGGCATTTGTGTGTGTGTGTGTGTGTGTGTGTCTGTGTGTGTGTGTCTGTGTGTGTGTGTGTGTGTAGACCAGAGACAGATGTCAGATGTGCTCCCTGAGCACTCCCCAACAGGCCCTCTATTCAACTCAAAGCTTGATGGCTCTGCTACCCTAGTCAGTTCACTTAAGAGATCTGCCCATCTCTGCTCTCCCAGGCACTGTAATTACAAGTGGGCCACCATGAGCACTGGGCAGTGAATGCTTTATCCACTGAGCCATCTCTCCAGCCCTGCAGCAACCTTTTAAAAACCTGGGTTAGTAGACAAGACTGCAGTTATAAAGATGTGTGGGGGTCATGGAAACATAGTGTGTCCTGTCGCTGCTTCTTTGGCACCATGCAAGGGCTCTGACAGAGCTTAGTGCATGTGAAATGGACACCTGACAAAAAACAAAATCAGCAAGATGTCTGGACACAAAGTAGCTGCTCTCACACATGGCTTACCTTTGAAGCCCCAGCCTGTGTAGGAAACAGAATGTCTAGAGAGTGCACACAAACCTGACATTAAAACATTTCATACTTGAAGAAATGGGGGGGGAGGGGTGTGCCTCGATCAACAAATGTAGAGACAAAGTGGTGGTGACTCATGCCTGTAATCCCAGCACTCAGGTGGCTGAGGCAGGGGCATGACTGTGAATTTGTGGCCAGGGTGGGCTACATAATGAGTTTCAGGCCAGTCTTGAACATAGAGGAAGAGCCAGTTACAACCAAATCAAAACAAAAACAGAAACAAAACAAAACAACAACAAAACCCCAAAAGAAGCAAAACCAAACAAACTCCACAAACTAACAACCATAATAGAAGAAATGAAACAATACCAAACCGTCACCTCTACATGACCAGAAGTTAGAAGCAGCCTGAGGTAAGAAGCTGGGAGCATAAAAGGAAGAATCTTAAATGCAAGCAGAACAAGGTTATGGCTTTGAACTGTAAGGCCATTTTATAATTTCAGTGTCTTGAGTACATTTTAAAAGTTCTATCACTTTAATGAGGTTTTTTTTGGGGTTTTTTGTTTTGTTTTGTTTTTTTGAGACAGGGTTTCTCTGTGTAGCCTTGGCTGTCCTGGAACTCACTGTATAGATCAGGCTGGTCTCAAACTTAAGAGACCCTCCTGCCTCGGCCTCTCAAGTGCTAGGATTAAAGGTGTGGGCCACCATGCCTGGCTTAATAAGTCTTTTTCAAGAAATTTGTCCATTTTATCTTAAGAATAATTAAGAATTACAGCTAATTCCTCTTCAGAGACTATGTGGGTTATAAGCCAATGGAAGGACGATGAAGTACAGAAAGACAGACAAAACAACACACATACAATCCCCGGGCAACACGCAGTGCTTTATCAATCACAATTACACTTCTACACTACAAGTGAAAAAAAATCACCCTCGTGCAAATAAAGGACGCACCAAATCAACACTAGAAGCCAATGCAATAGAAAACACTTCAGTCAGTTTTTAAGGCTAACAAAAAGACATTGGAGGCATCCAGGAGGCTTAAGGAGGAATAAGAAGAGCTATTTGATACAAAAAGGTATCTTATTAACTCTATTAAAAAATTGAGATAAAAATACACCATAGTCATAGCAACTCAGGCAAGGAAAAGAGCAGACTTAAATAACTTTACGGCTCTTATATTTCTCAAGACACAAAAAAGGATATTATTCTAAGGTACATGAAAATAAGCTGAGAGTTTGTTTTGTAATTTCCACTACAAAAGAGCAGGTTTTTTTTTAAGGTTTAAGAAAAAATATCTGTGGAGAAAGCAAAATGCAATAATTAAAAAATACTTGATGAGTACTGAGCAGGTCAATTAAGAAACATGAACAAAAAGCAGGTGGGACAAACAGAGAACAAACAGCAAAAAGTAACATAACTCTAGCAGCAGTCACACTAAATACACACAAGGGGAGCTCTGGAGTAAAGACAAAGGTGGTCAGACTGGCCAAACCAAGACCTGATGTTAAATATGAAAACACGGCACATTCCTCACGTCCAGCATGACAGTACCTCAAAGGCCTTTAGAAGGTAATTATGGCTAGACAGGCCAGGGACCTTGAAACTGTGAAAACAAAACTCCTGCCCGGTCAGCACTGGAAAGCAGAAGGGAAAAGAGAGAAGGAGGTGGGGAAGCGGGGACAGACGGGACTGAGGAGGGGTGGGGGACCCCGGGCCACTTTCAGAAAGTGCAGTATGTAATGGGAATATCAGAAGGAGTATCCGGGCGGGGCGGCTGTTAATTTCCATAAAGACAGTGAGAGAAAGCTGAGAGTCTGAAAACAGATTTCCACATTGTGGTCAACTGTTTTGACAAGGTACTACAGGAGCTTAATGGGAGAGGAAATAGGCTTTAACAGTGATTAAACAACTAGATATCCACATATAAAAGATGAAGTTGGACTACTATTTCACACTCCATGCCAACCATTCCTAAGGAACCAAAGATCCACACGGAAGACATAACACTATAAAAGTCTTAAAAGGACTTAATTATCATGATCTTTGATTAGACAATAGTTTCTTGAAAATGATACTAAAAACAAATAAAAATGAAAAAGTAAACAAGATTCCATCAAACTTTAAAATTTTTTTTAAACAAAGCCAGGTGTGGTGGTGCACACACGCCTGTAATCCCAGCACTCAGGGAGGCAGAGGCAGGTGGATCTCTGTGAGTTTGAAGATAGCCAGGACATCCAAGACTACACAGAGAAACCCTGTCTCGAAAAAGAAAACAATTTTAAAACAAAAACATTATGTTTCAAAGGAAACTATCAATAAAATAAGAAAAATTCATTGAATAAAAGAAAATATTTCCATTTCATATATCCAAAGAGATTTGTATCCAGAGTACATAAACAAGCCTTTCAACTCCATAACAGACAACCCTATTTTTCACAGTGAAAAAATAGGACCAGTCTTGATGGTACACACTTTTAATCCCAGAACTCAGAGGCAGAGGTAGGTAAGTCTCTGTGAGTTCAAGGGCAGCCTGGTCTCTACGGTGATTTCCAGGTGAATGAATAAGACCCTGTCTCAAAGAAGCAAATAATATAATATAATATAATATAATATAATATAATATAATATAATATAATATAATATAATATAATACAATATAGTATCTTAACAGAAAATTCCCCATGAGCATGTGTAAGCGGACAGTAAGTACATGAACAGAAACAGAACAGGAAGCATTATTAATACCTCCCAACTGTCAGAACCCCAGTGAAACACCATTTCACAGACATAATAAAAAGACAGAGGATAACAAGTGTCGGCAAGGATATAAAGGATTACATTCCCGTCCTCTGCTGGTGTGCCTGTAAAATGGCAGCACTCTTAGAAACACATGCAGCCCCTCAGACTGTCACACAGAGTTGTATAACCCGGCCACTCTACTCCCAGAGCACACACTGATCAGGAACGAGAGTATATGTCCACATTCAACAGTGATCCCAGCTGCTTTACTCACTATAAACAACAGCAAAAGGAGAAACTAGAAACCCAAGTATCCAATAGCAGGGAAGAGGACAAACTGCAGCATATACACACAATGCTATGTTGCCCAGCAACAATAGTCAATAAATAGCATACATAACAACAGGGACGACTCCCATAAATACTGAGCGTAATAAGCCAGGTCCAAAGGACTATACTACATGTTGTATACTGTGTACTGAATACTATAACAAAGATTTGAATTTCACAAACAGCTAGAAGTGATCAGTGCAAACAGAGTAACAGTCATTTCAGGGTGGTATGGGAGGTGTGGATTTGAACAGGAAGGAAACAAAGACTCAGGAAATGAGTTCAGGAAATGCTGCCATTTGATGTAAGTGGCAGCTACATGGGCGGGTGCCATGTGCGTGTGTATGTGTCCATGTGTGCATGTGCACACACACTGAGCTGTATCCTTAGGATTTATGCACAATGTACCTCACTGAATTTATTTTCTACTTCAATAATCTCAAATAAAGGAAAAGTATTTATGAGCAAAAGATGAGAATGCAATGTATTCAGGTTTTACAGTGGTACGGTTGAGGGCTTAGACTTAGAAGTCAGAAAACATTCAATTCTGTGTTTCTCACTAGCTGCAGAGATTCTCTGAGCTCTTGTTTCTCCTCCAGTAGGACAGATTAAGTAATATATGCACATTCCTGGCTGGTGTGGTGACTAAGAGACATGCACATACAACACTGGGGGAAATCTCACATCAACCCACATTCAGCAGCATCACCAATGGCTTATTTACTACTCAGTAGTTTTCTCACTTTTTTGAAACCTTTTACAATAAATAGCTACCAGTAAGGTGTTCACTGAAGGCACATGACTCTTGTAAGTCACAGTCCATGTACTTTAAAAATGATAACGTCCTGGCCGGGGGTAGTGGCATAGGCCTTTAATCCCATCACTGGGGAGGGAAAGGCAGGAGGATCTCTATAAGTTCAAAGCCAGCCTAGTCAACATAGTGAGACTCATGACAGCCAGGACTACATTGAGAGACTGTGACTCAAAAAACCAAAAAAACTGAAACAGATAAACAATTTTTAAAAATATTTATTTTTTATGTAAGAGTGTTCTGTCTTCACACATACCAGAAGAGAAAGTCAGATCCCATTACAGGTGGTTGTGAGCCATCATGTGGTAGCTGGGAATTGAACTCAGGACTTCTGGAAGAACAGTCAGTGCTCTTAACCACTGAGCCATCTCTCTAGGCCCAAATAACCAAAATTTTAAGTCCTTAAACATTTGTATTCATCTAAGCAAATGTTTCTCTTTTGATCTGTTACACACGTTACTCAGGTGAATACTCACACCCCACAAACCCTCACAGTCCCCCATCCACTGTATTGCTTAATGTACTTTATAACAAATCTGAGAACACCTACCAATAACCCTTTGACATCCAGATGTCCTTTAATGTTGTCTTCATTAGTTTCTGTTGTCAACGTGACAAAATCTGGAGCTATTTGGAGAGGGGGACTTTGCTGCCCCCATCATACTGGCCTGTGGTCATGTCTGTGAAAGATCATCTTGACTAAAGCAAGATGCTGAAAGCCTAGCTGACTGTGGGTCGGGTGGTCCCTGGGTAGGTGGCCCTTGGCTGTACCAGAATGTACCAGAAAGCGAGCTGAACATGAGCCAGTGAGCATCATCCCTTCACGACTTCTGCTCTGGCCCCTGCTTGAGTTCCATTCCCGACTCCCTCAGTGATGGCCTGGGAAGTTCAAGCTAAAACAGCCTTTTCCTTCCTGAGCTGCTTTAGTGTTTCATTATAGCCACAGACATATCTAGATCATCTGTTTATGGGGTAGTTTCAAGAACTGAAAAGATGACTAAGAAGAGTGCATAGGTATGTGCCTGCACACACATATGCACACACACACACACACAGCTCTTGCACCATTATCCTAACATCAAATATGACAATAACCCAACGTCCAGAATAGATGCAAGCCACAACTAAGCAGAAGAAACAAAGTATCTGTTAGCATACATAAAGGCTCTTTCTTAGGGTGCCACAGGACCCAGCCACACAGTGCCACAGGACCCAGCCACACCGTGCCACAGGACCCAGCCACACCGTGCCACAGGACCCAGCCACACAGTGCCACAGGACCCAGCCACACCATGCCACAGGACCCAGCCACACCATGCCACAGGACCCAGCCACACCGTGCCACAGGACCCAGCCACACCGAGCCACAGGACCCAGCCACACCGTGCCACAGGACCCAGCCCCCACAATTCAGTAAAGGCATTTATGAGAGCCCAATGAGCACAATGACGGGAAAATACAGAACAGACCCGACACAGCTCTAATGACTTCATTCCAGACTCACAGTAAACGTTATTCTTCAGACAGCTGATGCCATCAGTGGGCCTGTGCTGGGTTTGTACCAAGATATATGGCCAAGCAAATAGTTCTAATAAAATCGATTTTCTTTTTGGCAACCAATAAGCCAGTCAATAATAATATTGTTTAGGAAAGATTGAGTCATGAGGGAGATGAACCTTTCTTTCCATTTATTACGTTTGCATTGCCTATTTGAAAAGTGCTTTCCATGACAAAACCAAGAGAGAAACGGCAGTGGGAAAGCATGTCTGAGACCTAAACTCCAGAAACCCTCTGACTCGGAAGCATGTTAGCAACTCAAAGTGACAGAGCCAAAGCATTCCCATTAACTGCTGCTAGAGACCAGACTACAATCATCAAAAACAAAGTTAAAGCAACATAAAATGGCTGCATGAATGCAGGAGGCGGGGAAACACTGCCAGGCAGCATGCCATCCTAAGCGACTCATCCTAAAAACCCACAGGGAACTCAGCTGTGCTAACACTAGTGTTCAGCCCGCAGTGCTCTAGACAGCCACGCCAAGCATGGTTTGGGACTGTTTGTTTTATACCATGCCAGTAACAGAACTGGCAGAAACCTCAGACAGTGCCTAACGCGGGAACATTTCCCTTTAAAATACCCTTGTACTCTTTACAATCATGTGAAGACATGCATGCCCCCACAGATTCCTGTTGTGGTCTGCTTTAACTTAGTGAAGGTAAAGCGAGGGTAAAAGACAACGTCAAACATTTACAAAAAGAGAAGCAAATTGTAGAAAATTCTGAATGAACAGTGAAGAAACCTATCTTATCCAATGATAGAGGCAGGCAGATCTCTGAGTTCATGGCCAGCCTGGTCTACAAAGTGAGTTCCAGAACAGCAGGGGTACACAGAGAATTACTGCCTCAAACAAACAAACAACAAACAAACCAGAACAGGGCCTATGAACATAGAGAAAAACAGAGCAACAGGATGGGAGGAGAAGCCCAAATAGACTGAAATGAGGACCAGGGACTGTGGTAAGGAAGATACTGCAAGCCACAAGAAGCAAACACAATTACTCAGTAAACATTAATAGAACAACTGGCTAGACATCTGGTAATTCTAGATGGTTCAAAGAAATCACGAAAGGGAGAAAGTTCCAGAAGAAAGCATAAGGAACAGATTTAACATGATATATATATATATATACACAAACTTTGTCCTAAGATACATAAAGTATTTATATAATTTGTAAAAATTAGGACCTAATAATAAACTAGGCAGAAGACATGAACAAAGGGTTCATAGAAGTAAAATATAATATAAAATTTAAAATATAACAAAAGAGTAGGGTGCACAACTTTAATCCCAGCACTGGGGAGGCAAAGGCAGGCAGATCTCTGAGTTCAAGGCCAGCGTGGTCTACAGAGCAAGTTCCAGGACAGTGAGGGACACACAGAGAAACCCTGCCTAAAAAAAAATGGGGGGGGGGGCGGCGAGGGGAGCAACACTGCTCAGTCGTTAGGAAAAGGTAAATCAAAGTCATGTCATGATGAGGTGAGGTCAGGGTCCATTAGGATGGCTTTTTCAAAAAGAAGGGAAAATAAGTGTGGCTGAGGATGGGTGACGTTGGAAGCTGCAAACACTGGTGGGGAGGTAAGATGATATAACACCTACAGAAAACAGTTTAAAGATTACTCAAAAGTTATATGTGAAAAATTACACATTAAATTACCATAAGATTGGGGCTGGAGAGAGACAGCTCAGCAGGTGGGGGCATTTGTTGTTCTTGCAGAGGGCTTGATTCTCAGTGCACACACAGTAACTCCAGTTCTGGGGGATCTAATGTCCTCTGCAGAAACCAGGCACATACTTGGTACACACACACACACACACACACTCAGGCAAAACACTTATACACATAAAATAGAGATAAATCTGAAAAAATTACCATAAGATTCCAGCATTTTACCCTTAGGTGGATAACCAAAATAGCTGAAAGGAGGTATCAGAAATAAGCATAAAAACAGAAAAATGCATGAATGCTTGCAACATTACTACAACTGTCAAAAGTTAGAAACAATAACACTGTCCACCAACTGACGAGGGAGGGAGAGTGTTGGATGCTCACATACTAACAATCCAGCCACAGGAGGAATGAAGTCCTGTGGCGTGCACCACCAGAAGCACAGCCTGAGACTATGTACGTGAAAGAAACAAAATGGGAGAGTGCTTACTTCATGATTCCATTTCCAGGAACTACCCCAGAGAGGAGCAGGTTAGTGGCTGCAGGGGCTGGGGCTGGGGAAGGCAGAAGTACCTGCTTAACTGCTGAGGGTTCCCACTGGAGGACGACAGCACTGGAGAGCTCTACAACAGGGGCTCTACTGACATCCGCCTTGAGACATCTAATGTCATACGTTTTCTTAAAGCTCCTTTTTAGGGGCTGGAGAAATGGTTGAGAGCATGACTGCTCTTCCAAAGGACTGGGGTGGACTCCCAAGACTCACAGCCCTCTGTAACTCCATCTCAGAGGATCCATTGGCCTCTTTAGGCCACTGAATACATGTGATTTACATACAGGAAAAACACCCATACACATACAATAAATATTAAAAAATGTTAGTTAAAAAGAAGAAAAGCAAGCTCCTTTTAAATTTGTTCTTACCTGACAATTAATGTCAGCTTCATACTGTAGCAAGACTGTCACTAGTTCCTTGTGTCCTCGGTCACATGCCCAGTGGAGCAGAGCTCTGCCCTATACATAGGAAACAATACAGGAACTTGTTAACATATGTGTGGGGCTCATATGCAAAGAAAGATAGGAAAAGAGATGTGTAGAACTGTAGATCAATTATTCTGAAGATGATATAAAACACACTATGGGAAAGCGATAAACAAGCAATGGGAAGCCTTGAGTTCTACTTCTGGTCTACCATACACAGCCCAGTAAAACTTCTTCGGTCTGGTCAGTTTTCCCACCTGCATAACAGAAAATGGTCATATCAACAACAAAATCAGCTGGCAAATGGCCTAGCCCATAAAGACACCTGTTACAAACCTGATGCCCTGAGTTCCCTTTCCAGGATCTACAAGCTGGAAGAGAACTGACTGCTGCAAGCTGTTCTTCCATCTCCAGGCAGGTGCACATGTGTGCACATACATGCACAAATACATAAAACATAATCAAGTAATTGCTGAATGAACAATTTCACTGCTGAGCCATCTCTTCAGCTCCACAACATACTACTTTTAACTTCTACCTATCAAAGATTTACAGTTACTACAAATATCTTCTTTTTTTTTTTTTTTTTTGCCTATCAGAAAAGCTTAGTGTACCTAATAAATGAAGCCTACTTGCCCCTCCCAACAAACAACACCCCCCCAAGTTGTAGGGCTCTTCTGAATAAATATGAGTGATGTACAGTATAACTTTACTCTGAGGGTGATGGTAATGTCCTCATAAAGAATAAGATGCTTTTCCATGCTGCAGAAAACATTTAAATAAATAAATATTGGAACAAGGGTGACCTTAAAATGCACCCTCCAAGGCAGCTTTTCTAAACTTGCCTACATTTTAAAAAATCATTTAGGCTCTCTTGATACATGTATTAGTTCAACTAGCTTGATAAGTGGCTCGGACAACTTCTTTCTTGCAGATTCCCCTCTCCCCTTTTTTAAAAAAAATTGTTTTTACTTGGCTGATTGTCTCTTATTTATCTGTGAGTATCTGCTTTCTTACACAAAATTCTAAAATGGTATTTCACAATAAAATCATAAAAGAGGAAAACAAAAATTTGAAAATCTGGGCAAATCAGCCTTGTGTGGTGGCACATGACTTTAGTTCTCACACAGGGGGGCAGAGGCAACATAGTGAGCTCCAGGACAGAGCTCTGCCTCAAAAACAAACAAGCAAGCAACAAAAAGAATCAAATGAAAGTTTACAATATTTAGTTCTAACTTTTAGTATTTAGAGAGTAGTAAGTTGACCTATTAATAAGAATTACTGCATAACTAAGGTGTGCGACATTTCACCTCGTGTACATGCATAGCAAGAAAATGTAATACTGTGTACTTTTACCACAAGATGTATAGATAATTTCTACTTCTCAAGCAGGCTCCTGATTTTTCCTTAGGTCTGACCCAACCATGTTTCACCGACTAATGCTACACTATGAATCCTTCACTGTCCTAATGAGAGAGTAGATGAGCCACACATTTCACCATTAATGGGGGTTATACTTTAAATTTGTCACATATGGTGCCAAAATTTACTTTAGGGGAAACACCTGTGACTGGACCTCAGGGGCACTCTTCCCTCTAGCTGCATTTTCCAGAGAGCCGGCACACGGTTGGCTTTAAGAAAGATGATGCACTCGCAGACGTTTGCACTATGCTTCTTCACACATGTTCTGACCTGCAATGTAATTAATTTTTGTAACACATTATTTTAATGGTACACTAATTAACCTTGAATTAGAATAAGTTCTCTGACAATGACTTTCTGTAGAAGTGCTAGAGAGATTCACATTAAGATCACCTAATGATTATTATTTTATACAGTATTAAAAGGCTTAAAAACAAGAGTAAGAGCAACTATTTACAAATACAAAACAAAACAGGCTTTGGGATTTTCACCTTCATGATACTGTATAAATGAATAAAGATCAGGGCAAAGGTGTTTCTTAAAACATGCTCTCATGTAAGGTAATTTTCTAGTTATAGCTAAGCAGCAGTACAAAGCTGCAGCCCCCACAGTGGGCTGTGACAAGCTCAGGAAGAAACACCCAGGGTTTCTCTCCTTTGGCCAACAGGTTGCAGCCACTGAACTGCTGTAGGCACAAGATCCCCCAGGCTCTCCTTCAGAAAAAAAAAAAAAAAGCATGAATTAGGTACATGAATTGAGCTACATTTGCTCAAAAACTTCTTCCAAATTTGTTCTGTAATTTTATATGAGCAATATGAACTCTTACAAGTCTTTGAACTAAGTATACTTCTTGCTACTACAAAATGGGACAAGTCTTTGTTTCTAGTTTAATACTCTACTGGAAAAACATCTGAGCGGCGCCCAGAGATGGCGAGGTTATTATTAAAGAAGATTCTGCGAGGTCCTCAGAACACGACAAGCAGTGCCTGGGGAGCTCTGGGTAAATTCTTTAACTCAAATGCAGTAAACGCAGGGAGAAAAAATCCTCACCTACCAACGCTGTTAACATGTCCTCCCCTAGACAGATGAACGACTCTAAAGTGCTTTGAGAGTGCACAGTGGCGACTAACCTATTAAGTGGTATTACGTTTACATCTTCTAGAAAACAGAGTGAGTCTTCATATTTTAAAAGCTTCTCTGAGCTTTTAATTGTCCTAAACCATACAGAATTTTTAAAATGACATTTTTCTCCTATATACCACAAAATTAAGTATGGATACTGTATTATGAAATGAGTATTATGGTATTTGGAAATCAAATACAAAGTATCCATACCCTGTCTACACAGATAAAAACCATAGATTAAAGAAAACATGGTGAAGCTGCTATATATAAGTTTTTGAGAATTCTCTCTTTGCCATTTTATCAAATATTTATGGTAGCGTACCATATAATTAGCAGATGAGATTATATATAAGCAAATAGTCAGCCAAAAGAAGACAGATACATGTGATCCAACTGACATAAGGCATGCAGAGTATGTTAAAGAGCAGGGAGGGGCGGGGATGCTGAGAGGTCAGATTCTTGTCAGACATGGCCTCCAGACGTGGACATGAACAGCAATGTGGTCACTGTAAATGGAACTTCCACACTGCAGACAGTAGGAAATCAGAGGGACGCCGTCAGCAGCTGTCCTGGAGAAGCTGCTGCAGGAAGGCTGAGGATCTATGGCTGGCCATGAGGCTTTGCAAACACTTTTCCTTCACAGGAGCATTGAGGAAAGGACACAGATGGGGATTTGCTGCATTTGTGATAGCTGATGATTTCCCAGAGTCCTAAAGTAGTACCAAGTGTCACTCCGGAGCCCCGGGGATTACCTTGAGACTTCTAACTCTTTGATAAAAAGCTTTCTTAACTGTAGCATACTTGTCTGTCTCTTTGTCCCTGTAGAACACCATTCTGGCATAATGCGGAATACCATAAAGTAAGTGAAAACCTTGTTTTGTCTTTCCTGTAACTTTTAAATGCATTTTAACTACCAAATTTTATTAAATTAAAAACTATTAATTTATTAAATTATTTTTAAATGAAAAATTCCTAAATTTAGAAACAATTTAAAAAGTAGAATTGGGACTTAGCATGCACAAAGTTCTAGCTGAGGGAGATGAAGGTTTGGATGGTGATGGTGCACGGACTGCACACACTAAAACAGCCGCAATGGTAAACGGGGCTATGTGTGATCCATTGCAAGTTAAGAACCGAAGACGGCAAAGTTCATAGACTTCAGCTGCCTTTGCTATCATCTGATTCTGTATTAAGTATGAGTTTCTGATGTAAAGGATGACTGTGGAAGTTTTGCTAATGAAAATTATGGCCACTGACGTTTAAAATGTCATTGTTTGTATCAATGCAAATACGCATAATTAAAGAGTCAGTAATCTTTCTCTTTTTTTTTTTTTAATATTTTTTATTTCATGTGCATTGGTGTTTTACCTGCAAGTATGTCTGTGGGAGGGTGTCAGATCCTCTGGAACTGGAGTTACAAACAGTTGTGAGCTGCCATGTGGGTGCTGGGAATTGAACCCAGGTCCTCTGGAAGAGCAGCCAGCGCCCTAACCACTGAGCCATCTCTCCAGTCCCAGTAATGCTTCTCAGTCAGTGTGAAAAATAGAAGTTCCTTCAAATTAGTATCTTATGTGTATCTTTTTTTCCCTTTCCTTTCTAAATATTCAGTACAAAGGCTACTTAAACCTTTACTTTTCTGCTAGGTCAACCCTGTCAGTTTTATCATAGCTTTCAAGCTGTTCCTTGAGCCAAAAATGTTCATTATATTATATTGTATTATTCTATGAGCCACAGATTTAAAATAAAGCAAAGGAGAAGTAATGGGGGTAAAGAGAAAGGTGACCTTCAAAAATGCAAAAGAATCAAGACGTATCAAAAGTAGCTAGTGATATAAATTACAGCTTATAAGGTCACAGGGAAAGAACCAAGGCCTGTGTGTGAGCACTGGGGCTTCCATTCAACCTGCACGGAGAAAACATCCTCTACTTTGTTAGCACATTACTATTTGGGTCTAAACTAAACTCAAATTACTCTAAAGATTTAAGATAGTATTTGAATATCACCAGTAGATATTTCTAAGTGTTTATAGAACATATTTGAGAAATAATATTCGGGACAAAGATTATATAATTTGTACCTATTTTCATAATAATCTGCTTATACCACAAATATACTTTGTAAATTATTCACAACCTTCTTTCCCCCTTAAGAGATACTTTCTTGCTGGGTGGTGGTGGTGCACGCCTTTAATCCCAGCACTTCGGAGGCAGAGGCAGGCAGATCTCTGTGAGTTCAAGGCCAGCCTGGTCTATAAAGCAAGTCCAGGACAGCCAAGGCTACACAGAGAAACCCTGTCTCATAAAAACCAAAATAAATAAATAAATAAATAAATAAATAAAATATGCTGTCTTGGAGTTGGAGAGGTAAGAGTACTTGCTGTTCCAGGAGACCTAAGTTTGGTTCTAGCATGTACCCTCACTGGATTTTCCTGGGTACCGATACCCTTTCCCAGCCTCCAAAGACATCACTACACACACGGTGAGCACTCACACAGATGCAGACATACACATACTCAAATAAAAATAAAAGTAAATCTTTGTGGAAAATAAGATATTGTCTTGGATACCTGTGAGTGCTTGGCATGTGTGAGGAGCTGCAGCAATATGGCTCAATGCCAAACCTGAGCCAGTGCAGAAACGAGGAGCAGGATTACGGCACTCGCCCCTCCTTCCTGCTTTCAAGTCCCACACATTTGCAGATATTAAGATTAAAGTAAACGTTGTAATGTAAATGTAAAAGCCAGTACATACTACACCATGTTGCTATAAACTTAGGCTTTGAAACACCTGATAGAAAGACTTCCTGAGTAGAAGGAATAACTACAAGGCCTTCTCTCTTCTGCAAATACTATCTCCTAGTTATGTCAAGAAGAAAGACCATGTTGGGTCTGGAGAGATGGCTCACTGGATAAGAGCACTGGCTGCTTTTCCAGGGGACCCATGTTCAAGTCCCAGAACCCACAAGGCAGCTACAACTATGCATAATTCCAGTACCAGGGGATCTGACACCTTCACAGACATACATGTAGGCAGAACACTAATGTACATAAAAGTAAATAAATTTTTTAAAAGACCATGCTATTTTCTCAAACTAGAAATATATGTCTTGGGTGGTGGATATGTTTGTGTGTACACACATACACACACACACAAAATTCTTTAAGAAAAAAAATCTTTGAAAAAGTACCTGGAGCTAGAAGTATAGTCCAGTGCCTAAGGCCCTGGGTTGAACAACACAGCAAACTAAAAAAAATGTAAGGAAAGAAAGAAACCATAGCTTTTGGCTTTACAACTTGGATGAATATGGATCTATATATACTTGACAGCTTCACTGTACAAGACAAATGCAGCTTATTTAGAAGGCATCTCATATATATTTGTTCCTACACTATGACAGCCAGGTCCACATATCTGCTTCTCAGGTAAAATGATTAATACATTTATAATAATTTAACAATTTATTGTGTCATTTTAATGCATGATAGTTCACCCTGTACATGCTTTTCACTTTATGATTATAATTAAGTTTATACAGCTCAACAAATTTCACATATAATAAATATAATTTTTAGTCACATAAGGGCAAGACTAAAATTGTTTGAACCTGTTAGGTGAATATTTTCAATAGAAATAATAAAGATAATGTTATCTCCAGAAATCCTATGTAACTTGTACAGAAATGTTTTAAGTTCAAAGATCAGAAACATGAATGGGATGCCCTTTCAACCCCAAACTCTCTTCTCACCTTACGCACACAGTTTTGAGGGTGAATAGACTTTCAGTCTATCATCAAGACTCACCAAAGGGTTCCACTTGTCAGAGCTTTAAATGCCATGAAGCAAAACAATTTATTTCACTTAGGATGTCAAATGTGATTCTGATTTTAAGCTCCAGCTCCCCATGTTCTTAAATTAATTCACACAAATCCCTGATTGATAATAAAGGTCTTGCCATAAGTATTCAAAGCTCAGCCTGCACTGTCATGGTTGAGAAGGCAGAAATCTGCTTGGAGCAATGAGAGAACCCAACTGAATTCTTGGCGTCTCAGTCTATGAATGTGTAAGCACTTCATCTGTTCATGGAAACACAATGTTCTGGCAGGCTGGGGTAACAGCAGCCGGATGGGTAGCAAACCAGCAGAGCCGAGCAGCAATGCTGCACCAAACAGTGAAGGGTCAACAACAGCTTCCCAAGTCCTGTAGTTTCATACACAAACACACACACACACACACACACACACACACACACACACAATATATATATATATATATATATATATATATATATATATATATATATATATATATATATATATATGCCGTTTCTGTTCTAGGCACTTGCTCTGACTACCCAATAATCTTTGCAGAGGTCACAATTGAATTTGACCTTTACAACTATTTCAAAAAAGAAAAAAGGAAGGAAAAAAGGGAGGGAATGAGGAAGGAAGGGAGGGAGGGTGGTTGGCGCAGACCCTCAGAGGAGCAGGGGCACTAAATAGCATCTCTTGCTCTGCTTCTCCCTGAGTCAAGGGTGCGTCCACTCTGCTGGACCTCACTCCCCCCTGTCTGTATTGGAGAAGCAAATGCCACCTGTGGATGCTAGCTCTTGCTTGGGAAGTCAGGAAAATTTAACCTAACGTAAAGGATTCCTGTGAATGTGGTAGTGTAAGAAGCCACAGTGCATAGCCAATGGACAGGACATTCTCCACAGTTGAGTAGAGAGTGAGGTCTGACTTTCACAAGAACTCTGGTGCCCCATATTTGACCATGTTCCCTGGATGGGGAGGCCTGGTGGCACTCAGAGGAAGGACAGCAGGTTACCAAGAAGAGACTTGATACCCTATGAGCATATACAGGGGGAGGTCCCCCTCAGTCACAGTCATAGGGGAGGGGAGTAAGGGGAAAATGAGAGGGAGGGAGGAATGGGAGGATACAAGGGATGGGATAACCATCAAGATGTAATATGAATAAATTAATAAAATATATTTTTAAAAAAAGAAGCCACAGTGCAAGCAAATGCTAACAGTCGCTGCATAAATTACTGTTAGTTGAAAGCTAAAAATACTAAAAGGGGTCGTATGGTGCATGCACACATTCCAGTGGAAAATGGATCTTGAAAAGTTAGTCTCTTCATTTATTTCTTCATTTTACTATTGCTTTTCATTCATATTAAGAGTAATTAACAAGCTGAAAATTATGCAGTGTTTACAGTGTTGGGTACAATTTACATGCATATACTAACTCTCTAATATTCAAAGTGATCCCAGGGTGAGCACTATTACCTCTGTCTACTTTTAGGAAACTGAGGTATAGTAAATCACCATCGCTCATGTAGCTGGGGAGAGACAGAACCGAGGCTTGGGGCCATGTGGTTCCGCCTTCGCCGCTACTCCATTTTCCATCTCCACCTAGTCATTCACTAATTCATTAAATAGACAGGAAAGAAGAGGAGAATTTTGATAGAATTTCAATGAGATCTCAATCCATTTACCTTTTTTGTTTTAAAGGAAGCTACCAGAAGAAATGACCCACAAAAGTGGGGAAATAAATAATAAAAGAAAAAGGTGTGAAGGAGGTGCTCCTGAAATCAAGGAGGTGAACATTAAAAGAAAAAGTCATAGGACCCAAAAAGACAGATGAAGCCAGGCAAAGAGAGAAGAGAAATTCCAAAACAGTAAGAAGGAAAAGACTCAGGATAAGATCCACGCAACAGGTCAGGTCAGCAACAAGGACAGACTAGACATGAAGAAGGAAGAAGTACCCCAGAAGGCACCGATCTAAGACAAATGGGGTGCACCGGGAAGAGTTTATTATTTCTTTTGGGCAACTCTAGGAAAGAACTCATGGGAACAGAGAAAACTAAGGCAGTGAAAAAAAAGCCAATGCAGAAGTAGTCCTGACTTTACAAACCAGAACGTTGTTCCAGGGTAATTTTACTATGCTCAGTTATATAATCATCAATTCTTTTTCTATCCTTGCCTTGCTTGTTCGTAATTAGAATAAACATCCCACTAAAAAGAGCCTTGGTCTTGTGATGTGTTTTGGCAAAAGGAATGTAGATTGATGTAATACAACATTTCTAATAAAAAAAAGCTAATGAATTCTGTGTCTGTGGTAGCATGGTTGTGCCTAGCTTTAGCTCCTACAGCAGAGCATCTCACTCATTGATCTTTTCCCTTTGAAAGAAAAGCCACATGGAATCAAGAGGAACTGGGTCCAAACAAAGCCAGGAGAACCTAGCAAGGGGCCTCAACTAATCCCCAGCCCTTCTGAAATATCAGAAAGATAAATATGAACAGGAAACAAAGTAAAAGACTATCAGTATGTGAAATGCTACTATCCATGACAAGGTGATGTAAGCAAGAAATTATAAGTTACTCAACTTTGGGAACTATTTGTTACTGCAGCAAAAGTTGGCTGACACACATAGCACAGTCCAGAACTCAACAACAAGCAGTATTTCCATAGTATAACGTCATAAGCACCAATTTAACACTCACTCAGAAAGCTGAAATTTACTGTTGTATCTTAAGTATATTTAGAGGCAGAGAGAGATAGAGAGGAAGATGACTAAAACAGGCAAGCACAAATACAAAACAGAAGGAACTCAATAACCAAAAAGACAAAAGTGTATCATTTAGCATTATATATGTGAAGTACAAAAGAAGCAATTAAAAGAAACCAAAGTTTTGGCTTCAGGCAATCTAAAATCCAATATATTCTAGTACTTGTAGAATAGTAATTTACACTTCCAATTCCAGAAGTCATTGACAACATAGTACAGGAAGATGATTCTTAAAGGTGAGACATTACCAAAGACTACTGTGTATACGGTATACTCTATACAAATTATTATTTGTACACTCAACCGATTGCCTGAACATGGTGTCTCCTTCCTAACAACTAGCATGTTTCAGCCATTTCATATTAGATTCTCCTTTGTTGTTTTGTTGGTGCCAAGGAATGAATTGGGACCCTGTGCATGCTGCATAAGCGCTATACGGCTGAGCACGTCACACTTCCAGGGCCCCTGTGACCACTTCCATGTTCTTCTACAGAATTGTAAAATGACAGGAAGTCATTAAAAATTAACTAGTAAATTTTACTCCTTTCTTAACTGTAAGTCAACTGTTCAGTATGTAACAACTTTATACACCAAATAAGCTGCAAATATATTCTACAAAGTAATTTAGTGTAGTGGGCCAGCATTTAAGTTAATGGATTTATTAAAATTCTGACAGATTTCCAGAAATATATTTCTGTACAAAAATCAACATACCAGGGCTGGAGAGTGGTTAAGAGCACCAACTGCTATTCCAGATGACCTTAGTTCAAGTCCCAGCACCCACACTAGGTGGTTCCAGCCACCTGTCACTCCAGCACAGGGAAATGCAACACCTCTGGCGTCTGTGAATTTGAAGTAGCAGTTCCAGGCCAGTCAATGTTACACAGTAAGACTTTGTCTCCAAAAATCAGCATACCAATCCACACATTTACAGTATAACAGAAGACATTACTGTAAGTGACACTCGGCTGCTGCCTATAGATTTCACTTACCCTGCCAATGGTCTCCTCCCCTTTTATTACAGACAAATGGAAGCTACTTAGCTGTGGCAAGTGTCAGCTCCTAGCCCGTGGATAAAAGAGCACTGGCTCTAGATCAGTCTCTTCACCCAGAGAGATGCTCTCTTTGAACCCCTTAGCTACCCTCCACTGAAAGCTGTAGCCCAGAGGCATTCTAGTGAGAAAATGACACTGGAGCAGGACAACAAACACGGAAGAAAACCGAATCTACCAGCCCCAAACACCTATTCGCCAGAAATCACAGTAACAGGGCTTGCTTTTCATACCTCTTCGTCCTTCATATTCACGTCCACAGTTTTCGATTTGATGGCTTTGGTGACGTGGTCAATGTTGTTTTCTCTGCAGTAATCAAATATGTTTTTGTCTTCTTCCCTAATTAGAGTTAAAAAAGAAAATCCATTTGTTTTACTGGATAAAACATAAGGGTCACATGTTCTCAACATAACATGTTTGCTGATAACATAGACATTAATGGGTTTAAAGTGATGGGAAGAGAAGAGCAATAGATTCCCAGTAGACATAATGTATCCAGTGTATAAAAGGACTAAAGCAACCGTGGTCCTTGTATGAAAGACTGCACCTGCTCTGCAAATTTCACAGTCAAGCAGCAGCACACCTCACAGTAGGCTTCTCCACCCGGTCCTGGTCACCTTCATATACTGATAGCACATTCCTGTGACTCAGCATTTCAGTTTCAGCACTGGGGGCTGGAGAGATGGCTCAGAGGTTAAGAGCACTGACTGCTCATCCAGAAGTCCTGAGTTCAATTCCCAGCAACCACATGGTGGCTCACAGCCATCTATAATAAGATCTGGGCCCTCTTCTGGCCTGCAGGTGTACATGTAGGCAGAACATTATATACAAAATAAATAAATAAATAAATAAATAAATTTCAGCACTGTAGTAACATGGCTATTTGGAGGGAGCAAGCTGAGGGAAAGGCTATCCTAAATGCATCACCTGAGAAAACTCAATCTTTTTTTGCCTGTAAATGTGTGTCATATGTGTTCCTTCACATATGTGTGTTCAGAGTGTGTGGGCACACCTGTGTGTGAGGCTGGGTGTGCGTACCCTTCTTGATTGATCTCTTTCCTTTACATGAGGCGGGGTCACCTCCTGAGCCAGAGTTCACCAATTCCATGGGTCTCGTTGGCCAGCTTGTCCCAGGATCCCCTGTCTCTGGCCCTAGAGTTCTGGGATCATGGCCACACCTGCCCTAGGCCCTGCAGCCTGAAGTCCAGTCTTCATGTGAGCTAGACTTTCTCCACTGACCCATCTCCCCAGGCAAATAAAAAAGAGAAAGAAAAGAAAAAGAAAAAGGATAAACACCTTGCAAATGAAACCACATTTATCATATATAAAAACAAACAAACAAAACCCAAAGCTGAGGGACTAGAAGGACGGCTCAGTAGTTAAGAGCATCCAGGTTCAGCTCTCAGTAGCCTGCAAGCAGTTCCAGGGAAAGTCTGACGCATAGGTCTCAGTGGCACCTGCACTCGTGTGTACACACACACACACACACACACACACACACACACACACACACACAGAGTTAAAACATTCTTTAAGATAGAATTCACTCAGCACAAACAGAATCTGCCTAAAAATGGGCAACTTAGATGCAGGCAGAGTCGATGGCCGCACTCTGCCAAGTCAGGTTAAGCAAGTCCTCAATAGTTCCTGCCCTGCGAACAAGTCTGGCAGAGTTATTAGGCCGGAAAGCTGAAGACGAGGCTCCAGCGTTATACAGTGTACTGGGGGACGGGTCAGGCAGTAAACTGTCTTAAGCCAATTTGTACAATTTGGAAGCTGCTAACCTGCACTGCTGGTTCACTCAGGAACTTAAGTTTTATTCCTTCTCAAGTCTCTGAGGGGCACTGAAGACAAGATAGTATAGTTATATAACCAAGTTTAGTTGGTTAGGGGACAAGATCATTTTAGATCAAGATAAAGAAGTTAAGCTATTAGAGTTGAGATAGGATAGATATTGAGTCTCATTCAGAAATCTAGACCCAACAAGACAGGAAGAACACTTACTTCAAATGAGACGAATGCAGGTGGCCAATTCACTATGAATGTAACATGTATAGAATTCATTATTCTCATGATTGTCACATGGTTCTCCCTGCTGTATGTAGTTTGTTTATACATGTGTAAAAAAATAAAAGTATTAAAAAAAAAGCATTCACTCAGACCAGCTGAATTTGTATACAGATCAATCAAAAAGGACATGCACACCCAACCTCACACACAGGTGTGCCACACACTCTGAACACATATGTGAAGGAACACATATGCCACACATTTTGTATTACGTCACGTGCCTCCACTAGTCAGCCACAGTCCACTGCAGAATTTATAGGAGACACTTTTAGTATAAGGCCTATGAGCTCTCTAAAATATATAAGACTGGGGCCGGAGAGACGTTTCAGGGTTAACACTGGATGCTCTTCCAGCAGATCTGGGTTCAATTCCCAGCACCCACATGGCGGCTCACAACTACCTCTGATTCCTATTGGAGTCATCTATTGGGTCACAGGGGCCCAGTGTCTCTGCAGGGACTGTATGCATGTGGTGCACAGACACGTCCAGGCAAACACTTACAAACACACAACATAAAAAGTAATAAAACCTCAAAATATTATATAAAATTATCCCTGTAATCCATTTTTGTGCAGGTTTCTCATTTAGTGACTCAAAATGGCAATAAGTAATTCAGAGTATGAAAATGAAAGTCTCTAATATGTAGACTGAACTTTATGCACAGGTATAAAAGAATATTTTTCATATTCCCAAACTAAATTAAATTAAAATTTTTTGTTTTCTCTTTTTGAGACAAGGTTTCTCTATCTCGCTATCCTGAGACTTGCTCTGTGGACCAGGCTGGCCTTGAACTCAGAGATCCACCTGCCTCTGACTCCTGAGTACTGGGGTTAAAGGTGTGCGCCACCACCATGTGGATTTTATTATGTTCAAGACCTCATCATCTATTCATAAAAATAATTGAAACCCATCAGAATACGTCTACCTTAAAAGACAATCTACACAGCTGCTGCGGAGTGAGGCCACCGCAGTCAGAGCTAAGTACTCTACATAGCTGCTGCGGAGTGAGGCCACTGCAGTCAGAGCTAAGCAGCTTAAGACATGCTGCTGCTCTGGCACTAACCATGCGAAGCCTTGCTGAAGCATCTAGGGGGTTTTATTCAGCACCCACTACACAGAAAGGCAGCTCAAAAAAAAATATTAAGACACACAGAAAACACTATTTAAAAACCTTCAACTTATGTGTATATTTTTGCTGTAGAGAACTATGATAATTTGATGAGTACATAGAAACATGTTACTTCTAAATGAAAATAGAAGTGAAAAATAAGAAAAATTATGTAAATTTTCTTTATAGAGGGCTCGCTCATATGCTTTTTAATCAAGATCAGAATATTTAACTTTTTGAGATAACTGAAGGCTCACATGCATTTGGAGGATATGATCCTATATGCGCTTCTCCCAAGTTTTTCAATGATAATTGCCATATATTTTTTAAATAGATTTTTATTATCTTACTTAAATTCTATTAGCCATATTTTAAGTGAAGTTTATCTTTAAAAGTGCATCATTCATAAAAAGTAAAATAATATCTTTTGCAATTATTGAACAATGGAAATGATTCCTAAAATCTTTGGGAACTACAAAAAGATGCTTAGGTTACCCAAAAGAACTTCAATGACCAGAAAACAAATACCCTGGCTTAAAATGGAAAAGGTTCTAAATAGACACATCTCAGAGAGAGAGAGAGAGAGAGAGAGAGAGAGAGAGAGAGAGAGAGAGAGAGAGCGCAGAGATATGGAAGGCCCACAGCTACATGAGAAAAAAATTAGAATTCTAATCAGAAGAAAATTGTACATTAAAGGCACAATGAGATTCCATCTCTTTTCTACTAGACCAGTTATTATCAAGAAAGTGCAAGGAGCCCTTGTATGCTGTTAATAATAAAGCATTTTGGAAAAAATACAGAAGTATCTCAAAAAACAAATATGGAGTTACCATGTTTCCAGCGAGTGTACTTGTGAGTGTGCAGCTAAGAGTTGAAGTAAGTATTGTGAGGAGATATTTGGCACTCCAGGTTTTTAGCTGCACTATTTCAACAGTCTAGAAATAGAAGCAACCTGAGCTCTCACTGATTGGATGGGTGAAGAAACCATGACAAACGCAGTGTAATATATGAAGAAGGGGATTCTGTTATCTGTGACAACACCGCTCGAGCCAAAGAGAACTCTGTGTGGTGGTTTTGATGAGAATGGCCTCGGTGGTCTAATATATTTGAATTTTTGTTCCCAAGTAGAGGAGTTGGCTGGGAAGGACTAGGAGGCATGGCCTTGTTGAAGAAGGTGGCCACTGGGAGTGGGCTTTGAGATTTCAAAAAGCCACACCTTCCGATGAGCTCTTTTTCTACCTTGTGGCTGCTGTCTCAACACGTACGCTCTCGGCTACTGCTCCAGAGCTGTGCTTGCCTCTGCTGTGCTCTCCTACGTGATGGTCATGGACTCACCCTCTGAAACTGTAAGCTTCAATGGAATGTTTGCTTGTATAAGTTGCCTTGGTCATGGTGTCTCTTCACAGCGCTAGAGAAGTAACTAAGACTATGCTTAGGGGAAAAGCCAAACACACAAGGACATTATGTGACCTCACCTTTTGTTGGAATCTTAAAAGGTAAATTTCACATAAATACAGTAAGAAGAGTGGTTACCACAGACTGAAGGAGGGAGGGAAGGTTGGAAAGGAAGATGTTGGCCAAAGCAACAAAGTTTCACTTATATTGGAGGAATGTGTTTAGAGATCTGCTGCACTGCAGGGTGGCCACAGTTACAAAAGCTCTTGTGTTATTATAAAATGACTAGAATTTAAGGTGATAAATTAGTGAGGTGACAGAGACCTTAACCTGTTTGACTCTGTCTAGTGTGTGTGTGTGTGTGTGTGTGTGTGTGTGTGTATAACCCCCCTATAACACAATGTATCCCTCAAACCACACACATCATTATTTGTGAATTCAAAATAAAATAAATAAAAATAACAATAAGGATGGTCAAAGAAAGCATTAGAAGGTGAGTTTGCAAATGAGACCACATTATACACAGGACTCAGAGAAATAAAGACTGGATGAACACAGGAAGTTGCTCGGGTGAACTGCAGGCAGCTGTCCGTGGCAGGGAGCTGGGAGGTACCATTAGAGGAGAAAGCAAGACAACTCATCACTAAGAGCCCGGCACATGCTGGCAATGGTGCAAGTCAGCTGGGGAAGAGCAAAGGTTCCCTACTCTTGGGGACAGGAGTAGAGGGAGTAACATTGTCCTACACAAGTGAGGTGAGTACTAACGGAGGGGAGAATGTCTCACGACACCTCCGAAGACTCCTGATTCAGTTGCTCTTCCTTACTGTGTTACAAAACAACCCAAAGCCAAACAACAAGAGGCATATTTACAAATAAAGCATTCAGCATATTTAATTTACTTACAGTTATTTCTCTGAAAGGAGAATATTATTAATGATTTTTAAATTTTTTACTGATTTATTTTTATTAATGACTTTAGTAAAATTGGTCAGGTAAAGTCAACTCAGGGATTAATTTAGTGTATTAAAAATTCTTACTTCCACTTAATATGTAATTACAATCTCATGTTAATTTCACTTTCAGAATACTGGTTTTGAGACTTAATTTTATCAAAGACCATATCTGAGAGTTTGCACTGCGAGCCTCAGAAAAATTTTGCAAGTCATAGCTCCTTTCTGAAATACTCTTTTTTTTTTTTTTTTTTTTTTTTTTTTTTTTTTGGTTTTTCGAGATAGGGTCTCTCTGTGTAGCCTTGGCCGTCCTGGACTCGCTTTGTAGACCAGGCTGGCCTCGAACTCACAGCGATCCGCCTGCCTCTGCCTCCCGAGTGCTGGGATTAAAGGCATGCGCCACCACGCCCGGCTCTGAAATACTCTTGTTACAAGACCAAGAGGCAAAGACCCAGTGGAGGCAAACACTGAGCAGTAATCATGTTTAAGGAAATACTGCCGTAAGGTTGAAATACTTAAAAATGACCTAGTTCTCTGTAGTGCTACTCTTAACATAATTCTTGAAACCCTACATGTCAGACATCTGGAAATTATCTACTGATTAAAGATAATTAGTTATATTGGAAAAGTTATTTAACTATGATTTTATAAAGACACTAACTATTGAAAATCCATTCCACCTTTTAAAATCTGCCTAACTCTTAACAAAGTTGAAGAAAAATTGCTGATACTTTAAATGTCTGCAAGGAAAAAAACGTCTAATTCTGATCGATCCCTGGAAAAATCAGTGCCCACACCAGAAAAATTCACACACCTGCTTTGCTAAAAGACTTCTCTAAAGGGTTAGTTAACATTCCCAACCATTAAATTGAGTCTAAAATCAATAAAATAATCCAAAGGAAGCATCATCAGCATAGTGATACATGAGAGGCTAGCGTCAAAGTTTACCAGGGAAGTGCGTTCCTGAGAACGCTGGAGCAAGAGGCAGTTAGTTCTTCACTCTGAAGATAGTGTACTAACACAACACCAGCTGTCAAACTCCATTCACTAACTAGACATTACAAGGTCTCCTCACACTTTTGAGGATCCAGTGGGCCCCGCAGTTAGAGGAGAGCTACTAGCCACATGGGCTTTGGACAAGTAACCTAGCCTTGAATTGGTGTCCTCCTCTGTAACACAGGATTATCACTAACATCTACATTTAATAAGGCCACCATGAAAATTAAGTGAAGCCGCTGGTGGTGGCCATGCAGAGGCAGAGGCAGGTGAATCTGTGAGTTTGATGCCAGCCTCGTTTACAAAAAGAGCTCCAGGACAGCCAAGACGATTACTCAGAGAAACCCTTTCTTGAAAAACAAAACAAAACAGAAAAAAGAGTGAAATCACTCATCTAACATAATATGATTATGAGTGTAAACAGTCAATAGATCATAGCATCATTATATTAGTGTCAGAATATGGCACAGCAAGACATGATAGTACACATCCACTTAGGAAGCAGAGGCAGTAGTAGGATCAAGAGTTCAATGCACTCAGCTATTAAAAACAAGGAAATCTTGTAATTTGCAAGCAAATGGATGAACTTAGAAATGATCATCCTGAGTGAGGTAACCCAGACCCAGAAAGACACACATGGTATATACTCACTTATAATTGGATATTAGCCCAACATGGATGTCCTCTGAGTCTTCACTCAGTGGGGTATCGGGACAGATGCTGAGACCTGCTATTGGATGCCAGGTGAGAGTGGTATGGAAGAATGGGGAAATAGAAGGACCCAGAAGGTCCCGGAGCCCCACAAGAAGACCATCAAGGATGGCAGATCTGGACCCAGGGGGACCTGCACAAACTGTTGCACGAACCAAGGACAATGCATGCAGTAAACCTAGGCCTCCTATTCAGATCTAGCCAATGGACAGCTCATTTTCCATGGTTGTGGGGAGTGCGGGACTACCTCTGACATGAACTCTGGTGCCCCTTTTTTGACCACTTCCTCTTGGTGGGGAGGCCTGGTGGCACTCAGAGGAAGGGTAAGCAAGCTACCAGGATGAGACCTGATAGGCTGTGATCTTTGGTGGGGGAGGAGGTCACCTTCTGTCACAGGTCTAGGGGAGGGGAATAGGGTGAAAGAAGGGGGGCAGGAAGATACAAGTGAGGGGATAGCAATTAGGATGTAAGCTAAATAAGTTATTTAAAGAAGAAAAAGAAAAAGAAAAGAAAAGAAAAAGAGTTCAATGCTAGCCTGGGCTATGTCAGACCTTGTCTAAAAATATAATAATTTAGCATATGTTCTAAGGTGGGATAATTTATCATATTTGGACTTTGTCATTGTCTATCAATCTATCTAAGAAATATTATTTAGACCTTCAAAAAAAATAAGGCACTGTGATCTGAGCCGAGTGACCAAAGCATAAGAAGAGAAAGACTATCCTTAGATGAGATAGGAAGGACCTTGTTCCTACCACTTATAATGCTTACACTGACTCTCTTGTTCTTAATTTCTAAAATGTATTTTATGTGTGTGAGTGTTTCCCAACATGTGTGCAAGGTGCAGAAGAGAAAGTCAGGACCCTGGGGCTGAGGTTGTGACCCATCATGTGGGTGCTACGAATCAAACCTGGGACCTCTAAAGGAGTAGTCAGTGCCCTTAGTTGCTGACCCATCTCTCCAGCCCTGACGTATACTTTCTCTTAATGGACATGCTATCCTTTTATGTGAATGTAGATCACCCCGCAGGAAACTCTGTACACAAGTGTAAGCATTTCACACTCACTACCTCAAGATGAGGATCTAAGAGAGAAAGGAGATGAGAAGGACCAGGTAGGAAAGGGTACAAAGTGAGGACAAGGAAGGGAGCAAAGAAAAGGGGACAAGAAGTGGAGATGAAAGAGTGGATGGTAGCTTTGGTTGACAAATGACCCCTTTTGCAGAAGGGCTTCTGATCTGCAAACAGGTGGATTTGCCTGTATGCTGGGTTGGCATCATGGCACTGAGCACACAGAAGCCAAATGAAGCACATTAGAAAAGGGTGACTTGAGAGCCAGGAGACTCTTACAACACTTACTGTTTATGTCAAGACCTGCTTGTCCCCAGGGACCCATTTTCACATAATCTATAATTATCTCTTTGCTTTAATCGCCTTGTCATTCCCGAAGCTCTCATGGGCACTGGAAGAGGAAAAGCTCATTAACTAAACCTTTTCTCCTCTCTCCAGCCACCCATGGCTTTTAATTGCTTGGTGTGTTATTATCTGAGAGTGCAACTGGGATCATTTTCATAAGAAAGGGAGGTAGAGAGCAGGAAGGGAGCCATGAGTCCCTGAGGTATGCACCACAGACAAACCCTTGCTTTCTCAATTATTTATGCCAGCTGAGGTTTTACAGGCTGAATAAATCCATAGCTCAAGTTCATTCTGAGCAGTCAGATCCTCAAGAGAGAGTTGCCCACTTGCCTATACACACTTGTGTATCCTCAAGGAGCAACCAGACTGTAACAAGACATATGTCATCTAATTTATCACCGATCAGCAAAGTGTTAACACAGTGTTCATCACGGGCAACAGTGAAATGGAGAAGGATTATATTAACCAGCCACACAGATGCTCTTAGTGCTAAGAACAGTAGCATCTCTGGGACAGTGCTATCTCATAACGACTTAGCCTGATGAGAGCATAAAAGTCCAAATACTCTATTTTTAAAATATAAAACATGTTTAATAAATATAGTCCTTAAACAGACTTGCTAAAACCAGGTTACCATATAACAATGTGAGGCTTTGAATAAAATCCCAAGTACAATTTTACACCAACAGATTTTACAAATAGCAATAAAACTATGTCGTGCTGCTGCCTGTTATCCAATCACATACTGCTTTCAAAAAATTCACAGTAGTTTCTGTATGCATGTCAAGACTCAATGCTTTCATTCTAGTTTATATTCTGACCAAGAAAACAAAGCACAAAGCAATCATTTGCATCCTGGTTTCTACTTACACCCTTCCACTTTATAATCAATACTAAAGAGCAGCTAGCAACCAATGAAAAGTTATTTTTTCAAAATAGCCTCAAAATGTTATTACTGCTTAAAAACTGAAACTTTATACGTGAACAATAAAAACATCTCTTTGAAATTCTACAAGCTTTTTTGTCTGACCACAGCAGTGACCCTTGGTATTTTCTGCCAAAACACTTCATTTGTCTCACAGAACAACTAATCAATTCCAGAACCCATCAATCATCTCAGTTGTATACTAGACTGATCTTGCTTAGAAGGTCCAGATGGCTGCCTGAGTATGTGGAATTAAAATTCTAACAGATTATAAGGTATCAACTACAAAATGTAACAGAGAAGATAGAATCTTAATGTCGGATAGGGTGGGTATTATCACTTTCATTTATTATACTTTTAAATCTTGCCCTAATTTTTCAACGTCTATGTTAACTTTTAGAGCAAACCCAAGCAAGCAAGCCACTGGACACAGAAGTCATTTTGGTGACTGCACCATCTGCAGAGCCCCTGCACATCTGGAGTATAGGTATAAGCAAACCATAGCTCATCTCAGAACTACAGGAACCTGAATGATAAGATTACTACACTCGTTCCAAATCTAACAGATTGGCTCTCCCTTCCTAGTTTTCTATGCTCTATTGCAAAAACAGACCATGTGCACCTGGTTTTGTAAGCAGACAGACCTGTGATTTTCAGTTCGTACTTTCAGCACTTGGCCTCTTGGGGGCCCCTCTGTGCTGAGTAGCAATATTGACAAAAGCTTGCAGCTTTGTGGAAATGTATTTTCTGCTAGGTATTATTCTAGGATACTTGTGTGCATCTATATATCCCACACAAATGCCATATGAAACAGACACCCCATTCTACAGATAAGTAACTTGCTCAGGATACAGCTAAAGAGTGGTGGGACCCACCTTTGAATGCTTGTGATCTGGCTCTAGCTTATAGACTTAATTGAATTGAAACCTCACTATGCCTTTTCTATATGTTACAGAACACTTTACTAACTTCAGAACCACATTGCTGTTAGCCTCTGGAATAGTGATATAGTGTCCTGCACCTACATCACCCTGCCACTTCCTCCTAAAAAGCAGAAACAAAGATCTGAATCAAAAGAGCAAAATGGGCTCTTAGCTCATCTATAACACACACCAGTCAGGAAAGCCAGGGCAATGGATCCAAGCAATTCAAATGTGTGCTGACTTGCCTGACTTCACAAAGCATTTAAAAATAATCTGCAAGACACATTGTTTTATGTCCTTTCTGAAAAAACAATGATTAAGACTTGTTCCTTTCATCCAAGTCTATTATATGATATTTCTAAAGCTCTATACTTATTTCTCTTTCATATCAGTTAAACATAATTCTGCTAAGAATTTGTAATTAACATCAGTTAAAGCACAATTTGGCTTAGAAAAGTAACAGAACCATATCTCACCCAAACACTCATGACATAAACTTCAGAAAATAGCCTGTTTTCATCATTGAACCACATTTTGATATATCTGAAGAATTCTAAGTGCACATACACCCGGTACTTCATAGCAACAATCTAACATTTTAGTACAGGAAAAAACACTATGATTAAGTTTATTATAACAGAATTGTTACACTAGTAAAATGTAAGCATGACCAACTACTGTGTTTCCAGATCCACTGTGGCAGTCAGAGAATTATTATGTTTTTAATAGTGTAACGACTTCCAATGATTCTTAGCAGTCATGTTTCTCTCTATATGCATGCTGTAGCACACATATGCCCCGCTTCCCACACACAAAATAATATAATTTAAAAATCAGAAGTAACACAAAAAGATTAATATTTAGATGACTCAGTGAACTAAGACCAGGTCTAACCAGGTTTACCTACAGCAAAAATTCATGATTTGCTCAATAGTATTTCCAAAAGTCCTAAGAAAAAGCAAGCGTGGCATACACCTGTGATCCTAGCATTTGGGAGCTGGAGGCAAGAAAGTCAAGAGTTCAAGGTCATCCTCAGCTACATAGTGAGCTCAAGGTTGATGTGAACCAAATGAGGCCCCTTCTTTAAAACAAACAAACAAACAAACAAACAAACACTAAAACAACAACAAACTAACAGAACTACAACAAAGAAACAAAAATACTAAGAGTATTTTAGTATTTTAGAAAATACTTGTCTAGGAACCCTTACATAAATTAGCACACAAATAAAGATCATTGTTATAGATAAGTGACTGATACTGTTAGAAAGTTAAACTTCATAGTTTCTCTTTTTGAGGGGACAGGGGGATAGGACACTGTGTAGCTCTAGTTGCCCTGGAACCCACAGAGCCTCTGCCTCCTGAGCACTGAGTACTGAGTTCTGAGATCAAAGGCTTTCACCACAACAGATGCATGATCTTTTTTTTTTTTTAATGGCCAAGTCAGGGACCTGTTTCATGCACTGACTAGAAAGGAAGCTGCCCAGAAGTTGCTTTGGTTGTTTAAGGGAAGAGCTGAGGGTGGATGTGTCATAAGAGAGCCAACAACTCTCTGCTGTACGACAGAGCACTGCGCTAACTTGAAGCAAGCAGCTTAGTTACCTCATCTTTTTGAACATCTACTGCCCTAGGTTGATCTCTATTGCTGTAATAAAACACTCTGGCCAAAGATTACTTATGGAAGAAACGGTTTATTTGGCTTTCATTAGCAGATTCTAGTCAATCAATGATGGAAGTCAGGGAAGGAACTGAAGCAGAAACCATGAGAAACTGCTCGCTGGCTCGCTCACTAGCTTTCTGAGGACTGTGTAGAGCCCCGTGGTTCAGCCCACAGGCGCTGGGCCCTCCATTATCAAATAAGATGATCCTTCATTGGCTGTGTACAGGTCAGCCTGTCAGCACTCAATTGACACACTTCTTTTCAGGTGCTTTTAGACTGTGCCAAGCTGACAGTCAATACAAACTCTGGTTCCCACTAAGGTCTGTACCAAGTTCACAGTTAATGCCAGCTAGGCCTTCTATTAGGGTCTGGACCTCTCTTCAGGTAGTGAGAATAAGTAAATAAATAAAATGTGATCCTTGTCCTCAAAAACTAAAAGCTAAGTGAGGAGACAGGAAAGTTTTTAAGAAGTTGTAATTCACTGTGCTTATAGCGTAAAAACTGCTGCAACAAAACAATCAATACAGGACTGTGAGAAAACAAAGAAGGAATTAGTTACCTACTCTATGATCTAGAAAAAATGCCTTATAAGCTGTGAAAGCTTGATGAGGACATTTATAAACTTTGATCTGGCTCTGGTGTCAAAATTCTATTTTAAAAGAATTCTAAAAACAATAGAAATTTTAGAACCCCAAACACTTCCTAAGTATGTTAAGAGTTAAGAGAAGGGTAAACTCTGCATATACTTTCAAAGCTGTTATGCAGTCCCAGGAGTCCTTACGGCGCACCGGCCCACCACAGGGATTACAGTGAAGGCTCTAAAGGGCATCTTACCCCACCAGTCTACATGAGCCTCCCCACTTCCCGTCAAATAAAGATTTGATGTAAGTAAAATGGCATGCAAATGAATTCAAGACAGAGTCCTGTGTTCACTGACAGCCTGGTCAATAGCTACAAACTGGGAGCACTTCAAGTTGTGACTCGGCAGTATCAACACGCCCCTTTTAATTTGTAAAGTAACAATCTCAAAGTTATTCCATGACTCCTAAAGTAGCACAGGATTCTTCTCTTGATTTACAGACAGTGCTGAAAGAAAAGTATTAAGACAGCTTTACATAGCTCTGTTAAATAATATATTCGCTGAAAGTTATTTATTTATTATTTGTTTATTTATTTATTATTTATTATTTTTTATGAGACAGGGTCCCTCTGTGTTAGCCTTGGCTGTCCTGGACTCACTTTGTAGACCAGGCTGGCCTCAAACTCACAGCAATCCACCTGCCTCTGCCTCCCAAGTGCTGGGATTAAAGGCATGCGCCACCACATCCGGCTTCGTTAAAATGTTTAATCGTGTTTAAAAACAGTAAACGTACTTGTTGTTGAGGCTTGTCAACCTCAGTTTGGATTCCCGGAATACAAGTGAAAGAGCAAATAAGCCAGGTGTGGTGGCACATGCCTTTAATACCAGTAAATAGGAAAGAGAAGCAGGTGGATTTCTGTGATTTTGAGGCCAGCCTGTACTACATGGTGCATTCCAAGGCAGCCAGGGCTACACAGACAAACACTGTCTCCAAAAAAAAAAAAAAAAAAAAGAAAGAAAGAAAGAAAAGGAAAGAACAGGGCGGTGGTAGCACATGCCTTTAATCCCAGCACTCATGAGGCAGAGGCAGGCTCATCCCTGTGAGTTCAAGGCCAGCCTGGACTACAAAGTGAGTCTAGGACAGCCAAGGCTACACAGAGAAACCCTGTCTCAAAAAACAAAAAAACAAAAAAACAAAAAACAAAAAAAAAGAAAGAAAAAGAAAAAGAAAGAACAAAAGAAAGAGTGAGCAACAAAAGCAAGATGTGGGGAGGGAAGAATGTTTCACAGATTGTGTATTTCCAGACACATATACTCATAGACAATGTATACAGTGATACTTACGTGCACACATAACACATATGTATGCATGTATATTTCTAGTGTCAAAAACTGAAGAGAAATTACCTGATTGTTTCTTCATGATACAGAGAACTAACGACTGGCCCACCAAAACCACTATTGGCTTCTTTTCCTTTCTTCTCTGATACCTGTGGAAGAAAAAGAGAAGATAGACTTGTGGGCTGAAACAATATGTATTTTTAAATTATAGAATATTAGTTTGCTAAAAAATAGTAATTTTACTCTCAACCAAGTCTTCAATGCTAATAATAATTTAAAGGTGATTAATAAAATCAATCCTCCTGCCTTTGCCTCCTGAGTGCCAGGATTCCAGCTGCTGTATCAGTTTGAGAATGCTTTTCTATATACAAGAAAAAGTACAAGGTAAGAACACACTTTACCTCATTCTCTTGTATTTTAAATTGCAGCCCCACTGAGAAGGTAAAGCTGGAGCACACACAGTATTTAATGTGAACTAGGAACTAGAGAGATGACACAGGTTAGAGCACTGCATGCTCTTCCAGAGGACCCGGGCTTAGTTCCTGGCACCCACGTGGTGACTCATAGCTGACAATACCTCTAGTTCTATGGGATCCAGCACCCTCTTCTGGCTTCTGTAGGCACTGGGCATACATGTGGGACACAGACACACCAGCAAAACACCCATATTATTAAATAAATAAATAAGTGGGTTGATAAATAAAATGCAAACTAAATAAAGATTAAAAAAACAAACTGGAGAGAGGAAGAAGAAAGGGCGAGTGGGTGAGGGAACAAACCAAAGTACTGAATCTCTTAAAAAGAAACTGTTCCTAGACGTAACACAGTTGTAAGCCTAGATAATCCTTGATGGTGATTTTTTTCTTTAAAGATATAGAACCAAATGCATTATTCGTGAAGAAAAAAAGTAGTGGTCTTTATTAAGGTTTAAGAACTTGTACTTTGTGAAAGGCATTGGTCAGACAATGAAGCTGCAAACAAGAAATCTTAGCAAAACATTTATCAATAAAGCTTGGCATCTAAAATATTCAAATAATTATTAAAAACTAATAATAAGAAAGCAAGTTATACCTGAGTGGTGGTGGCACACGCCTTTAATTCCAGCACTCAGGGAGGCAGAGGCAGGCAAATCTCTGTGAGTTAGAGGCCAGCCTGGTCTGTAGAGTGGTTCCAGGACAGCCAGGGCTACACGCGGAGAAAAACCAGAAAACAAAACAAATTATGGTAAAGATTTGAATAGACATCATTCCTGTACTGGCCCATGTTCGTGGTGCTGTTTTGGGAGGCCATGAAACCTTAGGAGGTGGCTTGACCAGTGGAGATGGGCACTGGACCGTGCCTTCGGGGACTCTAACCCAGCTTTGCTTGTCCTGCCCTGAGCTGTCTGCCATGTGCAGAACTCCACCTCTTGCCCCCTGGGCTGCCCTCACCCTCTGAAACCAGAGCCCAAGTAAACCTCTCTTATTGCGGCTGCCAGGTATTCTGTCACAGAATGGTGAGAATGGTGATGACTATACTGTGCCAAAGAAATCAGACAGTGACAAGTGAATGACAAAAATGGCCCAAGTTCAAAAAGCCCTCCAGTGGGTGAGTGCATTAAAGATAGGTCACCGTTTGATGTTTTTATATGTAAGATCAAACCAACCCTGGATGCAGACACTTTGTACTTCTGCCTTTCCACTGTTGTGGGCTAGGATTTACAGTTCAGTGTTGCCAAACAGAGGTGATACAAGCCACCTGCCTTCTTGCTGATCATAAGGCAAAGTTTCCATCTTTACCACAGAGATGCAATATCCTGAGTGTTTTGTGTCCATGATCGTATTATAAACATTCACTTTCCATCTGCAAGACCTGACTCCACTGTCTCACGCTATGGCAGCCCAAGTAAAGCCAAGCCAGCACACCCTCGGCTGTGGTCCAGCCTGGTGAGTTGCCCTCTCATCCCGAAACCTCCTGCACTCACCCCAGTTCTCAGATGGAGCCAAGGACCCATTACCCAATCCTCCAGCCCAGTCTTAGGAGGTCTGCCTACACCTTCCTAAAATCTAGGCTTGGAACAAGACACTGTGCAAAACCCAGCCTGTTGTGTTTGTTCACATCAGATACAAAACCAACAAAATGTTAACACGCTCAGGTCTCATTGCAAAACCGCAAACAATACAACAATCAAAAGAGTGTGTTTCCTCCAAAACCCACCAGTCCCAAGTTCTCCTATTAGAATCGCCTGCTTGAATCCCAAAGCACGGGTCTTGAAAAAACAACCATGAACTTCATTCAGAAGTCCAAGGAGCCAGACCAAGGAGCTGGGCATGGTGGCGCACGTCTTTAATCCCAACACTCAGGAGGCAGAGGCAGGTGGATCTCTGTGAGTTTGCGGCCAGCCTGGTCTACAGAGTGAGGCCAGGACAGCCAAGGCCAACACAGAAAGACCCTGTCTCAAAAAACAAACAAACAAACAAGCCAAACAACAACAAAAACAAAAGTCAGCGGAGTTTAAAGAAGACAACACAGAGAAGCAGCTCAGTGAGCATACAGGGAAGAGATACCTGAATAATGCCCTGGAAGACACAGTGCCTGAATGAAATAAAAAAGGCACCAAGATTTAAAAACCAGATTTCATAAAGAGTTAGAAAAACTGAAGAGAACTCAAGTTGAAATGTAAATGGCACTGAGAAGCTCAGTCACCCAACTATGCCAACCAGGAAAAAGCCTTCCAAGAAGAACAGGTCAAACAGAAGGCAGAGCATCAGGTCCCAAAGACAAAGGCAGGAATCACCACATAAGCAGAGAGCATGAAAAATCCCAACTGTCCAGTTCTGCAGGACGCTGGGGGTCACTCTCTCCACTTCTGCTTTTCCGGACCATGTTTTCAGTCTGGCTATGTCCAAGAATTCTCTCATTTTCACTGGTTTTCAAATTTTAGTGACAATGGTTTTTTGTTTGTTTGTTTGGTTGGTTGGTTGGTTGGTTTGGTTTGGGTTTTGAAGACTGGGTTTCTCTGTGTAGCCCTGGATGTCCAGGAACTCATTCTGTCAACCAGGCTGGCCTCGAACTCACAGAGAGCCACCTCTGCCCCCTGAGGGCTGGGATTAAAGGCATGTACCACCAAGCCCAGCTGATGGTGATGTTTATTGGTACAATTTTATTAACTTTATTTGCATGAGGCTCATTTAGAGTCTAGACCTGTGGGCTTGAGAGGTGATTGTTTCTCTCTGTGGTCCTGTCACTGACACCTAGTAAACAGGAACCAGGCTGCTACTAAGTAACCAATGACGCACAGGCAAGCACTCTACAGTACATTTTCTGGACCCATATACCAGCGATTAAAGGTTGAAAATCTCTGACTTGCAGTTTTAAGGAAATGTTGAGAATTTTCACTATTTACATAATTTTTCCTGTCTTCTTCCACTCTTTTATGCTCCCTACTTTACCTGATTAGCTTCATTTGCTACATCTTCCAGTCCGCTAGTCTCTCCTTACTCCGTGTCTGGTATGCTGTTGACCCCCCTTTTTTTTCACTATAGATTTGTATTTTACCACCCTTACAATGAGTCTTTATGTGGCCTTTATGCTGCTCTATATGATTCTCATGTTTTTCCCCTACTCCAAAAATTTATTCACACATAACAACATGCAATAACATTATTTATACCCAGTAGGTCTTTTAACATCTTTGGTATTTCGTCATCTCTTATCTATGTGGTTTGAATTAAAATGGCCCATAGGCTCATAGGGAGGTGTGGCCTTGTTGGAGGAAGTGTGTAACTGGGGTTGGGCTTGAGGTTTCAGATGTTCAAGACAGAGCCAATGGCTCTCTCTCTTCCTGTTGCCTTTGGATCTGAAGGTAGAATTCCTAGCTCCATCTCCTGCACCATGTCTGCCTGCATGCCACCATGTTTCCTGCCATAATTTCCTCTGAACTGTAAGTCAGCCCCACTTAAATGGTTTCCTACGAGTTGCCATGGTCACGATGACTCTTCACAGCAATAGAAACCCTAACTAAGACACTATCATTTCTGCATCTGTTTTTATTATCTTTTTATTCTCCTGGCTATTTCTTTGTCTTTTTTTTTCTCTTGCTTGCTTAAAAGACTTCTTCTGTGAGCCACACATTGAAAACTTCACATTCCTATTTTCCAGATCTTGCTATGTGACTTTTATTAGGGTGGGCTCTGTTTAGGGTGGGCTCTGTTTTGGCACAAGTAAAATAAAGCTACTCCCAAATCAGTCTGATCCTTTTAAGCCTCACTCATAAGCTCACTGTGAGAAACAAAACATTCTCAGGGCTATATCAGCTCCAGGAAAATAACCCACTGTTTTCTAGTGCTTTCTTCTCCTCGACTATCCGTTTCCCTCCACACATTCACCGGTTAGTATTTAGCTGAAGGGATCCATCTGTAGGTCTGTGGAACTCTAGGCAGGATTGCCCTCTCCAGTGTTTGCTCTTTCCAACTCTAGCTCGAATCAGGGAGACGGCAAAGACAGTTCTGGCTTTCTCCCCGCCTCACAAGTTAGAATCTGCTTCCAGGAAATAAACCCAGGCATTTGCAGGGCTTACCTTGCTCTTATTTTCATAAAGGTCCCACAAAGAATTCTAAACCCAATGTAAAAGTCTATGCAGTAATGACATATATTTAACCAATATCCAATAGTTGTATATTTAAGCGTTTATAGTTTTTACTCACAATGGAATAATGAAAATCTGTGTGCATAATGATTTTAGTTTAATTAAAATATTTAGGGAAAGAAATAAATACCATAATTAGATGTGGGTTATTCTAAATATATTCCTTATCCCTAGCATTGTTTTTTCTAAAGCAAATGAGCAAATACATGTTATGGCTCTGCAACAACTTAAAGGAAACAAAAAAGTTGTATCTTAGGCACAAAATAATTTGCCATTATCAGACTGGATCGCAACAAAGCTCTCCAAATGCATTGTTTATCTGCTCTGTTCATTTCATCTACGTGAGGAGACAACATTTTCGCCCCTTAATTTCCATGTTGGTGAAATCTCTCTTATAAAAGCTTAGAGGTTTGAGTTGGTAGTGTGGCTCCAAGGGTAAAGGTCCTTGTCGCCAAGCCTGACAACAGGAGTCTGACCCTAGAGCCCATATGATGGAAGAGAAGAGTCTCCTGAAAACTGTTCTCTGACCTTCAAAAGAGCACCATGGCACGAATGTACGCCCACTCCCAAAGGGGTGCTGTGGCATGAATGCCCCCCCCATTTCCAAGTGTGTGCTATGACACGAATGCAACCCACTTCTAAAGGAGCACCGTGGCATGAATGCCCCCACTTTCAAGGACGTGCTATGGCGTGAATGTATCCCCACTTCCAAAGGACCACCATGGCATGATGCACCCCCACTTCCAGCAGGGTGCTGTGACATGAATACACCCCCTTCGAAAGGAGCACCATGGCATGAATGTCCCCCACTTCCATGGAGCGCTGTGGCATGAACGTGCCCCCCCTTCCAAAGGAGCACTGTGGTGTGACTATATAATAAATGTAATTAATTTTTTAAAGCTTTGAGGGTTATCCTATTTTTCTCTACTCAAAATCCATTAAGCTATTTTTATGTTGCATCAGCAGTTAAAGGAAGAGACTTTGATTTGGCAGCCAATATAATAAAATTTGCCAGTCCTTATAGCACCTTAAGGTATATTATGTAAGATGTCAAAATGTTCCTTCACTGAAGGAGGAAAGAACAACCAGCTAGCTCAACCTTTCTCTGATTTGTGCTCTGGCAGTTTCAGGGTCAAGATTAAGACCAATAAGAAACACTCTTTTCTATTTGAAAAATGCTTATTCAAAAAACATTACCACACTAATACATAAGGTGGTTTTTTTTTTTATTTCCATGTGCTTCCTTTTCCAGACTCTTGCTTATTGGTGTTTTTAACATGTTTACAGCTTGGACTACAGAATTTTGTGCAAATCAAGTAATGATTCTGTCTTACTTTTCTCATTTGTAAAGCTGGAAATATATACCAACTTTATATGATCTTTTCAGGATTTAAGATAGATCTACTTAGATAGAACAGCACTCAGCATGGAAAAGGGCATCATATAAGTCTGCCGTTGTAGTACAACTATAGCGAAGAAACGCCTGCTGCAGCAAAGCGAGTGCCTCAGAGACACAGGTGCACAGTACTGAGATGTGGAAGGAAAGCATGTGACCAGAACTCCTCGCCTAATGGCACTAAACTTCTGACTATCCCAGCATGTTACCAGCAAACCTCTCAGTACAGGATAGCTAATCCATTCTCCCACCTGACAGAGGAAGAATAACGCAGACTTTATACAACTCTTCTGGAAAATGAAGACGATGACCAGTATCTGGCAAGTCTCTTCCATAAACTCACATTACCCCAGCTCAACCTAGAACAAGATTACAGAGCTCACAGCCAATGCTTCTGCTATTTCTATTAAAACCTATATTCTCCTCCAAGCTTTTCTGGAAACCTTACTATACAGTGACAATCTTATTAGTAAAAATACGCACTCTCTTGGGCTATGCGTAATTTAGTTAGTAGACCGCTTGCCTAGCAAGCATGAAGTTGTGGGTTCTGTCCCCAGCACTGCATGAGCACACTGTGGCATTAGCACTAGGAAGGTCAAGAGAAGGATAGTGTGAGTTTAAAGTTAGCTTGGCCTATAACATGTAACAAAACAAAGTGAAATGGGAAATGGCCCTATCCTCCAGAAGAGCAAAAACGGCATTATTTCTTCCTTTAGCATTTTGAAGAATATACAAGAAGACATCTTTTTTCAAATTTATTTATTTGTTTGTTTATTTATTTATTTATTTATTTTTAAAGATTTATTTATTTTATATATGAGTACACTGTCTTCATGCACACCAGAAGAAAGCACCAGATCGTATTACAGATGGTTGTGAATTGCCATGTGGTTTCTGGGAATTGAACTCAGGACCTCTGGAAGAGCAGCAAGTGCTCTTAACTGCTGAGCCATCTCTCCAGCCCACCAGAAGACATCTTAACCTCAGGCTTTCTTTGTGTAAGTTTTGTGGTTTGGGGGTTCTTGTCAAGGAGAGGGTGTCAGTGGGTGGTGCCAGAATCCAGCACGGTCAAGCCTCTATCAATAAGACATCCTTGGCTCCTGTAGTAACATTTGTAAAGATTTAATTTCATCAGAAAATACATTACTATTCAGATTTTCCAACTCCTGATCTATCAGTTTGGTAAAATGTATTTTAAGAAATTCATAAATTTCTGCTACATAACCTATTTGGCTAAAGTTATTAGTAAGACTGTCTTCGTTATAGTTTATATTACTGTGATAAAACACCATGACCCAAAGCAGGAAAGGGTTTGTTTCATTTTATAGCTTGTAGTCCATCATCCAGGGAAGTGAGGAAGGGAACTCAAGGCAGAAACCAGGAGGCAGGGGCTGATGCAGAGGCCGTGGAGGCTGCTGCTTACTGGCTTACACCTCTTTCTTATACATGACAGAACCATCTGCCCAGGGGTGGCAGCTCACACAATGGTCTGGGCCCTCCTACATCAATCACCAATCAAAAAGAAGGCACCCAGACCAATTTGATGAGGGCATTTTCTCAATTCAGATTCCTCTTCCCAGATGACTTTAACTAGTGTCGCTGACATAAATACAGTCAGCACAACTGATCTCTTGTCAACTTGGCCCACAAACATTTCACTGTTAAACCATAACCTTTCCTTATTTGTTGTCCCACGATTTCATACTAATATCAGTATGAATATAAAACATAATCTTAACTTTTAAAGTCCCGTAGCATCTAAAAATTCAAACCCTGTAAGAGCGCACATGCAAAAATCTTTCAAGGCTTAAAGTTTCTCTAAAAATGTAACAAAATCTTTCTAAAATTCTAATCTCTAAAATATCCAAGATCTCATAACTATAGATTCCTGTTTTTAAAAAAAAAGTTCAACAGCATAAACCTCAGCATCAGACTTCCGGCCCTTCCGAACCTCTAGACTCCACAGAGCTTGTCTGGCACACACAGCCTGGCTCACAGGCTCAAGCCGGCTCCACTCCACAGCCACTGCTGTTCTTGTGGTTGTCCATGGTACTGGCAGCTCCAAAACACTGGGGTCTCCTCCTTCAGGTGGCCTGCACTTTTACCAACAGCCTCTCCAGGGCTCTAATCAGGGGCCCTAACCCTGGCATGTGGCTTCAGGGTTCAACTTCTCTTCATGACCTCTTCAATCCTGGGCTTTCCCAGCCTCTCTTTAGAGACTCCAGGTCCCTGTCATAAGGTGTCAAGCCGTAGCTGCATCTGTGGTCTCTTCATTCCTTGAAAAATCATTTCCTCTTCTTTTTAGAATTTTACTAATCTTTTCAAAAAACTTTTTTTTTCTGAGACAGGGTTTCTCTGTGTAGACTTTGGCTATCCTAGACTCACTTTGTAGACCAGGCCTGCCTCTGCCTCCTGAGTGCTGAGATTAAAGGCGTATGCCACCTCGCCCAGCTGAACCTCTTTTTTTCTTTGTGATTGGTAACTGTACGCACCCAGCCCTATAAATGCTGTCATCTGACCTCTCCTTACAGGGAGGGAGTAGCTGAAGAAATGGTTAGGAGCTAAGACCCAGAGCTCACTTCCCAGCACGTGTCTAGATCTAGCATCCTCTTCTAGCCTCCCAGGGCACCTGCACAGACACGGCACACAAGCACACGCACGAATCACAACTAAATAAAATCAGAAACCTGAGTGTTATAATGAGAGAAATCAAAATTTGCAATGAGTTACCACTACAAATAAGTCACCCAAAGGGTCAAGATAATAAGAAATTCTATGTTGCACAAATGCAGATGTACAAAAAGAACGTATTTCCTGAGAACGTTTTGAGTTTTTATGTATGTGCACAAGTCTCATATAAGAGCTCAACATAGTGCTAACACTCCGTTGTCGAGTCCATTTTGCAATAAAACAGCATAAAATGAACTAGAACTCTAAATCTTTATACAATTTATCCTTCTAGCACTAGAAATGATATGAAGACTAAATACATAACAGCAAATTGTAAAAAAAAAAAACAACACTTAAAAGGGGTGGGGCACTAAAATTAAGCAAAAAACTAAAAAGAAAAACATTTAAAGAAGTATACTGCAGCAACTGACTGGGGCAATGCAATGGAGGTAAACCACAGAGGGAGGTGGCCAACTTCCAGTCACTAACTATATTGTCAAGCCCTCTTCCACTTGGATTCTCTCTCCTCAGAGAATCTGTCCACACCCATCTTGTACATGCTGCTGTTCTTTTTCCAATCCTTCTAGGATTTGAAAACATGGCCATTCTCATTAGATTTCCCTATCCTCTCATCTGGGCCACACTAGTGTTACACTGGCTATGCAGAAGTTCAGTTTGTAGGTACTCATAGGCTCTCCTCAAAGCTGCTGGAACAGCGTCGTTGATCAAGTAGTGACATGAGAGGGTCTTCTTAGCCTGCTATGCATGCAATTATTCTCAAACCAATCAGCAACTGCATGGGTTCTTCAGACAAATAGGACTTTAATTTATTAAGTACTTCTGGAATTTCATGAGCTAGATGGCATTCCAATACAGATAAATGGTGCATTTTAAAGTAGCCACTGCTATATTATTTGGCCAATTCATCAAAAATGTCCATCGAATGTACTGGGTCAAATGGAGTTTCATCGGTAGCAATCTTAAATGCACCTTCAGAAGCCTCGGTCACACCCCACTTCCAATCTATCCTTGTGGTTTGGGGCTTCAATTGAGACCCATTTTCTTCCGCAAGTCAATGGCTACTGTCCTTCACTTTCCCAGTCATTAATACATAAATGAGAAGATGAGCTCTAAACCCTCAGTTCACACAAGGTATGAGTTGTAGATACTTGATTTAAAAACACAACACAACACTGGACAGTTTTGAAAACACCATCAACTAGACAAATAAGTATGCGCTGGTCTCTCTAGGGTAGACTGGGTGGTTAAATGCAAGCAGTGGATCGTCCTTGACTTTCAAACAACAACAGGGTTTGGCTTAGCAGAGCCCCTGGCTTGTCCACTTCTTGTCACTCTCTGTGCAAGAGCAGTCTCAAAGGCGAGCACAGCACAGTGCACACTGCCTTGTCACCAGTCCCAATCACACAAACTCAGCTTCTACCTTTTTTATGGTCTCAGAAAGAGCCTCGCCCCGGGCCCAGGCTAGCCTGCACAAGTCCAGGGTGATCCTGAACTTGGTGATTCCCCTGCTTCGGCTCCCCAAGCCCTGAGATCATCAGTACGAGCTACTGTTCCTTACTGGCTTGTATCTTCTTGGTGGCATTTTCTTCTTGAAGAGAGCTCCAATTTCTATAATCTTGTCAGGGTTCCAACATTCAGGATTTTAATCTTTTGGGACTTCAATCCTTAAGATTTCCTTGTCTTTCAATTTTTTAATATTTAGAGTTTATTGTGTTTATGTGCTCAGATTCTCATCAAGTAACTTTCCTACATGTATACCCTATATGAAGCTAAATATGCAATACAAAGTTGCACACAAATGTTTCCGGTGGCACTGTTCAAAAGAAGCGCTGTGGGGGCTGAGGAGATGGCTCAGCACTAAGAATGCTTCCTGCTCTGGCAGGGGAGCAAGGCTTGGCTCCCAGCTCCCACTCGGTGGTTCACAATGACCTATAACTCTAGACCCACTGCCCTCTTCTGACCTCCCAGGGCTCCTACATGCATGTGGTGCATAAAAACTCAGGCATGCTCATGGACATACAAATAAATAAAGCTTAATTTAAAATAGTGGAAATAACCCAACAGTCCAATAACAGATGAACGAAAGTGTTCTATCTATACAAGAGACTATTGGTCAGCTATAAAGGGAATAATGCAGCGAAGGCTGGAAAGAACAGCTCAGTCAGTAAGGTGTTTGCCAAGCAAGCAAGCATATTTGAGTTTAATCCTCAGAACTCATACAAAAAGCCAAGTGTAGAGGTGTACACTCAGCCCAGGGCTAGGGAGACAGAGAATGGACAGGCCCTGGGCTCCCTGGCTTCACCTAGGTGTCGAGCTCCAAGCTAAGATTCCCTGTCTCAAAGAAGGTGGATGGCTCCTGAGGAACAACACTGGAGGTTGTCATTTGGCTTCCAGACACACAGACAGACACACAGACAGACACACAGACACACACACACACACACACACACACACACACAGGTGGGGGAGAAAAAGTACTGGTACATGCTCCAATATGGAAGAATGTAAAAAAAACATACTAATGAAAGAAGCCTGTAAAAGTGGCCATATATTCTAATGTCATTAAAGTGTCCAGAACAGGCTGACCTATAGAAACAGAATGCACATTATAGTTAGCACTAGGAAATGCACAGATTGAAACTGACAGCTAAAGGCTATAGCACTTCTATCTGCAAGTGCTTGAAGAGAGATTGTGATGATGGTTGTAATAACTTGGTCAAGTGTCATGGTAACAGACCTGACAGACACACCTTCAGGAAGGAAAAGCTTGCTGCACTCCCATCACAGGGAAGGAATGGCAGAGCTCATGGCAGTGGGCTGTGCAGTGGAGAACCCTCATATGGTGGTGGATCAAGAAGCAGTGTGTACGGCTGGAACTGGAGCTGAGCGCCACCTTCAAGGCCCACCCCGAGTGCCATCACACTTCCACCTGTTTGGCTTATCTTCCTAAAGGCTCCATTCCCTTCAAAATGGTATCTGAAGTTGGGAGCTCTGTATTCAAAACACAGCCAGTGGCCTGGCCTGTTGGTGTACACCCTTAATCCCAGCACCCGGTAGGCCGAGGCGCAGAGACCGCCTGGCTGCAGGATGAGTTCGGGCTAGCCAGGATTGCCTAGTGAGACCTTGCCTTAACCAAAACCAGACAACCCACCATGAGCCTGTGGGACATTTCCAATTCAAGTTATAATGGCACCCAAAGTGAGCACAAAGCTTAGCTTACTAGGTAGAGACACTTTATACCTTAACCGGTCCATAAGCATAAGCGCATCACATTTGTTTTGATACCCTTAGAAGTAAGGAAAATTTAAAAATGTGTGTCTAGTAAACTATGCCTGAATAACCCACTTGCTCAGAAGACAGTCATGCAGACGGACCACCTAACAAGTACAAGACGACATTACCTGGTGTCATCAGTGCTGCCTTAGTTTGTGTAAATACACAAACTGATATGCATACAATTACGGAATTATCTAATGACATATTTCTTACATTGTGACCCTGTTGTTACCAAGATATAAGTGTAACTCATTGTTCAGGTCTGGAGTAGAGGAGGCATTACTGTGACAGGTAAATCTCCAACCAAGCACCACTCAGCTAGGATCCTGTCCTATCACTACAGTCACAAAACTGAATCAATTCTACATTATACAGGAATTACATATATATATAAATTTGAAAAGAAAAGTGACATGCACTTAGAATTACATGTATTGAACTGTGGCCAGTATAGCACAAATCCATGAAGGTCATATATTCACAGTTAATTCAGAAATATAAATAGCAAATCTTCAATTCTTTGCCATTCTTACTACTATCAAACTTATTCAGGTAGATTTAATAAAATATTTAAAAGACATTATAATTTTATAGCTTAAAATTTTCAAAGTAGACAGGTTCCAAACCTTCAAAAAGTTCCAGAAACCGTTCATTTACAATTCTTATCAAAGCATGCCGTGAGTGTCCCCAAAGAAGGGCACTTGGGAAGATGTAACTGTACTTGACAACAGCAATTGCATGTAAATTTGAAGATTAAGTGTAAGTGCAATGACTGTTCTGCCATTTTCTGCTACTACCAAGAGTCAGCTGGGAGAAAATCCATAGCAAACTTCACCTGCAACGCAGGAACTGCAACCTAAGAAGGCACAAGAAAAGTGTGAGCAAGCTAGCTATAAGCTTGTAACACACAACAGTCCTTTGCTGAAACACTTGAAAAAGCAGGAAATAGGAACAACTAATACATGATGATAAAGGATATTTCTACTTCATGTTAATTAAAAATACAAGAAAAAATCACAAAGTGAATGTGACTAACTGCTGTTCTTCAGTGAGACCAACTAAATAATACTTAATATGACACTGTAGCAAAGGCTGACTCAGCATTCACATATAACTGTCAACATAAGACCCTTAAACAAATAGAACTTGTTGGGTTTTGGTGACTTTTGTTTTGTTTTGGTCCTGTGTCATGTTAAGATGGAGAAAGAACATGAGGTTGTGTGGGTAGGGAGGGAAGAAGAGCTGGGAGATGAAAAAGTGCTCTTAACCACTGAGCCATCTCTCCAGCCCCACACTGATAATCTCTGTTAGGGGGGCAGTTGAGACAGGGTTTCTCAGTGTAGCCCTGGCTGTCCTGGAACTAGCTCCGTAGACCAGGCTGGACTCGAACTCATGGAGATCTGCCTGTCTCTGCCTCCCGAGTGCTGGGATTAAAGGCGTGTGCCACCACTGCCCAGCTACACATTGCTAATTTTAAACCATGGTCAATTATTTAGTATTTCTGTACTTTTTCTATAAGTACAACTTACTGTTTCATTACTAGCCTTTTCTTCCAATTACAGTCATACAATTTGTTGCAAGTGCTTGCATGTGAACAACAGTTCATAAAGACTATTCAATCCCAGTAGCTAAGGAGGTGCACTGAAATGCGCTGGGACTCACAACTCCCAAGCAACTGACGACACACTAATGACGGCAGCCACGGGCAAAGGAAGACTAGAGCTCTATGGCTACCTATCTCCAGCACAGAAGTCAAGTCTGCTTACTAGGAGCAAGGGTGCCATTGTTAGTTGTTCGCAGGGTTAGTAAGTGTCCTCGCATGTTTCAGTCACTTGTTTAAACATCATACAGAGGAGCCTGGCAGCTTCACTGCCAAAATACAGGCACTGCCAAGTTCCTCAATAGAGAAGAAAAATCAAAGTTGATTTGTTGTTTATCCATAATTCTTACAAAATAAACCCCCTTTCAGAGCTCTATTATATTAAATGAGGACTGCTGATAAAGGGAACAGATATTGCACAATCTAGGTGTATTTATACAACACTACCAAATTTCACAAAGGGAAAAATTGAATACACATGACATGATATTAAGAAAACATTTAAAGCTGGAAAAACGGTGTGTCTTTAATTAAGATACTATTTGAAGATGAAGGTTCAACTCAAAATATTCGTGTTTTACTTATTCTACTTACATTCAATTCCAAAGTAATAAGCCAAAAACATAAAACTGGAATGTATGTAGATATAGTGTATTTGAGAGGAATGTCTTGGGGCTATTTATGATCATATTCCCTTCAAATATTTTATAAGTAATCTGGCAGTTGGTTCATTATGTTTTTTCAATGAAAGCTTAACACTGTCTCAATGCCTGCTAGTATTCTTGACTTGTTGAAAAAGAAATTAAGACTATATTACTAGAATATTAAAATTTTAAAAACTTTATTATGAAAACAAATATAATAAGTCTGCATAAAATGCCTCTAATTAATAGTTTACTGGGTCCAGCAAGACTACCCAGTAGTTGCTGCCAAGCCTAACAAAACCCACATGGTAGAGAGAACCCTCAGAAGCTGACCTCTGACCTCCACATGTGCATTCATAAACATGAGCATGTGCGCGCACACACACAATGAAAGATAAGAAACGGATACAATTAAGAGTCTGTGTGGATAGAGTGCTCACTGACTGCATTATGAGCATCAAAACTAACAACAATTCCTAATTGGCTCAGGAAGCTTTCTGCTCCTCAGTGACTCATTTGTTCCCTAGTAGTTGTAATCAAAATTATTTACGTTTTCTTATTAAAAGGCAAAAACTGGAACACTCATATCAATGATATTTTAGAACACAAATCAGCATAAAGACGTAACGAGCCTCAAAGAACAGGGGAAACTTGCCATCCGTTTTATAGGTGTTCTTTACTCCTGACCCCATCTAATCACTTGTGGTCTTAAGCTACTCATTTATAAGTTGGCTAAAGTAACCAGTAAATACTCCTTTGGGGCATATCATTTGTAATACTGATTTATTGAACGGCTGCCTCCCAGTATAGAGGTCTGACCCTGTGTTTATAATTAGGCTGCATAATGTGAAAGCAGAGTGATGGTTCACCTTCTTGCTTTATGAAATGGTATGAACATACAAAATGATGCAATTTAATTAAATAAAGAATGTGGGTTTCCTCTATGCAGTTTGAAAACACTATTTTTAGCGACATCATAACATATGCCCTAAAGCTTGGTAGCCATGCTTCTACCAACAACATTGGGAACAGATGCTACAATTCATTGTATATATGCACTTCCCCATTTAGTAAATAACTCAACAGATGCCTGCTGCCTGCTAACTGGGAACATATCAGAAGCCTGAAAGCTATGTTTTCTTATGGAGCTTAGAGTCTAAAGGAAATGAGAGGCAAGTAAATAGTCATTTACAATTAAGCAGGTAAAATATTACATAAAGAAAAATATGTGCTACATAGTTTTAAGACTAAATGTCACACTTTTTCTTCTAAATCCTACAAAGTAATATTCTCGTATGTCATTTCCGTCCTTTGCTGTGAATCAGCCTGTCTCACAGTTTGCATAGATTCAACCATGGCAAAGTTCTGACCTAGTGATCTGGTGTCATGTTCACAGTGGTTCTCAGTACCCACTGTGAGTAGTCAATAATTATTAACCACTAATGAAAAGTCACAAATGACTAATAGAAAACATGAGCCTGTATTTCTTCCTAGACAAATAATGCATTACTTGATGAGTCCAAGTCATCAATCAATAACTGAAACTATAAAATTTGGCCACTGACTGCTAGGAATTCATCCTGAAGAAATAATTAGATAAGTGTGCAAAATTATAAGTAGAAAGATGTTTATTACAACATTACATATACAGGGGGGGAAGAAAGAGAGGGAGGAGGGAGAGGAAAGGAGAGGAGAGAAGAGGAGAGGAAGGAAGGGAGGAGAGGAGAAAGAAGCTAAGTACCCAAAGAATACAGTCAGGGCTTGGCCAAACAACAGAACACCATGCAAGCATTAGGAACCATATGTATGAAGGAAAATCAATAAAATCCGATCTATCTGTGCATGTGAATTTGAAATTTTTCAAAATCTGAACACAAAAATGTTAATGGTTTTCTACAGAATGTGTGATGGAGCTGGGTGGCGGGATATTTGGTGGCACAGCGCATGCTCAGCACAAGCACAGTCTCGGGTTCAAGTCCTAACACACAGAAACTAAACACCAGAACCCTTTTCACCCACCAAAGACAATGCAATCTGGCTATTTCAGGCACACATGCATGCAGGCATGCACACACACACACACACACACACACACACACACACACACACACACACACACTGTTTAAAAGCTGCATAAACTAAGCGCCCTAGCATCATGGCTTCTCAGCCTTTTGCTAAGACCAGGTATAAGCACGCTAGTATGTTTTTGGTTTCATAAACACTTGTTCTTCATTTTAAATAATTATCTCGCTGTCTTTTATTTAAATAATTTTCCACTGTTTTATTGGATATTCAATGTGAAAAAATTAATCTACAACAAATATATAAGGTAAAAAGTAAAGCAAAAACCCTCTTTCATTACTTTTCCTCAGTTCAACATCATCCTTCTCAAATATCGTGCCTGTGCCCACTTGTGAGAACACACACCTAATAGATTTAAAGGCTTAATTTCTAAGATGACAACAAATTAAATATCCTGGCCTGCCTTTTATAGGAAACATACCATGCAGTCAGCTTTCTGTGGGACAGTTCGTGCCATCGAGTGCCCCACTGAACAGTACGCTGCTATTTCCCTGTTGGTGGCCTACATTGTTTAGTGATGCAAACAATCCTGCCACATACATCCATATCTACATCCCTTCTAGAACTTGTGGATACTCTTATTTGGTTTCAAAGGATAACCATTAGCTTCAGTCCGGCATTCCTAAGGAACAGAACCTGAGGCAAAGCTTCCAAAATGAGCAATTCTTGGGACGTAAAATCCCAATATATGCATGCTGAGAAGGAAAAGAAAATGAGGCCCCAAAGAAGAAACACAAATACGAGTACTGTGGCCAGAGCTGGCTGCACGATCTAGGCCTCGCAGGGTATGTGCCATCATAGCCTGGACCTGCAACAAGGTAAAACAAACAAACAAACAAACAAAACAAAAAAAGAAAGAAGGGAAAAAGCAATTACTTGTCAAATCTTTCCTGCCTTCTGCCTCTCCTTGGTCAAATGTGCCTCCCTGAAGCTCTAGGCTTGCTATCTAATCCTTAGTAGTCACTGAAGGCTAAAGTATCAGACATAGCTCCTGTCACTGTCATCTAAGACTTGGAGGAGTCACAGGAGGTCCTGATGAAGGTGGCCCTCACACCAAAGGAGGCCAAGCAGGCAGGCAGTTGAAAGAGGCAGAAAGAACAGCATCCTAGAAGGTTCTACTAAAGTTAGTGACAGGTCTGTTCCTTCTTACTCTGCCAATAGCTTTCTAGTGCCGTCTGGCAAAGGCACACACTGTTTTAGCCCACATCTTGACTGTTAGTGAGGTCGGGCGTCTTCTCCTGCCTCTGACACTTGTTGTTTATTATAAATTTCAGGTGCGCTTTTCTTACTTTTCTATCACGGGTCTATAATTAAATGACAAGAACCTGCGACACTCCGTCTGTCCTATTTCCCAAATTACTTAAGGCATTTAAGACATTTAAGGCAATCAGTCAGCCTGAACATAGCACCACAGTTATAGTTGATAGTTATACAGCAAAAGGAGACCTGGCAAAAACATGGCAACTAACTTACCCCCAGGTTCCAGAATTGAATTGTGAAGGTCAGGAAATTACTAGCAGGTAAGAAAGATCTGGATTTTCACATAGTTGCCCTAAGTCGTTGAGTTTGCACAGTAAGTATGCTTCCCTGTTAAACAGACTGCACCTGCCTGCCAGCCTCCTCTGAGCCACTTGAGGGGTATTCCTTAGAGTCTGATCCAAGTTTCTTTTATCACTGTATGATTCTGACCACAGACAACCACCTTTATCAACATAAAAGCTTTTTTCCTTACAAGGATGGGCACTGGGAAATTCAGACCCCATGTATTTATAATAATGTGTATTTGTAAAAACATCTTTTTTCTCCAATTATGTTTTCTCCCCCTTTCAAGAACCAACCTGATTATTCTTTAGATTTAATTTCCACATTAGCCCTACTTCTCAGTCCACGCACCTGATTCTCCTCATCCTGTCTTGGCCATTCTCCAAAATAGAAGTCTCACAAGTACATTACAGCTTTGACTGTCGAGCTCTCAAACAGTAGGGGCTAGAGAGATGGCTCGGTGGTTAGGGACACATACTGCAATGACCTAAGTCAGTTTGCAGCACCCACATCGAGCAGTTCACCACCACCTGTAGCTTTAGCTCCAGAGGGTTCAACACCTTTAATCTCCAGGGGCTCCTGAACTCGCATGCACACATCACTATGCCCCACAATTTAAAATACAAAGAATTATTTAAAAATTAAAAATCATGACAAATACCAGAAAGTTTCAATCCATATGCACTGTAAAATAAATAAAACTGCATTGTCCCAAAAGGGATACTCTACAATGTACCTAAAAACAATATTCTGACAATATCTTAAATAATTCTGTAATAATATTTTAAAAACAATGAATGCATTTATTTTCAACTTGGTTAATAAAATAGAATTCACTCACCTGATATAATTAATCTCGAGAAAAACTATTTTCCAAATTAAGGAATGTGACTTAGATTCTATAAGAATCAAGGTTTGCTACCGAACAGCCATAGAAAGGAGATATATTAATTTTCCTTCTTAATAATTCTCCTACAATTTCAAATTGGTCATTTATTCAAAAGTGCCCACTGAATGCTGTAGTATCACTGATATCCCTGGCAACACGAGCATTGAATCTCGCTTTTTTAAAATTTCATTATTGGTGTTTTGCCTGCACATATGTCAGTGTGAGGGTGTTGGAGTCCTTGGAACTGGAGTTACAGACAGTTGTGAGCTGCCATATTGGTGCTGGGAATTGGAACCCATGTCTTCTAGAATGTCTTCTAGAAGAGCAGCCGGTGCTCTTAACTGCTGAGCCATCTCTCCAGCCCTGAATGTCACTTATTTTTTATAGCATATTTATTAATAAAAATTTGCCTCTACCTTATACTTGAATTGTATCTACAGTTTATAGACTGTTTTCTATATATCTAATTTTCAGTGAGTTATAATCTCCTATCTCAACTTTACAACACGCCAATGCACAGCTCACCTCCAAAAGCAAGCATGTCAATACTGGAAATAAGACCTTGGCAATAAACAATAACAGAAACATAAAGAAATTAACCTATTATGCCTTTTCTCTCTTGCCCTAAAGCAAATCCACACTGGCTCACTTCCCCAATTTGAGCTTTTAAAAATGCATACTAAATTTCCCTATATAGTATTTCAATCAATTGCCCAAGCTCAGACTATAATGTCATAAATAAAGTACTTGATCATAAATTTCTCAACAGACATAAAATCAAAGACACCCAATACCTACAAATTAAATAAGAAAAAAAATCCCACAACTGAAGACTGAAAAGAAGTTAACATATCAAGTTCCAGCTGGTCAGTCAGTTGGCCACTCTATTCTGAACAGATTCGATTTTCAAGCACCACACCGGATTGAGATTACAAACATGTATCAAAATCATCAAGGTCTAGTCTTTTCATTTTATGTTTTCTTATAAATTATGAAGCTATGTAAAAAAAAAAGTCAATCACCTTTCAAATGTCTAACACAAAGGTACAACTTAGAATAGCAATGATGTGGGCTATTTAAATACAGGACTCTGTATGAGCTGAGGGTGACCTGTAAACAGCACACACTTAAGCTTAGGTGTTCGCATATCTACATATTATAACATTATAAATGCGTCGAAGATCCCAAGCCTCCCAGGAGTCTATATCTACATCACTAACCAGAAACTCAAGGAAAAAATTTTAAAGCCCTAAAGAAACTAGCAAGTCATTTTTTAGTGTTTTCATACAAGAAAGAGCTAATCCACATTTTATCACACTATAAAGTATATTTAAGAGAACACATGAAATTAAGTTGAATTGACTTTTTACAAGGTATGATTAAGTAGTATTTAAACCAAATGCCACTGTGTCAAGATGGATAAAAATACTTAACTGCTCTATTTATTTTGTCAAGATAAGTCAGCTTCTTAAAAGTGTTACTTGAAGCTGGGGGCTGTGCTGCACACCTGCAGGCCTGTCACCTGGGAGGCAGAAGCAGGAGGATCACAGCTTTAAGGCCAGCAGGAGCTGTACAGCAGCACCATGTCTCAGAAGAAGAAAAAAATGCTGTGTGAGTGAAAGTACAGTCTACAATCTCCAAATTTCAGAACTTATTGCAGTAACTTTTTAATAAAACTTAAGTAGAAACTGTCAACTTGCGTATCTACTGTTCTGTTCATTCTGTGGTTGATATTTCAGGCAAATTAACTTTTCCACTAGGCACAAGATAATGAATAAAAAGACTTTAGATATTATCCAAGCTTAAAGATGATCAAACAAAAAGCAGTGTACTTGATAACAGCAAAGTGCTCAAGACACGTGTTCTTTGTCTCGCAGAGGTTCATATATTTCCTCAAAAACATCTCTCTCACACATGTATCGTGCACATCTGTAAACACGGTAACATGTTTACATTTCCAATTACTAAAGCTATGCATCTACTGATTTTTGACACGCTGCAGGTGCTGACCCAAGAAATTCCACAATATCCTTTAAGTTAAGTGATGTTCTCCTGGCATCATCTGGGTACACAGTGTGTTGATTCTGCCATTTGTGCTTGGGTGACACTTAGCAAAAACTAGCGTATAGAGAAAAAGAAGCATATCACACTGGCGGTCAAAAATGAAGCCAAGAACAAGGACAGCTGCCTCCTGCCTGGGACAAGCTGCTGAAGCACGCTGTCAACAACGCCTGGACTCTGACCAAAACACAAGTCAGGTGTTGGTCTAGAGAGAAACTTCCTCACTTTAAATTCTCCATGGAAACTACTACAAACATAAAGGTAGAGAGGGCGTGTGTTATCAGTTGAAAAAAATCATAAAACCTAATTTAGCTTTACAAAGTCATAAGCTAAGCTAACAGCAAAGCTTGAATGGTATGATTTGATGATGATTCTACACTAATCAGTAGACACGGTAAAAAGACACTAAAAACTGAGTAATTTGGTATCTTGAGTTTACTGGGGAAAATCTCATTAAAAAGCACATGATGAATTCTTTAAAGTTTTTAGAAGATGGCCAGTAATAGAGGCACATGCCTCTAGCCTGGCACTTTTGCAGGCACAAGAACGTGGCTCTGTGAGTTCCAGGCCAGCCTGGTCTACATCACGAGCTCCAAGACAACCAGGGCTACATAGTGAGATCTTGTCTCTAAAAAACAAAAAGAAAATAAAACAAAAATTTAGAGGATGACATATAGTTAATCACTATTGTTATAAAATTCCAAGGGGATTCCAGCATCAGTTTATACTCCTACAGCCTGAAGAGGCTCAGTAACTCTTAAATAAATTCATTCCCAAAAGTAAATTTAACATAGCTACCCTCACTTTTATAACACAATTAGATATATATTTTAAAAAACAAACAAACTGAAGCACTTATAAGCCAAGAAATCTAGCCAAGTACCAAAGAGTAAACAGCAGAGAACTCAGCAAGATAAAACATACAAAAGAAATATTCAATGGAATATACAAAATTATATGTACAAAAAACAGGATTAAAAATAATAAAAATGATTTATTTAGTGTACAAACATTAGACATTTGAAATATTCAGTCCCTCAATATATAAAATGCTGAATCAAATTTGACAGGGAAGAGGTACAGGGAAGGAATTAACCTCCAAACCTCTCCAAATAGATTTATAACACCAAGCTTAAAGAGTCCCAAACATTAAGAACTAAAGCAGTTTTAAAACTTTAAGCAGTGGCCACCGACGTATTTAGAATGTAGTGTTAGTAACAGAGATACAGCTTTGCTACTTCAGGTTTTAAAATACATCTCTGTAATAGCCAGTATTGAATGATATATAGCAAGGAGTAAAAATAAAGGAGATTAAACATATTCACATATATGCACATGTATGTACACACAGAAAAGACACAAACCAGAACAGCAATTCTACACTCACTTTGAAATGTATTTCCACTAAAAAGTGCTGTACGTACAACTGTTAGTACATTACCGACACATGTACTCTGAGCCATCCTTACACTTAATACAGTTAAGATTATTAAACTGTAACATCTAATCCATGTTGAAATTTCACAGTGTAAATCTAAATACAAGGGTGACACTGCTAAATACTTCAAAGACCACATACTGAATCTGAGATTATAGAGATTTTGGCATAAGAACAGAAAATAAAGATAACACAGTATTTCTATTGTTGTATGATTCCTAATTTATGACCCTGCTGTGATTCCCTTACATTCACTGGTAAATACAAAGAGACACAATACTGTGCTGTCGAGGTAGAGCATGCAGCTGTAAACTAACTGGGACCTGATCTGCAACACAGGTCTCTTTTGAAACGTACGAAAGGAGATGTGAGACCAGTTTCAAATACCAATGACAGCTGTAGGAAATAAATCGGACCAAATGTCTCAGGATTCTTAAGAAGCAGAATATAAAACACATACAACACAAAGCTAGAAAATCTTGAACGTCAAATAATGTGGTACGAGAAAAATAACCCAAAAGGCTAGGTGAGCAAGCCTGGTCTGGGCCTTGCTTTTGTGCTTGTTTGTACAGGGAACATGCTTCATCTCCAGGCTAATCAGCCAAGCTTCTGAAGCCTAAGCTTCCTCACCTGTCAGCAAGGACTAATACCCTTCAGGAGGGTCAAAAGGGCTAGCTGAGACTAACCCTGGACTTCCCTTAAATCATACATAAAAAGCACCATATAAAGATAAGGCTATCTGAGCATAGGATATATAATAAAATTATTCATTCATCACATTATATTATATAACTCCATTAACTTTTGTGTTACTATGTTTTTAAAATAAATGTGAAATTAAAATTTACTATATAATAGACAGACATGGTGGTGCACACCTTTAATCCCAGCACTCAGGGGGCAGAGTTCCAGGCTAGCCTGGTCTACACAGTGAGCTTCAGGACAGCTGGAGATACACAGAGAAGCCCTGCCTTGAAAAACAAAACACAAAATGTATGTGTTATAAAAGCATGCAGAAAAAATAATAATAAAAGCATGTGGAGCAAGATGTTGTACTATGTGTTATGGCTACATAATTAAGTAGTCATTGTACTTGAAGGAATAGTAAAGTGACAGGAGTCATCACTAGGATCAGAATGTAGTTCCAAAGCAGCCTAGTGTCACAAGTGCCCGCATGAACACCAGATGTTTATCCCAAGCTAAACCTACATGAGCTTACTGCAGTAAAAGCGTGCTGTCACTTAAAGACAGGATGTGTGGAAGTTTTGACCTTTTCCAAACCTACTTTATTTGGGGTTAATTCTTACACCTCCCTTCCAATGAACCTACCCTAGATAGGAGAGAAAAGAGGTTAATGGGAACAGGAGAAGACTTTTTTTTAAACTCAGTTCCTGGGAGCGATTCCCCGGGCATAGTCGGCAGGATTTCAGCAGACCAGCCATTCAAGTAAAGTTGCTGCTGGAACCAGGAGCCCTGAAGTGTTCTCTGGAGCAGTCTAGGAGGTCTCAAAGTGGAGGTGAACAGCCAACCAACACCAAGACCCAAAAAGCCCCGCCTTCTGTTTTGGGCTCGTATATGTATCTCCTCTCAGAGTCTGCACTAAGATATGTTTCAGCTGGCAGAAACCAAGCCCCCGCACAAGGTGGTTCATCTTCTAGTGGGTAAACATCACCTGTTCTGTCACAAGTGTTTCCCATCCCACACTTGAGATCAAAACAAAACCATGTTTACATCCATTGCATGTCCTATGCTTGGGATCAAACAAAAACATGTTTACGTCCACTACAGATGTGATCCCTTAAAGTCATTAACAAGTTTTGTTTAAGCTATACCACTAAATTTGTTTTAAAAGAATACAAACATGCAAATACAGACTAACAAATTGCCTTTCTTCAACTGGCAAACAGGACAGGAAAACTCTGGAGCTCGGGTAACTACATGCACAGAAGGGCATGAAAACACCCGATGGAGTGCCAGGTGTGTGCTTCTCGCCAGTTGCCCTGAAGTTCTAACCAAAAGATCTCACTTTTTAAAGCCGGAGTTCCAGTGGATTAAGCTGGTAATACACAGAGAAAAGACAAAATCGCAAGGATTCTATAGCTCCTAAAAACTGTTTAATCCTCTACAAGGCAATATAGTGACCATTCTGTGTTTTTACTAAAACAGCATGCTTTTCTGTATCAGAAATTACCTATATATGGAGGCCAGTAAATTTGATCTAAAATAAATTGATTTCTGTCCCTAATATGACAGAACATGCTCTAATAAAGTATGCCATTAGAATAATGCTTTTGTAGTAGAAAAAATAATTTCTCTATAACTTGTTATAATTTCTAATTAAAATATTCTGGTTACTTTTTAACTAATATAAACTAAAAATCATTTCTTAAATTAAGCAAAAATTATTCTTACATTATTTGAGACTTTAACATCAGTATTCAGTTAGTTTACTTAAATGTACAATTGTTTTACTTATACAGTCCTATTCTACTGCACAATGTGAAGAGTCCATTTTACAATGAGCAATGAGTTGTGCAGAATACTAGCTTTCTCCAAACTTTCAAATAAATTAGATTACCAGAAAATTTGTGTTGCTTAATTTTCTTAACTTATATGAACTATATATCAAAACAAAACCTTTTCTTACTTTGTAGTTTTCATCCGCTAACCCAAGACTATATAACATTTTTAATACAAAGATAACAACATGTTAGTTTTAAAGTTATCATCGTGATCCTTCATTCAAATTACTTTTTAATTTTTAATTACATCTTAAAATTTTAATTCCTAACAGCTATTTTGTATGTCCACAAGAGAAACAAATACACAAAATAAGCATAAGTGTATATATTTCACGGAAAAGGCAGGGTGACATCAACTGTCAAACACTGCCCTCTATGGGACAGTTTTTAAATAAAACTAAATTAAATATTCAACACACTACATATAGTCCTGCCAACAAATCTTGGATTTTGCTGCCACCTGTTCCTAAAGCAGAATTATTCTACTCCTTAAGACTTCGGTTTTGGTCCTGGGGAAGGACCCAGGCCTCATGCATGCTCGGGCAACTGCTTCTCCACAGAGCTACACCTCAGCCCTCTTCTCACATTTGCATCCTGTACCACACAACTTCTGGGAGAGTCCAGTTCAGCTTAACAGTTACTAATGCACAGCTTCTGTTTCTGGTACATGATACCACATAGCCTAAATTCTGACATGTTTACAGTACAACGGAAGAGAAAGTAAGTTCAATTCTAAGTGGTAAGTACAACAGAAGAAACCATACACATTTTGCATTTCAGGAGGACTCAAGGTGAAAGGAGAATGTTGTTCCTGAAGGTTAAAACAAACTGAATTGACTACTTTATTGTTTGTTTGTTTTTGGTTTTCAAGACAGGCTCTCTCTGTGTAGCCCTGGCTGCCCTGGGCTCCCTCTGTGGACCAGGCTGGCCTCAAACTCACAAAGATCCGACTGCCTCTGCCTTCCAAGTGCTGGGTTAAAGGCGTGCGCCACCACGCCTGGCTTCTAAGTCTTGAAGCTAAGAATACAAATCTAGTAAAGAGAGAACTGAATACTGAAAAGAAGGAGATGTGGGCAGGACGTATTGACAACTCTGCACTATGCTTCAAATTAATTTGGGGGCACAAAACAGATGCTGGGGCTCTGCCCAGTACATGAGTAAACCTGGAGTGCAGCTGAGTGTGTGTGTTCTTAAAGCACCCTACAAAGGGTTTGATCAGCAGCTGCCCCCACTTTCAAGAGCTAGGATGAGAGACATCTGACTCAATGCCTGGGTTTTTAATAAATTATTCACAGACACAGGACAAATAGATGATGCTGTCCACACTAGATGAACAGTAGCAGGCTTTGCAACTCTTTTACTTGGCTACTGGAGTAAATATCAAGACCTGAGGAAATTTCAGTTTTGGTTTTGCTTTTTAAGAGAAAAAGAATAATTAGTGAAAACTAAAGTGTCAACAACAGCACTGAAACACACAAAAAGCCCTGGTAACTTCCAGAATAAAATCCTCATCTTATTTCCTATGAGCTTTGCACCCTCTGGTGGTCATCAGAGGTTTGACTATGGGTGACTAGAAAGGCAGTGCTACATGAAAAATCGCAAAACTGCCAAGAACTAACTGTCCAGATGTCCCACTTATAGAACAGACAAATAACTGTTCAAATTATACCTTTTTATCTGCTTGAAATGTTTTTAATTGTTAAGTATTTCTTAAGGCACTAAACCGTACCAGTCTTTGGAACTCTAATTCTGTTACTATTTGCAGATGCTCATTGGTCATGGTTCTTGTTTCTTTCTGAAAGTATGTTACACAATACACAGTGACCGCTCACCCCCATCCCCCTCATGCCCTCCCAGTCCCACTGACATTAGTGTCTGAGTGCCCATGGGCAGCTCTTCAGAATTGCATGTGGAACCATAATTCTAAAGAATAGGACTTCATGTATGAGTGTATGTTGTAAGGGACTTTGTTGTTGTTTTTTAAAGATATATTTATTTACAATATTGTGTCTGCATGTACACTTTCAGGCCAGAAGAGGGCATCAGATCACATGTGAGCTACCACGTGGTTGTGAACTGAACTCAGGACCCTGGAAGAGCAGTCAATGTTCTTAACCTCTGAGTCATTTCTCCAGCCTGCAAGGGACTTGCTATGGTTTCATTTTACACTCCCACACTTTTTATATTTTTGTTCCATATATTTTATGCCTGTATTAATTTTATTCAGGTATTGCTTGCTGGACAATGTAAAAGAATATCTCTACTTTTTATGAGCTTATGATTGGAGTATGCTCACTGTAGAAATATTTCCCTTTTCATTCAGAGTAAAAGCCATAATCCTGACAATAAACTACCAAGTACCACTCCACTTTATTTTCTAGTTCTCTGCTCCTTGTTTCCTCCCCCATTTAGCCCTGGCAGGCTGTGCACCAGTCTGAGCACACCACCTATGACAGTGCCATAACTTGTATTTATCTAGTCCCTCTACAGTCTCTGGAATGTTCTTCCACAAGTATGGTTCACTTTTTCCCTTCCTTAATATGCAAGGTTACCTTTTCAGTGAGCCTTCCCTGACCAGCATATTTAAGTTATTCCTGCCTCGTGTGTACCCTATGCTTTCTCCCCTGCTTTCTGTCCACAGTACTGATCACCTTCTAAAACACTGTAATATCAGCTTGGTTATCTTATTACTTACCCTTGCATAGTAGAAGCTCCTCCAAGCAGAGACTGTTCAGCTAGCTTACCAGCTGCTATATCCTGATTCCCATGAATTATAGCTTATATACGATAAAGTACAACTAATGCATAATAATTCTTTAACGGGTGTTAAGGAAAAAATAGTTATATTTTATAGGATGAAGGATTGTCTAATTTTAGAATTGAAAATAAAAAATAAAACCAATTAAGGCTTTAAAAAACAATCTATTTGAGGATTATCAATACTAGAATTGCAAAATATATAAAGCCAATTAAAATCTTTTTAGAAAGACCTGGGTGTGGTGGCGCATGCCTTCAGTCCCACCACTCAGGGAGGCAGAGGCAGTTGGGTCTCTGTGAGTTCAAGGCCAGCCTGGGCTACAAAGAGAGTACAGGACACCAAGGCTCTGTTACACAGAAAAGCCCTGTCTCAAAAAACAAAACAAAACAAATCTTTCAAAAAAAATCTTTATAGTTGATTCAACATAATAGTACTCTTTTACATATACAGTAGGATAAATTTTAACTAATATCCAAAATATGTAATTTTGTATTTTAACCAGTGAAATCTGGAGAGAGTTCAAATTGAACCACATTTTTCATGAGTACTCGAAACCTTTGTACAGAACTGAAGAGAACCAGCCGCCATCGCACTATTCACTACTGAACAGAAACTGCTGCAATGAGAAAAGCCTAAAGAAATATGACAAATGAACACATTGCAAAATTCTAAATCAGGTCATGGTAAAAAATGTAGCAAATAACTGGAAAGGGCATTGCTAAAGTAAATGAAAAATTTGAATATGCACTACAGGTTCCACAGTAAGAATAGATCAATATTAAAAGTTCTAATCTTTATAGAAGCTCCCTAAAATATATACATAAGCATAAAACAAATTAAAATTCCTGATTTTGATCATTAAAGTATAGTTATAAAAGACAAGGTATTCGTTCTTATAAAATAAATACTCAAGTATTTAGGGCGAATAAATATGATATCTCCAATTTATATCGAATTATTAACACCAAGTCCAGCCTGGTCTACAAAGCAGTCCAGGACAGCCAAGGCTATACAGAAAAATCCTGTCTTGAAAAAAAAAACAAACTTTTTTTTTCCAAAATAAAATAACAACCCCATCTATACTAAATTCTTCTAGACATTCTCCGTAAGTATCCTAGAAAGGTAGAGTCCATGTAACATTATCCAATGCCCTTAATATCCACAGTCATTTTCCCCATGCAATTCTGTTGAATTTATGCATTGATTTATATTATTTGAACATAAATCTTAATGTGTTTTACCATCCCTACATGCTTTAAACTACATAATGGCAGAAATGTCATATTTTTCTTGTATCTCTATCAACAAGTATCTCAAACTTACTAGAAAATGCTCATTAAAATATCAAAGAGGAATGCAGACTCTATGGTGACAAGCACTTGACCCTGTCAGTCCTGTGCACCCACCAGGTGGCTCACTAGCAACTACAACACCATTTCTAGGGAAACTATCACCCTCTTATGGACTCCAAGGGCACTGCACTCACATGGTGCACATACACACAAACATGCAGACAAAACGTACATGCCTATAAAATAAAATAAATAAACCCAAATATATATATATATTTTCCTGTTGACAGGGTTTCTCTGTGTAGCCCTGGCTGCCTTCCCAAGTGTTGTATTTGTGTGTGTGTGTGTGTGTGTGTGTGTCTATTGTGTGGGTGTGTGCAGGTGCCTATGGAAGCCAGAGGAGTTGGATCCCTTGAAGTTGTTGTTCCAGGTGGTCATGAGCTACCTGATATGGATGCTGGGAACTGAACTCTGATCCTCTGGAAGAGCAGTGGATGCTCTTAACCACTGAGCTATCTCTCTAGTCCCCCCAATTTTTTAACTAAAAGAAGTTTTCTTTTTCCCAAGATGATGATCTCTAGATAAGCTCCAAAATCTGAGATAAATTCAGTTCCTATAAGATTAAATTATATTTCTACTCTACTACTCAGATAAGGTCTCTGGATCAGTTGCGGGCTATGTTAATATTTAAGTAGTCATTTTTACAGATAAATATTACAATTACCTTATAGTCTTTTGGTGAAATGAAGCTTAAGACATGCTACTTAAACAAAGCTCAGTTAGACATTGCTCGGGAGAAGGTATAGTGTGCCTTAGTAAGCCTTACCTGAGGATTCCACCCTGGATCCAGCTTTTTAACGGCTGCGATATATTCCTGCATTGCTTGGCTGGGGCTCGAATCACCAAGGGCTTTCCATGCTTCCCTACAGCACACAATAGCCAAAGTGGCCTTCATTAGTGATACAAATAACACAAACAGCAGGGCTTTTAAACAGGATCTCACTGTGAAGCCCAGCTCACCTTAAACTCTCAACATCACATCCAGCTCGCATATTTATCAATATGTACATACATATAGTTCATTCATCTGAGGACATAAAGATAATGAACCATACAGAGGAGAAGCACACCAATTATGCTTTTACATTGATAGACAAGAATAAAGCTTATTCCTCTATCTCAGGGGCCTTTTGGAACAGACACCTTGCTTACCTATTGAATTTTGAAATACCACAAATTATGGAAACTACAATTTAACCGTTCTCCCTAAATCCAGTGTTTACCTCTAATGAGACTATATCGTCACAGACTAGTGGAGCACCTCCCATCTTAAAAACTAACTACTCAGGTTCCGAGGACAGTCTGGTTGGTTTATCCCAGGCAGTCCTTTCCCCTCTTAACCACCAGGTTTCTCTACCCTCTAATCTACTATAAAGAGAGCCCGGCCCTGCTCTTCACTACTCTCCTGCTCCGAGGAAGAGAGCAAGCTCTTTCTGTTTCTAAATTTTTTATTGACTCTCTAGACAGTTACTTATAACACGTCACCTCTAAATCTGTGTCTATATCAAACTTAGGAATCATATCAATTCTATAGCACAGAGACAACCCATCCAAACGCCCTTGACTGTCACAACGACATCCTGCATGGCTTCTGTTCCCAGAGCCACACGCAGCACTGAGTCTCATTTCTCTTTCTCTTCCATGGTGCTAGCATTCTTAAGAGCCCAAAGCACTTATTTTACAAAATACCACTCAGTTTGGATTTGTCTAATTATTTTCTCACCTAAATAGTATTCTTGTCAAAATAATTAATCATGATTAAAATTTTTGGCAAGAGTAATATATGTAAGTGGCATGTCCCCTATAATGAGTCACAGTAGGGACACATAACGTCAGTCTGTCCCATAGCTAATGTACAGACAAGTTGGTAATAACAGTATCTGACATTTTCTGCTTTACTAATTAGTAAGAGTGCCTATGAAATAAACTTTGGGAGTCAGAGAAAATATAAAAACTTTTTAATAATCACTTAAAAAAAAGAAGAACCAGGGAATGCATAAGGAAAAATAACAGTGAAGTGATAAAATTTCATAAAAGAAGCCAGGCAGTGGTAGCACACGCCTGTAATCCCAGCACTCGGGAGGCAGAGGCAGATGGATCTCTGTGAGTTCAAGGACAGCCTGGTCTACAAAGTGAGTCCAGGACAGCCAAGGCTACACAGAGAAACCTTGCCTCAAAAAAAAAAAAAAGAGTATGGTGAGTGGCAGAAGTGACTCATGTTCAGGCGCAAGCTTCACCCCTCCTCGCAGCTGGCAGTTTGGCAGTTGGACGACTGTCCAGAGGAGCACACTTTGTGCAGGGCAGTGATAGAATATATGGCCAAATCTATGCTTTAGCCTTCTCTCTACAACCACATTTCATTCTTTAAAAACAAAACAAAACAAAAAAAAAAAACTCCTCCCTGGGACTGGATGGTTCAGTGGTTAGGAACACTTGGTGCTTTTGCAGAGGACAGAGGTTCATTTCCCAGCACCCATGTGGCAGCTGACAACCATCTATACCTTCAGTTCCAGGCAATCCAAACCCTTCTTCAGATCTCCATGGGCATCAGGTACATGTGTACATACATAAATGCCAGCAAAATACCCATGTACATAAAATAAATAAATCTGAAAACAAATAACAACAACAAAATCCTCTATCACAAGAGACCTTTGATACAAGAAATAACTAGCTTGAATGCAGGAAGGTGTCCCTGAGGTAAGTTACAGGCCTGCAGAAGTCACGTGACTGAGACTCCAGTTGACCGTGATGATATTGATAATATAACAAGTGATGGTGGACAGCTGTCACTGTACGTTTAAAGTCCTGCTTAAATCTGGGTTTCAGAACAGCAGCCGTTACTGAGATGAGGGACTGTCTTCTTCACACGCTGACTAGACAGCAATAAATAATGCCATCTGAGCAGCGACTTCACCACTGAGGCTGATGCTCAAGAACCTCTCTTTCTGTAACTGTGTTCACTACTGTTTAACAAGTTCTCTTTTTTCACTTAAGTCTGATAAGAAAAAAAATGTGACAGAATCGTTGAATTATGGGTCAAAAATGTACTCAGAGTAGAGCGGACCTGTGTCTAGTTTTGGATTTTTTTTTTCTCCATGATTCTTCCAAAAAAAAAAAAATTATGGCAAGCACTTCTTTCCTGTGGGGCAGAGGGTTAGGCAAGTTTGCAATGAAGACTTATCTTGTTCTTCTCCCTTCCTTTCTCTGGCTTTCTCTCAAAGACACCTCTGTGTGCGCGGCAGTCCCCTAGAGGCTACATGTAAGGAAACAATCTTGAGCAATGAGACAGCGAAAGGCTGGCACCCAACCTAAGCACTGCCACTGCCGGTAGCAGCTGTTTAAGCTGTGCTGCGCAAGGCAAAGGGGGTTTGTCGCCTTTGGGGGGCTGTGCAGTGCCCCCAGAGTGAATCAGGAGGTTCTACAGTTCTGAGGAAAAAGGAATGGGGGCAAAGATAAAAAGGGCGCCCTTGCTCGCAGGATGCGCCTCAGCTATGAACTGCCCATACACTAACTGCAGTGCCAACGGATCCTTCAGACTTAGTTCAAAGCAGATTCTTTTAATCCCTCTCCCAACTGCCTGTCATTAGCAGCCAACATCAGAGAGATTAATATAAAAATAATTCTTTAATCTGCTAACCCCTTTCTAATTCCTAAACCCCTAAGTAATTTCCGACAACCTTATTAAAGATTCCAAGAACTTTTCTTACCATTTTTGCTTTCCTTCAAAATCAAAGAAGTTTGGTTTAGGAATATTGCAATTTCCAACTTTGACCTAAAAGACAAAAGGGGAAAATATTAAGAATTTTATTTTATTTTTCTAAGGAACATCTGAGAACTTTTTCTTTTCAAATGTATTACACATATTTAGTAACTATAGATTAGAAAGCATTTGAAGATATACATATACACACACACCTATATATATGTACACACATATATATAGGTGTATATATATAGGATAATAAATCTGCATTCAGAGCGGTGAGGTCAAGGCTCTCCATGTCTACACAATGGACTCTAAGCCAGGCAGGTTTATACAGTAAGACCTTGTCTAAATTAACTAATAAAACAAAAACACCACACAAGCAGCCTCACGTTCTGCATAGCATAACTACTAAATAATACTGTAACACAGGAAAATGGATGGCAAATAACTGCATTTCTAAACTAGTATAAATAAACTAATTATAAGACAAATAACAAATAAAATTATAGCCTTTACTGCCATTAAAATACAATTTTATAAGTTTTAACTTATTAATCTGGGTGATGTGTATATATGGGGCAGAGGGCCACTCCGTGGAGGAGGTTTTCTCTTCCCACCTTTATGTGGGTTCTAGGATGGAGGCTGAGCTTACGCAGAATATGCTTTCATGCACAATCGTCTTACCCACCCCATAATAGAATTCTGTAACGGTAATTAACAAAGTTTACTTTTTCAGTTCAGTTTTTCAGAATTCATATGTTGAGGCTTATTTTCGTGATTCTACTAGCATTTTCTCTCTCCTCAAATCCAGGACAAACTGTACTAAAAATGTACTATTTTAAAAGTACCATACTAACCCAGGCTCTGTGGCGCATGCCTTTAATCTCAGCACTTGGAATGCAGAGGCAGGTGGATCTGTGAGTTCAAGGCTAGTCTGGTCTATAGAATAAGTTCCAGGACAGCAGGGCTACACAGTGAAAAAAGAAAAGAAGGAAGGAAGGAAGGGGAAAAAACTAACTAAATAAATAATGACAGTGCCACACTGGATAAATTTAGATGTCAAAAGCTGGGGGGGGGGGGGGAAGATCAGAGTTACACAGCGAGAACCTTTCTCAAAATAAAATAAAATAAAAGCACCACACTAGATATATTCAGATGTCAAAAGCTGGAAAGAAAGAAAGTAAAGCTCAGAGTCTCAACAACAATATAAATGCTATCCATGTGGTCAATACTTCGGCTACTGTTTTAAGCTAGGGTCTCATGTAGTCTAGGCTATCTTTAACTTCTACTTCTCCAGGCTGAGATTACAGGTGCACACCACTACACCTGACATTTAAGACTAAAATGACATTTGTAGCTAAATTATAGATTGTTTTCGTTATAATTGTGCAAAAATGAAATTCATACAGGAATTTGGCTCTTGATTACCACTGCCAGAAATAATCCCCAATAATCCTCACCTGCGGGCTGAAGAGATGGCTCAGCAGTTAGGAGTGCTTGCTGCTGCACTGCAGGACCTGAGCTCAGTTCCCAGCACCCACATCAGGCAGCTCATAACTGCCTCTGACCACCACCAGCTGTAGGGGAATCTACCCTCCAAGGGTACCTGCATACAGGCAGTATACACTCACAGAGACACCACACACATAAATAACAAATAAACCTTAAAAAGTGCCACCCAATCAACTCCTTAGCGATTAATCACAGACCTCTTGCTCTTACTAAAATGCACACTTCTACAGGAGCAGCTCTGTTGTAACTGGATAGAGAAGAAGCGTTTGTTGGATAATCAGCAATCATCCTGTGAGGCCATTTCAAACCCACCCTATACCTGAGGATACAGAAACCCAAGAGATTGATCCTCAACTCACACATTAACAAATCTTGGATTCATCGTCAGGATTTATCCAGGCCCGTTTGACTCCTTCACTGTCTCATCTGTCTTACATGTTACAGAGAATCTAGGCTTCAATTCTGACATCTCTAAATCACATCAACTGCTGGACTCTGCTTCAAATACGACAGGAGACAAAGAGCGTGAAGCCATGCCACTTCTGCCTAGTTTCTAGGACTGGATGCATTATGGAAATTAAAATATGTTGCTTAAATACATAGGAGGTGGGGGGCTGGAGAGTAGCCCAGGGGTTAAGAGCACCCACCACTATTGCAGAACATCAGTTGCCAGGACCCACATGGCAACTTACATCCATCTGATAACATCTTCCAGCCTTGGCAGGCACCAGGCACACCTACTCAAACGGAAATTTCTTAAGAAGTGAGATGTTGGGGCAACCAGCGAGACAGGGTAAAAGCACTTGCCATTCAGGCCTGACAACCTGAGTTCACTCTCTGGACACCATGGTAGAGGGAGACAGCTAACTGAAGCTGTCCTCTGATCTCCAATTAGACTGGAGCTTGCAACTGCCCACGCTAATACACATATCAGACACACGCATGGCAAATAAAATTAAGCAATCAAAAAACAAAAGGGGCTCATCATCTCTTTTGCTTTGCCTGAGCTAGAACATGCATACTGTGCTGGTGAGCCTCTCTGGCTATGGAAGCAGAATTTGACACAGGAGTTCTCAAATGTTGCAGTCACGCGAGTCCTTTGAATTCTTAGGATTAAAGTCTCCAAAGCTTTAGTATGTATGGATTTCATCTGTCATATATAGAGACTGGGAATTAGATTGGGACTGGCGTAGGGGGTATTACTCAGTGGTTAAGTGACTGGCCTGCAAGTGCAATGACAAGAGTTCAGATACCCAGAAGCGAATGAAGTGCCTGGTAGGCATAGCAACTCGTCTATAATTGCAGACGGAGACAGGATCCCAGAGGCAAGAGTTCTTGACCACCAGGCTAGCTTGCCAGCATTCCCACCTCCTTGGTTTTTAAGCAAGGTATTTTATTATAATTTTCATATACATCCAGTCCTAGAAGCTAGGCAGAAGATGCATGGCCTCATGTACTATAGTCCGTATAGTCTGTCTCTTTTTATATTTGCAGCAGTTGATGTGATTTTAGAGATGCCAGACTGGCTACACAGATGAGCTACATCAGTAACTCTAAGTTCAGTGAGAGATGCTGCCTCAACAAATATGGTGAAGAATCAAGGAAGACTCCCAATATCAGCCTCCATCCTCTACCTTACACACGTACACATGCACGCGCACGCACACACACACACACACACGCAAAATAAATTAGATCTTTAAAGTATTTATTAATTTCTTTGAAAATAAAGCTAGCACATGCAAATATAACAAAATTTTATGAAAAATGACTACATTCTAAACTAAAAAAGAAAATAAAGCAGAAAACCGGCTTTGCCATTTTTTACAATCTCCTTGTCTGGCAGAGTTGAATTGTCATACATCTGTGACCAGTCTCTCTCGCTGTATGTTGGTTGGATGGAGCCCGTGAAGCAATTTCAGTTTCACAGAGAAACTGTTAGAAATCATTGTTTTTATAGCACTGCCAGTAACTGTGGACATTCTTTGTTACTACCCGAGCCTCAATAAATGTAGTTTCTTGAGAACAGTGATGGTGCAGAATCTGAATGCACTATGTGCCTTTTACACAACTACAGTGAAAGCCACTCCTCTGATTTTCACTTTGTATGGAACTTTTGCTTACACTGACTTTTAACATTACTACGAAATATTTAGATTCTAGATAACTGAGTCATTCTGCATTTCCAAATGTTGACATATTGCACTATACATTAGTGAAATTTCACCCAATATTGTCACCACTTATCTCATGACAGGGACTGTGTAAGCGCTGGAGCGTTGTCAAGCTCACGGTGGCAGACCCTGCTTTGCCCAAACTTCTACTTTCCATTTGACAACTCAAACATTATCACTGCTAACAATATTTACAGCTGTCTTCCAGGCTCTCTTCATTTTCAAGGAACTATCTGCCAAACACCCATATCTAAACAGACTTTATAGCTTTTGTTAAGTGAAAACGAAGTCCCATGGAAAAAGGACATAGTTTGCTTTGTAACTCAATTATAGTTGCGATTGTCCTCGATTTCCTCAAAATAGGCAATATAGTCAGGTATGTAGCAGAAGTGACTGTGTGTTCCTCCCATTTCACAATTTTTCATTTGTTTGGAGACAGAATTTCATTGTGTAGCTCTCCACTGGCTTGGAACTTGCTGTGTTGACCAGGCTGGTCTTGAACTCATAGAGATCACCTTGCCTTTGCCTCCCCAGAGCACTGGGATTAAAGGCATGTGCCATCATACCTGGCATCACACAAAATGTTGAATAAGACTTCATACAGCGATCTCACTCAGGCCACATCATTAGTAGCCTGTGTTTATAACAATCAGCAGTCCTCAAAAGCAGGCTCACCTCCACTCAAGTTGAAGAATACAGGACAGGTCAGCACCATGGCTCTGTGTATAACGGTGTTTGCCACCAACCCTGACACCTAAATTGAATCCCTGGGACCTAGGTGGTAAAAGGAGACAACCAACTCCTGCACAGTGTTCTCTGATCTCCACTCACACATGTGCACATACACAAAACAAATTTAAAAATATAACTGGAAATACAGGAGGGACTTCACAACTAAAAAAAGGGGGGGGGCTCAGGAGAAATATGCGTAACTATACCAAAAAGCATTTTTTTCTAAATTCTAACAAAAGAGGCTAATATCCAGAACTTCGTTTCTTTCAACGTTCCAAAGGGCTGGGCTTTTTGTGAGCTGCTGTTTAACTCGTCATTGACTTTTCCTTGAGTAATCCCGTAAGCCCCTTGAGGGCATCTCATGTTGTTCCTTCATCTTTGCATTCTCTGTAGACAGGACACCCTGTGTTCTGCAGAACTGTGTCTGTTGATTGTGATAAAGCAAAGGTTTCTCCTCCCTGAATGATAAATTAGTGTTACATTTATTTATTTATTTATTTTCAGTTTTTTGAGACAGGGTTTCTCTGTGTAGCCCTGGCTGTCCTGGACTCACTTTGTAGACCAGGCTGGCCTCGAACTCATTAAGATCTGCCTGTCTCCACCTCCCAAGAGTACTGGGATTAAAGGTATGAGCCACCATGCCTGGCCCTATCTTACATTTGTAATTCATACATTTCCTTACTTTTCAGTAAAGTTCAATCTTAAGAGTCAGAAACTAGGGCTGGAGAGATTGCTCAGAGGTCCTGAGTTCAATTCCCAGTAACCACATGGTGGCTCACAACCATCTATATGATCTGATGCCCTCTTCTGTTCTACAGATGTACACATAGGCAGAGCAATGTATACATAATAAATAAATCTTAAAATAAATAAATAAATAAAAAAGGTCTTGCCACTAAGTAAGTATGGGGGCGGGGTAGGAGAGGTGGCTCAGAGGTTAAGAGCACTGACTGCTCTTCCAGAGGTCCTGAGTTCAAGTCTCAGCAACCACATGGTGGCTCACAACCATCTATAACATGATCTAATGTTCTCTTCTGGCATGCAGGTGTACATGCAGGCAGAGCACTGTATATATAACAATAAGTAAATATTTTAAAAAACAACTTTAAAGAGAGTGTGTGAGGGTGTGCAAAAAAAAAAGTCAGAAACTACATTTTAATTCTGATAACCATGTAACTTTCTAAGTTGCCTATGGGTTTTGTGTTACTTGTAAAAGAAAATGATTCTGGAAGTGAGTCCAGAGTTCATCACCAGACCCTCCATGTTGGCAAAATGGAGCCCTTAAAAAAAAAAGGGAGGGGGGCAGGGGGCAATGTATATTACAGGACCAAATTTAGCCAAAAACATGTCAATTATAGAGTTTCTAAAAATCACAATAGCAATTTTGTATCTTGCATTTTAAATATAGTAACGTTCTCTTAAGTCTCAAATTTATTATTAGCATTACCATATTTCCTATCACATGTCCCTTTGGCAACAGCGAATGACAACTTTTATTCAACCTCATTTTGTAAGGGTTCAGAGAACAGAAACATTGTCATTCGGTGTCTAGCTACATAAATATTATTCCTAGGATAGCGGAGCGATTTTCTGTGTCTGGAATGATGCTATTTTTCCAGCGTCTAAAAGAAAAAAGAAAATTGAAAACACACACTCACAAACTTCATTACACTCGACCATTAGCCACGCAGATCTGCTGTTAAGTTTTTGGAGGGAGAAGCCCGTGTCCTCCCATCCATCTTTTTACCTGCTTGTACCTGGCATACAGGTACAGGAGCTGCTCCCTGCTGGCCACCTGAATCAGGCCTTGGACGTGGGCAGCAGCCTTCTCAAACTGCTGGGCCAGGCTCCGGGACGCCTCGGTCTGGGGGAATTCCATCTCACCGGAGTTGTCCCCGGAGCTCAGTTCCCCACCGCTGTCGCCCGTGGTGGCCCCTGCGGGTAGGAACGGTGTGGCCATGTCCAGCCGCTGGATGTGGCCTGTCCTCACCGGTGTGACGCGGGCTCCCGGGCCTGGACCACCACTAGTCTGGCTGCGGAGCTCCGGCGGGAGTGGACGCAGCTAGGTAGCTGTCTGGCTTTCTCAGGTGACTCTGTCACTCCGCCTACTGGGGCGCGCAGGACCGCCTCGGTTAAGCCCCGCGGCTCTCCCCAGCGCCCGCCTCCTCCGGCTGCCCTCGGTCGGTCCGAGCGCCTGGGTCGCTCCAACGGCGCGGGGGTCTGGAGGCCGCTGAGCTGGGAGGTGCGGGGGAGGTCGGCGGCGCGCGCCTGGCCACCGGGACCGGAGCTCGGCGGCACTCGAGCCTGGGGCACGCGCCCGTGCCTACGCGGCCCCGCCTGCTCCGCGGCGAGCCCGTGCCCTCCGGCGAAGGGGAGTCCTGGGTTAGGGCGGACGTGGTGGGCGGGTTGGAGAAACTGTCCTCGGTTAAGGGGGAGTTAGCTTACAGCCTGGTGACATTTCGGAATCACAAACTCCGGAACTGATCCGGATAGGCGCCCCCCCCGGGGAAAAGGGAAGGAGGCGGCCCGTTCGGTAGTGTAGCTGCTGGAGTGGCGTCGCGGGAAACAGAGAGCTGAGGACGAAGGTTCCGCCTTTTGCTAACCTCAAGTCATTGCGTCCCAGTCCCCCCCCCCCGTCCCCCCCCCCCCCCCCCCCCCGTCCCAGGCCCTCTAGAGAGATCTGGGCTCTGTTTTGAATAGCGAGTGTACCGACTGATGGAGCCTTCACTGGCCCACCGTTTATCTAAATGGTCAAATGACTCCCCCCTCAACGTTTTGTTTTCTATACCTGCTGACCCCTCATTTCCCAGGGTTTTGAGAGAAGGCTTCACCAGACCCCAAGCCCCCCTTCCTTTAACAAAGTTCTCGTCTCAGCCTTGGCTGATGTACTTCTTGTACATCTTGAAGTGAAACCCAAAGTCCCTATAGCTCTACTGGAAAGGAACAGATCTTTTCTGTGTCCAGCACACTGTCAAAAAGAAAAACTATACTCATACACGAACTTCATTACATCTACCTTACATCTACTTTACATATTTGCTACCAGTTTTTAGAAAAGGCCCGTTTTGCTGTTCTCTCCTGCAGGGACTTGAGAAACACAGTGTGGGATGTCCCTTAGAGAAACTAGTCTCAGTTTGGGGGCGTCTCACAGCAATGAGCGTGCGTGCGTGCGTGCGTGCCTGCGTGCCTGCGTGCGTGCATGTGTGTGTGTGTTACTACTAGTAGTAGTATCTTCCACCAATCCAAAAGCTAAAAACATCATCAGAAATCTTCTTGGGTCTATGGAAAAGTTTCCTCCGTTTCAATGTTACTGATTCTCTGATGTACCTCACCAATGTATTTTAAGCTTGCCTTGATTTTTTTTTTTTTTACTTTCTTTGTTCTATAAAACTATGAAATTGCGTCTACGTTGGAACATGGAATTTGACGTAACCTAAATTTCTGTTCCCCAAGCTGAGGTCACTCAAAGCGACTCCTGAATAAACTAGTATTCCCTTTAAGATGAGTGTGCTGGTTTGAATAAGAAAGGTCCCCATAGGCTTTCCATATACTTGATGCATGCTTAGTCATCAGGAAGTGGCACTACTTGAGAAGGATTAAGGGGTGTGGCCTTGTTGGAGGAAGTACGCCACAGGGGATGCGCTTTGAGGTTTCAAAAGCCCAAGCCAGACCAAGCAGCTCTGTCTTCCTGTTCCCTGAAGATCTGAAATGTAGAATTCGCAGCTGTTTCTCCAGCACCATGTCTACCTGCTTGAAGCCATGCTTCTGCCATGATAAAAATGGGCTAAACCTCTGCAACTATAAGCAAGACCCAATTAAGTGCTTTTGAAAGGGAAAATTTTTAATTAGCATTAAAGCAACCAGAACAGCAGAGCTCTCTAACTCATAAGTGCAGGTCGACAGGTATGCCAGCCCAAGGTCCCAGATGATAAGTCACAAAGAATGCGGAGATAGGAGACAAAGGCCTACTGAGTGTTCCAGGGACCAGCTGGCCATAAAAGATAGGGAGGATACACAAGGACAAATTCCTGAGAGAAGCAGGTACCGGACATGATCAAGTGAGTAATGAGCCAAGACCCCTCATCCAATTTTATGGTGTTTGCTTAATCCTCTTTGAGGCCCGCACACAATGTTCCAGGTTTGAGTTTAACCAGATGTGTTGTCAGCTCAGATAAAACATCTACCCTCGGGTTTCAAGAAAAACAGGAACCAAGGACTGTACCCATGTGATTAAGTCTGAGCTTACCCCAGATCTGCCTACGCAATTTGCTGATGTTCAAATGTTTTAAACAACCAATCATGTGTGGCCGCGCCAAAACTTCCTGCTCCCCCCGACCCTTGCCCATATAAACCCCAAACCCCTGGGCTTCTGGGTCGACCCCTCTGTCTCCTGCATGAGATCGTGTCGACCCAGAGCTCCGCCAATAAACTGCCTCATGTGTTTACAGCAAGACGGTCGTTTGTGTGTCTTTGGGTGCGCGCCATCCCGAGGCTTGAGTGAGGATCTCCCTTCGGGGGTCTTTCACTTTCCTTTATAAGAGTTATTGTAAAAAGGTTTTTTTGTTTGTTTGGTTTTGGTTTTGGTTTTGAGTTGTTTTTTTTTTTTTTTTTTGGCCTGCTTCAATTGCTGTCTGGGAGGTTTACTGTCTCCACCTGGTAACTAGGCCCGGTAGTGGAAGCTTCTAGTCTTCATACAAGCTAACCTAGACCTAGACTGTTTTCAGCCTCTGTGACTTACACTTAATACGCTCACCCTTTCTTGTTCTTTCTGAGCTCATAACTCGATGGTTCAATTCAGCTGTTCTGGTTCAAACTCTTCTCCCAGATGACTTATTCAATCCGGTTTTTCTCTGGCTTCTGAATTGCTTTGCTTGGCCTCAGACTAACTCTAGTAATCTGCTCTAATCTTTCTGGCTCCTTCTCATTCTTTCATTCAACTTCTCTCTGTAAAACTCTCCCAGTAAAACAGCTTCCTTTCTCCTCATTCTCTGTGTTGCTCCCTTAAGGAGCTTCTCTTTCCTCTCTGTTCTCATGAGAGTTGGGTATATCCTATTCTGTCAAATCTTTCTCTGATTCCTTTTTTTTTTTTTTCTGGCACCCAGTTAGGCATCACTTTCAAATATGGGTGCTTTCTTCTACAAACTAACTTTACTTTCATTTTTTGGGATTAAAAGTATGTACCACCATGCTTGGACCTAAGCTTTTCTTTACCTGAAATTTGCTCTATACCAGGCTGGCCTTGAACTCAGATCTGCTTGCCTCTGTCTCCTGGATTAAGGATAAGGATATGTTTGTATTCCAGCCAGACCACACAGACCTAAGAAGGTCTTTAGATGTGATCTCTTGCCTCTGTTTTTAATTCAGAACAGCCATATTCTGAATTGAAATTCATCTACAAGTTGTTTTGATCATGTGTCTCTTCCTAGCAATAGAACACTAAGTATTATTTTATACTAGTAGGCACTGTAGTAGAGAGAGAAGTTCACCAAAATGCTAAGCCTTCATTTTCTGAAGGAGCAGAGGGGTTCAGCCTTCTTGAAAAAGACTGACACCCAACTAGCTCACTCTAGTTACTTTATTCAAAAATATACAAGGTTAATGGGGGTGGGGAAAGGTTCCAACTGCCAAAGTTATCTTGTTCTTGCTGCCCGTGAGAGCAGACAACCTACACAAATCTCACTCCCTTTTGATTATGACCAGCTAGGTTTGCTAGAAGTCTCAGGACCAAGGTCAGTATAGCTGCAAGCTCTCACGTAGCACCAACTGCAGATTCTTGAGTGGGACAACGTTTCTTCAAGGCTCAAACAGTCTCAAAACAATCTCTCAGCCTCTACCAGTTAAGGCTTTGCTAATTTGGGATCCACCAATAGCCCAGTGACCACTCAGACTCAAGAATCAATTCAAAACAGAAGGTTTATTGAACTTTCACTTCCAAACTGATTGAATGGGGAAGCAGCCAGACACGGGAGCCAAGACTGAGACCCAGGGCTGTTCCCCAGACTAGGTTTTATAGGAAAAAACCCACAAACAGGTACACTTGCAACATTTTAGTTATCTAGATAAAGCAGTGCAGTCTTACCTTTAAGCTGATTGTCTAAGTCCAAGTTCATAGGAATCTGGGGAGTTTCCAAGACCCGAGGGCCTCATGATGGGGAGCTTCCAAGCTGGAGCAAGATGGCTAGGAACATTAGGTCAAATTAAGGTGATGAGCTAAAATGATAGAACAATCGTCAAGCTTGAACACGACACTGAAACATTTCACTCAAAGCCAGACACAAAGGCTTTATTATACATTTCACTCAAAGCCAGACACAAAGGCTTTACTTCCCATATCACTGCAACCGAGACAATGAGGGATATGGGTTTTATATCAACAGTTGCTAGTATGCTCTAAATGTAAACACACGCACTAATGTGTATTCATGTATCACTGATAGCATAAAACCAAAAAAAAAAAAAAAACCAAAACACTAATAAGCATAAAGTTAGTACAAAGAGTTACAAAGAATGGTTATTGAGTGGCCATTTGGGGTTAAGGGAACAATGAGAAACAGAAAGAAGGTAAAAGGTGTGCATCTGAATTCAACAAGCATTCTTTAAGAATAGAGAATGAGGACTGGAGAGATGGCTCAGCGGTTAAGAGCACAGACTGCTCTTCCAAAGGTCATGAGTTCAATTCCCAGCAACCACATGGTGGCTCACAACCATCTATAATGTGATCTGATACCCTCCTCTGGCCTGCAGGTGTATATGTAGGCAGAGCTCTATATACATAATAATAAATAAATAAATCTTAAAAAAAAAAAAGAATAGAGAATGAATTCTTCCACTATTAGTCCCTCCTCTAAAGGAATAACAAGGGCAAATGCACACATTTAAAACATGTGTGGTGGATCAAATAAAATTGGTTCCTATAGACCCAAAGAGAGTGGCCCTATTAAGAGGTTTGGCCTTGTTGGCGTGGGCGTGGCCTTTTGGAAAAAGTATGTCACTGGGATGATGGCCTTTGAGGTTCTGTGGATCTCAGCTACCTTTCCAGCACCATGTTTCCCACCATGATGTTAATAGACTAAACTCTGAACTGTAAGCCATCCCCCAATGAAATGTTTTCCTTCATAAGAGTTGCCCTGATCATGATGTCTCCTCACAGCAATAGAAACCCTAACAGAGACAATGTGATAACTGGAAGAAATAAGTAAAATGAAAGAATAGACTTAGGTCTACCTTAGAACAGGAGAGCAGACTTCATTGGTCTGAAATGTTGGCATGCCCAAACCCTGTGACTCGGTATCCTAGGAAAGAGAAGAATGCTCTGCAGCATCTGAGAACCAGTTTTTGGAGTGGACAGAGGGCCATGTGGAGAGAGGAGGTCACCAGGGTGGGAGAGAAGCCAGATTGCCCAGTTTTGAGACCTTCTGGCTCCAGAGCCAGTAAGGCGATTGACCACTTTCTGGAATTCGTGGGTGGTTGGTTTCTTGACAACTCAGGCCTGCTTTTATAGCTCTGGTTTTGAGGTAGTGGGTTTCTTTAACAACAATGCCTTGTTGATTCTCTTGATGATTGAGAGTCTTTTTTCCCCCCTGAGACAGAGTTTCTAGCCCCAGGTGTCTTGGAACTCACTCTGTAGACCATGTTGGCCTCAAACTCAGAGATCTGCCTCTCTCCTGAGTGCTCGGAATAAAATTATGTGCCACCACTGTCTGACTTCAAGGGTCTTTATAAATATACTTTTATTTATTTAATGCATATGAATGTTTTGCCTGCATGTATGCCTGTGTACTGTATGTGTGTCTGGTGCCCACAGGGACCAGAAGAGGGCATCAGATCTCCTGGGACTGGAGTCGTAGATGGTTGTGAACTGCCACGTGGGTGCTGGGAATCAAACTGGGACCCTAGAACAGAAGCAGTGCTCTTAACTGCTAGTCCAGCCCTCCAGCCCCTGTTTGAGGGTCTTAATCCTTAATATATATACTATTGCTTCTGTTTTTTACACAGAGAAAATGTTAAGCGATTGGCCCCAAGCTGCTTGGGTCTTAAGTGGAAGAGCAAAGGAAGGAAAATAAAAGGGAACATTGGATTATGAGCCTCAAGAGTAGACTGAAGGAGAACGATGTAGACTTTTGTAGCTCTGTGTTTCTAAAGATGTAATGTATTAATTGATATTATTTTTTGAGACAGGATCTCACTGTACAGTCCTGGCTGCCCCAGAACTCACAGAGCTCCCTCCTGCATTTGTCTCCTGCCTGCTGGTGTTACAGGTCTGCTCCACCATGCCTGGCTGGTCCTAGATTCATTATCAGGAGTGGAAGCATTACCAACTGCTCATCTGGCAGCCCTGGAGATCAGGTTTTCTCTTCTTTAATTCTTGAAAAGAATATTATAGTTTCTATTTTAATTAATTATATCAATGAGTTATATTCACAATGCCAGTGAGTTAATAGGTAATTAATGGATTAATAGTAATGTAATCATTAATATTGTTAAATCAATAAGAATCTTAATGCATTGCATTAATAGACTATCTAGTTCTCACTCCTAAAATAAACACAGTCTGGTCTAGATTTTTTTTTTTTTTAAGTATTTGCAGGTTCCATTTGCTAATTTTTCTTGTTCGGTTGGGGTTTTGTTTGTTTGTTTTGTTTTTGTTTTTCAAGACAGGGTTTCACTGTGTAGCCTTGGCTGTCCTGGACTCACTTTGTAGACCAGGCTAGCCTCGAACCCACATCAATCCACCTGTCTCTGCCGGCCTGAATGCTGGGACTAAAGGCATGCACCACTATGCCTGACTGCTAATATTTTCTTTAGTGTCTTTTAAAATCTCTGTTTATAGATGTAGAGACCCACAGCCAAACATTAGGCTGTGCTCAGAGAATCCTGCTGAAGAAGGGGAAAAAGAATTGTAGGAGCCAGAGGGGTCAAGGACACTACAAGAAAATCCACAGAATTAACCAATCTGGACTCATAAGGGCTTACTGAGATTGATTCAGCAACCAGAGAGCCTGTGTAGTCCAACCTGGGACCTCTGCATTTATATTACAGTTGTGTGTCTTGGTGTTTTTGTGGGACTCCAAAGAGAGAGAGTGGGGCTGTCCTTGACATTTTTGCTTGCTTTTGGGACCCTTGTCCTCTTACTGGGTGGCCTCGTCCAGCCTTAATATGAGGGGAGGTACCTAATCTTATTGCAATTTGATATGCCATGTTTGGTTGATATTCCTGGGGGGCCTGCCATTTTCTGAAGGGAAACAGAGGAGGAGTGGATGGGCAAGGAGGGGCGGGATCCTGAGAGTAGGGGGGCAACTACTGTGGTCAGGATATAGTATAATTTGAAAAATGTGAAAAGAATTTATACTTACAGATGCCATTAACATAGTTTTCCTTTGTACTGTTTTGGGTTGTTTTTTGTTTCTGGTTTTTGTTTTGTTTTGTTTTGGTTTTGTTTGTTTGTTTGTTTGGTTGGTTGGTTGGTTTTTGGTCAACTTGACAGAACCTAGAATCATCTAAGAGAGAACCTCAATTGAGAAAATGCCCCCGTCAGACTGCCCTATAGGCAAGGGGCGTTTTCTTTCTTTCTTTCTTTCTTTCTTTCTTTCTTTCTTTCTTTTTAAAGATTTATTTATTTATTATTTATACAGTAACTATGCTGCCCACATGTGTGCCTGAAGGCCAGAAGAGGGTACCAGATCTTATTATAGATGGTTGCGATCCACCATGTGGTTTCTGGGAATTGAACTCAGGACCTTTGGAAGAACAGACAGTGTTCTTAACCTCTGAGCCATCTCTCAGGCCCAAGGGGCATTTATTGATTGATGATTGACATGGAAGGGCCCAGCCCACTGTGGGTACCAGACATGGACAAGTAGTCCTGGTGTGTATAAGAAAGCAAACTGAGGGCTGGGGAGATGGACTCTCCAGAGGTTGAGAGCACTGACTGCTCTTCCAGAGGTCCTGAGTTCAATTCCCAGCAACCACAGGGTGGCTCACAACCATCTATAATGTGATCTGATGCCCTCTTCTGGCCGAATTAAAAACAAACAAAAAGGCTGGGAGGTGGCAGCCCAATGAGTGCAATGGCCCAATGAGTGCAGGCTCCTCGAGGAGAGGGCGGAGGAGAAGAGGAAGCCAGCGGGCTATAGGCCTCTTCCTCGTGTGGTGGCCTGCTGGGTGGGGGTCTTGTGTAGTGTAGCCCGAGTCATGGATGCGCTAATCCCGGCCATCAATAAGCTGCAGGACGTCTTCAACACAGTGGGCGCCGACATCATCCAGCTGCCTCAGATCGTGGTAGTGGGATCGCAGAGCAGCGCAAAGAGCTCAATGCTGGAAAGCCTAGTGGGGAGGGACCTTCTTCCCAGAGGGACTGGTGTGGTCAGCCGGAGACCTCTCATTCTGCAGCTGGTCCACGTTTCGCCAGAAGATAAACGAAAAAACAAAAAGGAGTGGAAGCAGAAGAACGGGGTAAATTTCTTCACACCAAAAACAAGCTTTATACAGATTCTGATGAAAGACAAGACAAGAAATTGAAAATGAAACTGAAAGAATTTCAGGAAATAATAAGGGACTAAGGCCTGAGCCAATCCATCGTAAGATTTTCTCACCCAATGTTGTCAATCTGACACTTGTGGGTTTACCAGGAATGACCAAAGTACCTGGTACTCAGTGCTCAGCCCAGGGATATTGAGCTTCAAGTCAGTCAGCAATCCCAGTCCCATCATCCGAGCCGTCACTGCTGCAAATACAGACATGGCACCCTCAGAGGCACTCAAAATCTCCCGGGAGGTGGTGGATCCAGACAGGCGCAGAACTCCAGCTGTAATCACTGACCTTGATCTCACGGATGCTGGGACCTGACGCCACGGATGTCTTGATGGGAAGGGTTATTCCAGTCAAGCTTGGAATAATTGGAGCAGTTAACAGGGGCCAGCTAGATACTAACAATAAGAAGAGTGTGACTGAGTCGATCCGTGATGAATATGCTTTTCTTCTGAAGAAATACCCGTTTCTGGCCAACAGAAGTGGAACGAAGTATCGTGCTAGGCCACTGAACAGATTACTTATGCTTCACATCAGAGTTAAAAACAAGGATAAATGTTTTAGCTGCTCAGTATCAGACCCTTCTAAATAGTTATGGTGATCCTGTGGATGATAAAAGTGCCGCTTTATTCCAGCTTGTTACCAAGTTTGCCACAGAGTATCGTAACACTATTGAAGGAATAGCGAGGTATATCGAAACTTCTGAGCTATGCGGTGGCGCTAGGATTTGTTATATTTTCCATGAGACTTTCGGGCAAACTTTAGAATCTGTTGACCCACTAGGTGGCCTTAACACTGTTGACATTTCGACTGCCATTAGAAACGCTACTGGCCTGGCCCTCGTCCTGCTTTATTTGTGCCTGAGGTTTCATTTGAGTTACTGGTCAAACTGCAAATAAAGCGTCGAGAGGAGCCCAGCCTCCGCTGTGTGGGAGCTGGTCCATGAGGAAACGCAGAGGATCAACCAGCACTGTAGCAACCACAGTACACAGGAATCGCTTACAGTTCCCTAAACTTCACAATGCCATGGTTGAAATAGTGACTTGTCTTCTTTGGAAACGGTTGCCTGTTACAAATGAAATGGCACATGATTTGGTGGCAATTGAACTAGCGTATATCAACACAAAACATCCTGACTTTGCTGATGCTTGTGGGCTAATGAACAATAAGACAGAGGAACAAAGAAGAAACAGGCTAGCACGAGAGCTACCTTCAGCTGTATCACGAGATAAGTTAATTCAGGACAACAGAAGAGAAACTAAAAATGTTGCGTCTGGAGGTGGTGGGGTTGGAGATGCTGCTCAGGCACCAGCAGCAGGCAACTGGAGAGGAGTGCTGAAAACTTCAAAAGCTGAAGAATTACTTGCTGAAGGAAATCAAAACCAATTCCAATTATGCCAGCAAGTCCACAAAAAGGCCATGTTGTCAATCTGCTGGATGTTCCAGTTCCAGTTGTATGAAAGCTGTCTGCCCGTGAACAGCGAGATTGCAAGGTTGTTGAAAGATTCATCAAATCGTATTTTCTAATTGTCAGAAAGAATATTCAAGATAATGTCCCAAAGGCAGGAATGCACTTTTTGGTTAATCATGTGAAAGATACTCTTCAGAGTGAATTAGTGGGGCAGCTGTATAAATCATCATCATTAGATGACCTTCTGACTGAGTCTGAGGACACGGCACAGAGCAGGAAGGAAGCAGCTGATATGCTAAAGGCATCACAAGGAGCCAGTCAAATTATTGCTGAAATCCGAGAAACTCATCTTTGGTGAACAGAACTGTTCAACACCCAGACTTTGTTGACTTGAACCTGCTGGCTAGTTACTGCCTACCTGAGTAGTTTACTTATGAACTCTTATGTATTACAGTGTGTGAGTTTGCTCATGTGAAGACTGAAAAGTACACTCTGCATTATGCAATAGATCGCATGTTTAATTCACATTATTCATGTTCCCTAGGCACATGTATATCAAGTCTGTCCGTTTCAAACTTACAAGAACAATTGATATTCTACGTGTACAAAGCAGTTTGCCTGTGCATATGATGACTCATGTAACCTTTTTCAGTCTTAAAGCTGCAGCTGTAGTCCTCAAAAAAAGAAACTCCAGGACATTTCATGACTATAATGCATGCGCTATTTATATAGACTGACCTGGCTTTAGAAGATGGGACTTGACAGGTTCCTCACATAATCAATGTATCCATCCGCATATCCTCCTTTTTATAGTCTTTAAAAAAACAAAACAAAACAAAACTCTATAACTTTTGCTGTCTTGAGTAATGTATAAGATCTGAAAGACTCATAAAAATGTAGGAACAGATGTGTAGTTAATGGCTCCTGTGTCTACACTCCCCTCGTGTGTTAGAAATTAAAATGTGCTTTTGATTCATAATTTAAAAGAGAAAGAAAGAAAGCAAGAAAGCAAACTGAGCAGTTCCGGAGAGCGACCCATGACCTCTGCACTCTGTCATGACCTCTGCTTGCTTCAATCTCTACCTCGAGGCTCCTGACTTGAGTTCCTGCCTGGACATTCCCTCATGATGGACACCAAGCTATAAGACAAAGTGAACCCTTTCTGCCCGAGTTGCTTTCGGTCAGTGTTTATGCCACAGCAACAGAGAACAAACCAAAACAGTGATCTAGAGGACTTTCTACCTTCAGAATTGTGAGAAATGAATCTGCTTAATCTTTTAGTGTAACACCGATAGAGATAATATTAGAGGGTTCATGTTGGAAATCTATATTATCATAATTAAGACCATATATGCAAAATAAATAAATGTTTTAAAAAGTAATAGCTGGGCTGCAGAGACGGTTCAGTGGTTAAGAGCACTTTTGCTCTTGCAGAGGATCCAGATTTGATTCTGAGCACCCACGTGGTAGTTCAGAAACATTCCAGTCCTGGGAAATCTGATACCCTCTTCTGACCTCCATGGGTTCTAAATAGGTACATGATGCATATACATATATGCAGAGAAAACCCTTAAAGTAAATTGACTAAATCTACATTTACTTTCTTTTTTGTTTATTTGTTTTTTGAGACAGGATTTCTTGTAGGCATCACCTTTTCCAAACCTACTGTATTTGGGGTTCTTTAATGCATATCCCTCCCTTCCAACCCAAAAAGAAAAGAGGTTAATGGGAACAGGAGAAGTAGACCTTTTTTAATTCAGTTCCTGGAGCAATTCCCCTGGCATAGTCAGCAGGATTTCAGCAGACCAGCAATTCCACCAAAGTTGCTGCTGGAACTTGGAACAGCAGTCGGAACCTGGAGGCCCGAAGCCTTTGTTGGACGTGTTTCAGCTGGCAAAAACCAAGCCCCACCCCCACGAAGTGGTTCAACTTCTAAGTGGATAAACATCACCTGTTCTCTCACAAGTCAGTTCCCCATCCCACACTTGGGATCCAAACAAAAACTTATTTATATCCACTACAGTTTCTTGTGTAGCCTTGGCTGTCCTGGAACTTACTCTATAGACCAGACTGGCCTCGAACTCACAGAGATCCACCTGACTCTGCCTCCTAAGTTCTGGGATCAAAGGCATGTGCCACCACCACCTGGCTACTTTTAATTTAAGTAAAAAACAAACAAAGCGGGCATGGTAACACACACCTTTAATCCCAGCACTTGGGAGGCAGAGGCAGGCAGATTGATGTGAGTTCAAGGCCAGCCTGGTCTACAAAGCAAGTCCAGGATAGCCAAGGCTCCACAGAGAAACCCTGTCTTGAAAAACCAAAAAACAAAACAAAACAAAAAACCGGAAAATAGTAGCCTTGTAGAATCCATTAAAACTTGTAAATCTTTTTCTGTCTTCTGGGTAAGTATAAATATTTTGGGAAATTAACCACACAGAGGTTTCCTCCACTGCTGGTGAGGGTGTAAGTTGTTATAATTAGTATACCAATGATTGGCATTATCCCCAAAAGTTTACATTAAACGTATTGCATTTGTACTCATAACCAGCTGGAATGCATCCACCAATTCACTGAAGACACAGACAAGAACGTCTGTAGCAGTGCTCTTACGACCCACAACCGGCAGCTGCCAAACGTCAGCCCATCTACCAGACAGGTGGACGGTGGTGTGTTCTCATGGTAAAATACACCCGACAATGAGCAAGTTCTGCAACGTTAAGGAACCTCATAAGCATCAAGCTGCATTCAGAAAGCCTGACCCAAAAGCATAGTTACTGCATGCTTTCATTTATTATATGATCAAAACCAGGTAAAAGTGATCTGTGATGTTAGAAGTCCAACAGTGAGTAGCCTTGAGGTCAACAACCTGAAAGGCACAGAAATGGGGTGTGGTGGCTTGAAGGAGAAGGGCCCCCGTAGGCTCTTAGGTTGGACTGCGTAGTCCCCAGTCGGTGGAACTGTCTGTGAACGATTATGATGTGTGGCCTTGTTGGAGGAGGTGCGTTACCAGGGGTGAGTTTTGAGGTTTCGAAACCCTAATCCCGTTTCCACTGCACTCTCTCTGCCTCTTGCTTGGGGATCAAGATGTGAGCTCCCTGCTGTTCCTGCTGCCGTGCCATGTCCAGCCAGTCCAACAATGGCCGTCAAGAGCCCAGTAGATGTTCAGCCTACAAGGACGATGTCTCAGCTGCTCTTCGGCACACATCCAACTCCTGAAGAAGTAGGCTCTAATGTCAGTGAAAAAATGGACTCGCCAGCAGAAACGGGAGCAAGCAGGCAAAGAGCAAGCGCTTCCTTCTTCCTGTCCTGTATATGGCCGCGACCAGAAGGTGTGGCCCAGATTTTAAGATTGATTTTTTCCCCCCCACCTCAAAAGATCTGGATTTCAGATAGGTCTTCCCGCTGTAAGTGATTTAGTAAGAGAAGTCCCTCATGGCTGTGCCCATCCACTTGGGGTTTAGTTAATTCCAGATGTAGTCAAGTTGACAACCAAGAACAGCCGTCACAAAGGCCTTTGCTCTGCTGTCACGGACTTGAATGCTCTGAAACTGTAAGCTCCATTAAAGGCCTTCTTTTAATAAGTTGCCTTGGTCATGGGGTTTTATCACAGCAACAGAACAGGAACTAAGACAGGAGCATTCTGAACATGGGTGGCATCCTGCCTCTTGAGTGGAGATCGTGTTAGGGGTGTCCACTGTCTGAAAACCGACGTGAACGTCCTATGCTTTTCTGGTACATTATAGTTGGATGAAAATTTTGAAAATAAGCAGAAGATGAAGGGCACCTGGTGAGCAGGTCAGTCTCTAAAATGCTTGCCATGCAAACACAAGGACCTGAGAGTTTGATTCATCAGAACCCACATAAAAAAGCTGGGCATGATGCCGTGGGCTTGAAATTCCAGTGCCAGAGAGGTGGGGGGGGGGGGCGGGGGAGGGAGTGTGGGCCTCACTGGCCAGCCAGGCTTGCCTACTCTATAAGAAAGCCTGGTTCAAAAACCAAAGCTGTAGGGCCTCCTCCAGGAACCCTTAAAGTTGTCCTCTAGTCTGCACACACGTATACACACGCACACATGCACACACACACATGCACACGCACATGCACACGCACACACACAGGCACATGAACATGTACCTGTCTGCATATACCCAAAACCAAAAATCCTTTTGAAATATAAACCTAGGGATATTGTAGGTGGGCCCAATCCCCAACACTGCAAAAAGAAAAAAAGAGAACCAGGGAATATAAAAAGTGTGAGAGAGCCAAACAAATAAAGGGGGAAATAGAGGGGAAGAAGGAGGGGAAAAGAAGCGAGAGAGTGGGGAAGGAGGAAGGAAGGAATTCTTTTTGTTGTTATTGTTCTGTTTGTTTGTTTCTCGAGATAAGGTTTCTCTGTGTAGCCTTGTCTGTCCTGGATTTGCTTTGTAGACCAGGCTGGCCTCGAACTTACAGAGATCCGCCTGCCTCTGCCTCATCAAGTGCTGGGATTATGGACATGAGCTACTACCCCCAGCTGGAAGGAATTCTTGACTTTAGAAGCTAGCCTGGCACCACGACTCCATGTTTTGCTGTGTAGATAGAAACTCAAAAAATAAAATAAAATAAAATAAAATAAATAAATAAATAAATAAATAAATAAATAAATAAACGCACTTGAGGCAAGTCATTCAGAAGCCACGGTAGCACAAGGCAAAGCTAAGCGCTTCCTTGTGTTTGTCAAAGCACAGACAAAAATGTGGTCACTTTGCCAAGTACAAAACACTAAGCCCCTTTCTCTTGGTCAAAATGAGTAACTATTAGCTCTTTAAAATGTATGGCCTTATTTTCATGTGACTCCCTTCTCCCGAGAGACTAGCTTGAAATGCGCAGTCATAGAAATGCCCTAGTCTTGGGGAGTGGGCTGGAATTCACAGGCCTCCTGCTGCCATCTTCCTGACGTGGGAACTACAGGTGCAGCATGCTTAGAAAGAATGTTTTATTTACTGGTTATGTTTCAGTTCATTTTCTCCTTCTTCCTTTTTTTTTCCTCCCCTAATACCAGGAATTCAATCCGGGCCCTTCAGACTGCTACTATGCCAACTCTGTTTCCTGGGAAAGGTATGTGTTTGTATGAACCTCAAAAAACAAGGAGGCCAAAAGAAAATATAATTTTTCCAGCTAAAATTTAACAATTGCATTATCACAAAAACACTGCAAAGTCAAAAACACTGCAATTCAAAACACTAGCTTCTGGGGGCTTCAGTGGAGTAGACAGAGGAGCAGGCAGCCTGTGACCTCATCCAGCCAGCCTGTGACTACTGTCATACTGTATGTGTGTGTGCATGCAACAATGAGACTTTTTTTTTTTTTTTTTTTTTTTTTAGTTTTTTGAGACAGGGTTTCTCTGTGTAGCCCTGGCTGTCCTAGAACTCACTTTGTATACCAGGCTGGCCTGGAACTCACAGAGATCCGCCTGCCTCTGCCTCCCTAGTCTTGGGATTACAGGGGTGCACCACCACATCTGATTTACAGTGAGAGATTTTTGCAAGTAAAATAAATGCTGACTTGATATACCTAAGAATGATAAATTGTACAAACAAAACTAAATCTTTAAACTGGCCATTTCTTGGAGTGATTCTGAGGAGTGCTGTTAACCTTGCCAGAAGAGTTGAATGTGCGTTTTCATTTTCCAGTGTTTTTGCGTTCACTATAAAGCCATAGTCCTTTTTTATGATCTTGACAGAAGTCCAAAGAGAAACAGGTCAGAACGATGGAAAGTGCTTCCAACATCACACCCTGAACTGATCAAAAAATACGAATGAAGGAAAGTCAGATCTGTTTTAGTGGGACCGAGTCAGGACAGCAATTAAAATATCTTCATTGTCATCAAAGTAGCTGGACTAGCTGGGACTGGTAGAGAGCTTGCCTGGGAGTGCACAGCCCTGGGGCTTCGATCCCCAGCGCTGCATAAATCAGGTGTGGTGGCACACGCCTTTAAGTCAGCACGTGGGATATTTATGCGGAAGGATCAGAAATTCCCAGTCATCCTCAGCTGTGCATTGAGTCTGAGGCCAGCCTGGACTACATGAGACAGCGTCTAAAGAAAAAATGTAATTGGAACCAGGAGTGGTGGCGCACGCCTTTAGTTCTAGCACTAGGGAGGCAAAGGCAGGTGGATCTCTGAATTTGAGGCTAGCCTGGTCTACATTGTAAGCTCCAGGACATCCAGAACTACATGGAGAGACCCTCTCTCAAAAAAAAAAAAAAGAAAGAAAGAAAGAAAGAAAGAAAGATGTAGTATTTAGTACAATTCAGGTTTTGTGAACTATTAAGAATATTTTTGTGCTGGATGGCGGTGGCGTACAACTTTAATCCTAGCACTCGGGAGGCAGAGGCAGATGGATCCCTGTGAGTTCGAGGCCAGCCTGGTCTACAATTTGAGTCCAGGACAGCCAAGGCTACATAGAGAAACCCTGTCTTGAAAAACAAACAAACAAAAAAGCACACCAAAAAAAAAAAGAATATTTTTGTATTATTGCCAAAATATATATGGGTTCATTTTAAAAATACATTAGTTTAGTTTTTATTCCATTTCACACACTACCTCCTTTCTGCATAGCCTTGGCTGTCCTGGAACTCACTCTGTATACCAGGCTGGCCTTGAACCCACAGAGATCCACCTGCCTCTGCCTCCAGAGTCCTGGGATTAAAGGTGTGTGTGCCGCCGCCGCCGCCGCCGCAACCACCACCTAACCCTTTCTGGACCCTTTTAGCCCTTTCCTCCTTACTGTCTCCCTGCATACAGAATCCTGCCACTGAGTTTAAAGAGTTGGATTAAAGGCCTTGATTTCCTGGATGATGGCCTAGGTAAATACGGCCGACTTGATTTAGTGATGTAAAAATATGGCCCTTTAGGTCTCCATTCAAGTATGCCATTAGTCAAAACTTCCTTGACCACCCTATTAAAAAACAACAACAACAACAACAACAGAACCCTCTCCCACATGTTCTTTTCCACTTCCTCAGCTCTGGCAGCCATCTGCTCTCCTTAAATTCTGTGAGGGAAAGGAACTTTTATTACTGTTGCTGTATTCCCCACAGCCGGTGCAAAGTTAAGTCTTTTATTAAATCAATAAACGAGTAAATACATATAATGACATGGTCATCATTTCATGGTCATCATTCTTTAAGTGTTTACAGACAGTAAATGAATAATAAGGGCCATAAAATGCTACCTTTATTACCACTGCAAGCGGCGCCAAGAAGGGCACACTAGGTCCAGACTCAGCAAGGGGAATCACCATAGAGAAAAATAGCAAGCGAACTTGCTTCGCCTCATAAGAGTCAACTGTTTGTTTTCCTCTCTTACGCAGTATAAATAGTGAAGCATATGTGCACTTCTCCCAGCAAGAAAAACTCCCCTGCTAAAGGCTGCACAGGGTTTTTGTTGGGGGTTGGGCTTTTTTGTTTGGTTTTGTTTGGTTTGGTTGGTTGGGCTTTTTGCAAACACTTACGACAGTAAAGCTGTTATAGACCTGTAGCTTAGTCTTACATTACTAAATCAAGGTAGCAGCATTTACTTAGGACATAATCTAGGAAACAATGGGCTTTAAGTCCAACTCTTTACGCACATCAGCAGGGCCGTGGGTGGATAAGCAGGTAGAGACAATAAGACGGTATTATCTAATTTGCACCATCTTGGAGTTTGTCTGAACAAATGGTTGGCAGAATATTGCTACTTTCTCAAAACAGGAGTCCTGAGCCTTGACCTTGGAGTCTGTGAAAAGTATAAAATGAACAAAACTTGTGATTATTAAAACATAAACAAACAAACAAACAAAGCCCCCCCACATTTCCTAAACCTCCACAGTGGTTCGATTTCCTGCTAAAAATTAAGAATAGAGGCTGAAGAAATGGCATACGTATTAAAAGCACTAACAGCTCTTCCACATGACAACTCCCAACAGTCTGTAATTCGTCTTAGAAGTTCCGACGTCCTCTTCCGGCCTCCACTAGCACCAGGCAAGCATGTGGTGTACAAACATACATGAGGGGCAAAAACACTCATACACATAAAATAAATAAATCCAAAAAGAAAACCTCAAGTGAGGTGGGAGTTTAGATTGGAAAAAGCTGGACTGCCTCTCTTGTTGAGCCCTTTACTTTCCAGAAGCCGATTAATTTCCCTTTAAATATCAAATGGTTTGCCTTCAGCCCTGAATTTGAGTGACCGTGTTGCTGCACTAAGATCTTCTATATAGTCTGAGCCTTTTTCATTAACTCACACACTCTGCTGAGAATTCATTAAATGGGACAGGAGCTGTTTTGAATGGGAAGAAGAGAATATTGAGCCATTTACAGGTAGGTATCTTGGGAGGAAAGCTCTTTGGCTGGGTGTGGGAAACTGAGGCGGGAGGATGATGGAGATTTTGAAACCAACCTGGACTACATGTAGAGATTGTCTCAAGATAAACAAGCAGGGCTGGAGAGATGGCTCAGAGGTTAAGAGCACTGACTGCTCTGCCAGAGGTCCTGAGTTCAATTCCCAGCACCCACATGGTGGCTCACAACCATCTATAATGAGATCTGATGTCCTCTTCTGGCCTGTAGGTGTACATGCAGACAAAGCATTATATACATAATAAATAAATAAATAAATAAATCTTAAAAAAAGAAGAGTAAACAGGCAGCCAGGTGTTGATGGTGAACTCAGGAGGCAGAAGCAGGCAGATCTCTGAATTCGAGGCCAGCCTGGTCTACAGAGTGAGTTCCAGGACAGCCAGGTCTACATAGGGAAACCCTGTGTCCAAAAAAAAAACATCATCATCATCATATAAACAAAGTAAAGCTCATTGAACTTGAAACGAAAAAGCTGAAAATTTTCTAATCTATTTCCATAATCTTTTAAATATTTAGGTTACAAAGAGAAAAGATACAAGAAAATAAACATATGCCATCATAAAATATAACATTCTAGAACTTACAGAAACAGAGTCAGCTCTGAGTCTGTTGTTCCTCTGGGTCGTTGGTGATTCCGTATACGGCTGGGCATGGTGGCACATGTTTATATAACATTAGAACTTTGGAGGCTGAGGCAGGAATATTTTAAGTTCTTGGTAATCCTGAGCTACATAATGAGAGTATGTTTCAAAAAAAAAAAAGTAAAGCAAAAATAGTAACCAAATATTCTATATATGCATTATCTTGGTGGGCACAGGTGAGTGCAAGTGTAGTACACATATTGACCAGAAGATGGCAGCATAGAGCTATATTTGTGTTCTGTCACCGGGAAGTGCCCACTGGATTTATCTTGCTTAGAAAGACTAACTTCATATGACGCGGTGAATGACCCGATTATTTATGTAATTCTATCATTATTTTAAATAGCAACTCCATCCTGATTTTGTTACTTTTTATACGTAAACACCTAAGAACTGTGTATGAAGAACACAGGCTGTGGTTAGCTTAAAAAAAATGTTCTCAGAACCCCACTTCTTACTCTGAGTGGTACAGTAACAAAGAGAGGTCGGTCATACAGTGTGGACTGAGGTAAACCCATGCCTGAACTACATTAGTCCTGTTAATTATTTTTGCTTCAGACATTCTTTAACGTTGCTGTTGTTATATTGGTTTGATATTTTTGAGACAGGGCCTCTCTATGAATCCCTGAAGTTGCTATGTAGACAAGGACGGCCTTGAACTCAGGGATCCGCCTGGCTCTGCTCCTGAGTGTTGGACACTCTTACCTTTGTGAATTAGCAATTCTACCATTTCCAAGTGCTTGTGCCTCACTTTCTTCTCCCATTTTGGGGACTATTAAATTTAAAACTGATATTCTAAAGTACACAAAAATAAAATGTTTAGCATGCTTATTAGAAGTTATATTAAACAGACATTAGTATATACTATATACTAAACATTGACATTTTTGTAGGGTAATTTTTTTTAAGTTTAAGCTTATTAACATATCCTTTCTTGGGCTAGAGAGATGGCTCAGTGGTTAAGAGCACTGGATACAGTTTGAGAAGACTCGGGTTTGATTCCAAGCACACACGTGGCAGCTCACAACTGTCTGTAACTCCAATCCCTAGGGAAGGGATCTGAGGCCGTATTGTGGCCTCCAAAGGCACCAGATGTGCCCATGGTACACAGACACACATACAGGCAAAACACTCATATACATACTGATGAAGAAGAGATACCCTTTCTTTGTTAATGTTGATGGCCACCGATGAGCATCATCTTGGAAGAAACTATGGCTTTCATTGCTTTTGTAGGGTTTATTCTTGAAAGAAGTGGCAGGAGCAGGGCACAGTGGTGCAAGCCTTTAAGCCCAACATTTGTATAGTTTACAGGTTTTCAGAGTCATATTTAATGCATCCAAATAGCTTACTATTAAGCTGGACATAGTGGCACACACACCTGTAATCTCAGGAGTCAGGGAGGCAGAGTCAGGCGGATCTCTGAGTTTGAGGCCAGCCTTGTCTACAGAGCAAGTTCTTAGGACAGCCGGGTTTATACAGAGAAACCCTGTCTTAAGATACCCCCCATTGCCAGGCGTGGTGGCACACGCCTTTAATCCCAGCACTCAGGAGGCAGAGGCAGGCCGATCGCTGTGAGTTCGAGGCCAGCCTGGTCTACAAAGCGAGTCCAGGACAGTCAAGGCTACACAGAGAAACCCTGTCTCAAAAAAAACAAACAAACAAAAAAAAAAACCTCCCATTATCTCTTCAAATATTAAATAACCATGTACATATGTAAGCATTAATAAGAATAAGCTCCTTCCCTTTCTTATCCATTAAGTGAATCAAGAAAATAGTAAGGTTTTTTGGTTATTGTTGTTTTGGGTTTTGTTCGTTTGTTTGGTTTGGTTTGGTTTTTTTGAGACAAGGTTTCTTTGTGTAGCCTTGGCTGTCCTGGACTCCCTTTGTAGACAAAGCTGGTCTTGAATTCACAGAGAGCCACCTACCTCTGCCTCCCTGACTGCTGGGATTACAGGGGTGTGTGCCACCATGTCCAGCTTAATAGTAAGCTATTTAAATGCATTAAATATGACTCTGAAAAAACCTATAAATTATACAAATGCTGACTTTAATACAGTTGACTTGCATGTAAACTTTTTCTTCTGATTTTTTCATTGTAAGTTTCTTACCAGTTGTGTATTATAGATTTTTTCAAATGCATAGAAAAAATAGCCAAATAATGAATTATCAGCTAAAGATGTAGCTCCGGAATTCAGGAACTGTCCAATTCCTGCCCTATTTGCTTTGTGTTTACAGAAGCTTTTGATGAGCCATTTGAAAACAAGTTGCAGACATCAGGGTCCTTCAGCCATGGCTAGTACAATGCTCACATTTTTAAAAAATACATTCAATACAATCTTTCTTAATTTTTAAAAATTTTTATTTATTTGGTATGTGTGTGTGCGGTTCAAGACAGGGTTTCCCTGTGTAGCCTTGGCTGTTCTGGACTCCCTTTGTAGACCAGGGTGGTCTCGAACTCACAGAGATCCACCTACCCCTGCCTCCTGAGTGCTGGGATTACAGGCATGTGCCACCATGCCAGGTTGGTCCCCAATTTTTAAAACTAGTGTGTTTTGAAAATGATTCAAAGAACTATTCTTTTGTATAAAATATTCAAAAAAACAAAAAAAAAAAGGAGGTATAGCTGTGGTATTTCATCCTAAACAGGCAGGCTGTCACTTCTGTCCTTTGGAGCAGCCATTTAGCCTTGACATGCAATGTTCATCTTCCGTGAGTCACGCTTTTACAACAGTGCATATTACTAATCACGCATCTCAACCACTCTGTAGACAGAAAGCAGGCATGCTTTTTTGCTTTTAAATAGTAAGGCCTGTTCCATCCTGTGTTTCAGTGCAATGAATGCTTCATGCAGAAACAAGACAGAGGATGAGGAGGCTGGGGAAAGATGTTATTCACAGACCGAAATAGTGACTGGAGGGTTCTGGTTAGCCTTTTTGCTAACTTGATATAAGCTAGCCATCTAGGAGGAGGGGCCCATCAGATTGGCCTATAAGCAAAGTCTGTGGGACACTTTCTGGATTAATGATTGATGTGGGAGGGCCAAGGCCACTGTGGGCGGTGCCACTCAGGAACAAGTGATCCTGGATTGTATAAGAAAGCAGGCTGAGAGCAAGCCACGGAGACCCAAGCAGTAAGCACGACTCCCCTTGGCCTCTGCTTCTGTTCTTTCTGCGAGTTGACTATAAACTGAGAGCTGAAATAAACCCTGTCTCCCCAAGTCACTTTGGGTCATGGTGTTTATCCCAACGAAAGGTAAGCAAACGAACGCATCGGACAAGACTCCCACATGAAGGACGGGTGAGCTGTTATGTAATTCAGAATTTTTGCCGCCACAGGACTTCAGAAACGAAGCAAGTGGATGAGGTGTGGAAGTGGAGGAAAACTTCCAGGGCTTCCTGGCAGTTGGGTTTGAGTTCCTGGATTTGAATACAAAACACCAAAAGGGAAGGAAGGGACCTCGCAGGTGAGTGAGGCCGTGTGAGAGCTGCTCTGTGGCACCCTTGCATGGCTGTGGTCTGGGGCACGTGGAGTGGATCAGGAAGCAGGGGGCACAAAGCAGGCAGGAGACCGTGATAAGGCTGTGGAAAAGGAAACCTCAAGTGTCCCAAGAGTGAAAGAATGGTCTGCCCTTCCATTTGTACCCCACCTTTCTGAGGGGGTTTTGGGAGTTTATGGAAGGCACCACGGAACTGTGGGCAGAAGGAGAAGAGTATCCGTGAGCATCCTGAACAGTTATCCAAAGTATCTAATACAGTGGATCTCAACCTTCCTCAAGCTGGTGACCTCCAACCATGAAGTTATTTCACTGGTACTTTATAACCGTAATTTTGCTACTGTTAGTAATCATAATGTAAACATCTGATATCGCTGATCTGATACAACTAAACAATGATGTAAACGTACCCCAGGAGTTTCCTACTAAAATCTTTACAATTCATCTGGAGCCTTACTCCGGCCTCCTGACGGATCTACCCCGGCAGGTACACACCCGAGCAAATCCCCTATGGCCTATACCTCCCATTTACCTGGGAACTCTGTCTTGGAACATATTAGGTTGTGGGTAAGTAAGCTATTAAAATTTTACTGCTGATACCAATTGGGACACAACAGGTTGTATGTGACATTAAAGCCCCGCCAAACTTCAGTGACTCAACCTCACACACCTTTGCTTTCCCTCCTTACTCTGTCGTGCAGTTCATCTCTTGCAGGTCAGCCTGTGCTGGCTGGAGTCATCTTGGCATCTGCATCCATAATCTTCTAAAGCAGCAACAAAGGGAATGAACAAATTGGGTGCTGGTTCAGTCACCTGGTCAGGGTGGCGCAGGTCACTTGTGCACACATCTCGTGAGCCCGCATGATGGATTCCGTCATTCCGAGTTTCCAACAAGGGGTGGGGGGGGCGGGGTGGACAAAGGGCAGCCCTGTCGTCTTCGTGGAAGGGGAAGAAAACAAGGCTGCGGACATGCCTAATGACAGTCTCACTCTCTCCTTCTTCAAAAGCACATCGTATTTCTCAAGGGACACCCTCTCACAGGACAGTCACTTGCTGAACGACAAGTGGGTGGCCGCGCTACCGTGCAGGATTTTATAGGAGTGGAACGTGATTTCTGCCAGGACAGCTTAGTTCAGAGAGCACCTGTAGTTTATGGAAAACGGGAACTGGGGTTACTACAGCTGCGTGAGTCACACACCGGCAGGACCTCTTTCCCATGGAAACCTGAGACCTTCTGCAATGTCCCAACAAGTGTGCTGCCCAGAGTAGCTGGAGAGAGAGGCTCACTTCCAAGTCCCCACACTTGTCCAGGCCTGGTTCTTGCTCTCCTCGGTTCAAGGGAGACACAGCTGTGAATGTCCCAGTGTCTGTTGAACTTCAGCCACCGGCCAGGGACTGGTCAGGGTGTTGTGCTGTTACTTTGTAGCAGGGTCACTTCAGGGTTTTCTGTTTTCATTACAAGAATAACACGTGTGCCTTAGCAGCCTGGAGGATTCGGTTACCTGACACCACACAGGGCACGGCCTTGACACAGGAAGACTTTGCACAGGCTTGCCACCCTCCCGGGCAGAAGTCCACTCACTTTCCATTTTGCAAACGACTTCCTGTTTTGCTGTTGCAACGTTGCCACTTGTGTCTGTAATTTCTCTGTTTTCTAAACACTCCTCCTTGGTGATAAGGAACACCACGGCTGAGCACCAGGGGTCCCTTTACTTTGGGTTGTTTCTCAGGGTGGTAAGTGGTCAGGGCTCTGCATCCCTACTGTGTGGGATTCATCCTTTGGCATGGTCCTCAATACATATTATCAAATGAATGAACGAGGAAACGGGACGGGACGGGCTCCCCTGTGTGGTGCTGCTCTGTCTTACTGCTGTGGTTCAAACCTGAACTGTCCCCCACAGGTCCCTCAAGCTGGAAGCCCTGCTTTAAGGGGTTGTGAAACCTTAGTGACATAGGGCCTGGCATATGGAAGTAGGTCATGAGCTTTGATGGGTTATACTTGATTGTAGTTCTAGCCTATATTCTCCGCTTCTTGGTTAGAGCCATGCGAACAAGCCATTGCTTATTCACAAACACACGCGCACGCGCGCGCACACACACACACACACACACACACACACACACACACACACCCCGCAGACCCCTGCTTTGTCTTTCCTGCCACAGCTGACTGTCTGTGACCTTCTGAAACTTCGAGCCAATAGAATCTCTCCACCCTGACAGTTGTTTGGTCAAAGCAGTGAGAACAGTAACTAACGCACTTAGTTCTGATGGACGGCAGAAGCCTCCAAGGCACTAGGCTGGAATGAGAGGCCCAAAGCCCTCCGACATTTAGACTAAGTGACGGAGCCTATAGGGTCATTTTCCAGTTAGTTTATTTGCTAAGATTCTTACATCTCCTACCCATCCCTACTCACAGCCCTCTTTCCAGCCAAGTTTTGCTGTTGGCTGTTTTCAGGGTGGAGAGACTCCTCGACATGAGTTGAACTGTAGCTCTTTTAAAAAGATAAGCTGAAGTCCTAGTACTTTGGAGTGTGGCCTTTCCTGGGAAGTGGGGGTCAGTGTAGATGCTAAAATGAAGTCATTCTGGATTAGAGTGGGCCCTAATATAAGGATGGTTAGGTTCCTTTTAAGAAAATCTCCATGAGGAGAGTGATGTATAAAGGCCAGAGCATCGGCCATTGGAGGAGCCAGCTAGAGAACGCTGAAGACTGCTAGCAAACCCCTGGAGGCCAGAAGAGACAACAAAGGCTTTCCTCACACGGGCTATAAGGGATTGCAGCTCCACCTACACCTTGTAGCTGCCAGGACTGTGAGGTGATGATGCATCTCTGTTGCTTTGTCAGCTTGTGCTGCCTTATAGCGCCTTAGGACAGTGGCTCTCCTGTCCTTCATGTTCTTCCTCCTCTATCTGGCCCATCCCCACGGTTCCTCAGAAAACTTCTCCATCGGGATACACTGGATAAGCCTTATCTTGGGATAAATTCAATTCAAAGTATTAGGCTGGCTGGTTCCTTTTGCCTTCCACTGCACCTGTGCCTGCTATGAGGCAGGAGGGATAAACAGGCGGGGGATTCTGAAGGGACTGACACAAAGAGATCAATGGCTAAATATAAAAATTTAAAATGAGCCGTAAAGGAGAATTATGCAGGACATGGGACCCAAAAAGAAAACAAGGAAAGGGAGCCCAGAGTAGAAAGCGGGGTGATAGGAAGCGTGAGGGCCTGGGAAGGGCTACACCCAGGTTAGCAGAGATCACTTCTGGGCTCCCTGGCAAACGAGCTTCCTCCATGTGCTTATGAGACATCAGCATACAAGCCGGGTGCAATGGCAGCAACTGATAATTAAAGCCAGGGCCTACAGCAGGCTGGTAGTTGCCCTTGATTGCAAAGAAGGACTGAAGGAACGCACGGGGAAGGTTGTGTCAAGAAGAATGACGTCACAAAGAAAGGCTTCGAGTAAAGCTGAAAGAGCAAGTCTATTAGAATGAGCATAGACAAAAAGAAAGTGAAAGAAAGAAAGGGAAGAGAAAGAAAGGAGGGAGGGAGGCAGGCAAGAAAAAGACCTTCCTCGGGGGCCTGTTATTTTCTCATGGCCTTTGGTTTCCATCCATCGATTAAGTGATAAATTATGCATGACCATCTCCCCCCAGAGCTCGGACCCTGCAGTGAGGAATGATGGATGTTCTGGGTGACCCGTGTAATTTGTTTGGGTTCAAAACAATTGTCTCAGCCTGTTGCTTAAATTGCTTTCACCATCTCTACCATCAGCTGTAGGGCTGAGCCTGGCTAGAGAAAGGAGTGACTGTAGAGATTTCAGCACATAACTCTAGTGTAACACCTGCCGCTGGGAGCCTCAGCCATCTTTATCAAAGAAAAGCAGTGAGTAGCAGCAGTCAATTCAATAACGTCCAGCTGAAGAGAAACCAGACACACCTGGGGTCCCCAGGAGACGGGAGGGGAAGAAAGAGGTGGGTTTGAGGAGGGAACAGAACAGAAAGGCAAGGCCTGGACTGAGCCCACCGGCTTTACTGGCCCTTCTATGAGGAAGGCTGGGGCAGGCAACAACAGCTGATATGTCCTCACAGACCCCAGAGTGAACAGAAGAGCGAGGCAGGGAAGGACAGGAGAGCAAGCATGGCCACCAGACAACCACCACAGGCTCCGAGCACCGGCAGTTAGGCCTTCAGACTTTGAGGGCAGGAAGAACACTTTGCCACGCACAAAAGTATCTGAGTGATAATTTGTTGGCAGTTATATTCCTTTTCTGGCTTTTCTAAACATAAACTTAATGGTTTCCACATCTCTTCAGTTCCTAGAGTTTCACAGGTGGTTTTTTGGTGTTTTTTTGTTGTTGTTGTTGTTGTTCTTTTTTTCTTTTCGTTGTTGTTGTTGTTGTTGTTTTCCCAGAGCTGTAAGTTTGAGGCGGAGAAAAGCTGGGGCTCTGTCCAAAGGAGTACTGAGGTCCCTTCCATCACACACAGGCGTTGAGGTGAGGCATCAGAATTAGGGAGGAAGAAGAATAAAAAGAGGATGAGGAGTCCAAAGGGGAACAGATACTCACAAGTGAACAAGTGGGAAATGGCCTGAAGGATTTTCTAGGAACTCCAGACTGTTTTCCCGGCACTTGCCGGGTTTATGTAAGAGGTAGGGAAAGGTACAGGGCAACTGTTCCATTCTCGCCATTGGCAGAAAGGCTTGTCTTTGAGAAGGGATCACAAACACATGCTGAGAAGAACAGCAGTCTGGATGTGAGCATGGGCCCCACTCCAGGGCCCGGGCCAGGAAGCCTGTGTGGGTGAGGGCCGCCCCTAACGGGAGGCAAGAGTGAGGCAGCGACAGCAGCGGCTGGGCCTCAACTTAGTGAATGACTTCTCTGGTTAGTGTTTGGGCAGCCGGACAGGTAGAGTAATTGCAGCCCCGGGCACAAGAATATGTGCAACACCTTAGAAACTGTCTGTCTGGAGCCAAATCACCTTTTTTAGTGTTAACTTACATTCCACCTGTATCTGAGGCTGGGGACCTGAGGCTTCTCCTGTCACGGGGAGGAAGATCAGTACACAGAGCTACCGACGACAGTGTGGCTGACCTTACAAACGTACCGGGTACAGACTAATTAGAATGTGCTACACAAACTCCAGGTGAGTCACCTAATGCACTCAGAAGTGATAAACTCCTACTGGGCAGGGAGCCCAAGGCAGCCTTTCTGTCAATTTCTAGCCCTGGGTTGATTAGCTCGGTAACTAACAACGTTCTGAGATTCGCACCGCCCACCCCCCACCCCCCTACACGACCTGTTGTGAATGTGAGGGGCTCTATTTCTCTTCAGAAGCCTCTTGCCTGTGTGCTGGTCTCTCTCGCAGTTCGCTGTCTGTGGTGGATCCTCCACTCCGGGCTTTCAAATCCTGCTTCCGGCTCCATCTCTTTCCTCCCACTTGAGACACAGGCAAAGCACAGCCGTCGCCTGTCTCCTCTCTGTCGTAAAGCAGCGCTAACACAAAGCAGTTGTACATAGCAGACTTTCCCAAAGATGTTGTGGCTAATGAGAACAGACAGAGCTATTATTGCCTAGAGCAGGAAGTAATTTCAAATTTAACATCAGATGTTATTGTTCCTAGAAATGCGTCGGCCATTCCTTCTGTGAAGAATTTCTGCCCGTGTGTCCCTCCTTGGCATCCCCAGGGCGCTCTGGAGCCAAAGCTGTCTAAAAGGGGATCAAGAAACGTCCCATCTGTCTATATGGATGGAGCCACTATTTATTAAGAGCCAAAGACTGTACTAGCCATGCATGGTACCTTACTTACTAGTCGGAGCACTTCCTCGAGGGAGTTATTCTTTGTGTGCAATTCCCTGGGGGAGGTTTTTTTTGTTTTGTTTTTGTGGTGGTGTTGTTTTGGTTTGTTTTTTGTTTTTTTGTCTGCAGTTGGGGAAACTGAGTCTCCCGAGCACAGAGTTGGGATCTGCTCCTTCTGCTCCAAGCCCCGGCTTCTAATTGCTATGCTGCTGCCCTGTGCCGCCCCGTATACTCCTTAGCTCATCAGAATTCAGATCTATGACTTACCCCTTAACTCAGCAAAGCTTTCTGTAGAGTCAGGCAAAAAAATTCCCCTAACATTTTCTCCCATGCAATTGAATCCTTTGCTCTGGCAACCCCCCCCCCCCCCATCCCCTGAGAGGACTTTCGTGTCAGCTCTGATCTCCTTCCCAGAGGCGTCTCACTGACTCTTCTAGATAACATTTCGGCTATCTCTGTCCCTGCTCCCCTTGCTCCTGCTCTGTCAGCTCACCTAAGGAAAGGGGCTCGGTTCACACGGGGGCACTAGAATCTGTTTGTTCTGCTCCCCCTTTGAAGCAGGTGAGCCCATGAGGCAACAGCTGAGTCTCTCTGGTCTTTCTCCCACAGATGGGGGCAGGGAGGGCTTCCCCCAAGCCGAAGCTGTATTTTCTTCCTCTTATCTCCTTGGCCGTCTCAGAGCTGGATTTGGCATTCCATTAAGCCAAGACAGTCTGCCTTCCTGAGTCCTCATAATTCTAAATTATGTCCTTGCCATTGGCTGGGATAATAGCCCCAGATAAGAGGGAACAGACATTCAGGAGTGCTGTGGTCCTTTTACACGACCTTGCCTCTGACAGACGCTAACAAGAACCCAGTCTGCATAAACCTGAGGGAAGAAATGACAAGCTCGCTGCCCTAAGGAACACATAGTCCTTTCTCCAAGCACCAAGAGATGATGAATCACAAACCAGTGAGCAGAGTTCAGGGGGTGGGGGTATCTGTTTGCTGTGAGGCACACCATCAGGCCTTTTTTAAGAAGAAAAGAGAAAAAGCTATGTTGACAGTGATGGGACGCAGTGACAGAGTAGGAAAGATAATTACCGAAAGCAGACAGGGAAAGTCAAGTTGTGTTTGCTGAGCAGAAGATAAAGGGTCCAGGCAGTCCAAGGAGGGGAGGGGCGGACCTGACAGAGGACTGAGTCTAGATGATGAAGGCCTGTGGCCACATTCCTGTAGTACAGTGGGGGAGGGTGAGCAGGTCCCAAGTGGAGTCTAACAGAAACAAAGGTGGGGGTGGGGGAATGTGAGTGACGTGTTCAAGGGACAATGAGTCACCCACTTGGCTTTCTGTGCCCTCAACAGCTGCCACATAATAGTAGGCATATAACAGGTTATCGTTTCTTCTTTTAAAGACCTCAAAACTAAGAAAGAGACCCACATTCTCCATTTGGAAAATTCCCTTGTGATGTCAGCACTCGCAGGCTGAGCAAGTGATAATCCCTGAAGCCCAGGGTGAACTGAACCCAGACAAAGTTCTTGCCCTCACTTGCTGGAAACTCCATTTATTTAATGCGGTAGTTGAGGGATTCTGGTTTAGGGAAACCTAAAAATAACCTAGTTAAAACTTGCTTTAATTAGTAAGCATCGGTGATGATTTTGACATTCTCATAGCGGATCACAATTTTTTTTTTCCACTGTCTTAGATACTTTAAAGCTATCTGGAGCCAGGAAATGTCTGTCTGCAGGAACTAATCCTGGTCACATTACTACGCAAGTGTCCCAGCCGGCTCACACCAGCCGTTGCTATGGTGTGTGTGTGTGTGTGTGTGTTTTAGGGGGTACTACTGAGGATTAGAGCAGTCCTGATGAGTTCCAACAGTCTCTTCAAACTTCCAGGTGTGTTGTTCACAGAAGTTGGGGGTGCAAACTCTTCTTCTCAGACAGTACTGCAGCAGCCTCGCCTCCGAGACAGATATAGGGAAACTATATTCATTTTTTGCTAAAGACGCGTCACTTTTCCAAGACTTTTATTGAGGAATACTCTCTGCTTCTAACTCAAACTAGAAAGAATCACTTTTTAAAAAAAACTTACTATCATTTTAAAAGTCATTTTTAAGCAATCTGTCTTTCCTATTGGTCACTATATATCTCCAGTGATGTCAGAAAATCAATTATTTCTGACACCATGGTTTTAACAGAAAGAAAGAAAGAAAGAAAGAAAGAAAGAAAGAAAGAAAGAAAGAAAGAAAAAGACTTGTCAGGAGCAATTTCTTGGGACACTGTGTTCTCTTAGTCATCAGCACATGCTGGGAAAAACTCAGCTAAACTTCTCATGGGTACACTAAAGTAGCTCTCCTTTGTGTCCCCCCCCCCACCCCCACCACCGCACGTCCCGTCCCACCCCGCCCCCGCCCCTGCGCAAAACTAAGACAAGCAAAACCTACCCATGAAAGAGTGTCAAGGGTAATACCTTGTTTTCCACAACAGAGCACAGCAGTGAGCAAACTGGACTACAGGGGACTGTGAGGCCTTGAGCAGAGCAGCTAATACAGCTCCACAGTTTTATTTGGAAAAAGGGTGAGAAACACCCATTGTGCTTTGGCACATGGTGCCCAGATGAAAAGAAATCTGTCTAAAGGGGCTTAATAAACCCCAGGGCTTTATCTGGAACACTTAAAGAAACCACAGAGGTGACTATTTAGGAGGACATAAGAAAGGTGCAAAGCTTCATTGTACATGGGTGTGCATGGCACGTGTGTGTTTGTACAGGTCATATATGATCTCCAGGATATGTTTTCACGTTTAAAAAGATTACTCATTCATTATTAGTGTATGCATGTGTTATATGTCTCGGGGAGGAAGTGTGTGGAGGGGAGAAGACAACTTTGTGAAGTCATTTTCCTCCCTGCATCTTTACACACCTTTAGGCAGGTTCCAGGAATTGAACTCAGGTTGTCAGGCTCTCATCACCATCATCATCATTATTAATTTGGGGTTTTTTTTGAGACAAGGACTCATTACGTAGTCCTTGATGTCCTAGAGCTCACAGAGATCTACTTAGCTCTGCCTTGTAAGTGCTGGGATTAAAGGTGTGCTCCACTATACCCAGTTTTCTTTTTTTTTCTGACAGAATCTAGGCATGGAAGTTAGGTTTTCATGCTTGTCAGGCAAATGCTTCATCTCTCTAGCCTCAGAGCCTCTCCTGAAAATGCACTTTAGTATCTGCCATTTTATGTGATTTAAATCCAACAATTAGCAGATCATTAATTAATACCCCCAAGAAGATACTCTTCTCCTGTTATTTTGTCTTCCAAATGAGCCGTTTATCTTTGTACTTGTCACTTAGGATTCTCTCCATGGAAGGAAAGTATTTGGAAGATCTGGAAGGAAATGGTAGCATTTTTCTAAGTGTCTTCTGTCCAGAGACAAAAGGCTTTCTCTTATGCCTCATACGGCAGTTGAGTTGACAAAATATAGGAGGTACAGAAGAAGGAGAAGAGACAATGGGAGCAACCGACCTGGAGAACCTAGGAGTCAACTGATTGGAACACTTTGAGGATTATAGTCAGATAAGTGGGGTCCTTCTGGAGTGAACAAAACACATTAAGACTCCACGGTCCCAAGGAGGTACAGTGGAAGGCTGCCCAGCCCCCTCCCACAGCTCTGCTCCCCTTTGAAGCCTGATCAATAAGGATGCCACAGAGCACTTTCCTAAGAAGGCCATGATCTGTTACTCAGGAAAAGGAGGAAGCCCTTCAAGGCAAGTCAATACCCCGATCTCCCAATGCCTGGCTTTGCTGCCTGCAGTATGGCGTGCTCAAAATACCCCATAGCTTGGGTCCCCATCTGGACTTTATTCTCAAACTGTTTGATTTCTGACTCATTTCCATGTGAGGCAAAAATCATTACAATATTTGATGCTAACAGGCTAGAAACCAGGCCCCTAATTTTGCTAAATGAAATATTATTTCTTCCATGCCTTTCCGTATTATCAGCTTTTGCCTTTGCTTATTTGGAAAAACAAAAAACAGTTCAGCTCAGTCCTGACAACTCGATATGACAGCTGCCACTGTCTTGTGGGATCCTATTTGATGCCTTCTTTTATTTACAAGACAAATGAATCCCAGAATTTCCCATTCAACTGAGCATTTTTGAAGAACTGCCATGTAGCACTGTAGAAGCAGATGGGTAGTGCCTGGTCAGAGCACCACTCTAGCCACCGTTCTCCCCGCTCTCTAACTACAGAGCCCGCCTCTACTTCCTGAATTCTGAGGTCCTGTTCTTTCTTTATCATCATTAGCTAGACTGTTTCTTTGTTGTTTGTTTTCCTATGAAATAAGTGGAGAAGGAAGTTTTTATTTAAGTGGAATTTTGACCAACAAGGAGTGAAGTTATAATACATTTCTACATCTGCCTTGGGACAATGGATTACTATGTGTCACAAGTAAATGGGGGATAAAGCTCAATAGGAAGAGAGCATTAACTGACAATATTTATTAAAAGCTTCCAAACTAGAGAAGTCATCCCACCACCACTAGAGATGAGCAAGTATGTGGTGGGAAGATGGGAGAGAAAGAGAAGCAGAGTGGTTTGTGCACTAGGAAGAGAGGCAGAACTGGATATCCCAGGGTGGTGAGGAACAGCCTGTACTGCCACCTGAGGCCATGATGATGTCCCAGCCCATGCTGCCATGGAGGGTCATGTCCGGGTTCACGGCCCTGCAACAGCAGGGGGTCTGTGTCAATGTCTGTGGCCCATGTTATCACCCAAGACCATGTGTTGATGTTCCTGGTCTGGTTTGGGGCCATGTTGGTGTCTGAGGGCTGCACAGAGCTAGCCCTACCCCTCTCCTGATGGTGTGAGCTCGGGAGAGCTGTCAGGCTGACTAACTCAACTACCACCCAGGCCCAGATCCATGGCTTTGAGCTGGCCCACCCCAACATCTACCCCATCTATGAGCTGCTGGAGCATGTGAAGAGGCCAGTCCTGCAAAATCAAAGCCACAGAATCTCCATGACATAGGGTCACAACAGGATGTCCAAGAGGAATCCTGGTGAGGATCCAGTGTTGATGGTATAGCAGGAGCCAAAGGCCTCAAACCAGAGCAATGATTCATTGCAATGAACATTTGCAAGTAAAAATAGGTGGGCAAAAGGGAACACATATTGAGTGATGACACCTACAGCTTCCATGGCGAGAAGATTTTTTTTTTTCATTTGGGGTGGAGGTTGCAAGGAAGGAGGGCAGACATGGAGAGATGGGGAGATGAGTGAGACTAGAGTGTATGATGTGAAATTCACAAAGAACTAATAAAAAGTTTTTTTTTTTAAATCCAAACTAGAGCTATGCCTCATGGCCCATATCTGAACCCCGCCCTCCCCCCCCCCCCAGCACTCAGAAGATGTATCAAGACAGGACTGGAATACAAGACTGTGTCAGCAAACCAAAGACTGGTGATGTGGCTCAGTGACAGTGCTCTTGCTTGGCATTTGATAAGTCTGACACCACGAAGAGGAAAAAAATAGTTTCAGAGTCAACTATATGTATCGCTTCTTATGGAGTATTGCTAACTGCCTCTTTTAA